>NW_027266308.1:39843231-44643231 GCF_022045235.1 Haliotis cracherodii | reverse complement strand
ATATCCCCTCTATAGCAGAGAGGCCACCTGTTCAAGGTCAAAGGTCAAGACCAGGGAGTGGGGGAACATCCAGCTCCGCTCACACATTAACAGAACGAGGGTCAAGTCCTGCAATTTCAGGTGGAGGTACAAAGAGTAAAGATTTTGGAATATTTAAGATCACTCGCTACTTACAAAGCTCTGAAGACCCTAGCAAGAGAGCCAATCATTCGACACAGAGCAGTGTAGTAGGGTTAGACTGGTTGTTCAGTACAGACAGTGAGTCGGCCACTTCGGGGGACAGCCATTCCCAGACTGATGTGTCCGAGTCTACAAGCACAATAACCAATGAAGGGGAGAGCTCGTATGACGTGAGCTCTGACCAGCACAATGCAGGGTATCAGCCTCTGGCAGGTCTGGAGTGCACCACAACGCCCAGTAGCCCCAGCACTGATGAGCTGGAGGTGATGAGAAGCCAGGGAGCTATACCCAAACACTACCAACGCAGATCGGGACCCAGTGCTGCACCAGGTAAGGGCTTCTATGCTTGTACTGCCAGCATTTAATGACATTGTATCTTAGGCCAGATCAGTTTGAATTAATGTTGTTAATATGTTTAAATTTGTTTGTATCAAGATTTCTGTTACAGCCATGTTACTGTTACTTTCAGCATTTTCAATTCTCACATCCAAATGTTGTTTAACTCCATATTTGATCTGGGGCGGTCGGGTAGCCTAGTGGTTAAAACGTTCACTCGTCACGCCGAAGACCCGGGTTCGATTCCCGACATGGGTACAATGTGTGAAGCCCATTTCTGGTGTCCCCCGCCATGGTATTGCTGGAATATTGCTAAAACCGGCGTAAAACCATACTCACTCCCATACTTGATCCTTTCACTTTGTGTTAGCCATGTGTTCTGTTTGATCCCCAACATGGGCACGATGTACAGAGAGTGTGTACTTTATGTGATTCACTTGTAACTGGAGATGAATTTCATCATATATTTAAATGCTCACACTGTATGTACAAACGTAAGTCATTCTTTGAAGAGACATAAGACCTAACCTTGCAAAACCAGTCACTCTCAAAAAAAACTTTTATGTGTTTTTAAAGGCCCCTCAGAGCTCCAGAGAACTTTTTGAGCAGTTGGGTTTTTACTTGAAGGTTTCTATTTTAATTGGGTTATTACATTTTTCATTTGGTAACCTATATTTTTTCACTCATCTATTCATCACTCTATTGGATTTTTCCCAAAATGAGTACACATTTTGAGATTTAAAAAAAATTTATAATGTTTTAGATGTATATAATGGTTATAAATATAGGCTTGACTCGAAAAATTACTCAGCTCATAATTTTGTTTCGGAAATTAGCTCCATTGTACACCTGCTGGAAAAGCTTCATTGGGTATTTACGCGTGCTGTTTTTATACATTTGAGTTTTTCATTTAATGCATGCATTTCTGTACATGGTTTTGAATATTTTAGGGAGGATATTTTATGCAAATACACAGCTTATCTGTAGCTCTGGCCCCTTTATATGAAACTCAACTTGTACATTGTCATCCTACTGTTCCTATTGTATAGGGGAATATTCTGTTTGTAGTTATGTACCACCGATGGTGGCTTTACATTAGTGAAAGGCTTGTGATATAGAGATGTACAGTATGTGTTCCCCCTGCTCTGTAATGGTTGGACTCTTTCAAAACAGCTTTGAACGCAAGCCATGTATGAGTGTTAGATAACCAAATGTACTGTGAATAAAATGATAAAGAGCAACTTCCTCTGTACAAGCAGCAGGTGATATGTCAACCAGCCCTGGCTCAACAGATCTATCCGACCCAGAAGAAATCAAAAAGAAGTTGATAGAACTCCTCTGCAAATCTCAGGACCACCCAGAAGAGCTTAAACGGTTCCGAGAATATGTTAGGCTGCAAAGTGAGTGGGCCGAAATATGATTTTATGGTTAAAAAAAGCAACACTCTGCCTCTTATATCGAGAATATTGTTTGGTCAGCGATTAAATAGAGTATCTCACCCTAGTGTCTTTTGATATCAAATATATCAACACGAGTTGATAAAGGTGTAAAAACTCTGAGGCATGCATTTGATTGTGACGCCATTGTGATGCAATTTCATTGTTGCGATATGTACAATGTTGATATCACTTGATCTCACCCAAGCAATATCTCCCATGGGAGCCAGTTTTGGATGATACATACATGATTACTACCATCTACTTGAAGCCCATTTCTGGTGTCCTCTCGCCGTGATATTGCTGGAATATTGCTAAAAAGGCGTAAAACCTCACTCACTCACTCACCATGCTCACTACCATATACTGAAAATGATGGCAAGAGTTTGAGGCTAGTAGACTCGGGCCTGATGTCACAGATTGATGTATTATTGTAGAGAATTGATAAAGGGAAACCCATGCTTGCCAAAACAGGTGACTATACTTGTCGTTAGGGGCGACTAATGGGATCGAGTGGTCAGGCTCGTTGACTTTCTTGATGCATGTCATCGTATCCCAATTGTATAGATCGATGCTTGTGATGTCGATCACTAGATTGTCTGGTTCAGACTTGATTATTTAGAGACTGCCGTCATATAGCTGGAATATTGCTGCGGCGTTAAACAACAACAAGTATATGACAACAGTCATGCCAATTCTTTTCCTTTTCTTGGAACTCCACCTATATGTATCATCTCGATTATGCAGTGTATTATATCTTGAAAAATACCCTGGACCCATTCGCTGCCATAACTTGGACTTCAGTCCAGGTCAAATAGTACAATACTAAAGACTTCAGACCCGTGAAGATCCGGGGTAGAATAGGTCTTCAGCAACCCATGGTTGCCGTGAAAGGCGACTATGCTTGTCGTAAAAGGTGATCGGGTGGTCAGGCTCGCTGACTTGGTTGATGCATGTCATCGATCCCAATTGCGTGGGTCGATACTCATGATATTAATCCCTGGATTGTCTGGTCCAGACTCGATTATTTACAGACCGCCGTCATATAGCTGGAATATTGCTGAGTGTGGCGTTTAACAACAAACCAAACCAAAAACAACATCCAGTCAATTACTCTCACATTTAAAAGACATTCTGTGCTAAATTAACGATAGGTATGGAAGTGGTGACATCAATTCCTAAACAAAGCTATGTTATCAGGGTATTTATCAAAATAGATAAGTCAAAATGGATAATGAAGGATGCCTTATTTGCGGAGTTAGAAATTGGCTCTAGTCCAGTACTCCTTGCCAAACAGCCCAATAGTTATGGTATCACAAGGACGAGTAGAAATTTGCTATTTTTAAGGGTTTTACTATCTGTTATAATTTTAAGGACTAAAGGACTACAAATGGTAGTCTCTACTGCTGATTTGTGATACATGCCAAACTATTAACACTGTTATGATGTTTGTACTAAGTGCCTACATAATTGGTTTAAATCTTTGACTTATTGGAATAAGAGGGTAAATAATAATACTGCCCATGCTTTCAGAAAACCAGAACAATAACAACAATGATGAGCCGGACAAAGAGAAGCAGGAGGAGGCATCTAAAGCAGGTCAGAGACAACTAGGAAATCTGCTGTACAACACATGTACAATATATATCAGAGAGGCTGGCATTCTGTGATGTAGGATAAGGAATGAGCATTGGGACTTCCATTTTTGTTGATATTATGTTACACTATGAATAATCAGTTAACTCATATTTTTTCCCCAGCCAAACCAGGAATATATGTAAAAATTGTTCAGCCCTTGAAAGCCAGCTTGTTTCGGTGAGAACTTCAGTGTCAGTTTTATGGGTATAGTTTGCGAAGCCGTCTTACTGCCAATTTTGTATTGCCCTAGAAGTGATATTCATCTATCACATATTTGTTTGTAGAAGACAGAATTGGTGACATATTTCAGTATCCAAACTGAAGTTTCAAATGATATGAATATCATTTAATAAGGTTTTAAAAAGATATTTTTCCTTTCTTAGTAAATAGACCATGTAATATCATTGGAGAAAGTATTAAAAATACAATCGAAAACAAACGAAAGGGCAAATTTGATCTATTTGATCCCTGTCTGGTGTCCCTCTAAAAAAAGTACTGGGTATTCAAGTCGTTAAAAAAATGAAACATTTTAGCACAAACTGGTCATTCCCTCTAAAAAAAAAATCAGCTACTCTATGGGAACACCCTGTGGTGATGCAGGGTGCCCACATTGCTCCATCTATATGCGTAAAATATGCAAGAAAATGACCATTACCGTTTATGTGTTTAATTTTCCAAATTTAAAATTGAAATTTCTTTAACCCCAGAAGATGACAACTCTCTGCTTAATTCCCCAGTGTTGTGGGAGAGTCTTGGCTGGTTGTGTATCATCATGTGAAAAATCGTTATCAACTATTGCTTTAAAATATGTATTAGTGGTGTGACTAATGTAGCAATGTGTCTAGCCAAGGCCTTATCGCACCCATGTCCTGAGTTATCCAATGTTTCTAGAGACTATTCATTGTTCTATGATATTGATTATATTTTTGGTCATGACTGCCAAAAAATTAGTTCCTGTTTAAATTACTTGACCTCATTCTTGTACATGGATGAACTTTTACGCCTAACCCTGTATTTATAGAAAAAATAAAGCAAGAAAGTGAAGATAAGGGGAAAGCTGTTGAACAGGACAATGGGGCGATAGGAGGGGCCCCCGGGGGAGGGACCCCTGCCCCCAACAACACCGACGAGACTGAGTCCAAATCCACCACCCCCACTGAATTCTCAGCTCTGTTGCCTCTTACAGGGGAGAAGACACCAGATAATAAACACCGGAAAGGAGTAAGGTAGGATGGCTGCTCACTTTCCCTTGCTCGGAGCGCTTACATTGCACTTCTGTGATTGGACCATAAGTCAGCAGGCCTTGTCTGTCTTCCCATTTCCCTTCTGTTGTACTACTTTCCTGAAAGCTTCTTTCACAACTTAACATTTGTTTCTCAATTTAATTCTAGGTTGGATATTTATGTAATGTAACTACTAGGCTGTAGGTAAAGGATGGATTTATCCAGGATTTCAAACTAAGTGCCTTTGGCAAGCAAATTGCGACAAAAATCATGATATTGTGAAAAAATTGATTACTTTAATGTTTTTGTGTTTGTAATTTCTAAAGAATTTTTTAATTCAAATTGAGAACTTTTGCTGCCATTCGCTGCAGACCTCTGAGCAGCACCAGATAAATCCTTAAGAATCTAACACCAGATGGCACATTTTGCAGAAAGAAATGTTTTAAGTATTATCTGTACATCTGCTATTGTTATCAAAGGAATATGACTGTAATGAATATTAATCTATCGCACCATGTGAATAGCATTACTAGCTTGTGCGTGACTGTTAGATGCTAGATGCATAGATCCTTGTTTGATGATGAGAAGAGCAAAATATATTATCACTATTGATTATACTGTTGTTTGGTGGTTCTGGTTTTAGTTGAGGGCTTTTGGATGAAGTCATATTTTTTTATCTTTATTCCATATTTTGGTATGAGTTGAAATGGGGTCATGCTCTGTCACCAAATTATCCATGCTGTTCACTGATTCTTGAGTGCACTGCTAATACATAACACTACAGTACTTATTTAACACCATTCAATATAACCATTCCTTTTCTTTATCATTTGTACAATGCCCCCATGTTCAGATGACATGGGGGCAAGTGGGTGGCCTAGTGGTTAAAGCACTTGCTCTCAACGCCACAGTCCCGGGTTCAAATCCTGACATGGGTACAATGTGTGGAGCCTGTTTCTGGTGCCCCCTGCCGTGATATTGCAATAATATTGCTAAAAATGGCGTCAATCAATACTCACTCACTCACAATACACAGAACATGTAACTACTCTTCATCAAGAACACAATCTGGTTGTCTTGAAAACTTTGTAATATTGCTGACTGTGGCATAAACCTCACTCACTCACTCACTCAAACTTCCCAACAAGGGATTTATATTTGCGACCTGCATCCTCCACTGCAGTTTAACCATCGGTGACTTGAGTAGGCACTAACCCTGTTCCTTATTATGTATATGTATTTGTATGTTTGTGCGTATACCTAAAGGAGGCGTGGTGCTAAAAAGAGACTGGCATCGCGTCGGCGCCGTGACTCCCCACCAGCAGCAGCCTTGACAAGCCTCGTGATGAACACCGGTGGCCATCTTGCTACTTCCCATATGGATACCACAGATGGTGCGGTCCACTACTTCCAAGATGAGAGTGGTGAGTTTCACTCTATCATCATCAGTTTTAGACTCAAATATTTGTTCATGGGCAATTTGCTTTAAGTTGTGACATGCTCGGTGAGTGTTTGTGCTGAAAAAGAACAGAATATATAATCTTCATGAACTAAATGTCCAATATATGATAATTAATATGCCAAAACCAATTGTTTGACATGCACACATTGAAATATTCTTTTTCCATCATGGTGAATATTGTGATGTAACAAAAAGGAAATTAAGATCCCATTTACCTTCATTGCAATGTTGCAGGGCAGAATAGACGCAAAAACACCCCAAACTTGTTCTAGAAGGATAACCAATGGAAAATGGCACACTACAGAAATGCAGTGATAATTGAAAAACAGTTTTAGATAAATTATCTACTTCTTCCTACTGCATAGGATTAAAAAAGTCTTAAAACTGTCTTCCCAAAGGATATCAACATTAAATATTGCAGGCTGTGACACAGTGAAGATATTGTACAGCAAATCCCTTTCTATGACTTCTTTCTTTGTAATTGTAAGATGTGCCATGCTGTGATGTTTTATAGGTAACTGGCTAACATACACCTTCGGTGAGAACAGTTCTGGCGTTGCCTTGGGGATGCTGGAGAACCAGCAAGAAGAATGGCCAAACCAGGAACAGCATAACAAGACCCAGTAAGTTGTTGATCATCACCAAGGTTCATACACCCTTAAAAAGGCCATGAAATTTAAATTCCTCTTGAAAAGCCTTGATTGTTAACATTGACCATAAAAAATAGTGAAAATCACCAAAATATGTTGAAAAGGCCGTAAATTTTAGTGTTCCATATCTGCATTAACCTTGATCACATACCTTTGTGATGACAGTGTTTGTCACTGACAAATATAATTATGGCAGTGGTCCAGAGGACCAGCTCATGTATACTTGTTTTGTTGGATCTCTACTAGACACAATGGTCCTGTCCACAGAGGGGTTTAAAAGATATTACTTCATTGCGCATTGAATGAGAAACCAGCCAAGGTTACCACTGTACCATGCAGGGTTGTTAAGGTGGCTGGTTTTCCTGAGAATACAGAGTCGATCTATCGCTGATTTCAAAAGTCGTACAAACTTAAATTACTTTGTTCATCCGCAAAATATCACTAAACCATCAGACTGGCATTTATTTATTTTTACTGGTCAATTGGAAAATAGGTGATCAAAGTCGCTTAGAGTAATAACTTAGTACAAAGTATATATATTGGGAAGCCAATGAATTTGTATGTTGCAATATCTATGTATTGCTAAATTTTTAGTATCGATACAAATTTAATAATATTGATGCTACGTTAATAGTTCCAACAGAAACCTTTACATTTAGTAGGAATACTATGGTTGGGATGGACCATGAGAAGGCAGGACATTTAATTTTTTAACATAAATGGACTAGCCTAGTTCATATTTAGCATTACCTTGATTTAATTGCAGATCTATACACATACAGAATTATTCAATTTTATTATTGATAAAGATATTGATATATAATTGTACATTGAGTCGATAAATCGATGCTAAAATTTCCAGTCAAAGGCTATGCTTCCTTGCTTTTTGTTGTAGTGATGCTGTCTGTGACTTTAACTACATTTCTGATGCTTAAATACAATTTAATTTCTTTTGGTCTTGTAAGTTCAGCTAATAATAGGCCTTGTTGGGAATTCCGGGTGAGAATAGGTCCCCAGGAACCTATGCTGGTCTTATGAAGTGACTGGCTGGTCAGACTCGGTGACCTGGTTGATTGTGTGTCATCAAAGTCTGATGGCATTGACCATTGCTCACAGTATCAATCACTGGATTGTTTGGTCCAGACTTCATGACCTGGTTGATTGTGTGTCATCAAAGTCTGATGGCATTGACCATTGCTCACAGTATCAATCACTGGATTGTTTGGTCCAGACTTCATGACCTGGTTGATTGTGTGTCATCAAAGTCTGATGGCATTGACCATTGCTCGCAGTATCAATCACTGGATTGTTTGGTCCAGACTTCATGACCTGGTTGATTGTGTGTCATCAAAGTCTGATGGCATTGACCATTGCTCGCAGTATCAATCACTGGATTGTTTGGTCCAGACTTATTTACAGACTGCTGTTATGTAGTAAGAATATTGCTGAGTGTGGCATTAAACAACAAACAGCTAATAATAGTCCACATATTAAGACTAAAATCTACTGAATCAGTTGTAGCTTGACAAGTTCAGGCTGGTAGACTTAGAAGTTTCTTTGCACAAACTGGTGATATGGCTTCAGAATGTTAGAAATGGTTTGGGAATGTCATTGCCTTTTGTGTATTCAGACAGAAGAGTTATACTCTTTCTATTTCCACAGATGGTCTTCAGCCTCAACATGCTCGGACTCAACAGTAATCCTCGACTCCCCGAAGCCCGAAGAGCGGCCTGATTTGTTTCATGACCTGGCTCTGCCTGGCCCTCTGGGGACAACGGATGAAATGCGGACTCATAGTGCACTGCAGTCCTATGTTCAGGCCCTGCTGGAGAGTGGTCGGGGCAGACCAACCATCTCCGACACCTCGTCAGATTCTGACACAACACATACTAAGTCAAAGAAGGAGAAGCCAAAACATTTCTACAAACTGTGGTTGTTGAAGAAGAAGTTTTTGAAAATCCGTTTTGATAGACTTGCCCTTTTGGCATTGTTAGATAGGTAAGTTGATCAATTTCCTTTTGTCTGTTTGCATGCAAACAAGGGGTGCTCCCAGGTTTAAGTGCCCAGTACAAGACTGAATATTCTTAAGGTAGAGGATTACGTTAAGAGAATAATTACAAAGTATCTCCCTTTTTGTTATGGCTGAACATATTTTTCAGTAGTCTAGCCAACTTACCTCAAGTAAAGCCAACTTACCTCAAGTAAAGCCAACTTACCTCAAGTAAAGCCAACTTACCTCAAGTAAAGCCAACTTACCTCAAGTAAAGCCATGTTGTGTTGCAGGAGCTTGTCTGTGTTTGAGAACATTGTAGCTGTGCTCATGGCAGTGGCTGTCGGTGCTCTCGGTGCTCTAGTCTTGTCATGCAACTTCTACCATGACATATGGATATTTGTCTTCTGTTTCATCATTGCCGGCTGCCAGTACTGCTTGCTCAAGGTAAGCAAAGCTTGCGGCATTTTGAGGTTATACTGTATAAGATCACAATATGTTGGTTGTTTGAGTTTCAGAGTCAGTGGGGTAGCCTAGTGGTTAAAGCGTTCGCATGTCACACCGAAGACACTGGTTCGATTCCACACATGGAATGGAAGCTCATTTCTGTTGTCCCCTGTTTTGATATTGCTGGAATATTGTTATAAGCGGCATAAGCGGCTTACTCACTCACTCACTCACTCACTCACTCACTCACTCACTCACTCACTCACTCACTCACTCACTCACTAGACCGGACTAGCAGACCAATGTTAGTGTGGGACAGTGTTGTCAATCGGAAAATAGGTGATCTATGTAGCTTCTAGTATAGAGTAATAACTTAGCACAAAGCATATAAACTTTCGGAAGCCTATCAGTAAGTATGTCATCGTATATTGCAATTAAAGCATTCGCTCGTCACTCTGAAGGCTCGAGTTTGATTCCTCACATGCAATTCACCCATTTTCTTTTTTATTATCGTTACTTTAAAGACAGTGTAAAGGCATCTGTGTACATCAACTGCATGTCAACGGATTAACATGAAGCTTGAATGTTTCTTTAGGATAATGTACATGGTTTTTTCTCTAGTACAGCAAGGATGAATAGGCACCTGACGGCTTTGATGATATTTGTGTAGAGAGTCTTTAAATTGTTCACGGCATTATGATTTGTGTTCGTCACGACTGTGAGTACTTCTAACTGTGTTCAATGTCTCCCACCAGAGTGTCCAGCCAGATGCCTCCTCCCCAATGCATGTAAGTACCTAGTATACAGAACACACTTGCACATGACACAGATACCAAGAAGATCGTGGTTGTAATTGATCTTAAGCTACCCATGTTTGTCGTAAAAGGCAGCAAACAGGATCAGGTGGTCAGGCTTGCTGACTTAGTTAATGCATGTCATCGTGTCGAAATTGCGTAGATCGGTGCTCATGATGTAAATTACTGCATTGTCTGGTCCCGATTCCAATATTTAAAGACCGCCATGATATAGATGGAATATTGCCGAGTGTGGTGTTAAACAACAAACAATTAAGTAAAACACATGCGCCTTGAATGTGGAAAAGTAATATTAAAATTAGGTCAGTTATTAGATTTAACAGCTCTTTCTTGCAAACCTTAGGCATAATTGCTTTTCTGACACATTTATGTGTGTTATGCAGGGCTACAACAGATTGATAGTGTTCAGCCGTCCATTCTACTTCTGTCTGTGTTGTGGCCTGGTGTTGTTGCTGGACTATGCAAGTGACCGCGTCGGGAACCATCCCATCTCCATATACGGGATGCCTTTCACAGCTGTATCGTCTCTCATATTTGCTCGAGATTTACTCAAAAGTAGGTAGACGTTTTTTTATCATTATTTGAATCAATAACAAATCTAGCTATCTGGCTTGCCAGTTGCTGTCTTGTTAAAAAACTATAAATCATATTGCTTGAACATGTTTAAGGTGTGATTGTGATGGTTTTGTCTGCTGATAGTCAATGTTTCACAAACCAATATGATGTAAAGGTAGTACTTCTGTGTTTCAAAACAACATTCCTTCACCACTATTCCTGTGACTTTTGAAACTGCCTGTACTGGTGGACTGGCAACTCTAAAATTTTCCAGTGTCCACTAACTTTTGTCAGTCCTAACTTTCAACAACAAAAAGGATGTATGAAAATTATGCATCATGTTCAATTCAATGATGTCATCTCTGAAGTAACTTGGTTAGATCTACATGTCATTCACACAAAGTTCAGTCAAAAATTTCTCTTCTTTTTTAATATTTTGGGACTAAATCACTACCAATCTCATTAAAATCAGATCTTAGTTCTCGCTACCGCTAAACAAAGATCTGAGGACATCCCATTACGGGTCACGTCAGACTGACCTTTCGTGAACTTTGACCGACCAATGGAATGACTAACAAGAAGTCGACAATACCCAATCAGAAGGCAGCTTAAACGAGCCTTACCGCACGAGTTTCAAACTGGCGACTACGCTTCGAAACATATTTTGACATACACTCGATTAAAAAATTAAAAACTGAACAAAAGAACATTCTGGGAGGGCTAATCGATGGTCTTTATTATGTGAATACAGACATAGAGCCCATATCTTTCGTTCGGAATACCCTGTGGTTTTTTTCGAGGTTGAACGATCAAACATCACATTCAAACTGTCACTTTCATGACTTGATAAGCAATGCTCTGATTGGTCAGATGAAAGGTCGTTCTGACATGACCCGTAATGGGATGTCCTCAGATCTTTGTTTCGCAGTAGCGAGAACTAAGATCTGATTTAAATGAGATTGAATCACTACAAGTATATATTTAACCTAAAAGCAAAGCAAAATGTTATTTCCTTGCACTAAAAATAGACGAGGGGAAACCCTGATGGTAAGAAAAGCTGACTTCGTTCGAAAAATATACTGTCAATGTTTTGTTCAACAACAAAGATTTATAAGGTAGGTTATTTGCCAGTCCATAGGGAGTGGCGGTCACATTAATTACCAGTCCAAGCCTCATTTTACTGGTAAAAACTGGTAATTACTGGTAAACACTGTTAACTTTCTGACACTTTCTGATTGTCCCTTTCTCTTCAGTTTTCATCCTGTGTTTCCCGCTGCTGTTTACGGCGGGGCTTCTACCTCAGGTCAACACATTCATCATGTACATGCTGGAGCAGATTGACATGCATGTCTTCGGGGGCAACGGTTAGTATGTCACGTTTTATGCAAATATAGATGCTTAGTACTACGCAGGATCAAGGGCTGATCCAGCATTTTTAAAGGAGGTTTTACTGCCCACAACATTTTACATTTGGTTTTCAAAGGGGGTTGGGTTGGGCCTGGACACTCCCCCCCCCCCCCCCACCTCTCCTTCTGTATCCACCTATGGACATAATGTATTGTTTCAGATAATCCCAGATATCCTGTGTATGTTATGCTACCTTTTGTATCGCCTTCATTGACATTGTTATCAAACACATTAAAAAAAGGAATGCTGCTTGATTTTTGTACACATTTAAATAAATGTTGGCCACTAACAAACACTACCTTTTGTTAATTTTGTTGAAATTCGTTAAATTTTACAAATTTAAATTTAAGCTAACTACTGGATAATGATTATGATACCTACTTCAAATCATGTAAATTTCTGAGAACAGTAGCCTTGTCATGTAAGGTACTTCAAGCCACGGTGCAGAGTTACCTCCCTTAGATGTGTCAGAATCTGACATTCGTGGGTTCGAGTCATGGGTTCCATTTGCCCTGATTATGATTCTTGATTGTCAGCACCACTGTGTTGAGTGTTATTTCTCCGGTGATGTATGTGTGTTTGTGTTTGTGTTTCAGCAACGACAGGCCTCGTTGCCTCAGTGTATTGTTTGTGTAGAAGTGTGTTTGCTGTTGCCCTGCTCTATGGCTTCTGTTATGGAGCTCTCTTGGTGAGTACTACTTGTTCATTGAAATACAGTTTTGTAATGACAATAATCTGGTGTTTTATTACCTAATTTATCATGCTATTAGTGAGAGAAACAGTTGTCATGTCCGCTAGGGAGGTTGGGTAGACATGTGGTTGAAACATTCGCTTTACATACTGATGACTTAGGTTTGATTTCCCCAAATGGGTTCAGTGTGTCAAACCTATTTCTTGTCTTCCCGGCGCACGGATGGCCCAGTCGTCTAAGGCGTCGCGATTCGCTGTGCCGAGTTGCGTCCCTTGGCCACGCCAGAAACCTATGATTGTGGGTTCAAATCCCAGTTTGCCCTGATTATGTTTCTAGGTTTGTCAGCACCATACCCGTGCTCGTGGGTTTTACCAAAGTGGTAAACGTCTGAGACCTGCATCACTTCGGGCTTTCCTCCCACATTAAGCTGACAGGCAGTGATATAACTGGAATACTGTTAAAAGCGGTGTCACACCCAACTCACTCACTCACTCACTTCTTCCCCTCCATGATATTGCTGAAAAAGTACTGAAAGCAATGTAAAAGCCATACTCACTAACTATCTCTATTCAAGAATTGTATCAGTTATTCAACAAACATTATTAGTTCATTAAGTGTTAACTTACCTTAGTTTCAAATGCAGCATAAATGAGACTGATAATGGTTTTATATGTGTCTGGTATCAAAATGCCTTGAGATTGACTGGAGTGTTTGTTTTGTAGGGTGTGGGAACTGAGCATACATGTGGGAAGACTGTGGAGCGGGAGGCAGCTCAGAATGTTCTGTTCTCTGTGTTCTGTGGTGTCCTGGTCGCTGTCTCATATCACCTCAGTCGAAGTGCAAGCGACCCCAGCGTGCTCTGGTAAGTTCCTGCCTTGACCTGTGCTCTGTTATGTTCCTGCCTTGACCTGTGCTCTGGTAAGTTTATGCCTTGACCTGTGCTCTGTTATGTTCCTGCCTTGACCTGTGCTCTGGTAAGTTCCTGCCTTGACCTGTGCTCTGGTAAGTTCCTGCCTTGACCTGTGCTCTGGTAAGTTCCTGCCTTGACATGTGCTTTGGTAAGTTCATGCCTTGACCTGTGCTCTGGTAAGTTCATGCCTTGACCTGTGCTCTGTTACGTAAATGACTTGACCTGTGCTCTGGTAACGTCATGGCTTGACCCGTGCTCTGGTAAGTTCATGACTTGACATGTGCTTTGGTAAGTTCATGACTTGACCTGTGCTCTGGTACGTTAATGACTTGACCTGTGCTCTGTTTAGTTCATGACTTGACCTATGCTCTTTTAAGTTCATGATTACTTATGCTCTGGAAAGTTCACGACTTGACCTGTGCTCTGGTAACGTCATGGCTTGACCTGTGCTCTGGTAAGTTCATGACTTGACCTATGCTCTTTTAAGTTCATGATTACCTATGCTCTGGAAAGTTCACGACTTGACCTGTGCTCTGTTAAGTTCATGACTTGACCTATGCTCTGTTACGTTAATGACTTGACCTGTGCTCTGGTAACGTCATGGCTTGACCTGTGCTCTGGTAAGTTCATGACTTGACATGTGCTTTGGTAAGTTCATGACTTGACCTGTGCTCTGTTAAGTTCATGACTTGACCTGTGCTCTGGTACGTTCATGGCTTGACCTATGATCTGGTAAGTTCATGACTTGACCCGTGCTCTGTTAAGTTCATGACTTGACCTGTGCTGTGGTAAGTTCATGACTTGACCAATGCTCTGGTTTGTTCATGCCTTGACCTGTGCATTGGTCGTATTGGTAAGTTCATGATAAGCATCAGGTGGGTACAACCGAAACACAAGTGTCAAGTGTGTGATCTCACCCAGGGCAAGTGACTTCGTTCAAATGTGCCTCTGTTCACCCAGCAAGGAATGGGTACTGATATGTGAGGTGGATCATAAAACCTTCTAGCACCTGTAGACAGCTAGAGTTGTATATTCCCCAGGGTGTTGAGAATGATAATATAATAATAAGTGTATGAATTAAGAAATAAACGAATCATGGTCGTTGTTTATTGTACAATAAAACACTGCAGGGGCTAGTTTATTCTCCCTGCAGTGTTTTATGGTATGGCAAACAACAATCATGAGTGGTTTATTTCTTATAAGAGATATCAGCATTATGTACAGCCTATTCAATGTTGATCAAATGTCCAAACTTTAAAATATTTGCCCAAATTTTAATAATGATGACTCTCTGAATAGAATCTGACCTCAGAAATGGCGGGCAAGTACATTTTACGAACAGGTGGGTTAAGTCTAGTATTTCCCGCATATTCTCACATGTCGATTATCTGTATCTTTTCTCCTGATAGTGATTGTCATATCTCTCCCACTTTTAGAAGCGATCGTTCCGCCACTGTGTTTATCTGCGTTGCCCAGCTACATCTATGGGGAATAACTCTTTCGACAAAAAATAATGTCGTCCAATATGTGACGTCATCAAGTTGTGAGCGCATATTCGAATCTCCAGATATTAATTCATGAAAGAATAATGTTTTATCTTGAAATAAGCCATGCTTCTTTCTTCAGTGATCTTTGCAATTTATCCCGTAGCTATGTTATATATAACATTATAATAATTATATGTGTTGTTTGTATTGATTTTGTTAACCCTAGAACAATATGGATAATAAGTTGATACTGATGATAGTGTTGACACTGAAATAACTAGAGATGAAGATGAAGGCTAACAGTTGCATGAAGCGTGTGTAGCCAAACACTAGTGTCATGTTGTTGTATACACATTCCCCAGGATGATGATCAGGGACTGTGTTGTGCGACGAGAGGAGGAGAAGACGGAGGAGAAACAGGATGACAAGGAGGAAGAGCTGGTTGATCCACTTCCAGGCAAACTGAAGACATGTGTGGTCAGTAATAGCTGTGTCGACTCATTAATGTTGTCAACCCATTCTTGGCATCTTGCCGAGGCAAGAGAGTTAACTGACTATAAAAGTCCAGTTTCCACCCTTGCCGAACTAGGCTGGTATTATGGAGTTACATTTTGGCTGGACTAACGAGTCTATGCATAGTCCAAACAAAATCGCGCACCAAAATCGAAATCCGGTTCATAAACTGACCTGCAGATTTCAGTCGATTGCAGGATTTGCAAAGCATGCGCATCGCCAACTCGTTGTCAACATATATTTTCCAAATCTTTTCATGTTTTTAATCAAGGTGCTCACGTGATTTGATGCACTTTGCGATGTAAGACCCGTTTTATCACAATATAGACCTTGATTATCGATCAGATTGTCTTGACTGGGCACTGCTGTTTTGTTTGAAGCAAATGCAAGTGATATGAGAGATGGAATCTGATTGGTCCATAGGAGAGGCATAGAAGGGACATAACTCGTAATAGCCACTGGTGGCTCTACAAACGAGCCCAGGAATTCCAGCCTAATTCGGCAAGGGAGGAAACTGGACTTTTAAAGTCAGTTAACTCTCTTGCCTCGGGAAGATGATTCTTGGTGGCCTCCTGAAATATTGCTGGAAAGCTGCATTAAGCCATACTTACTCGCTCTATAATCTTGTCCATAGTAAATGGTTTAAAAACAGTTTCTCATTGATAGCATTGATATCTCCATTGTGAACCAATACATCACCAGTGTTGTAAAGACATTGTGAAACTTGTATGAACAACATGTGTGATGTGTCCCTGGCTGTGTTACAGAGTGAGAGACTACAGTCGGATCTGCTGGTGTGTGTGTTCATCACTGTCCTCGTGTTTGCTGTCCACGTCAGTACTGCCTTCACCAGTCCTGTGTTGCAGGTAACGCTTATACCCTCCTATATTACCCAGGCGCAGGTTACTGTTCCGCGATGCTGATTGGTCAATTAAAGCCATATGACATCACAGTGCTTCATTGTCAAGACAAATATGATATGATGTCATCCATTGTTCATGACATCACAAATTGTTTATGTGAGGTCATCTGTACAGTGTCCTGTTTTCAACTTTTTCTCTTTAAAATGTCAAATTTTATTGAATTACTGATCGTCTGTCCCTCAAGAATGAATGCTGTAAGTACCTCACCAAAGGCTCGGGTTTAACACTATTCATTCACTCAGGACAGATAATCTATCGTTCCTTGTAGCTCCTTGGTTGTTCTCTAAGTCTTGGGGGCGGTCGGGTAGCCAAGTGGTTAAAGCTCGTCACGACGAAGACCCGGGTTCGATTCCCAACATGGTGAAATATGTCAAGCCATTTCTGGTGTCCCTCGTCATGATATTGCTGGAATATTGCTAAAAGCGGCGTAAAACAAATATTCACCCTTTGTGCCCTGCTTGCAGCCCCTCCTGAGTGACATCTTGTATTACCTGGCAGCCAGCCTAGGGCTGGTCATCCACTATATCATCCCCCAGCTGCGGAAGGAGATGCCCTGGCTGTGCTGCTCCCACCCGGCCTTCCAGAGCAGGGAGAGGAACTACTTTGAAGTCAAAGGTGATGTATACCCTCAACTCAATAACTCAGTGTCCTGGCCTTCTTTACACTGTGAGACCCGTGAAGATTCCGGGGTAGAATAGGTCTTTAGCAACCCATGCTTGTCGTAAAAGGCGACTAACGGGATCAGGTGGTCAGGCTCGCTGACTTGGTTGATGCATGCAGTTCATTTGCTAGTGCAGGCAGTTCAGTTGCTGGTGCAGGCAGTTCAGTTGCTAGTGCAGGCAGTTCAGTTGCTAGCGCAGGCAGTTCAGTTGCTAGCGCAGGCAGTTCAATTGCTAGCGCAGGCAGTTCATTTGCTAGCGCAGGCAGTTCAGTTGCTAGTGCAGGCAGTTCAATTGCTAGCGCAGGCAGTTCAGTTGCTAGCGCAGGCAGTTCAGTTGCTAGCGCAGGCAGTTCAGTTGCTAGCGCAGGCAGTTCAGTTGCTAGCACAGGCAGTTCATTTGCTAGCGCAGGCAGTTCAGTTGCTAGTGCAGGCATTTCAATTGCTAGCGCAGGCAGTTCAGTTGCTAGCGCAGGCAGTTCAATTGCTAGTGCAGGCAGTTCAATTGCTAGTGCAGGCAGTTCAATTGCTAATGCAGGCAGTTCAATTGCTAGCGCAGGCAGTTCAATTGCTAGCGCAGGCAGTTCAGTTGCTAGTGCAGGCAGTTCATTTGCTAGGGCAGGCAGTTCAATTGCTAGCGCAGGCAGTTCAGTTGCTAGCGCAGGCAGTTCAGTTGCTAGTGCAGGCAGTTCAATTGCTAGTGCAGGCAGTTCAATTGCTAGTGCAGGCAGTTCATTTGCTAGTGCAGGCAGTTCAATTGCTAGCGAGGACAGTTCAATTGCTAGTGCAGGCATTTCAATTGCTAGTGCAGGCAGTTCATTTGCTAGTGCAGGCAGTTCAGTTGCTAGTGCAGGCAGTTCAGTTGCTAGGGCAGGCAGTTCAGTTGCTAGTGCAGGCAGTTCAATTGCTAGTGCAGGCAGTTCAGTTGCTAGCGCAGGCAGTTCAGTTGCTAGCGCAGGCAGTTCAGTTGCTAGCGCAGGCAGTTCAGTTGCTAGCGCAGGCATTTCAATTGCTAGTGCAGGCAGTTCAGTTGCTAGCGCAGGCAGTTCAGTTGCTAGCGCAGGCAGTTCATTTGCTAGCGCAGGCAGTTCAGTTGCTAGCACAGGCATTTCAATTGCTAGCGCAGGCAGTTCAGTTGCTAGCGCAGGCAGTTCAGTTGCTAGCGCAGGCAGTTCAGTTGCTAGCGCAGGCAGTTCAATTGCTAGCGCAGGCAGTTCAGTTGCTAGTGCAGGCTTTTCAATTGCTAGCGCAGGCAGTTCAATTGCTAGCGCAGGCAGTTCAGTTGCTAGCGCAGGCAGTTCAGTTGCTAGCGCAGGCAGTTCAGTTGCTAGCGCAGGCAGTTCAATTGCTAGCGCAGGCAGTTCATTTGCTAGCGCAGGCAGTTCACTTGCTAGTGCAGGCATTTCAATTGCTAGCGCAGGCAGTTCAGTTGCTAGCGCAGGCAGTTCACTTGCTAGTGCAGGCAGTTCAATTGCTAGTGCAGGCAGTTCAATTGCTAATGCAGGCAGTTCAATTGCTAGCGCAGGCAGTTCAATTGCTAGCGCAGGCAGTTCAGTTGCTAGTGCAGGCAGTTCATTTGCTAGTGCAGGCAGTTCAATTGCTAGTGCAGGCAGTTCAATTGCTAGTGCAGGCAGTTCAATTGCTAGCGCAGGCAGTTCAGTTGCTAGTGCAGGCAGTTCAGTTGCTAGTGCAGGCAGTTCAATTGCTAGCGCAGGCAGTTCAGTTGCTAGTGCAGGCAGTTCAGTTGCTAGTGCAGGCAGTTCAATTGCTAGCGCAGGCAGTTCAGTTGCTAGCGCAGGCAGTTCAGTTGCTAGTGCAGGCAGTTCAATTGCTAGTGCAGGCAGTTCAATTGCTAGTGCAGGCAGTTCATTTGCTAGTGCAGGCAGTTCAATTGCTAGCGAGGACAGTTCAATTGCTAGTGCAGGCATTTCAATTGCTAGTGCAGGCAGTTCATTTGCTAGTGCAGGCAGTTCAATTGCTAGTGCAGTTCAATTGCTAATGCAGGCAGTTCAATTGCTAATGCAGGCAGCTACTTTGAACACTTGATTTTTAAGGTGAATTGGAATGAAATAAAAATTCAGCAGGATGCTTGTTACTTAAGCCAGAAGGTTTGGTTTCAGAGATGTTAAGTATCACAGTATGTTATGGAGGCGTTTGCCTCCTGAGGGAATGGTACTAATGTGTTTCTCTTTTATTGTTGCAGAACCAGCCAAGGTGATGTTGTTTGAGAAGATGTACGTGTGGCTGAGATTCTTCGAGCGCAATGCCATGTATCCTGTTGTGTGTCTCTGTGCCTTAACTACCTCAGCTCCATACATCGTGTGCAAGTTCAAAAACTTGTAAGTTCATGTTGTCGTAGTTCTCACTGAATTGGTCTCCAACCTCATGCTAGTTAAGTACAGATTGAGTGTAGTGATTTGGTTACAGTGATGTTGATTGTGTGTCATCTTACTCAAAAGCATGATATCATTCATTGCTATGACTAGGCCATGCTATGCCACTGAAGTAATGCGGACTGTGACGTAAAACAAGATTCACTCACTCGTCATTGTGACCTGTGAAGATCCAGGAGATTAGCTCTTCAGCACCCCATGCTTGTCGTAAGAGGCGACAATCGGGATTGGGTGGTCAGGCTCGCTGACTTGGTTGTTGCCAGTCATCGTATCCCAATTTTGCAGATGGATGCTCATTATTTCACTCTCTAGTCCAGACTTGATTATCTACAGACCGCCGTCATATAGCTGCAATATTGCTGAGTGTGGCGTTAAACAACAAACAGACAAACAAACACTCCTCATTGTGATGGATGGATCAGGCCATTGAGTCTAGCTACATGTATATATTGCATCAAATATATACCGAGAGAAAACAGGGATTGTGAGACGTTAGGACATTTGCAACTTTTAATAGGATTTTCTTTTATTTCGTTTCCAAATTTGAAGAAAAAAATTCACCAGTTTTTGGATGACAATCTGCGATGATCACTCTGTGTGCTAGAAATTATCTGATTTCATAACCTGAAAAAATCCACCTGCTACATGAAGATGGAATAAGCCCAAATATACCAAGTCATACAAAACATAAGTAGAAAATCTAAAACCCCACCAACCCATGTGACCCATGGACCAAATATATGTTGCTTGTTCACAGGACTTGATGAGTTTATTTGCAAGTATCAGTCACCAGACAACATACGAATAGATGAACAAATATGGTTCAAAATTTGATATATTGTTTGTATTTGTGTCAGTATTGGTCCCCTGATCGTGGTGGTGTGTGCACTGAAGATGCTGAGGTTTGCGTTCTCGGACACCCCCCGACAGTACATGATCCTCACCTTCACCGTCTTCTTCTTCAAGTATGACTTCAGGTGGTCATCCGAGAAAATCCTCATCGACTATTTCTTCATTTCCATCTTATTTTGCAAGGTGAGACTCTCTTGATGAAGTTTGTCAGGAAATCCCCAGTGATATGTGTTTGGGAATATAAAACTGTAGGCCTTCTCGGGTTGTATATGTCCCTAAGAGGAGGTGGTTACTGAGTGTCTTTGTACCTGACAAAGTGGATCTTTCCTTGTGCTGTAAACAACTGGTTTGTTTGCCCCCAACTTAATTATTTATAGGTTTTGGGGATATGGCTTTTAACATTGCAGACTGGCCTACAACATTCACTCACTGACTTAGTATTCATTTAAGATTTACTTTTGGAGGTTTGGAGATATGATAAGATTGTTATGATATGATATGATATTGTTATGATATATATGATATGATATTGTTATGAGATTGATATAAATATATATGATATTGTTATGAGATTGATATGATATGAAATTGTGATATGAGATTGATGTGATATAAGATTGATATGATATGAGATTGATATATGATATGATATGAGATTGATAGGATATGATGTGATATATGAGATTGATATATATGAGATTGATATGATGTGAGATGAGATTGATAGGATAGGATATGATATGATATGATATGATATGATATGATATGATAGACCGTTGTCATGGACACTGAGCCCACTTACACAAACAACATTAGTAAGGTAACAAGGGAAGTACCGTATTTTCTTGAGTATAGTGAGCACCCATGTATAATGCGCACCCCCCTCTAGCGGGCTCAATATTTTTGAAAAAAAGAAATGTGAATATAATGCACAGAAAAAATTTACACAGTACCCTTTCAGCGAAGTCCGGCAAACAAACGGGTGCTGAGAAACTTCGTCAGTACAAATTCTAAATTTGAGATAAAAAATCACCAGACATATTTATTTACCGTTTAATTAGTATTTATTGATCTGATAGGCATTGTTTTATATCTAGGGATTAAGATTACCTTGTGTATTTTCTCGTAAACTAAGCCAGAAACAGCAATCAGCTGTACACACGTTTTCTTGGAATCGACCGGTGATTCGGTCAAGACACACCCAATGATAAAACTTTATAGGATTTTTAATGCAAGAATCGGCAACAATTGTATCTGAAACTATTTTTTTTATCAGGAATAATATATTCCATTATTTTCTTAATTATATGCAGCCTTTACTAAACATATTTAAAATAATAATAACCCTAAGCGAAGCAGCTGATCGCTATTCCCGGGTATTATTTTTTACATGGAACCAGTCTGACCAGTCAACGTCAAGGCTCACGCGCACGTGATCGCGTGATCGCGAGAATTTCATGTTGACATAGAATCGTCAAACTAAAACAAATATGACTTTTAACGAGTCAAAGTATGGCATTTATGATATATGTATCCATTCTCTGTCAACTAAAGTTTGTTTCAAGGCGTCAATAGCGGTATTCTGACCGTGGTTGCTGTTAATAACGGTGAGTTGTGTGATCTTCCGATTGCTTCACACACGATTTCGCCGAAATTAATAAAAACAATATTAAAAGGAATTTTGAATAAAATTAATTAGATAAGTTACAAACATAAGTCCAGATATACAAAGAACACTTTTTATAGCCAGACAGTGTAATTACATGATTTTTTGGCGTACTTCAGTATGGATTTGTTGACATAGTATTTCCGGTGTTTCGTGCTCACGGTAATATCTTTCCATGGGGGAAAAAAACCATCCAAACTCATAATTCGTGTATAATGCGCACCCCCTTCCACACATCTGTGTTTTTTGGAAAAAAAGTGCGCACTATACTCAAGAAAATACGGTAAGGCTGTGTTTAGCTAGGGGAATTATGACAGTGAAAACACTACAATAGTTTTTAAAACAGGGCCATGTTAACGCAGTCTTCAACCTGATTCATTTGTTACTATGAGCCTTACAAGTCAAAACGTTGGTACCCCTTAGGGATCCGGGTTAGAACTGCTCCCCAGCAACCTATGCTTGTTGTAAGAGGCAACTACATGGATTGTGCCTCATAATATCGATCACTAGAATATCTGTTCCAGACTCAATTATTTACAGGCCACCATCATATAGCTGGAATATTGCTGAGTGCGGAATTAAACAACAAACAAATATTGATTCTGAAGACTTAATGGTTCTTGTTGGAAGAATGTTTAAATGACCTCTTTCTTATCAGAGATTTAATAAATCATGTATGTCAGAGTATTTGAACACATTGCAATGATGAAGCACTTTGTGATGTGCCATTCTTCTCTTTCAGTTCTGTGATCTGTGGTTGAAGATGAAGTTTATCATAACCTACATTGCCCCGTGGCAGATAACTTGGGGGTCTGCCTTTCATGCCTTTGCACAACCTTTTAGTGTGCCTCGTATCCTTTCGTGATGGTGTCACCGAGTCCGAGATTATCATGGACACTGTTTGTCCGAGTTTTTTAAACTTACCCCAATATTTCCAATAGTTTGATTTCAAAATGTAGTAATGTTACAGAAGCAATCAATTGTTCACGAAGTCCGAGCCACCTGGAATAGAGTCTCAGTACAACTTTTGTCATTACTGTTTGTAATATTTGTTATCGTCAGAGGAGTCTACTTTCACTTTATAAGTATTAGTACACATGCATCTATCTTCGTTAACTAATCATCACGATATTTCCTGATTCTGTTTTAAGTGGCAAGGAATATGGTTCCATAGGGTTAGGATTGCTCCCCCACCTGCCTGTACTTGTCATAAGGGGGACTACTTCCTGGAGGTGGTCCTTGCTTGATGTGTGTCGGCGTACCCTGATGGTGTGGATTGTGGTTCACAATATCAATCACAAGCTTGTCTTGTCCAGACTCCATTATTTACAGGCCACCGTCATACAGCTGAAACGTTACTGAGTTAAATCTTTCTGGCATTAAACATCAATATGAGCAAACATGTTTTTGTTCGCCCATCGTGTCTAGACTTGAGTGAATCTCTAAAAATTATTGATTACAAAAAGAAATAATTGTTATTGCTTTGAGAAACTTTCGCTTATGATCAAAACAAAGTTTTCAAATGACTGAAATTGAACCCTTTTTTCATATTTGTTATTCTAAACGGGTGACTACTTGACTTAACCATATTATAACATTGGTATATATATATGCTCCTTGACTGGAATCAGATTCTGCAATGTTGTTTCTTCAGGCAGCTATTTCAGCTTTTCTTTCCACCCCTCTAAACCCATTCCTGGGCAGTGCTATTTTCATCACATCCTATATCCGACCAGTCAAGTTCTGGGAGAGAGACTACAAGTGAGTCCTCATAGTTACCAGAGTTAGTGTTGTACATACAGACAGGCGCCTAAGTAATATTGTCAACTAAGCTGTAAGCTGTTCGTCTGCTTCTGGACCAAGTACACTCTGCTAATACCGTATTCGACGTAATAAGCGCCCAGGGCACTCTCAAAATTAGAAATAGGGGGCTCTTATTAGAATATTATTTTGGTGGAAAAAACAAAGTTGAAAGATAAATTTCGTGGTTTATGCTGACAGCCTGAACTGTTTATATACGACAGATATATTTTTCCAGAGGTTTATTGCCCATAATTAAGGGTGCATTTAACACACAAGTGCGTATCATACATGAATAAATAAGTCTTGTGTACATTGATCTATCTGAAGGGGTGCTAATTGGGATTGTTCACTAGCCAATATATTAGCAAATATCGCCGTGGGCGCTTATTAGAACGGGGCGCTTATTATGTCGAATACGTTAGCTGAAAACTTCTCACAACTGCTTAAAACCCAATTGCTAATTGCCAATTGTTTAAGGTAATGAATTGTATGTCCAGTGTTGAGCTTGAGGTCCTATGGTTTCAGCACCAAGAGGGTGGATCACAGCAATACACGCCTTGCCTCACAGATCGAGAGAAATCCAGGTGTGTTTGCTTATCTTGTACCAGTTGTGAATCCTTCAGAAAATAACCTTATGGTGTAAAAGGTAACTTAAAGCCTCATTGTCCTGCTGGAAGACTCAACACTTATTCATACACTCATCCATCCATCAAGAAGGTATATTCGATGTCTCCATTTCATTTGAGTATTCATCATCATTCTGCCATGACATTAAAGGATGATCTATTTTGATTGGTTAATTTTACTGAATTTGAGGTGGTTAATGAGCGATAACCACTTCTGACAGCATCACTGCACTGAATACATGAGCAAGAAAAGAGTCTTGTTTTAAAAACGCATTTTTGTATTGGTACATTAACCATGGCAATAAACCAAGCTGGTTTTACATTTTGAGGTGATTCATGATTGATTAAATACCACAAAGTGTAATATTAAGCAGTATTTTATCAATGAAGAACCACCTGAAAAAAATTATATCAGAATAGGTTTATCTTCTAATTATACTTGAATAAATAAGCAATCATTCCTCAATGAAAGGGGGCACGGGTGACCAAGTCATCTAAGGCGCTGCCGCAGTTCACTCTGCAGAGTTGCGTTTCTTGGGCACACCGGAAACCTATTATTGTGGGTTCGAATTCCGGTTTGCCCCGATTATGTTTCTAGGTTTGTCGGCACCATACCAATGCTCATGGGTTTCACCAAAGTGATAAACGTCTGAGACCATCACTTCAGGTTTTTCTCCCAACTTTAAGCTGACATGCCGTGATATAACTATAACTGGAATGCTGTTAAAAGCGACGTTAAAAGCGACGTTAAACCCAACTCACTCACTCACTCACTCACTCACTCACTCACTCACTCACTCACTCACTTAAATGAAAGAATGAACTGTTTGTTTCCCGCTGCTGCAGGTGCTGATGACAACAACCTCAACTCCATCTTCTATGAGCACCTGACTCGGTCGCTACAGCACAGCCTGTGTGGGGATCTGATGCTGGGACGCTGGGGCAACTACACCCAGGGAGACTGCTTTATCATGGCCTCCGACTACCTCAACGCTCTTGTACATATCATAGAAACAGGCAACGGGCTTGTCACATTCCAGTTGAGGGGGTTGGAGTTCAGAGGTAGGGCCACTGAAATATACATACATGTAATTGGTAATAACAATGTGTTGTGCGTGTGTCAGTTATGAGTTGAGAAATGCATTTATTACAAAGAAAGTAAAAATATTGTATTCAATTTTTTGTTTTGTTTTTGTATAACGTAATTGAAAATATTATCTACACAGGAGATATATAATATCTTTTCATTTCTTTGTAATTTTCCCCTGCCCAACAAAGTTGATAGAAACGGGCTCCATCCGTCTGTCCTTCCTTACGTCCGTCACGTTTCGTTTCCGGAGCATAACTCAGAAACCGTTCAATATTTTTTCATCAAACCTTTTTCACAATTTCCATGACAAGTTCCACCTCGGTTAAAAAAGGTTAGGGTTTGTTGAGATTTAATTATGTCATAAATTCTGCAACAGGGGCGGGGGATAACTCTTGTTTTTCTGTGTTTAGAAAAGGAATGTGTAACATGCTAGGGCAGGGTACCACCTTGCAGTGTGCTATTGTTGATGATGTCTGTGTTACAGGTACCTACTGTCAGCAGAGGGAGGTGGAGGCTATCACAGAGGGAGTGGAGGAGAATGAAGGTAGGTCCAACAACCCTAGCATCATGATGCCTTTCAGGACCCTTTCCCACAGCAAGATCTGAGTGCTAATTTACTGGAGCTACTTGCACATTTTTACCCAGTCACCTGTATAAGGCAAGACAAATCAATGCACAGAGGTCCATGCCTTAGACGTGCAAGAAACCTGCTATTAGTAATATAAGTAATATTCTCCCTGATTATACTTCTTTTTTTTTAGCGCATCCTCTGAGTTTCACAAAAAGTGGTAAACGTCTAAGACGTGCATCTCACTCCCTTGCACATTTTTACCTTTACACTAACAGTCTGTTGCCTGTGAAGACCTATGTCTCCCTGTTACTATATTCTGTTTAGTGGGGAAGTGAAACTAAATCTGTGATGGAAGGGTCAAGGTCACTGTGGTCATCCTATCTGTTTTCAGGATTCTGTTGTTTTGAGCCAGGCCACTTACCCCATTTCTTGTCTCTGAACGCGGCTTTCAATCAGCGGTGGTTGGCATGGGAGGTTGTGGTGACAAAGTATGTACTGGAGGGCTACAGCATCTCGGACAACAGCGCCGCCACAATGCTGACAGTCTTTGATCTCAGGAGAGTGCTCATCACGTATTACATCAAGGTAAATTATCAAATAAATAAAGTTAGAATCACATTGCCCAGTAACACCTGACTGAAAAGTGGTTTGATCCCCTGCAGGTCATACCAAAAGTCAGTGAAAGATGGTACTTGTTGTTACTGTGCCTGGCGCTATGCATTTAGCGGTTAAAATAATGACTGGTCAGCTCAGAGTCAGTATTTTGTGTCTGAGTTGTCAAGCACTATAAAATCGGCATTAGTCCAGACTAGTACAAGCAACCACACACACACGTACACATATGTCACTATTTAAATGCAATAATCTTGGACGCGATGTTAAACCCTATTTCACCTCACCTTACTGAAAGGTGATTATATGTTTCCTGGCTTATTGTGTGTCACCATTTCATACCCATATGTGTGGAGTGTTGCTGATGCTGGTCAAGACTCGTTTGTTTAAAGGCTCCAATGATATGTCTGTACTACTGTCGACTGCAGTGTAAAACAACTTTGACATTCACTTGGTAATTTTGTGATATAACTGGTGATATATAACTGATATGGGCTGGAATACTGCTGAGTGGGGCGTTAAACAACAAACAAACAAATGATACAGCTTGAACATTGCTGACTGGCAGTTAATGACCTCTGTAGTGACCTTACTGTGTTATTAATCTACAGAGTATAATATATTACACTGTGCGGTCACCGAGACTTGAGCAGTGGCTGACAGACGAGGCCATCAGGGAGGCTTTGCAGACCACCACCGATGATGACTACACCGACCTTGACCCCACCTTCAACATGCATGTAGATGACGACTACGACACCAAACTGTCCGGCATTTCCAGACGCTCCTTCTGTGCCGTGTATCTTCAGTGGATACAGCACTGTGCATCACGCAGGGAGAATGTAAGTGTAGAAACATACATGTTGGTTTATGTTGGTGGATTGTTTGCCACCCATTGTAAGATTGGGGGCGGTGGGGTAGCCCAGTTGTTAACCACACCGAAGATTCCCCACATAGGTACAATGTGTGAAGCCAATTTTCCTGTGTCCCCAGCTGTGATATTTGCTGGGATAATGCTAAAAGTGGCGTAAAACCATACTCACTCACTCAGTGAAACATTTTTGGTAAACAAACATCATGATGATAAATTGTGCACTTTAACTGTAATAAGAATAATTCTGTTGATGATGCAGTAGGGTTTTATCAATGCAGTGATAGTGTTTTATGAAAACATTTTGAATGACAACTTGTGCACTGTAACTGTAAGGATGTAAGAATCTGTAGCTGTGAATTCCCATAGAGATCCGAGTTAAAATACCCATGCTTGTGCCCCATAGAGATCTGGGTTAGAATTGATCTTCAGCAACCGTTGCATGTCATTAGAGGCGACTTACAGGATCAAGTGGTCAGGCTCGCTGACTTGGTTAATGCATGTCATCTTATCCCAAATGCTTAGATCGATGCTCATGATGTCAATCACTAGATTGTCTGGTCCAGGCTTGATTATTTACTGAGCGCTGAGTGCGGCATTAAGCAACAAATGTAACTAATTGTCACTGTAAGAATCTGTATTGATGTAGTAGGGCCTGGGTGCTGTTGTACAAAGCGATCGTAGCCCTAAGGTGATCGTAACTCCCAAACCTTAACATAGACTTACAACAGTCATAGTGCTAAGGTTGTTTTGTACAATGCCACCCTGGTCAATGCAGCCTGCTCTGTATGTGGAAAAGTCCAGATATGGCATCCCAACTTGCTTGTTCTAATATGTGAATGTCCTACTGTGTTTGGTGCTGTGATAATTGTACCCTGTGTTGCAGAGTGTGGACAGTGATAAGGGCTCCATGCTGGTATCTCTGTGCTACAGCCTCAGTCTCCTGGGTCGCCGTGCCCTAGCTTATGCCTCTCACAACAGTGCCTCAGCAAGGTCAGTCCACAGGAGTCACAAGTTTCAAGCGTGAGTTAGTTGACGTTAAGTAGCCCTACTGCTGTGTAGCATACACATGTTGTACATACACTGTCCCAGTCAGTCATACACAGGCACATTACGTATGTACAGAACACACATAACATTGCTACTTACATATATATATATACCTCTAAGAGTCTACTGGTCAGGTTCAGAGACTTGTCGGATTGTGTGTCATCGAATCCTATTGAGGCTATAATAAATTAAAACTAGATTATTATCCCTACCCGACATCTTTGTTATTTCTGTGATCTATTATTCATACCAAGGTGTCCAGTCTTAAACTTGACAACTTTAATAAAAAATAACAAATAAAAATCCTCCCTCCCCACTTTTGAAAAAAAAGCGGATTATAATCTAGCAACTAATTTATTATGGCCTGATAGTGTGGTGGCTGACTGCATTGTCACAGATGATTTAAAAAGTTCCTACCTTGCCATAAATCTTCTATGCTGCCTTTGTTATGTCATGCAATTCTTCTATGCTGCTGGGGCGGTGGGTAGCCTAGTGGTTAAAGCATTCGCTCGTCACGCCGAAGACCCAGGTTCGATTCCCGACATGGGTACAATGTGTGAAGCCCACTTCTGGTGTCCCCTGCCGTGATATTGCAGGAATATTGCTAAAAGCGGGGTAAAACCGTATTCGCTCACGTCTTTGCTGCCTTATATTGAGCAAATCTTATATCCAGATGTTAAAGAAGTTCCTGATTGTTTCCCCTTCTGTTGATGTCTATGTGTGTGTAGGTATACTGCAGTAGGGCTGTTGTATCTCAACTCACACTGGAAACTTATCATACCTGTGAGGGAGGTATTTCTTTGTTAGAAATATTGATGTAAGAGAAATGTACTTTAATAACATTTCAGGGCTACTTCCTGGCCTTCATCAAGTGAATACGGATACTTCTTCCCCTTCATCATAGTATTAGTATTCACCTGATGAGGGAGCAAGAAGTAGTATCAATATTCACCTGATGAAGGGACAAAAAGTAGTATCAGTATTCATCTGATGAAGGGGCAAGAAGTAGTATCAGTATTCATCTGATGAAGGGGCCAGAAGTAGTATCAGTATTCACCTGATGAAGGGACAAGAAGTAGTATCAGTATTCATCTGATGAAGGGGCAAGAAGTAGTATCATTATTCATCTGATGAAGGGGCCAGAAGTAGTATCAGTATTCATCTGATGAAGGGACCAGAAGTAGTATCAGTATTCATCTGATGAGGGAGCCAGAAGTAGTATCAGTATTCATCTGATGAAGGGGGCCAGAAGTAGTATCAGTATTCATCTGATGAAGGGGCCAGAAGTAGTATCAGTATTCACCTGATGAAGGGACAAGAAGTAGTACCAATATTCATCTGATGAGGGGACCAGAAGTAGTATCAGTATTCATCTGATGAAGGGGCCAGAAGTAGTATCATTATTCATCTGATGAAGGGACAAGAAGTAGTACCAATATTCATCTGATGAGGGGGCCAGAAGTAGTATCAGTGTTCACGTGATGAAGGGGCCAGAAGTAGTATCAATATTCACCTGATGAAGGGACAAGAAGTAGTATCAGTATTCACCTGATGAAGGGACAAGAAGTAGTATCAGTATTCATCTGATGAAGGGGCCAGAAGTAGTATCAATATTCACCTGATGAAGTGACAAGAAGTAGTATCAGTATTCATCTGATGAAGGGGCCAGAAGTAGTATCAATATTCATCTGATGAAGGGACAAGAAGTAGTATCAGTATTCACCTGATGAAGGGACAAGAAGTAGTATCAGTATTCACCTGATGAAGGGACAAGAAGTAGTATCAGTATTCATCTGATGAGGGGGCCAGAAGTAGTATCAGTATTCATGAGATGAAGGGGCAAGACGTCGCCCTTAAATATCATTCATTACAAAAAATAACAAAATTGTTATCCCTAAATGTTTCATGTATCCATGTTCTTTCATGTACAAAATGCCTATCGAAGACTTCATATGAAAGATAATTGCTTATATGGGTGTGTTTTATGTCTTTCAGTGTTGATTTCTTCCTGTTCGGCCTCCATGCCCTGTTTAAGGGGGACTTGCGGATCACCTCTCAGCGGGATGAGTGGGTGTTTGCCGACATGGAGATGATGAGGAGGGTGGTGGCACCAGCTATCAGAATGTCACTCAAACTCCACCAGGTAACCTACTAACGATGGACCTGTGGAAAGTCCGGGTTAGAATTCACCCCAGCAACCAATACTTGTCCAATGATGTAATGTATTGGGTGGTCAGGTTGGGAGACTTGGTTGCTGGCGTGTCGATGGCATGGTTCGTTGCTCATAATATCAATCACTGGTTTGTCTGGTTTGACTTGATTATTTACAGGCCTCTGTCGTATTGCTGGAATATTGCTGAGTTCAGTGTTAAACAACAAACAAGCAAAGTTTGATTGATTATATTGACATCTTTATCAAGAACCAATTAGGGACCAGAGTTTATGTTCGCAATAACGACCACAGCCACAATATAGCTTGGACTTTTCTTATCAAACAGAAATTTTGTGTTATTGAAGGTGCATGGCATTTTATTAAGTAATTGACAAATGTGACAAAAACAATAAGTAAACAGTCACTTCATTTCTACATGAATGTCAGAATTCACGACAGAAAAGGTCCCCAATAACCTATGCTTGTTCCTGCCCGAGGGCGGAAAGTTGGTGGTTGAAGCCAAATAGATGTCTTACCGAAAGGACATTAAAATATGTTACTTGTTGTTTCCTTGCCTGGCACTTGGCTTTAAGGTGTGTGTGTGTCAGTGTGTGTGTCAGACAGTGTGAGTCCTGTGAAGATCTGGGTTAGAATAGGTTTTGTTGTAAGAGGCGACTATAGGACTATACTTGTCATGAGAGGCGACTAACGGGATCGGGTGGTCAGACTTGCTGACATGGTTGATGCGTGTCATCGTATCCCAATTGCCAGGATTGATACTCATGATATCTGGTCCAGACTCGATTATTTACAGACCACTGTCCTCCAGCTGAAATATTGCTGAGTGAGTGAGTAAACAACAGAGAAACAAATAGACAGTGTTAAGTAGTACTTGTGCATGCAACCACTGCCTTGCCTGTGAGTAGTTGATTATTTTCAGGTTGTCGTGATATGGATGTAATATTGCTGACTGTGATGTAAAACAACTTTCATTCACTTTACTTGAAAGAATCTGTAACCGCTCAACTTGTTTGACATTGCAGGATCACTTCACATCCCCTGAGGAGTATGAAGATCCCCGTGCCTTGTACGATGCCATCACTTCCCATGAGATGAACATGGTCATATCACATGAGGCTGACCCGGCCTGGAGGAATGCGGTGCTCTCTAATGTCCCTTCACTTCTAGCCCTCCGGTAAGGTCAAACCTAGATCTGCTCTCTAATTTCCTCTCTGTAAGGACAGTCTAGCTCTCTAATGTGCATCCCAGCCCTTGGGTACAGGCAGGTCTAGCAGTGCTCTCTAATGACCCTGGTGGCAGTAGGGTAGCCTAGTGGTTAAAGCGTTTGCTCGCCACGCCAAACACCGTGGTTCGATTCCCCTCATTGGCACAAAGTGTGAAGCCCATTCCAGGTGTACCCTGCCGTGATATTGCTGGGATATTGCTTACAAGAGGCATAAAACCATACTCACTCATTCTATTGTCCCTTCACATACAGCCTACCAATACAGACAGGTCTAGCAGTTCTCTCTTATGTGTCTTGAGTTGCTAACCTTCTCTGAGTTGTTGTATGGCCTAGTGGCTGAATGTGTGCAACGTGTGAAGCCTTTTCGTCAAGTATTACTAACTGCCATGATATAGTTGGAAAATGTCTGATTGTGTGCTGAAGCAGCAATTTTTCACCCACTCATGCTATAACTGTGCTGCATTGTGTTCCAGTCATGTGTTTGATGAAGGATCAGATGAATACAAGATCATCATGCTCAACAAGAGATACCTCAGCTTTAGGGTTGTCAAGGTGAGAAGAGATAGTGTCATTTTGACAGTTCAGACCCATAGGTAAAAACACAAAATTAAGCACCATCTAAAGGTGGGAGCTCTAACATAGCTTAGTGAAAAGAGTGTGCTGAAATAGCTTTGGTCAACACTTTTGCTTATGCTTTTGATGTGGAAGGAATCATACACTTCCTCTGAAACTATTGAGTCTACTTGCCTGAACTTGGTTCTAAGCATTATTTTCGGTTGATTTTATTGTTCTTTAAGTTTAGTGAATACCGTTCCTCATAGCCCGATGTGATAGAGGTAGTAATCTTTGAATTATTAACAATGATAACTATTGTTTGATATCTGAACTATTATAAGCTTAGGTTTGATCAGAATTTTAATAGACTAGACTGGTCGCTAAAGTAGCAGACTAATGCGGTGTTACTGTCATTTTGCCATGAGTTTGTGAGTGTGTCTGAGGTTTGTGATATGTTACCACTACGTTTCCAGGTGAACCGTGAGTGTGTCCGAGGCTTGTGGGCAGGGCAGCAGCAGGAACTCATCTTCCTAAGAAACCGAAATCCCGAGCGAGGCAGCATCCAGAACGCGAAGCAGGCTTTGCGTAACATGATCAACTCCTCGTGTGATCAGCCGATCGGCTACCCCATCTACGTGTCCCCCCTCACCACCGCCTACTCCTCCACTCACCAGCAGCTGGCTGCCATCATCGGGGCAGAGTTCATCCTTGCCAATGTCAAAAGGTTCTTTCAAAATGTTTGGAAAAGGTGGGTTGATTTACTCAGATTTGGGGTTCAGAAGTCTGTTTTGTCGTCAATCATGTTCCTGGTTCTGTGTCTCTGGGTGCTGTTCCACAAGGCTGTTGTAGAGTGTTATTGTTGCTACCCAAATAGTTCAACATCGTTTGAACAGTCAAACCAGGCATGGTGATTGATGATTTTGTAAACGGGATCCTGTGTGAATACTATATTAATTGAGCTAATTTGGAGGAACAGAGTTATGATCTGCAGTTTGTGCATACTGCACATTGTTGCATAGTCAGCAAGAAATAAGAGTAACATCTATAGGGTGATATAGAAAAATGTTGAAGTGCTTATATGTATTCCTGTAAATGAAAGAATGGATTGTTTGTGTCAGATTGAGGCGGCGATGTGATGCAACGTGTGCAGGGGGTAGTTCAGCATTCCAGGACGACCACATGTACAGCGTCAGTCCCCCTCATCAGTACGCAGCAGCAGCAGCTCTAGGTAGGTAGTCCCCCTTTTGCTCCATGTGAAATCCCGAGCAGAATAGGTCCTGTGTGCCCTGTGCTAGACCACATGTACTGCGTCAGCAGCAGCAGCAGCTCTATTTGAGTAGTCCCCCTTGTGCCCCATGGGGAATCCCCAGCAGAATAGGTCCTGTGTCCCCCGTGCTAGACCACATGTGCAGCGTCAGTCCCCCTCATCAGTATGCAGCGGCAGCAGCAGCTCTATTTGAGTAGTCTCCCTTGTGCCCCATGGGGAATCCCCAGCAGAATAGGTCCTGTGTCCCCTGTGCTAGACCACATGTACAGCGTCAGCAGCAGCAACAGTTCTAGGTGAATAGTCCCCCTTGTGCCTCATGGGGAATCCCCCCAGCAGAATAGGTCCTGTGTCCCCTGTGCTAGACCACATGTACAGCGTCAGTCCCCCTCATCAGTACGCAGCAGCAGCTCTATTTGAGTAGTCTCCCTGTGGCCCATGGGGAATCCCCAGCAGAATAGGTCCTGTGTGCCCTGTGCTAGACCACATGTACAGCGTCAGCATCAGCAGCAGCGCTAGGTCAGCCCTTGTGCCCCATCTGGAATCCCCGGCAGAGTAGATCCTGTGTCCCCAGTGCGAGCATCGCAAATGAGGATCAGATGGTTGTGATGTGACCTGGCTGGTTTGTGCCTGAGCATGAGTTGTTGCTCATGCTGTCAACCACTCGCTAACCCATCCCTAACTCAATTATTTGCAGCAAAGTGAAACCATGATATTGTCAACTGTATTGTCAAATGTAGCATAAAACAAAGTTAATTCAATCACTTAAATTATCATCAGAGAAGGAAAATATTACCATGTGCATAGTCTCAAGAATGGGATATGTGCATATTCTGAAGGATGTGTTTTATATATGGATCATCTCATATATCTTGTCATTCAGGTTCAACATGTTCGGGCCCAGGGTCGACTCCCACTAACCAGCCTCAGGACATCCCCCTCCAGAGTCTAGGTAACCGAGGGAGCCTCATCTCCACCGCCAGCACTGCCAGCAAACCCAGTGCCCTGGCCTCTCTAGCCAACCTCATCGGGGACTCCGCAGCAAATAAAGAACCCCTGCCTCACAGAGTCAGGGTGAGGGCATTGATATATCATGTAGTATTGACCTGGAAATCTCATGATATCAGACGGCAGTAGAAACTAACATTCTTAGTTCACTAGTCCTTATAATGATAGCATATAGCAAAACCCTTTAAAATGGAAAATTTCTACTCGTCCTTATGATACCTTAACTATTTTGCAGTTTGGCAAGGACTACAGGACTACATGTAGTGCCAAGTTCTAGTGCTGTCAGATATTTTACTCTTATTCGATTCCTTTCTCCATCAAGATCTGACAAACATTCCATAGGAGGTCACATCAGATATACCCTTAATCAGCCACCAAGTGTGAAGGAGAGTTCAAATACTCTCAATATGAATAGGTGTAGCATTTGGAGCACCATATCTTTACCTTAAATACAATTGGCAGTTCCGAATGGAGAATGATATAGGCCATGCTATATATTTTGTGGGTAATATATATACGCTGTTATTTCTAAGCCCTATATCATCCATGCCCAAGACGGTGTACTGTTGAGTTTTGTTTTTATGTGTTATTGGGTGTGTGGTTAACTTTGCTCAAGTGATAGATTAGTTATGCTTTCTAGGCTAGCATGTTGACAAATAGATAATGGTCACTGCGATTCACATCCATTCCCCTTCTCCTTTCATCAACTGCCTCTGTGGTGCAGTGGATAGAGCATCTGCCTGGAGAGAAGTAGGTCGTGGTTCGATTCCCTGGCCGCGTCATACCGAAAGACGTTAAAAGGTGGTACTTGTTATTACCCTGTCTAGAGCTCGGCATTAAGGGGAAAACGACTAGCTAGGATTTAGTATAATGTGTCTCATTGGGGTATCCATGTTAAAACTGCAGCATTGTGTCTAGCTGGGCTAGCTAGCAATATAAAATTATGCAAGTCTAGACTAGTACAAGTAGCCATAGACATAATCTTGCATGTGACATAAGGCCCCCTTGATATCTCAATTCCCATGTAGTGATTCAGTTCGTAAACCAATGTATGTCTATTTGTGACAGGTTCTGGACACCAGTCATGTGTTTGATACTGTCAACCTTGGAAGGAGAATAGATGTCCAGTGGCCAAATGAGGAATGGCGTCAGCATGGAGGCAAGAATACCTGGAGTGACTGGACGCCCTGTAAGGGCATGGAGGGGATTGTGGTTCATCGCTGGGTGCCAGGTCATCGCGACCCCAACCGGCGCTCTCATGTAGACAAAACAATATTATTGGTTCAGGTTGGAGAACATTATGTGCCAATAGCAGAGAACGGTATCACAGACTTAGGTGCGGAAGTATGACAGCGGGGGAGATGTGCTTTTACTACCTGTGATAATTTAAAATAAAGTCCTAGATTGTGGCTGTGTGTGTCCGATTGGGCCAGAAGAATAGTCGATGATCAAGCTGGAAGTGTGCGGTGGTAGAGTGATGAGCCACGGAGGTGTGTGGCGTGTGTTCACAGTGTGAGAAGTTATGAACATACAGGAAGTACACTGTTTCCCTCTTGGATTCAGTGATATAGACGTGGGATTATGAGTGTCCAGTGTTATGCCATGGAGAGACAGGGAACATTTGTGGAAGATTGACCTGAGTGGAAACATGCCCTGAAGCTTTATTGACCTGTTACAGCCTAATATATTACTGTCAGGTTTTGAAATGTTTCATGTGACAGTTGTCTCCCTCTTGATGTGTGGATTGAGGAATATTGAACATCACCTTGTCATGCTTATGTATAGGATCCTCTTTAAATTTTCATATGAACTTACCAGTACTAGAAAGGTCAGATTATATATAAAAAAGTGGTCATAGCAATGTTGTGTTTTTAGAAGGAATGTGTATACAATTATGATCACTGTTAAGTATGACCAAATAATAATTACTGAAAGTGCAATTGAAACAGATTCTGGTGTTGCCCCACTGTTCTATGATCTAACCGGGTCAGAAGAATGGAGTTCATGTCTACATGTTTTCGTATTGTCATCGTCATTCTGGAACTACTACAGGTGACATGCCAAAGACACAAAAGGTTTAAGAATTCCATATAAGTGTTTTTCTTTGTCAACTAAGGGTTTATTTGTTTTAATTTCAAACTTGATTGATATTAGTGTGGTTGTGATTCCAAGCAGAGATCATGCAAGCTAAATATGTAATGCTGTTTTATCTGATTGAATCAGTCATATCCACATCAATTTTCAGAACCCTGTTTCACAAGGCAATGTTAGTGCAAAGACTGTAGTAGGTCTATGATTGAGTGCAAATAAAGTATAGGCTTTACAGTCGTTGCAACACTGAACAGGGACTTTGTGTTGTGGAACAGGGCCTTGATCAAATGTTTCAAAATCATTACAGAATATAAGTTTGGTTAGTTCTAAGCTATGAAAGTCTTCAAGATGGATTTTTCAGAGCAGGTGTGTCCAGGCTTTCTTGGTTTTGCTGTGCTCAATTACTTCACCATATTTACATATCTACTGGAAGCTGCTGCTGGGCATCAGTGAGTTGGTTTATACATGGTTGATACTGTTAAGTTAAAGGGTCGCAGTGTTGTATAAATATCATATTCAACAGTTACAAGCTCCTTGGGTGCTTCGGAAATTGACAAAGGAGGGCGCTTGTTAAAACCATACACAATGAGTAAAGTGTGTTTTCAGCGATCGAGCAGTTGTGACAATTAGTCCAAACATCAATGGAACTAAAATGCTTTGTATAATAGTTGCAGGCAATTATGTACCCTCCTGCGCTGCTGTTTTCTGTAATATACACAAGAAAATATGGACACTCATAAAACGTTCTGTCTTTGTAGGGTATACTTATAGAGATTAAAAACAGATAGGTCTTGACGATGTTCAAGGCCTTATTGGAGTATGGTTGCTAACCTGGCGAATACGGCACTATTACTTGTCGTCCAATCAGTGACAACCATCCAATGTGTGACCGGGCAGTAAGTCTACAGTAATTTGAATCTTTCTGGGCTAAATTAGAATGCGCAAGACTATTGTGCCCCAATAGTTTTTCCTATTAATCTGACAATGATTTCATAAATGATCCCCAAATATGAAGGGCATGTTTTGCTTTTGCATATTACCTACTGCCTACAGTAAGTCTTAAGAAAGACAGTCAATTAATCTCCATTGTCAAATCAGAATATTTACACCTGTCTTAAGAGACACACTTGTCAGTAAACCAGTAAATAACAATTTCATATTTAGAAACAACTATTTACAGTGGAAACCATGATGTAGTCATGTAGAAAGAAAGAGTTTAAACAAAACTGGCGAAGTAAGATGTTTAAGTTGCAAGAAATTAATTACTTGTTTGTCAGAAAGAGTGCAACCATAGCAGGCGCAGGGCATTGTCATATGGAATATGGTTCTATAAACATTCTAAATGGTTCCAAAATATTTCCCTGGCCCAGAAAGCTCACAATGGAAAGAGAATTATGTGAGGAGAAATTGTGTATTTCCATAAATAAATTTTAAATATCAGACATCTCAACAAATATCAGCGTTTGTGTAATCACCTGCAAAGAGAACTTCTTGATTTCTGTTCTGTATATTAGAATATGTTGTTATCACATGGTGTGTGTGTGGGGGGGGGGGGGGGGGACTCTTGATCTATTCCATGCTTGTCACCAGAATCTTATAAACAAGGAAATAATTTGTTGTGGCAGTCAGTTAAATGCCACTTTGGTGTAAAGATAAAAAGAAAAGTGATCTTGTGAGCAGAAAGATGTAAGAATTTGATCTTATTGGTTTTAAAAATATTGTTGTGAAATTTTTTTATCTTCTTAATACAGTATGTAACTATGTACTAAGTAGCTAAATTTTAGATTTCCATAAGCTTTTTACGTTAGAATAACAGCACAGTCTGAACTGTCAATTACGTATGATGCTTTACAGTTGGAAAAGAGATACCATATCAAGGGGAGATCACTCCGAACACCAAACCTACAGGCTCCCAGGAGTCCTGTGAGAAGGGGCCAAAGAGTACTGAGATTCATACGAGTGTTCCATTAAGGGTGATGATTTATTTAAACTTGCTCAAGTATATGAGTGTGTTTACTGATGGACCATGCTCTATTATCCATTGTAGTATGTCTCCATTCTATTAGAATATATGCTCAAGAACCAATCAAAATACCTCTTATAACGCAAGTTCATCACAGACCTACATTAAAAATTGTAACCTTTTATGTGAAAACCTTTGATGTTTTCCTGAGTATTTTAGCCAGGGGAGGAATGTCATTAAGCTTCCAGCATTAGACGGCGCGCAACAAGGTAAGTCAAGTATATAGCTTGTTTTGATCATGACATTTCATTGGATGGCTATTTATTGTTGTCATTCAACCCAGACTCAAAACGAGTCGCTATATGGCTGAAATAATGCTGATGCAACATTAAATTTTAAATTTTACATCACTCACCCAAAACGAAGCTAAGACTGTGAAAGGGTCCAGGGTATTTATCCTAATAGAATGGAGGTCTGATATGATTGATAATTGAGGATGCTGGTGGACCACAACTCTGCCAACCAAAGATGTAGTTTTAAAGAGAAGGATGTTCTTCTGTTGTGTGTGTTAATTGTACCTGAGTGCAGACAGAAACTCAGATGTTACTCTCTGTGAGACTGTGCCTCTTTCATTCTTACTCCGATGTCATATATGGTGCTTCACACATCATATGCTCATGTTTAAGCTGTGAAACTGTAGCTATGTACTGCTCTCCTTTTACTACTATTGGTTAGGGACTGTTCTTTTACTATAGGAGAGAGAGAGTGTGCGTGCGTGCTAGAGAGAGAGAGAGAGGGGTGGGGAGACATGAGAATATGAGAAAGAGGGGGTTTGTCACAATGTATGAAAAAATGACAGTTTTGTTTTTCAAATAAAACATGTCATAATTTAAACATTAATTTGGGACTGGTGGTAGGGAAGGGGGCGTTCCAAGAGCTTGGGCCTGAGTTTGCAGCTATGTTCACAAGCACTGTTCAAGTCATTTTGAAGAATAGCTTTGACATTTTTTGTATTCCTCACTTCTTAACCACATGGTGACAAGTACACTGAGATATGAACCAAAACACATACATGTGTTCCATAGGGTAGTGAGATCACCTAGTGGTTAAAGCTCCCTCACTGGGTTCAGTTTCCTTATGGGTACAATGTGTGAGGGCCAGAATTCCTTTGAATTCCTTACCTCTATTACACCATAGCCATACATTCTTTATAAAATCTTTAGACATTCTCTTCAATGCAATACATATCTAATAGTTATGAGGAAAACTATCCTCTGTGTACTAATGGTGTCTCGGGGTGGTTGGGTAGCCTAGTGGTTAAAGCGTTCGCTCGTCACACCAAAGACCCGGGTTCGATTCCCGACATGGGTACAATGTGTGAAGCCCATTTCTGGTGTCCCCCGCTGTGATATTGCTGGAATATTGCTAAAAGCGGCATAAAACCACACTCACTCACTCACTCATTAATGATGTCCCCCCCCCACTGTAGTGTTACTGGAATTCGCTCAGAGCAGCATTAAACCCAGCTCACTCACTCACTCACTCACTCACACTGAAAACAACAGTGGTCATGGAAGGAAAAGTTGACATGTTCTTGTATTCTGGTTCTCTAGTCAACACAAATATCTACCGGTACTCACCGCCAAGAGAAATGTAAACCATAGAAACATATAGAGCAATATGTACGTTAAGAAGAGATGTTTCCAATGTGTACCAGTTCATGACAAAACTAACAATCAGTAAAGTTACCAAAGAGTGTCTTTATTCTTATCACTATATGCTGCAGGTGATTTCCAAACTTTACACCTAATTATGCATGAGACAATTTTGTGGTGTTCCCCATCGTGATATTGCTGGAAATTGCTAGAAGCTGTGTAAAACCATACTCTATCATTCTCTCAATATGAATTGTTACTTGAACAGTACTTGTGAAGGGTTTGACTGATGCAGAGTTTGTATCTGATTCTATAAGATCATTAATGTATGAGGAATTCATGGTGACGTATAAATGTTGAATAGCACAATCAGGGCAGTACATAGCCACACTTTTGCAGCTAGCTCATATTGTTGATCCGAGTTTTCAGTTCTCTTGTTATCTTGGACGGAGACGTCGGGACTCTTACCCACATGTTCTTTTCTCTCATCATGGCAGTCTACCATGTACTTGGATTAAGGGGATTGCCCATTTTAGTTCTACTTAATGCCTTTTGTCATGTCATTTTTTATAGTTAGTATTTATTGATCGTTCATCAAAACAAGAACAATCAAATCTCACAATGATGATTAGCACAGTTAGTCAATGTGTGATGACAAAAATGATTTATGGAGTATTTAATATATTAATTGTGGTATGACTTTTTATTTGTCTGACAGTGAGGTTTGTTTGTATTGCTGGTTGTTCAGATGTAGGTAGAGTTTATTTAAGGAGCACAGATATTTTTCCCTAACTGGTCTTACCAGTTTCCTTGCTATGCATATTTACACACAATGACAGTCACGTATCCTTTGAAAAATGTCACGACAAGACTGAGGATCTGTATTTTGAGTCTGTAGAAGGAACATTGCTGTTGTGATTATTAAGATAATCTGAACACTAGACCGTGGTGCAGTCGATACAGGATTATTCTGGGGTCACTCAAGATGATGATGTTGATAATAATAATAATAACAAATCCATTTGTAATGCGTCAGATCCCATTTACCAAGTGAATGGTCATGGTGCTATGGAGCATATTATTACCCCAGTCTTTGGTTCAATGTGCTCTCAAATTTCATTCTAAGCCCACTGGGGATTATACAAACAAACGAGGGGCTATAAGGTTGGCATTACCATCTTTTCCTACCGGGTACCCATTCACTGCTGAGCAAATAGGGGCATAAGTCTCTTGCTTAAGAGACACCATATGTAACCTGTGGTTCAGTGATTTACGGCTGTTGGTAGTGGATGGTACCAACTAAAATACAACAAGAACAGACAGAACATACAACCTACTTGCCTTAGAAATTTAAAAAATTGGCTGGCCAGTACTGATCAACATGTACAGCAGTAAGGATTGGATTTAGCGTATTCGACGAAATAGGTGCCCAGAGGCTCTCAAAATTAGAAATAGGGGGCTGTTATTAGAATATTATTTTGGTGACAAAAAACAGCAGAGTTCAAAGACCATAAATTTCGTAGTTTATGCTGACAGCCTGAAATGTTTATATACGACAGACATATTTTTCCAGAATTTAATTGCCCATTATTAAGAGACATATAACACACAAGTGTATCATAAACGAATAAATAAGTTGTGTACATTGATTGTTCACTAGCCAATATATTAGCACCTATCACCGGGTGCGCTTATTAGAGCGGGGCGCATGTTCAAGACACCTTGCCATAAAGATATAGTATTGATCAGGTGATTGTGTTCAGGTCATGGCACAAACACAAACTAATGATCAAAATAACTTCTACAGCTGGTCTGTCTAGCCACTGTCAAACAGTATTATTTTGTATAAAGATCTTTAGCCAAGGTTCTGAATAGCAGTGATCAAAATTATAAGATTGCTTTGTGGTTAGACCCAGTACTATAGAGACATGATCAGATTCTTTTGATGATTTCTGGTTCAGCTAACAAATTCCTGGCCAGGCAGCTCCGACACTGACTGCAAATCTGTACAATGGCATGACAGATTAACAATAGTAATTTGAAAGAATATGGTTGCCCTTAACTTCTTTGGAGTAGTATATATTAGCACAAATTACAAAGATTACACTTTCTAGCTCCTAACCAAAAGAACAGATTTCACAATTAACGTAAGTCACTCATTTCCTAATTAATGTTGCTTATCGTCCATCAATATTTAGTTTGTTCACAACCTGGAACAGGTTTGATCTGTTCCCTTCAACTAAGCCATCTTAGCTTTGTGCAGGCGACGTGGTGAAGATGAATATGTCTTGGTTCAACTGTTTTTTTATCTTCAAATTTTGTTTGTTCCTAATTTTGTCATATTTGTAAGGTAACACATTAAAGTAACGTTATTGCCTAAGTTTGAAAATATTGACCTGACTTTATCATGTTGACAAGAACTTTCTTTCAGTTCTGCAGAAATCTGTTGACAAGTTCTAAAATCATAATTTTAAAAGCAAAATGGCAAAGCATACTGCATAAACAAATTCTGACTTACAATTATATATATATTCTTCAAATTTAGTAATATGTAAAAATTGGGTGTTCTTTTCTTCTTTTGAGTAGTATACTCCAACCGTCTGCATATTTCTTGTATCTAATTACGATAAGAAATATCACATAGCTTCTATCATGGGCACAAGTATTTGACTGCATTAATATCCTCACGAATTGTGACGCCCATCTTTGCAGGTCACACAGAAGCAGTGGCACTAACACATCTACCATAGAAACAAGGTACAAAAGTATCAAATCTTTGTTCAGTAACAGACACATTTACTATGCAAACATTATCTGATTATTTGGCATGTAAATGAGTTCATTACCCCAGATCATACGTGACCTCGAGAAATCCTTTCACTAATTTTGACATTTTGTCCCCTGCACGTGGTTGTATATAGTTGGATTTCAAAATCCATCTTAACTGAAAAAGTATTTTCTTAAGTTGACATTGATGTGTATATTTTGTTTATTATGGCTTATATGATGAGTTTTGTGCCCAAGTATGTTTGTCATTATTGTCTCAGTGTGTTCTTATTGTGTGTGACTGCTATCGACGTGCGTTGACGAATGTGTGGAAAGTCCAACCATTGGTCGGCTGACTGATCTCAGATTTTATCACCATCTGTCATTTCTTGCTTTTCCTTGCTTCACCACCAGCTGGTCGTGCAGTAGGGTAGGCCAGTGGGTTATGTATTGGCTTCTCAACAACGACCCTTGTTCAATCCTCCATGTAGGTACATACAATTCAAGCGCATTCTTGTGTCCCTCTATGATGGTAGGGGTTCAATACCACAAACAGTGGCATAAAAACTCACTCACTCACTTAACAACAGATTTGAGGTTTTTTTACTTTGATCTTTGAACACTCCAAAGGTAGGTTTAATTATATTTTTCATAGCAACAACCATGAAACTTCTGTGAAGGTCTTCATAACAAAATTATGACCATTAATAATGAATATTTGGTGTTTGGTATTTTGATATATATAAGACATTTAAAAACCTAAACTTTGGACATATTTTCATTATTCTCCTAATTTTCCTACTCATCTATGGTTGAATTGGAATTTTCGATTAACAAACAACCTATACAGTCATGAGTGGAGTGTGCAACCCCCTTTTGAAGCATACCTAACATTTATTCATGTTAACACTTTAAAGGTGATTGGGTCAACTGAACTTATCATTGATGATCTCACCGAGTGAGATATTTTCAACAAAATTGTCCAATTATGGAACACAAACTGACAATCACAACATGCACCCCTTCTTTTCCAAAAAGCTTATCCACACTTGCCAGTAATTATCAGAGTTGCATATTAGTTCATATCATTTTCCGAAAGTGCTTTTTAACTTCAAAATGAGGCCTGTGAAAAAGAAATTTAAGCGTCATATGCACACCCATATTTTCTTTTATACCTTCATGAGTACAAATGCCTACGTTTTATGTATCAAGTTCATACTTCTCCTGTTATCTACTGTGAACTATTTTTTATATAGCAATACAAGCTGTAACACTGATGGTATCTGAGTGAGAGGTACACACCACTGGTTCAAAGTACATATCACTTGCATGAAGTCATGATTGGGAAGAGAATACCAGTCAGCTGATAATGATTGGCATCCATTTCATATCCAGATAGACATCTAAAGGACTGTAGACTGTCACATCACTTCAGATGTCATACAAACTTGGATTTTGTCCTTGTAATAGATAACTCTATTGTTTAGATAGTTCTCAATGACTTCAATCTAGTTCAGTGACATTGTCATCCGATCATTGTTTTTGTACAACATGCTGTAATTGCAACGGTTTGACACTTAATGAAAGCCATGTGTTTAACTGGCAGTGACAGTCTTTATATTGAACGAGATTTTGAAGAAAACATATACAATCATTTATGCTTCATGTGTCAAATTTCAGTGCACTTTGCATCTTTGGAAATAATTTTGACTTTAGCCTGAGGGATTTTTATAGAACTTTTTACAATCTGATTATTTCAGCAGGGATCTTTCCCAGTTCAATTTGTTAATTATATTATTTTTTTTATTTAACTTTACAGACCTAGAATGTGATAAAAAAAAATTTAACAAAAACACTTCTATAGAATTTAAGCCTTGAGAACGATGGTGTAATTTCTAATCATAATCCCTGCTAGTTCAGGCTTTTTAATAACTAACCGTTCTCATGTCCTTTAAAGTAGATTCACGGCCCTTGCTCTATTAAGAGCTGCTAATTAGTCACTACAGAATTGATTGGTATTGCGATACCTTTCCTGGTCATCTTCATGAAACTATTAATATATCACCGTTTGTTGTTGTATAAGTGCATAATGAAAGTATATCTAGATTTTATACTTTTGACTGAGTGTATATAGCATGTCCTTATGTGGCTGTACACACATGTAAATAATGACTGTAAGGTGTACAGAGTCTTGTATGTATAAGGGCCACTGGATGGGTGGTTCACGCCAATAAAATGTCAAAACTACGCTTGTTTGTTAACTGTATGTGAAGTGTGTGGTGATATAATGTCACATTAAGAGATAAAATGTCACATTTTCAACTTCCAAGAGAATGTCACATTTTCAACTTCCAAGAGTGAAGTTCTATTGCATCTGGAATGTACCCTTTTATACCCACACTGACTGTTACTTGTCTGCTGCCATGTTTCTTTAACCCTCACCTTCAATCTTGCAAGGTTCATTGTTTTTAATAGACATTGAACATATTCCACATTTGTAAATAGCATCCAATCAGTGTGACATGTTCCACTGTTATTACAGTCAACATACTCAGACATATTGAAGCTTGTTGGCATATGTTCATGTTTGACACCCTACATACCTAGGTGACCAATATAATGACACCAAGTACCGTATATATTATTACACATCAGCTGATTAAGGCAGAGATTACAAGCCTACCAAATGAAACAAACTCAGCACTGTAATTCTCACAAAACGCTGCACACCACTGATTGAATAGATCTGAACATGACGTGTGGATAGGGCTTCCTAGTTTGGATCTTTTGACAAGTTATAAATGTTATGGTGTCAAGGGAATGCACTTTGTGTTGCTAAATCTTATGAAGATGTATAGTTGACAGTTTTTCTTGTTGCTTAAGTTTTCCATGATATCAGTCAGAACAATTGGGAGACCCATCAAACATTCGCAGGCAAGTATGGCCTTGGAACATAAGCCTTTTATGGTCAGTCAGTGACAGCAGTTCATACCACACAGTGCAGCAATGACATAATCTTGTTTGGTTGGTGCTTACCAATAGAGCCTTAATAATGAATGTCTGTTGAGAAAAATAATCCATATTGGTCTGAAAGTAAATCAAGTGTCATTGTGGTTGGCCATGTGAGGTCTAGTGTTAGAGCATGATGAACACATGGCATTGAGAAAGAGGCTGCATGAGGTTGGAAAAATAGTACCAACAGTTGGTGGCAATAACTTCTAAATGTACATGTATATAGCGGTCATTTCTCAAAAAGAGGAGACATTTGTTCCTACAAGACATCTTTATTTCCATTGTAACTGGCAATTGTGCCTCAAGGATGCAAGTTAGCCATCACAATAATCACTTCATGAGAAACTGCTCATATTACAATTAATACATTTATCATCCGGATCTGACACAAGAACATTAAATTAAATTATTCAGTTTTTCAAAAGAACGTCATTCTGGTTTAACACGCTTTAAACAGTATTTCATTTACATCTTGACATGTCAGCTTAATAAGAGAAGGTCCTAAGGTCTTGCAAATGAAACTACAAGGATATAACTAAGAATTCAGGTACTGTTGATTCTCTGTATCTGGGTAACAGCTGTACTAAACATTTCCTGTTTCAAATCATTTTGTGTGAAGATTGTACTTATATTTATGTGCCATGTCCCCATATATGCATCAACAACAGCTTAAAGTGGTACAAAAAAAACAGTCAGTCTAAATAGTGATTTATTATGCCACTCCATCCATACAAAACACAATACATCCATATTCAAACAAAATTGTTATCTTTATTGGCCAAATGTTTCAATGTACAATGCAACATCTTGTTACAAGTAAATTGCATTGATGGGTTTGAAGCGAGGAGAAATATACAGCTATTTATTGTCAGTGACATTAACTTTCTCCACAGCTCTCTATGTCTAACAGTCTGACAAACACAGAAAATAATTAGTTTTCAAATCACTGATTCTAGTATTTCTCCAGAAACATATCATATATATCTTGATTTTTACAATATAATACAAATTCACACGACATGGCATCATAATACAATATACATTCTTGAGAAACAGCTGCTGCCATGTTTAATCATCCTCAATACATTTGAAACACTTCTCATTTACCCAAAATGTGATAACAGAGAACTGTCACCCACTCATAAACATGGCTGTGACGTCACATTTGCTAAAAATATCTGCATGTAGATAAGCTGTTTACATGAAATCCGTCTTGACAAAAATAAAGTAATTAACATCAGTCCTGAGGAATCCAGTTGAAATCACTACAAACCTGTGCATATTGTGAGCCATTGGCGGAAAAATGACAAATGAGGTTGTCTATTAATGTGCAAACGTTTATGTGTTGACCATTTCTCCACCTGGTTATGTTGATCAAACTTTGAAAGCAATTGATAAATGGTTAGAATATTGACTTGTGTTGCAATAGAAAACAATGATCATGTGACGAGTGTCCTCCGCCTTTCAGGGTCATTATTGGATATGTATTGTGATCACCTTCAAGTATGGATGACTCAGGAAGCTGTAAGCGACAGGATATTGCTAAGGTCAGGAAAAGCAAAAGGTCAAGTACATGTTTAGAATTATACTAAAACAGAAATCCCGGAATATGTGCCTGTATAAATATCAGCTCTTGGTTGCCTAAAAAAGATGTGTTCCATGTCTAAAAGTCTAAACATGATTAATAAATTTCAGTTCCTATAAATTCTACATCTATATTACAATCCTCCAACTCTAGCCACAAAACACAGTAAACACTTTCCGTCCCTTACCCAAATAGTCCATTCTGCTTGCTTTCTGTTACTACATATATTAGTATGTATACACTGTATATTAAACTGCATGAATATAACTCACTTCTGAACTCAACATAAAGTTAACAAAAGCATGGAAAACACTTTACCTGTTTGAACAGTAGAAGGTTGTGCAAAGACAACCTTGCACCTTAAGCCTGCTGAAACCAAACACAGAATATCTACATCATTGGGCCTGTAGGCCATTACAAAGAAGGCAGATATTGTACAATGCAGGAAAATGAAATATTTTTCAACCACAGTTGACACATGAATGACAGAATGCTGCAAGACAGTGTAAAGTGTGTACAATGCTTGGCTAATATATTACCGTGGTTATGGGATATGAGTGGTGAACTTGATCATGACTTCAGCTATAAATTACAATGATCCATCTGCCTTGTCTGTACTGACTTGCATCGTAGTAATATTAACAGGACAAACACAAAATCATTAGGAAGCAAAGTAATTGACAAAACCAACACAAACAGCAAAAATATTTCTCTCATTATTGCATCACTGGTATATTGTAAATGTAGCTCACAAGAGAAACACTGTCAATCAATATATTACATCACAATCAAAAGGGAAACGGCAACTAGGACAATGATTACCTATTTATGCTGAAGTTAAACTGACAAACTAATACCACAGATCAGAGGGTCTCTCCTTGAAATTACCCCCCCCCACCCCACCCAACTACTAGTGAACAAGGAGTTTCCAGGGTGTCAATATAGCCAACAGTGCCAAAATGTGCAGGTTTCAGAGGTAAAATTCAGTTAGCTGGTATCTGCAAAGAAAACCCAAAATGACAACATGAAAGACTTCTTTTCCCAGGTCCCATTAAATGATTGGATTGCAACAACCGAGTTCACTGCGTGTCCCTGACATGTGCATAATCATAGTAATGCTGCTGTTTACTACAGCTACACCAACTCTTGGAAGAATTTAGTTCCAAACATGAGGTACACTGTAAAGTCATCGTTTGGACCATGCCATCAATCTTACAAATATCCCGTTGTAATATCAATTCATCTTAATGTTTCAGCACTTCCAGTATTTTTTTCTGAGCCTGACCTGAGGAAATAGCTTCCTTCCATGTAGCACTTTCTGATATGGAATTAGCATGTAGAAATAACACATTCATGTAAAAATTGGAAAGGAAAAGGTTTCTGAAACAATATGAAAAGAGCTTAAAATGTTGATTTCGCAGTTAGCACATTTTTTTCAAAGTACGAAAGATCTACAATGGATGTTTCATGAGTACAATTGGTGGTGAGAGTATCACATGTCATTTGAATTTACCTGATTTACAGCAATCAAAAGCACTCTGGAATAGTTTGTGTCCTGTGTATGAAAATGCATACAAAGGATAAATTAACCTTCCTCCTTTTAGCTGCCCCAACTGAGGCCATTTACTCATTTTGATTCTAGCAGTATTGATGGCTCAGCAGTGCCAGATGGAGCCACATGCCAGCCTACAAGTGTGACGTGCACCCAGGCCGGATGGCACGGAACTTCAGCTTAGTAAGACGGCAGACAGCAACAATGGTGGCTGGTACTAGCTGGGTGGTGAGGACAGCTCTCTTCTCTCATGTACTCATATATGTGAGGCTAAGGACCTTCGTCCTGAAAGAACAGGGCACACTGTTAGCTAGCAATTGTTTCTCAAAATTCTTTCAGGATTTGGACGATGCCCAGATAAAAGCATTATTTTATTAGATACATGTAGAATATGTTTATGTTGTTCCATATGCATGATGAGTTATATGATAAATAAATCTGCAATTAGAAATGTATGGACAGAAAACATATTCTTCAAACAGAGAGAAGGCATAACATTCAATAGACTACTAACTTCAAAACCCTTCAACATGAATATAGGTAGATAGAGGTAGCAAGGATGAAAGCAAGGTGTGGTTATCACATTGTCTTCAAGAGTCATGCAGCAACTTGTTTCACTGCCTTTATGATACATATTAACCAATACTTCTTTTGTATCAGTTCAATATTCAATAACAGTGTATGACAATACATACACTACTCAAAGAGAGTTAAGGATCACAGAATTCTTTCATATTAATCTGTCATAACAGACTAACTGTAGTAATATGAAAGAATCGGGTCGTCCTTATCTCTTTTTGAGTAGTGTACATTAGTAAAACAGATTTTAGCATATCTAGTCCATGAAATATCCAGAAATCTGCCATTGGAAATAAACAAAAAGGTTCATTGTACATTTGGAAACATGAGAAACGCCATTATTGCCCTTCCTTCAGCTGATGAATAAATATCAAAATGACCTGTAACAGTTATGATTGGATTTTTCTATTCTGATAATAGATTCACAGATGGGATATATGACCTGGGAAATTAGAAATCTTAATCAGTGGTAGAAATTAACCATGAAAATCTACCAGTGCAAATAATATAAAAGAACACCCCCAAAAAGGTTTGAAATTCTTGGGAGGCCTCACATGCCCAGCTCTTATAATACATAACACTAGAGCCATTTGGTTCAGTCACATGATAGTCCTTTTAATTGTTGGAAATGATCAAATATGAATATAATTAGTTACTTTCCAATGTTGGATCAAGAAGCATCAGGAAGTCCCAAATTTGGGTGGTCATAATACTGGAACAGCTAACCTAACCTTTTGATGCAAAACAAATCACCCAAGTACTAGCAGATACGAACAGAAAATAACATTTCAAATATTTCACGTCTCTCTCAGTATAAATAAAAAGTTTCATTTCCCTTAACTAATTATTTTACATCAGAAAAGATGATTCGAGATAAGAAAATACTCCTGTACTATCTATCCTTCTACAATTCAACTGCATCCAAGTGCTTCTTGGTAAGAAGTCAAAAGTAATATTTTTCAAGGTTGAAAGGGTATCCGTGTCACTGGCAGGGGTAATTTGAGGGTCATAATCCAAACACAACAGGTCATGACAAGATCACACTTTAACCTCTTGTCCAAGTGAGCTAAGAAATCAATACGGAACTTCATCACACATCCAGCTGCCTACTATATCACACATTATAACACCAACCTATGGTATCTAAATTATCATCATTTCGGATCTGTAAACAGCTCAATGACACTTATTACAAAGGTGAAACAATCACTTCCTTACATGTGCTACACTGAAGAGTTCTCAGCATGTTCGTGCTGAATACAATAACTTCACATCATCAAAAGCGTCAACAAGTACATGGACTATATATGATTATGTGTAAGTACAGAGCTATATCCTTTCAAACAACAAACACAAAGTGTAAATCCTTCATCATTGACATGCGACAGTCATAAAATACCCAGTTCAAGCATATGCAAAGCCTTACAGATCAAATAAAGCAGGGTAATATGTGAGAAAGATTGTAACAGACAGATGATACCTTTTACAGAGAGGAATACACACCTAGGTGTACAAAGTTGGTGAACTAATATTAGTAGTGAAAAGAAAACCTTGACACAGCCACAGTATACAGTCGCTGATGACAGAACACAATCAGTGGATATGCAAGACCCAAGATGGGGTATGGACATGCCAGATATATGGAGTTACGAAAGACAAGAGTTGGCATGTAGAGAGGCAATTGTCTACTGTTAGTTTTTCTAGACACGGCTGATTTTACATGCTGTGGCAGTCTTACTCACATCCTGTTCATCATTCGGTCTCAATTTGTAGTAAGTACTCTCAATGAATCCTTTCCTGTAAAGAAACAATGATATAAGTACAATGATACACAGGTGATGGCACAGGGAAAACAATGACAGGATGGTTTCCATAATGATATTGCAGACCAGTACAAGGAAATACCAAAGGGCCAATACAGTTATTGGACTACACCACACAAGACAATAGCAATAGGAGTGATGATCAACAATTGATAGTCTAAACAACCAGCAATTCCAAGAGATGCCTCTCTTCCCCCATTGGTGGCAACAAGTAGGATCAAAACAAATGTCTTAGACACTTTACCGCAGTATATTATTAGATCTATCACTTGATGTCCTTATATATCTTGAATCTTCAATCAGAGAAAAGGGTTGTGATAAAGTTAAGCGGCTTGTAATACATGGAATTCGATTAAATTTTCTGTTGGCAATTCTTTTGGGAAAACATAATATGTTAATCTTTTTACAATTAATATGTTGAAGGTTATTCATGAACTAGTGTTTACAACAGCCCATGCAAGTGGTCTATGTAACCATAGTAACAATGGCAACAACCACGAGCACCACACTGGATAGCTGTGTACAATATCAACTTACTTTGCTGCCAAACCACCCCCAGGGGGAAAGCTGTCATCTAACTCGGTCGAAAGCATGTGCATGATGTATGGGAGGTCTTGATTTTCAGGGGATTCTTTTAAAAGTAACTCTGAAAGCCACAACAAGATCAAATTGTAAGTAAAACAAAAACAAAAGAAAATGACAGGTTTGTCCATGCAAGGAACACAGCACAAAAAAACAAAGTGGCATGAAATTACATAAACATTGCAACTTAACAATACCATACACACTGGAGTGATAATGTGTAGCATGCACATCATGACACACAAGTTTAGTAATACCAATAGTTAAAGTTGATATTTGATTATTCATTTCTTCATACACAAACTGATCTTCAAAGTTTGTTTGTTACGGAACATTTAAAGAAAGTATTCTACACAGATAGATGAGTTAGTATCATCAAAACACAAGCAACAAATACTACAAGTTACAACTGACAAATCCACAATACTGAGCACAAATACATCCATTACCTTTTATTTTAGTTTCTATTTTTGCATCCAGTTCTTGTTCCTTTTTCACAGCGACATCAGACACTTTGGGTGCACCTTCAAAGGCTACTACAACAATGCTCATATTGTCTCGGCTTCCCTGTAAATAGACAAACAAAAACAATTGACATGTTTGGGTTGTCAACACTTGGATGAATAAATTTAAATGGGGAAAATTACACCAGGCAAATAGTTTGCAGGAAAGCTATGTAGAGATAAGATTTCTTCCAGACGTTTCACAGTTTAATCATCGCTTGTACTATGATATGACAAGAATGCAACTTTGTTGCAATTCAAATAAAAAATTGCAACAGCAGCTGTTACTATGTATTTTCTTATGAACAAACATAATCCAAATGGCTGATATTAGGTTCCTTATTTCACGCACCTTATATAGACATGTATCAACAACTGAATTGCTAATTTGTTCCAGACTGTCTGTTATCTTCATTCTACTTTCAACAAAAGCACAAAGTTCTTCGTTGGTCATAACATCCCATATGCCATCACAGGCAAGAACAAGAAACTGATCTTCCGGGCTTCTGTCCTCAATGAAAATTTCTGGCTCTGGAGATACTAACTGTTCACAAGGACCCTTTCCTTCAACATTTTTATATTCAAAGTCCCCCAAAGCCCTGGAAACTGCCAAAGAGCCATTGACCCTCTGAATCATTACACTACCACCTGCATTCTGTATTCGCTCCTTTTCCTCTGGGTTGACAGGTTTGTGGTCTCGAGTCGCAAATGAGCACTTGCCATTGCGGCATAACACTGCCCTCGAATCTCCACAGTTAGCAAAGAAGATATGCTGTGGGGAGACAATACAGCACACAGCTGTGGATCCACTCTTATCCTCCCCACTGACCATTTCAGGCATTGTTCTCATCATTTCATCCAACTTCAGAAAGCCTGTCTTGATACCCTTCTTGACATCCTCTAGAGATGGTTGAACCTCAGTTCCATCTGTTACATCAAGTTTGCCTCTAAAGTCTTCATTAGCTATGATATGTTCCAGGAGCTGCTCAGCACAGAAGGCTGAAACTTTGGCACCTGCATGCCCATCAAATACGGCAAAGAAAGACCAATCTTTTAACCCATAGGGTAAACCAATTACAGCAGTGTGAGCATCTTCCATCTCCACTCGCCATCCTTGCATGCTACACAGCCCATATCGAAGACCATTTCCCATACCACCTTTGTTCTGTTTGTCAGTCTTTGGTTTATCTAAGAAAGCCCCCATGTTTGGTCTGAAACAAGAAGTTGATGGTTTGAGTCTTGCTGGTTGGTTTCAGGAAAAACATTTAGGATAAACTGGCAATGTACAGGAAGGGGTACAACTAAACTAAAGTTATAAAGAATAATAAGCAGTTAATACTAGTCATTATCTTATAATTAACTGCATTTAAATGACATTGACATGATTGAGATTGTCATTTACAGCATTTGGTAATAATAACAAACATAATTTTTAGAGAATCCAACAACATTGCACTGGTAATATTTTTTCTGTTGACCAGGTTAAGAATATTCTGATAAAGAATATTTGGTCATTACACTCAGTTTTAGATATTATTTAAAACAAATATCCATAAACAGTGATAAACAAGGATGTGGAAATCCAATGCTTGACACGCCTGAAACTGTTTGTCAGGCTGTCTAACAAGAATTTGGCTCATTGTCTGTAGACAAGCAAAACATTCTAAATAAACTAATATGAAATATCAAAACATGCTATTCATCTTAAATTACCCTTGTCCATCTCAGTGGAGCTTTTTAGCCTTGTTTCCAAGAAAATTGCTATTCATCTGGGAAGTAATACTCATTAGTCTTGATTATGAATTCAAGGTCTGCAATTTGTTATGACCAAAACAGGTCTATAACAGATGACAATATACATGTCGAAATCTATCGGGATAATTAGTTTAAACTATGGAAAATCAACATGATCAGATGTAAATAGTTAATTTGCCTGAGCATGCTCAGGGCAAGAGAACATATTTTATTGATTTCCACTCTCATGAAAATGTTGAATGAAACAATATCAATCCTCATTCACAAATCATGTGTATGAGTAAGAAGGGTTTTACACTGCTTTGAAGAGAATTCCAGTTACAGTATCACAGCGTTTCAGTTGGATGTGGGAGGAAAGCCCAAAGTGATGCAAAGTGAAATCCCACAAGCATGGGTATGGTGCTGACAAACCTTGAAACATAATAGGGGCAAAACAGGATTCAAACCCACGATCATAGGGTTCTCACATACACAAGGGACACAACTCTGCACAACACATTGTGGTGCCTGAGACCACCGGGGGTGCAACTGCTCCTACTTCTTAACATGATGATATACACCAACATGTCCAAGTTCACCACAAAGTTATCACAATCTCAAGCCAGAGCAAAACAAATGTGTTGTGCACTGCAATGGGGGATCTTTTTTGTCTTATGAGATGGTTCCCTGCTCCCTTTGCTGGATATGGAGAAATTCCATTTCAGCTACAAGACCTATTTTAACAAAACTGGTGTAGGAACTGTGAATATTTTAACTGCTCACTTCATACAAACTTTGGAATTATATTTTATCATTATCAAATAGAATATAGATAATATATACAAGACCCTTGGTATTTCCACTGCCAAGCATGATTAATAACAATTTCTCCTTCTTACAGGTTTACAAGAATACCTGGGTTTTTTTCAAATCATGGAATAGATTCAGTATAATATCAGATCACATTGCTAGGGTTTCATTAGGAAATAAATAAGACATAAAAAATGTGCTGTACCTTACACCAATACATGACATGCTTAATAATTCAGTATGATGTGATATGCAGATTAGCTCAGTGTTGACCTGCACATCAAGTCGTCATAGTGCAATGTCATGCTGAGTCGTAACGGATCCCCCACCCCCTCCACTTGCTTCATATAAAACATAAGTGTAACATTTGACAATGTAACCATCAAATCCTTACCACTGACCACTGCTTTTGATCTCGTGACAATGGAATGCCTGTAATTTGCTTAAAAGGAAGCTGAACCGAACTGAATTCATATCCGACAAAACAAGCTAAGCGATCGCGTCGCTCATGACCTCGAAGTCGGAACATGTAGAGGCGTGTGTGTCCATGGTGTTTGATATTTTGTTCGTGGACAACAGAGCCAATATCGAACCAACATCATTTGCTAATATTTCAAGTGGCTTACCTTGTAAGATTACTGTCTGTTACCTATGTTCTCTGAACAGACAGCCGCCTGACTCTAAACCATTAACAATATTGACGTAATGATAGGACTCGCTGATCAAAGTATCAACTGCAACTCACGGCCGCCATGCCTCATAACTTGTCGCGATACTTAGAGATCTAAATACATAACTTCAGAGAGATCAGTCCAAAATTCAGTTGTGATAAATAATGATATGTGACTACTGATGAGACATGGATAAATGAGTAAACACAATAAACTTTCCGCACAGAAACATGCGAAATGTTTGAACTTCAACAAACATAAAATGGCGGATGTCCTACATTGAGCATGCGCAAAGTCGAAAACCCGGATGAATTTTCTAAACATAGCACAATATGACATGACGTCATTCCTACTAGATAAGCCTTTGGTTGTATGGCTAGCCGATTATTTATCCACATGCGTCATATGATTGATAGAGTGGTATCTCAGCGAAAACAAAGAACTTACATTTTACATATAAAACTTGATTAACAAACAGTTTCAACAAAATCTGAGGCGAAACTCGCTCAGTTGCCTTGTTTGTAACCACGGAAGCACAATCAATAATTCACCATCGATACTGTTTCAAATGTGACAGGTAGTAAAAGTGGCACTATTTTGCAATCTTACAAGTCCTAACTCCAAACTGAATAAGTATGTTTATCTTGTAAAATTTGACAATGTATAGCGTTATAAATAACTGTAATGTTCACATTTATGTATAGCACGAATTCAGAATCTATTTTCTTTAAGTCCATTGGCAATCACAATCGATTGGTCAGACTTGATCAACTGCGAGAGAGGAGCAGTTATTTTTTTTTATGTATGACGTAAACTATTTACAAATACGTCACAGACTGAGAGGATTTCCTGTGAAACCGAAACATTACAATGCCTGTGAAGCATTTGGGTCATTATTTTCAATACTTTCTCAATGAATAGTGAAATCATTAACAGCAGTAGCAATATGACGGATATCACCATGATAACACAGAACTGTGAATATATCAACATTCAACCAAAGAGTGAGCCGTGCATTCTCCGGTACGCTTATATTTGTGTTAAAACGCTGCAGCGCATTTCTCTGTATCCTCTGTATACTGATAAAACACGCAAGTGTCGAATATTGAAGTTTTTATACCTTTTATCCGACTTGTTTTCTGCGGTCGGAAACGTATTTTTTCGATGTTACCATGAAAACCATTGGGTGAGCAACATAAAACGTCACAGCTGTGTAACTATTGTCCCTCGCTTCACATATAATGATTGTAAAAACGGAAGAAGGAAAACGTGGTTTTACCAGGATTTCGCATGAAAAATAACATTACTTGTGTTTTCCCTGATACTCCCCACATCATAGAACATGTAAGCCCAACCATGGATTTCCATAAACTTGGTACCAATTATTGTGTTGCAAGGCTAGACTCCACAGCACGTGTCGACAATACACCTTGTTTATTGTAAGCGAGGTCGGATTATAGATCAATGGTCATTTTCACTACCTGGTATATATGTAGAGTAATAGGATGATCTTCTCGTCTATAGAATTTGGCTTGTTGACATGATATATATGCCCATGTTTGTCCGGAAATGTACATCGCTTTGTTATCAACCATTACCTGTTCAAGGCCCGCTTGTACTCTTAACAGATATGGCTGTACCTTATCAACCGTTACCTATTCAAGTAACTCTAAACAGTTATAGCAGTATGTTATCAACCGCTGCCTGTTCGAGGCCCGCTTATACTCTAAACAGATATAGCCGTATGTTATCAACCGTTACCTGTTCAAGGCCCGTTTATAATGTAAACAGATATAGCCATATGTTATCAACCGTTACCTGTTCAAGGCCCGTTTATAATGTAAACAGATATAGCCGTATGTTATCAACCGTTACCTGTCCAAGGCCCGTTTATAATGTAAATAGATATAGCTGTATGTTATCAACCGTTACCTGTTCAAGGCCCGTTTATAATGTAAACAGATATAGCTGTATGTTATCAACCGTTACATGTTCAGGGCCCGTTTATAATGTAAACAGATATAGCCGTATGTTATCAACCGTTACCTGTTCAGGGCCCGTTTATAATGTAAACAGATATAGCCGTATGTTATCAACCGCTGCCTGTTCAAGGCCCGCCTATACTCTAAACAGATATAGCCGTATGTTATCAACCGTTACCTGTTCAAGGCCCGTTTATAATGTAAACAGATATAGCCGTATGTTATCAACCGTTACATGTTCAGGGCCCGTTTATAATGTAAACAGATATAGCCGTATGTTATCAACCGTTACCTGTTCAAGGCCCGTTTATAATGTAAACAGATATAGCCGTATGTTATCAACCGCTGCCTGTTCAAGGCCCGTTTATAATGTAAACAGATATAGCCGTATGTTATCAACCGTTACCTGTTCAAGGCCCGTTTATAATGTAAACAGATATGGCTGTACGTTATCAACCGTTGCCTGTTCAAGGCCCGTTTATAATGTAAACAGATATGGCGTTTCAACCTATTATTATTTTCCTTACTGCCAAATCCCCCTCCAAATTGCGACTTCCTATCAACCACATATGTTCCTGGTTATTGCTGGAATCAAATAGTCAGTAGGTTATGAGTGTTACATAGACTCCTTGCACTGATGAGTTTATGGCCATCCGACCATAACTTTTGTATAATTGATCACAATGGAACCAAGCAATACTCATACCCAATCTATACTAACAGGCTGAACGTGACTCAGGGAGGTGACACCGGGGACAAGAATTAGTTCTGACGTGCTTCATTGTATATAATAGCTGGCACTTGTATAGAGCTGTACCCAATTATTATTTATAAAAATCTAATTTCCCCATCCACATACGATGTACATTTACTGAATACATTTACAAAATACGAATTTGTTAATTACAGATGATATTTACAAGCATAAAAAATATAATATATGCGTGGGTGGGTTTGGCTATATTGTATTCTAGATAACACCGAATGATAACACATTCGACAAATTGGTTTTCAAACAGACAGTACACACAAAAACGTAAAAATATTTCTGGATATAGCAGTAAATCTCATATATACTTTCTGTCCTTTCTGGATAGTGTGATGTGTAACTGTTCAACACTGCAAATGTTGTAAGATCCCTGGAATGTTTTTCGAAAGCCTTACAAATAAACCAGAGGAAAGCGTAACAGTTATCTTGAATTACGTATTTTCAACACAGAGGGAAATAAGTATCAGATAGCCCGATAAAATCAATGCATTTTGTAACTAATTAAAGGTACGCAGCTAGACTAACATTTAGTCTCTGAAATCTTACATGACACAATATCCTTCTCGACTCTAAAAATATATTAAAAAATCCCTATGCTGATTTCATAATATTGTGGCATAGGGCTAGCTAGAGCTAGCTAGACTTGCTTTTGTATGCCTTTCTAGATTTATTTTTGTTCTCATAAAATAAATATTTTCCACAGGCATGGTGCAAGACTGGTACGCAGCCTGTTCATTTATTTCCTTCAGAAATCGACGGAAAACGCCGAGGTTAGCCGACTGGTATAAGGGAAGTAACTCTTCACAGACTAAAACGTTCAACATTGAATGACTGGGGATCTTTACGTAATACCCCGCGGCACCCATGAAACTGTCCTGAGCATGGCTCATTTGATCAGAGGTCTGATATTTGTTTTAGCAGCACCGGCTGTTGGTTACATACTTATGGTAGGGGTATCACCTTCCGAAGACGAAGCACGAAGAGTAAGTCACTTTGAATTGATTGAACGTTTCGCGCACCTGTTTGTTTACGAATGCAAAATAGGACACAAGGGTTAACAAATGGTTAATATTTGTTTAAAGTTGGTGAAGCAGATTAAATGATTGTAGATATTGGTGTTTTAGAGGAACTATGATATTTCAGTACCACATAAAATTCGTCTATTCACATATAGTCTTTTGATAATATCAATAAATCAGTGTGAGATTTATTATACGTGTGGAAAGAAATTGAATGACTACAGTATACATTAGTTTGTAGTCAATGGCACTTCCATACAGACGCTGCCATATTGAAGATAAAATGTAATTATATGGTGTTCACTGGAGTGTAGTTGTGTGTAACTTCTTTTCCGTTACTTATGATACATAGATAATGCAATGTTTGCCAAAACAGTTGCAAACATATGCCAATAAGATTGGAAAAAGTGTTTTCTAAATTGAAATGACATTGAAAGCAATGTATATTTGTTGACATCGCAAGTTCGTCACTGCCATCCGATTTCATAAAGTACTATATATGCTTTCGATTTTGGTACTGGTCACCATACTTACAACAAGTCCTACAACAAACAGAAAAAAAGATGTGTCACAAGTACCAGTCAGATTAAGTGAAATCTTTACTGAGCAGAAACCAGTAACCATGGTCACATGACTAGTCAGATGTCATCAACCAAAAGAGGAAAAGAACATTATAAGCACTTGCTATACACTATGTAGTCAGTCATAACAGCAACCTTTTCAATTTTGTTCACTTGTGTGATATTATCGTGACTTTACTGCAGACTAAACATAAATAGTTCACTATTAGAATCTTAAATTTAGTGTGATTATTGTTGGTATACCTAAGCCAGGAAAGGAAATTTAACAAACAAATTAGGATGTTTAAGTGGTGTTATCATACTTCAACGAGAAGACACTTAGAAAAAAACTCACATCTTATACATGCCAGCTGTTTTTTTACAGAAACTCAAGCAGCAGAATGATCCAGCTTCAGAAAGAATAAGACAGCAAAACCAAGCATTGATGAAACAATTGCAAAAACAAGCAGGTATTACAGATGAACAGTTGAAAAAGAAGTAATTCACTGGTTGAGGAAGAGCTAAAGTGTAGTTTTCTAGTGTGTGGATGTGAGACAAAATTGTACTTTATGCTTGACTTTGTGGAATAGTTCTCTTGTACAGTCAGAGTGATCACCACCACCCAGCTAGCTATCCAGAATTCGGACATGTTGCTACCAACGCTTGATCACATTGGCCCAGCATACCTCACCCTTGTGATGTCAGATAAAGGCATATTATGATCTTGAAAATACCTCATTGTATCAGATATTGACTTATTAAATCTTGTTGTTTAATTGTGGCTGTGTTGTAATTTACAATATGGCTGCTTGTGAAGATGTGTCCTATTTACATCTTACCCAGTCATCTAAAGTGTGAAATTGTGCTTATCATGGGTTCGATTCTCAGATTCGGCCCGATTTTGATACTTGGTTTGTCAGCACCATACCCATGCTTGTGTTTCACCAATTCAGTAGACATCTACAATCTTCATCATTTGGGCTGTAGTATGGAGGGCAGTCGGGTAGCATAGTGGTTAAAGCATTCCCTTATCACGCCGAAGACCCGGGTTCGATTCCCAACATGGGTACAATGTGTGAAGCCCATTTCTGGTGTCCCCTGCCATGATATTGCTGAAATATTGCTAAAAGCGGCATAAGGCCATACTCACTGACTCACTGTAGTATGGAAGGTAATGTAGTGTTGTGGTGTTTGTACAATTTAGACATGACATGCACTGACCTAGTAGGCTGTCACAGGTACCATTTAACCCCCTTGACAGTGTTAGTGTAAAGGCAACTGAAAATACAGATAGCTTATACAGACAGAATGACCATTAACAGTTCTGAAGTTGTACATCAAGTCACATGCAGGCATGTCTTAATCCCACGTCAAGTTTGGAGAGTGTATAGTGTGTCTAAGTTGTACAGATACCACAACACAAAAACCACAAAGTTACCTTATAGACTACACGCTGACACTGTCACCATGATATAACTGTAATACTGCTGAAATTGACTCATCAATTTAATATTAACTAAACTATTTGCATATAAATAGTTGTCAGTTAAGTAATCTTAACACTCAAAATCAATTGGTCTAGTCATTTGCCATATTCCACATAGTAAGCGCCCAGGGCGCTCTCAAAATTAGGCATAGGGGGCTCTTATTAGAATATTATTTTGTTGAAAAACAACAGGATTAAAAGATCGTAAATTTCGTGGTTTATGCTGACAGCCTGAAATGTTTATATACGACAGATGTATTTTTCCAGAATCTAATTTCCCACAATTAAGGATGCATATAACAAACGTATTATACACGAATAAATAAGTCTTGTGTATAATGAATCGGTATACGTCGAATACGGTATATCATGGGATGGAGGGAAGGAGCCACATCATCATCAAATACACAACAGGTGATATTTTTCTTGATACCTTTGAAAGGATACAGTTTTTTACAAGTGAAAAAATGAATGTCATCTTGCATACAAACCCTAATTTGTAAAGTCCACGGCAGCATTTAAGATCAGCTAGTCCAGTCATCATTCTACCATGGTTGCACCAGGAAGTAATGAGTCACCGCCATCATCAAATACACAACAATCACTGCATGCAGTGTGCGAAATAGCCGCCTGCCCACAAGCCCATGGCTAAAGATTCCTAACTGTCCCTAGCCTGACATGCTACTGAAATTTGAATGGTGATATGTGTTTATGCACACCTCTTGGTTCCTCAGTATGACCATCAAAAATCAAATTATTGTCCGGAACAAATTGAGATTGCAATAGTACGGAATCCTATGGAAGCCTTTTAGGGCCATTTGTTTTTATATTTTTTTCTTGAAATTTCAAGAAACTAAGGTAAAATTTCAAGACATGTACTAATTGGAAATTTCAAGAAAATGATGGGGAAACTTATGAAAATTAGTTGAAATTTTAAGATTTTAACTTGAAATTTCAATGTATGTATCTTGATTTTTATACTTAGTATCTTGAAATTCCAAATTAGTATGGATCTTGAAATTCCAAGATAATAAGTTAGAAGCTTCCATAGATACCTTTTAGGGTCACTTGTTTTTTTCTTGAAATTTCAACTTAGTAACTAAAAAATTCCAGAAATTAATGGGCCTTAAAAGTTTCCGAACAATTGGGGTTTACTTTATTGATACAGCACAGAAAAAAAAATATCGGCTAAAATGAACTTATTAATTATTTAATATTTAAGCCAGTGAAATTTGAAATTGTCTAGTAACTTTGAAGGCTAGCTGGCCCACCTGTCCAGCAACATTTTAAGTGCATGTCCATGTGTAAATTACACATAATATTCATCACTGAAAATATATCCTTGCTGAAGATGCACAGTATTTGTATTTCTATTCAACAATAATGCTCCCTACACATCAATAATGCTCCCTACATAGAACAATGTTCTATTAATTGTGAAATGTACATGTGTAAAGATTAATAAATTGTTGTATATTGTTGGTCATTAGGTAGTGTTGTGCATGGTATTATCAAACATTTTAATGTGCACATATGAAATCCACGTCAGTCTGATCATGACTGTATCAATATTATAGTAACGTATTTCAACACAGTACAAAAATAGTTTCAGAGGTGTGACCCACTGGTGACATTTCTATTTACACAGTTTAAAAAATGAGCAACCAAACCTATGGTTACCATGGCAACTATAAGTGTGTCATCCGTAGTTTTCTCACGTCACCAGACGTTATATCACAGAAGATGGGTAAAAAAAAGTTAACAATTTTCACACCTTCTTTTATACGAATAACATCCTGATTAAAATATTTTTGAGGTTTGAAATGTTGAACTTACAGCAAAAAGTATCACATTACATATGGTACAAACTTTTCTATGAAATATCCCTATACAATATATTTAGAACGGTGGTAAATCAATATTTTTTTCTTGACAATCCAGAGACACCATTACGGTTACATTTACTTAACATTTGTCATCCAATGTTCCCTTCAGTTGGAGTGCGGGAGCAAACATGGCTTTACACCGTAGTCACAAACTGGTTATGTATAGAGAATGGGCGGTACATGCAAGGGTGGAAATTAGCACTAGCCTGCTAGCCAAGACCAGTTTGGTTAATGTTAAAGGTACTCTAAGGGCTAGTATATATCAATCATTCTGGGGGGTATTGCTATATGTTATTCCTATTCAGGCTAGTAGACGTTCTTAGTTACTTTCCATCCCTGCACATAACATGCAAAACAAAGAGTAGTGTAGTTGGTTATACAAAAACAAAATCTCCAGATCACTCCTGATTTGTATTTATGATTCAGTGAGTGAGTATGGTTTTACGCCGCTTTTAGCAATATTCCAGCAATATCACAGCGGGACATCAGAAATGGGCTGCACACACTGCACCCATGTCGGGAATCAAACCCGGGTCTTCGGCGTGACGTATTTATGATTTATTGTACAATACAGGAATAACTACATTTCAACTTCCAAACATCCTGTTTGTTGTAACTTGATATGGAAAAAAAAAAGTGTCTTGTATCAGTGTCTTGAAAACAATGACATTTATTCATTCAATATACATGACACAAATAATATACAACACAATTTTGAGTATGAGCTACAAAAATTAGACGACCAATATGATTCCAATATCTATTTCCCAGACTATTAAAGAATATGAGATTATACAAGAGTAGAGCAGAGCTTGTACCTCTTGAAGCTTTGGCTGAATTGAGATACTCACTTGCTCAAAGACAATCCATTCTATTCACTATATACAAAGTAATGTAAAGTCTTATTCTGTTATCCTTAGATAATAACCTCCTTGAAGTTTTTACTATAGGAAATCATATCTCATTGAATACTGATTGTATTTGGCTTCCTTAGGCTTAAGAAATAAAAGAATTGGTTCTCAGGCAATAACTTTGAAAATATAGTGTTGGCAGGTGGTGGCTGTTTTTTATTTTGGCTTGTTCAAACTAGTATGTAATCAAATAAACAGTTGTGTACCATCAAACTGAGCCTGTCTGCATAAAGAACCACAAACTCCTATTGCCACCATGACCATAACATACACAGTAAAGCAGCGGGCATGTAGAAGGAAGTAACTGCATGCTATATTGATACTGCATTGTTGCTAAGTATTAGGATTTTTTAATTTTTTTTATTTTAAATGGAAATAAAAACAAAACATGAGGCAGTCTTTATGATGATGTGGGCAGTGCCTGAGAACCAAGACTTTTATTTGTTTTAGCCTTAGCTTCCTTATTGTCTCCAGTGTGAAACTTGTGAGATCTGCAGCCACACAGACATCTCATGATGAGTCCACTGTTTGAACATGCTATAATAATTAACCTTGTTAATTTTAGTATGGCCAAGGTCAACTTATCACAAAGACATTATGATAAAATAAATGTCTGATATAACAGGTTCATTAGCCAAACAATTCACTGTGAACAATGAAAGGATACTGGTCCATAATGTTGGGCAAATGTGTTGTGCAGGCAGTAGACCAATGTGAAATTATTAGGCCCTATCAGCGTCTTGACATGGAATCAGTCCTGACAACACCAAATGGTAGGAACTGATTTGCCCTACCGTAGTTGCTGTATTAAAGTGCCCTGCTCCAATAAGCGACCCCAGACCAACCTGTAAGTAATCTGTATAAGTGCCCCATGGTAAGACATTCCACATTTCTGTGTGTATATTACAGATTGTTTTACAGAAAGTAGCAGCACAGAATGGGTATATAATTTCCTAGTTAGTAACCATTATTGAAAAGTTTTAGTTTCACTACCACTCCATCTCGGAAAACAAATTCAACTCGTTTATGATTTGTATGAGTGCCCACCCCTCTTAGTAAATTTGTAAAGTGCTCAGGGCACAAAATATGGCAAATATGGTATATGAAAATCAAAGTGAACCCTTTGATTTTGATTAACTCATAAACCCAATTATAATCTTGAACTTTTCATGACATAACATGGTAAGCAGTAAAAGTAATTTTAATATGACCTTTGTTACATCATAAATATTCAAACCAAAACACTTGCTGGATGTAAAGAACGTAAATGTCTTCCTTACTTTTGTTTTTGAAAACAATGGATTTAGCAGTCATGGAAATGTTAACAGCCTAAGTAAATTCATACATTTCATTTATTGTCAGTAGGCACATCAGCAGACATTCAAATTAAGTCATATTTTTATCAATTCCTCATCAGGTGGTCAACCCCAACAATAACTTCATATGCATGACCACACACAAATGTGCACCCACTACTCACAAATGTATAAAATGGACACAGAGAAAAATATGGTGCATCGCTTGGGACCCATTATAATAATCATTGTACCAAATTCTTGACAAGAAATATAAAGCCCGGCAATAACATAATTATCAAATCTTACAGGACAGTACAGTTCAATACACCATTTCATTACTTTACAAGAAATATAAAGCCCTGCAATAAAAATAATTATCAAATCTTACAGTACAGTACAGTACAGTTCAATACACCATTTCATTACTTTACAGAAGCCTCATATTTCCTGTCAGGACCCTTGAAATTAATGATTGGAGTCCCTGTACCCTAGTGAGGGTTAAACCCTGCATGATAACACTATTCTTGCTTGAAAGGATACAACCATACAAGTTGGGGAAAAGTATGATGCTGCATACTGAGCCTATTTTGTACAATCCATGACACAACAAAGTTTTATTAGTTACCATTTTTGGTGCCTTATCTATAACCATGTACAAACATTCTGACTTATGATGATCCAAAGATTCATCTATTTTTTGTGCTTATAGTTTTATTCATCAAAGTAAAAACAATCAAACTGCTATTAACGACTTGCACTTAGGCATTGCATAAATTCACCTGATAATGATAGTGAATTCCATCATCATCATGATGTCAAATGAAGAATACTGCAGATCATCAACGACAGCATGCAATGGAAGACAAAATACTGCTTAGTCTTTCTACAAATGATGGATCTACCAGTTTTAGTTTCTCAACAAGACCATTCTTCTCAATGTCAGACCATCCTTCGAACCACTCGGAGAAGAGACGCAACTGACAATGAAATACATCAGGATCTTCTTCCATGTTCAATCGTCTCATTGCTATGTCCAGTGCTTGTGGAAGCTGAGGCAAAGATTTGTCCACCAGTTCCTTGAGAAATTCTTCTCTTTGCAACACTGTCCATTTCTTGAACCAGTGGACAGTCCACTGAATCTCTCGCTGCATCCAGATACTAGACATTATCAGATTTATGATCTCGCACTACACTTCATAAATTCAGTATGATGCAAATGATGATAAGTAAACATACATTCACTCTGACAGTAAATGATGGCATTCACACATTCAGTTTGAGGATGAAAATCTAAACTTAATATTCAATTTCATTCAGCACATTTCACACATGTATGCAAATGAGTTAATGTTCATCCAATGATACATGTACACATGGAATACAATGGTTAAGATGATCCCTGTAAAGATGCAACCTCTTCATTAAATCTTTGGACAAATAATGCATCCACCTCTGCCAGTTTTATGACAAAACTGTTGCGATCTTGTTGTGTCCATCCACCAAACCATTGAGTGAAGAGTTTCAGTTGGCACTGGAATATACTTGGGGGTCTATCTTGGACATTCAGGGTTTTCATAGCATCAAACAATGCATCTACTTGGGGTGGGGCTGCCTTCTCTACCAAATCCTTGTAAAAGTCTTCCTTCTGCATTGGACTCCAGCACTGGAACCAGTGAGCAACAGTTTGTATTTCCTTCTCCACACAGGATGTTGACATTCTTTCCTGGTAAGTAAGGAATTCTTACATGCTGAAGTTTTACATATCCACCATCTACAACATATTGAAAAGCAAATGAATCTCTACGAATCAGATAGCACCAGGAAACACACAACAGCAAAGCATAACGTGAACAATTATTTTAGAGTGAAATCAAACCGAATTTAGTGTTTGTAAGTTGGTTTTCTTACAGAGTAAATACTCTGACTTTTCTCAAAGTTTGGCTCTCAACTCTTGATCGAGGCCGTTTCTTCCTCAAAGAAAAGACAGAGTTATCTCTCTTATCCGGAAGTGAAAGGGAGTAATTATTATTGATCATATAATCCAAATTTCAGATTTCGTAGAATGCCTAAGCTTAAGTCATTATTAATATATGTTAAATACAATATATATTGTATACAGATTATATGGCTGTGAATTATCAACACTTAATATTTACTACATACACCTAAACTAAAAAATAACAGGTGCCCATAGAGTGTTCCCAAGGAAAGACAACCCTGCTGTATACAGCTGATACAAGATGGCGGCTTCTGTTGAATTGTCAGTTCTACTTCGGGATGGAAGCAAGAAACTGTTTACAAAACCAGCTGGACAAGGAGATCCACCCGTTGATATCAAAACTTTACAACAATCACTCTCATCTTTACAAACAGAAACTAACTCATACCTGACAGAAATAGTTGAACAAGAAAAGGACTTTTTAAGTAAGGCAGCAAATGGTCAAACATCTACAAAGTCAACAGGTAAATTATTTCGTTTCGTTTATATATATTTACATACATAACCAGAAGCGGCAGTATTGCCCAGCACTACCCTAAGCCCTTGGATTCCCTTTCCGGTTAAACACCCCTTTGGGTTGGCAGTGTGACCCTTTCCGATCCTACCTCACCCATTTATATGATTGACCACAAACGCACTTGTGCACGTGATTGTAAGTCCAAATCACAATGGTGAAGTTACAAAAGGTTGTATTTGAAATTTCATTCTTTTTCTATCATAATTTTCATTGATCGTGCTCGTTATCAAGTCATATCCAAAGGTCCATAGCGAAAAGTGACACGTTTTATTCTGCTTACTGCTATTACTTCAGATTTTGTTATGAATTCATGCAGATTTCTTGCCTGTCATACTGGTATATTAATTGACAGCCCTTGACCAGAATATCACAGCAGTTTGTTTTAATATAAACACTCTATGCAAGGATTTATGTTAGTTGTTTATTCATATAACATAAGAACACACCAACTAAGTAGCACATGGAATCAGTGATCGATGACTACCTTTCATTCAATATTTGATATCCAACCTAACTAGTTAAAAGTGTTTCTGTTGCTATTACTTACAATCATTATAGGGTTCAACTACTGTTTATAAACCAGGTCATAGATAAGCAACCAAAACCATTACTTTGTGTTAATAAATGTTAATGGGATGCTCCCGGCATGCAGTGTTGAGTCTAATGTTATCATGTTATTATGACATGTCTGCCAACAGTTTTGCTCAGCCTGTTGTTTTTTTATATACAGTGTTCGAGTTTAAGAATGAAAGTTAAGGGGTCTTGTCAGAACCCTAATGTTAAAAGTTAAGAATTTAGGAATTTAGGAGTGTCCCTTGATTCAAATGCTATTGGACCAAAACTCAAGGACCCCTGGACTGCACTTACTTTTCACACAATGATACACACGTCTGTATTTTGTTAATTATCACAATCAGTTTTGTATTTAAGCAAACCAAATATGCATTAGTGAGGAAAATCTCTGAAACATGAAAGTCATCAGATATGTTCATGCACTTTGTTCTTGTTCCTCCCACAAAAAGCTGACACGTAGTGATATAACTAGAATACTGTTCACAGCGGCCAAACTCACTCCCTAACTTACTCAGACATTAACCACACCAAATTAAGGGAAAGGCTGAAATGCCACCAACTGGTCTCAAAAAGGCAGATTTGGTCAGGTTTTCAGAAAGAATTTTCTGAAAGTATGAGTATATTTTTGACTCAATCTGACTTTCCATGGAGAGGTAGGTAAAGACTATACACATGTTATCCTTGGTCACAGACTTGCTCTGGCTAGATTTTCTCTTGAAGTTTGGAAGAATTAAATTTTCGTATATTTTAGCCATAGTTTTGGTAAAAAAACTGACAGAAACACAGTTAAAGAAGAAAAACTTCTGGACTGTCATATGAACACATCTGATGACAATTTCAGCATGTCCAGTGTGCCCTTTCATATCTGAATCCCTTTAACATGTTGTCTGCATGTTGACAAGTGCTGGTAAAAGCTATAGATCTATATGCGTCAGCTTTCATCTTTGACCTATAGAATCTGTAAAGATATTTATTTGATGTGGGCATAGTTGAAATAGTATTCCTACAAAGGTCTGGTGAAATAGTTGTGTCTTTTATTTCAGACAATAAGGAAAGTGATGATGATGACGACGATGATGATGATGATGATGATGAAGAAAAAGATGGAGAAGAGCCAGCAGAGAAGAAACAGAAAACTTGATATCCCAAGATATTATGTTCAGACTGTGTTCCTGTGTAAATATTCCAAGGATGTCATTAAGTTCCAGCCTCATTAAAATCAGATCTTTAACTCTGATAAAATATATCTCTTGGTGAAGATCTGAGGACAACTCCATAGGTCATGTCAGGTGAACTTTCTAATCATCCAATCAGCATTGAGGATTCTTAATGTTTGATAAGAGTGAAGTAAGCATTTGTACCTGCATACCCAATTTCTGATTTCTGTATCTCGAAGACGGAGTAAATCAACTTGTTCCGAGTGTAAATGGTAAATGTTGCACCATTACATATCATTGTTGATATTTTATTCACCCTGTCGCCATGGCATCTTTAACCCTGTCGTATCTCAGCGCCATGGCATCTTTAACTCTAAAAGGATTACCTTCAAAGGATTGTTTGCATTCTGTGGGGTTTGTTTTGCTAATTTCTGAATCAAGATGGTGTATAAATGAAACCAAATCCTTTCAGAAAGCTCACATCTGATTGCTCCTAGAACCCATGATTTCTTCATTTAGACCCGGAGCTACCCACACGGACATACTACAAACCAGCATGCTACTGACCTTGTGGCATCCAGTGACTGGCACACTCAGCACCCCGCTTGAGATTTACCCAGAGTGCCCCACCAGCCGTCCTTTTCACCAAACACTGGACACATTATATGTACAATTTTATTCTATTTTGTCATATAATAAAAACACAACACGTGTTTATTTCACCTTTTATTCCACTCTCTGGTTTTCCTTATGTTCAGTATGACACATACAGAACATACAATGTTGAACAACTATAATCACTTTATGTTCATCATAGGATACAATTTCGCATCTTTGCCTAAAATAGCTTTGTAAAAATGACTGTGTCATTTAGAACAAATCAGTGTTCTACTAACGATCCTTACAACCAAATAGGTGTCTGATAAAACCGGCGAACCGCCGGCCACTTTTAACAAACCGGCGACCGCTCACTACCGCCACTGGCGACCCACCCAGGCCACCTTTATACATCCGGTAATAACACCGGCGACCCACCCAGGCCACCTTTATACATCCGGTGATAACACCGGCAACCACTAACTACCGCCACCGGCGACCCACCCAGGCCACCTTTATACATCCGGTAATAACACCGGCGACCACTAACTACCGCCACCAGCGACCCACCCAGGCCACCTTTATACATCCGGTAATAACACTGGCGACCACTAACTACCGCCACCGGTGACCCACCCAGGCCACCTTTATACATCCGGTAATAACACCGGCGACCACTAACTACCGCCACCAGCGACCCACCCAGGCCACCTTTATACATCCGGTAATAACACTGGCGACCACTAACTACCGCCACCGGCGACCCACCCAGGCCACCTTTATACATCTGGTAATAACACTGGCGACCACTAACTACCGCCACCGGTGACCCACCCAGGCCACCTTTATACATGCGGTAATAACACTGGCGACCACTAACTACCGCCACCGGTGACCCACCCAGGCCACCTTTATACATCCGGTAATAACACCGACGACCAAAACAATAATTTGGCATGACTAGCATATTCAAACCGGCAACCCACCGGTCCATAAATGCATCAAACAGTCACAAAGCCATACACAACCACCGGCGACCACCCATTCCTGGCGGCACCAGTAAGTCGCCAAAACCAGCGACTATACATTACGCCACACCACCGGCGACCCACTACCGGCGTGTCACCAGAATAACACACGGCTTATCCGTCAAATAACCAATGACAGGCTTACACATCACGGAATTAACGACCTCACCGGTCCATTTAGGTATTTAAGGACGCACACGCCCCTGAGCAATCAGTCTGATGAGCGCAAGTCGCGCGAAACTAGTAACAATCACTATTGCTTCCAATAGCTACCTATCTACTGACCGCCTCCGTGGTCTAGTGGTAGAGCGTCCGCCCGGAGAGCGGAAGGTCCAGGGTTCGATCCCGGGCCGCGTCATACAAAAAGACGTTAAAAGATTGTACTTGTTGTTACCCTGTCTGGCGCTCGGCATTAAGGGGCTAAAACAAGGACTGGTCGGCTCGGAGTCAGTATACTGTGTCCGAGTGGGGTATTCATGTTAAACTGCGGCATGGTATCTCAGTGGGCTAGCACTATAAGTCGGCATCAGTCCGGACAAGCAGCCACACACACACACACGTGCATGCACGTCGCTATATAAGTGCAATAATCTTGGACGCGACGTTAAACCCAATTTCACCTCACCTCACCTATCTACTGGTGAAGCCCCCACTAGTCAGTTTATGGGCACACAAAGTTCTGTCCTGTCTGTCGTGACCTTCTATAGAGATATCCTCAGATCCTGATGGTGTTGGAGTAAAAGATGGGGTTTAAATGAGACTGTAATGAGTGCATTACATTTTGGCTGAAATGTATGCTATACCCACTGAAATCTTTTTTGAAGGAGACAAGAGGTAGGGTAGCCTTGTGATGAAATCATTTGCTTGCATGATGAAGATCCCGCTTTGAAGTTGGTACAATATGTGAAACCCTGATGTGTTCTTTCTGGAATATTGCTTAAAGGGATGAAAAACAAGACTTGTTCCTTCTTGCAGATTACTGCGAATTGTTCTACACTGGACTCTGGGCAGAAGCTGACACTCAGGTCCATTCAGGATATATAGATAGAGATACAGTGCTAAAGAAGGGATGCAGGTTTCACTGCCTGGAAGATGAATGCCTTGAGTATTGCAAACAAGGGACAATCTCATTACTTTTTTATTTTTAATGACTAGAGCATTAATAGTGGCAAAATGTATATTCAGGCAAGCACAAACAAAATACCATTTGATAAAAAAACTGTTTCTGTTAGAATTACATGGGATGCTTTTATAGACTGACTGCATGAAAATGAATAGTGTACTGTAGGTACATCTATATTCACAACATATATATGGGTATTAATTTTACCTTGATGAACTATTCACTGTCTGTTTGGGTTGTCTGGTATAGAGAGACGACAGACAGAGGGCTGTGATCAAATACAGCTGTGACCGTGGTGTTATTGCTGTAACCATGGTGCTATTGCTGAACATGCTGCAAAACCCCATTCACTCATAAATAAAAATAAAATGAAAATAAAAACACCATTGTAATATCACCATATTGTCAGAGTACTTCATTATTTTTAAAGAATGCGATTTTATTTAACCACAGTTACATTTTCTGATAACATACACTTGATGTGGTCATAGTGCTGGAACTTGTGACACTCAAGTGAATAAGGTTAAAGCGTTTCGCTTGTCACGCCCAAGACCCGGGTTCGATTCTCCACATGGGTGCAATGTGTGAAGCCAATTTGTGGTGTTCCCCGCCCTGATATTGCTGGAAAATTGCTAAAAGCAGCGTAACTTTTTTACATAAGCCTCAACTATGTTAAACCAATTTACAATGAAAACAAAGCAGTATTTCTGATTATGAAATATTTATTCCATGTCCTCACTACACACTACAGTCTGACATGTGCATGGGCAGAATAACTTGTACACATTCACCCATAACAAACAATTCACAAAAGTGATAATTCTGTAAAAATCCCATCAACATGTCTGATCTTAAAAATGAAATCTTGTTATATATATGCTGCCAGAAAACAACACTGCTGTCTTGTAAGGCACTGGCACATCACCAATGATGCTGAATTCACACCCTCATGGACAAAATGTTCAATTTGGGTTGTAAATAACAATGCATTTCTTTTTTTCACTAGAATGTGATCATATGTCTGCTAAAGACCTGAGTATCATAGTGTTCATGTCTACACAACTCTTGCATATAAGGACCTGCTATATGTAGGTAACATCATGTAAATACACATCACAACAACAAAAATATGATCTACAACACATGATCTACAAAACAAACAATTTCAGTCAATCTACATCAGTTTTCAGATTCATCTGCCCGATATAAGTACCGTATTCGACGTAATAAGCGCCCCCCTCTACTAAGCACCCACGGCGATATTTGCTAATATATTGGCTAGTGAACAATCCCAATTAGCACCCCTTCCGATTGATCAATGCACAAAAGACTTATTTATTCGTGTATAATACGCACTCATGTGTTATATGCCCCCTTAATTATGGGCATTTAAATTCTGGAAAAATATATCTGTTGTACATAAACACTTCAGGCTGTCAGCATAAACCACAAAATTTATCTTTCAACTCTGTTTTTTTTCACCAAAATAATATTCTAATAAGAGCCACCTATTTCTAATTTCGAGAGCGCCCTGGGCGCTTATTACGTCGAATACGGTACAACATATTTCAAATGGTGAGTGTAGAAGGAAATGTTAGAATAAACACCTCAGTCAGGGATTTGTACACAACCTAGCATACATCATCACCATCAGAATCATTGAGCAGTAAGCAAGATGATTAAGTGACACCCTGGAACAGGTGCTCCCCTGCTTGTCCAAAGGAAGACAAGAATTACAGATACAAGGGTAGGTCTGTACATCATAAACAGGGCCTTGTGTAATTACTGCTCAACAAACATAGGAAAAATAATGACCTTATAACTGAAACCGTGGATCTGCATACCGGTCATATACTAATCAAAAGAAGTTAGAGAACACCGGATTCTTTCATACATGCATTACTATAGTTGACATGGTATGACCGATAGCTGTAGTAATATGAAAGAATGCCATGACATATTAACTATAATAATTGAAAGAAAAAAAAAGCCATGACAAGTTAACTATAATAACTGGAAATAAAATGCCTTGACAAATTAACTATAATAATAGGAAAGAATCCCTTGACAGACTAAATATTGTAATATGAAAGAATTTGGTGTTCTTTAACTTCTTTTGAGTCGTATGTGTTCAGATGATGAAACAGCGGGAGTGATAGTTTGCTCGTGGGTCAGTTGACCTGGCGCACTGACAATTACACATAGCATGAATTTCATATACAACATGAAACACTCCTTAAATCCCATGTTCAAATGGAAATTGATTCTTACATTGCATGCTTAATACATACTGTTCCAAGATCTGTGTTTACACTGATTTCGTTTGTCTTGCAGTAGGGTGTATGAAATTGAGATATAGGCTCTGCGTAAGGAGGGAAGTCATGTGTTACTTGGTTCGTTTTGATCACAAAACGTAGGGGAGCAGATGATTGACATGTTATTTGACCTGATTTAAAAATCCTTGGACAGCCAATTTGTCGAACACAGGCCCCCCTTAAGAAGAGGATCAGGACACAAAGCCTGGTACATCACACTGTTAAGTTCTTGTAAATTGTATGTATGTAAACTAACAATTGCAATCAATATATGGAAGCAAATACAAAGTTAAACAAATTATATGGACAATGTTAAAATTATAACCTTCACCTGAAAGTGTAAACAATTCATTCTAAGATGGGGGAATTCAAATAAAATTCAACCCCTTTTCAAAATGTATGAAATATCAAGATGCATGAAATTCTTGAGATGATGACATTGTGAGTCAACAGAGGTAATTTGGAAATGTAATATGTTGGTATCACAGGGAGAAACTGAAAAGAGCATTGAGGCAGTTGTCAGTAAACATGTTCTTCATGGACACAAGATAGTATCAACAATCAACCAGTATTAAAAGCCTCATTATTGGGTTACCAAATCACCCTATTTGGTCTTTCATTGTTTTTATAATAGAGTATTATGCTGGGAAACAACAGTCCTGAGGGGATTCGGGGAGTACCCCATGCTAAAGTACAGTACCCTATGCTAAAGTACAGTACCCCATGCTTTAGTGCAGTACCCCATGCTAATGTACAGTACCCCATGCTAAAGTACAGTACTCCATGCTTAAGTACAGTACCCTATGCTAAAGTACAGTACCCCATGCTTAAGTATAGTACCCCATGCTAAAGTACAGTACCCCATGCTTAATTACAGTACCCCATGCTAAAGTACAGTACCCCATGCTTAAGTACAGTACCCCATGCTAAAGTACAGTACCCCATGCTTAAGTACAGTACCCTATGCTAAAGTACAGTACCCCATGCTAAAGTACAGTACTCCATGCTTAAGTACAGTACCCTATGCTAAAGTACAGTACCCCATGCTAATGTACAGTACCCTATGCTAAAGTACAGTACCCTATGCTAAAGTAGTATGAATCATTACGTAATCAGTCAATCCCTGGTTTGTCTGGGCCAAGATTAGACATAACTGGATTCAAAACCTTTGGCAGTATGTGCATTGTAGGTGTATCAACTGTATGCTGTGTCAGCCTTTGTCCAAGGCTTATCATAAGGTTGTCATTTCAAGGGTCAAGTTAGGTGGTCGGACTATCACATTCACAGGCCAAGAATTGCTGGAATTATGCTGACAATGCATAGCACAACAAACAAAACATCATAATCATCACCACGAACATCATGTATTAATAATCCTTCTCTCACACATGAGCAATTATAAAGTATCATGGTTAGGGACCAGTCATTTATTACAGGGACTGGAGGGCTGGAGAAGAATCAGGGGAGGCTCACCAAAACATTTGACAGTCTTAGACTATCTACTGCTAGGAGACGGTCATAAAATATATTAACACACCTTCGGGGAGGGTCATAAAAAAAGACATTGGTTTGTTTTTTGTTTGTTGTTTAATATTCCAGCTCTATGCCGGTGGTCTAAATAATCGAGTGGATCAGACAATCCAGTGATTGACATCATGAGCATCTATCCACACGATTGGGATCGATGACATGCATCAACCAAGTTAGCGAGCCTGACCACCCGACCCCATTAGTCACCTCGTACGACAAGCATAGTCGCCTTTTCCTGCAAGCATGGGGTGCTGAAGACCTATTCTACCCCGGATCTTCGCAGGTTAAAAAAGACATTGGGAGAGTCATCGAAAAAGATGACAAGCATTAACAGTGGGTAATAATGTTTTGTACATTAGTACATTAGTGTATTTTCAAAGACCTCTGACCCACGCACCATTGTAATAAATGACTGGTCCCTTGACCAGGGTTTTATGTGTCAACATACATGCTGCCGTATTGGATAACAAGAGTAAAGTCAGTTAACTGAACAATCAGTTTTCAATACAATAAATCATTCTTATATCGTATATATGAACTAATTTATAGCTCATGCTGTATGTTTATTTATAGCACTTGTTATTTCCCTTTTAGTTGAACGTATGATACTAGAATTAGATTTCAAGTTCACATCAATAATGTTACCGTAAAGCCACAAGAAAATGTTCAAAAGTCTGTCAATTTTTGGAGTTGCCCATCCTGTTGTATCAAACACCAGTTGAAGAAACATCAACAAATTTTAATATATATTTTAGTGTTTGCATGTTCTAGATAATATATATGTAATATAAGAATATTTACAGTATTAGAATAACATATCACAAATTTGCTGAAGTTTAGAAAAGTTCTTGTTAAAAACCAAAATGTCTAATATATAAAAGAATATCAGGCCATTTGTCATCGACCAGTACCTGTATTGAAATATATTATATTTATACAAGAATAGTGAATATTTGACATGAATAAGTAAACAGTCACCTGAATGTACCGTGAGAATCATTGAGAACATTTTAATTATATAAGACATTTTAGGTCGCTGCCATTCAGAGTACATGTATAACAATATCCAGATAGAAGATAAAACAGCTTAAAATCTTAAAAACTGCAATTGTGCATTAAGATTTCTTAAAAAAAAAGATGTAAAAATAAATTCAAATTAATGGTACAGTCCACTTTTTCTGTTCACACAAATATATACATTTTCGATGCAGTCGCCAGTAACATTAATAGTCTTGTGTGTGTAGGGGCGGATGGGTAGCCTAGTTGTTAAAGCCTTCGCTCGTCACGTAGAAGACCCTGATTCGATTCCCAACATGGGTACAGTGTGTGAAGGCCATTTCTGGTGTCCCCCGTCGTGATATTGCTGGAATATTGCTAAAAGCGGTGTAAAACCATACTCACTCACTTTTATGTGTGTCAAAGCTGAGTATTGTATTATGCACATAAAAAATTAGGCTTTGAGCCTGATGCATCAAAATGTACATGTATCAAAGCAGAGATTGATAAACATTCCAGGCTCCAAATGTACATATTATTGATCTTGAATAAATGAATACAACACTTAATGAGGTAGAAATGACATGCTGCGGTTGGAGTGGGTATTTTAGTATTGCATAAGAAGAAATTCCAAGAGATCGATACATTTTGGGTTTTTATTTATTGCATTGTTTAACTAGACTGCAAATTGATGTAAAAACATCAAGTGGTATATCGCCATCTGCACCTAGCACACAATATACACTATCAATTTACTTTTGAATATACTGTCGATCATGTCTGATGGCATGTGAAAGGGTTGAAAACGCCCAAGATTGACACTCTTGTATTGCCACATAACAAGATTGGATCGTATTGAAAATTGACATCACGTTATGAACCTACTGACACTTTTGCCTATGGTATTGTAGGTATCTTGCTGTATCATGGGAACCTTGGGAGAGGTACTACTTTCATGTGAGACCTGCTTGGGAGCTTTTAGGTTTTGATTTGTAAGACCTGCTTAGAGGTTTTATATTAAATTGTAAGACCCAGGTTTTACAGTCGAATTGTAAAAACAGCCTCTAAATGTGCATCTAATGTTGATTTCTGACTGGTTAAAAATCACTATTTTTTTTCATTTGAAAATTCCATGAATTAAACCTGCAACCTCACATATCATGTTTGGTGTTATAACCCAGTGTGTTACCACTGAGCCAGCAGGGCCCCGACAAGTCCAAATTTACTACCTGTACCCACACCCCTATTACCCGACCCTACCTGGGTAACCCCTGTAGGACTCAAGAGATACATGTAGGTACAAAATGTCAAGTTAGGAATAGTTTGACCATAGCCCTGAAAAAATGTATTTACATGTACACATATAAAACGATCTGGTCATGCATACACTGAAGTTGACTGAAGTTTAATCTTTATTCAAATGTATAAAAGTCAGAAAGAAATGCGAACATTAGTGACTTTTAGTGTAACCATGGAGTTCTAGATATTTTTTTGTCATTAAACAATATATCACGTGACTTACCACGGGTCTGGGTAGTACTGTGTGTACCTGGGTCCTACTCAATACCCACCTGACATGAGTCCTTGAGTTACCCATCCCAGCCCTACAGGTTAATCTTACGTCACTGACTTCACTTGTCTACATGCTGCACATGGTCTTTCTCTTGCCTGCTGTCATCTACTTCGTTTTATACTATAACTATGCTATTGTTTCACTATAAGGTATCCAAATGTTTCTTATTCTTTCTGGTATTCCCTTTATTTAGACAGTTTATAAGTTGGAAAAAGTTGGATTTGGGTTGAAAATGAAAATGCAGGTAAGTGTTGATGCGGAAAAACGTCCTGGAATGAACCAATTGTTCTGCCACAAACAGTTAGTCACATAATAATGGAGTATGTTGAATTGTGTTCCACAAGGTAATGATACAAATTACAACATCATATTGCTTCTGTTTGCTCGCAAAACAAGATGACTGCAACTGACCAATCAACTTAAAGAATTTAACCCTTGAAAATGAAACTCTTTGTCCTTGATGCAGAATATTTCAAGAAGCATTGCAAGAACACACTTAACAAACCAGGACCAACCAAGGACAAGCAATTGTTGTCAAAAAGACATTAAAAATGTTCCATTGTTGTCAATCAGTCTACAATTGTTTCCTACAAGAGTGTACAAAACATGAACCACAAAGACTATTTATGACCATCACAAACTATATAACACAATCTCATTAAAATCAGATCTTAGTTCTCGCTACCATTAAACAAAGATCTGAGGACATCCCATTATGGGTCATGTCAGAACGACCTTTCACAATTGACCGACCAATTGAATGACTGACAAGAAGTCGACATTAGCCAATCAGAAGGCAGCTTTCTCGTGCTTACGGCACTAATTTCAAATTGACGACAACGCTTCGAAACATATTTTGACAAATTCCCGATTAAAAATTTGACACCTGAACAAAAGAACATTCTGGAATGGCTAACAGATGGTCTAGATTGTATGGATTCAGTCGTTAAGCCCGTAACTATCGTTCGGAATACCCCTTGTTAAAGTTTTCGAGGTTGCATGATTAGGAATCACATTCCGACTCTCACTTTCATGATCTGGTAAGCAACGCTCTGATTGATCAGATGAAAGGTCATTCTGACGTGACCCATAATGGGATGTCCTCAGATCTTTGTTTAGCGGTAGCGAGAACTAAGATCTGATTTTAATGAGATTACATATAACATTAACATTATTTAACAACAAAATCCCCGTCCACTGTTTTTAATGACACTATGAAGATATGTTGTTTTAATGTTTATGTTTTTTTTTATATTTAACCCTCCTCTTATTCTCTCCATCCCACCAACCCTATTCAACATGGTTTCTAAATGTCAGATCTCTTGCCTCCAGTATCAAGGCTATGGTATTCCATGATCAGTGAACTCACAATCAATGGAGCACTTCTCTGGATTAGTTCCCTGAGGTTGTGAGTTGGTTGTGGATCTCGATGATGGTATCAACAACATCGGGCTCAGCCAGGGTTGACACGTCTCCAAGTTCATCCAGCTTGTCTGCAGCAATTTTTCTTAATATGCGTCGCATTATCTTACCTGATCGAGTTCTTGGCAAGCTTGGTGTTACCTGTAATTAAGCTTTGACAATTATCAAGCTAACTGTGTTGTTAGTATGAGTTACTTCTTCCTATATCAATTAAAAATCCTTCTTTTTTCATTTTTCAAGTACCGGTAGCAGTAACTGGCCAATGTGACTTCCAAGAAGCATTTGGTGACTTTAACCTTTCTTAATAGCAGTCAAAATATAATCCAATGGAGAATCTGTTCTAATCCATATATAATCTTTAATTATTAGGAGAAAAAATCAACACACGTTTAGTAGGGTCCCTTGCATTTTCACAGGATACCATCAACCACAATGTATGAAGTCTCTCCCTATCATTCTGTTGTCAAATAGATATAGTACAAATAGTTGGTTGGTTTGTTTGTTTGTTGTTTAACTCCGCACTCAGCAATATTCCAGCTATATGACAGCAGTTTGTAAAAAATCAAGTCGGACAAGGCAATCCAGTGATTGACATCATGAGCATCAATCTACGCAATTAAGATACAATGACATGCAACAACCAAGTCAGCGAGCCCAACCATCCGATCCTGTGAGTCGTCTCTTACAACAAGCATAATCGTCTTTTACGGCAAGCATGGGTTGCTGAAGACCTATTCTATTGTAGCCTCATGTGGAAGTAGTAAAGCAACTGACCAGTATTACATCTGGCACAGCATAAGCCGCAATGTTGGTCTTCACAATGACCTTGAGCTGCTCACAGATCTCCTTCTTGGACATCTTCACGTCATCCTTCAGCGTCACATAGGCATATACACCTGCACACACGCAAAATACAGGGTGCGACATGGAATCTAGTCAGTCTGGAGACTTGTGACAATCGATGTACCAGTACACATAGACATCTTACATGAGACAGGGAAGCAGTGATAGAAATGTAATGTACCAAAGGGCACTAGAAAAATGTTATGGTACGTCCAAACTCATGAAAATGAGGTCATTTCGTCCGATACGACACCTCTCTATGTGATGACCTGATGACACCTCCATAGATCACGTCATGTGAACCTTTTAATCAACCAATCAGCATCGAGGCTTCTAAATTCTGGGTACAAATGAGTGTAGCATTCAGACCAGCATGGTATATTTCTGTATCCCGAAAACAACCTTTTCTGAATGCACATACCAAAGACTATCTGCTTACCGTATTCGACGTAATAAGCGCCCTGGGCGCTCTCAAAATTAGAAATAGGGGCTCTTATAAGAATATTATTTTGGTGAAAAATAAAAGATGAGTTGAAAGGGTTGGTGAGTTGAAAGATAAATTTCATGGTTTATGCTGACACACTCAAATGTTTATGTACGACAGATTTTTTCCCAGAATTTAATTGCCCATTATTAAGGGTGCATATAACACACGAGTGTGTATTATACGCGAATAAATAAGTCTTGTGTACATTGATCAATCGGAAGGGGTGCTAATTGGGTTGTTCACCAGCCAATAAATCAGCAAATATCGCCGTGGGCGCTTATAACATCGAATACAGTATATTGTTATGGACTATCTATACCCCGTCTTTTCCCAGTTCCATGGTATCCACCCAACAGGGAGTACCATTGCAGGAATATTTGTTTCCTCTGGACGTTTTCTTTTATTGCATCCAAATTTCTGAATTGAGATGGTGAAGAAAAAGAAGCCAAATTGTTTTAGAAAACTGACATCTGATTGGCTCAAGAATCAACACATGCTTCATTTAGTGGGTGGTCAAAGTTGGCTCAGAGTTCACGTGAAACAACCTCCTTTTGAGGTGTTGCCAGATCTTCATGCAGAGAGGTATTGTATCGGAGGAAAAGATCTGATTTCAATTGAGATTGATGTGTGCTTTTGAATTTAGGTGTGGCAAGAAGAGGAAAAATTATTATGTACAGTAAATAACATTTATAATAAACAAGCTTATAACAAACTGGTGGATACAATGAACTGTTTTTTGGTCCCATCCATCTGCTATTATGTATGCCTTATATGTGCTTATAACGAAACTACAGTCAAAACATTGGTTGTTAACTACAGCTAAAACGAACTTGGTGGTCCTTTTGAGCTTGTCTTAACCTTAGCCTACTGAATCTTTAAATTGGAGCATGTCACTATGAGCTATTTAACAAGCAGTTGTCATCTAGAAAATAGTGTCTGAATGCCCAGGTTTATCCCTGCTCATTGGCTGATCAGAAAGTTCACCCAACGTAACGTCTTCTGGAGGGTTCAGGTCTTCACAACACTGGTTATTGATATGGAGTAAAAGATCAATGTCCTTAAAATCAGATCTTAGTTCTCGCTACCGCTAAACAAAGATCTGAGGACATTCCAATAGGGGTCACGTCAAAACGACCTTTCATCCGACCAATCGTCGCTTACCAGAATGTGATTTCTAATCATGCAGCCTCAAAAACTTTAAAACAGGGTATTCCGAACAATAGTTAGGGGCTAAACGACTGAATCTATACAATCCAGACCATATTTTAGCCATTCGAGAATGTTCTTTTGTTCAGGTTTCAAATTTTTAAGCGAGAATTTGTCAAACTATGTTTCGAAGCGTAGTCGCTAATTTGAAATTAGTGCCGTAAAGCATGAGAAAGCTAATGTCGACTTCTTGTCAGTAAATCTATTGGTTTGTCAGAGTTTGCGAAAGGTCGTGACCCGTAATGGGATGTCCTCAGATCTTTGTTTAGCGGCAGCGAAAACTAAGATCTGATTTTAATGAGATTTAACTCCACATGTAATCTCTGCATTGCATCATGGCTCTGGGTCCCTGTCCACAATGCCATCTTAGGGCTACGACTGTTGTAAGTCCCATTCTATAACACAGGCTGACTATCGTCCTAGACAAAGTAGAGATAATTTCACTTTGTAGAGATAAGTAGAAAGTAGAGATAATTTCACTTTGTGGAACTGAACCCTGACTTCGGTACTGCCTACCTTCTCCCTTGATTTCATGTGGGAAGCCAACCACTGCAGCTTCTGCGATGTCAGGGTGCTCTGTCTGGAAAACAAATCACAACATACTGTTTTCTCGAACTGCAATAAATCAATAATTGTAATAATTTGTTTATTTATTGTACAGTAGTAAAAAACTTCAGTTTGATCATTTGTAATATCTCATACATATTATTATAATATTCTAATATCTCATATATAGTATTATTATGTCCTAATATCTCATATATATATCATAATATTCTAATATCTCATAATTATTATAATATTCTAATATCTCATATGTTATCATTATATTCTAATATCTCATATATAATATTATTATGTCCTAATATCTCATATATATTATATACTCAACAACAAAAGTTCCTGTGACACCAATATTTTAGTATATATTTGAACACTGATAGGAGTCTTTTATCTGTTGCAAACCGAAATTGTTTCTGATTTTGTAAAAAATATAAGTTTGCATTAAATCTCACAGGAACTTTTGTTGTTCAGTATAATTATATTCTCACAATAATATCTTCAATCTCTGCTGTGCCCAGTCTGTGGCCAGTGACATTCAAGACATCGTCCATCCTGCCTGTAATCTGGTAGTACCCCTCATCAGTCCTGTGTGCACCATCACCCGAAAAGTACAGCCCTGCCCAATCAAACAAACATGTGTTAAAGAAGACCAAACAATACATATTTAGTCTGTGACTTGTGTGTCAATGGTCACAACAGGGTAAGCTAGAAAGGTGTTTGTATTACATGTAAATACAGAGGCAGCCCTATTCTCACCATTTCCTGAATGCCCCCAAACTTTCCCATCGGAAACATGAATCATGAACCATTTTAACTTCACCACATTAGACAACAGTTGGTTTGTTTGTTGTTTAACACCGCAGTCAGCAATATTCCAGCTATATGACAGCAGTCTGTAAATAATCAAGTCTGGACCAGACAATCCAGTGATTGACATCATGAGCATCAATCTAGGCAACTAAGATACAATGACATGCAACAACCAATTCTGCGAGCCCGACCATTCGATCCTGTTAGTCGTCTCTTACAACAAGCATAATCGCCTTTTACGGCAAGCATGGGTTGCTGAAGACCTATTCTGACGACTTCACACACGACCTATACAGTACATATTTGAAACAGAAAGAGCCTGTGCCTCTAGCTACCTTAATAAGAAAGTTATGAGCACTTCCAATTAACAACCTTGATTCTGTTGAGGAAAACACATGCCCAATGCAGTACAACTTGAAAATAGAATGTCCTATGCCTCTAGATTTCTTGATAACAAAGTAATAAGCACTTCCTGTTTCAAAACATGACTTCTGGTTTAGGAAAACACATGCCTAATGTACTACAACTTGGAAACAGAAATTTCTATGCCTCTTTAATAACCAAGTTACAAGAACATGTACATAAAGTTTCGTTAAATTCCAATCCTATATGCTGAAGATGCTGTGTTCGGACAGCTACTTGCCATGGAGTGACCTTGACCTTCAAGTCATGAAATCACATGTCTGTACATTACTTGCTGCAAACTATGGTTGTGTTACAAATATTACGTCTCCATACCATACTAACAAACTTTCTGAAAGGAAATATTTACAAGTAATTTCATGATTGAATGACCTTGACATTTGACATATTCATGACATATGATAGGAGTTGACTTTGTTACTCTGAGTTCATCTTATCCGATCGAAAAAGGTTGCATGAATTAATCTGAAATTTCCTGAAATTTTACCCCTATTGACCTTGAGCATAAATGGAGGTCACCCAAAAGTTGATGCGATTGAGACACCACTTTAGTGATCATGTATACTGAGTTTATTCTAATTCCAATACATACTTTAGTTCCACTTACATCTAAATTACACTTAAGCTCTACCTACATATACAGTGCATTGATGTCTACTGACATAGATAACTGATACTGACCAGGGTAGGGCTTGAAGTATGTGTCTTGGTATCGGTCGTGGTCACCATAGATGGTGCGGGTCATTCCGGGCCACGGCCTCTTGATGCACAGGGCCCCTGTGACATCATTCCCTGTCAACTCCTGACCCTATACCAGAAGAAAGGACATTCTGTTGGATTCGTGGACTCTCATATAAACTCATAATTCAATGTAGCATTAAAATTCAGCTCTTAACAATTCACATCATCACATTGAAGCATCACAACTTTCGGTGTCATGTTACCAGTATAATATTGTCACGTCATATGGCTGCTGAGGCGGCCATATTTGAAATCAGATTTGAACAAAATTGGAACAAAATCAGAACAAAATCAGGAGTCAGCACAAGTCAGGACTCGATTCAAGGAACTTGATTTGACTTGCATGATCAATTAAATGGGATTTAGTGATGTAGTATGGTAAAAAACTTTAGAGGTATGGAGTTTGTTCAAAGATGTATTTTGAGTGGACAAGTAAGGATTAGTCAGACAAAGGTTGACATAAATATAAGGTTGCATTTATATTGCTAATTCGAGCCCTCAAGTGGAAATAAGCATGTAAACTTTCAGATTCATTGGTCAAGTGGTGTCAGAAGAGATGCTGCTTATAGTGCACAGATATGCAGTTTGAGAGAATTTAGGAGGAAGGTCAAAGTGCAAAGGTCAAAACCAGGTAAAAAAAATAACAGAACAGATCTGTTGAGCCTCATTCCTAAATACACATGTACCAAATAATATTACATATTGAACAGAAAAAAAGTTTCAGCTTTCAGTGTGGTCAAAGTGCAACGACCATAAATATGTTTTTAAACATGGCATACTGTAAATTGGATTTCAACCCCTTGAACAAATTGGTTCGTCATCCAAGTTTAAGCTTCATCAGTCCAGTGCTTTCTGAGGGGGAGATGTTCATGACAGCTGGACAGTCCACAGCATAAGCTCACCTGGCTGAAAGTCAGGTGAGCTAAACAACACAACAAAATACATAACCTGTATCAAGGTACAGATAATGAGTAAGAAACATTTGAGCCATACCTCAGTGAAATGAATACATCCAAGAAATGGTTACAACTTGACCACAATTTAATACCTTGTTGTCCATGAGAACAGGTTCAATGCCGAAAAATGGTCTCATTGGCATGGCAGGTTTGATTTCAGCACCAGGAGCTGATGGTCTGGGAGCCAGACTGATGCCCCCAGTCTCTGTATGGTAGAGGATAACAAGATATCAAGTTACAGGACTTTTACAGGAACTTCAGTCAAAAGGTGGCTTCACACAACAACCTTAAGTTTGGTGCTTTGTTTACAAACAGAAGTTTGTGTGTGTGAACACTGTTAAAACAGTGTGCGAACTAGTTGATGAAGTTTGATTAACTGTTGGTGAGAAATAGAATTGATCTCTATTCTCATAAATATTTTTACCAACATGTTTGTGTTCTGAACCTTAATTTTTATGTGTGAATGGTTGTCAACATGTTGGTCTTAGAGTGAGTGAGTGAGTTGTGTGAGTCATTCTTAACAGTATGCAAGTTATATCACGGTGTGTCAGTGGGAGGAAAGCCCAAAGTGATGCAGGTCTCAGATGTTTACCAAATCGGTGAAACCCAAGAGCACGGTTATGGTGCTGACAAACCTAGAAACATAATCGGGGTGAACCCGGATTCGAGCCCACAATCATGGGTTTCTGGTGTGCCTAAGGGATGCAACTCTACACAGCGAATTGCGGCACCTTAGATGACTGGGGCACCCGTGCCCCCTGTTGGTCTCAGATACTAATCAGATACTACGTTGATATCCCATGATTTTTCTTACGTCTGCTACAAAATGGCGTCGTCATATGAGACAAGCAAACAGGAACTAAGTAACAACAATCAGAGCTCCAGATAAGCTTTTGGTGTTGTGGGTATTTTACCCATGCATTTTAAAATCATTTGGTATCAATATTTCTATCTGGGTATTCAAATTTCTGTTACCCACTAGTTTTTACACATGTGGGTATTTAAGTTAAATATTTAAAAACACTATTCATCTAGTCCCTGCAAACAGGTGTCGTGTGTGTTCGAGAGCTTTATGGTATGGCAAGGTTGACAGAATGCCCGTTTATAATTTCAAAATAAGTTGCTGATTTGCTAATCGAATACGCAGGGTTACTTCACAATATTTTGATGATACGCACAAGTTTTATTTTTGTAGTGTATCTGTAATGTTCATTGCGTATTTGATACACTTGGATTTTATTTTACTGCGTATTTAGGCATTTTTTATGCGTATTTTACGCAGATACGCAGCTTATCTGGAGCTCTGAACAATACAAAATTTTCGTGTGAAGACACAAATAAGTTAGGAAATATTTTGAGTTGTGTGTATGAAGAGGCCTTATAACTTAAGGCCACATGGTTTAATGGAATGGTTTTGGGGAATCTTTTGTGCGTCTGAATATTTCATATTCTTTTTGGTATGTTAATATTGATTTTTTTTACTATGTAAAATACCAGTTATTGTTTTCTTGTAACTGTTCCAACAAGAATAGAGTCAACAGGTAAATAAAAAATGTGTTATTAACATTATCTGTACAATATTAAAATATGGGTGAACATAATAATATTTGTTTTTTTTACAACAAAAGACATCTTTAGGTTTATGATCCTTCCATACGGAGATCGCACAATCAAACTAGAAAATATGGTACAAAAGTGTAACTGATTATTGGTCAGCTGATAATTATCAGCCTAAGTGTGAGAGAGTAGTCTCCCTTTAAGCACCAACCTGTCTGCCACCAGGTGTCAATGATATCACATCTCTTCTCTCCCACTATGGAGTAGTACCACTGCCAGGCCTCGTGGTTGAGTGGCTCGCCAACTGGGAACAACATGAAGACTGTCAGGGTAGCAAGTTCTTTCTATATAATTGATGATCATCATGCAAGTATTTCATAAGCATTTCAACCCGTGAGGATCTGGTTTCGAATTGGTCTTCAGCAAACCATTCTTGTCGTGAGAGGCGACTAATGGGATTGGGTGGTCAGGCTCACTGAACTGGTTGATGCATGTCATCAATCGTTGGTAGATTGATGCTCATGATGTCAATCATTGGATTTTCTAGTCCAGACCCGATTATTTACAGACCACCATCTGATAGCTGGAATATTACTGAGTGCAAAACTAGCACATACTACTTCCCAACAATGATGGATAACACACTAATTTGTTCTTGAATTAACAACAAACCAAAACTATAAGCATTTCAAAAGTACAAATTTTCTGAAAAGACATATCACTCACTGCTACAAATATTGATATTTATGGTATCACCTAAGTTGTTCTAAATGTACTTTGAACTTGTTGAAGCTGAAAATAACTGTGAGTGACTCTGGTTTTACTTCAGAAGCGTTTCTTCAACAGTGAATAAGAGAATGTCCTTTAAAGGGGAAGTGTACACGCAAAAATCACTTTCTTTCTTTTTCTAAACAAAACGGAATTTTAGAATTAGTTAGTATCTGTGTTTGAAAATATAAACTCATTTTTGTCACAGTGAAAGTAGGAAGCTCACAATAGTGTGAAAGGGATATGCCGTTATGAGGCCTTCGTTTTACGAGCGAAATAGGCCTGAGTTATCCCCCTTAGATTATGACGTAATTGGTGCCAATTCAACTGGGTCCCTGTCTATTCTCAAAGCAAAAGATATCAAGGACCAGTTTGCGGTAAAACAACATGGTCTACGACACACTCCGGCGCAGTGGTGACTCAGCATAACACAATTCTGGCTGGCATCTGAGGTGCTAGAATCACAAAACTATACCTACACCACGTGAAGCGGCTCTAACAAAGCATGATGACGTCATAATGTTTATCAATTGGCACCAATGACGTCATATTGCAAGGGACATAAGCCATGGTGTTTTTGTTATGGAAATAGAACACTTGGTAAATGTGAAAAATATAAATCGTTTTAGTGCAAAAAATATGTTAATTAAATATGATGTTTTTATATTTTTGTCTATGACACTTCTATGTTAACACTTTTAATGTGGAAAAAGTACAAGAAAAAAAGGTTCATTTCCGTGTGAACTTGCCCTTTAACACCATTTGAACAGTGTGTCAGCCACATCAGCTGTCAACTTAATATGGTAGAAAGCCACGTGTATGGTGCTAACAAACCAAGGGTCATAATCAGGTTGAATCAAGGATTCAAAACCACACTAAGGGACACAACTCTGCACATCAGTTTGTACTCCTTACACAAACAGGCCAACAAGATCCTATGCCACAAAGCGAACACAATACCCATAACTCCCATACTTTAACATAGGCTTACATCTGTCATAGCGCTACATTCGCTTTGTGGAATGGGGTGCTGGGTAGGGCTGAGTAAGAAATGGGAACATTAGCGACTTGTAGTGTAACCACTGAGTTCTTGTAAGTTTTTGTCCTTAAACAATATGTCACGTGATTAACCACGGATCCGGGTAGTACTGTGGGTACCCGGGTCCTACTTAGGACCCACCCAACCCGAGTACCCGAGTTACCCGTCCCAGCCCTAGTGCTGGGCCTCACAAACTGGCCTCACAAAGTGGGATAACTGGTATTCTACATTGTGAGAACAAGCATCCACTTTAAAGCAGGTCTAAAGTAACATATGCTGTCCAACAGCAGGCATGTAAAGGTCAGGTATCAGGTAGGAAGTTGACTATGTGACAACGCACTCACCACACCCTAGTTTTCGCAGTGAAGATCGGTCATACTTGGTCACCCAGGAGTCTCCCGACTTGAGCAGCAGTCGTAGTGCAGTGGGTGCCAGATAGATGTGGTTCAGCTTTAATCTCTCCACCATCTCCCAGTACCGACCTAGGCATCAATGGACTCGCAAGTACAGATACTTATAAAACACTAAAAGATTCTTTATAGATGTATATTATTTTCACAAGGCAGGGTCAAGACACTTCCTGGATCTATGGTTATGCAGTGGGCCAAAATGAAAATTTGAAAAAGACACAAAATTTGTCATTACAATGTTCACAAATGTTCTCATGTATGCTCCTTAGTTCTCATAGGCTTAAGAAAATAGAAGGAAATTATAAAAAATATATATTTAATTCATTTTCTCGTTTTAAGATTTTCAAACCGAAAGATCATTTAATAAAGTTAAAACACATCATTAAATACCCTACATAAACAAACACTACAATTATTTGAGAAATGTCCATTGCAAACTCCCCTACCTGGGTTAGGGTATATGGGTGTGCTCTCAAACAGCAGGGTTGTTGCCCCGTTAGAGAGAGGTCCATACACCACATAGCTGTGTCCTGTGATCCACCCTATGTCCGCAACGCAGCCAAACACTTCACCGTCCTGGTAGTCAAAGACATGCTGGGAAGACACAACAGCAATTAGCAGATATCACTTTCAATGCAACATTAGCATAGACGTATTGCTTACGTGAAGGTAACATTAGTTTGGAGGCATCGCTTACCTTGAACTTAAAATTAGCACAGAGGTGTGGCTTACCTTGAAGTTAACATTAGTACAGAGGCATCGCTTACCTTGAAGGTAACATTAGCGCAGCGGTGTGGTTTACCTTGACGGTAATATTAGCACAGAGGTATGGCTTACCTTGAAGGTAACATTAGCACAGAGGTCTGGCTTACCTTGAAGGTAACATTAGCAAAGAGGTGTGCCTTACCTTGAAGAAAACATTAGTGTCGAGGTGTGGCTTACCTTGAAGGTAACACTAGCACAGAGGTGTGGTTTACCTTGACGGTAACATTAGCACAGAGGTGTGGCTTACCTTGAAGGTAACATTAGCACAGAGGTCTGGCTTACCTTGAAGGTAACATTAGCACAGAGGTGTGGCCTACCTTGAAGGTAACATTGGTGTAGAGGAGGTAGCCTGCAGTTGAGTGAGATAAGCCTTTGGGTTTTCCAGTGCTGCCAGATGTGTACAACATGAACAGGGGGTCCTCGCTTCCCATCTCGGACGCTTTGCAAGACTTTGACTCACCGCTTAATGCCTACAGTGTATCAAAACAGAATTAATCACTGAAGTTGACCTGGTGCCTTTGTCTTACATCTTATCAACAATAATTATACAGTGATTGAGGAAAATATTGTTTGACAGGTGGAATAACAATCTCATATGTTTCCTATATTCAATTTCTGAATGATATCTGAACATTAAAGATTTAGGATTTCTTTATCTTGACAATGGGTTCATTATCAACTTTAGCTTGTTAGTCACACCCTATCATGCCAATAGTCTCTAATTTGAAATGCTTTTTACAAAACCATGTGGAATACAAAGAATTTAGCCTAACCTTCTCAAGGGGAATGTCCAGTTTGCCCATGGGGACATCAGCCCCTGTGCGCTGATACACGAACACACGTTTGACGCTCGGACACTTCTGGACGGCAGCATCCACGGTTTTCTTGAGCCCGATGATTTTCCCTCCTCGAAGTCCCTGGTCGGCAGTAATCACAGTTTCAGCATTCGCTGGTGATGTAGATTGGTATTGTTAAAACTGATTCAAGCGAGTGAATTGTGTTTTATGCCGCATTTAGAGATATTCCTGCAATATCGCGATGAGGGACATCAGAAATGGGCTTCACACATTGTAACAGTGTGGGGAATTGAAGCCTGGGTCATTTGGTCTATCCCACCATCATTAAAAGAACTGACTTAGCCTAGTTCCTCTATAATACATCTTGAGGTAAATTATCCTTGTTACTTGTGACTATGAGACAACTATAGCAGTAAATTTTAAAAGAATTATTTACTGCTGTATAACAATACCCAAACACCTACCATCTTGGATTCTTCCTGCCAGGGCCTCTGCGCTGAAGCCTGCAAACACTACACTGTGCACTGCACCAATCCGGGCACAGGCCAACATGGCCGTCACTGCTACGGGGGACTTGGGCAGATAGATGGCCACTCGGTCACCGCGGTCCACTCCACTGTGGCGTAGCATGTTGGCCATCTGGTTCACCATGACAGATAGCTCACTGCAAAGTAAGCAGCCATGACTCCTACTATCCAACTTTTTAATGCAACAGCATCTTTATTTTAAGATGCTTCAGTTGTGAGAAGTCAGCACCATACCGGTGCTTGTGGTTTCACCAAAGTCTGCATCACTTCGGGCTTTCCTCCCACTATATCGAGGTGAAACGCTGTGGTATAACTGGAATAATGTTCAAAGCTGCTTTAAACCCAACGCACTCACTCACTTTTATGAGAAGAATAAGATAATGGGGACAAGACAATGCATGAAAGGGTTTGTTACCGAACATTGACGAGGCAAACCCAGAGATGAATGAGTGAGTGAGTGAGGGAGTTATATAATGGCATGCCAGACTGTTTTTGTTAAGAAAGCCTGTAGTGAGATAGGATGTTTACCACTTTGATGAAACCCAAGAACAAGGGCATTGGAGGACAAAACTAGAAACACAATCAAGTCGAACCAGGATTCTCGTTGGTTGGTTTGTTGTTTTACGCCGCACTCAGCAATATTCCAGCTATATGATGGCGGTCTGTAAATAATCGAGTCTGGACCAGACAATCCAGTGATTAATATCATGAGCATCGATCCACGCAATTGGGATCGATGACATGCATCAACCAAGTCAGCGAGCCTGACCACCCGGTCCCGTTAGTCGCCTTTTACGACAAGCATAGTCACCTTTTACGGCAAGCATGGGTTGCTGAAGACCTATTCTACCCCAGACCTTCACGGGTTAACTAAGATTCACAATCCAGCCACCAGATTCCCAGTTAGAAACTTCAGAGGAAATGTGATGGACATGGCGTTATCTGGATGTACAAGGTTGATCAATATCTTTATCATGAACCCATGTGTCAAGGGATGTTATACAGGGTTTTACAGGCATGTACACCACAAGCCAACTTGAATCGGTTTTTAAAAGATGGTGAATGGGCAATCAGAGAGCTAGATTTCACGACCAAGTTAGAGACATCAATTAAATATTTTTAGCGGAGGCTGGGATTTCTATTACCATGGTTAGAAAAAAAATATTTCTGTGAAAGGAGGAGACAGTTTTACCAATATCTTCACAAGACATATTTACTTTTTCACGAGATCTTTCATATTCAGCAAACAGAACATTCCCCTTGTAATATGAAATGGTGTCTTACCCATATGTGACCGTCTCCTGTGTGCCTGGCTCGTCCTTCTCCCAGATGAGTGCCACCTGGTTCTGCCGGGTCTCCAGGTGGCGGTCCACACAGTTCACTGAAAGAATCATGAACAACATTTCTAACATACCCTGCTACATTACCATAAAAAAACTTGGACATTAATCGTAGGTTTGCAGTGATTCACTCAAGTCCTGCAATAGATGTCATTAGTGTCAAAAATGGAGGTTACCTACAATCGCACATATGTTAATACACCTTCTATTTATCTCATGTACAATAGTATAAGTATGCACATGGCAAAGATTTGATCAGTACGGAAGAATGAGGTACAGAAATGTATTTTTTTAGGTTTGACAAAGCATGCTCACCAAGGTGTTTAGATATGCCCTTTGTAATAAATATATTGCATCTTGAAGGAATGCACAATTATATTCACTGTACAAAACTCTTGACAAGAAATCTAAAAGTCCTGTAACTAAAATAATTATCAGATGTTACAGTACAGTACACCATTTCATTACTTTGCAGGACTCTCATATTTCCTGTAAGGACCACTGAAATTAATTATTGGGGGTCTCCACTGACCCCTAGTTTGTGCGGTCCAGGTAAAACCCTGTATGGTGGGTAATGTGCAGTTGTAATTTAGACAATTTGTCTCTTTCTTTTCATTGATAATATACAAAGCTCCAGGTAAGCTGCGTATCTGCGTAAAATACGCATCAGAAATATGCAGTAAAATAAAATCCAAGCGTATCAAATACGCAATGAACATTACAGATACACTACAAAAATAAAACATTTGCGTCACTTAGGCTGATAATTAACAGCTGACCAATAATCAGTTACACTTTTGTACCATATTTTCAAGTTTTATTGTGTGATCTCTCTATGGAAGGATCATAAACCTAAAGATGTCTTTTGTTGTAACAAAAACAAATATTATGTTCACCCATATTTTAATTTTGTACAGATAATGTTAATAACACATTCTTTATTTACCTGTTGAGTCTATTCTTGTTGGAACAGTTACAAGAAAACAATAACTGGTATTTTACATAGTCAAAAAAATCAATATTAACATACCAAAAAGAATATGAAATATTCAGACGCACAAAAGATTCCCCAAAACCATTCCATTAAACCATGTGGCCTTAAGTTATAAGGCCTCTTCATACACACAACTCAAAATATTTCCTAACTTATTTGTGTCTTCACACGAAAATTTTGTATTGTTCAGAGCTCCAGGTAAGCTGCGTATCTGCGTAAAATATGCATCAAAAATGCAGAAATATGCAGTAAAATAAAATCCAAGCGTATCAAATACGCAATGAACATTACACATACACTACAAAAATAAAACATTTGCGTCAGAGCTCCAGATAAGCTGCGTATCTGCGTGAAATACGCATAAAAATGCAGAAATATACTGTAAAATAAAATCCAAGTGCATCAAATACGCAACGAACATGACAGATACGCTACAAAAATAAAACTTGTGCGTATCATCAAAATATTGTGAAGTAACCCTGCGTATTAGATTAGCAAATCAGCAACTTATTTTGAAATTATAAACGGGCATTCCGTCAACCTTGCCAAACTCCACGATGACAGTTACATCATGATCATTTGCCATCACACTTTCTTGTGGAAGTATCGTGGTATTTTTGAGTCCTATAAAGCTCTCGAACCCACACGACACCAGTTTGCAGGGACTAGATGAATAGTGTTTTTAAATATTTAATTTAAATACCCACATGTGTAAAAAGTAGTGGGTAACAGAAATTTGAATACCCAGATAGAATTACTGATACCCAATGATTTTAAAACGCATGGGTAAAATACCAACAACACCGAAAGCTTATCTGGAGCTCTGAATATAGGTCTAAGTTCTTTTCAATTTCTTTGTCTAAGAGGTGTGTGTGTGTGTGTGTGTGTGTGTGTGCGTGCGTGCGTGCGTGCGTTCGTGCGTGTGTGTGTGATTGTGTGTGAACTCGTGCGTGCATGCATGCGCACTAAGTGTTAAATTATATCTTTTGGTCCTGTTATGATATGTCCGGAAACTGTCTTGGCCCAGATTGTCAAATACGCATGTTGGTTGTCATCATCATCTTTGAGGGCTTAAAACAATCAGCACATCTTGGAACAATAATCTTAATCTTACATGGGCCAATAGATTGTAGGACCAGGAATTTTATAGTACTTTTAGCAGAATAAAGTTATCCAAAATACTTTACACATGAATTGTTTTGTACAAGTGTAAATTTACACTGAACCTCATGCTGTTGATGCCTCCTGCCACAGATGGCCTTCAGTGAACTCATCACATATAGAGCATACTTGGACAAACAGATGGACAAACAGATGGACAGACAGACAGACAGACAGACAGACAGATGCATGGAGAGTAGGGCTGGGACAGGTAACTCGGGTACTCGGGTACGGTGGGTTCTGAGTAGGACCCGGGTACCCACAAGGTTACCCAGACCCGTGGTTAGTCATGTTACATACTTTTTAGTGACATTAACGATAAAACTCAATGGTTACAGTACAAGTATAGCTAATGTTCACATTTCTTTCTCACTATGCAGGCATGCGTTCTGACTTTTATATGTTCAAGTAAGGATAAAGCATCTGTCAACTGCAGAGTATACGTGATCTGATCGTTTTATACATGTATCTAAATAGTTTCTGCCAGGGTTGCAGTAAATTAATTCCCCTTCGGACATTTTGTACCCAACTCTTGAGACCTATAGCGGGTGTCTGGGTAGGGCAGAGTAATAGGGTGTCAGGTACCCGGGTAGTAAATTGGGACTCAGCCAGACAGATGGACAGATATTGACTTCATATACTCCTATTCCGAGGCCATCTTGCATACATAACAAATTCATCCATCAACAACTTTTACACTAACAGTTTATCAAGATCCACAACATTTCTGAAAATGCAGGGAGCCCCGAGATTATATAATTCAAATATATTATGTATGGAAAATGAAAGAAGTTGGAAAAAAAACTGCACAAATACATAAGTTGGACAAATACTATGGATAATTTTAATAGCAGGCTTTACCCAAGACTGGAATATATTTTTTTCCAAACATTTTTATGACATAATGCTCTTATCAGTTTGTTGGTGCATAAATATTCCCATCTGAACATGCCCTTACACTTTATAACATGTTCAAAAACACTGACACAGTTTCAACTAGCCGTTATTATTTGAATGCTTATCAAGAGGGAAGGCTACAAAATAATAAAATACTGAGGTCAAATTCCAACGTGTGTGGGCTATGTCTGTGTTGGCCTTTGCTCCCTTATCTACTGTCAACATGCTTGCTTATTCACAACAGTGCATATATTCTGATATTCACAGTCTGTTCATGGTAAGTTCATCAACAATCTAGTTTGCCAAAAAAATGGAAAAAGTAGTTGTATGCAGCTGTAATTATTCAACCATGTGAGTGTTTCATACTTTTCTAGAGGTGGATCAAAGATTTTGAAAACGATGGAACAACAACATATGATGAAAAACACTACTTCACATGCACAAGGTGTCAAAAGAGGGGTGGGGCTTCTGCAACCCAACCCATCTGGATCCGTCAGTGAGTACACACTATATGCAGGAAAGTGGCCAAGTTACTCCTTGTTTGCTTTCAATATAGCAGGAATTTATCCAGGATTCCTAACTAAATGCCCTTGGCAGAGAATTTGCGGGAAAATCTTTTTTTTTGCAGAACTTAGTCAATGACCCCAGAGACCATAAAAAAGATATCTGGTGAGCCCTACAAAGCCATAACATTAGTTATTACTATATAACATGAACTGAGCAATTTGTAATTCCAATTTGTGAATTTTGACATTTGCTGCAGACTTGCTGCCATTTACAGGTCAAGATGAACTCTGCATAGTCTGGTGTTGGAAGACATGCCGAGTGATGTTGATACAGTGTATATAACTGCCTGCTAATGGTGCATTGTTCCTTGTGATCTGGATATGTGCCATGCATGAAAAGTTGAACAATGTAACATAATGTACAGCACAAACAGGACATACTGTTAGTATACTCATGGTACTTTGGCAAATGATACCTTGTATTGGTGTACAAATACAGTAAGGAATATTAGCTATCGGAATATATACTATGGCCTTGAAAAATGTTGTATCTCTGTTTACCTAATTAATACATTTTGTGTGCCTACCCTGACAATCATATTTACTTTCTTGTCAAGAGTCAGTGTGTAGGTCTATGTCTGTGTGTGTGGGTCTATGTCTGTGTGTGTGCACTGTTATTCATGGCGTTTTTTTTATTAATGTTGTAGCCTTATATCAAGCTATCCGACACCAGGAACAGGTTTCAGAAAGAAAATCCAGGTAAAGGAGATAACTTGGGTGATCTGCACGTGATCCGCTATTGTGATCTTATGGACATGTGACATGCAACACATTAGGGGCAGCCAGGGAACAAAAGCATATTAGAAGTCAACTGAAATAACATTTTAAGCAGAAATATTTTTGAAAGGTCTAGAATATGACCACTGGTAGTGATGCTTCAACTAACCTATAAACAAATTAAAGTTAACCAATTGTGGTGCTATACATATTGTCAGATTTTCTGTTTCATCATGGTTACAGGCCTTGAACTTTCTGAGAAATATACCTTCCACTCTTTAAACCAAAGAAAACATGATTTTAATCCCATGAATACAGCTCATGTTTTAATGTCACACATCCCAAGTTTCAGGTTTATCCCTCCAGCTGTTGAGGTGAGAAATTACAGGTCAACAGTTGGCTGGACTTGATACATCAGCTGTCTTCGACCTTCAACATGTTCAATCCTGGTGATCTAGAAAAGCCCTGAATGGGGCTGGGTTTCTTCATAAAGTAAGGTACAACATATTTGCATTTTTTGGTTTCTCTAGTGTTACAAATTTTATTTATTGTTTTTGTGGAAATAAACAAAATCCTTTTAGGTTATAACAAATTCAATTACTTTATTTTCAATTACTAGATAGTCATCCACTACCCACTCTCTCTCCATATTATTTTTCCAAAACACCTACAGAAAAAGGAAAGTGCTGAGTGTCTGTTCCCCTTTTCTGTACTTGATTAAATACACCATTTACAATCAAACAAAACAGTTATTTTAAGTAAATAATATTTACCAAAAATTAAATGCCTCCTGCCTCACATTCTTTAGATTTAGAACATGCAACATATTGTGTTTTTAAATAAGAGCGTGATTGAAGTCATACTTCCTTTGCAACGTCCTAATTCCTGAGTGAACTCTAACTAAGCACTTGAAATCAGCCCCAAAAACTAAGAACAATCAATCTGAAGATGACTGACATATCACACAAACACTACTCCACAACATGACACATCTTGCCTTGCATGTGTTTCTAACAGAGATCAGCTGATAATGTTTTTTGAGAGGGGGGAAAAACATCGCATCAGTGTAAACCTTGAGTTTATTAAAAATGTAAGTAAACTTTTGGAGGCAATTGTTGCTGCACGCTATAACCGAGGTATTGAAGGGTGCAATAGCAAGGGTACACGATATATGTTATGAAAGTGACCCTTTATTCTCTTTGTTCCTACATCCAGCACCTCAGATATGAGGTGGGCGTGACCAAAATGCAAATGTCCGATTGGGAAAAAAATATTTCAAGGTTCCCTTGTATCTAGCAAAGTTATCATAGAATCATTGTTATCATTATGATTATTAGGATTATTATTCATTTTTGCGTGGTTTACAGATCCGCTGACCTTAAAAATATAAATTGAAAAATCAAAAGAAGAATAGACATCAGAACAACAAGGTTTTTTTTTACACCACCATGATGACTAAAACAGAAATTGTTCCAACGCTAAATCATCATTTCAAACCAAATATATATCTAAATATATTAAATCCTAATCCACTGTCTTATAATTCCAATGTCTTGCAAGATATAACTCAAATTCATTAATTAAAAACCTTACATAATTGTTATAATTGTGACTCAATGACCCATGAAGATCCGGGATAGAATAGGTCTTCAGCAACCCATGCTTGCCGTAAAAGGTGACTATGCTTGTCATAAGAGGTGGTGGTCAGGCTCACTGACTTGGTTGGTTCATGTCATCGATCTCAATTGCATGGATTGATGCTCAGGATGTCAATCACTGGATTGTCTGGTCCAGACTCGATTAGTTTTACAGACCGCCGTCATATAGCTGGAATATTGCTGAGTGCAGCGTTATTAAAACCACAAAAAAACAAATGTGACTCAACTGTACATGATGTATACAGACACTACAACATGCACCATTTCTAAATGTGTCACACTGTGCAACAGTAACATGAAACCTGACACTGTACTAAACAGTGTAAAACATACTTCCTCCAGTGAACAATGAAAGGTGTGTGACATGAATAACATTATCACAACAGCATACCATAGCATGTATTTTCTTTCAAGGACACTTCTCTCTACCAGGCAACCCCTTCCATGATCAGGCATTTTGTGCAGTTGTATAAAGCAGAGCTTCAGGTAAACTGTTTATTTACATAAAATACACAAAATAAAACACCATTTCCCAATTAAATTTGAAATGCTTGTCTTCAAATACAAATGAAGATTTCAAAATCCCAACAGTGTAACAACACCCTTTGTCTAACTGTACATACAAATACTAACTTCTGATTGGTTAGGGTGCAGGCAATTATTTTCCATGTAGCCCGCTGAGAAATCAATCGGAACACACCTTAGGTAACTTGCTTATCTCACATAAGTATCAGTGAGCTGAAATTAACTGATGTTTATCCAAATGTATCCTATTTAATTTGCATACCTATATTTTGTTGCTGTATATTTACTGATTGAATGCACAAGCATACAAAATACATGAACTCTTGTCTACTGCTGTGAATTATGCATAAAGGTGCTAATCTAATATGTGAATAAACACTCAATGCTCAAAATATTATCTGGAGCCCTGAATAAAGTAACAAATCTTCAGTCACTCATTAATTATAACACCTTTTTTAGTTTGTAACATATACTTTTGAAAGGAAAAATATAAACATAATTAAAACTTTGTTTCCCTCATCAGGATTCAATGAGAATTGTATTGCATATGGCTTAGTACACGGCAATTGTGTGGATTAATGCTCATGATGTCAATCACTGGATTGTCTGGTCTAGACTTGATTATTTACAGACCACCCTCATGTAGCTGGAATATTGCTGAGAGGGGCGTAAACAACAAACAAACAAAGCATATGGCTTAACATGCTCTCTGTGCCTGTTCACTGACACACCGCTTTCATGAAACCATTATCTCTCAACACAATGAGACAATCAAGTCCTCTAACTGGGTTAGTATATTATTATCGTCAGGATTGTTTTATGACTTCCATTGATGAAGGTCTTGCTTTGATCATACAAGGACCTAAATATTATCCTGTAGGGGTCATGTTAGGAAACTAAACTTGCACCATGTGTATTTTTTTTTTTTTTATAATTTATCATTTTTGTTGCATTTTACATACCGTATATGACCGCGGATAAGCCGACCCCGTAAATAAGCCGAGGTGTTAACTTGAAGTAGTAACATGCATAACATTTTTTTAATAAGGACAACATTGGTGTATAATAATAACTTTATTGATAATTTACAACAATAATGGCTCTAGTCGTGGCAACTTCCAAACTTTCGTGAAGTTGTAATTTATCAGACCGTCATTCAGGCGATGTTTCTGACAGATCACGATCTGAAAAATACTATCATGAAAGTGTATCCCGTGGATAAGCCGACCCCTTTCTACAGAATCTTTTTTCTGGTCCTCAAAATTTGGCTTATACGCGGTCATATACGGTAAGTTGCGCATACATATTAGACTTGTCACTACATTTTCTAAAATAGTAAATGACAGCTTGACCAAAACTTATTAAACATGTTAACATTGGAATTCAAAGTTGCTGCATATTTAGTTAAGTTGTAATTGTCGGAAAGCTCCCGTTGGATGTCTTTGAAATCTGGCTTTTTATGTTGTATTCTTTTATTAAATATGTAATATTTTAATATAATTATCATTATGTTGAGAGGAGAATTGTTTCATTGGGTGTAACCCAGGAAAACTATTTCCTCAGATATATTTGTATTTATCTAAGCGTCCGAAGAAAGCCAGACTTTCAATTCGTTCCAAAGAGGGAGAACACAGGAGCATTCCCAAAATAAGTGAAACACAGACTCTTTCTCTTTACAACAGTAACTGCACAAATCACTATCCACGAATCCCATTTTATAAAGACGTGAATTTGTGGGTAAAATGTGATGTAAGATTTGATACTGAAACCATTGGAATTTGGTGGCATTGGTGCATTTGAAAGGCATTAGGTTATAGCTAGCACGTTGTCTTTCACCTATGTCATGACCAAATTTGTGTTCCCATTTCGTGAATTGTTGATTTCCATCCTTATGGTTTGTTATCAATATCTGATAGAGATATTGGGATCCTTTTCGATTTTTTAACAGGTGAGATAATTGAAACGGTATCAATGGACGGGCAATTTTGTTCATATTCACAATATTATGTTCCCGACAGCATTTCTTAATCGATTCTCTGATGCTTAAATAATCTAAGAAGTTAACATCAGTAGAATAAATCCTACAAAAATCTCTGTGTGTATAAAATTGCCCTTGGTCATCGATGAAATCATTAACAAATTTTATTCCCATGTCATACAATTTTCTCATGAAAATAGTTTTGTGCCCCACCTGGATGTTATCGTTTAACCAAACTGATTGAGACATAATGTCTTTGTTTAGTGAAAATTTTTTGTTCAGTCCCTCTACAAACATCCACCAACACTGTACAAGATCTCTATAGAACGGGTTGTTTATACAGGAAAGGATATGTGTCTTATGATCTTTACTCATTATTTCATAAACGTTGTGTTCAGTGATAAGTGGGGTATTTAGAAAGAAAAGGTTCCGCCATTTTGACTTCGAGGCAAAGGCGCGTCTTATGGTTAGTTTCTGAGAATAAATCATCTCTCTAATTTTAGGACATTTTAAGCCATGTGTATGTTGACTTAACACATAGATCTGAAAATATATACATTTGATGGAAACAAGCAGCGACATTTAAACTGAAAAGGAGCCCCAGTGAAATGGGCAATGTACAAATATAGTAAGGAATATTAGCTATCGGAATATAAACTATGGCCCAGCCGACCAGTCCTTGTTTTAGCCCCTTAATGCCGAGCGCTAGACAGGGTAACAACAAGTACCATCTTTTAACGTCTTTTGGTATGACGCGGCCGGGGATCGAACCCCGGACCTTCAGCTCTCCAGGCGGACGCTCTACCACTAAACCACGGAGGCGGTCATAGGGGGAGGGGTAGGGAGGGGTAGGGAGGGGGTGATTACGATTAAAACTACCAGTAACCCAGATTGTTTGTATGTTTGTCAAACGTTGGAGATATCACGATGTTCATTCAAAGATACTGCAACATTAACTGTTTGTATCCAGCCCTATCAATTGAGCAATACAAAGTTATAGAATTCCCAGTGAATGTGCGACAAATTCAGTTTTGGACAAGGAAGGATCCCTTGTTAGCTAGAGTGAAGAAGTTAGTGGAATGTGGTTTTCCAGAAAACCTGAAGCCAGATACAGAGCTAAAGCCATATATTCAGAAGAAAACTGAGCGAAGTGTTCAGGATGGTGTGATGCTCTGGTGTAACAGAGTAGTGGTTCCACCTCAGGGTAGGAAACAGTGTGTAGATGTGTTGCATGAAGCTCACCCTGGAATAGCGAGGATGAAAGCTATTGCCAGAGGTCTTGTATGGTGGCCGTGCATTGATTCAGAGCTGGAGAACAAGGTCAAGACTTGTTCCATATGTCAGGAGAGTCGTTCTTCACCCTGCGAAGCAAACTTACATCCGTGGGACTGGCCGTCCAAACCATGGTCACGTCTGCACATTGATTATGCAGGTCCCTTACAAGGTCAAATGTTCCTCATCATCGTAGACTCTCACTCTAAGTGGATGGATGTTTTCCCTGTCAACAGTGCAACTACGAGTGCCACTCTTGAGTGTCTTCGGAGAACATTTTCCATTCATGGTCTACCTGAGACAATAGTGTCTGATAATGGGACATGTTTCAAAAGTGATGAATTTGCTATATTCATCAAGAGAAATGGTATTCAACACATCTGTACATCCCCTTACCATCCAACGTCCAATGGACTGGCAGAGAGGAGTGTCCAGACGTTCAAACAGGGATTTAAGAAGCTCAGCGGCGGTTCCATCAACACCAGGGTGTCAAGATTCCTGTTCAGGTATCGTAACACTCCGCAGACTACGACAGGGTCATCTCCAGCGCAGTTACTATTGGGAAGACGTCCACGTTCCCATCTTGACTTGCTTCACCCTGACATCGGTGTTAAAGTTCAACATAAACAAGAGAAGCATCAAACTACCACAATAGACATACAAAGTCACGGGACTTCGCTGTCGGTGATCTTGTTTACGTCAGGAACTTTCTTGGTAAGCCTAAATGGTTACCAGGGGAGATAATCCAGTGTACAGGTCCTATCTCCTTCAGAGTCAGCTTGGAAAATAACAAAATTGCGAGGCGACATGTAGATCACCTCATCAAGCGTTATGTGGACCCCGATGCTGTGAAACCAGAATCCCCAGAATTGTTGGAAGAAAGTGAAGTGTCGAAGTCTGTCATCACTTTCTCACCAGAGCTCCCAGAGCCTAGTTCTGTACCAGTATCACCCGCAGACACGCCATTTCCACGTATCAGGTTACCTACATGTGACACTAGTCCAGAACTGTCCTCATCTGTTGAGTTGAGAAGATCGACTCGTGAGCGTCGAGCTCCAGATAGACTAAATCTGTAAACTACTGTATTTCATTGTTAAGTGTTTTGGTTTTTTTCATATTGAACTTTAAGGTGCATGCTCAATTCATTTATTTCAGAAACCAAGTGAATGAACATTAAGTTTGTGAATTTCAGTGTTCAAGAATACTACAGTGAACTTTATGTTGATCACTATTTCTTTCTCAGTGACTGATGAGTTAGTAACATTGTTCACTAATTGCTTAAACAACAAGTTGTTAACTAAAGGGGGAGGAATGTAGCGTTTTAGTATCATATAACCAGTCACTCGCTTTATCCATACGATGTCTCTATATAAATGAGTGCGCACGTGTAACAGCGCCAGGAGTGTGTGTTGTGTGCTAGCAGACCACATGGGTGCCGACTGTATTTGACTGAGTGTATTGACATGTAATGAGAGAATACAACCTTTCCCCGGAAAGCCGAGTGTTTGTTGTAGCTGCCAAAGTCATCACAAGATGTTTTTTAAAATATTTGATATTTGATTTGCCTTTTATAAATCTATATATACTTTACAAATGCACTGCTATCTATAGAAAAATGACACACTATCCGTCTGACTCAATATTTAACAAAAAAGTTTTTAGGTCACATAAAAACAAAAACAATGACTGCTATAGGACAAAATCACAAGATCTCCATAGCAAATCCCAAAATGCTTCATGCATGCATACTCGCACAAGAATGTTATTACGTTAATACTATTAACCCCAATCTTAATACTGCTGACTTTGTCCAATACTTGACCTACTAGTGTGTCATACAGACCTAGAAACAAATAAAACCCAATGAACCCCATGGAAGTCTTAATAGTTGGCAAGTCTAGATTACAGCAGTTTCTGAAAATAAAGAGAGTCTCTAGGCTCAAACAATTCAATTCAAATAATCTGCTTTTATTTGTGTTCACAGATGACCGAACCCCAACAGGGCCTCAGAAGTTCTGCCAGAATAACAATATAACTGCCGCGTTCTGTAAGCAACTTACCCGACGCATTGAGCTTGCCGCCTTCGAACCATTGTATTTTTCCGTCTGTCATGTCACAATCTTTCACTTTATGGAAGTCATGGAACCATTTTAACCTGGATCGAGCCAATTTCCCCCAAAACACATCGGGGTTCTCCAAGCTGAATCTGTACAAATCGTCATGTGTTTTAATGCTGGGCACCCCTTCGAACTCTGGGAAAGGTGTTGTTGTCGTCGATGTTGTGATGTCTCGTTGACTGACCAAAACCTTGGCATACTTCGGGTATTTCCTCAGGTGTCGTCTGCTGCCAGACAGTGTCGTTTGCAGCCTGAGAGAAGTGCAAAACAATTCCTTGAGCACGACCATCCTGTTCGAGTTGCTGCCCCAGCTGCTCTCTCCTGTACAACTGTCAGCGTTCAGCCGCCCATCCACTTGCTGGCGGTTTACCGTACTTCGCGTTACCGTACTACACACGCTAACGACAGCGCCAGCAAAGTTCACACGGTTCTATCTTTGGAACTGGCACTTATCTGTTCAAATCCACGTCATCTTGAGAATAAGGCCAATCTCTGCATGCGGTCAATACTGCGGTCAATATTCCACTGGAGGAAATGGGCACTGCGAATCTTGTCGCATCGGATCCCACTTCAAAACAGAAAATATACAAAGATGGAACCTGGAATTTCGAAGGGGATTGTGTTAGATTTGCGGGGCCTAATTAGATTGTATTGGGTAAATGTTTTGGTTGAAAAAAACAGCATTGACGTGCATGTAAACAGTTGATACATGGAGACGAGTTATTATTGTCCCCCCCCGCCATACCTGCAGCTTTCGTATGGCGCTGTAATTAGTGTGTACGGTAGTCGAAAGTGTATGTGAACTATGATACACGAGAAGAGCTACGCACGCTTTGAGGTCGGGGTTGAGGATTCTGTTTAAACACATGTGGCTGGGGGTGTTACGGAACCCTTCGGCCGAATATTCTGAATACAATGTATTACATATGGGTTAGAATTGGTCTTCAGCAACCCATGCTTGTCGTAAGAGGCGACTGTGCTTGTCGTGAGAGGTGACTACCGGGATCGGGGGTGGACCTCGCCGACTTGGTTGATGCATGTCATCGTATCCCAAGGTGAAACTCGCCGACTTGGTTGATGCATGTCATCGTATCCCAAGATCGATGCTCATGATGTCAATCACTGGAAGTCTGATTGAGGCTCGATTATTTACAGACTGCTGTCATATAGCTGGAATTTTGCTGAGTGCGGCGTTAAACACAACAAACAAACAAACACAGGTTGTTCTTTCACATAAATAGCATTTACTTACTTTCATTAGCAAGAAATGACACGTATCTCACGCATGATCTGCACATGAGGTATATTACATGTATTTAATACAATCAGTGCACACAATATAATAATGCAATAATCTTTGAGACATTGAACTTCAACTGAGCCTCCTTCAGTTCACAGCATCCCCTGAAAATATTAAAGCAATATCGATATGAGCATCGATCTACGCAACTGAGACACGATGACATGCATCAACCAATCAGCGAGCCTTGCCGAAGATAGTGTCACTTGATCTAACTGTCTATGGTAGGTATACAACGGCGGTCTGTATATAATCGAGTCTGGACCAGACAATACAGTGATCCATCATGAGCATCGATCTACGCAATTGGGATACGATGACATGCATCAGCCAAGTCAGCGAGCCTGACCATCCGATCCCGTCCGTCGCCTCTTATGACAAGGGGGCGGTCGGGTAGCCTAGTGGTTAAAGCGTTCGCTCGTCACGCCGAAGACCCGGGTTCGATTCCCGACATGGGTACAATGTGTGAAGCCCATTTCTGGTGTCCCCCGCTGTGATATTGCTGGAATATTGCTAAAAGTGGCGTAAAACAATACTCACTCACTCACTCTTATGACAAGAATGAGTTTCTGAAGGCCAATTCAAGCATGGTAGATTAACTAGAGTAATAATATTATGAAACATTCAGGCAGTCCTTAAATTTTTATATAAGTGTAACAAGAGTCATCAGAAAGACATATCCTCCCGGCAGCTGTACTTATTTGCAGCTGGAGCCGACAAATGATGTCCACCACATTTCTCTTAGCCCATGTCAAAATAGCTGCAATCGAAATTCTAAAATAAACATTTCTAAAACTCCTTAATATCAAATGGCACCAGTTAAGTGTTTGAGTTACGCTCCGGAAACGAACACCACCCTTATAGAACCAAGTCCAACTTGCTGCCATGAAAACGTAAAAAATAAAATTTTGAAAAATTAAAATTAAATAAGAAAAAGTGGAGTTTACAATGGGTGTATTGACGGAATATGGCTGATAACGTCAGCAAATAGATATAACACTTCAGTCAATCAATCAAGTCTATTATATAGAATACAACATATGTTTTAACATTAGACATTTCGATGAATTATAAGTAATTGCGTGTTATCAAAGATGGAATAGTTGTGTTATTACATCATTTTGCTGAATTGATAATATACTCTGGAGTTTGGCAGTATAGCTTATTCAGTTTAAATAAAATGGAAAGACGTAAAATTTAGTTTCTGTGCACTTTTCCGTAAAGTGACTATAAGCTGGACAAATAACACGAAATGATATTCATCTTGGAGATGGGTGAACTTATAAACTATATATTTTCTAAATTCACGAGGAATATTATCAGGCCCAACTTATAAATTTATTAAAGTCGTCTTCTGTTAACCATGTTTCATAAAAAAACAACAACAAGGTCATGTTGTGATATGAAAGACAGAAAGTCAGTTATCAGTGTGTTTGTTGGTTCAACCTCCTTTAGTCCAAGCCATGAAAGATAAGTGTTTGCCTGTTGAGGCACTCCAGCGCTGACCATCCCGTAAGTTTCCCAGAGATAACCGTCGACCTCGTATTGACGACAACACGCGCTCCGGAATGACCCATAGCTGACGATGTCCCAAGTGTACTTATTTGCAGCTGGAGCCGACAAATGATGTCCACCACCTTCCTGAGTTGTAGGATGTTCCCAATAACGAACCTGCCATTGTTATAAGTAGCCCCTCTTGTTCTCGGAACCTAGAAAGTTCCTCAAGTTGTCGCTTCGTGATGTCATTAGCAACTCCAGTGCAGAGTTTAACTAAGTTGTCCTAACCTTGAGTGTCGAACTCTTCTTCTCTGTGTAGAGATATGTTTCTAATAAAGGCCTCGATATTCCAGGAACAGGTTTTCATTGACTGATTGATTTTCTGTTGTTTAACGACGCACTCAGAAATATTCCAGCTTAAATATATGGCGACAGTTTGTAAATAATCGAGTCTGGACCATCAGAATCGATCTACGTAATTTGGGATACGATGACATGCGTCAATGGAGGTCATGGAGGCTGACCACCCGATCCCGTTAGTCGCCTCTTCTGACAAGAATGAGTTGCTGAAGACCAAACCTGACACGAATCTTCACAGGTGAACAATTATTGTTTTGCTGCCTTGACTCAGTAAATGCCCATATAGTCCAAAAATGACACAAAAGGGAACGTTGTATTTAGACATATGTTACTGATAACAACAAAAGGATTGATAAAAAATGAATCACTTAATTGGATCTCTCTTTAACCTTAGACAAAGGTTATATCAGTGCCATTCTGTTTTCTTGAACGACGAACAACACAGCGTTCAGCCATGCTCATCTCGGCTGTTGGCGAAAATAATAGCCTTGAGACAAACGGATGGCAATCGAGTGGAACGGTGAATGGTATACGATACGAAGGTCAGTGAATGGTATACGATACGAAGGTCAGTGAATGGTATACGATACGAAGGTCAGTGAATGGTATACGATACGAAGGACAGTGAATGGTATACGATACGAAGGTCAGTGAATGGTATACGATACGAAGGACAGTGAATGGTATACGATACGATGGACAGTGAATGGTATACGATACGAAGGACAGTGAATGGTATACGATACGAAGGACAGTGAATGGTATACGATACGAAGGACAGTGAATGTTATACGATACGAAGGACAGTGAATGGTATACGATACGATGGACAGTGAATGGCATACTATACGAAGGACAGTGAATGGTATACGATACGATGGACAGTGAATGGTATACCACACGAAGGACAGTGAATGGTATACGATACGAAGGACAGTGAATGGTGTACCATACGAAGGACAGTGAATGGTATACGATACGAAGGACAGTGAATGGTATACGATACGAAGGACAGTGAATGGTATACCACACTAAGGACAGTGAATGGTGTACCATACGAAGGACAGTGAATGGTATACGATACGAAGGACAGTGAATGGTATACCTTACGAAGGACAGTGCATGGTATACCATACGAAGGGCAGCCAAGGATATAGATACGACGCCAGACGCCCTCTACATATCACGTTGCTGTGTCGGATGACCGGAACACAAAAAGTTGGAATGTAACAGAACAGAAAAATGTGTTATATAGAATATGTAGAGATGGTATGAAACCAGTGATTGAAGTGGCATTTGTTTCATGATCAGAGAAAACACCGAAACAGAGTACAAAGTAAAACTGTGAACTTGAATCTGAAAAAACACCGCCTAATGTTGGTTGAGACTAACATTTAGCCCCAGCAATAATGCCATCTTATTAAAAAATATATATCTACAAAATAAAAAAACCCAAATATGATTCAAAGAGAGCCAAGCGTAACAGTGATTAATTTCAGAGCTGGAGAAATCTAGACTTGCTAAATCATCCCAGACTTGAGTTGGATTCCTTTATTTTTATTCTCTAGGGTCTGGGTGAAAGACTGGTGCTGGTTGCAAGATCGAAACTACTGCATTTTCTCTGGGTACAGAGTCAGTTCTATATGTGACACGGAACTATTGTCACATGAGTGTAACTCTCGTACTTGGTACTTGTTGTTACCCTGTCTGGCGCTCGGCATTAAGGGGCTAAAACAAGGACTGATCGGCTCGGAGTCAGTATCCTGTGTCTGAGTGGGGTATTAATGTTAAATTACGGCATGGTATCTCAGTGGGCCAGCCAGGACTAGTACAAGCAGCCACACACACACACACACACTCGTGCATGCATGCACATCGCTATATAAGTGCAATAATCATGGACGCAACGTTAAACCCCATTTCCCCTCACTTCATTGTCAGTGTCCCCAACCTTGTTAATCTGTCTCGTCAAACTGTCATATTCATATCCACGTGTTTGTGTATGTTTACAATGTCCAACGTCCTGAAGAAACGCCAGAGTTGTTTACCAGCGACCGCGAGCTGAATGTGTCCCCTCACCTAGGTATAAATATATCTGAGCTTGATCTCCGCTCACCTCATGTATGTCGGACCCGGAAATCTTCCCACTGTTTTGTTATTAATGCTAGAGCAGATGCCTTCTTATTGTGTAATTGTTGTATCCTTTAGTTTTTTTGTCCGAAACGGCGACGCCAATGGTATCTTTCCGTTCTCCCAAGAGCGAAGTCCATGCATGTAACTATTAATGAAATACGCATCTTTTTATAGCTTGGTGTAGGTTGCACAGTATCTAAAAAGCATGCATATAGATGCAGCGTACACAAATGAGGGTGTGTGAGTGAGTATCGTTTTTACTCCGCTTATTCCAGCAATATCAGTCATGGACATTGTACCCATGTGGGAGACCCGTGAAGATTCCGGGGTAGAATAGGTCTCCAGCAACCCATGCTTGCCATAAAAGGTGACTATGCTTGTCGTAAAAGGCGACTAACGGGATCGGGTGGTCAGGCTCGCTGACTTGGTTGATGCATGTCATCCTTCCCAATTGCGTGGATCGATGCTCATGATGTCAATCACTGGATTGTCTGGTCCAGACTCGATGATTTACAGACCGCCGTCATATAGCTGGACTATTGCTGAGTGCGGCGTTAAAACAACAAAACAACCAACAGACCATGTGGGAATTCAAACCCGTGCGTGCGGCGTGACGCGCGAACGCTTTAACCTCTGGGCTACCCAACCGCCCCCATACAGCTGAGCATTCAGTTGAACACACAATACAGCAGCACATTCTCGTGGGTACAACTAGATAAACATAAACCAATATTGCAAAATATCTCTAACGGCTGTGTTCACGCGTGTCTCGTCATCAAAATCAGTCACCATGTCAAATGCAGTATTTGGTATGTTCACTTTACACCAACCGCGCAACCTTTCAAACTTTTAGCCGCATATGGAATTGGATTCAAAACACAGGTACCCTTGATAGCGTCTCCTATTTCTCTCCATTAGTATAAGTAAACTATAATTCGATTAACATATCATATATCAAATAAATACCATTAGGCGCATGTGACGTATGTCAATAATATAACGAAATGTATATATGCATATGTATGTATAAGGCTGGTACAAATAATAATGTTAATGTAATACATAATGGACATAACATATTATATCTCTTTCATTTAAATTTTATATGTGGTCTTGTGGTTTAACAGAGCCATAGCCTTTTTAAGCGTCTATTGTTATATTCAGCCAGGATCCGTGTCGCATGTCCACACCGTGACGAATTGTGTAGTATGTATAATATATGTTACGTCCAGCAAACGAACCGACGACTGACCTCCAGGCTGAAAGGCTTACATAATCGGATGAGGTATGTACGCCTGTTCGTGAATAACCTCTGCGTTATAGCCCCGGGATAAAACTCGTTTACATGCACGACATAGGAAGCAATGAACCAGGGTTCAAAGCGACATGTATAAGGTAGCGTGGCTGTATGCCTATACATGTGTATGTCATACCGTATTATCTAAGTTACTAGCGCGTATACAGCAGACATGCAGTTAAAAGAGTCACTAAGCCAGACAACATCCTTGTCGCCTCTTACAACCCTGGGTTGCTGGTAGCTGTAGTTAGAGTATCTGTTCCTCTTTAATGTCACTTTTTCTATGTCACTATACTGAGGGCAAGGGATTTACAGTGCAACAAAAAATAAAATCTACTTAAACTATATTTAACAATAGATTATTTGATTTTTAAATAGTATTAATTGAATGTAAACTTTGAACAAGGATTCCAGATCAAAATAAAATAATGGTGGTTTTGTTTTCCCTGGAGACATGTCAAGAAATACTGAAGGAGAAACCCTGCAGGTATTGCGGGGGACCTAAATACAGTAGAACACGGACATAACGAATTACAGGGGACAGGAGAAATCAGCTCCTAATATACATTGTTCGTTGTATACATTTTCGCTCGAAAACGTCCGCCATCTTGGTTAAAACAAAACGCAATACACGTACCGTAATCGGCATAATAAGCGCCCGGGAACTCTCAAAATTAGAAATAGGGGGTTCTTATTAGAATATTATTTTGGTGAAAAATAAATTTCGTGGTTTATGCAGACAGCCTGAAATGTTTATGTACGACAGATATATTTTTTCAGAATTTAATTGCCCATAATTACGGGTGCATTTAATACACGAGTGCGTATTATATGTGAATAAATAAGTCTTGTGTACATTGATCAATCGGAAGGGGTGCTAATTGGGATTGTTCACTAGCCAATATATTAGCAAATATCGCCGTGGGCGCTTATTACGTCGAATATAGCATTCAATTAATAACGTGAAATTCCCGACTTGCATGTCTTTATCATCGGAATCTGCTCGGCTAATTCCGTAACGCTTTTCTGCAATCGACTGGACAATGTCCTCATACATATATGTTTTACGTTGTTTTTTTCAGGCAAGATTTTTCAAGTCCAATCACATAAACAGGTAACATTAACATGAAGCAAGTTTAACAAGGTTGAACTGTCACCGATGATTGTATTGATTCGCTGCGATTGTGTTGATTGATCCCCGATTGCCTACACCAGTTGTCAGTGACACTTAACACTGAGTGAGATTTCTCAGTTCATTATATAGGTCACTAATTAGTGGTATTTGAGCTTTTCAGGGATCAGATATCAGTTCGCTTTAAACATTGGTTCGCTCTATCCGTGTTCATAATATCCATGTACTGTGGCACCCCAGGGTATATATATATGACACTGTGTCAGCTTAATGTGGGAGCACGTCCCAAAGTGACGCAGGTCGCCCGCTTTGATACCACTTTGGAGAAACCCACAAGCACGGGTGAAGTGCTGAGAGCCGGAAACTGGATTTGAATCAACAAGGGATCCTGACACAGAAAATTGGACTCTGCACAGCTATAGGTACAGTGCTTCCTTCGCCACCTCTGAACCTGTAATGAAAGGTGCCTCATGTTTGGCAAGGCTGATTATGTTGAAAGATGTTTATCCACCTTTTAAGTAAGAATGTCAGCACTTTCTTCAGTGGGCAGAAGACACCTCTTGGGTTTAACACAGCTTTTAACAATATTCCAGTTATATCACGGTGTGTCAGCATAATGTGGGAGGAAAGCCAAAAGAGGTGCAGGTCTTAGATGTTTTACCACTTTGATGAAACCCACGAGCTCGGGTATGGTGCTGACAAACCTAGAAACATAATCGCGGCGAATGGGGATTCGAACCCACATCATAGGTTTCTGGCGTGCCAAAGGGACGCAACTCTGTACAGCGAATTGCGGCGCTTGATGATGACTGGGCTACCCATGCCCCCTGACACCTTGAATTCTTGGATGCTGTTGGACATTTGCTGAAGCTGAGATGAAAACAGCCATTGTACTGAACTGTGATCAGTGTGTAATGTGTATAGCAATATTGCAATAATGTAATAAATACCCCAGAAAGTGTGATTTCTGATATGATTTGATGATTATAAGTGCACAATTAACCAATCCTGTAAATTCCTCAAATGTGTGTTTTCTGGTCTGTTCCACTTTAATGAAAGGTAAACAGGTAAGTGTTGCTTGACTAAACCAACCTTGACTAATCCTGGTATATGTTGTCTGACAAATGGGATGTCTGACAAATGGGAGGTTACCCTTTCTTCCATACAGCCCTTCTCTGACCCTCACACCTTTCAGTGTGAGACTTTATTATATACTTCCCATTGATAACATAGCTGATATGCCACACAGCAACAAATAACACAAATTCACTTACAGATCAATGTATTTATTTACATTTACATGTCAGTAGTTATACAATTATCAATGTGAACACTTTCATACAATGTTTCTTATTCATCACTCTCATGCATATTGACACATACACTTGTGTCTTCTCTGCTGAACGGCAACTTTAAAACAGCAGAGCACACACACTTACTAGGTAACTAACATGTCATACCCCATCAGTTCAAAACAACACTGGTGAAGTAAAGATGACAGGATGACTCTGTATCAGGAGTTTTAATGCTGGCGGCATCACACATGGCATGACCTGATCCAACGCGCCTGAGTAGAGGTGAGGTGAAATGGGTTTAACGTCGCTTCCAAGATAATTACACTTATATAGCGACCTGCATGCATGTGTATGTGTGTGTGGCTGCTTGTACTAGTCCGGACTGATGCCGATTTATAGTGCTAGCTCACTGAGATACCATGCTGCAGTTTAACATGAATACCCCACTCAGACACAGTATACTGACTCCGAGCCGACCAGTCCTTGTTTTAGCCCCTTAATGCCGAGCGCCAGACAGGGTAACAACAAGTACAATCTTTAAACGTCTTTTTGTATGACGCGGCCTGGGATTGAACCCCGGAGCCTTCCGCTCTCCGGACGGACGCTCTACCACAAGTTGGTTGGTTGGTTTGTTGTTTAAGCCGCACTCAGCAATATTCCAGCTATATGATGGCGGTCTGTAAATAATCGAGTCCGGACCAGACAATCCAGTGATTAATATCATGAGCATCGATCCAAACAATTGGGATCGGTGACATGCATCAACCAAGTCAGCGAGTCTGACCACCTGATCTCGTTAGTCGCCTTTTATGACAAGCATAGTTGCCTTTTACGGCAAGCATGGGTTGCTGAAGACCTATTCTACCCAGGATCTTCATGGGTCTAAGACCACGGAGGCATGAGTAGAACACAAAATATATATTGGTATACTATAACAAACTGTCACACTCAAAACCAAGATTGTTAGAATGAATATATTACAAGTGTAAGGTTGGGCAGTTTTTTAAATGTTTAAATACAAATTGATACTCTGTCTGACAGGAAGTTAATTATATTTCTGCTAGTCCTTGAGGCCAAACACAAATTCTGGTCACTGCCTAATAAAATGATTGTCCAATTGATGTCCCCTTTAATGGGGTTTTACAACCATCACCGGAACCACAAGAAAGAGTTTTACACCATCAATTAGCCTATGAATGGTGGTAGCACCAACCCCTTTTTCCTTTTTAACCTTCATCAGTCAAAAGATCACTCCTAGACTAACAAGTAGTCTATGAAATCTTATACTACACAATACACTTCTCGACTCTAAAATTAAACAAATTATATCCCCCAATGCTGATTTCATTTGTGGAATAGAGCTAGCTAGAGCTGGCTAGACTTGATTTTGTATACATATCTAGATTGTTGTTTTTTATTCATAAAATAAATATATTCCACAATCATGACGCAGGACTAGCTCACTCACTGCAGTTAAATATACAAGGAACTACATCAATGTAAAGCAGCTGTCAGACACATGCTGATGCTGACAGTATCTTTCCGTCTGTGTTTGGAAAGTCTGTAAACATTCATGATTAAGAAATATTTTAATTTGTCGCTTTACTGTAACCATATCCTGTTGATATTGGAATATTTCCTTCAAGTTCTTAAATAAGTATCTGGCCTCAGTTAATTGCTGTGAGATGTCCCATGACGCTCTGCTTATCATTTAATTTCTCGCCAAGGTTGAACCAGTTGGTTTACCCAGCCAGCCAACCATAAAGCACATTGTTCCAGCTCTAATTAGCCAACCTCCCCCATATAAACAAGCCCATTCCGGTTGTCTACTGATTTAACCAAGGTAGTTGGGGTTTTCAGGTCAACTGTCTTCAGTAATTTTCAAATACATGGACCAGAACATCTTTTTTTTTTTTTTTACATGGTGTCAGAAGAGGGATGAACACTCTAGGAGGATCCCCAGCTGCTGGAGAGGTTGGATTGGTTTTAGGTACACTCTGTGAACGCATTCCAGAGGACCCGTTTAAGGTCAAGGAAGAGTGTCTCAAGTACCGAATGTGCAGTGAACTGTAACTGTGACCTTTACCTGTGGCGGTGTTGGTGAACCTTACATGGATTGTGAAGATGAACATCATAATGTTCCCGATCTCATTAAAATCAAACCTTAGTTCTCGTTACCGCTAAACAAAGATCTGAAGACATCCCATTAGGGGTCACATCAGAACGACCTTTCATCCGACTAATCAGAGCAGCTTACCAGATTATGAAAGTGACAGTCGGAATGTGATTTCTAATCATGCAACCTCGAAAACTTTAACACGGGCTATTCCGAACGATAGTTATGGGTTTAAGGACTGAATCCCTTCAATCTAGGCCATCTATTAGCCATTCCAGAATGTTCTTTTGTTCAAGTGTCAAATTTGTAATCGAGAATTTGTCAAAATATGTTTCAAAGCGTAGTCGCCAATTTGAAATTAGTGCTGTAAAGAATGAGAAAGCTGCCTTCTGATTGGTCAATCCATTGGTCGGGCAAAGTTCATGCAAGGTCGGTCTGACGTGACCCGTAATGGGATGTCCTCAGATCTTTGTTTAGTGGTAGCGAGAACTGGTATCAATGAGATTGTAATGTTCCAAATAAAGAATCTGTTATCTGTCCTATGAACAGTTTTGTTGTCCCATGTTAAGTTGTTCCATTGCATTAACAGATTGTCATACATTAGTTACAGCCAGGAGACAATGAAAACCCCAGAGGAGAAAGTGGCTGAATTAGCTAACGAGGTGCTGCAGCTGCGAACAAGACTAAAGGACTGAAATACCTGGATCTGAAATCATGGGGCCTGACCGAAGCCTATCATGATGGTTTCAGGCAGACTTCTGGCAGATTTAGGGGTGGCCAGAGAAATCAGGCGATCCATCGGTCTCTGACTGGATTGAATATGTCAGAAGTCATGTGACGCCAGGAGTGAGTGAGTGAGTGAGTGAGTATGGTTTTATGCCGCTTTTAGCAATATTCCAGCAATATCACGGCAGGGGACACCAGAAATGGTTTCACATGTTGTACCCAAGTCGGGAATCGAACCCGGGTCTTCGGCGTGACGAGCGAACGCTTTAACCACTAGGCTACCCGACCGCCCTGTGACGCCAGGAAAATAACCAAGATGTAGCTGGGAGCCATGATAGTGGACAACCTAGCAGGAAAGGTGAACCAGGAGATTCTTGGTAGAGGAGAAGGCCTGAAGGATATAACAGGGAGATCCTAACAATTCTGTTCAGGGTATTTGGAGATGGCGATCAACTTCCCATTCTATAACAGAAAATCTATTGTCAGGGGATGATGACATCGTCACCTGTTCCCTCACAATATGGTTGAACTGTTTGATCGATTGGTTGAGTTGGATCCAACACTTAAAGAAAGAAGAGGAGACACCCGAAGGGACGCTCTGCAGACACTGTCAATGATGAAGGATGGAAGGAGGAAATAAGAAGATTGAACATAGAAATCCCAAGTTTGTAATATGGAACACTGAAAGTGATCCGATTGAATTCAAGTGCATTCCAAAGAACAAGCCAGCAACAAGCAGGGGCATGATCAGTATATTCACTTCAGTGTCCGATCCCACCGATTCCTATCTCCTCTGATCCTGAAAGCCAAGCTGATATTCCAAGATGAAAGCGGACTTCAGAAAGGCTGGGATATTCTTCTGGAACCTGTGAATCTCTTGCGATGGACACCATGGCTATCAGAGTTGTCATCGATTGAGAGACTTGCTATACCAAGATGTGTTGTGCCTGATGACAATGTGATATCAGCAGAGCTACATCACTTTGATGATGCATCTTCAGCTGGATACGGTGCTGTTTTGTATCTGAGGATTACTGACATCAATGGACAGTTACACTGTGTGTTCCTCATTGGGAAATCAAGGCTTGCTCCAATCAAAAGCATTACAATTCCATGACTGGAACTCAGTGCTGCAGTGCTAAGTGTGAAGCTGGGCCAGGTGCTATGTAAAGAGCTCAGGATCAACATTGACGAATCTACATTCTGGACAGATAGTATGATTGTCCAACATTATGTGAAGAATGACTCTGTCAGATATCAAACCTTTGTTGCTAAGAGAGTAGCACAGATATAAGATGCTTAATTGCCAGAATCCTGGAGACATGTTGAATCACAAAACAATCCAGCAAATCATGCTTCACATGGGAATACCGCAGGAGCTAATCAACAACAAACAGCGGTTCCAGGGTCAAAGTTTCAGGTTGCATGACAAGAGTGAATGTTACTTCTATTTTGACATTTGAATCCGCTCTTGGCACGTCCGGTATAGGAGCGTTTGTTTATATTTTCTATGACCTTTTGTAGCGTGTCATCAGCTCACGTAGCACTTGTTCTCCAGCTCTCAGCCGTACATCACATAGTTCTATTCCCGCATTCATCTATAGTTTGTTGCAATTACCAGTAAGAATGCCATCAAAAAGACGGGCCGCCTTAAATCACTGCCTCGTAAGGAGTGGGAAAATATCCAGTAGGGAACCAAGTGTCCAGCAAGCGACATCGGCTACTGGTAGGTCACGGAGATCAGCTAGATCTCCATTGCACTGACCCCCTTGCCAAGTGTACAAATAGCCGCTAATTTGCTAGTTGAAGCAGATGATTCGGACAATTCAAACGTTCTCCCGCAAGTCGATCGCGGAGACAACATCGAAGAGCCCCAACAAGTAGTGTCGCCCGTTCGGTCGATGCTAGCTATATCAAGCCAACTCAACAACATACTGGATATGCTAGGCAAATGGATGGCCCAAGATTCTTCTCAGAGCTTTACTGGCATGCGAGGGGTAAGTACAAATGATCTGGTGGTAATGGGGACGGTGGTGTAATTTAAAGGTGCATTTTCACTATTACATTGATAATTTAAAGGTAGGTTAATTTTTTGTAAATTTGATTTATTTGTTATTGTTTTCTTTGTTTGTTTACACTTTTACTTATGAGTGTTATTGTTTATATATTTTAGCTTGTACCGGTTCATCTGTGTACAGAATATGGAATAAAGTATTTACCACCCATATCATGTAAAAGGGTACGTATAACAGGGAGATCCTAACAATTCTGTTCAGGGTATTTGGAGATGGCGATCAACTTCCCATTCTATAACAGAAATCTATTGTCAGGGGATGATGACATTGTCACCTGTTCCCTCACAATATGGTTGAACTGTTTGATCGATTGGTTGAGTTGGATCCAACACTTAAAGAAAGAAGAGGAGACACCTGAAGGGACGCTCTGCAGACACTGTCAATGATGAAGGATGGAAGGAGGAACTAAGAAGATTGAACATAGAAATCCCAAGTTTGTAATATGGAACACTGAAAGTGATCAGTTTGAATTCAAGTGCATTCCAAAGAACAAGCCAGCATGACCTTTTGTAGCGTGTCATCAGCTCACGTAGCACTTGTTCTCCAGCTCTCAGCCGTACAACACATAGTTCTATTCCCGCATTTATCTATAGTTTGTTGCAATTACCAGTAAGAATGCCATCAAAAAGACGGGCCGCCTTAAATCACCGCCTCGTAAGGAGTGGGAAAATATCCAGGAGGGAACCAAGTGTCCAGCAAGCGACATCGGCTACTGGTAAGTCACGGAGATCATCTAGATCTCCATTGCACTGACCCCCTTGCCAAGTGTACAAATAGCCGCTAATTTGCTAGTTGAAGCAGATGATTCGGACAATTCAAACGTTCTCCCGCGAGTTGATCACGGAGACAACATCGAAGAGCCCCAACAAGTAGTGTCACCCGTTCGGTCGATGCTAGCTATATCGAGCCAACTCAACAACATACTGGATATGCTAGGCAAACGGATGGCCCAAGATTCTTCTCAGAGTTTTACTGGCATGCGAGGGGTAAGTACAAATGATCTGGTGGTAATGGGGACGGTGGTGTAATTTAAAGGTGCATTTTCACTATTACATTGATAATTTAAAGGTAGGTTAATTTTTTGTAAATTTGATTTATTTGTTATTGTTTTCTTTGTTTGTTTACACTTTTACTTATGAGTGTTATTGTTTATATATTTTAGCTTGTACCGGTTCATCTGTGTACAGAATATGGAATAAAGTATTTACCACCCATATCATGTAAAAGGGTACGTATAACAGGGAGATCCTAACAATTCTGTTCAGGGTATTTGGAGATGGCGATCAACTTCCCATTCTATAACAGAAATCTATTGTCAGGGGATGATGACATTGTCACCTGTTCCCTCACAATATGGTTGAACTGTTTGATCGATTGGTTGAGTTGGATCCAACACTTAAAGAAAGAAGAGGAGACACCTGAAGGGACGCTCTGCAGACACTGTCAATGATGAAGGATGGAAGGAGGAACTAAGAAGATTGAACATAGAAATCCCAAGTTTGTAATATGGAACACTGAAAGTGATCAGTTTGAATTCAAGTGCATTCCAAAGAACAAGCCAGCATGACCTTTTGTAGCGTGTCATCAGCTCACGTAGCACTTGTTCTCCAGCTCTCAGCCGTACAACACATAGTTCTATTCCCGCATTTATCTATAGTTTGTTGCAATTACCAGTAAGAATGCCATCAAAAAGACGGGCCGCCTTAAATCACCGCCTCGTAAGGAGTGGGAAAATATCCAGGAGGGAACCAAGTGTCCAGCAAGCGACATCGGCTACTGGTAAGTCACGGAGATCATCTAGATCTCCATTGCACTGACCCCCTTGCCAAGTGTACAAATAGCCGCTAATTTGCTAGTTGAAGCAGATGATTCGGACAATTCAAACGTTCTCCCGCGAGTTGATCACGGAGACAACATCGAAGAGCCCCAACAAGTAGTGTCACCCGTTCGGTCGATGCTAGCTATATCGAGCCAACTCAACAACATACTGGATATGCTAGGCAAACGGATGGCCCAAGATTCTTCTCAGAGCTTTACTGGCATGCGAGGGGTAAGTACAAATGATCTGGTGGTAACGGGGACGGTGGTGTAATTTAAAGGTGCATTTTCACTATTACATTGATAATTTAAAGGTAAGTTTATTTTTTGTTAATTTGATTTATTTGTTATTGTTTTCTTTGTTTGTTTACACTTTTACTTATGAGTGTTATTGTTTATTTATTTTAGCTTGTACCGGTTCATCTGTGTACAGAATATGGAATAAAGTATTAACCACCCATATCATGTAAAAGGGTACATATAACAGGGAGATCCTAACAATTCTGTTCAGGGTATTTGGAGATGGCGATCAACTTCCCATTCTATAACAGAAAATCTATTGTCAGGGGATGATGACATTGTCACCTGTTCCCTCACAATATGGTTGAACTGTTTGATCGATTGGTTGAGTTGGATCCAACACTTAAAGAAAGAAGAGGAGACACCTGAAGGGACGCTCTGCAGACACTGTCAATGATGAAGGATGGAAGGAGGAACTAAGAAGATTGAACATAGAAATCCCAAGTTTGTAATATGGAACACTGAAAGTGATCAGTTTGAATTCAAGTGCATTCCAAAGAACAAGCCAGCATGACCTTTTGTAGCGTGTCATCAGCTCACGTAGCACTTGTTCTCCAGCTCTCAGCCGTACAACACATAGTTCTATTCCCGCATTCATCTATAGTTTGTTGCAATTACCAGTAAGAATGCCATCAAAAAGACGGGCCGCCTTAAATCACCGCCTCGTAAGGAGTGGGAAAATATCCAGGAGGGAACCAAGTGTCCAGCAAGCGACATCGGCTACTGGTAAGTCACGGAGATCATCTAGATCTCCATTGCACTGACCCCCTTGCCAAGTGTACAAATAGCCGCTAATTTGCTAGTTGAAGCAGATGATTCGGACAATTCAAACGTTCTCCCGCGAGTCGATCACGGAGACAACATCGAAAAGCCCCAACAAGTAGTGTCGCCCGTTCGGTCGATGCTAGCTCTATCGAGCCAACTCAACAACATACTGGATATGCTAGGCAAACGGATGGCCCAAGATTCTTCTCAGAGCTTTACTGGCATGCGAGGGGTAAGTACAAATGATCTGGTGGTAATGGGGACGGTGGTGTAATTTAAAGGTGCATTTTCACTATTACATTGATAATTTAAAAGTAAGTTTATTTTTTGTTAATTTGATTTATTTGTTATTGTTTTGTTTGTTTGTTTACACTTTTACTTATGAGTGTTATTGTTTATTTATTTTAGCTTGTACCGGTTCATCTGTGTACAGAATATGGAATAAAGTATTTACCACCCATATCATGTAAAAGATGGATCTGAACAAGAACATCAGCAACCAGTATCATGATATTTGCTTGAAGTTATTTTCAAACATCACAACACTTTTAGCTTTTGCGATGAAGTCATCGGATATTGCGATGCAGTTAGGCACAAGATTGTAACCCTGGACGAAGTCCAAGTCAAAGAATATCTCGCAAAGGTACAAGAGTCTGGGATCATAAGGGCATCTTAAAGTCCTAATGGCTCGCCAGTGGTCCTTGTCAGCAAGAGTAATGGTAATCTGGTACGACTACTGTGCTTTAAATGCGAAGACATGCAAAGATGACACGTGGCCTGGACCTGGCACATGGTTTAAACCATATTCCAGTTGCCGAGGGAGAAAGACTATTCTTTGGATAGGTACAAGCAGACTTTAGGTATAGACAAGGAAGCCCTTTGGACTGACCGGCTCACAGGCAACAAAGACCAGCCAGCTCCTCCTCGATATGGAGACATCGATCATGCGGATCCAGGCGCTCCTACCAGATACCCATGTCTGTTTTTCCGGCATCCTACAACGTATATACTGGCACTCTGCACGCAACCCACGTAAGGTTAGCCAATCGTCTCCGCGACCTTCCTAAATTCTCATTTATCCCCGATCCCAAAATAGTGGCCACTGACCGATCCTGGTTCCGGTGGGAGGGAATCCACCTTAGTTTTAAAGGGATTGAAGCTTTCGTCAAGGATATCGATAATGCCTTGGTCCCAATTTGCAAGTAGGTAATTATAAAGGTAGGACATCTTATTCATGAGGCAATCATGGTGGGCACGGGTATCATCATCCGCGGCCGTGGGGTGGGGTAGCACTTTGGTGCTAATTGGGATGGTTCTTCTGGGCTACCTCCTATATCATCATAATTTATATTGATATATATACTAATTAGGGTTTCCGGTTACCTGCTTTCCAGGGGGAACCCAGACTGGGTTACCTTCTTACCAGTTGGAACCCAGTCTTTCCCGGGTTTTCACTCGGGAATCTAGTAACAATTATATTTGTTATCTATTATGTTTGGAGACTCAAGTCGCCACATAGCGAAATTTGGCCTGGCATGGTTATGCCATTTAGGCCTGTAATTGTATTTATGTCATTTCTAAATTGGGGTAGCCCTTTAGAACCTACACACCCTCGGCCATTAAATCCACTGTTGCGTCTTTGTCATTCTTTCAACATAGCCCACCTTCCTCAGGTATGTGGGCCCTAGCTGTAATATCCTGCAATAATCTTTGGATAGGTACAAGCAGACTTTAGGAATAGACAAGGTAGCCCTTTGGACTGACCGGCGCACAGGCAACATTCAATTTTCGAACCCTCATTGTCTTTAAGGATGGCATATTGGTATTTGGCTCAAGAGAAAAGCGGCTCTTGAAAGACTCAACTGAGTTTTGACCAGATTGGTTTCTTACAGCAAAACAAAATTTTTCCCAAAGATCCAACTCTTCAAGGATAAGCTGTTATTTGTAAAATAATTGTGTACACCCACTTTGTGACATTATCTGCACAGCTGTATGGTATGCAGCACTTGCTTGATAATGGTGTTAGAACGTACACCGAAACGTCACTCTTAATTGTAATAAAGAAGTTGTTCAACTATAAATTCCTTTCCTTTCTTACAATAAAACATCTTGATCTTGATATACCTAGGGCACCAGATATCCCAGGATGGTCTTCTTCCAGACCCAGATAAAGCAAAAGCTGTTCAGGAATGGGAAACTCCAAAAAACCGAAACAGAAGTAAGAGGATTTCTTGGATTGGCAGCTTATTATAGGAGGTTTGTGTGGGATTTCACCACTATAGCTGCGCCACTACATGCACTCCTGCAAGGCACCAACTCTAAAAGACATGGGAAGAGGAGAAAGTAAACAAACTTTAAGACTTGGGATCAGTGCATGGGATGCCTCCTGCGACAAAGCCTTTCAGGAACTGAAAACCATTCTCACTTCAGCGCCTGACTTAAGACTTACGAGGCAATATATTTTGGAGGTGGATGCCAGCTTTCTGGGATAGGAACTGCCCTTTCACAAGAACAAGAACAAGAACAAGGGAAAGTTTATGGCTTTACTTCAGATGGCGATCGCTAAGAAACTGACAGACAATCACCTGACCTGTGTCATCTGTACAGTGGATGCCAGCTTTCTGGGATAGGAAATACCCTGTCACAAGAACAAGAACAAGGGAAAGTTTATGGCTTTACTTCATATGGCGATCGCTAAGAAACTGACAGACAACCATCTCACCTAAGTTCATGGCTTAACCTCAGATGGCGACCGCTAAGAAACTGACAGACAACCATCTCACCTAAGTTAATGGCTTTACTTCAGATGGCGACCGCTAAGAAACTGACAGACCATCACCTCACCTAAGTTCATGGCTTTACTTCAGATGGCGACCGCTAAGAAACTGACAATCACCTCACCTAAGTTCATGGCTTTACTTCAGATGGCGACCGCTAAGAAACTGACAGACAATCACGTCACCTGTGTCATCTGTACAGGTGTTCACAGATCCTGCCACACTTCAGTGTAATCGCACATTCTGTTGTGTCACAGATCCTGCCACACTTCAGTGTAATCGCACATTCTGTTGTGTCACAGATCCTGCCACACTTCAGTGTAATCGCACATTCTGTTGTGTCACAGATCCTGACACACTTCAGTGTAATCATACATTCTGTATCTCCTGTCTGCTGACAAAGACCAACACACAGTCTGATGCAATACAAGACAAGTCCATTCCATGTCCTTCCTGTAGACAACTGACGAAGGTGGCCGCCCCTGACGGTCCAGTAGAAAAGTGGGTCGGTCAGCTGAACATTTACAGCAAGAAGTAGGAATTATTGGCACTCAAATGGGCTGTCTCAGAAAAAAGAGCATTTCTAATTAAATGCGAAGACACGCAAAGATGCCTATCCTCTGCCCAGGAATGAAGAAGAATTAGATGTATTGAAAGGTGCAAAGGACTTTTGCAGCCTGGACCTGGCACATGGTTTCAACCATATTCCAGTTGCCAAGGGAGAAAATGATAAGAAATTGATACTTTTATAAGCTACACTTATAGCACTGTGTGGCACTAAGTAGCATCAGGTATTGTAAAACATGAGCATGCAATGTATTTATACTTACCTGACGCTGCACAGTGCTACACAGTGCTACATAGTGCTATAGGTGTAGCATCAGGTAAGGTGTAAAACATACAGAGATCACTTGCTTGGAACAGAATGCCTGTTGCTGACAGACAGACTATGACCATCTCAGCTTACACACAAACAACTGCCAAGCTTGGAGATACAGAGATCAGATGGGTTGGAGAACTGGCACAATTGAACCTCACTATCCGTAATCGTTCCGGAAAACAAAACAAGAATAGAGACCCCTCAGCAGAAAAAAACCTCCACACAACTCCTGGGAGTATTAATGCCCTGTCCACAAATCATCGCTGAAATGGTGTGGATAGGAGTATTCCAGACAATGATGAGAGAAGTTCCTATGATGGCCACTCACATGCCCTCACTGTCACTGGAGGATATATCCAAATTACAGATGGAGGATCAATACATTGGCAAAATTCCCTTGACAAAGACTAAGAGCTATCTAAGCGTCAACTTCTCAGAGAACACTCTGGGACAACAGGATTGGTCCAGTACTTATAGTGTATATGCAATCATGGTTTATAAATGTATGCATATTTATGGGTCAGAGGTCAGGGTCTCGTTTTGGGATTGACCACGTGCGAGCCAGTATAGATGGAATATATCATTTATCAACAGAGCAAGGATCATTTAAGAACATAATAGTACTGGAAACAGATAGCGGAGGACAAAGATGTCCTGTATTGACAGATACAGGAAAATGAAACAGTGGTCAAGCAGCTCTTACTACCTTCTTGAAGACAAAGTTGTTTTCAGTGCATGATGACCATGGACATGTGTTCTACTAGGACATTCTCCTCGTGGCACAGTAGGTGTATGTGGCCCTATATGGCAAGAGATTTAGTCAAATCTAAATATTTTTTACATTTGTATACCTATCCTGCGTTACTCTTTAATGCATTTATTGCTGTTTTTTTGACAGAAAGAAGAACTGTGTGAGATCCAGATGCTAAAGAAAAGTTGTTCCAACCAGAAGAAGAAGCACCCTTGCACAGTTGGCATAAGACCAAAAGTTATGACGTCACATTAAAACACATAACTGCTTTGTCATCTCCACGGACGGAAATACTTTGTAAATTAAAGCACTTTGTTCTATACTTTGCATGTTTCTACATTCATCGCATGCTGCTATTTTGTTACCTGTTTATGGTTTGTTACCTTTGGGGTCTTCCCATTCATAATTGGTAATGTTTATCGCTTGTTTATGGCTCTAGTCACATTAATTTACGGGTGTATTGTTGTTTCCCACCATTTTTGCAATTCACCAAGTGGCCACATACTTTCGTGGTTTCCTGTAATATGAAAATGTGTGCAGATATTATTGACACACTTACTTTCTTATCACCTGCCAACAAACAACAACATGTCACTTCTTTGAGCCACAAAGAATGCCAGGATGACAGTAGCATCACAGTGTCCATTCAGTGCACACATAATAAGAATAATGTTTTTTTCAGATAAAAACAATGTTTTATTGGTCTGTTTTCAGTCATACGTTCCCACCCAGCCATCCTCACAAGGAAGTAATCCAGTCCAGTCCTGCTTGATGGCTTATTCTTCGAGATTTGTGACATATCATAGGGAGGTCCATGCGCAACTGGACGGAAACAACTTTAATGTTTACATTCCAGATTCTGGCTTCCTTTTAAACGTGCAACTAGACGTGAGAGTATGAGAGATACCCATTTGAACGACTGAAAACAGACTAAAACTTATTGATTTTCTATTACATATGTATGTACTTGTTGAATAAATAAAGATCTCCCTACACTACACTGAGTTATTAAAAGTACATGTATTCATATATGACTTGGTTTTGACTGATTATAATGGCTTCCCTGGTTATTTTGCCACCAAGGTTATAACACCCAAATCTTCCTGGCCCAATGTTGATGTTATAGCCAGGGTAGATTATACGTTGGTCAAGTACAGTATGGAGTTCCAAGGACAAAGAACTCACCATAGGAGCAAGAGTCTTCCTCAGAAACCACCCCAAAGGCCGGAACAAGATTCAAGATGTATGGCGCCAAACACCATACAAAGTAGAGGTAAAGAAAATGTTCAATGAATATGTCATCCAGCCACTACAAGGGGAGAAGTCAGAAAACAATACACAGAACATCTTCCCAAAGCAAGGGGTTAACTATACAAGTCCAGTTTCCATCCTTGCTGAACTAGGCTGGAATTATGGAGTAATATTTTGGCTGGAGAAGGAAGTCAGAAAACAATACACCCAGAGCATCTTCCCAAAGCAAGGGGTTAACTATACAAGTCCAGTTTTCATCCTTGGTGAACAAGGCTGGAATTATGGAGTAATATTTTGGCTGGACTAACAAGTCTATGCAATCAAAATCATGTAACGAAATCAACATTTGGTCTGTAAACTGCAGTGCAGATTTCCGTCAATTGCAGGATTAGCAAAGCATGTGTAGGAAGTTGACAGATATTTTTCAAATCTTTTTATGCTTTCAATCAAGGTGCTCAAGTAATTTGATGCACTTCGCAAGGTAAGACCCCTTTTATTACAATATAGATCTTGATTATTAATCAGATTGTCTTGACTTGGCGGCACCATTTTGTTTGAAGAAAATGCAAGTGATATGAGAGGTGGAATCTGATTGGCCAATAGGAGGGACATAGAAGGGATACAACTCAGAGTAGCCACTGGTGTTGCTACAAATTGCACAGAATTCCAACCCAGTTCGGCAAGGGTTTTAACGGGACTTTTATAGTTACTTAACTTCCTTGCCTCAGGAAGATGTACATGGAAAAGAGTTCCTGGATTCACTAACACCAGTGGATGACATCCACAGAGAACAGGAACAGGAACGGTGCCAGTTAACTATAGGGGTGCCGTTGTACAAAACAACCTTAGCGCTACGACTGTCATAAGTCTATGTTAAGGTATGGGAGTTACGATCACCTTAGCACTAATATCACTTTGTACAACAGCGCCCTGATCACGTGGAGCTGAGCAGCGAAGAAGACAATGATGAAAGTGAATATGATATACATATCTTTAGTAAAATCCCTGGTGTCGAAACAGACCAAGAGCGAGAAAGTGTAACAGAACACAGATGATGCAGAGTCCGTGGGTCTGGATGAAGCTCCAGCTTTAGACATTCTTGGTGAACAGAGTGAGTGAGTGAGTGTGTGAGTATGGTTTTAAGCCGCGTTTAGCAATATTCGAACAATATAATGGCTGGGGATACCAGAAATGGTATTGTACCCATGTCGGGAATCAAACCTGGGTCTTCGGCGTAACGAGCGAACACTTTAACCACTAGGCTACCAGACCACCCCTCTTGATGTAGAAGACACACCACCGGAACTTCAAGATGATAAAGAGTCTGAGAGTACTGCTTCATATGAGGCAGGGGGGGAAAAGATGCAGAGACAACATGGAGATCCACCAGGACAACAGCTGGAAAACACCCAACCCTCCTAACTCACCAAGGTCACTTCTCCAAGAAGAAACAACTAATAGCAGCAGCAGCAGCACAACAAGGCAGTTGGATCCATCTCTGATTGCCAACATCACTAGGATACAGTTACTTCTGGTTCATCAGCTATCAAAGTCTGTCCAGAAGTGATGAAATTTCATTTGCTGACAGGGGTGCTCATGATTTACATTTATATTTATACATTTTTCTATGTACATATTTTGGGAAACATTATTTTATATGTTTCATGTTTACCATGTATTCGCATTGTGTTGACGTTTTGTCAACTTGTAAGTAGGGGAGTGTAGTGGCTGTCGGACGCCCACTTTCACTTATATTATCTTCAGCCGTTTCCATCTGTGTTCCAGAAAGTTGGTAAAGATTCATGATTAAGAAGTATTTTTATATGTCACTTTACGGTAACCATGGTAACTATATCCTAATAAGAGTTATTGAGAATGTTGTTACACCACACAGCACACTGTTCTTGTTCAGCTCTAACTAACTTATAAACAATTACTTCTTACTAGGCAAAGAAGCCCATTCCAGTTCTACTGATGTAACCAAGGTAGTTGGGGTGTTCAGGTCTACTGTCTTCAGTGTTAATAAAATACATGGACCAGAGAACCTCTTTTTTCTGCTTTTACATGAAACTTTGCTCAATCAGAAGTCCCAGCAGTTCAACCCATGACTCTTAAAGACACTGTACCTGCCTGATGCCTCAAGTTTCATCTTGATCAATCTACCAGTAACATCTAGACATACAGACAGCAAATTGAGGGGCCTCATCTCCCGCTAATCTTTGATCACATTTTTCTCTACATAAGCACAAAAGCACATATTCACATGAATTTACATGTATACATATTTACATGATTCTACATACATACATATTTACATGATAGAAACCCTTTCTACTTGTCTCAGACATAACATAAACATGACTAGAATGATCCTAACTTATCAGTATAGCATTGTGCTTGGCAAGGAACGCACATACAATGACTTAGATTTGACGTTTGGTGATGTATTTACAAATTGTTGATTGAAAACGGAAACTTGTTGACATCTCCCTGGTATTCACTGTCACCTGCCGAAAGTCTCCTTTTGTAGATTGTGGTAGGCATCGTCAGGCTCGGAGCTGGAGTCACACAAGCCACGCAGTCGTTCTCGACACACCTCCGCCACTTCCCCTAGATCAGGCTGCAACATACAGTTAAGTCTTACAGTTGATCTATATGATATCTGTCAATCACTGAAAAAGAATCAGTATTAAATAAACTGTGCACGAACATAAACAACCCAAAGGGGTCTTCACTAATATGTTATCTACTTGTATGTACAACAACATTACACTGTTGTTGCAGTATGATGTTCCTGATACAATATATATCTATCTACCACCATGTACAACATTCCACCATTATTGCAGTATGCTGTTGCTGATACAATATATATCGACCACCATGTACAACATTCCACCATTGTTGCAGTATGCTGTTGCTGATACATTATATATCTACCTGGATTACAACAGTCCACCATTGTTGCAGTATGCTGTTGCTGATACAATATATATATACGACTATGTACAACAGTCCACCATTGTTGCAATACGGTGTTGCTGATACAATATATATCTACCCGGATTACAACATTCCACCATTGTTCCAGTATGCTGTTGCTGATACATTATATATCTACCAGGATGTACAACAGTCCACCATTGTTGCAGTATGCTGTTGCTGATACAATATATATCTACCTGGATTACAACAGTCCACCATTGTTGCAGTATGCTGTTGCTGATACAATATATATCTACCCGGATTACAACATTCCACCATTGTTCCAGTATGCTGTTGCTGATACATTATATATCTACCAGGATGTACAACAGTCCACCATTGTTGCAGTATGCTGTTGCTGATACAATATATATCTACCTGGATTACAACAGTCCACCATTGTTGCAGTATGCTGTTGTTGATACAATATATATCTACCACCATGTACAACAGTCCACCATTGTTCCAGTATGCTGTTGCTGATACATTATATATCTACCAGGATGTACAACAGTCCACCATTGTTGCAGTATGCTGTTGCTGATACAATATATATCTACCTGGATTACAACAGTCCACCATTGTTGCAGTATGCTGTTGTTGATACAATATATATCTACCACCATGTACAACAGTCCACCATTGTTCCAGTATGCTGTTGCTGATACATTATATATCTACCAGGATGTACAACAGTCCACCATTGTTGCAGTATGCTGTTGCTGATACAATATATATCTACCTGGATTACAACAGTCCACCATTGTTGCAGTATGCTGTTGTTGATACAATATATATCTACCACCATGTACAACATTCCACCATTGTTGCAGTATGCTGTTGCTGATACAATATATATCTACGACTATGTACAACAGTCCACCATTGTTGCAGTATGCTGTTGCTGATACAATATATATCTACCAGGATGTACAACAGTCCACCATTGTTGCAGTATGCTGTTGTTGATACAATATATATCTACGACTATGTACAACAGTCCACCATTGTTCCAGTATGCTGTTGCTGATACAATATATATCTACCTGGATTACAACAGTCCACCATTGTTGCAGTATGCTGTTGTTGATACAATATATATCTACCACCATGTACAACATTCCACCATTGTTGCAGTATGCTGTTCCTGATACAATATATATCTACCCGGATTACAACAGTCCACTATTGTTGCAGTATGCTGTTGCTGATACATTATATATCTACCAGGATGTACAACAGTCCACCATTGTTGCAGTATGCTGTTCCTGATACAATACATGTCAAGGATGTACAACAGAGGGTGCAGATGACAAACACAACAGTACATGCCCTAACTACACGATCTATAATGTACGTTTCAGAGTTTGAAAAAAGATAAGAATATTAGAGGTTTATGATTCATAGTTAAAAAAGTATTTATCAAGTGTTATGTGCCTAAAAAACCCACATTGTATTCCTTCAGAGAATTCAGGTGAACGAGCAGGTATAATAAAATATATTACAAATAGAAGTCCTGATATACAATGAACACATTTTTATAACCAGATAGTATAATAATGAGATTGAATTGCGTACTTAAGTTCGGATTTGTTGACTGGTATTTCAGGCATACCTGCTCGCGGTGATCAGCTGATAATGATTTTTGAGAAGGGGAAAAACATTGTGTCAGGGTAAAACTTGAGCTTATAAAAGATATAAGTTAGTTTTAGCAGCCATGTGTTACCGTGTGCTATATTGCACGATATTGAAGGGTGCAATAGCGAGGGAACACCGTACTTTTGCGTTCTGTATCGTGGCGTATCGATATATCGTGGGTCAAGTATCGTGATCAGAATATCGTTGTATCTTATCACCCTTACTTCAGTATGAAACCCACCTGCAGTATATGCATCCCCTTCAGAGTGACCACTACAAGGTCATCCATGCCGTCCCCCATGATGTCCAGTCTATCCAACCCAACCACAGGCCCTGGAAAACTCCGTTGCCAGAGTAACTGAAAACCTGCAGGGTTAAATGGAGGCTGGACGTCCTCTTCCAGTTGAACCTGTTCTTCCTTCCCACCATGGCCAGACACAAACAGATCCTCCTGCGACTTTGCCTTCCTTGTTGGCTGAGCATCCTTCACACTGGTAGCTTGGGAGTTAGATTCATCTGATCTGTGTCTCTGTTTGTTTAACTCCTCTAATTGGTTCAGAGTTCTCTCTGGTGTGGATGATGTATGTGACGGAGTATTTGATTGGCTGCTTCCAGCCTTAATGGTGATATCCGATTGGCTGTATTTTCTGTCAGTGTCAAAGTGCTGGTTTTCTTCAAAATACTTGTATGCTAGAAGTTCCTGTTGTGGTTAAACAGAAAGTTGATTGTGAATATATACTGTTCAAAAGATGTTAAAGAACACATGATTTTTTTCATATGACTTTGGCTAATCTGTCATGGCTGGTGGGTATTGCATCACACTGCCTTCCAACAGCGGGTGGTCTTTACTTATTTTGTGAGGATATAGAATGCATGACTCATGACATCCCAGGTCATCCCAGTATCAACAAGCACCTCTACCTGTGTGACTTGCTTACTGGTACTGACAAACCTAGAAACGTAATCAGGGCCATCCGGGATTCGAACCCACATTCAATTGTGTTGTCTTAGCCAACTTTGCCACCAGTGCCACACTTCCTAAAAGACTAACATCAAAAGTCTTTGAAAGGCATTTAGAAGTGATACACATGAGGAAGAGAATTTTATGGATGTCAACTTCTTTATTATGAGGAACCAAACACTTCGGAGTATATATTTCACCTGATGATTTAATAAGTATATACTCCGAAATGTTGTGTTTTCTCCTAATAAAGAAGTTGACATCCATACAATTTTCTTCCCTAACATCAAAAGGTTTACACACAATAGAGCAGCTGATTGACAACACTCTCACTTGGACACGATACTTCTGTCATGACTATGTTCTGATAGCGTGTAGCCTACCTGTCCATATGTTCCTACAAGCAGCTCGTTCTCCCCGTCAAAGTCTATGTCCACTACACAGGAACAAAGTGTGCTGTCAAACTTCTCACTGTTGGGGAGCGACAAGATGTCTTCAAAGCCAGTGATAAGGACATTCCTGTAATTAAGATAGAGAAATATTTTGTTCATGGTTATGACTGAAATGTTTGTTTAGTTTAATAGGAAATACATCCATTTATCATATAATGGGTAGGTCTCTCGGCAGGATAAAGCCAATGGATAAAAACAGTATCCGTTGGGGTCATATGCGGATAGAGATGCAAATATCAAAGGTCAAGTAGGACTACTTTCACTGTTTATAAACAAACATGGCGTCGTCCTCGTCATTCGGCGATCGAGTCAGAATTAACCATCGTGAATCTGGATAAACTACAGGGAAAATTGCTATCATTATCAAACGAACAGTCTAATATACTGAAAATCAGTGTCTATCTGTGACGTAGCTAAGGCATTTTATAAGTTTTGGCAACTTTCGAGATATAAATTTTGAAACAATTTTGCAGGGCATGAGGCCTAGCCAAGCTAGATCAGTAGCCATATCTGTGCTTGTAGACCTCTGTGGGTTGAAACTTTCTCCACAAATCAAAATGGTTGGATTCGGCCGAAATATGTTTGAACTGTTACCTTGTTTCGTTTTGTCGCTGTGTGTACATCTGACTACACTTCTTAACGTTATGAAAGGACAGACCGACTGTCAACAACGTCTGACCGTGGCCGTAAACTACAGTTAGAGTAGCTTCCCTTTGACCAAGGGCAGCTACAAAGGGCAGGGCAAAACAATTGTTGTTTTGCGTATAAGTTGCTTTGCCACTGTAAGAAACAGATTTCAGTTGGAACTATATTGGCTACTGTCACTGTCCGACTGACACATCACTTACCCTGTGACGTAATAAATATTAATGCGCACATTCCAGGAAAACTCGCAATGTTTCAGTAATGTTTGTGAGAGAGGGAAAGCGATTTTAAAGCACAGAATTAAAGAATGACATTATATGATAAAGAGGTTATCACGCTTGTGTGTTTGCGGATGGTAAATATCCTGTATTAGGAATAAACACTATGTATTTAGCTCGCCATGGCTCACAAAATACAATGTTTATTCCTAATGCATGATATTTACCATCCCCAAACACACTCGCGTGATAACCTCTATTGACGTGAGGAGACACAAACTACTCTCCATTTATACTGTACTCTGCTTCGTGTGTGTGTGTGTGTGTGTATTTTCTAAGGCCAAGGCCCTTATGATGGTGAATACAGTAGCTGAAATACTGTTCAATGTGGCATTTACATAGTTCTCTCTTTAAAGTACATTCTATATAAATGCACCCTACTGCCATCTTACTGACAACAAATATATATACCATAGCTTCCCTCTTTATCAAATTTCTAGTTCCCCAAGGCCCTTATTATGGTGAATACGGTAGTTGAAATACTGTTCAATGTAGCATTTAAGCCAACTCACTGACACCAAGTACTGTAAAACGTGAAATAAATGCGTCTCCAAAAGAATGCAACCGCTGGCCCCTAGCCAAAAATGTGACTCAATATGAATGCGACACACCCTCCTCTCAAGCATCAGTCGATTTATATCTAAACAAAATGTCCTCTGTCAGGTTTACAGCTAAACAAAATGTCCTCTGTCAGGTCTTCAGCTAAAACAATACATGCGCGCTGGCTCATGTCAGCCTTTGATGCAGTCACAAAGAGCAAAGACACCGTGTTGGGTGGCGTCTGTCTGGACTTGCAGGTGTGATCTGTGATGACATGAGTAAGAAGAACGCTTGTCTTGACCCCAGCAGTGACAATTCACAGGATGTAATTAGTGTTTGAATGACATTGTATATATACCTGTAACAAGTGCTGCTCAATAAACAGTGATGTGGAATACATACTTGTTTGTTTTCAGCGTATGTCTAAGTTGGACAGTCTGCTATCTAAAATGTCTTATTTTTTGGTTGATATAAATGCGATGTTTAATAATGCGAGCAACGACCACTCTCATTTTTCGCATTTAATTCACGCTCGCGTTAACTTCACGTTTTACAGTATCTCTGAGTAGAACTGTGAGTCTAGGTTACCTGTACACTACTGCAGGCTCAAGAGCACTCGTAACCAACAGGTTGTAGTTGGCCAACTGTTCTTCTTCTTCACGTGCACTTTCTTCTGTAGACAGATGAACAAATTGCACGTTATCCAATAAAGACACACAAAGTGAAAGTAACACTGATAGATTATTCCCTTGAGCTGGGTGCCATCCTGTCTGAACATCTTAGGGGTCATAACAAGGAGTTCTGGGGAACAACCCATTACCTTGTACCAAGGCTGGGACGATACACCAACTGTGCGATCCGATACGTATCACGAGACCTTGCTCACAATCCGATACATATCACGATACTTGTGTGTGCTCTTATCTGTGATGAATAAGCTATCTTTTTCACAGACAGGATGGACAAATACCTGGCACACTGACAATTAACAGATGTCAGTGTCAAGCAATTGATGAAAATATTTACGTTTCAAATGATCATTATATTGCTCTCTATTTTTGAGTGAGTGAGTGAGTATGGTTTTACGCCGCTTTTAGCAATATTCCAGCAATATCACGGCAGGGGACCCCAGAAATGGGCTTCACACATTGTACCCATGTCGGGAATCGAACCCTGGTCTTCAGCGTGACGAGCGAACGCTTTAACCACTAGGCTACCCGACCACCCCTCTCTATTTTTGAAGCTATGTAATGTTATTAAAAGTAGCACAGGTTTTATCCATTAAACACTGAGTGGTTATGTCACAGTACAAATGTTTCCAAATTTAGCATTCAAATATTACGAGAGTCAGGGGCCATCAGTTTCTGGTCAGAATGAAACTAAAGTTATCCTATGCATTTGTTCTTTATGACAGACAGGCCTCAGTTTAGTCAATGAATACGTTTACACCTTTAAGTAGCTTCATCATCACAAAAGAAGTCAAAAACAGGCTTAACAAACTATACCCATGTGAATGAATAAAACCATGCTTTAACCATGTTAGTCAAACACTTTAACCATGGGGCTACCTAATGTGTCACTGAAAACCTGAAAGAATATCAGAAACATTTTGAATATTACCATTGAAGAAGTCGAGGAAGGAAGGACAGGCGACGTGGTTCTTGGCTGTGAACAGCCTGATACTGGTGATGGGGCTGTCATGCTCTGTTGACCAGGAATAAAGTACCTCTGACAAGAAAACAGAGTGAGAAATAACTTTGATGCACATTTCTTCATAGGAGATGTGATCAGATGGGAGTGAGCGAATTGGGTTTAATGTGAGTGAGTTAGCTTAATGTGGGAGGAAAGCCCGAAGTGATGCAGGTCTCAGACGTTTACCACTTCGGTGAAACCCACAAGCACGGGTATGGTGCTGACAAACCTAGAAACATAATTGGGGCGAACCATTGGGTTTAATGCTGCTTTGAACTGTATTCCAGTTATATCACTGCATGTCAGCTTGATGTTGGAAGAAAGCCAAAGATATGCAGGTTTCTGGCATGCCTTAACAACTCGGGAATCACTCACTGACCACAGATTGTCAGTGTCAGAAGAATGAGGGGGATTCTGGTATGTCTATGGGATATTCTGCATAGAGATTCACTCACAAATGTGACCACAGCGTGTCAGTGTAAGGATGCAAGGGAATGGTACCCACTGACCATGGATCATGATCTGGCGGAATTCAATCCAGTGATCTGTGGATCCTTGTATCCAAGGGACAGAACTCTGCAGCCAGAGTTACCCTGCCTTAGACAGTAAGGAAAACCTTGCTTAAGGCTTTTGACTTATGAAAGGTAATATCGTCCACAGCAATACAGTCCTGACATCCGAGCATGACTATTTAACAACAACATTTACTACACGCTACAATATTGACTGTTTCCAGACCACTTACACATGGGAAAAATGCTTGCTGTTTTATGGTGCATTACAAATTATTGTGTCATTTGCAGAGATCATCACACAAGAAGTGAAGAGTCATTAGAGAATGTCAAGGTTGTGATGAAGATAAACAAAGAAATTCCTAGGAGGATTGCCTACACATGACACAATACACTGACAGACTTACCTTTGCTTGTAACAAAGGAATATTGAGTCAAAAATCTTATTGGCTGTAACAATGACATACTGACAGAGTTACCTACCTTTGGCTGTGACATTGACATACTGACAGAGTTACCTACCTTGGCTTTAACAGTGACAGGCTCCTTCCCAGCGCGTGACACCTTCGTTACACTCTCGGTAACATCGCTGCCACCAGTGTGGGCGCGGCCATTTCAAGAATCTTGAAATTTGCCCTCCAACCCCATATGTAGTAACGTTTATACTTTTGTTTATGTCTCTGGGAATGCCATCATATTTCAATTTGAAAAGGTTTACGACTGACCATGTTTTCCAGATGAATTCACTTTGTTGTTTTGATAATCAGATTGGTTCGAGATTGCAGACTAACGGAAAATCAACCAACTTCTCCCTTACATTCTTACTATATCAATAACACGATAGTTTTAATGAAACAGAAATTCAAATTGACAAACGAAGAAAGTAATTTAGCAGCGATAAGTGTATTCGGCGTCACGACAGTCGTCACTTGTTTGTAAACATAACGGTCATTCGGTTGCGAGTTCAACTCCAAGCATGGTTGTGGCCACCTATTCACAGTGGGGAGTTTTGACTGGTGGCAGCGATAGTATAGAGAGCTCCGGGAACGTACTATCGCTGTGAGGAGCTTGTAACAGTGACATACCGACAGAGTTACCTACCTTTGGCTGTGACATTGACATACTGACAGAGTTACCTACCTTTGGCTGTGACATTGACATACTGACAGAGTTACCTACCTTGGCTTTAACAGTGACATACCGACAGAGTTACCTACCTTTGGCTGTGACATTGACATACTGACAGAGTTACCTACCTTTGGCTGTAACAGTGACATACTGACAGAGTTACCTACCTTTGGCTGTGACATTGACATAAGCTACTTGGACAAGGCCATTCTGATGTCCCATCACAGTGAGCCGTCTCTCGTAGTTGTCCAGATAACCAATACTCAGCTGCAGTACACTTGCAACAAAATGAACAATCGTCTAATAAATGAGACAGCTCCAAACAATGTGTCGTCATGCCGTAATTCTTTTCACGTATTCTTGATATCTTTTGAAAAGCTTTGCAAAAAATGAATATGAATATGAATTAAAAATAAGTAAATTAAAATTTATAAAGTGAACAATTTAATGTAAAGAAACCCTTATCACATGGCATGTTATTTTGAATATACTGACCTGCTTGGAATATTATTAAACTCTGGAAAGAATTCCTCAGATGGTGTTTCTTGAAATCCATGTGACTTGAAAGACTTAAAAACAATACATGGAACTTTGGTTTACATAATGTCTTCAGTGACTCAAGTGTGTACTATCGTGAATATATGAAAAAACAATTGCCACTAGGATGAGTCAGAAGAAAGAATATGCTGATGAGCTCTATCATACCAACAAGCAAGTGATTCTGTGGCTTTAATTGGTTAAGAAAGCAATTACTCTTGCATTTACTTTTCCATAAATCATAAAACAATAAAGCCACACCTCTAACAGGCTACAGTTTCCTGATGGCTGATAAAAGATTGAGTGGGACTTGCGTTGTCTTATTGCACCGAAGAATGAGGCTGATTTCATATTGTTGTCTCCATTTTTTTGTTTGTGTTATTGAATGAATAAGCAGTCTGTGAAGTTATCATTGTTGTCATATTTATTCATAAGAATTGACTACAATATGTTTTTGTGTTCATGGAGTTAAAAACATAAACACCAGTGTGCATGCCTTGTGTAAATCCGCTAAGAGGTGTACACCAGTTTTCATGTTTATAACCCATAAATGCCAAAAATATTGAAGTGAATTCTTAACTGGCTCCACACATTAGAGGTATCAAACCAGAGAAAAAATACTTAGCCATTTAAAAAATGGCATCGATCTTACAAATAAAAGATTAAACAACCTACATGTAAATACATGATCTATTTATCACCTTGTGACTGTGAACCCGACCAATGTTGAGTGAGTGAGTGAGTGAGTGAGTATGGTTTTAGGCCGCTTTTAGCAATATTCCAGCAATATCACGGCGGGGGACACCAGAAATGGGCTTCACACATTGTACCCATGTCGGGAATCGAACCCGGGTCTTCGGCATGACGAGCAAATGCTTTAACCACTAGGCTACCTGACCGCCCCTGGCCAATGTTGAAGAATGGGTATCAGGCAAACCAATAAATGTCAGAGCTGAAGTCTAACCATGCTTGGAGGTATAGTGTCTGACTATATCAACCAAGCTGCAGTCTGGATTGAGGAATCCAAGGGAAGCAATTACAAGCAATTACAAGATTCAGCAACTGTTTCAACCATCCACAATAACAATGAGGTCCAGAACGGGTAACAGGGGAAAAGCTCTGTCATAGATTTCACTAGAAGTCATTTACATCTATACATACCTCTCGATACATGTGGATCTTATTGTCTCCTCCACTGAGTAGAAATACCATTTCTTTAGAATCGTCATCAAGAAGTCTGGTTTTAAATGAGATAAAATCCACATGAGATGTTGAGAATAACTGGCCCACTATATAACTCACTTGCCAAGAAAACCATACTCCATCATGTCTATATAAACAAATTAAATAGTCTTCCTGGCTTTGTTTATGGTTGACTGCTAGATATAACAATTAAAAACTTCACATCTAAGCTATTAAAATGACATCATAATTTGTATGATGGTTGGGTAGGAATTCAAGTGATGACTAATTTGCAACATAATTTGCAACATACTTTACATACTTCAAAAATTGTGCAAAAGGTCAGACACCAACTTTGCATTATAAGCATATATTTCAAAGGACTATCAGTTATGTCACACTTGTCAGGGGGGTACTCAAAGTATGTGATCTAGACTACCAGTTGTCGGACTTTCATTTTTGAGGAAGGCTTGGTGGCTGAGTGGGTAAGATCGCTGACTTTGTGTGCTGGCGATTAGGTGCCTCACCCTGGCAGGTGTGGGTTCGAATCCCGGACGGGACTCAACCCAAAAAAGTACTAGAACCTGTACTTTACTAAGAAAGTGTTATCCCAAATATAACATTAGTTACAGTTATGTCACAGCCAATTATGCTATACAGACAGGCTTGTCTGTTCTTCAAAATGAACCATGACATTGGAGAATGAAGAACCAACTCACTCAGTATGTAAAAGCTGGTAGGGAATGAAATTCAGTTCTAAGCTCAAACATCCCTCTGAAAAGATAAATTGTCTTATATTTTCACACACACTAATATCAAAGTCTAAAAGAAGTTAAAGAACACTCAATTCTTTTATATTACTATAGTTCATCTGTCATGGCATGATAGATAACTTATAGGCTAAAAAAATAATAATCTTGGCTCTCAGGCACCACCTGCATAATGATAAATACTGCTGCACATTTCGTTTTTTTTTTCCATTTTCAAAACAAACAAAAATCCATACATATTCCTCATCAGTGAAATGCTACAATACTTAAACATCCCTGTTTAATTGTCCTATATTTTCACACACACTAATATCAAAGTCTAAAAGAAGTTACAGAACACTTGATTCTTTTACATGTTTTATATTTCTATAGTTAATCTGTCTTGGCATGAAAGAACAACTACATTAATATGAAAGAATTGAGTGTTATTTTACTTCTTTTGTGTAGTATACAAAGTTAATACACAGTGACTATGAGTATGCTTCTAATTACCCACCACACCCATCTAACATGTCTTATAAACATTAACACTCAGGCATAGACATGTATTTGGTTCCCAGTGTTCCAGAGGGTTGGTTGATTGGTTTGTTGTTTAACGCCGCACTCAGCAATATTCCAGCTATATGATGGCGGTCTGTAAATAATCGAGTCTGGACCAGACAATCCAGTGATTGACATCATGAGCATCGATCCACGCAATTGGGATCGATGACATGCATCAACCAAGCCTGACCACCCGATCCCGTTAGTCGCCTTTTATGACAAGCATAGTCACCTTTTACAGCAAGCATGGGTTGCTGAAGACCTATTCTACCCCGGATATTCACGGGTCTGTTCCACAGGGTGCTCATAAAGATGTTGAGGTGTGCCTGGGGAATTTAAGGGTACCATCAGAAAATAAAAACCTTGATCCATCTTTGAACTTGGAAAATGCCATTTCTCCTTGAGCTGGATAATATGCAGTTGAACATTAAGAAGTTTTCCTCTTTCCTTTTCACTAAGATTTATAATACCTTTTCAGTTTCAGAATCCCCAGGTCAATTTTGTGAATCATGTTGTGCATATGCATTTTAATATAATAATTTTCCATGTATTTGTCCATTGGTGTGCAAGTTCATTTATCACTGGCTTCGTGTAATCACCATCATCACAGGGTTTCATCTGAAGTGTGCCCTTCAGAAACCAGGAAAATATGTCTTATGCTCGCTACAGTATTATACATTTCCTATTCCCAATATATGACATTTACGACATGAGGTGAGGTGAAATTGGGTTGAACATCGCGTCCAAGATTATTGCACTTATATAACGACGTGCATGCACGTGTGTGTGTGTGTGTGTGTGTGTGTGTGTGTGTGTGTGTGTGTGTGTGTGTGTGTGTGTGTGTGTGTGTGTGTGTGTGTGTCTGCTTGTACTTGTCCGCGGACTGATGCCGATTTATAGTGCTAGCACACTGAGATACCATGACGCAGTTTAACATGAATACCCCACTCAGACACAGTATACTGACTCTGAGCCAACCAGTCCTTGTTTTAGTCCCTTAATGCCGAGCGCCAGACAGGGTAACTACAAGTACCATCTATTAATGTCTGTTGGGATGACTTTTCTACATGAAAACACACTCAGCTCATAATCTCTATATCAGCATTATAAGGGAAGGAATACCCTACACCGTCACATGGTATAATGTGATGTGATTTGGCTTGTTTTCTTGATCAAATTGAAACCCTCCAACTTACGAGCAACAATATCCAAGTTGGCCTCGTCCCCGACTTCACTGGCTGAGTACAAGTTGAGGAACTGAGAGGCTGGCTTACATTCCTTCTCATCCTCTTGCAGCTGTAAGAAATCCCCATCAACTGCATCATGTGACCATCAAATATATGGTAAACTATTATCAGGAAAACATTCGCACATCACTGCCTTAATTATCTATTCTTCACCGGAATACAAAGATAACCATTGCAAGTATCCTATCAACTAAGACACAATTAAACTTTTAAACACAACATTAATAAAAGATCTATCTGAAAATCTTGAATTTGATTTCCTGAAGATATTATTACTCAATGAATGAGTAAAAGCCTGTATGTAACATTTTACTAATAGCCATTCTTTTAGCACATTTTGTCTCTTAGCTATTGATGTTTGTTGTTACTTATGTTACTGACTGAAATTCCTAATACCAAAGAAATCAGTACATGTTGTCATATCTCACCTTTAAAAACGTAATGCCTACAATGATTCCATTGTTTCCTTGACATCTTCGCAGGACATCAACAGACACAATTTCAGCATCACCTGAAATGAAATCATACTTTTAAAAGACTATGTAGAATATTTGATTATGACTGATGAGATATCTTAACATCAACGAACCATATCAACATGCAAGTGAGTAATTCACCTTTGCAGTTCTTTCAAGTTCCCTTTCTAGAATTTAGATTCAGACATTTCTTATTCCATTATTATGTTTGTTAGAGGTGAGTTGAGGTGAAATGGGGTTTAACATCGCGTCCAAGATTATAGCACTTATATAGTGACGTGCATGCACGTGTGTGTGTTTGTGTGGCTGCTTGTACTAGTCCGGACTGATGCCGATTTAATGTGCTAGCTCACTGAGATACCATGCCGCAGTTTAACATGAATACCCCACTCAGACACAGTATACTGACTCCGAGCCGACCAGTCCTTGTTTTAGCCCCTTAATGCCCAGCGCCAGACAGGGTAACAACTAGTAGCATCTTTTAACGTCTTTAGGTATGACTCGTTAGGGGATCGAATCCCCGGACCTTCCGCTCTACCACTAGACCACGGAGGCGTTATATGTTTGTTAGAGAGTTTGTCAGTTGTCATATTCGGCTGTTATTCTGCCATGACAGCATAGAGATAAATATGAATCATACAATTGCATGCCATGCCATTCATAGTGTCAGATTTGCAGGGGACACCATGGCTTCAGGGCAATCTCATCATACTTTGACCCTTCAGGGTCATGGCAGGAAAGAGGTCAAGTGGCATATTAGCATGAGTAGAGTCAAGTATATTTTTATGGATTTATAATCCACTAAATAAATAAATATCTGTTATTAAAACACTCCCTCCCTATCAGAGACCACATAATATATTTATATATGGTCTCTGCTCCCTACACAGTTAGTTTTGAAAAAAGTCACGAGATGATTTATTAATTGGCCTAAACTAAGGCAAAACTGTACACGAAAATTTAAAGGCTAACTGTCTATCAGTCTATATATTATATAACAATGTGTAAAAAATCTAAAATACATCAAAATCCTTTATACCTGGAATGTAGGTAAACTGAATCTCTTTGGTGCATGGCGTCAGCCTGTTATTGAATGTCTGATATTCGACTGCAATGACCTTTCCATCAAGAGATGCAACTAATAACTTGTTATTTCCTTCACTGTCTGTTATTCTTGTCAATCCATAAACATTAGTCTGCGAGGGGAGGCTGCAAAAATGAGCATCAGTCCACCTCCAACCTCTGTCGCCCATTCTTTTCCTGTAATGGATCAGAGTAATCTACCGTGGTCAACGGGCACCTGTTCAATTCGTTTATCCAGTGCCACGTAATTTTAATTGTCTGGATAATCGACTCAAAATCTTTCAGTTGACGCATGCTCACTAATCAACTTCCTCTTACAACACACGTGAAAATGGCAGATACACAAACATCACAGACCTCCTCAATGGAATCGTCACAAACGCCACAAGAAGACAGTTTCATACCAGCAAGAAGAAAGACAAGGAAACGAAAGATGAAGGAAGATGATTCAAAAGAAGAACGTGAAATGGATACTTCAGAGTCAGCCCCCAAACGTCCTAGTTTTCCTCCCATCAGCAGTGATAAATTGATGGTAATATCATTGACAACCTCTTCATTGAAAAAGATGTTATACAATTTTTAATGTACAATTTGATACATGTATTGTACCCGCCCCGTCGTACATTCGATGTCGATGAGAGATTCAGCCTACACGGAATGCCAAGCATAGCCAACCGTCTCATAAAGGCGTGAATTTAACTCGCTCGAGTGGGTGCAGGCTGAAACGGCACTCAACAAAACGCCACAGATTTCTCTGACGAAAACGGCACCTCTATTTTTAATAACGATAAGAATGATGTATGTGGTAGTGGTCCATTTTGAGTGGCACCCATTGATTCACCATTTTATCAAATGGTATCATGTAACTTGTGTATAAGATGTTGTGGGCCATCATGGCTACAGGAGATACCATCATGACCAGATTGATGTTACCTGTATTGGTCTTATCCATTCTGCCATAAAATCTTGTTAATCCAGGCCCCTTTAAATCCGGAAAACTCTGTTTTCCTGGCCTTTAATGTCGGGAAGTGCTACACTTCGTTGTTCAAGTGTCATGCCTTCCTATGATTTGTGGGCCTAGAAATTGGTTAATCCAGATGATTTCACTGGGAATGGTACCATCCAGATTAGCAGGGTTTAACTGTACACCTGATTTGTCTGATGTAAGATATGTAGATCTGTATGCAGTACCAAGTTAGCTGTCTCCTGTAGTGTAATTAAGATAATTAGTAGCATTTTATATAGTGTCTTTGTGTTAAAGAACTAGTTCTGTGGTTTGCTAATCTCAGTAGAATGTTTGCATAGAAGAGTCAGCACATATATGCATTGTGATGGATCTATTTCAGGGTGGTTCCACAGAAATGAGGAAGATTCCCATCCCACAAAACAGATATACTCCACTCAAGGAAAACTGGATGAAGATATTTACACCAGTGGTTGAACACCTACACCTACAGATCAGGTTCAACTTGAAGTCACGAAATGTTGAAATTAAGGTAAGTGTACAAAATCAAAACTGAAGTTTTATGTTATTTTTTCATTTGGTAACAAAACGATAGGAGTTCCATGTATTGTCCTAAAAGTAAAACTTGTTTCACTTTTAGAATGTTCATTATTCTGTGTTTGAAATAAGTTTGAAATGAATAAGTGAACAGGGTTTTCCGTGACTCACAAATGTAATATGTGAGTCCAGTACACACAAATGTTGAGAATGGACACAGAAAAAAGAATATACTGCACCCCAAAGGACGCACAATAATATTCATTGTACTTACAGCACATCAAGAGCAGTTATGGATGTCTGTCATTTCATTCATCAATCATAACCACTGTCCATATGATCATTGATTCATTCCAAGTAATTATTAAAATGTACAGTTGCTACACGATTTTGTTACTTTCCAGTACCCTCATATTGCCTGCAAGGACCTTTAAAATTAGTTATTGGGGGTCCAGAGGACCCCCACTTTCGTAAGTCAAGGTAAAACCCTGAGTTAATATATCCTCCTTTTATACATTTGAAATTATGTCATGTTCTAAACTTTACAGACTTGCAAGGAAACAAAAGATATAGGTGCCCTCCAGAAAGCAGCAGACTTTGTAAAGGCATTTGCCCTGGGATTTGAAGTAGATGTAAGTGTTAACTTGTATCTTTAATCAGTTTTTAATGAATTTGTTGATAAGTATCATACATTTCAGTGACAAATTTAAGATGTAAATGTAATTTGTTTAGTTCATGTTTCCCCATGAGGCACTATTGTTGGAATAAGGTTATTATGAAATTATGATGCTGATAAATATTGTTTTCATGTGTCAGTGTACATGTTATTATGTTAACAGCATGCCCATAATGAGCCTTGTATGAGGTAGTTTTCTATTAATGCGTCGCAATTGCAGATGTTTTAAAATGGTCTCAATAAATGTGTCCCATTGTTTCAGGATTCCCTTGCTCTTGTGAGGCTGGATGATTTGTATCTAGAGTCATTTTCTGTAACAGATGGTAAGAATATGTTTTATTTTATAAGATGTTAAAAGCCGCCCCATGAAATGGGACTGCTTACAGTATTTCTTAGAATTTGACCACTACTGAAAGTCAAGTAAGCTTATGTCTTGCCACTTAGTCCTTTGTCCGTCCAATTGTCCGTCCATTGTGGACTTTTGCATTTTTTACACTGTTGCCATTTTACTTCTTGAGACTTGGGTATTTTGGGGATCTTAAAGAAGTTGTCAAGATCTGGAAGTAATGTTATTGGACTGGTCATACATACATGTTGGTACATTAAAACTTCTAAGCTTTGAGTAAATGGAAGTGACAGGGCTGCTTCTGTTTGTGTAAGTAAATGCAAACAGCTCTAGTTAAATGAAGACGTAAAACCAGCACCAATCTGAAACAACACTGAAAAATATATGAAATTAGAATTCTTATGTATTTCACATGCTTTCAGTGTGAAAGCGCAAGAGACAAAATATTGAGCGTGATATCAGTATTCCAAAATAATTGGAAAGTTGTGCATGTATTGAAGAAGAATTCTGTAAAATAAGAAATAGATGAAATTTGGTCAAACCACAGATGATACATATTCGGTCATATTCAAATGATGTGTGTCTGAAATGTTTTCTCGATAACTTAAATGTTTGTCTTTCAAATTTGATTCTTATTAAATGTCATAATGTGTTTGTTTTTTTCAGTAAAACCCTTGAAGGGTGACCATCTTGCCAGGGCTATAGGAAGACTGGCAGGGAAAAATGGCAAGACGAAATTCACAATTGAGAATGTCACAAAAACTAGGATTGTCCTAGCTGATACGTAAGTTTTGACATCTTTGTTAACCAGAGTGTGATATACTTTTGAAATTTCATCAAAGATGCTGGAATATGATTCTTCTGACTTGTTCGATTAAAAACATGTTTGAATTATGTTGGTGTTTTTTAGGTCAGATAATACATGTATATCTGATGGAGGTTTTACTCATTAATTTAATCAATGATATTTTTACTTTAACAGGAAAGTGAATATCCTTGGTTCCTATCAAAATATCCAGGTTGCAAGAAGAGCAATATGCAATCTCATATTGGGTATGTTCTGTACATGTTTATGCTATTAACTTTGTTAACGTGTTCAAGATATTCTCTCAATCGTGCCATGACCCTGTAGTTCACAGGGGCACTGGTGTTCCAGTGGCTATTCAGAGATGTGTCCCTTGGCCACAACAGAAACGTATGATCATGGGTTTTAATCCTGATTCTAGGTTTGTCCGCACCATACCCATGCTTGTGGGTTGTACAAGTGAGATGAAAAGGTCCCTGTTACCCCATACTGGTCTTCCTCTGGGATTAATAGGACCCTGGTTTCCCATGCTGGTCTCCCTGGGGGATGAATAGGTCCCCTTGATTGGACTAGACTCTTTGCCCAGCCAAAATGTAACTCCATAATACCAGCCTAGTTCGGCAAGGGTGGAAACTGGACTTTTATAGTCAGTTAACTCTCTTGCCTCGGGAAGATGGGTCCCTGGTTACCCATGCTGGTCTCCTGGGGGATGAATAGGGCCCTGGTTACCCTATGCTGGTCTTCTGGTGGGTGAATAGGGCCCTGGTTACCCTATGCTGGTCTCCTGGTGGGTGAATAGGGCCCTGGTTACCCTATGCTGGTCTCCTGGTGGGTGAATAGGTTCCTGGTACCGCATGCTGGTCTCCTGGGGGATGAATAGGGCCCTGGTTACCCTATGCTGGTCTCCTGGTGGGTGCATAGGGCCCTGGTTACCCTATGCTGGTCTCCTGGTGGGTGAATAGGTTCCTGGTACCGCATGCTGGTCTCCTGGAAGGTGAATAGGGCCCTGGTTACCCTATGCTGGTCTCCTGGTGGGTGAATAGGGCCCTGGTTACCCTATGCTGGTCTCCTGGTGGGTGAATAGGGCCCTGGTTACCCTATGCTGGTCTCCTGGTGGGTGAATAGGTTCCTGGTACCCCTATGCTGGTCTCCTGGGGGATGAATAGGGCCCTAGTACCCTATGCTGGTCTCCTGGTGGGTGAATAGGTTCCTGGTACCCCATGCTGGTCTCCTGGGGGATGAATAGGGCCCTGGTACCCTATGCTGGTCTCCTGGTGGGTGAATAGGTTCCTGGTACCCCATGCTGGTCTCCTGGGGGATGAATAGGGCCCTGGTACCCTATGCTGGTCTCCTGGTGGGTGAATAGGTTCCTGGTACTCATTGCTGGTCTCATGGGGGAACCACTTTCATCACCTGAACAATTAAGGGGTCACTAAGTAGTCCTGAAACAAGACAAACAATAAAGAAGTGGTTATCCATAAAAAGTTCCATGTCTTAAAGTTCAACTAACTTCCAAGTGTTGGTGTGACGTTTGTCCACATTTGCATGCATCAGAGTAAAAATCTACAGCTTGTACCTTTCCTCTGTTTGCAGGGAGTCCTCCATCCAAAGTTTATGGCCAAATGAGGAGTGTTGCTTCCAGGTCAGCAGAGAGGTTCTAAATAAATTATTGTTGCCATCTTATGTTTTTGTTTTGATTACAGTAATAGAAAACCATGTTTTCTGTTAGATAAGTGTGTCAAGTGTTAGGTGTAAAGGATCATGGAACTCCGTCACTTTATCCATAATAAGGGAAGAAATTGTTCCTTTATGCTTTTCAAAAGATGTCTTTTTCATAAGGTTTTACTTGTTTTGTTATCAAAGTTAACATGTGTTGGTTGGGTAGCCTAGTGGCTAAAGTGTTGGGCTAGCCATGCTGAAGACCCAGGTTCAATGTCCCACATGAGTAAGGTGTGTGAAGCCCATTTCTGGTGTCCCTTGCTGATGTGCTTGAAAATTGGCCTAAAACTCGACTCTTATACGATGAAAAGGCTGTAACCTTCAGCTGCATTTAACTGAAAGCACAAGATGTCTGTGACACAGGGTTTCTTCTCATCCAAAATAACCAATGTATAACAAAACGGCTGAGTAACTGTTAAGACAGTTTTATTTGACATGATAGTTGACAAAAAATGATCACTCTCTCACTCTTCATGATACAACTATCAAGCTCTCACGTCACACACAAACCACGCAATCAGAACACTTCCTGAGGTGGCTCTACCATGACTATACATTGTCCAGCTACATAGTCAGCACTTGGCCAGCCTTGCTCCTCCTTAGAAGGCTAGAAACTTGGAACTACAGGGGTTACAACATATGTGGAGTTGTAACTTTCAATTGTTATTGGTACTTAAAGCAACCAAACCTTTAGCAGAAGGTTAGGTTAATATTTAGTTACCTTGGCCTATCAATACAGTCATGCAGTCTTATATACTACACAAAAGAAGTTAAGAATCACCTGGTTCTTTCATATTACTATAGTTAATCTATCATGTCATGACAGATTAACTTTTCCATTATGAAAGAATCGAGTGATCCTTAACTTCTTTTGAGTAGTATATATAATTCCGCTTCTAGTGGTTACGTTGGGGTGGAGTTTGACAGAATATGGCAAGTGAACACTTTCATCACTGGCGATTTCTATTGGTCACAACTCTAGTCAGGAAGTGATTGTAGATAACACATCGGGGATATTCCAAGCGGAAACTGCAGACATATTGCCAGTAGAGTATATCTCAGAATCTTTAGAGAATTATTTTAATTGTGTTAATTCTGAGTGCATACAATGGAGAATACTTTGTTGATGAAAATATGTGGGAGGTTGTCTGAATGGTCTACCTTAATACAGCAGTCAAAACAACAGCATCTATCCGTTAATGTTGTGAGTTGGAAAGCAACAGTGAAGCCAATCACATTCTAAGACAACACATGGAAAATGTTTTTGAATAATGGACAAGAAAACTGAACCATTTTTAAAACTGACACATTCACTCCTTATGCATAAGAGGGTGAGATGCTTTGAGCAAATATCAGCTGGTTCAGGTTACCATAGTTACAACAAATTATTACTTAACTCTTTGGTCAAGGGGCTCAGAGATATATAAAAAAAACCGAGGATAAAAGGCTAAGTTTTCATCCCAGCACCATTTAGGGTGTAATGATTTGAATGTTTACTGACTGCATAACGTCCACTTACAAATGGTAGGACATTGCAGTTTATGAATTAGAAATGAAATTGATGAGACACAAAATATAAAGATACCTAATTTTTTTTCTACATATTACTAAAGAATCTGTTCTGAAGAAAAGATGATCCATTATACATATAGATGCAGAAGTTGTGCAATTTGTTCCTAGAATGAGGTACACCACAATTTTAATATACAAAGGATGTATAGAGCCTGTTAGTGTTGCTTCACATGTAACTGGTTTGGCTACAACATACGACACACACCTGCAGTACAACACCCAAATATTGCTGTGTTTCTCGCCTTTCACCGTGATGCATTGTGAGAGAATCACCAAGGTTTCAGTCTTCCACATCCCTTGAATAACTTCATCACATGTCACTGACAAAAATACAATTTGTTACCTAGTAACCATGACGATTTAACTGTTAGTGATCAGTTGAATCTGGACCTTGCAGATTCAAGTTAGCTTGCCAACAATGACCAAAAGGTATATCTCTGTCAATCTCAGCCAGAGCGATAAACAGTCATGATACAATGCATAAGATAATTTGTTCATGAAATGCTAGCTTGTACTGAGAAAAACCCTTTCAGTTTCACCATAACAATGGCAAACAAAAGGTCATGTCTGTCCAACAGAATCCCTTTCCAAAACACTATCGGGAAAGCTAGAAAAATGCTTTTTGACATTTAAATAAATAAAGCATTTCAGACATTCTACAATTGAAATGTTGAGTTACTATCAGTCAATCTACCTGAAGTTTGAACTATTTCATTGTCAATATATTCTATCTGCAATTTCACAGGAGAAAAAATTGCACTAAAAAAAAAGAAAAAAGAAAGTGGCGAGGTCCAGTGACCGAAAGCTGAAAGACTTCGGACATATGCAAATGCAACCTATTTTCAGTAGTAATTAACACTTCATTAAATGTCTTATTCACAAAAATAAAATACTATAATATAAACAATCGCCATGCATGTATTTTGGCAAAACACTCCCATGATGGGTCGGGACAGGTGTTAGTTGATCATTAAATATATTTTAAGAATACTCTTTTCAATACGAAAGGCTAGATTAGGTAGATTTGCTTTATTTTGACATATTTTGACATATTTTTTATAGCCTATAAATCTTATTCATCAAACATTTTTCTAGCATTTCCAACAGTACTTTAGTACCAAATGTCAGTGTCCTGTAACTTCAAGACATCAATAAAACATGAGATTGAAGATAGTACTTAAAATCAACCCGAAATGCCTGACCTGAGTGTTGACCCCATCAGTCAATGGATCCTTTATCAGTAATTCAATTTGAAATGTTAATAACTTTGGATACACATTTGGTAGATCTATAGTCTACGGTTTATGCAGATTGTAGACATTATCCAGTGTTTCAAGCACCCGTATTGAAGACAAAGAATACACCATTGCATCAATCTGCAGAATAACGATACATCAAATTTCAAACATTTAATAGATATACTAACTAAAGCAATTTGCTAAGTAAAATCCTGGTTAGGAACAAAAGAACAGCGGCAAGCTTTCTGCTTCTATTTACTCCCTTTAACATGGCTGTGCCATTTTCATGAAATGTATGCACTAAAGAAGACTTGTCAATGGAATTCAAGGACTTTACAAGCACTTTCCCCCAAACCTCAGAATAAAGGCTTAGGAAGTCTTGTGAATGAAAATATGTTTCAAACAGTGCACTCTGGCCACACACATGAAAGAGCCAAGTATACAACTCAAAGAAGATGTGAGTAAGTGAGTGTGTTGGGTTTAACGCCGCTTTTAACATTATTCCAGTCATATCGCGGCGTGTCAGCTTAATGTGGGAGGAAAGCCCGAAGTGATGCAGGTTTCAGACGTTTACCACTTTGGTGAAACCCACGAGCACGGGTATGGAGCTGACAAACCTAGAAACATAATTGGGGCGAACCGGGATTTGAACCCACAATCATAGGTTTCTGGCATGCCCAAGGGATGCAACTCTGCACAGCGAATCGCGGCACCTTAGACGACTGGGCCACCCGTGCCCCCAGAGAAGATAAGAACACCTGATTATTTCACATTACTATAATTAATCTGTCATTGTATGACAGATTAACTAAAGTAATATGAAAGAATTGGGTGGTCCCTTACTTCTTTTGAGTGGTGTACATAGTGAATCTTATCTGCCGAGTTTAATTTTGTTGTGATACACTAATGAAGAGATTCAGCCATAAAATAACTGGGCAAGTACCACATACAACAAAGCATGTGAAAATATATCCATGTTTCTTTCCAATAACTCTAAAAAAGTGACATTTGTTTTAACACCCGCTGGCCCTGTCATATATCAACCTCCCAAAATGGTTGTTACAAAAAATGCTTTCTAACGTAAAAAAACCATATAGGTTGTTATAAATGAACACATTTACTTTTTCATTGATGATACTGTGCTAGACATTTAGATTCATGAGGTGATCAGTAAGAAATCTTATGAACAATTCAAGGTCATTGGTGAGGAAGAGGAAGACCTGCCATTTTGAAAATAGATAAGCACTTCGAAAGCTCAATTCAAATTGACTCCACTGTTTGTGCATATGCAAGGGAGCTGAAACTAACTCTTGTCTGTTAGTTGTTTAGCTTCACACTCAGCAATATTCCAGCTTAATAATCAAATCTGGCCCAGACAATCCAGTGCTTGACACTGTATATTGATGGACGCAACTGGGATACAATGACATGCATCAACCAAGTAAGCGAGTCTGACCACCAGAACTGAAGCTATCAAATAGGGAAGCAACTTAAAAGTAGTTTTATCATTGAATCTATCTGAATCAATCTATCTGAAGTACTAACGTTCCAGTTGAAAAATGGGTACCAGGTAGTTTCCAATAAAAAGGGAGTTCAGTTAATTTATCTTTAAATTAATATGATTGCAAGTTGAGACATGCTTGTTCAGCATATTCACCTGCACAACTAAATGCTCTGCATAAAGAGGGACAATTTTAAATACTTATGGTATGGGCTGATATGACGAAAGTTCATCTGATCACAAACTCACAAATTCTCCTGTTTGGTCTCACTCATGGATCATGCCAATCAAGAGACAAATGCAACAAAAATCCTTAAAAGTAAACCCTAACTAACAATAAATAAAACTGCTAGCATGTATATTTATATAATATAGTATATTATTATGGTTATGAAAGTTTGATACAGTTAACTATTTTGTACAATGGTATACTACACCATCTTTTGTAAACAACAAACAGGTTAAGGTTAAACAATTGTTTGTAAAACAATTATTATGAAACCATAAGCACCCTTTAAAAACGTTTGAGGTCCATAAAATTTAAGAAGAAAAAAATGAAAATGTGTGAAATAAGACTTGAATTAAGACCAGCAACTTACTGGTAAACCGTACACCAACGCAGGTTTGCTTGACATGTATTAATGTAAGCAGAGTTAGCTCCCCTTGGTGGCTCGCCTGTCTTGGGAGGCTCGCTTGGGTTTCGCGCTCGTTTCGAGGGTTGCCACTAAATGTCATCAAGTGTGAGCCTGTGTCCTGTTGATGTGTGACAAGTGTATAGTTTCTTCTAACCTAACTGGCGCTACTGGGACGAAGTTGTGAGAGCCACTTGTAAAATGACAATGGTGTACCAGTAATTCCTCTGAACGGGTATGACCTGAATATATATCAAACTACATGATATTGGAATGAGATGACAGACACATATTACCCCCCAAAAAAGTCAGAATGAAAATGGTAGAAAAAAGTTTGTATCACAGACTATTGCTGAAAAAAGAGAAAAGAAAATTTTAAGAAAAACAAAAAGAAGCACTTGTTCATTGAACTGAGTTTTCCCACACAATTCCAATCTGAATCATCAGGCAATTGTCCATGGCATTGGCTGCAACACACCAGGATCTATTGATGAAGGTTTGCTGAGAAGGTGACCATGTGAGCAGCATATTGGACTCATCTCTCTGTCGTTGGTATTCTTGACTTTTGGACATATATTCATGGTATAAGTTGCCTTCTGGAAGAGGCTGGTTTAAGTACTTTCAAGTAACTAGACTGCTAGAAGGATGGGTTATTTGATAGTCTATCTCTTCCTATAGTCACCACTTCCCTCGTTTACTCCAGTCTTTGGGCTGCCAGTGGAGGCATTTTGAGTCAATACGGATCTTTCTACGAGCCATTGCACGATTATGAGAGTCCATTAGTTCATTTGATATTGTGATGATATACTGTCCTTTGTAATAGTTGATGAGATTCAAATGTTGGAGTGTTGATATAACATCTTCTTTCTTGATGCTGGTCATTTCCGAAATTTCACTGTAAGAAACAATACAGGATGTTATCAGAGTGAGTGAGTGAGTGAGTGACAAACACTCACAGTAAGATGTGTTTGTTTGTTTGTTGTTCAATGCCACACTCAGCAATATTCCAGCTATATGACGACAAAGTGTAAAAATCAAGTCTGGACAAAAAAACCAGGGATTGACATCATGAGCATCGATCCACGCAATTGGAATCGATATGCATCAACCAAGTCAGCGAGTCTGATCACCTGATCCTGTTAGTCACCTCTTACGACAAGCATATTCGCTGTAATTAACAAGACACGATGTTATCAGACGGATGAAGAGTGAGTGAGTGGGTGGATGAGTAAGTGGGTGGGTGAGCGAGATGTTGCTTGCAACAATACATATATACATCATGCATGGATCAGACTATCTCACTGACAGATCGAGTGTTTTACATTGGTCAGTGTATTGCACTTATCGTGACGACTTTGAGACAGGTTTGCAGCCTCTTACAACAGTCTTTCAGTTACACCACGGCATGAAGTGGGAGGAAAGCCCTGGAGTACTGGAGGTTAATCTACGTTTACCACTTTGAAACCATAAGCAGATATGGTTTCATCTTCCTGATCTTTACAGACTATAAAAGTCCAGGATTTGCAAAGCATGTGTACTGTCAACTGAGCGTCGACAAATATTTTCCAAATCTTTTCATTTTTTTAATCAAGGTGATTTGATTCACTACAGGAGGCAAAACCTGTTTCATTACAACATCGAACTTGATTATCGATCAGATCGTCTTGACTGGATGCGGTCATTTTGTTTAAAGCAAATGCAAATGAGATGAGAGGTGGAATCTCATTGGTCAATAGGAGGGACATAGAAGGGACATAACTCGTAATAGCCAATAAAATCCAGCCTATTTCGGCAAGGGTGGAGACCGGACTTTTATTGTCAGTTAACTCCCTTGCTTGGGGAAGATGATATGGTTCAAACAAACCTTGTGTCTAATAACTGAATCCGGAATCTGAATCCACAGCTAATCCTGGCACGACTAAGGGATGCAACAGATCACAGCAAATTACCGCACATTAGACCACTGAACCAATTGTGGAAGTACTGGACCAAACAAACCCATTATGACATGTATCAGCAAGGTCACTACTGTTTTTAAATGGTGCTCACTAGGGCTAGAACAAGTCCAAGTTTATTACCCGGGTAGCCTACCCCCTATTACCCGACCATACCCGGGTATCCACTGTGGGTACAAAATGTCCGATTGGGAATAGTTTGACCGTAGCCCTGGCAAGATTTATTTAGATACACACATCAAACGATTTTTTCATGCACAAACTGAAGTTGACTGAAGCTTCATCTTTATTCAAACATACAAAAGTCAGAAAGAAATGCAAACATTAGTGACCTTTAGTGTACCCATGGAGTTCCAGACAATTTTGTCATTAAATGATTTATCACATGACTAACCATGGGTACATGCGAAAACCTAACTAAACAATAAACTGACCGGGTAATAGTATCATGTGCAATGATTCATAGCCTCTTTTCATAATGAAAATTTAAGTGTAGGATTTCTTATATACATTTCTCTGAAAGACTAATTTCAGTGGAAGAAAGGAATATCTTACTATCAGGATTTTTCAGTTTGAAACTCCACTGTACAATCAAGACAAAAGCATGCATCATAGCACCTGAGACAATGAGTACAGCAACTTACTTGATGGTAATGAGAGGTCTCTCGCCAGTTTCATTCGGTTTGAGATTCAGCAGTATTTCCAGAATGGTCTGTGACCAATAGCTGCGATATGACAGAAGGCCTAAGTCAGAGAGAGGCTTCTCTGGGGAACCCGTTTTGCCCTCACCTTTAGAGAGTTCATAACCTGTAAACAGACAATAACACTTTCACAGATCATATCACAGAACCAGACCTTTCCAAATCTTGTTACATAGTGCTGTAAAACAGGATACCTTAAATACCGGTACTTGTAGACTTGAAGAAGGCTCAGAACAATTTTTTTTCCTCACACAATTGAATATGGATGACGAAAAATATAAAAACATCACAGCCTTCATTTAATTGATTATGGACAACTTGTCACCAACCAGACCAATCCCAGATCAACTTGATAACAAAATTAAAATGAGCCCTGTGAGGATCTGGTTACAAATTACGTCAACCTATGTACTGTTGAAGTGGTTCACTATTTGTTTGCAAACTGTCAACAAGAACTGATTGTCTTGGCATGGAAAGCATTTTATCGGTGCTGTTGACAATGTTTCCCAAATCACAAATTATTTGCCATGCATGTGTGACCTCTCTAATTTTCTTTATGAAAATAAGGTCGGCAGCTTCTTTAATTATCAAATAACAAGGCAAAAAGTGAGCAGGTCTCACTAATACCCCCGACTTCGACTCCAACATATTTCTAAGTTGAAAAACATGAAAAAGGTAATAATTTGAAAGAATCCATGAAGTAGTTTTCTAGTTATAGGTCGCACAAATGCTTCAGTAAAAGACTCTCATTTAGAAAAATAGGTGTATATGTTCAGAAAATCCAAATATTGAAGACAAACTTTGCACTGCACCTCTTCTATTGGTATAGAAATTTTAACCCCAATTTGAAAAGAATCCATGCAGTAGTTTTTTAATTCCTAGGTCGCACAAATAATTAAGTCAAGAAATTCTAAGTAAGAGAATGTCCTCGGAAGGGCAGAATTCCTAGGTTCAACTATAACAATATAAAATATAATAAAGTAATTGAAAGACATTTTATAACATAATCAGTAATATTTCATCTTTATCAAATGAGACACGCCAAAGACCCAATTTGTGAAACCCATTTCTGGTGTCCCCCGCCGTGATATTGCTGGAATATTGCTAAAAGCGGCGTAAAACCATACTCACTCACTCACTTGATCAAATGAAGGAATAAAATTTGTGGTATTCTGCTGCTTTTCACAGTAAAGTACTTACTAAATTCTATCAGCAGTTTTCCGTACCCTTTCCTCTGATAAGGTGGTAATGTGAGAATACAAGCTACATTATAATCTTCTGTGGATTCTTTCTCCTGTAAAATAAAGTAGTAACATGTCAAATAATTCACATGACATGGTATGATTTCTATTCATATGATGTGATGATAACAAGGAGCACCATCTTTTAATGTCTTTCTATTTGCTTGAAGTATTTAATAAGAATGTTTTTTTCAGAAGATACTATTCTATAAAATATTCTGTCCACAACCTTTCAAAAGTTGGTGTGGGAGGGCAGCCATTCTTTACTAATTAGAAAAGTTTGCTACATTGCTGTAGAATTGCCATTTTGTCTCAAAGCAGAATAAAACACTAATGTGATGTTTCAGGGGCATGGGTATATTTCTGATATAGTGCCGAGAACTAACTTGTATATATCAGCTTTCAATATAAAATTACTTTAGCAACCCATTCTTGTCATAACAGACTTGCTGACTTGGTGTATGTCATTGTATCCCATCGATGATCATGATGTCATTGACTGGATTGTCTGGTTCAGACTAGATTATTTACAGACCGTCACATGGGTTGAATACTGCAGAGTGTGGCATTAAACAACAAACAAACAATACATAATTGCCAGAACCCACCTTGGAGAAGTAGCCTACTAAGTGGTAGCCCCTGTTGTCCATCTCACACATACAGTAGAAGAGGAATGGATCCGTGTCATAGTACAATGTTTTGTGATCTAAGAACAGCTTGGCCAGGAGACACAAATTTTGAGCGTATGCCTGGAAAATAAGAATGACACATTGACCCTCTACAACATAGGTCTTTCTAATACCAGTAATACAGTCAGCTAGCAACACATGACAATTTGAAGCACAGCTTTCACTTTCTGAATACTAATATTTGAAAATAATTTAAGACTGTTTCCATTTCATAAGACAGTGTTAAACAATCTTTGCCGTTAAGTTTTTAAGCAGTTAGATCAGACTTATTAAGAAAAATATATCACACTTACTTTGTTTTTCCTTCCATCTATTTCAAAGAAAGAGATTTCACCTTTTCTATAAATTTCATTTCCAGGCGGATGCCTAAGTAAACATTTGGCCTGCAATTACAAAATTACATTCATTTTGACATTCATTATGTTAGTATACTTACCCTGACACAACATGATGCAATTTCCTTCACTTCGATCATATAACAGAACACAAAACCTGCCTCTTCCTCATCTCTGATGGCTGTTACCAGTCAGAGTTATCTGTCCTTCATCTAACATGCAGAGCTATGCTTTATGGTCAGGTACCTCCGACGCTTCTGATACGTGACCCATGGCAGATCAGAAGTTCAAGTCAAGAGCCCAACAATCACTCAGAATATTTTTTGACAACACGAGCAAGTCACATCATTCATAAACAAGAGCTCAACAATCCATCATGAGGTTGTTGAGACAATCTTAGTCACCCAGTCGAAGATGATTGAAGTGAAAACGGAAATTGCAGTTTGCTGCGTCAGGATAAGAAATAATTTGCAAGTGTTGACATTCTCTGTGAATGAGCGAGTGAATGTTTCTTTGTCCTATTTTTGAGAGGTTAGTGACTTGTTCCCCTTTGATGTAGTGGGCACAGCAGATGGTTGGATGATCGCATCAAAAAGTAGGAGAGATATGGAATTTTATAATGGAAAAAAATGTAGACAATGGACATCAACTGTTTTTATGTTGGTAAGAATATTTAGGAAATACCAAAATTATCCCCCCCTCACCCCCTCCAAACATGGACTTAACCAACATTGCCAAGACCGCATTGTATTCTGGGAGTCATCATTATATAACGGTAAATATCCTTAAAGAGGCTGTAAATAATGTTGATATCTCATATAAGAAACAAACCACTCGTGGTTGTAGTTTCATCGAACTTGTGCCCCTCATGGTTTATTATCCCTGCAGTGTTTTATGATACGAAAAACAACTCCCCCCTCCTCATTGGTTATTTCTTTATTAATCTACTTACCAAATGTCTTTCTAAACATTTGTTGCTTTTCAAGTATTTGAGGCAGTATTCACAGATATAAACAATAGGTGTCTGTGTGAGTTCCTGTGAAATGAAGAAAACATGAATTCATAAAAAAACCACTTTGCTACATTTGGACACATGGTTTCCAAAAATAACATTCACTTTATAATAACACAAAATTGTCAACAAGTTCATCAGCTTTCATTGCTTTTATCACTCATAAACACTGATACAATTGATTAACATGAACATAGGGAATGCATTTTCGTAATCTTGACAACATTAATGATGCTAATAGTTTTTAAAAATTAATATTTTTGAAATGATCCTACTTTTTTTAAACTAGTAGGCTTGCACGGCCCCATCATTTCACTGACTAGATAGATAAAATTGGGCTCTAGGCAATATATACCTGTGGGTATGGAGAAAAGTACCAAGGTTTGATGCGGTAGCGACCAAGTTCTATAAGATCAACATTTTTCATCCGTGTAACAATATCATCGTGATGTGCGACCATGCTGCCTGTCTGTCTTGGCATCTTTGGGAGTGCATCCTGTGAGTCGGGTTGCTGGAAAATGACATATTAACAAATATGAAATCTGATTGTTGGCAACATGTTGGTTAAGCTCCACCTTTTATAAGTGATTGAATATTGTGAGTACTCTTCCTGATGCAGTTATCAAATTTGTGCACTTGATATATAATCAATAGCATAAATCTAGTTTTAATAGAATTTAGCAAAGACATTTTGGTTTTGATTAAAAATATGCTACTTTTATCAACATGGTTGAGGTTACCTGAAACTACAAAAAGTACAAAAAGTGAAACCTGTGGTTACATTTAGTGTATTTCAAATTAATGGTTGACAGTAACTAGTAGGGAAATAGTTATTTCTGAAGTGTTATTTTTTCAAGACTATCAATTTGTAATGCATACATTTGACAAAAATGAATAAAATTAATGTTCGAGTATGAAAGAATTACTAGTGCATCTTCTTCTGCCTTTCTCTTTCTGGCTGCTGTTGCTGCTTGTGTTTTCTTCATGCCACCCGTGCTGCACATTGCACCACTAGGAGATGGAACTGCCAGGTTGATCGTCAGTCCAGTCATCCCTCCTAATCCAGCACCTAGGCCAGCACCCAGACCACCTAACCCGCCAACAAGCCCACCACTGTTTGAGGTACCATTTTGTACCTGGGGTGAGATATAACAAAATCATTCAATTCTGTTATCTAAATGCATTTAGTTTGTCATCATCTGAAGAGACAAAATATAACTTAAATTATCCTTTTTTCAAGGAAAAGTGATAAAGTGAATTTATTTTGTGTTATTTATTAGAAAATATGAATAAGGAAGTCCATAAAACTTATGTACTTACAACAGGAGTGACAACGTCCCGCTCTGGGCTACAGGGGCGAGATCCACCATTGGCCAGTTTTTGGAAATCCTTCTTAGGTGTTTTGGCATCTTTCTTCGGTTGTTCCAACTTACTGATGTCCATCCTCTCTTCTGGCACCCACTCATCAAGTCGTTTATTAACTAAACAAAGAGAATGAGAATTAAATATAAACACAAAACTATGATTATAAGCATTTTGTTCATTCTTAATGAATAGCAAACAGAAAATTAATAAAACTAAAGAAATTGACTGACAGTATCAAAAATACTTACAATCTTCATAGTGAATGTAGTACAAAGGTTTTCCCTGGACATCTTTTTTACTGAGGATTTCTGCAATATCTGCAAAATAACATGATTAGATATTCATGTCAAATACTATGACATCAACAATATTGTCAAGAAGTGAAAATAGAAGTCTATTTGTTGACAGGTAACTTGCACTGAAAGATGAGAGTTGCTTCCCCTGATGATAAAGGGAGTTAATAAAATATCTTGTACACACATTCCAGCTCCACTTTAAACATACAATAAATAATGCACCTACTCTCTATCAAAATAATATTAAAAATACCCCAATAGAATATCTCCATTCAACATGACAGTAATTCAATTAACAAAATGAATTAACCGGTATCCCAATCTTGGTGTTGTTAAATGCCAGCAGGTGGCGCTCGGTATTACTTTCTCTTTACTTACGCCAACCATCGCCGTTTTTTAGAAGCACGGGCAATCTGCAACCCTCAGTTATCTCAGGCTGCAAAGAATGAAAGACAAACAATGTACTCTTTTCGTCAATCTCAAGAAAATCATGATAAACATACCTTTTAACTGAAATTTACGCAGAACTTCTCACAAACGTACCTGTGCTTCCGCCATAATCGTCATGATTAGCCTCGCACTGAATTTCAAACAACGAAACAAAGAGGCTATAAAACTCTTTTAGAAAGAAATATCTATTGAAACTTCATAATAGATCCAAGCACATAATAAAAATATATTGGATCTATTTATAGAAATAAGTGATAGTCATCCAGCTTATATATAACCAACAGCAATTAGGCCATGATTTGTTCCGATATGAACAGCAGACATAAACTTCCGGAATTTCCTCACCGGTTCAAGCTCTTGCGTGCAACTATCAAAGAAGGTTTTGCCTATTTGTTTTGTTGTACATTAAATGACACATGGCGTCGGCGGTGAAACAAGAACCAGTAGAAGAAATTGATTTAGAGACAAGGTATTAATTCATTTTGTTTTGTTGTCGGTTGTTGATATAGTTAGCAGCTGGTTTGCGCTAGGCAAGCATGGATAGAAATGAGAAAATGCTCTTGAGTCCTCGCATTTGATTGAATGATGTTTACTGAAACCCTTCAACTTGCAAATTCGTCTGCGTGTGTAAATGTGTATGTACAATTACGTTGTGTAGTATACAGCAAGTACGTGTACGTAGTATTTTTTTTGTGACAATGAAGTTCAGTTCATACACTCAAAATAGCAACCACCCCTACTTTTCAGGCAAATTGCATATAATACAACAATTGCTAGTCCCAGCGTGCATGTTTCATGGCATAAACCCTATACCTCTGTAATCGTCATCATTCACTTGATGCTCAGTAAATGACCTTTTTATAAGTATAATTAGTGCCGGAACAACTCAGATTACCTGACAAAAACCATGCAAAGATAACACATATGCATGTGAGGGATTCCTGCATGTGAGGGATTCAAGGATATATTAATCAGTGGTTCGCATTTGGCATTTCTTGTGTCTGGGGTAATTATTTAATTTAACATTTTAAGACTGGGTTATAAATCCCAGTCAGATATTATGAATGTATTATATGTTATGTAATATGCATGTGGCAGCACAGTAATAGACTCAAAGAGCAGATGTGAGTTGAGTCATGAAACGCCTATTACATCACATATATTTCACACACAGCTGCAATACATACATCCCTGAAATACGCATACATTTTAACATCAACTTACAACTTGTCTTTGTCTCGAAGATAAATGGTCAAGATGAAAACAAGCAAAATGGATCAGGTGCCAAAATGAACTGTGACATCATAGAGGAAAATGTATTTTCTTCATTTTTGGCAAGCTATTTTTTCTATCGAATGTATAACGTTATACATACTATAGCACTTCAAAATGTGTTTCCGTAACCAAATATATTTTTATCGATCAGATATTAGGCAGCATTTTGTTTTCGCACAGTTTCTGAAAAGCTTTTAAATAAAACTACTTATATCGGTGTAGGATAATAAGTGGAGACATTTGTTGATTCAGAAACCCATGCTTGCCGTAAAAGGCAACTATGCTTGTCATAAAAGGCGACTAACGGGATTGGGTGGTCAGGCTCGCTGACTTGGTTGATGCATGTCATTGATTCCAATTGCGTGGATCGATGTTCATGACGTAAATCACTGGATTGTCTGGTCCAGACTCGATTATTTACAGACCGCCGTCATATAGCTTGAATATTGCTGAGCACGGTGTAAAACATCAAAACAAACAAACAAAATCATATGACATCTTTTTGTAACATTTGACTATTATATTGCTTTCTTTGGACCTTTATTTCAATTTTGTATTTGTTTATCCAGCTTCTGTTTGTTTTGTATGTTGACCTTTATGAGAAACATTTAATACTTTATTAATAACAATTTGACTAGTTTTGCATACTTTTAAACTTTATTTCAGCTTCATACTTTTTTACCAGCATCCATTTGTGTTTTGTATTTTGACCTTTATTAGTAACATTTAATTCTTTATTCATAACATTTGACTATTATTGCATACTTTTGCCTTTATTTCAACTTTGAATTTTTTTATCGAATGGCTGCCCATAGCTCTCCGATAGCTGTCGCTTTGTGCAGTACAGCAACAATAGTGCCGAACACAAGTCAAACCAGTCAAGATTATAGTCCATGATAAGAAAATTTTGAATCCTATAAGAAAAAGCTGATCCATATTTCAATACTTACAAAGCTGGAGTGTTGTTTCCCTTCAGATAACCCTGAAACTCGAAAAAAATCTTCAAAAAAAGGACCCCACATTACATGCATATGGATTCCGTTACCAATGTCCAAAGACTGGCAAGTTTGCCGTTTATTGAAGTGCCTAGATGCCTGTTGTCTGGCTAAATGTCTGGCTAAGATTATTAGTCTTTATTATATTGTTACAGTACAATCATGTTGACATTCTTTTCATAGAAAAATATATTTGATTAGCCCCATTATGGGAAGCTGAAACCTCTGATGTGCCTGAACAGAAGGTGACTGAGGTACAACATTTGCAACAGTGCTTACTTGCGGTATAACGATTGCAGCAACAGCTATACTAATGTAAAAGTTAAAATGTCCAAAAGTCCCATGTAAGATTTGTCATTGAATTGTGACTGACTTTTGTCTCCTATGTTCTGAAGTAACTGACTGACTTGGTATTTTCATGATATCTGTAATGCACTTTTGATTGAGCAGCTCAACTACCATGGTAACCTGGATATGTTTTCAGGATCCTTCTTCTCTGTCAGTCTCACCCTGAAGGAATTGATGATGCAACAATTCAGGCTGACATGCCTCAGTTTGAGGTGAAGCAGAGAGTCACAGCCATCAACCGGCTGCTGTCAACTGTAAGTACGAGGCCAGGTTTGCCAATGATAAAACAAAGATGAGGCCAAAAAGATAGAAAGAAACAGGGCATATATCAGGTCGGCCTGTAAATTATCAAGTCGGAGAAATATGTGCTTGCATGAGCAGTGCTACATGTCATCAGGGTATGGTGACACACACTCTATCACATCACACACTGTGGCCACCAGTCAAGATGTTCTTATGACTAGCACTGGGGTAATAGGGATCTAGTCTTCCCCTGACTTCCCATATGGGTATTTCATTAAGATGATCTTATGACAAGCACTGGGGTACTTGGGATCTAGTCTTCTCCTGATTTCCTGTATGGGTATTTCATTAAGATGTTCTTATGACAAGCACTGGGGTACCAGGGATCTAGTCGTCCCCTGACTTCCCCTAACTTACCATATGGGTATTTCATTAAGATGAACTTATGACAAGCACTGGGGTACTTGGGATCTAGTCTTCCCCTGACTTCCCATATGGGTATTTCATTAAGATGGTCTTATGACAAGCACTGGGGTACCAGGGATCTAGTCATCCCCTAACTTCCCATATGGGTATTTCATTAAGATGATCTTATGACAAGCACTGGGGTGCCAGGGATCTAGTCATCCCCTGACTTCGCATGACTTCCCATATGGGTATTTCATTAAGATGATCTTATGACATGCACTGGGGTACCAGGGATCTAGTCATCCCCTAACTTCCCATATGGGCATTTCATTAAGATGCCTTGAAGCATGATACTAGTCAATATTTTTCAAAGACTTTTATGTATAATATGATTTATTGCTCAATGTTTATTGCTAAAAGACAACATTTTATGTCCTCAACCTTCTTTCACCGTTTATAAAAAGAAAATCTACTTGTCTCTTATGCAGGGTCGCATTGACTTGTTGAAGAGTGGTTCCAAGTTAGTATACAGGTTGAAAGATCCAGAAGCTGCTAAGTGAGTACATTCCTTATCTGAAATGACAGCGTTTTCCCAACTTAGAGACATCATTTTTTCCATGTCATAATCATGATAATGTTGGTAAAACAATTGCTGTTGAAGATACATTATTCGTTTTTATATATTCCATATTTTGAGTTATATTGGATAGCTGGAAACAAATCCTTAATATATGATATGATATTTGATACCTGGCACTAGGTAAGATATGAGGCACTTCCAGCATAGGTATTGACTGAAATAGATTCTTGGAAACAGATCACAACAAGAATCCCTGGGAGTTGAGGTGTCATTATGCAAATAGTGCCATTAACCGGCCTCTAGGAATAAATCTGAGTGCAAAGATGTGACAGCATGTGCAAAGAAAATTTCCATCTGTATTATGAGATACAAAAATGCAATAGAATAAATCATTCACCTTTTACAGGCCTCAAAGTTGCGACTAAAACGTCAGCCAATGCGAAATGGAAAAAAAACCTTGTAGCCATATGGTAAAAATTTAAACTTTGAGGCCTGTTTTATGGACGTGAGTATTTCAGACCTTAGTCCTATTTATTGAGGTTTCACTCAAAGTCACTAAACATTTGTAAGTTCCTCCTTAGCCATGCTTTTCAGTCATCCAAACTCTAGTCATGTATTTTCAAGTCTTTATTTTGTTTAGAAAATAGTGCCTTTTTACTATCAAGCTTACATGAATTCCTTTGAGACCCAAGGCTCTTTTATACATAAAAGCCTAAAGAATTTAAGAATTAGATAAATAAAGATATACAATATTTTTTGTTAAACAGATCTGCCAACATCTGTACTTCAGATGCATGCAATTTATTTTTGAGCAGAGAAAAATCCAATTAAAAGCTAAACACCACTCATTCCATTTTATGTTTTGAGATAAACCTAAGGCTTCATGAAATGATACCTGTATAGTGAACAGTGTGCACGAGGTGATTGCATCAAGTGAATGAGTGTTTGTTGTTTAACACTGGACTCAGCAATGTCCCAGCTATATGATGACGGTCTGTAAATAATCAAGTGTGGACCAGACAGTCCAGTGATTGTAATCTTCAGCATCAATCTACGCACATGGGATATGATGACATGTCAGTGAACCTGACCACCCAATCCCGTTTGTCGCCACTTACGACAAGCATGGGTTGCTGAAGACCAATTCTAGCTTGGATCGTCACAGGACAGTGCAGCAACCTGGTCTCAAAAGGGGATCGGGTGGACAGGCTCGCTGACTTGTTTGATGCATATAATCGTATCTTAATAGTGTATCCTAAAATGCTCATGATGTCAATCACTGGATTGTCAGGTTCAGACTCGATTACTTACAGACCGCTATCATGTAGCTGGAATATAGCTGAGGGCAGCGTTAAACAACAAACAAACAAACAAATGAAGACAGAACAGTGAATGATAGTGTGTTCTGCTTGTGGCAGTCAGGTGAAAGGCGCAGACCACCAGGAGAAGCTGGTCTACCAGATCATCAAGGAGGCTGGAAACAAAGGTGACTTGCCATTATACATTGCAAGATAGAAATGTTGCTTTATTCAAGTGTGCCATATACCAACAATGAGAATACTTTTAATTTATCTTCAAACTAGGGAAATTCATTTCACCACAAGCGAAATAGTAAGCGGTAATTGAGAACGTTTGCCCCCTTGCTGTTCATTGTGATTGATAATACACTTTTAAATTTCTGAGTCCACATTTTGTGAATCATGCTGTTATTTTAGCGTGTTTATTTTTCATTGGGTTTTTCAAGTTTACTCATGTTAAAGTACATTCATCACTGGCCTTATGTTTGATTAAAAAATTGAACATGTAATTTCTAAGTGAGCCTATTGGCACATATGATGTGTGTATAATGGAGTATGCCTTCTTGGATCAATGTCAGTTTAGACACACTTTCAAGGTTTTGTTTAAAGCATTTGTCTTCAAATGATAACATCTGACCCTTTTTTTGAGACCAACACATTTAGAGCCTTCTTACGACTCCGATGTTGGTTAAGAGTCAACTCTGTGTATGTGATGCATGACTAAGAGTAGCAAACTGCTGATGTTTGTGTCACTGCACCACTACATGTCTTGTATTTTGCAGGAATATGGATCAGGGATATCCGATACAAGAGCAATCTGTTAATGACCCAACTCAACAAAATCCTAAAAAACTTAGAAAGCAAAAAGGTGATCAAAGCTGTCAAGTCTGTAGCAGTAAGTAAATCATCGATTATACTGCAAAGTTAACCCTAGACAGTTATCGTTGAAAAGGCTTTTGAGAGGCAAGATATTTTTCGACAGCATGATAGATCCTTGCTGCCCAACAAATGTTTCCAAAGGTACTTGGGTTAGTGACTGATAGTGAGTGAGTGAGTGAGTGAGTGAGTGTTTTATGCCTCTTACAGCAATATTTCAGCAATATCACGGCCAGGAACACCAGAAATGGGCTTCATACATTTTACCCGTGTGGGGAATTGAACCAAGGTCTTCGGCATGATGAGTGAATGTTTTAACAACTAGAGTCTCCCCCACTGCCCCTATTGACCATGAAGCAGAATTGAGTGAATTTTTGTATATATTATTTATATCGTATTTGATAATTGGTCGCAATCTCTTCCGGTCAACTTTCCGGCCAACTCAGAAAAACTAGCATCGGAGAGAAGCTGTCTATTGTTTGGTACGCGAGGGGTCATCTCAACACGGCAACTCGCAAAAATATCTTGTCGCAGTATTGTCTTTGGCGTGGTATTCGCAATATTTTAACGGCGCAGAAATAAAGCTGTTTACAGTATTATTTATATCATAGGTCTTTCACTAAATGTGAGGTTGTGTGTGGTAGTCGGCAATAGTGTGTGGTAGTCAGTTTACTCCCTTGACTCAGGAAGATGGTGCTTGTCCAGCAGATCCATTTCAGTTGGCGCTTTCGACAAGCATAGGTAACGGGGGCCAATTCCATACCAGAATCCCCACAGATGAAAGCACATACAACAATCTATTACACACAATATGTCTGGTCACACATGGAAGCCCTCACTCACTCCAGCAAGCATGGGGGGCGGTCGGGTAGCCTAGTGGTTACAGCGTTCGCTCGTCACGCCGAAGACCCGGGTTCGAATCCCAACATGGGTACAATGAGTGAAGCCCATTTCTGGCGTCCCCTGGCGTGATATTGCTGGAATATTGCTAAAAGTGGCGTAAAACCAAACTCACTCACTCACTCCAGCAAGCATGGAGTACTTTAAACTGGAGCAGTCTCCATATATTATAATATCATGTAAATAACGGACCACATAACCTTCACCAAACAAACAAACAAAATTAATTATAACTTGAAACATTGTTTCCAGAGGTTTTCATGCATTTGGAACACACCAGGGAAGAATATAGCTCAGACTCTTTAAATTTATTTTAAAAAATCATATTGGAAACAAGGGATGCTTATCATCTGGGGGTACTTGAGACCTAAATGAAAAAAAAGTGAAAGATAAAATTGGTGCATTTTATACATGATCATACGTTAATTTCCATGTTGATAGGTTGATCTCTCATTCTGGTTAGCAGGTTTGTTTTTTTCCAATTAAACCAGATCAGTCTCCTTTCTTGTTTTTTAATGTTCAATTTTTTAACTCTACCACTAGAGATGTAGTTATGTTCTAACATGGTTAATCATGTTAATAGTGACCCGTCTGTCCAAAAAAGACCTGGATCTTTTTGTATCTTTGGATTGATTTGTTTTCTCCTTGATTCTGAAGTGGCCTGTATTCAAACCTTCCTGTGTACAAAACACCTGTACAAGATAAAAACTTGTCCTGCTATGATGATATTTTTGTTACAATGCTAGTGAAAGCCTCCATGGTCTAATGGTAGAGCGTCCGGCGGAGAGAGGAAGGTCCGGGGTTCGATCCCCGACCGCGTCATACCTAAAGACGTTAAAAGATGGTACTTGTTGTTACCCTGTCTGGCGCTCTGCATTAAGGGGCTAAAACAAGGACTGGTCGGCTCGGAGTCAGTATACTGTGTCTGAGTGGGTTATTCATATTAAACTGCGACATGGTATCTCAGTGAGCTAGCACTATAAATCGGCATCAGTCCGGACTATTACAAGCAGCCACACACATGCATACACGTCGCTATATAAGTGCAATAATCTTGGACACGACGTTAAACCCCATTTCACCTCACCTCACCTACAATGCTAGTGATCTGTCTGATTGGTTGGTTACTTGGACAGTTGAATATGATGCCTCTATTGTGTAACGCAGGCCTCCAAGAAGAAGGTGTACATGCTTTACAACCTGGAACCAGACCGGACAGTGACTGGTGGGGCGTGGTACAGTGATCAGGACTTCGAGGCCGAGTTTGTGGAGGTCCTCAACCAACAGTGTTACAAATATCTGGATCAGAAGGTAGGCGGTCCTTGTGTTCATCAAATGATCAAATAACTTGGTTCCCTTGTAAAGTAAAAGGAGAAGTTAAAATTACTCTCTACATCGGTGCACCGGTGCATCGATATGATACATGTTACGATTTTGTCTATATCGATACAAGATAATACACTGGCTGCTTGCTAATATTTACCACTCGTTTAATGACCCCCCAGTGTTTTTGTCTGTATCGATACAAGATGATACACTTGCTGCTTGCTAATACTTACTACTCGTTTAATGACCCCCCAGTGTTTTTGTCTGGGAGTTATTACAAAAAGGTATGGTAATAAGCGCTCAAGTTCACTTATAAAAATAGCCGCTTTTAACATGTGTCTAGAGTTAGCTTTTCCTTTTGAACCAGCTCTGAAATATTAAAAGTCAGGAAGTTTGATTTGACGTAAGTATTCATATCGTGATACGTATCGCATCATGACCTTTGTATCGTGACCTTGTTGTATCGTTTCACCCCCACCCCCTACAGTATGTCATAAGGACCCTCTAACTTGACCCTTTAAATCCATACACTACAGATGTGTCTTGGATGTAGGCTAACACAACACATGAAATTGTAAGTGATGTTTGACACAAAATGTTTGGCAATACCTCTTTATTAATGTTAGTGTGTATCAATCTTGTGTTTTGACAAATAGCTCAGACTAAGCAGTTGTTAGGCAATGCTCAACCGCTAGGATGTGATCTTTGAAACTGTGTTCATGCCCATCTGTGGCATGTTGTTTGTAGTTGGTTGTTTAACACCACACTCCAGCTATATGACAGCGTCATGTAAATATGTCTGGACCAGACAATGAGCCATTTATATTATGAGCAATGGTCCACACCTTTGAGGTACAATGACCATTCGTGACCAACTCAGGTTATTCCGTGACAAGCCGAAGAGCGACTCGTGCCCCTCGTGGCCATTTTTGTGACCGGGTTCCGTCTTAGCGCAAACGGGCATACCTTAAACAATTGTCAATTCGTTGCGTAATGGTTCACATATTTCCCCATATATTATATATATTTCAGATGCTATTTAAAGCACATGGGGACGTGCGGAATTACACAGTATGATTGAACACATTTAACTGTGTCTTGGGTATATTTTTAGATGCAAGACATGTGTAATATCAAAAATTATTTCTGACGGATTCTTTGACGAAGTACTTGAAATCATACGTGCATTCTGATTGGTTTGTCGTGTTTTCGCACATAACATTCATCGATATGGGGACGAGTCTTCTTGCAGGTTACGGAAAGGGGCGAGTTGTGACGAATGGTATAATGACATGCAAAATACCAGGTCACTGAGCATTACCACCTGATCCATTCGCTCGCCTCTTACAACCATCATAGGTTGCTGGGGTTTCACCTGGATTCCACACAGGTAGTTTAAGGTTTAATTGTGTTTTTAAATTATCAGGTGTGTAACACATTCTACTTTAGAAACAGTTTTCCTTGTGAGCTTAAGTAGTTTAAGAATGTCTTGTCATGCAGTATTCCGACCAAGGTAGAAGTGCAGTGTTCAAGACTAAGAGGGGACCGTAGAGGTTATTTCAATAGTATTTGAATCGTGGGACCCTCAATTTTTCAACATTAAACATTGGGGTTATGACAACATACCCTTGCCTTTAATGGTTAGTTTGGAACACTGAATGGGGTACACGTGATGAAGGAATGAGTATCTACCTAAACAGTTGTTTGATGATTGTTTGTCAACATGAAATAATCAGTGATGTTAAGTGTGTGTGATTTGTCTTGCAGGCGGCCCAAGCTAGAGAATCTCAGATTGACCCTATAGCTCAGAAAAATGGTGCCTTTGCTCCCTCTAAAGATGTTTGGAAGTTCATATCAGAACTTGGAATAAGCAAAGTAAGATGTACTTAATTCATTATGTCAGGGAATAGTCATTGCTGGTTCTTGGCTGTTGTCCTAAGTGCATGTTTAATATGTTAGTCTTTGTTTCAAAATGAATGGGAGTGTATGCTGCAATCAGATTTGTTGAAAAATGTTGATAAATGGGATTCAAAGTTTAGATATCTCCTGGATGCTTCACTGAGGATGAATACTTTTCTTGACAAGCATCATGACCTAAGTTTGAGATCTGCGACAAACATACCACATCCAATATCAATGATATAGATAAAGATATCAGAGCATGATATTGAATCAACGAGTGGGAGTTGTTTATCGTACAATAGAAGACTGCAGGGAGAATAAACAAGGAGGGGCGCATTATGTAGGACTCTTCTTCATTTCTAGCTGAAAGTTTATTTATGTGTCTATTCTATTCAATATACCATATTCGACGTAATAAGCGCCCACAGTGATATTTGCTAATATATTGGCTAGTGAACAATCCCAATTAGCACCTCTTCTGATGGATCAATGTACACAAGACTTATTTATACGCATATAATACGCACTTGTGTGTTATATGCACCCTTACTTGTGGGCAATTAAATTTTGGAAAAATATAGGTCATACATAAAAATTTCAGGCTGTCAGCATAAACCCTGAAATGTATCTTTCAACTGTTTTTTTCCACCAAAATTATATTCTAATAAGAGCCCCCTATTTCTAATTTTGAGAGCGCCCTGGGCGCTTATTACGTCGAATACAGTATTGAGGATGTGATTAACGAGATCTATGTACAACCTGCATTGAGAAGTGGCATTTTAATTGGTTCTTGATTTCAAGCTCACATTCTCTGCTGGACATTGTTGGTCCAGGGTATTCCATAATAGAATTGAGATATAATATACAGGATAATAGAGGATGTAGAATGGGTGACAGCCTCAAAATGCAGCGACATCCAGTCTTTCTAGACAAGTCTTGAGGACAAGTGGAAACCTAATTTCACTTGTCCTTAAGAGCTTGTAGCTAGTCCTGCTTGAACAAGATAAAAATGTTTACTATGTTTTACATTGTCAAGTTTTATTTTGTTCAAATTTGTAGCAAGGTTGAAGTATTGAGACCTTGTTCAGAATTATAGCCCTAGTCACTCGTCAATGAGCACTACCAACATTGGATTTTCAATGTTTCCTCAGCACAATTTAGTAGTCTTGGACCAGTGGACTAGCGTGAATTTCAAAGACTGTGTGTTTGCTGACTCATCGATTTTCTATTTCCTCGGGGCAGTCAGGTAGCCGAGTGGTTAAGCGGTCTCGTCACGCAAATGACCCGGGTTTGATTCCTGACATGGGTACAATGTGTGAAGCCCATTTTTGGTATCCCCTGTCGTAATATTGCTCGAATATTGCTAAAAATGGCACTCTCTATTTTTCTCACCTAGGTCCAACTGTCCGTGGAGGACATTGAGACTATTCTTGACACTCTGATTTATGACGGCAAGGTGGAACGTACTATAGTGGCTGGACAAGGGACATCAGGGGACAGCGGTCAACTGAGACTGTACCGAGCCGTTAAACCGGTCATCCAACCCACAGGACTTGTGAGGATACCCTGTGGAACATGTCCAGTAAGTTGCTATCTGCCATCCTCCACGGCTGTCCAGTGAGAATTAACACATTGGATCCACTTGGCATATAGCAGGGTTCTCATGTATGGGTTCAATGGATAAAAAAGGAGTTTATGGGAGAGAATAAGTGCAACTTTTGTAGGTTACAAATTTTTACCGCTTTGGTGAAATCAAAAAGAACATATTGAATTTCAAAGCTACAACTTAACAAAATGAAGTAAGCAGGAAGTGTTCCTTTCGTCATTGTGAATATACTTAGATAAACATGATGAAGATTATATGAATTTTAAACTTGATGTCTATTTCTGTATTCCAGGTGTTTGAGCAGTGTCACGATGGAGGAATTGTCTCCCCTCAGACATGCGTCTACATGAAGGAGTGGTTGGACATATGACAGGCAGTGTTTTGTATATTTTGTAAATAAACAATGAGATTTAGTAATACATGGTGTGATGTTTCATTTCGTATCAAATAGCATGCCCAGAATATTCTCTCACAAAACAACCTACAGGTATATGTTGGGAGCAAGAAACGACAGATCTGGTGTTTTGTTTTGTAAAGAAACTGGAAGCACAATAAACAATCCATTGTAGTCTCCAATCAGATTTTACCACCTCCAGTCTGATATGCTGGTGTTATTTCCATAAAATCTGAAACGTCTCCTGAAACCATGAGGCCCATGAAGCTGAACATTTCTGATCCAGGCAATAAGGTCCCTAACATCCCCCCCAACACCCCACCATAACAGACATTGTGTGATGGAATGAGGGCCTGTTTTAAGATAAAGGTGTGTTTCTATAGGTGAGTCAGATGTATTACAGTTGTTCATGTGATTAGCAAGAAACTGTAACATATAAAAGGCCATAATAGGAGGATTTGCTTCCCATACTGGTACATTGTATTACATTTGTAATGCAAATATACACAATACCAGCACACACTGCAAATGGCATTAGACATAAATTCAGGGATGCATGCAGACTTCATCGTGATTCTGGGTTTCAAGAAGTCACACAGATAACAAAACGCTGTATTATACATAAAAAATCGTTTAATAAAATACTATGCCATACAGTATAAATATCTAAAAGAAAGTGCATAAAACTTGATTGTTAATCAAAACTGTCAATTCCAGTGAATAAAATGGACCAACTCTACTCAGACTCTAAGGCTATGAAATTAATATATACACTTAAGGCACTTCTACAGTATGTGCTTGGATGGACAATGCTAGTCTCTACAAAAAAATTATATTTACAAATAAGGCACTTCTACATTAGGAAGCATTGAAGTTTAATTATGCATAACACAATTAAATAACTTGACACTTAAATAAGACAACATTTGGAAGAAACTGACATCACTGGGGAAGCATATTGTATGTCTTACGCAGCATATTAAATTGAAAAAGACATTACAAAGCAGAATTAACAAGGGGTCAGACGGTAACATTAAGAGATCATCTTTCGTGGCATGATAAACTGTCCGAAAGCTTCAAGAAAAGGACAGTTTACTTTTGTTTCTATCCATGGGACCACAGGACACTGATCCTGATGTTGGTTTGTTGTTTAACGCAGCACTCAACAATATTCCCGCTATATGACGGCGGTCTGTAATTCATCAAGTCTGGACCACACGATCCAGTGATTAATATCATGATCATTGATCCACGCAATTGGGATACAATGACATGCATCAACAAAGTCAGGGAGCCTGACCACCCGATCCCGTTGGTCGCCTTTTACGACAAGCATAGTCACCTTTTACGGCATGCATTGATCCTGATGTAGTCTTGATAACTAGCTCATTCGTACTTTGTAGTGGCAGTTGTTCTGGTAAATGTGCTTTAATAAGAGATCAAGCATTGTGCACTTTCACTTATTATCTACATGGTCTATGTACTGTTATTCATTATCGCTGATTGCAAGATGTGTTCGTGTGGCTGTTGTTCTACGCCACAATATTCCAGCTGTATCACGGCGGCATGTAATTAATGAAGTCTGGACCAAACCACTAGTGACAGATACCATGAGCTTTGTCCCACGTGGGCAGGGTATGATGGCATACAATCAAACTATGTTGGTCACCCCATCCATTCAGTCACCACATATGACAAGGTTACTGGGGACCTATTTCAACCTGGAATCACAGCGGCGATCGGATTGTAATAACATATACTACTCAAAAAAAGTTCAAGATCACCCAATTTTCTCATATGACTATAGTTAATCTGTCATGTCATGGGTGTTCTTTACCTTTTGAGTATTATATAAGGGGCTGGTCCAGTAGCTCTATGTGCCAATCCTAATTATTTTGTATACAATCAATTAATATCAAGCATTTCATGTTGAAATAATAACAGCATGAGGAAAAACAGTTTTATGCTTTGATTGCATGCAAGCTTTTACCATTGGTTTTGAAGAAGAAATTGATAATTGACGTTTACTCAATCAACAACATTGGGTCCCTTGGTCCCAGGGATAGAGAAAGTTATCTCAAGAATCACAGTGGGAAATATCTGAAGCAATTTTAAGAGGCAAATATAAGAATCAGCAGAGGCTTTGTAAAAAGAGAAATATTTTGTGGTGCAAAACTCGTTCTCAGCACCTGTCTAAGTAACAGACAAGTCAACACAGTTGTGCAAGATGGACATTGTTGTTTTGGCAACTAGATCAATAGTTGGCTGTCTCAATAGTCGTCACTGGACTTGAGATGCCTTATGGCACAAATCTTGGTCACACGTTTTAGCCTTATGACCCTATTGGTACATGTTTTTAACCAAATCCCAATTTTGATGTATTGAATAAACTTGAATCACATGAGCATGATAAACATTCACACAGTAGAGTCATAGAATGTCACAACATTGTCTGCAATAGCTGAAGATGTTTCAAGTTTTCCAGGCCATGAATTGTGGAAGAATATTTTCACTTCCACAAAATTAAGAGTGATTGAATATGTTTACACTGCTTTCTTCAAATTTCAAGCCATATCACACCAAAAGATAAAAGGACTAGGCTTTACACTTGTACCCTGGTGGGGTATTGAACCCATCATCTGCAGCATGAAGAGCCACAAGGTGACTCAAGTTCCCTATTAAATATAAATTCAAAACAAAAAACAGTATGCTATTTTTTTAAGCCTGGAACCACATGAACTGACATGAACTGGCAAGCTTCTGTGTGAACATAGGTTCATTTAGCAGAGCGATTTGCTGAGATGGACTACATAAAATGTATCATGACATCAATTAAAAGGGATCCTCGTAGTCAGCCAATATAATGCCCTATGTTTTGTTCACCTTGTTCAATTAACAAAAAAGTCTTACAATTATTTTGTATCTATTCAATTACAAATACAGACATTCAATGCAATTTGAAATAAATATTAGACAATACAAACAAGCATATTATTGTCCTATAGCAAATGACTGTATCCACACTTCAAGTTACCTTCTGCTGAAATTTACAACCTAAAACTTGAATCTGTTGTTAGAAACAGATGGGAAAATATTCACTAACCAGTCAATTCTAGTTGGATAACTCAACTATCTATACAAAACATGTATCTAAGACACTGTCAGCCAGTTGCCGATGGAAGCCCAGCCATGATGGCAGCGGCGGTGGTGGCGGCAGCAGCCTATGTGGGAAGTGTGTGCGGGAGCTGCAGGGAGACGAGGATGATGGCGGCAACAGTGGCGCTTGAGCAGAGTGTACCAGAGGAAGACTGGCCAGAGTTTTCCGCAGTGGTGCTGGCCCTGCCAACACAATATGTAACCTTATCAACAATGTCTGTACTCAAATCATCATTTCTAGTGTGGGAAAGGCAGTGATGTCATACTGGGAGAGTGTGATCTTTTTCATGTAGGGTGACAAGGCACGTCTGACCTCTGACTTAAAGCATGCTTTATGCCATCTAGGTATGATGTAAACAGCCAAGTTTACAGAATCTAATGACCTAACTCCCATTTAAGCTGTCTCCGAGTGATCTTTGTGAAATGGCACAGGCATATCTGTAAGTGTAGGGGGCAAGGATTGATGTTACACTTTACCTGTGAGTGTGGGGGCACAGAGTGATGTGACACTTTACCTGTGAGTGTGGGGGCACAGAGTGATGTGACACTTTACCTGTGAGTGTGGGGGCACAGAGTGATGTGACACTTTACCTGTGAGTGTGGGGGCAGAGAGTGATGTGACACTTTACCTGTGATTGTGGGGGCACAGAGTGATGTGACACTTTACCTGTGAGTGAGGGGGCACAGAGTGATGTTACACTTTACCTGTGAGTGTGGGGGCACAGATTGATGTGACACTTTACCTGTGAGTGTGGGGGCACAGAGTGATGTGACACTTTACCTGTGAGTGTGGGGGCACAGAGTGATGTGACACTTTACCTGTGAGTGTGGGGGGCACAGAGTGATGTCACACTTTACCTGTGAGTGTGGGGGGCACAGAGTGATGTCACACTTTACCTGTGAGTGTGGGGGCACAGAGTGATGTGACACTTTACCTGTGAGTGTGGGGGCACAGAGTGATGTGACACTTTACCTGTGAGTGTGGGGGCACAGAGTGATGTGACACTTTACCTGTGAGTATGGGGGCACAGAGTGATGTGACACTTTACCTGTGAGTGTGGGGGCACAGAGTGATGTGACACTTTACCTGTGAGTGTGGGGGCACAGAGTGATGTGACACTTTACCTGTGAGTGTGGGGGCACAGAGTGATGTGACACTTTACCTGTGAGTGTTGGGGCACAGAGTGATGTGACACTTTACCTGTGAGTGTGGGTGCACAGTGTGATGTGACACTTTACCTGTGAGTGTGGGGATACAGAGTGATGTGACACTTTACCTGTGAGTGTGGGGGCACGGATTGATGTGACACTTTACCTGTGAGTGTGGGGGCACAGAGTGATGTGACACTTTACCTGTGAGTGTGGAGGGCACAGAGTGATGTGACACTTTACCTGTGAGTGTGGGGGCACAGATTGATGTGACACTTTACCTGTGAGTGTGGGGGCACGGATTGATGTGACACTTTACCTGTGAGTGTGGGGGCACAGAGTGATGTGACACTTTACCTGTGAGTGTGGGGGGCACAGAGTGATGTGACACTTTACCTGTGAGTGTGGGGGCACAGATTGATGTGACACTTTACCTGTGAGTGTGGGGGCACAGAGTGATGTGACACTTTACCTGTGAGTGTGGGGGCACAGAGTGATGTGACACTTTACCTGTGAATGTGGGGGCACAGAGTGATGTGACACTTTACCTGTGAGTGTGGGGGCACAGAGTGATGTGACACTTTACCTGTGAGTGTGGGGGCAGAGAGTGATGTCACACTTTACCTGTGATTGTGGGGGCACAGAGTGATGTGACACTTTACCTGTGAGTGAGGGGGCACAGAGTGATGTTACACTTTACCTGTGAGTGTGGGGGCACAGATTGATGTGACACTTTACCTGTGAGTGTGGGGGCACAGAGTGATGTGACACTTTACCTGTGAGTGTGGGGGCACAGATTGATGTGACACTTTACCTGTGAGTGTGGGGGGCACAGAGTGATGTCACACTTTACCTGTGAGTGTGGGGGGCACAGAGTGATGTCACACTTTACCTGTGAGTGTGGGGGCACAGAGTGATGTGACACTTTACCTGTGAGTGTGGGGGCACAGAGTGATGTGACACTTTACCTGTGAGTGTGGGGGCACAGAGTGATGTGACACTTTACCTGTGAGTGTGGGGGCACAGAGTGATGTGACACTTTACCTGTGAGTGTGGGGGCACAGAGTGATGTGACACTTTACCTGTGAGTGTGGGGGCACAGAGTGATGTGACACTTTACCTGTGAGTGTTGGGGCACAGAGTGATGTGACACTTTACCTGTGAGTGTGGGTGCACAGTGTGATGTGACACTTTACCTGTGAGTGTGGGGATACAGAGTGATGTGACACTTTACCTGTGAGTGTGGGGGCACGGATTGATGTGACACTTTACCTGTGAGTGTGGGGGCACAGAGTGATGTGACACTTTACCTGTGAGTGTGGGGGGCACAGAGTGATGTGACACTTTACCTGTGAGTGTGGGGGCACAGATTGATGTGACACTTTACCTGTGAGTGTGGGGGCACAGAGTGATGTGACACTTTACCTGTGAGTGTGGGGGCACAGAGTGATGTGACACTTTACCTGTGAGTGTGGGGGCACAGAGTGATGTGACACTTTACCTGTGAGTGTGGGGGCACAGAGTGATGTGACACTTTACCTGTGAGTGTGGGGGCAGAGAGTGATGTCACACTTTACCTGTGATTGTGGGGGCACAGAGTGATGTGACACTTTACCTGTGAGTGAGGGGGCACAGAGTGATGTTACACTTTACCTGTGAGTGTGGGGGCACAGATTGATGTGACACTTTACCTGTGAGTGTGGGGGCACAGAGTGATGTGACACTTTACCTGTGAGTGTGGGGGCACAGAGTGATGTGACACTTTACCTGTGAGTGTGGGTGCACAGTGTGATGTGACACTTTACCTGTGAGTGTGGGGATACAGAGTGATGTGACACTTTACCTGTGAGTGTGGGGGCACGGATTGATGTGACACTTTACCTGTGAGTGTGGGGGCACAGAGTGATGTGACACTTTACCTGTGAGTGTGGGGGGCACAGAGTGATGTGACACTTTACCTGTGAGTGTGGGGGCACAGATTGATGTGACACTTTACCTGTGAGTGTGGGGGCACAGAGTGATGTGACACTTTACCTGTGAGTGTGGGGGCACAGAGTGATGTGACACTTTACCTGTGAGTGTGGGGGCACAGAGTGATGTGACACTTTACCTGTGAGTGTGGGGGCACAGAGTGATGTGACACTTTACCTGTGAGTGTGGGGGCAGAGAGTGATGTCACACTTTACCTGTGATTGTGGGGGCACAGAGTGATGTGACACTTTACCTGTGAGTGAGGGGGCACAGAGTGATGTTACACTTTACCTGTGAGTGTGGGGGCACAGAGTGATGTGACACTTTACCTGTGAGTGTGGGGGCACAGAGTGATGTGACACTTTACCTGTGAGTGTGGGGGGCACAGAGTGATGTCACACTTTACCTGTGAGTGTGGGGGGCACAGAGTGATGTCACACTTTACCTGTGAGTGTGGGGGCACAGAGTGATGTGACACTTTACCTGTGAGTGTGGGGGCACAGAGTGATGTGACACTTTACCTGTGAGTGTGGGGGCACAGAGTGATGTGACACTTTACCTGTGAGTGTGGGGGCACAGAGTGATGTGACACTTTACCTGTGAGTGTGGGGGCACAGAGTGATGTGACACTTTACCTGTGAGTGTGGGGGCACAGAGTGATGTGACACTTTACCTGTGAGTGTGGGGGCACAGAGTGATGTGACACTTTACCTGTGAGTGTTGGGGCACAGAGTGATGTGACACTTTACCTGTGAGTGTGGGTGCACAGTGTGATGTGACACTTTACCTGTGAGTGTGGGGATACAGAGTGATGTGACACTTTACCTGTGAGTGTGGGGGCACGGATTGATGTGACACTTTACCTGTGAGTGTGGGGGCACAGAGTGATGTGACACTTTACCTGTGAGTGTGGAGGGCACAGAGTGATGTGACACTTTACCTGTGAGTGTGGGGGCACAGATTGATGTGACACTTTACCTGTGAGTGTGGGGGCACGGATTGATGTGACACTTTACCTGTGAGTGTGGGGGCACAGAGTGATGTGACACTTTACCTGTGAGTGTGGGGGGCACAGAGTGATGTGACACTTTACCTGTGAGTGTGGGGGCACAGATTGATGTGACACTTTACCTGTGAGTGTGGGGGCACAGAGTGATCTGACACTTTACCTGTGAGTGTGGGGGCACAGAGTGATGTGACACTTTACCTGTGAGTGTGGGGGCACAGAGTGATGTGTCACTTTACCTGTGAGTGATGTAGGGCACTGTGTGAGCAATCTGTGTTGTGGTCGTTGCTTGTGTGCTGGTGAGAGGTCGAGGTACACTGGAACAGATCCGTGCTGCATGACTTGGGCATTTCACTGAGCCCACATAACCAGGAATCTGTCAACAGTAACATTAACGTCTTGAAATAGGAGACACTCTAAGTGGCCCATTGGATAATTTATAGTCAATGAAATCTTTCAATTCACAATAAACTCTATTCAATAAAACAAATATAATGTGTGACTGATTTTGATTAAAGGCAGATATTCAGCAAGTCGTGGTGCAGGACTATGATTAAGGCAGTCTGTAAGTAGTTTGGCTTCAATAAATCAGGACAAACGACTCAGGATTGACTCTTCCTAATGATATTGCTTGGTACTCTTCCACGTACCTGAATATTATATAATTCATAGATTTCCGCCATATGTATTGGCCGAGAAGTAGTCAGATGTCATTCAACAGAAACCAATATTGATAATCTCAGTACTGACTTGAGTTTACTAAGAACAGAATGGGAAGTACCTGAAAGTGGTATCTCTCCAAATCAACGCAAATCAATCTCCATTTATGTGAACTTTTCTCTCTTTATTATGTAAAAAATATTTATAGACTTTATATGATAATACCTGTTTGTATGGACCCGAAAAACAACAACAAATATCAACCATGCTTTTTACGGGTCCATAAAAACAAGTATCACATAAATTCTACAACCGTAAAATATGAAACACCTACCTCCAGCAGTGTCCCCGGTGGACAACGCATCCAGCTGGAGTTATCGACCCTGACCATGAGATTCCTGTCGTAACAGTGGGCGTGGAAACATCTGGGTGTGAGGACTGGTGGGGCTCCCTCAGACTAAACAAGACAACAAATATCATACATTTTCACCTCCACACTGGAGTACATTTGAAGCAGATGATGGTCCTGTGCTATTGTAAGTGAAAACTGACCTTTGAGATATTTGAGAGAAAACATCGGCTGTCCTTAGAGAACACCTCCAGCGTGATGTTGGACGGATCTGTTGAGGGCACCTTCCAACACTCATCCTGTTGACAAACATACTCCAATGGCTCAAAACAATACATGTGTATAGTTCGTTTGTAATCCTCATTGAACATTGGCTAAATCTCCATACAATTGAGATCTCCAATACAAACATAAACAGGCAGTTCTGTATGGTGAATAAAATAACAATGGCCCAACTAAATGTTGTAGACATATACCACCCTGTCATTTCTTAGCAACATGGCATCTACAGTCGAGCCTGGAAATTCCAGCCTAGTGGTAAGGGTGGTTACTGAACCTTTATAGTTAGTTAACACCCTTGCCCCAGGAAGACGACTGTATCCATGTGGGGAATCAAACTCAGGTCTTTGGCATGATGAGCAAATGCTTCAACTATTAGGCTACCAAACTGCCCTTTAACCTGAATGATGACTGTATCCATGTGGGGAATCAAACTCAGGTCTTTGGCATGGTAAGCAAATGCTTTAACTATTAGGCTACCAAACTGCCCTTTAACCTGAATGATGACTGTATCCATGTGGGGAATCAAACTCAGGTCTTTGGCATGGTAAGCAAATGCTTTAACTATTAGGCTACCAAACTGCGCTTTAACCTGAAGATAGTAACTCTATAGGTAGCAGTCTACTCACCCCTGGCTCGGACTCGAACACTCGGCAGGGGGTGAGATGTGGGTTGGTGCTACATTTTGCTTTGTCCCAGTGCAGGAAGTGACACCCAGGGGCCCTGTGGAGAAGCATGAGACAGCATGATACACACATGCTTATAAGACTTATGTGATTATCAGCAGATTCAGGTCTTCCAAAGATATCTTTCTGAATGCAATGAAAATCTGGCATGTTGCTATAATAAACAAAGCAATAGGATCATTAATCATTTCCAAAACACAAAACATATACAATTGTATAAACTAATCATGCAGCTACACTTTGATCATGACACAGGAAACGCATGATGGCTTTAGTGTGTGCATATGGACTCAGGATTTTGACTTGTGGCTTCAGTTGAAGACTGCTATATGCATGATGTCTCACTTCACTCACCGTTGCTGACAGAAATATTCCACTTCATATTTACAATGGGAAGGGAGTCCAAAGCTACACCCAGCCCCTGAAACAGAACACCACATCCTGGTACTTCATGTTGTAATGTTGAATTCTGTTCATATTTTATCATCCAAGTTTCACAAGTTTTGCAGTAAAGAGCCATCAAAGTATGGTTTAGAGTAGTAACCTCGCCTGTACTTTGTAACGTTTGGCTGAACCTGGTAAAGACTGTAAATGTCCGATTAACAAATTAAATTTACCAGCCTGATCGTCTGATAAAAGAAATATAGCCACTGAATGTATAAATCTCAAGTACTTGACGTGAAGATGGAAACATCTTCTTGAGGCCTGATAAAAATACAGTTGTACCGGACATATTATCGGGAAAGATTAATTTCAATGACTGCCTTTGACAGAACTTCAAACCATCTGCCTTTCAAAATTACACTGATTAAAGATAAATTCCTATTCAGTTAAATAGTCATGTGTGCCAATGATTATGCTCAAGTCTGGATGCCGGACAGAATAAGGCAAAGAATAGGAAAAGAGTTACTTCCCTTTATAGACGGGGTCATATGTGTAAGTTCATGTCAGAGAAAACATATATACATGTCTACAGCCGGATCGGAATTCTATGAGCAGTGACATCCCATAGCTGGGATCATTCATACACAGTTTCAGCTCCATAGGCCTTGTAGTTTCAGAGGAGGTGTTGACAAACTTAAACTTAACAAAGGACGACAATCATGTCATGACATTAACATGATGAGTCAGGTGAGCTAAAAAACTTTGATGAAGCTTCAGCAGATGCTGATGCATTCTTGAAGGCAAGAGGAAAACTATACAACAATTTACAGAATTCATGAAAACATTATAGCAACAACAGGCCAACAGATCTAGGAAAGTTGTGCAAAAATTGTCAGGATACAGGCAGGCAGGCAGGCTGACAAGTCATTAATACTGAACAGAGAAGAATGTCTTGGGAGCATGTTTCAAGATATTTGCTTGACAAGGCGATACACAACATTCATGCAAATAATATGTATGCTGAACTTGATTTTTATGATCTTGCACTGCAAGACATAATCCAGCAAAGAAGCAAAGCAATGTCACTATTATCAGCAAACCAATAATACTTCATGATGTGCAAAGTGAAATTAAGATTTATTTCCAAAAAGCCATGAAAAACATAGGTAAAGAATGGTGACAAGACAAGAAGCAAGTAATGTTTGTTACTTTACATCAAACTGCATCATATGCAAAGTTGGGTGAAGCTTTGTCCGATATATTGAAACAAACAAGGTTATCTAAAGCATATTAATGATTATTTTGTTCACATCATGGCATGAAAGCTAAAATTAGGACTGTAGACATTTACTGATTGTGTGAAATCCATGTGTTTTAGCACATGCTGCTGACAGATCAAGGATCATAATCATAGTGAATTCAGTATTCAAACCCAGGATCCTGGCATAGTAAGAGGAGACAACTCCATACAACGTGTGGCTCTTTAAGACCAGTCATGCTCCAGTAGGTGTTAGAAGATATGGGACGGTGGACAAAACAATAAAAGAAAGTTTCCTGTTGAGTGTGTAAGAAATACAAAAGCTGTAACTTACCTTGCAGGAAGCCACAACATTGATGAGGTCAACACGCAACATGCAGCACATGCTGACCACTTGTTACAGTAGGGCTAGCTAACTCATGCACTTTACGACACTTAGTCCCACCTCGCCCCCACAGATACACATCAGCCTGACTGTAGTCCACCTTATACCACCCCGAGTCCTCGAACAGGGCAAGGGTGATCGAGTCAATGAAAGTCAGGTGAGGCTGAAACAGACAAATGAGTGAGTGAGTTAGAATGGTTTTATGCCGCTTTTAGCAATATTCCAGCAATATCATGGTGGGGGACCTTAGAAGTGGGCTTCACACTTTGTAACCACGTAGGGAATTGAACCTGGGCCTTTGGCATGATGAACGAACGCTTTAACCACTCGGCTACCCCACTGCCCCAACAAATGAATGACAAATAAGTAAAAGTCCATATATAAATATAACATTCAGGCTTTCTAGTGCACTGAACATGCTTATAGATTATGGTGCTCCTCAAAAGCTTGTCCATTTTTGTGTGAGGTTAACTGGATTTCATTCATATTCACTGCATGTTTATTTGTTGTTTAACGCCGCACTCAGCAATATTCCAGCTATATGATGGCGTTCTGTAAATAATCGAGTCTGGACCAGACAATCCAGTGATTGCATCGATCCACGCAATTGGGATCGATGACATGCATCAACCAAGTCAGCGAGCCTGTAACTCGCCTTTAACGACAAGCATAGTCGCCTTTTACGGCAAGTATGGGTTGCTGAAGACCTACTCTACCCCTGAATCTTCACGGGTCTCACTGCATGTAAAAATATCAGATCAGAGGTCAGTAAATCAGAATCAACCTCCAGAATGATTAGCTGTCTGGAGAAATTAAGGACAAATGCATGTAAAATATTAAAATACAAGTAACAATATGTTTAAAAAAATATAAGTACTTATGTCCTGATAATGGTGATATGCAACTTCACAACTGTAGGTCAAGTCTATGTTTAATGTTAATACCAGTAGTTGTGACAATAGCGGGGTTGCCTTCCATCTCTCTTACCATGCCTTGCTTGGCAGCCATTATTGATCCCTGCATTGTACGAGAGTCCCAGTGGGACGTGTTCTGGAGAAAACAAGGAGTACACAGCTGAAGTCATACCCTCAAATTCTGATTGGCTAGACAATTAACTAAGTATCAAGTAATTAAGTATAGAGACCTCGAAATATCAGCATAGGCCATAGAAGAAGGCATTTTATGTGAATCGGAGAATTCTGTTTGTTATATAGTTAGCCAGTTATGACAGTGTGCAATGTGCTTGTTATCTTTGATATCCCTACCACAGAATGTAAACTGGTTGCCTGGTTGGTCACACATTGGCTTTAGCTGCATTAAAACTTCTCTTGCTTTAATTGTACAGGGAAATCAGTCAAAAACATGAGTGGAAGCAGCTGGTTGGGTCTGTGGAAGCTGGGAGGACCCATGTCCCTACGTTAAGATAAAGTTAGAAAGGATGCCATTAGCTTGGCAAAACCAGCCTGGCACATGATGATTTGAAGCAAGAGGTCAGCTGTTTTCACTCAGGTATTTTAATCAAAGTAAATTGCACACTGTCATAGCAGGATAGTAATACCTTGTGATTTACAAATTCAGAACGGTACATTGTGAAGCATTTTAATAAAATACACTTTCAACATTATAAACACTGAACAGTAACTTTAAATGAGTGAGTATTGTTTTGTGCAGCTTTTTGCAATATTCCAACAATACCACGGTGGAGGACACCAGAAATGGGCTTAACACATTGTACCCATGTGGGGAATCGAACCCGGGTCTTCTGTGTGACGAGCGAACGCTTTAACCACTAGTCTACCCGACCGCCCCAGTAACTTTAAAACAGATTCCATCAAGTTTTGACAAACATGGACAGATGCAAACTCCTCACCTGAACAGAGACTGATAATAATCATGTTTATATTCTCAACATAATGACCACTCATACTGATAAGCATGATAAGAAGTCCTTACTCTGATATCCATCGGCCCTCCATAATCTGTCTTATCCAGACAATGGAAATGTTCTTGAGCTATTCTTTTAACTTGTGGTGTCACCAGCCGCATAACGTTATCTTCAAGACGGAGAACTGGCGAGGGATGGACGGTACAGTTCAGGCCTACAACAACCAGCAGTCAGTGAGAACCGTAAATGTTCCAAGTCAACTGCCATCAGCAACATTCCAGCTATATTACAACATCCTGTCACTTTGTGAATGCTGTTTAACACCACACTCAGCAATATCCCAGCTATATGACGGCGGTCTGTAAATAATCGAGTCTGGACCAGACAAGCCAGTGATTGACATCATGAGCATCGAGCAACGCAATTGGGATCGATGACATGCATCAAATAAGTCAGCGAGTCTGACCACCCGATCCTGTTAGTCGCTTCTTACGACAAGCATGGGTTGCTGAGACCAATTCTAACACCGATTTTCATGGAGATCCTGTAAGTAATCATGTATGGGCTAGCAACCAGATTAATGACTGACTTATTAAATAATCCATGCTCAGCCTTTGAAATTCATGCTACAAAATTAGTTTTTCCTTTGTGGTGGTCATTTCTAGAAAAGAATCAACATAAGATAAATTTGACTATCTTTATTGCTGTATTCAACGTAATAAGCACCCCGCTCTAATAAGCGCCCACGCAAGTGAACAATCCCAATCAGCATCCCTTCTGATTGATCAATGTACACAAGACTTATTTATTTGTGTATAATACGCACTCGTGTGTTATATGCACCCTTAATTATGGGCAATTAAATTCTGGAAAATATATCTGTCGTATATTAACAGTTCAGACCGTCAGCATAAACCACAGAACTTATCTTTCAACTGTTTTTTTTACAAAATAATATTCTAATAAGAGCCCCCTTTTTCTAATTTTGAGAGCGCCCTGGGCGCTTATTACATCGAATACGGTATTATTGAAACATAGCTAACAAACTAGAGACACATGGCTCTGTAGCTCACCTGACTTTAGGCTGAAATAATTTTATGAAGCAACATCTATAGTGAGTTACAGAGGGCCCTCTTTGAAGTGCAGTAAACCTTGCCTTGATTGTCGAAGAAATGGCCGTTTTGACTTTAGCAGTCAAAGGGTAGCTGACACACAAGTCTAATTAGCCTGAATGCAGGCCTGTCATCTGTGGACAGTGAGGACCTTCTTGAGCTTTGTTTTGCTGTTTACACCTAAGGTGATGGATGGTGAAACTTGGCCTGGACCATCCTACTTACAGCTCCTCCCAATGTTGGTCAACCCCCCTTCATTTCAAAGTCATGTTTGGTTTCCATGGCAACCATATATGTGCAAACCTGCTGCAAACCTTTTGGCATTGCACCCAATGAATGCATAACATTTGATGAAGGTGGCAGACTGGTGTGCAGTGGGGCAAAAAATTTGGTTTTCAAATTTTGCACTTTGATTTTATTGCCTATGACCCGATGACAGCATTTTCAGTTTGGTGACACTGTCTAGTATTATGCTGTAACAGTTGAATCAAGGTCAACATTCATAATATCACAAAAATGGAACACATACCTAAGGCCCCACTACTAACTACACCCTGCCATATTTTAGTACATTTTGAAAAGATGACTGATTAATAGCCGTTAATGTGTTTCTAAATGGATGTTAAACGTTGTATCAAAAATCAGTGAGCAGGTGTTTAAGACGCCATAGCTAAGATCACTGAAACAGTTTCAGCCTTGAAGTTTCTTAGGAGATGTTGAAAATGCAGCAATGCTTGAAAAACAATGCTTGAAAAACAATGATAGTATATGTTATAATTGAAAACCACACACTTGCTGCATACCAAAACAATAATGATACATGCAGTAATGGCGGAGTATTGGCAAAAAATGACATGTTCAATATGGCTGCCATGGCGGCCATGTGTAAAATCAGATCGGTATTGTGTGAGCAAGGTTTAGAGACACTACAGCTGGGATCATTCAGTTTCATAGGTCTTGTAGGTTTCAGTGGAGATGTTGAAAGTACAACAGTTAACAACAGATGGACACTACATTATGACTCTGTCAGGTGAGCTAAAAATTCAAATCCTCTGAATTAATGTAGAAGGCTTTCTTTATACTGACCATTTTCATTGCATTTTCTGTATTTATTGAAGAGCTTCTTTGAAAACCCCAGGGCATGGAATATTTCATGCAGAGCACTCTGAAACATGTAATTTTGGATTAATAACAGTCTGTAAACGATGACAACTGACGTGTAAGCTTTTGCTATTGTCACCAAATCATATCAAATCAATTCATTAATAATTGTAAATCAACATATTCCTCTTTAAGCATGTTAAGCATACTTCTAAGATCAGATACTTGTTTTTCTTCAAAGCATTAAGCCCCTCATGATGACACTAGAGGGAGACCACCTGCCAACAAGGCACACACTAATCAGCAGTTCCACTAAATTTTGTAGATAAGGGGTAATCTCCACTCCCTCTTTGTATAGTCACTGTGCTGAAATGGAGCCCTTCTCATCCACACTGATTCTTGACTGTTTAAAATTCAGCTCCAGTAGTTTGTTTTCAAGCACTTTATTTACGAAATAGTTAACTTAAGTACATGTACAATATTTTCCATTAAGCAGAGTTAAACTGAAGTTAAAAAATTCTATATTTCTTGAAGCAGCTACACACAAATATAAATCCATTTCTAAGAAAGAATATAAAAAGGTCTGTCTGTTATGGTCTTCAGGAGATCTGTGTGTTAAATATTTACTGCATTTGAGTATGTTTTTATGCTTTAGTGTGTATGAACCCTGAATATGTTGCAAGATTTACATCCTGTGTGAGCACAGCAAGGACGAACCAAATCAGTCTCTGGAGAAGGACGCATGTTTGATAAACAGGGACTGGATGATGCTGTGAATTATCTATAAAAGAACTTCATCTACTCTTCTATTACTGTACCCAATATATCTTTTCTTTGTTGAAGCCAAATCTTCTTAATGTTGATGGGCAGAAGTTGACATGTCCAGCCACAGGACGGTCCGTCTGGTCCACTCGGCAGTAGGACGCATAGGCTAACACTGTGTCTCCCTGTTGAAATATTAGTGGATGTAATATGCTATACTATCATAAAACAATGAATACAAGGTAATCATAAAATACAACTTCAAACTATACTATACAATTCTTTTTCCTTCAGCTTTCCAGCTATTGTAGAACTGCTGGAAAAGGGAGTGAGAGAGTTGGGTTTTATGCCGCTTTTAGCAATATTCCAGCAATATCACCCAGGGAACACCAGCTTGGAAGGCAACAACGGCAGAGGGTGAATGTTGTTTTATGCTACCATCAGCATTATTCCAGCTGTATATGTTCGACTCTTGGTCAGACAAACCAGTGGTTGATATTATGAGCAACATCCCCAAGCCATTAGGCCTCACCATCTGATCTGATTTAGTTGCATCTTATGGTGGAACATACTGTCAAAATTTTGTCAAAGTTTGTCACAGAAACTGATCCTATGTCTCATCCAATTTTGATTGACGTTGATGTAATTTAGCCAATCAGAATGCAAGAGACCCTCAGTCTTGTGTCCTGCCCTTGAATGTAGGGCCTCACTTTTTCAAGAAGAAACCTGAACGCTCCTGTGTTCATTCCTAGTTGACATAGACACTGGAATACTCTCAGTTCAACACTTGGAGTGAGTGCGTGAGTATGGTTTTACGCCGCTTTTAGCAATATTCCAGCAATATCACGACGGTGAACACCAGAAATGGGCTTCACACATTGCACCCATGTCGGTCTTCGGCGTGACGAGAGAACGCTTTAACCACTAGGCTACCTGACCGCTCCTCCAACACTTGGAGAAGAGTATTGTAGGCATTAAGCTGACGCCTCCTCTGCAGCCAATCCTGCCACCATATATTCCTTTGATACATGGATGCTGCCTCCTCATTTTTACAATAGAGCACAATGCACAAAATACACATAACAACAACAAAACATTCTTCCTGCCATGTTATCTTGGCAAGATAATTCCTGCAAAAACTTTAAGGAGTGTAAACAGCACATCATTGACCAAAAAATTTGGTCAATGTTTTCTCTGACCAAGCTTTACATAAATTGATGGTGTAATGGGGGCGTAACATAGTTCAGATTAACAGGGTTTCACTCACTCACTCTACATCAAACAAATTATTAACAGTTAATAAATACTCACAGAGCCAGTACAGACACTGGTGATCTGTGCAGTGACATACAGAACATAGTCCGCCTTCTCTATACCGGCACCATCAGGTTCGTGGTGGGATGGTACAGACTGGCTCTTTCCACTGTAGATGGAGTAACCCCTCAAATGGGATTTTGGTATCTGCAATTGTTGCCTCATAACTTTATCACCATGATCATCACATTGTGAATTAATTTCAAATTTGACAAACCCTTTAATACTCGATTAATAAGTTACCTGAAGATGGTTGACAGTAATAGTGACTATTTTCTGCCATGTTATTTTTGTCATAAACATTTGCTTAAATAAATCTTTTAGAAAATACACTCACTGATCATGATGATTTATATCACATACATAACACATTAGCAAAAGCATAGTTAAAAGATACATCTTTTCAACATGTTCAAGGTGACAGAAATCTTATTTCTTGTTTTATCCAAGAGCTGAGACTAGAGTTAGTAAAATTTAAAAGATATTTTTAAAGGATGTGTTTGATTTGGGGGTAAAAGGTTGTTTCTTATTTTGACAATAGCCCTGTCAAGGCTTGTGGCATGTTGACCAAGAAGAACCGTAAACAGAGACAAAATTAACCAACCAACAAACAGAAACTATTCTTCTAGTTCTTATAATGCTAATTGTGACCATGGTAATACCTTGAAATAATCCATGCAATAGTCTTGTTTTATGCCATCGAGTTGGGAACACCTACAAGAGTAAAGTATGAATGGTTATGGATATAATGACTTGAACATAAGTAAAATACATTTACTGAGCATTTTAAGCAATATTTTCATGTCTGCTGCCTGTAAATAATATACTTAAAATAAGTTAAACCTTAATTGTATCATGTCACCAAGATACCAAAACCTGTAACATGCATATGAATCATAATATTTAAGCGTCAGGTGGTCAAAAGCAATATTGGGTATTCATTGAAGTTCCTGCAATCTGATTGGCCGAAAGTGTCAATTTCTTTTGCATTCATTTCCCAAACAAAAAAGCCACCTCTACCGAGGCTGAGTACTTTCACCCAATCTCAATGAAAGTAGAGAGAATTTGCATGCAGCCCCATGATATACTCATGAAGAATTCTTGAACTTTTAGTGTTGTTTTGGTATCATGCACATTGTGACAACTCCTTAAAAGTGAATGAGTGCATGGCGTTTTAAAGCCACTTTAAACAGTATTCCAGTTATATCATGGCTTGTCAGCTTAATGTGGGAGGAAAGCCTGAAGGATGCAGGTCTTAGATGTTTGCCACTTAGTAAAACCCTTGAGCAAAAGGGTCTTCAGCAACCCATGCTTGCCGTAAAAGGTGACTATGCTTGTCGTATGAGGCGGCTAATGGGATCGGGTGGTCAGGCTTTCTGACTTGGTTGATGCATGTCATCATCACAATTTTCGTGGATCGATGCTCATGTTATTAATCACTGGAGTTCAGAATTAAAAATTGGCACTAGTCCTGTAGTCCTTACCAAACTGCCCAATGGTAAAGGTATCCTAAGGACTAGTAGAAATTGGCCCATTTTAAGGGTTTTGCTGTATGCTATCATAATAAGGACTAGTGGACAAAAACTGTTAGTTGTCTGGTCCAGACCCGATTATTTACAGACCGCCATCATATAGCTGGAATATTGTTGAGTGCGGAGTTAAATAACAAACAAACCAAACCAATCATTAGCAAAGGAATGGCGCAAACAAAGAAAGATACATAATCGGGGCAAACAAGCATTCAAACCAACGATCATATATTTCCATCGTGCCCAAGCGACGCAGCAATGTACAATGCCTGTCCTCCAAAGCAAGTTGATAAACATTACCAAAAGGAACAATCATCTTTTGCAACATAGAAGCACTTAGTCACTTGTGTCCATTATGCGTGGTTTCTCGCCTCTTGTCTTGATTGACAGGCACTATGAAAATTGTTAGACCCTTCTCTGTGTTGATTGGCTACTGAGTTTAGAGGTGCGCCACTTTATGTTTAACATTTTATGGAATACATTTTGAGGCATGACTGCTTAATTCTATGTTAGTAACAAGGTTATTGAATTAAGCAGTCATGTAACAATGTATTCCCATGGCAATGTTTACTGACCTATCATCATGATCACATATGTACCTGTGTTGATTCATAGGATTGTCTGTCATTACAATATCATTGTTTCTGTTGTGGAATTTAATTACTATAAGGATTGAACCCGTATATCTTCCCCAGTTCATTGAGTCAATCCTTAATTGAATCAGGTTAAAGACACTGATAATCATCCCAACATCTTATCACTGACCAATCAAGAGTGAAAACATTTCATCCACATTCTGGTATTAACTCTACTAATAGGGTACACAATGTCATAATACATTGCTATCTTAGATGGCCTGAAAAACGTAAGCAAAAGAGTGCCCACTTTTGAATCTGAAATGAATAAAATACCCTAGGCACTAATCATGCTAATAATGCTAATTAAGTCAGTTCTGTCAAATTGAATCCCAAAATTCCTTACTTTCCCTTGTTGATTCCTGATGGCCATGTTTTGGTGCATGGTGTCCTTGACAGCAGGAGAGGTCCCACCACGGGTTTGACTGTGAACAAGACGGTACAGTTAAAATCGTTAATCAACATGATCATGCTGGCACCGTGGGGACTTGGAGAGAAGGTGTTCCCAGCACCCCATTGATAGCCGTTTGAGGTGTCTATATCGGGAACCATGTTGGGTTCCAGCGAACTCATGGGCTCAGGCTCTGTGACTTGGTTGTGGTGTGGATTGTTGCTCATCATATCAGTCACTGGATCGTCTGGTCAAGTCTCAATTACTTATAGGTTGCCGTCATATAGTTGGAATATTGCTGACTGGAGTCAAAGCAAAGCCCCCCCACAAACACATATCATTTGATAAACAGGAAAAAGCACATGAAAACTGATCATTTTAACAATGGGTTGGCAGATACATTGATGGATCATGAAACTACTAGGGAATTAACCTCTAAATTTGTAACTGATAATTAAAAATCCATAAATTTCATAATCAAAATTATAATTGAGGTTTAACTAGTCTATGTGTTTTCCATTTCCATAATTTCAGGGTTAAATAACTTGAGTACACTGTATGTAACCTTTCATAAACAAATAAACAAGTGTAGACAACTTTTTTCGATCAAAATTATCAGTTTGGAAAGTGAGACAGGAGATGTATTGATGCGTTAACAAATGATTCTGCCCACACGTTTCCTTCTTTACAACAAATATTTTCAGGCTCTCTAGCAATAAAATAGCTTGTTCAGTATCTATTTCAATATTTAATATAGGAAAATACATTTCAAACAAACATTTGTGTTGATACACATGTCACAGACAAAACTGTATGTTTAAGGCGTGAGTGAATTTGAGATTTGATTGAAATACTGCAATGTTATGTAATCGATGAATGTTTATTCATACATGCACAGCATCTGAAGCTTGTGCAGGAAACAACTGTGAATATGGTAAAGGAAAGACTTATAAAAAATTACATCTTCACGTTACCTCAAGCCCTTTACAGTGATACTTTGAACACTGAACATGAAGCGCTAGATAGTGTATAGCAGTGAATAAGGAGCAAAGGTTATGTGTGCTTGACCATGTTGTGTGTTACTGTTGGCTGTTTTATGCCATCTGCATAGCATGGTTGACATGATTGAAACATGACTTGGTTTACATGGTCTAATTACATAATTTCATGAGACATATATGTTATATATACCTAAAACTTACTCTCAACATTTACCTAAATCATATTTAGATTACATGATAAAGTTCTGTTAACAATAAATTATGTGCTATTCACATATGATTCAGGCAATGTTGCCTTTATTTGATCTTTTGTACATAAAATATATAAATAATCTTATAAAACCAATTATCATATTAGGCATTTTGTACAAAAATAGTTCATCAGGCAGATTATTGATAACTGTTCTCACTTAGACATAGAATATGTTCTAAAACATGGTAAAACATAATCAACCAAAATGAGTTCTCAAACGTAAGTAATGTTTATTTTTATTTTCCTAGCTGTATAAATGTGTCAACTCTGTTTTCTAAGAAATGTTTTTTGCTATTTCAGAGACCACTCTGTTTCAATATGATAGATAATAAATTATGATTACTTTTTCTTATTCTTATCATAATAAAAGGTAACAAAAACAATGCAAAACAATATACACGCAAGTGATAAAACAAGATTGTAAAACAATATACCATTTGACACGTTTATAAGAAGATAAACTTGGTAGAAAACACTATAATGAAGTTATGACCTTGAAATTATGCTATTGCCAAGACACCTGTAGACCCAAAACAAAGTGGGAAAGTATTTGTGAACTGTTTCAACTGGTGTAATGTTACCAAATAAATGACTTACCTGATAGAATTTGACTTGTTTTTTGTATTGCTCTGTCTATGATATCTTTCAAAGCATCGACTTCATCTCCAAAAAGGCCCTTTTCAAAATAGGGTTTTATCCTAATTGATCTGTATTGATTCTTGGATGCTCTTTTGTTTCGACCTATATCATAATTCCCCGGGTGAAATGATAAATCTTGGTCATTTTCATATTCAAGATATGTAGAATCGACAATATCCTCCTGCACAAAGTCGTGCCAACAATGCATATACACCGACGGCCATATGAATATGAAAATTATAACAAAGCAAAACACTGTATCGGTTTTGAAACTGGGTGTCTGTATTTGATATAAACTGGCCATTTTCTGCACGGGTGACGTCCACATTCGCTATCTAGCATCTTTAAGACTTTTGTGAACGTAACTTATTGTTTTAAATATCATTGTCCGTCTGATTGTTGTATTTCCCGCGTCATAACATGCAAATTGGACACAACAAGTCTTTCTTTTCTGAAACCGGAAGACTGTGACCGGAAGTTAATAATCTGGAAGATGGAATCGTTAAAAAACGGAAGCAGTCCTGTAAAATGTATCGCGTTGCCTTTCCAATTTAATATCTTCAATAAATGAAATTTTAAAAATTAAAAAAATATGTAATTTGGCCTTTATCATTTTTTAGTTTCTCAAAATAAGAAAATCAACAACATTGGAGTCATGATATTTGATATTAAAAAATACCTTTTAAATATTGAACGAAAGATCAATTTCAGTTCTTCCCAATATCGAAATTATTGTGGAGTACTTTGAACGTCATTTTAGTTTGTGTTTTTTGTAAATCATTGGACCTTGTCTTACTTGATGCCCTTGGAGAATTTAATAAATCCATACTTTTTATTAGTGCATTGGTGAATTATTTGATGGCAGTCATACAGAAATACAAAATTCCATTTAATTTAATTCAGTAGATTAACAGTTGAACCTTTATCTATGCTATTTTGATCAGTGTCTGAAAAAAAAAGTGCAATGACTTTACATATTTATACCTCACTTTTGGTCTTGAGTAGGGAAAGACTTTCCATACAGAACAAATCCTCAAGATTTGTGTGTCTGTGTGTTTTAAGAGTTTTATAATTGTCCACATAATTTATAAACAAGGCAAAGCGTGTACAAGGCTCACTTATACCCCTGACCTCAACACCAACATCAGCTGAGAAGAATTTGTTGGAGAATCCACATATCAAAATCAAACTTTTCACTGCACCTTTTCTCTTAGTATGGAAACTGTTCCCTAAATTTGAAAAGAATCCATCTTTCTTTTCACTGATATATCTCTCATGTCAGTTATCAATGGAGATTCATATTAAAGGTACCCCTACACTCTCCAAAGTCATGTATGCAATTGTTTTCTTCAGTTTCCTTACATGTCAACGTAATGTGTGGATCGATGCTCATGATGTCAATCACTGGATTGCCTGGTCCAGTCTCAATTATTTACATAACTGGAATATTGCTTAGTGCATCGTTATAGAACAAATAAACAAACATGAATTAAATCAAAGTCAAGAATATCTGCTGTCTGAAATTCCTACTTGGATCCTTCCGAAACTTATGGCATATTTTGTGCAAAGATATTATGTGTGCGTCAGCCACTTGTGTCTGCTGGGAGAAACTGATCATTTTAAATGTGCAAGGTAAAATAATTGTTTTTTTCCGGCCCGGAGTGTTTTCAGGACTGGGTTCAGTCTTCGATCCCAAATAATATTGTACTTGGATAATGTGGCAGGTATCTTATTCATACATGTTCTATATATCAAATGCTGTATACACTAGAGTGAGTGAGTGAGTTGGGTTTGACCCTGCTTTGAACAGTTATATTGTGGTGTGTCAGCTTTAAGTGGGAGGAAAGCGCAAAGTGATACAGGTCTTAGACAAGTGCGGGTATGTAGCTGACAAACCTAGAAACATAACTGGGGCGAATCCGGATTCAAACACACAGTCATAGGTTTCTGGCGTGCCTCATGGACTCAACTCTGCACAGCAATTTGTGGCACCTTAGACGACTGGGCCACCCATGCTGCTCTATAAACTAGAGGAGAAACAGCAGCAACCCCGTCGTCACCGCCAGTTCCTCAAAACTTTAAGTCCTAATGTACTACCAATTATTCCAAATCATTCCAGTCAAGAAACATTAATTCCAGACATGGACTTAATTAAGACAGTAATACCCCCCCCCCTCCCCCCATACAATAATAAAAAAATAATTAGAAAATCAGAACTGTTGCTATAAATAAACACAAGGCTCTACAGTACAACTGATTTATTCTCAGTTATTAGAATCATTAAAAAGCACAACATAGATGGGACTAGAATATACAATTACTGCATGAGTATGAATAACACGAAAACGAGTAATAAGCTGCCTAGCTGGAAGACCAACCAGACAGTTTCAACATCACAGCTACACAAAGGTAAAAGGTCACCTTGAAACATGCAACAAAATGTAACGTTACTGGGCACACCAGGATAGTTACTTCACATCAGTTTTCACAACCACACATGGCATGATTGAGTAATGGTTTGGTTGACTGGTTGGTTTGTTGTTTAATGCCGCACTCAGCAATATTCTAGCTATATGACGTCGGTCTGTAAATAATCGAGTCTGGACTAGACAATCCAGTGATTGATATCACGAGCATCAATCCACACAATTGGGATTGATGACATGCATCAACCAAGTCAGCGAACCTGACCACCCGATCCCGTTAGTCGCCTCTTACGACAAGCATAGTCGCTTTTTATGCGTTTCCTGGTCGAGTGTAAAGCAAAGGGAAGTCACTCTGCTATTCCTTGCTGGGATACTTCTGAAATACCATCAAAGCGTGTCAACGCAAAGCAGTTGTCGCCCATGCTGCCAAAATGGGAGCGTCTTTCATGCATTTCCTCCCATGACATGAATATTGTTATGTTGCTATTTGTGCACAAGCTGTGGGCCAAAGATATTATAAAATGTTCTTGAAAAATTGAGTTGTTTTACTTTTGTTACTCCAGAGTATTATTTTAGCATGCCTACCTAATGTTTTAGGAGTCAAGCCAAGTAAAAACAATCCGAAAGTCTTTTTGTTTTGTTTTTTGATTTGCCTACCTCACTTTGAAATGAGTTTGAAATCCATAAACCAAGAAATAAAAAAATGTTGCCTAAGAGGAAAACAATTAAAATCCCCACTTAAATGTTTACTTCAGTATAATTACCTCATACTTACTTCATGTGAAGTTTGAAATGATGCCTGATGCAATAGCTGAGTAATTAACAAGAAGCACAAATAAGTATGGCCGCTAAGGTACAGGATTAGAACTCTGTGAGCAAGATTCCATGGTGTAGAAATTACAGTAGATACCAGATATACAAGGTTACGGGACTGGTCATTTATTAGAATAAATATGTATATTATGTCTCATCGGGATATGAAGTAACAGTAAAAAATGTCAACAAAACAAAAAACCAAGACTGTTCTATAGCATGGATTTTCAAATGATGTCTGCATAAATACAAAACACTAACACTGAAATACTAAACACTGACAGTAAAATACTAAAATTTAATGAATTGAAAAGAAATATAATGTCATCATAAATAGAGAAATACATGACAAATTGAGTCTGGCAGTTTCTGAGAAGTTTACAGAGGCAAATACTGTAAACAGCTTTATTTCTGCGCCGTTAAAATATTGCGAATACCACACCAAAGACAATACTGCGACGAGATATTTTTGCGAGTTGCCGTTTTGAGATAACACCTCGATTACCAAACAATAGACAGCTTCTCTCCGAAGCTAGTTAATCTGAGTTGGACGGAAAGTTGACCAGTGTCATGAAACCGATTCACGCAAGATGGCTTGTTTCCTGTGTGGACAAAATTGCAGAGGACACTGACGCAATCAAGCGAGGTTGGAAGAAGGCAGGATTACTGTGAGGCAACAGTGACACTAATTGGTCTGTTTACACTGTCATTTGTGATGTGTTGTGTGACCATTCTGCATTCATTTGTGTTTTTAACTTATTAAGTAACTTGTGGTTCTGGTTGATGATTTCAACATTTGATGATGTGTTGCAATGAATAAAGTATGTATGTATTATTTATACTTATTTTTGCGTTTTTAATTTTTGCGATTGAGTCTCGTTCCCTGTTTACAGTATGCATTTTGAGAGAATTTAAGAGTGTGGTCAAAATATGCTCAAAATTTAAAATATTGCACAAAAAAACAAACTCAGAAGGTATGTATTGAGTCTTCCTGCAACTAGCTAGTGAGTAAGTTGGGTTTAATGCGGCTTTGAACAGTATTACAGTTATATCACAGCATGTCAGCTTAATGTTGGAGGAAAGCTAAAAGTGATGCAGGTCGCCGACATTTACTACTCGGGTAAAACCCATGAACATGGGTATTGTTCTGACTAGCCCTGAAACATTAGCAGGACAAACAAGGACTGGAATCATCAATCATTTTGTTCCTGTCGTGCCCAAAGAACACAACTCTGCACAACTAATTGTGGGGCCTTAGATGACTGGGCCACCCCCGACAAACTACTGGGTAGCTAATTATGAGTAAATACCATTTCATTACATTTTGAATAGATATTTTGGCTTCAGAATGGTTAAAGTACAAAGGTCATAGCATGGTAAATTGAAAACATATAACATTTAAACTACATCTAACATTTAAACTTTATCAGATTTCATGACATTCTGAACTAAAATGACACAGTAATGGCCGTAAATAACTTTACCACTATAAATCTGATCTGATCCATCATTAGTGGGAGGAAACAAGTATGTGAAGTTTCAGCTTCATTAGTCCAGTGGTTTCTGAGGAGACGCCGGGCACCAAAAAAAGCATGTCAGGTGGGAAAAACACAATATCGCTACTTTTGTTTTATTCAAAGAAGACAAACGGTGGAAAATACATGTCGGACCTATAAGGTTCAGAGAGTTTTGCACCAGTATGAACAAACATGAGTTTTATCCATTCAGGCAATTGTAAAACATACAACTCCTTAGCAACCATGCCTTAAGCAACTAGGGACAAAAAGGTGAACAAATCTGTATTATGCAAACCACTTGTTTATTACATATCAACTTCATAATGATATATGAGGAAATAGTATCATTGGCAGAAATGGCATTTCCAGTATGGCTGACCTGAAGGCTATACTTAAAATCTGCTTAGAATTTTGTGAGATCTCTTTGGAGACTCCAGTGTGACCGTCTTGTTGACTTTGGTCAGTTAATGAGGTGAAATCGTCAACCTTGAACGGTAGAGAATGAATTCAGTTAGAGAGAAACTGAATCCACTGAATTATTGTAGGGACCTAATTCATTAAAATTCAATATTTTAGGGTAGGGTATGAAATGACAGATTGAGGGTGAAGACAAATTGACTGATTTTGGTTTGAGATTGAATTGAGTGTTTCAGGGTTGGGAATAGGGCTGGGACAAGACCAACTTTACTACCCAGGTACCCACCCCCCCTATAACCTGACCCTACCCGGGTACCCGCTGCAGGTCTCAAGAGATAGGTACAAAATGTCTGATTGGGAAATGTTTTACTAAACTTCTGTCAAAATAAATTTAGAAACATGTATAAACCGATCTGGTCATGCATACACTGAAGTTGACTGATGTTATATCATTATGCAAACATAAAGTCAGAAGGAATGTGTGTATAGTCAGAATGAAATGCGAACATTTGTCACTTTTAGTGTAACCATAGAGTTCTAGATAATGTTTGCCATTAAACAACACAATCAAATTCAGTGTTTCAGGAAACACTCACTAATACTGGTTGAACAATGTTAGACATTCAGAATACACCATCAAGGTGACTGCATTAACTGGGAAGGCCCGTATGCTCATAACTAGAGCACCTTTGAAAAATACCCTCCCTCCGTCTGCTTTATAACTCTTCATGGCGCAATCCCACAATCCTCTGTACAACTTCCTCTCTGGGTCTGACTGTAGCCGGCTCTTGACAACATCAAAAGGTAGGATACAAAGCCAACTGACGATGCCGCTAATTCCTCCGGAGAAGAAGTTGATGACCTGAGATGGAACTGTGGGCATCACACTGGTCGTTGTGTGGGTTAGGACTTCATAAGTAGTCATGTAAATACCACTTGCTGGGATATCTCTCAATGCCTGTGTGCATAGTCCCCTGTACAAGCCTTGTATCCCCCGTGTACGGATTATGTCCTTAGCTGCTGCAAGGGGGCCACGGTGGAATGTTTTTTTTGCACCTGAAAAGAAAAAAGTTTTAAACAGAGCCTAATAATACACTCACACGCCTGTCCCAATCTCATAAAAATGTGAGTGAAGCATTTGAAGCAGCAAATCTGATATTCTGTATCTTGAAAACAAACATAAATGGGCAGTTCTGAATGGAAAATAGAAAAACTGCACTATGCCATGTATATGTTAAAAACAACAAATACATTGTTTTCAGCTATGTTTCCATTCTTCCAAAACACCATTGAAGTAAGCAGCAATCTGACTCCAATCCTCAAATCTATCAACTCCTCTATGAAGGGAGTGAGTATGGTTTTATGCCAATTTTAGCAATATTCCATAAATATCATGGTGGGACTCATCAGAAATTGGCTTCACATATTGTATCCATTTGGCGATTCAAACCCAAAGCTTTTGGCATGGCGAGCGAATGCTTTAAATGGCTAGGTCAACAGTTCTTGGTGTTCTTAAATCATGCATGAAATATATTCAGAGAGTGTCATCACGCCTTTAGTGCATGATTCAATTCTTAAAAAAAAAAGAAGATCACCACACAGCGTAGCTGACAACTCAATCACTGTGCAGATTTACCAGCTTCAGTCATGTTTTTACGGTGACAAATTGAAGAGAAATTTTGGTTTTTTTTCTCATGGATATGTTCCAAAATATTAATTGCCAGCTTGATTGGATTAGAAGACAGTGTTCATCAAAGCCAATATATAAATGGCTCGTATGAAGCCAATCACGTTGCAGAACACTCTCCTACCCACAGTTCTTCTATCGCAGCCATATTGAAAATTGGATTCAAATCTCATGAACACAACATTTGGAGGGCCACCATTTGTCGGAAAAAGTATGTGAATTTCAGCAGCGTTGGTTCTGTGGTTTCTTAGAAGAAGATGTTTACAATGGACGACCTACCTAGCTTGTCTCCCTGTGCATGGGGTATCTCAGACTGTAGCACAATCTTCAGCGAGTCACCTGGGCATGCCAAAGGCAGTTGAGCAGCACCTGCAACACACCCTGCAGTTAAGATTGTCAAATAGTAGGTGGCGCTGCGTTGTGAAGAGTCCCCCTGGTGACCAAGAAGAGAGAGAGCTGTCCCATACACCCCAAAGAGGATGGAGTTGATGCCAACACTGGACAGCAAGGGCCATGACATGCCGCGGAAGAAGCCCTTTGACTGAAATGAAGTTTTAACATTTCATAAAAAAGTTTAAAAAATGAGATTGACCAAAGAAAAAATGTTTAGTTTCATGCCATATATATATTTTTGACAATATTTCAGCAATATGACGGCACAGAACACAACAAAGGGATCCACACATTGTGTCCGTGAGGGGAATCAAACACTTTAACCTCGAGGCTACTTGTACTCTCTTTAAACAAGGAATGCAAACAGTAAATGATGTTTGAATACTGACGTAATTCTACAGCTCTGTTCATAAATGTAACAAAAACGTTTGTACAAGCTGATATAACACCAATTATTTTACCAAAGTGACAGAGTAGTATTTCTGGCACAAACCGACATCTTTATTTTGATATGTGTCATACTGTAGGCTGTTCTTATTACCAATGTTTGTGTGTGGACACTCCTGACACAGTCCAGGATGCTCTTGTAGCGGTCCCCGCCTCCCTGAATCTGCAGCAGCACCTACAGACAGAGAGTATAATACAACAATGGGCAGTGCCCACAGACAGAGCATAATACAACAATGGGCAGTACCTACAGACATAGAGCATAATACAACAATGGTCAGCACTTGAAGATACAAAACATAATACAACAATGGGCAGTACCTACAGACATAGAACATAATACAACAATGGGCAGCACCTGAAGATATAGAACATAATACCACAATGGGCAGTACCTGCAGACATATAGCATAATACCACAATGGGCAGCACCTACAGACAGAGAGCATAATACAACAATGGTCAGCACCTACAGACATATAGCATAATACAACAATGGTCAGCACCTACAGACATATAGCATAATACAACAATGGGCAGCACCTACAGACAAAGAGCAGAATACAACAATGGGCAGCACCTACAGGCAGAGAGCAGAATACAACGATGGGCAACACCTGCAGGCAGAGAGCATAATACAACAATAGTCTTTTAGTTCAGGTAAAGAAGGAATCTAACCAATAGGTAGTTAACTTGTAGCTCATAGAATATTCTCTGAGATGTGGTTTACTGTAATGCTTTTCTGTTATAAATTACCTTAACTGTGTCGAAGGGATGACCAACTACCATTCCAGCACCACCTGGGAACAAAATGAGATCAAATGAGGATTTCTTGTGACTGGATTCATTGACAAAGACTATAAACAGCAAATATACACACACATGTCCATCAAATGTAGGGCTAATATGCTCTATCCTATTCCATACATGAACATGTTCATATTTGACCTACCCAACCAAGCAATAATGTGCACAGAGATATATACTACTGAAATACACTATAATTCCTCGTCTTTCCTGTCATGTATGTGAATCAAACCTGACGACATTAACAGTTTGTTTAAGAGAAACGAAAACATAAAACATGGTTTCTTCCTCACATTTGTTAAAGATTTGGATGAAAATCCAATAATTAGTTTTCACTGGCCTTATCCAGTGAAAATATACTGATAGTGGAGGGTTACTGGTGTGTATGCATTTGACTAGAAGGACAATACCACATCTGTGTAGACACCCAAATACAATTAGAGATGCAACTTTAAATTGAGAATGATCATGTTTGATGAAAATTTGATGGACCCTAAGCCACAGGTTAGAACATTACCAATATATACGGTAATTCCTGGCAAATCTAGCATGTATTGATGCACACATATATCAAGGATCATCACTAATTTAGGATGATGATCATCGAATCCTAGCACAACCAAGGGACAAAACTCATTACAGCAAGCAAGTTGTGACACCTTATACCCTTAAGCAACCAGTGCCCCCTGTTGGTAGAGATTGATGATTATTGTACCTGCAACTGCTCCTGCTATGTAGTCATGGAGGACTGTCCGGTCCTTGACCCCTGGGTTCCCCTCCAGCCGCTGGTCATCTGCTAACTTACAGTCTGCCATTAGATCATCCAGGACAGTGTATCCCCCCCAGAATGTCCTGCAGGAAATATCAAAGATGAGGGGTCATTGCCATTAGATCATCCAGTACAGCATATCATCCTCAGAATGTCCTGCAGAAAATGTCAAAGATGAAGGGTCATTGCCTTTAGATCATCCAGTACAGTGTATCATCCTCAAAATGTCCAGCAGGAAATATGAAAGATGAGGGGTCATGAATTCTGTGGAATGATCAACACAGGTTAAAGAGAGTCTTTTGCCCGTCTCCAGTGTAGGCCTATCGTTCTAGACATTGGTTGTAACTTGGTTACACATGACACATTGTCTGCACTCTCTGATCCAGATTCCCTCACCCCCCCCCTCTGTTTTTCAGGACACTAACTGGGATGACGTAACATGGCGACACATCAACCGACTCGGGGTTCCGGGGAAGAATTTAGGTCCCCAGCAACCTTGGCTTGTCGCAAGGGGTGACTACCAATAAAGGACTGGGTGGTCAGACTCGGTGACACCATTGACTGCACGTCATCGAATCCAAATTGAATGCTCATGAAGTTAATCACTGGATTGTCCGGAGTACTTGATTCTTGATTCTCTCCCATTAGTTACACATACCATTTGTCACACACTCTGGGCGGGGGGGTGGGGGTGGGGTGGGGGGGTGGGGGTGGGGGGGGGGGTAGCCTAGTGGTTAAAGCGTTCGCTCGTCACTCCGAAGACCAGGGTTCGATTCCCGACATAGGTACAATGTGTGGAGCCCATTTCTGGTGTCCCCTACCGTGATATTGCTGGAATATTGCTAAAAGCAGCGTAAAACCATACTCACTCACTCTCACACACTCTAATTTTGCCAGCTGTCATATTTAAACTAACTATGAAATAACACTCCTGGATCTTCTAGCTCAGTATAGAAGTGTTGTCTTGTTTGCAGTCCTATTGATCTGAAAACACTATATTGGGATAGATAATGTTTATTTGCAAGAATTGTATTGGAAATTCCAGCTATTTTTAAATTTAAAACTGAATTCTGTCCAACTCTGGATGATGTATTAAAACATCTACAATATTGTGTATGTTATTCATACAAAAAAGACATGACGTTGTAAAGTCCATGTAATATTTTTCAAATTGTATTATTGGCATTGCATTTCTTGTATTCACACAAATAAACAGTTTTGACTTTTGACTAACTGACTATGGCTGGGTTTGAGAGAAGGACATTCCTACTGGTCAGACAAATCTCCAAGGCACAGATGACAACCATAAGGATTCCACAGACTGACTGGACTGACCACATCACCATCCCATGCTCCTCCGACTGTTGTTTTGTCTAGTCTGTGACTTGACCTGGGTTAGCACACTGCTCCATTTAGGTCTAGCTCCGAAAAGTTCACTTAGTAAATTAGTGACATGTTATTTGAATGACTTGATGTATTATAATTAACCAATATCACCAGGCGTCTATGACAGATAACATGTTTTGCATATCAAGTAATTTTTTGCATATAAATCAAAATAAATTGTTTAATGTATACAAAAATATATATTGTGGTCCTTTTCTTGGTTCTCAAAACGAATCTGTAAAAAAACACCAAATAATTAACACAACCCAAACTGGGCCTCTTAGAATCTATCTGTACCACATCAGAATAATGCCACTATTTCTTATCATTGATCAAAGATTTGAGAACATTTGTTTGGCTGCCATATTTTGTCTAAACTGAAAGGCGCAAGAATACTGCCACTCCTTGTTTCCAATAGCACAAATTGTCTCTGTGCTATCGCATTGTGTTTGAATTTTTCACAATTTATCTTTCTCATGAATCGTGGATCTTGACTGAAGGGCCGATCAGGGGAACGAACTCTTGTCAACTTCGCAACCAGGACCAAAATAGAATTTGTTTTTACCAGGTCTGGTTTAAAATCCTCCATCCACCCAGTCCTTTCCAGCGTTCCTGCAGTACCAACATCCACCCAGGACCACCCGGTGCTCGTATATTTTGGGTCCAAACTCGATATGGAATGCATGAAACAGAGCGCGCAAACACACCAACTGCCATCGGTTACAACACGGGTCGTGGTTTCTCGATGGCTAAGTGTGTCGTCACCGACCCGATTACTCAATTGGCAGTGTGTTTGGTTTGGGACAACTAAAAATAGTGCTACAACATAGAGAATAACAACACTGTATTTATTCAAGTACTTAAACATTTTAAGTAAGGATAAATATGTAGGTATGCATGATCTTCAAATATACGGTTACCTAAACATAAAAGATGTTGTTTAATCTTGGTAAATCGTCTGTGCATGCATTTGATAACCGACGCACATCAACCTTGCGCTTAAAATGTCCATCGGACGTGACATGCGTTTCTCCCATTGTCTTAACATATGACGTGACAGCTCACAACCTTTGTAGCTCACCTGAACTGAACGTCGTCTGTTCGCCGCAAAAACCATTCGGTCAAAAAATACAAAGTTGAAAAAAAGGACAAAAGTACGCAATTAGGTCAAATATTACGAATAAAGAACTAAATGTTACTACTAAAAGTCAAAATACAAAACAAACAGACGCCGGTTAAACATACACAGTTGAAATATATGTATATAGTACGCAATATTAATAGTCAAATGTTACGAAAAGACGTCATAAGAAAAGAAAGAACAATGTGTGCGAAAGAACGTCAGTGAACACGAAAGGACGTTGACAATAAAGAACGCCAGATGGCGCTGCAATTTGTAAAACATTCCGAGTTTAATCGGCTTGTTACGCCGTGTATATGATAACTGCATGCCGAGGTGCACAATGTATTACGTCATTCCTCGTGCACTCACCGTCTGACGTCGGTGTATATATGCCATTTTTTATTGACCCTAGAATCGTTTAAAATGTTTTAGAAAATAAGCAAACACGAACGCCGAGGCGAACTTTCCGCCATATTGGATAGTGTTTTCAGTCACGTTTCACGTATGCCGGTTATGAGACGCCTATACATCACATATTATTTCACACACAGCTGCGATACATACATTTCGGCATCAACTTACAACTTGTCTTTGTCACAAATATAAACAAGCGAAATATATCTGGTTTGAAAACGAACGCTGGCGTCATAAAGGAAAATCGATTTTCTTTATTTATGGCAAGTTATTTTTCCTAACGAATGTGTAACGTTATACATATATGCATACAAATCTATTTGATATTTATTTTTGACGTTCAGATATTTAGCAGCATTTTGTTCGGACACAGTTTCCGAAAAGCTATTAAATAAAACAAATTCTCTCACAACGTACACTGTTCAGATGTTATGATAATAGGTGCGTCTGAAACAAGACTCGGCATCGTAGCACCCTCGTGTTGCACCGCACATGAAGAGTTAATCGGATGAATGTAGATAAATCCTAGTTCAGCGTTAAATGAATGTTTATTGAAGGTTGTATGCAAAATAATTGTACTAATAAGGCAGATGTCGGATTACGTAATGTGTACATTATACATACATTCATTATAAATGTTACGAAAAGACGTCATAAGAAAAGAAAGAACAATGTGTTCGAAACGTTCTATATATATAGAAGAAGCACAGTAAAGTTCAGGCACAATATAGTAATAATTAAATAAGTGGAGTAAAATTGAACACAGTTTCAAAACTGTGTTCAATCTTACTCCACTTATTACTATACTCAACAACAAAAGTTCCTGTGACACCAATATTTTAGTGTATTTTTCAAACAAGTAATGTTTGGCTTTCAATATTGTAGTAAATGTATGGAATCAAGTCACAAAAACGCAACTGCTACAGAAAAGCATGCATTCCATGCAAAAGTTGACTTTTATGCAACAAAGTTATGCAGTTATTCAACATTAAGAAATGCAACGCCTGTCCGAAAATGAGCGTCTGCGAGCCATTGGTATGTTTGAAGGAGGATCGAGTTAACGCGATGTTGCAAGACAATTTAACGTCCACAGAAACACCATTTGGTGTTTTAAGGCAACGTTGGCAACAGACGAATGCAGTCAGAGACCATCCTCGGAGTGGCAGGCCACACGTAACCAATAATCGACAAGACAACTGGATTCGAACAACACACCTACGAAATCGATTCCAGCCAGCAACAGTGACTGCAAGAAGTTCTTTATTCGTAATATTTAATCTTTATCGTGTACTTTTGTCCTTTTTCAATCTTTATATTTTTAACCGAATGGCCGCCCATAGAAACGCACGGGTAGATTTATAGTAAATTTATTGTAACTAATAAAGTCTATATATTTAATATCATAGATACAAATATGAAATTTTGGAGCTCGATAATCACATGTTGTCGTTGTACAAAGGCATTGAAAACCCTCATTGTCATGTCACATAAGGCCACAAGGTTAAGCTGAACTCGTATCTCGTGTGTCCGCCCGGGCACCAATCACGGCTCTGCAGCTCCTCGGCACTGACTGGATAAGTGTACGAATTCTGTCCTGCGGAACTTTGCTCCATTCTGCTTTTAACGCGTTGGCCATTTGTGGGAGTGTCTGTTGCGTGTTCTGACGTTGACGTACGCGTCGATCGAGTTCATCCCAGAGGTGTTCGATTGGGTTGAGATCTGGAGATCTCGACGGCCAGGGCAAAGCGTTGATGTTGGCATTATGAAGGTAGTCTACCGTGACACGAGCTGTGTGCGGTGGGGCATTGTCCTGTTGAAACAGCTCACTCTGGCGGTCAATGATTGGAGGAAGGTGAGGTTGAAGAATTTGATTCATGTAGCGATTTGCTGTGAAATTTCCCTGAACCACAACCAAGTCAGATCTCCAAGTGTAGGATATGGCCTCCCACACCATGACATTACCGCCACCGAAATTGTCGAATTCACGTACAAAATGTGGGGCAAAACGCTCATTTCGACGACGATAAACACATTCTTCCATCTCGCCGGTGAAGAAGAAATCGTGATTCATCCCTAAAACACACTCGTCTCCAGTTTCTCAAATTCCAAGGCTGTAAGGTAACGCAAGCGTCGCTGTTGATGGATCTGAAGCGAGAGACAGACGATAATTTTGACTGAATCAGTCGTGCGGGCCGTAACTGTCGTTCGGAATACCCCGTGTTAACGTTTCCGACTGTCACTTTCATGATCTGGTAACCGATGCTTTGATTGATCGGATGAAAGGTCGTTCTGACGTGACCGGTAATGGGATGTCCTCAGATCTTTGTTTAGCGATAGCGAGATCTAAGATCTGATTTTAATGAGATTGTCGTAGCTGTGGCAATGCGATGACGTAGGTGGAGCAGTCGAATGTAGCAATCCTGTGCAGGGGTGTTAACTCTTTGTCGGCCGGTTCTCGGGCGGTCTGCAGTGGAATTGAACTCGCTGTATCGCTCCCAAAGGCGGCAAATGGTGCTGTGGTGGTATTGAAGTGGCGTGCAACAGAAGACTGCGATTCCCCTCTTTGGATGTTCCGATCGGCAGCGCTGAGTCTCGGCAATTTCAAACTTGAAAAATGTTGACAATTGAATGAAAAATTATTGGCTTATGCTTGGCTTTTTTTGCCACCACACGAGTTACGAATGCCATAACTTGCACGTGCATTTTGCTTTACTGTTTTCCCCCATGACATTTTTGAACAAGTGTGAAAACAATGCTGTTTAAGATATTGCAAATCGACAATGGCTGCGTTTTGACGCATCATTTGTGGAATATCAGGCCACCAACATTTTCTAATAACATATATCCAATTTATATACCGGATTTTTTTGTGTTGTCAGATTCCGATCTACCTAGACATGCCGGGTGTCCTGAAAAGAACTGTGTTGTGACAAAAAGTTTAAAAAATTAATTCTTCGGCTCCTCCTTTCGCTAAAACATTTCGATAAAAGACTCCTGTAGGTGTTCAAATGATTTAATTTGCCATACTGACTTCAGAAAATGCGTGATTTCATAAAAAAAAAACCATGAACATGCCAAAATGTCAATTTACAAATCAATAGCGTGTGTGTCAACCTCTGGTTGCGATGCAAGCAAAACATCTTCGTCTCATGGACAGTCCTGTGGGATATCTGTCCATATGTGCTGGAGCATGTTTCGAAGTTCCTGGAGTGTCTGTGGAACACGTGATTGACGTCGAAGGCGCCGATCCATCTCGTCCAACATGTGCTCCATTGGTGAGAGATCAGGGGAGCGAGCCGGCCAGGGGATGACATTCACGTTGTTTTGTTGAAGAGAATCCTGAACAAGTCTAGCAATATGAGGCCAGGCGTTGTCATGTTGAAATAATGCCTGGGCCATGACGACGCAAACACGGTAGAACAACGGGGCCGATGACCTCGTCGCGATAGCGCTGTCCACTGAGATTTCCCTCTACAACTATCAAACGGGTCCTCTGTCTTGCCGTAATCACACCCCATACCATAACGCTGCCGCCCCCGAACCGATCTTCTTCCATGACACATTGATTGACGTAACGTTCACCTCGACGTCGGTACACTCGAATCCGTCCATCGCTGTGGCTGAGGTGAACACGAGACTCGTCAGTGAATAGAACTTGTTCCCACTGCATGGCCGTCCAGCGTAGACGCTGTCTGCACCACTGTAGACGTGCTTGACGGTGGTTTCCTGTCAAAATGGGACGTCTGGCGGGTCTTCTGGCGACACTCCCTGCATATCTGAGGCGACGACGTACGGTTTGTGAAGATATTCGTCGAAGGCCAGGTATGCTTCTTGCAGTCACTGTTGCTGCGTGGCTGGAATGGATTTCGTAGGTGTGTTGTTCGAATCCAGTTGTCTTGTCGATTATTGGTTACGTGTGGCCTGCCACTCCGAGGATGGTCTCTGACTGCATTCGTCTGTTGCCAACGTTGCCTTAAAACACCAAATGGTGTTTCTGTGGACGTTAAATTGTCTTGCAACATCACGTTAACTCGAACCTGCTTCAAACATACCATGGGTCGCAGACGCTCATTTTCGGACAGGCGTTGCATTTCTTAATGTTGAATATTAGCATAATTTTGTTGTTTTTTCTGAGTGGTTGTTGTCAGCACGATGCTAAACAATGCATATGGAATCCCGTTATCGCACATGTTTTTATACCCATTCTTGGGTAGTGAAATGCACGGGGCTTGCATAAAAGTCAACTTTTGCATGGAATGCATGCTTTTCTGTAGCAGTTGCTTTTTTGTGACTTGATTCCATACATGTACTACAATACTGAAAACCAAACTTTACTTGTTTGAAAAATATACTAAAATATTGGTGTCACAGGAACTTTTGCTGTTGAGTATATTATCCTGCCTGTAACCCCCCCCCCCAAAAAAAAAAAAAAAAAAAAAAGAAAAGAAAAGAAAGAAAAACAAACAAAAAAAACAAAACAAAACAACAACAACAACAAAAACCACAACCTATCTTCTAAATCATTTCAAGGCATTATAACCTCCTCAATAAAGAAATTCCTCTTGACTTAAAATGATATGATATTGTTGGCTCAGGGAGAAATGGCCAAGTCGTCAGAGGCGGATCCATGCTTTTTAAAGAGGGGTGTGTGCACACAATATCCACGTGACGAAGTGTCTTGGCCCAGGGCGCACTCCCTGTAACCTCCAGTAGTCTTATACGCCAACCCTGTAAAGATCCGGGGTAGAATTGGTCTTCAACTCCCCATGCTTGCCGTAAAAAGCGACAATGATTGTCGTAAGAGACGACTGACGGGATCGGGTGGTCAAACTCGCTGACATGGTTGATGAATGTCATCATATCCCAATTGCGTGGATCGATGTTCATGATGTCAATCACTGGATTGTCTGGTCCAGACTCGATTATTTACAGACCGCCGTCATATAGCTGGAATATTGTGCAGCGTTAAACAATAAACAAACAAACAAACAAACAAATCATATACGCCAAATTTGTTGCTGCGTCCCTTAAGCAGGTAAGAATCTTGTGAACACGATTCTTAGGTCATCAGCACCATGCCCATGCTCACTGGTTTCACCAAAGTGGTAAACTGATACTGTTCCATATGAGTCTCGAAGAACAACACATGGCGCCGAATATTTTCTTGGAATTATTTGAAAACCCGTGGCCCTATCACCATAAATAAGAGCCCCATCAGCATGACAGTCGTCTTTTTTATATTGGATTAACACCCAATTAAGGTTAATCATTACTACGTGTTGACCCACACAACCTGCTTCTTTGCATTTGCTCGAGCGTCACTTACCAAACAGTGGAGAATAAGCAAAATTATCAAAATTATCCGAGGTGGAAGTGAAATAACGACGCGAATATTATGTAGCATACAGTTCGGGTAACATGCCTGTTAAATTATGGTAATTGCCTATATTGATTGTACATGTATGATATACATGTGTATAGTAACATGGTGTGGTCACGTGACCTGATCCAAGATGTCTGATATCTCTCCAACTGATATCGAAATGCTGAAAACGAATTGTATACGGTTATAACGAACTAGGATTATTGGCCCCGTTGAATTCGCTATAACAGTAGTTCACTGTATGTATGATATTAAATCTGCACTATGTGCAGATGTAGGGAGTGCCCTAGTTCATATTACCATACCAAAAAGCTTTATACACAATTCCGCAAACCAATAAAATTATGTCAACCACCATGGTGGGACCAAGATCTTGAAAACTTGAAACATGATAAGTATGCTGTTCTCAGAGCCCATAGAAACCACAATGCTGATCTAGACCGCTTTAGATATTTTAGACGCTTGTCTATGAAAAGTTTCAATTGCAATAAAAGCAGTATCTACAAACTCAGAGGGACAAAGTAGTCGCAGCTAGATCCGACCCAAGTCTTTTCTGGAAAATCATTTTAAGAAAACAAATTTGGTAACATAATTTCTGAAAATATTTCATGCCAGCAATGGTTTGACCATTTTAGATCACTTTTATCCACTGACAATAGCACCCAGTATCCACTCTTTGATGATTCTGCCCCCTTTGCCTCCGATAGTTTAAACCATCCAATCTCTGAACAAGAAGTATTATCCCACATAAAAAATCTACCTAACAACAAATCCCCAGGTCCAGATGGCATACCAAATGAATTTATTAAATCCTGCAGTAACCTTCTTGCACCTATTCTCACCAAGATTTTTAATCAAATATTCTCTACTGGTTCCTTCCCATCTTCATGGGGTAAGAGTATAATTTGTCCATTACATAAATCTGGTGATAAATCAAATACAGACAACTACAGAGGAATATCTCTTAAAGATACTATATGCAAGGTTTTTACATCTATCCTAAACAGCAGATTACAGCTATCAGTGAACATCCTCAGTGAAGCTCAGGCTGGTTTTAGAACTGACTATTCTACTTTTGACCATATGTTTACATTACAAACTATTACAACAAAATATTCTGGCAAAAAGAAGGGAAGATTTTACTGCCTCTTTATTGATTTTTCGAAAGCTTTCGACACTGTGAAACATGATGTTCTGTTAGATTCAATAAAGAAAGTAGGTATATCGGGTCCCATTTATAATGTCCTAGTTTCCATGTACAGTGGTTTATCAGCCTGTGTAAGATCAGCCAAAGGTTTATCTCAAGTGTTTCCATGTAATGTAGGTACTCGCCAAGGTTGTGTCTTAAGCCCACAAATGTTCTTAATTTTTATTAATAATTTGTCCACAGTATTTGAGGAATTAGATGGTAAAGGTATTCATATTTCTCCTGATATAGATAATTTATGTGCTCTTCTTTTAGCTGATGATGTTTCTGCTGTCTCAGATAGTTGTGCCCAGCTTCAAAAGAAAATTAATGCTTTGGAAATATTTTGTAATAAAACAGGCATGCAAATTAACTTAAAAAAACCAAAAGTAATTGTATTTAGGCAAGGTGGCCATCTTCGCAGTTATGAAAAGTGGTTTTATCATGGTGAACCTATTGAAACTGTTTCAAGCTATAGATATCTTGGCTTAATGTTTACACCTAAGCTTGTATGGAGTAAGGCACAAACTACTCTAGCATCCCAAGCCACCAAAGCAATTTTAGCCATTAACTCTTTTCAAAGGAAAATTGGTAATATCACTTGTACAGATCTGTTTAAGGTTTTTGACTCTATGGTCACCCCCATCTTAACCTATGGCTCTGAAATTTGGGGTACTTGCTATTGTAAAAAAATCGAATCTGACCAAATCGCCTTTTGTAAGCATTATTTGAAAGTAAACAAATCAACCTGCTCAAATATGGTTTTAGGGGAATGTGGGAGGTTTCCTTTACAACTCACTTACATGACTGAAGTAATTAAATATTGGTGCAGGCTCTTACATCTTCAACCCCACAGATTACCTTCCCAATGCTATTTAAAGCTTAAATCTTTAGATGATGTTGGGCGGGTAACTTGGGCGACTAAAGTTAGAAATATTTTATTCCAATTTGGGTTTGGTTTTGTATGGCTCAATCAAGAGGTGGGTGACTCTAAAGCTTTTATTCTCCATTTTAAGCAAAGGCTCAAAGATAATTTACAGCAATTCTGGAATGCTTCTGTAAACTCTTCTCCAAAATGTGATCTTTATAAATCCATTTTAAATCCATGTTAAATGTCCTTACCCATTTAAGAATTGCTTTTACTAAATTCAGATGTTCAAATTTTAAAATAGCTTTAGAAACTGGCAGATATAGTAAAACAGACCGTTCACTCAGATTCTGTAACTATTGTAGTAGTAAGGGAGTTAATGTCATTGAGGATGAATTCCATGTACTCTTTAATTGTAATTTATATTCTGCCCTAAGACAAAAATACCTTGTTAATCTTCCTATGCCTACTCATTACAGTAATTCTCATGTAATAAATATTCTTAGTAATTATAAGGAGCAAACATTATTTCTAGTTTGTAAATTCTTATATTATGCTCACAAAATAATTAATGATAAATTCTGTGCCCTGTAAATGTCATGCTCACATGTCTGTATTTTGGGCCATTGGCTTTTTACTGAATAAACATGTCTGTCTGTCTGTCTGTATGTGAAAGACAAACACTCCCTACCAAAACAGGCTGTAGGTGGTCGATTGGATATCCTAACAGTATGACGATGGGGGAACCAGAGACTGTACCCATGTGAGGAATGGAGCAACGCTTTAACCAATGTGAGTTTATGAAAAATACCATATATGGACCTCAATGCATCCTGTCTGCGTTTAATACGGTTTAGTTCAGGTCAGTTGTTATGATAATGACATGTGAAATATACCATTCATCTGGCATGCAGCTGTAACCAACAGGGTATTGATACTATCGTACCATTTACATTCGTTCTTATACTTTGGTGTCCACCTACGCTTGTGCGGCTGCGAGTTTTGTGATTATTTTGGGTAAGAATTAATCATCTCTTCGCCTTGGTTACATGCCTACTGGTATTAACGCTAAAGTTAAGACGGACCAAACACCCACTTCATGACAGATATATCATCTTCCAGAGGCAAGCGTGTCCACTAGCCTATATCAAAGCCCAGTGGATACATGAATTTGTTAAAAAGGCTAGTGGACGCTCCTGCCTCAGGAAGAAGCGTGCACTAGCCTTTTTATCAAAGTCTTGTATCCACTGGGGTTTGATATAGGCTAGTGGATATATGTATGTATGTATGTATGTATGTCGAGCGTTTGTATAGGGACGTGTTTGGTTGACTATGATCCCATTTTACATTAATAAGCAATGCATTTGTAGATAATATCGTATTCTCTGTAATTACATATTACATGATTAATCTACGACGTTGGTCGCCTGAACGGACCAAATACTTCATATGGGACTAGAGGAGCTGAGGATGAAAAGGAAAAAGAGGTTAACTTGAACGAACGTATTTTATATAAATGAATGTTCTAATTACTTGCCATGGTGTTTCCAGAAACAACCATCACATTGCTGTGATCTCCCATACAAAGTTTCACCTATTAGGCCTTATGCATGGTTTCGGAGGACATGTTGACAAATTAAATGATTACGACGGACAGCCGACGTTCCGGTGACCTATATATAAAGGGTGTCACAACACTATCATCTTATATATTAAGGTCAAAGGGGGAAACTTATGTCCCGTCCGATAGACACTGAACATTTGAAACGCTATATTGCTTTGGCAGCTTACAAATGCGAGCACAGGTGTTTTAGAAGAAGTAATTAACTGTAAAACATACTTTTCATATTTAGTTAACCGTATATAATACAGATACATTTTTAAAGTTTCTATTTTTCTTCTTCAATTTTCCCGATTTAATTTTTGTGCTCAGTAAGGTAATTTAGTTTATTCCGTAATCCATATTAGCATCATCCACAAGCCCGGCTCGACGAGGCAAACATTGTCACTGGATAACCCACATGTGGAAAACCAGTATTTAACAGAAACTTAAACCATGGCTCCTTTGTCTTTCACCGTGGTCTAACAAACTGAATTGTTAGTTAAACACCACTTGGCAATGACGGAACTTCTTTTTCCCCCTATCATTTGTTTTGATGACAGAACTATTTCATGAAACACGTTTGTCGCCAGCGGGATTCGAACCCGCGAAGTCCACACTGAAGGCTAACGAATCTAGTCTTCTGCCACGGCGACATGTGAGAAAGGGTATGAAATTAACAACTAAATATTTACTTACATCAGTACCAATTGCTTATCCCTTTATGAACTGCGAAATGTGTTTTATGCATTTTATTTATACAGTATGTTACTCTATGCATTCTAGTATTGGTACAGTACTTGTGATTTTGTAGCTTTTCGTTTAACGAAATGAACAGATAGAAAAGAAATTACTATTATCTTGATCAGGGCTATATTTGCTCATAATAGGCCCATCAACATGGGCAAGTAATATTTAGTTGATTGATAAATGTGCTCGAGTTGGTCCAAAATGAATGGTATACATGCCCCGGGACATGCATTTCATAACCCAAATCGGCAAAGTGGGAGGTTCACGTGCGAAAGGCTCGGGGAACACATTTCACGTGCTTCACACAGGGCCAACTCACACAGTTTTCCCACAGTTGAGCAAAGAGTTCCTGAATATCTTTCAAAATACCTTTAATAAAACAATGTTAGACCACTGCACGCTTCGTGGTTTAATCAACCATTTCAACGATAAGACACTTGGACTGGGTCCTCGTGGTCTAACCTATACTTATTTGACACTGCTTTTAGAGCTTTTACGGTACGTGACTCCACGATGTGCCTTTCTTTCGATTTGAGCATGACAAGGAATATAGTATGGCCACATACATGAAGTGAGTTATTGTTATGTCTAAACGAATATTCTTAAAATCTTAAAGTCTTGGTTATAACATATGAAATAGGGCAAAGAGATTGAATAGTGCCCATTAGAGCAGTATGATCACGTGTATAAATGTTTCTCCACAAGGTCACTATATCTCTTCACGTGGAAAAGACCTTTTACTGCAACTTTTGCAAATACAGTTTTCTGGATTTGCTGGAATTGGTGCCTACATAGCAACAGACAACAAACTGGGTCTTTCTTTGGCTTGTTATGGTGAACCACCCTGACTTCCACAGGAAAAGGGGGCACCGAAGTGGTAAACGTCTGAGACCTGCATCTCTTCGAGCTTTCCTCCCACATTAAGCTGACATGTCGTGATATAACTGGAAAACGGTTAAAAGCGGCGTTAAACTCACTGACCAACTCCACAGGATAAGTGTCAATTGTGCCACATACACACAACATGAACGAGCAGACCCTGATGGACAAGCTTGCAGTCTCCAGTCTGCATACATCTGGATCGCGAAGGTAGCAGCCTATTTTAGGTCTAGATTTCCCATGCTTTGTGAGGGGGAGACAACCGGGCGAATTTACTAAAAGCGTTTTAGACCTGGATCAGAGTTTGTGTTTTTCCAGGGTTCGACTTCGTTTTCTTCAATGGCTTATTTCAAAACTTTCTTCCATAACGTCAACACTTAAACTTTACTTAAGCTACGCCACAATTCACGTCTATAGAGGGTTCTTGGGACAGTCAGTGTGTGAATTAACGCCGCTTTGAACAGTATTACAGTTATATCACGGAGTGCGCCAACTTAATGTGGCAGGAAAACCCGAAGTGATGCAGGTCTCAAGGGATACCACTTTGGTGAAACCCACGAGCACGGGTTTGGTGCTGACAAACCTAGAAACATAATAGGGGCGACCTGGGATTCGAACCAACAATCAAAGGTTTCTGACGTGCACAAGGGAAACAACTCTGTACAGCGAACTGCGACGCCTTTGACGGGTGGGCCACCCGTGCCTCCCTTGTGACACGTCTTTATGATACCAGACGGTTCAGGTCTTTAACATTGACTCCTGTTCTAAACGACGACAGTGTTTAACTCATCTTAGAGCAGGCATCTAATGTCCGTTCCCAGGAGCTGCTGTATTTTGAGTCAAGTAAAATTCCAACATGTCTAATTTTACCGGTAGTAGCGATAGCTTGAATATACAACTATATATTGATGTTAGCATCTTGGGTTGTGTGAATTAAACATTTGTAGTTGTTTGCAACATAAGATTGTTTACAGTATCTTTATATGTTTACTAATTCATCACTATTCACCACTAAATTATATTACATTTTGTCTTTAATATAATATACAGTGACCTACAACATAATTGTACAGCATAGCATCCGGGTACTGTATTTGTGTCTTTGTTCCCTGGTGGAGCAGGTCTTTTAAGAATATGGGCGATTTGTCCAGTTCACTGTAGACATGCTTCTGGCCAGATTGTACTGCACTGAAGACAAGTTGTGCCAGTTTCACAATGTCTCGATCTTCTTTATGAAATGATGAATCTGTACTTATTGTATGATGATGTGGTAAGAGTCTGTTGGGGAATCCTTCAAGGTTTTTTGTTCGTGCGCGGGTGGGTCGGGTAGCCTAGTGGTTAAAGCGTTCGCTCGTCATGCCGAAGACCCGGTTTCGATTCCCGACATGGGTACAATGTGTGAAGCCCATTTCTGGTGTCCCCCGCCGTGATATTGCTGGAATATTGCTAAAAGCGGGGTAAAACCATACTCACTCACTCACTCTTGTTCGTGCGTGGGTCATTTTATCTGATGATGGTTCCACAGGTGAATTTGAAACGTTGCTTCATAGTCGTCCCGATTCGTGATCAAGTTGTCACTGGGGGCCTCGGCACGAGGGAAGTCAGGGCAGGGCTGCACAGCTTCCACCAACACATCTTCCCAGGCTAGAAGCTCCAAGAGTGGTATTTTGTGGTGGGTTAAATGGATTACGTCCATCAACTCTGACCATTGTCCAGTTTGTAGTGAACTTCCAATATAGTTAGATATCTAAACTATGACACAAGCTTGTCCAGCATCATATCTCCTGCAGAATTGTCAAATTAAAAGTAAAAGGAGACCGAAGTGTACGTGTTGTTTTACAGTGCGTTTAATTGAATTACTTAGATCAACTCTATTTTATTTTTGTAGTTATGTTTACTGTGTATTTTTAATATGGATTAGTTATCTAAACTGAAGCTCAATCTCTCAGCAGCGTATCTCCTGCAGACCAGCCTATGCTTAGAAGTAAGGTGGTTTCTTCCATTACAGTACGAGGTATTGTCTTGACTGATCACTGTATCCATGTGGGCCGGAGAGTGTGACAAATTGCATGTGTAACTAATGGTAGGGAACAAGTGCACCAGAAACACCATTGAATTACTTTTTGAGCATCCACCCACGCAATTGGGATTCGATTATGTGTAATCAACCGTGTCACCGAGTCTGACAATCCGATCCTTTATTGGTAGTCACCCCTTGCGACAAGCCAAGGTTGCTGGGAACATAAATTCTTCACCGGAACCCGAGTCGGTTGATGTGTCGTCATGTTACGTCATGTTAGTGCCCTGAAAAACAGATGGGGAGGTGAGGGAATCTGGATCAGAGAGTGCAGACAATGTGTCATGTGTAACCAAGTTACAATCAATGTCTAGAACTATACACTGGAGACCATCTTCCTGAGGCAAGTGAGTTAACTGACTATAAAAGTCCAGTTTTCACCCTTGCCGAACTAGGCTGGTATTATGGAGTTACATTTTGGCTGGACTAACGAGTCTATGCATAGTCCAATCAAAATCGCACACCGAAATCGAAATCCGGTTCGTAAAGTGTCATGCATTGTTCGATAGACTGCAGGATTTGCAAAGCATGTGCACCGCTTACTCGTTGTCAACAAATATTTTCTATATCTTTTCATGTTTTTAATAAAGTTGCTCACGTGATTTGATGCACTTCACGATGTAAGACTCGTTTGACTACAATATTTTGATTATCGATCAGATCGTCTTGACTGGGCGCCACCGTTTTGTTTGAAGCAAATGCTAGTGATACGAGAGGTTGAATCTGATTGGAGAGGCATAGAAAGGACATTACTCGTAATAGCCACTGGTGGCGCTACGATCGAGCCCAGGAATTCCAGCCTAGTTCGACAAGGGTGGAAACTGGACTTTTAAAGTCAGTTAACTCTCTTGCCTCGGGAAGATGACTGGAGACAGACAACAGACTCTCTTGCACCTGTATGGATCATTACCGCAGAATTCACGACCCCTCATCTTTGACGTTTTCTGCAGGACATTCTGAGGATGATACACTGTACTGGATGATCTAATGGCAGTGACCCCTCATCTTTGATATTTCCTGCAGGACATTCTGGGGGTGATACACTGTCCTGGATGATCTAATGGCAGACTGTCAGTTAGCAGATGACCAGTGGCTGGAGGGGAACCCAGGGGTCAAGGACCGGACAGTTCTCCATGACTATACAGCAGGAGCAGTTGCAGGTACGATAATCATTGATCTCTACCAACAGGGGGCACTGGTTGCTTAAGGGAATAAGGTGTCACAACTTGCTTGCTGTAATGAGTTTTGTCCCTTGGTTGTGCTAGGATTCGATGATCATCAGTTTGAATCTGATCTAAATTACTGATGATCCTATATAGTTGAGTATATGTTAGTACATTTATTCCTGGCATATTTGTAAGTATCTAGCATGTATCAAGGATGATCATTATGCTAAAAAAGTTGCATCTATAAGTATTCCCCTAGAGACTAAAGAAGGAATGGTTGCTGAGTTCTGTACCATTACCGTATTTGGGTGTCTACACAGACGCGGAATTGTCCTTCTAGTCAATGGTATACAGACCAGTAACACTCCACTAACGGTATATTTTCATTGGGTAAGGTCGCAATAAACAAATTATTAGACTTTCTTCCAAATCTTTAACATATGTGAGGAAGGGGCATATTTCTCTTTTGTTTTCTTTTCTATTAAACAAACCGTTACTGTCATCAGGTTTGATTCACATGCATGTAAATACGACGAATTATCGCGTATGTCAGTCGCAAATACTCAGGTGCATGAAAAGAAAAGTAGCAAGAATCTCTGTGCACATTATACTGATCTGTTTGCATTGTGTTCCCAGGTGGTGCTGCAATGGTAGTTGGTTATCCCTTCGACACAGTTAAGGTAATATTCTCACAGCAGAGAAAAGCAGTGCACTTCAACCATACAGCAGGTGTTGCCCATTGTAGTATTGTGTTCTATGTCTGTAGGTGCTGCCCATTGTTGTATTATGTTCTATGTCTGCAGGTGTTGCCCATTGTTGTAATATGTTCTATGACTGTAGGTGCTGCCCATTGTTGTATTGTGTTCTATGTCTGTAGGTGCTGCCCATTGTTGTATTGTGTTCTATGTCTGTAGGTGCTGACCATTGTTGTATTATGTTCTATGTCTGCAGGTGTTGCCCATTGTTGTAATATGTTCTATGACTGTAGGTGCTGCCCATTGTTGTATTGTGTTCTATGTCTGTAGGTGCTTCCCATTGTTGTATTATGACCTATGTCTGCAGGTGTTGCCCATTGTTGTAATATGTTCTATGACTGTAGGTGCTGCCCATTGTTGTATTGTGTTCTATGTCTGTAGGTGCTTCCCATTGTTGTATTATGACCTATGTCTGCAGGTGTTGCCCATTGTTGTAATATGTTCTATGACTGTAGGTGCTGCCCATTGTTGTATTGTGTTCTATGTCTGTAGATGTTGCCCATTGTTGTATTCTGTTTTATGACTGTATGTGCTGCCCATTGTTGTATTGTGTTCTATGTCTGCAGGTGTTGCCCATTGTTGTAATATGTTCTATGACTGTAGGTGCTGCCCATTGTTGTATTGTGTTCTATGTCTGCAGGTGTTGCCCATTGTAGTATTGTGTTCTATGTCTGCAGGTGTTGCCCATTGTTGTAATATGTTCTATGACTGTAGGTGCTGCCCATTGTTGTATTGTGCTCTATGTCTGCAAGTGTTGCCCATTGTTGTAATATGTTCTATGACTGTAGGTGCTGCCCATTGTTGTATTGTGTTCTATGTCTGCAGGTGTTGCCCATTGTTGTATTGTGTTCTATGTCTGCAGGTGTTGCCCATTGTTTTATTGTGTTCTTTGACTGTAGGTGCTTCCCATTGTTGTATTATGACCTATGTCTGTAGGTGTTGCCAATTGTTGTATTATGTTCTATGTCTGCAGGTGTTGCCCATTGTTTTATTGTGTTCTTTGACTGTAGGTGCTTCCCATTGTTGTATTATGACCTATGTCTGCAGGTGTTGCCCATTGTTGTAATATGTTCTATGACTGTAGGTGCTGCCTATTGTTGTATTGTGTTCTATGTCTGTAGATGTTGCCCATTGTTGTATTCTGTTTTATGACTGTATGTGCTGCCCATTGTTGTATTGTGTTCTATGTCTGCAGGTGTTGCCCATTGTTGTAATATGTTCTATGACTGTAGGTGCTGCCCATTGTTGTATTGTGTTCTATGTCTGCAGGTGTTGCCCATTGTAGTATTGTGTTCTATGTCTGCAGGTGTTGCCCATTGTTGTATTGTGTTCTATGTCTGCAGGTGTTGCCCATTGTTTTATTGTGTTCTTTGACTGTAGGTGCTTCCCATTGTTGTATTATGACCTATGTCTGTAGGTGTTGCCAATTGTTGTATTATGTTCTATGTCTGTAGGTACTGCCCATTGTTGTATTGTGTTAATTCTTCAGGTGCTGCCAATTGTTGTATTGTGTTCTATGACTGTAGGTGCTGACCACTGTTGTATTTTGCTCTTTGTCTGTAGGTACTGCCCATTGTTGTATTATGTTCTATATCTTCAGGTGCTGCCCATTGTTGTATTATGCTCTGTCTGTAGGTACTGCCCATTGTTGTATTATGTTCTGTATCTTCAGGTGCAGCCCATTGTTGTATTATACTCTATGACTGTAGGTACTGCCCATTGTTGTATCATGCTCTGTCTGTAGGTACTGCCCATTGTTGTATTATGTTCTATATCTTCAGGTGCAGCCCATTGTTGTATTATACTCTATGTCTGTAGGTACTGCCCATTGTTGTATTATGCTCTGTCTGTGGGCACTGCCCATTGTTGTATTATACTCTCTGTCTGTAGGTGCTGCTGCAGATTCAGGGAGGCGGGGACCGCTACAAGAGCATCCTGGACTGTGTCAGGAGTGTCCACACACAAACATTGGTAATAAGAACAGCCTACAGCATGACACATATCAAAATAAAGATGTCGGTTTGTGCCAGAAATACCACTCTGTCACTTTGGTAAAATAACTGGTGTTATATCAGCTTGTACAAACGTTTTTGTTACATTTATGAACTGAGCTGTAGAATTATGTCAGTATACAAACATCATTTACTGTTTGCATTCCTTGTTTAAAGAGAGTACAAGTAGCCTCGAGGTTAAGGTGTTCTCACATCACACCTGAGTTTGATTCCCCACACGGACACAATGTGTGGATCCCTTTGTTGTGTTCTGTGCCGTCATATTGAATGATTTATGGTTACACGTAGCATAAAACTAGACTCACTTAAACTTTATAAGAAATGACGAAACTTCGTTTCAGTCAAAGGGCTTCTTCCGCGGCTTGTCATGGCCCTTGCTGTCCAGTGTAGGCCTCACTTCCATCTTCTTTGGGGTGTATGGGACAGCTCTCTCCCTTCTTGGTCACCAGGGGGACTCCTCACAGCGCAGCGCCACCTACTATTCGACAATCGTCGCTGCAGGGTGTATTGGAGGGGTCTCTCAACTACCTTTGTCATGCCCGGTCGATTCGCTGAAGGTCGTACTACAGTCTCAGATAATCTATGCACAGGGAGGCAAGCTAGGTAGGGCTATTTTGGAGGAGGTATTTTAATCAACTGCCCACTCAAAAAGATAAAAGTGGAAAGTATTTCAAATCTGAAAGGTAGATTTTTTAATATATTATTGAATGGAGACTTGCATTTTCGCACGCACACGCACACGCACACACACACACACACAAATAAAAAAAAGCGCAACCGTACATGAGACATTCCGGAATGTTCGTTTGTTCAGTTTCAACATTTTAATCGAGAACTAAGACACAGAAAACATTTGTTTAAATGTGTCAACATATTTTTCAAGCGTAGTCTGAAGCGGAAGTCGCAAGGTTGAAACGAGTGCCGTAAACCTCGAGAAAGCTGCTTTCTAATTGGCTGATATCGACTTCTTGTTTGTCGTTTCAGTGGTCGGTCAAAGTTCGCGAAAGGTCGGTCTGACGTGAACCGTACTGGGATGTCCTCAGATCTTTGTTTAGCGATAGCGAGAACTAAGATCTGATTTTGATCAGATTGTGTTTGTTTGTTTTTTATGGCCAATTCGCGACCATTTGTTTTCAAAATGTTTACAATATGATACATGTGTAGTTAAAAGTGGAGTTTGTTTTACGTTATTGACCTGGGCACCTGGGAAATGCTCCTAAATTCTCCCAAGATGCATTTTCTGGTATTGTAAATATCATCTACGCAGAAATCATTTGACCAATCAAGCTGAAACACCCCATACTTGTTCATGCCAAAGATTACTTCTGAATTTGTTCAAGAGGTTCAAATAAGTTACCAATATTTATCATAATTATTACACCTATGTAGGGCCCTTTCTTGTTTATAGTTCATAGTGGGGCCGAACGGATGTGTTTCTCTCTTTGTGCTAAAAACATAATCGGGGCGAACCGGGATTCGAACCCACAATCATAGGTTTCTGGCGTGTTCAAGGGACGCAACTCTGCACAGCGAATCGCGGCGCCTTAGACGACTGGGCCACCCGTGTCAACCCTTGTTTTAGCCCCTTAATTCCGAGCGCAAGACAGCGTAACAACAAGTACCATCTTTTAACGTCTTTTGGTATGACGCGGTTGGGGTTCGAACCCCGGACCTTCCGCTCTCCGGGCGGACGCTCTACCACTAGACCACGGAGGCGGTCCATCTTATTCAAATGTAATGTACTTTGGTACATGTATCGCTAGTAGTGAGCCCCAGCACATATTCCATTTATTGCGAATTTGTGTATTGTTATGATTTTTTACAATTATTTTACCTTTGCTCTTTGACTTTGCTCCTAATTTCCTCAAAATGCATCAGATGTGCTGCTCCAAATGCTCCACTCGCTCATATCGTGAATGTAACAGTTCTGATTTTTCTGAGTTTGGGAAGGGGTGTGAATATATTTAAAGTCTCCATATAATTTTCAGATACACAAAAAAGATTCCATCATGGCCCCCTTGCAGCAGCTAAGGATATAATCCGTACGCGGGGGATACAAGGCTTGTACAGGGGACTAAGCACACAGGCATTGAGAGATATCCCAGCCAGTGGTATTTACATGACTACTTATGAAGTCCTAACCCACACAACGAGCAGTGTGATGCCCACAGTTCCATCTCAGGTCATCAACTTCTTCTCCGGAGGAATGAGCGGTATCGTCACTTGGCTTTGTATCCTACCTTTTGATGTTGTCAAGAGCCGGCTACAGTCAGACCCAGAGAGGAAGTTGTACAGAGGATTGTGGGATTGCGCCATGAAGAGTTATAAAGCAGACGGAGGGAGGGTATTTTTCAAAGGTGCTCTAGTAGTGAGCATGCGGGCCTTCCCAGTTAATGCAGTAACCTTGATGGTGTATTCTGAATGTCTAAAATTGTTCAACCAGTATTTGTGAGTGGTGATGCAGTACCTTCCTGAAACACTGACTTAAGCCCCCAACCAGAATCACTGACTTCATTCCCTACCCTGAAACACTGAAGACATAACATGACGTTATCAGCGGTAAACTGTTGCAGTCCTGATGATGTATTTCCAAGTCAATCTGTCGGTTTGTTACAAAAATTCCGTTTCTTTGTTTGAACAATATCCCAGCTATATGACGGCGGTCTGTAAATAATCGAGTGTGGACCAGACAATCCAGTGATTGACGTCATGAGCATCGATCCACGCAATTGCGATACGATGACGTGCATCAACCAAGTCAGCGAGTTTGACCACCCGATCCCGGCCCGTTAGTCGCCTCTTACTACAAGCATAGTCGCCTTTTGCGACAAGAAAGGGTTGTTGAAGACCTATTCCACCCCGGATCTTCACACGTCTCCCTTAACATGGATAAATTCACATTAAACATGTATAACTGTTTTGCACAATATTGCAAAATGAACGACTGCAATCTACATATCTGATTTTTATAGGAAGTTTTTTGTTGTTGTAAGGATGGTTTGAATGATATAGAACTGAAGCATAGGAAAATGTACGTATAAATCTATTAATCTTGGAGACAATACGAAGATGTATAGATTCCCTGATTTAACTGAAATCTAAAATCGAATTTGTGATATCAATAATATATTTCGAATTTGTGATATCTAACTTTAATCTAACTTTAATCGGTTTAATCAGGGAAATAATAAAACCATATACAGATTCCCTGGTTTAACTGATATCTAAAATCGTATTTGTGATATCATTAAATGAATTATTGATTCTACATTGTATTCAGATGTAATGCCCCACTGGGTAATAATTAATACATAATTAATATCATTCTAGAAGTCCGTTGGCATGGTGGGCCTATTCTCATTCTGAACAGTTGTCATGAAAATTATTCGTGTTTTCCTTTAAAGAATATTAACATTCTCATCATAAACCGTTGATAGAATATAAACTTTATTTATGCTTCAGGGGACACTTGTATATGTCTGCTGGTGTGGAATGTGCAGTGAAAAGTGCATTAACATGTGAATAGCGTTTTTGAAAAGTCCAATAATTAAATTCATTCATTCATTTAAAAAAAAGGTTAAACCAATACCCACTTCCTGTTCGCTCGATTCCGCTGCTAGCCCGATTAGACAACGGGACAAAATTCCCCATACAACAAGATAACTCTGATCCCGAGGATTAACACGGCGCAAAGAATGCAAGTACCTACTCTGTCATCAAGAGCACTTGTGTAACCCTGAAGATAAAAGAAATTGTAATTTGCACGTGTTCACAATCAGGAATGATAATTTGACACATTTCAAATTGAATATTTATTATTTAAAAGTAGAAACAATCATACATGTATTATGAAAACAAAACAAGTTTTGTTTGCTTGTTTGTTGTTTAACGCCACACTCAGCAATATGACGGCGGTCTGTAGATAATCGAGTGTGGACCAGACAATCCAGTGGTTGACATCATGAGCATCGATCCACGCAATTGCGATACGATGACGTGCATCAACCAAGTCAGCGAGTTTGACCACCCGATCCCGTTAGTCGCCTCTTACGACAAGCATAGTCGCCTTTTGCAACAAGAAAGGGTTGTTGAAGGCCTATTCTACCCCGGATCTTCACAAGTCTCCCTTAACATGGATAAATTCACATTAAACGTGTATAACTGTTTTGCACCATATTGCAAAATGAATGACTGCAATCTACATATCTGAATTTTATATGAAGTTCTTTTTTGTTATAAGGATGTTTTGAATGATTTAGAACTGAAGCATAGGAAAATGTACGTATAAATTTGTAAATAATCGAGTCTGGACCAGACAATCCAGTGATTGACATCATGAGCATCGATCCACGCAATTGGGATACGATGACATGCATCAACCAAGTCAGTAAGACAAGGATAGTGACCGTTTACAGCAAGCATGGGTTGCTACCAAACAAGTAATGTGCCTTCACAAGGTTCAATGACTTCCTGAAACATTTGTTATTGTTATCAAGGAACATTATTAGGAGTATGAAGTTGACACAATCATAGTCGTATAAGTGATACTGCTGACATTTATATATCCACAGTGGTGAACTTATAAATATTTTTGCATAATTGATCTTTTCAAAGTAATAGCAATATTGTTGTAATATTTTATAATGAAGTAGATCAGTGGAGACATGCAGATATTGTTAAAATCGGAACCCACGAAATTTTAAAACCATGAACCATACTTCTCTATTAGAATTACCTCCCTAAGGCTTATATGTTTACTCCTGTACTCTGTAGTGTTCACACTGTCTAAAAGTGCTAATCTCCCGCTACTCGGAAGCTGGGTCAACGTTTCCCGCGTAGCAATAAGCTGTAGGTCTGTCCCCATTTCAGCACGACAGACATTTCGCTACAGGGAAATGGGTCAACGTTTCACCGCAGCGAAATGCTGTGTGAACATGATGGGTAAATAGTTCGGATAGAGCTAGACTGGTACTCTGCCCTTCTCCTCCTTGCGGCAGCAGGCGAGGAGCGCAAGCTCTCTAGGGAAGATAAACAAGTCTAGGACAGAGCGTTCCTCCCTTGTATATATTGTGCCGAATAACACAAACACGTTTAGTGTAATAATCTACATTTAGAAAAGTTATTAATTATTATACGCATGTCATTAGTTCTTTAAAAAGTCTGTTTACATCTTTCTAACTATTACTCATCCCCATGTAACTTTCTCAAACCAAATAAAGCACGGCACCTGATGCCGTTCGATATGGTTTCATGTGTATGTTGCTCTTTCCGTGTAGTTCCTTGTGACCGCAGAACCCAACGGACCATTATTTCCTGACGAAGCGCCTGACTAGCAAGTAGCCAGGCTCCCAGTCGGTCAACGAAGCGATAGTCGCTTATATCATTCCAAAAGAAGAGTTATCGCCCCTCAGGAGTAAAGCATCCAAGCTCCTTCCCAGCGCGTGACACCTTCGTTACACTCTCTGTATAGAGAGCTCCCCGAAGAGAATATCGCTGTGAGGAGCTTGGTAAAGCATGACTGAAACGGGGACCCTGTAAGGGTGTCAACAAGGCGTTTTACGCTTTCAGCGACCAACATGACGACAATAAGACCGTTTACCTGTGACGATCTGTTCAGATTTAATAATGTGTAAGTAAAGTGTTTTGTGGATTTGCGAAAATAGCTTTCTTGTTAGTCGATATGCATTGTATAAATTGTATGACTGATTCTCATACAGCGAGGGCCGAGATGGGGTCCCACAGTCAAGACATGGCTCTTGTAGTCCTACGTAACGGCCCGGCATATAGGGTCATGTCTTGACTGTCGGAACCTTTCAATATTCACAGAAATATCGATGTAAATGTAACATTATCGTATTTAAACCTCAAACTGTCGTCACAAACAAAATGAGACACGAAAAACAATGTTATTATCAAAATAAAAGCAATAATGCAAAATAATTATTTTATTTTATTTGCAGGAATTTGGATCCACTCACAGAAACAGTATCCTTACATTTTCTTTGTTCGGATTTGAACATGTTTTAAGTCATGTGTGTTCCATGAAAGTAATATGAGACTTTTGATACTATGTACACTTGTCATGCTTGTAGGATGCTTAAAAGAACAGTACATAGATCGTCCTGAAGCATTGTCTGTAAACAATAGCCGATAACCCAAGAGAGCCTTATTCCGAGAGAAGCTTCTGCTCCGGTGACCACACTATGGTTGTAGGCTTATCGTTTCTCTTGTTTCTAAACAAACACTCCTACATTTCATCACTTTATTTGCATTGTGTATTCATAGCTTCCAGCCATGGGAGTCATGTAGGGCTGGGACGAGTCCAAATTTACTACCCGAGTACCCACCACCCTATTACCCGACCCTAGCCGTGTACCCACTGTAGGTCTCAGGAGATGTCTCAAAATGTTCGATTGGGAACATTTTTAGCATTGCTCTGGCAAAAGGTATTCAGATACATGCATTAAACAATCTGGTCATTCATACACTGAAGTTGAATTAAGTTATATCTTTATTCAACTATATGAAAAATCAGAAGGAATGGGTGCATATTGAGAAAGAAATGCGAACATTAGTGACTTTAGTGTAACCATAGAGTTCTAGATAATTTTTGTCATTAAACAATAATCACGTGACCAACCACGGGTCCGGGCAGTCCTGTGGGTACCCGGGTCCTACTCAGTACCCACCCGACCCGGATACCCGAGTTACCCGTCCCATCCCTAGAGCCGTGCCAATTTACACTTGTCAGAGGGGTACACAAAGTATGTGATCTAGACTACCAGTTGTCAGACTTCCATTTTTTGTGGAAGCCTTGGTGGCTGAGTGGGTTAGATCGCTGACTGTGTGTGCTGGCGATAAGGTGCCTCAGTCTGAGCGTGTCGGATCGAATTCCTGATGAGGCTCAACTCAAAAGTACTAGAATTTGTATTTAGCTAAGAAGGTGAGTGAGTGAGTTTGATTTTACACTGCGTTTAGCAATATTCCAGCAATATCACGGCGGGGAACACGAGAAATGGGCTCACACATTGTACCCATAACTAAGAAAGTGTTATCCTAAATATAACAAATGTTAAAAAAGGTCTGATCTGCATAATTTTTTAAATGAGTGAATCACGAACAATGGCGAAACATGAGCTAGTCATTGATCCAAACAGATTTTCTTTGGAGATGTTGACAAGGTGAAAGACAGTAAAAGAGTTAAACAGACAGTAAAATAATAAAAACATTTTGGGTCACAAAGTTGCTCATAGTTGTATTTAAGAACAATGTCAAGTGGAAAGTCATGTGAACATGCACCGATATGTTAGAACAACATTTCAGTTTTCCATACATTTTAAGTTTGCCAGTTGGTAAAGAAGATCCTTTCCTAAATGATAATGTGGCAACCAAATCAATATAAGGATCTATCACGGGACAATTAATCAAAATAGTGGAAACCACTAAAGCCAATTATTGTCTTGGATAGTTTTGAATGGTATTTTATTAGTTGTACCCGATGTAAGCTGATACTGAGGGCAGGGGGGAATAGGGTGGTCAGACAGACAGACAGACAGTTTATTCAGTAAGAAGGCCATAGGCCCATAATACACACAATGGTTGATTGCATGAACTACGCATGCCAAGGAAGTTATCGATTTAAATTTCTCTTAGCCGTTGAGCTTTATATAGATATAAACAAAGTTTTCTGATGAAATAATTTCGGTAAATACATATTCAGTATTCAGGAATAGGGTGGTTGTCTTTATGAACTAGGATCCAAGTTCCAGATTGTTTCCAGACAAAGGCCTGTTCACATGCACACTGGACGTACCACTCATACGACAACTTATAGTAAACATAGATGAATTATTATATAAAAAAGAAAATTACAAGTCTATAAGTGAAAATATGTAAAGCTATTCTTTTTTTTCTTCCTGAAATGAAGAAATGATTGTTGACTTGTCACTTTTAGATATTAAATGTCAATGCCAGAGAATAACCAGTCTCGATTATCCAACAAAACAGATTCCATTGGGCATAAAAGGCAAAATAGTTGTGGGGGTTATTTGAATGGATAACTGAAAAACATGACATAGCAGCTACCGTATTCGACGTATAAGCGCCCAGGGCGCTCTCAAAATTGGAAATAGGGGGCTCTTATTAGAATATTATTTTGGTGAAAAAAAACAGAGTTAAAAGATAAATGCTGACAGCCTGAAATGTTTATGTACGACAGATATATTTTTCCAGAATTTAATTGCCCATGATTAAGGGTGCATATAACACATGAGTGTGTATTATATGTGAATAAATAAGTCTTGTGTACATTGATCAATTGGAAGGGGTTCCATTTGGGATTGTTCACTAACCATTATATTATCAAATATCGCCGTGGGCGCTTATTACGTCGAATACAGTATTCCTTGTTGTTTCCTTACACTGTCCCAGTATGGCTTGCCCTTCTACATGCAGTACCTGGCTCACTGGCCGGAGTACTTCCAGATTGCAGAGTCCCCCAGCGGCGAGATCATGGGATATAGTAAGTATTTGCACAAAAATATTTCCGGAAGTGGCATTAAATACTGACAACAATACTGTGATCATGCTTATACGAGCTGTGGTGCAACTCAGGGGAAAAATTATTTGAGTTTGTTGTTAAATGCCACACTAGGCAATAGTCCAGCTATATGACAGTGGTCCTGTAAATAGTCAAGTCTTGACCAGACAATCCAGTGATTGACATCATGAGCATCAATCTACGATGTTGGGATGAGATGACATGCATCAGCCAAGTCAGTGAGTCTGACCACCCGATCCCGTTGGTCGCTTCTTGGGACAAGAAAAAGGTGTAGGGTTGTGATCTCCAGATAATGGAACAGAAATGACTTGTTTGAGATTTTACAAGCTCTTCGATAAGTTTCTGCTCTTTCTGCTGATTGCTTATAAACACAATGGAATAAACTCACACAGTTTTTGAACTAAGTTGTGGTGTTTGTAGTGACAGGGCAGTCATCTTTAATCAGTGTGTACACTTTCAGTCATGGGGAAATCGGAAGGAACTGGCGACCTGTGGCATGGTCATGTGACAGCCTTGACGGTTGCCCCGGTGTTCCGGAGACTGGGTCTGGCAGCAAAGCTCATGAACATACTGGAAGAAATCTCAGAGAAGTAAGTTCTATCTGAAGCGGAATGTCCTTGTTTGGTTAAACCTGGTTTTACAGTCCTTCAAAACGGGTGGCCCAGTCGTCTAAGGCGCCAAGATTCGCTGTGCAGAGTTGCGTCCCTTGGGCACGCCAGAAACCTATGATTGTGGGTTAGAATCCCGGTTCACCTCGATTATGTTTCTTGGTTTGTCAGCACCATGTCCTAAGTGGTAAACGTCTGAGACCTGCATCACTTCAGGCCTTCCTCGGGGCGGTCGGGTAGCCTAGTGGTTAAAGCGTTCGCCTGGTTCGATTCCCGAAATGGGTACAATGTGTGAAGCCCATTGCTGGTGTCCCCCGCCGTGATATTGCTGAAATATTGCTAAAAGCAGCATAAAACCATACTCTCTCACTAACTAACTCGGGCCTTCCTCCCACATTAAGCTGACATGCCGTGATATAACTTGTGTGCGTCGTCTCATCAGTTTCAGTACTAGTGCAGTTGGTAATATATTGGGGACCAGTATCTGAAGTTTGTGCTGTACATTAATGCATCAATGTGATTATCTTGCAGGAAACATTGTTTTTTCGTGGACCTGTTTGTGAGGGTATCTAACAAGGTTGCCGTGGCAATGTATGAGAAACTAGGATACAGTGTGTACAGGAGGGTGCTAGAGTACTACTCAGGGGAGGTGGACGAAGATGCTTTCGGTGAGTAGTCTTTTCTTTTGAGGAAGATTATTTTACCATGATACTTTGATAAGTGTGACACACTCAAGGACTTTCCTCAAGACCAGAGCCGACTCCATGGTCTTTTGGTAGAGCGTCCGCCCGGAGAGCGGAAGGTCCTGGGTTCTTTCCCCGGCCGCGTCATACCAAAAGACGTTAAAAGATGGTACTTGTTGTTACCCTGTCTGGCGCTCAGCATTAAGGGGCTAAAACAAGGACAGGTCGGCTCGGAGTCAGTATACTGGGGTATTCATGTTAAACTGCAGCATGGTATCTCAGTGAGCTAGCACTATAAATCGGCATCAGTCGGGACTTGTACAAGCAGCAACAAACACACACACACACATGCATGCACGTCACTATATAAGTGCAATAATCTTGGACGCGACGTTAAACCCAATTTCACCTCACCTTACCTCAAGACCAGATAAAAGTTGTAGTCAAAGGGAGGTGACCCTTCAAGGCTCCATTCCACCTAGAGTATTCTGAGGGTGTACAAGCACCAGTATAGTTGGTATGACCAGAGGAATCTTATGTGTTCTGATGAACTATATAACTATATGTCTTTTTTACTTCAAACACCCCTCTGTGCATGTAAATACAGCAGGAATCAAATGCAAGCACACAATTGATCCTGAAGAAAGACCCCAAAAAGTATGCACTTTTTTCATATCTGTTGTGTCATTTATCTATGAAAAAATCAGTGCAGTCAGGAATTATACATGGTCCTGTGTACAGCACACAGGTGACAAATCAGGTGAAGTTAAGCAGTGTTGGTTGTAGGGAGTCTTAAATGGGTGAGGGGCTTGGCTCCTTAGAGTTTCTAGGGCTTTGGTCCTTTCCCACATTGATTGGTTGGTTGGTTGGTTTGTTGTTTAACGCCACACTCAGCAATATTCCAGCTATATGACGGCAGTCTGTAAATAATCGAGTCTGGACCAGACAATCTAGTGATTAATGTCACGAGCATCGATCCACGCAATTGGGATCGATGACATGCATCAACCAAGTCAGCGAGTCTGACCACCCGATCCCGTTCGTCGCCTCTTATGACAAGCATAATCACCTTTTACGGCAAGTATGGGTTGCTGAAGACCTATTCTAGCCGGGATCTTCACGGGTGTTCCCCACATTGAATGACTTGTAGCACTTGTGGTGTCTCCCTAGGCAGGGGACTTTGTTCAAAATGTGCCTCTGTTCACCCAGCAGTGAATGGGTGAATGGTTAACCTTATAGCACCTCACATGCACCTTGGGTTCTATACTCCCAAGGGAGCTGAGAATGTAAAATTGACTGATAAACATTGATATTTGATTTTCTTGTGTAAAACTGTTTTCACGACAGTGGTGCTTCAGTAAGGTGTTTTGACCTGTGTCCAGTGCTTAACTTGGGTCGTATATCTTCTGGTCATAGTGACTGGCCGCAACCAAATAGCGGATATTACTTGATATTGCTGGGCTGTTTCATTTTCATACAATGAGAATGATAAATCAAGTCTAGAACTACATGATGTAAAACAGTCACTTAAGTTTGTTTCATCACCCAGTATTGAATTTACAGATCTTCAAACCTAAAGAACCAATCTGACTTAACTGACTGTCCATGGCTTCACTTTGACTGTAGGGGGTCGGGTAGCCTAGTGGTAAAAGCGATCGATCCTCACGCCGCAGACCGGGGTTTGATTCCCGACATGGGTACAAAAGGTGAAGCCCATTTCTGGTGTCCCCCGCTGTGATATTGCTGGAATATTGCTAATAGTGTCGTAAAACCATACTCACTCACTCTTGCCCCGTTGGAATTCTTGATTAGAACTGTCTGGCTGTGAGAGGTGGTGAAAGGGATTTGGTGGTCAGTCTTGGTGTCTTGGTTGATGGCATGTCATCATACCCTGATTGTGTGGATAGATGCTCACACTATCAATCCTGACTAGATTACTTACAGGCCACAGTCATATATCTGAAATATTGCTGACTGTGGCGTTAAACAACATACAAACACTTCCTTCTCACATATTTTGATTGCATTGTGAGCATCTTTCGGTCACCTCGAATCCTGTGACTTGTAATCTGACATGACCCGTAATGGGATGTCCTCAGATCTTTGTTTAGCGGCAGCGAGAACTTTGATCTGATTTTAATGAGATTGATGATAAGGTGAAAGATGTTTACTTTATTGGTCAGCTGGTCAGTTTACTTACAAATTTATTTATTTACAAGTACAGACATATATTGGTTTTCTGCAAAGGGACAGGCAGCCATTAATTTTCAGGTCGATGCCATATTTGGTATATACCAGCTGCCTGCATCTTCCTGAGGCAAGAGAGTTAACTGACTTTAAAAGTCCAGTTTCCAGCCTTCCCTAACTAGGCTGAATTCCTTGGCTCGATCGTAATGCCACCAGTGGCTATTACGAGTTATGTCCCTTTTATGCCTCTCCTATTGACCAATCAGATTCCATGCCTTGTATCACTTGCATTTGCTTCAAACAAAATGGCGCCGCCCAGTCAAGACGATCTGATCGATAATCAAGATCTATATTGTGATAAAATGGATCTTACATCATGAAGTGCATCAAAACACGTGAGCACCTTGATTAAAAACATGAAAAGATTTGGAAAATATCTATTGACACCAAGTTGGCTGTGCATGTGCTTTGCAAATCCTGCAATCGACCAAAATCTATATGACAGTTTACGAACCGGATTCTGACTTCATTGAACGACTTTTATTGGACTGTGCATAGTCTAGCCAAAATCCAACTCCATAATACCAGCCTAGTTCGGCAACGGTGGAAACTGGACTTTTATTGTCAGTTAACTCCCTTGACTCGGGAAGATGGTTGTCTGCGACTTTGACATGTGTTTAGCCACTAGTCTGAAGCCGAGTGCAGTAAAATCCTTTTCAGTCTGGTACTTTCCTCATAATAAGATTAAATTCTCCTGAAAACGATATAACTAGAATACTGTTCAAAGCAGCGTTAAACCTAAACCCACTCACTTAAAATCATGAATAATATAGATATGTGAACAAACAAAGAACAAAAATCAAAATCAATAATATGAAATTATTGATACTCCCATCAGATGAGGAGATATTAAAAGTTTCCAACAGAAAATGTTGAGGTCTTAGAAGATTAAGTGGAACTGGCAAGGGAGATAACTTGTACTGCCATCAATACTTTGGGCTCCATTTTCCAAATAAGCCTAAACTATTAGTTGTGCTCGACTGCTATACTAGAAGAAACCCTGTAACAGTTGATTCCACAGTATTGTGAATGTCCTTGTGTTGTTTATTTAGAGGTGTTTTATTATAAAATTTTGGAAATAGACAAAATCCATGGCTAAAGGTAGAAAACGTTACATGTTATGTAGCCCAACTAAAACAAGTTGAAATAATTTGTTTAACGCCGCACTCAAAAATATTCCAGCCATATGACCGCGGTCTGTATATAATCAAGTCAGACAATCCAGTGATTAACATCATGAGCATCTATCCATACAAATGGGATATGATGACATACATCAACTAAGTCAGCAAGCCTGACCTGATCCTGTTTGTCAACTCTTACGACAAGCATAGTCGCCTTTTACTTCAGACCGCCTCTGTGGTCTTGTGGTAGAGCGTCCGCCCGGAGAGCGGAAGGTCTGGGGTTTGATCCCTGGCCGCGTCATACCAAAAGACGTTAAAAGATGGTACTTGTTGTTACCCTGTCTGGCGCTCAGCATTAAGGGGCTAAAACAAGGACTGGTCGGCTCGGAGTCACTATACTGTGTCTGAGTGGGGTATTCATGTTAAACTGCGGCATGGTATCTCAGTGGGCTAGCACTATAAATTGGCATCAGTCCGGACTAGTACAAGCAGACAAACACACACACACACACACACCCACCCACTCGCACGCACACACACATGCACACATGTGCATGCACGTCGCTATATAAGTGCAATAATCTTGGACGCGACGTTAAACCCAATTTCACCTCACCTCACCTTTTACTGCAAGAATGGGTTGCTGAGGACCTATTTTACCCCGAATAGGCTTTTTATGTACGTTTTTTGACCACCCAAGCATTGTCACTTCAGCATGCAGTTGATGCAAACACCTTTTTAGTGCTTATGGGTTTGATGGTTCAAGGCATTGTTACACCAGACTCACTCACTATCGATTTAGAAGCAAACCTATTTCTTTACTATAACCAAAACAACAAGTATACCTGTGAGTTCCTATATATGTCGGGGCTATTGATTGTCAGGGGAAGTGTTCTGTTTGCCAGTCTGTTATTTCACCCAAATATTGAAGTGTGCAGGATCGCTTAGATAGTACATTGGGGGTAGGCCAGTTGTATGAGCTGCTGAATGAGGCCATGGTGTTCGCCCACAAACTGTATCATAGTGTGTGGTAAGGCCATCTTTTGTGCTTCCTATCGAGATGAGGCTGCAAAATCACTACTCTAGGTGTAAAATCCATCTCATTTCTTTTCAGACTCTTGATTTATCTACTCTGTATACTTGATTGCTTTCATGAATGTTTGCAGTATGTCTTAGTTACAAAATAAACAGGATGGAAGGGAACGAGTTTGCACTGATATTAGCAAATGATTAGATGATCACATCTGTTTGAATCCATTTAAAATTTATATGTCTAATTGATTGTTTTATTAAAAATCCGGGGTAGAATAGGTCTACAGCAACCCATGCTTCCCATAAAAGGTGATTATGCTTGTCGTAAGAGGCGACTAACGGGATCGGGTGGTCAGGCTTGCTGACTTGGTTGATGCATGTCATCGTATCCCAGTTGCATGGATCGATGCTCATGATGTCAATCACTTGATTGTCTGGTCCAGACTCAATTATTTACAGACTGTTGTCATATAGCTATAATATTGCTGAGTGGGGTGTTAAACAACAAACAAACAAAACATCTTGTGTTTAATAGTTTTTCAAAGATACTAATTATGGAAAGAATTCTAAAAGAGGGTTGTAATTTTGGAAAATGAAGAAAATATCAGAGAATTTAAGTTTTCTGTTAGCATCGCTCTCTTAAGTTCATTGTTATGTGTGGATTCATGGTGACTTGTATGTCACGAAAATACAAACGACTCCTTCCTGATGTTCAAGGTAGGGTATAATTATGTCGTTTGAATGCATTGATCCAGTCAGGTGTCTTCAAAACTCATTGGGGGCACGGATGGCCCAGTCGTCTAAGGCGTCCCTTTGGCACGCCAGAAACCTATGGTTGTGGGTTCGTATCCCAGTTCACCCCAATTATGTTTCTAGGTTTGTCATCACCATACCCGTGCTCGTGGGTTTCACCGAAGTGGTAAACGTCTGAGACCTGCATCACTTTGGGCTTTCCTCCCACATTAAGCTGACATGCCGTGATATAACTGGAATACTGTTAAAAGAGGCGTTAAACCCAACTCATTCACTCACTCACTCAAAACTCATTATCATGTCACTTGTCAGGGAGTTATCTACCCCTGCTCAGAGGCCTATATTTGGCAACAAGTCTGCAGCAATTGTCAGTAACACTTCCCAAATAATTGTTTTGTATCTAATAATGTTAAAATACCTCTGAAAATAAAAACTGTACAAAACCCTATTTTTACTAAATTAACTGTTTACCAGTACCCTATTTGCCTGACAAGGGAACTTAGTTTGGTATCTTAGATAAAACCCTGCTTGTTAAAGAGTATGTTTTGACACAATAAGTTGTACAGTTATGTCAATTATGGGATGATATGAAAGTATATAAGAGGGCTATTGATAGTGCCCTGAAATGATCTTTTATGGCATGACAGATAAACTATAGTCATATGAACTTCTTTTGAGTTGTATATATAGCATTGGTTTGCTAATTGATCTTGTGAAGATAGACTTATAAGATATAGATATTTGATATCACCTGAACAGAAGCTCAGTGTAGCTGCAATGCAGACACTTTGAAAATGGTTTTTGAAAATGAGCTGTATATATGACAGCAATTTGTAAACTAGCTTCAGAAATGATACACGATGACCTTTATAGCAGATTGTGAACAACCATTATCATGGAACCACACTGAGACTGCAGGCGACAACCACATACATATTAGGAAGCAGATTCCAGATCCATGTGTATTTGTAGTGAGTGACTGTGTGAGTGAGTTTGGTTTTACGCAGCTTTTAGCAATATTCCAGCAATATCACAGCGGGGGACACCAGAAATGGGCTTCACACATTGTACCCATGTCAGGAATCAAACCTGAGTCTTTGGCGTGATGAGCGAACGATTTAACCACTAGGCTACCAGACCACTTGTGTTTTTGTAACAGTCTATATTTTGAGGGGGGTTACTGATTCGACCGAAATACAAAATCAGAAAACAAAAATATAAATAGTTAAAAATTATTTGTATTTGACCGACTGCTTCATCTTTGATGGTTTGCAAAAATAAAAAGATACAACTGTAAAAGTATACAAAATTAGAGTATGTATGAACTTAAGAATTCAGTGAGTTAAATTGATAACATTGACAATCTTACAAACCAAATTGCAACTGTACTTTTTGAATAATGAGCATCTGCAATGTACATAAGTAGTTTTGGGTCATTACAATCCACCTATGTGAAAGAGAACAAAGCTTTTTCAGAAGTAAAAAATTACATGTAGATGTTTCCATGGTTATTGCGAAATGATTAATGGAATGTTTGAAGGAACAGCTGTTGCAGGCTCATCTCCCACATTAAACCAGTTTTAATTTTTTTTTATGCCAACCGACCTGTTGTGAAAACAAGTTTGAATTGCTTATTTTTTTATTTTACAACCTACCGACAGGTATTTTCTGTAAAAAATCCATAAAGCAAGTATAGCCAAAAGTGTGGCCTCAGTGAGATGTTCCTGGCTGTGCCCTCGACGTGGTCATTGCAGTAACATTATTGTCATTGTAGGACCATGTCATTCAAAGATATTTTATATCCACACAGTGTTGATCGTAGAATATTTGTTTATTTTAATGTTTGTCTTAGTTTTCAAACAATTAACAGCAGATAGAGGGATGGTGTAAATTCTTCTGGGGCACCATGCATGTAGCAGAGGTACGATAAGTCCCCATGGTCCCTAGTAAGGTGGCCTACTTTGGGTTGCTGGCGAGACTTTTTTTATTGTGTCATTATTTAATAGTCTGTTCCAAATATTCTTTCAAACAAAGGTTTAGAACCGATAGGTGTTGTTACTCATTGATATACTGTACTGGTGACAGGGTTTTACAAAATATATCTTCATTACTTTGTCACAACAGTCACAATATGGCTGAACTATTGCTGATGTGACATTCACTCACTCACTCACTCACTCACTCACTCACTCACCAACTCATGCACTCACTCACTCACTCACTCATTCACTCACCAACTCACACACTCACTCACCCACTTTCCCACTCACTCACTCGCTCACTCACTCACTCACTCACTCACTCACTCACTCACTCACTCACTCGCCCACTCACTCACTCACCCACCCACCCACTCACTCACTCACTACAGAATCTATAAAGCATTTAATACTACAGTTTAGCCTTACCAATGTTTGATTTTGTTTGGTGTGCTTGGGTGCAATGTTGTCACTAGTTGGTGGCGTCAGAGCATTAATAATGACACATGATAATAAACATTGCACTTTAGCATATTGTTATTAAGGAAAGCCACCAAATTGCTGTTCCCATTTGGGATAACAAGTACGTTTTATTAATAACCCGTGATGGCATTCCCAGAGTGCAAGTGCGAAACTGTACAGAACGTCTGTTCACAAATCCATATTATTGCAGTGGCTTTCTTTAAATAGGCTAATTTCTGCTGAGCATATGGAAAGCAAGTGTTAGCTTACGTAATAATGTAGGTATTCACATCCATTGAGATATGGAAATATTTTAATGAATGTCGCAGGTGCAGCCCAAGGGCTGCAGTACAGCATGTAAGTGTTTGGGCTGTGCCTTGACAAATATTTAGTGCTGGACTTCAGCTTAGAGCAAATCAGTACAAAAACGGATGACATATAGTTGTAGATATTTTCTTTCAATAATGGAAAAGCATTAATCAATTTTGTTCAGGAGACGAGTAGGTTTTTGATTATGTTTGATGAGCATTTTGTACCAAACTTTTAATAAAATTGTTGAAGTGATGTTCAAAGATGCCAACCTTGACTTATTTGGTGGAATCATTATGGTGGTTAGAAACAAACACAATAACGTGAAATATGCTACTTAAAGTTAAAGAGCACCTAATTTTTTCACATGACTATGGTTAATATGTTGTGGCTGTTGGGTATTGCAACTCACAACCTTCCATAACTATACGTTTTATGGTTTTCATGGTATATATACATATTTGTAAAACATATCTCCAATATTTTAGACAAGTTATATTGACCTTGCTGCAGGCGCTGTCACAAGTACAACCAATTGATAATCAATTAATAGATAATCACTTGATGGGAATGTTTTCACATAAAAGGCAAAATTAAATGATTTCAAACCATGCAGTCAATCATGCTAGTGGTGATTACTTATTAATGAGGCGACTATGCTTGTCGTAAAAGGCGACGGGATCGGGTGGTCAGGCTCGTTGACTTGGTTGATGCATGTCATTGATCCCAATTGCGTAGATCTATGCTCATGATACTAATCACTGGATTGTCTGGTCCAGACTCGATTATTTACAGACCGTCGTCATATAGCTGGAATATTGCTGAGTGTGGCGTTAAACAAAAAAAACAACCAACCAACCAACTACTTATTAATGTTTGAAAATAATTCATTTTAGACCCTGGTTATCCCAGATAGTCTAAATGACTCAGTTTGTGGTGACCATCTCTGGATGTTGTGCACATGTCTCATCTCCTGTGGTGACCATCTCTGGATGTTGTGCACATGTCTCATCTCTTGTGGTGACCATCTCTGGATGTTGTGCACATGTTCATCTCTTGTGGTGACCATCTCTGGATGTTGTGCACATGTCTCATCTCCTGTGGTGACCATCTCTGGATGTTGTGCACATGTTCATCTCTTGTGGTGACCATCTCTGGATGTTGTGCACATGTCTCATCTCTTGTGGTGACCATTTCTGGATGTTGTGCACATGTCTCATCTCTTGTGGTGACCATCTCTGGATGTTGTGCACATGTTCATCTCTTGTGGTGACCATCTCTGGAGGTTGTGCACATGTTCATCTCTTGTGGTGACCATCTCTGGATGTTGTGCACATGTCTCATCTCTTGTGGCGACCATCTCTGGATGTTGTGCACATGTTCATCTCTTGTGGTGACCATCTCTGGATGTTGTGCACATGTTTATCTCTTATGGTGACCATCTCTGGATGTTGTGCACATGTCTCATCTCTTGTGGTGACCATCTCTGGATGTTGTGCACATGTTTATCTCTTGTGGTGACCATCTCTGGATGTTGTGCACATGTCTCATCTCATGCTTTGGACATTTTAAAAGGGTATAGTTAGGATGATTTGAGCAAAATGAAATATCATTATGAATCTCAGAAACCACTTCTCTAGGAAGAGTCAGCTTATCAGAGCACTGCTACTTCATGGATAATTTGAACTCATGTTGCAAATATTATTCTTTTTTTGCCTTCACACAACTAAAACTATGGTTTACAGGAACACTGAGTAATTGCTTCAGACCAGGGGTCCGGAAACCGTCATATGCGCCGGACATGTCCGATTGGGAATCTCAAATGTCCGGTTTAAAATATTGCTTACCGGACATTTAAATTTTTTCTGTCCGGACATTTTAATAAGTATTGTCCGGACATTCTTAAATTTTGACCGGACATGATCAATAGTTAGGACTGAGCAATTTCTGTCTGCAGTTGTAACACAATGAAGATTATCTACACTGACAAGCTTTGTTTGTTTTGATTGCTGTAAATACATCGTACCTAGAACATGTAGAATGATAGTCCAATCGGTCAATCACTGTAATAGGCAATAAACTGAGTTGACACTGATTAATCGAGGATTTATTACTGAGAACATCTTGTTAATTTGAGTAAAATGTGTTTACAACTGTACATAAATACCTTGCATCATCGATGTACCTCATTATCCTCACAATGCTACGATACGTAACCTCAGACAAGAAGCGAAAGCGTGACGACAGCCAGTCGACCGATGCAGATCAGTCGAGCAGATCTGCCAAACCCTCAAAGTCTGAATGATCATTTTGTAAGTCGTGGCTAACGACTTTCACTTGGTTGACATACAATGAGGATTTGCAGATTTTATTGTTTTCAGTAGCTACTCGTATATTGAATCTTGATTGACCGCCATTTTGCTTTCTGTGACGATCGATATCAAATTTTTTAAGGTCAATAATTACGTACAGATGAAAAAGTATTCAAATAACTATTGCTATCAACGATAGTTTAGGCTTTTGGATTATATTATCTGTCTTGTTTTTAAATAATCTTTAGTTTTAAAAAAACAACTTTTCCCGTGAGGTCACGTGATAACCAAATATGGGATAATAATCTCGATCCAAATGTTACGACGCGTACACTTGAGCAGACTCATGAATATTAATTAGACCGTTCACAACGTTGACAGATCGTTATTATAACAGAAACAAACGTATGTTTTCCATGTATATCTAAAATGATATTATTTGTTATTAATTGTCCGGTGAATTTTAAACAATTTAAATTGAAACAATTCATAATTCATCATATTATGAATACGTAACAACTTGTAATTTGTGTGTAAAAAGTCGTACTAAAACACGCTGTTTGAAGGGGGCGTGGCATAAATGAAAATGTCCGTTTGGGATTGTAAATTTTCCAAACCCCTGCTTCAGACATTTAGAATTGTTAATGTCATGTTACTGCAAACAAAAGACATATATAATTGTGTTTATCTTTAAAATATGTGTAAAACTTTCCTGAAAGTGTTTAACATTATTTCCTAGAGATTCATTTAGATACAAAAGCAACTTTTCATTGTGTACCCTTATATGCTATCAGTAGATAATATAATTATTTTGGCCACCTGAAAACATGCAAATGTTTCAGTCTTGAAAAGTGTACATGAGAACAAAAACTGGAATTGGTCCACGCAACCTATTCTGGTCATAAGAGGCGACCAATTGGAACTGGTGGTCAGACTTGCTCATAACGTGGATCGTTGTTGACAATAGCAATCACTGGATTGTCTGGCCCAACTTGATTATTTACAGGCCGATGGAATATTGCTGAGTGCAGCATTAAACAACATACAATTTACAAAACAAGCGATTTCCTTCTAGGTTAATTTCAACTCTTATACTGAGTTGTACCAGGTGAGCTACAAACCCATCTGAGAGGATATTGGTGAAATATTTCTCTCATGATGCGGAACCCTATCTCCCTATCATCTGATTCACTGTCAGCGCCTGTCTTAGTTGCTGTTCCTGTTAATATAAGAGGTATCGGCCAGCACATTTGCGGTTTCAACACATAGACAAAGATTGCAGGCTATTCCTGCCTTTGAAACCACTGTTTTGTCAATATGTGGACTGGGATAAGAACAGCATTGACAACTATTTGTTATTGCTGTACAGTTTTCTGTAAACACGAACCGCTTCTGTTCCCTGTCTATCATGGCAGCAGGAAACGGGAGTAATATATTTTCAAACAATTGTCTGTAATCATGATAATTCTTGACATGTTTTGAACTTTTTACTATCACATGCTTACAATTATAATATGTTTAACATACCTTTTTGTCTTCAGTAGATAAATGCCTGAAATAGCTAAATGTCATTGTGAGATGTTTGTACACACTAGAGATAAAGAATCCCTTAATTTGTTCAAGAGGTTCGGGTTCTGTGAATTTCAAAATGGCTACCACTGCAGCCATATTTGAGAGCCCATGCCATTGTTTCACACTGCAGTTATTGGGGGACAACTGTAAAATGTGTAAGGATATGTAATTTCTCCCTCAGTGTATTCTGAAACACTGTGACAACACATACTACCGTATTCGACATAATTAGCGCCCCGCTGTAATAAGCGTCCACGGCGATATTTGCTAATATATTGGCTAGTGAACAATCCCAATTAGCACCCCTTCCGATTGATCAATGTACACAAGACTTATTTATTCGTGTATAATACGCACTCGTGTGTTATATGCACCTTTAATTATGGGCAATTAAATTCTGGAAAAATATATCTGTCGTTTATAAACATTACAGGCTGTCAGCATAAAATACGAAATTTATCTTTCAACTATTTTCTGATTTGAGTTAATGTTGATTTTGCCTTTTCAGTGTGTTTCAACTCATATGCCACTTGTCCAATAAAGTACCATGGACGATTTTACTGTTACTATTCACCAGTACCTACGATGTCATTGATACTTAGGTCCAGGCGATGCTTAAATTGTCAGTTCATGACATTGCAATGCACTATTAATAGAATAGAAACTGATGAAGTGACCTCCCAGTAATGGAGGAGGCATCATATTTTCTTGTGTATAATTGTGCACCCCCCATTCTGTGGCACAAGTTTCGGGGAAAATTAAATTGCTATTTCGTGTATTGTGCACAGTCAAATCTACATTCAACTGCTTCAAGTGAACGAATAGGAGATAACAAACTAGGTCAACGAAAATGTGAAATTTGTGGTAAAATATCACAAGACATAATTATTTACCATTTCATGGGACTAGCTGGATTAATCTCATGCTGACAACCAACCACTTTGTTCATGGTTGTCTCTGTTTTATTATAAACATTTGAGCAATATTTCTGTGGACATAGTACAGTTCAATAAATATACACAGTGACAGTTACAATGACTTGGCAGGACAGATAAACTATTGTAATATGAAAGAATCGGGGGGTTCCTTAACTTCTTTTGAGTAGTATAGATTTTGTGATACATAGTTGCCTAATTCAGCTTGTAAAACTGTTTGATTCAGCTTTATTACTTGTTTTTTTATGGGCTTTTAATTGCCTAACAGTTAAACTTCATGAATAAGTAGGTCATGTAAGAAATATTGTATTCTTCTGGGAAATAAAATTCTGTAGACACTTTAAGTTAAGAGAGACACAGTCCTTGAAATGATTCCCTGTTGAGCAAGAAGGTAATGAAATCAAGAGGACAGAATTTTGTCAGCCTGGGATACAAAAGATCCCTTATGGCTGTAACATGGCTTAGGCTTTGTCTCCTTGGTCTCAAGTCAGAAAAAGTATTTTGGCAAAAGAAATATGTAAAAATATACAGAGGCTTTATTTGAGAATGTGGGAATATCTTTTCAGAATGTTTTTTTATCGACATTTTTATGACTGGGATTGTGTGTTTGCTGAATGTGTAAAAGGTCTATGTTCTGTTGTGAACTGTGGATACACTTTGTGCAGCAGCTTCTGAGTCGCCTGTCGTAACACATCTCTGTTGCTAAAAGTGTCATGTTCCGTTATGTGATGTGCACAATGAACATTGTTGGAAGCCTGATGTTTTGATGCTTTTTAATTTGGCCCATAAAGCCTTTTGTAAAAGAATTTAGCTGTATTATGTCTTTCTTTTTGAAGAAGGACACTCTGAAGAGCTTGTGGGCATGAGTTTATGCCACTTTAGTTTTAGCAGTATTCCAGCAATTTCAAAACAGGGCTTCATACATTGTATGCACAAGGATATAAAGAATCGTGTCCTTTCTCTTTTTTCGAGAAGAGTCTGAAGTCAATCTGAAGAGTGAGGGAGTGGGTGACTAGGCTTTTATGCCACTTTCAGCAGTATTCCAGCAATTTCAAAACAGGGCGGGGCAACACCAGAAATGGGCTTCACACATTATACCCATATGGAGAAGTGAATGCGAGCATTCAGCATGACAGATTCTGGGTTAGAATTGTGCCCCAGCAACCAATGCTGGTCGTAAGAGGCGACTTAGTGGATCCGGTGGTCAAAATCGATAACTTGGTTGGTGAATGTCAATATTGCTCACAATATCAATCACTTGATTGTCTTGTCCAGCCTGTTATTTACAGGCTGCCACATTTAGCTGGAATATTGCTGAAATGTTGCCGAAATATTGCTGGAGTGTGGTGGTGTTAAACAACAAACACACACAGACAGATGATTAATTGGTTATTGTTTTGCAACTCAGTATCAGAACCTCCTACGATGATGAACAATGAATGTCCTCACGTGAGTACCGCGGGCTAATTAGGGAGACATCACGTCATGTGATAGCTGCAAGATTATTCAAACAACAGTGACTGCATTCTTTCATTCTCTTCAGCCATCTGACAGAAGTATCAGATGTTGTATACATTAATCATGACAAATGTGTAATTCCTTCCTTCTGTCACATACAGATTCCGTCCCAGGTTTCACCGCAGCACATCTGGGACTGTTAAAAAATTTACGAGTCAAATCAGATGCAAAACTGTGGAGTTGTAAATGGCAGACATAAGCCTTGAGTGTAGGATGTCCCTGTTGCAAGATCATGCAACAGTGAAAGGCCAAAAGGTTAAAAATTATCTTTTTGATTGCGTTTTAAACCAGCAGTAGGGGTCGCTTAATGCTGTAATTGTAGGCTTGTGAAATTGTGGATACCACATGTGTCAGCATGTGCCAAAACTTGGATGTATCAAACCGTAAATCGTGGAATTGAGCTTGGCTGTGAATTTGAAGTCAATTGTTATGTCAGGCCATTTGAGATTGCCTCAGTAGGAACATATTTTGTGTAGGTATGGTTCAGTTCAGTACAGGCAGTGAAGTGGATTCCCCTGTTGATTCGAGTTAGTGTGAGTGAGTGAGTTTGGTTTTACGCCGCTTTTAGCAATATTCCAGCAATATTCCAGCAATATCACGGCAGGGGACACCAGAAATGTGCTTCGGTTCTTCGGCGTGACGAGCGAACGCTTTAACCACTAGGCTACCTGACGCCTGAGTTAGTGTGAGAAATGAAATGCAAGTTGTACAGTTCATCATAGAGAAAGTGTGTTCTGGTCAGTTAAAACTTCTCAAGCTGTAGATATTTTGTCAATTGATCCACATTAATACTGCCCCATCCATATTCCTACAACATGAGGCCATGATATGTCCATCTGATCCACATTGTATCCACCTGATCCACATTATAACCACCTGAATTACATTGTTACCACCTGATCCACATTGTTACCACCTGATCCACATTATAACCACCTGAATTACATTGTTACCACCTGATCCACATTATAACAACCTGAATCACATTGTATCCACCTGGTCCACATTGTATCCACCTTATCCATATTGTTACCACCTGATCCACATTGTTACCTCTAAATCCACATTGGGATACATTGTTACCACCTGATACAGATTATAACTACCTGAATCACATTGTATCCTCCTGATCCATATTATAACTACCTGAATCACATTGTATCCTCCTGATACACATTATAACTACCTGAATCACATTGTATCCACCTGATACATATTATAACTACCTGAATCACATTGTATCCACCTGATACACATTATAACCACCTGAATCACATTGTATCCACCTGATCCATATTATAACTACCTGAATCACATTGTATCCACCTGATCCATATTATAACTACCTGAATCACATTGTATCCACCTGATACATATTATAACTACCTGAATCACATTGTATCCACCTGATACACATTATAACCACCTGAATCACATTGTATCCACCTGATCCATATTATAACTACCTGAATCACATTATCATACCACTTGATCCACATTGTTTCCACCTGATCCACATTGTAACAATACCTTTCTCACTATCCGATATGTATCACGATACTTGCATGTGCTCTTATCTTTGGTGCGTAAGCCATCTTTTTCATAGACAGGATGGCCAAATACCTGGCACACTGACGATTAACAGTTGGCAGTGTCAGGTATGGCGCAATGCATGAAATATTTATGTTTTCACTATTAACTTGCACGACTGATTAGTGATTAGTGGAACAGTTATTAAATTAAACATTTAAGGTCAGAATCGATATTTTTTACTTAGTGTGTGACTGTGATCGATACTTGTATCAAGACGTTAAATATAGCGATCCACCGATGCACAGGTGTATCGTCCCACCACTAATTAATAATAGCCACCTTAAATAGTGTCCTTCACATCTCAGATTTGATAGTACTAAATTCGATATTTGATGTAGAAACCTCAGGCCTCAAATTCGACTTTGCACCGTCAAGTTAAAAAAAGCTCTGCAGTGAGTTTATCTCCTGACTGGATGCAGATAGAGTGGGCTGTTATCTGACATCTAATACTCCTTTGTCTGGTCCCAACACAGACAGGGGCGGTCGGGTCGCCTAGTGGTTAAAGCGTTTGCTCGTCACGCCGAAGACCCGGGTTAGATTCCCAACATGGGTACAATGTGTGAATCCCATTTCTGGTCTCCCTGCCGTGATATTGCTGGATTATTACTAAAAGCGGCGTAACACCAAACTCTCTCACTCCAACAGAGACAGATTACTAACATTATGCAGTTCCCTATAAATCATGGGTGTTACGTTTTTCTTAGTCTTCACAAAATTCTACAAAAAGGGTAAGAACAAACAAACAAAATGAAAAGTACTATTTCAGTTCATTGTGATCAATGCAAAAATATGTGTTGGCCCAGACTGACTATATTTACTTCGCACATATGGCATTGTATTCAGACATCTATTTAAAAACAAGAAAAATCTATTATAATCAATGTTTTTTCTTAATTTATTTCCCCTCCTACTGTCCAGAATTTTTCACCAGATTGTTATTGAACAAGAATAAAAAGTCTTGCCTAAATCGTAAAACACTATTCATATCAGGTCCTTTAAGAAGAGTACGGTACACAGCCGAGTGTGGTACATGTTGCTGATGTTTAGGAGAAACAGGCCATTGAGTATGCCAGGATCAAAGTGATGACTCGTGTTAATATGATGATGAGCAAATTGGGTAGACCTCCACTTGCGCCAGGGAGTTGCCAATATATGCTTGAGGGGGTTCCTCTATCTCAACTTGCCAATTATGTCAAGTGGTGCCAGCTCGCCACACAAAACTGCTGACATGATGAAATGTATCTCTTGTGGTGTATGCATAAATGTTATCCTATGTAGTGTTTGTTATCAAGGATAACAGCTGAGGTAACGGATAGAACATTGTGCATATGAAACATGCATTAAGTCCTGTATGTTGGGTAAATGGTGCTTTGCTCTGATACTTAGAATTATGACTGTGTTTAGGTGCTCCCTTTATATGTTTAAGATAAAAGCCTTTTTATCAGCATCTTCCATGGGGAATTAGATAATGGCTTTGCCCTGACATGTCCAAGAACATGACTTGAGAAGCAATTGCCTTGTTTAAACTGTCATGGGTTTTAAGTTAAAAGGGAATGCAAACGGTTATGGTTTAGAAGGAATAATTGTGTGCACGACTTGTTACAACTGATTTGGAAACCTTACTTACAAGTGAGTGTTAGTATTTCTACAACTTGATACCTGCTTTGTGTTAAGGGTGGGGTAGCCATGTAGTTACAAGCTTTCACTCATCACGCTGAAAATCGGGTTCGATTTTTGTCGTGGGAACAATGTGTGAAGCTTCTTCCTGTTGTTGAACCACCCCCTAACCCCCCTACACACACACACCCCCCACCCCCTACCGCCTAACCAGACACTCCACCCAAACACACCCACACACCATGATATTGCTGGAATATTGCTTAGGCCAGGCGTTTTATAGTTTTCAGATTACAGACCCACTGACTCTAATTTTTGTGAAAATGTAAAAAAATTAAATCAGATTTCCATTCCCCCCCCCCGATAGCCGCATAGTCAGTTATTTTATTTGTTATCACACCTTTTAATAAAAAAACCATATGAATTTACTGTTGTAAACTTGTAAAGAGATAAGTAATCGATCTTTGTTGATCTCGAAGCCGAACATGAATAGCCTCCCTTGATCATTGGCTATTATCTTCACCTGCAGAGACAATGAATTGATGTGAGGTGGAGTGTTTGGTATTGAGGTAGGGTGGTTAAGAAATCTAATAATTATTTTATTATGGTCTTAATTGAACCTGTGTGAATCCAGCCTGACATTTGGATGATGAACACAGTGCGAGACAAGCAAATGGTTTTTTTAATTTCTTAAAAAATTATTTCATTACATTGAGGGTATGCAATCAATAAAAAAACCATCCTGTTTATATTATTTCATTGCATTGAGGGTATGCAATCAATAAAAAAACCATCCTGTTTATATTATTTCATTGCATTGAGGGTATGCAATCAATAAAAAAACCATCCTGTTTATATTATTTCATTGCATTGAGGGTATGCAATCAATAAAAAAACCATCCTGTTTATATTATTTCATTGCATTGAGGGTATGCAATCAATAAAAAAAACATCCTGTTTATATTATTTCATTGCATTGAGGGTATGCAATCAATAAAAAAAACATCCTGTTTATATTATTTCATTGCATTGAGGGTGTGCAATCAATAAAAAAAAAAATCCTGTTTATATTATTTCAGACATGAGGAAGGCCCTATCTCGAGATGTTGAAAAGAAGTCCGTCATACCGCTTGCCCACCCAGTCCGGCCGGAGGAGTTGGACTGACCATGACTCAGGAGGGTAACCATGGAGATCTGCTGTGGGGGACACTCATGTTTGCCGGGCTTCTGTTAGGGGCCATCTTGGCCCTGATTGTCACAGAACTGATTGTGCGACAGCCTCTCCGTTTTCCCCCGTTACCGCAGACGGATGATCACGAAGAGCTGTAGCTGGTTAGATGGACAGACACTGAAGAAGTCATAGATTTGTCATTTTATTCAAACCTTACGTAGCATGCAGATGTTTAGTTTGTAAAATTCGCATAACTGATTTCCCTAAAATGTCCTCTACTGCACTGATTAATTCTATAGTCTGTGTGCCTCACTCTGCCAATATGGAAGGTTTGTATGTGTCGGGATTTAAACTTTGTGATTACACATGTTGTGTACACTATCAATGTGATGACACTTGTATCAAAAATTTGGTTTCAAAATAGGCCAAGTCTGGAAAATAGCCACTCAAGACATGAGCCAGTCAGATGTCTAGATGCTTTACTATGCATACAATTGCAGTGATACATTGTACCTGCAATGCTAGTTAACATTGAAAAATATTAAGTATTGACATACATATGATATATACCCAGTTTATTGTGATCACCAGAGCTACAGAGAAGCTGCGTATTTGTGTGAAATACCCCCCAAAACTATTCAAAACCCGATAACTTTCAATTAACTTGCGTACAGAAACACAGGCATTAAATGAAAAACTTAATTGTTTGAAAACAGCACGCGTAAATACCCAACGAAGCTTTTCCAGCTTGCGTACAATGGAGCTGGAAACACAATTACGAGCTAATTTACTTTCCTAGTCAAGCCTATATTTAGAACCATTATATACATCTAAAACATTATTTCATTATCTCAAAATGCTTACTCTTTTTGGGAAAAACCCAATAGAGTGATGAATAGATGGGTGAAAAAATATTGGTTACCCAATGAAAAATGTAATAACCCAATTAGAATAGAAACCTTCGAGTAAAAACCCAATTGCTCAAACAGTCATCTGGAGCCCTGGTTCATTGCTTCATGGAAGTGTAATGCCTTAGGCTTGACCAGTACCGTGGGATGTCAACACAACACCATCTGTTACGGCCTCCCAACACTATTATGTTTAATGGAGCCCGTATGGTTTCGTAACGCTAACAGTTGGGTAACTTGGTAACTTGGTAACTGCTTGCTCCAAGCTCATAAACCAGCAGACCACAGAGACATGTTTGATTGTCAATCTGCATTATTCTGATAAACTAAAACTGTAGTTATTTTTATGACCTGGAGAAGGGATGGGTAACAACTGAATCTCTGCCTGTGTGAACATGTGACACAATAGCACTTGGTTGCACATCCCTTGTGACGGACACAATCAACATCTGTGAATATTCACCATGTCTATTTTACGTTTGTGCTTGCAATGAATTCATCTCGGACTGGCGCATATGGCCATTTATCAGTACACATTTCCCGCAGATAGAGGAGTTACTGTTTATTGTCCGCAGGTATAACGTTCCGTTCACATGTGTCACGACAATAAAGTAAATACCACCATATTAAACTAACACCTTCTCAAAGGAAGTCAACATTTTCTCATGTATCTAAAATTATTCTACAGTGTACGAATAAAAATAAATATGTTTTACATGCAGCTATCCAAACATTAATCGCAAGTCTGAGACACACCCACTCAGCTATGAATGATGTAGTTTGGGTGTAAATCTTGCAAGGTTGAGTGATGATTGACTCCCAGGGCCACATGTGCACGTCATGTGATATCACTTATAAATAGCACATGGACTATATTTCCGTGTGATATCAGTTCAGACCAGACGTAATTGTTTAATGTTTGAAATGGAGGAGTCACCAGCACATAAACATGCTCTCATCTTTGCCAGTGGGTCACCGACCTCAATCTTATTGGTGAATTGTAAGTGAAAAGATCCCAGACATGACAAAGTCTCCAGATTGTGTAACTGGAGACAATCCTGTAAGCCTTATACTGTTATGGGCAGTATGGTAGCCTAGCTGGTAAAGCATTTCAATTCTCACCCCGAAGGCCCGGGTTCGATTCCTCACATGGGTACAATATGTGAAGCCCATTTCTGGTGTTCCCTGTCGTGATATTGCTGGAATACTACTAAAAGCGGCATAAAACCATACTCACTCACTCACTCCCAAGACTGTTACATTGTTGACCAGTTAGATATTTTACACTAGAATAGCCATCAAGCTTAATTCTTCTATACCTCTTATACATTTGTTGGGCAGTCGGGTAGCCTAGTAGTTAAAGCGTTTGCTCGTCACACTGGGTTCAATTCCCGACATGGGTACAATATTACTGGAATATTGGTAAAAGGGGCATTAAACCATACTCACTCACTCACTCTCTCACTCACTCTTATACATATGTATGTCAAAGCTAAGACCATTTTAGAATCATATATCTTTGCATGATGACCATTTGTGCAATATTTGATAAAGGATATGTATCTTTCCATTTTGAATATAGGTTTCCAAGAATATTTTTCACAAATAGCATCTCATTAGCTCTTCATTTTGTATAAATGTCCTCATGAAGAATGAAAGAGTTTTTTTTTTTTCTGGGCATTGCACTTCATGATAATGCTACAAAAATTTTCCTTGATAAGAGTTACTGAGTAAATAACTCTTGTAGCCTCATCTGACAGATGAATCAGCAAACACCATCTTAAATAAACATGTTGGTGCATTTATTATGATGTTTACTGTAAAAGCATACAAAAGGTTGAAATGTACAAGGTCTGGCTTTGATGAAATTGACAGAAGTTCTGACATTAAATGTGCAGCGCGGCATACAGGTATAAGTAATGTCCCAGAGGGTTGTATTTCTCCGAGCTGCCCTGCCCCTGCCTGCTGATGGGGTTTAGGGGAGCCTTCATGATGTATGTACACTGATAACCAACATCGTGCACATCTATGAAGTATGCCTGTGAACAAACACAGAAAATAATGTTTCTCTTTAGGTAGTCTCTGGCTTAAGCTGATGGAGCCACTTTGGATATAGGCAGAGCAAGGATTGGATATTCTATGAATATGATATCACTAATTGGTACTTTTTGTTATAAATTTGTCAGGATTCTTGCAGTTTTTGCCAAAAATAATCAAAATGGAGCATTTATTTTAACTGATTAATACATTTCATTTGATTTCTGAGCATCTGAAAATCAAATATATGTTTTTTGACATCTTAAAAGAAAACGTATTTTGATATATTTCTTTGTTTTTGAGTTTTGTAATATTCAACCAGGTTAATAATAACTGCTGAAACTTGTAATTCACGCATCTGCTTCTTGATCATCTGAAAGAATTCACAGGTTTGACATTTTGCGAGGTGACAGGTATTTCTGTCCGTGTGACAGATTGGCTGTCAATCACAAACAATTACCCTGTTGTTAATCATGATTTGCCTCCACTGTTAATCCCCTAAGACATTAACAAGACACTTGTATTATAAAGGCCAGGTGATTGTCTTCTTGCCTGTGTGTAGTCGTGTGGAAAACACCATCAACCTTGCTGTTTAACCAGCGGCCATTGTCAACAGAACTAATTGAAACCACATCCCTTTTTGGTAAAGGTTCGTGAAGAAATACACCATTCACTGTGTTCGTTTGACAAATGACAAATAGGCTGTTGACTTAAAATGTGTTCAAAATATCACTGGCTTCATGAAAAATAAGCCAAGACACTTTTAGGACGACTCATTTATTACAGATGGGAACGGGTCGAGGTTTTCGAAGCACTAATGTACTGAAAATAATTACCCTCCCCAAATGCTTGTCATATTTATGGATGACCCTCCCCATGTCCTTGTACATTTATTTTATGACCCTCCCTCAAAAGACAAAATGCAATGACCATTTTTTCATGACCCCTCCCAAATTTAGACCCTCCCTTAGAGAGACTGTCATATGTTTGGGTGCCAATCCCTGATTACCTCTTTGCCCCCCCCCCCCCCCCAATATAATGTGTGTAGATTTCATGGACAGTTGGTGTTTTTCAGGCTATATTTCCAACAGTGGAGGATATTTTGTATTGGTTTTGGTGTTCACTGGGGTCATTATCCCCCATTGTTAAGTTCATGACAAATTATTCATCAACATCCTGAAAAACATCAGGCCAAAATTAAGACTTGTTAAAAGAGACTGTGAAAATAGATTATCCCTTTAAGTGCAGCTGAGGCTAAATGTTTCCCCGAGGAACAAAAGAAATTAACCAAGTCGCATCTGTCTCGAAAAAGAAAAGTCTTTGAACCAGTTTCCAAGAAAAATATGCTTTCCCTCCAGATTAGCTTCTTAGTGTTATTTAGTTGAAAATGAAAGTCGGCTTGTTTTCTTTTACAAAGTCAGCAAAAATAGAAAATACCACTGTGAAATAAAATATCATATTGTAGATTGTTTTACTGAGTGCCTCCAAATATTCTTGCATATTTGTATATTTTTATTGCCGATAAAAACAGAATGATATTTGTTCAACTTGAACCACGAACAGCCATCAGAAGAAAGGCCAACTAGAATATGCTTTATGTAGGACAATGATGGCTTTGTCAATAATAAAATACAGTAAACATGTTTAATATAGAGAATGTTAATCCTTGAACCTTTTCAAATGTTTTTTTTTCTGAAACATGAATCATCGACATGAGCTCCTGATTAAATCCACCTTAAGACACCCCGATGTGTTTTGTGTGGATGTAACCCCAAGTATTCATTCAATGCAAAGAATAGACACAGAGCTGATAGATTTTCAAGTCACAAGTTGGCAGCTACATTCGCCTGGTACATGGCGGGAGCCTGAAATAGTGCTTGTGATTCCCGCTAGCATGTTGCAGCATGTTATCAGTTAAGATGCTTCAGGTTTTTGGCAGGAATTATTGCACAACGCCAGAGAACAGATGAGAAAATGTAAAAATGTAATTTCCACAAGCAGTTAAGAGCTGTGTAAGAAGCCACTTCTGATTATGAGGTCTTTGAAGGATGACAGGAAGTCTGTGAATATTGCAGGTTCTTAAAGTACACAAGTGTAGAGTTAGGTAGACAGGAGTGTTTCCTCTCTGCGTCACAAAGGTGTGGAAACTGAGTGGTTAAAGTGTTTGCCATCACGCAGAAGACAAGGTTCGAATCCCCCACATGGGTACAATGTGTGAGGCGCATTTCTTTTGTTTGGTGCCCCCCTGCAGTGATATGGCTGGAATAATGCTTAAAGTCACGTAAAACCAACTCACCGGCTGTACACCACAGGAATTTCTCTGTCCCACCTCATAGGTGTAATCAGAGACCATATACCGATATATGGTCTCTGATGTAATGAAAGAAAATATATCCCTTTTTTAAAAGTCAGTCACTGTAGCTTCTAAATCCAATCCTTTATTGAGATGTGATCTTTTTGTTTGCTATCAAATTACTTGTTTTTCAGTCCTTTGTACATTTTCATTACCTTAGTTTAATTTTACTTTACGAAAATATCAGTTGACTTTGAATTACCTTGCTGAGTGTGAAGTTAATCTATGTCTTAATTTAATTTAACCCAGTAAATGTTTTTGAGTATTTACCATGTTTCCTATGTATATGTTTGATAGCTCAATAGTTGGCAAGTCTGTGACGTCATCAGTTATGAGAAAGAGAGTGTTATTCCACAGCAGAGAGTGGCTGTTTTTATGTATTGTATACACCATAGGCAGGAGGGACAGGCTAGTGTTGGTAATATTTCCCATTTTATAGTGGCATGTAATTGTGGAATTTGGAAATAAGAAGAGACTCTTTATGATTTTTTGGTAACATGTTGGTGTTGCATTGCAGTACGACAAGGAGATTGAAAAATGTAAGGACAATCTGACTGATTTCATGTTTGTAAAATGCTATGAAGACGCTTCCTTGAATATCCAGTGTATATATTTCTATTCCATTATGTACAATAAATTCTGGACCCATTCTATGCCATAGTGGGTGGTCGGGTAGCCTAGTGGTTCAAGCGTTCGCTCTTCACGCTGAAGACCTGGGTTTGATTCCCCACATTGGTACAATTTGTGAAGCCAATTTCTGGTGTCCCTTGCTGTGATATTGCTGGAATATTGCTTAAAGCAGCGTAAAATCATACTCACTCACTCTGCCATAGCTCATTTTGAGCCTGATCTGAATGACAAGACACTGAAAATAGATGTCCAATCAAATAACTCTTGAGCAAGAGACATTCTGTGCTGGAATAGTGATTGAGCGATGGAGATTGTGACATCACTTCCGATACCAAGCCATGATGGCGTGGGGTCCAGGGTATTTGTCATAAATAGGTATGACGTAATCAATTGGCGGCTTAAGGATTCGATTTTCATCTGTGGCCATGTTGTGGTGGTGCGTTTCACTGTTCGTATGCTGAGGCTGTGAGGCTAACACCATATGATACGGGATGAAACAAATTAAGACGAGATGAAACAAATGAAGTATTATCATCTTTCTTTAAAATATTGATGCACCTACCAGGTGCCTTTCTCTACTTGAAACAAAGAAACCAAGAACTGGTAGACACACTTTTATTGTGAGAGACATCTGTTACAAGTTAAATCATGCATGAACGTGGAGAAGAATTTTTCTTAAGAATGCTAAATATTCACTTTAAGGTATCAATATCAAAATACATCACATGCTTCTGATGAGGATAACAGATGATGAAACGAATATAAGCGCATTACCAACTTTGATTGCCCAACATCACAATTTTATGTCCTTTTTCTGAAGGGGTAGTCTGTGATGAAGGAGCAGGCAAAATAAACACTTTACTAACTCACGATGTTTTAATTATGGTAAAATATTAATCTGGAATCGGTGTGTCTAACTGAATGCAGTGTCCATGAAAGATATGCTAAGTAAGCACTGCTACCACCTCCTGTTGGAGGTGATGTCTTTACCAGCGTTGGTGTGGTGGAGTTGTCATTCCGCCTCCCACTGAGCTTCAGTGTCTGATTCACCCTGCATTTCATCACCTAATTCGTAGCGAGGCGATCATCGCCCTTCACAACCAACTGTTATGGTCTCTTCTCGTTTCCGCCACTCGTCTCAATCTTCCATGTTTTCCTTCCTTTCTGTTTGTGAGGGTTTTTCCCAGGGGAAATATTTTTTCAGCAAACATTAGCCTGTCTCGTCTCCCTGGTGATCCTCCTGAGTTTCTGTGTCACTGAGCATGGTGCTTATGTGTTGTTGCATAAATAAATTGTCGGGTGTATTATACATGGCTTTGTTGTTTGTGTGCCGCCGGAACTACTTTTATCGCTGGTGATCTTCAAGGGAGGTTATGTTGTGATGCGATCAGCTTGCAATTATTATGATAATATTGCAGTCTTATGCTTAGCCACTTGACAGTATCGTAGATGCATGTAAAAGGGTTATGCTTATCTGTTTAGTATTTGTGGTACAGACCTGGGAATGTTATCATTGCAGCTTAGGTTTTGAGGAAAATGCTAACGACTTTCATTATGTAACAGTAAAAATTGATTTATGGAGAACAGCTCTGACACTATTTGTGTGTGGATTATTTTTCACCAGTATTCTTAAAAGTATTTATTGGTTGAGATGTGGGAAAGTGTCCTTTTGCATTTCATTCAGATTTTATCTTGTATATGTTGTAAACAGTGTGGCCACAGACTGTTTATTGGCCGCTAATACACCAAACACTGTTATGTTAGTACAGCAGACTTGTGAGCCAAAATATGTTCACAAACCACTAAACCATAAAATACATATACGCAATGTTATTTCGTCTGTAGCAAAATAGCATGTAAACACAGTGCTAAAAACGTTGAAGTATACCAGCTCAAACTTATTTTATTTATTTAAGCTTTATTTTCAGTGTTATCATAAGAACTGTTTTAGCTGAGCTTACTTGACTGAACATAATTTTACTGGATTCAGACTTTGGACAAGTGGCCAAAGTCACAGACTTAAAATATGGTTACAGAAATCAAACCCAAATTCCCAAGCCTTGGTAGGGAGAGATCATGCTCATTTTTGTTTTGAAATAAGAAATGTTTGCTTGTTTTTTACACCACGCTCTGTAATATTCCAGCTATACGAGGACGTTCTGTAAATAATCAAGTCAGGTGATTAACATCAGTAGCATCGATCTACGCAATATGGATACACTGACATGCGACCATGAAGATCCAGGGTAGAACAGGTCTTCAGCAACCCATGCTTGCCGTAAAAGGCGACAAGCAGTCGTAAGAGGCGATTAACGATATCGGGTGGGCAGCCTCGCTGACTTAGTTGATGCGTGTCATCCTTCCCAATTGCGTGGATCGATGCTGATGATATCAATCACTGGATTGTCTGGTCCAGACTCGATTATTTACAGACCGCCGTCATATAGCTGGAATATTGCTGAGTGCGGCGTTAAAAAACAACAACACTGATGTGCATCAACCAAGTCAGCGAGCATGACCACCCGATCCCTTTAGCGCCTCTGACAACAATCATTGGTTCATGAAAAACAATTCTAACCCGGATCTTCATGGGTCTTTGACAATAACACCCACTCAGACACAGTATACAAACTCCGAGCCGACCAGTCCTTGTTTTATCCACTCATGCTGACCGCCAGGCAGGGCAACGATGACCATCATTAACGTATTTTGGTATGACGCGCCCAGGAGATCGAACCGGCGACCTTCCGCTTTCCGGGCAGACGCTTTATCCACTAGACCACGGAAGCGGTCGGTGTTAAAGAGAGACCACAGGTAACAGGGGTTATATTCCAGCTATATGACGGCGGTTTATAAATAATCGAGTCTGGACCAGACAATCCAGTGATTGATATCATAAGCATCCGTACACACTATTGGGATACGATGACATGCATCAACCAGGACGGCGAGCCTGCCACCCGATTCCTCTTACGAACAGCAGTCACCTCTTATGACAAGTATGGGTTGCTGAAGACCTATTCTGACCCGGATCTTCACACGGGTCCTAATTTAAAGTAGCCGTGCTCGTGGGTTTCACCTAAGTGGTAAAAGTCTGAAACCTGCATCACTTCGGGCTTTCCTCCCACATTAAGCTGACACGCCGCGATATAACTGTTAAATGCGGCGTTAACCCAACTCACTCACTCACTCACTCACTCACTCACTCAATTAAAGTAGATTTAGTGTGGGGTCGTATAAGTCTTTGCTCGGACTATGTATTGCCTGGCATTTTGTATTTCAATATATTGCGATAATTAGGTATCTTTTGTGATAGGCATAACACAATATTGCCAATGACATTTTTATGAGTTATGCAACTTGAATACGTAAACAAGTGAGATATTGTTGGCTGCAATGTGCAAACATTTACAACACCTTGGGCCGCCCTACTGGAGACAAGATCTGTGTTGGCGAGAGTAGTGTTGGATGGTACCGACACCTGTGTTGAGAGACTGCTTTTTCCTCCAGCGTATTTCTCCATAACAACAGCAACGATATACTGCTATGTTTCCCCACTTTGTAACTGCCCTTCATTGTATTAAGATCAAAATAGCGCCATACGTCGGCTTTTCTCCTTCTGTTAAGATCAAAGAAACACACTTATTTACATACTTCTCAATACACCGACCCATTTAGATCGTATCGCAATACCTATTGTTGACGGCTTGTATCATGGTTTACCGGTAATACTGTACATTCTTAGACTCTTTGAGCCTTTCATAACACGGCTACCAAAGAAAAAAACTAACGTGTTTTCAAAAACACAGAAATGTGTAAGTTATTTGTCTATGTTGCACACTAAAATATCGACAAGCAGAAATATGAGTAGATTTTGCAAAGTAAACCTATTAGCTGGTGGACGATGTATGCAGATAACGAGGAGTGAGCAGCAGCTGGATGGCATATCGTCGTTTTATGAATACGTTGTCGTCGCGTACTCAATCCAGCGAACAGTTTCAGTGTGCAACACAGACAAATAACATATACATTTCTATATTTTTGAACTCATCAGATTTTTCATTAGTAGGCCGGCATAACCACACTGCCTTTGATAATTGATGAGCTTGTTCGTAAAGTTCTATCTCATTATTTAGTTGAAAGAAAACAACATGACAGATGACCAAAAAGCCTTTTTTCAAAATGGTTTTATTACAATATCATAACTCATGTTGGATTGGAATTGTTTGACCAAACTTAACAGATGCTTTTGAGATGTTTCATACACAAAAGGGGCGGTCGGGTAGCGTTCGCTCGTCACGCCGAAGACCCGGGTTCGATTCCCCACATGAGTACAATGTGTGAAGCCCAGTTCTGGTGTCCTCCGCCGTGACATTGCTGGAATATGGTTAAAATCGGCGTAAAACCATACTCACTCGCTCGCTCCATACACAATGTCAGCTTCACAGAAACTGCAAAGCATATCAATTTTACAACAGACTAACTTAGTTTCCATTTTGCTGCATGCACTCCATTTAAAAGGCGAGGTACAACCCAGGCACCTTTCCCTCATCAAGGCTCACACAGGTGAAGTGAGGTGAAATGGGGTTTAAAGTTGCGTTCATGGTTATTGCACTTCTATAACTATGTGCATGCACGTGTGTGTGTGCGTGCGTGCACATGTGTGTGTGTGTGTGTGTGTGTGTGTGTGCTGAAAGATATGTCTGCGTGGTTAAGATAGATTGTCCATTATATTTTTCACATTAATCATAATTGAATATAAAACACAAAACAAACGTCAACGACAGAGAATAAACAGTTCCATTGGGAATAAAAGGCAAAATAGTGAAGAAAGTTATATGAATGTTTGTTTGTTGTTTAACGCATCACTCAGCAATATTCAAGCTATATGACGGCGGTCTGTAAATAATCGAGTCTGGACCAGACAATCCAGTGATTGAAATCATCAGCATCGATCCACGCAATTGGGAAGGATGACATGCATCAACCAAGTCAGCGAGCCTGACCATCCGATCCCGTTAGTCGGCTCTTACGACAAGCATAGTCGCCTTTTACGGCAAGTATTGGTTGCTGATGACCAATTCTACCCCGGATCGGGTTTTATGTACGTTTTCCGAGACAGATACGGGTTAAATCATTGCAATATGTAACGGTTACTCGTTATCACGAATATTTGAAACATTCCCCACAAATTTACTTGTCTCACTATCAGGGACAAATCGCGAACAGGGTCCAGCCCTAATGGTAGCACCCGCCACATACACAATCTGCATAAAAAAGTATGAGTAGGTGCCTGATTCCTCACAGCAGTACCGCCTTGCGACGACGCCGTGTAATAAACAAACCAGACAATCAAGTGATGGACCCGAATTCCAGTCACACGATGGCGTATTTACTAATTTTGTTGAAACTAAAAACGATATGTAAATTTTAATTACGTCTGTGATGTACAATTCAGAGAAAAATATGCTTCTTGAGTGAGATCACAGATAAATTCTCAAGCTCAATTGCAAGCTCCTATTTGCCCACTTGTGCTCAATAAATCAATGCATGGTTTGTGTACCTGTCTTAACGGTAATTTAAGGATCACTGACCTTTAGTCTCAGACAGGTGCACATTACACCTGTCACTACGAGGAATAAAAGAAATACAGTAACCTTAGTTACACACACTCGTATATTGCTGTTGGTAAAAGCCTGGCCGAGTGAAGGTGGCGTTTATAGGTGTCGACAAATGTGCTCGCCACAGAAATAATATGCCTGGTGCATATTGCCATCATAAAACGCTCGTGCATAGTCAGGTAGCATCAACGCTAGGCAAAAGGTAAGTGACTGTGCTATGCTCAACACGCTTGAACAATGACAAGAACTTAAGCTTGAAGACCTGTCAAACTTTAGTAGTCCACCAATCTGTCAGGGCCGACTACAATTGGGTAAAGGAGTAAATTCGCACTTTGGTTTGAAGTTTACGACACCGAGTTGTTTGTTGATTTTATTCTGTTCGACTTCTGATGGAGATCACAGCTGTCTAAAAGGTAATGAATACGTTATTCTCCGAGATGATCTGCTTTTCACCTGCGTTACTGAGACATGTCGCATGTGGTGTCGACAGCCGTGTCGGGGAGTCTTGCGTAAACTTTGGAAGTTTTCAAAGAGAAGAACAAAAGTTCTCGATAACCTCATTTTGGAAAAGTGAGTTGAGTCAATATCCTTTCACACCAAAGAGTGAACTGTTACAGCTATACACGTGAACATACGTTATCTAGTCAACGTTGGAACAGGGTACAGTTTCACAAAGCAGCCACAAATGTACGCCGCGTCGTTGATGCTCATTTCTTGGCAATGTTAGAAAAAAATCCGTAATCATAATGGGAGCGAGCGAGTGAGTAGGTATGGTTTTACGCCGCTTTAAGCAATATTCCAGCAATATCACGGCGGGGGACTCCAGAAATGGGCTTCACACATTGTACCCATATCGGGAATCGAAGCAGGGTCTTCGGCGTGACGAGCGAACACTTTAACCACTAGGCTACCCGACCGCCCCGCGTAATCATAAGAAATCTCTACTAAAAGAGGAGGTCATTGTAAAATTCCGACTATATCATAACTATGTATTTATTGACCAATTTCAAATAGTGATGATACCTGGTGTTCGCGAAAAGAGAAACGTCAAAAATAGGGAATTGCATCGGAACTAATTTTTGTCACTGTTGCGTCAAATTTGGAAATGTCCTCCACACATCTACCATTAAACTTTACCATTAAGCTTTACTGAGACTGAGGCCTTGAATGTTGTAACCCTGATCAAACAACTGATGACCAAGAATCGTATGACGCTCTTTGAAATCCCGGTAGAAAGAGCATGCTCGATTGTACCTCAAAAGTGAAGGGAAATGTAGACACCCAAGGCCTGGAGTTGCTGGAATAATGCTGGATATAAAGGGTAAGCTGACTGTTGGACTGTTGAAGTCATCCCTCTTAGAGAACATAAGCCAAGGTAGTAAAGGTTACGACTGTCGTAGCGTTACGGTTGTCGTAAAATATATTTTGTTTAACATTGCTGTGATTAGTAGGTTTTCGACATCGCAATGCTAAGATCACCAAGCAACGCAAGTTTTCTGGTGTTACATTTACATGAAACTACTCAATTAATGTTACTTGTACTATTCGAATGTATATGCCGACACAATAGCGATGTGATTTTACACGTTTAATGTGAATGAGTTAAAGTTTAACGTCATATCGGCAATATTTCAGCCATATCGTGACGATACACGTTTAAAGGAGTACTATGCTCGAACAAATTGGCAGCCCAGGGCGCTTGACTTTAGTGGTTCAAACAACACTTTGCCTTTCTGCTAACCCAGTCTAGCAGCGCTGATAATCCTTATTACACAGAGACAACGTCTCAATTTCCCACATGCACTATTTACATCTATAAATCTAGAATTGAAACGGGCTCCATATTGTGGCGCATAGTCAGCTCTCAAAGCAAGTCTATTTCGCAACTCGGATTGTTTTTTTCGGAGTAGCCTGTGTCGTGATAAAATCGTTCCGTGTTCTGATGAGGTTGCAGACCCCGGATGCAAGTCCGCTCTTTTATCACTAAGGCCACCTCCAGTCTGGTACGACAGTGCATGGGGTGAAGATAGCCATCTCTAGCTGATCTGCATTCAAGCCCACACGTGTACGAGTTCTGAAGTTTAGAATGTACGATAGTGCGCAGCCTTTTGGCGCTTCTACTTGTGCTCATTACATGCATCAGATTTAGGGGCGGTCGGGTAGCCTAGTGGTTAAAGCGTTCGCTCGACACGCCGAAGACCCGGGTTCTATTCCCCACATGGGTACAATGTGTGAAGCCCATTTCTGGTGTCCCCCGCCGTGATATTGCTGGAATATTGCTAAAAGCGGCGTAAAACCATACTCACTCACTCGCTCATCAGATTTAGTTTGAATTTTATGCGGGGTCAGTAGATCATAACCATATACTGAACATACACAATCCATACTTAAAGCAGCACTGGTCAAGACGATGGTATCTGTGACACTATGACGCTATCTGTGTAATTAGGTTAACTAGTGTTTTGTTTGTTTGTTTGTTGTGTAACACCGCAATCAGCAATATTCCAGCTATATGAGTGAGTGAGTGAGTATGGTTTTACGCCGCTTTTAGCAATATCACGGCGGGGTAAAATGGGATTCCACATTGTTCCTATGTGGGGAATCGAACCCGGGTCTTCGGCGTGACGAGCAAACGCTTTAACCACTAGGCCCCCTCCAGCTATATGCTGGCGGTCTGTAAATAATAATTTACATCATGAGCATCGATCTACGCATTTGGGATACGATGACATGCATCAACCAAGTCAGCGAGTCACCCGATCCCGTAAGTCGCCTCTCGCGACAAGCAACGGCAAGGGTTGCTTAAGACCTATTCTACCCCGGATCTTCACGGGTCACTAGTGTTTTGTACCACAGTCAGAAATATTCCTGTTATACCACGACCGCCAATAATCCAATTCGAGGCCAATCCAAACAATGGTTGATGGCATGAACAGTAAGCCATGCCGTCGGGTTACCATGGCAGCCTCCAGGTTCACCATTGTAAATACCTGATTCTCATAAATCATCTCCAACCCGGGGCATTTCTCTGTCCGGTGTCTCAATAGGTGAGATTTTCACCTAAACTTTCTCTCATTGGGTTTTCGTATCGGCACGGGTGGTGCGGTAGCGAAGTGGTTAAAGCGTTCGCTCGCCAAGAACGTGATTTGGCTGGACTATTGAATACCCTGTTAGCGGACAGTGCTGCTATTTAACGTTCCTTTGGAAATACACATGTGTTGTCTTCAGTGTTTCTTGTGAATGTATTAAGACTCTTTATGGGTGCAAGATAAATTTACGTGTGATAACTTTAGCCGACGGCCATGTTGGGTTTTCACATGCACGATTCTTTCGCTCAGTGCAGGTGTTTTTATTTATTTTCCAGTAAACCAAGCGGGAATAAAAATAAAACCACCTTGGAAACCAATTTCATTAACATTTATTCAGCGTACGTTCACCCTACCATCTATGAAAATGTCACTTATAAACACTAGTATTTGAATTTTTCTCTTTCAGGTAAAAATTCTAGATCGATCCAAGAATTTTAAAAACAAACAAATTTGTTTCGGAAAAAAACAAACACAACTTATCCTCAGATCCCCTGCCGAGAGATAACTTGAACGTTAAGAAAAGCGGCGTAAAACACGACCTACACGTATATATTATACCCACATTAGGGTCCATGTGCCTCACAAACACAAGCCACCACGAGCTAGCCATCCTGTCAAGCCATAATACATTGTATGGGCGGACAGTTTAACCAAAGTTCTATATATTCCAAGGAACGCTTCTATGCCTAAGCCACCGGTGTTGCTGATCGTAGCGCTCAATTACCGTTACTTACCGTGCACCATCTGCAGGTGAAGTCATTTACTATCTCCATGCCAAGAGAGTTCACTTACTTTCTCTCCCAATGCTGCTTATCCTGAACCGTTTACCCAACTGGAGGACACGGTGATGCTCAATAGGTATGCTAGTTACATTTATATAAGTCACCAGATACTTCCGTCACTGACCTATCCAAAGTAACAGGATAGCCACCAAAACAACTGCTAAGTTTTATTTCTGCCAAAGTTGACAAACTGTCTCCTAAGTTTAGAAGTTTTAATGACTTTACAAGATTACGTTATATGTGCAAGTGTTTATCTCCGCCCAAATACAAACAGAGATTACATAACAGGGTCTGTTAATGCAAGGCAACAGGAAGCTATCGCACACTCACGTTACAGCTTACACTCAGCGTTTCAAAACATTTCTTTCGGCTTCACAATCGCAATTAAACAGAGCTACCGACTCGACCAAGAGTTTACCTTTGGGCCCAATGCTGGGTGATAGCGTTTCGATCTCAGCCCTCCCCTGTAATACTTAATTTCTTCCAGCAGCATCCTATATTACAGATCTGAATCAGGAATGCTTCAACATTGGCTAGTCCTGAGTTCATTATTGCTCTTGATCAGGTGTGCTGCTATCAGAATAGTCCAGGGACGTTATTACAAGAAAATGAAATCTCGACCAAACGGGATAACGCGTTAAGAAGGTCATGAGTTGAAATCTTCCCGATAATCGACTCCACTTTCGACTATAATTTCCAGACTTTGGCAGTATTTATTCAATTTTCCATGCGATCAGATAGGACGAGCTCTCGGTCTGGTCATTGTATCCACAATTTACTTTCACTTTCATATTTTCCCCATGATGAGGCATCATTTACTGCTGAGTGTGATGTCAGTCGGAAGAAACATTCCATTACCTTGCGGGGCTTACTGATGTCTTTGATTTTGTGGGTAAATATTGAAGATGCAGGCCTTCCACGATAAGCTCGGATAAAACCATTGCTGTTTCTTCACGTCAACTAAAAAACATTTCCTCATTGTGTTTTGATATTTCCAAAACTCCAATCTCCCACTGGGTAAATCGTTTAGTCCTGAAGGATCGGCTAATACCGTGAAGGGCCCCGATAACCCAATTAAACTCAGTGTCATGGAAGGAACTATGAAACGATCGGCGACATTTGAGTGCCTCAATGCCAGGAGAGGAGGCTTTTATTCTGTTATAGTTGATAAGGAGAGTGCGCCCAAATCAGGCTGTTAAAACCTATGTGGCCAAAGCTATTACCACGATGCTGTGTTTCTTACCTCTGTCTGAAAATAAGTATCTTTCAAGATGGTAATTTGTCTCCGTGGACATGACATAGAGACTCACTGCTCCTGACGGTTTTAATATATCACATGTCACTGGGTATCGTCGTTTAGATACATACGTTTGACAAACAGTCAAAACAGCGCCGTCCTCCTTTTACCGTTAAGGAGGAACAGTTTATTATCAGCGGGGATGCTTGCCTCTCCGGGATGTGTTTTATATAGTTTCAAGTAAAGATTTTACTGTTTACATTTTAGAATACAGATACGTTTCTTGAGATGATGTATTTTAAGTTAAGAGGTAAATAAATTAGTTAGCTATATATATATAGGTTGTTAGTGTTCCCATAATACCGTACGGTTAGCATAGAGGTTAAAGTAGCAACTCGTCACGCCAAAAACTCGAGTTCTTTTTTGTCTTGTTTTACATTTCTGTTTTACATTTCTGAATTCTGATGGTGTTTCATGTTTGTACACAGGAATAACGGACTCCTGTTTCCTGATTGGTTGATAGTATAATGGGCGGGGCTTGTGTTGCATTAAACCGCTGAATGGTGTCTCTGACTTCGTACCATTGTCTCCAGTTTTGTGTGTGTTATGATAATTGTTATTCTGTTATTATGTGTTATTATCGTTGAAGTATTTATAAGTATTATTATAAGTATTGACTTCAATATGTTTCAGCGTTTATGGGATTATGAACGTGCGGGTTAACACAATGTGCACACCGATTTTCATGTTTATATCTCCAAAAAACGCAAACAATATTGAGGTCAATTCTTAAATGATCACATGTGCACTCTAATAAGAAACTTAACTAATATGCTGAGCGCCATGCAATGAAATATTGTGCTTGCGGAGAAAAAACCTAAACAGGTGTAATAAAATATTATTATCGAAAAAAATATTTTTTAAGACACTAGGGTTGAAGACAAACTTGAGAAACAATTAGAGGCACGTGTACAATGTACATGTTACAAATCATGCGTAGTTAAGTAACGTTGTTCGCGGAGAGTAGTTGGATGGGTTAACGTCTTCGGCAGCTTGGCTCCTGACAGTTTCCAGGGCTTTGGATCTGCTCCACACTGACGCACACGTAGAGCCTGTGGTGTCTCCATAGGGAAGTGACTTAGTTCGTCCATCAGTGAATGGGTACCCGGTAGGATGAGATGTTAACCTTGTAGCCCCTCACAGACAGCTTGGGTTTTGTACAACCAAGGGAGACGAGAATGAAAATCAAGTGTTCACAGATCCATTGACCAGGGTAATAAAAACATTACACAATCAGGATACACGTAGCAAGCGGACAGAATGCAGTCGGTATGTTCATTGCCAAAAAATATTATGAGAACATGGTATTCAGGCAACAGGACATTACACAGTCTTTATACACAAAGAACATTACCAAACCAGGATACACATTTCAAGATGTCATTATTGCAAGGTTGCTTCACACAATCAAAATACACGTCAAGAGGACAGTTATTTTATCTATTTAGCCCCTAAATGTTTATATTTTTAGGTAGTCATCGGGCGTTCATTCTAAAAGCTGCATAATCCCAAAATATGGCTTAAAGTATCGTGCTATTTTAACGTCAGTGTATTTTCTACACACATGTCCTAACTGGTAGTTAAAACACTGTTGTTGTGTACAGATTGGCAATTCCATTATGACGTATCTGTCATGTGTTAATTTAGTTCTTCCAGCCTTTGATTATCGATCGATGGTTTCCTTTAATAAACATATCTCATCACACGCTTTAACAACATTCACAGACCTTATACGCCTGTTTGTGAGCCTATTTCTACAAATACTACAATACCATGACATCTTATAACGCGCGGGTTTACTGCCCTTGGAGCGGGGTCCTGGTTATGTGTATTTAACAACTCAAATCAGATTGTTTTGACTATTTTTAGCTGTATGCATTGAGTCGAACATTCCTGGACAGCGATCGTCCTTGTCATGAAATAAAAAAACAACGGAGTCCAGCCTAGTTTCAGCTAATTCCGTGCACGACTGATGTGAAACTGCATACCAAAGGTCATTTCGATGTGATAGGACGATGTACTTTGATGTGTTATAGTGGGGCTTTGTCGAAGGGGATTATCCCATCATCTTCTGCTCAGGTCCCGGTCAGGGCGAGTTATAGAGCGGATTAGTCTGCGAGAGAATAACGTTATACTACATGGTATGTGATATCATCAGTTAGCCAGTGCCAGTTAGTTAGGCAGTGCGATTCGTTTCCTCTTGGTGTAGCCTTTCGCTGCAGGGGGAGATAAGTAGGGTTGATTGTGTCCTCACCACGATCGTGTGTAATCACGTAGTAACGCAGATTTGTCCCTGATAGTGAGACAAGAAAAATTGTGGGGACATGTTTCAAATATTCGTGATAACGAATAACCGTTACATATTGCAATGATTTAACCCGTATCTGTCTTTTAAAACGTACATAAAAACCGATCCGGGGTAGAATAGGTCTTCAGCTACCAATTCTTGCCGTAAAAGGCGACTGAGCTTGTCGTAAGAGGAAACTAACGGGATCGTGGTCAGGCTCGCTGACTTGATTGATGCATGTCATCGTATCCCAAATGCGTAGATCAATGCTCATGATGTCAATCACTGGATTGTCTGGTCAGACTCGATTATTTACAGACCGCCGTCATATAGCTGGACTATTGCTGAGTGCGGCGTTACACAACAAACAAACAAACAAACAAACATAAAAAGCATCCATTTCTATTTTGTTCCCAGCTGTGTCCAAAAAAGTATTTTTTTACTCAGCACCATAAAACAAAATATTCACTTTCACTTTTTTTACACAAACAATATGACCTTGGGTATATTTTCTACAAAAACCATTCAATTTTTTCGCCACTGCTAACAAACTCTTCATTTAAGGCATATTTCTGAGCAAACTATTCATTCAAATATGACACGGATGCTTCCTAAGTTCCAGGCGACCTATTCTCAAGGCTGTCTTAGCTACGACTAAAAAAGAATGCCTTTAGAACCATTCTTGAAGCTGTCGTAAACCCATCGCAACGTTATCTTACGACGCAAATTTTAGATAAGACAGTGTGCTCTTAGGTGGAACAGGGAAAATAGTTGGGCTTACCCAATGACATCATCGGTATTTCAGGAAATTCCCTAGATTGAAATTCTCGAATGCATTGATATTGCTATTCACTATGTAGGATCTCACATCTAGTGAGGGGCGGTCATGTAGCATAGTGGTTAAAGCGTTTGCTCGTCACGCCGTAGACCCGGGTTCGATTCCCGACATGGGTACAATGTGTCAAGCCCATTTCTGGTGTCCCCCGCCGTGATATTGCTGGAATATTGCTAAAAGCGGCGTAAAACCATACTCAGTCAGTCAGTCACATCTAGTGAAAGGGAAACTATCTACCAGGACAAGAAATGCGTGCATTATATTGGTATTGCCACAAGTAAAAAACAGATAGAATTGCATCAATCACATTGGACAGACATCCCTCTGCTAGACATGAGACGGAACTCCTGAACATATAGCAATGAAACATCATTACACAGGGGATGTACCGCAACTGCGACGTTGTTTATGCATGCTCCTTGAGGGCAATATCGATAATTTGGATATGTCAGTGATGTTATTTGAATTAACCTACCTAGATTGCAATTTGGACCCGTGATGATTCCGGGGTAGAATAGGTCTTCAGCAACCCATACTTGACTAAAAGGCGACTATGCTTGTCGTAAAAGGCGACTAAGGGGATCGGGTGGTCAGGTTTGCTGACTTGGTTAATACATGTCATCCTTCCCAATTGCGTGGATCGATGCTCATGATGTCAATCACTGGATTGTCTGGTCCAGACTCGATTATTTTACAGACCGCCGTCATATAGCTTGAATATTGCTGAGTGCGGCGTTAAACAACAAACAAACAAAGATTGCAATTTGCAATCCGACCTTAAAAGTATGTTTTACACAACACTGAAGTATAAACTTGAATCGTCTGTTGATCATTCGTCGTGGAATATTCTTTCATGGACTAAATTATTTTTAAACCACATGCCATCCAGTTATACATAACCATAAGACAGCTTCGACAACAGACTTACCTAAGATTTCTTTCGCTGCGACACCTTTAATCAATCCTAGCGCTAAGACAGCTTCGTGAATAGGGCGCCAGGTCACACTGTGCCTAGATACTAATTTGCAGGTGTCCAAACGTCACGACTCTGTAAATAATGCTCCGGATGTCTAACATTGATGCCTAGGCAACTATGTGCCAAGAAGTTAAAGGTGAATGCCAAGTATATAAGGCGAATGCCAAGCCAAAACCGATCCATGTGTGAATGCGAATGGTTCCGTAATTATTGCAAACCTACAAGCACCACATCTGAAGATTCGACATTTCCACTGTAGTCGGTACCATTAGACATCAATAAGGGACACGTCCCGACGTTCTGCCCAGAAAAAAAGTTTCATAAATAATATTCCTGCCTCTGAGCATACTTTTCAGAGGTGATAAACAACACTCTCTACCTCTGAGCATACTTTTCAGAGGTGATAAACAACACTTTCTACCTCTGAGCATACTTTTCAGAGGTGATAAACAACACTCTCTACCTCTGAGCATACTTTTCAGAGGTGATAAACAACACTTTCTACCTGTGAGCATACTTTTCAGAGGTGATAAACAACACTCTCTACCTCTGAGCATACTTTTCAGAGGTGATAAACAACACTCTCTACCTCTGAGCATACTTTTCAGAGGTGATAAACAACACTCTCTACCTCTGAGCATACTTTTCAGAGGTAATAAACAACACTCTCTACCTCTGAGCATACTTTTCAGAGGTGATAAACAACACTTTCTACCTCTGAGCATACTTTTCAGAGGTAATAAACAACACTCTCTACCTCTGAGCATACTTTTCAGAGGTAATAAACAACACTCTCTACCTCTGAGCATACTTTTCAGAGGTAATAAACAACACTTTCTACCTCTGAGCATACTTTTCAGAGGTAATAAACAACACTCTCTACCTCTGAGCATACTTTTCAGAGGTAATAAACAACACTCTCTACCTCTGAGCATACTTTTCAGAGGTAATAAACAACACTCTCTACCTCTGAGCATACTTTTCAGAGGTGATAAACAACACTCTCTACCTCTGAGCATACTTTTCAGAGGTAATAAACAACACTCTCTACCTCTGAGCATACTTTTCAGAGGTAATAAACAACACTCTCTACCTCTGAGCATACTTTTCAGAGGTAATAAACAACACTCTCTACCTCTGAGCATACTTTTCAGAGGTAATAAACAACACTTTCTACCTCTGAGCATACTTTTCAGAGGTAATAAACAACACTCTCTACCTCTGAGCATACTTTTCAGAGGTAATAAACAACACTCTCTACCTCTGAGCATACTTTTCAGAGGTAATAAACAACACTCTCTACCTCTGAGCATACTTTTCAGAGGTAATAAACAACACTCTCTACCTCTGAGCATACTTTTCAGAGGTAATAAACAACACTTTCTACCTCTGAGCATACTTTTCAGAGGTAATAAACAACACTCTCTACCTCTGAGCATACTTTTCAGAGGTAATAAACAACACTTTCTACCTGTGAAAATAATTTTCAAGACAATAAAACAACATTTTCTACCACTGACAATACTTTTCAGAGACAATAAAACAACACTTTCTGCCATTAAACATACTTTTAAAATATAATGAAACAACACTTTCTTCCCCTGAACATACTTTTCAGAGATAATAAACAAGTGTTATTACAACAAATGCAGCATCTGATAATAGGTTTCTGAGACTTAAGACAACGAATGCTGCACCTAATAATAGGTTTCTGAGACTTAAGACAACAAATGCAGCATCTGATAATAGGTTTCTGAATGTTCAGACAACGAATGCAGCATCTGATAATAGGTTTCTGAGACTAAGACAACAAATGCAGCATCTGATAATAGGTTTCTGAATGTTCAGACAACGAATGCAGCATCTGATTCTAGGTTTCTGAGACTTAAGACAACGAATGCTGCACCTGATAATAGGTTTCTGAGACTAAGACAACAAATGCAGCATCTGATAATAGGTTTCTGAGACTTTAGACAACAAATGCTGCATCTGATAATAGGTTTCTGAGACTTAAGACAACAAATGCAGCATCTGATTCTAGGTTTCTGAGACTGAAGACAACGAATGCTGCACCTGATAATAGGTTTCTGAGACTGAAGACAACAAATGCAGCATCTGATAATAGGTTTCTGAATGTTCAGACAACGAACGCAGCATCTGATTCTAGGTTTCTGAGACTTAAGACAACGAAAGCTGCACCTGATAATAGGTTTCTGAGACTGAAGACAACGAATGCTGCACCTGATAATAGGTTTCTGAGACTTAAGACAACAAATGCAGCATCTGATAATAGGTTTCTGAATGTTCAGACAACGAATGCAGCATCTGATAATAGGTTTCTGAATGTTCAGACAACGAATGCAGCATCTGATAATAGGTTTCTGAGACTAAGACAACAAATGCAGCATCTGATAATAGGTTTCTGAATGTTCAGACAACGAATGCAGCATCTGATTCTAGGTTTCTGAGACTTAAGACAACGAATGCTGCACCTGATAATAGGTTTCTGAGACTAAGACAACAAATGCAGCATCTGATAATAGGTTTCTGAGACTTTAGACAACAAATGCTGCATCTGATAATAGGTTTCTGAGACTTAAGACAACAAATGCAGCATCTGATTCTAGGTTTCTGAGACTGAAGACAACGAATGCTGCACCTGATAATAGGTTTCTGAGACTGAAGACAACAAATGCAGCATCTGATAATAGGTTTCTGAATGTTCAGACAACGAACGCAGCATCTGATTCTAGGTTTCTGAGACTTAAGACAACGAAAGCTGCACCTGATAATAGGTTTCTGAGACTGAAGACAACGAATGCTGCACCTGATAATAGGTTTCTGAGACTTAAGACAACGAATGCTGCACCTGATAATAGGTTTCTGAGACTTAAGACAACAAATGCAGCATCTGATAATAGGTTTCTGAATGTTCAGACAACGAATGCAGCATCTGATAATAGGTTTCTGAGACTTTAGACAACACATGCTGCATCTGATAATAGGTTTCTGAGACTTAAGACAACAAATGCAGCATCTGATACTAAGACAACAAATGCAGCATCTGATAATAGGTTTCTGAGACTTAAGACAACAAATGCAGCATCTGATACTAAGACAACAAATGCAGCATCTGATAATAGGTTTCTGAGACTAAAGACAACAAATGCAGCATCTGATAATAGGTTTCTGTGACTAAGACAACAAATGCAGCATCTGATAAAAAGGTTTCTGAGACTAAAGGCAACGAATGCTACATCTGATACTAGGTTTGCTGAAATTGCAGAAAGTATAATGCAACGTATAGTCTCGATGCCATTGTCAGAGCAATGGCATCGAATCGTGGTATGACTGGAGTGGTCTGAAATGCGGTGTTTAACCTAACCTACCCATTCGGACTTGTGAGACCGGGAATAACAGCTCTAGTAATGCGTTGTCAGGTGACCGAGATGTGGCACACATCCCTGATGCAATGCCACACAACACCTCTGATCATACACACTGGAGCTGCACTTTCTAGACGAACTTGTCATAGATACTAGACACTGTAGCATCTGAATACAGCCAACCTGGAACTGTTCACGTCGGTTATCTTGGCGAACGGTCGATCTGGTTCAAGCAAACCATTACTAAATGAATTACATCAAAGAAAGAACGCCTTTATACCTGTCCACGCGAGCCTGCGCCGTCTTCTTGATTATAATATCTTGAAGACATGCTCGACGGTGGTGCAGCAACTGCACACTTACCAGACCCATTGATAATGTTAATTGACAAATATAATGTTTTAGCATGTACTGGAGTGGCAGCGTTCCATAAATCAATATACACGGCGCAGAGAGTGCTCCGCTTGAGACGGGCAATTAAAAGGAAGAGTTGCCTAGTCGCCGCACCAGCTGATTTAATTGCTACCATCGAGTACCTTGCCAATACCTTACGTTCGGACAGTCTGGAGATACAGCTATAGGATGGGTGTGTGTAGAAGGAGGTCTATCCGGTAGATTCACTCACTGACCAGTTTTTTCCATCCGCCGGAAAACGCCTTCCACAGTTTTACAGCTACATGACGGCGTATAAGCTTATGTGGGAGGAGAGCTCAAAGTGATGCCAGTCCTAGGTGTTTACCCTTTTGGTGATGTGGCGTATATTTTGTAATTGTAGTGACAAAAAAAATATGTCTGTTACTGTTATTGATGATTTATTTCATCTATTCTTCTCTCAATATCATCACGGTGTAGGTTTGTTTAAGTCTGTCTGCCAAACTCAGAGAATAAATTAAAAGATGCATCCAACTTAACTGTAGACTGATCGAGCATAAGATTGCCGCAGCTCCTGAAGTTAAACATTCTTGGCTCCACTTGCATTTTATTTGATATTTTCTAGATATATATGATACGTTAAGATAATTTTATTTCAGAGACTAAATGTAAGTCTAGGCTTGTCCATATAGCACTGCCGGTGGGAGTCTGAGTATAGTAACGCATGCATGTGTAAGACCATGCGAGGGCAGATGGCCATCGAAAGTACACATGCACTGAACACCATTACATGCCATTTGTATCGTGCTCAGGTGTGTTTTTATATATGCATGCACGTCAATCAACTAAATTTTTAGATTGTTTGTTTGCTCATAACCGCTGCCCTGTTCCAGCTAAATGATGGTGGCCTGTAAATATTCGAATCTGTGATTTGTGCAACAATCCACACGCAATCAACCAGGTCGCCGAGCCTGGTTCCGGTCAATAAAGTCGCAATACGTCTGTTCAATCTCATTAAAATCAGATCTTAGTTATACCGCTAAACAAAGATTTCTACGTGTAGGTGTAGCGGTATCGCCATGCCATAAGTTAAGTAAAGGACAATATCGGACCTTATTAAATTGCCTCTGAAGGAGTAAATATGCCTGTTTTGCAATTCTGGCTGCAAGTGTATGATGTGAACCTCGTGTTTCGGGTTCGATTCTCTTCGGTTTAGGTTGGGTTGCACCATAATCTCTGACAGCCGACGAATATTAGGGTTGTAAAGTATTTTAGTATATCACGTCACTTCAGCTTAATATGAGAGTAAAGCGAAAAGACGTTTTTCAATTTGGTGAATCTAAAATTAAAACCCACGACAAGCGGATCCTGACTAAGCTAGGGGACGCAACTTTACACAGCGAGTCAGACATAATTATTACCCGATCCTCGTTAAGTCGGTCCTTATGGTTTGTATGTTGTTTAACGTCGCACTCAGCAATATTCCAGGTATATGACGGCGGTCTATAAATAATCGAATCAGGACCAGACAATCCAGTGATTGACATCATTGGTATATAACTTATAACTCTCAAACACGGTAAAAAACATAAGCGCATTCTTACCAATATATCTAACAAAGTGACCCTAATCCTAAGCACATACCACTGAAACACAATTCCACGTAAAAGCTTCACCCTAATTTCCAAGGGGAAGGTCATAGTCTGTCTGAACAAGGCACCAAACTATCGCATTTTAGAAACAGCAGCATGACGCCACGAAGCGTTAGCGAGACTGCCGTATGGTCAATACCCACACTAAAGCTAATTAGGCAATCTGCTGCATACATTGCGTACAGAACTCCAGCGAGCACCCTCTCTTGCCAAACTCTTCACATGGTTCCTGGCAGATGGAAACTTGAAACGCATTTAAAGATTATTTCGTTCAAAAAAGACAACGGGTGACTGGAACGTGGTATGTGGACATATTTAAACCATTCCAAATATCTTCCGTAATCTCATCTACCGTTTTACGACATCTGGATATGTTACTCGAGATGATCTGGTGTACGATAGGCCGCTAAAAATTAATTATTTGAGCTTTAGCCTCCCTTACCTAAACAATAGAAACGGGGGTCTTTTTATTTAGTACCCTTTCAAAGAAGGCTATGATGCCCGTATTGACATTAGTTTTACGCCGCAGTGGGAAATATTCCAGTGATATCACAGCTGCCCGTAAATAATCGAGTCTGGCGAGATGGTGGTTTGTGTAGATAATGCTCCAGGCCATCCGTGACACATTGCAACCCCCCGATCCTCGTTAAAATGTCAACTGCTGGAATATTGCCGAAAACGGTGTATAACCAAAGTTGCCCGCTCGCTCGACCGCCCCTCACTCACTCTGGCACCCATGAAGATCCGGATTAGAACTTGTCTTCAACAACCCATGCTTGTCGTGAAAGGCGACTATGCTTGTCGTGAAAGGCGACTATGCTTGTCGTGAAAGGCGACTATGCTTGTCGTGAAAGGCGACTATCGGGGTGATCAGGCTTGATGACTTTGTTGATGCATGTAATCGTATGCAAACTGTGAAGATCGATGCTCATGATGCCAATCACTGGATTGCCTGGTCCAGACTCGATTATTTACAGACCGCCATCATATAGCTGGAATATTGATGAGTGTGACATTAACAACAAACATACAAACAAACAAACTTCACTGTGACACAACCCTATCAGCAAATATGAGATGAAGCTGTTTGGAGGTTTTAGGGGGAGGTTTGAGGTTTAAGAATGAGTTATAGGTTTAAGATTGAAGCTGGGGTGAGGCTCGGGGTTGTACAGGGAAGTTGGACGGGGTCTTGGGGTTTTTGGAGGACGAGTGTTACAGGGAGGCTGGGTGTTGTATATGGTAGCTAGATGTCTTGGAGTGGGAGGCTGGGTGTTGTATATGGTAGCTAGATGTCTTGGAGTGGGAGGCTGGGTGTTGTATATGGTAGCTAGATGTCTTGGAGTGGGAGGCTGGGTGTTGTATATGGTAGCTAGATGTCTTGGAGTGGGAGGCTGGGTGTTGTATATGGTAGCTAGATGTCTTGGAGTGGGAGGCTGGGTGTTGTATATGGTAGCTAGATGTCTTGGAGTGGGAGGCTGGGTGTTGTATATGGTAGCTAGATGTCTTGGAGTGGAAGACTGGGTGTTGTATGTGGTAGCTAGATGTCTTGGAGTGGAAGACTGGGTGTTGTATATGGTAGCTAGATGTCTTGGAGTGGGAGGCTGGATGATGTATATGGTAGCTAGATGTCTTGGAGTGGGAGGCTGGGTGTTGTATATGGTAGCTAGATGTCTTGGAGTGGGAGACTGGGTGTTGTATGTGGTAGCTAGATGTCTTGGAGTGGGAGGCTGGATGTTGTATGTGGTAGCTAGATGTCTTGGAGTGGGAGGCTGGGTGTTGTATATGGTAGCTAGATGTCTTGGAGTGGGAGGCTGGGTGTTGTATATGGTAGCTAGATGTCTTGGAGTGGGAGACTGGGTGTTGTATGTGGTAGCTAGATGTCTTGGAGTAGTAGACTGGGTGTTGTATGTGGTAGCTAGATGTCTTGGAGTGGGAGGCTGGGTGTTGTATATGGTAGCTAGATGTCTTGGAGTGGGAGACTGGGTGTTGTATGTGGTAGCTAGATGTCTTGGAGTGGGAGGCTGGGTGTTTTATATGGAAGCTAGATGTCTTGGAGTGGTAGACTGGGTGTTGTATATGGTAGCTAGATGTCTTGGAGTGGGAGGCTGGGTGTTGTATGTGGTAGCTAGATGTCTTGGAGTGGGAGGCTGGATGTTGTATATGGTAGCTAGATGTCTTGGAGTGGGAGGCTGGGTGTTGTATATGGTAGCTAGATGTCTTGGAGTGGGAGACAGGGTGTTGTATGTGGTAGCTAGATGTCTTGGAGTGGGAGGCTGGGTGTTTTATATGGAAGCTAGATGTCTTGGAGTGGTAGACTGGGTGTTGTATATGGTAGCTAGATGTCTTGGAGTGGGAGGCTGGGTGTTTTATATGGAAGCTAGATGTCTTGGAGTGGTAGACTGGGTGTTGTATATGGTAGCTAGATGTCTTGGAGTGGGAGGCTGGATGTTGTATGTGGTAGCTAGATGTCTTGGAGTGGGAGACTGGGTGTTGTATGTGGTAGCTAGATGTCTTGGAGTGGGAGGCTGGATGTTGTATGTGGTAGCTAGATGTCTTGGAGTGGGAGACTGGGTGTTGTATGTGGTAGCTAGATGTCTTGGAGTGGGAGACTGGGTGTTGTATGTGGTAGCTAGATGTCTTGGAGTGGAAGACTGGGTGTTGTATGTGGTAGCTAGATGTCTTGGAGTGGGAGGCTGGGTGTTGTATATGGTAGCTAGATGTCTTGGAGTGGGAGACTGGGTGTTGTATGTGGTAGCTAGATGTCTTGGAGTGGGAGGCTGGGTGTTTTATATGGAAGCTAGATGTCTTGGAGTGGTAGACTGGGTGTTGTATATGGTAGCTAGATGTCTTGGAGTGGGAGGCTGGGTGTTTTATATGGAAGCTAGATGTCTTGGAGTGGTAGACTGGGTGTTGTATATGGTAGCTAGATGTCTTGGAGTGGGAGGCTGGATGTTGTATGTGGTAGCTAGATGTCTTGGAGTGGGAGACTGGGTGTTGTATGTGGTAGCTAGATGTCTTGGAGTGGGAGGCTGGATGTTGTATGTGGTAGCTAGATGTCTTGGAGTGGGAGACTGGGTGTTGTATGTGGTAGCTAGATGTCTTGGAGTGGGAGACTGGGTGTTGTATGTGGTAGCTAGATGTCTTGGAGTGGAAGACTGGGTGTTGTATATGGTAGCTAGATGTCTTGGAGTGGGAGACTGGGTGTTGTATGTGGTAGCTAGATGTCTTGGAGTGGAAGACTGGGTGTTGTATATAGTAGCTAGATGTCTTGGAGTGGGAGACTGGGTGTTGTATGTGGTAGCTAGATGTCTTGGAGTGGGAGACTGGGTGTTGTATGTGGTAGCTAGATGTCTTGGAGTGGAAGACTGGGTGTTGTATATGGTAGCTAGATGTCTTGGAGTGGGAGGCTTGGTGTTGTATATGGTAGCTAGATGTCTTGGAGTGGGAGGCTGGGTGTTGTATATGGTAGCTAGATGTCTTGGAGTTGGAGGCTGGGTGTTTTATATGGTAGTTAGATGTCTTTGAATGGGAGGCTGGATATTTTATATGGTAGCTAGATGTCTTGGAGTGGGAGGCTGTCGTGAATCATCATCCAATGATAAATTCCTACAAGCCTCATGATGAGAACCACAGGTTACACTAGTTCTCCTGTAACTCAACCCAGCCTTGAACATGTTCAGTGGTGGCACTGTGCCATGCTGAATGTAAACACGATACACATACTCGTAAACGATACTCTAAAAAATCAAATTCCAAAACATTTTCGTTTTCAGTGTTTTTGCACTTTTTCACCTTTTTAAGTATAAACTGGAGCAGCCAATACTAGCCCTCGGGCGCTGCAACTGTTTCGCCTTTAGATAAATTGTTTATCCTCAACACGAGCGCCGCTCTGGTATTCCAGGTTTAAATTAAAGCTTCATTGTCCACGTTTCACGAACTGCAGCCTTCCCCCCTCTGTCCAGCTGTTTCACGTGAATAGCTAAGCCTGCAGAAATCGCACTTTGATCTTCACCAACTGCTTTCCCTTGTATAAACTTCACTTTACTTTTCTATTCGAGGTAGGCGAGAATTCCTCAGTGTGAGTCAATCTTATAAACGTAAATTAACTTCGTTTCAATTTTTATTTCTATGACATAAAAAAGAAACAAAAGAATAAACACCTGCTGTTTGGTCCCACTGGTGTGCACTGACCCTTAAGTATACATGCACTGAACACCATCACATGCCCAAAACATGTATATTTGTATCGTCCTCGGGTGTGTTTTTTTAATATACATGCACGTCAATCAACTATAGTTTCAGATTGTTTGCTTGCTCTTTAACGCTGCCATATTATGTGTAAATCATGGCGGCCTGTAAATATTCAAATCTGTGATTGACATTTGAGCAACGATCCCCGCCATCTGGATACGATGACACGCAATCAACCAAGTCGCCGAGCCTGGCCATCCGATCCATAAGTCGCCATACGTTGCTGGAGGTCTGTTCAATCTCATTAAAATCAGATCTTAGTTCTCGCTACTGCAGCGGTATCACCATGCCATAATTCAAGTAAAAGACAATATCGGACTTTATTTAATTGCTTCTGAAGGAGTAAATATTCCTGTTATGCAATTCTGGTTGCAAATGTATGATGTGAACCTCGTGGTTCGGGTTCGTTTATCTTCGGTTTAGGTTGGGTTGCACCAGGATCTCTGTCAGCCGACGAATATTAGGGTTATATAGTATTTCAGTTTATCATATAATGGGTTGATTTCTCGGCAGGATAAAGCCAACGGATAAAAACGATTTCCGTTGGGGTCATATGCGGATAGAGATGCAAATATCAAAGGTCAAGTAGGGACTACTTTCAGTGTCTAATTGGGACGTAGCTAAGGCATTTTACAAGTTTTGGCAACTTTGGAGAATTGCGAAACAATTTTGCGAGGGCACTCGCCAAGCGGGATCAGTACCCATATCTGTGCTTGTAGACCTCTGCGGCTTGGAACCTTTTCCAAAATATAAATAGTTGGATTTGGCCGATATATGTTCGAATTGTTACCTTTTTTCGCTTTGTCGCTGTGTGTACATCTGACTGCACTTCTTAACGTTATGAAAGGACAGACAGTCAACAACGTCTGGCCGTGGCCGTGACGTCTCATAGACTTGGGTTAGAGTAGCTTTCCTTTGACAAAGGGCAGTTACTCTAGCGGACAGACCGGTGGATTGCCGCGAAAGGCAAGTAAAAACAATTTGTGTAGGCAATTGTTGTTTTGTGTATATGTTGTTTCGCCACTGTATAAGAAACAGATTGGCTACTGTCACTGTCCGACTGACACATCACTAACCGTGTGACGTAATATATATTAATGCGCACATTTCAGGAAAACTTGCAATGTTTGTGAGAGATGCAAAGCGATTTTCAAGCACAGAATTGAAGAATGACATTATATGATAAAGAGGTTATCACGCTTGTGTGTTTGGGGAGGTAAATATCCTGTATTAGAAATAAACAGTGTATTAAGGTCGCCTTCGAGCTAAATACACTGTTTATTTCTAATACAGGATATTTACCACCCAAACACACAAGCGTGATAACCTCTATTTACTATCTCTATTTATATGTTTTTTTATTTATATATAGAGACAAATCTAATTCTACTACTTACAAAGATATTTTGATAGGAGCTTTATCTAATATCACTCTAGGCATGAACAGGTAGGGTATTGAGTGAGTGAGTCACTTGGATTTAACGCTGCTTTGAACAGTATTTCAATTTTTCACAGTTTGACGTAAATCCTATAAATAACGCTATTTCCCATCAAAATTACGTAGAGTAAATTTCCGGATTGAAAAGGTAGCGAAATATGCCGTGTTAGAAGCCATTTATTTGAGATGTTTTGTTTTCTGCCACCGACGAGAAAAGCCAAATGTATCATATGTTGGTCTCGGATTCTATTTTCCTAGAAACTACTAATCCTTAAATAAAATTTGATATGATGTTTCCTTTCCTACATCATCCCGGACCAAACATGATGACCCGCACATCAGTCTGGAGCAACAGATGGTTGGCCGAGACGGAAACAGACGGCGGGGAGAAGAACACTGGAGGAGCCTCGATTGTTTAACAATCATAAAGAAGATGGACTAGACTTGCACAAGTCTAAAAGGCATTAATTATTAGTTTAAATCCTATTTGCACGAATATATAAATAATAAGAACAAGTTGTCGCTATAAAAGATTGTACTGTCCGCTTATCTAGACTTGCCTGTTATAAGGATAGAATTACTATACATCCATGGACTTAATTCAGTACAGCCTTGGAGCAAGGCTAAGGTGTTAGTCTAACGTACAACGTGCCGGTGTTAGTGTACGGATCACAATTAGCGCCACCTGGCGTCTAGACGTTTCTAGACGTTTCGTCAAGAAGGTAGTAGTGCCTCGGACTATTCAGGTTCCCGAAGAAGGACTGAACGCTGCTTGTTACAAAGTGCGGAGCGTTGACAGCTACATTGAGTCGATCATGATGGGATTAGTGAACAAGGGAGGGGGGCAGTGACGTGACTAGGTGGCTGTCATGGAGGATATCGGAGACAAATTTGAAATGTTTACAAGGACTTGGGACGGTTTCACTTCATGGTTCGCGTGATGGACTTTCTTTCGTATGTTGTAACCAAGGAAATTATACAAACAAAATAGCATATGTAATACAACTGTCGGTTGAGCCTTACCTCCGCGCTGCTGCTTTGAAAATGTTTAAGTTCATGGTTAAGATTTCGAGACATCCTTAGAATTTCTAAAGCTTTGTTGGGGCGCATTAGTGAATACGTTAATATGTTTTTACGTAGCTTTTAGTAATATTCCAGCAATATCCCGGCGATGAACACCAGAAATGGGCTTTAACATTGTACTCATGTGGGGAATCGAACCCGGGTCTTCGGCGAACGCTTTAACAACTCGGCTACCCCAACGCCCATGAGGCAAATAATAGCTGAGGTTGTATTTGATACTCTTATAAAATCAATCATGGAAGGGACTGTGTGAGTGGCCGCAGCCAGCTGTATTTTAGCTATATCACGTAAGCCCGTGAATAATTGGGTCTGGGTTAGGCGAACCAGTGGTAGAATGCAAGATCAAGACCCGTCGGGCAACGATTGCATCCAATCATCCAGGGCAGACATTGTTATTACCCGATCCTCCTTAAGTCGGTTGTTCCGTTTGATTGTTTGTATGTTGTTTAATGCTGCGCTCAGCAATATGCCAGCTTCAGACGGCGGTCTGTAAATAATCGAGCCTGACAGTCCAGTGATTGATATCATGAGCATCGATCATCACAAATGGGATACGAGACATGCATCAACCAAGTCAGCGAGTCTGGCAACCCTATCCCGTTAGTCGCCTCTTATGACAAGCATGGGTTGCTGAAGGCCAATTCTAACCCCGATCGTCAAGGGGTTCGGCTCTTGAGACCACAAAGGGGACCTGGGAACTGCGCCGGAATTCAACGTATATCACAGTATCACTTACGTTGCGTCTGGAGAGGCGAGACGGTGGTACAGCCAGTTTCTGTTTGGCCTGCACTAGACTATACCTTAATCTGGGAATGAAGGGTGTTTTTTTGACTAAATGATCAACCGGTCCAATGGTGAGTACGTGTTACAGTTCTAACCAACGCTGTTTTTTTTATTTGGTTGTAATCATTTTGATACCTCTGTGGAGTGAGTGAGTATGGTTTTACGCCGCTTTTAGCAATATTCCAGCAATATCACGGCGGGGGACACCAGAAATGGGCTTTACACAATACCTCTGTGGAAGCTGAGTGAAACGTTTTGGGTTTTGATACTATCACAGTATGAGTGACTGAGTTGGGTTTAACGCCGCTATTAACAGTATTCCAGTCATTTCACGGCGTGTCAGCTCAACGTGGGAGGAAAGCCCGAAGTGATGCGGGTCTTAAACGTTTACCACTTTAGTGAAACCCACGAGCACGGGTATGATGCTGACAAACCAAGAAACATAATCGGTGCGAACCCGTATTCGTACCCACAATCATAGGTTTCTAACGTGCCTAAGGGACGCAACTCTGCACAGCGAATTGCGGCGCCTAAGACGACAGGGCCACCTGTTTCCTCTCACAGTATAAGGCTGCATAAAACAATATATATGTTTCTCGGGCACATTTCTTCTCAATAGTGTTGAGAAGGGTGGGGCGTTTGTATATTTGTTTTATTGATGCGGACCGCCTCCGTGGTCTAGTGGTAGACAGAACATGTTTCATATGACGTCGGGATTTTGATATTATATGCTTTTTGTCGCAATCAAAATTACTGACGCGCATGTTTTAAAGGGACGCGCCGATGCCCGGGAAACACGTCTTTTGTTTAGCCTAATAGACAAAAAAAGACGTATTTCATATCTCACGGACACAAAGTGACGTTGCTGAGAACGCGGTGGGGTGGTTTGGTGGTTAAAGCCATCGCACTACCATAGACGTTCCGGGTTCGATTCTCCGCATGGGTGCAATGTGTGACGCCCACACTACCTGTTTATTCCGGATAGATACTATAAGCTCGGAATGACACGATCGATTCCGAATCAAGTCGAAGCAATCCAGTAATCATTCGTGTCTACCCGTGTCTGTTACAGAAAGGGGCGAGCATTTGGCGGTGTCTTGACGTGAGAGGTCTAAGGAGATGGTGGTGCAGGTATATCCAGTGCCACCACTGACGCATTTGATAATGCCTCAATAAACATGTGTGATATATCGATATGACAACGTACCGCGAGACGAATCTCTCCAAAGTTTCAAACAGTCGGCATATCTCAATTTCTATCGGTAAAAGTTACTCGCTCGGGAGAAATTCCGACATTTTTATTGGTACTAGAGCATGGCGCTTTCATCAGGAGTCAGATAGCGGGGCCCGCGGGATGCGGTTTATTTCATCGATATGGGGATGCCACGGCTACATGTACATATCGCGAAGGATACAGCGATCCCGGCAGCGGAGGGTCAGAGCACATCACTCGAGGTACGAGCCCCTGGGGGTGGGGTAGGGGGGAGGGAGAAACTAGACGAAGACGGAAACCTAGACTAACATCTAGTCTCTGAAATGAACATATTTTACAGAAAAAAAAGTTGTTAAATTATTGTTATAAAATATAATAAAATGGAGCCCAGAGACTTTTTTCATTTTCAGATACTGCAGTAATCTAGAATTGTATTTGACATATGTGTTTCAGGGACTGTATGACAGGCTAAACGGAACCCTAGCATGCAAGATGTGAATTAGCATGCAGTCTATGTGGTCTTACTAATCTTCACATAGACTTTAGATCCGTGGGGCACTATAAACTCCCTGAACCTTCCGTGTCGGGACTCTTTTACTGAAGTTTTTAAAAGACTGATAGTCTGGGTTGAGAACATTTTGTCTGGATTCATTTCGATTTGTGTGATATATATGGATTCGTTCGGCTCTCCAAGGATGATAAGTGTTAAAATGTTATAGACACATCATACTCGTTTGCTAGCATCACCTTCTTCACCGTCGCGGATGCCCGATACGGCTCCACATCACAGATTTTGTCGCGACTTGACGTCGCAGCTACACTTGATAGCTTCAAGTGACAGCTTAATCATGGCATCACGTCATAGCTTCACATAATGGTTTCACGTCGCAGCTTCGTCGCAAAGGGTTACGTCACAATTTCACATGTCGTCTTCACGTCACGGCTTCACGTCTCCACTTCACGCCATGACGTCACGTTTCCAATTTACCTCACGGCTTCACGTCACAGCTTCACTTCTCCACTTCACGTCACGACGTCACGTTTCCACTTTACCTCACTGATTCGCGTCTCCACTTCACGCCACGACGTCACGTCTCCATTTTACGTCAAGGCTTCACGTCACAGCTTTATCTCAAAGGGTTACGTCACGATTTCACATGTCAGCTTCACGTCTCCAATTTACGTCAATGCTTCACGTTATACACGACTTTTCTACCACATCAAGCGGACACGCCGTGATATACTAGTTACTGGAATACTGCTCTAAGCGGCGTAAAATCCAACTCATGATCACTCACTCACTCTTCATAAGAACAATAACGTTAAATACCAATACAGAAGGATATACTACTCAAACAAAGATGAAGAACCCTCAACTTTTGCATACGACTATAGTTAATCTGGGCGTTCTTTAATTTCTTTTGAGTAGTATACGTAATTGCAGTTCTTGGCATGGCTTCTCAGCGTCGGAATACGTCCCACTATTAGTGGACTATTTCTAACAGGATTCAGACACAGATTTGAACAGCCACCAATGCTATCTACACACCCACATATACACAGAAAGACTAAGTAGAAATAATTAGAGGTTGTTAGCAAGGTCTAGGTATAAATAGACAAACATCCATCACCACTCTTTGATCCACGGCCAATGCACAACAAGTTTTATTCAAGAGAATCAATGGGATAAGAGTCTCGGTTGAAAACTTTCGATTTCGCACCCCAAATTCCCCCAATGTTTCACTCGAGTCTGAAGCATAACGCGTACTTCCACCCCTCAAATTGGCCACCAAAACGATAATTTGAAGCTCGTAAATGATCAATAAATTTCAAGATTTACAGCTTTACCAAAGAAACTGCCAATCAAAGAACACTAATGCGCGTTATGCAAGGGGGACGCGTGGTAATTGGGGGAAATTCACAGCGCCCTCTACTCAGGAAAGTGATAATAGGAACGGAACTATTTTCACATGTGGAAGGATACGCAAGTTGTTTTTCATACGACTTGGGTATATATGTAACCTTTTTCTGGAACAGAATCTTCTTCATCACTTACAGCATGTATGGCTTTGTATGCCAAGATTTTATTTAGAAAACATGTAGCTATCTTCAGAGATGGATAGGCGAGATTATAAGGGAATTTGTCTGGCAGTGTTTGTATTGTAGTGAATGTCGAGCGCGTCTGGACATGGTATGTCTATTTAGAGGATTATGGGTAAGTCGCCGTGACATGCTTTCACGATGGAGGAAGCGGCTCTTTATTCAGGGAAAATAATCAATCATTAGATGAGCATGTGAATGGGTCTACCGATTACTGATGTAATTTTCTTCCAAACTTCGAAGTAGAAGTATTTTTGTATTAAGTGCACTTTTGATATTTGTTTTTCGTTGAACAGTTTCTCAAAATGTGTTATGAGTGTGGGTTTTCGTCACATTTAGCGATATTGAAATAAAATCATAGACTATAACATTTAGTCCCAGAAAGAAAGTCCTCTTATTCAAAAATATATATCTACAAAACAAAAAATAAAACCTAAGTGGAGCCCACAACAATGCTTAATTTTAGAGCTGAGGCACGCTATACTTGCCAAAATATTCTAGACTTGAGTTGAATTTATTTTTTTAATTTATTCTCGAGGGTCTGGCCCAATCTCTGCGGATGTAACAAGAATCGTCTCTCTACACAGTGCGGGGCACGGGTGGCACAGTCGTCTAAGGCGCCGCAATTAGCTGTGCAGAGTTGCGTCCCTTGGGCACGCCGATTCTGTTTCTAGGTTTGTCAACACCATACCAGTTCTCGTGGATATAACCGAAATAATAAACCCACGAGATCTGCATCACTTCGGGCTTTCCTCCCACATTAAGCTGACAAGTCGTGATATAACTGGAATATCGTTCAAAGCGGCGTTAAACCCAACTCACTCACTCACCCTCGCAGTGCAGAATAAAACCCGTGTTTTCGGCGAGACGATCAACGTTAACACCAACAGGCTACATCGCCGCCCCTGTTGTGAAACAGGGCACGTTTGTCTATATGTTCAAGAATGCTCTGCAGAGATTTTCGGCTTCTTTGGCCTGTGTGTTTTTGCAATAGGTTTTTGTCATTGTTTTTATTACAGCGTTTAAGAGCGAATGTATCCGTGTATATGTGAGCGGTTAGAGGTTAACTGCCCCTTCTGGCATCATTCAAGCAACATAACGCCGAAGGACACCAGAAATGGGCCATTCTCCCATGTGGTGAATCGAACTACTGTGTCTTCGGAACGGACGAGCGAACGCTTTAACCATTAGCCTATCTCCACCTGGCTAGATTGGCTCGAGATATACTCTACTCGCGCCATGTGGTGGTCCTTGAATATTGGTATTAAGTTACAAAAGCGACATTTTGTTTGTCAGAGTACTCAAATTTTCTTACTATCATAGTCACGATGTGTCTGAAATGTTGCCGATGTGATGTTAAATATTAACTCACTCACTCACTCTTACCATCATCTCTGTGCTATCATTACATTTAAAATATGTGCACTTGTGACCACGTGGTTTATGAAGTAATACGTACGTGGTCTACGTGTCACCTCTATGTGTATCTCCGTCTGTAATAAGGGGAATGGATACTAAACTGTCGGGCAAGAAAAATGTAGGTTGGTTGGTTGGTTTGTTGTTTAACGCCGCACTCAGCAATACTCTAGCTATATGACGGCGGTCTGTAAAATAATCGAGTCTGGACCAGACAATCCAGTGATTGACATCATGAGCATCGATCCACGCAATTGGGATCGATGACATGTATCAACCAAGTCATCGAGTCTGACCACCCGATCCCGTTAGTCGCCTTTTACGACAGGCATAGTCGCCTTTTACGGCAAGTATGGGTTGCTGAAGACCTATTCAAACCCGGAATCTTTACGGGTCGCAAGAAAAATGTATACACTTGATAATTGGATTGGAAAAAAATATTACAAACGTTATCAAAACGATACTTTGCTGAACACAGTCCCCGAAATACGGCAAACACTGGTTCAAAACACAACTATGATACCCGTACCAAATACATCACCATTTCTTGTTTGTTTCATTTTTAGCCACCATCAAACATGGGTATATGCTTTCTGTTGCCCGGCAGTTTTTGTCTATTGTTCCGCTGCATGGCATGTTAAAAAGAATTTTAGCCCTCATTAAATGTGGTGAAACCCGTGAAGATTAGAATGGGTCTTCAGCAACCCATACTTGCCGTAAAAGGTGACTATGCTTGTCGTAAAAGGCGACTAACGGGATCGGGTGGTCAGGCTCGCTGACTTGGTTGATACATGTCATCCTTCCCAATTGCGTGGATAGATGCTCACGATGTCAATCACTGGACTGTCTGGTCCAGATTCGATGATTTACAGACCGCCGTCATATAGCTGGAATAGTGCTGAGTGCGGCGTTAAACAACAATCAATTAATCAAATGTGGTGAGCTATAAAGCCTTGCGAGCATATTTTTGTCTACCCGTTTCAACTACATACATATCTGTAAACTCACATATTGAAAGTCAGACATATATATGAAAGTGGCTTCTTAAAGTGTACCACGGACGATAGACTCAAGACAACGAATTATCAGTACTGGGTAAGTATGGAATCCTCGAAGGGACATTGTCGCCCTTACAAAAACAAGCAAAAAGTGCCAAAATTTTGGCCATTTTTCGACAATGTCCCTTCTGTGATATGTGGATAAAAAAAGGGTTCAACATACTATGTATTATGTAGCGGGTATGTTTGAGTTAATGAATATTCTGCCCTCAAAATCCCCACCGGTAGAAAGTCATAATATAATTCCCATATCTGAGAATAACAAATTCGAGATCCCCCCCCGCCCCCCATCACCATCTCCACCCCGGGGAGTTTGTGACAAGTCTTGTTGTGTTGGGAGAGGTGTGCGTGGGTCCATCGCACTCTGCGTCTGAAGAACGACGCCAATTACGTCAATTAGACCTCAGTGATTACTACATGCACCAAACCCACATGCTGGTTTAATCAGGTGTTGGCTGGGGTATTGTAAATGTGGCATGTCACTGCTGTTGATGACGACCGACTGTTTGGTACAGCGTCGACTCCTACTCGCTTCCTGCCTTCAGTGCACACTGCCGCTCTCTGTGATGAATGGATTCTCAGCGGAGGTGTGAAACATGTTTTTACTTCTTGTGTAAACAATCATTAATCTTCTTAAGACAACAACCAGCGTTACATTTTGAAGAAATGCAGACTGACGAAAGATCACATTCTGAATCGGTACCTTGACGAGTGAATTATTCAGAAAAGGAAAACAAAACATAACGGGTATTGCGCGTGACTTCAGCTGTACGCGCTCGTGAAACCCGCCCCGTCGATGTTCCCAACACGTTAATGTTCAAACTCAGATCTCAGACACTCGCTCATTCCAAATTCCACCTTTGGTTGTAGGCAGGGGGCGCTTGGTCAGTGGATATATGGATAGATGACAGACATGGGAGTGATGTCCCTTGTCTAGGACAGGTGTATTGGGTTATGGAAGAAATATATGGGCATACGCTTGCGATTTATGTGCACAGTTTGGGCCAAATGCACGGTGAGGTGGGTGGTATGCACGGTGAGGTGGGTGGTATGCAAGGTGAAGTTGGTGGTAAGCACGGTGAGGTGGGTGGTATGCACGGTGAGGTGGGTGGTATTCAAAGTGAAGCTGGTGGTATGCACGGTGAGGTGGGTGGTAAGCACGGTGAGGTGGGTGGTATGCACGGTGAGGTGGGTGGTATGCACGGTGAGGTGGGTGGTATGCACGGTGAGGAGGGCGGTATGCAAGGTGGGGTGGGTGGTATGCAAGGTGAGATGGATGGTATGCAAAGTGAAGCTGGTGGTAAGCACAGTGAGGTGGGTGGTATGCAAGGTGAGGTAAGTATGCACGGTGAGGTGGGTGTTATGCACGGTGAGGTGGGTGGTATGCAAAGTGAGGCGGATGGTATGCACGGTGAGGTGGGTGGTATGCAAAGTGAGGCGGATGGTATGCACGGTGAGGTGGGTGTTATGCACGGTGAGGTGGGTGGTATGCAAAGTGAGGCGGATGGTATGCACGGTGAGGTGGGTGGTATGCAAAGTGAGGCGGATGGTATGCACGGTGAGGTGGGTGGTATGCAAGTTTAGAAAGGATGTCATGTAGGAATGACCATACAGAGCGACGACGCTTACAGTATCTCAATCAATTCGACGTACTCGCGAGGTAGGTCAAACGCGCACTATAATACACCATCCTGTACCGTCGGGGTACGAAAACACTGACATAACCAGACCACCAATAGCCGACATTTTGCAGCCATCTTGCAACATTCTCGACACCTGGTTCAGAACAACATGTAATAACCTATGTGATACACCCTTTGCCAGTTTAGAAAGACGCTACTGATGCGTGTAAGCTTTTAATTTAAAGAAAAAATAAAATGAGTATTTTATAGTCTACAGCTGCGCTTACTTCAGAGAGCCTTGTGTTTTGATCTTTGTCCAAACATCTGCCCGTTTCTACAGTAGGAATCTCATTCTCTTCGTCAAAGCAATCCTTTCCACCCTGTAAAGTTTATTTATGTAGCAAAAGTGACTCAACTAGTTTTAATTAAACCCAAGAGTTTGTTAGTTTAATACTTAACAAAGTATTTATTTGTGGGTCGTCGAGTTTATCCGATGAACATGAGATGAGGGTGGCGGAGAAGCTTAACGACCTTCAAGTAAACAAACTGAAAGCTATTAAACTTTTTTACTTTGGCAGTTTAATAGTCGCGTACTTTAAAGCAGGGTTTGGGGGAGTTTTTGTGTGATATCTCCTATATTTATTTAAAACTGAATTTAAACATGTAAGACACATGCAGCGTACATTCTTGAATTTAAATACTGAACAGAATTATTAACACCGTCTTAGAGCGATTGTCTTTAATCACATAAGGCTGGAGTGACAGCGCTTCATAGAGCTTTGCAAACACTGACCAGGTTGGCAGAGGTGCAGGTCTCTGGTTTTCCGGCCGAACATCGCGGCTCACGTTATGATGGTCACGTTTGCAAAGCTCTGTGAGGCGCTGTCATTCTCTCTCTCTCTCTCTCTCTCTCTCTCTCTCTCTCTCTCTCACACACACACACGCACGCACGCACGCATGCACGCGCGCGCGCAAAGTATTTCTAATTCTAGTTTCCTTGATTCCACATGAAAATAGTGGAGGAAAGGTTCTTTTGCGAAAAGTAAATTACAATTACAATTACAATGTATTGTAAAGAAATATTTTCATAGACTAAATGTTAGTCTGGGGATGTATATGTATTGATGAATGGAACCTTGTATGAATTTACTTTGTTGTACATGGATACATTTTATTAAAAGAAAATTTGCGTGAAGCGAGTCAGACGGTATCTTAACCAAAAAGAAGGCAGATACATAATATCAGTACCTCAGGGTGGAATTTCAGATATACTCGACACCACTCGCTGATTTCCGTGAATTACGAGTAGCTGACCTGCGCCGGAAATGTCCGAGTTTTAAGGAATGGCTCATCTGGTAATCGACATAAAGGTTTATCTGATTGCGTACTTGACATAATTGTCTCTTGTATCTTTAATAGATATACATAGTTTGTTACCAATGCCCTTTATCCTAAGCCAAAATTAACATCGAATATTGCCTGTGATCAATTTGAAGGGGTTCCTGTCTACGATCTGTAAACTGAGCACAGATATGAAAGTGCGCATACCAACACTGGAACCAGTTATAGATAAGGAAGATTCTTGAGTCCCGAACTGAGAAACGTAAGTCCGGCTCTCAACACTGATACTCCAGTGGCCGCAAACAATACTTCCTAGGAGAGTTGTACAGTGGAGTTAAATGTCATGTTCCCTGGCCTCAGACATAGCAGGCTATAAAAGATAAAGTATTTACTGTGATAACTTAGGTGGATGGTAACATTGTATGTCTGGATGCCCCGGCATGTGTAGATAGGAACACTTTATGATATACAGTGTAGCGCGAAGTGGTACCCTAGACGCTACTCTATGAGTCGTAGATGCCATTCGTTGTCTATAACTGTCCATCGTTTTGTAGACGAATGGCCTATCAACTGTAACTCGATAACCTTTAAAGATTTCTTTTCTATCAACTGAGCAGCCTTAGGTCTGATCATTCAAAGACCCGTGGATAGAATCTGAACTACACTAAACTACGGTTATAACGAACTTAAAGGGACCTCAAAATTTAGTTCGTAATAACCGTAGTTCGTTATAAGCACACATGCAGCATATATACATCAAATGGACGGGGACCAAAAAAACAGTTCGTTATATCCGTCAGTTCGTTATATACGTATTCGTTATAAACGTAGTTTTCTGTATTGAATTGTAATTATTGGCTGATTTAAATACCATAATTATACTGAGGTGTGTGTATTTTATGAAATGCCACAACGTTGACAGTGAAAATGTGTGTAACAAACGTTGGGTCCCGTGAACATCCGGGTTAGAATTGGTCTTCAGCAACCCATGCTTGTCGTAGGAGGCGACTATGCTTGTCGTAAGAGGTGACTAACGGGATCGGGTGGTCAGGCTCACTGACTTGGTTGATCGTCACCCATGTCATCGTCACCCTAGTGTGTAGATCGATGCTCATGATGTCAATCACTCAAGACTTAATCATTTAAAGACCGCCGTCATGAACTGGAGTATTGCTGAGTGCGGTGTTAAACAACAAACAAATAGACAAAAACCAACGTTGATGTGTATATATCTTTAATATTTGGTTGATGGGAATGGCAGTTATGCCTGAGACATGCTCTCATTACCTTGTCACGTCGGTCAACTATTGATGTTATTTCTTCATGCTTGACTTATGAACGTGACGAGACAGTCGCAAAAGTCGCCATGCAGAGTTGCGTCCCTTGGGCGTGCCAGGAAACAGTCGTGGGTTCAACTCTCAGATTCGACCTAATTATGTTTCTTGCCTTGTCAGTAATATACTCGTGGGTTTCACCAAAGTAGCAAACGTCTACGATCTGCATCACTTCGGGCCTTCCTCACATATGCTGACACGCCGTGATATAGGTAAAATGTTCACCCACATATACAATGTACAAGTTTACACTTATGATAAACATGATGTACCCGAAAAATGTTCACAAGTATTCACTGTCATAGCTCTGTGATTCTTTCGGTGGTTCAGTTGATTAAGCTACCACGATTCGCCATGATTGCACAGTTGCGCCCCTTTGTCGTGCTGGGATCTGAAGTGGATGGACTGGATTCCTTGGTTCGCCCTGATTATGACCCTTGGTTTTCCAGTACCACAACATTAGCATGGGTTTTAATTAAGTGGCTACATCCTGCGTAACATTGAGCTGACACACCGAGATATGATTATAATACTGTTCAAAGCGGGGTCAAACCCGACCTACTCACTCACATACCGTTCACCCGGAACCCACAAGGGAGTCTCGTTAGGACTTATATTGCCTCCTTGATCTAACCAAAAACATGGAACATTTATGATCCGGTCGTCATAAACAAAATTTGCCAACGGCTACTTTACTTAGAACTACTTGAAGGCAACAACCAACGTCTATCCGATACTGACTTTAGTGTTCATTTTATGTGCACTTTAGAGGCGGGCGAATAACAGTATTCCTCTCAGTAAATCTCAAGTGTTCAAAGGCATGCTATTTTTCACAAACGGTAAGTGTTATTAGAGCGTAAAATAATGAATTGTGAAAAATACTGGCAGTAATGCAACGCTGATCATGCGAAAGGAAATTGACCTTGAGACCTTTATGTCCATAACGGTATCAGTGATAACGGTAGAGGACGCTTAGTAGAAACAGGCGCCTTGAACAGCTGAACATGTAGAAAAAAATGCTCTGTTTCCTTCACAAGAACTTTAAAGGTCAAGGTGATAAATGAATGTATGCCGTAACGGCTACAGAAATTAGAGTTGAGAGGTTTATTGGCCATTTACAGCTAAGGCGACATTTGTTGGAGCTGCTCTCTCAAGTGGAATTCTTACCAATCCGCTATAATGGCGCGCAGTGTTCGGAGCTAATTAGAAGCAGCGCTAATGATGCCATTGCAACCCTGTTAGGAGCCCATTAAGCTCAGGTGTGACCGATACTGTTGAGGCTGGGACTAATGTATGCAAGGTCACAGTTCGGGGGTAATATACCGGAAACTGGCGACGAGAGTATGAATGAGTCAGGACTTATTATTTGTATGTTTGTCTATTTGTAGAACAGACGGTGTTTTAACCATGGTTTAAGAAATTGACCCCCGTTTAACCTTTCATCTGTTTTTTAATACTTATCGTGCAATTACGATACCGGCGATGAATTTGTGTTTGCTTGAAATGAAAAATCTTTTCATGGGATCAGATCTGCACCATATGTTTTTTTAAGTTACCTTTGAACCGACTGTGTGAAATATTTTTTATCAGCACTAACCGGCCAGGCTAGCTAGATATTTTTTACTGGACAATTTCAGATTTATGTAGACAGTACATTTACCCTATCAAATTACAAGAAGAAAACCAGTAGCGGAGAGGGGGAGATTTTGTAAGTTTCAACAAGAACTAGAGTCTGAGTCAATATCAAACAGGTTTAAACATTTTCTACATGAAATTGGGTAGAAAAGTTTATATATTATAACTCACAAGATAAGTTTTTAAAGTTACACACACGCACGCACACACACCTGTATTCACGGCTGTCACTTGGGCACGCCAGAAACCTATGATTGTGGGTTCGAATCCCGGTTCACCCAGATTATGTTTCTAGGTTTGTCAGCACCATATCCGTGCTAATGGGTTTCACCGAAGTAGTAAACGCCTGAGACCTGCATCACTTCGGGCTTTCCTCCCACATTAAGCTTACACGCCGTGATATAACTGGAATACTGTTAAAAGTGGAGTTAACAGCAACTCACTCACTCACTCACTCACTCACTTGTTTCTTTCTTTAGGACCACCTCCGTGGAATAGTGGGTAAAGTGGGTTCGATCCCTGGCCGCGTTATACCAGAATACGTTAAATAGGATACTACTTCTTGTAATCTTCCTGGCTTTCGGCATAAAGTGGATCAAACAAGGACATGTCGGGTCGGAGTCAGTATACTGTGTCTGAGTGAGTATCCATGTTTACCCGGACTAGTACAAGCAGCCACACACATACGTGCATGCACATCGCTATTAACGCGACGCTAATCCCCCTTTCACCTCACTTCTTTCTTACGCTTGCAAGTATAGACTTCTGACATATCAAGGACACATGCGTTAATTCAAAAGCCCGACTCTCCCAACTTCACGAGAAAGTCTTATGAACATGTCCATCACCCAAGATGAGTTTTTTCCCGATATACCATCATATATGTAAATATATTTCTTTGAAAACTTGATTGTGCTATTGTGTTAAAATATTCGAAACAAACTTCGCATTTTTTCTAGAGGTTTTACTCATTTCTTATGTTATGCAGATCCCTTGAGCAGTGATACCATGTCTCGTCCTGTCTGGTCGCTCGGAATAGAACGTTCTGCGTTGACCAATCATGTCATCAATGGCAGCGCATATCAGCCAATCAGGATTCGTCTCTGACGAAAGGCGTTGTATATTATCGATTCTGACCGGGCACAACGATCTGGAAAGTTATGTAATAAACAAGCATGGCTGAAAGCTTCGAAGGCCGGTTAAGACACCGTCTGTAAAAAGACATTATCTTTGTGTTTTAATTCCGTGTGAATGAATTTTGTTTTACACGACAGTTAGCAATAACCCGGATCATTGTTGTTCCGTGCGTATTTTCTAAAGCAGGAAATTGAAGTTATACATTAATAAACAAAAATCTGTTATCGCGATAATAGTTTTTAAAGTAAATGTTTTATTTAACATACTGAGGATTACATTTATACAATTATAGTGAATGAGTAAGCTGGGTTTAACGCCGCTTTGAACAGTTTTCACGTTACATCACAGCGTTTCAGCGATGCAGGTCTCAGACGTTCACTTTGGTGAAACCCTCAGGCACCATGGCGCTGACAAACCTAGAAACATAATCGGGGCAGACCGAGATTCGAACCCACGATCATAGATTTCTGATGTGCTCAGGGGACGCAACTCTGCACAGCGAATTGCGGCGCCTTATACGACTAGGCCACCCGTACCTTCCTCTTACTTTATAACATGCCCACACAGGATGAAGAATGCGGTTGTAAAGATTTGTTGTTGTTATACTACTACAAGGCATACAAAGAAATCATGTCGCCTTGTTCGTAATAACTCGAATATGTGAGTGAGTGGGCGAGCGGGTGTGTCAGTGAGTAAGTGAGTGGGATTGTGGCATCCGTATTGTAATTGGCTCTAACCACATGGTATTTGTTGTTTAACGCCCAACTCATAAATATTCAAGTTATATGACGTCGGCCTGTAAATAATCGTGTCTGGACCAGACAAACCAGTGATTCTTAGAGAAAGTATGTGCTAGGGTAGGTAAGTTTGGGATAGGATCTATGGGGGTTTTGACGTCTCCTCCGCAACTTAGCTATGGTGGCGAATGGGTTCAGGGTATTGATCATAATAGAATGGAGATATGGCTCACTGGATAATCGAGGGTGGCGAATGGGTCCAGGGTATTGATTATAATAGAATGGAGATATGGCCTACTGGATAATCGAGGGTGGCGAATGGGTCCAGGGTATTGATCATAATAGAATAGAGATATGGCTCACTGGATAATCGAGGGTGACGATTGGGTTCAGGGTATTGATCATAATAGAATGGAGATATGGCTCACTGGATAATCGAGGGTGGCGAATGGGTTCAGGGTATGGATCATAATAGAATGGAGATATGGCTCACTGGATAATCGAGGGTGGCGAATGGGTTCAGGGTATGGATCATAATAGAATGGAGATATGGCTCACTGGATAATCGAGGGTGGCGAAACATTAGCCAATCGGCTTTTGCCTGAGTATATATTTTAATGAAAGGTCAAGCAGTCAAGACGGGGGACACCAGACATGGGCTTCGCAGGTTGTATCCATGTAGGGAATCGAACCGGGCCTTTGACATGACGAGCAAATGAGAATATATTTTTGTTTGAATGCTCTTTTGTATGAGTGGGTGAGTGGGTGAGGGGGTTATTGCTGTCTATCAGTAATATATAAACAATGAAATTGTAATTATAATCTGAGCCTTCACGTGAAATCGACAGTATTGCGTTTTTATAGCATTCGATAAATAAACGTTACATTATCCTTAACAATGTTATACCTACATTACCGGTAACCCCCAACTCATTTCCAAATTATCATAATCCCACCCGCGTTTTAAAGAATACTAACGTCACAATATCTCAATTAACATAGCGATGGCGACGCTACGAATATTCCGATAATTTAAGAAATTTCCATAAATTCTCCATTTCCTTATTGCCCAGCATCCTCACCCCTAGCCCCGCTACAGGGAGCACCGGGCCCGCTGGCTAGCACATTGTGTGACGTCGTCTTCCCCTACTGGCGTGTACCCTGTACACTGACATAAAGTTAGCAGGGTATGTATATACTGTGTTGTCAGTCTAGACAGCAGCAAGAGGGGGTCAGATATAAACTACCTAAGTATAATTTCGCCCCTCGGCTTATCACCAAACCGCTTATTTAAATAACCGGAGCGCCCCATCTTTTTTGACGTTACGGAATGTTTGCGGGTAATAAACCACCCCTTGAAAGATGTATTTAAACGGGTGTCGTTTTCCTTTCAAAATAATTCTATCGCTAGGTTGATTATACAGCGAAACTGTCGCATAATCTTCTTGAAGTGACTGACTCGTGGCGGTTTTGTACACAGCCACTACCCCGGGCGAAGACAAGGTGACAGTGACACAATGCATTATGTGCTAAGTCTACCTGGCCCACTAAGAGTAAATCCCTTTTCACGGCGACACCCCTGATTATTCCAAGTCAGGGTTGTGGTTGCGAGGGGAAGGGCGACTGCCTGCTCCAACTGTACAATATACACACCACTAAATGGGTCCGTGTGTCCCTTTCGTTTGTGTGAATACACGAAACTTGTCCTGCCTCTTGAAGCTGGCTTCTATCAGATTTTTTAAACTGTACCACAGCGTAGTACGAAATGACGATTTGAATTCGTTTATGAATATCAAAATCTAACTTGTAAGAAAACAAAACGCTGCTTCTGAAAAGAACGTAAGTATATAGTTGTGTTTATCCAACTTTGACCAATATTTATACGGCACTAGGTGTAGACTTCGATTGTAAGACAAATTGGTTATAACACCTAAGACATGACTATAAGCAAAGCGTTGGTTGTAACAAAGGGTTTATAGATAACGATAGAAGATGTAATGGAGACTCGGTGATATGGAAGTCCATAATAAAGTGGAATCGTCTATAGCGAAGTCGGTTACAACAAAAAGACGTCTATAGCGAATCGGGTTTAACAAAGGGTCGTCTATAGCGAAGTCGGTTACAACAAAAAGACGTCTATAGCGAATCGGTTTTAACAAAGGGCCATATATAGCAAAGTCGGTTACAACAAAAAGACGCCGCCTGTAGCGAATCGGTTTTAACAAAGGGTCGTCTATAGCAAAGTCGGTTACAACAAAAAGACGTCTATATTAACAAAAGGTCGTCTATAGCGAAGTCGGTTACAACAAAGGGTCGCCTGTAATGACTCTGAGTCGGTTAAATCAAAGTGTCGTCGCGTGTCAGATCTATACTGCATATATCGCACCAGTTATACTGTTGTAATTCATAATTCATGCTTGTCGTAAGAGGCGACTAACGGGATCGGATGATCAGGCTCGCTGACTTGGTTGATGCATGTCATCGTATCCCAATTGCGTGGATCAGTGCTCATGATGTGAATCACTGGTTGTCTCGGCCAGAATATAGCTGGGATATTGCTGTGTGGAGCATTAAACAACAAACAACCATTATCTGACAGGGTAGTATAATGTGTGAGCCTTCATTCTGAATTATACAAACCGACTGAAAAGTTGGAAAGTCTACTGTAGTGTCTCATTGATGTCTCTTATGACACGCTGTTTTCAAGTCAGTCCGGGGAGACACGCAGGTGAACACGCTGTCCGTTTACAAGTCAGCCTGGGGAGACACGCTGGTGAACACACTGTCTGTTTACAAGTCAGTCCGGGGAGACACGCAGGTGAACACGCTGACCGTTTACAAGTCAGTCCGGGGAGACACGCAGGTGAACACGCTGACCGTTTACGCAGGTGAACACGGTGTCCGTTTACAAGTCAGTCCGGGGAGACACGCAGGTGAACACGGTGTGCGTTTACAAGTCAGTCCGGGGAGACACGCAGGTGAACACGCCGATCGTTTACAAGTCAGTCCGGGGAGACACGCAGGTGAACACGCTGTCTGTTTACGCAGGTGAACACGGTGTCCGTTTACAAGTCAGTCCGGGGAGACACGCAGGTGAACACGGTGTGCGTTTACAAGTCAGTCCGGGGAGACACGCAGGTGAACACGCCGATCGTTTACAAGTCAGTCCGGGGAGACACGCAGGTGAACACGCTGACCGTTTACAAGTCAGTCCGGGGAGACACGCAGGTGAACACACTGACCGTTTACAAGTCAGTCCGGGGAGACACGCAGGTGAACACGCTGACCGTTTACGCAGGTGAACACGGTGTCCGTTTACAAGTCAGTGCGGGGAGACACGCAGGTGAACACACTGTCTGTTTACAAGTCAGTCCGGGGAGACACGCAGGTGAACACGCTGACCGTTTACAAGTCAGTCCGGGGAGACACGCAGGTGAACACGCCGATCGTTTACAAGTCAGTCCGGGGAGACACGCAGGTGAACACGCTGTCCGTTTACGCAGGTGAACACGGTGTCCGTTTACAAGTCAGTGCGGGGAGACACGCAGGTGAACACACTGTCTGTTTACAAGTCAGTCCGGGGAGACACGCAGGTGAACACGCTGTCTGTTTACAAGTCAGTCCGGGGAGACACGCAGGTGAACACGCTGACCGTTTACAAGTCAGTCCGGGGAGACACGCAGGTGAACACGGTGTGCGTTTACTAGTCAGTCCGGGTAGACACGCAGTTGAACACGCCGATCGTTTACAAGTCAGTCCGGGGAGACACGCAGATGAACACGCTGTCCGTTTACGCAGGTGAACACGGTGTCCGTTTACAAGTCAGTCCGGGAAGACACGCAGGTGAACACACTGTCTGTTTACAAGTCAGTCCGGGGAGACACGCAGGTGAACACGCTGACCGTTTACGCAGGTGAACACGCTGTCTGTTTACAAGTCAGTCCGGGGAGACACGCAGGTGAACACACTGTCTGTTTACAAGTCAGTCCGGGGAGACACGCAGGTGAACACGCTGACCGTTTACAAGTCAGTCCGGGGAGACACGCAGGTGAACACGCTGTCCGTTTACAAGTCAGTCCGGGGAGACACGCAGGTGAACACGGTGTCCGTTTACAAGTCAGTCCGGGGAGACACGCAGGTGAACACGCTGTCCGTTTACAAGCCACCCCGCGGAGACACGCAGGTGAACACGCCGATCGTTTACAAGTCAGTCCGGGGAGACACGCAGGCGAACACGCTGACCGTTTACAAGTCAGTCTGGGGAGACACGCAGGTGAACACGCTGTTTACAAGTCAGTCCGGGGAGACACGCAGGTGAACACGCTGACCGTTTACAAGTCAGTCCGGGGAGACACGCAGGTGAACACACTGACCGTTTACAAGTCAGTCCGGGGAGACACGCAGGTGAACACACTGACCGTTTACAAGTCAGTCCGGGGAGACACGCAGGTGAACACGCCTTCCGTTTACAAGTCAGCCTGGGGAGACACGCAGGTGAACTCTCTGCCTGTGACCAGCACGCTGTAGGCGACATTTGAATATCTTCACACTTTCTTTAACATTTAAGCCGCTAAAATATCAGAGGGCTAACTAGGTTGGCAAATACCTACATGCTAAATCAAATGTAAACAATCTCCAGACGAAATATCTGGAAAAACTTTAACAAAGTTCAACCACTTGAAAGATCGTCAACCAGAGGATCTATCTATCTATCTATCTATCTATCTGTCTGTCTGTCTGTCTGTCTGTCTGTCTGTCTGTCTGTCCAACCTGCCATCCACCCATACACACACAATGGACAACAAAGAAAGCATCACATATAGAAGAAGCAAATTATAATTTTATTTTGGTGTCAATTGATGTACACACAAATAAAATGACACTAAAACACAAATATGGTCTCTATAAAAGCACGTTAGTGCTAAAAATCCATAATATAATAGTATGTATAGTTAGGGGGATATTCTTTTTTTCGGATTTAAAACTGAATTTTCTACGGTTATACATGAAAGTAACAACAACGGCGCGGGTAAAAATAAGCAGATCACTCCGCGTTATAAATATAGTCCGGCCCATGGTAGACGTGTTAGTCGAGAGGCATGCGCCCACAAAGAAAATCATGAAGTCAGATATATATAGAATAATTTATTGAATTTCATGACATGCTTATCTTGCAAAAAAATAGCACGACTTATTTTAAAAAACGTCAGGTAAATAGTTGTTCAGTTCAATGTTAAGGGACGCCGAGAATTTCAAAAATTCAAAAATTCCTCTACGTAATATCCATTCACTAACATAATTTAGTATGTATATTACGTGCCAAATGACAAACATATCTTATTTAACACCCATATCTGAACACCGGCGTGTTATATGTTTATATACACCCACCGTAAAGGTAGCCAAAAACATGACACGTGTTTAACTTCTGTGTACCAGCCTTATCTAATGAAAGAAACCTTATTTGAAACTACAACTCTACCTATTAAAGAAGTGTATGTGTGAATAAGACTGGATACACCCAGGTTCAGGACGCCTACCTCCATACATTGATGGCAGAGAAACCAGTTCCTCGTTTGTCCATTTATTGTAGCTGCACTCTATTCAGAGTGTTAGTGTGATCAAATATTTGATATTTGATCAACCGAGAGGTGTTACGAGGTATTTAATATTTGATCCCGCAAATGAAGTTGGAAAGTTTCTCGTATTGCGTCTAAGGGCTGTAAATTGTTAATTCATCCGTGACTGTAACCTCCTCGCAATACACACGGTCTGTGCTTCTCATTTTAAGTGCTCTTGTACGCTTGTACACTTGGGATTGAGTGAATGTGGTTTTATGCCGCTCCCAGCCAGAAAGTGTGCTCTTCATAGGAAACGGTGGGGTAGCCTAGTGGTTAAAATGTTCGCTCGTCACGTCGAAGACCCGGGTTCGATTCCCTACATGGGTAGTTGGGTACAGTGTGTAAAACCCATTTCTGGTGTCCCCCGCCGTCATATTGCTAAAATCGGGTTAAACCATACTCACACACTCACTCTTGTCAAAATGTAGATAAACTACAATCATGCAATAAACTACTACCCATGTAACTTCATGCTGAAATATAAAACTTAATGAGTGGGTGGGTATGAGTTTAAAATGTTCCAGCAATATCACAGAGGGGACACCGCACAGTGTGCACATTTGGGGAATTGAACCCGGGCCTTCGGCGTGACGAGCGAACACTATAACCTCAGGGCTACCCCAAAGCCCCGTATTACATCATTACAAGAACGTCTTTTGTGACATGAACATCACTTAGTTAATAATTATCACGAGTTATCTTTTATATAGATTTATACTATTATTTCTCTTCGTGTCTTCGATATGGACAATATTTCAAATAAGTCATAGGAGTTATTAATTATTTGTTTCGCTGATAATAAAAATGATCCTTATTGTTATATCATGTCCGCGAACCATATTCAACTTGACAAGGGATCGTTTTAATGAGAAAAATCGGTCCGAAGTCCACTCATAGCAGTTAGATTCATTAAGACTCAAATATACAGGTTCAAACTGAGTGACAAATAGCCGTCCTGATGGCCTTCCAACTCTGCTGATATACACCGTCGGTACTGTATACAACTAATGTATTTCAATAGCAACGGTAATTTACAAAAGCTAGCAAGCACTCAAGACTCAAATACATTCTAGGGTCACGAACTCTGACACTATAGGCAGCTTAAATACGTTTTTGTATATTTGTTTATGTTTCATATATTCCCAGTATGAGGTTTACTGAAGGAATTACAAGAAAATGTGACAAAAAGGCGTTAAAAGTGTAGGATAATACATGGATTGGTTAACAACGCCTTGTATTCCGGCAGCTGTGCACCAGGTGGGAGGAAGAAACCGTCTCTTCTCCCGGGGAACACAACTCGGATAACAAGGGCATACAGTGACACATTTGCGCGTGTTTATTCCCAGAAACAGAGAGCCTAATCGTTTGGCCTTTTACAATATTTTGACTAACACGATATAGTGGCGGTAGTGAGAGACAGATCGCTTGTGTCAACATTATGCTTCTCGGAGTTATTTCTTCCTCTGGGATCAGTAACGCTATATGGCTGAGTTGTGAGTTGGGTTTACCACGAACAATCCTCTACTTTATCCCCGCGAGCTTCATAGACTGTGTAGGTGTGTCGACGAAACTCAATGTGTTTGAAATGAAACACCAGGTTAAGATAGAATAACAGGGCTGAGATTTCACTTCCTAAGTATCTTCTACTATTCTCCTTCAACTCTCGCGGCAGGAGTTTTTAATTTACGTGAAAAAAATTTCGAAAACAGCTTATGTGTTCGACATGTTTGATACATTTCCCCACCCTGGATCACAAATGCTGGGTTTGTTGTGTGTTTTGGAGAGGAACTGTTTTCGCACAGACGGGACACAGGTGTCGGAGTTTGATCCACACCAGTCCTCGCGTTCCTTTGTGTGTATCATCTCACGAGTAACCGCGTGTACTGTTCGAACCTTGCTTAGGATATGACACGAACAGAAGGTTACGAGTGGGGAAACTTTAAGCTCTATCCACCATAAGAAATTAACACTATCCTGCAAGCACGTGTCTAGCAAATATGACAAAGAGCAATTGAAAGATATAGTAAGTGTGTGAGTTGGGATTAACGCCGATTTGAATGGTATTTCAGTTATGTCGGCGTGTCAGCTTGATGTGGGAGGAAAGCCCGAAGTAATGCAAGTCTCAGACGGTTACCATATCCATTGTTGGTTGTTTGTTTTGTTGTTTAACGCCACACTCAACATTATTCCAACTGTATGACGGCGGTCTGTAAATAATCGAGTCTGGACCAGTCAATCCAGTAATTGATATCATGAACATCGATCCACGCAATTGGGATTGATGACATGCATCAACCAAGTCAACGAGCCAGACCACCCGATCCCTATAGTCGCCTCTTACGACAAGCATAGTCGACTTTTACGGCAAGCATGGGTTGCTGAAGAGCTATTCTACCCTTTCCAAATTCAAGTATAGACTGCATAAACTTTATAACAGTGCTATAAAAGAGATTAAAGTTTGTCACGGGTGCCAACAGTGGGACAGAATGCGCTGACCTTTTCGCGAACAGCTGGTATCATCACTTTTTGATGGCGATTCATAAACACATGCTTTAGATAAATTTAGAATCGTGGAGTGGATTCTGCTTTTAGTAGAGGTTTCTTATGATTATGGAAATGTTTTTGTCGCTTTTGTAGGGATTCCTGGTCAGAATGAGTCCCCAGTACTTCATGTGTGGATCAGGTGGTCAGCCTCAGTGACCGGGATGATGGCGTGTCACCGTGACCCAAGGCGTGGGTTATGGCTCATGCTATCAGTCACGGGGTGCCTTGTCCAGATTCGATTATGTACCGGATCGTTCCATAGAGGCGACTAGCGGGATCGGGTGGTCAGTCTTGCTGACTTGGCTGATGCATGTCAGCGTATCCCAATTGCGTGGATCGATGCTCATGATATCAATCTCTGGATCGTCTGGTCCAGACTCGATTATTTACAGTCCACCGCCATATAGCTGGAATTATGCTGAGGGCGTCGTTAAACAACAAAACAAACAAAAACATATTTAAAATATTGCTACCTGAGGAAATATACAACATTCGTGCTCTCACTGTCTCACGGAATATTATATTAGACCTTCTGATGTATAAGATGTCCTTGGCCGGTTTCTATACAACTGTGGGACTGCCTCCGTGGTCTAGTGGTAGAGCGTCCGCGCGGAGAGCGGAAGGTCCGGGGTTCGATCCCCGGGCGCGTCACACCAAATGACGTTAATAAATGGCACTTGTTGATACCCTGTCTGGCGCTCGGCATTAAGGGGCTAAAACAAGAACTGGTCGGCTCGGAGTCAGTATACTGTGTCTGAGTGGGGCATTCATGTTAAACTGCGACATGGTATCTCCGTGGGCTAGCACCATAAAATCGGCATTATTATGGACTAGTACAAGAAACCACACATGTACACACACACACACGCACATGCACGTCGCTATAAAATCTTAGGCGCGACGTTAAACCCCATTTCACATCACCTCCATTACTGTTGCATCTGTGTCCAAAGATGTAAAGCGCAGCAACTCGCTATCAGGATCCGCTGAACCTAGGTTCGAATCCCAGGTTTAGTGATGTTATTAATGATCCATTGTTTGTAAGCATCACGTCCGTGCTCGAGGGATACACTGAGGCATGTTATCCTTCTAACCTGACACACCATGGTATACACGAATACTGTTATAGGGCGTTGACCTGCCTTCAATTGTACCTCTGTTATTTGTGACGCACCATTCAAAAAACTACGTAAGTTCTTGTCACAACCAAGATTCAATTGCAAGTTTCCATTAAACATACAAACTAAAGTAGACGTTCGTTGTGCTGGGTAAGAATCTGAACACCAAGCAGTGTAACTATTGAAGCTCTTCTGATCATATGTAACGTAGTCACCCTTGAGGAAGTCTACATAACGAGTTCACGTTTTTCAAGATACATATGTACCATTAAACCATGGGGTACCTCGTTAACATAGGCCCCCACCTCTCTACTGCTCTGTCCACTCACTGATCCGAGTGAAAGGCCATCACTGTATGCTATTGTACTCTCCGTGAATGGAATCTGTCCTCTTTCACTGTGTGTGTTAACTCTATTGGACTTGTTATATCAAATTTTACAATGAAGGTAGTGAAACGTCCTTTGTTTCATAAACTGCCGGGATAAAGAAAGCATACATTTGAAACTTGGATTTGACCAAAATATACAAACGTTATGAAACCGTGACTAAACAGTCGCCGAAACACTTCAAAGGTAAGGACCAAAACACACCTGTGATACCAATATCGATTACATCACCATCGAACAACGATGTCTTTTTTGTTTTATTTTTAGTCGCCATTAAACATGAGTGTGTCCTTTCTTTTGCCCGGCAGGGTATGTTTGCCTGCCGTCATTAACTACCTTGACTGACAACACCTCCTTCCTTAGACATGGCCCAGTCGTCTAAGGCGCCGCGAATCGCTATGAAGAGTTGCGTCCCTTGGGCATGCCAGAAACCTATGATCGTGGGTTCGAATCCCGGTTCGCCCCGATGATGTTTCTAAGTTTGTCAGCGCCATACCCGTGCTCGTGGGTTTCACCGAAGTGGTAAACGTCTGAGACCTGCATCACTTCGGACTTTCCCCGCCGTGATATAACTGGAATACTGTTAAAAGCGGCATTAAACCCAACTCACTCACTCACTCCTTAGACATTAGAAGACGCTTTGTCATCTGACCTTGTCAGAGGCGACTAAACTGGATAGGGTCACCAGGCTCTGTGACTTGGTTGCATGCTTATCATCGTATCATGTTGCTCATGCTATCAACCACTGGTTTGTCTGGTCAGACTCGATTATTTAATGGCCGCCATGATATAGCAGGAATAGTGCCATGTTTGGATTTATTTCACTTACACGTTCTCATTCCCAGAGCCCGCCATCACAGAGTTGCTATCTGAGAAGAAGTCGATGAGTTTGAATTGGTCTTCAGCAACCCATGCTTGTCGTTAGAGGCGACAAACGGTGATCAGGCTCGCTGACTTGGTTTGATGCATGCCATCGTGTCCTAGTTGCGTAGATGGATGTTCATGATGTCAGTCACAGGGTTGCCTGGTCCAGACGTGATTATTTACAGACTGCCGTCATATAGCTGGAATATTGCTGAGTGCGGCGTCAAACAACAAACAAAGAAAGGGGTCGGGGACCCGCTGAGATATCTTGCTGGAAGGGCCCCATCATGCGTGCAGGTGAGAACGTGTCGTAACACCTAGTGTTACGGTGAACGGTATCTTGTACCTCCAACTCGCCACCCTCATAACATTACCTGTCGACTCAGCTGGAACATTGGTGTGCTACCTTAGTGTGCTAACCCACTTAAAGTGTTTCGGAAACTGTGCTATCGGGTACATTTTACAGCATACCTTTGGCTTGAACATGTATGTCCTGATGGAACATGAAACTTGCTGTGTTAGTGAGTGCATTTGCTGGGTTTAACAGTTATATAAATTATCTTTCCATGTCGGGCAAAATGAAGAATACACTTGAAAAATGGATTCGACCTAAAAATTACAAACGTTATCAATATTTTACTACTGAAAACAGCCTCCGAAACACTGCATACTTTAGGTCCAAAACACGGCGACTCAAATATATCAACATCGAATAATCATTTCTTCTTTCTTTCATTTTTATCCACCATGACACATACTGTATACTGTCTTTTACCCGGCAGTTTCTTATGATGAAAACCCCGGAAGTGACGTAGTTCGTAGGCGGTTACACTTTGGTGGAACCCAATGGGCAAGAGCCCCATCTTGACAAAGGATACAATACCACGTGTCTATGTGTAATTCTATGGATGAAGGAACGTGATATTAGGAATCTTAAGATCACAGCTAAATGCTCTGATCCAATGGGCGTTCGTCCTTTGCGTCGCGTGTAGTACAACTACACGCCGATAGTGTACTCCAGCCAATCCACTGTATACAACAATGCAGCTGCAAATACCTCAAGATTTACACCTTGGCCTTGAGATTGAGATGAATGTGAAAGGTGTCGTTTGTCGTGTTCAATCGTCACAAATATGCATGTGGTGGAGCTTGAGTATTTGGCTAGATTGTCCAACGAAACAGATCCCATTCCATCGGGTTTAAAAGGTAAAATAGCGGTGAAAATCATATGAATGGATCACTGAAAATCAATGATGACACAATGTCTTCGCGAGAAGGGTGAGCATGTCTTGCCCTACCGACAGAGCACCCGCCAGTCTAAGACCGCTGTAGGTTCTACTACACCAAATCAGAACCAGTTTGGACAGTGCAGTTTTCGTAGGGGGCCTTCAGTGCAGATCGAGAGATATCTGCAGGCTGTGATTGGAGGATATTCTGTAAGATTTTTATGTCTTTCAAATGTACATCCATCCAGTTATTAAAACTGACCATGTTTTTCTATATTAAGTACTGTCTTTTTCAACATGATGACTTATGCTGAATTTGACCACAGCTATTTTCAAGTAGGTGACATTTGGTGCGAGTCTGGGGGTGGTGTGTTTAGCTTCCTGTACTCGGAAAAGGAGCTGGCTAAGCTAGTCATTTTTTTTATGTTTTTATTGCTGTTTAAGGCCAAACTGTGCACACACGTACAGGTAATAGCTGTTGAATGCTTAGTTATTTAAAAAAATATATAACGTTACTATAGAAGTCTATGTGAAAACATTTGGTTGTGTGTAACCTGTAGGACTCGTGACATGACAGTACTTTATTGGTATAAAAAAAATGGAACAGCCACCGGAATACTCGTCTTCGCCTCCTCCTTCTCATTCATCACTTCCCCCCTGTCTCGTACATACAATAGACAGATCTTCCTTTCCCTCTGGAAAACTGGCCCAAACGACTTAAGTTTATTAAAAGCTTAAACATTGTCAGGAGAGATTATTTATAATTGATCATCACAGTGCCAATGAGTCTTGTTCCCCTAAGACATCTTCGTGGTACGACTGTCGTTTACTCCCAAACCTTTAACAGACTTACGATAGTCGTAGCACTAAGATCGCTTAGTGGTCCAGTCAAGGTCAAGGTCACTATTCAGTTGGCCCTAAACTAAGACCTAATCTATGATTACCCAAATCAAGGTAATAGCTTATCAAGTAATTTCATACTCGTGTTAAAAAGACGGTTGCGCCCTACCGAGTCAATTATAACTCGTACATTCTGAGTGAGTTAGCATAACTCTGCACCGCTACTAGCAATACTCCAACCATATCATGGCGTATGACACCAAGAATTAGCTGCAAACATTGTGATATACAGACCCTGAAACACATATATCCAATACAGCCCATGTAAGTCTATAATAGAGTCTAGATTATTGCAATATCTGAAAATCAAGAGATAATTTAACAACTGTTTTTTTCTGTAAGATATGATCATTTCGGAGACTAGATGTTAGTCTACTTGTACCCTTGTCGGGAATCGAACCAGAGCTTTCATTGTGAATGCGAACAGCAAGGTTACCCAACCGACCTTTCATTACTGAATGCATGAACAAACGTTACACTAAGGCAATCTATCAGAAAATATCAAACCGAAAAGACTTAATATTATCACAAGAGACATTGGTTGTACAAAAATATCAATTTCCAAATTGCGCGATTCGTGTATTTATACGCTTATGACCTTGAAGCTAATCAAATCAGGTTATTTAATAATCGACAAGTACAAGATCGTCATGTGCCAACGCCAAGTTTATTTATCGACTAGTACTGGTGTGCCAGCCGACTCATCACCTGAATCATATTTATTTATCGACTCGTACACAAGATGTCGTCACGGTGCACGACACCCTAAGGAGAAACATACAGATTCTGAACTGTAATTATTAAACTTAAACACGCACACAACGACCGCATTCGTCAAGCACACAAAGTATGAACAAGTATACGAAAACAACTTCTGCATCGAAGACGAGGTTCAACACCCCTCCTAAGTGGTCTGAAGAAACATATTGTCATATGTTCTCTATCTTTCCTCCACTAAAGTGGAAACACAGCTGGCAATATATTTTGAGAGTGATGTATTTTAGATTTATCCCACGTGGACCGCATCTGAATAAGATTTCTGACAGATTGGTTTACGAACACCGTCACCTGAATAACGCATGCGCAGATGACACCTGCTGTGTTAAATGAAACGACACATGCGCATTAACGGAATAAAAACGTTTATTTCCTGTTTGAATATAACACAGATACTTTGACGTCTAGTATATAGTGAGTATTGTGATGTACAGAAAGCGATCACTTTCAAACAAGATGCTGATTCAGTGAAACCTCGTTAATCCGGACTCAACCTTCTTTTGCAATTGTCCGGATAAACTAATGTCCGGGTTAACGAATCACGAATATGTTGTCAAATCTCCTTAAGTTTACATAGCCGTTCCCGACAGTACTAGTGCGGAAAGCGCGTTACCGGTTTAACGCGGTCCCGACTAACGAGGTTGCAATGTATGACTAACAAATAAGGTGTGTTGAATGCTCGCTATTGACTGTGATATTTCACTTAAAGAATTCTTAATAAGATACACTATATATCATGATGGCGGGGTCAGAATACTAAGGACGCGGTTAAGTAAGTAACGTCATATCATATCCATCTATATTTGAAGTCAAATCTCAAACACATCCTCTGAATTCATGGTATTATTTAAGTCCATGTTGTGATTGGTGCACTTTGGGATTAATACGCCATGGGTCACCAGACTGGTCTCGTCGATGAATGCGCGCTTTGCCAATGAAATACAAAACATAGTTCCTCAATCCTTTCGTGAGATTCGGTACCATGACACCAAACACAAGCCCAGTTTGTCTCGGCGAATCAGACACCTTGAAGAACGCTTACTTTCGACAGGTCATCAGGGCTCTGTTTTTTTAAAGAGCGTTATTCAGACAAATGATGTTATGTCAAGTGGTCTCAAGGTACTTCTCAGATCGTGGAGTTAAAAATTCACGCACAACCGAGGATGTCTCAAACATAAAATCCATAGGATCGACATATCACGTCTCTATGTGGTCACTGTTACCCATTTAACACAAAACGTGGCATCTTCTAATAGGTCATATCAACCAGTCGTCTGATTGACGTGGTTTCCGCAAAAGTAGGGATCCACGTGATACGAATAATACAAACGGAACGAGCTGTATCAATGCAACGTAGACATAGCACTAACATTTAATGACAAATATACATCCACTTGTATGCCCTGTCCGATATGTCCAGTAGCTACAACTACACGTCTAGGATTTCCACTTATAATGCCCAAATGTCTGTTCAAATCGGAGTTTACCGTTTCTGTATCGTCGCTTCTTCCGAATAGATTTATTGTTTCGTCTTCGTTCCCTTCTCTTATTCCTCCTCTTTGCTTTAGCATTTTTCGATTTTTTATTCTTTTTATTCTTCCTTTTAGCCTTTCTTCGTTTCTTCTTCTTCTCTACTACACCTGCTGCGTCTTGTTGAACGTCGCAAGGCCCCTTGTGGCTGACCCTGATACGTTTTCCAATGTTGCAAGCGGCAATGCGCAAGTGACACCGTGATGTGTACGTGATGTTGTCGGTGCCGCACACCTCTCGCTGTCGTCTACTGCGGCAGATGTAGTCACTGGGGCACGTGCACAGAGGCAGCCCCTGCATGTTCTCCACACATACTTTGAACTTGGGACACTTCACCTGCTCACAGGCTCCGTCTGAAATTAGAAGGAAATCAGTCGTGTAAAAGCAGCTTAGTGAGATATCGAAATATTGAGACATATAGGCTCAGGATTATAAGGCGAGTGTCAGTTTAATGTGGGAGTAAAGCCCGAAGTGATGCAGGTCTCAGACGCTTACCGGTCTCGTTACGATCCAATCTTAGTTCTCGCTACCGCTAAAGCGAGAACTAATTCTGAATTTAATGAGATTGAGACGTTTATCAATTTGGTCAAACCCTCAAACACGGGTATGGTGCTTACAAACCTAGAAAAATATCAAAGCGATTCTGGGATTCGAACCCACGATAATCGGAGTCTGACACGCCAAAGGGACACCCAGTAAACAGTAAAAGACGGCTAGGACTCCGTGTCGAGTTACGAAGTAACAAATGGAACATCACTGTGTGAGTGATGCTTTACGCCGCTTCATCGGCAATGTTACAGAGATACCAGGGTATTATGAACATTTGAGTCACAGACAGGAATAACAGGGCACGACGACACGCAGAGACACACATTGTAACCACCTCAGTCCAGTTTAGTCGGATCTGACGTGCATTCTATGGTCCATATTCTTCCCGAATCCTAGCACGACTAAGGGATGCAACTATGCAAGGTAATCCTGTCAAAGAACTTAAATGTAAAACATGCACCAGCGTACGTGTACGCTGGCGCATCGACAACAAAACCCAAACCAATCCTGTATCTGCTGTAGGCTATATCTGCAAGCACAGGTGTGTTTGATGTGCACGGGCAATCGGTAACACCGGACAAGTACATGCAACGATATCAGGTGCAAGGAGATGGTGCTCACATCACTTAATGAAATACCAGCGTTATTCATTTGACATTATGAAACAGTTTAAAGGCATAATCTGTTCATGTGACTGATGTGTTAAAGTAGGCTCGACGAACTTGTGCCTGTTCCAGTTCTCGGTCCAGACGCTGTAATTTGCGTCTTGTAGTAAACTAACATATTGCCTTATCTAGCTGGGGCCTAATTAACTGCTAGATTGATATTTATACTGAAACGTGAGTCAATAGACAGACAAAATGGACTTTGAATGAAGTGTCTGATTGATATTGTCAGAAGTTGGTCCGTGGCAGTGAAGACAAGATAATGTATGAATGACAACATCTACAGACAGCATCTGTACCGAAACGTCACACCATAATAGAATAAAGCTGTCACCCATCTTGTCTTTATTTTGAATGATTTGAATCAAATTTACTAGTTATGACATCTGATCCGAGTCGAAGCTCTCTTAACACTAATTCTGTGTAAATAAGCATGAAAGACTCATATCCCCTGCCAATATGACATGTCCGGCTGTGTGCAAGGCAATACATATTGTACGGTTTTCAAGATCTGCTCCGGAAAGGAGCACTACCGACATTTTCAGTCTAAGTCAAAGTCGTTGCCATGTAAACTCGAATTTTTAAAATAAAATAAAATCTGAAAGTATCAAAAGGCACAGTTCACCACTAAACCTATCTATGTGCCAAGTTTGGTTAAGATATCTCTCATAGGTTTTCAGTCCTGTTTCGGAAACGAAACGCGACGGACTGGCGAACGGACAGCACCCATTCCTATACCCCCCTTCCACTTTGTGGTGGTGGTGGTGGTGGTGGTGGTGGTGGGGGGGGGGGGGGGGGGGGGGGGAGGGGGAGGAAGGGGGGGGGTAAGAGGGGGGGGGGGATAATAAAAGCAAGAAAACAATTTCCATATTCATCTGTAATCTCTGTTCAATTATACGATTCCGACTTTTATCATGAGCATGTGTATATGAATCACTACCAAGAAGTGATGACACCAGATGTTGTGGGAAAGGTGGGCGTATCCTGTCCCACCGGTGGCACCCGTCACAAACTGTTATTTCACTGTTACAGCATTATAGCAAAACACGGGAACATATGGTATGAGCTAAGATAATTGCGTCGCACATCATTTTTGTAAGGAAAACGTGTCTGTAGACTCGATGTCTGTAACACTGGAATGGAACGCGTCAGGTTAAGGGTACTATTCTGCCTGTGTGAACAATGTTGATATCAATCATATGTTTCATTAGACTAAAATCCTTCTGTTTAAGTAACCTTTCCACCAGATTGAACAATGCACATAGTCTTCGCCTCATACGCTTCCTACGAATATGAACCTTGTTTATTTTCAGCTTACTTATATCTAAGCATGACACAATACTCTTGAAGTGGTTCTCTTACTCTTCATGTGTGGATAGTCTTACGGGTAACGCTTGGTGCACAAGGCTATAGAATACCTTTTTTCGCTGTCGATCTGATATTTTCGCACTTTCAGTACCGTTCAGAACACGCAGTCATGTCTGACACATTTCTCCGGCAGTGTGAACATGGGTTACTTCCAGGAGACTGCTTATGCTCTTCAACTCTACATAAGTCTCCCAGTCGCTTTGTCGAACTAGATTTTCAAAGTTCTGGGTTCTTAGCAACACTTGTTATGAGGCAGTGGTCACTGCATTTACACCCGGTTTGTAATATTGCTGTTCTCTAAATACAAGTATACACCGTCAGGAAGCACGGGCACATATGTTGTTCGTCTGGCAATCCATTTTTGAAATTAAACAAAAATTGATTATTTCTGTAAAAAAAAAGAAACGTCCCCGCATAATGTGTTCAGTATTTTTAACAATAAAAAAACCTTTCAAAGGAGGTCTATATTGGAAGCGATGTCCTTTAACACGTTTTTTATAAATAAACTTTTTAAATTGTTTTTCACCTATTTCACCCGGTTGACCATTCTTTTCCGAAATCACACTCAAAAAGGTGTTCATAAATAGTGATTTCATTTCGACCACTGATCCTTGCAACAATGTATTGTTTTGTGGCAGGCAATATTTTTTCAACAGTCGAAGCCCAATCTTTTTTAAGAATTTTTGAGGACAATTAATATTTTAAGATAAAATCCCAGGCCCCCCCAAAATAACAAATGGTCGATCCCTTAGCCATTGGGATAAAGACCCCACTATATCGCTCCCTCTCCAATGTTCCCCTCTTATAACCAGACACACTGTATACAACATCACGGAACAGGTGCTCGACTCAATATATAGATCTACATGATACCGACGTCGAGGAGACAGAAGGACTACCACATACTCGACCTCCTCAAACAGAACCACGTACTGATCGACATTTCTGTATCGACAGCTCTTACACCAACAGTCCCAGCGACAATCTTCTCCCACCATGACAGGATCCTATACAATCGCTAACTACCATTTGATGAATGTAATCAGAAGGTTCATAACGTGTATATGTTGTGTAAATATGCGCTTAATCAGTGACATCAAATGTATTTTATCTTCGTAACCCCCTGAGAACACAAGCGGAGGTTTAAGGAAGGGGCAGCTCTAGTGCAGTAATTATTACGACCGGTGCGAATGCGACTGGAATAGAAGGAGGATAATTTGTTAAAGATTTGTTATTATTAGGAATAAATACTCCCCGTGGACGTCTCGCTGGTGAAATGTTATAACAATACCAGCCATAACAGCGGCATGTCGGGAGTTGATTGTGGAGCCGCTGACGACAAGCCTGTCTGACATGGCCTTAAAAGTCGCACTAACCGAACCATGACATACAGAGCCGTGACCGAACCGAGCCAAGTGGTTGAACGCCACGTTTGAGCCACGTGTTGCTATGGTAACGAAACACTTGTTTTTCAATGGCGGGAATGTAGTGTGGGAATTTTAGGGCTCGCGGGAACATACGTGATTTCTTTAAAGCAATTGTTCTGAAAATATTCCAGAAAATGTATACTTGGGCATGTGTGTTTGGTTCTTCGCCATAGCATCGGTGTTAGGACAGAGCGGAACACACGCACTCCCACGTCTCCTGAACGAAAATCCTTGTACTTAGTCTGCATGGGTGCGACACCTACACAGATGGTAGGATGTGTAGACGCACTGCGTTGTAGGGATGGTGTGGGATGCGTTTAGTGTCGTCGATGCAGCTTTTTGAAATAGCGAATTCAGTCAAGGGTGTTTCACAGTTATATAATGAAACGCGTAGGGAACCGGGTGTCGGCGCCATGGCGGTGAAAGGTGTGAATAATTATTCAACTGTGCAAGGGGCGATGCCACACATTGATCTGTCTATACCTAGCCGCCATTTTGACCACCCAATCTCCATTGTATTCACTGTAGCTCATGATGCTTACTTTGTAAATCCCGACCCCCGCGTAGATCCGGGTAAGAACTGGCCTTCAGCAACCCATGCTTGTCGAGGGAGGCGACTAACGGACACGCTGCGAAGATCGTTGCTCATGATGACAATTACAAATTTGTCCGGTTAAGAATTAACTATTTACAGACCACCGGCATATGGCTGGAATATTGGTGAGTGTGACGTTAAACAACAAACAAACAAACAAACCAACAAACAAACAAACTTTAATTCCCGACCATAGTAATCGTAAGGATAAGTTATTCATTTGTGAACCGGAACAGGTGACATCCGTGATCATACATAAAACATTACTTCGACTGTCAAATTAACGTTATCCACACAGAAGCATCCAAATAGGTTCCTCAGAAAATAGTCCACATGCGCGGGACTAATTGATAATCATCACTATTAACCGACTCTCCCATTAACACCGTGCTTATATTTACCTTTGTATATTGACGCCTGAGAGTAAAGAGTGAATCATCAAAATACATTTGTGATGCGCGTTTTGATATAATAGTACTTTATTTCAAAATGCTGTCACGCTTCTCAAGATTTGGGACATAAACTACACACTTCAATATAAACCGGCAAGGCAGCAAAAATAAGGCGTGGGAAAAAATAAGAACGCTAAGTGAGTGAGTAAATGTATTTTTACGCCGCTTTGAGCAATTCCGGTCACCATTCCGTGGTTAACACAAGAGAGGGCTTTACAAATTGATCCCTTGAGGGGAATCGAAACCTAGTCTTCTGTCTGACGAGCAAACGCTTTAACCACTAGGCTTCCACATCTCCCAAAATTAAGAAGAGAAAAGACGAATAGTGAAAATAGTATGGCTATAAAATGCCCCTGTACACTTCGAATTGTTAACATATGGTTGGACCACCTCCAAAAAGTCTAATGAGTATAAAAGTAATAAAAGGGTGAAGCGCCTTCCCCTGGCTGCACGCTGATGCAGAACCAAGGACCCCCTGTGGCGGCAGTCATAAGATGCAGTTGTGCATCTGTTTAGATGTTTATATAACAGTTATTAGCTGCAAAACCTCAATAAAGACGGTATAGGTATCGGGCGAACGAGGTTAGTTCGCGGATGGGATTAAACAGGGTGGTCCCTCCACAGACCTCTTTTTTGATTAACCGTATCAGCTCTGGCCGATTACCACTAATAAACCATTACTTTCAACTCTCACGTTCGTCCCCACTGTAGCAAAACCTGGACGGGGATGGGAGCGTTCCTCATCTCGGCTGCGTCCGCTGAGAGTGCTTCATTTCCCATGCATGCGATGTTTTTTGCACGTGTATGTGTCTATTTCGCAAGTTACCGAACCCGGCCTGCATAACTCGTTAGCCTTGTAACAGCTTTGATTGAGAGCCGATACCGCCAGCGTCACATAAATCCTGCTGTTGCTTGTTGCTAAGACCACCTTACTGAAGGAAGAATCTACACGGCGCAGTTACCATATAAATAAAACAATTTTAAAGCAATACCTTTTCATTGCTGAATGTTAAGTATTTCGTGATTGTCTTTGTTCTTCAATGACGAGAACATATAACGTATAGCATGCACAGTGGGGGAGGAGGCGAGATTTAACGAGTCTTTCGGAACAGATCGGGTATAGATTACGAAAGTACGCCTCGGATGCCATGTTTAGAGGCGCGGACGTCAGAGAGTACATTTAATGACAATGTGTCATTAGTTTCCATTCTAATTATTATCGTGACTCCCAGTCCAGAGTTGAAGTGCTCTTCGGTTATATGGTCGATAACAGCTACGAGTACAGTGGATAAACGCAGGCATACGATGTACTTTGGCTCTCAGATTGCAAGACACAAACTGGTTACCAAGCTTCAGTTGAAATAACCGCTTAACGTGACATATTGTTCGACTCATTAATTCAACTTTGTTTAATGCAGCAAAAGCTAACGTTAATACAACACAAGTATTAAGTTGGTGAATACTATTTGCTCCACACAATCCGAAACTCCAAACTGGAAATGTCATTGTATCTACGTGAGCATGACACGACGAAGTACTGCAGCGCCATACTGAATTCCCACTTGCTACTTATCTAATCCATCAAACAAACAACCAAGTATCCTTTGTAAAATATCACGGAAAGTGCCGAGATATTCCGATTGAAAAGATTCACACACACACACGATGTCACGAAGATTGATAAACCGTGATGTGCACGTGACGAATCGTCTTTCCATATTGGAGATGCCTTCAATGGACGGAGATTGGTATAGTTTTAGACTGATTTAATCACAAACACTGACAAGCAACGTCTGAACATGAAACATCTCCATTTAAAGAAAGTTGAGAGTGGAGCCAAATTACAACTTGTTCACGTGATGATCATGTGTATCAGGGGGCACGGGTTGCCCAGTCGTCTAAGGCGCCGCGATTCGCTGTGCAAAGTTGCGTCCCTTGGGCACGCCAGAAACCTATGATTGTGGGTTCGAATCCCGGTACTCCCCGATTACGTTTCTAGGTTTGTCAGCACCATCGTGGGTTCCACCAAAGTGCTTAACGTCTGAGACCTGCATCACTATGGGTTTTCCCATCACATAAAGCAGGAATACTGTTAAAGCGGGGTAAACTAAATCCACTCACTCATGGCAGTATAATAGTTCACGTATATCACGACGTGTCATTTAAATGATTGAAAGCCCGAGATGCTGCAGGTCGGAGACGCACGCCCAAGTTACCATTTTCGTGAAACTTACGACCCCAAGACCAAGGGTCATAATCAGGGAGAATAATGATTCCTTTCCAGGATTACAAGACCTGGCATTTTTTAAGGGATGTACAGCAATTTGCGTGGCTCTAGATCACTTCACCATTCGTGTCCCGTGTTATACAAACACGTGAAACGGTGATGTATGCCTTTTATACCATCTGTATCCATATATGTATATCCATATTTTATGAGACTGCGATGAATAATCGTTGAGGGGATGGAGATCAAAGATAATTCCTTTATCAAAGGTTGTTTATACATCATAATGACATTGACTACATTGCTACACTGTGTACACTTTCGATTTCAACTTGTTTGCATGCTACGAATTCGACTATTATCGTGATATTAATTCAGCTTGTTTGAATAGTACAAATTCAAATGGATTGAATATTAAGAGCGGAATTGGTTTTCATGGTACGAATTCGATTGGTTTGCATGTCTCAAACTTCAGATGGAACTGGTCGAGTCTGGGTTTGACGCCATTAGATAACGTGACAGAAGCATTGAAGATGGACACGAACCAAGAGTGCCATTCGTGACAAACTCGTGTTTTTCCGGGACAAGCCGAATAGCGACTCGTGCCCCTCTCATGGCCATTTTGCGACCAGGTTCCGTCTTAGCGCAAACGGGCATACCTAAAACAATTGTCAACTCGTTGCGTTATAGTTCACATATATTTCCCCATATATTATATATATTGCAGATGCAGTTTAAAGCACATCGGAACATGCGGAATTATACAGTATGAATGAACACATTTAACTGTGCCTAGGGTATATTTTTAGATGCAAGACATATGTAAAATCAAAAAATATTTCTGGGGGATCCTTTGACGAATCATACGCGCATTCTGATTGGTTTGTCGTATTTTCGCACATGACATTCATCAATAGGGGGACGAGTCTTCTTGCAGGTTACGGAAAGGGGCGAGTGGTGACGAATGCAAGAGTGCGTGTTCAAGCCTCGATCTGGCATGTTGGACACAAACTGTATATTTTGTCACTGTCCCTATGGCTGCTGCCATCTTGAAGATGATATGGGCAGAAAGTGCACCAGAACATTACCGTCTCCCAACGTTAATACGCGTAGTACGACTACAAATTCGACCATAGTAATAAGACAGTGCTTGATCCGTGTCTGTTTCGATACTGGCCCGACCATCAACAGCCCAGATAATACCCAATTGGTGTGGAAGCCAACACCTCTGACTGTAACGCACCAGCGGCAGACAGACATCATTAGCGCTTGTAGCTCAGTGACGCAACAACTCCGGAATGTTGATTAAAGAAAAATCTGTAATATTCCGACCTTAGACTGAAATATTCATGAGAGGATGTCCTCGATTATGTCAAAAGTTGCTATTTTGACAAATCGGACATAAAAGACTATGCCTCGCGATTGGTGAGCGACACCGTACGGCCGTGTTTTGAAAGGTTTACGGGAGAAAATTGCCACGAATTAGGCTGTCATAGCAGCGAACCATATAAAACAGGAATTCAGTGCGTACTGATCGAAGCACTTATCCTTCGAGCACATGCTTCGGACCACCATAATGCTCTGGTTCCGATATATGAACGTCAATAAAGATACCGCCACTGTTCGCCGTCACCGTTTCGATCTGCCGTCTCCATTAATTTCCCAGACAGGGGTGAACCGTTATCGGGAGTAGAAAGGCACAGACCGTTATCCTTGGGATGGTAGCGGGAATTAAATAAATATTGACTTAGTCTTTCTCGCATCTTCGGCGTAAATTGGGCGTCCGTCCCTTCATGCATGGCTGCGTGTAGCGCCTCCTTTTATCCTAAATCAACTTCAGGCCTGCAGAATCGGACTATACACCTGCTCCAGTTATAAAGGGATCTGAGGATATCTCTGCTGCTGTTTCTATTGCCACATAAATATGAGAGAAGCATATGTAGAAAGTAATGATGATAATAATAATAATGATTTGTTGAAACACATTAGTTGATAAAAAGCAAAAAATAACAACCAAAAAATAAAAATAGTAAAGTCTAGTAAAAATAGTCGAGTCTGGACCACACAATCCAGTGATTGACATCAAGAGCATCGATCCACGCAATTGGAATCGATGACATGTATCAACCAAGTCAGCGTGCTTGACCACCCGATCCCGTTAGTCGCCCTTTACGACAAGCATAGTCCCCTTTTACGGTAAGTATGGGTTGCTGAAGACCTATTGTACCCCGGAATCTTCACGGGTCTCCGGAGTCTTACCAAGCATTGGTATTGAGAACGACATTCTTCTTTCCCTTCTGGGGCGGTCGGGTAGCCTAGTGGTTAAAGCGTTCGCTCGTCACGCCGAAGACCCGGGTTCGATTCCCGACATGGGTACAATGTGTGAAGCCCATTTCTGGTGTCCCGTGATATTGCTGGAATATTGCTAAGAGCGGCATAAAACCATACTCACTCACTCACTCACTCACTCACTTTCCCTTCTGCACAGAGGAAGGACACGAGTAGTTACCTCATCATAGTGGATGGCAGGATGGCTTATCGAACTTGTTACCGATACCACTGCGCAATGTCTGGGTTCGAATCTAGGCCAAGAAACCACTGACAGGCACACTAAATATACGTCAGGGTACGATATAACACTAGAACATACAGCCCACGCGTCTTTGGCCTAAGCAACCTGATCACTCCTTAGGTTTACTGAGTGAGTGAATAAGTTGGATTTGAACAATATCCCAGTCTTATGACAGAGGAGGTACACCAGTCTGGTTCCCTGGGTATGCTGCGCTGGTGCTATACACTGATCAGTGTAAGGCCAGCGCAGCATATCCAGGGAACCAGTTTGGAGATACACCAGCAATGGGTCTCACACAATGTACGCATGATTGGAACTGAAGACAGGTCTTCGGCGTGACGAGCAATCGCTTTAACCACCCGGCTACCCCGCCGTCCCTTCGTTAGTGATAAGCATGGGATTCAATGAACTAACTCTAAACTTCAGTGAACAAGCGTATTTTGTGGGGTTTTCCCGTGTAGCAGTGTTGAATCACGGCGGGGAAAACAAAGATTGGACGTGTGGATCCACCCATGCTCTCCGTTGTGACTGGTAAACGCGTTAAACGCCAGGCCACCTTCCGTTATGTTATTAAAAAAATCAATTAATTTCATTCGGTCGTCTGATCTGTTCTGGTCGTCGGAAAAAAAGAATCCTTGTTATTTGATCCTACTTCGGCCCAAGACAAGCCATGCAACATTCTCCATTCTTCTCTGATGAAAAGCCGGCCTAAAAATACATCAGTATCGTAGGAATCCCGACATATCTCATCGGCTTAATGTTGTAATTGGCAGAATTATACGTACAACCGAGGTAACGGCATTCCAAGATCCAGAATTACATACAACAACGTCACTTCCGGGGCTCAGGACACAAGAGAAATACGAGTCGGAGTTAACCAAACAAGTTGGCATGGTGTCGTCACATGACAGTCTCGCGAAAAGATCTATCTGTCATGTTATTCTGTAACGCCCCGTCTCGTCAACACCTCACAACTTCGTCGACGATGTGTGGTGGCGTCAAGTGCCAAGCAATATACATCAGATATGTCTCTCGACACCCCCGTCTTCGCTGGCTGCGACATTGTCGTCATTACATAGAGTCGTAATTACTTCATCCAGAGAATTTGGTTAATATGTCAGACATACGCTTCAAAGATAAAAGTCCTTCAACAAGTTATATAATTTCTTTTCTGAATTATTAAGTTTGTACATATTACCGATCAGAACCAAGGGGACTGGAAATAAAATGTCTTGTCCATGGGCAAATAAACAGTTAAGATCATGTTCGGTGTTGCAAGATTTGTCGAAATTATTTTCGTCTTTTCGTGACATTGTTTGGGAATGTCTTTCAACCCTGGGTTGGAACCAGTAGCTCTAGTGTAAAAGCTCAATAAATAATGTTTGAGCACTATGAGTTCCCTACTTAAATTCAGACGTACTTATAGTTGAGGTAGACTTCGGGAGTAACGATCGTTATTGCGTCGTAGAACATGTTCTATCTGAAAGCTCGCTCGGATAGTGTTCACTCATCCAAAAGAACTCCTCATATTCAGCCTCCATTGTGACCACACAATCCCCATTATGTGACATTAATTTGATACACCCTGCTTGCATAATAAGATATCCTTATCCCCTCCCGCACAGACGATCATTTAACGATTTTTATTCCATACTGCGACACTTGATAAGCCCCCTTCGTATTCATAAAACGACAAGAATTAAAATAAAAATTTGTTTGTTTTTTAACGAGACATTATGAATGGTTGATCTGATGAATCAATACACCAAAGAGTCAAAGTCCCGCACAACACAGATCTCAACCGTGACAAAGTTTGATAAGAAAGACCTGCGACATGGTACAATGTGTGACTGATAAGTGTCTGATTTGCTGCTATGGTTCTACCACTTAAAAACCAATTGAATGGTATCGTGTGTATTTCAGGTTAACCTTCTGGTAGGGAGCCTGTTTGCTTTAAGCGACCCATCCAGGTGGTATCGTCCTATTAGTCTAGTGGCTATTTGCACATTTAAATTCCATCTGTGACGTCAGACATAGCGCGGAACTATTATTCCAAAGTCCTCGGGTCACAGTTGTAATTTCAAGATAACAAATGCCTAGAATTCATATGGATGTGAGATTTTAATTCCACGCGCGGAATGAGATTGTGCGAAGTAGCAGAGGTGAAGGGTCATTGTATGAGCAGACGACAGTTATACATTCCTTGGGACATCAAACGCCTTGACCAAGAAGCCCGGCGGGTCACAAGGTCGTTCATAGAAATCAAAAATTGAATTTATTAAGTCAAATTGTCCCATGATTATCGGCAGACGATTTTCTTCCAGGTCACAAGGTCATCCATTGGGTCTTCTAGACATGATGCACTTGACGTCCATTAAAGCACTTCAGTAGCGTGACACGGGTTTAAATTGACCGGTGTTTTCAAAACGGAAAGCTTAACCATAAGCAACAAAAGCCACCAGCGGTTAACAAATAACACAGACTAAAGGTAAAACACTCAGGAAATTGACGCACACATGTGTAAGCCAGACCTTTCAACGTAACTAATATTTCACACAGAGATTTACGGAGTGAGACGTCAAGAGAGCTTTTAATCCAGAAAACCAAACACCTGACACTTTTGAAACTGAACACCATCACTTTCAACTGTTCCGTGTCAAACAGTTCTCCACCTCCGCGACAATGGTGGTTGTTGGAACGCCTCCGCGTCTTACCATAAGGAGCTTGTGCAAGACTGTTCTGCATGAGTGCACCGACATGTAATGATGGTGTTTGCTGTGGTCCAGAGAGCAGGTGCGCTGAACCGGCACCACTTCAGTGGCGACTTGCGCAGCCTCTTGTCACCACAGTTAAGCCGGACAGATGGAAGTTTATTAAGCAATAGGTGTAACGTAATGTGGTGTGTTTTCACACCCATGTGGGTATATTACCCGTGACAACATTACGCAACAGATGTGAAGGAGCCAGAGCCCCTGTCCCTCGATTTTGTCTTAATGTTATGTTTAGGTGACCCAAGAGGCTATTTCCTGGCGAATTTGTGTGTGTCTTGTTAGTAGGGCCTTCGGCCATTACTAGACTTATCTAGATAATAAAACACTTAAAAAACACAGACATGTAACATATCGAATATAACATTTGTTACATTTGACCTCTTTCAAAATGGCAGTGTGTGTTCAATGTAAAATATTGCTTGCATGCTAAGGTGAGGTGAGGTTTTAGCCTCTAATGCCGAGAGCCAGGCAGGGAAACTACAGTACCATTTCTTAAAAGTCTTTTGGTATGACACGGCCGGGGATCGAACCCCGACCTTCAACTCTCCGGGCGGACGCTCTACCGCTAGACCACGGAGGCGGTCTTGCGCGCTCTGGCTCTAACCCAACAACAACTGAGCCTAGCTCCTCAAGAACATAGGGTGACGCCGTAATGGAAATATTCCTACAATACCATGCGAATCATCAATAATGGGCTTCACACACTGTGCCCATGTTTGGAATCGAACCCGCACTTTCTAAGCTACCCCTCCGTCCGTTAAGATCGGAATACACGCTTGTACACGTGTATAACATGTGCATGATAATAGACTAACAGTAACAACGTCCATATGCTGCTGAATAGTAATTACCCGTTTCCAATTACAAAAAATAAACTGACGTTGTGTAAATACACGTTGATTATCAACGGATACAGTTATCACTTTCACCCATTTCACAGACACGTGACGTGCCTGTGTATAAATAACGCCATTTGTGATCTCGCCAGAAGGGCAATCAGTTCATTGCTAATGATAGGTATGGAATCTAATTATCTACAATGTATACGTGATAAGTCCTCCACAACAACGCAGGTGCGCGACACAACAGTGATACAATATGCGCATAATCCGCATAACGGTACACAGAGGGTGTCAGAGAAGCATTGAGACAAGAGAGGAAAATCATAGTCGCATGAAACCTTTAAATTCAAGGCTCCACAAAGCTGTCTCGGCGCTGCGACTACCGTAAGTCTGCGTTAAAGAGTGAGAGATACACGCCAATACCTTTGTGATACAACCCGGGGTCCCGTTCCTCAAACTGATCTAATATTTAGCCCGAAGTCGACCCTAACTCATAGACTGAGTGAGTGAGTGAGTTACAACTTAACGTCGCATCGGCATTTATTTTATCTATTTATTCGACGAGATCAAGTTGATATATACACAAGTGAGTCAAGAACACAAATTTATATTTAAAAACAAATTTGTCAAACATATTTGGGCATAAGAATATTGTTCCCATACTGAGACTTAGAGTAGTAAAGGCGCTTAGATCGTTTTGAGCAAGTGTACCCGCAGGGCCTATTCCAAGAAACGACCTTACCTCTCCGACTGTCGTAAGTCTATGTGAAAGTATGAGAGTTGCGGTCGTCTTCGCGCTAATATCATAGACAATGTTCTCTGTAATCATTTCAAGAATCAGTTTTCCACTCTCAGTGACGCACCGTGGTATGGTTGGTAGACCTACCAAGATGATACAGCCTGGAATAATTATAAAGGCAACACCAATCGTGAGTTTAGTTTTGTGTGATACAGAATTAATCCATGGTTAAACGGGCCGGAAAATCTTCTTTGATAGTTTTGGAATCAAGATCTGGACCCAGTTTCACAAAGCTTTCTTAGCGCTGTTGGAATTGCATGTGAAATCGTAGGGATAAAATCAACTCAGCACTGAGATCGCTTTGTGGTACGGGACCCTGATTAAACTAAAACATGCATTATGCTTTGTTAACATTTTCAAGGATTGTTTAAGGGAAAGCAAAACGACGTTGCCGTTATTACTAAGAGATTTTCAATGTATTTATAGAACCAACTAAGCGGTATTTCCAAGGAATGTCATACAAAACGCTTAACAACATGTTCGAGAAATGACAGTTCAAGCAATATGGCATTCTTAAAGAACGTCCTGGACAGCTGATATTCTAAGACCAATAATGAACCACAAGAACATGTTTAAGAAGTTCTTTGTAAAAGTGACATGTCATTGAGAAAGGTCAGCGGAATCACGTCAAAGGGAATAAGTTAAAAATCACAAGAAAAAATACCGAGAGCATGTGTGTATGCTCTCTGTCGTTACATTTCCGGAAGATATACAATGACAGTATACCTACCACCAGTCACTCTTACAGACCCAAGAGCATGTATTGAATAAGACAATCACCCCCATTCCATTAGCATCCCATTCCCAGCTCCAGCAGCCTACATTCACCCTCTAATCAGCTCTAGGTTATTAAGAGTGTTTAGGGTTAAGATTATTTGTATTTAACTAGTTCCATAAGTTTATTTAGGGGACTATATGGTATCCACTACCACTGATGATAATCGTGATGTCTGCATGATGAACAACAGGACATCCTGTAGGAGTGAGAATCAGGAAACAGCACTTGGTCGGCTGCATGTGAGCATGTGAACTCACCAGTTCAAGTACATAGGGTGTGGAGGCGAGGACGCTGTCCTGCCTGTAGGCCAACCGTGACGCCTTTGAAATAACATAGGGGGCACGGGTGGCCCAGTCGTCTAAGGCGCCGCGAATCCCGGTTCGCCCTGATTATGTTTCTAGGTTTGTCAGCACCATACCCGTGCTCGTGGGTTTCACCGAAGTGGTAAACGTCTGAGACCTGCATCACTTCGGGCTTTCCTCCCACATTAAGCTGACACGCTGTGATATAACTGGAATACTGTTAAAAGCAGCGTTAAACCCAACTCACTCACTCACTCACTCATTGAAATAACATAGAACACTGCTTGTTTGTAGTTTAACAATACTCCGGCTATACATCACGGGGGCCTTACAGAATAGAGCCTGGACCAGACAAACCAGTGACTGGTATTATGAGCAACGTCCGACGCCGTCGTGGTACGACGTCAAGCAATGGACCCAGCACACGTGACCATCCGATCCCTCGTACGACAAACATAGGTTATTCTCATTCGTGACTAACTCGTGTTATTCCGGGACAAGCCGAATATCTTCTTGCAGGTTACGGAAAGGGGCGAGTGGTGATGAATGAGGTTATTCTAACCCGGAATCCCAAAGAGGATAGAGAGGGCTGAATTTCACTGAAAACAACGTTGCAATAAGATCACTGGTCATATGAACGTCAACAGTCCAAATGGTGTTGAATCGAAAGCAGGTTGGCCATTATACTGCCCGCGGCCAATGTGTCTATGGTGACATATAGGGAGCATTAACTAAAACGATTAGGAAGGTCTCGGGTGTAAAATGTAAAAATATATCGCACTCGCCGCTTAAGCTAATGGGTGAGTGAGAGAGATGAGTTGTGAACGGTATTTCAGTTATTTCGCATGCAGTGCGTCAGCTGGATGCAGAAAGAAGCTTTAAGTGACGCATGTCTTTGACGTTTACCACTTGGTTACATCCACGACCACGACATAGTGCTCAATGACCAAGGGTCATAATAAGCGAGAATCTGGGTTCGAATAGGATCATAGTGGGACGCAACTCTCTACACAGCGATTTGCGGCGCTTTAAACGAAAGGGCCGCCATTGTCAACTTTGAACTAATGATAAATTAACAAGCTCAATATATTAATCATTTCATCAGAAAGTGGATTAAAAACTTAAAACAAAATAACGACAAGTTCACATGTTAAATCATAGTCTTGCAAAAATGTAGACATAGCATGGTTTCGAGACGCACCAAGGAGAATATTTGACGGAAGACATGATATTACGGGGACATGCAGTCACTGTGAGTCTTGATTCTGGACTCTATTTTGATTTTATTTTGAATTTTGTAGATATATATTTTTAAATAAGATCACTTTGTATCTGGTCTAAATGTAAGTCTAACGTGTACTGTTCGTCGATCCAAAGGTGTGGGTAAATACAAGGAAGCCACTTGGCCTGGGTTGCCTCGCTGTTACGGCATAACTCTAGTATTCCGAGTCAAGTTTGTCCTTATCACATTTGATAGCTGCGCAAATTTGGTTGCACTATCTGATAAATGAGAGTAGGTAAAAACGACAGGCGGGGTGTAATTTAGATAGACAAACAGAACCATGGAGCTTCGTGGCTGAGGAACTTTCTGTGAAACACACCTAAACAGTGGGGTGAAAGAAAATATACACCTGAAAATTGGATTTTACCTAAAAAAATACAAACGTTTTCAAAACGTTACTGCAATTTAAGCTCCAAAACACAACTATGATACTCGCGTTAAATGCATCACAATCGAATGACCATTTTTTCCCCGCCAGTTTATTATCAATCATCATAATATCCACAAGTGCATGCTACGTGATGTATAATTTAACGCAGGAAATTGTGAACTCGAAAAAATGATGTTTTTTAAAGGACAGCTATAGTCGTTCACGGTATGAATAATGGAGACACGAACCACTCTCACATTTTTACACATCATTAAGGATTTCAAGAGAACACTATTTACATTGTGTACCAGATGGATGCTTGAGACAGGAGCGTTTACCCAGCTGACCATCAAGGGACACTACCACTTCACTGACACCCCTTTAAACATCTCAACCAGCAAAATATCCACCCAAAAAAGTATAGCATGAAGTTGTAATTGTTAGAATTTAAAAAAATCATGTCTGAAGTTGTCAGTTATTACGTGCTAAAAGTTCAATGGCGAGTGCGGAGTTGAATACTTGAGTGCTATCGAGTTGCAACAACAAAAAAGTCAGACACCTAAAAACTCACAAGTTTGAGTTCGCTAATGTTTGCAGAGCGATACAGTTTAAATTAATGTGATATATCTGTGTTAACACTGAATGTCAAAATTGGTTATCGTGAAACAATAGCACACGAATAACCGAAGGCTACAGCGAGACATTTCATGTTGTCTAAGACACAAAGTAACATATTTAGTTGACATTAAATGCCCATTTAACGCTAAATGTCAGGCTGACATCGCTGAGGTCACAGCCAAACACTTAAACTTCAATCTAGGCACCTAACCCGTCAGTATTCCTGACACCATATGGGGTGGCAGATTTCTGTTTCAATAGACAATCGACGCCGACGCCTTGATGTATAGGCCGAGAGAAATATACATACAGCAAGTATGCATGCTTTGTATTACATGCAGAACAAGTGCATATCAACAGCAAAAGCTTGCTACCATTACAGGGACCGGTCGGCTCGATTTAATGTTGTACAGATATGCATGTCAGTATGACTTGTAAAATATATGTAATATTTATAGACACTAAGAAGAAAAAAACCTTAACAGATCTCCCGTGCCGTGGACTAACTGTCGCTAGGTAAACTTTATGATATACGAATAAATCGTCTATGCATTGCCTCAGCCTGACATACTTAGGGAATACGTATGGAGAGAGAGAGAGAGAGAGAGAGAGAGAGAGAGAGAGAGAGAGAGAGAGAGAGAGAGAGAGACTGTAGCAGATGATGACGGGAAATGATTGCTGCTATTGCGCTATCCGTCCCACAATCTCGCAATACTACGCTACACCGGGTCGAGTTGTATTGGACTCAAGCCCGCTCGTCAAATACCATACCACAGGAACCGCTTCAAAGGATTAACACACTTTCAAGAGGTTCTTCTGTCTTGTGGAAAAAACTATTTCCTATCCTTGAATTGAGGCATATGTAAATTAAGTGTATTTTATTTTCTATAATATTCAGGGCATTTTAGGGGGACTGGTTATTTAAAAAATGGATTAAATGACTGGGACACTAACTACCACACAAACACATACAACAAAAACATGTTATAATGATTTTTTTGTTCATCAGAGAAAGTGGATGGCACATAGTTTTGCATAGAGACTCATTGAGACTAATACATCAGACATTTAAAGTGTTTCATCTTGGTATACTCTCTGCGGTAACGTACCCTTGCCTCGAGTTCCCGGGTTATTATGCCAAATGTAATATACAAGTCTAAGCCGACAGTATATTGCGGTTTACAACCCAACATGTGCACAACATCGTTACAAAACAAGTCGTGAAAACCCACTGGATAAAAACAGTGAACTTAGCACATCGGAATGTGTTGGTTTTAGGGGAATAAATTACAGAATAAAAGACACAATGGAATCAAACCATCTACTCTGAGCGATGAAATCACACAGTTTCAAACCATATTGATTTTGAAAAAAAGTCTATAATCTTACTCCCAATAACGATTATTGATTTGATTTTGTCAGTTTGATCACGTGTAACGTTCGACCTAGCACGAACACTGGCGGATCTAGAGGAGGGTGGGGTGGGGATAGGGTGGGGTGCAAGGGGACGAACCCCTCCTTTGTCACACACCTTACATTTTAACTGGGCCCCGATCGAAGCCACCTCTTGACTTGGGCTGGGTATTAAGTACACCTTTCAAAATCAAACCCTGGCTCTGATAAAGAACTTACTTTTTTTCTTGGTTGGCTGGTAGACGTCGCTGGAGCATACTGCACAACACCCACAGTGGTCCTTGACGACATCGCCGACACAATAGTGCAGAATCGGACAACGACTCTCATCACATTTTCCACACTTTGATAACTTTCTTCCGCTAGTTATTCCAAAAATGACAATACAGACGACCAAAGAGCAGAATAAGTTTCCAACTCCATTCATCCTGCATAATATAATATTATCTCATGCGATCAGTTCCTGCACGTGCAATGCACGTCTCGTGTCACGCTATGTGGCCTCGTTTATCGGTTGTGTTCACAAACTACATGATCGTGGTGGCAGACATGTCGACTGATGTTATCACAGCAGCGCTGTTTTGTCAGTGTACTATGCACTAGTAATTCCCATACGACAAACGTGCTTTATACGATAGCTGATGCCACCGCAATTGGTCAACTAATTGATGGATGTATTCACTTGTTTCATTGGCTGGGATGGGAGGGCGAGTCCACTCGGACCGTTGATGAATCGGTCGCGGGGTAAAATGGGTCGTACCATTATGAGGGGTGTCAAGTCGCAGTGAGTGAAGTTACAAGTTCAGGTATTCGAACGAAAGTGCGTCTGGCTAGATGACTTAATATTCAAGCGTGCCGACGTTGTACAAACTGAGCGGTATAGGAAACAAGTGTGTTTGTACGGGCGGCGAGAAAGATCGCCTCACAACGACGCTCGTCACTTTGACGAGCCGGCTATGACAAACGATAGTATTGCATAAAGGGGCTTCGTTAATCCTGCTATTGTCAAAGTGATGATGGTGTTAGTGTCTGCCAATTCGGAAAGGAACGGGACAGACGACAGGTGGATTTCGGCATTAAATATTCATTTCCCTTTTGATGGAAGGCCGCTTTCTTGCGACCACAATCAACTGACGTCGAAGCTTGTTTGCCTATATTTCGAGGTGTTTTGAGAGCACGAGGCCCGCTCCGTTCCACGGGGCGGTAGAAAAGAGAAGATTTTCAGCCGCTTAGCTTTAATTATCGTGTGCGTTTAGAGTGTATTGAAGGGATTAGCTCCCCTCTGGGAGAGGGGCTATGTCATACGATCCCGTCTTAGAGAAATCTCTTTTTCTCACGCTGTTGCCAAAACATGAATGGAAAAAAAGCTACACAAATTGAGATATTGGCACATTTTACTCTCGATATCTGAATAGCAGGCTTTTGACGTGCAGATGGCGACAAATTCTTGACGTAAAATATTCCTGTACACACTTCAATAGGCATATACTGGTGGTTAGCACAGTTTACGAGGGACCTCCTGACTGATTTCCCCAAAGATTAGCTAAAGATTAATGCTCATAAGTATTTAAAACATGGAGTCTACTCATGCAGAACGACAGAACTATTTTTCTCACGGGGTTGTTCTTTCTTCACATAAGAGTTTCTACGCAACGAACGTTACGACCTCATATACACCGGAAAGGTGGTCTCTATAGTTTTGTTTTGTTTTTGCCGCATCCAGAAGGTCTTGTATAACATTCCGCGAGAGAGTGAAAGCGTGAATTTCCACAGGTAGCCATATTTTAGCTAAGGTTTTTGTTTGTTTGTTGTTTAACGTCGCACGCAGCAATATTCCAGCTATATGACAGCGGTTTGCAAATAATCGAGTCTGGACCAGACAATCTAGCGATTGACATCATGAGCATCGATCCACGCAATTGGGATACACTGTTATGCATTAAACCAAATCGGCGAGTCTGACCATTCGATCCCGTTAGTCGCCTCTTACGACAAGCATGCGTTGCTGAACACCTATGCTGACCCGGATCCTCGTGGGTTTGAGTAAAAGATCTGATTGCCATGACATTGGTGAAATTTGGTTGCCACATGAAACAAGGATGCTTGTGTGTTGTCGGACCACGAGGGTGTGAATCTAACGACAAGCCTGGGTTACTGAAGGCAAATTCTAACCCGTATCTTCACGGGTCGGGTCTCTATAGAGTATGGGTGTGCCGTGGTAAATAGACCCGTGAAGGTCCGGGGTAGAATAGGTCTTCATCAACCCATGCTTGCCGTAAAAGGCGACTATGCTTGTCGTAAGAGGCGACTAACGGGATCGGGCGGTCAGGTTTGCTGACTTGGTTGATGCATGTCATCGTATCCCAATTGCGTGGATCAATGCTCATGATGTCAATCACTGGATTGTGTGGTCCAGACTCGATTATTTACAGACCGCCGTCATATAGCTGGGATATTGCTTAGTGCGGCGTTAAACAACCAACCAACAGTGGTAAATGTGACGTACATATTGTACTGATGATGATGAAGATCATGATGAGTACATTTCTGAAGAGCCAAATTCCACGCCCGTCGGTATGGTATGACCATAACGCTTCAACACTATAAGCACGGTCAATGGATCAGTGGACCTTAAAATGTCACTCTCAGCTCCTTGGGGAGTATACAACCAATGTGTGCATGACTTGGTAAATCTGGTGTAGTATCAAGCAGTCGTTGCGACAAATGGTGAATATAAGCGACACTGGTGACTCTTGGTACCAATATATACTGAACAACAAAAGTTCCTGTGACATTGAATAAGATTTAATGTTTATGTTTTTTACCAAATCTGAAACAATTTCGGTTTGCAACAGATAAAAGACGCCTGTGAGTGTTCAAATGGTTTAATTTGCCACACTGACTTCAGAAAATGCGTGATTTCATAAAAAAAAACATGAACATGCCAAAATGTCAATTTACAAATCAATAGCGTGTGTGTCCACCTCTGGTTGCGATGCAAGCAACACATCTTCGTCTCATGGAATGGACCAGGCGTCGCACAAAGTCCTGTTGCATATCTGTCCATATTTGCTGGAGCATGTTTCGAAGTTCCTGGAGTGTCTGTGGAACATGTGGTTGACGTCAAAGGCTCCGATCCATCTCATCCCACATGTGCTCGATTAGTGAGAGATCAGGGGAGCGAGCCGGCCAGGGGATGACATTCACGTTGTTTGGTTGAAGGGAATCCTAAACAAGTCGAGCAATATGAGGCCGGGCATTGTCATGTTGAAAGGTAATGCCTTGGCCATGACGACGCAAAAACGGTAGAACAATAGGGCCGATGATCTCGTCAGTGAATAGAACTTGTCCCGACTGCATGTCTGCACCACTGTATAGGTGCTTGACGGTGGCTTCCTGTCAAAAAGGGACGTCTGGCGGCAATCCCTGCACATCTGAGACGACGACGTACGGTTTGTGAAGATATTCGTCGAAGGCCAGGGATGCTTCTTGCAGTCACTGTTGCTGGCTGGAATCGATTTCGTAGGTGTGTTGTTCGAATCCAGTTGTCTTGTGGATTATTGGTTACGCGTGGCCTGCCACTCCGAGGATGGTCTCTGACTGCATTCGTCTGTTGCCAACGTTGCCATGAACACTAAATGGTGTTTCCGTGGACGTTAAATTGTCTTGCAACATCACGTTGACTCGATCCTGCTTCAAGCATACCAATGGATCGCAGACGCTCATTTTCGGACAGGCGTGGCATTTCGTAATGTTGAATAATTGCGTAATTTTGTTGTTTTTCTGAGTGTTTGTCAGCACGATGCTAAATATACATATGGAATCCCGTTAACGCACATGTTTTTATACCCATTCTTGGGTAGTGAAATGCATGGGGCTTGCATAAAAGTCAACTTTTGCATGGAATGCATGCTTTTCTGTAGCAGTTGCGTTTTTGTGACTTGATGCCATACATGTAGTACAATATTGAAAACCAAACTTTACTTACACTTTAAAATACACTAAAATATTGGTGTCACAGGAACTTTGTTGTTGAGTATATGTTTCACTTGTCAGACAGACATGTGTGTCAGACAGCTGCGTTGATGTCACATGTGGCAATGTAAGTTTCACATGACGTGTGTCAGACAGCTGTGTTGATGTCACATGTGGCAATGTTAATTTCACATGAAGTGTATCAGACAGCTGTGTTGATGTCACATGTGGCAATGTTAGTTTCACATAACATGTGTCAGACAGCTGCGTTGATGTCACATGTGGCAATGTTAGTTTCACATGAAGTGTGTCAGACAGCTGTGTTGATGTCACATGTGGCAATGTTAGTTTCACATGACGTGTATCAGACAGCTGCGTTGATGTCACATGTGGCAATGTTAGTTTCACATGAAGTGTGTCAGACAGCTATGTTGATGTCATATGTGGCAATGTTAGTTTCACATGATGTATGTCAGACAGCTGTGTTGATGTCACATGTGGCAATGTTAGTTTCACATGAAGTGTGTCAGACAGCTGCGTTGATGTCACATGTGGCAATGTTAGTTTCACATGAAGTGTGTCAGACAGCTGTGTTGATGTCACATGTGGCAATGTTAGTTTGACATGACGTGTGTCAGACAGCTGTGTTGATGTCACATGTGGCAATGTTAGTTTCAAATGAAGTGTGTCAGACAGCTGCGTTGATGTCACATGTGGCAATGTTAGTTTCACATGAAGTGTGTCAGACAGCTGTGTTGATGTCACATGTGGCAATGTTAGTTTCACATGACGTGTGTCAGACAGCTGTGTTGATGTCACATGTGGCAATTGTAGTTTCACGTAACGTGTGTCAGACAGCTGCGTTGATGTCACATGTGGCAATGTTAGTTTCACATGACGTGTGTCAGACAGCTGTGTTGATGTCACATGTGGCAATGTTAGTTTCACATAAAGTGTGTCAGACAGCTGTGTTGATGTCACATGTGGCAATGTTAGTTTCACGTAACGTGTGTCAGACAGCTGTGATGATTTCACATTTGGCAATGTTAGTTTCACATGACGTGTGTCAGACAGCTGTGATGATTTCACATGTGGCAATGTTAGTTTCACATGACGTGTGTCAGACAGCTGTGTTGATGTCACATGTGGCAATGTTAGTTTCACATGACGTGTGTCAGACAGCTGTGTTGATGTCACATGTGGCAATGTTAGTTTGACATGACGTGTGTCAGACAGCTGTGTTGATGTCACATGTGGCAATGTTAGTTTGACATGACGTGTGTCAGACAGCTGTGTTGATGTCACATGTGGCAATGTTAGTTTCACATGAAGTGTGTCAGACAGCTGTGTTGATGTCACATGTGGCAATGTTAGTTTCACATGAAGTGTGTCAGACAGCTGTGTTGATGTCACATGTGGCAATGTTAGTTTGACATGACGTGTGTCAGACAGCTGTGTTGATGTCACATGTGGCAATTGTAGTTTCACGTAACGTGTGTCAGACAGCTGCGTTGATGTCACATGTGGCAATGTTAGTTTCACATGACGTGTGTCAGACAGCTGTGTTGATGTCACATGTGGCAATGTTAGTTTGACATGAAGTGTGTCAGACAGCTGTGTTGATGTCACATGTGGCAATGTTAGTTTGACATGACGTGTGTCAGACAGCTGTGTTGATGTCACATGTGGCAATGTTAGTTTCACATGACGTGTGTCAGACAGCTGTGTTGATGTCACATGTGGCAATGTTAGTTTCACATGACGTATGTCAGACAGCTGTGTTGATGTCACATGTGGCAATGTTAGTTTCACATGACGTATGTCAGACAGCTGTGATGATGTCACATGTGGCAATGTTAGTTTCACGTAACCTAAGGTAGACAGCAAGAGTCTATAGGGCTCTATCCTTGTGTAACAATTGTTATTTCTGTTTCAAAAGCTTTTAAAAAGGTCAAGTAAGGACACATCGCTTAAGTTTTTCATATCCACCATATACAAATTGAGGATGACATGAGAACGTAATCTGAAACAGTTACATGTTGTTTTAAGTATTGGCTGTGATTGGTACGGAATATGACAGGGCGTTCACTTCTTCCGGTATGGAAAGGTTGCATGTCACATTCTAGGGGTATGACAAGTGAGAGGTGTGAGTTTTTGGAATGATGCGAAACACCAACATTTCTATTCATTGCACCCGGCGACAGGGGTGTGGACGTCATAGCGACGGTTCCTGCATTCCGACGAAGCCTTCTGTGACGTCTACAGTGAGTGTTCATTATAAAATAGAGTGTTTAACGCTAGTCAGCAATAATTCAGATATCACGGTGGGCTGTAAAGAATCGAATCTGGACCAGGTAAGCCAGTAACTCACACCATGAGCCAGGTCGGTAACCTAGTGGTTAAAGCGTTCGTCAAGCTGAAGGTCCGGGTTCGATTTCCCTCATGTGTACAATGTGTGAAGTCTTTTTCTGTTGTTCCCCGCCGTGACTGTAGTCTAATATTGCTAGAAGCGTAAAACCGCCTCCGTGGTCTAGTGGTAGAGCGTCCGCTCGGAAAGCGGAAGGTCCGGGGTACCAAAAGACGTTAAAAGATGGTACTTGTCGTTGCCCTGTCTTGCGCACGGCATTAAGGAGCTAAAACAAGGACTGGTCGGCTCGGAGTCAGTATAATGTGTCTGAGTGGGTTATTCGTGTTAAACTGCGGCATGGTATCTCAGTGAGCTATCACTATAAATCGGCATCAGTCCGGACTAGTACAATGCAGTCACACACACGATCTACACCCAGGGCACAATGACACACTCAGTCAAGCCTCACACTGTAACTTCCCTAGTACCGTTAGTCGACTTTAACGACACAGTGAGGCCCAGGGAACATATTCTACCCGGAATACGGGGGTCAAGATGAAGAGCGTCACATATCTGACCTGTGACAAACAGCTGATGGCATGAGCCTCCACCCCACCCACCCCAAAAGAAAAAAAGTGTGTATACGGAAACACGCAATCTATTAGATCACAGATCACACATTGCAACCAACCATCGCGTGGGGAGCCTGGTTACCCTGGTTACCTGCTGTGTGTCATAGTTTTAATTGTTACCTTCAAGGGTTTGCACTTGTATTTCAGTAATTCCTTTGTGCGTGCGTGCGTGCGTGCGTGCGTGCGTGCGTGATATGTCTTTTGAGTCAGTATGCTTATATCAGAAAAAGAGGGTTCGAAACCAGTGACACGCCCCTCCCACCCCGACACGCCACTATATGCTACTGTTGACATTCCTTTCATGACGGTCGTTGTCGGGGAAGAGGACCACCTGATATATATGTTACATTCCCCGGCGATGCATGAAAAAAGCAACACTTTGATATACGATATGTGAGTGCGAGGTGCTTTATACTGTCAGTCGTTATAGGACCGCCTCGTCAGTCTCCAAATACGTCTTGGCAGGCTGTCGAAAATTACTTCGGGAATTAACTAACAGACACTCCAAATCACTTTTTGTCACATACATGACGCAGGAGATCGATATCTTTTGGTTTAAAGGGGACTGGGAATAGTTCGGGCTTAACTGACACTTCACTATTTCTTAGAAGGATAGGGCTTGAAACGACAGCATATTTCAAAGACTTTGAACCAAGTACATTTGTGAACAGCGTGCGACGTGATCCGGCGTTGGTGCTTTCTGTTCGTGTTAGCGGCTGGTCTTGAGGTTAGGTTAATACACCTGCTGGTCAAGAATCCACCCGGGTTCGATTCCAGATACGTCATAGTACACGTATAATGTACGCAGTTCATTCTGGATGTGGGGCGGTCGGGTAGCCTTGTGGTTAAAGCGTTCGCTCGTCACGCCGAAGACCCGGGTTCGAATTCCGACATGGGTACAATGTGTGAAGCCCATTTCTGGTGCCCCCCGCCGTGATATTGCTGGAATATTGCTAAAAGAGGCGTAAAAAAACAGCTCACCCACTCTGGATGTCCCCGGTTGTGATATTGTTAGAAGCGGCGTAACATTATGCTTACTTCCGTTTGTGAACAATTCATTAGGAAGGAAAGTGCCAAACTACGAAAAATCAGGGGCTGTGGGGTAGCGTAGTGGTTAAAGTGTTCTCTCTTCACGCCGACGACCCAGGTTCGATTCCCCGAATTGGTACAGTGTGTGAAACCCGATATTGCTGAAAGCGCCATTACGACATGACGGTTGAACGCTGGGATTTGCATACTCCGTGCAGTCCATAAAAAAAGCAGGGGTGGAAGGTTTGCTCGAGGGCCAGTGGGGGTGGCACAAAGACGAATACATGCATTCGTCACCACTCGCCCCTTTCCGTAACCTGCATTCGGCTTGTCCCGGAATAACACGAATTTGTCACGAATGGAATACATGTAGAGCCTGGACTCCTCGTGCACCGAGTCACGTGCCATCACGTGCCATCCAGGGTGGACTACTCCATTCCACGCGGAACTCCCACGGTTTTGTTTGTTTGTTTGTTTGTTGTTTAACGCTTCACTCAATTTTATGATGGTTGGTCGCCTCTTACGACAAGCAAAGTCGCCTTGTACGGTAAACATGGGTTGCTGAAGATACTGGAGCTGTTACAGTGTGCGACTTGACTGAGTGGGGTCTTTTTCGCAGTAGCATAATAATTGCAGGAGAGAATCTTATGGTCCTTACCTTTCTTTAGTAGAATATGTTGCGCAGAAATTGAGGAAGCAATTCAAACCGTGGTCAAATAAATATAGTTGAGTTACAGTGAAAAAAACATGTCATTATAAAACAGATTTCGTTTGATGGTGTCTAACATGAATCAAACTAGAAATAATTATTCGATGTTGTTGTATTTAATACGAGTATCAAAAAAATATTCTAAAAAAAATGTGTTTAAGGACATTAAATTTGCATTGTCTTGGCGACTAATTAGAAACGTTTTCATAATGTTTATAGATATTGGTCAAGTGTATACTTTCTTTTGTCTGGTTCATATTAGCGATGATCTTTGGGCACCTGGACCGCTTAGCGTATAAGTCGAAAGTAATTTACTTTTATACAAAATCCCAAACTTCATCTAGTCATCTATTACTTATGTGACCCTTTGAAACAATATGGTTGTCTTAGCAGGAAGCACTACATATTCGTATATAGAAGTTCCGAGGTTAGAACGTGTACCAGTAGCCATTGCACTTGGACCTCACTACGCCGTTTCCGGAGGTGTGGTCACGTGGCTGTGACATCATCAGATAACAATGGCGGCACTTATCTCGAATGATTGACGGACCCGAGAATCATCGAAAAACAGGAAATTCTTCCCAAATCCCCGCCTCTGGTGACACACACCTTCATAGTTGGTTATTCAAGAATGCTTCAATTCGTGACCAATCAGACAAGCCGATGTTTTTGGTTGATACGGCGGGGCGAGTGGCAACGCCTGGTATGCTGTGGGTAAGATGGGTTGGTATCCGGATACAATGAGAAGACCCATACGTTGTTTTTGTTGCATGTGAGGAATGTTGTAAGGTTATTGAGCAGCTGGTAACTCCAATGCCAGGAATTACGCCAGGCAGTGGCTTCCCATGCCTGTCATAGATTACGTCGACTGCATGCCGGCATTCGAACACAACTAACTTCAATTACTGTGAAGCGCATATTCATGCCGTATGTATTTATTAAGAAAATGTATGCTGAATGTTTTTGGACGGTTACTGTTCTATTACAACTAGAGGCACATAGCCTTGCATTTTGCATTGCACATAGAGAAACGATTCAATTTGGCTTAAAAAGAATGAATAATAATATTATTAATAAGAGTGGCTGAATATTATTTTAAGCCGCATTTGGATGTCACTTTACTTTTTAAACACGCAGTTCAATCTAAAGAGTAATATGGAATAATCCGACGTCATCGTACCCCCCAAAATAATCAATACCCTGTGGTACTTAAAAAATAATTACACGATGCTTCCCACAGTGTATATGTGTGTTGTGGTGGTGGTGTGTGTGTGTGTGTGTGTGTGTGTGTGTGTGCGTCCAAAGAATATAGTTAGAAAGAAAATAATAGAGCTCCTTACAGTTTCCCCCCAAATGTTTTTCGCAGTTCCTACCAAATTCTCCAGTCCGAATACCCAGCACATGAGTCTAGACATGCCTACCGCTGTGTGTTAATTTAAACTTGTGTAGCGGGATGTCCCGGGGTGTTTTCGCCCACTCATCGGTCCACGTGAATATCTTATCCGTATTACCAGAGAACATTGAACTGTTAGATAGAAATATTCCAGCTGTACCACTTTCTATTAACGACAATATCCAGCGGTTATAAAACTACAGAGCCTTGCATCGCTACAGCCATATAAATGAATAAAAGACCTCAACTGATGTTATGACAAATTAGATTCAAAGTCATTCAATTCGTCTAGCCACTTCATTACTCGAGATCGTAAAAATTCAAATTTCTGTTGTTCACAGGTAATTTATATTCATGATATCTGCCGAGTATAAAACCCGCCGACGTCAATGATATTTTCTGTTTGTTCAGACCATACTGACGCGCCATATATTTCATAGTTCACATTTTCCGCTGGATGGCGCTGTGGAAGTGGGAAGTTGAAGCAAGAAGAGCGCTTTTAGACATGCCGTAAACGCATGTTGCACGTGTCAAAAGTGCACGGGGTATGCATTTTTCCCATGCATATCTCACATTTATAGTTTAACGCGAGTACGCAGCGTTTACAGAAATCGACAGCCTGGCGTTAGCACATGTACACCTGTCACTATGTTGTGATACTTGCCAGGGTTTGCCGTGGGGTCATCCACAATAGGTGAACGGGAAAAATTTCACAGGATTCCTAAGTTCTGGTTTCAATACAGACTATTAGTGCAGGTTTTACTATAGATAAGACCCGTGAAGATCCGGTATAGAATTGGTGTTCAGAAAACCATGCTTGTCGTAAGAGGGGACTAATGGGATCGGGTGGTCAGGATCGCTGGCATAGTTGATGCATGTCATCGAATCCCAAATATTGCATATGATTTCAATCACTGGATTGTCTGGTCCAGAGTCGATTATTTACAGATCACCTTCTTAGAACGGGAATACTGCTTAGTGCGGCGTTAAACAACAAACAAACAGAAACATAATCGAGGCGACCCTGCAAGATTCGACCCCAAGGTTTCTGGCGTGCACAAGGGACGCAGCTTTGCACAGCGAATTGTGGGGCCTTAGGTTATCCACTTAGTCCAGACAAAGGGAGGATCCAGCATTTTTAAAAGAGAGGGGTTTAAAATATAAAAATCCTCTCTCTGATAATTCTACTGCCTACATCATACTACATTTGGTTTTCTAAAAGAAGCATTGTCTCCGTCTTTGGTAATCATTAATAATCATTAATCAACAAAACACAAACTACTAAACGAAATAAATCATTCTATTATTCAAATGAGGACTTCCTGTACATCCCTATGTTACTTATAAGAGCACTTATCTCTTCACAGGGGGCACGGGTGGCCCAGTCGTCTAAGGCGCCGCAATTCGCTGTGCAGAGTTGCGGCCCTTGGGCACGCCAGAAACCTATGATTGTGGGTTCGAATCCTGGTTCGCCCCGATTATGTTTCTAGGTTTGTCAGCACCATACCCGTGCTCGTGGGTTTCACCGAAGTGGTAAACGTTTGAGACCTGCATCACTTTGGGTTTTCCTCCCACATTAAGCTGACACGCCGCGATATAACTGGACTAATGTTAAAAGCGGCGTTAAACCCAACTCACTCACTAGCTATCACTTCACAAGAAGCAAAGAAGGTATCAATATTTATTCAATGTGCAAGGTAACTTTTACTGCTGAAATAAATGCCAGATTTATATATACATCATAGGAAAGAGACGGGGTGGCCCTTTTGTGAAAGGCGTCATAATTCGCTTTGCAGAGTTACGTCCATTGTGAACGCTAGATACCTATGATCGTGGGTTCGAATCCCGGTTTGCCCCGAACAATGTCTGATGAGATATGTTTTTGTTTATTTATTATCTGTTCCTTTATTTTCACAACAATCACAAATAACACCTTACCGAGAAACATATTTGAGTATTCAAAATTGCATTAAAAACGTTACCGGAAAATGCAGCAAAACCTGTTTGCATTAAGTAAGCACGAAACTTTCCTCTTGATTGTATGTTAGCAGCTTTGACAAAATGATTGCCCCAATTTTAATGTATGGTTCTGATTAGTTGGTTTGTTGTTTAACGCCGCATTCAGCAGTAATCCAGCAATATGACGGCGGTCCATAAATAATCTAGTCTGAACCACACAATCCAGTGATTGACATCATGAACGCAATTGGGATACGATGACATGCATCAACCAAGTCAGCGAGCGAGCCTGACCACCCGATCCCGTTAGTCTTACGACATAGTAAAGCATAGTCGCCTTTTAAGGCAAGCATGGGTTACTGAAGACCTATTCTATTCCGGACCTTCACGGGCCGTAAGGTTCTGAAATTTGGGGATTTGAAAAAACAAATCTTATAGAAAGAGTAAATTCAAAGTTTCTTAAAATTGCAGCTGGCCTTCGCAATGGTCTCATGTGAATCTGGAAGGGAACCACGGTATATATTAATCAGGTATAAACGCTTTATCATAGTTGCAACAAATAAGGAAATCCTAAAATTGACAAACATTTTATACCCGATTATCACTCTTAATGGACCGCATATTGTTGATAAACTCCCATGGACCTGTTTTGTAAAATTGTTAACTCACCCACTTATTTCATCATTCTTAATTTAATTGTTTGATAACCCCTTTATATATTCTGTACAACAATGTCTGGCTTAAAAGGTGGAAGAAATATTTAAAGATCAACAATACCACAAAGAATCTGTTTTGTTTTTCCCTCGTTTTGACAACTCCGTTTCCAAGTTCACTTGTATATAGGGGTGACAGGTGACCATGAAGTATTGAAACATTAGTCCCAATGGGAAGGCACACTGACACAAACACACTCGTCCCGTACACCTTCACATTTGTTTGTTGTTGTTGTTTTAACGCAGCACTCAGCAATATTCCAGCTATATGACTGCGGTCTGTAAATAATCGAGTCTGGACCAAACAATCCAGTGATTGAATTCATGAGCATCGATCAACGAAATTGGGATACGATGACATGCATCAACTAAGTCATCGAGCCTGACCACTCGATCCCGTTAGTCGCCTCTTACGAAAACGTGAGTTGCGAAAGACTTATTTTACCCCGGATCTTCCTTGATGACACGTTCACATACACTTCTGAAAGTCATACGATCACCAAGGACATGAACCACCTTTGATTTACTGAAATACTCATGTACATTACGAAAGCTAACAGGAACACGAAGTCATCAGTAGCATTCAAACCCCCGGCGAAGAAGAACTAAAACTGACAAGGAAAGGGTCGACAGATCATGAACTGGTAGGTTGTAAATATTTCTTGCAAAGTAATGCGCACTAACTTAGATTTTCTTTATCTCCTCTGCCCTAATCAACTGATACTTCATCGTGATCTCATCACTCCCTCATCTGCCATTTCCAGGCGGACATGATTTCAAAACCGAAGCCGGTTCACGTCCCCAGTATTGAACATAGTAATAGAATTTTGCGGAAGCCCACTTTTTCAATAAACGTCATTCACCGCGGACGTTTTACCTCGAGACGTTTCTAGTGTATATATAGCCATTAGCTTCTGACAGATTAGCTGTGTAGGTTTGGATTACCATCAATATTACGTAGAGAGAGAGAGTGTAGCAGATGATGACGGAGAAATGATTGCTACTACTGCGCTATCCGTCCCACGATCTGGCAATACTACGCTACACCATACCACAGGAACCGCTTCAATTCAAAGAGAGAGAGAGAGAGATTCGGACAACGCGACACGTCATTGAAAACATATACGAAATCTACAACATCATCTTGTGTCTGGTTAATGGAGTTAACGAGATGCCACGATATATTGTATACATTAAAGTTACATAATAACTTTCACGCTTTAATTAATCAATTTACCTTGTGGAGTTTACTTAAAAACACAACGACGTTGTGAGAAACCGGAACGCCCTCTGATCAAATGTATCTATAGGCATCCTTGTATAGCCTGAGGGTCGGTCCAGGGTTGTTGTTGACATAGCGCCCCGGCGTCTTATGGCGACCCGTTGCCCCCAGGGTGGTCCACTAGAAGGTGTTGCGTTTGTGTGTGAACAGTCATTTTCACACTCAATAACACCAATTGAATTCTAAACAAAGTTCAAACTGTCAAATCGACGACTTGTGACTGCAATGTTATTCGATTATTATTCCAATTGAGACGTTTCACTACATCTTTGTTTAATTGGTTCCCTGGGGTACGCATGGAGGTGTTGCACGAAGGTGTGAAATGGCTGCTCTTCAGGTTGAAGGCGATGTGGTGAAATATTTTTTGTTCTCTTCAATGAATTATTGTAGAAAAAGAAACACCACATCGCCTTTATCCGAAAGAAATCTTCGGACTTGCAGTTTGCAACGTACACTTGTCTGATTACGAAAATGATGTTTATATTATATTTGTTGTATTGTTGTTATATTGTTTGTAAAAGATAACATTTGCATGAAGTAAAGGAAAAGCTCTTTCAATAAAGAACAAACGTGGTGATATTTCCATATATTTTATGTTGTGAGATATGTGATATGCGGAGGTGATAATAGAGGTAATTCTATTTTATTACTTATTAGGCGCTAATGTTACAATGTTATACAGAACAAATGGAAGTGAGATATGGAATAAACCTACAGGAAGATAAAGGAAAATCATTAAAATGGTTTCAGTATTGTGTTTCACATAGATTTCTTTCTGCCAAAGATGTACTTTAGATACAGCCCACGTTTCACGTGAAAGATAAAGAGGGGATAACAACAATGGGAGTTTTCTAAACTGAGGGGCAAAAGAAAGTGTACCGAGTTTATTTATGTGATTAACATTTGAGAGAGTTGTTGTATATGTTCATGTCTATTCAACCATCACACGTTCCTGCAACAGTTTGTAAAACGTAATGCGTGGCTGGGTATTTTTATTTTAAAATATATTGGATGGTTCAGTGAAGACTCGGGTAAGAAATGTATTTGTTACCAAGATCCTTACCATGCATCAACCAAGCAATCATGCAAAACGTTTGAAACACTATGAATGTACTTGCCCTATCTTGTATTGCGTACTTGAATATACTTTTAAAAACCTGCTGCGTAATATAACATAACAATCTTCAAATACTATATAACTGTTTTAAAAACAAATGTGACGCGGACGAGCAGTTCGTTCTAGGCTGTGTTTTGTACGTCCTCTTCTGACTTTGAATACATGACTTACTGTTCAACAGAGAAGAGCCGCTTGTCCGTTGCAGGTGAGGTGAAATGGGATTTAACGTCGCGTCCAAGATTGTAGCAACGTGTGTGTGTGTGTGTGTGTGCTTGAACTAGTCCGGACTGATGCCGATTTATAGCGCTAGCTCACTGAGATACCATGCCGCAGTTTAGCATGTATACCCCACCCAGAAGCAGTATACTGACTCCTAGCCGACCAGTCCTAGTTTTAGCCCAGTAATGAGCCAGGCAGGGAAACAACAAGGCCATCTTTTGGTATGGTAACTCAGTGGGCTTGAACTATCGGCATTAGTCCGGACTAGTACACACACACACACACACTCACACTCACCGCTTTAAAAGTGCAATAATCTTAACGTTAAATCCTATTTCACCTCTCACTCTTACATGGATGGGTGTCGACCAGCAGGTGGTTCCACTTGCGCTAAGACTATCGGAGCTCTCGGAACAGTTTAACCCGGGCTGATTGTATATGTCCCTATTTCCCGACAGTGTGCACATGCTGTATCTATTTCCCACGGGTGTATCGGAATGTGTTGTACAGAAAAACACAACACGATGAGTAGATTACGAAGAGCGAAGGATGAATTGTCTGTGACCCTCCTCAGCTTTGCGATTTCCGAGCAGACATAAACTATTAGTTCTCAAATCTGATACTGTTCCACCGAGCGATGACCGCTTTTAAAGCACCCCATCTTATACCCTAACTGCGTGTGTGCGAGTGCGTTCAAAGCGGCGTCAAACCCTAAATGCGTGTGTGCGAGTGCGTTCAAAGCGGCGTCAAAACCAACTCACTCATTTACTAGACCCAAACATAGACTGATGATAGTCGTAATGCTAAGATTATTTGTGTGGGGGGTTAAACACAACTCATTACCTCACTGACGACTACCATCAGTAGTATTCAGACATACAGACCAGACTAATGAGTTGTTTGCTTGTCTGGGAGGGGAGTCCAGTGGCTGATTGTGGCAGCCTCAGACAAGCTCCATCAGCACGGCTGTCTAGATACACACAGCAGGCAGTGTTAGGTTGCACGCAGTGCGTGGAGCTGTTGACAGGAGCTTCTGACGACCGACCAATGAGATTAACACTATCTGGAAATTGAAAATATTTTAAACAACAACCATATGTTTTTGTCAAGTTGGGTAAACTTGTTACATGAGTTCAAACCAACGCCCGAGGCGATCGCATCACTTGGTACCTTAGTGCATGTTCTTCAGACAAACTGGTGAAGAGCGTTGACGTGTCCCAGATCTGATCCCCGTTTTAGGCTTAACAGGTAGGTCCTGATATATACCCTTAACTGCCGACGGAGAACTGATTCCGGCTGCTTGTCCGCGCAGAACTGATCCCTTTATCCTATATTTGCCAGCCTAGAACAAGTTCCGGTCACCCTATACTTGCCAGCTAAGACGAGTGTTCCGATTACCCAATACGTCCTGGCGTAGAACTTGTTCCGACTTCACTATACTTGCCAGCGTAGAACTGGTTCTGGCTACCGTATGTTTGCCAAGGTAGAACTGGTTCCGGTTGGCCTATAATTGCCAGTATAGAACTGGTTCAGGCTAACCTACACGTGCCAGCGTAGAACTTCTTCTGGCTTCTCTATACTTGCCAAGGTGGAACTGGTTCCGGTTACGCTATACCAGTCAAGGTAAACTAGTTTCGGTTACCCTGTTCCTGCCAAGGAAGAACTGGTTCCGGTTACCCTATACTTGCCAAGGTAAACTAGTTTCGGTTACCCTGTTCCTGCCAAGGAAGAACTGGTTTCGGTTACCCATACTTGCCAAGGTGGAACTGGTTCCGGTTAACTTGTACTTACTAAGGTAGATCTGGTTCAGACTACCCTATACTTGCCAATGTAGAACTGATCAAATTTCCAATTTCCGTGCGCTGTCTAGCTGCGTGTAGCTGCACGAAGACGTTAGGGGTAACAATTATGATGTGATTGTGTTGTTTATTGTGAAATACCGAGCTCTAGCAATGTTTTAGCTGTATGACAGTGGCCTGTGAAAATCGACTCTGGTCCCGACGAAAGTGATTGATATTATGAGCCACAATACACGTCGAGGTACGGTGTCACTTGGCAACCACGTCACCGAGTCTGACCACCCGAGCCATGTACTCACCACCCCGGTTTCTGCGGATCACTTCCAATCCGGAGTCATTTAGACAATAGAGGTTAAGGCGTTAAAATGGTTCACCAAAGAACCAGGTACAACGTGTCCCGAAATATTTAACTATTGCTTGAATATTTTTAAAACCCGACTCCAGTAAGAGGCGACTAACGGGATCGGGTGGTCAGTCTCGCTGACTTGGTTGATGCATGTCATTGTATCCGAATTGCATGGATCGATGTTCATGAATTCAATCACTGGATTGTCTGGTCCAGACTCGAAAATTTATAGACCGCACTCATATAGCTGGAATATTGCTGAGTGTGACGTTTTCGTAAGAGGCGACTAACGGGATCGAGTGGTCAGGCTCGCTGACTTGGTTGATGCATGTCATCGTATCCCAATTTCGTTGATCGATGCTCATGAATCCAATCACTGGATCGTCTGGTCCAGACTCGGTTATTTACAGACCGCAGTCATATAGCTGGAATATTGCTGAGTGTGGCGTTAAACAACAGCAAAAAAAAGAGTAAAATCCGACTCACTTGCACAATGCACAACCAAATGGTCAAACCATGAACCAATTAGAGGCAGGGAATCAGTGGAAACCGTGTATAAACATACTTATATCTGACATACGCAGCAAGAGCGCAGTCCGTTGAAACAGAGCAGCTGGGGAGGCGATACAGAAGCATGGCACTGGTTTAATTCCAGGCTTATTAGAAGTGGGACAACACAGATATATAGATAAAATCAACAAGCCCCTGCCATGGCCGGATACCAAACAGAAGAGGTGTTGTCATGGCAGCGTCTACCTGTCAGTAGGTACACGTGACCCGGCCTCTGTACAGGTGTATACAGACGCTAGACACACTGAACGCTGACAGACGGACTTTAATTAGGGCCGATTTTGTTTTCCAAAACTCGGAAGAGAAAATGAAGACAGAGTTGTACTTATATTCTAACAGGTGTTTGAGGTGAGGTGAAATGGGATTTAACGTCGCGTCCAAGATTATTTCACTTTTATTAGCTGTTAGCGACGCGCATGTACGTGTGCGTGCGTGCGTGCGTGCGTGCGTGCGTCTTTGTACTAGTCCGGACTAATGTCGATTTTATAGTTCTAGACCACTGAGATACCTTGCGCAGTTTAACATGAATACTCAACTCAGACACAGTATACTCCGAGCCGATCAGTCCTAGTTTTAGCCCCTTGATGCCGAGCGCCAGACAAGATAACAACAAGTACCATCTTTTAACGTCATTTGGTTTGGCGAGAAAAGGTGCATCTGTTCAGAAACGTCACATTGAAAATTTAAAGAAGCTGCATCCATACTATCATTGAAACTACAGCGTCTTATACCCCTTCCACATGCACAACATGTACTCACGTTAGTAATTTTGCGACCCTTGAAGATCCGGGTTGGGATAGGTCTTCAGCAACCCATTTTTTGCCGTAAACAGCGACTATGCTGGTGGTCAGGCTCGCTGACTTGGTTGATGCATGTCTGATCTGAGGACATCCCATTGTGGGTCATGTCAGAACGACTTTTCATCTGACCAATCAGAACATAGCTTATCAGATCATTAAAGTGCTAGTTGGAATGTGATTTTTGATCGTGCAACCTCGAAATAACACACAAAGGGTATTCTGAACGATAGTTATGGGCTTTATGTCTGTATTCATACAATCTAGACCATCTGTTAGCCATTCAAGAGTGTTCTTTTGTTCAGTTTTTAGTTTTTAATCGAGTATATGTCAAAATATGTTTCGAAGCGTAGTCGCCAGTTTGAAACTCGTGCCATAAAGCTCGATTAAGCTGCCTTCTGATTGGCTATTGTCGACTTCTTGTTAGTCATTCCATTGGTCGGTCAAAGTTCGCGAAAGGTCGTTTTGACGTGACCCGTAATGGGATGTCCTCAGGCCAGATCTTTGTTTAGCGGTAGCGAAAACTAGGATCTGATTTTAATGAGATGGGTTTCTTTACAAAGTCGAATGAGAAGAGAGTTACCTTACGGAAATCTTCACTTAAAGCAAAATGTGTTTGATTTAATTTATACACAAATTTTTGACTCGTTGAAACCCAAAGAAAACACCGTCCGCCTAGCTCTAGATGTCCGCATAAAAAGTGGTATTGCTTTATACTGAATAGCGTTAGAATACAGAACTGTTGACAATTTGTTTGGTGTTGGCAAATCAACAGATACATTGATTCAAACATCCTCTGACGTTAGCCTAAACGTTAACATTGCAACATTATATACACACAGTGCAAATTTACATTTACATGTGCACCTGCATACAGACATGATGCAAATTTGCTCCTGGTGTAAATATACACATGAGTAAACGCGCTCACATGACAAGTATACTCAAGTATGTATATATTCACACGTATGCAAATATACACAAATATGAAATAAGGTGCATGTGAACGGGGTATGGGTTGCCACTTGAATATATCAGAAGAAATGTACCAAAGGATTAGAAACTGGGGAAAGGGGCAAAGTGCACTTTTTGTCGAACTAGAACTGACAATTTTAAGAAATGAAAGTATTCTTTTGAAATTGATTTGAAAGTTATCAGAAGTAGTCGCATGGCAGGGACAGTTTTTTCTCTCTTTTAAGCTTATAAGTGTCCAAAAGAATGATGACTGAGTATGGATTTACGCCGCTTTTAGCAATATTCTAGCTGTGTCATGGCGAGTGAAACGATAAATGGTCGGATGGTCTCAGAGGTTTTCAGAACTCCTTTAAGTCATGTTTTACCCCATAGTCCTGCAGATAAGTGAATATTTCAGGGAAATCCTTCACATGTGGATACAAGCACCAAAATCGGCATAAATACTCCTTAGGGATCACTCTCTTGATAAAACCCGTTAGCCACTCAAAAGATTCAAGATGGCGGCCATTTTCAAGATGGCCACCATCATATCATTTTTGCAATAAATCACCCAGTCTTATCCTATTTGAATGATCGTGATGTCGAATCATACACCAGCTGAGTTGTGGGAAAAGACAGTAACGCATATGGTGAAATAGTATTATTCTTTTTTGGATCATGGACTTGCCCATCGTTAGATATTTCCGTGAAGTTCCTTTTTCAGTGATTCAGCTATACTTCTGTGCTTGATGTTATGTTAAGCTAGTCACTGTTAGATAACTTTCAGAAACTTTTAAACACCATTCCTTAACTTTGGCGTTTACCATTTCCAATTGGCCTAGGGGGCTGATACCTCGTGCTTTAGTCACACACAGGAGTCGTGACATTTGGCCATCTCAAAGCATGGTACCACATGACCTACTGTCAACCGTCCAGTTTAACAACTTTCACCTTTAATCATTTGATTTCCTTATCTGGAATCATCCCAACTATACACATTACAAACGTTATCAAAACCTGTCGCCGCAACACTGGAAGCGTAAGGTTCAAAACCTGCATGAAATGCATCACTATCGAATTGCCATTTTGTTGTTTGTTTCATTTTAGCCACCATCAAACGTGGGGGTATACCTTTTTTTGCCCTGCGGTTTATATATTTTATCGTGAATATTAGGGCTGCTTCATTACACCGTTAGACCCGTGAAGATTCCGTGGTAGAGTAGGTCTTTAGCAACCCATGCTTGCCGTAAAATGCGACTATGCTTGTCGTCAGAGGCGACTAACGGGATCGGGTGGTCAGTTTCGCTGACTTGGTTGATGCATGTCATCGTATCCCAATTGCGTAGATCGATGCTCATGATGTCAATCATTGGATTTTCTGGTCCAGATTCGGTTATTTACAGACAGCCGTCATATAGCTGGAATATTGCTGAGTGCGGCGTTAAACAATAAATAAACAAACAAAACATTACAACGTTAAATAAACATTTACAATAATGAAGGAACGAATCAATTTACTGTGATATGCAGTGGGTATATGCGTGCATTGTATTTCTCTCTGTTGATTGTTTATATGCTATATATCTTACATGAAAATGTGATTTTCAATCGAATGTGCATATAAATGTTTTTTGATGCTTTTTAATTCATATTTTAAATAGGATGATTGTTAAATATGCTTGATATTATCAATAATCAATGTACGTTGTATACCTCAAAACACGATTTGGATTTATAGTTGAACGGAGTCGGTAGATATTTCAGTTGCTAAACAACGTGAAATGTTCTGGCCGATAGGGTTCCAAATTCTAACCGGGTTTGCCCAGTCCCGTACAGTTTATGATGCGTTGAACATACATCTGATTTTCAATAAATGTCAGATACATGCGCATCACTTGTTTATTTTATCACAGTCAAACCGACAGGCGATAGCCAGCACAATAAACTAGGTTCCAGCACGCGCCATCTATATCTAAAGTACGGAATATCTCAGATCGCGCATGTGCCACGTTCCGGGTCACGGCAAGACGACAAGTTAAAATATTGGTGTTGTCAAGCCGCTGTACTAGGCTGTACTTGCTCGGTGATGTATTACTTTGGTCGAGGTCAGGTACTAGGAAATGTACTAAACAGTTTGTTGTTTAACGCCTCAATCAATAACGCATCATTGTAGTTATACGGCTGCCTGTATGTAATCCTGTCTGGACCAGACGAACCAGTGATTGATAGTTCACGTCCCCTGTCGTCGGGGTACGATAACACACAATCAACCGCTCCGCTGAGCCTTCAGTTTATTTATATAGGTTGCTAGGGACCTATTTTTCACAAAAGAGCTAGCGTTGGTTGGGTAGCCTAGTGGTTAAAGGGTTCGTTGGGTAGCCTTGTGGTAAAGCGTTGGTTATTGATATAAATTGTATCATTGCATCTGTCTCTAAAATAGTGATATAAATATCATTGCATTTCTCCCCAATATATTGATATATATCACTGCATTCCTCTCCAACATATTCATATACATCGGTGCATTTCTCTAAAACACACTGATATATATCAGTGCATTTCTCATCAATATGTATGTATGTATGTATGTATGTATGTATGTATGTATGTATGTATCAGTGCATTTCATGCAAAACATTGATATTTTCTGGGCTTTTAAAACAATACTCCCTCGAATGATTCCTTTATATTTGTAGACAAACATTTGTTGTGTATATTATAATTTTGTGTCCGTCAGTTTATACTTGTATACTTATACAGTGCACTTAGCCTTCAAGGACAATCCTATACAATATTCGTTGATGTATTGGTTGAGTCTTGTTACATTGTGTAACAACAGGCATTCCTGTTTTGAGTGAGCGAGTGAGTATGGTTTTACGCCGCTTTTAGCAATATTCCAGCAATATCACGGCGGGGGACACCAGAAATTGGCTTCACACATTGTACCCATGTCGGGAATCGAACCCGGGTCTTCGGCGTGACGATCGATTGCTTTAACCACAAGACTACCCGACCGCCCCTCCCGTTTTGATGTTTGAACTCTTGACATTGACCCGTTGATGCATGCAGGCTAGGTTAATGACATGTACATTATATACAAGCAAGTTGTATACTTATTACTTCTTCACTTTATGTTACCTAAAACACACTCCAAACGTCGAGACACTAAAGCAAACCTGGAGGCCGAATGGTCCTAAACGCCGCATCTTGTTGCGCAGACAGTTGCGCCCCTTGGCCGACGATGGATTTGAATCTGAGATTGTGGTCCTTGATCCAATAGTACGATACCCGTGCTCTTGGGACTGACATATAGTCCCAGAAAAAAGTATCTTATTTAAAAATATATATCAATATAGGAAAAATAAAATCCAGATGGAGCCCAGAACGATCCTTTAGTTTCAGATCTGATGTAATCTAGACTTGCCAAATTATTCTACACTTGAATTGGACTCCTTTTTCAATTTTTTCTCTAGGGTCTGGGAGACAGACTAGGGTTTCGCCCAATACTGCATGTATGCACCTATAGACAGTGGAAAAAGTTCAGCATGCTTACTATATATAATGCCTTAAAAAATAGACATTTTATTTATTGTTTGTTATTTAACACCGAACTCCACCAGACAATCCAGTGATCAACGATCCACGTCGTGGTGTACGATGATACGTCATCAACCAAGTCACCGAACCTGACCATCCGGTCCATGTGGTCACCTCTTACCTCTAGCATAGGTTGCTGGGTACCAGTGCTAACCCGTTTACAATTGACATACTCACATTGAATTACAGAAACCAAAATCGAGTATGGAATGACACTTCATAACTGCTCTAAGGCAATACGCCCTTATAACTGCTGCCTCCGCTTCTTTGCGCCATAGGGTCTAGTCTTGGAGCCCCCACCTGGAGAGTGGAAGGTTCCGGGTTCGATCCCCGGCCGCGCCATACCAAAAGAAGTTAAATTATGGTACTTATTGTTACCCTGTCTGGCGCTTGGCATTAAAGGGGATTAAGCAAGGACTAGTCGACTCGGAGTCAGTATACTGTGTCTGCGTGGGGTATTCATGTCAAACTGAAGCATAGTGGTCGCTATATAAGTGCAATAATCCTGGACGCGACGTTAAACCCCATTTCACCTCACCACCTCATTGCAATATAGGAAGCACCGGTGGGCCAGTCTAAGGAACCTCAATTTTCTGTGTAGAGTTGCGGCCCTTGGGTACGCTAGAAATCTATGATCATGGGTTCGAATTCCGGTTCGCTCCGATTATGTTTCCAGTTTTTCAACACCATAGCCGTGCTCGTGGGTTTCACCAAAGTGGTAAACGTCTGAGACCTGTCGGGCTTTCCTCCCACATTAATCTGACACGCCGTGGTATAACTAGTTTACAGTCACAAGCGGCATTAAACCCCACTCATTCACTCTTCGCATCGTGTGATCTAACTCAGTGTCTGCAACCATCTTAGGAGCATACAGTATTCTTCATCAAACAGGTCTCGGTAGCATCGTAGACATTGATCAAAATGATTTCCATGTAATGTGCAGATATTGCCAATAGACACGAGTACATGGAAGTCAGGTATCTAGGAAACTAAAAAGGGGCCTCGCTAAAGTCTCCAGGTGTGCAAGTTCTACAGCTATTCCCACATACAACCATCAGTGCGCACGTCCGCCATCACGTCATTCACACGTGGCAGTGCAGGGTGTGCATCGAAGGTCATACATAACTGACATTGTTCTAATTCTCACATTTGAATCGGGCATTGTTGCTGGTTTATTTACACACAATTACCCAGAGAGCTAATGCATTAAACGATCTGAACATTATGAGCGGAACAAAAGTCGTAAAAACAGGGAACAAATAGTCAATTGTCGGGAAAATTAATACGTTCTGCCGGCAACGTGCAGAGAAGTCGAGATAAATATCATACAGAAATTACAATACAATAAACACGTCATAGAAACTCTTTTTTCCGCTTCCGATCTTACGACCTCATCTCCGAGTCATAATTCGTGTCTATTGTCTTTTCCTTGCGACCGGTATATTATCGCCTTCTATTCCGTGCACAGCCCAGGCGGTACCAGATAACTTGCTCCTGAAACAGCTTGACTGGTACCACTGGCGGTACACAGAACTAGTTATGCGCTATTATATAGCGGCTAGACAGAGCCCGGTCAATGCAACAGCGACACAGTTGGAACCATGTTTCCAGGAGAATGAGTCTCTTACCCTGAAACAACATTCGTTTTGTTTTGCATTAGAAACTGTTTCAAGTTTTGTTTGCTTATTTGAACATCCGTGAGTTTTCACAAAGATAGATTGTTTGGGTTTCTTGAAATAGAGAAACTTTGTTGACACGTGATGACTAAAAAGGTTAAAAGTGGAATAATAAAGGTGAACACAGTTCTTTGAAGTAGCTGAAAATAAAAACAAGTTATATTTTACAAACAATTTTGACATAGTTACAATAAATAAAATAAAGTTCATACAAGTACATACAAGCAAACAAACGGTTTCAAAGGAGACAGACCACCGAATATAAAATCATCTGGGGTACAAAAGACCGCCTCCGTGGTCTAGTGGTAGAGCATGGTATTTGTTGTTACCCTGCCTGGCGCTTGGCATAAAGGGGCTAAACCAAAGACTCGACTCACAGCATACTGTGTCTGAGTGGGGTATCCATGTTCAACTGCTGCATGATATTTCAGTGTGCTAGAACTATAAAATCCGTCCGGACTAGTACACACATGCATGCACGTCGCTATATAAGTGAAATAATCTTGGACGCGACGTTAAACACCATTTCACCTTACCTGTGGTACAAAATACAAGTCCATCTAGGGACATCACCATCAGTCCATTCCCCGTCCACAAGCAAATACACCCCACCCCCAAGCACATCCCGATGGGGTGTGGAGTAACAAGCAGGGTCAGATGCGTCACTTGTAAGGGTAACAGTTAATGTTTTCCCGCCAAGCGATTCGTATCTTGAAAACGTTTGATGAAAATGTCAGTGTGACCTCTGAGGCGACCTGTAACCATTTAGATAGTTTGACGATACCCCCGGGCAAGAAGCGAAGTCTTGATGAGGGGGGTGGGTGAGAGCGAGACTACTTATACTGGTTGTGTAAGAACACAGGTGTTAACAGCTACTGGTGGTGGAAGCAGGGATGCGGAGATCGGAGGGGACCTGTTCGTTTCTGGATGTGCGCTATTCTGCCTGCATGTCTTGGATCAGTGAGTGACTGACCGGATGTGTGATTTCGAGATTTTGAAAGCAGTTCAACTGTACCACAGCGTGTCAGATTTATGTTGGAATGAATGAATACCAAATTGATGCGTGTGTTGTAATTGTTTATTTTCAACTGTGAATACATTTGGATTCGAACCCGGGAGCAAGTGATGATGGAAGCCAATTGACTTAACTTTACATGGCGAATTCCCGCGCCTCAGACCAGCCATCCCGGACCCCCTAATTGTTGGTTGGTTGGTTTGTTGTTTAACGCCGTACTCAGCAATATTCCAGCCATATGACGGCGGTCTGTAAATAATCGAGTCTGGACCAGACACTCCAGTGATTAATATCATGAGCATCGATCCACTCCTAATGGAATAACCTGAAGAATCAGAACTGAAGTGATTTGGACTCCGAACCTACAATCAGAGTGAGTGAGTATGGTTTTACGCCGCTTTTAGCAATATTCCAGAATATCGCGGCGGGGAACACCAGAAATAGGCTTCACACATTGTACCCATATGGGGAATCGAACCCAGGTCTTCAGCGTGACGAGCAAACCTATGCCGCTGTTTAACATATACTAAGTTCTCAAAGAAACGCACTTCTCATGTTGTAACTTCCGATGTCACTGGAATCCAATATAAAGTGATCTATTTGCACAACAAAAGACACAGTGCTAGAATACCATATCTAGAAATAAAAGTTCCTGGCATCGTTTTTAGATCCGAACACTGAACGGACACTGTACCATATACTAGTATTCATATCCATGAGACAAAATGACCAGAATGTGACTTTCTGAGGACGTGCTAAGAGCAACATGCACGCTTTTAATGTGAATATGGAGTGTTGGGTGCTGAAGGTACCCATGAAAGTGAATCGAGGCGACAACCACCCGACAGTGATCTGAGTGACGGAATGAACCAAGTCCAGATTAGGCACAATCGATCGTCACTGAGTATTGATCATGATTGAAGCTGGAAAACATGGCAACATGAATGGCAATGGCACGAGATCTACAGGTTCACCACACTACGAGTTACCGTCTTACAGCACGTAATGCACAGCACGTAGTGCACAGTATCGCCCAAGAAGCGAACGTCAACGTGTAACGTTTTAACCGCAAGTGAGCGAGTGAGTGAGTATGGTTTTACGCCCGTTTTAGCATTATTCCAGCAATATCACGGCGGGGGACACCAGAAATGGGCTCCACACATTGTACCCATGTCGGGAATCGAACCCGGATCTTCGGCGTGACGAGCGAACGCTTTAACAACCAGGCTACCCTACCGCCCCTTTAACCTAAAGACATGGATGCCGTTGTACAAAGCGATCTTAGCGCTAAGGTGAACGTAACGCCCATAACATAGACTTGCGACAGTCGTAGCGCTAGGGTTGTTTTGTGCAAAGACACCATGATCATGATCCATGATCCGCCAACGCCACCTACCAGCGCCAACTACTGCCAGGCAGCCAATTAGAACCCACCACAGACCTGTGTCGGCAAACACTGCGTCGGTTGTCAACGGCAAATCTCAGGTGGCGACGTCTAAAGTTTAGGATGTGCGGGCCGACCGGCCCTTGTTTCATCCCTTCAATGCCTAGCGCCAAAAGGGTAACAACAAGTATATTTTAACGAAAATCTTTTGGTAAGGGGATTAAACCACCGACCCTCCGCTCTCCGGGCAGACACTCCATCCACTACACCAGGAAGGCGGTCCCGTGAGAAGGAAATATATATCAGTGCCTTGGGCCAAAGTCCTTGTGACAGAATGACGACAGCGACACGAAAACAGGTTTCACGCGTCTTATATATGAATTAGAATAAGCTTGAGAAGGAATGAAGGTTAACGGGGAAATTCGGATCATACGTCCCAGGTTATAAGACCTCCACGGCTGTACAATGTCAAGACGCGAACACAGCCTGGTCAGCTGGGTATGCTTCGCTAGCGCTACTCAGCGTAGCGCCAGCGCAGCATACCCAGGGAACCAGGTTGGACGTGAACACAGCATCATTTAACCATACCAGAAACCGATGATGAAAAGATTCTCCTCGATCTGTGAAAACCATTCCGCCGACTGGTGCTTTTATATCTACCAAAGTGGTAAACGTAAACGACCTATATTAATGACAACGACGTACGACAACAACCTCTCACAACGACCAACGAAAATGACCTACGTCAAATGGGCTTTCCTTCCATGTTGGGCGTAGACGTCGTGATGAATCTGAAACCCCATAATTACCTCACTCATTAACACGCGCTCTCCAGGTCAAAGTGCATCTGCCCTGGTGGATTTGTCTGTCGTCCAGTGTGTCTACTCAATAGTTACCCACAGCTTCAGCACCTCACATGAAACGATCCTGATGACACGGGGTAATCAATAGATGACGTCACAATACCACGAACTAATAAATGATGTCATTATAATGATTCTTTACTGTTAGCTTCTTCAGTGTACCACTACCGTATTTCCTGTTATAAACGCCGATCTAGGGCTGGGCTCTATACGAAATATATGCTGAACCTCTATCAACTACCGGGCCAGTTATTGGGATTCCGGAATAGAATAGGTCAACCCATGGTCAACCTAGGCAACTAAATACATCGGTGGTCAAGGTGACTCGGTTAATTGTGTGCAATGGTACCCCGGTGGAGTGGGGCGTTGCCCTCAATATATACCTCTGGTTTGTCTGATCCAGACTCGGTTATTTACGGGCCCTTGTAATATAAACTAGCGGGGTGTGTGTATAAACGAGCGCCAGACAGGGTAACAACAAGTACCATCTTTTAACGTCTTTTGGTATGATCGAACCCCGAACCTTCCGCTCTCCGGGCGGACGCTCTACCACTAGACCACGAAGGCGGTCTCGATGACGTGGTAGCTTATTGGACGTATAGCTGACGCGATGGTCGGGAGTTATCCTCTTGTAGTGGATTCCTTGCACTAATCGGACGTAAGCCAGGGATGGTGCGGGCTGTCACAGTTCCAGTCTGAAACCGGTGAACCAGATGGACATGATTATCTTGCTGACGGGACATTATCCGTGGACGTCCAGAACGAGGTCGGTACCTGATATTTCAGATCTGTTGGCACCGACCCCATAGTGACTGCATGGCTAGGGCTGGGAAGAGTCCAAATTTACTACCCGGGTACCCACCCCCTATTACCCGATAGGTAGGTACCCATTGTAGGTCTCATTAGATGTCTCAAAATGTCCGATTGGGAACATTTTTAGCATAGCCATGGCAACACGTATTTTCAGGTCATTCATACACTGAAGTTGAATTAAGTTATGTCTTTTTTCAGCCTTATGAAAAATCAGAAGGAATGGGTGCATAGTCAGAAAGAAATGCAAACATTAGTGACTTGTAGTGTAACCATCGAGTTCTAGATATGTTTTGTCATTAAACAATATATCACGTGACTAACCACGGGTACCCGAGTTACCCGCCCCAGCCCTTGTGACTGCAGCAAAGTTTTGTGCAATTCCGGTTTCAAGAATTCCCGACGCAATTTATCGATTTGTTTGAACTGACTCGGTCCCACGTGGAATGTGCTTGTGTGACGAATGTCTCACTAATGGGATTTTAGGCATGCAATGACCGGGATGCACGTGAAATGTCAGGTTCATCATGCATAATCATAACAAAGCGTGTGTACATGTTAATATTATGCATGTGTCTTAAAAATCAATTTTTTTTAATGTGTTTTTTTAATGATGCTTAGGTTTTCCCCTCGCTAGTATAGCTCGAATATTGCTGACTGTCGCAAACAATCAATAGTTGTTTTTTTCCAAAGTAACAAATCGTTAACTGTATATTATTAATATATAACAGTAATTGTCATTGCTTTTCAGCACTGGAAACATGATCTCATTCTGTGTTCCAGCGAAAATACGAAGGGCCGGATCTCAGTTAACTCCGGTTTGTAATCGAGTATAGATTTGAGAGAAGAAAATAATATAAGCACAAAGCACAAATCGCACTTGGATTAAAACCCAAACTCGTAAGAACTCAGCACCGAACACGCCGTCCTCCACGCAAGTGTAAAGCCACGTGTTAATAAGAAGCCTTCATGATAAAAGACACCAGTAATTAGGATGCATATTACATCTCATAAAAGCAGCACTTACATAGTGGGCTATAACCCGCGTGTAGAGCAGGACCAATTGACTCTACGAGGCCACCCTAATTAACTAACTAACACCGTTAGTGTAGATTTAATTACCTTTCAAAACTAATGTTCACGGTGGCGACGCAATGTCTGCAAAAAAATAATAAAAAATAATATCATGTATCCCAACCCGCTATGATAAGTAGTCCATATAGATATGAATTTCAAAAGGTGTTTGAACATGCATAATGATATGCCGCGCTGGTCGTTATGTCATGGCAGGGTGTCCTGCGAAGGCATGTAATGCGTCTGTGGCACCTTAATGGACTTGTGGGGATTAGAGGAATATTATAGGAGCATTTGATAGACTCATTTTCCATAAAACTGTCAGCGGAAAAAAATTTCAGGTGGTGCACGGACGTATATACGTCTGTGGGTGGTGTCTTCTTTTAGATGTTTCAAATTATACCCATTTGGGGAAGTAAAAATAACGCGGACAATCAAAAGTGCTATCTTGTGGAACAATTCTAGGATACTGATTAAAGGCATTGGAAACTCAGTCGAGCAGCGTCTCATCGGGCCACTCTGCTGTCGGGTTATGCTGAAGGAGCCGCATAAGACTGACTAGTGGTCGATACTGTGAGCACCGATCGCGTTGTCGAGGTACATGATGACACACGATACGCACGGTTGGTGTTGGTCTCTCCTCCCACCCCTACCCCACGGTGGGTTGTCACCTTTCCAGGCTCTTCACATACCCAGCCTCTTTCATAATTAATTGGTTTACGAATCGTAAAATGTCACAAACGCAAGAATTTGCGGGGAAAAGAGTCTGTTTTAAGTAACAAAAGCGTTCAGGAGGCACCGAGAGTACATTATTGGTCGCATTGTACAATAACAACGCGTATCTATATATTCTATAGCACAGAATCCCAAAGTTAAGAGATCATTTCATGTCAGTGTTTTGTTTATTTGTTGTTTACAGCCTCACCCAGCAATATTCCAGCTATATGACGGCGGTCTGTAAATAATCGAGTATGGACCAGGCAGTCCAGTGATTGACATCATGAGCATCGATCTACGCAATTGGGATACGATGACATGCATCAACCAAGTCAGCGAGACTGACCACCCGATCCCGTTAGTCGCCTCTTACGACAAGCATAGTCGCCTTTTACGGCAAGCATGGGTTGCTAAAGACCTATTCTACCCCGGATCTTCACGTGTCATCAGCTTGAAGTGGGAGGAAAGCCCGATGTGATGCAGACTTACAAGATTACCATTTTGGTGAAACCAATGAATATGGGTATGGTGCTGACGAACCTAGAAACGTAACTGGAGCCAACCTGAGATTCCAGCCCATGGTCTTAGGTTTCTGGCACGCCTTAGGAAAAGATTCTGTACAGCGTATTGCGATGCCAAAGACGACAGTGCCACCCGTTTTGAATACCACTATTGTACACAGGGTTTACAAAAAGCGTGCATGAAAACAATTTTGGATAATGGAATAATATCATTGTATTTAAAGAATGTGTACACACAAATGCGTATGATGTTTTTGGTGTGTTTAATTATGTCGTAAACGGCTGGTTTGACAGTTTGTTTGGAATTGTTTCTTCCCAGAAGAAAAACTCTGATTGTTCTACATGCCTTGGTAAAATTGCTGTATAGATAAACTGTATTTGCCACTTTCGAGCATATTCTCATATATAATATATGGCTATATTTCCATAGCTGTTCTTCCTACAACAAAGCCGGTCGCTGTGATAACGCTGCAGAGAGCTCAAGGCGGCGCCAAATTTCACACATTCGCCCACTCTATTGTCCTCGGAATCCACGCAGTGCATGGAGTATTTACACATGTATACTTAAGCGACAATGATATCTAATCTCTGACATTCTTCTCGGATTAGGAGGCGCTGTTATGATTTTCCCGACATGTCATGCATCTACTCTTGAAAATGTTTACAGAATTCTTGACTGTGGATTAGTATCGTGGCAAACAAACTTGACCCAGAAGCGAAACAAAAATAATTCAATAATTCTTACGAATTCTTTTTCGAGAATCTGGACTCGTGAGCATAAATATGTATGTGCGACCTATGATGGGTGTATACAGTTGGCCTCATACATAATTCATGACGCAAACCAACTTCCGTCGTGGTGGTGTTTCCAGAGGCTGGTCCATTGTGACAAGAGGGGGGATTGGTGGGTGGAATTAACACGTGAAATGTGTGAGAATACAGTATCCAGGTTCTGTAGCTCACCTGTATCAGACCTCAGATAATACAAGGTGGAGCGGTGAAAAGGTGTTTAACGTCGCGTTCAAGGTGCACTTATATAGCGACGTGGATGCACGCGTGTGTGTGATTAGTCCGGCCTAATGCCGATTTTATAGTGCTGAATGCCTACTGAGATACCATGCCTCAGTTTAACATGAATACCTCACTCAGACACAGTATACTGACTCCGAGCCAACCAGTCCTTATTTTAGCCCCTTTAAGCCGAGAGCCAGACAAGGTAACAACAAGTAATTCTTTTAACGTCTTTTGTTATGATGCAGCCGGGGATCGAACCCCCAACCTTCCACTCTCCGGTCGGGCGCTCTACAACTAGACCACGGGGGTGGTCCAGATCATACACAGGTTGACTGGTAAAGTAGAATAACTCAAAGAGATAACGGTCCTTTGTTTACACAATAGACGATCTCACAGCACATTCATTACATTACACAATGATACATGCATAGTGTGTTATGTATAGGGCCAAGTTACACGTTTATCAAGACTGCCATAGAGATCTACTGGCAGCCACACAGTTCGGGAAGGTCAATGATCGAAGTTTTGTCAGTTGAATAATACAAACACAAACTGTCACTTGTGGACATACGGTAAAATTATACCTGGAGGGCTAAATGCAGAATTTGTTGAGCAATTGGCAAAACTGAAATTGTAAATATGGCTGCCATTGCGGCCATGTTTAAAATTGGAACGTCATTCTGAAGGAAACATAATTATTCACCGTCTCATTTCCATTTAAAACTCCAACGTTTCAGGGGAAATGTAGACCATGTAGCAAAACTAGAAAAACAGGGATATAAAGTAGGCTCTGTGGTTCAAGCGATGTCGTACATGTTTAAAAAATACGTCGGAGGAAGTGAGGGACGGACAACAAACAAGGTGACACGACATAAGCACACTTGACTTCCAGTCAGGTGTGCATAGCAGGTGAACGTCCGATCTCCCAGACGGTGAGTAATACTTGATTGTTGCGTGGTGGTTAGCAGATCTCACATATTCTCACATGAATCACGGTGGAGTGTAACGAAGTGCTAGCAGGTAAAACAGTAGCAATCACAGCGGGAGCATTCATTCGTCATGGAGGTACGGTGACAGCTAGCGTATTCCGCCATATCTGTGTCCTGGAAACCTAACCTGGATGTTGTAGTGAGTGAGTGAGTATGGTTTTACGCCGCTTTTAGCAATATTCCAGCAATATCACGGCGGGGGACACCAAAAATGGGCTTCAGTCATTGTACCCATGTCGCGAATCGAACCCGGGTCTTCGGCGTGACGAGCGAAGGCTTTAACCACTAGGCTACCCGACCGCCCCTGGATGTTGTAAAATCTGGTGCTATCACAGGGTTTTCGACTGACCTTCCCTATTTGGGTTTCTTACGGGGTGGTAGAGTAGCCTTGTCGTTTAAGCGTTCGCTCGTCACGCCTAAGACCAGAGTTCGTTTCCCCACATGAGTACAATGTGGGAAGCCAATTTATGGCGTTTCCTGCTTTGATATTGCTTAAAATGGCTAAAAGCGGCGTAGAACTATACTCACTCATTCTGACACAGAGTTTGTGTTCGACACGGCTACTAACAACGTTTCACTCATATGACGTTGTGGTACCTTATATGGGAGGAAGGCGACGCTGGTCGTTGACGTTTACCCATTTGAAAACCAATAGCGCGACCAGGAGCCATCATGGTGGAACCCTTGATCCCAACAGCTAAGGCACACAACTCTGGGTTATAACGTGACTATAAGGACAACTCTACAAGCATGCATACACCCCAGTACACAAAGCACCGGATACTTATTCTGTCGTGGGCATCGGATCTCATCCCTGATAGCATCTGTTGTAATAAACTACTCAAAAGAAGTTAAAAAAACCCACCGGATTCTTTCATATCACTATAGTCAATCTGTCATGCTACTCAAAAGAAGTTAAGACCCATAAAGATCCAGGGTAGGTCTTCAGAAACCCATGCTTGCCGTAAAAGACGACTACGCCTTGTCGTAAGAGGCGGCAAACGGGATCAGGTGGTCAGGCTCGCATGTCTTCGTATCCCAAGTGCGTGGATCGATGCTCATGATGTCAATTACTGGAATGTCTGGTCCAGACTCGATTATTTACATACCGCCATCAAACAAACAAAATAAAAAAATAAAAACACTCGATTCTTTCATATTACAATAGTTAAATTATCATGCCATGATTTTTATTAGCTCACCTGATTGGAGGTTTAGATGAGTGAATGTCATGACAGATTAACTATAGTAATATGAAAGAATCAGGTGTTCTTTAACTCCATTTGAGTAGTACCCATGCACACTTGTCCGAGTAACATCGTACAACACACTTTCGTTCAGGTGAGCTAATAAAAATTCGATCTGTTCCCCTTCTAAAACGATATAGATATGGGTATTCCCTTACCACTCATCGCACCCGGGAGACTCGCCCACCGCGTTTTGACCGTGTCCCTTCACTGCCAAGTGTAAAGAGGTCGTTCTGCTGGATCGAGTCATGATGCTGTGGTACAGCCCTCCAATACCTGCATGGTTGTCACTGAAGGCGATATATTTGAACATGTCGGTACTATCAAAGGGTTTACCTGGATGCGGGAAGGTGAACCCAGGTGTGAAATAGGTGAAGAGGTGCTTCACCGGTAATTCGAGAAGGGGGCATCTCAACAATAGCAAGGAAGATATCGGGATTTAAATTGCAGAAATATTTGACAGCAGGTTACAATTCCCGATCCCGTATTTATTCAGCGTGTTCCCGTCAATAGTCTTCTATTATCTCATTATTTACCTCGGAATTCATTATGTACCTTGAAATTAAATGTATGCAGTTTTAAGGGAGGGGGCTATTCACAAACACCGATAAGGAATAATGTTTCGTCTATTAGTAACCATGGTGAGAGGATATATAGGATGTCCGAGTAGCAAGAGGTTAAAAAGGGAAATCTTCGTCTTTCTTTACATGTTCACATACCGTAAATCTTATTTAAATGCTTCAATCAAATAAACGCCAACGCTAATTATAAGATTTAACGGGGAGCTAATCTCCACTTTCTGGAACCTATTTCAAGTGTAGGTCTTGAGCGAGTGAGTGAGTTGGGTTTAACACAGCTTTAACGGTATTCGAGTTATGTCACAGCATCTCAGCTAAATGTTTGTGGAAAGCCAGAAGTGATGCAAGTCTCAGAGGTTTACTACTCAGGTGAAATCCACAAGCACAGGTATAATGCTGACAAACCAAGAAACATAATCGATAGGGGGAGATCCGAGTTGAAATTGGTGGACCATGCTTTTCATAAGAGGGACCAACGGGATCAGGTGGTCAGGCTTGCTGATTCATGACATGGTATATCAGTTGCGTAGATCAATGCTCATATCAATCTTTCGATTGTCTGATCCAGACTTGATTATTTACAGATCACCATCATATAGCTGTAATACTGCTGAGTGCAGCTTTAAACAACAAACAAACATACAAACAGAAACATTATCTAGGAGACCAAACCCAAAGTTTCTGAACTGCACAAGGGACGCTGTTTTCTACAGCCGATTGTGGGGCCTTAGACGACTAGGCAACCACATAGGGGTAAGTGAATTGGGTCAGAGACAATATCTCTGTCTTGTCATTAACAATCACAAAAAGTGAGTGAGTATGGATTTTATATGGCTGCTTGCAATATTCCAGCAATATCAGGGGGACACCAGATATAGGCGCCACACATTGTACCCATGTGGGGAATCAAACCAGGGTCTTCAGGATGACAACCGAACCATAGGGCTACCACAGCCTCCCCATAAAATTGGAATTTGCAGCACACACGTTTCGTCTCACTTGCTGAGACTGCCAGTGTGTTGGAGCCAAGTGCCTCTTTAAATTAGTTCAATAAATGACATCACTGCTGATATTAACCATGAACACAATGCCTCACCTCTTTCTGTGAGTGAATAATGTTTTACGCCACAGTCAGCAATATTCCAGCTATAATACCTTGGCCCCTAAATGATTGAATCTGGGCTGGACAAACCACTGGTTGACAGAATGAGCAATATTCTGCAAGGTCCACATGATCACACACAGGTCCCACTCTGCAGTCACCCAATGGTAATTCTAGTCACATCTTACAAACAACAGGCACTGGTATCCCCATGGGAAAGCCTGTTCTGACAAAGCTGTGAGTATTCTTGCAAGATGAACACAATTGAATATGCTGCGTCACACATATCATACTGATTGATATTGATCTTCATCTAAACACCATACGCCAAACACAAGCTACACAATGTCGATGTAATGTCCGTTGTTTATTTACAAAATATACAATTACAAAATGTTCTTGAAAATATGCTTGACTGTCACAATTACATGATTTGGTCCGATGAAAAATGATGTGAATACACTGAAGAGGATGGCACAGATGAAACCATGCAGGTAAACTGCTGACTGCTGAATATCTACATGATGCATCATTATATGAATGAATACAGTGACACCTGCCAGTCCTTACCCTCTCAGTGCAGAAACCTTGCACTCCAGACTTACAAACGTCAAAAGTGACATTTCTATGTACCTATGATTCATTTATACCACAATTTCAAGAGGAACAGTACTGTCGCAATTATGTGGTTTCACTGTATCAGTGAATGAGTGAGTCTGGCTTTTAGCACTAATCCAGACAGATCACAGCTGGGATAAACCAAAAATGGTCTGCACAGATGTAGGGAATCAAACCCAGGTCTTCTGGGTGACGCATGCCCTGTCTCCCCCTCTGGATCTGCCAGTGGATCCTCTTCATTTGAGAAAGTTGCCTCTTTACACACTGCCTTGACACTGACTGCAGATTCCAACCCAAATACATACACTCATACTCTACAAAGCCCCAGTCCGAAAACATTCAGCACTGATGGTATTGTCCAAACAGAAACTACATCCCTCATCACAATCAGTCCTCCAAGGAGGTTGAGAGGTAGAATATCAAACATGCAAAGGGATAGCTGCTTAAGCAGTTATGTTCATTTTCAACATATACATTCATATGGAAATTACCTCGTTCTTTATCACTCATGTGCATGTGCTTTGGCACCCAATCAGCACCATAGAGACCGTCCCTACCAGAAGATTAGTCAAATGTGGATTATTACACTTTGGCCAAATATTACCATGCCCCATAATGCCCGGACATGCTTATCAGAGTGCGTAAGTGGGTAAATATTTCTTTATGCCACATCAGCAAACTCATAGCCATCATAACTGAGAACTGGTTCTTGTACCTATCAACTGGGATAGCTACCACAATATACTGAAACTGATCTTAAAGGTTCTCCTCAGTGATAAACTGCATGCAAGGTCAACCTTGCCCAGAAACTTGGAATACTGTCTGATGTATTCTAACAAGGCAGTCAACACACATCCATGTTAGAACAGGTTCAATGGTATGATGGGTAAGGGTGTCAGTTCTCTGCATCCTCTACATCCTCATCCTCCTCGTCCTCCTCGTCCTCCCCATCCTCCTTGACCACATCCTGCTCCTGTTTCCAGCGTTTGGCCAGCGCCAGCAGCTTCAGGTTGGGTTTCGCCGCCTCCTCGTCGGGGAAGATGTAGTCATAGTATTCTTCCCACCCAGCTTCCGTCTGAAGCCAGAAAGGAACATAATTCAGAGACTTCAAAATACAATCTCTAGAGAACAACCATTTCTAACACAAACCCAATCCCACCTAAAATCTAAAGACTCAAAAGACACAAACCAAAATGAGAAAATCCAAGAGAATCAAGGTTTACCTCCTCAGAATAAATGATAACTGGGTTAGCATTCTCGACAATCACAATTAATATCAAGGATTTGGACGTCACTGTGAGAATAATCTTGTATTTTTACTTTATTTTTATTTATCCTATTATTAATTTTCAAACTCGAGTGCTGATTGAGACCTATACAACAAAGTAGTCCACTGCTATTGGTGATACTGACCCCGTCTTCTGTCTGTATCTTCCTCCTCTTCTTCACCTTCTGTGGCATCAGCTTCTGCACCACCTTCTGCGTCTCACCGTCACCGTTCTCCCGCTGTGGAGAGGGAACAACTTCAATCAAAATCAGTCTGGGAATAAAAGCTTTGGCTCTGACATAATTAAGGAGGCAGGCACTAAAGGTCTGTCCATCTTTGAAAGTAATAAACACAAACAAGCCTAAAAACGATTTATTAAGCATTAATTTTGCATTGAAGAATTTTTGAAAAATACACTAATGAAAACATTCTTTGATCATGTTACCTGCTCACATCTGTACTGTAGTCTGTCCTTATTTCTCCATCCGTTTTCCTAGTCTGTCCTTACTCCCTCGTCATGTACTCTAGTCTGTCCTTACTCCCTTGTCATGGACTGTAGTCTCTCCTTACTCCCTTATCATGTACTCAAGTCTGTCCTTACTCCCTCGTCACATACTCTAGTCTCTCCTTACTCCCTCATCATGTACTCCACTAGTCTCTCCTTACTCCCTCGTCATGGACTCTAGTCTGTCTTTACTCCCTCGTCATGGACTCTAGTCTCTCCTTACTCCCTCGTCATGGACTCTAGTCTCTCCTTACTCCCTCGTCATGTACTCCTCTAGTCTCTCCTTACTCCCCCGTCATATACTCTAGTCTTTCCTTACTCCCTCGTCATGGACTCTAGTCTGTCTTTACTCCCTCGTCATGGACTCTAGTCTCCCATTACTCCCTTGTCATGGACTCCAGTCTGTCCTTACTCCCTCGTCATGGACTCTAGTCTGTCTTTACTCCCCCGTCATATACTCTAGTCTTTCCTTACTCCCTCATCATGGACTCTAGTCTCTCCTTACTCCCTCGTCATGGACTCTAGTCTGTCTTTATTCCCTCGTCATATACTCTAGTCTGTCCTTACTCCCTCATCATGTACTCTAGTCTTTCCTTACTCCCTCATCACATACTCTAGTCTGTCCTTACTCCCTCGTCACATACTCTAGTCTCTCCTTACTCCCTCATCATGTACTCCTCTAGTCTCTCTTTACTCTCTCGCCATGGACTCTAGTCTGTCCTTACTCCCTTGTCATGTACTCAAGTCTGTCCTTACTCCCTTGTGATGGACTGTAGTCTCTCCTTACTCCCTCGTCATATACTCTAGTCTCTCCTTACTCCCTCGTCATGGACTCTAGTCTCTCCTTACTCCCTCATCATGGACTCTAGTCTGTCTTTACTCCCTCGTCATGGACTCTAGTCTGTCTTTACTCCCTCGTCATGGACTCTAGTCTGTCTTTATTCCCTCGTCATGGACTCTAGTCTGTCTTTATTCCCTCGTCATGGACTCTAGTCTCTCCTTAACCCCTTGTCATGGACTCTAGTCTGTCTTTATTCCCTCGTCATATACTCTAGTCTCTCCTTAACCCCTTGTCATGGACTCTAGTCTCTCCTTACTCCCTCATTATATACCCCTCTAGCCTGTCCTAACTGCCCCGTCCTACTACCTCAAACTCCTGCCACGCCTCCAGCAGCATCAACCTCTCCTCCTTGTCCTCGGCTGACTTGAGGGTGCTGTTGGCCTCGCGGTACACCTTCCGCACCTTGTCATATGCTGTGTCCTCACCCGTAGACTTCTCAAACTGGGCAAAACTAATCCACACCTGTAAACATGACAATTAACGTCTTTAGGTAGTAAGATAAGCTCATTAAGTAAATGATGGCACTAAAATGCCAGTCAAGCTGCAGATGTCCAGATAATCTGTGTATTACAATCAGCAGTAAAGCATAAAATATGCAACACAAGTACTGAAATATACAACGGAAAAAGATCTCTGCGTACTAAACATGCAGTTAAAGTCGCAAGTACCCTGCTCATCATGGATTGTTGGAAGGGAGGTAACTCTGCCCATATATTTCCCCGACCTCCCCTGTTTTTTAAGCTCCCAACACAAATCCATCATTCAGCAACTGTTGCACTTCAAATATAACACATTCTCAAACAAAGGAACTTTCTTCATTTCAATTTTTTTTTCACATTTTGTTCTGACAAGCCTCTCCCACTGAAGCTAAACAAGGAGATGACAAACATACAAATAACATGGATGGTCTAAAAGATGCTGTTGTCCCCATCTGTAACAGATAACAGCTCTCACCTTGACGTGGTGCGTCCTCTCTAGAAGTCTCCTGTACAACATGCGCGTATTGTCATACTCTTCCTGGTCCACCTCGAAGTCAATATACGTCTTCCACAGCACCTCAGGCATGTCAAGTTTGGGCTGACCGATGGCCAGCTCAAGGATGGAGCGAGCCCTGTCCGAGTCTCCCAGGATGGTCTCCAGCTCAGCGTACTACGGAGTGAGTGAGTGAGTGAGTGAGTGAGTGAGTGAGTATGATTTTATGCCGCTTTTAGCAATATTCCAGAAATATCACGGCGGGGGACACCAGAAATGGGCTTCACACATTATACCCATGTCGGGAATCGAACCCGGGTCTTCGGCATGACGAGCAAACACTTTAACCACAAGGCTACCCGACCACCCCTACTAGGGACAAAGGAACAGTATATAGGAGGTCACCTCCATAACATATATCATATATTGCTGCCTATAACGCAAGTTTTTCATATCTAGAATGAGGGGTTTGTGAAAGGGGGTCGTCCTATGCTCAAAGTAGAAGATTTCACATTTTTTCTTGCTGTTTCAGGTTCCACTGCCGATGTCTGTTTGACAGGAAAACTTAGCATATGACAGTGGTCAACCGAGTGGACTTGGGACTGTCTGAACAAAGTGATCCTAGCAGTGACTGGTGTAGCTCCCATGCTCTAAGGCTGTCTGCTGGTATGTATTAGTGTTCACTGCTCAGCTCCAACTGCTGTATTACATAGAGTCATTGCGTGACAATCTTTTGCCAAAATGAAGCAATCCAGGCGGAAATCAAAAGTCACATCAACGAAAATAGGGGGTTAAATATCAAAGAAAATGTTGCGTATTTGCTTACAGAAAAGGGTATGAGAGAAGTTAATACTTTAAACATAGACTTATAGTAGTTGGACCAGTATTTTTGTTTGTTGTTTAATGGTACAGTCAGAAATTGTCCAGCTGTATCACAGCGGCTTGTAAAATACAAGGAAAGGAAGAGCAAACCAGTGGTTGAGATCAGCAACCTCCCATACCATCAGTATATGTTGATAAGCAACCAAGCCTGACCTCATGACTTCTAAGCCCCTTATAACAAGGCTAGTACAAGCAATAGTGTGCTGGGGACCTATTCTAGCCTGTCCTCTCAGGTCTTCTCAGAATGTACACAATCACCATTCAATAAAGCCGCAATTGTGTCAGAAAGATAAAATTAAACATTTCAGTTCTGCCAGTCTCAAACTGAGAGCACCGGCCTACTTCAAGGGATGCAACTCTGCATAATACTCAAATACAGTACCATGCTTACTAAGGCATTAATTTAATCTGGGGTATTGACAAAGAAATAACATTCTGCATGCTACACAATTGTTTCTCTACAAATCAATAGTAAAACAATTCAATTATTAAAACACTGACTTGGACTAAACTCTTATGTTGTCATTACCTTCATCCATGATGTGCAGTTCTCAGGGCCAAACTCCAGGAACTTCTCATAGAGAATGCGGCACCGGTCGAACTCCCTCAACTGCAGCTCCAGCTCAATGTAGCCGCGGAACAGTTTGTTCTTGGGACACTTGCCGATAGCTGCTCCCTGCACAAAACCATCACAGCTGTAAACCCTAGGGACCACTGACGAAAGGTTTCAAGACAAGGGAGTACTGGCGTACCACATTTACAGCTGTAAACACTAGGGACCACTGACAATAGGTCTCAAGACAAGGGAGTACTGGCGTACCCCATTTACAGCTGAAACCCTAGGGGCCACTGACAATAGGTTTCAAGATAAGGGAGTACTGGCGTACCACATTTACAGCTGTAAACCCTAGGGGCCACTGACAATAGGTTTCAAGACAAGGGAGTACTGGCGTACCACATTTACAGCTGTAAACCCTAGGGACCACTGACAATAGGTTTCAAGACAAGGGAGTACTGGCGTACCACATTTACAGCTGTAAACCCTAGGGACCACTGACAATAGGTTTCAAGACAAGGGAGCACTTCCGGAAAGATTGTTACATTTCATTATGTTACATTGAAATATACTCAGTTACAATGAATATTTAGCCACAATGAATTAATCATTAGATTGGCATCCAGTATTTTCAAAATGTGAGGTGAGAGGCATTATGTTTTATTTACTTTGTTTTTTTAAGTCATCTGTGTATATTAACTGTCAAAAGACATGAACATTTGGTATGGTATGTATATGTATTTAGCGTATTTCATCCAGTAAAGTAAGAAGTGACCACACCACAATGTTCTCAATGCAGGGATTTATTTTGGATTCCAGACAAAAAGCCCTTGGCAGAGAAATTGGGAAAAAAGGTAATCTTGTTCAAAATTTGAGATTTTCTTAAAAGTCATTATTTTTGTAAATTCAGCAGTACCTAACATTTCATTCAATACAAAAATGTAAACCTAATGTTACAGCTTCTTCCTATATAATGTCCTGTTGTCAGTGAAATGCAAGCCACCTCCGCAAAGCAAAAACATTCGTTATTACTATAATAACATGACATGGACATTATTTATTTCCAATTTGGGAATTGTTACAGACATTTGCTTCATACTTGGGGCCAAATAGCAGCCTATGAGCAGGTCTAGATTAATGCATGTAATCTGTAGATACCTTGGAGCAACAAATTCAGGGTAGGCTTAGTATGAAGCATCAGGGATGACCATCTAATGATTCATTTCATTTTTTAAGCCCTAAATGAGTTCAAGTTAACTGGGTTTCACAGTAATTTCATGTCTGGGTTAGTGACTCCTCCACCAACAACTCTTCCATGTCCAGCCAGTGTGGGAATTAGCTTACCGTATTCGACGTAATAAGCGCCCAGCTCTAATAAGTGCCCACGGCGATATTTGCTGATATATTGGCTGGTGAACAATCCCAATTAGCACCCCTTCCGATTGATCGAAGTACACAAGACTTATTTCTTCGCGTTTAATACACACTCGTGTGTTATATGCTCCCTTAATAATGGGCAATTAAATTCTGGGAAAATATATCTGTCGTACATTAACATTTCAGGGGCTGTCACCATAAACCACGAAATTTATATTTCAACACTGTTTTTTTCACCAAAATAATATTCTAATAAGAGCCCCCTATTTCTAATTTTGAGAGCGCCCTGGGCGCTTATTACGTCGAATACGGTATTGTGACCAATATTTTGACACATACATTGCTTGCAGGCCATAAGGCCTGACACTACAGGCCCAACTTGAGCTCTACCTTCCCTGGGCCTGTGGGCAGGCTCTAACTATGAACACTGTCCAGCTATTGGTCAACTTACCAGCACCCTCCTGGCAGCCTGTAGGTTCCGCTGGCGGATCTCGAACTGTGCCAGCAGCAGCCACACCTTGGCAAAGGTGAAGCTCTTGTGAGGGACAACATCTAGACAGGCTTTGTACACATTGCGTGCATGCTCCATGTCCCCCGTCTCGAGCTCCTCGTACACAGCGTAGTTGATCCACAGGTAGATGTACCTCCGCCAGTGACGCTTTTCCTGCCAACATGGAGCACGTCAGATGTCTTCCAATGCAAAATCAACAATCGGAAATATTGTCGTACTGAATCTGTTTGCTGTTGTCTGTACGGCCTGATGGAACTATCTGTGATAATGCAGACACATTTTGATAAGGGGTATCAGAACTGGCTTTACTGCTTTGTCTCATGTTTGGAATCGATCACAGGTACTCTGCCTTCACTTCCTTACCACACCCAGGGGTAGAACCCATTTTCATATCCACCTAGTCAGAGGCTCATTTTGGACTTGTGGCTGATGCAAAGAAACTAGATTTGGGGAGAAAACAACTCGCCTTGGACTAACGGACTAGTGACACAAATCACTACTCACTATGTTCAGTGAGTTAGGTTTTACACTGCTTTGAACAGTATTTGAGTGATATCACAGCATGTCTGATTAATCATGTGAGGAGTGAGTGACTTGGTTTAACGCCGCTTTGAACAGTAGTCCAGTTATATCATGGCATGTCAGCTTAATGTGAAGGAAAGCCTAAGTGATGGTGGTCCCAGATATTCACCACTTTGGGGAAACCCACAAGCACGGCTATGGTGCTGACAAACCTAGAAACACAATCGGGGTGAACCAGGATTCGACCCACACTCATTGGTTTCTGAAGTGTCTAAGGGATAAAACTCTGCACAGCGAAATTGCGGCGCCTTAGACGACTGGTCTAGTCATGTAGGTAAAGCCTAAATGGATGTAGGTCTTGGAGGTTACCATTCCGGTGAAGCCCATGAGCGCAGGTATGGTCCTGATAAACCAAGTATCATAATGAGGGCAAATTTGGGATTCAAACACACAACAATCTGATTGTGGTATGCCAAAGTGACGCCTGTCTTCACAGTAAACTGGGATACCTGTGCCCCTGTGTAAGTTAAGTTTATGCTACTTTGAACAGCTTACTGTAGAATGAAACCTCAAAGTTATGATACTTCATCAGAAACCAGAAAGATATGTTACCTTTGATGGTGGGAGGTTGGCAATGGCTCGCTCATACGTCTCCCGCACCTGCTCTACATTCCCATCAGCCTCCAACAGTCGCAGGTAGTCGAACCAGGCATCGTAGTTCATGGGATTGGCATTCACTTCCTGACAAGGAAGTCAATGTGTTATCAACATGCTGATAATGTCTTTTGCATCACGTTTTTAAAGATTCGGTTGAAACCCTAATAATTAATGTAAGACAAGTATGAAGAAGAGCTTATGATAGACGCTGTTTTTGTCCTACCTCTTCATACTGGAAGCGCCTCTTGTTGACTATGACATCCTCTATGGCAGCCCGACTACCATACCTCTTCTCATGCATGGTGTACTGCTTGTAGATCTCTTGACAAGCTTCCTTCGGCAGGTGGTCCAATGCAAACTTGTAGATGACACGGGCTCGGTCATGCTGGAGCAGACAGTACTTGTTACACAATGTCTACAGTAGTTGTCGCACAATGTCTACAGTACTTGTTACACAATGTCTACAGTACTTGTTACACAATGTCTACAATACTTACTACACAATGTCAACAGTACTTATTACACAATGTTTACAGTACTTGTCACACAATGTCTACAGTACTTGTTACACAATGTCTACAGTACTTGTTACACAATGTCTACAGTACTTGTTACACAATGTCTACGGTACTTGTTACACAATGTCTACAGTACTTGTTACACAATGTCTATGATACATGGAACATGGGCTGACTGGAGGGAAAAACAGCCAGGCAAACTAGAGGTTGATAGCATGAGCAATGTTCCATGCCATCAGTTCACGATGACACACAATAAGCCAGGTCACATATTGCAACCACATAATCCACATTCGTCAGCCCCTACAAGCATGGGATACTGGAGACCTATTCTGCCCTTTACTGTGAGCAAGAAGATAATGGTTGAGACAAATACTCACTTGATAACTGAACCTAGTAGAACTATAAGGAACATGTCATGAAGACAAGCTCAGAAATTCTTGCTACAACAAACCAGGGACTATATGCACAAAGCGACCTTAGTGCCACAACTATCGCAAATCTAGGTCTCATTGAAGTATGATCGTCACAGCGCTAAGATCACTTTATGTAAAATGGGACGGGGATTTGTGGCCCACAATTATCTCTTTGAAAAGGTCTGATGCCATCAGATGCTGGCTGGCGTTAATTTCTAATCATTCTAATGCTGCTATATGTATGTACCTCCTTTTGCCCTTCTTCAAACTTGGCAAATGCGATGAGCAGTTTCTCATCAACATTATGTTCCCCAAAGAACTCCACGGCTCTCTCGTAGATGCTCCGGGAACTGTTGATGTAGGAGTGCTTCTCCTCAAACTTGGCATACTTGATCCAGTTCTTCACCTCCGGGTGGACGATCACGAGTAACACAGTTAAGGAAAGCATGGCACCCAGGTTGACAGATTCATTTCGATCAAGTAATGATTTACACATGAAATTTGTTTGGGGTTCTGCAACTGTCAGAATTTGTAAAAACAGATAATCATATTTTTTATCATGTACGTAAGCCGCTGTTATTTGTCATATATTCAGTAAGGGACAGGCATCTATGAATCCCAGAATTTCCAAGTACCATATTCGACGTAATTAGCGCCCCGCTCTAACAGGTGCCCACAGCGTTATTTGCTAATATAATGGCTAGTGAACAATCCCAGTAAGCACCCTTTCCGATTGATCAATGTACACAAGACTTATTTATTTGTGTATAATACGCACTCGTTTGTTATATGCACCCTTAATTATGGGAAATTAAATTCTCGAAAATATACCTATCATGTATAATACACACAGATTCTTCTTTCATATCATTTCAGGCTGTCAGCATAAACCACAAAATTTACAATCTTTCAACCTCGTTTTTAATCTCACCAAAATTATATTCTAATAAGAGCCCCCTATTTCTAATTTTGAGAGCGCCCTGGGTGCTTATTACGCCGAATACGGTAATAGTAGAGAGAACGTTCTTTAAGGGGTGAGGTTGAGATCACTGCTTTTTTTAGCAACGTGCATGCATGTGTGTGTGGGTGTGTTTGTGGGGCTTCTTGTACTAGTCTGAACGAAGGCCGATTTATAGTGCTCGCCCACTGAGATACCATGCCACAGTTTAACAGGAATAACCCACTCAGACACAGTATACTGACTCCGAGCCGACAAGTCCTTGTTTAAGCCCCTTAATGCTGAGCTCCAAGCGGGGTAACAACAAATACTATCTTTTAACGTCTTTTGGAATGACGTTGTCGGGGATCGAACCGCAAACATTCTGTTCTCCGGACGAACGCTCTACCACAAAGAGTATGCCATAACCATGAAAACAATGTCCTAGTGGTCATGTTTTCAGCTGGTGAAGGATATATCTCTCGTATATTGCCCTGGCTCGGTCCAGTTCCTTGTAGCGGAGCTCAAAGTTGATGTAGGAGTGCCAGGCTTGTTCCTCAGGCTCCCACTCCGTCCATCTCTCGAACACTTGGCGACACCCTGCAGGGGAAACAGAAACCAATCATAGCTCAGAATGTCAGAAAACAAATACAAAAAAAAAGATATTGGCACTCACTCCAGAAAGAAACCACAGAAGATAATAGACCTTTAGCATGAACTTAAGGTTTTGGAAACAAAACATAAAATTGGTAGTACAGGGTGAGCTAAAACTTTTACAAACCTGTAGAGGTTATGAATTCTCTGATGAAATCCTCCTTGGGGCACTTATTGCATTTTCCTTGCTCAAGAAAATCTACATGACATAGTTGTAACCATTTTCCTTAATAAAAAATGTTACCACACAAAAAACTTCGTTTTTGTATGATATACGACCACCCTTACGGGGCCTCACCACCAACGGCGCCTCACGCCAGGGGGAGCAACTCTCACCCAAATCACTTTCCATATGTCAAATGCTGACGGAATGTGGGGAGGTGGGTGGCCGTGCCCCAAGGAGGATTTCATCAGAGAATTCATAACCTCTACAGGTTTGTAAAATTCTCTTTCTGATTAAATCCTCCTTGGGGCACTTATTGCATCAGGACAGACTCCCAAAGATAATCTAGGAAGTGGCATCCGTCAGCAACAGGCGTAAATAAATACATCGTATTTGATTATTCAACAGAATAAAATATTGAGTTCAATAAATGGAACCAACCTTATCGTGAGGCACCACCGTCGAAAGGCGGGGGCTAGAGACAGGGCGTGGTCGACCATATATTATGATAAAGCCTGTTTTCGCGGCTTGTCATAAGTTGAGAATTCGAAACACCTCCCACCCCCACACTTTTTTTGAACAAGTGATATAGGGGCATAGATCACGAGAGACCATAACCAGCGCTGAGCTAGGCCAGAGGGTCCCCGAGGATCGAAGGAGCGCGTGCGCAAAATACGAGTATTATCGAGTAGTAAGGACTGATATTTATCGACCGCAGAAGATAAAATCCGGACCATTACCGAGCAGTATAACCGGAGGACTGTCTAAAATCTCGAATGCTCAATCGGCTAGAGATTAGAACTTTGCCCCGTTCGGAGAACTGACTGACCAAACCGAGTACGCTCGCTTGAGTGTTTGTCGAGTTGGTAAGGTTTGATGAATCGTGCACGGCTGGCTCCAAATAGCCGCGGAGCAGATCTGCTCAATGTGCAGAGCCGCGGCGTACGCTTTTGACGCAGCCACTGCTCTAACCTAATGAGCCTTCAACCTGGTAGGGGGGTCCCTGCCTGTAAGCGTATACGCTGTACAAATGGTTGAAACTATCCACCTCGAGATAGATTGTTTACTCGCAGGTGAGCCAACCTTCCTACCGCCGTAACAGCAAAATAGTTGGTTATCCTTACGGACACCAATATTTCTGCTGATATAGGCCATGAGAGTCGTGCGGACATCCAAGACATGAGCATGTCTTGCAGTGGTCCCCGACGCGGAAGGCTGTGAAAGAGCAGGTAGCTCAATAGGAGCCGTTCACGTGGAAGCGTGTGCGACCCTTTGACAGTAAGAGTCCGGTAGTCGAAAACTGACTCTGTCCCGGTGATATTTATCGACCGCATGGAAGACAGTTATTTCGGGATCGGCTGACATAACACGAATGTCGCCTACCCGTCTGCCGGACGTTACCACCACAAGGAACGCCGTCTCCCAGCTCAACAGCTGAAGAGAGAGAGACCACAGATCCCGAAAGGAAGGACCGGACAGCCAATCGAGAATGATTGACAAGTCCCAAGGGGAACTGATCCGCCGGACTGGCGGTCGGATCCTGTCCACACCTGCTAAAAAGCGCTGCACTAATGGGTGTGCACCCAGAAGTGCCCCGTCGACAGTGACGAAAAGCTGCGATAGCTGTAGAGTAACCCCGGACTGTTGATGCGGCCAGGCCGTCATCTAGTCGCGACTGGAGAAACTCAATCACGGATACGAGATCTGCAGAAAAAAAGAAAAAAGATCTGCAATCCCTCTATCGACACACCAGGGCGCATAGCAGGCCTATCTATCGTACTGAACGTTTGTCGAATCTCTCCGCGAAGCCAGTATTGTGTCTGCAACTCGTGCAGGAATACCGCTCTTCTGGAGGCGATTCCTGACAGTGGCTAAGCCACCCATTGAATCCTGGGATTCGGGTGGAGGGCCCCGTTCTGGGATAGGAGGTCCGGTCATAAAGGTAATATAACAGGAGGCTGAGACAGAAACCTGAGTATTACATGAAACCCACTCTGCGCCGACTAAAGAGGTGCCAGGAGCACAATTAGTCGCGCAGGCTGAGTGCTTAGCTGAGACAGGACCTTGGAAATCAGAGGTACTGGGGGGAATGCCCACAGAATTCTGTCCGTCCAATCTAGCTGGAAGGCGTCCGGTGCCACCGACCTCGGGTCGTGGACTCGGGAGCAGAACGTTGGTGTCTGGTGATTCATCACAGACGCAAACAGATCCACCTGTAACGGCCTGTATAACAGGGAGAAAATCCCGAATATCCCCGGGTCGAGCCTCCACTCGTGAGGAGCGAGGATCCGGCGAGACAGAGCGTCCGTACGGACGTTGTCCACCCCCGGGAGATAAACAGGTAGCACCCTGATATCGTGAGAGTCGCACTATAGTAGGAACTGCCACGTCTTTCGTCGAAGCGACGGAGACGCCGTTCCCCCCTGCTTCCGGATGTAAGTCATCGCCGTTTGGTTGTCCATCTCTAGACGAACCACTTGGCCACGAAGCAGACCCGGGAAGCGTTGGAACACCAACCTGACCGCTCTCAGTTCTAGCACATTGATATGCAGTTTGATCTCCTGCTGGGACCATAGTCCCGAGGCAGTGTGATCATTCAGAACGCCTCCCCAGCCGGAGAGTGACGCTTCTGTTTGAACTGTGAGAGACGGAACGGGAGTGTCGAGGGGGAGCCCCCGGGACAGATTCCCGACCTCGGTCCACCACTGGAGGTGTGTAATGAGCCAATACGGAGTCTCGAGCACAGTCTCGAGATCTTCCGAGTTCGCCCAAATTCGACAGAGTGCTTGTTGAATGGGACTCATTCTCAAGCGCCCCGCCAGACCAAATCCACTGTCGCCGCCATGTTGTCCAGTAACTGGAGCTATGTACGAGCAGCGTGACTTGCGCTTAAGGGACTTGATATCTTGTGACAGAGATACACGTCCTCTCACCGTGTTGAAATTAGCCACTAGGAAGACTAGATTCTGAGTGGGGCTCAGATCTGACTTCTTGAGACTGACCATCCACCCTAGCGTGATCAGAATATCTATCACTTGTTGTGTAGCTATCTGACTCAGGGATTGCGATAGAGCTCTTAGTAACCAGTCGTCGAGGTACGGATGGCAGAACCGACCTTTTGACCTGGCCACTTGGGCGGGACTCAACATCAGCTTGGTGAACACCCTCGGGGCCGTGAAGATCCCGAATGGTAGAACCCTGAACTGATAACACCTCCCGTCGAAAGAAAACCTCAGGTATTTCTTGAACTCGGGGTGTATTGGTATGTGGAGATAGGCGTACTTAAGTCTATTGACGTTAGCCATTCTCCTGTCTCGACAGGTGAGATCACTGTTTGGTGACTAGGAAACAAGTCGAGTAGAAGCCCTCGCTTTCCTGTCCCTCGGGACCCGGTTCGATCGCAGCTTTCATAAGTGCGTCGACCTCGGCACGGAGGAATTCCGCCTTCTCTCGGGTAGCAGGCACCGGAGTGTGCTTTATCCCGGAGAAGGGGAGGGGCGGATGATGTTTCCACCGAGGCAAATGGCCATCCCTTAAAATGGACGGGGTCCGGGGATTGTGATGTAACTGTCTCCGATTCCTTCAGGAATAGAGTCAGTCGGCCGCCTACGGGGACATCCGGCTGGAGGCAGTGAACCCCGGCTGTCGGCAGTTCGATAACTTGCGACTGTGGGTTCACCCGGGGCTCTTCGGGCGCTAATGGGAACCCATCGTTCCCAGCCCCGCGAATAAGCTGTTGGTCTCGACCAGCTGCCTTGCCCCGGCCCGTGCCTCTCTTGCTCCTCCCGGCGCCCTTATACCTGAAGGAAGCGGCGGCTTCCAAGCAGGTGTGGACGTCTGACCCGTGCGTTAGCGTAGGGGGGGACAATTGGAGAGGCCCGCTTACGCGGTTTTAACGCTTGGTACCTCCAACATGGCCTCATGAGTCTTTGATGGAAGTATACCATTGAGCGGCCTCTCGGACCACCTGCTGAGCCCCAGGGAAGAGGGTGGCACCCTCTTATACGGCAAAGCAAGTAAGTCTTGGCATGTGTAAGTCGAGTATTTAGATACCGACATCCACCGCCTGCGCATGCCCATAACAGCGCACATCATCTGCGAGGCACAGCTACGAATAGCGTCCCGCGTAAGATAACTGAACTTCCGTTAGTTGCGCGGCCAACTCCGAAGAGTCGACCGGCCCCTCTCCCGCTAACTCCCTCTGTACAGCCGACAGATACGCGGAGTGTACGGACACACGGAGCTGTTGGCATGCATTATGATATTGCTCCTCGAAGCATATGTAAGCAGCCTTCAACTCCGCACCGCACGCGGGAAAGGGGGGGCAACAGCCGGCCCTGCTTGACCTTAGTCAAGTTGGGTGTCTCCGACTCTGGCATGGGCGCAGCCACCTGAGGCAGTACCTGGACAATCCTGTCCCGCACGTGCCTCTGCACCCGGCCCGATGCCGAGTCCCGGTGCCGAGTCCCGGTGCCGAGGTGCCGGAGGTTCAAGGGAACCCACCTGGCACCGGGCTAGGTATCCACTAGTGGAAGCCTCGGCCTCGGAAGAGGCGTCTGGCTCCGCTAGGGAAAGTTGTGCGTCGGTAGTGCACGGGCCGAGCCGGCGCCCGCCACCACTACGCTGGGGATCGACCGCGAGCCAGAGCCGAAGCTCGGTCTCGGATCGTCCCCGAGACAAAGGGAACCAACCTTGCTCCGGGGCAGGTATCCACTAGTGGAAGCCTCGGCCTCGGAAGAGGCGTCTGGCTCCGCTAGGGAAAATTGTGCGTCGGTGGTGCACGGGCCGGCGCCCGCCACCACTACGCTTGGGAGCGACCTCGAGCCGGAGCCGAAGCTCGGTCTCGGATCGTCCCCGAGACAAAGGGAACCCCCCTGGCTCCGGGCTACGAATCCACTAGTGAAAGCCTCGGCCTCGGAAGAGGCGTCTGGCTCCGCTAGGGAAAATTGTGCGTCGGTAGTGCACGGGCCGGCGCCCGCCACCCCTCCGCTGGGGAGCGACCTCGAGCCGGAGCCGAAGCCCGGTCTCGGATCGTCCCCGAGATCAAGTGGCCTGCCTCGGCCGACGCCGGGCATAACACAGATCTCGAAGCCGCGTCCGGCGCCGACAACGGGGAAGGCTCAGCCCGTAGCTCCTCCGGAGCCGAGACTTCACCTCCTCCATCATCGACGCCATCGGCGACTTAAGTAACGCAGAACAGTCTGCCAAAGACAGTGCAGGAGAGGGTGCAGTGCTTACTACGGGGACCCTCCAGCCTTCTCCCCCGGCCCCCGGAGAGGGAGCGGGGGAGACAATCTCGGCAGCTTTTTTACCCTTTTTAGATGGGGAGGGAGGGGGGGGGGGGGGGGGGGAAATGTCTTAGTAGATCTGATATCTACCCCCGCCTTTATAGACCTCTTTAAAGTGGAACAAGTCAACTTGTCTCTTTTGGGGGGTAAAGGCAATGTCCTCCGCCAGACATATCAGGCAGCGTTCGTGCCTGTCTTAGAACAACCCGTACACAGTTTGAAGGTCTTTGTAAACAAGACCGTAATTTCTGAGGTGGGCGGGAAGGGTATTAACGTGTATCAGTGCGATATAAAGATCGGAAAAATACGTGCATAAATTGTGAAACTAGAAGCAAAGGCGTAATGTAGAATGCGATTTGTAACGCGATACTAATAGCCAATGTCGTAGTTTAACTATAACACCAAAGGGGCGTGTTACGCGCTAAGATGAAAAAACCCGTAAAAAAGGTAAGTGTAGTTTATAAATTAACACACCACCTTGGGTTTTGTAAAGGAAAAAATTGTAGTCCAATGCTGTATGATATAACAAAACCCCAAGCCGTTTCTTAATGGCCTTGGTGTTACATGTATCAGCCCGTGGGACTACAATATGGACGCCATTACGGCCATTTGAATTCAAAGGTGCCGTGCACGTGGCGTCAATTACAACTCTATAACTTCACAATGCGAGGTATTACGCCTTTGCAATGAAAGAAATGTACCATACATACAGTTTGGTCAGCCATGGTTCTTGTCGAACGATAGATTTCTCTTATTTTGTCTTGTGTGAAAAATCAACACGTCTGTCTCTTACAGATGACATAAGGAAAGTGATTTGGGTGAGAGTTGCTCCCCCTGGCGTGAGGCGCCGTTGGTGGTGAGGCCCCGTAAGGGTGGTCGTATATCATACAAAAACGAAGTTTTTTGTGTGGTAACATTTTTTATTAAGGAAAATGGTTACAACTATGTCATGTAGATTTTCTTGAGCAAGGAAAATGCAATAAGTGCCCCAAGGAGGATTTAATCAGAAAGAGAATGTAAGGAAGATGCAAATATACCGACTCAGAGTGAGTGAGTTGGATTTAATGCCACTTTTAACAGTATTCCAGTCATATCACGGCGTGTCAGCTTAATGTGGGAGGAAAGCCCAGAGTAATGCAGGTCTCATATGTTTACCACTTCGGTGAAACCCACGAGCACGGGTATGGTGCTGACAAACCTAGAAACATAATCAGGGCTAACCGGGATTCGAACCCACAATCATAGATTTCTGCTGTGTCCAAGGGACGCAACTCTACACAGCAAATCACGGCAGCTAAGACAACTGGGCCACCCGTGCCCCCTACTGACTCAGAAGTATCATGACATATCATCACGATTAATAATACGATATCTTATTCTGTATGTGTATAGATAACAGTTACCTTATCATGCTAAGTAGACCAGCAATTTAATGCTAAACATGAACAAGGATGTTCAATAACATGTTCAAAACTGAACTTTCTGCCTTCTTACTTCTTAGTTATAATAGATGTATGATAAACATTTCTGTGGAAGTGAATAATTCATTTTGTATCAATATTCACATGCGTAAATTTATACTGACATCATAATTATAATTTACCGATATATTGATATGCCGTCACATGATAACGTCGATAAAATGCAATACAACCAATGTTCAAACATAAACTTAATGTGGACAACTTACATATTCCTGCAGTAAATATACTGCTATAGTAATAGGAAAGCATCAGATGTTCCTTAACTTCTGTTGAGTAGTATACGCTAACCTGCAATGTTGGCCAGCATCTCCTCCATGTAGGTGTACTTGTACCAGAACTGGTTGGCCCGGGGTAGGATGGTGACAGCCCGATCCCACACATTCCTGGCATGGTTAATCTGGCGGTTCCTGCCACAAAAGTTACCACAGTGAATCACTGTAATCCAATGTCTCAACATGCCAACACAACAACATGCCAACACAACAACATGCAGTGAGAGACTGAGCAGGCGAGCAAGCAGGTTTGGATGAGTGAGTAAGTGAGTGAGTGAGTGAGTGAGTGAGTGAGTGAGTGAGTGAGTGAGTTTGGGCGAATGAGTGAGTGAGTTAGTGAGTGAGTGAGTTTGGGCGAATGAGTGAGTGAGAACATGATGCAAAATCATGGTTTACTTCTATGAGCAACAAAATGAGTGAGTATGGTTTTATGCTGCTTTTAGCAATATTCCAGCAATACCACAGCAGGGGACACCAGAAACAGGCTTCACACATTGTATCCATGAGGGGAATCACACCTGGGACTAAAGCGTGATGAGCGAAATCTTCCACCAATAGGCTACCCCACTGCCCCTACTTCAGTGAACAAATGAGTCAGTGCTTAATGCTGCATTGAACAGTATTTCAATAAGCCTATATCATGTTTATCACAATGATCACAGCACATCAACTTAATGTGGGTGGAAATAGAAGAGTCTCACATTTTGCAAACCCTTCTTACTTTGGAATACCAGTGCCATAGCCAGCCGGGGGGGGGTTATAGAAAACAGTTTTATTTCAATCATGAAAATACAAGTTGGGGACAAGTGATACTTGAACAAATATTTGCCCCCCCCCCCCCCCCCCCACACACACACACAAACACACACTTTGGCCTTGAATACCCCTGTGAATAATTGTGTCTGGGCAGACAAACCAGAGATTGATATTATGAGCAACAATCCATGTCGTCGGTAAACATTGCTGGGAACCAATTCAAGACAGGAGTCCCTACAGGATCAGAGTAATGGTCATCGTGAAGGTGAATCAAAGACTTGAACTAATGGCCAAAGGATCCTGACAGCCAAGGGGGGAAACTCTTACATAACTCTGAGACCACTGGTGCAGGAGGAGGCCAAGTCGTCTAAGGTGCTCGAATCGTTGCATCCCATGGGGAAGCCAGAAACCTATTATGGTTGGTTCAAATAGTGGTTTGTCTGCACCATACTTATGCTCGTGTGTTTCACCAAAATGAAGACCTACATCACTTCAGGCTTTCCTCCCAGATTAAGCTGGTACGCCGTTATATAACTGGAATACTGTTCAAGTCGTAGTTAAACCCAACTCACTCACTCACTCAGGACACAAACAATACTGGAGAAAATGATGACTACTATTACAGACACTGGTTCCCTCTAGTTCTTCCATAATGATACTTCATAAACGTGACAGTGACATGGAAAGGAAGGTCATGTCTCTGACCCTGTGCTGGTGATACACGGTAGGTCTACACACCTCATTTCCATCTCTGCATACTTCAGCCAGACTGTGATGTTCCTGTGGTCAACATCCAGAGCTCTCTCCCAGATTGATCTTGCTCTGAAAACATCAATCATGTCAATCATAGAACGTCACACAAACAATCACAATGTCTTCAGTTGATGAGCAGTTGGCTGTACCCTTGATTGTAAATCATTAACCACTTGAACCGGTTGAGATCTTCCGTTTCACAAATTCTTTTTTTCATTTTAATGCAAGTGGCTTTACTTACAACAAATTAATATTCTAACTGAAAACGTTATAGAGACAATAAAACTACCACATGAACCTATAATAAGCTACCATTGAACTTCATGAAAAAGATTTGTTCTTTCTGAAATGACATCGGTTGTTAATAACTGTATATCCTTCTGTTGAGCCTCAGTAAAATGTTAATCATGGTTTAATTTACACCATCTATACGGGAGAGAAAATATGGATGTCAACTTCTTTATTATTAGGAACACGTTTCAGAGTATATGCTTACTGAGTTACTCCTTCATCAGGTGACCACAACGTTTCGGAGTATATGCTTACTCCTTCATCAGGTGATGAAGGAGTAAGCATATACTCCGTAATGTTGCGTTCCTCATAATAAGGAAGTTGACATCCATATATTCTCTTCCGTATGTGTATCACTTCTAAATGCCTTTCAAAGACCTACACCATCTATGTTGGGCATTTCCTGGAATGTACTTCAGCAGGTAAGCAAGTACCTACCCAGCTGACAAAACATAAATCCTTGTTGCTTTTGTTTGGCCATGCTCTTATCAAGATCACAAATCCAATCAGTGAATATTTCACCTGTCATCCAAGCTTTTGAGTTGGCACGGTAAGTAACAGGCATGCTTCTCACATTCTTAAAACACCGAGGTTTCTGAGATTTTCCAATGACAAGCAATTTAAGTTTTTCTGTGCCAGTCATATTGGCTGCTACCAACAGAGTTATTCTGTCCTTCAATTTCTTCCCCCCACGACATTTCTCAGATTTTAGATGAAGAGTTCTCTGGGGTGACAGTTTATAAAACAGGCCAGTTTCGTCTGCATTGAAAATGTTTTCTGGCTCGTACGTTGCAAGATAATCTGGAAGATGAGAGGTCAACCAATCATCGACGATGTTGGTGTCAACAGCTGCGCATTCACCATGTGCAGATTTTGCGTCCAGATTTACATGTCCAGCTTAGTTAGCTAAGAAGAGAAGAATGACATACGGGGGCATGTCTTCGGACACCAGACGTCACAAGTATCATGGAGGTCATGTTGGGCAAAAGAGTTACTGAAGACATTCATGTATGTATATACATTCATTCATTTCCTGTTTGGACTTCGGTAGTAAGAGAATTGTGCAATATGTAATGCAGCAGAAGTTAAAAATAGTTTCATTTCCTACCTTTGAAGTTCCTTCTGGCTTTCTTCCCACTGAGCATACTTAATCCAGTTGGTCATCACACTTCGGTTTTTGCGTATGTTGTCCTCTGAAGCCTGATTAACAGAGGAGGTAGTACTTAGAAGACAACAACGCTACTTACCATGGCCCGATATTAAAAGGGAGATAATAGTAAACTGAATGAAGAGTCTGTCAATCCAAGTTTCTGATGCTTTTCTCATCAACTTTAAAGGCATTATTCTCGACACATAACAGTTTCCCTATTGGCAACAGCAAAGAATGGGTTAAGTTAAACCAAACAGTAAATGTAGTAGACTGGGGCAACAACAGTACTTCATGAATTATTGGGTCTGATAGTGTACAACAGGGGAGATAACTTTTTTTTCAGCAAATTGTAAAACAATGAAGCCTAATCATTTCTTTGTTCAATGACACACTCAGCAACATTCCACCTATATGACGGTCTGTAAATCAAGTCTAGACCAGAAAATCCAGTGAATAACATCATGAGCATCAATATATGCAAATGGGATACGATGACATGCATCAATCAAGTCAGTGAGTCTGACCATCTGATCCTGTTAGTTGCCTCTTAAGCCAATTGCAGAAGTGTTGACATTGGGATACTAATATTCTACATTACCTTTCTTTTCCTCATTCGATAATCAGCAAGTTCCTCAGGGTCAGATATCTTCTGTTTGGGAGGCTGGAAAAGAAAATCACACACGGGGAGTGTAAGTTTCTCATGGTTGTCAATGTTAGAAGAAATTCAATATGTCTGTCAACATGCTCAGAACTATATGGATACACTAACTAGGAATATTGACACACTTTGAAAATATCTGCTCCATCAGGATGCAGAATTCAGCTAAGAAATAAAGAAATATGATTAAAACCTTCAAGACCATTTAACAGGCTGGCTGTAACGACATACGTTTTTCTGCGATACAATACATATATAGATACTAACGTTGCGAGATGATACAGGATACAATACATGAAAATTGTACCCTTCCATGTTGGAATACAGGGAATCACAAAGTACCAATTTTTCTGTGAATTATCACATCCTTATATATCAATACTGAAACTTTCACTCAGTGACACTGACAGACATATCAACATCATTTTTTCATAATCTTCATGTTACTCAAAATAGCTTTAAAAACTACAAAAAAGTCACTCTCAAGTGGTAATGCAAACACTGGCAAATGTACACCAAATAACCAGCAGCAAAGTGTGTTTCTCAAATAGCATAGATAAACCTCTACCACATTTACCCATTCACATTACTATCTGTATTCAGTGCAGCCAGAACTGAAACAGGTCAGCCTCACAAGCTGTTTGTACATGGTAAAGACTCAACTTACCGGCGGCACCAGCTCCAATTCCCTCTCCTTTGCCTCTCTCAGCAACTGCTCTGCTGTGATCTGTACTGGAGCGGGCATTTTGTTCTTCACCTAAATTGAACAAAAATGAACGTTGATGAACAAATTGTATTGATCAGATTGTTATGATTTAGGCTCCAGAAAATGTTTTATGTTTTGAGCCAATTTCGAATTTACTCACATGTTAGCATCCCCATTGGGCAGTGACAAGTCTTCATTTGGTATTCAAAATACATGTACATGACATACCGGTACCTTAATGCCTATGGCAGTTAGGTTCAGTCAATTGGGTCCACAGTGTTGTTATACCATTCAGTTTCTTCATGTTTTCATGGAGTAATGGTGATTTATATATATATACACATAATTTAAGCAAATCATATGCAGCTTATCTGGACCCTTGATGGTGATAGCCATAACAGAAACCATATCTCTGGCTATAATGTAGGCTATATATAATCACGCTAATAGCTCAGTGATGTTAGAGTAAGGAGCTTTACAACAATTAATAAGTATTGACACATATGGACATATTTATTATGTGGATACTGAACATGCTGAATATGTATTAGTAAATTCTGAACATGTACTGAAAAAACCATGATAACCACTGTCATTTATGCTGAAGGGGTCATTGTTGGCACAGGTACTACAGATATGTTTCCCTAGACAAACTCAGAATCCAGAAAGGTAGGATAGGATGTGTCCATTCCGTCGCAGGCCGTATTGCGGCAGTACATGTTGTATATTTTTCTCTTGGTATTTCCTTATAAAGAATCAGAACTGTCATACTGTTGTATGGTTTGTTTGTTTGCTGTTTAATGCCGCACTCAGCAATATTCCAGTTATATGACAGCGGTCTGTAAATAATCGAGGAGGGACCAGACAATCCAGTGATTGACATCATGAACATCTTTCCACGCAATTTGAATACGATAACATGCGTCGACCAAGTCAGCAAGTCTGACCACCCGATCCTGTTAGTTGCCTCTTAAAACAAGCATAGTCGCTTTAGTTTCACGGCAAGCGTGGGTTGCTGAAGACCTATTCTACCCTGGATCTTCACAGGTCCTGTTGTATGGAATGCATTCCAGTCTGCTTTATTAAAAATGAGCAAACAGTGACGTATGTACATAACACTAATATTCCATGATGCACAGTATTATCCTGCATGCACTTGTCATCAGCCCAACGAGGACTACAACATGAACCTGTTTCGGGTTGAGGAATATGGACTCAAAAGCCGTTTAGGGTACCTTTCTGTATTCTGATTTTGGTTAGGGTACATTTCTGTATACAGTAACATGCCTGGGATAGCCTACATATCTGTAGTACCCGGGTCAACAACGACCCCTTAAGCGTCATTTGTCGGTATGGGATAAGAAGCGACACAGGCAGCCTGTATTGGCTAGAGCATGGAGTCCATTGAGGTATGTAGGAATTGCTGCTTATCTAGTTTAGGCCGTATTTTATTCCCAAACGTGTACTTTATATTCTTTATTGAGATCGGCAGATTTTAATAAAATAATTTTCTGGTCGTGTTGTTCACTTAATTTTCTTTGTAAGAGATTTACCTTTGCAACTTTGGGCATCTTCATCTTCCCGTCGCTTGTTGTCTCCATGTTTGTTGTTTTTTCTGCTGGAAATGTATGTAAGAAAACAAAATCTCTCAAAATGAGTTTATCTCAATTGTCTGATTCAAGTCCCTTTCAAAACACGCTTCCGGAAGCGTAGTATATACGAAATAGTAGTCGCGCACTTTTCTTGAAATATTATTTCTCGACAAATTTATAAACTATAACCTCGTAATATTATCGAAGTAGTAGGCTAAGAAAAAAGCGTATCATGTTAAAATATTTCAAAAGTGTTATGTTGTGAGAATTAAAGTGTGTGCGTTACTACCGGAAGTTCTAGCTCCATGGTTACCGTTTCAACATGGCCGCCTAACTTTTGACTATTTCTGTCAACTTCGTAATAGCAGCAGGTTGATTTGGGTCTAACAGCAACTTCTTGGGTAAGTGGTATGTTTTTTACATCATGAGAAAATTGACTGATTAGTTAAGACGCAGATTCCATTATGAATATCGTGAAATAATCAACAAACAAATCTTGATTGATTTTTGTGGAAAATGCAAAACATATAGACATTTTTCTCAGTAATGTAATGACAAGTCAGTATTATAAAGATGTACTAACTTAAGTGTTACTCTTCACATCCTTTAATGTTTCATTGATGATAATCATTATGTAATTAAATAATAAGTTGTTCATCCATATATCTTACCCTCACTTAGGGCAACTCCAACTTCTAAATAACTCTAGGAGAAGTTAGGCCTAATTGAACGCCCTTGATTTAAGTATGTCCGCTCATCTTTATTGGGAGTATTTTGCTGTAATATGTATAAAATTTCGGTACTTTTTAAAATCTAACTGTCCAATGGAAAAGAAGGTGGTTACCATGCATTCTGTTTTGCACCAGACACTTACTAACCACTGCACAAAATTCACACTTCACCAAAGAGGGCCTACCTTTTAGAATACAGTACCATAAACTTTTCAAACATGTGATCATTCCCTATGACGTAATTTGTAGTATTTTGTTGCCAGTCACACTGGCGAAACAATGCCCTGTAAAGTCAGGGGTCATCGAGTGTGCACAAGCTCCTCCCAGTGAGCTATCATCTCTAAACGCAATGTCATTGAATACGCCCTGCGGTGTTGAGAGTTTTGAGGATTTGTTTACTGATTATAGCCTGCGGCAGCGGATTTTGGAGCAAGCGCTAGTTTACAAAAGCACTTTTATTTTTTATATATTTTTATTTCGTTTTTCTCGTTATTCAAGTGGATAAAATGGTTATAAATGGGAACCAATATACATATATTATTTTTTCGGTTCCTTAATTTTCATTATTATGCACAAGAATGCAGTTTATTAGGGATATTATATTGGCGCTGAACACATCCAAATGTCGCCAGTGTTAGGGTAGGTTACCCCAAACTCTATCCTCAGCCTTTGGATCCCCTTTACAATAAATCACCCCTTTGCGATCATTAGGGATAGGTACCTGTTTAGTGGCTATTAGATTACCCGAAGTCTGTCCTTAGCCCTTGGATCCTCTTTACGATCAATCACCCCTTTACGATCATTAGGGTTAGGTACTCGTTTAGTGGCTATTATAGATTATATAACGGCTCCTAATATTCTGCACACAAAAAAATTCGAGTAAAAAGGATGAAATGGTTTTGTGTCGAATATTTTGGCAACTGGAAACTGTCCTGGAACATTCACACAAGCCACTTTCACCGGCTACATTTTTTCAGTACTGATTCAAAAGCGAACTCACCGTTGTGTGGTCAATAGTCATGCTTATTCCTCCCTCGTTCCTTACTGTTATCCACATCATCCTTACAGTGTTCCCTACCACACTTTTCTGTCACAACAATCACCCGACGAATTATTACATACCATATCATTCATGCGTACTCACGAGTTCGACGTCTGACGTCTGCCGCCTGGAGCCGTTTTCAGTTCGCGGCATATCGGCTCATTCCTCTCCACTCGGTATCTTGTACATTAAGGAATGGGACGAGTGTGCCAAATGGCATCGGGATCATTCGTAAGTGTCCGTAGACTAAAGTCACGGGACACCATGCCTACCCGTAACCTTCGTAAGTGTCCGTCACCTATTCGACCCTTTTCGTTCAGTTCCGTAACGTCATGGCATGACTAGGTACATTTGCACTAAGTTTAACAGTGTGGACGTAGCTCAGTCGTTAGCTGTCGGGCTAACAATCCGAAGGTCGCGGGTTCGCGTCCGACGGATTCTCACAAAAACTGGTTGCTTGCCTTGATACATGTGACCTACGGCAGAGATCGTCCTCACGAGAAGTTGTGGTACTGTATTCTAAAGGTGCTCCCCAAAGAGAATTGTAGGGAAATCACCAAGTTGAAAGTTTTTGCATAAAGGTTGATCTTACTGTTAAATGTCATTAGATCCTGAATGTCTGAGGATTCTCACTTTCTGGACGATGACTGTTGGAAACATCTACATAGAGTTGAATGAACATTGTGTACTTCATATCCATGGCTCATTCATCCTGACATTTGTTATTCTGGATGAATTCACTGCAAATAGTACTGTCCACGTTAAGCGGTTTCTTTGTACATACAGAACAAGAGAAATAAGTTGTATTTACTATTTAGTCATTTTCCTTGTTTACAGGTTAAAGTATTTAGTGATCAACATGTCCCAAGCTGCTAGCCCCGATGGATCCCATGAGGTCATCAATGCCCGGCGCACAGAGTCGATTGATGCCCCACACATCGTCAGCCTGGCAACAAAGTCTACAGAGGCACTGTTTGGACGAGTCAACATTGTGAATATTATGTATGTTGAACTCATACAAATAAACTCATGCAAATAATACGTATGTTGTGTATTGCATTGTCAGGTGTAAATTTGCATTGATTGATACATCAGTGAATTGTGACATCCCTTCTCAAATGTATTTTTTAAAATTTTATTTTGTTCATTTACATACAGAAAGGCAATGATTTTATAATAGGCCTTTATGAACCCACAAGGCTACTGGGGTAATGGGCATGATAGAGAGAGGGGAAGGAAGAAAAAGTAAAAAAGAGTGCCATAGAGATATATATACATCATATCTAAATATATCAGGTCATCTTTGATTTTCATGTAGGATGTAGGATTCATGGTCTTCATCATGCATGAAATACAATGAAACTTTGTTAACAAAAAATTTGATAACAACATATGTGGTTTGAGACTATGTAACTTCATGGTCTGGACAGAATCCTACTTTTTATCATTTGCCCCTGCTAAGCTTAAGTTGACTTTGGAAAAGGAGTCAATGTTTTGGTTTGGGGCATTTCATACCTGAAGCATGTAAGCATGAGTTATATTATAAGCATCAGCATCCATTTGTCTCAGTCTCTGGATGATTCGATGTGGTCCCAATGACTTTGAGTTAACAAAGGTACTCTGTTGATGGATTGAAGAACCAACCATAGCCATTATGATATTACAAATCACAATAAGAGATACACATTTATGATAATTTTGATTTACTTCATTTGGATTTGCTTTTGTTTATCTCTTTTCAGTGCAAATGTAATTCTTTATTGTATTTTATTGCCCAACTTAGCAATATTAATTTTTGGATTAATTTGAACTAGAATACAACTGTAAACATTACTCATTTTATGTGAAAATGATTGGAATTTGTGTATGACCTATATATACTAAAAAACTCTAGAGTTATCCCCCTTCCGACGATTGTCTCTCTTGCATTGGGTCGAGTCCTTGTGTGCTCGAATCCCTAATAAATTGAATTTTCAGTATGGATCCTAGAAAATGCCCCTAAGTGTATGACTGCAAATCACTGCTAGCCCTGTTTGATTAATATTGATCTATATCTTGGGCATTCATACAGCATTCACTATCTCTTGTCTCCATGTTTCCAGTGAAAAAGCTATCCTTGCTGTCACACTGAGCAATGCCAGTGAGGAGATCCTGGGACATGCAGCCTTCTTCGACTTTCCCAATCTCCCTGACGTGGATGAGGCAGAGTGGGAAGCCTGGATGAGCAAGTTCTATTACACCAACAAATGCACTGCACTCAACACACTGTTCATGCATTACTTTGTTTCCAAGAACGAGTATGCTCATGGATGTGCTGAGGAGATTATTCGTACAGCGTTCAATGCAGTTCCAGATCTACACTTCCTGTTTCTGGTGGTGCCTCATGGTGTTTACCCAGGTTGGTATTCTGGAGGAAAAAGAAATGATACCACTACTCCCATCCAGTGGTGGAACCATAGGGCTGCCCCTTGCCCACCCGAACTCCCACCACCATTTTTTATTTACACATGATGACATTTTGTATGCACATTACCTTCAATGATGACGTGTTGATTTGGTTGGTAAAGTGAAATTAATAATGGTTTACATACAGTGTTTGTGATTTTTATGGGTAGGCTTCCTCTATCCCCCCAACTGAAATCACAAATGGCCCAAGTGGAAACTCACTTTTTACAAATCCTGGATCTGCCCCTGCCATCGCCAGTGTTCATATCTGCTGTTACTCCATGAACAGTGTAGTTTGTGTTGATTAGCATCCAGGGCCCTGATTCTCATAGTGATTATAGTCCTCATGATAGTTTAACAGGGTTAAAATTGTTGTAGTGTTGTAGAGATACAATCACTTTGTTAAAAGCCACCATGGCTACTTGGGAAAGCGAAAGAAGTCATGGCTTATGTTGTTTGAACTTAAGAGTGATCCTTGTCATGAGAATCAATGTTGTGAAAACCCTGAAGATACGAGATGGAATTGATTTCAACAACCCATGCTTGTGGAGAGGCCAGTTGCATAGATAGATGCTCATGATGTCAGTCACTGGATTGTCTGGTCCAGACTCGATTATTTACCAACCATCGTCATATAGCTGGAATGTTGCTGAGTGCGGTGTTAAACAACAAACCAACAAACAATGTTTTGAAAAGGGTCTTTGTGCCAGTGTCTAGACAATTTAATTTTGGAAAGTATTTTCTGAAAACATAGCTTATTGTTTGGAATCTTTTTAGAAACTTAGAATTTTATATGCTGTATAGTGGATAAAAGTTAGAAGATTCCAAAATTAAAGGGGATCCAAGGGTACTTGAGGTTTGCTCCTATAGTAATTTTACTGAGGGACCCCAGATATTCTAACTTTGAACATTAGCGTCCCTTTCTTCAACATTTGCATAATTGTCAGATGAACCAGAGACCACATACCGATATATGGTCTCTGCATGAACTTTTCTAATTGCAAGTATTGGTACAACTTTTTTAATTTTCGAAATAACAGACATAAAATATGTGATATGGTCATGTAATTGTGACACTGGTAACGTTATGTTTGTAGATGCAGCTGTTTCGGATGTGTTTAAACCTATGGACAAGAAGGAGGGCGTGATGGCTGGCCCCAACAACTGCGTCATGTTCGTGTGTCATCGTCACAACCATGTCCCCGTGTTGCACATCAGACATGCCAGGTCAGACATTTCTGCAGCCATCTTGTTTACGTAGGGTAGACATACAGGACATAGCAAATAATATCATTATACCTTTATTAAGAATCTTGCTATTCCATTGGTTAATCCATACCACATGACGAAACAATACATTTCAATGTAGACCCCCAAATCATGTGACTGACACTGACCTTGAATATTGACTTATCACCTGATCACTATACTGACATGTCACGTGAGGAATATTGACTTGTCTGCTAGAAGCAAAAATGTCGTCTGGTACTAATATTTTACGGTTCGTAGCTAAGTTACTGTAATGAAACGGAGGACGGTTTAAAGACATTTTGAACTTAAAAGTCAATTTCGGTATAAAATAACAAATGATTACAAGGACCCGAGGACTTGACCATTGAGGTGGTCTGATTGGACCTTGTTTTTGCATATTGACCTCGTCAAGAGTAAGTATTTGTATAATGTTTAGTTCTTGTTTTAGTGATTTCCAGTTTTCCTTCCAGTTTTCAGTTTTCCTTCTTTCAGTGTTTTTAACAACATAACTGGTCCTGGCATTATGCTGGAATATGTATGACAAATGTATGCTATGTTGTCTCAAAAGGAACTGTTATACCACACAGTCTCCAATCATTCTGAAAGTCACAATCAAGTGAGGTGAGTCAAGGTGTCATCAGCATCCTCATGTCCTTCCAGAGTTGAGGATCATGATGATTTGACCCCCATCTTCAACCGGCACAGCGACATGCTGAAAATGACATATGGGGACTACTTCCTGGCAGAGCTCATTGAAGCTCAGAATGACAACATGCAGTGCCTGGTTGCAGAGGTAGGTATGGCACTGCTCACATAGGGGACATATCATTTTCAAATTTATTGTATGATAGGCATTTCTTAGATGATGACGGATCACAATGCAGACTCACTCACTCACTCACTCACTCACTCACTCACTCACTCACTCACTCACTCACTCACTCACTCACTCACTCACCCACCCACCCACCCACCCACTCATTCACTCACCCACCCACTCACTCACATACTTATATATATATATATATATATAACATACAAACCACACAGACATACAGACACGCACGCATGCACACACATACTATTCCACACATTCCAATTCTGATTGTTTCCGCCTTCTGATATGATTGGATGAACACACCATGCGATGCCAGTAACCACTTGACCCTGCCTGCTCCAGGTGGAAGGAACCGCTCAAGGCTTTATGAGTATCAGCGATGATGTCAACTATGACCTACTGAACAACTGTTTTGAACTGGGACCCTTCCATGGCCTCCGCCACCCCCACCCTGATGACGAGGTGGTACCGCCTAAAACACCCACACCTTCACCACCCCCTAAGAAAGGTAATACACAGAGTTAGACTTGAAGTAGCATCTGCTGGAGGAACTGTCATTGCAACCAATTTAGGGCAACCATTGTCTGAATCAACATTTAAAGGCAAAACATTTTATGAACAGGGGGGTTATCTTTGGTATTTCTGGAATATTTTTTTCAAATATCACATTGATTATCTGTACCTCTTCTCACAATACTCATTGCCATATTTCACACACTTTTGGATGTTTTGGATGTGGATATTTCACGATAAAACATTAAGATTTGAACATACGCTCGCAACGTGATAATGTCGAGAGTTGGACAACATTAAAAAATTATGTTTAAGAGGGTAGAGAGTTGTACCCCTGAGATGAAGCTGGGCAACACAGATAAATGCAGTGACCTAACAGTCTCATCCAAAAGTGGGAGAGATATGACAATCAGTATTAGGAGAAAAGGTGCAGATAATCGATGTGTAGACTGTGAGTATGTGCGGGAAATACCAAACTTAACCCACTTGTCCAACACTCTGAGGTAGGATTCTATTCCGGGAGTCAATGTTTTTAAAAGTTTGGTAAATATTTTTAAAGCTTGCACATTTTTTCAACATCCTAAAGTGGCAGTACATAATGTTGATATCTCATATAAGAAATAAACGCCTCGTGGGCCCCTCATGGTTTATTCTCCCTGCAGTGTTTTATTGTACGATAAACAACTCCCACTCAACGCTTATTTCTCAAGTAGTCCAAAGCTTGAGTCTTGTAAAATTCCACTTGATCTAGTAGGTTTTACTTATGATAGTCTGTGTGTAAGAATATGATGTCATTATAATGATGCCAAGAAACAAGTTGGGGTAGCAGAGTAAAATGTATATCCTTTTAAGTCAGTTCTGTTTTTACCTTTTATGAAAAGACAGTTGATTTTGGATATTGCAAATTCTGATATAGAGAATGGTCAGTTATTACAGCCTCATTCTAAATTCTACACTTGTTCCTTAGACTTTTCTTGACACTTCACTTTAGTTCCATTGCAGAAGCAATTTGAGAGAATTTTTTTGAACATGCTTTTTTTGTGTTTAAATGTTGTTACTTAAATTAACAGAGTTTCTAATATGATCTTTTTATCATCTTTCTAAGAAGAATCAGTTGAGAATGGCCGTACATCTCAACTCTCAACGTCGTCTTTTGACTCCCGTCTGAGCATTGAAGTCGAACATGTAGGTCAGTTTGAAGAAGGGATAAAAGAAGAATTTGGAACAGCAGGTGAGGGAGGCACAGAAAAAGTTGGAACACCTAAGACTGAAACTGAACCAAAGACTGCTGGAAGTCGCCAGTCAAGCGCCAAGAGTTCAAAAGGTACTGGGAACATAATGTGTAGTCTACATTGTGAGTTTCATGCCGTAATAATGAAAATCGTAAATTATAATTCACAGACCCACAACTTTATGCTGGTTTGAACCCAGTAACCTTGACCTTTGTTCTTATCTGACCTTTATCAGGTAGTGTAAGTGGAGAGGTAAAGGTCAGGCCACGACTCACCGATGCACAGATGAATGGCAGCTGCAGTTCTCTTCTCAGTGAATCCAGTGAATTGTCCGTGGCTCCAGAAGTGTTGGAACAGCAGCAGTCTGCACCCCCTACACAGGGCACTCAGAGGAACGTTTGGGTGAGCTCGAATGCATTTTGTCACACCACTATTTAAAATATTTTCCACCTCTGAAATGTTTTAAACACATACTTTTTTAGACAAGTTTGACTGGGACGTATTCGTTTGTTTATTCATACAGTCTATTCATATGTGATCCAGAAAACTCAAAGTAATCACATCCTTAAGGTGTAGTGAATGAAAATTTTAAACTTATCCCACCTTACACTACGTATTCATCCTTCATTCTCAATCCTGGTGTTGAAACAATCATAGAGCAAAGTTTCCAGCTTTAAAAACGCCTCACCAAAACACATCCCATTCATCACCATGGTCACCACTTAAGAAATAGGTCATGCACCTCTGCAATCCCTAGCGATCTGATCACCTGACATTACCTGAACTCTCATTCTCTTTCTCAATGCTCAAGTGTGAGGACGTTCTTGAACTTGAAACTGTCTCCGTAGTTACAACAGCAACACACATTTCACATGTGTTATGGAGCCGTTACGCCAATCTTGCAGAGAATGCAAGCATATTTACTGTCCTTATGACCCAGTTTGTTGCGACCGCCATGGATTGTGTACTCTCACTGACCGTTGTCAGCAATGATGCCATCTTAACAAGACAGACTGTAAAGTTTATATCCGAAAGTGCAAGAAACGTACTGTCGATCATCGCCCCAAGGCTTCATTGAAGGAGGCTGAACATGGCCCATCCACCAAGAAACCTGAACGCACAGTTATCACCGATATCAAGAAATCTACTTCAGCGCCCCTAAAGACCCCTAAACTTTATCTATTGAGGAAGATGTACTTTCGGATTCCTTACTTACAGACGATCTTCCCACCAGTTTTACAACCATGCCCAATGCATGAGGGGTCATAGATTCTTCTACTACTGTTTTCCCACTGTCGACTGACGATTTCGACGAGTTACGAAAAGTAATGACAAGACCATCGTCGGAAAGTCGTCTTTCCTCCCCCATGCCTGATGCCGGAGATCGCTTATTGGCTAATTGCTTCGGACAATGTTTCTACCTATCTCTGCTCATCAGAGCCTCCCTCTCAATTTATACAGGCATACTGACCTGCCAGCCCACATTGGGCAGATCTTCTCCGAGCATCCTCCCTCGAGTCCTGCAGAAGGTCATGGACACCGAAAGCCTTTTCTTCTTTTGGTCACACACTTATGGCTGGCGAGAAGTTGGTTCGCTGCCCTTGTAAATGTTGTAAAGATGCCATCCTCTTCTCCATTCCCACTCAAACCAGCTGCACCCATCTCTGGACACACTTCATCTTTGCATCTGGCACATCTCCAGAAGTCTCTTAGAAGAACTAAGGGTTATTCATAGAGGATGGCTCGTAGAGCTGCACAGCTCAGGATATTTCCTCTCCAGATTGCTGAATATCTTCACCATTTACGATCCACTAAGAAAAATGTAGGGATCCATATTAGCTACCTACTTGGCTGCTATCAACTCATCCCACAACCACGGGGTCCAAGGTTTCCGAAATCGCTAAACTCCAGGCTTTAAAGGGGCACTGATCTAACGCCATTCCCCGGACTGGTTGTTGCCTTTGTTATTGTTTTTTCCCCCGTGAGTACCCGGATGATACGCAACGCAACTGAGCGTGACCAGAGACTGGGCTACCGTCTGCAAGGACAGCTAAATACACTTGGAGGCTGGAGGCAATATTTGTTTTACGCATTTTTGAATAAACACTGATTGGTTAAATGTGATCTATAAAGATTCGACAAAGGGCGCATGTTAATTAATTTCTTCAGCCTAAACAAACAGACAAAAAGAACGGCGGAGCTCATCGGAAGTCGTCATTTGGAAATACCCCAGATGGTTATAGTTTAATACTAAAAAAAAGTATCCATGCAGTGAAAGCATTTTCGGTTTTCGGATTGCGTCGATAATACGATTACTACTCCCTTGTTGTCATCCACGTTTTCTCGTATAACCCTACACTTGTGTATTTGTCGTCATTCACTTGATGCTCAGTTAATGAATTTATTACAGGTACAATTAGTGTTAGCACCACTTAGATTACCTGACAAAGGTTCTCATTTGGCATTTATTGTGTCTGGGGTAATTATTCAATCTAAATGCAGGTTTAAAGTGAGGTGAAATGTGCGTTATGTAATATGCACGTGGCAGCCCAGCAAGAGATGAATGATCAGTTGATTTACTTTTTTTGGTAAATCAACGGATCGTTCCTAGTCATCAAAGGATTAACAGAAAATACGTTGATTGATTAATCACTGTTATCTTGCACAGTGGATATGTCAAAAGTGAGTGTTTACATGTCTAGGTTTACTAAAACAAAGGGAATACACTCATATCATGGCGTGAAGTGCCGTTGTAAAAACAACATACTTTGTTCAAAGGGTTAACTGATAATCCGTTGATTGGTTGCTCATTGTTATCAAACTCAGTGGATTTTTTAGGAACCGTGGACGTAATGAAAATAGTTGTCACGTGGGCTTTCTCAGCCAACCCTTGAGACTTGACACCTATGTGAAACACCTGAAACAATCCAAGTGATCAGTTGAGAAACGAACACTGGTTATAATATCCCGAAACGATATATATCTTTTAGAATATTTGATAGTTACAGAAACACGTGACATCGAATAAGTTATTTTGTATAGCTGCAGATGAGTGGGATATTATTCCTTTGAGTGGATATTCACGGATACATTACTCGAACAAGGAAGCTGCCTATTTATACACATAAATTTGGTAAGTTGTAATTATGGTATTTGCATTTTGTTTTCCTTCATTTGAACCGATTCGTTCTTGTTTCTCTACGTCTTGGTTGGGAAATTCTTCAATGCGCGATAGACGTTGTTTTCACAGGTCATTTCCTTTGTAAGCGTGTATAGATTACCGTCAATTTGTAAAATGTGATTCTCTCAGGCAATTTATAAAATGTGTAAAATGTAAAATGTCATTTTGACTAAAAAATCTGTCCAGATTGATTAAGACGATCAAAAGGGCCTACAAACATCACAAAAGATTATTATGTAGGATTAGAAGCCAAACAACATAGAAATGTACTTTTCAACGTTACATTTTCAGTCTCTCGGTGATGACATTAAACATCAAAATGTTTGGAATTCGTTATCATAATAATACAGATGGAAATGTTGTTCAGTCACTTTGTGAAATAACTGAATATTTAGACGTTTAATAAATATGTTACACATTTTGACAGTAAAAAAATATACACACTATAAAAAAAGCAATGCTCAGATGAAATATTTACTTTGTGTTGCAAGTCAAAATAGTGTAAACGAAAATCGCAAAATTACCAAGCAAGTGACTTATCAAAACTTCGTCACCATTACCGATGCTACCCACAAAGATACCTACATTTCCTTATTATCTCGAAAACTGTATTCCATTTTGCTGATCAATGTGACCATACGCTCTTATTACTACCGGTATCCATAAAAGTGACTAATGCGCTTACGAATGGCGCAACAGAGGTCGCGAGCTAGTCTAGATTTCTGCTCTACATCCGGGTACTCACTGGGAAAAAACAATAACAAAGGCAACAACCAGTCCCGGGGAATTGCGTTAGATCAGTGCCCCTTTAATTCACTCGTATCATCATGTGGATCAGTAATTAAGTTTCCGATGACGAAAAAAGAGATGCCAATCTGATCAGCCTTGCGACCTTGAGCACTCCTCTCCTGGGGTAGGTTAAAGTAGTGGCAGAATAAGTTTCCCCTAGTTCTAAGCTGCGTCCTGTCTGAAATCACAGATCACATGATTTACCTGAGATCATGTTGGCTTCCTTGTGTACATCTCACAGTAGAGGTCTTTTTACAACGTAGGGTATCTCCGCCCCAACATCCAACCGTGGGATAAATACATCATGTGAGATAGGATAAGTTTAAATATTTGAAAGTATTACAATAAATTGTATATTTTTATACTTATCCTATCTCACATGCTAAACGCCCACCCCACCATCCCTAATCACAGTTACATCAGCCTGTACACTCCAGAAAGAGAATGAGGGTGCAGGGAATGTCAGGTGAATGTCAGGGTCAGTTCATGACCTATTTGTTAGGTGGTGATCATGGTTTGTTGGTTTGTTGGTATCACTCAGCAATATTCCAGCTATATGAAGGCGGTCTGTAAATAATCGAGTCTGGACAAGACAATCCAGTGATTAATATCATGAGCATCGATCCACGCAATTGGGAACGATGACATGCATCAACCAAGTCAGCGTGCCTGACCACCTGATCCTGTTAGTTGCCTCTTACCACAAGCAAAGAGCCTTTTGCAGCAAGCATAGGTTATTGAAGACCTATTCTACCCCGGATCTTCACGGGTCGTGACCATGGTGCTGAGTGGGATGTGTTTGGGTGAGATGTTTTTTTAAGCTGGAAACATTGTTCTAGGATCGTTTCCACACCAGATTCGAGGATTTCTAAATTTTGACAATTTCCTTCTATCCCTTGACTGGCCTCTCTTGAAGTCAATCCATGACCAAAAAATACAGACATATAGATAAAGTGAGTGGAAGGGGCAGAAACTTCAGAACAAATTCTTACCATGAGCAAGCCTATGGCCAAAGCAATTCTCCTCAGAACGTCACCCTACGTCAAAGACTTGCTCATGTTCCAATGTTACAAAATCACTTCCTGAAAAGCAAGATCTTCTTATCAGCTGTTTAGACCCATTCCAGACATGTTTTACAGTTTGTGGCTCTCGAAGTCTGAAGGCTGTGTTAAAGATAGCTTGCCAGTTCTGTATGATATGCACTCTAATGATAAGTTTCTTAGCAAGATCAGAAGGTTTCCCATATTACTAAAGTTTGTCAGTTCAAGTGCTACAAGAAGACCTACATAATACCTTGTCCTTTTGAAAAAACATGAATAGCACTGTCTTGTGCAGACAGCAAGCCTTGCAAGTGACTTCTGTGATGAATTGCATTTACCTGCAGCTTAGACTAACATCTCTTCCCTGAAACCAAAGTCTTTTTTTCAGAAAAACAGTTGTTAAATTATCTTTGCAATATATGATAAAAGGAGCCCAGATACTCTCTTCCTGAAACTGCTGTCATCAAGAATTGCCAACTAGTATAGACTTGAAAGGAATTTCTGAAAAGTTGACAGATGACAAAGTAGACACAATTTATGGATAACAACTTCTTTAATACTGTAAGGCAATCTTTAAAACTGCCTTGCTTGACAAGGGTATAAGGATCTATACTGAAACCTTGCCTTTACAGTATTAAAGAAGTTGTTATCCCTGTCTTGCTTGACAACGGTATAAGGATCTATACTGAAACCTCGCCTTTACAGTATTAAAGAAGTTGTTATCCCTGTCTTGCTTGACAACGGTATAAGGATCTATACTGAAACCTCGCCTTTACAGTATTAAAGAAGTTGTTATCCCTGTCTTGCTTGACAACGGTATAAGGATCTATACTGAAACCTCGCCTTTACAGTATTAAAGAAGTTGTTATCCCTGTCTTGCTTGACAACGGTATAAGGATCTATACTGAAACCTCGCCTTTACAGTATTAAAGAAGTTGTTATCCCTGTCTTGCTTGACAACGGTATAAGGATCTATACTGAAACCTCGCCTTTACAGTATTAAAGAAGTTGTTATCCCTGTCTTGCTTGACAACGGTATAAGGATCTATACTGAAACCTCGCCTTTACAGTATTAAAGAAGTTGTTATCCCTGTCTTGCTTGACAACGGTATAAGGATCTATACTGAAACCTCGCCTTTACAGTATTAAAGAAGTTGTTATCCCTGTCTTGCTTGACAACGGTATAAGGATCTATACTGAAACCTCGCCTTTACAGTATTAAAGAAGTTGTTATCCTTGTCTTGCTTGACAACAGTATAAGGATCTATACTGAAACCTCGCCTTTACAGTATTAAAGAAGTTGTTATCCCTGTCTTGCTTGACAACGGTATAAGGATCTATACTGAAACCTCACCTTTACAGTATTAAAGAAGTTGTTATCCCTGTCTTGCTTGACAACGATAGAAGGATCTCTACAGAAACCTCACCTTTACAGTATTAAAGAAGTTGTCATCCATAAATTGTGTCTACTTTATTATTATAGACTTGCATGGACCGTATTGGATATATTTGATTGAGGGTCTGTATGACAGACTACCTGCCACTATGAATGCATTGCTCTAATATTTAATGTCCTTTTCCAGTCTCGAGACTCTCCAGTTCGTGGCACTCCACAAGCTCAACTGAATGCACCCCCCAAACACTTCATCCCAACTTACAAGGGCTCGGAGAATGCTTTCTCCGTTCAGCTGTTTTGTATAGATGAAAGGTTTGAAATGAGGTGAGTTTCCTTGTCAAAGTTTCGCTGGGTTAAATGTGCCTACTTTGTGGACTCTGGATGAAAGCTAACACAAGATTCATCCTATCAAGTGCCTGCTCTTCGCCTTGTACCACTTTAACAGTATAAAGCATGTCATTCCTGGTACCCACCTCTGGTACCCAAACTTCACATTACATTCCTTATGTCACCCATGGTAAGTGGTTGTTTGTGTGTCATCATACGCCGATGACATGGGCCGTTGCTCATGATATCGATCACTGTATTGTCAGGTCCAGACTTGATTATTTAGAGGCTGCTGTCATTTAGCTTGAATATTGCCGATTCTATCGTGAAACAACAAACAAACATACCCTAACTAAGTGTGATAGATTATGTAGACATAACAATGGTTTCCTTAAGAAATCTGAGGGTTATATAAAGTCAGCAAATGTGTATACAAAACTGTGTTATAGATGGGGTGCAGTTTGTGGTCACAGGCTAGCATACAATTAATGCAAGATACATGCAAATACACTTAATACCTCATCACCTATAAAAGGGCCATGAAAATGTCCAAGTGATTTGTATGATTCATAAGGAGAGTGTGCACCTCAGAATCCTCTCATCTGGATCTATGCACGGGCAACAGGTGTGAAGGTGATCCACGACGTCCCCACATAATACATGTATGGTGTAATATTGCTACAAGCTGGATAAAACCCAATTCACTCATTCACTTTCAAAGAGGAAGTCTGTGATAAAAGATGAGGAATGTTTTCATCAGTTTATTTGTATCAATGTTTTGTCTTCACAATTTACAGTGAATACTTCTTTCCGTACATCAAATGTCTCCTGTTCCAGATCTTTCGATTTCCTTGCGAAGGCTTTCTCCTTGTTCCCCACAATGGACTTCTGCATCCTCACTGTTCCCCATCTGGTCCCGGAGTTCCCACTACTGCAGGGCTTTGTGGTAGGTACAGCACACCGTCCTAACAGTGTCATTGCTTAAGGGACCCGTGAAGATTCCGGGGTAGAATAGGTCTTCAGCAACCCATACTTGCCGTAAAAGGCGACTATGCTTGTCGTGAAAGGCGACTAACGGGATCGGGTGGTCAGGCTTGCTGACTTGGTTGATACATGTCATCGATCCCAATTGCGTAGATCGATGCTCATGATGTCAATCACTGGATTGTCTTGTCCAGACTCGATTATTTTACAGACCGCGGTCATATAGCTGGAATATTGCTGAGTGCGGCGTTAAACAACAAACAAACAAACAAATCATTGCTTAATGCAACCTCCCAGATCTGTCGGTTGACAGGATTATTGGGATGTGATGATTATTCAAACTATCTATGCCTTGCTGATGGCGGTACATTAACAAGTTGAAATATTGATAGTTGTCTTCAGTACCAAGCTTGACCAGTACCAGTGCTTACATCAATAGTAATAGTTAATCTGTTTGTAAATGGAATATTTGTGTATTATTCTGCATATTGTTCTATACATTGAATGTTATGTGATTTGGTACCTTGTCTAATTGTTGAAATTTTAGTCCTCATGTTCAATGTACTTTTAGCAGACCTGAACTGAAGGTCCCTGTGAACTAATGTGATGTAAGGGGCGGTCGGGTAGCCTAGTGGTTAAAGCGTTCGCTTGTCACTCCGAAGACCCGGGTTCGATTCCGACATGGATGCAATGTGTGAATCCCATTTCTGGTGTCTTTCGCCGTGATATTGCTGGAATATTGCTAAAAGCGGCTTAAAATCATACTCACTCACTCACTCACTCACTCACTCACTAATGTGATGTAAACGCACATATATATGTTAAACATCTCCTCTTAAGCCACAAGGCCTAGTAATGAAGTGATGAAAAGGAAACAGTCCAGCACATCAGTGAGCTCATTACAGTCGGCCATGAATAGCTGGAAGAGAACTGAATTAAAAATCACTCACTCACATATTTCCTGTGGGACAGCAGTTTATTTCCACTCAAAAATAAATTTGTTTGTACAAGAAAGTACCCTTTAATTCTGAACTTGTTATTTTCCATATCTACATGTACTGACGATAATATATGAGGTCTGTTTCAGCGAGTGACCCCGAGGTCCAGCAGCACACTGCCTCAGGAGCTGTATGTGTTCCACAGATCTGGGCTCCTCAAGTAAGTGTATCCTACTGCAGCATATTCATCATAGATCAACGCATTCTTTTGTGTTTATGGAGGTATAATTGTAAAAACCAGTGTGCACACTGTGTAAATGCATGTACAAATTGTGTGCCCACTACTAGTATTTACGCAAAGTGTACGCACCAGTTTTTACTTTCACACCTCTTTAAATGCAAAAACATATTTAAGTCAATTCTTAAGTTCACCAACAGCCTATTTAATCTTAAACACAGTAAATTGTAGACAACAATACTTTTGAAAGAATGAAATATAATTGTAAATGAGTTCTTAATGATTTGTCAGTAATGGATTGTAGTATTCACTGGAAACATAACTTTGCTACTTCTTGTGCAGTACAATGGGACATCACTTAGAGAGCCCAGAAAACTATGGTCAAGCATTGGGGAGATCACCAAAGTAATTGAGATATAATAGTGTGTGTGTGGTGTCTTGACAGATATCGAATTTTACGAATTGCATCAAATTATATCATGTTTCAGTATTCTTATGAATTTTCGATCCCAACTGTTACAGAGATTTCCGTGTACGTGTAGCCTGCAGCAGTGACGTGAGGGGCGTCGACATGCTTGTTCAGACTGTGGACCTCCACGACAACCTCCTGAAGGACCTCAAGCAATTCAACATGGCTCGCAGAGATGAGGTCAGCATGCCTACTGTCTTATCATAGACCATACTAGCAGTGTAGTAGTAGTAGTAGTATGATCATGATGAAGATGATGATAATGATGATGATGATGATGATGATTTAATAAGTGACTCCGGACGACCTGATTTCATACTGGGACGTTGATACTGCATTGTATGGTACTACTTGGGGTCCAGGTTTGAATCCCCACATGGTTGTAAATAATACTTTGTGTATGGCTTGATACTGAGCATGGGCGGATACAGAGGGGGGGTGCGTGGGTGCGGGGATGCGCACCCCCCCCTTTTTATTTAAAAAAAAATCTTTATTTCTGTATAAATTACCACCAAAGACAATAAATAGATCTTAATTGTGCACCCCTCTTTTAAAAAAAGCTGTATCCGCCCATGCTGAGCCTCCAGAAGATCAGGTGACCTGCCTTGGCTGAATTGATTGACGGCATGTTGCATCGTAGCCCACCTACAACAAAGGGAATAGTGTTCAGTGCATATCAAGAGGCTGTGATCAGCCACGGTCACATGAATACAGCTCTGTCGCTTGATTAATATTTAAGAAGTTAATTGCATTTAGTCACCCCTGAGAACAAGCAGAAACAAATAACTTATCAATTACTGAAGTTTTTGAAATAATTATGTACTAATATTTCTGTCATGTTTGTTTCAGTCTGGCACAGAGATTCAAGCATTTGTGGCAGAAAGCCAGGATCAGATTGTGGGCGTGGCCATCGTCAGAAGAGAGGAGGTAAATACTTTATTCTAGTTGTATACAGAGATGGAGACTTTGTGCAGGGTAATGTCTCTGTCAGGATTCTTTGTTTTGGGGGTTGAATCCCAGAATCCCCCTGATAGTGTCCTTCCACTCAGTACCAGATAAATACTGATGAGTTTCACCAAAGCGTTACATGTCTCTGACCTGCATCATTTCAGGCTTTTCATTCCTCCACCATCAAGTTGACACCGTGTGATATAACCGAACTACAGTTCAAATAGTTACTGTTACTGATATGTAGTAATTGTCATAGCAATATTGTCATGGCATGATATTGTCTTACTGGATTTGATTAATGTATTATCTCTGCCATTTAATGGTCAGAAGTTCATTATGATCATAAGCTATCCATTTTAACACAAAGTTAATTCTTCTCTTGAAACACTTATTACTGTCTGACAATGTTAACAGAGTTATCTCCCTTTATTCTTCACAGTGTTACAAATGAGACAAATGTCAGCTGAATTTCATTCTTAACAATTTGTACACTAATGTACATTGACATGAATGTTTCATAACGTGTCATCCCTCTCTCCCCCAGGACATTGAGTACATCCGCTCCCACTACAACATCGAGGACTTCATCTACTACAACCATCATCGCCGTCAGGATCATGCACACTTACATCACTTTGCTCTCAACCCCATCTTTAACCATCTCTCCAAACATTTCCTTAAGGTATGGGTTCAGTTTTTTTATGCTTTCCATCAAGTGACATCACTGTTTTCACTTATGCGTTATACCACTCAAAAGAAGTTAAAAAACAGGAGATTTTTTCATGTGACTAAATTAATCTGTCATATCATCACATGTGTTCTTGAACTTCTTTGAGTACTATAGTAAGCAGTCTGTACCAAATACTTTTGATTCTACCAGCCCAAACTTTCGAGTAGTAGTTAGTGTTAAATACATGGACTCTTTGAGACTAAGCCACTATGCTTACTAGACCAAAAGGTGTTTACCCCGGCTTTGGACTAGTGGCAACAAATGAAGACTGTTAAGGGCAAACTTTATCCTTATAAAACAGTAAATAAATTGGTCTGATGTAAGGTCTTGGTGTATATTTGTGTACCCCCTTCTGTTACAGGAAGTTCTCCGACTGGGCCACAAGACTTGCCTGTACTATCCTTTGTATCCCCCCTACACCAAGAAAGAGGTGGGTAACCATGGCAACTCTACACTGATGCTCCTCCTGCTTATCTTATATGATGATGGGGATTTGGTTGCAACACAAGCAACCTGTCACAATCAGTACTGCAAGCAGCCATGCCCAAATAGTTGCCCCTGGCTAGTGTGGGTTAAAAGAGATTCCCAAGGCTTGTTGGGAGGGGCAACTAAATTGATGGGTAACTTGTCAGGTTCGGAGACTTGGTTGGTTGTGTGTCATCATACCCTAAAGGCATGGGACGTTGCTCATTATGTCAGTCTTCGACATGATATTGCTAGAATATTGCTAAAAGCGGAGTAAAACTGTACTCACTCGCTCATTATGTCAATCACTGGTTTGTCTGGTCTAGATTGTATTACCGGTATTAACAGGTCATCATTTACAGCTGATTTATTGCAGACTGCAGTGTAAAACAAACAAAGATTGTAAGTCTATGTTAATGTATGGGAGCTGTTACAGTGACAGTGTAATGAACACTTGGTGGTGGTAAACAAAGGAAAAAAAAATGAAACAAACTTGTACCGGTACTTTGACTTTCGACCACTTAGAAAGGCTGACTCTTAGCTTGTGTGATTTGTGTATCAACAGATTCAGCCATTGGTTTACCTTGTTTACTTGCACAAAGTGATCTTAGCGCTATGACACTTGTAACTCTCATACTTTACCATAGACTTAGGATAGTCATAGCACTATTACCACTTTGTGCAAGTGGGCCCTGGAATATAAAGGATATTGATGCAGCTCAGATGTTACTAACCTCACTTATTCTTCTATTTACATTTTGTTTTGATTATTTTGTATTTTAAGTACTGTTGCATTATATATTGAGTTAGCAATCTAGCTCATTACAAAAAAGCTCACTGCTTGCACACATCTAGGGGGACAAGATCTGTGCAGAGTTGCATTCCTTAGCTGTGCCAGGATCCGATGATCATAGGTTTAAATCCCAGATTACACCCTAATCATGTGCTTGTGGGTTTACCCTAACTGGTAGATGTCTACAACACCCTGATTAATGTTTGTTTTTCTACAACTGAACATTAACCTACAGGATGTTAGATATTGGAAGTACAATGCAGCACTTAGCCAGCCCACTGACACATTTATATTTGAGTGATGGTGAATCCCAGATGTATTTCACCTCAGATAGTGGACAAACACTCCCTGGTGGGCTGTCTCAACAACCTAGTGCCTGTCCATGCCCGCCGCCAGATTGTCTACCCCCTGACAGAGCTGGAGAGCAATGCTCCATCACAGAGAGTGCTCAAACACCAGGAGCCCTATGCCCTCAACCACATCAACAGAAAGCTGACACTGGAGCCAAAGGTGAGCCGAGTCGCTGGTCATATTGGAGCTTTAGCTCTTTCTAAACAATTGTGGTACAACTACAGACTACTCGATACCTATCCGCCATGTTTGTTTGATGTTTGTTTTAATATCGGGCGATGAAGCCCATATTAAGCAGAAAAAAATACCCTTTGACATGCTTTAATATGTTTAAACCACAAAATTGAAGGGGCGCTCGGGTAGCCTAGTGGGTAAAGTGTCTGCTTGTCACGCCAAAGACACGGGTTCGATTCCCAACATGGGTACACAGTGTGAAGCCCATTTCTGGTGTCCCCGCTATGATATTGCTGGAATATTACTAGAAGTGGCATAAAACCATACTCACACACTCAATATTTAATATCAAAGCAATTCATAAATATCGAAATATTACTTGAAAAAAGAAGTTCAACAAGGGCGTGCAGCAACCTCTTCAGGGACATCCATCGGGGCCACATTTCAACAAACATTTAGTACTTTTCATTAACTTTGGAAACTGAAAATGATGTTTATTTACAATAGCATTTGTTTTAGGTTGTTGTGTAGGAGGCAAGCTCCCAAACCCCCCCGTTATTTTAGAAAGGCGGCTAAAAGACTGAGAAACCGTTACTAAGGAAGGGACTTGTGCACATTTCTGACCAATATGGCGGAAGGTATCCAGTATCTGGTATTCTAGCCACAATTGTTTCTATTTATTTGAGTGAGTAAGAGCTTACTGCTATTATGATGGATGTTGATGATATATGCATGAATTAAATTAAGCAGTCTGGACAGAAAAGGCCTCCAATTTTTATCTGCCTTGGAAAGTCCTTGAAGTTGGCACTCACTGTTAATCATTTTATGACACAAAATCCTTAAACTTGGTGACTCAAGCCTTGAAACTCTCTGTTTTATCAGGTGACCATCAATGCCAGGATAGTTGTGGTTGGAGCATCTGATGTGGGCATCTCTTTCCTGGAAACTCTGGCTTACTGGTGAGTAGTGACGCTGCTGCTACTGATGATGGTGAATGAGTGGGTGAGTGAGTGAGTGAGTGAGTGAGTGAGTGAGTGAGTGTTTTTTGTATATCAGCAGTTTTTAACAATATTTCAGTTATGTCATGTAATGTCAGCTATATTTACCAGGAAAGTATTGTTTGTCACTTTATGAAAAGGATCATAATCAGGGAGAACCAGGGTTTTGATCAGCAGCTCCTGACATACTAAGGGCCATAACTCTGTGCAGCATGCTACAGTGCCTTAGACATCCTTGGTCATTTATGCCCGATTTTGAAAACGTTGCTCAGAAGTTTGTAAACACTGTTGTCAGGTACGTGATCTTCCACTACCTTAAGGGAGGTGTCCACTCTCTTTGCTCTTCAGCAGCTTTATTATATGTAGAGAAGAATCCTAGTCCAGTGTGACATTTTGAAATGTTAATTTAGGATATATTGTATTGTCAAACAGCTCAAAAAGTTAGTTACTAACTGGAAGGGGATAGGTGTAAAAAGAAAATGAATGAAAGCCATTTGACCAAGCCCTGATGTATATGTTCCTCATCCTGGTGTACTGTTTGCCAGCCCCCACCTGAGATTCAACAACCTGACGCTCATATCCCCACATGGCATCCCTGGGGAGATGCTGCCCGATGCCCTCCGAGACTCCTTCCTCTCCACCAGGTAAGTTGCGACCTCAACAATCTCACATGCCATCAAGTACATGTCCTTTTCCCCATGCAGTTCATGTTAAAGCTACAGTAAGGATTTTAATTTTTTTTACTGTTAGGATTATGGATCTGCCAACCCTATTTTAATCAAATTTGACAAAAATTAATAAACATTTACACTTACCTGCAGAGTACACAGTGTTGTTTTAAAATCGTAAAAAAACACACTTGTATGACTGTAGTATGTGACTGTGTATTGCAGCCACTGCTACAGCCAGGAGGAGTACAGCAAGAGTGCACTGCGGACATGGGTCAACGTGGTGTACGGCAAGATGACAGCCATAGACAGGTACTACTATGCAGTGGAAGTTTTATAGGAATAATATAGGAAGGGGTCATCATTAAGCTTTGGAGGATGTCTCGAACCACAAAGGGCCATGTTTGTTATCCATGGCATTGAAACTTAAAATTGGTTAGTGTTCTAAACGAAAAAGATATCAAATTGTGAAAAGGTCTTGGAATCTGAAACAATTAGATTCTGATATGTTCATACAATTAAAATTATGTTCTTAAATGCTTTGTAATAATAGTATCAACCGCAGAGGTCCATGATGGATTTTAGACAAAGGCAAACCGTTACAGCCTGCAACTTTGGGCACTAGTCCGAGCCCTGAAATCTATTTCTCTCTGCTTATCTCAGCTACAAATAGACCAGATATTAACATTTTATTTCACATTTAAGAGACAAATTCAGGCGAGCAGAGTTTGGCACAGACTAATTATCATCCATTTGTAAAATGTCTCAAGAGCTTATTGTTCTTGGTTTATGTTAAAATATTATTTATAAGACTTATCATCTACTGTCAGTTGTGTCAATTTAGGATTTCTTTTTGCTCCTAGGAAGAAGAAGCTTGTGGTGGTGAATGGGAATGTCGTCGTCCCATTTGACCACCTGGTTATCAGCACTGGTCAGCAGTATCAGGTCCCATGTCCAACTGATGCTGACATTGAGGCAGGGGAGACAAATGCTGATCTTGAGAACAGCCCTGATCGCAGACACACGGGCAGTGTGCCCAAGAACCTGTTTCTGACCAATGATGCGTATGATTCCTCAGTGGCTCTCTACAGGGTGGAGAATGGTCTACTCAAGACTGAGAGTAAGATTTGATGCATTTGACATGTTGTTGTTCTTTTCTGTAATACATAGATAATCATTTTGGACCAATGAGGTTCAGGTTCCGGCATGAAAAATGCTGATTTGGTGTCATTAAGGATTGATGTTTTTGCTGTCAACCACTGATTTCCTGGTGCATCAGTTGTTTACAGGCTGCCAAGATGATTCTAGGATAACTGTCCCATGGATTTCTGCCAGTTAGAGGTTAAGGAGACTGCTGCATGTACAGCGCCTGGAACTTCTGAAACAGATACATTCTCACCTATTTAAAGGCTTCCTCACTGCCTACATTTCCAAATACACATGTTTATTCTCAGTAGCCATTTCAATTTGAACATATGGATTTGGAGCTTCCATTTAACATTCAACATTTAACATAAGCTTATAAATATTTCCCAAAATACTTTTCCTGTGCTTTTACATTACTGGACAGTTTCCTACGGGCAGCATTCCTAGTGGCAGCTTTCCTAGGGGTGGCTTTCCTAGGGGCAGCATTCCTAGTGGCGGCTTTCCTAGGGGTGGCTTTCCTAGGGGCGGCTTTCCTAGGGGCAGCATTCCTAGTGGTGGCTTTCCTAGTGGTGGCTTTCCTAGGGGTGGCTTTCCTAGGGGCAGCATTCCTAGTGGTGGCTTTCCTAGGGGTAGCTTTTCTAGGGGTGGCTTTCCTAGGGGCAGCATTCCTAGGGGCGGCTTTCCTAGGGGCAGCATTCCTAGGGGTGGCTTTTCTAGGGGCAGCATTCCTAGGGGCGGCTTTCCTAGGGGCAGCATTCCTGGGGCGGCATTCCTAGGGGTGTCACGCCTAGGGTTGGCATTCCTACGGACAGTTTTCTTAGGAACATTTTCCTTGGGGCAGTTGTAAACACGGTGCTTGTGGTGGATATAGGACGCCAAGGCTGTTTAAACACAAAAGACTGTATAAATGTTGGACAAGGACATGGTTAACACTCCTGGCTGGAGGCTGCCATTTTGGTACATATGGAAATTGGAAAATGGTAAAGGAAAGGAAATAGAGGATAACAAAAGGGAAACTAAACAACAAAACGAAATAATAGATATTTGGGCTCAAGAGGCTTTCTGACAGCAGTTTTCCTAGGAACAACATTCCTAGGGATAGCTTTCCTATAACTTTCAAATGAAAATTATAAAAAATATAAGTATGTCAAGATAAGTTATTTTACTGGATACATTTTCCTGCCTGTTTGTTAATCTCACAGAGTTTGCCTATATTGCCCCACGATCTGGCATCAGCCGACGATGACAATTGTTGATTGTTGATTTACAACGCCAAAGTGTTTAAAGTACCTCTCAGACCTGCTTACATGCCATAATTGAACTGATATACTGTTCAAAGTGGTGTTAAGCCCAACCCGAAAGCAGCTTAATGTGATTTTGAGCTTATTGACTGCCACTTTGAAGGAGTTCTGTGCTTGTATGGTGACAGCTGGAATAAGTCAATAATTTATATAGCAAATTGATAGTCAGCTATTACACATATTATATATGAAATTCTTTTCAGATATTTTGTCAATTACACTGGTACCATGTTTTAACGTATGATAATTGGTTTCCATTCGTGTGTATCGTAGGGTAAAAACAGTTAAACACCTACAGAACAATACAAGTCAGAGGTGAAAGGCCCCTTTCAGTCATAAATCATGCAGTCCAAATATGAGTGAGTGAGTAAGTTTGGTTTTACGCCGCTTTTAGCAATATTCCAGCAATATCACAGCAGGGGACACCAGAAATGGGCTTCACACATTGTACCCATGTCTGGAATCAAACCTCTTTAACCTCTAGGCTACGCGTCTGGCCCTTCCAAATATGAGTAACTGGCTTTCTTTGGGACAGTTTCCTTGGCTTCATGCAGTTTCCTATGGACAGTGTCCATGGCCTCAGATTCCCTAGGGTCAGCTTTCCTAGGGGCAGTTTTCCTTGGGACAGTTTCCTTGGCTTCAGATTCCCTAGGGTCAGCTTTCCTTGGGACAGTTTCCATGGCTTCAGATTCCCTAGGGGCAGTTTTCCAAGGGACAGTTACCTTGACCTCAGGTCTCCTAGGGACAGTTTCATGGGTAGATTTCCTCGGTACAGATTCCTTGGGATACATTTTCCTGGTCACAGTTTCTTAGGGATCAGTTTTCCTTGGAGGCAAATTTCCTAGGAGCATTTGGTCTGCTACCTGCTGAGGTATAGCTGGATCACTGCTGCCTGTAGCATGAACAATAAATCACTCACTACCTTACAGACACACCAGGACCCTGTTCCATAAAGAATCTTCTTACTGTCTGTAGTGTAGTTAAGTGAAGTATACTCGTAGAACTTAAAGATTGGTTGTGGAGCATGTTCCTGTGGCTTGACATTTTGATGAAGTGTCAATTTTCAGTTTTTATTTGCCAATTATGACTTGATCTGTTTGTTGTTTTCCCAGAGAAGATAGTGGTGTATGGCAACACCTTGGATGCGATCTGCTGTGTGCAGACCCTGATGAGTGCCGGCGTGGAACCCAGTCGCATCAGTCTCGTCCAGCCACCACTTGCATATGAGGTATTGTCTGTGGATCTGCAGAATTCTGCAGATTTAGTTAAGTCAGGGATCGTCAAGGATACGTCATTAAAATATACACATAAATCATATAGTTCCCAAGATCCAGAGGCTTAGTTTCAGTGTTTTTTTTATAAAAACATTCTCACCCCTGCATTATGAACTGTGCTTCATGGTGACTGGCTAATGCAGCCAATTGTTTCTTTACTTTTTGTGAAGAAGCTCATGCCGATGTGACATCATTGAAACACAAATAATTTGAGATGATGCCATTGGTCATTATATCACAGATGATTTTATGTGACAGACAAATTAAAACAATGTACTGACTGAGGTGATCCCACCACTTGACATCGAGAAACCCATAGTTTTCTATCTTTTCTTAGAAAGAGAAGATTATAAGTAATATTTAAAATCTAGGTTATTCTCCAGTTTGTCTGCTGTAGTATTTATGTACCTCGGTCAAGGTTTGTCATTGTTGACATGATTCCGACTTCAATGTTAGCAGGCTATTCAGTGATGTGAAAGTAGATCCTCATGTTACACTGGTGCTATTCAAAGCTGGTATATTAGAAGTAGGAATAATTCACAGCTGGTATATTAGAAGTAGGAATAATTCACAGCCGATATATTAAAAGTAGGAATAATTCACAGCCGGTATACTTGAAGTAGGAATAGTTCACAGCCGGTATATTAGAAGTAGGAATAATTCACAGCCGGTATATTAAAAGTAGGAATAATTCACAGCCGGTATATTAAAAGTAGGAATAATTCGCAGCCGGTATATTAGAAGTAGGAATAATTTGCAGCCGGTATATTAGAAGTAGGAATAATTCACAGCTGGTATATTAGAAGTAGGAATAATTCGCAGCCGGTATATTAAAAGTAGGAATAATTCACAGCCGGTATATTAAAAGTAGGAATAATTCGCAGCCGGTATATTAGAAGTAGGAATAATTCGCAGCCGGTATATTAGAAGTAGGAATAATTCACAGCCGGTATATTAAAAGTAGGAATAATTCACAGCCGGTATATTAGAAGTAGGAATAATTCGCAGCCGGTATATTAAAAGTAGGAATAATTCGCAGCCGGTATATTAAAAGTAGGAATAATTCACAGCCGGTATATTAGAAGTAGGAATAATTCACAGCCGGTATATTAGAAGTAGGAATAATTCACAGCTGGTATATTAGAAGTAGGAATAATTCACAGCCGGTATATTAGAAGTAGGAATAACTAACACCTAGACTGCTGAGTTAATTTGACGAACATTAACGTCATGAAGTGAAGTACAACAGTTACAACAATATGTAGATTTTAAGATTTCTCCTAATTGAAATTTTACTGAAATTTTTGTAATTCATGAATTGTGAAATGCTTCTGAGTACACCTGTGTTAGTTTCCTTTTTTCTAAAATCTAACTGACTGACTTTCTCAAATTTGAATTATATGCTCCTGACACTTTTATGTTGCAGTTTCTGCGGTCTTCCCCAAAATGGTTTTATCTTTGACAATGTTGATCCATTTGTCTTGCCAGTTTAAAATCAGTTACATAATGTGCACAAATTGTTTGTGTAGAAATTTCACAATCTAATATACAGGTATTTACTCAAGAAAGGAAGATATAAATACTATAGGAATATTACATCCAAAAATGATGAACTAAATTGTGTTTATTATGAAAGAGCTTTTGGAAAAGAGATCATCAAAAATATCAGAAAAATGGTGTCGGGTATATAAAATGCATCAAATGAAAATAATAAAAAATGTGAGTATGTCAAGATAAGTTATTTTACTGGATTAATTTTCCTGCCTGTTTGTTAATCTCACAGAGTTTGCCTATATTGCCACACAATCTGGTATCAGCCGACGATGACAATTGTTGATTGTTGATTTACAACACCAAAGTGTTTAAAGTACCTCTCAGACCTGCTTACATGCCATAATTGAACTGATATACTGTTCAAAGTGGTGTTAAGCCCAACCCGAAAGCAGCTTAATTTGGTTTTGAGCTTATTGACTGCCACTTTAAAGGAGTTCTGTGCTTGTATGGTGACAGCTGGAATAAGTCAATAATTCCTACAGCAAATTGATAGTCAACTATTACACATATTATATATGAAATTCTTTTCAGATATTTTGTCAATTACACTGGTACCATGTTTTAACGTATGATAATTGGTTTCCATTCGTGTGTATCGTAGGGTAAAAACATTTAAACACCTACAGAACAATACAAGTCAGAAGTGAAGGGCCCTTTTCAGTAATGAATTGTGCAGTCCAAATATGAGTGAGTGAGTGAGTAAGTTTGGTTTTACGCTGCTTTTAGCATTATTCCAGCAATATCACAGCAGGGGACACCAGAAATGGGCTTCACACATTGTACCCATGTCTGGAATCGAACCTGTATCCTTGGCGTGATGAGCGGACGCTTTAACCAATAGGCTACCCAACCGACCCTTCCAAATATGAGTAATTGGCTTTGGATATGTTTAATATTTATTATTTCCTGTTATTATGTTCTCAGAAGTATCATATTTTTTTTAACATTGTTTCATATTCAAATACTCTGATCATATTGGCTGAACATATTTGTGTATTTATTTTTCCTCATAATGCATATTTTTGTCTGCAGCCACACTTTTGCTTTTACCATGATGAGGTGCATAAGGAATTTTGCATTGTACAGGCTTGAATAAATGTATGGAAGAAAAATATGTTATGAAACCGTTGTCACTTCTGTGTTGAGTTTAGGCTGTAAAGACATATGACTAAATGTCCCACCATTAGAATCCAAGGGCGTATGACCTGTGTCCAGAGCTTGTTAGATGAGGGGACTGAAATGGGGATTGGTTGGACACTGTAACATCCTAAACAACGCATATGTTTGCTGAGCCTAGCACTTCCATTCTGTAAGTTGTGTCTTTTGTCACTATAGTCAAGGGTCAGTGTTACCAAAGTGTGATATCTTCTTCATCTTCTGATATTGCCAACTTTGTTTTGTTGAAGGTGACCTGTGTAAACAACCCAACCGTGGAGAAGACCATCACAGATAATCTAGCAGCTGCTGGTGTAACTGTCCACACCAACTGCATCCTTGCTCGCTACAACACCACCGATGATGGCAGTGAAGTTACCTCCCTTGATTTTACCACCACAAGTCATCCTCTCAATGTACAGTGTGATGTAAGTCGTATGGCAGGACACAGTATCAGCCATATTCAAGAGAACTATTTAGGTTTGGTGATAAAAAAAATCAGTACTGTTTAATTGTCTGAAGTGATTTGCTCAGTAGAGTTGCGACATTAATTTACAGTCCACATTAAAAGTGAAGTTTGAATTCATATTTATCCTCTGTTTTGAAGGACTGTTAATTAATCAATGATGGGAATTGATCCGAGAATAGTTACCAATTGATATACTAAAGTTATGTCACATAGGTAGACACAGCAGAGATGACGCAGTGGTGGTGTATGTGTAGATGAAGTAGTGTCACATGGGTAGATGAAGTAGTGGTCACATGGGTAGATGAAGAAGTGATCATATGGGTGGATGAAGTGGTGATCATGTGGGTAGATGAAGTATTGGTCACATGGGTAGATGAAGTAGTGATCATATGGGTAGATGAAGTAGTGGTCACATGGGTAGATGAAGAAGTGATCATATGGGTAGATGAAGTAGTGGTCACATGGGTAGATGAAGTAGTGGTCACATGGGTAGATGAAGTAGTGGTCACATGGGTAGATGAAGTAGTGGTCACATGGGTAGATGAAGTAGTGTCACATGGGTAGATGAAGTAGTGGTCACATGGGTAGATGAAGAAGTGATCATATGGGTGGATGAAGTGGTGATCATGTGGGTAGATGAAGTATTGGTCACATGGGTAGATGAAGTAGTGATCATATGGGTAGATGAAGTAGTGGTCACATGGGTAGATGAAGAAGTGATCATATGGGTAGATGAAGTAGTGGTCACATGGGTAGATGAAGTAGTGGTCACATGGGTAGATGAAGTAGTGGTCACATGGGTAGATGAAGTAGTGGTCACATGGGTAGATGAAGAAGTGATCATATGGGTAGATGAAGTAGTGGTCACATGGGTAGATGAAGTAGTGGTCACATGGGTAGATGAAGTAGTGGTCACATGGGTAGATGAAGTAGTTGTATATGGGTAGATGAAGTGGTAATCACATGGGTAGATGAAGTAGTGGTCATATGGGTAGATGAAGTAGTTGTATATGGGTAGATGAAGTAGTGGTCACATGGGTAGATGAAGTAGTTGTATATGGGTAGATGAAGTAGTGGTCACATGGGTAGATGAAGTGGTGATCATATGGGTGGTGAAGTAGTTGTATATGGGTAGATGAAGTGGTGATCATATGGGTGGTGAAGTAGTTGTATATGGGTAGATGAAGTGGTGATCATATGGGTAGATGAAGTAGTTGTATATGGGTAGATGAAGTAGTGGTCACATGGGTAGATGAAGTAGTTGTATATGGGTAGATGAAGTAGTGGTCACATGGGTAGATGAAGTAGTGGTCACATGGGTAGATGAAGTAGTTGTATATGGGTAGATGAAGTAGTGGTCACATGGGTAGATGAAGTAGTTGTATATGGGTAGATGAAGTAGTGGTCACATGGGTAGATGAAGTGGTGATCATATGGGTAGATGAAGTAGTGGTCACATGGGTAGATGAAGTAGTTGTATATGGGTAGATGAAGTAGTGGTCACATGGGTAGATGAAGTGGTGATCATATGGGTAGATGAAGTGGTGATCATATGGGTGGTGAAGTAGTTGTATATGGGTAGTTGAAGTAGTGGTCACATAGGTAGATGAAGTGGTTGTATATGGGTAGATGAAGTAGTGGTCACATGGGTAGATGAAGTGGTGATCATATGGGTGGTGAAGTAGTGGTCACATGGGTAGATGAAGTAGTTGTATATGGGTAGATGAAGTGGTGATCATATGGGTGATGAAGTAGTGGTCACATGGGTAGATGAAGTGGTGATCATATGGGTGGTGAAGTAGTGGTCACATGGGTAGATGAAGTAGTTGTATATGGGTAGATGAAGTGGTGATCATATGGGTGATGAAGTAGTGGTCACATGGGTAGATGAAGTAGTTGTATATGGGTAGATGAAGTAGTGGTCACATGGGTAGATGAAGTAGTGGTCACATGGGTAGATGAAGTAGTTGTATATGGGTAGATGAAGTAGTGGTCACATGGGTAGATGAAGTAGTTGTATATGGGTAGATGAAGTAGTGGTCACATGGGTAGATGAAGTGGTTGTATATGGGTAGATAAAGTAGTGGTCACATGGGTAGATGAAGTAGTTGTATATGGGTAGATGAAGTAGTGGTCACATGGGTAGATGAAGTGGTTGTATATGGGTAGATGAAGTAGTGGTCACATGGGTAGATGAAGTGGTGATCATATGGGTAGATGAAGTAGTGGTCACATGGGTAGATGAAGTGGTTGTATATGGGTAGATGAAGTAGTGGTCACATGGGTAGATGAAGTAGTGGTCACATGGGTAGATGAAGTAGTTGTATATGGGTAGATGAAGTAGTGGTCACATGGGTAGATGAAGTAGTTGTATATGGGTAGATGAAGTAGTGGTCACATGGGTAGATGAAGTGGTTGTATATGGGTAGATGAAGTAGTGGTCACATGGGTAGATGAAGTAGTTGTATATGGGTAGATGAAGTAGTGGTCACATGGGTAGATGAAGTGGTTGCATATGGGTAGATGAAGTAGTGGTCACATGGGTAGATGAAGTGGTTGTATATGGGTAGATGAAGTAGTGGTCACATGGGTAGATGAAGTGGTGATCATATGGGTGGTGAAGTAGTTGTAAATTGGTAGATGAAGCACAAAATCATTTAGGTAGATGAAACGTTCATGACATGGGTAGAGCTTTTGATCGTTTTTTCTATCATGACCCCCCAAGGTAGTTTTATTGCCTCCTTCCAAACCCAAAAGCTATCATTGTTTGGCTGATGTTGGACCAAGGAAGATCACCTGAAATGATTAATTGGATTGATTGTCCTGCCAATGTTTCTCTCACATGCTGTGATGCTTCCTGTCACCATTTTCACATCCGTGTTGATGTAAATCAGTGGATCCATAGTGAACAAGTGTTGCCATATAAGCATCATGGTTATTTAATCTTCACCTTGTTTCCTTAATGTATGTGTGGGTTGGTAAACGCTATTGGATATATTGTGATTGGATCAACGCCTAGCCTATCGGATATGCAGCATAGACTGTATTATCCAATCACAACTTGGTATAGTCATCCTATTGATTTGATCAGGGTTATTTACGCTTCCTGGACAACATGTTACTTTTGCTGAGAAGGTAAACTGTTTCTGGGGAAAATGATTAATATAGATCATGGCGTCCCATGAGAATACTGCTTGTGTCTTGTCCTTTAACTACATTTGCAATTTTGCATTTTGTTTGTTTGTTTTTCTAATAATCCTTGTTACCATGATAACAGTGATGCACTAGGCAGCATGAGCACATGATAACTGTAATATTAATGTTGATGACCTCTAGAAACCAGGCCCCGGGATCATGAAAGTGGTCTTAACTCAAATTTTGCTAAGCATGAATTTTGTCTTAAATTTTTAAGATCTTGCTTAGCTAAGATTCAGTCTAAGACTAGATCTTGAAACGGTCTCAGCAAAATCTTAGCTAAGTCTTAGTCTAAGACCGTCGTCATAGGGAGACGCGCACGTAATATCGCACTACTGTCATCATTGGATGCCGAGGTTATTTTTCTGACGCACATTTTCCTAAGATCGACGAAATCTATATCTCTCAAAGAGCTCTTCGTCGTTGTACAGATCAAGAGGGTTGAATCGGTCTCGAAATGTCCGATGAATTGCTATTTTGTCCTTTTTAGCCCCTAGGCAACGCATGAGGCGAACAACCTCCACCATCTTTCTTGCTACAAATTTTGTCTTAAGTCTACTCAGGGGCAGTCTTAGGACTTGAGATCAAATTTTGTCTTCGACTTAAGATATTCTCATAGATTGAGCTTCGTGATCCCCGATTAAGATAAAATGTGGTCTTAAGTCTAAATCTTAAGAGTTAAGACAAAATATGGTTAGTTAGTTTCATGATCCCGGGCCCAGGTATTAGGTGGGGTCCCATTGGGTGCTCCCTGCCATTTTGTCAATTAATCAATTCTCAGAACTGTGTTTCAGCTCTGAGTAGCTAAGGGTAGTGAAATCTGTGCCAAAAACATTTGTCTCTACTGTCCACGAAATACCTCTTTGCATCATTTTTATTAGATTTTAATGTTCCTGTGTAGAGTGTTTTTAGCTGAAGTTACTAGACTGAACAAAATGTTACTAGACTTTGGCTTCGGACTAGTGGCTAAAGTTGCATACTTATATTGAAGCCTTATTGGTGAACGCAGTTCAACTTTAAAACTTTCGGGTGGCCATATGTTTTGGAAAGTAGGGCGTTTGAGAAGCATCTTCTTCCCGAGGCAAGTGTGACCACTAGCCTGTATCAAAGCCTAGTTTCTACATCTTCCCGAGGGAAGCTTGACCACAAGCCTGTATCAAAGCCTAGTTTCTGCATCTTCCCGAGGCAAGTGTGACCACTAGCCTGTATCAAAGCCTAGTTTCTGCATCTTCCCGAGGCAAGTGTGACCACTAGCCTGTATCAAAGCCTAGTTTCTACATCTTCCCGAGGGAAGCGTGACCACAAGCCTATATCAAAGCCTAGTTTCTACATCTTCCCGAGGCAAGCGTGACCGCTAGCCTGTATCAAAGCCTAGTTTCTACATCTTCCCGAGGGAAGCGTGACCACAAGCCTATATCAAAGCCTAGTTTCTACATCTTCCCGAGGCAAGCGTGTCCACTAGCCTGTATCAAAGCCTAGTTTCTACATCTTCCCGAGGCAAACGTGACCACTAGCCTATATCAAAGCCTAGTTTCTACATCTTCCCGAGGCAAACGTGACCACTAGCCTGTATCAAAGCCTAGTTTCTGCACCTTCCTGAGGCAAGCGTGACCACTAGCCTATATCAAAGCCTAGTTTCTACATCTTCCCGAGGCAAGTGTGACCGCTAGCCTGTATCAAAGTATAGTTTCTGCATCTTCCCGAGGCAAGCATGTCCACTAGCCTATATCAAAGCCTAGTTTCTACATCTTCCCGAGGCAAGCTTGACCGCTAGCCTGTATCAAAGCCTAGTTTCTACATCTTCCCGAGGCAAGCGTGACCACTAGCCAATATCAAAGCCTAGTTTCTACATCTTCCCTAGGCAAGCGTGTCCACTAGCCTATATCAAAGCCTAGTTTCTACATCTTCTTCAGGCAAGCATGTTCACTAACCTGTATCAAAGCCAAGTTTCTACATCTTCTAATCTCATTAAAATCAGATCTTAGTTTTCGCTACCGCTAAACAAAGATCTGAGGACATCCCATTACGGGTCACGTCAGAACGACCTTTCGCAAAGTTTGACCGACCAATGAAATGACTGACAAGAAATCGACATTAGCCAATCAGAAGGCAGCTTTCTTGAGCTTTACGACACTAGTTTCAAACTGGCGACTACACTTCGAAATATATTTTGACGTATTCTAGATTAAAAAAATTAAAACTGATAAAAAGAATATTTTGGAATTTCTTATAGATGGCCTAGATTGTATGGATACAATCATAAAACCCGTAACTGTCGTTTGGAATACCCCGTGTTAAATATTTCGTGGTTGCATGATTAGAAAACACATTCCGACTGTCACTTTCATGATCTGGTAAGCGACGCTCTGATTGGTTGGATGAAAGGTCGTTCTGACGTGACCCTTAATGGAATGTCCTCAGATCTTTGTTTAGCGAAAGCGAGAACTAAGATCTGATTTTAATGAGATTGTACATCTTCCTGAGGCAAGCGTGTCCGCTTGCCTGTATTAAAGCCTAGTGGAAGCAACATTTTGATAAAAAGGCTAGTGGACGCGCTTGCCTCAGGAAGATGGAGGACCATGTGAATATGCAACTTTGGTCGATCACTCTCACATCATTTCCAGGTGTGAAAATATAAACAACTGGACTGGGATGTCGTTATTTCTTATTGATCATGTTAATCATGTTAATAGCTCAAGAGCTTTTGAACATGAAAAACCCACACACCTACATGCACAATCACAGACAAGTGTTTTGACGCATGTTGACATTGCCAATCATGTTTTATTCACAGACTGAATAATCTATCCATGAAACAGAACCATTATGGCAGATGCAGCCCTTTACTTAGCTGCAAGCTTTACAAATATTTTTCAACATTGCGTAATGCATTTTCATCAATATTTTTGGAACAAGGGTCTATTTACAAAAATTGATGTTGAATAAAATCTTAAGTCCTTCATTATGGCAGTGGGGATGGGTATAAAAGTTTCCATTTGACAAAATTAATTTTTGATGGATTTAAGTCAGTAAATAACAGCTGTTATTGTCTTATTCTATTTAAGAAGTAAATGACTGATGGTCGTTGTTTATCGTACAATAAAACACTGCAGGGAGAATAAACCATGAAGGGCGCATCCATATATCCTATCCTTACTTAATCCTCATGTTGATTACCTGTACTTGTTCACCCAAAACCGATTGTCATATCTCGCCCACTTTTGGATGCGTTTGTTCGGCCGTCACATTTATCTGCGTTGCCCAGCTACATCTATGGAGAACAACTCACCAGGCACAGCCCTTTAAAAAAAATATGTTGTCCAATATACGAGGACATCAAGTTGCAAGTGTATGATCGAATCTCCAGAAATGATGTCATGATAGAACAATGTTTTATCGTGAAATAAACCACACTTACTTCTTCAATGCGATTTCTCGTGTAGCTGTCTTATATTCTAACATCGAGCGGCATCTCCATGGTATAAAAATAAACTGCGTAAAAAAGCAGTCAACTTGACAAACTTGAAGACTCTCTCGCATTATCAGCTTTGTAAGTCATTGCAAATAGAATTTGCTTGACAAAATAATCTCTTTGACAACATCAGCATTTTCACAATTAGACTTTGCAGGATTGTGGTGGGGGTGGGTATATTTCACAAAGAAACTTGGCTGTAAATGTAGGAAATGGGACATTCCACCTCACATGCTCCTGGTTGCACATTAATGTTTTACACATGAATTGTTCATCTGTTTTTAATTTTCGTTCGTCTTATATTTACTTATCTAGAAGTTTTTATCCTAAATATACTGGACAACAAAAGTTCCTTTGACACTGAATAAGATTTAATGCAAAGTTATGTTTTTTACCAAATCTGAAACAATTTCGGTTTGCAACAGATAAAAGTGTTCAAATGGTTTAATTTGCCTTACTGACTTCAGAAAATGCGTGATTTCATAAAAAACATGAACTTGCCAAAATGTAAATTTACAAATCAATAGCGTGTGTCCACCTCTGGTTGCGATGCAAGCAACACATCTTCATCTCATGGAATGGACCAGGCGTTGCACAAAGTCTTGTGGGATATCTGTCCATATCTGATGGAGCATGTTTCGAGGTTCCTGGAGTGTCTGTGGAACACGTGGTTGATGTCGAAGGCGCCGATCCATCTCATCCCACATGTGCTCGATTGGTGAGAGATAAGGGGAGCGAGCCGGCCAAGGGATGACATTCACATTGTTTTTTGAAGAGAAGTCGAGCAATATGTCACTCGGCATTGTCATGTTGAAAGGTAATGCCTGGGCCATGATGACGCAAAAACGGTAGAACAACAGGGCCGATGATCTTGTCGCGGTAGCGCTGTCCATTGAGATTTCCCTATACCACTATCAAACGGGTCCTCTGTCTTGCTGTAATCCCACCCCATACCATAACATTGCCGCCCCCGAACCGATCTTCTTCCATGACACAATGATTGACGTAACGTTCACCTCGACGTCGGTACACTCGAATCCGTCCATTGCTGTGGCTGAGGTGAAAACGAGACTCGTCAGTGAATAGAACTTGTCCCCACTGCATGGCTGTCCAGCGTAGACGCTGTCTGCACCACTGTAGACGTGCTTGACGGTGGTTTCCTTGTCAAAATGGGACATCTGGCGGGTCTTCTGGCAACAATCCCTGCACTTCTGAGGCGACGACGTACAGTTTGTGAAGATATTCGTCCAAGGCCAGGGATGCTTCTTGCAGTCACTGTTGCTGGCTGGAATCGATATTGTAGGTGTGTTGTTCGAATCCAGTTGTCTTGTCGATTATTTGTTACGCGTGGCCTGCTACTCTTAGGATGGTCTCTGACTGCATTCGTCTGTTGGCAACGTTGCCATAAACACCAAATGGTGTTTCTGTGGACGTTATATTGTCTTGCAACATCATGTTGACTCGATCCTGCTCCAAACATACCAATGGCTCGCAGACTCTCATTTTCGGACAGGCCTGGCATTTCGTAACTTTGAATAATTGCGTAATTTTGTTGTTTTTCTGAGTGGTTTTTATCAGCATGATGCTAAACAATGCATATGGAATCCCGTTAACGCACATGTTTTTATACCCATCCTTGGGTAGTGAAATGCAAGGGGCTTGCATAAAAGTCAACTTTTGCATGGAATGCATACTTTTCTGTAGCAGTTGCGTTTTTGTGACTTGATTCCATACATGTACTCCAATATTGAAAACCAAACTTTAATTGTTTGAAAAATACACTGAAATATTGTTGTCACAGGAACTTTTAATGTTGAGTATATATTGGGATATAGTCTTGTGGTTAAAGCCTATGTTTGATTCCCCACATGGGTACAATCTGTGAAACCCATTGCTTGTGTCCTCCGCCATGATATTGCTGGAACATTACTAAAAGCAACGTAAAACTATACTCACTGACTCACTCACTCCTAAATATATTCAAGAGATTGAAAATATAGTTCCAACATGGTGACTACTCAAAGGCACGTGGGTAACTGCACCAGAGTGACCATGGCTAGCATTGACAACAAACAGTCATTGAATTGCTAAAACTATATTAGTGATCTGTCGCCATTCATTATCACATACCACTACCAGGTTACCTGTTTTCTGAGGCATTTCAGCCAGGGGAAGGCTTTCATGGCTGCCGACTGCAAGCTAATATGTTTACATCTCGTAGAGTAATGAGCTAGAGATGACCAATGGTCAAATTTAGCTATTAATAATATATTTTCTGATATGGTTTGACCATGTTGACAGTGTTAATGATTATTATTATATTATACATTTATATTCTGCACTTGTCCAGGTACAAGTATCTGCTAAAATGTGACAATGACCAGTGACCACATTACTGTCAAATTAAGTATATAACAGTGTTGTCTTTGAAGAAATCTAAGTATGCATATAATTAGTTCTTCTGGATATTTTAGTTAAAAAAACACTCGTTTTATTTTTTCCGTAAATATTCGATTCTTGTGTCCACGAATAACAGATTCAATTCATGAAGTGATACGGTCCAATTCACCAAATATGCGCATGAATCGTAACAGCCCTACATCTGTCAGATGCAACGATATAGTCCAGCTGTAAGTGAATTCGTGTCGTGAGTTCTACAGGACAAACAAACATTCACTCCAACTCATGATGTTGCTTTTTAGTGGTCATGAGTGTTTCTCTATAAATATTTGTGAGGACTAATCCACAGCTTCAGGAGATGGTATGACTGGGCTTCTTTGTGATTGATTGATGTATATTGACGTGGCGTTGGGCTGAAGCTGCACCGAGGGACGGTGTATTCAACAGTCATGTCAAGCAAACTGACACCCAGTGTTGACATAGCTGTCACTCACACACATCACCCGGGCAGTAATTGATTCCATTGTTGTCAATAATTGGGATTATTTCTGTGATGTAATGTTCAAATGCTCCATTGAACAGTTTCTCAATGAAGACAGAAATGTTATGGACTTATGCTTCTTACCGTAGATGTTATTAAAATGTTCATAAGCTCTTGACAGTTTAAGATTGTAGGCCTATGTCAGATTTGAAATTACTTTGATTATTATTAATCAACAGAAAACTTCTAAGACTTCTAAGACACCACAATTCATTGTACACAGTTGCTTCACCTAGGTGTGTCAGGATCAGCATCTATGCTTGTGGGTGAAATAACTGAGTTCATAAAAGTTGTATTTGCACTTTTGCAAATATCATTTCACATTTACCAGTGTATAGTTTACGTCGGCCAGACAGCATTGTTAACAACATTCCAATCATATTGTGACGTAAGGTCAGAATGACATCATACTAGAAACAATGGCATAGTTGAAGATTTTTAATGTCATTCAACAATTGTGGTTTTCTTGTGAAGACCCGGGGTAGAATAGCTCTTCAGCAACCCATGCTTGCCGTAAAAGGCGACTATGCTTGTCGTAAGAGGTGACTAACGGGATTGGGTTGTCAGGCTCGCTGACTTAGTTGATGCATGTCATCGATCCCAATTGCGTGGATCAATGCTCATGATATCAATCACTGGATTGTCGGTCCTGGAATATGGCTGAGAGCGTCGTTAAATAACAAACGAACAATTCTAATACGGTAGTCACGATCACGATCAATGCATTCTTCTGAAAGGGAGCGCAAATGGATTAAGAAAAAATGGGTAATAAAGAAATTATGCTTGCCTTGTGTGTCATACTGGTTTTACAAAACTTGTGGAAGAATTTGTGTATTTCCCAAGCAAGAGCTAGAATTCTGACACTTGTTTTGTAAAATCAGTATGACACACATGCTCAAAAAATATTCTTAATATATTCCATGATTATTTTTATTGTATTGCTATCTCACCTGAATGTTTGGTACAGCAATGACATAAACCTCCTCATTGACATAGTACACAATGGGGTCTCTAAGATAGTATTGGTTTCCAGTGATCTAAGCTTGACATACAGGTCAACGGAAGTGGATACGATGATCAGGCTGAGTAATTTGACTTAGGGTATGGCATCATGCCCCTTTGGATCAGGGCCCCGTTCCTCAAAGCGATCTTAGCGCGGCGATGATTGTAAGCCCATGTTAAAGTATGGGACTTACGATCACCTTAGTGCTAAGATTGCTTTGAGGAACGGGGCCCAGTTCTCTTGCCATCAGCCACTGAGGTTTACCTAGTCCAGTCTTGATTATTTACATGCTGCCATGATATAGCTCGATTATTGCTGATCCCCACCTACAACAACTAACAAACAAAAGTTGTTGATATCAATTAATCTATTTTTGATATTGCAACATGTTTTTTGATGCATTAGTCTGGCATTTGGGTTCCTTCACTCCAAATCTGTTAGATGAAAAAATGTTGCCTAAAACAAGGTCGATGATAACCATGTTTATGTGTGAGCGATAGGTTATTGCAGAATGGGGAATTTTTATTTTTATTGCTATCTTGAACTTGTGATTTTATAAAATGTTTATGATAAATAAAATAAAAGTTATTTTTGATATTGCTAATTTGATTAATAGATGTCTACAAATAATGATATGTTTCAGATATCATGAATTTAATTTATTCAATTTGTGAATATTATGAAATTTAAATAAATATTGTTTATTAATTTAAAAAACACATATGTGATAGAAATGATTATTTATTATCAAATTGATATGCAATGTTTGAATAGTATTGTTTTTTAATTCATGTTTTCATATTTTCATTTTTATTTCAGGCACTTTTCCCCTTTTTCAGCAAAAGTGTTGATTTTGATTCCTTTAAAGGTGAGTCGTAGATGTAATCATACAAAATAGTTGAATTCAATTTAGAAGAGCTGGATATCATTACCGGGGTAACTCTGTTTTGCCAGTGTTTTGTCACAACGTTATGTTTGTTATTGAACTTCCCCATCACATCACTTGGAAATGTATCCTCACAAATAAATTTACCAAATGTAATTTGTGAGATAAATGGACTTGGTGAAATATGATATCAGTAATGAAACATTAACACGGTCTTGTTTTTTTAAGCACTTTAGTGCAAGCTGTTGGCTGTGCAGCTGTGAGCGCACTATTGTTGTGTGCAGTGTTTGACGCAAATTGTAAAACTGAGTAATTAGGGTGGACAGTGTGAGGTTATTTACTTAAAAAATAATCCATAAGAACAAGTTGCATAATCAATGCGCATCAATCCTTGTTAATTCAATCCTTGTCAGGTCAATAGCATCTGTTATTTCACTTCTCATCTGCACTCGAGTTGATGTTATCATTCAGGGCCCTGTTTCACAAAGCAACCGTAGTGCTATGACTTTTGTAATTCTTATACTTTCACATAGGCTTATGACAGTTGTAGCACTAAGACAGTTGTTGTTGAGTTCGATTTTACGCCGCTTTTAGCAATATTTCAGCAATATCACGGCAGGGGACACCAGAAATTGGCTTCACACATTGTACCCATGTCGGGAATCGAACCCCGGGTTTTCAGCGGGGCGAGCAAAGGCTTTAACCACTAGGCTACCCGACCGCCACTAAGACAGCTTCAGCAGCATTGAAATTCATTTTATCATTCAGCTGGTGTGTCAAATGTCTTGTCAGTCTCAATAGCATTCCAAGAAATATGATCACACTTCCAAGAACATTTTACTTGATGTTATCTTAGGCTAGTTTGACAGAATCACATGTCACTATCACATGTATTTCATTACGCTGCAGCCAGGTGGCATGTCCTGATGGGAAGAAGTACCAGTCCCATTCACTGGTTATTGCCCATGTTTCACCAGTTTATGCACTGATGTCAGCCCGGTGGATGTCCACATGCTATTCTCTCATCAACACCACCAGGGCTTAATGTTATCATGGGGAGTCAAGCACTTAAGTACATGCAGTTGTATGCTGTTTTAGTGTTATGTTGATGGTAAGGTATCCTATCAAGCTTTAGAGCTCCAAGCTGGCACGTTCAGTCCATTGTTTGATGGTTGGGGAAATATTGCTTCTGGTTTTTTTTCGTGTTAGATCCATCCCTTCGTGATAAAAAACCTCTCACCTGTTGTTTAAGATTAGAAATCCCCACCTACTGACCAAGATTTTACACCAAACAATTCTGTGAACCAAGAAATAAAAAATGTCCATTCGCGATTAACAGCTTAACATTTAGAGAATAACCAACGAGCTACAAGGAATTACTGATTATCTGTCCCGAGTGAATGAATGGTGTTAAACCCGAGCCTTTGGTCAGGGACTTAAAACATTTCAGCTTTCATTCATGAGGGACAGATAAACCGTCATTCTGAGTTTCGATTAGGTTATTCTATATTTTACACATTGACATTTTAAGAGAAAATGGAGAAAAAAAAGTGAAATGAAGGCAGCTTATTGTTCAGATAATGATAAGGTAATCAATTCATCTTACACTTTCTTGACAATGAAGCACTGTGATGTCTCATAGGTCCAGTTAATGAATCAGAATTGAGAATCGCGAAAATGCACATGTACAAATATCAGAAAGTTATTACGCAAGATCATTCAACCCTTATGGGCATATGGTACCAGTATATATGGGTAATATATCTTCATTCTGTTATGATAACTACCCTAGACCCATTCACCACCAATGCTTCGTTTTGGACGTCCACATCTCAAACCCCCTTATCTTTTTTTTGCATCTTAAAATGGGCTATTGTAGGGTATTGGTCCAGGGTAGTTATTATATTAGAATGAAGATATAAGACCCTGGATGATCGAGGATGATTCAGTTTTGACCTTTTGAGTTTTATCCATTTGTAAGATGACCTTGTGTCCTTGCAGCTATCAACGATGCTTGTCTGGTATATGATGGTAAGCTGGTGATTGACGCCTCCTTCCACACCAATGATGTCGCCATCAGAGGTGCTGGCACCATCACCAAGTTTCAGCGCCGTTACCATGCCGACCAGTGGACACATGCTAACTTCAACTCTAAAGAAGTTGGTATTGCGGTAAGTTTTGAAACATTCCTATTATACTGTATCATGGTTAGCATGGCGTCCATGCACCACTTTTCCCTGACTAATGGATTTGGAAGTTAAGAAAAACGTACAACTTTATGGATAACAACTTCTGGTTTATTGCATATAGCAATGTTCTGATGTAGATTCATACACCGCTATCATTTCAGAGATTCCTAAACCAGCTAGCAGACTAGCATTAACTATGATGGCTAGTGAACCAGTTTGCTCTTTGAGTTACCAAACTGATGATCTGATAAAAGTCACAAGATTGACATTTCACCGAAATTAATTCATGATTTACAAGCTGAATAGGCTTCTACACCACAAAATGCAAGTAACTTTGTGTACACCCCTGACCTTCAGTCTAGAGGTGCATGAGCCCAGGACCATTCAGCTTGTACAATCCCATACGCTCCACTAGTAACACATGTTACTCATTGTGTCTCTGAAACTTTGTGTACATCCCTGACCTTCAGTCTAGAGGTGCACGAGCCCAAGATCATTCAGCTTGTACAATCCCATACACTCCACTGGTAACACATGTTACTCATTGTGTCTCTGAAACTTTGTGTACATCCCTGACCTTCAGTCTAGAGGTGCACGAGCCCAAGATCATTCAGCTTGTACAATCCCATATACTCCACTGGTAACACATGTTACTCATTGTGTCTCTGAAACTTTGTGTACATCCCTGACCTTCAGTCTAGAGGTGCATGAGCCCAGGACCATTCAGCTTGTACAATCCCATACACTCCACTAGTAACACATGTTACTCATTGTGTCTCTGAAACTTTGTGTACACCCCTGACCTTCAGTCTAGAGGTGCATGAACCCTGCTTGTACAATCCCATACACTCCACTAGTAACACATGTTACTCATTGTATCTCTGAACCTTTGTGTACACCCCTGACCTTCAGTCTAGAGGTGCATGAGCCCAAGACCATTCAGCTTGTACAATCCCATACACTCCACTAGTAACACATGTTACTCATTGTGTCTCTGAACCTAATGGGGGTTGTTCCTCAGTCTGTTCTCCAACTCACCAGATAAAAGCTCTTGGTTTTAAGCATCAGGTTTATGGTCATAAATATTTTCCTTACCTCCTGCCAGGTTGGTTGCACACTGTCATCTATAGTGGTTTGTGGGTTGAAAAACATGTCTTGCTTTTACCAGCAACAAACGAGAAACTGATTTATAACTGTTGAGAACAAAGGCTTGGTTGGACTAAACCGTGTTGTGTGGTGTCGGGTGGGTGAGAAAGGTACGCTGCTTTTTTGTGAGGGGTAGCTGAAGAGTTCTGAGCCTAACTACGAAGGATGTAGAGTACATTCACCATCAACAAGAGGCTACACAACAGCGAAAGCAGTGGAAACATGCAATGTCTCGGCCTCTGAAGAAGGAGGCAAGGTCTGTTCCATCAGCTGGCAAGGTGATGGCTTTGGTTTTGTGGGATTCCAACAAATCGTACTGTGGACTACACACGGTTAATGGCCAACGTAATGCTAAAATGCTTTGGCAACTGTGCGAGGATATCAAGGCTAAGCTTCATGGACAATTCACTCATTTAATTAAATTATAGAAAAAAACTGAATTAGTCCTCAAATACTACAAGTGCACTTGTGAACATGTGCACAGTCAGAATTAGCATAGTCTGATTGAAGACTTGAAGAAAGAACTGTTTGGCAAGCATTAATCAAATGATGATGACGTCATTTCTGCAGTGGAGGACATTTTACATCAACCAGGACAACACCAGTAGGGTCAAGGCACTCCAGCATCATTGGCAGAAGTGTGTGGACCTTGGGGACGGATTATTTTGAAAAATAATCATCAACCAAATCCATCAATGCAGTCCATAAAAACAGTCTGAGAACTTTGAAGGAATATTCCAGCAACATCACTGCGAGAGAACCAGAAAGGGGTTCACACAAAGTACCCATGTGGGGATTTGAACCTGGTTCTGTGGCATAAAGAGTGAACGCTTTAACCACTAGGCTACCCCCACCCTAAGGCATATTAAATCCAGGACCTGAGTTTGATGTCACTGTTTACTCATTGATTGGATGCAGATTTCCTGTCAGTGTCAGATCTGATGCTATGATGTCTACTGTTGCCCCCACCTTGATTGCTTTAATTAATGCACATACCGAGTAAACATGCAATAATAACCACAGCCGAAGTCATGTCATCGGAAAAGTAAATTAATCTTACATTGGGAAGAAGGACTATAAAAGCTGATTACCAGCTATATATTTACTTACGAAAATAAACCTGCCAACCATTGTATCATGCTTATAATAGCCTTTGTGTTTGAAGGAATAATTAACAGACACTTGGCCGTCTGCTCTTGTAAGGCTGTTGGTTACATCAAGGCTGTTGCTAGGCATGGCCGTCTCACTTTGAACCCACAATGACCTGCAGCTGCAGATGGTGATTAAAGAACCATATCTAATTGTATTGCATGTTCGGGTAATTATGTGTCTCGATTGGATTATTGATCAGGTGTAGGTCACTGGAAATAGTTTTGTTTGTTGGCCAGATATGTCCTAAACTGGAACCAAATCCAGTTGGATTGTGTAGACATTTCATGAAAAGAGTTTCACAACCATAATGGATACTTGGGACCTCGTCCATCTGGAGTTGTCACAAGGATATGTTTTTGGGCATGATGATTGCCATTGTTTTTTCTTTGTAAGCTCTATACTTACGACATAACAATGGTGTTCGCTTTACTCTGGCGACACATAAATGAAAACAAAGTGAGAAATAGACTGAGATCTAAGTCTTTATTTGTGTCAACAAAATAACTGAGTATTCCAAGAATGTCCAATGACATGCTATGTACAACAGTGTTATAATTAGCAGACTGTGATCCTGTTGTGACAAGTCGACATTGCCGTGTGTCAAACAAACGCCACTGACCTATCAGAGACATTACACCAATGGCAAAAACAGAAGGAACAGACATACATTCACATTGTTTTCTAGTGTGCGACTTTACCCTCTCTTTCAATCCATTATAATTATGTCTGGAATTGTAAGATTGATTACCGTATTCACTGTAATAAGTGCCCTGGGCGCTAATTTACTTAGGTGGCACTTATTAATATGATGAGTTCATTTGTTTTCAGAGATTGATTGTGTCAAACAATTACAATGGCATATCAGTCAAGTGCATCATGTATGTATTTATTGAAAACAAGCTCACAAAACAAGTATTTATTAACAATCAAACTGTAAAAGTAAACTTCATAGAAAATATCAATTTTTAATTTTGTGTAAAAAATGAGTGTCAAGAGCAGGAGAGTCTGTCCTACAGACCCTGAAACAAATACAACTGTATATCCAAAATAGCCCGTCCTACAGACCCTGAAACAAATACAACTGTATATCCAAAACAGCCCGTCCTACAGACCCTGAAACAAATACAACCCATGCACTTCTATAATAGCTGGCAAGTCTGGTTTACTGCAGTTTCAATGAAAATGAAAACACTTCTCTTGGCTCCTTTTGATTATATTTTATCAAGATAATAAAACTGTTTTTTTCTGTAAAATAGTTTCTTTTCAGAGACTAGATGTTTGTCTAGTAGAAGGAGGGAGAAAGATAAAAATATAGACTAAAAGTAGAACAGCTGGCCATGAAGTACTAGAACTAGTAGCGAAGGACTATAAGCTTGTCAGGTTTAACAACTCTTGACCTATACTGAACAACTTCCTGTTGAAGTTAATATAGAAAGGCTGCAGCTATTTCTATGTTTTCACCTCTGGGTAACTGCCTAGAGCCAAGAGTTGGCTGTAAATAAAATTGAATGTTTGCCACTGTAATCACTCATCCTCTAAATGAACCTTGATGCTGTTTGAGAGTCCCCTGCTCCTGTTAAAAGTCATTACACCCCTTTCAATGGTCAAACTTTTCTTTTCCAGAAAGAAAATTTAAACTTTGTATGTTTTTCTTCATGAATAACATGAATGTAACAAATGTTATATTTGGGATAACACTCTCTTAGTAACGTACAGATTGTCATACTTTTTGGGTTGAATCCCGTCCAAAAGTACGAGAATCTGTTCTTTACCCAGAAAGTGTTATCCCAAATATAACATTTGTTACATTTGACCACTTTCTAAATGTCATTGTGTGTTAATAACATAAATATTAATCATAAATAAGAACTCATTCTGTACAGAAAAATATCATAGCTTAAGTTTGTTGGCGAAATAATACTTCAAGAATTATATCCCAGATTGATCATTTTTTCGGTACATTCAAAAGAGTGGTAATTTGATTAGAAGACTGGAGAAAATTAATTGCTGTAGCAGACAATTTAGACAAGCCCCAGTTGATATGACTTCCTATAACATTCAAGCTTCAAGCTGTTACTGACTACATATTGTGCACACTAATTGACTGGTATGCCTTCAGATTAATTTCCTTGTCTGATTGCGTTGTAAGCCTCTAATTAAATCACCCTCACAATAGCTCAATACAGTTATGAATGTCATAAATGAACAAATACCTTTAAGTATGTACATATTTTACATATTTACTTCAGAACGAAATAACTGTACTAAAAGACAATGTGTCAACACATTTATAAATTCTTGTCTATACAAACAAACAAACAAACAAACAAACATAGGACCTGCCCTGTTTGTGAGCAACATTCTATCATATACACATGTTGGTCAGCTTTATCTGAAATTATGCGTTTGTAATATGGTGGAGATATTCCGGGTCACATATTATGCACATTCATTGAAAATGAACAAGACAGGAGGAACATGGGTAGATGACATCATGAATAATTGAAAAGGAAAACGTGTAGTTTCGTGATAGACACAATTTTTTATGGATAACAACTTCTTTAATACTGTAAAAGGCGACGTTTCGGTATAGATCCTTATACCGTTGTCCTTGCTTGACAACGGTATAAGGATCTATACCGAAACGTCGCCTTTTACAGTATTAAAGAAGTTGTTATCCATAAAAAATTGTGTCTATCTTGTCATCCGTCAACTTCTAAGTAATGCCTATCAAACAATTTAGTGTAGTTTCGTTTCGTTTTTTTGTTTTTTAACGCCGCTCTCAGCAATATTCCAGCTATATGACGTCTGCCTGAAAATAATTCCACATTCCAGTGGTTGATATTGTGAGCAAAGATCCACACCATCAGGATACGATGACAAGCTATCAACCAAGCCTGATCGCCCGATCCATTTGGTCTCATTGGTTGGTGGGGACCAATTCTATCCCAGAATCCTCATAGGGAGAGATGTACCTTGTAAGGTTGGAAGGTCTAAATATTCTGTTTATCTTACCTGGCTTTCACCAATATCCTTATAGTTCCTACAAATACAACTGTAGTGACTTAAGTTGATGTTTAGTAATCACAGTATTTGATGTTTGATCACATTTTCAGTACTTTACCATTGTTGACGAAACGGCGCCATTTCTTGTTTCAACATGATCGCGGGTCATGTTCGAATTAATCCCTGAATTTTCATCAGTATTTAACTGACCAGTTCTGGCTCCACAGAAGAAAATTTTCCTGAAGGCGTTCTTGTACTGTGAGTTGCCATGGGCATACAGGAAGGGGTTTAACACAGAGTTAGCATGACTTAACACGATCGCTGCTAGCAGGAAATTGTAAGGGGGCGAACAGGTCATCCCACATATCAATGATAAGGTGTTAGAGATGTGCACCGGCAACCAGCACACAGCGAACAGTCCGATGACCATGGCAAGAGACTTGGCTGCTTTGATTTCCTTCAGGAACTTCTTGTTCTTCTTCTTTCCCTCTGCTGCCACTTCGAGAGAGGCAATCTGCCTCATCTGCCGCTTGACGATGATGAAGATGTAGATGTAGATTAACATGACAATTATCAAGGGCGTTATCACAAATCCAAAAAAATTAAAATACACCATGTATTTCATGTCAATGACGAAAGTGAAACCGCATGTCTGATAGCCAGTTTGTCCCAAATTCCATCCGAACATCGGAACCAGCCCAACGAGGATGGCGAAAATCCATGTCACAGCGAGGGCCATGATGGCACGGGGAACGGTCATCACACGTTGGTACAGGAACGGGTGTTTGATGGCGACAAAGCGTTCAATTGCGACGGCTACAAGTCCAAAAATTGACACTTGGGTGAAAAGAATTATGACAGAGTTTATGAAGACACATGCGTAGAAGTCCATTTGGAGATTGAGAAAACTGAGGGCAGCACAAGGCGCGACTACAATGCCAACAAGAAGGTCGGCCAGCGCCAAACTAGCGATGAAACAGTTGGTAGTCGTCTGTAGCTTGGGTGTCTTGTAGATAGCGACAAGCACGAGGCCATTGCCTACTACAGATACGAGGCCTATGATAGTCTCAAATGTTATGTACAAGATTGCTTGAGCATCCATTGCGTTGTTAATCACTCATTAGTTTCTTGTAATAGCCATTTCCTTCAAAGAGGATACTTTTCACTTCTTGTTAAACTTTCAGGGTAAAGCTACTTCAGTGGTGACAAACATATATTGCAGTATTAGAAACAGCTATCCCTTTTCCAATTTAGGAATCTGTGCCTATATGTAACCATGTGTGCTTAATACATGTATTTGTACATAAAAGTGGAAAGACAAATGTCAATTTCGCCACAGCTGAAATTGACGTGCTAATCCATGATTTGTTACCACATGTGTACACTACACACTCCCAGGTGATCTGCGCTAAGCATCAACATGGCAGTGTTATATGTCCACAGACCACCCTCCTCATTGTCATAATCCCCTACCATCCAATCAAACAACAGGAAATCTTCACTGTGTATGCCCCTCAGTCAGTCAGCCAAGCGATTGACAACATCAAAACAAGCAATTGCTCACTGTCAACAAATGAGTTCACTTTGATTGATTTCAATCTTTAACGAGCCTATTAGAAATATGTTTGATTGGATTTAAAGCTAGCAAACATTCCTATATGTAATGTACCAGTAGTGAGTTGATTTCCTTGGTCAGATAATGGCTTGTCAATTTCAAGTGACTTGGCTAATTGGTCCTTGTCAGAGGAAGTGTTGATGCTGCTTGTGTTTGTTCTTCTCCTCAGGGGTTGTGTGTGCGGCACTTGGTCTCACTGAACAAGAGGTACCAAGGAATATTGGCCACGAGTGTGAAATATCAGTTTGGTGTGGTCAGTGTTTCTCTCTGTTTGGAGTCTTGTCTCTGGCAGTATCAGGAACAGTTGTCCAGCTTGAAGCATGACTGAAGTCCTTCTGAAATACATAGACAGGCATTGTTTAGTTTGCAAAGTGGTACAAGGAACATCTAGTTCTAATCAGTGTGTTAATATTGGGAGTATGAGGATAAACTTTATGTGGTAGATTATTTGTTGTACTTAGGTTTGTGTACATGTTAAGTCAGTGATTTTGTTCATTACTTATCATTTATGTTTTAATGAGTAATATTGGCAATGGATATTATAGATGAATGGTTTCATTAAAAGGAAAGGTTTGTGTTTTTGTCATGCTACCTGCCCTGTGGCAGTTATTTGCGGGTCAAAACATTGTAATTAGTGCCATGCCTGAAACTGAGATATTTTATTAAAGTAATAATCTTACAGTAGATTGATTTACATATAAAATTTAATATAGCAAATAAACAAAATTGTGTTTGAATGTGACTTTAATCTAATTGGTAGGACTGTCAATTATTAGCCAAGCCTTGGACGTGTCCCTTAAACCAAGTAATACAAAATGATCCTTAAGGGTGAAACTTCAGGTGTTGTAAGATTCTGGGGTGGTATTCATAAAAGAACTTAAGTCTGAAAAAAATTTAAGTTTGGCACCTTTTCTGACTAAAGTTTAAGATTTGACTTAAGTCATATTCATTAAGCGACTTAGGCTTAAGTATTACCAATTTCTGGCTTGTACATTTAGTGAAGCTTATTAAAGCTGATAAGTTACTGGGAACACAATAAAGGCCCACTGCTGCATTGTTGAGAACAGTAGGTTGACTTCAGCAAAGGTTTTTGGAGCACTAACATTGTATACATTTTATATTTACATTTTAAAATAGGTAATATAGGTAATAGACCATGGGTAATACAGAATAGTCTGTTTGAAATTTGCAATTATGGATAATCTGCCCCTCCTGAATACTGAGGTAAATTCACATCTATGTGAAATGTGGGGACAGGACATTTAGGCTAGAAGTAGGCATCCACGTAGGCATCCACGTAGGCACCAAGTGTGCTCCCCTTCTGGTTGATCTGTTTCTTTGTGCATATGAATCGGAATTTCTGTTCGGATTGGCATACAAGGTAATTTGGTCAAGAAGTTTAACTAAGCTGCAGGGGCCGTATTTATCAAACAACTTAGTTTTGACTTAAGAAAAAACTTAAGTTTCTGAAAATTGACTCAGCCAAGTCAAAAACTTAAGTTGGTATTCACGAAGCGTCTTAAGTTGTTTGATAAATACGGCCCCAGGCATATCGATGATCTGATATTGTTCAATAATGGTCAAATAACTAATTCCCTTCCTCTGGTTTACCCACCTGTACTAGAAATATAGGCAACCAGTGTGACTGCCTCATCGGTTTCATATTTAGATCTATGCATACAGATTCAAAATGACAAAACAAACTATTCACAAGACTGTATGATACGAGGGATGACTTGAATATCCAATGCAATTCCCTATCTTGACTTGTACCATATGTTCCAATGCTTTTGTCAGGGGAACAATTTACTTGCATTTGCATGTGTTTGTGATGGGTGCCACTGGTGAAGAAGGATATGTTCACCTTTTTGCGAACACCTGATATATCACTGTTTGATAGTGATTCAGAAACATGTGCTAATAAAAAAGTCAGAATCTTAATATGAACTGTGCTTTTAGTAGAAATGTCTTATGATTAGGAAATGTTTTTGTCGCTTTTTTTTAACCACTGTATATGGGCCTAATGTAAATAAAATCCTTTTTACTTTGACTTGACACTGTATATAATTTCCCATCTTTCCCATGTGAATAAACATCATAAATGAGGAATTATGAAAAACATTATTTCCTGTTTGAAATTAAGCATGGAAGTCCTTGTTGTAATCAGTATGTTAAAACTTTAAACTTTGTTGCTCAGGGGTCTCTAATTTCAAATAATATTACAGTATACCCTAAGAACCCCAAAATTTCATTGATTGTTAGGGGGTCCAATGTCTCATGCCTAACATTAGCGTCAATCCACTGTCAATTGGTCAGACGGCCATTCCAGTCTCCACTTCCTGGTAAAGATCTGGGTGTGTACCTGACCTGTCAATGGGGAAGCAAGTATATGAGCTCTGCATATGCTGATATTACCATATCAGGACTATTGGAAGCGCACGTCCTCTACTGACTTAGGATTTCACCGCAGCACTCATGCAAAGCTTAACACTGTCCCGGATAGACCACTGCACCAGTTTGCTTCCAAACATCTTACAAGAGCTTATCAGTCGCCTTCAGCAGATACAAAATACTGCTGCATGTATTGTAACTAACGCACCAAGTTTGCCAATATATCTCTTGTATTAAAAAGTCTCATTGAGTTTACCTATCAGAGCATGAGTGGACTTCAAGATCATGTCGCTCACCTACCAACTCATTCTCAGTTGTTTCTCGAAAAACCTCCCATGGTTTTACATGAGATATAATTATATACAATTTTCAATACATACAAAATGGCAGCATTTACAGATATAATGAAAATAGAATAAGTAGATACTAATTAATTTTAGCTACTTCTTGTATTATACCGATGATTATGGAATTTAAAGAGACTTTAGATCTCTTACACTGTTAGTGGTCAAAGGTTTCTTAAATTGAAACTAATTTGGAAATTGAAGATATTTTTTATTAAAGAGATCATATCACAGTTGGAAAGAAGCCAAACACCTGAATAAAAGTTTAAACTCATCTCCCACAGCAACTGAATTACAGAGTTGGCATTTGCAGTCTTCCCTGGGAATGTTCAACGGTTTCAATGGGTTATCTATTGGTAGAAGTTACTGAAATATTGATTTTGAGAGTAATAGATATTTTTCAGATGAAGCTTGATTCTTTTGGTATTTGTAATCCTTTAGAGCTTGTTTCAATTGTGGATTTCCAATTTTGTAGAATTGAAATCAATATATATATTTTTTAAACATTGGGGCCAGCCATAGCTTGGAGCATATGGTAGACGGCAGTTATCTTATACATTCTATATAAGTTCTAACCATGGGATTTTCTAAACTTCTTCATTGATAGTAAACGTGTGTTTGTAAAGTATTTGGGATGGTTTAGGATTAACATCAAGAAGCAAGCTTATGACAAAAGGAAAAAACACATTTATAAATGTTAATACCAGGCGGTTCCCAATTCACCTAGCAACATAAAGTTGGGGGTTGCGTTTTTCAATCCATTAGCTAATTTCATTTCTTTTAGATGGACCCTTTTTATATTTAAATTCTCATATTCCCAAATATCGAAAACATATAAATAGGGATGACAACTGCATCAAATGCAGATAAAAGGAAATCTCATGGTAAAGTTCTTATAAGACTTCTTGCGTAGGATGAACACGGAGATTTGACTGCTTGTATAAAACATCAATTCTTGTGTAGTTTTATGCCAAGATAGTTATGTAAATCTATGATTTCGATAGGATCGGTACCAATAGTAAAACATAGTTTTGATTTGTTGCAAAAGATCACAATTTGTGTCTTTGTTAGATTAACATTTAATTTCAATAAAGCATAGTATAGTTTAGCACCATATAAACAGTCTTTTGTATTATTATTATTATCATTGTCATTATCATTGTCATTGTCATTATTATTATTATTATTATTATTATTATTATTATTATTATTATTATTAAACAACTACTTACAGTATCAGTTGCCACCTCATTTGTACATGTAATCCCTAATAATGTTCATGGTCACTGTGGTACACCTTCACAACCAACCTCTGCTCTGACTGACTGGGTTATGGCTGGAGGACCAATGAATATGTGACTTTTAGGAGGTAGCTGGGAGAGTGTCTATAGCTGTGTTGATTTATCTACTTAGTGTTAATTGCCTTCAGCAACTGTCCCCTCACAGGTCCATATGGTTCCCTCCCTTACCTCGTTAGTGTTGTGTTGTCAGCCATCTTAACTGGATTTGTGACTCTTCATTGTTAAAGTGTTTGTACAAATTATTACATTACCCATGGGTGACATGGTGACTGATTTGGTGAGACAATACCATCTAATCTAATAAGCCTACTGCTAGACTAACACTTAGTCTCTGAAATCTTATATTACACAATATCCTTCTTGACTTGAATATATAAAAATTCCCTATGCTGATTTCAGGAATAGAGCTAGCTTGAGCTGGCTAGACTTGCTTTTGTATGCATTTCTAGATTATTATTTTTTCATAAAATAAATATATTCCACGGTCATGGTGCAGGACTAGCCTACTGCAAACAAATTGTGTTTTTTAAAATTTGCCAACAGGGAATAAAGAAGTGATAAAATCCAAGATGTGTATTTGCCCCGTACAATTAAATGAGGCGTTTCTTTTGAAATGGATGTAATGTATGATTACTAACTCTTCACTCTAAATAGTGATGACATACAATTGCTTGCACTTCATCTAACCATGATCTTTGTAAATACCCTGGCATCCTTAATTAACCAGTGTACGATGGTTCCATGCTGTTATGATGAATACCTTTGTTCCATGCATTCACTGTGATAGTCTCGTTTCGAAAGCAATCTCATTAAAAAGATTATGAAAGTGACAGTCGGAATGTGTTTTCTAATCATGCAACCTCGAAACGTTAACAAGGGGTATTCCAAACGTCAGTTACGGCCCGTACGACAGATTCCGTCAAAATATCATCTATCTCTCGCTTCCGTTGGATAAACATTTGAATGGAGGAGGCGTTGCACAGTATGTGGGAAGCACTGCCATACAATCTCTACCGTATGTTAGACATTCCGGAATGTTCGTTTGTTCATTTTTCAAAATTTTAATCGAGAAGCGTGTCACCATATTTTTCAAGCGTAGGCTGAAATGGAAGTCGCAAGGTTGAAACGAGTGCCGTGAAGTCTCAAGAAAGCTGCTTTATAATTGGCTGATGTTGACTTTTTGTTAGTTGTTTCAGTGGTCGGTCAAAGTTTGCAAAAGGTCCTTCTGACGTGACTCCCGATTTGATGTCCACAGATCTTTATTTAGTGGTAGCGAGAACTAAGATCTGATTTTAATGAGATTTTTTTCGAAAGCTATAATACACTTGATAATCGAGGATGAGCCTGCATTTAAAAAAATATAAGACCAGACACACTTAATTGTTTTCTTACTTTCATGCTAAGAAGCAGGAGTTTAAAGTGTAATTAATGCACATGTGGCCTGGGTTGATTTTAAAATTACCCCAAAATAGTGTTAAAAAACACGTTTTCATTCAACCGAATGATTTTAACATTTAATATATTTTTTTATTTTGCAAAATGCTGTTTCCTCTCATCTCGAACAGGAAAATCAACTTGTCTGGCCTATAAACTTTGGGCAATAAGGCTTTGCAGTTGTAAAATGGTCTCTCTTATCTGTCTGTATCATCACCTTAATGCCCTCACCCCCTGCAGTTCTCCAACCATCCGTGCCACGCCTGGCCCCACAATAAGCCATACCATTACTGTTAACTGATCAACAAAGAGTCCTTCAAGGTCCCTCTCATATTTAAAATATGTCTACAAACATACGCATTCAAAATGTGCTATTTCCATGCTATTAATCGACTGAGACTAACACTTATTATCTCAAATGTTTTCATGGATGATAATGCTCTGAAAAAAGCATGTTAAGGTGTTTTAGTTTTTAGTAGTTGTTTGATCACATTTACCAACATAAAAAATAGAAATTAGAGCTGAATATTTGGGGCTGACTTTGTTTCACATTATGTATCATCCCCAGGTTATGGAAGCAATGTAATCTACATGTGCTTGGAGGATGAAACCTCAATTGTTGATGGGACTACTTTAGAGTTGGCAGTTACAAACCTGATCAATACACTGCTTGATGCTCCACTTGACTTCACTGCCACCATTAGTTGCTGTGTACAAAGTAGGGCTGGGATGATAGAATTTACCACCCGGGTACCCGACCCCCTATTACCCGACCCTACCCGGGTGTCAGCTGTTGGTATCAAGTTGGGTACAAAATGTTCAGATGGGATTTGTTTTACCAGAGCCTTGGCAGAAAATATTTAGATATAGTATAAAATGATCGTGCATACACTGAAGTTGACTGTCAAAGCTTTGTCTTCACTCAAACCAATAAATTCAGAGGGATTGTGCGTATTGTCCGAAAGAAATGCAAAAACATTAGCAACTTATTATTATTGTTATTAAACAATATATACCCGTGTTACCCGTCCCAGCCCTAGTACAAAGACTGCAGTTAGTTACAAACCTTTCGTCCACAATTACAATACTAAATACCCAGTAAAAATAAAACTTATTAACTTGGTAATTTAATTTGAAAACTAAACTAATTCTGACCACCAACATTGAATGTTAGGGCAACATTTTTTAAAACCAGCCAATAAGAGGCCGTATAACAATGGCTGTGCCCTCAAAGGGGTTGAAGTCGTGTAAAACTGTTTTTCATCCAAAACTGGCTCTCACAGGAGATATTGCTTTGGTGAGGTCAAGTGGTATCGACATTGTAGATATTGCTGCAATGAATTTGCATCACAATGCTTTGCAGACCATTGTGATGTCATTGGTTACCATGATGTCACAATCAAATGACATCATTAATGGCTCTGCTACTGAAGCTGTTAGCAGTACTTTTTACATTTCAACAGTGCTTAGTACTGTCTACAAACTGAAAAATTTGTAAGAATGATGTTGGATGATAAATAAAATCTCACCCGAGTGTCTTTTGATATCAAATATAAAAACACTCGTTGATAACAGTAGAAAAACTCCTCGGCAAGAATCAGAGTTTTTTCCACTTTTATCAGCTCGTGTTGATATATTTGATATCAAAAGACACTCGGGTGAGATTCTTTATGTGTCCTGAAAGGGCGTCAGAACACTGTGGCATTCAATTTTTTTAAATATCTACCACTGTTGTAATCTTAGAATATTTGTTTATTTTAATTGGCGGCTTAGTTTTTGAACAATTAACAGCAGGTAGAAGGAAGGAGTAAATCCTGCTGGGGCACCATGCAGGTAGCAGAGGAACCAAACGTCCCCCTGGTCCATAGTAAGCAGGCTTAGAAACTAACAGTTTTTGTCCACTAGTCCTTATAATGATAACATATAGCAAAACCCTTAAATTAGGCAACATTCTACTAGTCCTTATGATACCTTTACTATTGGGCAGTTTGGTAAGGACTACAGGACTAGTGCCAATTTCTAACGCTAGTAAGGTGGTCTACTTGCGATCTATTGTTTGAAATTTATATTGTGTTCGTTTATTGTCTGTTCTTAATATTCTTTTAAACAAGGTTAAAAACAGATTGGTGGTTACTCGTTATTTTAATGTCTTTTGATGACAATATAGATGCATTACTTTGTCTAGCCACAATATGGCTGAAAGATTGCTGACATGACTTAAAATGTTTACTCAATGCTCTCACCTGATAACAAATAAAAATGAATCTACTTTCAACATATGTCTCTCTCTGTCTACATCAGTGCAATGTCATTTAATCAATTTCCCCTCTGAAGATCCAGGTATGTACTGGTCTTCAGCAACACATGCTTGTAAATCAGTTGGTCAGGTTGGTGAATTGGTGGATCACCATCATATCACAATTGCCTAGATCGATGATCATGATGTCAATCACTGGATTGTCTGGTCCAGACTTGACTATTTACAGAGCCCCATCATATAGCTGGAATATTGCTGAGTGAGGTGTCAAACAACAGACAGACGGACGTACGGAGGGACGGATGGACAAACAAACAAACAAACAACAGACATACAGACAAATCAGATATTTTACTCCAGGTGGTAATTCTCTGTGTCAGTATTTCAGGACACCCCACAAGAAGATCACATTGCGTGCACCCTGAGCAAATATCTTGATATCAATAAAGCGAAGTCCTTACATATTGTATAGATGTGATGATGTCTACGTTAGTCTTCTGTTATTTTATTGTGACCTTGAAACTTGATAGGTCACAACATGACTTGGCACTTTCCTCATGACATCTATCACAGCAAAGTATAGTCTGATACAAATGCTTCCTGATTATTTATAGATATTTGTATCTGTAGATGAAAGGACCCTACTAAAGTGTCTAATGTTGATTTTTATGAATAAATGATATTGGCATATTTATTTTATTCCTCTCAGAGATTAAAATGTGTCAGAAGTATACCAACAATGTGAAAACTAGTTCAGATTTTTCTGTTTGAGAAAGGAAGTGTATCACCCAGCCTATGAAAACTGGGAGTCTCAATGCATAGTTTTAGAGATTCGGATGCAAGAGCAGAGAGTCCTGCTTGAGTCTATTAGTTTACAATTCTGTTGATGGAAACATGGTGTAATTTAAACATAAACAATTTCTGGTACAGTCCCTTGGATGTTTTTGTAAGAACTGATACTGACTTCAAAAGATATGTTTTGTCAACTAAAATGTGATGTATGTATCAGATAAAAACCATGACAAATATGATTCCTAAGTCATATAAAAGCCAGGAAAATGAATACTCCCTCCCACACCCACCCGTCCACCCATCCCCTCACTCACTCACTCCCTCCCTCACTCCCTCCCTCCCTCCCTCCCTCACTCACTCACTCACTCACTCACTCACTCACTCAGGCAGCACAGTGGTGTAACACCCTGAAGCTCACTGTACAGAGTTATGTGCCTTGTCTTGCCAGGATCCTCACATCATGGGTTCCACTATCAGATTCAAGCCGATTATGGCCTGGGGTAGCACCATTGTCATTTGATTAAGACAACGGGTTATTTCACTCTGAGAAATATACACTTGCTTCGGCTCTTTGAGACCAAAGTGCAGAAAACCATGAAAAATATCAAAGCAGTGTCCAAATCACTCTCACATGACACCTTGTTTATATGACAACTATCAATGTTATGACTCTTGTGACATGTTTAGCAGATGTATGACACACACATCATCACTATCAGCCGATCATCAATGATTACTCAAAGATTAGAGAATTGCTAAAAGGAAATGGCACAAATTGATAGTCCGTTTGCCATCAGTGACATTTACACAATGCCTGTTGTTTTTTCACAGAGAGACTAAGGCTACTGACACCACTCCTATTTCACATTACGAGGATGTAAACACTGTGTAGTGTTGCTAACAATAAATCATGAACTTTATAGCACCCTATTCTCTACCAGTAATTATGTTTCTATTCAAGGTTATGTTCCCACCCAGGGATGTTTTGCAGTGGATTGACAGATCGTCGATAAGCACCTAATCAGTTTCATGATAAAATTAATATCCTAACACAAAATCAGTTGTCGTGTTAATTTTGTGAACATTTTGTGATATCAGTTTCAGTTTTGATTGCAGAAATGTGAGAGATTGTTTTGTCAGTGTGGAAAGATAATGTTGACCTTGCTATAAGTTTTGTAGCATATGAATAAATATGTAGAATAACTGTGTAGAAGTTGGTTCTGTGGCAGAAATATACAATTGCCTAGGGATTCCGGGATAAGCATTTCTAACAGCTAACCTTTTATTGGGGGGCATGGGTGGCCCAGTCGTCTAAGGCGCCACGATTTGCTGTGCAGAGTTGCGTCCCTTTGGCATGACAGAAACGTATGATTTGTGGATTCGAATCCCGGTTCAACCCGATTATGTTTCTAGGTTTTGTCAGCACCATACTCGTGCTCGTGGGTTTCACCGAAGTGGTAAACGTCTGAGACCTGCATCACTTCAGGCTTTCCTCCCACGTTAAGCTGACACACCGTGATATAACTGTAATACTGTTAAAAGTGGCGTTAAACCCAACTCACTCACTCACCTTTTACTGAAATTCTTCTTTCCCTCTAAGGCAACCCATGTCTCAGTACCAGTATTCCAGTACATCTATCATCTCTTTATACATAAGTAAATATTTGTAATTGCCAGTGACTGCGGTCAGGAAGGTGATACTTACAGTATGTGTGACATGTCAATTTCACGTACATTGCAGTGAAAGCTTGATCAACACACCTGTGCTTTACACACTGTCCACACATAAGTAATGTGGTTATGTGAGCTTAATTATCTCCAGTTTCCTGTGTTGATTTCTTGGGTGGTAGTTTATAAAGATTATTTGTTCATGGGAGTATTTGATGGGGTAAGTCAAGGTGTCAGACTCCTTGGTGCTGTTATTAATGGTATGTTGATTCTGTCAATTATGGTGATAGTATATATTGAGTTTTCAGAGAACTTATAATTAGGAGATAAACCATATTGTGTTTTCATTGTAGAGCTAGGTTGTAGATTGAACTGTGCTAAATTGGATTTGGAACCGAACGTGCAGGTTTCAAACATTAATTTTAACGTTGTTAACAGGTCTACAGGTAGGCTATCTCCACAATGAAAACACAGTATGTTTATCTCCATTCTACCATGACTAAATAGAACTTGAACTCTATCGTGTTGGCAAGTATATTGAGTGAAGTGGCATGGGTTGAATCCATACTGTTTTGAATGGGTTGTCGATCTGAATTACGGAATCACTGGCAACAGCCTTTAAACAAAATAGGCTTTAGCAGTTTTTTTTATACCAAAATACTTAACTGGAACATATGACAGGCATCGAAAGCATATAGCACAGCAACTTCGTAAGGTAACATGTTCAACCTGGGAACCCGTGAGGAAAACTTAGCAAGGTTTTGCTCTTCACTGCAGGCCACTAATATGACATCACATCGCTTATTGTGATGCAAAAGATATGACACCACAGTCGTATACATAGAAGTGTCAAATTTCTAGCTCTCTGTTTTCCACAAAACTTGAAATACATTCTATTGTAGATTACTACCTGTTTTCTGCTCAAAATGTATTGCCACACATCCTTTGAATATTGTAGTACCCGCAACTTGCATTTTTTAACCTATATTTGTACATAGAATTATTTTCTAAATGCCTACCAACAATGACTAAAAGAGAAATACTTTTCTGTATCAGCTTCCATGGTGATGCAGCTGTTAATTGGCTGTTTCCATCTGAGGGGTATATATTGAGTTTTCAGAGTAGTTATTATTGGCGATATCCCAATTTGAAAGTAAATGTATGTTTCTTCCAGATTGATGAAATGTAGCCTAAAGTCATGATCACAAAAAATGAACTTCCTGACAGATTAAAAAGAAATGAGTGATCAAAATTAGAATTTATTTAATCGGAAAAACCATTGAGACCCTGCACCTCATTGATGGAAATTAACCACAAGGTCTTTTAGCCCGAACAGTGATTGCTTTTCGCAATACCCCCAAAATGTTTGAAATTCTACTTGCCCTTGGGAAACCTGTAACATTCACAAACCTTGGTCTGGGCTAGAGGGCTAGTGCTAATTTCCATCCCTGACCCTTTGAATTTGCTCCTAAATACAAAGAGTTATGCAGTGCACATAATCAATTTACTGTTACCATGACAGTCTGGGACCTTAGCCACTAGTTCTAAGCCTAGGTCTAGTTAAATTTATTTCAGTCTTAGTAAGCTAAGCAAATTAAACTCCATATATTAACCCTGAAATCTCCTTGCAGTAATGTCATGTTACAAGTTGGGGCTAGTAGAAGCAAATGTTTTTGGCACAGACTTTCATGACATCATTGAGAGCCACATCTTTCTATGACAGCAAAACATAGATGAGAAAGTTGGATAGCTGATGCATCAGTTGGAAGACCAATTCGATGCGTCATTTTGCCCTTTCTTGGGATGGTTCTGGTATACTGCTGACAAGGGGTATGAAACAACTTTCACTCACTAACTCACAGTGATTTGCTTTTGCTCTAGATATTAATCACTGGATTGTCTGGTCCAGTCTCGATTATTTACAGACTGCCATCATATAGCTTTAATATTGCTGAGTGCAGCGTTAAACAACAAACCAACCATCCAACCAATTGTTGCGGTGATTGGGGCTGAATGTAGGGTTTTCGGTCGTATTTAAAGCTTGATTGTCATGCACACAGTGTTAGGTCAATGCTGTGCAATCAGCAATCCTTTGGGCATACGTCATTTTACTTTTTATACATTATCCTGTATGACACAAGTTGATGTTTCCAGCAACTGGTTCAAATGCTATCACATGACTTTTTCAATGTGGAATGGACAAATTTAGTGATGGAAGCATAAATGTTATTGTTTGTTTGTTGTTTAACGCTGCACTCAGCATTATTTTCATCTATATGATGGCGGTCTGTAAATAATCAAGTCTTGACCACACAATCAAGTGATTAACATCATGAGTTTCGATCTATGCAATTGGGATATGATGATATCCATCAACCAAGTCTGGCCACCTGATCATGTTAGTTGCCTCAGTGTGTGGAGCCCATTTCTGGTGTCCCCTGCCGTGATATTGCTGTATTATTGCTAAAAGCGGCGTATAACCATACTCACTCACTAGTTGCCTCTTGTGACAAGCATAGTCGCCTTTTATGGAGACCTATTCTCCATCCGGATCTTCACAGGTCGCATTAAAGTTAACCTAAACTATATAAAGTTGCCATTTGCAACCAACACTGCTTTTTATACCCCCGACAAAATTTCGGGGGTATATAATTATACCAAGGTTCTGTCCGCCACGCTCATTTTTGCACGTGTTAAAAATCTGTTTACATTGCCATTGACCCATCAAAATGCTAGCAAATACAACAAATCTGATCACTGTTACTGCCTACTCACCATTATGACCTATCAGGACTGCTGGCAAGTAGGTGAGCACAGCACTACCTTAATTTCATGTCAGAACATCTCTATGAAGTAAACCCTAAAGGGAAGGATGTTTATTTTGACAAAACATTTTTTTTTTCTCAGCTGGCAGTTGAGATGCTGCGTTTGTTTGACCCCACAGTGGAACCTCAGTCAACTCCTGGAGAAGAACCCCTCAACCTCGTCCCTATCTACCGCAACCCAAAGGTACACGGAGGAATTCTGCCAGGTAAGGTCTCAGTTTAATACCCAAGTGTTTGAAATAAAAAAAACTTGCCAGGCTGCCAGCAGGACCCACAAACTTCAGAAGTTTGCAGGTCCTGGCTTTACTCTTCAGGCCTCATGGGAAAAATTGCAGCTCATTTTGACAAATAAGTAGACAGATTTGAACATGCAAATGAATGGTTTAATCAGTTATTGATATCAATTAATGAACTGCTAACAATTTGGAGCACAAAGATATCTGGCATGTCCCATCACTGTCATCTAGGAGTTCTCTAGCATCAGGAGGATGTGGAAATATACTTAATATGTAATTGAACAAACTGGATCACAAATACATTAAAAAGACATCTTTGAATCTGAATGCAACTCTGTGTGAAACTTGAAAAAAAAGGACAAAATATGATTGCTGTTTGTACTGCCAGGGTTGCCAACCCCCCAAAAGATGTTCAGAAAACATGTGAGTGCAGTTCAGAGATCAAAGGCAACTGAACTAAATATGTCTATTCTGGATCTCAGTTTGCCCAGGGAGTAGAATGTCAGTGGTTCGATACCAAAAGATGTTAAAAGATGGTATTTGTTGTTACCCTGCCTGGAGCTAGGCATTAAGGGGCTAAAACAAGGACTGGTCATCTTCGAGTCACTGTGCTGTGCCTGAGTCGGTCATTCATGTTAAACCTGTGGCATGGTATCTCATTGGGCTAGCACTAAATGATCAACAGTAGTCCAGTCTAGTACAATCAGCCATGTGCATGCATCTTTAATGTAAACAGAAAGACTTCAGTATCTTCCCTCTCAAGTCTCCAAGTGTATCAACATAGAACTTAAATCAAAAGTACTTTTTAGGTGATTATCATTAAAGTTTTGATATGTCAATACTATTCTGTTGATTACCTACAGTGTAAACGGGAAACAACTATACACCCCAAACCCAGCGACCAGGGCTGTCAGTCTTCAAAATTAAGCATGAAAGTCAAGGTCCCATTGTCATAACCCTAGGATGTCTGGAGATTTGAGGTCACTAGATTATAAAACTGTGGCAGCACACCTCAAAGACCAAAGGAATCCCTTGATGCTGGACACTGGTTATACTCGTATATATGACAGCTGATGCCATAAATCACATAGAACAACAAAGAATTTCGCGATTAAACATTGTTCTATCATGACGTCACTTTTGAAGATTCAAATATGTGCTTGCAAACTGATGATGTCAAATATTGGATGATGTCACTTTTTAGAGGGACGTGTCTAGGAAGTTGTTCCCCATAGATGTTGCTGTGCTATGCAGATAAACGCAATGGCCGAATGATTGCTTCCAAAAGTGGGAGAGATATGACAATTGGTAATGGAAGAAAAGGTGCAAATATTCGATGTAAGGATTGTGTGAATATGTGGGAAATACCAAACTTAACAAACCTGTTCATAAATTTGAGTTGTTCGACATTACCAAGGTTGGTCATCATTATTTAATTATGGGTAAATATCATTAAAGCTTGTACATTTTAGTGAGATCCTTAAAGAGGTTGTACATAATATGTTAATAGCTCATATGAGAAATAATCAACTCGGGGTCGTTTGTCATACAAAAAAAACACTGCAGGGAGAATAAACCATGAGGGGCAAGCTGGAGTGGTTTATTCTCCCTGCAGTGTTCAAGTGTCGATAAACAACATCACTCATTGTGTATTTCTTAAATACAACATCTATTATAACTGAAAGCCCCTGTGGCATCCGAGTTGGAATTGGTCCCCAGCAGCCTATGCTGGTTGTTGGAGGCAACCAAATGGGTCAGGTGGTCAGACTCAGTGACTTAGTTCTGCATGTCATATCCCAATAGTCCACGGATCAGTGTTCATGATGTCAGGTACTGTATTGTGTAGTCCAGACTGAGAGTGAGAGCATACAAACATACAAATCATGCCTTGTGTAAAATATATATGCAATGCTAAGGTTAAGTTACTCAATAATCGGACACCCAATAATGATTGTTCGGTGATAAACAGATTGATAAGGACAATCACTGGCTAAGCTTTCTGTACATACTTGAGCACAACAAGCTGTGTGGTATGTAGGAATAATATCACATGGCGCTGAAGGACAACCATCGCAATATCCTCGGGGACAAGACATACATGGATATTTCTGGAAGTACTGTCCAGGAGAGACGACTGGTAGCATGAAAGTTCAGAGGTCTTTCTGTAGCCAGGAGCAGAGAATCACAGTTAGACTGTTATTTTGTTGATATAGGATGTGATGAGAGTAATGACTCTCCTATTTTGGTGTGTGTGTTCCATGCTTCTTAAGGCCACATGGAAAGGTTTTATTTTATTGCAACAACATAATCCTTTTGACATGCTTATTGACACATTGGGCTTCTGAAAAATGTCTAAATGGACTCTCATATTTGTGTAATAATTTGCAATGTCTGTATGTTCTGAAGTATCCAGATGCCCTATCATTGTATAAGGCTTAACAATGCCTGTATGTTCAGAAGTATCCAGATGCCCTATTATTGTATAAGGCTTAACAATGCCTGTAGGTACAGAAGTATATCCAGATGCCCTATCATTGTATAAGGCTTAACAATGCCTGTATGTTCAGAAGTATCCCGATGCCCTATTATTGTATAAGGCTTAACAATGCCTGTAGGTAAAGAAGTATCCCGATGCCCTATCATTGTATAAGGCTTAACAATGCCTGTAGGTACAGAAGTATCCAGATGCCCTATCATTGTATAAGGCTTAACAATGTCTGTATGTTCTGAAGTATCCAGATGCCCTATCATTGTATAAGGCTTAACAATGCCTGTAGGTACAGAAGTATCCAGATGCCCTATCATTGTATAAGGCTTAACAATGCCTGTAGGTACAGAAGTATCCCGATGCCCTATCATTGTATAAGGCTTAACAATGTCTGTAGGTACAGAAGTATCCAGATGCCCTATCATTGTATAAGGCTTAACAATGCCTGTAGGTACAGAAGTATCCCGATGCCCTATCATTGTATAAGGCTTAACAATGTCTGTAGGTACAGAAGTATCCAGATGCCCTATCATTGTATAAGGCTTAACAATGCCTGTAGGTACAGAAGTATCCCGATGCCCTATCATTGTATAAGGCTTAACAATGTCTGTAGGTACAGAAGTATCCAGATGCCCTATCATTGTATAAGGCTTAACAATGCCTGTAAGTTCAGAAGTATCCAGATGCCCTATCATTGTATAAGGAGTTGCTATTGCTGTTGTCATAGAACTATCTAAATGCTCTATGACATTTGTATGTTTGTATAATGACTTGAAATGCTGTAGGTCTAAAAAACATTTAAACATCTTATCTTTGTAGTCTACCTAGCTTCTGAGACTGAAAATAGCCACCATTGTAGTCCTCGAATAAGTAGCATTTTGAATGACAATGTTGTTGAAGGATTTTAACAAATCACTGAACTGACCCACTCAAACCAACTACCCGTTAACAAAACAAACTTCTTACAAAGCCCAAAGTCATATTATTTACATCACCGCAACAAATGACTGCTTTGTTATTCCATATGTAAACTGAGCATTGCTGAATTTATTTGTCAGTACAGGTCAACCTGATCTGATGCGTGCCCTTAAGAGGGTTGGAATTATACATGTACATAGATAAATGGAATCGAGACGACATGGATAATATTGTTGCTTCATAGATTCAGTTGTCACAAGGGAGTAATGCAACTTTACTGAGAGTCTGGAAAAATCAATGTTAACTCTCTGTGCTTGAATTGTAAGTGTCCATGGTTCTCACGTGTGTCTTAGCAACAGCAAGCAACAGCCATTTTCTGAAAGTCCGTAATAAAAACGTCTTGGGTTCTTCGCTCTTTTATGGAATAATTTTCCAGGAAATCAATTTAATTAATGCACTTATTGATGCAACATGCATGTAGGGGCATATATGAGATAGCTACCCGCTTACACAAAGAACAAAGAACAACAATGCCTGGTTTATTTCACGATGAAACATTGTACTATCAAGACGTCATTTCTGGAGATTTTAACATACGCTCGCAACTTGATAACGTTGTTAATTGGACAACGTTATTTTTGAGAGGGAAGTATGTAAAGAGTTGTTCCCCATAGATGTAGCTGGGCAAGGTTGATAAACGCAGTGGCCGAACAATCGCACCCAAAAGTGGGAGAGATATGACAATTGGTATTGGGAGAAAAGGTACAGATAATCGACGTGAAAATTGTGAGAAAATGTGGGAAATACCAAACTCACACCCCCTTTTCATAAATGGACTTGTCCAACATTGCCGAAGTCGAATTGTATTCAGGAAGTCATCATTACTTAAATACGGGTAAATATATGTAAAGCTTCTACATATTTTATCAAAATCCTAAAAGAGGCTGTACATAATGTTGATATCTCATATAAGAAATAATCGACTCATGGTCATTGTTTATTGGACAATAATTTATTAAACATATTTAATTGTTCAAAAAGGCAAAGGGATTGGGCACAATTGTACAAGAATGGTTTATTCTCCCTAACAAACCCACGTATTGTTTATTTATAAATAAAGGCTTCATTTGCATTAAATTATTTCAGCTTTTCATTCAAATTGTCATACTCTGCCACCATGTCAAAGTGTCACTTAATTGACATCATTTCTAGAGTTAGTTTAAGGATTCTGAGAGGACTGTGAGTGGCAAGACTATGGGTGGTAGGGCAGGACGTGCTTATCTTTCTTGCAAACACCTGGTGTCATCACTGAATTTCAGAGATTTTCATATAATTTTCACTCCTATTTTGCCTTCTATAACCAATGGCAGATCATCAAGACTGATTATTCTCAGGCCTTGATATTTTATAATTTAATAGATAAGCTTATAAGAAAGTTGCATACTATCATTGTCATAATAAAACTACTTGTGAATAATATATAACATAGAAAGTCATCATAAACCAGAAGTTTGCTTGCTCAGTTTTGAATTTTTAAGTTAGTTGGGGTAGATAGTGAATGGAATCAGCAATGTTTGTCTTTGATTCTCTACCAGGTATTCATAAATGTAGAAAAATAGGTGTGGTAAACAAATAAACTTTCAGTATTTTAGATGTTTAGGTAAATGTTTACATAAATGATTAGACTGGCATATTCTTCAACATGTACAGTCCCTGGCTTTCATTTCCCAGAAGGTTGCTGTATGTGAAGTTCTATCCTACTCACTCACTCATCGTTTGGAGTGTTTTCTTCACAACATTGCCTGCAGGGAATATATAAATCGGAATATAGTTGTGTGTGACATTTGTCAACTCTGATCACTGAACTCTCTTGGTTAAACTTGTACAGAACATCTAATTCTAGTATGATGATCCATCTGAAAAGCCATCAGTTCTAAAAATTGGGATAGTGTTCTGAATTCTAACACAAATCCCCAGCAGCAGTTGTACCCAAGTAGTACAAGTGAAAACATCATGACCCAAGGACTATTTAGTAATGTACTTCTGTCACCAAAATAAAGAATGAAAAAGACACAGAACTGTGCCACATTCAAGAACCTTCATTGATTAACGATGTGAATTAAGCACACAGCCTCATCAGGTCTATAAATGGGGAATCCGGTTCTCAATTCTACTACATTCACGATTAACCAGAGGCTGTTGTATTCAAGTAGTACAAGAAAAACATCAAGGCCTAAGGCGAGACTTTTCGAAACAATTGTTTTTAGGATTCTGCTAATCCTAGAAATAGGACCATTGGGTTGAAAATAAACATGCAAAGCATTATTTTGTTTTGTCTCAATGGAAACTTATGTGGTCACCACAAAAATATTTCTGCCGAAAATAGCCTTAAACTGCATAACAAAAGGTTACAATTGGATACACTGCTAGCATAAACACTACCTGCATGGCAACACATTAGGTAACGTCATGAAGAGCAAGAAATGAAAAAAGTACAAATATTAATCTAAAATATCATTTTTCTTCTTTATATTTTTCAGAATAGTTTTCGCAAGGAAACCATGAAAGACAAAAATCTAGCCTAAGTTGTACATATTTGTACAGAATCCAACCAAAATAGATGGGACACAGTTGGTAACCAGGGATCTTTTTTAAAAAAAGAATTGGTTACTGAAAATTCTGGAGAAAAATAGTTTTACGTTTTGCAAAAAAAATCACTTTTGTTCATAAAATATGCAGCATGCTCTGAAACACATCGTGTTATGCCCACAAATAAAATTGTTTGTCTCCTTTCAGAGAAAATATTTGGAAGCAGTAGTTGAAGAAATGTCTAACAAAAATCCTAGGCCCACTTCAGGATATTGAATGTCAGGCCCTAGAATCAGTCATCAAATACAATATGTACAATTTGTTTGTGTATTTTCAAAATACTTCAGTGCAAGGTATTGGCTTTTAAAATGGCTTGAACATTTCAATTTCTTATTCTGAATCCAGAAACGTCTGAATGGCTGCGTGTTCTGTCCTGCATAGCTTCAAAGAATAGTGAACAATTGAAATATATGTTAGATGTTCAGTAAAAAGTATTATCCAAAATTGATTCATACTTTCAATCAATCATTGCTTTAGTATAGAGTAGCAGATCAATCATTGGTATGTCACAAGTATTAACACTGCTAACAATCGACTACTTACTTGGGGATGACAATTGTCTCACTAGGCAAGCCATGCACACATAATTTTCTCACATGTTAACAAACTTGCTTGATATAAACTCAGCTAATGGTTAGATGTAAATGTACACAGACATTAAGTCCCTGAAATGCAAATATTTTAAGAACTTTTTTCTGTTAAATTGCTTTAAAAATATAATAGAAAGAAATCGAAGATTAAAAAACCTAGACTTGTCTAAGTAATGAAGTCTTGCTACAAAGTTCTGAGATGTTTTAGTTGCAGGGTCTGTATGAGTGAAGGATGTAAGGGTGACACTCAAATATCAGGACACTAGCTCTACAGGGTTGATGATGTCAAGGAATTGTAAAATGTGAAGAAAATGGGTCACACAACCTTGCATGGATGCTGACAAATACCGGGGTACATCACTGACCACATCAGTTGCGACAGGGGAGGTGTCCAAGAGTCCTCGGTGACACCGGGCTGTGTCCTATGTGCAGCACTGCCTCGACCTGCGCCAAACACAGCCGAACATTCCCAGCCTGTGACAAGATCCCACTGTCACTCAGTCTGACCCTTGACATAAAAGCAAAATACTTCCTGTCATACTTCTAAGTTAGGATCAGCACTCAGGCTTATCCTTGTCAGCACCATCGTGGCTGTTCTACTTCAAATGGGAAAATGAAATATTCGTGAAAATTTAACCGTTCAACTGCCCACTATTCGGTATGTATTTTGTGATTTATTGCTTGCCCTAGACTGTTGACTTAAATATCCTTCCTGTCCTTGTGATGTTGTGATGAATGACTGTGACAAAGTCACATTGCCACCAGAAAGAATACCATGGGCAGAAAATGTGTTGATGAAGTCCAAACGTGTGGAATGGCTTGACTCAAGGGCATACAGTTTTTACATACCGATACATCTATTTACGTCTTTGCTTGACTAGATACATTATGGTGTTCAGAGACATCAAAGTAATGGTGTAATTATAGTGTGTTAAATAGGATGTTTAATAGGATGTTGTGTTTAGGAAATCTCATCATTTTGATGTTTATGGGAAGCTTGCGCGCAGTATGGCAACATCAGGGTGACCTGTAATAATTAGGTCATGGACAGGCAACCCAGTGGTTGATGGCATGAGAAGAATCCCAATGGTGGACTACAATAATTCCTAGTTTTGTATCCCAGAACTAAGGATTTTGTAAGAATTTGGTGAGAATTGAACATTCTCCACTTTCATCCTCTTATTTCAAGCTATGATTATGAGATTATGATGGGAGTTAACTAACTGACATCTAATTACAAAAGTTCAGCTCTATGGGGGTCCATATGGATAAATGAAAATACTTTGTTCGGTGTTTTCAGTTCTGTCTTAATGCTGAGACCTGTGAAGATCCGGGGTAGAATAGGTCTTCAGCAACCCATGCTTGCCATAAAAGGCGGCTAAGCTTGTCGTAAGAGGCGACTAAAGGGATCGGGTGGTCAGGCTCGCTGACTTGTTTGATGCATGTCATTGATTCCAATTGCGTGGATCGATGCTCAAGATATTAATCACTGAATTGTCTGGTCCAGACTCGATTATTTACAGACCACCGTCATATAGCTGGAATATTGTTGAGTGCGGAACCAACCAACCAACTTAATGCTGAGGTGAAGAAAGGAGGCGCTGTATCCTCAAAACTTTGTATATCAGTTATATGTTTGCCATGAAATAAAACAGTGGCGAAACAAATACATCTAGCAATTAAAGGGACATAGTTCAGTGATGGATTGTGTATGTATTTGGCAGGGGAGGAGAAAGAGAAATTCCCTCTATTTAAAATCGATTATGGTGTACCTCCTTTAAGTAATAAGGCTCCTCCTCTAAATGTTGTGTGCTCAGCTGTGATAAATAAATAAACGCGAAAGCCTTATGGACACTCATACAAATTGATAGCGACAAAACCCAGTCTTCATCATTTGTTCTGTTACAAAACTGAATGAAATGGGATCGGGTTACAATGATTCCCAATCTGTATCTCTCTGTGGATCCTACCGAGTTGTTCAGATCACCATCAATGATACATTGCCCGTTGGTGTGCACTGCTGGAGGCAAGGTGTACACTGCTGGAGGCAAGGTGTGCACTGCTGGAGGCAAGGTGTACACTGCTGGAGGCAAGGTGTACACTGCTGGAGGCAAGGTGTACACTGCTGGAGGCAAGGTGTACACTGCTGGAGGCAAGGTGTACACTGCTGGAGGCAAGGTGTACACTGCTGGAGGCAAGGTGTGCACTGCTGGAGGCAAGGTGTACACTGCTGGAGGCAAGATGCAGTGTGTTGTAGAAGCCATAGTCTGAGTGCTTTGCCAGCAATCAAGATACATTAAAGCTTTATTTTGGTCATGCGCGTTTGACCTTGACATTGATGGTTATGGTTGTCACACGGAAATGTTTAAAGAAGAACAAAGCTGAGTCCAGGTTTCAGTCCAAGGAATTTTTTTTAAACACCATTTTGTCTGCTGACTCCAATTTATGTCCAATTGTCTACGGTAGTTTTCAATGATTAATTGAGCAGACAGTTTGACACTTATGGCACGACTGTGTCTGAACTTTATGGGGACATGGTTCAGGCAAATTTGTATTTTGATTTGAGGCTTAGTTTTTGTCAAATGGTATGATGTATATGCCTCTAGTAGCTTTTTATATTACCCTGCCTACACAAAGAGTGAGTGAGTGAGTTGGGTTTAATGCCGCTTTTAACAGTATTCCAGTTATATCGCGGCGTGTCAGCTTAATGTGGGAGGAAAGCCCGAAGTGATGCAGGGTCTTAGATGTTTACCACTTCGGTGAAACCCAAGAGCACTGGTATGGTGCTGACAAACCTAGAAACATAATTGGGGCGAACCAGGATTCGAACCCACAATCATAGGTTTCTGGCGTGCCCAAGGGACCCAACTCTGCACAGCGAATCACAGCGCCTTAGACGACTGGGCCACCCGTGCCCCCCCTACACAAAGACACTGCCTTATAACAAACTGTCATTTTAGTGTAATGCTATGGTAATATGGAGACAAACCACAGCAAGAAAATATGACAATTGACAAAGTACTATACTCTCATAATAAGCTGTAAGGGGGATTGGGCTGTAAAATGGTCTGTTGCAATCAGAGGCAGTTATAGAGATTTGAAACCTCTGGTTGCCCAAATCAAATTAAGTATTTTAAAAAAAAATCATTTATATTTACAAATAATGGGCAGGCCAGAACATGGAGTGATCATGGAACAAAGTCCCTCTTAACACTGAAACTGGGCATGAGACTGGGGGTGGGGGTGGTGGTGGGGGTGGAGGTTCAACACTGTCTCCCAGTTATCTATTTACAAGTCATATTAAGATATTACATGTACAAAGAATATTAAACTATGCTTGGCCCTGAAGAAATACCACACTTGGACATTTGGGATAAATCTTTATATCATATAAATTACCCTTGTAGTTATTTAAAGTTAAAAGTATATTATTAAAAGTGGGCTTGTGCCCATCGATAAAAGATTATGATAGTGCCGCTATGCTGAGTAAGTTCATGTATTTATATGACAAATGAGTATGATCAAACAAAGTAAATGCATGTTTTGTAAACCATACATGTGAATTTTATATCACTCATGCAAATAAACAACTATGCCAAAAAAAGCATATACTTGAAAAGTGAATTTGATAAATATTTTTACAAATTTCAGTTGCTGACACACTGCAGACTTAAGGTTCAAAACAGAACTATGATACCCGTATCAAATACATCACCATAGAATAACCATTTCTTGTTTGTTTCACTTTTAGCCACCATAAAACATGGGTCTAATGGTTCTGTTGCCAAGCAATTTATAATGTCTAGCACTGGTAACCATAAATTAACACAGGTTCAGCCCCAGCTATAATATTTATATAATATAATATGTTCTTTATGGTTCATGGTTTTTATGTGTTTTGCTGCTGAAAATGTAATACTAATAGTGAAAGCAACTTTCTTCGGGATAATAGAGTAGGTCTAATTTCTGTTCTGTTTTATCTGATATATTTACACATGGGCTGAGAATTGTCATTTATTATTATTCGAATCTGTCCAAGAAACACTGATGCAGGATCATTTATCATGTTTATGATAAAAAGATCTATTTTATCAGTGTTTTATCTTTGTGTTACAGAAAGTATCAGGTACATCCACTCTGGGGAATAACCTTTGCTTTACATGAAGACAATATGACTGCAAACCAGCAGGACATTTTATTTCTTTGATCAGAACTCTTAAGCTTGTGATTTTCCACAATTTTCCAGTAACTCTCCTTCAAAAAGGAAATAAAATGGTAGTGAGATAGTCATCCTCTAATAGATGAAACATGGAGAGTGATACCATATAGATACCCCCTAACAAGCCTGAACATTCCACAAGCCATAGCGTTATCCTTATGTTAAGTGAACTGACTAAGGCTACCAGGTTAAATACCCGTTTACATGCTTGGTAAAATCTTTAAAAATTCTTCAAATTGCATAATGCTTGTCTGTGGAATCGTTGAACAACTTACCTTACCTGTTTTTCTCGGTGCTCCAACTATACCCACTCAGACAGTTTCCATGGCCGTGTGTCAGTATGGAGGACGGGACAGATGTGTAGTGTCATACTTACACTTCCAAGTTACAATTGAACACAAAGTGTCCCTGTTATATGTACCAGTTGGTAATTGAACTACCTAAAGCAGCTGTCATCTTGCGTGATAAACGGCAGCAGCGGTTTGGTGTTTTATTCAATCAATACTGCTCCATTTGGCATCACGATCACAGCAACTTTTGGCCTGGCCATGTCCCGTGAGCACTCCTGGCACAGCTGTAGATCAAGAGATACAACTGTGTCATGGGGGAAGCAGGGAGTTGTTTCACATTTTTTCAGAGTCATCGATGGCTTGTGGCTGTATTGAGTGGTTGGTGATGCACGTACTGTAATCGTTCTGTTAAAACATACATTTGTGTTGCTTGATGGAATCAGTGTTCGAAATAAAGCATGAACGTTCAGGGGTCCTTGTCATCACCTTATAATGTCCAAGTTTTAGATTTAGGAGGTCACTAGATATCAAAACTAAAACAGCAAACCTCAAAGACTCAGGTACCCTGGTATTTCTCAGATATGGCTTACACATGCATAGGGCACACAGGTCACAAATCAGGTGACGGCAACGTTGGTCGTGGAGAGTGTGACCATATTCGGCAGCTTGACACCTGATGGTTCTAGGGGTCGCACATGGAGCACATGTGTTGTCTTCTTAGACTAGTGACATTGTTAGAGGTGAGGTGAAATCGGGTTTAACGTCGCGTCCAAGATTATTGCACTTATATAGCGCCGTGCATGCATGTGTGTGTTTGTGTGTGTGGCTGCTTGTACTAGTCCGGACTGATGCCGATTTATAGTGCTAGCTCACTGAGATACCTTGCCGCAGTTTAACATGAATACCCCACTCAGACACAGTATACTGACTCCGAGCCGACCAGTCCTTGTTTTAGCCCCTTAATGCTGAGCACCAGACAGGGTAACAACAAGTGCCATCTTGTAACGTCTTTTGGTATGCCGCGGCCGGGGATCGAACCCCGAACCTTCCGCTCTCCGGGTGGACGCTCTGCCACAAGACCACAGAGGCGGTCCGACATTGTTAGAAATATGCCTCTGTTTAACCAGCAGTGAATGGGTACCCGGTAGGGTGAGATGGTAATGTGACTGTTAACTTCTAGCACCTCACAGGCAGCTTGGATTGTATGCTCCCCAGGGTGAGGAGATCGGAAATTGAGTGCACACTGATCCATTGATCAGTGTAATATTAACAGCGTTAGAAATTGGCACTAGGCCTGTAGTCCTTGCCAGACTGTGCAATAGTTAAGGTATCTTAAGGACTAGTAGAAATTGCCATTTTTAAGGGTTTTGCTATATGTTATCAGTATAAGGACTAGTGGCTAAAATTGTTAGTTTCTATCAATGATTAATATAGTGCCATGAGCATTTACTTGAGTGGAATATGGAGCATTATAAATGGACTTATTATTGTTATCATTATTATGATTCTGATTCATATTCTTATACTTCTTCTTATTATTATTGGGGCGGTCGGGTAGCCTAGCGGTTAAAGCGTTCGCTCGTCACGCCGAAGACCCGGGTTCGATTCCCGACATGGGTACAATGTGTGAAGCCCATTTCTGATGTCCCCCGCCGTGATATTGCTGAAATATTGCTAAAAGCGGCGTAAAACCATATTCACTCACTCACTCACTCTTCTTATTATTATCATGTGTTGAGTGTTCCTATCATCAGAATACTTATGGTAAATACTGCAGTCCCTACTTACCTTGTGGGTCTAATGGAGGTTCAAATTGTTGGTATTGTTTGAGCTGTGAGGTAACAAGAGTCTATGTAATAGGACCGTTCTATCAATATATGCCATTATTGTGCTTCATATCAACTGTCCCATTATGTGATAACTCATTGACCAAGGAGGTTTGTGATTTGTTGCACAGGTTTATGTGAGCCTCCTATATTGGACTTTTGTAAGGCTTTTGCTCTTTAGTTGTTGAAATGAATCTGGTTATTGCTGTCACAGAGAAATTGTAAATAAGATTTAGCCTTAATTAATCAATTACTGATTATTAAATTACTCAAATAAGATGGGGGAAAAAATCTTAAAACGTTACAGGTATGAAAGTCTTGAAACTATTTGACAACTAACTGAAAATGCATTCTGATTGTGTACAGTGCAAGTTTTCCTGTGTTGTAAGTCTTGTAAGATGTTTTAGGGGACCTTATTCCTACCATAGTATGTTCCTGGGCAGGATAGGGGCGGTGGGGTAGACTAGTGGTTAAAGCGTTTCCTCATCACACTGTAAGCCCAGGTTCGATTCCTCACATGGGTACAATGTGTGAAGCCCATTTCTGGTGTCCCCTGCTATGATATTGCTGGAATAATGAACTATAAACAGCATCAAACCATACTCACTCACTCACTCCAGGGAAGGATACATCACTTGTACCCCATACTTGTTGTAAGAGCCTACAGAAATGAGGGTTTAGTAGTCGCTATATATTATGTGTGGTGTCTCCTCAGGCCAGTGACTGATGAGATGAATGTTAACCTTCTTGTGCCTGTTAGGTAGCCTGGGTTGTATACTCCCCAGGAAGTTGAGAATGACATTTGCGAGGACACAGATCAATTGGTCAAGGTAATAATGGTGTACCGCTATGACCATAGTGACAGGGGTAGAATTTGGTGCTATAGAAATGTATTCATTCTTCTTCTTCTTCTGATCATTATGATTATTTTTTTATGATGATGATGATTATTATTATTTATTATTAGTATTATTATTTATTATTATTTATCATGATTATGATGATGATTATGATTATGATTATTATTGTTGTTATTTTTATTTTTATTGTTATCATTATTCACCAGACATGCATCCTGTGAAGGAAGAACTCAAGACAAGGTTATAGATTCCTCAAAGTGTCCCCACATTTGAAGGTCTATTCAGAACCAAAATGGACACGCTTTCCTTACATTGATTGTCTATTGATTGCTGTTAATAATACATTCTGTTTAACTAGTCTATACTTGTGTTGTTGTTTATTTACCAAACAGACAGCCCTGCTTGACCCGAATGATCATTTGTTAGAGCACTGAGTGCTGTTGGTTTTCCACATCCTGACAATATTGACTAGTCTGGCTTGAAAGGATTCTCTCTGTACATGGGTTAAAAGGATATTAAACTTTTAACAACATGAAGACAGAACATATCCTGTGGAAATCCATGTATATTTATGGCTTATTATTTCCTCAGTATGAAAGTCATAACAGCGCTATAGGATGATGTACACATATGGTATATATGATAACGCTATATGATTCTATATATGACAATACTGTATGATAGGGCTGGGATGAGTCCAAATTTACTACCGGGGTGCCCACCCTACTATTACCCGACCCTACCCAGGTACCCACCCCCTGTTGTATCAAGAGACGGGTACAAAATGTTTGATTGGGAATAGGGTGACCATAGCCCTGGTAAAATGTATTTAGATACAAGTATTAAACGATCTGGTCATGCATACACTGAAGTTGACTGAAGTGAACTTTATTCAAACATATAAAAGTCTGAAGGAATGGGTGCAAAGTCAAAATGAAATGTGAACATTAGTGACTTGTAGTGTAACCATATAGTTCTAGATAAGTTTTGTCATTAAATATTATATCATGTGACTGTCCACGGGTCCGGGTAGTCCTGTGGGTGCCCGGGTTCTTCTCAGTGCCACCCCGACCCGAGTACCCGAGTTATCCGTCCCAGCCCTACTGTATGATGTTATACATGATTCCACTCTGTGATGAAGACAGTGTTGACATATGGAGTTCAGCCTCTTTATTTTTTCAATGTGATGTTTCAGGAGAGATGCTGGTACCTTTAGTACCTTTTGTATAAGATGCACTTTGATCATATGAACAAGATGAGTTCATCAGACAGTGAATTATCATTGGACATGTGTGTACTTTCAGGTGGCCTACACTATCTCCAGGTGGCCAAACCCAGCCTTCCTGTCCCACTGGATTTCCACATGGCTCAGTCTGACTATGTAAGCTTTTTCTAGTGTTACCACCAGCATGGATTCCAGGTTAGAATATGGACCTTGCAACCTTGCTTGATGGATCAGGTGGTCACAGTGACTTCGCTGCCCTGATTCCTTGACTGGTATCCAAGTCAGATAGAGTATTTTGGAATGCATACATTTAACCGGACATTTATCCGCTATGTTTTTTTGATGCCACTATTATAGCCACACTTATGAAAACATATAATTCATGCAGTTTTGTGGGGTTAAAGCCCCCCTTTGCGAGGTGGCAAAAATGGCTTCAGAAAAAATTAAAGAAGCAAGTTAAAAAAAGTTACTAAGGAAGGAGCTTGTGCACATCCCTCACCAAAATGCCCTAAGTTGTCCAGTAATTTGTATTCTTGCCTCATGGACTCAGGAGCACAATATGCCCCAATGCTGTATGCCCTCAGTGCTGTATGCCCCCATGCTGTATGCCCCCAGTGCTGTATGCCCCCAGTGCTGTATGCCCCCAGTGCTGTATGTCCCCAGTGCTGTATGCCCCCAGTGCTGTATGCCCCCATGCTGTATGCCCCCAGTGCTGTATGCCCCCAGTGCTGTATGCCCTCAGTGCTGTATGCCCCCAGTGCTGTATGCCCTCAGTGCTGTATGCCCCCAGTGCTGTATGCCCCCAGTGCTCTATGCCCCCATGCTGTATGCCCTTAGTGCAGTATGCCCCCAGTGCTGTATGCCCCCAGTGCTCTATGCCCTCAGTGCTGTATGCCCCCATGCTGTATGCCCTCAGTGCTGTATGCCCCCAGTGGTGTATGCCCCCAGTGCTGTATGCCCCCAGTGCTGTATGCCCTCAGTGCTGTATACCCCCAGTGCTGTATGCCCCCATGCTGTATGCCCCCAGTGCTGTATGCCCCAGTGCTCTATGCCCCCCAGTGCTCTATGCCCCGAGTGATGTATGCCCCCATGCTGTATGCCCTCAGTGCTCTATGCCCCCAGTGTGTTGTATGCCCCCAGTGCTGTATGACCCCAGTGCCCTATGCCCCCAGTGCCCTATGCCCCCAGTGCTCTATGCCCCCAGTTCTCTATGCCCCCAGTGTTCTATGCCCCCAGTGCTCTTTGCCCCCAGTGCTGTATGCCCCAAGTGCTCTATGCCCCAGTGCTCTATGCCCCCAGTGCTGTATGCCCCAAGTGCTGTATGCCCTCAGTGCTGTATGCCCCCAGTGCTGTATGCCCTCAGTGCTGTATACCCCCAGTGCTGTATGCCCCCATGCTGTATGCCCCCAGTGCTGTATGCCCCCAGTGCTGTATGCCCCCAGTGCTGTATGCCCCAGTGCTCTATGCCCCCCAGTGCTCTATGCCCCGAGTGATGTATGCCCCCATGCTGTATGCCCTCAGTGCTCTATGCCCCCAGTGCTGTATGCCCCCAGTGCTGTATGCCCCCAGTGCCCTATGCCCCCAGTGCTCTATGCCCCCAGTTCTCTATGCCCCCAGTGTTCTATGCCCCCAGTGCTCTTTGCCCCCAGTGCTCTATGCCCCAGTGCTCTATGCCCCCAGTGCTCTATGCCCCCCAGTGCTCTATGCCCCCAGTGCTCTAGGCTCTCCATCTGTCATGTTCATCCCCTGTGTCTCTATTCTTTTCTGGATTTTAATGGCATGACAGATTAACCATAGTAATATGAAAGAATTTAGGGTCCTTAGCTATTTTAAGTAGTATAATTAAACCACTATTGATATTAGGCCCAAAAACAATTTAGAAAAAATTGCAACATCATAGGACAGATCAGATTAAACAAAAACATAAGATTAGTTGATAAATTTTACACACTATGAATTCTGGGTGTGATGTTATATGATATGTTGAGAACAAATTTGAATCAGTTAAGAATCAACAGTGGATCAACATTAATATTTATGATGAACAAGCAGCTTGGAAAATAAAAAATAGAAAAATCAGTTTAGAATCTACCGGGTAGTCTGGGATACCTTTAATGTTTTTCAGTATGAGTATCATCATTATTTGAGAGAATAATATCTCCTAAATAGCAGCTGATACAAACTGATGCTGTCTGCAACATCTGTCACATTGTGTTAATGATTTAGTCGTGGGCCATTAGTTGGACAGTTACACTTGCTTTGTCAATCCAGTACATGCTATATATAGTGTTTGTACCATCACAGTAAATATGTCAAATGTGTTACACATTTAGTCCTAATCTCTTTCAAATCAGATCTTGGTTTCAGCTACCACTAAACAAAGATCTGAGGACATCACATTACGAACGACCTTTTTACGAATTTTGACTGACCAATGAAATGACTGACAAGAAATCGACATTGGCCAATCGGAAGGCAGCTTTCTTGAGCTTCGAAACATATTTTGTCGTATTCTCGATTAAAAATTTTAAAACTGATAAGAAGAACATTCTGTAATGGCTTATAGATGGCCTAGATTGAATGGATATAATCATAAAACCTGTAACTGTCGTTCGGAATACCCTGTGTTAAATATATCGTGGTTGTATGATTAGAAAACACATTCCGACTGACACTTTCATGATCTGGTAAGCAACACTCTGATTGGTTGGATGAAGGTCGTTCTGACATGACCTGTATTGGGATGTCCTCAGATCTTTGTTTAGCGATAGCGAGAACTAAGACCTGATTTTAATGAGATTGCATTTAGTCCAGGTATGACTGGAGCATGACATGCCCTTCAAAACACTTCATATTTGGTCCTTTAAGTTTAATGGCCAATATGATAAAATGTTTAAATATGGCTAAAACTGTTCCAGATGGAAGTCAGTATAAAACATCTCCAAATTTGTATGTAGCATTGCTCTGAATAGTCATCTAATCAATTCACTGAAAAATATGTGGAAATCTTATAAAATTGAATGAAAAAGGGGTAAAGATGGCGTGGTAAACTTTGCTGTGCTGTGATGCCAGGATCTTTTTTCTCTCAGGGGCAAGTCCACTCCAGTTATTTTCCTTGCTCCGTAAGCACAATACTGTGCTCATACGGTTTTACAAAGTGAAAAAGCTGGGCTGTCTTCCTATACTAACCTGCATGATGTATGTGAGATACTAACACCAGGCATTAAACCAAACTCACTCACTTACAAAACAGCTCTGGTATGTTTACAGGGCCGTGAGCTGATCACAGGGGAGGTGGGTCCTGACGCCTGCTACTTCCGTCTGCATCTGAACCAGTACAACACCATAGAGACCATCACCTGCCTCTCTAAACAGGTACATGTACATTGCCTATACAAGGGCCGCCATGTGTAGCCAAGTGGCCCTGATCATTGATAAACAGTTGATATAAGATATTATCACATTGTATGTGCACGAGTGCAAATATCACGCGCACCAGTGTGTTGTTTACATCATGTTGACGGCATTGTTGACATCCTTCGAATCTTATTGTGACGTAAGGTCAGATTGACGTCACACTAGAAATGATGTCATAGCTTAAGATTGTTGACTTCATTCGACAGTTGTTTTTCCAAGACGGTGGTCATGATCAATGCATTTTTCCAAAGGGGAGCTAAAAAAATTGTAAGAAATAATAGGTAATTAAGTCATAAATATACTCGCATGTGTGTCATACTGATTTTATTAAGTCATGTATTACCCTTGCTCCCAATCGTGAATTACACAAATTCTGACACTCGTTTCGTCAAAATCAGTATGACAGACATACGTGTATACCGTGTTTTCTTTAGTATAGTGCTCACTTTTTCCCCCAAAAAACACAGCTGTGTAGAAGGGGGTGCGCATGATACACGAAAAAATGAGTTTTGATGGTTTTTTCCCCATGGAAAGATATTACCGTGAGCACGTAACACCGGAAATACCATGTCAACAAATCCATATTGAAGTACGCAAATTAATCATGTAATTACACTGTCTGGCTATATTCTGTCTGGTAAAATTCTTTATATCTCATCCATGTGGGTTCTGTTATCCAGTTAATTGGAGTTAGTATTTAGTAACAAGGAATACTTGTAAAGAAACCACTATTAGTGTGTGTGGAGTTATGTCCTTTAGATGCCACGATCCGATCAATATTGGCATTTCTTTTTAGTCCCTGATATGGTCCCTACTAATGTTTGTGGGTTTAACAAAATACAGGATATCTACCATGTGTATCACTTCACGTAGTTCCCTGACATCGTGATGTGACTGAAGTGTTGGTGAAAACAGCATCACTCACACACTGGATTCAGAGAAACCTTCACTGTTTAAATCTTGTTACTGTATTCGATGTAATAAGCCCCCGGGGGCGCTCTCAAAATAAGAAATAGGGGGCTCTTATTTGAATATTATTTTGGTGGAGTTGAAAGATAAATTTCGTGGTTTATGCTGACAGCCTGATATGTTTTTCTACCACAAATATATTTTCCAGAATTTAATTGCCCATAATTAAGGGTTCATGTAACACATGAGTGTGTTTTATACACGAATAAATAAGTCTTGTGTACACTGATCAATCGCAAGGTGTGCTAATTGGGATTGTTAACTAGCCAATATATTAGCAACTATTAGAGCAGGGTGCTTATTATGTTGATACGGTATTAAATTTTGCATCCCAAATAACCCATGCATTCCAAACACTTGCTATTAAATTGTACATACGACAGTACTGATTTCTGAATTTGAACTCCAACCTGCAGCTGAATCTGTTAACTTGCTCTCTCCACAGCCTGTGCCAGCAAGCAACTTGATATGTCTGTTTGGTATTCACGAACGTTATCTCAACAACATGCTGTCAAGGTATGAAGAGGGCCTAATCAAAGACTTCTACAGGTAACTATTCAGCCTCACAGTCCCTCATCCCTATTATTTCCCCTTCCACCCAGCCCTTACTGTAATGCTATAGCACTAAATGAAGCAAGTCTACATTTCCCCTTCCACCCAGCCCTTACTGTAATGCTATAGCACTAAATGAAGCAAGTCTACATTTCCCCTTCCACCCAGCCCTTACTGTAATGCTATAGCACTAAATGAAGCAAGTCTACATTTCCCCTTCCACCCAGCCCTTACTGTAATGCTATAGCACTAAATGAAGCAAGTCTACATTTCCCCTTCCACCCAGCCCTTACTGTAATGCTATAGCACTAAATGAACCAAGTCTATATTTCCCCTTCCACCAAGCCCTTACTGTAATGCTATAGCACTAAATGAAGCAAGTCTACATTTTCTAGAGGTTCTGAATCACCCATCTCACTTGGGCTCCTTGTCAATTTAAATGTAGTTGCTTGTTTGTTCAGAGACTAAGTGTAAGTCTAGTAATTGTTGTGTAACTGCCTTTGGTTATACCCAGCATTGTCTGCCAGCATGCACTAGCCTACCTCATTTGTTGCAATCAGCACAGAATTATATTATTAATCGATATTGACGTTATTACAGGTAAACGTTCCCATGATGTTAATGATATATGTGTGAGGTAATTGTTACTTCTGCTTCCTGGATGACAGATGGACATCTTGCTGTAGATTATTGTTATTACAGAGAAGGGTCAAACAAAGATCACCTCTAGTTTCAGCAAATTAATCAGGGAGGCCCCATGGGTTTATACTTGTGACACCACAGTGCAATATTTATTCTAATGGGAACAAAATGGAATGAAATAAACATGGAACCAAAAATAAATATTGTTTTTCTCTGTTATCTGTTATCTCTGTGTTGAAAAATGAAGAATAAAATATCATTCAAATACTAATGTTTTTCATCGTCAACCCTTCCACAGCACACATTTTATTGACCCAAAATAAAATAAGGTTTTATGATCAAATCAAGAACACCCGTGTTGATTTTGAGTAGAAAAAGAAGAAGAATAGCATGTTTTCAAATGTCTGTTGTTTTTTGTTATCAACACTTCCACAGCATACAGAGGGGCACGGGGGGGCCCAGTCGTCTAAGGCGCCGCGATTCGCTGTGCAGAGTTGCGTCCCTTGGGCATGCCAGAAACCTATGATTGTGGGTTCAAATCCCAGTTTGCCCCGATTATGTTTCAAGGTTTGTCAGCACCATACCCATGCTCGTGGGTTTCACCGAAGTGGTAAACGTCTGAGACCTGCATCACTTCGGGCTTTCCTCCCACATTAAGCTGACATGCCGCGATATAACTGGAATACTGTTAAAAGCGGCGTTAAACCCAACTCACTCAATCACTCCACAGCATACATTTGTCATAATATAACCTCATTGTTTGTCTGGCAGCTATTTCCAGCAGTCTTGGAGCATGGCCATTTACCACGACAGATTCCCGGACTTCCGGGATGAGATCCGAGAGTTGCTCATCACCAGTCCGGTCAGTGTATACTTTGTAAAAGACCTTTATGTGTATTGTTGCCTGCGTGATTTCTTAACCCTGTGGATATATTCTGGTGCAGAATAGATCTCAAGACCTATGCTTAATATGACAACTTATGACATTGGGATCTGCACCATTAGTGATGGCACCAATGAAGACTCTTGTCCACCATTGTTTTACCAGCTCCAGGTCTCATTACACTCAGCTGTAACTTATCTACCTACAGTGAGGAGCGGTCGGGTAGCCTAGTGGTTAAAGCATTCACTGGTCACGCTGAAGACCCGGGTTTGATTCCTGACATGGGTACAATGTGTGAAGCCCTGTTCTTGTGTCCCCCACCATGATATTGCTGGAATATTGCTAAAAGTGGCGTAAAACCACACTCACTCACTCTACCTTCAGTGTACACTCACTCACTCACTCACTCACTCTAGACCTTCCTAGTATTGTGTGGGTATTGTTATTACATAATATGGCCTCTGTGCAATGTCATTCCTCAACATGCCCGAGAACTTTGACTTGTTTTCATCCAAATGTCATTGTGAAATCTTTTTATGTACTAACATATCGGAAAAGGAAAACCCTGCGATAGTGCTTTTATGTTGCTCAAAACATAAGATGAGGAACATAGCGCTTAACAGACTTCATGATGGCTGGTCTTCCTCAGTGTTTCATTATGACCCTACTCGTATCATAGCATCTTGTCTTCAGCCTTCTTGCTCCAGTGTTTAAAAGAAGTTGATAGCATTATTTATCCAGAAAGAAGAAATGTCTCACTTAACGTTTACAGGTTCTCTTACAGAAGGAAGACTGATTTAGAGGTTGTCTTGTGATGTTATGCTTTTGTCATGAATTATGTTGCTTGTGTTGAATCTGGGTCCAGTAGTTCCCCAGGTCCTTACGCATGTTGAGAGGGCAATCCGGGGATTATCTAGATCTGCCCAGAGGCTAATATTCTGCCTCAAGTCTACAGTAAAATCTTACAGTAGAAATTACCAAATTTGAATTATAAATTTCCCAATTCATGTAATAACTAATAAATAATGTTTCGGCTTTGTTGAGGAACCTGTATTTCACTGATAACACGGCCAGTAAAGAGGAAAAGGTTTAATGATTAGTTTTATATTATTGCATTGAATGCCATCTCAAAATACAATGTTAAAGTATCTTTGAATTTATGAAGATAAGAACTTTAGAAATATCCCAATTCTGAAAAAATTAATTTTTCTTTTTTCGAATATTTTTGTAGTGCTTAGTGAAGAATTCTAGATAAGTGAGATTCTGAGATGAGGATGGTAGGTCCCATTATGCAGTGTAATCTTCCCCAACATGATGGACTATTCCAGCCCATCTCTGGTTCTGCTGGCTCAGACTGACAGGCTAGCATGACACAGCTGGAATAGTGCTGACTGTGGCATAAAACAACATTCTCTCACTCCTATCTTATGTGTGTTTGTATATCGTATGCAGGAGGAAGCACTGGAAGCCCTAGAGGAGAAGGTTCGGATGGTGGTTGATGATGAAATATCGGTGAGTAAATTTCAGTCTTAAACTTTGAGAAAAAAAACCACCATCAACATGGGGATACAGATAAAGGTTTGGTTGATGATGGAGAAATGGTTGTTGGATGCGGGTCAGTGTTTGAAGAGAATCAGTTTTGGATGAAATATTCTGTGGGAGTTAGACTGATTATGATAACCTCTGTTATCCATACATGAGAAAAGATGGTCTCCTACAGGAGAAAGTTTGTGTAATATTTTGTAAATCTGCAATACAAAAATGTTCACTTTCTAAAGAAAAACATCACAAGACCCTAGGATGTCGAGGCTGTTATAGATGTAGGTGGAAACAGTTTAAATCTGATATAAGACTTGCTAGCCCATAGTTATAATGAAAGAATTGGATTTAGAGAAATGGAAATCAGTATGCCATATTTAAATTTCATGTACCATGTGTGGATTCTGGGTTAAAATAGGTCCGCAGACACCTATGCTGGGCGTAAGAGGCGACAAAATGACTGACTGGTATAACAACAGTCTGTGTTCAAGTTTGGAAGGCACTCTTGTCGTAGTACACAATGGCTTTGTGCGGGATAATAATAAATCCTTGTGAAATGGATATAATTTGTATCCTGTAAGTCCCCCCAAAAGCATGTTGAAATATCTAAATAAAGAAATATTACACCAGTGTGGGCGAGGCTTATCTTTGTATGACAGCTGAACAATAACTGGTGATGTACATCAGTATCATCAGTGGTAGCAACTAACGTTCATTTGTCCTTGCAATGATAACATATAGCAAAACACTTAAAGATGGCAAATTTCTTATGATAGAGTCCTTATGATACCTTAACTGTTGGGCAATTTTGCAAGGACAACAGGACTAGTGCCAATTTGTAACGCTGATTACATGAGGTGGTGGCAACAGATTGCAATAAGCATCCCAGCACTGTTGCCTGCAGTCACAGTTAGGCATTGTCGAACTCTGCATAGCTTGCCGGATGTAGATGCATCATACACCTATATGCTTACGTTACCATATGTTGTTACGTTATATGTGCTTTGTATAATGGGCTGGTGGCCCATTTACTAAATAAACTCATTGCACGCAATAACATACACGTATTAATAATATGATGGATGGATGGATGGATGGATGGATGGATGGATGGGTGGGTGGGTGGGTGGATGGATGGATGGATGGATGGATGGATGGATGAGCCAAGTTTAAGTAGAGAAGGAATATTTTAGAAATTATGTAATTCACTATAGGGACTGAGTGAGTTATATATATGATATTACTAGTGAGCTGTTGTAGCAATATGACGTGAGACCTGCTGCTCATAAAAAAAATGGAGAGGAAAAAATCTTGAAAGGATTATGTTTTTCTTGTTGCTGAATTCAAGATTATGTGTTCTCCACAAGAAAAGTGTACTCAACAGCAAGACAATAGGTTACAACAGGTTAAAGGAAAAGACATGCTTTATTAACTGACAGGAAACATGGCAACATATTCACATTGGTTCAGATCAAGACATATATAGATTCTATAAATTTTATTTCCATCCTATTGACAAGGATTTTTCACAAAATAAATTTCAGCAACCCATGCATTTTGTAAGAGACGATTAACAGGATCAGGTGGTCAGACTCACTGACTTGGTTGATGCGTGTCATTGTATCCCGATTGCGTAGATCCATGCTCAGGATGTCAATCACTGGATTGTCTGGTCCAGACTTAGTTACAGATCGCCATCATATAGATTGAATATTGCTCAGTGCAGTGTTAAACAACAAACAAACAAACAAAGTCTGTAAAACAAGGAATAAAGATTGTCTGGCCTGTAGATGAAAGTCGATATTAATGTTGTTCAGTGATAGCCTATAAACACGCACTAGCAACACATATTTCATTCTGTCATATCTAATTCATATTCATAAAACAAATGTTTGTGGTATTTTGTCATTAATATTATTTTATCGGACCTGAAATCATTTCTATCTAGATTCCAAATAGCTCTTCATTATGTGCTAAATCAAGCAGTTTATTGAGTATGTGACAGTGATGAGTGTGTGATTGACAGCTAATGACATGGTCGCCCCATTAAGATGCTATCTGTACCAGGACCACAGTGAGATAGCCCCTGATGATATACAATCAGAAGGTTAAGTAGATCCATGGAGGAAGGGAAAAAGACAAATAGTTATTGACCTAGTTGGAAATCTTATCTGTTGATGAAAGGTTTTTGGAGTGCCTTTAAGGTAGATGTCGGCTAGGATGGCAAGACGTTCGGTTGATTGCTAATGATGGACTGATGACTTATATTTTTGGGGGCACAATAATGTGAAAAAAAGCAGGCTATTAACTTGACTGTGTTGGAATGTAATATTACAAAGACTAAATTAAGGTTATTTTGAAAACATCCCGACTTTCTGAAACAGTGAATCATTGGTTTGAAGTAATTTTCTTTGTATGCAGCAGTTATGTCTGGACGAAGGGGTTTCTGAACAGGGTACTAATGAGGTGTCTTTGTATCTGTAAATGATAGAAATTACTTATTAAACAAAAGGAGTTACTATTTCTATGCTTTATCAGAAAGTTATGATTATTTAGAATTTAATCAGATTATTTGTTAACGCAAGGATGGCCTAGTCGTCTAGGGCACCGCAATTTGCTGTGCAGAGTTGCATCCCTTGGGCGCACCAGAAACCTATGATCATTGATTTGAATCCTAGTTCTCCCTGATTATGTTTCAAAGTTTGTGAGCACTGTACTTGTGGATATCACCAAAGTGGTAAGCGTCTTGAAACCTGCATCACTTCGGGCGTTCCTCCCACATAAAGCTGACACACTGTGATTTAACTGGAAACTGTGCTAACATTTTGTGCTATTAATGATAAGCTTATATGTACTCAAGGCAGAAAAAATGCAACCAGGATATAAAATATTATATGTAAGGATGTATCATGAAACTGTGGTGTCAGTATGATCTGTGTCTTGATACTCAGGCTGTCATACAATATATATTGGATATAATTCATGTGACACTTAGTTAAAGGAATAGCATTCCATCTTTATAGGGAACGACAAGATCAAACCCAAAATTTTTCAGGCAGGAGTAATGTTCATATTTCCCATGAAAACCCTACCTCTATTACATCATTGCCATAATCCTATACTGTCACACTATCAAAATCTTTAGATTTTCAACAGAAATCTTCATCATCAGGTATCCATATAATTAGTGGTATGGATAGTAGTCTGCCATTACTCAGTTGTCTTTCACATGCATGAGGCAGAAAACCTGACATCTTTCCTGAGTGACCGCCTCCGTTGTGTAGTGGTAGAGCGTCCGCCCGGTGAGCGGAAGGTCCGGGGTTCGATCCCCGGCCGCGTCATACCAAAAAACGTTATAAGATGGTACTTCTTGTTACTCTGTCTGGTGCTTGGCATTAAGGGGCTAAAACAAGTACTGGTCGGCTCGGAGTCAGTCTACTGTGTCTGAGTGGGGTATTCATGTTAAACTGCGGCATGGTATCTCAGTGAGCTAGCACTATAAATCAGCATCTGTCCAGACTAGTACAAGCAGCCACACAAACACATATACGTACATGCAAGTCGCAATAATCTTGGACGCGACGTTAAACCCCCTTTCACCTCACCTCACCTTTCCTTAATGTGCCAGAGTGAACATCTGAAACAAATTCTGAGTATTCTAGCACACTTTGGTAGTTTGTCACACTGTAGTTAATCTCTATTGTCAAAACATATTCAGGTAGGATTACATGTTAATTAATGTCCCCCAGGTATGTAATATCGGGCAATATAGTAATCCGCTTGTCTGTCCGCCTGTAATCATTTTTGTCCAGACCATATCTCTAAAACTAATGGGTATTCATTCATGAAACTTTGCACACACAAAGACCAGGACGCAGCTGGTGCCTTTTGCTATTTAGGGGTTTATATTTTTTCTGTTTCCATGGCAATAAGTTTGACTTTGACTTTGACTTTGGTCAGACCACAAGATTGTCTGGATATCTTTTCATCAGTGAAGGTAGCAAAAGTAACAGAGGGGAAATGTTTGAGCAAACATATATATCTATATTTCTATTATGCTGCAGGATATAAGATTTCAAGTTTTATGTGAAAGGTGAGCTTCAGTAACTAAAGCTCAGTAATTATTCTTGTATAACAGCAAACAGATTAGATAGGAATACCCTCAACAAGTTGGACAGATCACTCTTGTTGTACTTGCTGTGAAATTGTGGGGGACGGGAGAAGTGTACTCTTCCGATGAGGCTTGTTCAACAAGATATGATAAGGGTCCTTTCTTTTTTGGCCAACAGGTTATTTATTATTTAAAAATTAGCAAAAACCTTCAGAAATCGTTTTGAAAGTTGCTTGATGCATTTGTATGGAAGAGAACTAGAGAATTCTCTCTTGAAGTTGGAACAAATGTCCTTTTCCGCTTGTAAATGTTAGCTATTTATATGAACTTGATCATGTCCCTCACTCATGAGGTTCTGGTAGGATTTTCAATGTGGCCACCATCTTAGCAGTGAACATCAATATCATGCTGTGACCTCCCATAAGAATTATCATGAGTCCCTGGTATCAAAATATGGACACTGCAATAACTGGCTGTTTTGGAAGAAATATTGACCTGCTCAACGTATGGCCAAGTGAGCTACAGTGTCAAGGTACTATTTTGTAAATTAAAATACAGTAGACAACTGTTGTAAATTCTGTTTTTCCTGAAGACAAAACCTAGAATGTATGGTGTGTTTGTCAGAGCACCAGTCCATTGTCTCCCCTGTCAGTCGATCCTCTCATTACTGGTAGAATGTACAACCGCTGGTAATGCTCTAGGGGCATGACTGTTATTTGGCCCAAGTTCTCCTGCAAGGGAACCAAACCCTCCTGTGAGACTGAGCTTGTCCAGGAACAGGGCTTGCCTTGAGACACTGTCTAACCCATTTCCTGGAGGTCCTGGAGTTCCAGAACTGGACATGCCACTTTATGTCATGTCATGTATGCATATTTCATTATCAAGTCAACATTGTTTCATTTAGGACCATGTGGGTTTCAGTGTACTACAGGTTATTCCAAGGGTGTGATGGTGAAAAAGGTCATTTTAATGTGGTTTTTAGATTCAGCATTTCAATCTAGAATCTCAGTTCTTGTTTGAGAAGTGTGTCACAGAAAAGAAGTAGGGGCATTTTTCTAGTGGTTGGTATACCAGCTGTTTTGTTGATCATGATGAGTGTTCTTGAATGTAGGTCTTATCAATAGGAAAGTTACATATCACAAAAGACTTGTGACCATCAGATGAACATGCCGCAGTATTCTGTATTTGCCCGTTCCCACAGTCACTTCATGATGACTGTTGTTGTTCTTGGTGAAATGTTAAAGGTTATGTCATTCCTGTGTCTAGTTTAACCAAGGTCATGGTTGGGCCTGCAATATTTCTTTAGTTTGTTATACATGGTTTCCATTTGCAGATTTATTTTATAGTATTAGCAGTATGTAGTTGACCTGTATGGCTGTCAGTGACTTGTACACCATGACCTTGCTCCATACAGAGTTCTCAGAGTTACGACTAAGTCAGTGTTAATACTGAGAGTTAAGATGGTTTTGTGTAACAGGATCCACGTATAAGGTACTGTTAGATGCTTTCTTTCTGATTCCCCAAGCAATACATAACTATGGTTCCATCCTCGATTATCCAGGTTATTATATCTCCATTCTATTAGGATAAGTACCTTGGATGCCATTTGACAGCTTTGTTTTGGAAGTGATATCTATCTCCATCTCGTATCATTTGCTCAGCATAACATATTTCTTGCCCATGAAAATAATTTCACAGGATGGTATTAGCATCATCTCAGTGAGTATATATTACTCAAATGAGTGAGTTCATATTTAATGTCGCATTGGCAATATTTCAGCCATATAGTGACACATATAACTCAGAACAAGGTTATGGTAGTACATGGGTCCAGGGTATATGTCATGTTAGAATAGAGACAGTTACCGAGGATAATCATGGTTGACCTTATTATTGTATCTTCATTTAGAATTAATATGAAACATAGACATAGAATTGTAGTATCCATATATACTACTCAAAAAACTTCTTTCATATTACAGCCCTGGTATATGGCATGGCAGATTAACTATAGTAATATCAGGTGATCCTTAATTTATTTTAGTAGTATATATGGATACTACCATTCTCTGTCTATGTTTCATATTAATTCTAAATGAAGATACAATAATTAAAAATACAGCCCCACTTTATATATAACTGACCCAATATGTAGAGCATGGTTTAACCCTTCTGATATGCATAGTGTAATTGGTTTGTAGAAATGTTCAACTGAACATCGTGCTGTCATCAGCCACACAACTTCCAACTGCAATCTGAAATGTCTGGGCAGCTAAACTATTCCAGCGCTAGACATCAATCAAACAAAGAGTCACTCTCTGCATAGCAGTGTGTGAGTGGCTGTGTCTCTATCAACACATCCTACATTCATGGTGGTGAGCGCAGTATCAGTTGTAGTAAGGCTTGTAACACGACACTTGGCGACCAGTGGTCTCGTGTTTGCTGTGTAGTTTGGAGATCCCAGATTAAAACGTCACTAATAGTTCAATCAGCAAGTGGTCAATCTATATTCAGGTTTGTTCTTCGCCCCAGATTGATATAGTGCAGAGAACAGCTTTGCTTTGTGTGAAACATGAATAATCACTGGTTATGTTAGGCTCGGTGTTATATTGGCTCTAGTGTTGCCAAATATTGATGTGGGACGTTTTTGAGAGGACTCCACCTGGGACGTGGCCTGTCCGATACTGCCGACCTGTATGGCTAAAATATTTATGGATGGCCATTGTTCCCATACCACTGTGGGAGTGTTAGATATTGCCTCAAACTATATGAACACTAAATTAAATTACTTTTTTTAGGAAAGGAAAAGAGATTCTGTGCAAGCATGATGATATATATACTAAAACACAATGAAAACATTAACTTGATTTCAGAAAAGATGTGTTTTTGTGCTCATCAAATGAGATTTGAACCTGTATGATGACATTTTTGTGTTTGATTAACTCATGTCTAATTACTGAAAAAAACTTAATTTGAGTTTTGTGGCCATAGTTCAAACAACACAAGTTAACCTGTCATAGCTTAACGGGGATGGCTGGCCTGGTTGTCCAAGGTGCCACAGTTTACTCTGCAGAGTTATGTCCCTTGGTCATGCCAGAGACCTATGATATTTGAATCTGAAAGAATCTATTGTGAAAATCCGTGTGCAAAATACGCTACAGTCGGAAAGCGCACGTTAAATCTTCTATATCAGTCAGTATTGTGAATATTGATTATGACTTTTACTGAACCGTATATATAGATTATGAAACTCTACCTATATTTATGAATTATGAAATTCAACCCTATTCAGTCTGTCATAAAATTCTACTCAACATTATAGTCTATCTAATTCTACCGAACATGTTGCAGATTGTGTGTTTCTTAATTCTACCTCATTCTGTGGTTTATTAAATTTTACCATTTGTCTTTGCAGATGTCCAAGACACAGCGCAGAGAGCTGCTGGAGGCGTATGCCGGGACCGGCGCCAAGCGGGCGGTGGAGACACGCCTCCTTAGCTTCATCAGCTACAACTACTACCACCTCCCCATGTACGCCAAACCAGGGATGGTGTGAGGCTCACTCCCTCCCTCCCTCACACACTGTACCACTGTAACATAGACATCCATCATACATCACTGTTGTTGTTTATACATGCTGCTGTTGTCAGGTCATGATGTTGGAGTTTTTGTGACATTGATTTGATATATTTCTCCTGTTTGGGCAACAAAAAATGCATTAATATTTTGATATATTAGTGAAATTATCTGACATTCTGTTAAAATCAGTATTTTGTTAAAAGAAACAAATTAATAGATTCCAATTTAATGACAGCTGATATATTGAAATATTTGTGAACTTATTTTCTAAAATCATTTTTTTGTATTAAAAAATGGTTTGCTTGACAGATTAGTATTACCGTATTTGACGTAATAAGCGCCCAGGGCGCTCTCAAAATTAGAAATAAGGGGCTCTTATTAGAATATAATTTTGGTGAGATAAAACAGAGTTGAAAGATTGTAAATTTTGTGGTTTATGCTGACAGCCTGAAATGATATAAGAGAAGAATCTGTGGGTATTATACACGATAGACATATTTTCGAGAATTTAATGGCCCATAATTAAGGGTGCTTATCATACACAAATGAATAAGTCTTGTGTACATTGATCAATCAGAAGGGGTGCTAATTGGGATTGTTCACTAGCCAATATATTTGTAAATATCGCTGTGGGCGCTTATTAGAGCGGGTGCTTATTACGTCGAATACTGTAAGTTTAATCAACCAGATGAAATTCAATTATGAACAATCTCATGAAGGACCAAAGTTGGAAATAACACTGTGTTGGCCCATGTTTCTATTCACACCTACCTATATACATCCACTCTTGTGCTATGTAGGTATATTGAATGTCATGACAGACATAGGAAGGTTTTGTGTAGATATAATCATAGCTTTGAATGCACATATTTGTCCTTGATACTCCTATGATTATCTCATACATGTTTTACATTATTCACAATGATATACCTTATCAGTTTTCCATCCGTTTACTCTGCTGATGCTGGTTTGTCATTGCACAGTCATAAGCTGCAGCAGCTTCATTGATGTGTAAGATTTGACTCAGTGGCTTCAAGCAGAGCCGGGATGGAGAAGATGAAGCATGTGCTACCGTTTGAGTTTTTTAAACAAGAACAGAAGGAAATGTCATGCTTGACTGACAATGTAATGACCATATGGAGAGAGATTTGTTATGAATGTTTACATGAATTATGTTGTAATGAAATACCACTTGTATTACTTTGAACTGTAAATGTAAAGATTTGATATGTGATATATAATATATAATATATAAGTACTGTGGTGTCTGTACCTATTCTACATGATCTGTGGTATTCACATTGGTAAACATTCCAATACACTGTGATATGTTATGTAAATAAAAAAATATATTGCGTATTTTGTTATGTATTTTTTATTGCCACTGAGCGCTCGCTCACTCACACTCACTCACAGTGAGTGAGTGAGTGAGTATGTTTTAACGCCGCTTTTAGCAGTATTCCAGCAATATCACGGCGGGGGACACCAGAAATGGGCTTCACACATTGTACCCATGTTGGGAATCAAACCCGGGTCTTCGGCGTGACGAGCGAACGCTTTAACCTCCCCTACTCACTCACAGAGAGTATGAAAGTGTGAGTGAGTAATTGCAGGTCGATTTATGTAGTAGTCAGCAATTTCCAGCTATATCATGGCTGCACGTAATCAGATCTAGGATGAACAAACCAGTGGTTGATAGCATGAGCAATGATCAACACCGGCCAAGTACACGGACACATTATCAGCCAGTTCAAACATAGGACTTTCAGATCCTCCCGAGTGCCTCACCACAAACATGGTGGTTGCTGTACAAGGGACCAGCTCCTGGAGACCAGCTCACTTGGATCTTAGGAGGAATGTCAGGCCCAAATAAATAGGTAGTGCTTGACAACTTGTTATCTATTGCCAATTTATTTTCAGGACTTCGATGCCATTGTAGTTGACAGTGATGAAGATCACAGAAATATAAAAAATAATAATAGAAAAGGTATTTTTTCATAACTTTATTTTTCTCCCAGATTTGGAGACCAGATAAATAGAAATATATCATTTTGTTTGTTTCTTATGATGGAGTGGAGTTGAGTGGAGATTCGGAACATTTCCCGAAATACATATCCCCACTTCGTTGCGTGCTTTTCGTTGCCACTTGTATATGGCGATTTTACTCATCTTCTGTGATTGCGAAAAACAATGCACTGTTTAAAGACGAGAACAAGCTGTGGTATTTGATACAAGTGGCAGTAAAATATGGAGGTTAGGTGAAATGGGGTTTAACGTCGCGTCCACTATTACTGCACTTATATAGCGACGTACATGTACGTGTGTGTGTTTGTGTGGCTGCTTGTACTAGTCCGGACTGATGCTAATTTATAGTGCTAGCTCACTGAGATACCATGCCGCAGTTTAACATGAATACCCCACTCAGACACAGTATACTGACTCCGAGCCGACCAGTCCTTGTTTAAGGCCCTTAATGCCGAGCGCCAGACAGGGTAACAACAAGTGGCATCTTTTAACGTCTTTTGGTATGACGCGACCGGGGATCGACGATTCTGCTTGTTACCCTGCCTGGCGCTTGGGAAAAAACAACTGTCCGGCTCAGCGTCCGTATCAGTGTGTTGAGTGTCACGCCTAACTGCGGCATGGTATCACAGTGGCCAAACACTATAAAGAGTGATAATGTATATAAACGGGTATAATTGTCACTTAAGGGACCGACCATTTGAAGTTCTGTTGTTTTTAAAAAATAATAATTTGTTGACGAAAATACTGGAAAAGCATAATATTGCCCTAGTTTTAACACACACAAAAATAGTTCGTTTGATAAACTTATGTTCTGAAAAAGGTGTGCAATATATACTGTTCGGCTTATCTTTTCAGAGAAATATTATTTTAAACATTTAGTGCAGGAAATGAAGAAAATCCCACCGCTAACAACAAACGTGCTAAAATAACCTGTAATCTCTACTTGAACACTGAGCAGGGTGTACTGTAGCGGAGATAACAATAGACTGACATAGGGACCCGAAATTAAGTTATGTATAAGGTTAACTATAACTCATTCTAAAAAGGAACATTCGAGTATTATAAGGAGCCCTTAAGTCTTAAGTAGGTTAGTTGATAATGCGTGTTGAGCACAAGTGGGTGTTCAGGGTTTGTTCCTCGACGCTGCAATATTGATCGAAGCGGCGTAAAATCCTTCTCATTTCTTTAAGGCCATGGTCGTCATCGAAGTTTTTGAGCACCATACCTGGTTAAAGACTGTCGCTAATTAGTTAAACATAGAATAAGCGACAGACTTCAACTAAGTGTGGTGTCACACATCTGAAGTTGTTCCAGCCAGAGTCCCTGACAGCTGTGTCACATACCTGCAATCATACAAACTCAGTGAAAGTTGCATTCCAGCCAACGACCCAGATGCCTCATCAAACACAACTATTTTTAGTAGTTATCAAACAGTTATTAGTATAGGGGTTTGTGTGTTAGCGGTTTGGATACAGCCGTATAACATAGGACTTGTGTTTTAGTGGTTTGCATACAGTTATATAACATAGGACTTGTGTTTTAGTGGTTTCCATACAGTTATATAACATAGGACTTGTGTTTCAGGGGTTTGCATACAGGCACATACCACAGGACTTGTGTTTTAGTGGTTTGCATACAGGTACATAACATAGGACTTGTGTTTTAGTGGTTTGCATACAGTTATATAGCATAGGTGTTTGTGTTTAAGTGGTTTGCATACAGTTATATAACAGGTGCTGGTGTTTTAGTGGTTTGCATACAGTTATATAGCATAGGTGATTGTGTTTAAGTGGTTTGCATACAGTTATATAACAGGTGATTGTGTTTTAGTGGTTTGCATACAGTTATATAGCATAGGTGCTTGTGTTTTAGTGGTTTGCATACAGTTATATAACAGGTGCTTGTGTTTTAGTGGTTTGCATACAGTTATATAACATAGGACTTGTGTTTCAGGGGTTTGCATAAAGTTATATAGCATAGGTGCTTGTGTTTTAGTGGTTTGCATACAGTTATATAACAGGTGTTTGTGTTTTAGTGGTTTGCATACAGTTATTTTACATAGGTGTTTGTGTTTAAGTGGTTTGCATACAGTTATATAACAGGTGCTTGTGTTTTAATGGTTTGCATACAGTTATATAGCATAGGTGCTTGTGTTTTAGTGGTTTGCATACAGTTATATAACAGGTGTTTGTGTTTTAGTGGTTTGCATACAGTTATTTTACATAGGTGTTTGTGTTTAAGTTGTTTGCATACAGTTATATAACAGGTGCTTGTGTTTTAGTGGTTTGCATACAGTTATATAACATAGGACTTGTGTTTTAGTGGTTTGTATACAGTTATATAGCATAGGTGCTTGTGTTTTAGTGGTTTGTATACAGTTATATAGCATAGGTGCTTGTGTTTTAGTGGTTTGTATACAGTTATATAGCATAGGTGCTTGTGTTTTAGTGGTTTGTATACAGTTATATGGCATAGGTGCTTGTGTTTTAGTGGTTTGTATACAGTTATATAGCATAGGTGCTTGTGTTTTAGTGGTTTGTATACAGTTATATAGCATAGGTGCTTGTGTTTTAATGCCATGTTCAGGGCATACGGCAGCGTGGATCGAGGCCGCTGTGATGTTTTTCTTACCAAATTAACTTATGAGTCGGACCTCCCCGTTTCTAAATAGTCCATTGGGTCCTGTTAAACACCCAATCAATACATTATCAACGCTCTGTCAAACTGGGATCTGAGGTATGCTATAGACAAAAATATCAGATATTGTCTACGGTTCTCATTAAACGTGAAAACAAATGCTTTGTGTCGCACGGCAAGGGATATAACACTTTAAGGTTAAATACCTCTCCACACGTCAATGACACTGATAGTCAGTCGCTCGACACAAACAGGTTATTTTGAGGAATCGATGACGTATCAGGTATTCATATATCACCAGGAGCGAAGCAAATGCCAACGGCTCGTATGCGGAGCCGAAACAGTCAACTTTATCTATCAGCAGACTTTTTGTGACTTAATATAATCCAGCATCTATAACAGATGCGAAGGTCTGATGCAACAATTGATGGAAGGAGCGTGGATTGTTTTTAACGTCTTTAAACATTATTTTTGTGAAATATGGCGACAGTGAAGAGAGTCAAAGACGCAAATAGTGGGTGTTGATGCTTAAGCTGATTTATTCCTCTTTAAAAGAACACAGGAAGGTTGACCAGGTGTATTCTTGGTAGTGGCATCAAGGCAAGAACGGTTCAGTGTGATGTAACAATTTACACTTTGTAGATGTCACTATTCATAAATATTTATATAATAATTGATATGTAGTGACTGTAAGAGTGCAATGCTACATTGAATAGTGTTTCTGTGATTCCACAACGTGGCGGCTTACTATGACCCAGGACGTAAACGTTTACCACTTTGGGGAAATCACGGTAGTAACCGGATCCTGGTAGCTAAGGCCCGAATACTGTTAATTGATTTGGTTTGCTGGCCTGACCACATATTCACAGCAACCTCAAAAGCAAAAATTTTCACAATAGTTTTCGCTTTGAATTACAGTTTATCGGCCATGCCACTGTCCGTCAGCTTACTACAGGAGTAAAACGTCACAGTGACGCAGGTTACAATTTTGATGAAATCAACGAGCACGAGTACAGTGATGTTAGACCAAGGGTTAATATTTGGGCGAATCGGGGAGTCAAACCCACAACTTGCGAATCCTGACATTGCTAAGGGACACAATTCTGAATTTTTAGGACTTTTTTAGCGTACATGTTACAACTCCCCTGGTTTTCAGAAGCAGGATTACGGTGTTTTCAAGAATCACCTACAGTCGGAACGAGAACTATGATGTCTTAAACAAAGTCCCTACACCATGTATACGGCAAAGGACGCAGCTCCTCAATCTGAAATAGGTCTGACTAGGTCACCCTTTTTCATATATCAAATACAACAAATTATCAAATCTATCTCGCATATTGCAGCAATTTCCATATTGAAAGCTGACCCCCAGAATCGTTTTATTACCTTATCAAAGTGGAAAATAAGGATCAATTCTGAAATTGATGACCGACTTGAAATGAAATCGATATGACCTCCCTCAACACGTGATGCTGTGTATTTCACTGAAATGAGTTTTCCTCTTGTGCGTATTTTCAATTAGAAGTTAATTTGGTATCAACTGGCATCGGTTTATCGTGTTATTTACATTACTGTCGCCATTTAAATGAAGTTGAAACGCGCCATTACTGCTGTCGTCAAACAGCATAACCTTTAATCTTGCAGACTGTTGCCTTGGAAACTGATACTTAATACATAACAAAATATCATGTGTTGGTTTTTTTTATATATGCCACGTGATAATCTTGCAAAAGCACGTTTTCTTTTAAATTCGTATTTCTTTAAAAACTAAACTGTTACAAGGCCACCATTTTTATTTATGTCTTATATCCAGATTTGTGTTTAAGCAAGGAAGCTATTTCATTTTTCTATTTCTATTACACCTTAACTTTGAATAAAAAAAACATATTTCATTATTAAACTGAACCATATAATGTCTTAAGGTTCACATTTTATAATCATGATGTCAGTCAATTGTTTGGTACATATAGGTGTCACCTTAATAAAGGATCCACCTCTTCATAACGCGCTGAGGTTGAGCATAAGCTGGGCCCGTCTCTAATATCAAGATGGAGCAAGTTGACGACGCGCATAGGGAGCCGGGAACCAGCTTAAGACGGGAATCAGCTGACGTGACGTCACGACAATATAACTATATGAATGTGACGTCACCCTGTCTATGACGCCATGACAATTGTAGATAGTAGCGGCGACGGATTGCTACACAGGTCTAAACGCATTACGTATTTGAGAGCAGATTGGCAACAGAGCTCTGCCATGTTGTTCGTGTCGGTTATCGTTGTACAGATTCAAACGCCGTAATAGAGGATGCTATTTCAATGTGAAAAGTTTAACTTTCGCTGGATATATAAGGTAGGTGTTTGAAATCGTGAATGAAGTCTGGAGTGTGCATAGGTGCGGATATTTGATCATACTATCAACCACTGGTGTGTCTGTACGGGGTTTGGTGTTTTATAGGTCGTTGTGATATAGCTCCAATACTGACTGCGGCATTCAACAACATTCAGTCCCTCACTCATTGAAGATAAACCTCGGTGGGGCACCCTAGTGGTTAAAGTGTATGAAGCCGATTTCCGGTGTCCCCAGCCGTGATATTGTTGGAATATTGCTAAAAGCGGCGTGACCTCACTGATTGTCTCACTGACTGGCTGAGGCCCCGCTCAGATGCACACATTACACACTATGTAAAATATACATGTAAAATCACACATATATTTAATGGATTGCATAGTACATGTGTGAACCATTGAGCGAGAGATTGAATGAATGTTGTCTTACGGCAGCCAAGCAATCCAGGGCCCACTTGCATGAAGCGATCTTAGCGCTACGGCTATTGTAAGCCCATGTTAAAGCAAGGGAGTTACCTGAGCGCCCTGATCGCCTTGTGCAAGTGGACCCATTGGCTAAGACAGGCACTCGGATCAAACATTGTTGATTCTCATTTTTATCGATTGTGAGAGAATATGCGTCACTATGTGAGAGAGAAAGCAAGAATGTGTGTCTCTATGTGAGCGAGCAGGCACAAATGTGCGTCTCTATGTGAGAGAGAAGCGTGTGTGTGTGGGTTTAACGCCGCTTTTAACAGTATTACATTGATATCGCGTCGTGTCAGCTTAATGTGGGAGGAAAGCCCGAAGTGATGCAGGTCTCAGACGTTTACCACTTCGGTGAAACCCACGAGCACAGGTATGGTGGTGACTAACCTAATCGGGGCTAACCGAGGTTCGAACCCACACTCATAGGTTTCTGGAGCGTCCGAAGGGAGGCAACTCTGCACAGCAAACCGCGGCGCCTTAGACGACTGGGCCATCCGTGCCCCTGTTAGAGAGAAGTCAAGAATATGAATCTGTATGTGAGACAGAAGGCAAGATTATGTGTCTACATGTAAGAGAGAAGGCAAGAATATGTGTCTCTATGTGAGAGAGAAGGCAAGAATATGTGTCTCTATGTGAGAGAGAATGCAATAATATGCGTCTCTATGTGAGAGAGAAGGCATGAATATGTGTCTCTATGTGAGAGAGAAGGCAAGAATATGTGTATCAATGTGAGAGTGAAGGCAAGAATATGTGTCTCAATGTGAGAGAGAATTCAAAAATATGTGTCTCTGTGAGAGAGAAGGCAAGAATATGTGTTTCTATGTGAGAGAGAAGGCAAGAATATGTGTCTCTATGTGAGAGAGAAGGCAAGAATATGTGTCTCTATGTGAGAGAGAAGGCAAGAATATGTGTCTCTATGTGAGAGAGAATGCAAAAATATGTGTCTCTGTGAGAGAGAAGGCAAGAATATGTTTCTCTATGTGAGAGAGAAGGCAAGAATATGTGTCTCTATGTGAGAGAGAAAGCAAGAATATGTGAGAGAGAATGCAAAAATATGTGTCTCTGTGAGAGAGAAGGCAAGAATATGTTTCTCTATGTGAGAGAGAAGGCAAGAATATGTGTCTCTATGTGAGAGAGAATGTAATAATATGTGTCTCTGTGTGAGAGAGAAGGCAAGAATATGTGTCTCCATGTGAGAGAGAAGGCAAGAATATGTGTCTCTATGTGAGAGAGAAGGCAAGAATATGTGTCTCTATGTGAGAGAGAAGGCAAAAATATGTGTCTCTGTGAGAGAGAAGGCACGAAAATGTTTCTCTGTGTGAGAGAGCAGGTAAGGATAATTGTCTCTATGTGAGAGAGAAGGCAAGAATATGTGTCTCGATGTGAGAGAGAAGGAAAGAACATATATCTCCTTGTGAGAGAAGGCAAGAATATGTGTCTCTGTGTGAGAGAGAAGGCAAGAATATATTTCTCCTTGTGAGAGAGAAGGCAAGAATATATGTCTCCAGGTGAGAGAGAAGGCAAGAATATGTATTTTCATGTGAGAGAAGACAGGAATATGTGTCTCTATGTGAGAGAGAAAGGAAGAATGTGTGTCTCTGAATGAGAGACAAAGCAAGAATATGTGTCTCTATGTGAGAGAGAATGCAATAATATGTGTCTCTGTGTGAGAGAGAAGGCAAGAATATATGTCTCCATGTGAGAGAGAAGGCAAGAATATGTGTCTCCATGTGAGAGAGAAGGCAAGAACATCTGTCTCTATGTGAGAGAGAATGCAAAAATATGTGTCTCTGTGAGAGAGAAGGCAAGAATATGTGTCTTTATGTGAGAGAGAAGGCAAGAATATGTGTCTCTATGTGAGAGAGAAGGCAAGAATATGTGTCTCTATGTGAGAGAGAAGGCAAGAATATGTGTCTCTGTGTGAGAGAGAAGGCAAGGATATGTGTCTCTATGGGAGAGAGAAGGCAAGAATATGTGTCTCTATGAGAGAGAAGGCAAAAATATGTATCTGTATGTGAGACAGAAGGAAAAAACATATATCTCCTTGTGAGAGAAGGCAAGAATATGTGTCTCTGTGTGAGAGAGAAGGCAAGAATATATTTCTCTATGTGAGAGAGAAGGCAAGGATATGTGTCTGTATGTGAGAGAGAAGGTAAGAATATGTGTCTCTATTTGAGAGAAGGCAAAAATATGTATCTATAAGTGAGAGAGAAGGCAAGAACATGTGTCTCCACGTGAGAGAGAAGGCAAGAACATGTGTCTCTATGTGAGAGAGAATGCAAAAATATGTGTCTCTGTGAGAGAGAAGGCAAGAAAATGTGTCTCTATGTGAGAAAGAATGCAATGATATGTGTCTCTGTGTGAGAGAGAAGGCAAGAATATGTGTCTCTATGTGAGAGAGAAGGCAAGAATATGTGTCTCTATGTGAGAGAGAAGGCAAGAATATGTGTCTCTGTGTGAGAGAGAAGGCAAGGATATGTGTCTCTATGGGAGAGAGAAGGCAAGAATATGTGTCTCTATGAGAGAGAAGGCAAAAATATGTATCTGTATGTGAGACAGAAGGAAAAAACATATATCTCCTTGTGAGAGAAGGCAAGAATATGTGTCTCTATGTGAGAGAGAAGGCAAGAATATTTGTCTCTATGTGAGAGAGAAGGCAAGAATATATTTCTCTATGTGAGAGAGAAGGCAAGGATATGTGTCTCTATGTGAGAGAGAAGGTAAGAATATGTGTCTCTATTTGAGAGAAGGCAAAAATATGTATCTATAAGTGAGAGAGAAGGCAAGAACATGTGTCTCCATGTGAGAGAGAAAGCAAGAATATGTCTCTATTTGAGAGAGAAGGCAAGAATTTATTTTTCTATGTGAGAGAGAAGGCAAGAATTTATTTTTCTATGTGAGAGAGAAGGCAAGAATTTATTTTTCTATGTGAGAGAGAAGGCAAGAATATGTGTGTCTATGTGAGAGAAAGTCAGAATATGTATCTCCACGTAAGAGAGAAGGCAAGAATATGTGCCTCTATGTTAGAGAGGCGGCAAGACTATGTGTCTCTATGTAAGAGAAGGCAAGAAAATGGGTGTACTAGTATTTGAGAGAACAGGCAAAAATATGTATCTCCATGTGAGAAAGAAGGCAAGAATATGTGTCTATGAGCGGGAGAAGGCAAGGATATATGTCTCTTTGTGTGAGAGAAGACTAGAATATGTGTCTGTATGTGAGGAGTCAAGAATATGTCTTTCTATTTGAGAGAAGCCAAAATATGTAAGGAAAATGCAAGGAAATGTGTCGCTATGTGAGAGAGAAAGCGTGAATATGTGTCTCTATGTGTGAGAGAAAGCAGGAATATGTGTCTCTAGTTGAGAGAAGGTAAAAATATGTATCTCAATGTGAGAAAGAAAGCAGGAATATGTATCTGTATGTGAGAGAGAATGCAAGAATATGTGTCTCCATGTGAGAGAGAACTTTAAGGGCGTAGTGATAAGGTGAATATACAGGTCATGGCACTATTGTCCAGTATAGGAAGTAGACAGGTATACAGGTAGCGCTTTACACAAACATACAAGCGTGTTCATATGGCTTGTTACGAATACACATTTAGCACAGTTGTAGCCGTTTCTTTTTGTGATCCAGCGATTGGCACATAATAAACTTAAAGAACAAGCGTTTATGAGCGAATGTTAGTATATGAAGCGGCCTGAAAATCCCCTGGCTTTGAACGGTAACCTGATTTCCACGCTACGCGTTTCTGAGCTGAACAGTGGCGGAAACACATGCTATTGACCAGGCGTGATGGCCGGTAATTCAGCCATCTTTTGTGTACTTTCATGGTGACCCTCTGCAAATATCGAGCGCGGTAGATGAGGATGCATGTATGTTACAAAGGTTGCTTTGTTTGGTAGTTGTTGTTTTACATCAATCACACGCATAAATATTCCAGCTATATGACGGCTGTCTCTAATTATCAAGTCTGGACCAGACAAGCCAGTGATTGACATGATAAACATCGATGGAATCCAATGAACCAAGGCACCGAGCCTGACCACTTAATCCATTTAGTCGCCTCTTGCAAGCATAGGTTGTTTGGGACCTATATTTTCACCCGAAAAACTCATGGATACAGAAACTACTGTGTCATGTCAATTGATTGTATCGCAAACGCTCATACAGACCACAGCAGCTCGGGGACGTTGTAATGCGTATTAGAATAATTAAGAAAGCCGCACATCAAATTAGCTTTCCCTTATAAACTGGGGCATGTGTAATAGAAATATCGATATGGTTCGCTATTGGTTGTGTAAGACACAAAAAATAATAAGCAGAATTTGAATTTTAAATTTTGTAAACGTTAAATTCTAAAATATAGCAAAGCCTTTAGAAAGCCTTTTTGGTCCATCTTCACCTCAAATAAACGCTAAACCACTTGAAATCTTCAAAGAGTGAGTGAGTTGGGTTTAATTAACATTATTCCAGTTATATCGCGGCGTGTCAGCTTAATGTGGGAGGAAAGCCCAAAGTGATGCAGGTCACAGACTTTTACCACTTCGGTGAAACCCACGGGCACGGGTATGGTGCTGACAAACCTAGAAACATAATCGGGGCGAACCTGGATTCGAACCCACAATCATAGATTTCTGGCGTGCCCAAGGGACGCAACTCTGCACAGCGAATCGCGGCGCCTTAGACGACTGGGCCACCCATGCCCCCAAATCTTCAAAGAAAAAGGAAACCTGTACAATGTCGTGTGGATGTTTGTATTCACATCATGCTGAGTTTAATGGTCTGTATTCCCTAAACAGCAGTCTATAGTTTGAACCACCCCCAAGTGCTTTATCAATTATTTTCATCTGCCATTAAATCTTTAGCGGTTAACAGACACGACTTAATTAAGTGTTCATGTATTAAGAATCAATATTTGTACTTTAATCTTTGGGGATTGAATACTGACTGTCACGAAGGTTGATTAAGTATAGGGATTACATATAGTGTAGAGTGAGTGAGTGAATGAGTGAGTGAGTGAGTGAGTGAGTGGGTGGGTGGATGGGTGTTTGGGTGAGTGAGTGAGTGAGTTGGGTTTAACGCCGCTTTTAACAGTATTCCAGTTATATCACGGCGTGTCAGATTAATGTGGGAGGAAAGCCCGAAGTGATGCAGGTCTCAGACGTTTACCACTTCGGTGAAACCCATGAGAACGGGTATGGTGCTGACAAACCTAGAAACATAATCGGGGCGAACCGGGATTCATACAATCATAGGTTTCTGGCGTGCCAAAGGGACGCAAATTTGCACCGCGAATCACGGCGCCTTAGACCTGTGCCCTATGTAGCGTAGAACAAACACTGAAGGCGATGTGTGTATTTCTTGTCATCTCCCTGCTCCTTGCCATCTGGCTTCTGCTACTCCATCTAACGCTATTCCTGATCTCCCCAGGGGCATGTCCGAAGTCTCTAATCAATCAAGTGATTAATTGATCAGCACAGTTAATGAAAAATATGTTGCGTGAGATTAAATCGTTTCACACTTGTCGATGTTTAGGAAATTCAGCCCATTGTACCGTTTTTAAAGATTGAACAGGTCATCCAACCCATATACCCGACAACTAATATAAACAACCGCTCTCCAACACGCACGAACACGAAGTGCGAAATTTGCTCCATAGGAAGCGCTAGTAAAATATCCAAAAACATTATCAGAAATACTCCTCACCTGGGGCATGCTATATGTAATGTACATTCGGACCCCGTTATCCCTAATGTACCGATATCTCCCGACCACCTTCCTATATATGTACATAAACATTTGACCGCTTAGCTCGATTTCGAGATAAAAGTACATAGCGCTATCTCGAACCCTACATGCAATGTTCCCACATGCATACATCGACGCTCATGATGTCAATCACTGGAATGTTTGGTCCAGACTTGATTATTTACAGACCGTTGTCATATAGCTGGCATGTTTATGAGTGCGGCGTTAAACAAACAAACAAACAAACAAACATCATGAAATGTTATATGCAGGGTTACTGGTGGCCCAGCAAGTTGCAGGCTCATCTGTATGGAGTCGATGTTCTTGGGTTCGAATCCCATATTTATCCCGGTGATAACGCCTGGTCCGTTAGTACCACCTGGATGTTTGTGAACGGTCACAATTTCTTGCAATCATCTATGACTGCAACAAGTTGGGCTTTCTCCTTCGTCTCTGATGTATGAAATACTGGTGAGTGTGTAGTTGGGTTTAACGCCGCTTTAAACAGTATTCCAGTTATACCACGGCGTGTCATCTTGAAGTGGGGGGAAAGCCCGAAGTGATGCAGGTGCCAGACGTTTACCACTTTTCGCGAGCCCTACAAGGACAGGCGTGGTGACTGAAACACTAAAACAGACACTAAAACCATCCCACTCGCTGCTACCACGTGTACACTGCTCTTACTACCTCTCCGGGTGATGATAAAACACCGCGTGTTGAAATATAAGCATTCCATTTCTGAATAATTTAAAACTTTCAGAGGGGATGGTGTAATGGCACTGCAATAAGAGAAAGTAGGAACTTTACTCAGCACAGAAAAAGTACACAAAACACACATAACATCTCGTATACACCAGGCCATGAATAAAAACGTCCTCAACAGATGCTTATTATCAAAATTACATCGCCACATGCCATTTCCCCCTTTTTACCCCTCAGAAAATCAATCAAACCCATTAGCAGACATGGTAGCAGAGTTTGGGATAGGAAAGATTACTCTATGTTAAAATTCGGACAATTGTAACAAAAACCGCATATTTTACCCGCAAAAACATTTAAAAAATGTTCTCCATGAAACAAATCGTGCATACGTTTTAATGCATGTTTAAATGACCCACATGCTGTTGAGAACATTTGAAAAGCTTGAAATACGTATGTTGGTCACCTCGAAGTCAGCAGTGTCGATGAACTGTCATGGCCTTCCGCCACTAATGGTACGTGTTCGCTAACACGCCGTAAACCCAGTCACACAGCATAATGGGCATCTCTATGTGAAACTGCTCACGACCTACCCCTAACACAGAACCTCAAACACAAATGACTTGAATAGCCTCTCGGCGAACCAGCACATATCACGAAAGAGATCCTTAGTCTCTTCAGTGAATATGATCTCTAACGAGCCTCAGTAAATCCACCTTTTTGGCGAAGGCACTTGTCAAGACTATTCATCCATGTTTATAACATATATCACGACACGACTCGAACAAACAACGTTATACACAAAACTGTCTCAAACGTCTACCGGGAATATTGACTTGACAACACCGCCATTGTCAACGGAAGAATAAAGCTGGTTGTCAGTCAGGTAAATCGATAATTAATTAGACTAATGTAGCTACAGTTGCTTTCACTCTCGACCCGTTACGTGGTGAAAGCGGTAGAATGTGTAATCCTTGTCCTACAGCAATATTTAAGGGATATACTTGTTTACTATTGATGCATATCACGTTTAATGCTACTCCGTCGAACAGGTATAAGGATTGTGTTCTGGTGTGGGAAAGTCATACACCATTATTCATTGATTGTATTATTGGATGTGTTTGTAGTTGGTTTTTACAGTCGTCAAGATCCATAAAAGACTAACTGACTTGAAGATCTGGTTGGGGAACATTTTTTTCGATGTCCTATGTTCAATTCAATTGTACTTTGCCGCACAATCCCCAAGCTATGATAGTTTGCCGTACTCGCTCTCCTCTCTCTTTCTGTCTGTCGGGGCGGGCCGGGTAGCCCAGTGGTTAAAGCGTTCGCTCGTCACGCCGAAGACCCGGGTTCGATTCCCGACATGGGTACAATGTGTGAAGCTCCTTTCTGGTGTCCCCCGCCGTGATATTGCTGGAATATTGCTAAAAGCGGCGTAAAACCATACACACTCACTCACACAATCATTCTGTCTGTCACTCTCCGCTGTTTGTTGTTGAGCGCCGAACACGGCCATATTCCAGCTGTATGACGGCGGCGTGTATATAATCGAGTCTGGATAATCCAGTGACTGATATTATGGGCATGGACCCGCGCCGTCGGGTTACGCTGACACGCCATCAACCATGTCACCAAGTCTGACAATCCGATCAATTCAGTTTCCTCTTACGTCCAACAAAGGTTGCTGGGGACCTATTCCAACCTGGAATCCCCACGGGGTATATGCCTGCGTCAAGATATATATTCCGAAGGAAGCCTAATAATTATAATGTTTTTACAATGTTTTTTTCAGGAAACCCATCAATTCCAATGGACAATATTGGAGGAATAATCATTTCTTTTTATAATTATCTGAAACGAATTCACACACACGCAAATGTAAATAACATAATATTAAAAGGACAAAATGTTTATTTATTGAAATATGCTTGTACATGGCTCATGTTTTGGTTGGCTTGTGACAATTAAATGTCATCACACTTGCAAAGTGGTTTGCAAATCAAATGTGGGACAACACAGCCACACCTTGCTCTGCACCCCCTCCCAGACTAACAACTACATCTCAGAAGCTATTGGCATGACGTAGAAGTTTGTCGTAATGTAGTCCACAAAGGCTCATAGTCATGTGCTGCTGTTATTACCCATCCTATCTCAGTTGGCACACACACACACACACACACACACACACACACACACACACACACACACACACACACAATAATAAAAACTAACAACACACTTGGCCGCTCTATATATTGTGGCTTTACTGCCAATGACAGTATACAGGGAGTCTTACAAACACTCGTGCATAACGTGATAATGTGGGTTGACTGGTCCCTGAAGCGTAACGCCATACATTAGTTACAACCGATTAAGTATCGATTAGGTATCGATCACACTCGCTGTTTCTTGTCATTCTAAGCAGATTAAGACAAAACCTAGTATACGGTGTTACTCGATAAACACTTAAGCATGCCATCAATGGTAAACTCACAACCAAAGAATAATAAATAATATTGCACTTGTTCAACCGATAAATAAAACATAATCTCCATTATGAAGGGGGTTAACAGATTAAGCTGCGCTAAGCAGCGGGAGCGTTGTCAGCAGTTTTAAAGCGATGTGATAAATTTCCTACACTGACCATATCTATATAATACTTTCCAAACAACTAACAGTTGGAGAAATGGTGGGTACATGATATGATTGGTTCTTGGTTGATCCGTGTATCAAGTCTGGTTTGCTTACGTCATACGTCATACCAAATGAAACACAGACAGTGAAACCCCGTTAATCCGGACGGTCATCGTCCGGATAAGCAAAATGACGGATTCAAGAATCATCAATTAGAGTAATTAATTTGTAAAATTTTGTTCTTATACCGCTTCCCAAACAGATCGCCCGGAACACTAGCGTCGGGATTAACGTGTTTTCACTGTATTTCGATTATATATGACTTAAGTGCAAATGAAAGAAATGGCAAGATACAAAATATTCAAGCTCATACACACACTAACGGGATTTAGTATCAGAGATGCGACTGTCTTAATCAGTGATTGGATTTTTGGCTCTGTGGTTCTTGTTGCGTTGGAAGAAAGACGTGACCAGTAAATCTGTAGTTCCGGGTTATCAACTTGGGCATTCTTGAGTTGGTATTATCGCCGCTTTTAACAGTATTCCAGTTATATCGCGGCGTGTCAGCTTAATGTGGGAGGAAAGCCCGAAGTGATGCAGGTCCCAGACGTTTACCACTTAGGTGAAACCCACGAGCACGGGTATGGTGCTGCCAAACCTAGAAACATAATGGGGGCAAATCGGGATTCGAACTCACAATCGTAGGTTTCTGGCGTGTCCAAGGGACGCATCTCTGCACAGCGAATCGCGACGACTGGGCCACTCGTTTGACGTGTGACACAGTACTGTGACTACTGTCTATTGCCCACTTCAGTGCAGGTGTTCAGTGAAGCTGGGCCGGTGTCGAGCTCAGCATGAGCAATGGTATCACGTTCCCGAATCGCTAACTATCGCCGCTGGTTCCCCTTAATTATAGTCATTGGATCAGTCTTCACTACACCTTGGTCACATTTTCAGCCGATCTGGTTCCCAACTCTCACTAGCCCTGTCTTTATCGGAACATCCTCGCATGGCGCTCACTCTACCTTGGCCATAGGACCGGCAATGGATGCCAAAGACCTATTTCACAAGTCACTTCAGCCAGTCACATTTTCGGCAGTCGCTCATCACTGATAATTCACTAGGTCATCATCACGGAACCTCCGTGTCAATTTCAGCAGGATAAATGTTCGCTTGGTCATATATTCAGCAGTCATCAGGACAATGTCACGTTGGTCACAATGGCAATCACTGGTCATAAATCTACGCCTTCAGCGAACCATAATCACTGGACTGTACCTGGTTGATTCCCGGGTATCATGGCGGTATCTGGCAATGCACTGCAACCAGCACCCGAGACTTAATCTCTGAGACGGAGTAAACCAGTTGCTGGCAAAAGCGGTCGCTAGGAGCATATGGACGTCGTGTTCGAAGTCGCTGTTGCAGCGGAAGTACTGCTCGTAGCACTTCTTGACGGCAGAGAAGATGAAGTCACTATCTATATGTCTGGGCCTCCGAAGAAGGTACTTGGCTATCAGCAGAGACAGCCGGGCCATGCTTTGAGGCGTGTGGCCATAGTCGTATTTAGGATCGTAGTCAGAAGATTGGAGCTCAACTACTTCGTGTCTTGTACAGTTCAACTCCTCCTTCACTTTAATGTATTCCTTCTCAATCATCCTATTTTTGGCATTAGCGAGCTCTATATCCCGTTTAAACTTGGCGACTTGCATTTCAAGGGAGCTTATCCTGCAGAGCAGTTCGGTTATCTCCGCGTTGTTGATCGCTTCCGTGGCTCTTCGTCGCCTCCGCCGGTCACTCCACGTCGTGTCCACCGCCCCTTCCTCCACGGACGCCGCGATCCCCACGCACTGGATCTGGTGACTGGCCAGTTCGAACCTGTTGACCACTTCCTCGCACCCCGCGCAATCCACAGGAAAGTACGCACACGTGTCGAGGTGAGACTTGAGGCGGTCGAGCTTAAGAATCACTTTACAACCCCTCTCTGCGTGGTCGCACTCAACCTCGAAGCCGTTGATGAGGTTCCGGAGAGAATGGACGGGGCTGCCCCCGTCGTCACCGACGTGTGTCCGACACTCCGGACAAGTCTCCGTCCCGGGCCTGGCGAGCCAAGTGTCCAGGCACAGGCAACAAAACGTGTGTCCACAGGGGGTCAACACAGCGTCTTGCAAAACACACCCGCAAATACCGCATATTAAGTTGGGATCGACGGCGCAGACGAACTTGTTAATACTATAACCCATGATACCGTTTCTTTCGATCCCTTCTCACCTTTATTGACTCTGCACACTGTCAACCGGTTCCTCTCAATGTCCACAGCAAACACAACTCGCTGTACAAACTATCCGCTTTTACCAAGGTGATCCCTTCCATACATCGTCCTTAGTCCAAGTCCAGTCTTCTTTTCAAGCAGAAATGCCACCAAGTCTATTAGAAACAATGTTTAAATGGCTCGTCTCTGATTACATCTATAGCCTTGCGATCAATTTGTATGTATACTGTCGTGGCCTTACCGTCCCGGTAATCCTTAGACGCAAATCCTGTATGATTCGGTCAATTTCCACCAGTGTATAACACCAAATCGAATTACCCGTCCCACGAAGTCAGATCCAGGTGAGGCTAATACGCTGCATAACTCGCTTCCGTCCGATCTATAACCGATCAGGATATTTCACTCCTCACTGCTCTCCTCTACCCCTTGGATTTGTACGCTTGTCGATCGCTTCTAACTGCCAATGTAGCACTGCTCCGCAACAAACGGTTTGATTCAAAACACATTTAACAATACGGTAAGGGGAGTTGTATCCCGGGTCACAAAACGTAAAGGCAAAAGGTGTGTAAGTCGAGTGTACTCGTTTCAATAACAGATATCTTCAAATGTCAATCTTTGAATCAAACGGTAGACACGCCCGCGTATCAAAGAATATGTCTTCTATATTCGTGCATATACATGTCATACGGCTATACAGAATGTGATATAGCGTGGGAGACGTATTGGCGAAGGGTCATTCTCACCTAGCAAAGTTCATCCAAACTTTACATAGCAGACGACACGTTGAAATCAAGCCTTCTCTCTCTCTCTCTCTCCTGTAACACTATCCCCTCATCTGCCGACTCTCTCCTCTCTCAACGGTAGTATGACTGTATGTTAACTCCACCGTCCACGCCTTGAACACACATGTACCTGCCAAGAATAACATACAGCTCTCGGGACACTCAGAAACTCGCTATCCACAGTTTATGATGTTCAAGAGGTCTCGTTGTTCTAACCCGCCGGACTGAGGCCTCCGAAGCACTATAAGTGAGATGAGACGATATGGAGGCACATTCACCGTCACCCATGACTGCTGCTGTACGATCGCCGTGTGTCTATTTTAGGCGCGTGAAGCTGGCTGCGGTCGATAGGGTCAGTCTGCGCATGTCTGTACAGCATCTTCTGACATTTGTCTGCAACATGCACACCCACGTGTGCGACGTAAAAAGATGGCGGAATAGCTAACTTTAGAAAATAAGCTAACTGGAAAATTATTGATAGGTATAATCTTCAAGAAGCAGAATATGGATACACACAGGAGTGTATATATCCTACAACCTCGTTAAACCGGACCCCATGATTAGAATCGTCAACTTGTATACACGGGACATGAATCTATGACTGTCATTTATCCAGAGAATTGGTTATCCGGAGGATTTAAGTTAAAACGGTACCGTTCGAATCACAGATCCTATACACAAGACCGTGTTCGAATTAACGAGGCTCCACTACAGTTTACAGTAAACTACGGATATAACGAACTCAAAGGGACCACTAATTTTAGTTCGTTATAACCGTAGTTCGTTATAAGCATATATACACCATAACTACAGCAAATAGTCGGGACAAAAAAAGTAAGTTCGCTATATCCGTCAGTTCGTTATAAGTGTGTTCCTTATAAACGCAGTTTACTGTACGTCATATACCCAATCGCGATTATAACGTACATATGACATTAAATCTATTTAAAATATAAGCGTTGTCCCTACACCTCTGTAAAGGACGTCAGTGCATGCTGTAGACAATCTCCGATGTCATGACCATTGTCATGCCGCTTCGTCGAGTCTCATTTAGGGTCAGGGGGGTAGCACAGTGGTTAAAGCGTTCGTTGGTCTCGCCCATCACGTGTACAGTGTGTGAAACCCATTTGTGACCTCACCCCGACCCACCCGCCGTTATATTGATGGAATATTGCTAAAGCGGCGTAAAACAATTCTCCCTCAAGTCTCATTTATGGCAGATCATACTTCCATTCAACACATGAGGTGATAATCGATATAAACTAATCATAATAAATTCCTTACAAACTGTTTCTTAAATTAATTTAAGCCGATCAGGATATTTCACTCCTCACTGCTATCCTCTACCTCTTGGATTTGTACGCTTGTCGAACTTAAATGAAAACCATGGTTTCGGAAATATTGTCGAATTGACGCAGTTCTGGATAAACGAACCGTTCGTTCTGAGTAATGTCTCATATAAAATCTACATTAGTTTCCAGATTAACGGTGTCCGGAATAACGGTGTTTGTCTGCATTGAACAACCGAGTACTGCGCACCTCGGCTCTGGTGTACCTGCTATTGTAACACGACGGTGCAATGAGGTAACAATGTGTGTTGGGTACAAGGCAGCGCATGTGTGTATGGCTGTAATTTGTAAGGTCCGGCATTCAGGCAACACCTGAAAGCGCTTTACATTTTTTTCTTCTTTTTTAAACTGTCGGACAAAAGGAAGTATACACCCATATTTGGAGGTCGCTAAAATTGAAACAAACATGACATGGTTATTCTGTGGTGATACCGGTTTGATACTTGCGTTTTGGACCCTAAGTTTGCAGTGTTTTGACGACTGTGTTCAACCCCGTAACGTTTGTATTTTGGGGGGTTCAAACCCAATTTCTAAATGACTACTTTCTTTTGCCCAGCAGTGTATAACTGTACTGTTTTGGCATCCATCATATACTAACAGCGCCAAAGAATAGAATACAACTACTGTAAACTACGTTTATGACGAACACGCTTATAACGAACTGACCGATATAACGAACATATTTTTGTATAAATGCTGTATATATGCTTATAACGAACTACGGTTATTACGAACTAAAATGAGTGGTCCCTTCGAGTTCGTTATAACCGTAGTTTACTTTACTTAATATTTTGGTCATATTTACCATTCTTCGAATAGTTCGATCTAAAATGCATTTTGCATGTCTTTTTTTCCACAAATTCAAACTGCTTCCCCATAGCACGACTTCTATCAAGAATAACGATATATATATAACTATTTGAGTAGTTTGTTAATACTGAAATGACCATGACTGTTTAATACATACACACCTTTTGTTTGTAGACGAGAGCGAGTGAAAACACGTGGATTGATCATGTTTGCCTTGTTATTGCAATATAGCAATAACCTCCTCCCTTGTTCTGGGAAGGGCTGTTACTTATGTCTCACTCCCAATTTACACCTACTTGACATCGCTTGACTTACAAACACAAGTTATTGTCTGAAGAAGACCACCCAACCTCGTCAAAATATTCCCCACCCAGTAAAACCTTGTTAGTGAAGACCCTCTCTCTCCGGAAGGTCTACATAGGGCGTAATTCGATAATCCTATTAATCGTTATTCCGGAAAATTGTTAAACCGGACCCTGTGAACATTACAAATCAGATTAAGGGGTTCCAGTTTTAGAAGTGAAGATTGCAAAGCTGTTGAAACAACACATTTTATTTTCTTATAATTAATATCGATATATATACGTCTTGGTGTGCCGAAAAGGCATTTTCATATTTAGTGTTAACTTTCTCTCCATGAAGGGACCTTCCGCTCTCCGGGCGGACACTCTACCACTAGACCACGGAGGCGGACATGTGTAAACTTGTCAAAAAATAATATTCAATATCTATGCTGAAAGGTACTTTCAACAAAATAGCCATGTCAGATGTAAATGATATTACCCTTGGATTACCTGTAAAATGTCTCTTGAAATAAGCATATTCACCACATTGATTTAACCACGGAAACTAATCAACATACAAATTGACCATATGTCGGGACTAATGTGTATTTCATGTGTATAGTTGCAGGTCAGTGGGACAGAACGCCATGACAACATCTATTGAGATCGATGTCAGTTGCCCTAGTCTGAGAGACAGTGGCGTGGTTGTCAATATTGACACAGGCGGAAGTCAAGTCAATGTCATGTCGATGATGTAACAATTGATGTTTGAACGCATGCTGCTGCTGCTGCTGCTGCTAGTTGCCATGACACAGTCCCCAGGTCACCTCCACGCCGGTTGTCAATTGTCACACTGCATGTTTCTTTGACAGGTATGGTTGACTGCACGTACAGTTGTGAGTGAGTGAGTGAGATAGCGAGTTTGTGAGTGAGTGTGTGAGAGAGTGAGTGAATGAGAGAGTGAGTGAGTGAGAGAGTGAGTTTGTGAGTGAGTGAGTGAGAGAGTGAGTTTGTGAGTGAGTGAGTGATAGAGTAGATTAGAGTGAGTGAGTTTGTGAGTGAGTGAATGAGTGAATGAGCGAGTGAGTGAGTGAGTGAGTGAGTGAGTGAGTGAGATTGTGGCCTAGTTATGAACGTATGGATCAATACTCATCCACCTCCACTCATCCCCAACAAACTCCACCGTACACAGCCCCGCCAACAGCTCCGCCCTCCCGTCACTCCCCCTTATAAAAATGAAACGCACAAAGAAAAACACACACACACACACACACACACACACACACACACACACACACACACACACACACACACACACACACACACACACACACACACACACACACACACATGAATATACAAAGGTGATGTCGTCAGACATGTGATCCTTATCTCCTATGTGCATGTATGTGTTCTGTCAATACGCATGTCGTCGTGTAATCACATATACCCCACACCCCACGTTCGATGAGGTACGTGGTCTCATATATCAGTTACATTGGTATATGTACGTACATATTTAACATACATAAGCAGAACATATCATTTTCAGCACAGATCAACACCCACATCACCACCTTAAACGAAAAGAAAATAAGTTGAAGCGGGAGACATATTAAAGAAAGCCAGCGATCGGTACCCACAGACTGGAAGTAACACGAGACCTAAATACGTCACAATAACCGTTCTGTATCATCTGTGTTATAGCGACCGACTCATTTAAAGAAGACACTGTGAAGTTTAATAATAGCATGGTCATGCAAGCCATCTTGTGAGTTAAGCATTTTCCTGAGGCAAGGGCCTTAAATAGAGAAGCCTTGGAGATTTTCCACTTTTATCAACCTTTTCAGTTTGTAGACAGTAATAAGCAGTGTCTTAAGTGTAAACGGTACTGCTTATAGCTTCAGTAGCAGAGCCATTAGGGATGTCATTTGATTGTGACGTCATGGTAACAATGACGTCACAATGGTCTCCAAAGCATTGTGATGCAATTTCATTGCAGCAATATCTACAGTGTAGATATTGCTTGATTTCACGCAAGCGATATCTCCTGTGGGAGCCAGTTTTGGATGATAACTGACTATAAAAGTTTAGCTCGGGAACATGGAGAATAAGCAGCGCTTGGAATGAGTGGTCGATGGCTACCTTTAGAGTCGTTTTATAGAATACGCATGGATCTTAATTTGAAGGTTATGTGATGAAATAAACTATGACCCTAACTGGCGATAAGTGGAAAAGTGCTTTATTTGGATATCCAACCGTACACCGCCTTCGTGGGGCGGTTGGGTAGCCTCGTGGTAGCCGAAGGCCGTGTTTGAATCCCAACTTGGGTACAATTTGTGAAGTCCATTTCAGGTGTGCTACTGCTGGAATATTGCTGACAGTGACCTACAGACATACTCACATACACATTACACATACAACAACCCGTAGTCTGCCGCTGACCTATCCCTAAAACCCCACGGGCACATCACCGCTATATATAAACAACTCGAAGTGTAACCATAAACCTGAACCCACCCTTAACACCCCACATACACCACAACAGTGCAAGTACAGCAACCCCGTGGTCCACCCTTAACGCTGAACCTAGAACACCCCATGATAGTCACGTGGTACACAAACAACATACCCAAAGTCCACCCTTAGACCACGACCTACCCCTAACACCCAACGATACCCCCACCACTACACATACAGCATACCCAAAGTTCACCCGAAGACCACGACCTACCCGTAACACCCAACGATACCCTTACCACTACACAAACAACATACCCAAAGTCCACCCTTAGCCCACGACCTACCCCTAACACCCAACGATACCCCCATCACTACACATACAGCATACCCAAAGTCCACCCGAAGACCACGACCTACCCCTAACACCCAACGATACCCCTACCACTACACATACAGCATACATAAAGTCCACCCTTAGACCACGACCTACCCCTAACACCCAACGATACCCTTACCACTACACATACAGCATACCCAAAGTCCACCCGAAGACCACGACCTACCCGTAACACCCCACGATACCCCTACCACTACACATACAGCATACACAAAGTCCACCCTTAGACCACGACCTACCCCTAACACCCAACGATACCCCTACCACTACACATACAGCATACATAAAGTCCACCCTTAGACCACGACCTACCCCTAACACCCCACGATACCTCTACCACCACAAAAGCGTTCGCTCGTCACGCAGAAGACCTGGGTTCGATTCCCGACATGGGTACAATGTGTGAAGCCCATTTCTTGAGTCCCCCGCCGTGATATTGCCGGAATATTGCTAAAAGCGGCGTAAAACCATACTCACTCACTCACTCACTTACCACCACACATACAGCATACCCAAAGTCCACCCTTAGACCAGGACATACCCGTAACACCCCACGATACCCTCACCACTACAAATACCGCATGCCGAGCCCACCCCGATAACTAACACCATGCATACCATCTACAGCTGATGAGAACCATCCCGTGTAACAGATGGCTGCATATACCGTAGGGAAATTAGGGGGTCGTCTACAACAATGGAACACAAAGCATGTAACTGCAGACATCCCTCGATTCATTGTTTCAAGCGATAAACGGGGAAACAGCACGAGAATTCATTGATCAGCATTAAATGTTTCATGAGAGGACTTTCTAATTTTTGCGCTATCAATTACCGACAACTAGCGTGTCGTTTGGCCTGATTAGTGAATTATTTAAGTGCGAACATCTGGCGTATGGCCACAGGACCACCATTTCATTGGACTAAAATATACCGTTAACTGTTGCTCAGATGGGTCGTGGGCATGTGGGGGCTTCATTTAAATAAACAAACAAAAAAGCTGTTGTGAACGATAACCTGAAAAGCTAAACATTACGAAATGTAAAGACAAACGAGTTGATAAAAACTACATGCTCGTGGACCAATGAATAAATGTGAATGAACTAACAGGGAGGTCAACAGGGCGACGTGGGCAGGCTGTGTGTCGATATCTCGGAGCAAGCAAGCAGTGTGAGATTAACAAGCGAGTATGAGATTACATGAATGAAGATTTTACTACTTCACAGTTTAGCTGTTTTGACATTCACAGAAGCATCAGTGTACTACTACTACTACTACTACTACTACTACTACTACTACTACTATCGCTTCTACTACTACAACTACTACTACTTCTATTGATACTACTACAACTACTACTATCGCTACTACTACTACTACTATTGATACTACTACTACTATCGCTACTACTACTACTACTACTATCGCTACTACTACTACTACTATCGATACTACTACTACTGCTACCACCACTACTACTATCGCTACTACTACTACCACCACCACCACCACAATACTACTACTACCCCCACCACTATCGCTACTACTACTACTACTACTACTACCGCTACTACTACTATCGCTACTACTACTACTATCGCTACTACTACTACTACTACTTCTACTACTATCGCTACTACTACTAGTACTACTGCTACTACTACTATCGATACTACTACTACAACTATCGATACTACTACTACTACTATCGCTTCTACTATCGCTTCTACTACTACTACTACTACTACTATTGATACTACTACTACTATCGCTACTACTACTACTACTTCTACTACTACTATCGCTACTACTACTACTACCGCTACTACTACTATTGATACTACTACTATCGATACTACTACTACTACTTCTACTACTACTACTACTACCGCTACTACCGCTACTACTACTATCAATGCTACTACTACTACTACTACTACTATCGCTACTACTACTACTTCTACTACTATCGCTACTACTACTACTACTACTACTGCTACTACTACTATTGATACTACTACTACTATCGATACTACTACTACTACTATCGTTATTAAATGATTGCGGCTATGGGTATGTTTGGCGTAATCAATGTGTACCAAACAATCCAGATTTATTTTTAGTATCTTTACGCCAAAGACGTAAGGATATATACTTGCAAAAATGGGCATCGCATGTTTTAAGTTCAGAAAAATGCAATTATTTCAAGCTTTTCAAGACAACAATTTCCCCAGAATACTATTTGTTTGACATCAACTTTAAAAGGTTTAGAATAAGTTTAGCACAATTTAGATGCAGCTCTCATAGACTTAGGATCGAAGTAGGCAGGCATAGAAACATAGACAGAGAATTGAGAATATGTGGGCAATGTGATTTAAATGTGATTGAAGATGAGTTTCATTTTCTGTTAGTTTGTCCAAAATACGACCACCTTAGAAGAAAATATATTGATCTGCCTGGTTATGTACATCCCACTATACAAAGATTTACAAAGATCATGTCAACAACTGATAAAGATACTCTAAAAAATCTATCAATGTTCATTTATCATGCTATGTTAATCAGAATATGACCTGTTAAACGGATCTGTAACCACTCCCGAAAACAGAATTGTACTATGGGCCTGAGGCCTTTCAGTATGGAATAAAACTTATCCTATCCTACTACTACTATCGCTTCTACTACTACTACTACTACTACTACTACTATTGATACTACTACTACTGCTACTACTACTATCGCTACTACTACTACTACTACTATCGCTACTACTACTACTACTACTACGACTATCAATACTACTACAACTATCGATACTACTAGTACTACTACTGCTACTATTGATACTACTACTACTATCGCTACTACTATTACTACTACTATCGCTTCTTCTACTACTACTACTACTATCGCTTCTACTACTACTACTACTACTACTACTATTGATACTACTACTACTATCGCTACTACTACTACTACTACTACTACTACTATCGCTACTACTACTACTACTACTACTACTGATATTGATACGACTACTACTATCGCTACTACTACTACTACTACTACTACTATCGCTACTACTACTACTACTACTACTACTACTACTGCTATTGATACTACTACTACTATCGCTACTACTAATACTACTACTATTACTACTACTATCGCTACTACTACTATTGATACTACTACTACTATCGCTACTACTACTACTACTATCGCTTCTTCTACTACTACTACTACTACTACTACTATCGCTACTACTACTACTACCACTGCTACTACTACTATTGATACTACTACTACTATCGCTACTACTACTACTACTATCGCTACTACTACTACTACTACTACTACTACTATTGATACTACTACTACTACCACTGCTACTACTACTATTGATACTACTACTACTATCGCTACTACTACTACTACTACTACTACTACTACTACTACTACTGCTGCTATTGATACTACTACTACTATCGCTACTACTAATACTACTACTATTACTACTACTATCGCTACTACTACTATTGATACTACTACTACTATCGCTACTACTACTACTACTATCGCTTCTTCTACTACTACTACTACTACTACTATCGCTACTACTATTACCACTGCTACTACTACTATTGATACTACTACTACTATCGCTACTACTACTACTACTATCGCTACTACTACTACTACTACTATTGATACTACTACTACTACTACCACTGCTACTACTACTATTGATACTACTACTACTATCGCTACTACTACTACTACTACTACTATTGATACTACTACTACTATCGCTACTACTACTACTACTACTACTATCGCTTCTTCTACTACTATTACTACTACTACTACTATCGCTACTACTACTACTACCACTGCTACTACTACTATTGATACTACTACTACTATCGCTACTACTACTACTACTATCGCTACTACTACTACTACTATCGCTACTACTACTACTATCGCTTCTTCTACTACTACTACTACTACTACTGCTATTGATACTACTACTACTATCGCTACTACTACTACTACTTCTACTACTACTATCGCTACTACTACTACTACCGCTACTACTACTATTGATACTACTACTATCGATACTACTACTACTGCTATTGATACTACTACTACTATCGCTACTACTACTACTACTTCTACTACTACTATCGCTACTACTACTACTGATACTACTACTACTATCGATACTACTACTACTACTACTATCGATACCACTACTACTATCGCTACTACTACTACTACTACTACTACTATCGCTACTACTACTACTACTACTACTACTACTACCGCTACTACTACTATCGATACTACTACTACTGCTACCACCACAACTACTATCGCTACTACTACTACCACCACCACCACACTACTACTACTACCCCCACCCCACCACTATCGCTACTACTACTACTACTACTACTACTACTACTACTACTACTACCACCACCACCACCACCACCACAATCGCTACTACTACTACTTCTACTGCTACTACAACTACCACCACTATCTCTACTACTTCCACCACTACCACCACCACCACTACTACTTCTACTGATACTACTACTACTACTACTACTATTACTACTACTACTACTACTACTACTACCACCCCTATCGCTACTACTGCCACCACCACTTCTACTACTACTATTACTTCTACTACTACTACATACTACTACTATTACCACTAGCACCACCACCGCTATCGCTACTACCACTATTCCCACCACTATCGCTACTACTACTACCACTATCGCTTCTACTACTACCACCAGCACCACCACTATCGATACTACTACTACTACTACTACTACTACTACTACTACTACTACTACTACTGCTAACACTATCGCTACTACTACCACCACTACCACCGCCACCGCCACCACCACCACCGCTAGAGTCATTCTTTTGAATATACAAATGTATGACATTTAGCTTATTGGACTAATCAAAACAGGGATTAGTCCTTAAAGAAGTTGTAGCAACGAATATGCAGAAAATTACTTAAACAGCGACAGGAATTTTATTAGATGTGTACTCACAGGGCACCAGCTTGATATGTATGCATTTAAACTGATTTAAACTTGTCATTTAACATTACTATAGAGATTTTACGTACGCATCAATTGTACTTCCAACGAAATGACAAGATCACTGTATATTGATTTAATGAATGATTTTCATTGATTTTACTTATACAAATCTCTTACTTTTGATGAATAGAAAATGTTTAGTTTCCCCAAAAGTTCACCGATTCAGAGGGAACTAGCAATGCGCATGCATGATAATACCTATCAATCAAAATAGATCTGCGTCGTAATAAATTGGTGCGACGAATTTCTGACCAAGTCACACATACATGTACTCAGTTGTAACCATGGGCTAGGCTTCGGATATCACGCTCAGTTGCTTGCAGTCTTTTCTTCTGAAAATGGTGAATTGTTACTGCAACAATAATGCACTGACGTCAGCTTGTAGAGTCAGGTAGGTAGTTCTCGTTTGTTGTGTTCGCAGATTCGTAGAAACCCACATATTCAATTGTTCCCGAGGTAAAGGACCGCCGCCATCTTTGACAAAGGAAATCGTATTTTCACCACTGGGATATTCCTGAGACCGGGCATTTCGAATTGTGCTCTCATGGATGTGAGGCATAACTTCGAAGAATTTAAACAGTTCCTTGGGTGTTAATGTTTAAGAGTTCAGACATTGAACCACATACATATTTAATGATAAGACTGCTCTGTTCAAACATAACAATTATCCTCTGCTTGTGTTTCCTGATCAAAACGAGGATACTCAATACTGATGGATACAAATGTGTATATTAACTAACCAGTTCTTAATCTGTGACATATTGGTCACAATAATGATTGTTATAATAACATGCTGCAACATAGCTGATATTTTCTACATACAGTTCTATGCCTTTTCTTAATATTTCCAAATTATTTCTTTCAATCGACATGCCTTCCAAACGTTTTTGGTTCCGATCAGGATTTCCTCTGCCTGTAAAGTCTTACAAAACCATAAAACATCCTGATGCAAACTAGACAGAAACAGGAGAAGAAATTAACTAAAATCTAATCACAGTCAAACTCGATATTTCTGTGGAACAATATCTGCTGAAGAACGTTCTACTAGTCTTCAGCAGAAACACCAGAACGTCTCCTTTACCTCAGGGGCGGTGGGGTAGCCTAGTGGTAAAAGAGTTGGCTCCTCATGACGAAGACCTGGGTTCGATTCCCAAAATGGGTACAATGTGTCCCCCGGCGTAATATTGCTGGAATATTGCTAAAAGCGGCGTAAAACCAAACTTACTCACTCCATTTCCTCTTAAGACCACCATGTTGATTGGAAACAAACATATACCTTGGCAGCCTCATTAGAAGAAGGTGCTCGTCTAACAGGTACTTGAATTTCAGGATCGCCACCCTGTGAAGAAATTAACTGCGCTCAAGAGAGTACAGAGTCAAGGCCCTGAAAATAACCCGAAACAGAAATACTTTGATGAGAAGAAAGGGTATTCTTTGAGAGACTGGTGAATGAAAGTACAAATTAAATCATAAGTTGCATCATTCTCGTCTAAAATGTCACGTGAGATCACGTTAGCCAAAGAACGAGTCATAACACATGAAAGAAACACATCTTCCTGAAGCGATTCGTCGTTCTCTGAAGTGCTTGTCTCAATGCTGGATCAGCCAAGACATCGAGCCCCGGTAAGTCATGACCAACAAACAAGCCAACGCATGCAACTGGGAGAGTATCCTTGACACTATCTTTCATCCAAACCTATGCTACTAAATCTGATTGCAATTTAACAAAACGTAGAGGAGCACCCGTAACTCCGCTAATACCCTCTAGTAGAACATCCCAGGTAGAAGACGTCCTGTAACAGTAAGCAAAGGATGCCCCCTTTGTCCCTCAGAATAGTAAGGGGTCGCATTGTGGATTTCTTCCCTTCGTTAAGTGGCAAAATAATAGGGAAGTGCTCCCCCCACCCAGTACCTCTATCTAACTCCTGACGACAAACCCCAAAACTAATTCGAAACTTGGGTATCTGATTTCCTAGAGAATGAACTAACCCGTCTGAACAGAAGTAGGTGACCTTTCCTGACCTGAATTACCGACTGACCTGACCGGAAGTACCCTGGCCATTCATGGGAGAGTACCTGCACTGCCTGATATTAGCCTTGCGAGTAATCCAGTAATCGTCCTGCCACGATTGCAGTCTGGTGTAACCGATCTACCTTATGTTCAACCAAATTTTATTCTCTTACTGCCTGAAATATTTCAACAAAATCAGCTGCCTCAATTTATCAAATTCTTGGCCAACATCCGTCGACAAATACCACCCCTTGAGCAAATAGTCCCTTTCCCGAGCAAACTCCACCTAAGTTTCAGTCACCCCTTTTATTTGACTGCCTAGACCAACTGCTACGCCTTCAAAATGGTCCTTTTAACTTCATCATGAACTAACATCAACGGATAATGCTGGATAAGCTACTTCAGCGGTACCCATCCAAGCATACCCAATGTTATTGTGGCCATTTCTAATTTGTTGCAACCTTCTCAACGTCTAAGAAAACATTTCCTTTTCTTGAAAAGGTAGATCCAATGTAATTCCTTAATTTGAAATCTCTATTTTTCTCTCTGAAATATTCACCTGTCTTTCCTTTTGAAATTCTGATTCTATTAATTTCTCGTCTCCCCTTCTCTGTCCACTTGGACTCTGAACTAATGTCTCAGCCTTAAAACGCAATGGTCTATCTTCTGGGGGGCAAAAGAAAGTAAACCGAGTTAGCCTTTTAATGTAAAGAAACTTGATAGAACCTTTGTTGAATGTGATTAATGTATGTTTAACCATCATTCATTCCTGTAATAGTTTAGGGATAGTAACATGTAACTGGGTAATTTTGTGTAAACAGAAATTAGTTTTATGAACTCTTGGTTAAGAAATGAATTTGCAACTTCCTGACCCCTGCCATGTTTGAAATGTAAATTTGTGCCGAAAAAAGCATTTTTTAAGTTTCAAAGATAAGATGTCTAAGATACCCATCAATAGTATGTGTATAAAAACAGAACCACGTAGATGTTTTCTTTGAGTGCTTACTAAGAGCAAGTACAGTTCATGTTTTTAATATAATTTTGCAAACTTAAGATATTTTCAATTGACAATCAAACATATGGTGAAATCAACTGAGAGGTACAGTTTATATTTTTCCTCTGTTTAGTGACTGATTTCACAAAAATAATCCTGTGTTAAGCAGTGACTTGCAAATTTAGCGCTGTAAAATGTTTTGTTTACAAATAAATAATAAATAAACAGGAGGTTGTTGTAGGTTGTCGATGTTTTCGGATAGGTATCTTGTTAGCACTGGGCAGGTGAGATGCGTCGCAGTTCAGGAGGAGGGCTCTCATTCTTATACAGGTTTCATTAACACTACCACTAACAATTATCAGAAATAAACTTACACGATGTACAGTCACATAGCATATCGTAAGGCTATAATGAATACGACATGTTTATTTTAAATCTCAGTAGGCTTTGGCTTATCCAAAGCAGATAAGGTTTAGTGACATGCGGTATTAACTTTTTGGCGTCATCTAATGCGGTGGAAGGAATATTATATCACGCACACGATGAAATTATCATCACGTATGTGTACAACGTTATTTGATGCGGATTCATCCCCGATCAATACCCAGCCGTTGAGAACATTGTGTGAGCACCGCAGACTTCTGCAACATATCGATATGTCTGATACTGAATATAACACGATATTACAGTGGTTAATCCATTGTCGGTATTTATGGTGCATTACTGTCGATCTGGGTTATGCCCTAAGACCTCGATGCCGTTCAAAGATTCAAGTTCTCTGTTAAGTGGGCAGTTTGAATTATACAATGCAGACCCTCTTGTTTAAATAAAGTCAGCCAAGAAGACTACACGTCAATGGTTATTTCTGGTTACGTCCAATCACGGACGGCGGGGAAGCCTAGTGGTTAATGAGTTCGCTCGTCATGCCGAAGACCCGGGTTCGATTCCCGGTTAATCCATTGCCGGTATCAATGTGGCATTATTATCGACCTGGGTTAAACCTTAAGATCTGCTATGCCGTACGTCGATACAATGATTCAAGTTCACTGTCATGTGGGCAGTTTGAATTATACAATGCAGACCCTACTGTTTAAATAAAGTCAGCCATGGAAACGAGTCGTCAATGGTTGTTTCAGGTTTCGTCAGCAATATTGCATCACGGACTAGGGGCGGTGGGGTAGCCTAGTGGTTAAAGCGTTCGCTCGTCACGCCGAAGACCCGGGTTCGATCCCAACGTGGGTACAATGTGTGAAGCCTATTTCTGGTGTCCCCTGCCATGATATTGCTGGAATATTACTAAAAGCAGCCTAAAACCGCTCTCATTCACTCAGTCAATCACGGAGTAAGGAAAAGCCCTCGGGTTAGTTTTCATGGCGGCTCATTTTCTAGGACACTGACTGATTCCAAAATATCTTAAATGTTGTATTCCAATTTGGTAATGACTTATCAAACGTGGATAAATTCATGAAAATGTCCTTATGCCAATTGTCTCTTGCAAAATCACTGAAGGTATTCATATTCGTCCCTGTGGTGATTCCAGGATAGCGTAGACCCCCAAAACATACGTATGCTCGTCATAACAAGCGACTTGGCTGAAACTCTTCATAATTCCCGCTCTGTGTAATGTACCGATCTGAATGTACCGCTCCAGTGATACTCCTTGAACGTGTGCTCACATATTGTGTTAATATGTTGTAAAACTGTTATGTCGGACTGACATCTGGAGGAAATAAAGAATCTCTCTCCCCCCCCCCCCCCCTCTCTCTTTCTCTCTCTACACCCGTACCTTCCTCTTACATTATAAAAGGTTGAGTGAATAAGTGAGTGGGTGAGTGAGCAATATCACGTCAGGGGACACCAGAAATGGGCTTCACACATTGTAACCATGTCGGGAATCGAACCCGGGTCTTCGGCGTGACCCAGTCGTCTAAGGATTCGCTGTGCAGAGTTGCGTCCCTTGGACACTCCAGAAACCTATGATTGTGGGTTCGAATCCCAGTTCGCCCCGATTATGTTTCTAGGTTTATCAGCTCCATACCCGTGCTCGTGGGTTTCACCTAAGTGGTAAACGTCTGACACCTGCATCACTTCGGGCTTTCCTCCCACATTAAGCTGACACGCCGTGATATAACTGGAATACTGTTAAAAGCAGCGTTAAACCCAACTCACTCACTCACTCACTGCGGCGTGACGAGCGAACGCTTTTACCACTAGGCTACCCGGCCGCCCCTTACACAGGATGAAGAATGCGGTTGAGGGTGTGTTGTTGTTATACTATCCAAGCGAGATCATGTCGCCTTGTTCGTAATAACTCGGATATGTGAGTGAGTGAGTGAGTGAGTGAGTGAGTGAGTGAATGAGTTGGCGAGTGGGCGGTTTGGATTTGGGTAAGTGAGTGAGTGAGCGCAATGGCGGCGCCTTTGACTCGGTCAATGTCCTACAGCGTTACGAGGTGACACAAACACCTCTAACATGTAAATATCGACCCGACACTTTGCGATTTACCTGAGCACTTAGTATGCGCATTTAAGTAAAGGATGTTCTGTAGCAATGTCGTCGATAAAAAATCAGTCCCGAAATAACTAATAAATTCTATTAAACTCGATAACAGAGGCACATGGTATGCAATAGGTCAGCCTCCATTTTTAACAAGCAGTGGGCTCAGCAATAGCGACGTGTGACGCTTCGTTGGACTGTATAGTGATGTCACGTGCCCCGAGCCACGTGGCTACTCTCGAAGGGGTCGCAGCAGACAAGTGTTATGTTTATTGTTTGGCGTTGCATGTACATGCATACGGTGCGTTCGATTATTAAAATTTCGGTGACCAGAGTCAATCGAGGTTACCACATTTCTGGCAACCAAGGATAAACAAGGATAAGTAAGGGCAGTATCCGAAATAAAAAACATAATATGCAACCTTACATACAATACAAAATGGCTGCTAGGAGACGGAGAAACAGAACAGCCACGTGTATTGCTATAACGCACAACTAGGACAGGTACACGCGTTTTTCATTGCTTGACAAACCTGCCATTGTACTTTTTTTCTGTTTAATGCATATAAAACAAGACAATTGAAAATAACGCTCACGACATCAAGTCACATGCAAAATCATGCTCAAAGTTGAATATTTAATTCTAAAGTATTTATATCAACATTCGAAAATTAAATTTCATATCAGAGTACACATACACTATCATTACCTAGTTAATTATATTCATTAAAATGTTTTTGTTCATGATTGAATCCATCAAAATGAAAAAATATTCTTTACCGATGACGTCACTTGGAGTATCCACAGTACCGCACCCCAAGGGTTCAGAATATATTGACAACGTCGGTCAACGTAAATCAGTTAACATGAGCTAATACTGGTCTACCAAGGTTGACTTGGGTTATGCCTTGGTCAACACGGGTTCCAGTGGGTTGTCCAGGGTTTTCAAAGCTAACGTAAGCATCAACATTACCTACCGCGTGTACTGCAACCAGCACGGACGACTACAACAAGAGGTCGATGAAGGATGCGTCGTTCGATAAATCACTGAGTACACTGTGACGATTCGTAGTTCAGGACAAATACGAAGAGAGAAATAATTCTTATTAAATAGTGAGCTAAAGATCTGCTGTTTTGAATGATGCTGCAGCTAGGTTAGGGAGCGGTCAGGGGGTCTAGAGGTTTTATGATGCACCAATGCACAGAAAATAATGACCCCTAAGCTTGTCATACCAGAGAGAGAGAGAGAGCTCTTGTTCAAAGTAAGCAAAGCTATACCAGTGAGAACTCTTGTTCAAAGTAAGCGAAGCTAAACCAGTGATAGCTCTTGTTCAAAGTAAGCAAAGCTATACCAGTGAGAGCTCTCGTTCAAAGTAATGGAAGCTATACCAGTGAGAGCTCTTGTTCAAAGTAAGCAAAGCCATACCAGAGAGAGAGCTCTTGTTCAAAGTAAGCAAAACTATGCAAGTGAGAGTTTTGGTTCAAAGTAAGCAAAACTTTACCAGTGAGAACTCTTGTTCAAAGTAAGCAAAGCTATGCAAGTGAGAGTTTTGGTTCAAAGTAAGCAAAACTATACCAGTGAGAGCTCTTGTTCAAAGTAAGCAAAGCTATGCAAGTGAGAGTTTTGGTTCAAAGTAAGCAAAACTATACCAGTGAGAGCTCTTGTTCAAAGTAAGCAAAGCTTTGCAAGTGAGAGTTTTTGTTCAAAGTAAGCAAAACTATACCAGTGAGAGCTCTTGTTCAAAGTAAGCAAAGCTATACCAGTGAGAGTTTTTGTTCAAAGTAAGCAAAACTATACCAGTGAGAACACTTGTTCAAAGTAAGCAAAGCTTTGCAAGTGAGAGTTTTTGTTCAAAGTAAGCAAAACTATACCAGTGAGCACACCCATAAATGCTACAGCATAAACGCAGAAGAACACAATCACTTATAAAACAAAGTCAGGCATGTAAGAAAAACGTTCATAGACAAAGACCCCAAAAGACTTTGCTTTTAAATACTGTCGAGTCCCAATACCTATTGTGGAAGGTCTGCAATATATTAAAAGTTCTAATATTCTACAAGTGGCATCTCCTTTATCCCGCATGATGCATATAAATGCGAAGCTTAAAGAAAAGTATATTTAAGAGTCGGCATCAAGGCTTTAGACAGGAAACTCTTACCTTAGACATGCAACAGAGTAGGTCTTGGCATCGTCTCCCCACCCAGATGAATGCGCGTTCACGTTTTATGCATCCCCTTAATCTACCATGCATAAATAACGCCTCGTGTCAGATTCCTGGGAAATGCCCATTCTGAAGCCGAGGGGAACAAACGAAAGTATGTGAAAGTGAAGCACATTATTTATGTAAACACAAACACCCGTCACGTGTTCCCTAACATGCCCCAGACTAATAGTTTCTTATAAGTTATTATCATTATTTTATCTTATCACAATCTGTCTTTGAAGCGTCGTGCAATGGAATAACTTGGTGTAAACGTCTGACATGACCAGAAATAGAATAATACTAATCGGTCTTAATACGCAAATAGAAGGTAATATCAGCATATGTATCAGGCCATGTACCTGACGCACGTGTGCTGTTGCACATGTTCTCGTAGACAAACATGTTACAGCGTTCAACCAAGGAAAGGCGTTTCGAGAACACGTGGCAGTTATTTTGATGTGTTCGAGCGAATGTGAAATAGTCCCCGACACACGGAAACATTGGTCTGGGTAAAACAAAACGGCAATACTTTGATAGTATAACGAGCGTTGATGTTGTATATTCTCACTCCCAAATTATTACAAATATAGGACATCTCCATGCGTCGAAATTAGCATCAAACATACAACTCAAATATACAGGCAACGCGAAATCATATCGCTCGAATACAGCATTGATTGTCTAGATGTTACGGACATTAACGGAATCCCACGAAACCGTTCATCACGTGCAATACCACACGTGTCCAGTTCGCTTCATGCGGCCATCTCGCAGACGACCCTGCTCAAATGATTTCATTATTGATTTTCAGGGGGATTACGGAGAGCAGCTCCGTATTCACGGAGCTATGACCTTCTCGATGTCGAGTTCATTCATATCTTTTTCTTGGTGAGCTCATTCTGAAACCCCAACAAAAATATTTCAAATGACCCTTAAAACATTAAACCAACTAAATGCAAAATGGAGTGATAACTCAAGAATGGCATATTTCAAGAGACAGTTAAAAAGTAATCGGGGCATACTTGTAACTATAATCCCCGTTTATTCAGGTATATTTTGGAATTATTGACTTGACCAGACCTGAGGTGTACGGACGTAGTGACAACCGTGTCCGATATACAGTGATGTGCATCTTGGTCGATGCGTGTCAATTAGTTTATTGTGTGGAGGGGGTTGGGTGAGGGGATTGCAATCGTTTAGACGCTGCTGAAATATTGCTCTGTGTGGCGTTAAAAAAACCCAAGAAAAAACAACAACTTGCATATTATTCTTCATATACATAATCATCTTCAACAAGAAAAAACTCTCGGAATTTAAATATTATAACGACAGCGCCAAAGCAAAATCAGCCTTGTTTATCTGCCGAAACAGATTTCATTGCAAAATAGTCATTACTTTTTAAATTGTAAACGTTGCTAAGGATATATAGACGCAGGGAGAATAGTAACGTTCTTGTAAATGGAAATTGTTAGAAAACTGACGAAGAGTTTAAATTACTCTTTATGTAGAATCGTGTGTTCTTATAATCTTACTAGGTATTTTGACAATACTCCTGGACATCTGCCTTTGACACAAAGTAAACAAAGTCGGTAATGTTTGCTCTAAGGGTTCACACAGAAATAAAATTAAATTCACTTTTTATGTTCTGAAAAATTATATGTGGGGCGACCCCAAAATTGTTTTCAGAGAATAGCTTGAATGTCCTTGCCCACTGATCGAAAATATATACTCCCTCTAACAAGGCAACAACAGTGTTTTTACATTGTCTGAAGTGTCACTGGACACAACAATTATATTAACACAGTCTGTAATCTAAACAACATGCGCAAGGTGAGTATATACACACATTCAAGTGTACACGGTGATTGTATAGCATAATCAGAGGTATACATGCAGTGAAGTGTATTTCAGCAAACCAAATGTGCAATGTGAGCTTATGTCATAATCAGGGTTATACATACAGTCAAGTATATTTCAGCAAACAATATGTCCAATGTGAGCTTATGTCATAATCAGAGTTATTCATACAGTTCAATATCTTTCAGCAAACAATATGTGCAAGGTGAGCTTATGTCATTAAGAGACTTATACATATAGTCAAGTGTATTTCAGCAAACAATGTGTGCAAGGTGAGCTATTGGCATAATCAGGGTTATACATAAAGTCAAGTATATTTCAGCAAACAATATGTGCAAGGTGAGCTATTGGCATAATCAGGCTTATACATGCAGTTGAGTGTATTTCAGGAAACAATATGTACAAGGTGAGCTTATGGCATAATCAGAGTAATAAATACAGTCAGGTGTATTGCAGCAAACAATGTGTGCAATGTGAGCTCATGGCATAATCAGGGCTATACATACAGTCAAGTATATTTCAGCAAAGAATATGTTCATGAGGATTGTATAGCATAATCAGGGTTATACATACAGTCAAGTATATTTCAGCAAACAACATGTGAAAGGTGAGGTATTGGCATAATCAGGGTTATACATACAGTCAGGTGTATTTCAGCAAACAATATGTGCAATGTGAGCTTATGGCATAATCAGAGTTATACACAGTCAAGTTTATTTCAGCAAAAAATTATGTACACTGATTGTATAGCATAATCAAAGGTATACATGCATTCCAATGTATTTTACCAAACAATGTGTACAAGGTGAGCTTATGTCATAAGGAGGGTTATACGTATAGTCTAGTGTATTTCATCAAACAATATGTGCAAGGTGAGCTTATGTCATAAGGAGACTTATACATATAGTCGAGTGTATTTCAGCAAAGAATATGTTCATGAGGATTGTATAGCATAATCAGGGTTATACATACAGTCAGGTATATTTCAGCAAACAATATGTGCAAGGTGAGCTATTGGCATAATCAGGGTTATACATACAGTCAGGTATATTGCAGCAAACAATATGTGCAATGTGAGCTTATGGCATAATCAGAGTTATACACAGTCAAGTTTATTTCAGCAAAAAAATGTGTACACTGATTGTTTAGCATAATCAGAGGTATACATGCATTCCAATGTATTTTACCAAACAATGTGTACAAGGTGAGCTTATGTCATAAGGAGGGTTATACATATAGTCAAGTGTATTTCAGCAAACAATATGTGCAAGGTGAGCTTATGTCATAAGGAGACTTATACATATAGTCAAGTGTATTTCAGCAAACAACGTGTGCAAGGTGAGCTATTGGCATAATCAGAGTTATACATACAGTCAAGTATATTTCAGCAAACAATGTGTGCAAGGTGAGCTATTGGCATAATCTGAGTTATACATATAGTCAGGTATATTGCAGCAAACAATATGTGCAATGTGAGCTTATGGCATAATCAGGGTTATACACAGTCAAGTTTATTTCAGCAAAAAAATGTGTACACTGATTGTTTAACATAATCAGAGGTATATATGCATTCCAATGTATTTTACCAAACAATGAGTACAAGGTGAGCTTATGTCATAAGGAGGGTTATACATACAGTCAAGTATATTTCAGCAAACAATATGTGCAATGTGAGCTTATGTCATAATTAGAGTTATTCATACAGTTGAATATATTTCAGCAAACAATATGTGCAAGGTGAGCTTATGTCACAAGAAGACTTATACATATAGTCAAATGTATTTGAGCAAACAATGTGTGCAAGGTGAGCTATTTCCATAATCAAGGTTATACATACAGTCTGGTATATTTCAGCAAACAATATGTGCAAGGTGAGCTATTGGCATAATCAGGGTTATACATACAGTCAGGTATATTGCAGCAAACAATATGTGCAATGTGAGCTTATGGCATAATCAGGATTATACACAGTCAAGTTTATTTCAGCAAAAAAATGTGTACACTGATTGTTTAGCATAATCAGAGGTATACATGCATTCCAATGTATTTCAGCAAACAATATGTGCAATGTGAGCTTATGTCATAATTAGAGTTATTCATATAGTTGAATATATCTCAGCAAACAATATGTGCAAGGTGAGCTTATGTCATAAGGAGACTTATACATATAGTCAAGTGTATTTGAGCAAACAATTTGTGCAAGGTGAGCTATTTGCATAATCAGGGTTATACATAAAGTCAAGTATATTTCAGCAAACAATATGTGCAAGGTGAGCTATTGGCATAATCAGGGTTATACATACAGTCGGGTGTATTTCAGCAAACAATATGTGCAATGTGAGCTTATGGCATAATCAGGGTTATACATACAGTCAGGTGTATTTCAGCAAAAAATATGTACAAAGTGAGCTTATGGCATAATCAGAGTAATAAATACAGTCAGGTGTATTTCAGCAAGCAACATGCGCAAGGTGAGCTTGTTGAATAATCAGGATTATACATACAGTCAAGTATATTTCAGCAAACAATATGTGCAAGGTGAGCTATTGGCATAATCAGGCTTATACATACAGTTAAGTGTATTTTAGCAAACAATATGTACAAGGTGAGCTTATGTCATAATCAGAGTAATAAATACAGTCAGGTGTATTTCAGCAAGTAACATGCGCAAGGTGAGCTTGTTGAATAATCAGGATTATACATACTGTCAGGTACATTTCAGGAAAGAATATGTTCATGAGGATTGTATAGCATAATCAGGGTTATACATACAGTCAAGTATATTTCAGCAAACAATATGTGCAAGGTGAGGTATTGGCATAATCAGGGTTATACATACAGTCAGGTGTGTTGCAGCAAACAATATGTGCAATGTGAGCTTATGGCATAATCAGAGTTATACACAGTCAAGTTTATTTCAGCAAAATATTATGTACACTGGTTGTATAGCATAATCAGAGGCATGCATGCATTCCAATGTATTTTACCAAACAATGTGTACAAGGTGAGCTTATGTCATAAGGAGGGTTATACATATAGTCTAGTGTATTTCATCAAACAATATGTGCAAGGTGAGCTTATGTCATAAGGAGACTTATACATATAGTCGAGTGTATTTCAGCAACTAACGTGTGCAAGGTGAGCTATTGGCATAATCAGAGTTAAACATACAGTCAAGTATATTTCAGCAAACAATATGTGCAAGGTGAGGTATTGGCATAATCTGGGCTATACATACAGTCAGGTATATTGCAGCAAACAATATGTGCAATGTGAGCTATTGGCATAATCAGGGTTATACACAGTCAAGTTTATTTCAGCCAAAAAATGTGTACACTGATTATTTAGCATAATCAGAGGTATACATGCATTCCAATGTATTTTACCAAACAATGTGTACAAGGTGAGCTTATGTCATAAGGAGGGTTATACATATAGTCAAGTGTATTTCAGCAAAAAACACGTGCAAGGTGAGCTTATGGCATAATCAGAGTTATACATACAGTCAAGTATATTTCAGCAAACAATATGTGCAATGTGAGCTTATGTCATAATCAGAGTTATTCATACAGATCAATATATTTCAGCAAACAATGTGTGCAAGGTGAACTATTGTCATAATCAGGGTTATACATACAATCAAGTGTATTTGAGCAAACAATGTGTGCAAGGTGAGCTATTGGCATAATCAGGGTTATACATACAGTCAAGTGTATATCAGCAAACAATGTGTGCAAGGTGAGCTATTGGCATAATCAGGGGTATACATACAGTCGGGTGTATATCAGCAAACAATGTGTGCAATGTGAGCTATTGGCATAATCAGGTTTGTACATACAGTCAAGTTTATTTCAGCCAAAAATATGTACACTGATTGTAAAGCATAGTCAGAGGTATACATGCATTCCAATGTATTTTACCAAACAATGTGTAGAAGGTGAGCTTTTGTAATAAGGAGAGTTATACATATAGTCAAGTGTATTTCCGCAAACAACACGTGCAAGGTGAGCTTCTGGCATAATCAGAGTAATACGTAGTGTCAAGTATATTTCAGAAAAGAAATATGTGCAAGGTGAGCTATTGGCATAATCAGGGTTAAACATATAGTCAAATGTATTTCATCAAACAATATTGCCAAGGTGAGCTTATGGCATACTCAGAGTTATACAATGATTCAAATGTATTTCAGCCAACAAAATGTACACTGTATAGCATAATCAGAGGCAACATGTGCAAGGTGGGCTTATGGCATAATCAGGATTATACATACAGTGAAGTATATTTCAACAAACAATATGTGCAAGGTGAGCTATTGGCATAACCAGGGTTATACATACAGTCAAGTGTATTTCAGCAAACAATATGTACCAGGTGAGCTTATGACATAGCCAGAGTTACACACAGATTCAAGAGTATTTCGGCAAACAATATGTACACTGATATATAGCATAATCAGAGTTATACATACAATATGTGCAAGATGAGCTATTGGCACAATCAGGGTTATACATACACTGAGGTGTTTTCAGCAAAGAACATGTGCAAGGTGAACTTATGGCATAATCAGGGTAATATGTAAAGTCAAGTGTATTTCGGCAAACAATATGTTCAAGGTGAGCTTATGGCATAATCAGAGCAATACATAGTGTCGAGTATATTTCAGAAAAAAATATTTGCATGGTGATTGTATAGCATTATCAGTTTTATAGATTCAGTCAAGTGTATCAAACTATATGTGCAAGCTGAGCTTATGACATAGTTGGAGTTATACACAGATTCAAGTATACTTCAGCAAACAATATGTGCAAGGTGAGCTATTGGCATAACCAGGGTTATCCATTCAGTCAAGCGTATTTCATCAAACAATATTGCCAAAGTGAGCTTATGGCATACTCAGAGTTATACAAAGATTCAAGTGTATTTAAGCAAACAATATCTACACTGTATAGCATAATCAGAGGTATACATGCAGTCAAATGTATTATATGAAACAATATGTACCAGGTGAGCTTATGACATAGTCAGAGTTATACACAGATTCAAGAGTATTTTGGCAAACAATATGTACACTGATGTATAGCATAATCAGAATTATACATATAGCCAAATGTATTTCAGCAAACAACATGTGCAAGGTGAGCTATTGGCATAACCAGGGTTATACATACAGTCAAGTGTATTTTATCAAACGATATTGCCAAGGTGAGCTTATGGCATACTCAGAGTTATACAAAGATTCAAGTGTATTTCAGCAAACAAAATGTACACTGTATTGCATAATCAGAGGTATACATGCAGTCAAATGTGTTATATCAAACAATATGTACAAGGTGAGCTTCTGTCATAAGCAGAGTTATGCATATAATCAAGTGAATTTCAGCAAACAATGCGTGCAAGGTGAGCTTAGGGCATAATCAGGGTTATACATACAGTTAGGTATATTTCAGCAAACAATATGTATAAGGTGAGATTATGGTATAAAGAGAGTTATACAAACTTTTAAGTGTATTTCATCAAACAATATGTGCAAGGTGAGCTTATGGCATAATCAGAGTTAAACATCCAGTCAAGAGTATTTCATCAAACAATATGTGCATGGTGAGCTATTGGCATAATCAGAGTTATAAATATATTGGAGGGTATGTCAGCAAAGAATATGTGCAAGGTGAGCTTAAGGCATAATCAGGATTGTACATACAGTCGAGTATTGTTCAGCAAACAAAATGTTCATAGTTATGAATGAAGCACATTTAAGGAACCAATGTGTGGTAGATGGGTTTATTGAGGTATACTTAGAGTCAAGGTTATGTCATAATCAGAGTTATGCATACTGTCCAACGAAGTTCAGCAAATATTGTGTGCAAGGAGAGTATATGGAATATTCAGAGTTATACATGCAGTCAAGTGTATTTCAGCAAACAATATGTGCAATGTGAGCTGATGGCATAATCAGAGTTATACATACAGTCAAGTATATTTCAGCAAACAATATGACCAAGGTGAGCTTATGGTATAATCAGAGTTATACAAACTTTGAAGTGAATTTAAGGAAACAATATGTGCAAGGTGAGCTTATTGCATAATCGGAGTTATACATGCAGCCAAGTGTATTTCAGAAAACAATATGTGCAAGGTGAGCTATTTCCATAATCGTAGTTTTACATTCAGCCAAGTGTATTTCAGAGTTTATGGTGTAATCAGAGTTATACTTGGAGTCAAGCTTATGGCATGATCAGAGTTATACATAGTCAACCTTATTTCAGCAAGGAATGTGTGCAAGTGGAGTACATTGCATAATCAGAGCTATACATGCTGTCAAGCGTATTCCAGCAAACAATATGTACCAGGTGAGCTTATGCCATAATCAGAGTTGTTAACACAGTCAAGCGTGTTTCATCAAACAATATGTACATTGTCATTGTATGCCATAATCAGAGTTTTCAGTACAGTCAAATGTATTTCAGCAAACATGTATCAGAATTATACATACTGCCAAGAGTATGTCAGCAACCTCTATGTACATGGAGAGTACATGACATAATCAGAGTTATGCACACAATAAACTTTCCAGAAACAATATGTCTAAGGTGTGGCTTAAGGCATAATCGGAGTTATACATACAGTGTCATCAAACAATATGTGGAAGGTGTGGCTTATGGCACAATCAGAATTATACATACTGCCAAGAGTATGTCAGCAACCTCTATGTACATGGAGAGTACATGCCATAATCAGAGTTATGCACACAATAAACTTTCCAGAAACAATATGTCTAAGGTGTGGCTTAAGGCATAATCGGAGTTATGCATACAGTTTCATAACACAATATGTGCATGGTGAGAAATTGGCATTATCAGTGTTGTACCCACATTCAAGCGTATTTCATCAAACAATATGGGCATTGTGAGCTTATGGCAAAAATCAGAGATAGACATACAGTCAAGTGTATTTCATCAAACAATATGTGCACGGTGAGCTATTGGCATAATCAGAGTTATACATACAGTCAAGTGTATTTCATCAAGAAATATGTACAAGGTGAGCTTATAGCATAATCAAAGCTATACAAACTTTGAAGTGAATTTCAGAAAATAATATGCGCGAGGTGAGCTTATGGCATATTCAGAGTAAACAAACAGCCACGTGTATTTCATCAAGCAATATGTGGATGGTGAGCTTTTGACATGAACAGAGTTATACATACAGTCAAGTGTATTTCATCAAACAATATGTGGATGGTGAGCTTTTGACATAAACAGAGCTATACATGTAGTCAAGTGTGTTTCAGGTAACAATATGTACATTGTGATTTTATGCCACAAGAAGAGTGCATTAAAGAAAAGAATGTGTGCAAGTTGAGTTTACTGCATCATCAGAGTTATTCATAGAGTGAATCTCATTTATGGAAAGAATGTATGAAAGTTGCGTTTATGGCATAATCAGAGTAATACATGCAGCCATGTGTATTTCTGGAACCAACATGTGCATGGTGAGCTGATTCAGACTTTTAATTCAGTCAAGTGTCAAGGAAACAATGTGTGCAAGTTGATCTTATTGCATAATCAGAGTTATACATGCAGTCAAATGGATTTCATCAAACAATACGTACACGGTGAGCTTATGACAGAACCATAGTTAGACATACAGTCAAGTGTATTTCGGGAACCAATTTGCGCAAGATAACTATTTGGCATGATCAGAATTATACATACAGTGAAACGCAATGTGTGCAAGGTGAGCTTATGCCATAATTAATGTTATACTTACAGCCAGGTGTGTTTCGGGAACCAATTTGTGCAAGGTGAGCTTATGTCATAATCAGAGTAATAAATGGAGACAATTGTCTTTCAGCAAACATTGTGTGTAAGGTGAGCTAATGGCATAATGAGTTTACATAAGGTCAAGTGCTTTTCAGCAAACAATTTTTGCAAAGTGAGCCTCAATATAGTCACAGTTATACATACAGTCAAGCGCATTTCAGCAAATAATGCGTGCAAGATGAGTTTAAGGCATAAACAGAGTTATACATACTGTCAATAGAATTTCAGGAACAATTATGGGCAAGGTGAGCTAATGGCATAATCGGTTATACATAAGGTCAAGTGTATTTCATCAAACAATATGTGGAAGGTGAGCCTATGGCATAGTCAGAATTGTACAAACAGTTAAGCACATTTCAGCAAACAATGTGTGCAAGGTGAGCTTAGGACATAATCAAAGTTATACATACAGTCGAGTGTATTTCATCAAACAATATGAGCATGGCGAGCTAATGGTATAATCAGAGTTATACATGCAGTCAAGCTTAAGATTTAGTGTATTGCAGCAAACAATGTTTGCAAGGCGAGTTAACGTAATATTCAGATTTATAAATGCAGTAAGGAACCAATACGTGCATTGTGAGCTTATGATCTAATATTGACAGTTATGTATTCAGTAAGGTATGTTTCCGCAATGTGTGCAAGGTGAGTTTATGTCATAATCAGAATTATACATGCCCTGAAGCTCATTTCAGCAAACAATGTGTGCAAGGCAAGCTTATGATATAATCAGATGTATACGTGGAGACAAGTGCATGGTGAGCTTATGGCATTATCAGAGTTATACATACAGGCAAGTGTAATTCATCAAACATTGTGTGCCTTGTGAGCTAATGGCAAAATGTTAAAAATACAGTCAAGTGTATTTCGTCAAACAATGTGTGCATGGTGAGCTAATGGCCTTATCAGTGTTATACATGCAGTCAGGTATGTATCAGCCAACAATATGTCAAATGTGAGCTTATGGCATAAACATAGTTATATATACAGTCAAGCGTATTTCATCAAACAATATGTGCATGGTGAGCTGAATCAGACTTTTAATTCAGTCAAGTGTCAAGGAAACAATGTCTGCAAGTTGAGCTTTTGGCATAGCCAGAATTATACAGACGGTGAAGCGCATTTCAGCAAACAATGTGTGCAAGGTGAGCTTATTGCATAATCAGAGTTATACATGCAGTCAAATGGATTTCATCAAACAATACGTACACGGTGAGCTTATGACAGAACCATAGTTAGACATACAGTCAAGTGTATTTCAGGAACCAATTTGCGCAAGATAAGTATTTGGCATGATCAGAATTATACATACAGTGAAGCGCATTGTGTGCAAGGTGAGCTTATGCCATAATTAATGTTATACTTACAGCCAGGTGTGTTTCGGGAACCAATTTGTGCCTGTAATAAATGGAGACAATTGTCTTTCAGCAAACATTGCGTGTAAGGTGAGCTAATGGCATAATGAGTTTACATAAGGTCAAGTGCTTTTCATCAAACAATTTTTGCAAAGTGAGCCTCAATATAGTCACAGTTATACATACAGTCAAGCGCATTTCAGCAAATAATGCGTGCAAGGTGAGCTGATGGCATAATCGGTTATACATAAGGTCAAGTGAATTTCATCTAACAATATGTGCACAATGAGCTGATGGCATAATCGGTTATACATAAGGTCAAGTGTATTTCATCAAACAATATGTGGAAGGTGAGCTTATGGCATAATCAGAATTGTGCAAACAGTTAAGCACATTTCAGCAAACAATGTGTACAAGTTAAGCTTAGGACATAATCAGAGTTATACATACAGTCGTGTGTATTTCATCAAACAATATGAGCATGGTGAGCTAATGGTATAATCAGTGTTTTACATGCAGTCAAGATTTAGTGTATTGCAGCAAACAATGTTTGCAAGGCGAGTTAACGTAATATTTAGATTTATACATGCATGAAAAGTGTATTTCAGGAACCAATATGTGCATGGAGAGCTTATGATCTCATATTGAGAGTTACGTATTCAGTAAAGTATGTTTCCGCAAACAATGTGTGGAAGGTGAGTTTATGTCATGATCAGAATTATACATTCCCTGAAGCTCATTTCAGCAAAAAATGTGTGCAAGCCGAGCTTATGATATAATCAGATGTATACGTGGAGACACGTGCATGGTGAGCTAATGGTATAATCATAGTTGTACATACAGGCAAGTGTATTTCATCAAACATTGTGTGCCTTGTGAGCTAATGGCATAATCAGAGTTATACATACAGGCAAATGCATTTCATGAAACAATATGTGCATGGTGAGCTAATGGCATAATCAGATTTATACATTGGGTCAAGTGTATTTCATCAAACAATGTGTGCAAGGCAAATGTATGGCACAATTTTAGTTATAAATACAGTCAAGTGTATTTCGAAATGTGTGCATGGTGAGCTAATGGCCTTATCAGTGTTATACATGCAGTCAAGTATGTTTCAGCCAACAATATGTCAAATGTGAGCTTATGGCATAATCATAGTTATATATACAGTCCAGTGCATTTCATCAAACAATATGAGCATAGCGGACTCATGGTATAATCAGAGTTATACATACAGCCAAGTATGTTTCAGCAAACAATTTGTGCATTGTGAGCTTATAGCGCAATGAGAGTTAAACATGCAGTCAAGTGTATTTTAGAAAAAAAAATAGTTTCGGAAGTTTCAGCAAACAATTTGTGCAAGGTGAGCTTATGGCACACTCAGATTTATACATACAGCCAAGTGTATTTCGGGAACTAATGTGTGCAAGGCGAGTTTTTAGCACAATCAGAGTTAAACATGCATATAAGTGTATTTTAGAAAAAGGATAGTTTCGGAAGTTTCAGCAAACAATTTGTGCAAGGTGAGCTTATGGCACACTCAGATTTATACATACGGTCAAGTGTATTTCGGGACCTAATGTGTGCAAGGTGTGTTTTTGGCATAATCAGAGTTATACAATTTTTGCAAGGCGAGTTTATATCATAATCAGATTGAGACATACAGTCAAGCGTTTTTCATCAAACAATTTGTGGAAGGTGAACTTATGGCACAATCAGAGTTATGCATACAGCGAAGCATTTTTCGGGAACCAATATGTGCAAGGCGAGTTCGTAGCATAATCAGAAGTATGATGAAGCATAGAAGGTGAGCTTATGGCATAATTAAACATATGAGGCAAGTCTATTTCAGAAAACAATTTGTGCAAGGTGAGCTTATGGAACAATCAGATTTATACATACGGTCAAGTGTATTTCGGAAACTAATGTGTGCAAGGCGAGTTTATAGCACAATCAGAGTTAAACATGCAGTCAAGTGTATTTTAGAAAAAGAATAGTTTCGGAAGTTTCAGCAAACAATTTGTGCAAGGTGAGCTTATGGCACAATCAGATTTATACATACGGTCAAGTGTATTTTGGGAACTAATGTGTGCAAGGTGAGCTTATGGCATCATCAGAGTTATACATGCAATACACATGGAGTACACATGCAGTACACATGGGGTACACATGGAGTATACATGCAGTCAGGTGTATCAAAGCAAAGTGGTACTGCAAAGGAAGAACCTGAAACTTCAGGAGCTGTGTTTGTATTAATTTGTTAATCGGTTAACACCACACTGGCTCCGTAACGGCGTTTTGGGAATAATGGTGTCTGCAGCCTTCGAAATAGCCCGAGACTTCTAAATTGTGCTGAAGACAAGTAAAAATCCTCTGGTTGTCCTCATGTTGACAAGTAGCATTTGAGGGCTGTGATTCTGAACTCAGTGCTTCGGGTTTTTCAGGTTTGCTACAACTGGGAACTGAATAAAACTGACAGACAATGTAAACATACTTAACGTTCTGTCACGTTCAGCCAGCTACAAACTCTGGGGACGGAATAGTGAAATAAGATTGACACTTGTGTTGAAACAAAGACTTTCGGCTGGTCTAGACCAGACAATCCAGTAATTGATATCAGGATCCTCGCAACTGGGATACGATGACATGCAGTCAACCCCTCGTACGAGGATCACAGGTTGCTATAGGACTATGGGTTTTAACCAGATAGCTCAAGCATTTGAAACTTTAGAAGGATGTCTAGCGTTAGACCAAGAAAAGAATTGTTTGTAAAAACAATGGAAACAGTATCGAAATGTGAAACATCGCTAGTTCTTGGTATCTGAAACACTGCTTTGACAAGTAGAAAACAAATTCGAACTTCGACATCTTAAAGGATCTCAGAAGCAACACGACCCAGAGAATTGAAACTAAAAACTGTGTAGGACCATAATGTGTTTTAGATGTGATTAACACATCATGCCATGGCGTAGGGTAACGTCTGAGAAAACACTGTATTCTGGTTGTTTAAAGTCTCACGCAAATTGCTTTCCTCATATACCATGCCTACGTGTTGCGAACTGCAGAGCTCCATATACCTTTTTGAGCATTTGAGTTTTGACGCTAGGGTTTCTTTTTCAATTGATCACTCCATTGTGTTTTCCCAAAAAACTAGTGAACATTTTAAGATTAAAAAAATGAAATGATGTTTTAGATGTATATAACTGTTCTAAACGCTGCTTATCTGTAGCTCTGGAATTGATATAATCAATGTTATCCACGTCATGTGAATAATATGTAAATATGTTCACGTGTTCGCGTGCGCGTGCGTGTGCTTGTACTGATCTTATGTCGGTTTTATAGTGCTAGTCCACTGAGTTACCATGCCGCAGTCTAACATGAACACCCCACTCATACACAGTATACTGACGCCGAGCCGACAAGTCCTTGTTGAGTGAGTGGGTGAGTGAGTGAGTGAGTTGGGTTTAACGCCGCTTTAAAAATATTCCAGTTATATCGCGGCGTGTCAGCTTAATGTGGGAGGAAAGCCCGAAGTCATGTAGGTCTCAGACGTTTACTACTTCGGTGAAACCCACGAGCACGGGTATGGTGCTGACAAACCTAGAAACATAACCGGGGCGAACTAGGATTCGAAACCACAATCATAGGTCTCTGGCATGTTCAAGGGACGCAACTCTGCACAGCAAATCGCGGCGCCTTAGACGACTGGGCCACCCGTGCCCCCAGTTCTTGTTGAAGCACCAGGGGATCGAACCACTGACCTTCCGTCCTCTGAGCAGACGTTCTACCCACTGGACCACGGAGGAGTTGATGGCTGTAGATGTTTACCCCTTGGATGAGAAGAAATGGCTGTACCAAATATACAGATGAAATGAAGAATGTTGCACTAAAGAACATTACATTGAGATCATATTACCTTTCACGTCAGTATACTGCATTACACATGCAAGTAATGTAATATCATATTATTGGCAGGCACACTTTTTTTATGGGAACAGATATCAGAACGTGGAACGTTTAGCTCACTTGAAACGTACCGTGTGTGCAACATTGCATTGTTGCTGGAGGTTATTTTAAGAAAAGGAAATGTGCCAAACCATTGGCATTTAGAATTGAGGCGAACGCAGATTACCTTAAAATAATAAATAATAAACGCAGATGTTTGCAATCTGATGAAACAGTTATATCTAAAAATCACGAGTCGCCGAGGACACGTGTTGAGTGCATGTGTACTTGTAACCTGTATCTAGTCCCCATTTCTAGGTCTCTAGGTTTCTCAGCACGTTGAAGGCTCGCAGGTGGTCTTCGATAATCTGTCGTAAACGCATCGACGTCGTCATCAATATCAACGTATATTGCGCGCCGTTATGATTTGTCTGTGTGTGTGTGTGTGTGTGTGTGTGTGTGTGTGTGTGTGTGTGTGTGTGTGTGTGTTGGTTGAAAAAGGGAGTGTAATGTAAGTTTGAGCTCCCTCCCCAATTGAAATGTGCTGAATATAATTGTTGCGAAATCTGTTCGTCTTGAATTGTATGCAAGATTAATGAAAAACAAAGAATAGTGTGTCAGTCAGTACTGTGGGAGGATAGACCGAGTGTGTGTGTGAGTGAGTGATTATTGTTTTACTCCGCTTTTCAGCAATATTCCAGCAATATCACGACGGGGTCACCAGAAATGGGCTTTATTGTATCTATCTAATCGAACCAATAGAATGATAGTTGTATTCTGTTTGGTGAAATATTCCCCAATAAGTTAAAGGTGAAATATTCCCAATACATTAAAGGTGAAATGTTCCCCAATAAGTTAAAGGTGAAATATTCCCCAATAAGTTAAAGGTGAAATATTCCCCAATAAGTTAAAGGTGAAATATTCCCCAATACGTTAAAGGTGAAATATTCCCCAATACGTTAAAGGTGAAATATTCCCCAATACGTTAGGTGAAATATTCCCCAATAAGTAAAAGGTGAAATATTCCCCAATAAGTAAAAGGTGAAATATTCCCCAATAAGTTAAAGGTGAAATATTCCCCAATAAGTAAAAGGTGAAATATTCCCCAATACGTTAAAGGTGAAATATTCCCCAATACGTTAAAGGTGAAATATTCCCCAATAAGTAAAAGGTGAAATATTCCCCAATAAGTAAAAGGTGAAATATTCCCCAATAAGTTAAAGGTGAAATATTCCCCAATAAGTAAAAGGTGAAATATTCCCCAATACGTTAAAGGTGAAATATTCCCCAATACGTTAAAGGTGAAATATTCCCCAATACGTTAAAGGTGAAATATTCCCCAATACGTTAAAGGTGAAATATTCCCCAATACGTTAAAGGTGAAAAATGATGTAATAAAATACATTTCCACTTCTGATGCGATGTCCTGTTACCAACACCGGGGTCTAAGATAAGTTGGAGACGTCCGGCTTTTTACGGGGAAACTATTAACTTCCTGTGTAGTTTGTGAGACTAATTTGTACATTAGTCTATGAAGAAATGTGGAAATTGGCAAAATTGGATTGCAAAATCGAAACAAGCCAAGTTAAGTTAAGGTTCAGGTTTATCGATTATCTAATATAGTTTAATTATAGTCAAAGAGTCAATTCTCTTCCACTGATTTCCCTACCTGAACTAGAAATAAAAGAGACTCGTCTTTTTCATATTTAAATCTTTGGATACAGACTCTCCACAAGACTGTATGACAAGAAGGATGACTTTAACCTTCCAATAGTCACCTTTACCTTCATGCAGCTCCAGCCTTTGGTGTCTTCGGTGACGTTTGGCTGACACAACTATTGACTGAAATTTCGACTAAAGCCTTGTCTGCGTTTCGCACCAGTTCCAAGATTCCTCACAACGCTGACAGATTTGTGCTAATCTATTCTGAAGGCTAAACTGGTTCAAGACAATGGCAATATTATCGTCGTATCGATCCATCGTTAAAGCTGATTCAGTTCCAGAAATATACCCCAGTCGCAGGACACATTCTCCATTCACGGGTTTACACGAGACAAAAAGATGGATTTTACACACATGAAACAAACGCAAAAACAGTAAGAAATGCATACGTCGGCCTGATTTGAATATGATTTCCGATATGAACTAACTTTGGGTGTTTATTTCATATAAATAAAGCGACAAAATCCTTCCCATATCCAATAGAAATCTCTACATAAATCGATTGTACGATTCCGACTGAACATGTTGAACATATTATGAACATGTGTTTATGACTCACTATCAAATAGTAATGATACCAGGTGTTCGCGAAAAGGTGAGCGTATCCTGCCCCACCGGTGGCCTACGCAAACGCACGATCGTCATTAATATTGAGAACGGATTTAAAGTAATGTCAACGCATGACTTCCGTTCATACCGCAGTAAATTCGTGCTCATGGCGTATTTCAAACACATGTCTGTTGATTGTCAAAGGTTAAACAATTTCTGACTATTTTCTAATTTTAAAAAGAGCGGATTTGGTATTGCCAAAAGTGGTTTACACGAATAATAAATATGATGTAAAAGTCATAGTTTGGGTCTTTTTATTCCGAGTTCTACAAAGGAATGATTATATGCATATGTGCGTGCGTGCGTGCGTGCGTGCGTGCGTGCGTGCGTGCGTGTGTGTTTAGAAAAGACACGTGTTCCCGGTTTCACGGTTCCCCAGTGGGCTCAATCACTTATTCTTTTGTCTATAATTTCGTCCAATCCAAATATATTCAGACAATTAATACTTGATTATCTCAATATTGCATTATTTCGCTTTGATAGATACAGCAGGGTGCAAGAGTTATTGATTGGAAAGATTGAACATGATATGTTTCAGCTGACATGTTGTAACTTGGAAGCCCTTGGTGTGGATGAGTGCCCATACTAATATATAGACTGAGATCATTATAGATCATAATGGATCATATTAGCTGAGATAAGGATAGAGTTCGGGTTTTGTGAAAATAGTATTGTAATACAAAAGGAAACCCGTAGTTTGCATGATACTTAGGTACTCAGTATATGATATATTGCTATAGTGTCTTCAGTCGACATTTCACGGACATTTCATCGTTGTTGGAACACAAGATATGCATGCAATGAGGATAAGAGAAGAAAGTATTCTTTGATGAGCGACGCAAGAACCAACGAGAACAACTTAACTTATCCTGGCTTACCCCGGATATTACCTTAGATGTGTGGGCTTTAGGTATGTTCAGATGGATAAGTTATAATGGATTTTCAGTTTTCATTTAACGTTTACAGACATATTAATTCTGAACGTCATCCAATTTTTACAAACCTTGTATATTATTGTATCGACTTATTCAATGTCAGCAGATGTGTGACTTAGAATTTCCTTTGTAAACACAAACTAGGACTAAAAGGCTATTTGTCGACCAAACACTAGAATTAGTAACCGTTCATGTATTTATAAAGGACCGACTACTTACTATGCTGGACAAAGAGATGGGGGCAGTCATTCTAGATGTCAAAGGTACTTAAACTCTGTGTCATATATTCACACCATTTACGTAATATTATACACAAAAAATACGGTTTAAGGTAACCGTGGGATGGCTTGTTTTCATCAGGAGTCTGGACATGCTTCACAAGAGGACCATCAGACAAATAAATGTGTGCAAAAGTGCACAATCCAATTCTATCATGAAGCGCCTTCACGTTAATCAAACCAGGCCCTCTCATTATAACTGGGAGCGATTGGGGAAAGAGCCAGCGTGGTGGGATCTATTGTCTGATTATCAATATTAGTATTTACAGATTAAAATAACAAAATGCAGCAAAGAGGGTTTGGGTGATCCTGGCACAGACAAGCTGGTTAGGCTAATCATCCGTTCAGGGCCCTCGCCCCCTCCAAACGCAGCCCAGACAGCGAATGAGACTTCTCTCAGGAAGCGCTGGCTGGTCAAACAAACCCTGAACTTTTCGGAGAACGTGAAGATTCCCCAACACTGCAGCCTTCTGCATTACCCAGACTGTCAGAAGGGCTGTATTCAAGGTAGCAAACCCGGGCACTCTCCCAATGTCAGTAAACAGATTTGGAGGTACCAAACCTATGGCACCGAGAACAATGGGGAGTCGGACAACTTGGTATTTGGGATGCAAGCGTGACATTTCGAAAACGAGGTCTGCATAATTGCCATGTTTTCCTGAATCTTGTCAATCACATTATTGTCTAAAAGGACATATAATTCAATAATATAAATGATTTCATTGGATTTATCAAAAGAGACAAGGTCAGGTCTGTTGGCCTGGATACGCCTGAGGCTTTCCCATCTGGAGGTCAAGCAGATTGTCTTGTATAGATTGATGAACCTAAGGTATTTTCTCACAACTGTGTCAAACTCCTTGTAGGAACAACTTTCACTTGAAGGCAACGATAAAGTCATGGTTGCCATGTCAACGAAACAGCGTCAACGATGTCATGATATTGAATGGGGAGATATGGCAATCTCCTGCCACGGGAACCGCTACGATGATATAGTGTTTGCATCGTCTGACTTGTGTCCCCTCAGAACTGTAACATGATTCAGAAACATGATTATCAGTATCAATACTTAAGATTCATTCGTTGTTATTTACGTTCTGTATTATGAATATTGGGCCAAAATAAAACTCGTTTAAAATATTTTTTTATAATATCATTTAAGTAGGGTTCATTTGAATTCCTCGAGATATACACGAACTCATTCGATTAGCTGACTGAAAATAGACACTCGCCACCACTAGACGGAGATCAGCCGTATGTATTCACAGGAGAACGCAGTGTGCACCCGAACTAACGATGTGTTCCGTGAGAACGGGAAGAGTGCGTGCGTGCGTGCGTGCGTGCGTGTGTGTGTGTGTGTGGGGTGGGGGGTGGGGTGTTTACGCCGCTTTTAGCAATATTCCAGCAATAACACGGCGGGGGACATCAGAAATAGGCTTCACGCTTTGTATCCATGTCGGGAATCAAACCCGGGTCTTCGGCGTGACGAGTGAACGATTTAACCACTAGGCTACCCGACCGCCCCCCGTGCGTATCTGAATGAGTGTTTGTTTGTTGTTTAACGCCACACTCAATATTCCAGCTATAATACGACAGTCTGTAAATAATGGAGTCTCGACCAGACAATCCAGTTGTATACATCATAAGCATCGATCTACGCAATTTCAGGTTTGACAATATTACGGCGTAAGATTGCGTAGACCGATGCTCAGGATGTTAATCACTGGTTTGTTTGGTCTAGAGCCAACTTATCACAGACCGCTGTCATAAAGCTGGAATATTACTGAGTACGTCCTGAGTACGGCTTTAAACAACAACCAAATGTGATATCTCTCTCTCTCTCTCTCTCTCTCTCTCTCTCTCTCTCTCTCTCTCTCTCTCTCTCTCTCTCAGCGAATCCAGCCATTCGCTCCAAATAGGCTTACATTTGAACAGGAGACTTGCAATAATGTATATGTACTGTTTCTATTTACTCAACAGTCCAGAGCGTATTTTTTTTTTCAATCATATTCTGGGACGCCTTGATCATTCCCTGAATGATCAACTCGTCGGTCCCTAACCAGCATTAATATCCCTCCTCCAATTTGTGCTCTCCATACAGATTGCTCTCAGACCCTTACCACTGTTCTCCTACAGTATTATGAGACATACCAGTGTCACTCACCCCCAAAATGAATATTCTTGTAGCGTTTAAGCTCACAGCACGTGTCGCAGTAAGGCGCTGCCACACATGATGACAAGCCAAGGACTGTGCTGAAGATCAAGGCTTAAAATACTCATCGCTTTTCTGTGAGGTACTCCTAGACACATTTGAATATCAAGCTGAGATTCAGCTGCTGCAAGTACAGTATTGTCATTTGGTATCGATTTTATCATTTTATGAGCGCTTCCGTCGAAAATATCGCAAATCAATAGTAGAACAATGATGGTTGTCATGGGAGGTCAACTTTCAGCCATTACAGCACGTGTAGGCGTGCATGTGAGTTGGCGAGTAGTGCTCGGCCACTCACACGGCCTAGTTAATGCTGTCAGGTGAAGAAGAAGTCGTTTTATGGTTGAAGCAAGTTATAGCATGACCTTAGCCAAAGTTGATACTGCAAATTAAGGTTGTTGGGTTTTTTTTCTGTGAAGAATGCTGAATATGGTGCATGTATTTGAAAAGAGGATAAAAAGAAAACAGTACCCTTCAATGTAAGCTTAGAATTAGCATATTCCAAAATAAATTCAAATCTATAAAGAAAATGTATGTTGATATGTTGAAGGCTTCGCTTAATCTAGGTGATGGCAAGACGTCATTACATGGTGAGCTTATACTTGGCCAAACGTTGGTGGTTTTAACGATGTTACGTCTTGATCAAACGCGTGCACTTGATTAACTGTACATCTTGCATGCAGGAATTATCTTTTTAGATTTAGATGTAACCATGAACAGATCACAAATATGTTGCCTTTCCAACATGAGTGAGTGAACAGAACAGAACAATGTTACCTACATGTTGCTACAGAACAGTGTTACCTACATGAAGCGAGAGAACAATGTTACCTACATGTAGCCACAGAACAATGTTACCTACATGTAGCCACAGAACAATGTTACCTACATGAAACTTCAGAACAATGTTACCTACATGAAACTTCAGAACGGTGTTACCTACATATAGCTACAGAACAATGTTACCTACATGAAGCGACAGAACCATGTTACCTATATGAAGCGACAGAACAATGTTACCTATATGAAGCGAGAGAACAATGTTACCTACATGAAGCGACAGAATAATGTTACCTACATGAAGCGACAGAACAATGTTACCTATATGTAGCTATTGAACAGTTTTACCTACACGAAGCGACAGAACAATGTTACCTTCATGAAGCGACAGAACAATGTTACCTATATGAAGCGACAGAACAATGTTACCTACATGAAACTTCAGAACAATGTTACCTACATGAAACTACAGAACGGTGTTACCTACATATAGCTACAGAACAATGTTACCTACATGAAGCGACAGAACCATGTTACCTACATGAAGCGACAGAACAATGTTACCTATATGAAGCGACAGAACAATGTTACCTATATGAAGCGACAGAAAAATGTTACCAATATGAAGCGACAGAACAATGTTACCTACATGAGGCTACAGAACAATGTTACCTACATGAAGCGAGAGAACAGTGTTACCTACATATACCTACAGAACAATGTTACCTACATGGAGCGACAGAACAATGTTACCTTCATGAAACTTCAGAACAATGTTACCTACATGAAACTTCAGAACGGTGTTACCTACATATAGCTACAGAACAATGTTACCTACATGAAGCGACAGAACCATGTTACCTACATGAAGCGACAGAACAATGTTACCTATATGAAGCGACAGAACAATGTTACCTATATGAAGCGACAGAACAATGTTACCTACATGAAGCGACAGAACAATGTTACCTACATGAAGCGACAGAACAATGTTACCTACATATAGCTACAGAACATTGTTATCTATATGAAGCGACAGAACAATGTTACCTACATGAATCTACAGAACATTGTTACCAATATGAAGCGACAGAACAATGTTACCTACATGAATCTACAGAACATTGTTACCAATATGAATCGACAGAACAATGTTACCTACATGAATCTACAGAACGATTTTACCTATATGAAGCTACAGAACAATGTTACCTACATGAATCTACAGAACAATGTTACCTACATGAAGCGACAGAACAATGTTACCTCCATGAAGCTGTAGAACAGTGTTACCTACATATAACTACAGAAACATGTTACCTATATGAAGCGACAGAACATTGTTACCTACAGGAAGCGACAGAACAATGTTACGAACATGAAGCGACAGAATAATGTTACCTACATGAAGCGACAGAATAATGTTACCTACATGAAGCGACAGTACAATATTCAGTACAGGAAGCGACAGAACAATGTTATCTTCATGAAGCGACAGAACAATGTTACCTACATATAGCTACAGAACAATGTTACCTACATGAAGCGACAGAACAGTGTTACCTACATATAGCTACAGAACAATGTTACCTATATGAAGCTACAGAACAATGTTATCTACATATAGCTACAGAACAATTTAACCGACATGAAGCGACAGAAGAATGTTACCTACATGAAGCCACAGATTAATGTTACCTACACGAAGCTTCAGAACAATGTTACCTATATGAAGCTATAGAACAATGTTACCTACATATAGCTACAGAACAACGTTACCCATATGAAGCGACATAAGAATGTTACCTACATGTATCTACAGGTTAATGTTACCTACATGAAACAACAGAACAATGTTACCTACACGAAGCTACAGAACAATGTTACCTACATGAAGCGGCAGAACAATGTTACCTACATGTTACCTTTCTAGTATAGTATATAAACTTATGTTTCAAATGTCCAATGCAAATCCAGATTACCATTTCCCACTATCAAAAGAAGTAAAATGCATTCTTCAAAATATAGGCTTTAATTACATTTGGCTGTCTCAAACCTTTATTAGTGCCGCATGGTTGAAACAAAATGTGAAACATGTTCTCATTGATAATTTTCTGCAAAGATGGCGAGAATCAAATAAAAATCCATCTAAAGGTTACTGTTATAACATGTTTAAAGAGTTAAAATCTCTAGAACCTTATTTACTAGAACTACCAATCACCTTACGCATCTCTCTTGCTCGTTTTAGAACAGCAAATCATAGATTACCCATTGAAACAGGAAGATGGTATAATATTGTGAGAGAGGAAAGAAAATGTACATTGTGTAAAAAGTAAAAAAATTATATGTGATGAAATGCACTTTTTATTAGAATGTCCAAAACTCTCAGAAATTAGAAACAAGTTTTTGCCTCAATACTACTGTATGTATCCTTCTGCCGTAAAATTCTCTCATTTGATGTCCATTACTTATAAGCCAACTCTATTAAAACTGGCGAGTTATATAAGATCATGTATGGAAATGTTCCACTGACATGTTTTCTTCATTGTATCTACTTCCTGTGTCCAATTACATCTCTGTATCACTGCCGTGATTTACGAGAATAAACATCATTCGATTTTAAGCGACAGAACAATGTTACCTACATGAAGCGACAGAACAATGTTACCTACATGAAGCGACAGAACAATGTTACCTATATAAAGCGACAGAACAATGTTATGCAAACATGATAGATTATCAAGAACACATTGTAACCACCCAAATCAACCACCACGGATTCCGCGAACAAATTTTCGGCTGAGATTCACCATATGGCCTCCGGGGTCCCCTGGTGTGATGTTGCCAGAATATTGCTAACAGTTGCATCGAATTCATCTCATTTGTACACGGAAACCGAATGTGAAATTGCAAACGTGTATATGTTTGAATGTCGCCTGTCGTTTGACGTCACACACACACGTGAGCTGGTTGTCAAGGAAGCGATATACAAGACGTTAGTGTTATTTCGAGGAACAATAATGCATGTCATGGTCTTGGGTTTTCAAATATCAAAATTCAAATGGAGTTCGCCTACGGTTAGTTGTTGATCAATGGGAAAATATCACAGTTGGATGATAGCAGTGTACTTAATCATGGTACGAAAAAAAACATATTTCGTTTACTAACGCGTCGTTAAATAATTAAATGATAATAATATACTGAACAACAAAAGATCCTGTGACATTGAATCAGATTTTATGCAAAGTTATGTCTTTAACCAAATCTGAAACAATTTCGGTTTGAAACAGATAAAAGACTCTTGTAAGTGTTCAAAAGGTTAAATTTGCCATACTGACTTGTGATTTCCTAAAAAAAAAACATGAACATGCCAAAATGTCAATTTACACATCAATAGCGTGTGTCCACCTGTGGTTGCGATGCAAGCAACACATCTTCTCATGAAATGGACCAGGAGTCGCACAAAGTCCTGTGGGATATCTGTCCATATCTGCTGGAGCATGTTTCAAAGTTCCTGGAGTGTCTGTGGAACACGTGGTTGACGTTGAAGGCGCCGATCCATCTCATCCCACATGTGCTCGATTGGTGAGAAATCGGGGGAGCGAGCCGCCCAGGGGATGACATTCACGTTGTTTTGTTGAAGAGAATCCTGAACAAGCCGAGCAATATGAGGACTACTTCCATATTGCTGGGAACCCCTGGGAATTCTCAAGCACGAATGAATAAAGAATCGTTGTTTCTCATAATTTAAACACTTTAATCTTGAAATCAGCATTTCAGCATACGGTAGATAAGGCAGAGAGTATGCCTTTATGTCCCTTCACGAATGTCATCACTACGACGCGTCCTAGTCAACAAAACGAAGAAATACACATCCAAACTATCGTTTCGATCCTGTTAAGACTGACACTGAAAGCCTACAGCAATCTATGAATTTACCTTAGTATCTTTTTGACCCATCTTTATAATAACCTTTGAATGATCGGCCAACTTATCAATGATGACCAACACTTGAAATCGCCATAGGTTGAATAGCAACTTTGGCAATGCCTCCCGTCGCGTTTGTCGTGTCAGCCATTTTGACGTCATGACCTTATTGTAAATTAATTACGACGCGCTGTCACAGAGATACTTACTGGGGTAGTTACTAAGTTCATAAGTTCCTAACCTTTCTTTTAATCATGAAAATTGAAATTCGGCACTCTAATGAAACTCCAAAGCTTGGCTACTCATGATGTAACCAAGATGGCGCGTGTTTGGAATCGTTTGCTGGTTTTAGAATGTTATGAATGTATGGTATTGTGTGTATGGGGTGTCGCGGTTTAGAACGGTTCGTTGCGAGGGTGATAGAATTGTCAAGGTCAATCATATGTTTGAGTACAAGCGATAAACAACGTTGAACTACAGTCGGCCTTCTCGTTCCCTTCAAAAGCATCCTTATGGTGAGGCATTGGAGTAATAATGTTTTAAGCGATCTTCATTGAAGGCCTAAGACACTGGAATTGCCATTCGTAAAGTAGTATTGCTTGTTTGTGTCTATGCTATGTTTGTACGAGCAAAAAAAAATATCATGCTTTCATTTTTGAAAATGTGTTATTCAACCGTGATGCCATTAAACCGGAAGTGCATATAACGTTTTTATTAATGTAGCCCGTTTCGTGAGGCATTATCTTTTAATGGAAGACTGCTCACATCATGGAATGTCCCCAACGGGAAGTAATAACACTCGTCCGGTTGACCTATACTTTATTATTAAAGTAGATCAATGCATAGGACTTTCTGTTTTAGAGTTGCCTTGTGGACGTGTGCTCCCAAACCGGATGTACAGTCAATAACCCGGTTTTTTCCAAGTGGATGGTACTGTGTATTAAATAAATTGGTAAAGTCAGCTGTCACCTGATTTCGTGAAATCAGAATAGTTCATGATACATGTTTCTAATGTTTACGTTTTGTGACAGACAGGTTAATTGAAAACGTTCTAAAGTCCTATACGAGGGCTGGTAAAAAAAATTCTAAGCCTGACTAACTAGTCAATGTTGTACATTGTTTGAGTAGTTCATTGTAAATGTATTTGGTCTGTTGATGCCGTTTGTATATTAGTGACAGCCAGTTGAACGTGATAGGGGTCCAAATGGACACGGGAATGGAAAAGAACGAGTACCGAGTGTTTAACTTTAGAGAAAAATACTCCCCAAGAAATTCGTGACCGCATGTCACAGGTGTATAGGGATAAGTGACCTTCCTATTCCACTGTTAACCACTTGTCAGCTCTGTTTAAGGCTGGGAGAACAAGCCTTGATGATGACCCTAGGTCTGGACGTCCATCAACTTCCACCAATGAAGATTTAATCAAGGAGACAGAAAACCCTATACTGTCAGATAGACGTATTACCTTTACTGAACTTGAGGAAGACACAGGTCTAAGCAATGGATCCATTGAAACTTTTAGTCACGAACATTTACAGATGAATAAGGTACCTGCTCGTTTGGTGCCAAAAAAGAACTGACATTGTCAGAGACAATTTAGAGCTAATTGAGGATCATTTCGTCAAATTCAAAAAGAAATTAGTAACGGGTGATGAAACATGGGTTTACCACTATGATCCCGAGTCAAAACGGCACCAAAGAAATTCAAGTCTTCAAGATCAGTGAAGAAAGTTATGGCCACTGTATTCTGGGATGCAAATGGTGTGATCCTTCTTGATTACTTAGAAAGTCAAAAGACGATTACCTGTGCCTACTATGCTGATTTGCCTGAGAGATTCTATCAAAATAAAGAGGCGAGGAATGCTGACTGCTGGAGTTCTACTATTTCATGACAATGCCTCATCTCACACCTCTCGACTTGCAATGGCTGCTTCGGCTCCTGTGCGACAATGTGGATTCGATGAGCTTCCACACTCTCCATAGACCGCTTCCATGGTCTGGTGGTAAAGCGTCCACCCGGAGAGCGGAATGTCCGGGGTTCGAACCCCGACCGCGTCATACCTAAACACCTGGTACTTGTTGTTAACCTGTCTCTTACACTATCTATTCACTTGGGACATATAATCTGTAATTCGTCCGACCTCGTTGGTTATTCTCTTACTAATCTGCTCGTCAAAAGTAAGTACACACTTGAAAATTGGATTTCACCAGAAACTTACAAACGTTATCAAAACGTTACTAGGCTGGAGACATTCGGTAAGGTCCAAAACACAGCTGTGACACCCGGTTCAAATACATCACCATCGAAAAACCATTTCTTTATTCTTAGCCACCCTCAAACAAGGATGTATACTTTCTTTTGCCTGGAATTACAAGCAGCATGGATATTCAAAGTTCCATAGACCTGCAACTAAGCAAGGTGAGCTACTGAAACGGTGCGTAAGGGAGGACATAAACTGGTTCCGTGCCAGTCATCAGACGAATTGAATTAAAGTCATCACACCCACATTATGTGTCTACTGTCTAAACTGTTATGGTATAAAACAGCGAATCAGTTAATATTGATGCAACTTACACTTGCAATGCCTCACACTAATGAGAACGTCTTGACGTCGGGTCATGGGCACCATATAGTTGAGCACAGTCCCCCTTTAACGACAAACCTTTACATCGTTCAGAAGATTTAAACACCAGAGAATATATCTCGAATATCTGTCGAAACAGATTCAACTGGGCGTAAAGGGCAAAAAGTGGGGGAAAATCTATGAATAGATCGTTAAAAATAAGCCATGTCATCAGTGTCGACGAAAGAGAGAAATGTCTTAATAGGAAAGCCTAAGAGATCAGTTTCGGTAACTGACTATAATAGCACAGTCATTTGTTATATTTGTCACACTTCTGACGATTCCAAGAAGCTTCTGACTTTGACCTTGGGCAGTCCAGTCCAGTAAATATGTGTTGAACATGCGTAAACCCATAAACAAACCTCATTGCCACGCTGACCCAGCGCCGTTGTCATAACACACATTCGGTGACCGTTGATGTCTATGGTTTCCTGTCAGCAAGAAAAACGTGCTCTGCACCATTGAGCGGTTCGTGTACAGTAGTCTTTATGTTTTACCGTCCTTAATAACATATCCCTAATGGTACTTTATTAAATATGGATGTGTTAAGACTCATCACACGGGGATTTGTTATTTACTGAATGAGTGAATCCGTGTAGCCAATGGTTGAAAGAATGAGCACCAGACCACGTTCATCTGGACCTGCCGATTCCCATTTTAGTCAGAATAAAAGGTGAGGTGAGGTGAAATGGGGTTTAACGTCGCGTCCAAGATTATTGCACTTATATAGCGACGTGCATGTACATGTGTGTGTTTGTGTGGCTGCTTGTGCTGATCCGGACTGATGCCGATTTATAGTGCTAGCTCACTGAGATACCATGCCGCAGTTTAACACTCAGACACAGTATACTGACTCCGAGCCGACCAGTCCTTGTTTAGCCTCTTAATGCCGAGCGCAAGACAGGGTAACAACAAGTACAATCTTTTAACGTCTTTTGGTATGACGCGGCCGGGGATCGAACCCCGGACCTCCCGCTCTCCGGGCGGACGCTCTACCACTAGACCACGGAGGCGGTCTCAGATTAAAAAACAAGCAGTGGGTGATGACCACGGCACGGGTGGCCCAGACGTCTAAGGCGCCGCGATTCGCTGTGCAGAGTTGCGTCCCTTGGGCACGCCAGAAACCTATGATTGTGGGTTCGAATCCCGGTTCGTCCCGATTATGTTTCTAGGTTTGTCAGCACCATACTCGTGGTCGTGGGTTTCACCGAGATGGTAAACGTCTGAGACCTGCATCACTTCGGGCTTTCCTCCCACATTAAGCTGACACGCCGCAATATAACTGGAATACTGTTAAAAGCGGCGTTAAACCAAACTCACTCACTCACTCATGTCAAGGACTGTCTTCTTAGTGAGAGGCTTAACCAGGTTTTTTTAACACTTTTGGTACACGGCCAGCCTGAAAACATATTTTGACGATATTTGTTATGACAGGACTAAGAACATGACGAAAGTGCAGATTCAGTTTGGTTGGATTCGGTTCAAGTATATTAGCAGTTGGCTTTGATTCATTCAAAAAGGACTAGATCCTCAGACCCCGTCTCAAATCCAGCTCTACTCCATTGACACCTTTAGAATACACATCCTCAACACGTGTATCTCATGCTTCACAGGTTTGCGGCGATCTCTAGACCAGCCGTGATTTTGTCAATCTTGCCTCAGAAGAAGAACTTTTCGAAAGGATAACATCGCTATACGTGATATACGTTCATCCTTTCCAAGAAGTTTTGACAGTTGAGACAAGAGATTATTTGCATTATTCATATTAGATAGAGTATAATTTCTTTGCAGTGATGGGATGGGGTTGCTTTCTTTAAATCTGATCTTCTACAATAAACTCCGATTCAAAGGTATATCATAGTATTCAACATACATTCAACATAAACAATAGTCTCCTATTCAAAGGTATATCATAGCAATCAACATGCATTCAACATAGACAATAGTCTCCGATTCAAAGCTATATCACAGTATTCAACATACATTCAACATAGAAAATAGTCTCCGTTTCAAAGGTATATGATAGTATTCAACATACATTCAACATAGACAATAGTCTCCAAATCAAAGATATATTTTGTATTCAACAAACATTCAACATAGATAATAGTCTCCGAATCAAAGGTGTATCATAGTATTCAACATACATCCAACATAGAAAAAAGTCTCCGATTAAAAGGTATATCATAGTATTCAACATACATTCAACATAGACAATAGTCTCCAAATCAAAGATATATTTTGTATTCAACAAACATTCAACATAGATAATAGTCTCCGAATCAAAGGTGTATCATAGCATTCAACATAGACAATAGTTTCCGAATCAAAGGTATATCATAGTATTTAATATACATTCGACATAGACAAAAGTCACCGAATCAAAGGTATATATCTTGTATTCAAGAACCATTCAACATAGATAATAGTCTCGGACTCAAAGGTATATAATAGTATTCAACATGCATTCAACATAGACAATAGTCTCCGATTCAAAGGTACATCATAGATTTCAACATACATTCAACACAGACAACAATCTCCGATTCAATGGTATATCATAGTATTCAGCATACATTTAACATAGAAAATAGTCTCCGAACCAAAGGTATATCATAGCATTCAACATACATTCAACATAGAAAAAAGTCTCCGAATCAAAGGTATATCTTGTATTCAACAAACATTCAACATACATAATAGTCTCCGACTCAAAGGTATATCATAGTATTCAACATACATTCAACATAGAGAACAGTCTCCGATTCAGTGGTAAATTATAGTATTCAACATACATTCAACATAGACAATAGTCTCCGAATCAAAGGTACATGATAGTATTAAACATAGACAACAGGCTCCTATTCAAAGGTATATATCATAGTATTCAACATACATTCAACATAGACAACAGTCTCCGATTCAAAGTTAAATCATAGTTTTCAAGTTACATTCAACATAGACAATAGTCTCCGATTTAAAGAAAACTCTACTCTTTTGGTGGACCAACATTGCAGCCGTCATGTCTGAACAAGCTGACGTAATATTCAGCGCAGCAGCCCATACGGCAGTTGCAAGGACCGCCGGGGGCACGTGTTTATACACAAGTAAGGGAGTTGAGTTTTAAGCTGCTTTTCACGGTTTTTCACGGCGTCTGCTTGGTGTGGGAGGAAAGCCCGAAGAGCTGCATGTGTATGGTGCAGGCATTCGAACCCACAACAACAGTTGCATGGCACGCCTAGGGGACGCAACTCTGCATGGCGAATTGCGCCATCCCTACGATTGGGCCAATTGGGCCCTCTCACTGATTTGAAAAGTTGTTGGAGACCGGAATTAAATGAAATTGAAATTGATACAAACTGTTTGTTTCATGGTTATAACTATATGTTAAATTACTTCTGAACAACCGATGAAAGATTTGTTTTTATTTTGAGAAAGCACCCTTTATTCACATTGGTACTTTGGTTGTAGAATCATTGGAGCTAGAATAAGACCAACGGCGCTTGAAAAGGTGTATAACCCTTTCTGTCGCTGCGTTGATTAATTCAGGTACTGCACTTCCGCAGCGATACTGGACAGGGGCCACCACAATATCAATATGTCGTGCTGTCGGTCATTCAGATGTTTGTGTCCTTACACTTTTCAGATGGGGCGACCTTGATGAGTTTGACCTTGAAAAATGTCGCGATGCCGCATTGTCGCCCTTTGGTAAAAATAAAAAAATATCATTCAATGGCGACAACAATGTGTGAAAATATGGTTAATTTTGACACTAACTGCTTGTTCCTTGTAAGGATAGAAACGCTGCAATGCTACAAAGCGACAGTGTTCCTTCTAGGATCCCATTTATCAGAAACCCAGCGTCTTCGTTATACTTTCATTTTCATTTGTCTTCTTAAAATGACAGAGACGCGTCACTATAAACGCTATTTTCTCACGCATGTTTTCAATGGTTCTACAATCATGTGCAACCAGACTTCATTAAATTGTACAACATATACTCACACGCAAAAGAAACGCAAGTCGAGTATGCAGTATACATGTTATTTATTTTCAACAGTAAAGACTAGAAATATTAATAGGTCAAGATTGACAAAAAATTGACTTTTAATGGATTAAAAGGCAGATGACATAATTGTTTTTTTAAAATGTTAAGGGTTTACACAGTTTCGGGTCAATACCCAAAATGTCAGTCAATACCTGGTGTGACCACCTTTAGCATTGATCGCTACCACACATCTCCTGTACATTGAGTGGATCAGACGATTTGTGAAGGCCCTAGGGATCCTCCTGCACACATCCAGAGCAGCTGTGCGTAGTTCATCGGCAGTTGTAGGGACTGGGCGCACATTGTGCAGACGCCTTTGAACCTCATCCCACAATGTTCGATGGGGTTCAGATCAGGACTGAGGGCTGGCGGATGTTGTGTTGTTGCAGAAAGGCCATGGTAGCTCTGGCAACATGAGGACGAGCGTTGTCCTGCTGGAAAATGTGTTGTTGAAGTTGTGCAAAAAATTGAACAACTAGGGGTCTGATCACTTGCTCGATATACCGCTGAGCAGTGACGCCGTGTCCCCGACCTTGACCAACATTCACAAAGCACATGGGTCCAAGTCTAGCATGAAGTCCAATCCCTGCCCATATCATGACGCTAGGTCCACCCCATGGATCCCTTTCCACAACGTTTCTGTCAGCGAAACGATCACATCGACGCCGCCAAATTCTGACTCTTCCGTCTGCATGGAAGACACAAAAGCGACTTTCATCAGAGAAGATGACACGCCTCCACTCACGATGACGCCAATTGTGATGACCCTGTGCCCACTGAAATCGTGCTTGTCGATGCCGTTGTTGGAGAACAGGACGACGTGCTGGTCGGCGACATCTGAGGTTGCTGGAACGGAGACATCGGATCACAGTGTCCCGTCTAATGTGTCATGTGTTCCTATGGTCTGTCGAGCACTTTCACTTGCAGTTAGGAACGGATGTCGCTGGTGTTGACGGGTAATCTGCCGATCTTGTCGAGGTGTGGTGACCCTAGGACGACCGCTCCGAGGAAGGTCATCTGTGGTTTGTGTATCATTGTATCGATGCAGGAGACGGTAAATTGTGGTTATGTTAACGTTAAAATGACGGGCAACATCTTGGACAGACTCTCCAGCTTCCAAACGTCCGATAGCCTGGTTTCTCTGAATTTGAGTTAGGCGTGGCATTGTTGACCAAGGAGTGGTAAGTACAAGAATCGGCCACAGTTTTATACCCACTACAGTTCGTGACAGTTCGTGCATTTTCGATTTCGCGAGAAATGGGTGCATGATACCCACATATTCATTGACATGGTGCGTTTTGGCGATTCGTTTTTTATGTTTTTACTCGGGGCTTCCAAAATGCAACCAAAAATATTGATAACACCACCAGGCTTCACTATATGCTAAAACCCGTATCAATTTATGGTTCAGTGTTTGTTACCTATTTGCTTAAATCTACTTGCGTTTCTTTTGCGTGTGAGTATATATGCCTGAATGTGGGTCATAAAAAACGCTCTTACGTGCTGCACAGCGCAGACTCTGTGCGGGACGGCCTTTAGGCGCCCCGGCCTAGACTAACATTTAGTCCCAGAAATAAAGTTACTTTATTTAAAAATATTCATATTCAAAATAAAAGAAAATCCAAAATGGAGCACCTGGTGAGTGAGTGAGTTGGGTTTATCGCCGCTTTGACCGGTATTCCAGTTACATCACGGCGTATCAGCTTTTTGTGGGAAGAAAGCCCAAAGTGAAGCAGGTCTCAGACGTTTACCACTGTGGTTAAACCTACGAGCCCGGGTATGGTGCTGACAAACCAGAAACATAATCGGGGCGAACGCGGTTCGAACCCACGACCACAGGTTCCTGGCGTGCCCAAGGGACGCGACTCTGCATTGCGTTTTGCGGCGTCTTAGACGATTGGGCCACCCGTGCCCAATGTAGCCCAGAACAAAGCTTAATCATAGTAGAGGCAATCTAAACTTGAGATGGTTTGGTTATTCTATAGGGTTTGGGCGACAGACTAGCCTGGGGCCCTTACACAAACAAAGACACACGAACTCCCAACCTATAGATACTGACGTCAGAGTTGATACAGCTAGGCGTTGATCCTTGTCTTCTGAGCAATGATCAGGCTTTCTTAGGGATAATCATTAACTGAACAGAATGGTGATTGCCGGCAACAAAATAGGCCCCCAGTAGCCTATGCTGGATCGGGTTCTCAGACTCGGTGACTTGGCTGATTGCATGTCATCGTATCCCAATATTGCGTTGATCGTTGCTCATGATGATGTCTGGTCCGGAATCGATTATTTACAGGCCGCCGTCTTACAGCTGAAATATTGCTGAATGCAGCGTTAAACATGCGGAACAGAAGACGCCTTTAAGGCTAGGTCACACTGAAGTGGCGGCAGAAAATATCAATATCATCGCGTCAGTGGCCTCATTACTCACACTATCGTTACACGTCCGCAGCGTGTAGACATAAAAGTCATTAGCTCAAAAAATAGTTTTGCTGCTAGCCGTTGCATCGCTCTTGGAATAATATTACAGACATTAATATATTCGTCTTCTCCAATAGCGACACATTAGTATTAATGCATTCTTCTCACGAATCATCCCCTCTCCGCCATACATGGCAAGATTCCAATTGTTTCTACTGTAATGTACAGCCAGCATGTGTTAAATATACAATATAATAACGCTGTTACACCTGCAGTTACAGTAAGAGATTATTCTAAACAACTGCCGTGGTGCGCTGTCTGAATGTGGGTATAAAAGAAAACAATATGGGAAACGCTGGTACACCTTATAGATAACTTCTATGCGAGGTTAGCGAGGAGATGTTTAGGCAAGTAGGCATCCACATGGGCACAATAGTGCAGCCGTTTGTGCACTTTGTTTTTGTTGTGTAACGCCGCACTCAGCAATATTCTAGCCATATCATGGCGGTCTGTAAATAATCGAGTCTGGGCCAGACAATCCAGTGATTCACAACATGGCATCAACCAAGTCAGCGAGCCCGACCACCCGATCCCGTAAGTCGCGTCTTACGATAAACATAGACGCCTTTTACGGCAAACGATGGATTGCTGAAGACCTATTCTACCCCGGATCTTCACGGGTCTTGTGCACTTTGTGATAAAAGCATGAAACTTGGCACAGTTGTAGGTAATGACATTCCTAATATACTCTTCAAAAAAAGAAACTTGACACTGACTTTCAAAATGTAATATAAAGCGATGGTTTCAAAATAGGACACAGAAACCATAATTGAAACACTGTTTGAAGATCAATGTACACAATGTTCAAAACATTAATCGTGTCACCTAGACAGACACACGTACACGATACAGTTAATGTCACAGGGGTACAGAAAATGTCAGTATCGGTTGTGCCCACCACGTGCATCAATCACCGCTTGACACCGCCGACCCATAGATGCAATCAAGTTGTCAATAACACGCTGTTGGATGTGCTGCCATTCATGCTGAAGTGCATCAAGAAGCACCGGAAGTGTTTGGGGCAGTGGATTCGTTCTGCGAACGCGTCGATCCAACTCGTCCCACAGATGCTCAATCGGGGACAAATCTGGTGACCGGGCTGGCCAAGGTAATGTCTGGATGTTGTTGTGCTGTAAGAAGTCCTGACAAACACGTGCAATATGCGGTCGAGCGTTGTCCTGCTGGAACTGTCCGCCATGAACGTTGACGTTAGGAAGAACGTAAGGTTGTAGGATCAAGTCTCTGTAACGCACATCTGTCAATGCACCTGCCACATGCACGAGAGGCGTCCTACCACCGTGATGAATTCCGGCCCATACCATGACACTCCCGTCGCCAAATGGGACAACCTGCTGCACACAGTTGGGGGCGTAACGTTCACCCCGACGTCTCTAGACACGTGCGCGCCCATCAGCACGTGTGAGTAGGAAACGGGACTCGTCAGTAAACTGTACATTTCTCCACCTTGCACGTGCCTATCTAACCCTCTGTTGGCACCAAAGCCTACGGTCCGCCAGATGACGTGGGGTCAATACATGACGTCGAACAGGTCTTCGTGCAAAAAGTCCAGCCTCCCTCAGTCTGTTGCGTACCGTTTGATCATATGTTCTGCGTACCCCAAGGATCTGTGTGGTTGTAGACGTGGCTGTGGTAGTGCGGTAGGTGTCGCAGTCGGATGTATCGATCTTGTGCTTGGGTTGTCAGCCTTGGTCTGTCGTCAACTCTGTTGGTGTTGTTGTATCGGGTCCACAGAGCGGAGATTGTCTGTCTGGATATGCCAAAGTGCCTGGCCACTTCTTGTTGAGTTGCTCCAGCTTGTAATCTCTCAATGGCGTTGTTCCGTTGAACTGCATTCAGTCTTGGCATTCTGTCCCCGCCTCTACTGCCGTTATAAGGACTGTATGAACAGCCGTTGATGTGGATTTCTATACCCATTCAGCAGGGGGGCCTGCATGCCTAAATGCAGGATCCTGTGATGCACGATTTTTACAGGCGGTTGCGTTAGGATGAAGCTGTAAAATTGATCCCCAAACGCTACGTTTAAGTGCTTTGCATGTTTTCGCGAATTATAGACACATCATCTTACTGTTTGACGTATTTGGTTCTCATTTAATGTAATTATTTTAGATATTTGGCAAAAAGCGGTTTTACATCTATGTCAAGTTTCTTTTTTTTGAAGAGTATAATTTTTAAAGATTTTGAGAACACGAAACTACTTTTTAAGAGGTGGCGAACCGTTGTGTGTTAGTTAGGGAGAATTTACTTTTCAAGGTTTTACATTTGTGATGAAATAATTTAATTTTCTGGTAGACAACTACTAGTATAAAATAAATAGGATATACCATGTGTCGAGTGACGGGGGAGAAGGAGATATTAAATATACCCGTCCCTCTCCCCCCCCCCCCCCCCCCCCCCCCCCCCCCCCCACCACCACCACACACACACACACACACACACACACACACACACACACCCGACACAGGAAATAACCTCTTTATATGTTCTGATTTGGGTCATATAAATTGTGAAAAAATGAAAGGAATATGCATTTCTCACTATTTCGCTATATCTCTAAGACATATATCATTAAAGCCAATTAACTATACCAGTATTGTATACTCATGTAGTAAATAACATAATATTATAAGGACAAAATGTTTATTTATTGAAATATGCTTGTACATGGCTCATGTTTTGGTTGGCTTGCGACAATTACATGTCATCACACTTGCAAAGTGGTGTGCAAATCAAATGTGGGACAACACAGCCACACCTTGCTCTGCACCCCCTCCCAGACTAACAACTACATCTCAGAAGCTCTTGGCATGACGTAGACGTTTGTGGTAATGTAGTCCACAAAGGCTCATAGTCATGTGCTGCTGTTATTACCCATCCTATCTCAGTTGGTGCACACACACACACACACACACACACACACACACACACACACACACACACACACACACACACACACACACACACACACACACACACACACACATAAAGGCATTGAAAACTGTTCATTGCCATGTCACATAAGGCCACAAGGTTGCGCTGAACTCAGTATCTCGTGTGACCGCCCCGGGCAGTAATCACGGCTCTGCCTACCTCGGCACTGACTGGATAGGTGTACGAATTCTTACCTGCGGAATTCTGCGCCATTCTGCTTGTAACGCTTTGGCCAGTTGTGGGAGTGTCTGTGGCGTCCTCTGGCGTTGACGTACACGTCGATCGATTTTATTCCAGAGGTCTTCGATTGGGCTGAGATCTGGAGATCTCGACGGCAAAGGCATGACGTTGATGTTGGCATTATGGAGGTAGTCTACCGTGACACGAACTGTGTGTGGTGGAGCGTTGTCCTGTTGAAACTGCTCCCTCTAGCGGTCAATGATTGGAAGAAGGTGAGGTTCACGAATTCGATTCATGTAACGATTTGCTGTCACATTTCCCTGAACCACAACCGAGTCAGATCTCGTGGTGTAGGATATGGCCTCCCACACCATGACACTACCAGCACCGAAATTGTCGTATTCACGTACACGATGTGGGGCAAAACGCTCATTTCGACGACGATAAACACGTTGTGTTCAATCTCGCCGGTGAGGAGGAAATCGTGATTCATCGCTAAACCACACTCGTCTCCAGTTTCTCAAATTCCAAGGCTGTAAGGAATGGCACCAACGCAAGCGTCGTCTGTTGCAAAACAGGGACGATCATTGGTCTTAAAGGTCGGATTCCAGCCTCGCAAAGATGATTCCTGACAGTCTGGTCCGATATCCTCCTCAAACCAGGGATGCGTCCTTTAGTCTCCGTAGCTGTGGCATTGCGATGACGTAGGAGGAACAGTCGAATGTAGCGATCCTGTGCAGGGTTGGTAACTCTTGGTCGGCCGGTTCTCGGACGGTCTGCAGCGGAATTGAATTGTGTGTATTGGTCACAAAGGCGGCAAATTGTGCTGTGGTGGACATTGAAGTGGCGTGCAACAGAAGACTGTTGTGGTGTTCCGATCGGCAGCGCTGAGACTCGGCATTTTCGAACATGAAAAAATGTTGACAATTGAATGACAAATTATTGGCTTATGCTTGCCTTTTATAGCCACTACCACGAGTTACGAATGCCATGACTTGCACGTGCATTTGTCTTTACTGTTTTCCCCCATGACATTTTTTAACAAGTGTGAAAACAATGCCGTTTAAGACATTGCAAATCGACAATGGCTGCGTTTTGACGCACCGTTTGTCGAATATCAGGCCACCAACATTTTCCAATAACATATATCCAATTTATATACCGGATTTTTTTGTGCAGTCAGATTCAGTGAGCTACATACTACCTGTGCGTTTCCCTTTTGAAGAGCACACACACACACACACACACACACACACACACACACACACACACACACACACACACACACACACACACACACACACACACACACACACACACTCACACACACGGGGTAGAAAAGGTCTCCAGCAACCCATACTTTCCGTAAAATGTGACTGCTTGTCGTAAAAGGCGACTAACGGGACTTGGTTGATACATGTCATCGATCCCAATTGCGTGGAGCGATGCTCATGATATCAATCACTGGATTGTCTGGTCCAGACTCGATTATTTACAGACCGCCGTCATATATCTGGAATATTGCGGCGTTAAACAACCAACCAACCAACCAACCAACTTTATGTCGAGCAATAGTCAAGCAGATCCAGCGTTTGGTGTCCACATTTCACGTTTAACGTACAATCGAGCATGCTCTTTCTACTAAGGTTTCAAAGAGCGTCATATGACTCTTGCTCAAACTTTGTTTGATCAGGCGTACAACATTCAACCTTTCAAAACGTTTTATGGTTGACATGTGGAAGACATTTCCAAATTGACTTTTCGTGTCCCCGTTCTTCGTGGGAACAATTGACTTGCATTTGGAAGTGTTTGTGTCAGCGAGCCTGACCACCCGATCCCGTTAGAAGACCTATTCTAACCCGGATGTTCACGGGTCGATTCGTACACTGAAGCATCTTGGTGGCAAACTGAGCCCTGTAAACGTTTCGTTTCGAGACTGGAACCAACAGGCAGATTAAGAAGAGAAGAAACCCTGTCTATGATTATGTTATCTATGCCTTTCTATTTCTGATAATATGCAACTTTTGAGAGGTTATATTTTTCATTGTTTTTTATTAACCAACATCATAAACACTTACAAATGTAAACATATTTCGTCCCCGCCTGGCAAGTGTATGTGGAATTCATTTTCAATGTTACACTGATATAGATCATGTTGACCTCGATGAATATTTATTATCTAAAAGATTTTTATTACATTCAAACAAAACCTAACTCTAAGTGATTGTGTAAATGAAAAGAGTTTGGTTTCAAATCTGAAGGCCATTTATACTTTTTATTGCAATGCGAGCAGTTTCCAAAGTGTTTCAAGAGCATTGCAGATTGATGATGGACAAAAACCTTACTATGTCAAGGAATACATGCTGTTGGCGACTATGATCACCAGGCTTGTCCTACTTTTTGGGTGTTATGTATATATAATTGTGGCATACTTGCTAGAGTAAGTCAAGGATGAATAAGAACATCCTCAAGTCCATGAATGTTGTTGTACTCTTCACACAGTAATATTCCAGCTATATGTTAGTGTGGCCTGAAAGTAATAGTATGGGGAAGGCAAATCTGTGGTCGACAGCATCAACATCTTGTTTGTTTGTTTGTTGTTTACCGCCGCACTCAGCAATAGTCCAGCTATATGACGTAAAATATAGCGACAAAACCCTTTCCACATCCAATAGAAATCTCTGCATAAAGCAGAGTCAGCATTAGTCCGGACCAGTACAAGCAGCCGCACCCACAATGTTAGACTTACATCAAGTCTCTGAAATGAACATATTTTACAGAAAAAACAGTTGTAAAATTATAGTTATAAAATATAGCAAGAGGCCCATAAGGCCTGTATCGCTCACCAGGATATTTACGCAATCATGGCAAAATAAATATTTGCATTGTACATGTATATAATACTGCAAATAGTTCGTAATTTTGACTCTGTCAGCATTTAAAATGGGTGGATGGCAAATCTGACAGCATGACCATGTATTTCTCAAGATAAAAATGTAGCATAAAGATCTGAACCGATTCCATGTTATGATCCAGGATAAGTCATATTAAAGGTATTATTCTCTTCAAAACAAACAAATGTATACAATGTATCTGTTTATCATAGAGTGGGGATAACAGCCGTTTGCATGTTATGGTCAATAGTGGGGCGGTTAAGGCTGGATTTTAGTCTACCACCTGGGGGCTCTGCTGAGGTGGATCCATATCCAAAAATGTTCGGAAAGGTTCAATGTATAAGTGTGCCAAGTTTGGTGCTTTTAACCCAAAGTGCACAATTTTAGCCTCAACCGCCCCACTACAAGGACAGATCAACAGAAGGGCCAGTCCTGGTAGCATATGTGCATTCCTCTCATTATACTCAGCAATTGTACAGATGGTATACGGTGGGGATCTTAACCGTGTCCAAGTTATAAACTTTCTTAGGCCCCGCCCCTCAGCCCCTGTACAAATGTGAATTCCCACCAGCTGAGAATATTTCCAATTAAATATGGTTGATGTCCATCTCTTAGTTCCAGAGAGGAAGTCGTTTAAAGCAATGTAGCCAAATTACCCTATTTTGCCCCGCCCCCCAGCCTCTTGGTAGGTGATCAGCCCTTCTGTTTGTACAATTTTGAATTCTTACCAGCGGAGAATGCTTCCAACCAAATATGGTTGATATCTATCTCTTAGTTCCAGAGAAGAAGTCGTTTAAAGTAATATAGCCGATTTTATTACTCATATTTGACCCCGCCCCTCAGTCCCTTGGGGGGTCAACTCCACCATTTGTACAATTTTGAATCCCTACCACCTAGGGATGCGTCCAACCAAATATGGTTGATATCTATCTCTTAGTTTCTCCAGAGAAGAAGTCGTTTAAAGCAGTATAGTCAAATTACCCCTATTTGGCCCTGCCCCTCAGCCCCTTGGGAGATCAGCCCCACCATTTGTACAATTTTGAATCCCCACCACCTAGGGATGCTTCCAGTCAAATTTCAATAATTTCCAATCAGTGGTTCAGAAGAAGTCGTTTGAATAAATTGTTGACAGACGGACGACGGACGCCGCGGTATGGCATAAGCTCACCTTGGTCCTTCGGACCCGGTGAGCTAATAAAAAGGGGCCCAGAGATTGATACTGCAGTGTACTAGACTTGCCAAACATTATAGACTTGCATGGGGTGTATTGGATATATTTGTTCCAGGGTCTGTATGACAACACTTCCACCATGTGGATGCACGTTGCTATACAAGTGACGTAGTCTTGAACCCCACGATAATCGTTCAACTCCATTTCACCTCACCACCAATCGTTTGTTTTGCGTATTTTGTGTGAGTAGAACCACTGCCTACATGGAGCCGTATGGCTGCCACGCAAGAGAGTGCAGATGAACACCGTGCATGTTCGAACAGGGCGTCTACCGTCTCGTCACTTTAATTATGTTTTAAACGTTGCTCTCAACATGGGCTATCGGTATATGGTCTCTGCGCTTAACATTTTTAACTAATAAGACACCATTTTGAATACACGTACTAAGAATCTCGTATCGAATGTAGTTAAAGTGTTTTGAAGTATCGTGTTCGTTTCTTCTGAATATAATAGATTTTATGATATTTGTGCCTTACATATAGAAAACCGGTATCTTAAGTGCATACCAGATAAAACTGGTATATTGCATGCATGTGCTGTCTATAGTTTGTTTGTTGCTTAACGCCGCACCTCAGCAATATTCTAGCGATATGACGCGGTCTGTAAATAATCGAGTCTGGACCAGACAATCCAGTGATTGACATCATGAGTATCGATCCACGCAACTGGGATACCATGACATGCAACAACCATGTCAGCGCCCCGACCACCCGATCCTGTTAGTCGCCTGTTACGAGTAGCATAGTCGTCTTTTACAAGCATAGTCGCCTTTTACGGCAAGCATGGGTTGCTGAAGACCTATTCTACCCCGGATCTTCACAGTCGCATCAAGAACTATCCACCCCAACTCACATGATCTCAATCAGCAAGTTCAGAGACAGGCCACTCTCGTTCTACAAATATTTATGTTTTTTAAATGTTATCTGATTATGCTGTCACTCCTGTTGTATAACCCGGCCTCCCCAGTCAAGCAGTTTAAGATATTGTATGCAAATGTTTTTAGTGGTGCACACCAGTTTGAATTTGTCAAAATGTGAAAAAGCATATAGTGCATGAGAGATATTTACTCCCACTTTTCATTTCGAGATCCACCTCCCCCCCCCCCTCCCCCCAAAAAAAAAATCCAAAAAAAAAAATTCCTTACAATTAATTTGCATTGAATAACAAAAATGACAGGTAAATGTAAATTTTATTTATGTGTCACTTGCACCATCACTGAACATAAAAACACCCAACATCTGTACAAGGTGTTATAGTAACAGTAAAAAGGTCAATCATTAAAAAAACATCAACTCCATCAGTTGACAGGACTCAAACATGACGGAAATTCTCACTTATTGTCCACATTCACCCTTAAAGCTCCACTACACTTCACCCCACACAGTACTCACTGGGACAGTCACAATTAGGACAATTATTATTCAAATAACAAACAATATTGAATGAATATGAAACATTTAGCAACATTGAAGTCATGTACAGTCCAGACCAAAATTCAAGGGTCACAATAATCGATTCTGCAAAAGATAAGATCATATCAAATCTGTATGAATGAGTGAGTATGTTTTTACGCCGCTTTTAGCAATGTTCCAGCAATATCACCGAAGGGGACGCCAGAAATGAGCTTCACACATTGCACCCATGTCGGGAATCGAACCTGGGTCTTCAGCGTGACAAGCAAACGCTTTGACCACTAGCCTACCCGACCGCCCCCCAAATCTGTATGAGGGAGGGGAGGGAAGAAAAGTTTTATATGACAATACAGAGGATACCGACAGCAGTAGGACGGAATGTTGACACTGAACAGCTCATAACGAAATTGAGACAGGGTCACAGATAACATCTCCAGCAACTGTTAATCGTTTGCAACATTTGCTTCATGTAGAATATATTTCATCTTGATAATTTACACATGTAGATTTGACAAATATTGGACTGAAGTAGTAACTTCTCATAAATGCAGTGAAGTAACTTACGCCTTAATATTTCACATAATATGTAAAATGAATGTAATTTTTTTAATGTCAGAATTTTTAATATACTCTCAGGACAGGCCAATTCAGTTTGTTTCCGTATAGAAAAGCATATTGTAAATATTGTTAAAATGTGAAAGAAACTAAAATATATATAAAGAACCTTTTTATCATAAAAAAAACTAGTAAACACACGCCAAATTTATTTTTGCTTTGGCATTGTTCACAGAATATACAATACATTCAATTGGTCTTGGAATGCCTCAGTAAATGATTTTCAATTTTAAATATTTTGCAAAGTATTTTTCTTTTGATTTTATGAATTAAAAAAATATCACATGAATGATTAAATCTAAATTGTTTTGGGTCATCATCATTAAAGGTTTGGATCCAGAAAAACAAACATAAAATCTAAGGCTTGATGAGAACAAACACTTTGAATAATAGTGAACAGCTCCAAAAACAGGAACAATCAGAACCAGTCTTGCTAATTGCCAACTCTAAAAAAACAGCAGCAATAACATCTGTTGGAGGAAACTGTAACGATTAAATGCTCAACAACTTGCAGCAATGCAAACATTCAAATGAAAACATAGGCGACATATATTATTAGATTACAATAGAGATGGTGCATTGTGTACGAACTGATAAAATAATTATCATATGCACAGAAACTAAAACTTATGGTATTGCTAAATATATACTTAATAATAATATTACATATACCTTGTGAGATATTTTTTTAACTGATGCAGGCAACAAATTTATAATTTGGCCAGCTGTGTCACCTTAATAAATATAAAAAATTAAAGATAAAAATTAAAAAACCCATCATAATATGCCCTCTTATCAGATCTCTTATTATGTCAGAGTGAAGTCTGGTTTCAGTTTCAGAAAACAATGTCAGAGTGAAGTCTGGTTTCAGCTTCAGATAACAATGTCAGAGTGAAGTCTGGTTTCAGTTTCAGAAAACAATGTCAGAGTGAAGTCTGGTTTCAGTTTCAGAAAACAATGTCAGAGTGAAGTCTGGTTTCAGTTTCAGATAACAATGTCAGAGTGAAGTCTGGTTTCAGTTTCAGATAACAATGTCAGAGTGAAGTCTGGTTTCAGTTTCAGATAACAATGTCAGAGGGAAGTCTGGTTCCAGTTTCAGATAACAATGTCAGAGTGAAGTCTGGTTTCAGTTTCAGATAACAATGTCAGAGGGAACAGGTTTCCAGACTAAGGAAGCACTGTGTTTGTTTCCAAAATGGATATTCCAAAGGGTAACACTCAGTCACTAGAAGTCTCATATTTAGGGCATGGGTAAAATACTAAGATAAACACTGTAAAGTAATAGAATTTCATCCAAATGAATCATCAATTATCGTCTCCTTTAGATGTAAAACTCAAAACAGAATTCATAGTAAAATCTTAATTTTGTGTAAGTAAAATAAAAGTTTTTTTAAGGAAACCCTATGGGGGCCTCTTATGAGTGAGCAAATCTTAAAACAAATCTGTATAAGGAGCAAACTGAGTCTGACATAAAATCACAACTGAGTACAACATGGTCCAATGCACCTTCAATGTCTCCGAGGCCAAACACTGTATCTATTTCTCTTTGTTCAATGGTCTTAGCCAGTGGTCATCACATGGTCATCTTGACTTTCAGCAGAATCTAGATTGTGAAGTTGGTCTTTATTTACAATTGTACTGAAAGCCCTCCTCTGTTTTCTGCCTCTTCCTCGCTTGCATATTGGAGAAGAACTCCTTGATGTCTTCCTCTCTCACAACCTGGACAGAAAACAGAGTTAGCTCCCATTGGCTTGACGATAACCTTGATCATGCCGTGCATGTCTCCATTAAACTTGCATATACTGTAAATCGTGAAATTAATGCGTCTCCAAAAGAATGCGACCGCTGGCACCTAGCCCAAAATGCCACTCAATATGAATGCAACACCCCCTCCTTTCAAGCATGAGTGGATTTATATCTTAAGAAAATGTCCTCTGTCAGGTTTACAGGAGAATCCAAATTGCACCGCTTATTAGGGCTGAGTAGAGTAGTTCTGCTGGCTGGCTGGTATCGGCCTTTGACGCAGTCGCAAAGAACAAAGACACTGTGTTGCGTCTGCCTGGACTTGCAGGTGTGATCGGTGATGACATAAGTAAGTAGAAGTCTTGTCTTGACCCCAGAAGTGACAATTCACAGGATGTAATTAGTGTTTGAATGACATTGTTTATATACTTGTTACAAGTGCTTGTTTATATACTTCTTACAAGAGCTGCTCAATAAACAGTGATGTGGAATACATAGTTGTTTGTTTTCAGCGTATGTCTAAGTTGGTATTCCTGCTTTCCAAAATGTCTTATTGTTGATATAAATGCGATGTTTAATAATGCGAGCAAAGACCACTCGCATTTTTCGCTTTGAATTCACGCTCGCGTTAATTTCAAGATTTACAGTATACCCTTGGCCTATTCACAACTACGGCTCTGTGTTGAAGCTGTTGAATGGCATGTAGCTCGGATTGTTTGTTGTTTAACGCCACACTCCATGCAGCTAAGAACTCAAATTACTCCCATGAGCAAGAAGCATTCTGTGCCAAATAAGAGTGTGAGTATCATTTTACGCCGCTTTTAGCAATATTACAGCAATATCACGACGGGGGACACCCGAAATGGGCTTCACACATTGTACCCATGTTGGGAATCGAACCTGGGTCTTTGGCATGACGAGCGAACACTTTAACCACTAGGCCACCCGACCGCCTCTCCAAATATGAGATAGGAGCAATGGAGTTGGTGGTGACATTTCACGTTGGTCCAGGATCCTTATCATAATAGAATGGAGATACAAAAGACTGGAAAATTGAGGGATGGGTTGAAAAGTTAGGCACTGCAATAGCTAAAATAATATATATAACCACTTGAAATAATATTGCAATAGTTTAAATAAATGTCTACAATTTCCTAAGTTCACAGATTGCTTAGGAAGTTCAAGGAGATCACTTAGATTATTGTCAAACATTCAGTACCTGTAGATTATTGTCAAACATTAAATACCTGTAGATTATTGTCAAACATTCAGGTACCTGTAGATTACTGTCAAACATTAAGGTAACTATAGATATTAAGGTACCTGTATATAACTGTCAAACATTAAGGTAACTGTAGATTACTGTCAAACATAACAGTCCCTGTAGATTACTGTCAAACATTAAGGTAACCATAAATTACTGTCAAACATTAAGGTACCTGTAGATTACTGTCAAACATTAAGGTACCTGTATATTTGACCCGGACAACCTCAATCATAACCAGACTGATCCTGATTAATGTCACTTGGCACTTGATTCTTTCGGATTACTATAGTTAATTAATCATGGCAGGACAGATTAACTATAGTAATATGATCAAATCATGTGGCCCTTAACTTCTTTTGAGTAGCATATTTGTTGAACCATATCATCCATAGTATGATCTCCCACCCACTGAAGTCCCAGAAGGTAGTTTGTATCTTGTAAGTTGTTGCACTTGTGTACAGAGAGCTGATTTCATTATAACCTGAGTCTCTCAAATGAATGTGTGTCATGTATCTTGTACAATATGCAACCCACCTTTCCATTTTCAGCAAACTTCTTCAGGTAATCACTGAGCTGGGACTTCATATCATTGAAACCTGCAGCAACATAAAAAACTGTTTTAAACTGTAATTCGAATGAATGAGTGAGTCACAGATTTACCTGGGTTTATCTTTTAGCCCAGGGACTCTCAGTTCGAATTTTGTTGGGTCCAAGGCACGGACATGGGAGTCCCGACTGGCGACATGAGGCATGCTCACGTGATCATGTTGATTTCCATACATACTATTACGTCCTATCACTGCACTAGCGCGGAAGCCTTTATTCTATTATAGATAGGGATTTCAGTGCTAGACTGAATAAAATCAACAATGATTTCGAACCTTAAGTGAATTTCCAACCATAATAGAAACGTCAGTTACATTTTACATGCAATCTACAATTTGGATTAGTTTTTTAAATTCAAAGGGGACTTTTTCATACCTCAGGACTCGCAATGTAATTAAGTGCAACCATGCACAATTTGTACGAGGGTAGATGCAACATAATGACTCCAGTAAAACCCTGGTGTGTTGGTTAAAACACCACTTTGAACATTATCTCATGTTGCATGACCAGGGATAATACTCGGGGGAAAGTGGGATATTCAAACCAAAACTAGCAAGTAGCAGTGTAATGATACGCTGGGGTCGCAATACGATATGTATCCTGATACTATGGGTGCAACATGATTTGTATACAAAGACTTTTATTTGCAAAGTTGATATGCTTTCTTTTTGCAGGGGAATTACAACCCTGAATCAAGACTCATGTCATGACAACACTTTGAAACTCTTTAACGTTCTAATTATAGAGATGTTGAGAGGACATCCCTGAAGTCAATCACTAATTTACTGTTCAAAAACTAACTGACAATAACAACTAATCTGTTTTTACACAAATATTACTTGTACACGATACCGGAGTTGCAGAGTATCGTGGGTCTTGTATTGGGATAGAATACTGGATACAATCGCCACATCGTCACACCTCTACTAGTAAATATTGGTAGTTGTTAAGTAAATGCTATAGTTGTATCCTTGCATAATACTTTGAAAACTCATATTCGATGTTCTGTAATATTTCGCAAAATTGCCACAAAAATCAAATTAACTTGTTCAGGAGGGATGAGATCTTCAAACACAACAATATCGTTGTACAGGTTACGAATCTCATTCAAATGTGCTTGGAGATGGACTTGAGCACAATGAATTTTTTTAAGGGTAAAAATATCACTCATACTAATTGCTTGTCTCGTCTCATAACAAAAAGGTAGTGGAAATTTCCTGTGCTGTATTCCTGAAGAACAGAAAAAATATCTCACCCAAACGCACCCCTGCAACACGCAGTTGCACCGGAACCACGTCACCACACCGGCTCACTTGTCACTCTCCATTTTCCTACTTCTATATGTCCGAAAAAGCACATCAGGGGCAGCAGGGACAGGTGGGGGATGCTTCAGCGTATGAGTCAGGAAAAGTACAAATGACAATCTTACCCTAAAAAAAATCATATTTCATCTCACCATACTAATTGATAAAATCACACAGTTGGCGGTGAGTCTCCCCTCTATGTGTGATGCTGACATGATCTGTTCTGATGTTAAAAAGACATTGGGAACATGGTCAGACATTCTTGTAGGCTCCTATTTCTTTAGAGGGGTACCACCTCCTCTTTAGAGAATAGGGAGTAAATGTACGCTTTATGTGGATTTGATAAAGCGGGCATAGAATAACATTCCAGCTTGCTTTATAACAATGACAGTGTTAAGAGAAGGGTGTAATCTTGACACAACATTTATCACTCATGAGCTGAATTACATAGTAATACAGGGGAACATGGATTCTCAGCCGGTGGTTATGGGACAGCAACCTGAAGTCAATGAGTCATGTGATTATGGGTGAACGTACATCTTTAGCCTATCTCTGGTTGGTATTGTTAGTTGATGTGGTACTACAAGGGGTCCAAATTGATGAATACCAGAGACATCTTTTGTGACAATATCTCTGGGTTAATGGTTCGCTAAAATGAAGTCAGATCTCCAGAAACCCCCCATGATGGTCAGCGTGGTGCAGTCCCCGTGTGGGGCTAGAGTAGATGCTATCGCCCTGACTTTCGCATGGGTTGGACGCTGAATGTGGGTTCAACCCTGCTTCCCTGTAGGCCCGAGTACAGTGGTTGTTCTGGAGACTTCTGAAGAAACATTCCTCGATAAAGGAATAAATAGTCTTAAAATACTTGTCTATCGAAGGTAGATGCATAGAGCCCTAACTGGGCAAAGGGATAAGTCCTTGGGTTCCTTTGAATCAAGAATGGTTGTTCAGGTAACTGATTTCAGCGATGAAGTCCCATCTCAAGCCGATGCATGTTCACCACTCTCGAATCATAATTCGTAATTTTTCGTAACATGTTCCATGTGTAAGCTCGAAGAGATCCTGTCTTGGATGAACTTGTTTTGAATTTGGATGATGAAGCAGATTTGGCCAGTTGGGGAACTATTGCGACGAGGTACGGGAACCACGTTCTCGCCGGCCAAAAGGGAGCAACCAAGAGCAGGTTCAGGTTCTTCGTATGCATGATCTTCTGTAAAACCAGAAGTATCAGTGCTGGTAGTGGGAACACTTACGTGTCCAGTCCCTCCCACAATATTGCGAGTCGTCGTTGGACCAAGCCAGAGGGTCTGCTACTGAGGACACTTAAGCTGCTGTCTGTCTGTTGGATTCTGGTGGCAAATAGGTCAACCGATGGGCAACCTTCCTCCCTTGTTGCCAGTTGAAATGCTTATGGGTGTAGCATCCACTCTGTTGGTAACGGTATTGATGGCATCTGTGAACACATGGATGCTCCTGGAATGTGTCTTGCTTTGACCCATAGATTCCATTTTTCCGATGGCAAAGGGCTAACTGACTATAAAAGTCATGTTTTCCACCCAAGCCGAATTAGGTTGGAATTTCCAGGCTCAATCGTAGTGCCACATTACCGGTTATGTACCTTCAATGTCCAACCTATTGACCAATCAGTTTCCACCTCTCATATCACTTGCATTTGATTCAATAAAAATGGCGGCACCAAGTCTCCACGATCTGATCATAAAAACATAAAAATATTTGCAAAATATCTGTTGACGCCCAGTTGTCAGTACACATGCTTTGCAAATCCTGCAGTTGACCGAAATCTGCATGCTGAAATCCATGTTGTTTACCAATTGAATGTATAATTTGTTACACGATTTTGAATGGACTATCCATGGACTCGGTCCAGCCAAAATGTAACTCCAGGAATCCAGCCTAGTCTGGCAAAGGCGGAAACTTGACTTTTATAGTCAGTTCACCCCTTATCCCGGGAAGATGGTAGATTCAGACTGTCAGTTAGTTTATACAGCTGAAAGGATAACCTCAGAAGGGACTGTTGATCAGGTCGTGCCTTGGCAGTTTATGTAGAAGGCCACAGTTGAGTTGTCTGTTCTTGTGGTTTATGTGGAAGAGGTATTCTTGTACCTACCATAGTCCTGATGCAACCTCTGAGTTGAGGTGGGCGCCCCATCCTTGTAGTGAGGCGTCTACAAATAGGTGTTGATTGTATTCCTGCTCGTTCAAATATGTTCCTCAGCAGACATTCGATTTGATGTCAAAGTCAAGATTCTGGAAGGTCCAAGAACAGCTATAGGAATTATTAGATTGAACTCAGATGAAGCCTGTCCCGTATGTCAAAGCTTGAGCGGTAGTGATCAGACCTAAGGTCACTTTCCGTTGGTTGAATGAAATCTGTTTGTAAATAGCTACTGGAAGATAGCTTTGGATTTAGATCCACCGATCCTCTGGCACTTGAATAAGATTCCGTGTCGTAATGAATCTGATCTCCATGACCTGGTTGAAGGTCGGATTTCTGATTGCCGGCTCGCTTGAGTGAGAGATATTTTTGTGTTCTTGGGGAACACAGCACAGGAAGTTTCCACTATCTTTTGGGAATGAAAAGAGATAAGCAATTACTGTATACAGTGTTTGAAATTGGCACTAGTCCTGTAGTTCTTGCCAAACTGTCCAATAGTTAGGGCATCATAAGGACTAGTATAAATTTGCCATTTTCAAGGGTTTTGCTATATGTTATCATTATAAGGACTAGTGGACTAAAAATGGTAGTTTCTAATGGTGCGTATATCACCATGAATGAGGCAAGTTTTTTGCACCTAGAATTAGGGGGATTTCAAGGGGGGTTGCATTATGCACAGTGTAGAAGAGTTGGGATGTTTTTTCCCCCCAACACAACATGCACAAAGACATTACCATGAGCACATAACACCAGATATACCAGGTCAACAAATCCATGCTAAAGTAATGCAAATTAATCTTGTATTTTCACTGTCATAGTATTCTTTGTATATCCGGACTTATGTTTGTAACCTATTTTATTAGGTTTATTCAAAATTTCATTTAATATTGTTTACATTTGTTTTGTGAATCGTGTGTGACGTGATCGGTAGATAGTACAACTCCTCGTTATTTACAGCAACCAGTCAGATTACCGCTATTGATGCCTTGAGACAAACTTTAGATGACAGACAATAGATATACCGTATTCGACGTAATAAGCGTCCAGGGCGCCTTCAAAATTAGAAATAGGGGGCTTTTATTAGAATAATATTTTATTGAATGAAAAAAAACAGAGTTAAAAGATAAATTTCATTGTTTATGCGGACAGCCTGAAATGTTTATGTACCACAGATATATTTTTCCAGAATTTAATTGCCCATAATTAAGGGTGCATATAACACACAAGTGCGTATTATACGCGAATATATAAATCTTGTGTACATTGATTAATCGGAAGAGGTGCTAATTAGGATTGCTCACTGGCCAATATATTAGCAAATATCGCCATGGGCGCTTATTACGTCGAATACGGTATATACATGCCACACTTTGAGTCATTGAAAGTCATATTTCTTGTAGTTTGACTATCATATGTCAACATAAAGTTTTCGCGATCGCAAGTGTGGGAGCATCAACGGTGATCAGCTGCACCAAAGGTTATTATTTTATTTCAAACATCCATAGTAATGCATCGAGATTACCTTATTGGTGGTGTCCAAGTAGCCAGATTGTCAGCACTTCACCTCCAGTGTACTTATTCAATCCTCTCTGATTAATCTCATTGGCTTCATCATTATATTGTTATCTTTGTACATTAAGCCTATCCGAGCAGCTTTTGTCATTATATTTTTATCCTTGCACATTAATCCTGTCATTGGCTTTGTTACTGTACATTCATCCCACCTTGTGTTGTGGAAACATATCATGGCTCTATATTAACTGTATGCACTTTCTAAGCATGAAGGAGCAAGAAGTTGCTCTGAAACGTTGTGACAAAGAATAAAAGAAGTTGCCATCCATAAAAAGTGTCAGGTATTCATGTTCTCCCTACTTTTAAATGCCCATCAAAGACTTTAACGCATGAATAGTTCTCTGGAGAACCTAAGTTTGAAACAAAGGGATAAAAAGGAAGGAATTGCTCTTGTTCCCAAAAACATAATGATGCATGCACAGAAATCTGAAAAAAAATGACTTCATTGGCATGAATTTTATATGACACATTTGAAAGTTACTTAAATCTGATCTCAAAGTTGAAAATTTAAAAGGCTGATGTGTCAAACACTTCATCGTGGACTTGTTCGTTACAGTGTCACAGCATTCAGCTGAAGGTCCCATAATGCAGCAGACCATCAGCTCCAGATCCTCACCTTGGATTAGCTCCACCTGCTGTATCCGGTTCATCTGGGACAGAGCACTGACTTCCTTGTCGTGCTGCGACACTGGCACCTGGTTCTGACGTCCACGCTCCTCATAGGACTGTACAGTGTCATGGTCGTCAGTCAGAAACAGGATCCCTTTGTCCTTGTACATTGTCTGGGGAAGGCAGGGATGTGGAAAATGTAGTGGAAAAATAATAACGGTATGACAATCAGGGAAGACACAATCCTATCCAACTAGTCCACAGCTTTAGGCTTATGTAAAATAACTAGATTTTGGGAGAAAATGATTTGTCCTTCTAGAAATATAGCAGGTTAGATATATAGCAGGTTAATGGTTGTGTCTAACCCAGGAGAATGTTCATATGAACCAAATAAGGCATGTTTGTTTGTTGTTTAACGCCGCACTCAGCAATATTCCAGCTATATGATGGCGGTCTGTAAATAATCGAAGCTGGACCAGACAATCCAGTGATTGACATCATGAGTATCGATCCACAAAATTTGGATACGATGACATGCATCAACCAAGTCAGCGAGCCTGACCACCCGATCCCGTAAGTTGCCTCTTACGATGTCGTGAAATGCCAAGGTATTACGCAATGCACAAATGTAGAGAATGGAGGCAGAAAAAATATATACTGTGTCCCGACACCCGAGGGAGGCATGATAATATTCACTGAAGCTACATCACATCAAGAGCAGTTATTAGTATCTGTTATTTTATCCACAATCATGACCAGTGTCCACATCATCACTGATTCATTCCAGGCTCAATAGTAATTATCTGAACGTACAGTCCACTACACCATTCCATAGCTTTGCAGGACCCCCATATTGTCTGTAAGGACTCTTAAAATGAATTATTGGGAGTTCCCTGACCACCACTCTTGTTAATCAAGGTAATACCCGGAATGCCATAACATTGTGTCTCTAATTTGCCTAAGAAGCCTGGACAGGATCCAGGATTTTAAAAAGTGTGCATGTGCACTTTCCACAAGATTTGCTTTTCACCAGACAGGAGACAAGTGGCCATAGCTGCTTCCTAATCTTGCAGTCTCAAAGCATCTCTGGGGTAGAAACAGGATTTCTTGTCCAGAAAATACTAATTTTAACCAGCACAAATTATGATAGATATAGACACAATGTTTAAAAAAGAAGAACTAACTTGTGGCCAGAATCAATTATGAGCAACATTGGTGCCAAGACCATCATTTCTGATACCTGACCCATCCTTGTCACAAGTAGGTCACTTGCCTAATGAATATTTACATCCATTTGCAGCTATTATTGTTCTTAGGTAAACATACATCACACGTTATTTCTGGTTTCCCAACTGCCCAAATCAAGAGTCCTGACCCTGAACCAGTTTTCTCATCTTCCTCAAGCGGCACCATGTTTATTGTCACCATGCTGGTATTGTTCACAATTTACGCCACTAGTGAAAATTTGTTGCGCTCAACTATAGATAAACCAGTCATTATCTTCATGTGAGAGCAGGATTTAACTGACATACTCATGGATTTATCTAGGACATTAAACTACGGGCCCCCGGCAGGTAAATTTTGGGGAAATCAATATTGATTTTTCATAAAGTTGAATTGTGTTTTGTGTTTTGAGATTGGAATGAAATAATATAAATCTAAGAGTTAAAACCTCTTCCTATTTATTGGTCTGGTTATCAGGGAAATACGGGTTATATAACAAAGTGTACAACTTTTATGGATAATATCTGGCAAGCTAGAGTGAAGAGGGGTAACATATTCAACGTAATAAGCGCCCAGGACGCTCTCAAAATTAGAAATAGGGGGCTCTTATTAGAATATTAATTTCTGTGGAAAAAAACGTTAAAGGATACATTTTGTGGTTTATGCTGACAGCCTGAAATGTTTATATAGATACAGATATATTTTTCCATTTTAATTGCCCATGATTAAGGATGCATATAACACACAAGTGTGTATTATATACGAATAAATAAGACTTGTTTACATTGATCAATCAGAAGGGGTGCTAATTGGAATTTTCAATAGCCAATATATTAGCAAATATTGCCGTGGGAGCTTATTACGTCGAATACGGTATATATGCATGATATGCTGTGTTAAGCAGATTAACATTAAGAACAGGTAGTAGATAACAAATTGAACACAGATGATTGGCTGATCCAGATGTACAGTAGGTTGAGGGGGTTTGGTTTGGTTTGGTTTGTGCAGAGAGGCAATAAGTGGCTTATTTACAAATTGGGCATATGGATTGCTCATCTACACCACAATAACCATTCACTTTTCTATGATTAAATAATTCATAAATGACCAACAATTATTAATCAAACATTTATTATTATAATCAATTCACATTTATTATTATTAAAGAGAATGTGAAAATCCTTGAACCAGTATTCTACAAGTTCTATTTACACTCAAGACTTACAATGCACAGATATAGTTCCAAATGATTTAAGTGTGCTTCAATTCTTTACTTCAATCTATCTCATTAATAATAATTAACAAATAATAATAATACTCCAAGGGAATGAATCCGGCAGCTAGATCTAGTTAGTTTATATAAACAGTATGTAACATAAAAACCAACATTAGTTCTCATTTTCGAACAGGCAAACTTAGAAATTTATATAAAACGTCCCACAGAAAGACTTACCTACCCTAATTAGGATGGGTGGAAATATGTGTGTCTGTATGTGTGTCTGTGTGTGTGTGTGTGCATGTGTCTGTGTGTGTGTGTGTGCGTGCGTGCATGTGTGTGCATGTGTCTGTGTGCGTGTGTCCATGTGTGTGTGTGTGTGTGTGCATGTGTCTGTGTTCTAGTGTGTGCATGTGTGTGTGTGCGCGTGTGTGTGTGTGCATGTGTGTGTGTGCAAGTGTGTGTGTGTGTGCATGCATGTGTGTGTGTTCTAGTGTGTGCATGTGTGTGTGTGTGCATGTGTGTGTGTGTGCATGTGTGTGTGCATCTGTGTGTGTGTGCAAGTGTAGCCTTACCATGCATTCCACACACTGACAGAGTTTCTTCCTCCACCCTTCTGGCAAGAAGATGGCTTCTTCTTTCACTTCATACTTGCGGGACTTGAGATCCTTCAGAAGACAGGTGTCTACAGACGGCTGTTGTCGCTGTTGGAAAGCATCACATGAAACTGTACACATCACAGATATAAATGTTTCTTCAGATTTTATAATTCCATTTCTAGGACAATTGTTTCAATTGCTTGTTATTAGTGAGTGAGTGAGTATGGTTTAAGCAATATTCAAGCAATATCACGGCGGGGGACACCACAAATGGGCTTCAAACATTGTACCCATGTCGGGAATCTAACCGGGTTCTTTGGCGTGACGAGCGAACGCTTTAACCACTAGGATACCCAACCGCCCCTGCTTGCTACTAAATCAGATCTTTTTCAGGACAAAACAACCAGCATTCTAATGAACAGGCATTTCAAAACAATAACCTGAGATCTTATGGTAATAGATGATACTATTTGCGCATTTGTTTCTTGTTTACTCAGCAATATTCCAGCTGTATGACGGCAGCCTTCAACTAGCCAGGTGGGGACCAAACAAACCAGTAAATGATATTGTGAGCAACGATCCACATCATTGAGGTACAATTTCACGCCATCAACCAAGTCACCAAGCCTGACCACCCAATCCGTTAAATCACCTCTTTTAGGAGCATAGGTTGCATGGGACCTATTCTAACCCGGAATCCCCAAGGGTTAATAGATCCACTAACCCTAAAAATTGAAAAGATGAAAAATATATATTCTCCACAAAACAAAGGTGCATCAACTATAACAAAACGCTATACAGAAAGAACCATGAGTCTGAAGACATGACACTTTTTTAAGGCTAACAACTTGTTTATTCTTTGTAAGAATGGTTCAGGGCTACTTCATAAGGTGAATACTGAGTAAGCTTGCTTACTTACTTACTTACTTACTTACTTACTTACTTACTTACTTACTTACTATTGGAGATTTATTTAACTTGCGCTTTCCGACATATTGCATATTTCTGACACGGGCTCGCCAGGCCATTTAGTGAGACTGCCAAGGAGGGTATGTCCGAAAGGTGAGGCAACCCGAGGGGCGTTAGGGTTGCTTATTTTCACTTTTGAGAAATTTGGAATTTGGAAACTTGCAATAGCCAGGGGACTAAGGGGGTGTGTGGTTGTGTGGTTTTTGGATTTGTGTTTGATAAGTTTTGATTAGCAGTGGTTTAATTTTTGTAGGTGATTATATGCGTCCTGGAGGTTCAGTTTGAATGAGGTGATGAGTAACCATATTGAGTTCATGTAAATATACATCCCATGTTTATATGTTTATACAAGGTACATTAATCTTACCTTGAGTAAACATAAACATATCAGCATGTGTACTGTAAATCAGGAAAATTTTGTGCCATGAAATTATTGCTAGTGGCTAACACTAACCTTAGCTGTGTCTGGAAAGTTTTGCGATGCCCTGTTGAGGTGAACAAATATCAAAGATATATTTCCATGTGGTATATTTCATAAATAGGAAGCATCAGTCAGTGTTTTTTAATCTATAGATGAATGTTTTTGTAGTTGACAATGGATGTTTCCAGATTTACAGCATTAACTTAATACGCTTGTAGTGTGCTCAGTATTCACCTGATGAAAGGGCAAGAAGTAGCTCTCTATCGAAAGAAAACAAGAGTCATCAGAAAAATGAAATATGCCCCCGGCAGTTGTCTGTAAAGTAACCACAAGTAAATGTGCAATTCTGTATGTAATGAGTCAAGAGTTTAATGTTCTTGAAGAAGCATACATAAAAAAATTTATCCATGAAAAAGTGTCATGTATTCATGTTCTTAACCTTCACAGCACACTTATTCAGATAACTATTTCAAGAGCAAAACCCCATCACACATGAAATAAAAGTTTGGCCTTTGAATGACTTGACCTTACCCCGTCTGAGGTTGTTGCAACTTGAGACCGTGGTGGATACTTCTTAACAAGTGCCTCAAACCTCGGGTCATTACTGGACCAGTCAGGGTCGTCGCTGTTGCCCGAGAGGTTGCCCAAGCTGATGTTGGATGCGCTTGCGTCAAGGCTGCTGGTGCCAGCGCTCATGCTGTAACTAGCCTGGTCGGAACTATCACTGGCCACCACATCAACTTCAGTGTTCCTTTCCTCCTCCTTCAATACAGTGGCTGGAATTTGGGTTTTTTCCTTGTTCAAACTGGTATGTAATATGTAACCAAATAAACAGTTGTGTACCATCAACCTGGGAAAGGGCCTCCCTACATAGACAAGCATACAATGCCGCCATGACCATAACCGTATAGCAGTGTGCATGTAAAGGGAAGTAACTGCATGCTATATTGGATCGCAATGTTTATAAGTATAAGGATTTTTAATTTCTTTTTTGAAAAAGGAAATAAAAACGAACGTGCGACAGACTTTATGATGATGCGGGCGGTGCCTGAGAACCAAGACTATTATTTTTTTAGCCATTACGTGTCCCGAGTAGATAAGGACACAACTCTGTACAATGAATTGCAGCGCTTCAGATGACTGTGCCACCTGTGATCTCTCTAGAGGTCAGAGAAGTCAAAGGCAGTACCTTGGTCAAAAATCAATATTTACAATAAGAAAACATACTATTTGTTATCCTGTACAGCACATACTTGATGCACATCATATATCTAAATAATAGAGTGAGTGAGTGGGTGAGTATGGTTTAACGCTACTTTTAGCAATATTCCAGCAATATCATGGCGGGGGAAACAAAAATGGGCTTCACACAGTGTACCCATGTCGGGAATGGAACCCCGGTCTTCGGCGTGACGAGAGACGCTTGAACCACTAGGACACCCGACCTCCCCTCAAAATGATAGAACAAATGGATGAAGAATGGGCAAATATTGTTTGTACTGTGGTTACCTTGAGACGTTAGTGTGTAAGCCCAGAGGAAGTCATGTCTCTTCATACAATCCGCGCACACCACCTCGCTGTACTCCTGGTTGTCAGGAACAACTGTGCCCAGATGCTGAAACAAAACACAGTACTGGCCAATCAGGAGGGTTGTCAGAGTGATTCACATTGGCAGCATAATGACACGAATAAATACATGAAACTCTAACACTGCACACTCAACTTTGGTGTCGGCGACCATCATCACCACCATCATGCCTGAACAAGTCAACAAGTTGCAGACACCGCTGGATGCATGTGTTTATACACAAGTGAGTTTGGTTTACCACCGCTTTGAGTGAGTTTGGTTTACCACCGCTTTGAGTGAGTTTGGTTAACCACCACTTTGAGTGAGTTTGGTTTAACACCGCTTTGAGTGAGTTTGGTTCAACACCGCTTTGAGTGAGTTTGGTTCAACACCGCTTTAAGCGAGTTTGGTTTAACACCGCTTTGAGTGAGTTTGGTTCAACACCGCTTTAAGCGAGTTTGGTTTAACACCGCTTTGAGTGAGTTTGGTTTAACACCGCTTTGAGTGAGTTTGGTTTAACACCGCTTTGAGTGAGTTTGGTTTAACACTGCTTTAAGCAAGTTTGGTTTAACACCGCTTTGAGTGAGCTTGGTTCAACACTGCTTTGAGCGAGTTTGGTTTAACACCGCTTTGAGTGAGTTTGGTTTAACACCGCTTTGAGTGAGTTTGGTTTAACACCGCACTGAACATTATTTCAGTTATATCAATGCATGTCAGCTTCATGTGGGAGGAAAACCTGAAGTGATGCAGGTCCCAAGACATTTACCAGTTGGAAAGGGTCTGTGCTGACAAAAGCTCCAGTCCATGTAGCCCTAAAGAGTCAAATTAGTCATTTCAAAGAGAACCATCCACTGGTATCAAAAACAATATGCCAACCACATATTCCTAGGTTTGGTTCATTATGGAATATAAACAAAAATATTAAATCTAGTCATGCAGATCCATTTATTCTTATGTTGTGGTTTATTGTATTTATCGCATTTATTGTTTCAATAAACTGTGTGTGTTGTTTTCTAAATGATGACAACGTCTGTTTGTCATTTAAGTTCAAATCATAACTACAAACAGGATCCATACTGAACCAAACATTCATAATATAGATTACCAGTGTAAACAATCTCCTTTCTCAAACATTCACACAGAGTTATGTACAAAACATAAAAAGGTTACCAGTTTGTTGCCAAGGATTTGACCAGATATGTTTGAAGGTTATTTCATTTCAGGCATCAAAGTTGAAAAGTTTAGACAGTTTATTTCTCGCCACTGCTAAACAAAGATCTGAGGACATCCCATTAGGGGTCACGTCAGAACAACCTTTCTTCCGACCAATCAGAGCATCGCTTACCAAATCATGAAAGTGACAGACGGAATGTGATTTCTAAGCATGCAACCACGTAAACTTGGACACAGGGTATTCCACACGATAGTTACGGGCTTAACGACTGAATCCATACAACCTATACCATCTATTAGCCATTCCAGAATGTTCTTTTGCTCAGGTTTCAAATTTTTAATCCAGAATTTGTCAAAATATGATTCAAAGCGTAGTCGCCAATTTAAAATGAGTGGCGTACAGCACGAGAAATCTGCCTTCTGATTGGCTAATGTCGACTTCTTGTCAGTTTGTTTGTTTGTTGTTTAACGCTGAGTTCAGCAATATTCCAGATATATGAGGGCAGTCTGTAAATAATCGAGTCTGGACCAGACAACCCAGTGATTGACATCATGAGCATTCATCCATGTAATTGGGATACGATGACATGCATCAACCAAGTCAGCGATTCTGACCACCCGATCCCGTTAGCCGCCTCATACGACAAGCATAGTCACCTTTTATAGTAAGCATAGGTTGCTGAAGACCTATTTGAGATGGCCGATATCTCAAAATGATGTCATTGTGGTTTGGTTCAATATGGCTTCATGGTATTCATTAATTACCAGTAAAATTATGCCTGGGCCGGTAATTCATGTGACTGGCAAGTAAATTACATTAAAAATCTTTGCTGTTGAAGAAATTATTGGTGGTAATAAGTAAAGATTATTTTTCCAACAAAGTCAGCTTGTCTTCCCTATTATCTATTATCAGTGCAAGGAAATAACATTTCACTTTGCTTTGAGATTAAATATCTATTTGTAGCGACGTAATCTCGAACCAAATTTGAATATTCCGGAGAAAAGAACACGAAATATTAACTGAACTTTGTGTGAATGACATGTAGATCTGACTAAGTTACTGCAGATATGACATCATTGAATTTGTCAGCCATGAACATACACTGCATTGAAAACAAGGTTGAAAGAATTGAAAACCAAATAATTTTCATACATTTTCCTATTTGTTCATTTGTTTATTTGACTGACCGTTTCAAAAGCCAGCCGGAACACTGCTACATGTTTTTTCAGTTATGGAAACATTAACACTTAAAAAATATTGGTTAGCCAATCAAATGCCACGGAATCACTTGCAATTTGACCTTGCGCACTATCAGACACACACACTCTGCTGTTATCTCAAAGTGTGTACAGGGTTAGAAACTAACAGTTTTCGTCCACTGGTCCTTATTATGATAACATATAGCAAAACCCTTAACAAGGGCAAATTTCTACTAGTCCTTATGATAACTTTACCATTGGGCAGTTTGGCAAGGACTATAGGACTTAAGCCAATTTCTAACGCTGGTGTACAGGGTGGATTGTGACATGACATACTGGTGATCCAACATCCAACATAAATAGCATACTGATATCTGTATTGGACTTGTATTGATTTTTACAAACATGTCTGGCCAATCAGATGGCTAGGCTTTAATAAAGGTAATGATTATCAGTTATTATTTACCCCTACTCTCTGACTTACCCGTCCGTGGTGCCAGTCCTCACATATCACACACTGGATCATCTCATCGTCAACCTGGGGACAGAAAACGTCGAGTTACTCAGCTTGGTTCAATGACGCTTTGAACAGAATCAGTTTAATGGGAATGAAAACCTGAAGTGATGCACATTAAATTTCTGTCATTGCTGAATGGTCTCTAACCTGAAAAATCCAGATAAGCTTTTGGTGTTGTGGGTATTTAACCCATGCATTTTAAAATCATTGGGTATCAGTAATTCTATCTGGGTATTCAAATTTCTGTTACCCACTAGTTTTTACACGTGGGTATTTAAGTTAAATATTTAAAAACACTATTCATCTAGTCCCTGCAAACTGGTGTTGTGTGGGTTCAAGAGCTTCAAAAGACTAAAAAATACCACGATACTTCCACAAGAAAGTGTGATGGCAAATGATCATGATGTAACTGTCATCGTTGAGTTTGGCAAGGTTGACGGAATGCCCGTTTATAATTTTCAAAATAAGTTGCTGATTTGCTAATCAAATATGCAGGGTTACTTCACAATATTTGATGATACACACAAGTTTTATTTTTGTAGTGTATCTGTAATGTTCGTTGCGTATTTGATACGCTTGGATTTTATTTTACTGCATATTTCTGCATTTCTGATGCGTATTTTACGCAGATACGCAGCTTATCTGGAGCTCTGAGATATAGTCCAGGTGATGGATTCATGGTTCAAAAGTTAATACTTGTTAGTTATATGAAATTTTATTGTCGAATTACTATCAGTTCAGTGAATTTATCAGGCTCCTGGAGCATGCTTACCTCATCGTCAGGGTCAGGGTAGGGTCGACTACAAATGCAGTACAAGCCACTGAAGTTATGGTTGTACTTATTGGATGGGTTAACAGCATCTTTATCCTAAACAACAAAAACAAATAATACACTTACTGGGGTAAGCAATGTTGCAGTGTGATATCATTCATAGATACCTTAACAATCTCTTTTGCGACCAAGTTCTCTCAAAATGAACAAAAACAGGCAGTTCTGAATAGAGAATAATAGGAGGCTGTTATGTTGGGAATATTTTACATTCTGGTGTATCAAATGAGTCTTTCAGTCAAAGATTTAAGAATATGTTTTAACATTTTCTTAAATTAACTCTCCTTAGTGCTGAAATAAATAAAAAAACCAAACAAGCCCACAGGGCTAGTAGAATTGTTTTTCTGCTATCCCTGCAAAGATTACTCATAAGATAAAAAGACTTTCAAATTTTTGTCTCTAATGACTCGAAAGATTGTGCAAAATGTCTACTCTAGTGCTGTGGTCTGACAAGTGGAATTGAGAGGATGATATATAATTTAATTGCATGTGTAAAACAACTAACTGGTCTTACGGACTGGTAGAATTATGACCATTAGCCTCGGACCTACAGGCAAGTGTCAATTTCCATCCCTGTAAATTTACCATGTGTTTACCTTTGACAATATTTACTAGGGGTTAAGGTCTGATTTAAAAGAAAAACAACCAAGGGCTTTTCAGAATTTACAGCTGACCTATACAATTCTCAAACCACTCAATCAATTACATACCCCAACCGAAGGCCTCACTGTGACAGTATGCTCATTTGATATTATGATGCGTTAAAGAAGGATCAGAATCCACGGTACAGGAATCCATTTCCAAATTAGACATTGTCAATTAATCTTTAACCTCAGCAAACAGACTGACTCAAACTTGCTATGACTGGCAATTGTCCTGATCCTAGATACCTTCTGTTGTCTCTGGTTCCATGTCAGACACTTGAGGCTAGTTTGCAAATCAAACCCTGATCAGAAAAGTACAGAAGTAAGAATACGGCTAGTAAATACTACTGAAATAATGCCTTTGAACATGTCAAAAGGTCACGTTACGAAAGACTGATGCTTACAAGTTATATTCTTAGCTCTACTGGTTCACAGAACTATTCAACTGACAAATGAATGCCATAAATACTACAAGAAAAACAATAAACACTCACAGGATACTGTTTGCACTTTAAGTTGGGAAATCTTGAATTTCCACAATCACAGCGAAAAAATCTGGAAAAAAAAACCAAACAGATGATTGTATCACTGCATGAACGACTCCTTTATTCACATGGTGGAATATATGTTGTCCTAATACCACAGTCTGAATATTTCAGCTATATTGCATCATCCTGTAAATAACCGAGTCTCATATTATGAACACACAAATACAATGACATGCAATCGTAAAAGTCACCGAGCCTGACATCCAATCCATCCGCCACTTCTCTATGACAAGCACAGACGTCTTGGGACAAATTCTAACTGGGAATGCCTATGGAGTCATTTACATCAAGAGTCAAGATAAAAAATATGTACCGGTAGATAAATAGCAGCAATAATTAATTCAGACTTCATTTGCATATCTAATCAAATCAAGCAAGCAATACTGGAATAATTTCTAAAATAAGATAATACCTATACAAAGAGTATCTGTAAGAGCTGGTGAGTGAGGGACTTGGGACCCCTTTCTAAGTTTTCCAGTTATATCACAGTGTGTCAGCTTAATGTGGGAGAAAGGCTCGAAGTGATGCAGGTCTCAGACGTTTACCACTTAGGTGAAACCCACCAGCACGGGTATGGTGCTGACAAGCCTAGAAACAAATAATGGGAACAACCACAGGAACAATAGACATTATTGTTAATAATTCTAAGAATACTACCTCTATTACATCATTGCCATAAATCCTGTATTTTGGCTACAATCACACAAAAATTATCTTTCTTCACTGTCAATCAGTTTTATTCAGTACTTAAAAGGCCACAGGCCTATAGTACAATGCATATTTACATGTAGGTGACGTGGTGGTTAACTAACAATTCCGTTTCTATGTGACATCTCGCGATAAACATATGTTGACAGGTTACATAACATAGTATCATTAGATTAAGTTAAAAGATCTACAAACTTATGGACATTCGGGTGTACAGAGTAGAAAGATGGCAAATATTGATCACGTAAATGTTTGTAAGCTTGACATACCAGGAGAAAGTGAAACTATTAGTGTGCTTATATCTACCAGTCTCTATATACAGGTTGTGAGAGGAACATCTAAATCATGCTAGTGCAATTCTAAATTTTTTAAACTCAAGTTTACAGAGGGACGCCTCAATTTCAATATTACTTTTCATGATTCTATAATATAAACATTTATTTGATTTAGACATAAATTCTAACCATTTTTGCAATTACATGTCTTTTAGTCTCTGGTCGAAGGACATTAAAAAGAGCGGTTCTGATTCTACACACTGATTATACCACACATAATTAAAACCTGTAATATATGATAATTCTTTTACGTTTGTTACCCAATTTCGTTTTCCAATACTGTCGTAGAGTTTTAGCATATCATAGCACTTCCTAGGGTTTCTATCATTAGTCATGTTTATCAAGCTATCAAGTATTTATCACTGTCAACTACACATGACTTGTTGTCAAGCCAATAGGACCACCAATCACCATCCAGCTTGCTGAGGCAGGAAAACCTCACTTCTTTCCCAAACGACTATCATCTATCTGTTGAAAATTATGAAGATAAGTTTTGTGTGACTGCAGCCAAAATGATGTAATAGAGGTAGTATTCTTAGAATTATTAACAATAATGTCTATTGTTCCTGTGATTGTGGATTTGGTTCCCAAAGATGTAACAGAGGCAGAGGATTTGTAACAATTACTGGTTTCTGGCGTGCCCAAGGGATGCATCTGCACAGTGAACGTTCGACTGGGACACCCGTGCCCCGTTAATAAGAAAAAGCTACATTGGTGTTATTGGATTACATGATTAAATTAAGAAGTCAGTGTTAAAAATAAAGAATGAAAGTCCATATGCTTTTCATACGGCTCCTTGTCATTATCCTAATGAATCTTGGTTGGGATACCCAGATTTAAATACAGCAGTACCATAGTGCTTGACAGCATCAGTCTCATTAAAATCAGACATTTTACTCTGATATGATACATCTTTCCATGAAGATCTGAGGACACCCCCATAGAGTTTGTGTCAGGTAAACCCTGAAAAACTTTGACTGCCCAATCTAAGATCAAATGTCAGCTTTCATTTTGGCATCATTTCTTTACCACTGTGATTTGGAAGTTTTGATCTTAACAAAAGAAAACCCACACGGAAAAAGTATTCCTTTCATGGATGTAGATGCCATGGCTATTGGAAACAACAAGATGTATATATATTGACAACAAAATAATAGCATAGCTTTTATTTTTTGCATTTGGAACTTGTGATCATACTTGTTTTCAGGATACAGACATCAGATATGCAACTACTTAGCTGAATAGAAAGTTCCCCTGACTTGAAATCCTATAGAGGTGTCCTCACATAGTCACGAAGAGAGGATTATAAGATCAGATTTTGAGCACCAGCAGAATGAGATTATCCAGCATATAATCATGTTATTTCTGCTTCAAGCGAAAAACAAATATTATGACCCACAGGTAACATATCTGCAAGTGAAGCAGTTACCGGTATTTTACAAACGTCATCGACCGAACGTCAGCCGTTCTTAACTCTTTAGGATAGCAAACAGAACTTATCAGGGACTTTCATTGTGAGTGAGTGAGTTGGATTTAATGCCGCTTTGAACAGTATTCCAGTTATATCACGGCGTGTCAGCTTAATGTGGGGAGAAAGCCCGAAGTCATGCAGGTCTCAGATGTTTACCACTTTGGTGAAACCCATGAGCACGGGTATGGTGCTGAAGTGCCCAAGGGACGCAACTCTGTGGCGCCTTAGACAACTGGGCCCCCCATACCCCCAGGGATTTTCATAACAAATAGACACTAGCCAGCAAAGAACAGAATCATGTAGCAAAATTTGAATAACCCTATCCAAAAGTGCCAAGCATATTGCAGTTGTGAGATATTGCACGATATGCATCAATTGACATATTCACAGTGCACTTACCACGTTTAGAAATTATTTACAGGACATATTTCCAAAGGTATGAAAAGAAGTAACTAGTCAACATAATTTGTTTACTGTTGATTGCTACGAAGACAAATAATCTATTGGAAAAAATGGTAAACTAGTTTCAGCAGCCTTACATTTAACCAAAAGTTTTGTAAAGGTAGTTTTTAGTACGGGCATGATCTCTATTTATTTCAGTAGCTGTCTTGTCAAGTCAAAATATACAAGCCGTGCCAGGATTAAATTTCCCTGGCATTTGTCTTAGTTTGTCAAAATATTTGTCCAGGCTTGCTTACCTCTTGGTATAAAGCTCAATGAGGTCATGCCCTTCATGACATTCGTAACTACATGCAAGACACACTCCAGCAGGCTCCGCCCCTTCTGCTTTACATGTGCTGCAGGAATACAATGCCTGACGATTAATGTAGCCCTGAAATGAAAAGACATTTTTTTAGCACATGCATTTACTTAAATATTATTTAAATACTAAATTACCAAGAGAGGTGTATGTATAAGAAGATACATGAAGTGAGCTGCATTCATAGCAATCTATTAAAGCTGTTCATTAGAATGTATTGCTATTCTTACATCATGTACAAAATTACGCTGATATTTATATTTGGTAACAAATTTTGGGGGATAAGATTTACCTCTAGGTTAAATTCATTTGGCCCCTTGGAAACCCAAAATATAACATTCATAGAACTGAAAGTCATTTCATAATATATACAATAAGTTGTAATAATTCCCAACTACAGTTCATCATGTATAAAGTGGGAAATAGTTGGTGATTAAGTTAAACAGTTCTGATACCATAAGTAAATCTAAATAATCAGCTGCCAATCATCAAATAGTGGTTCATCTAACACAACCAGATTTTGGGATTATAAAATGCTGTCCTTCAAAATTTGCACTATGCTTTTGACTAACAAAATAATGTTTGTGTTCAACCCTGCACATAAAGTCAAAGAATGCTGAAGATGGTTTAGCCATGAATATGTCATGACATTTTAGATAGTCAGCAAGCTGTATGGGCATAATACTTTGATGTTATGAATATTTTATGAATTCCGTTTTGCTCCGTCTTTTTTTTCACTTTTTCAATGTTTACAGAATACATATTTGAAAGAAGCGAACCGTGGAGATCAAGACTTTATTTTCAGTAGCTCTTCTTGATGCCAATGATGGGGCTGCTGTGTTCTCATTTTGCTCAACACTACGTTTAAAATAATCATGTTCACCTAGCTAACATACCAGTACCAACAATGAAATGACAAACTTATTTTTCAAGTATACTGGCAAAATAAAAAAACAACTAAATGTTACCCTCGGATAAGTGCAATTTTTATCATCGCTATCTCCTAGAACGGCGTTGGCATCCGCCTCAAGTCGTTCTTCTTCCTCTAGAATTTCAACCATGGATACACCAGTGTCTTCGGCATCTGCCTTTCCACTTGATTCTGGTGTTTCTGACATTTTGTCTGCTGAAAGCAAAATTTGTGTTTACTTGCAACAGGAAACACAGGGGAGCATTCATGTAATTGTACGACCTTTAATTTCAATAAAAGAACTTGAATATGTCATAGACATAGATCTACAAAGAAAATTGTGAAAAGAACAGTTATTAATATAAACTGTGTGAAATGTATGCGGCTAAAGAACATAAAACTACCGTGATAATGAAGTTTCGGCCCTCTTCCAATTCTACGCAATTAATGATCATTGCGATGAACGCGGGAAAGGGGAAGTCACTCTTGAATTTGTGACACGCTTTTCAATCTGACGACACCAAAAAGTGAACGAAGCTTCTTATTTTAAAATGCAGGTGTGTCATAAGGAACATTAGTCTAGTTTTGTAGGGGATAATTATGGTAATTATGAAGCGTCAATTATAGCTTTTCTATACGTTTTCGTCTGTTACGGTTGCTCTAATCTACAGCGGCATGTCATAGTGTCAACGGTAAATAATTCATAAACGGTGGCCATGTTGTAAGATAAACAAATGATCAAATCATACAATAACTGATAATGTATACGGTGTCTTGGTCTACTGACTGGTGCACTGACTGACTCAACTAGTTATGTAACCCTGTCTTCAAATTAAGGTACAGTTGCTCTTCACCCTAATAGAGATGCATATATGCACTGATGTCACTTGAGGTTTCGTGTTGAGCTGTTGAGGTCAGGATGACCGGGAATGGCAGGATTGCCAATTTTTCAAAGAAAGTGAAAAATAAGATTTGGAAAATGTTTAAAATCTTCTCTTAAAAAACAAGACCAGAGACATGAAGCATATTGAAGAAATGCAGGAACATAGTGATGTTATTTTTGTGACTTGTTTTCTTCAAAGCTGTCTAGATCCAATAAAAATTGATAAAAACACAATAATCAAATTTTCCTTTGAGTTTGGCATCCCAGCTAACCAATGAATAACTTTCAGCCTGACAAGTTAGATGTTGACTTAAAGCCTTTAACAATCCGCTAAATTGTATTATATTCTGTGATAATAACACTGTGTTTACTAAGACGTCTAAGGTGCCTTTTTAGGCCGTAGCAAGTCCACTGACCTGCTACCCTATCCGACTGCGACCCAAACAAGACATACAGCAGTCCATGCTGGACTTTGTGAAGAGGAATGGACTTCAGGCTGCCTTTGTGATGACTTGTTGTGGTAGTGTTACCAAGGCCAAGCTGAGGATGGCAGATTCTACCACGGTAATACTCATTAAGGGACTTGATAGTACATGGGTGCAAAATGTGAAGCCCATTCTTAGTGTCTTCTGCTTTGATATGGCTGGATTACTGCTAAAATTTGTATACATCAAAATCTCGCTACATATTGGTGTTCATAACTAGGAATATGTTTTTAAAATCTTAAACTTATTTTCATAGATCAAGGAGCTGACTGGTCATTTTGAGATTGTCTCCCTTGTTGGCACACTCTCTGGTGGGGAAAGTGGACATCTTCATATATCATTGAGTGACCCTGAAGGTCATGTGATCGGAGGTCATGTTGTTGGTGACCTCATTGTTTACACAACTGCTGAGGTAGTAATTGGCGATTGCACAGGGGCAAAGTTCCAACGAGAAGATGATCTTGAGACCGGCTATGATGAACTTGTAATTTATAGAAAATAAGCAGGTTACTACATCACACTCACGGTAATAGCTGATGGAGAATACACAGATATTTTAATTTGGTCACATAAGTCATCACAAATATACACGACAATGGCATTAACCAAGCTTTTAGTTAATCCAGAGAAAATTCACCATGGCACAAAATTTCAGTAATCAGTGTTGTGGCTGTATATCATGTATATTGTACTATATGAAAGTGTTTCTGATTTTCAGAATGTATTTTGCGATATATGTGATACTTGCTTGCAAGACATTTGTCCTGGTTAAGGTGAAATACATGAGAGATTTTATCTATTATATATGCTTTAAGTGGGAACATCGCTCGGGACAATTGGCAATCCAAGTGTGTTTGATTCATGTCATCCGAAATCCACTATCTGTTAATTCATGTTTCATTGTACCAATCCAATAGTGAATGGTTACCTGAAATACACAACTGCATGGTCAAGACTGTTGTGAACTGTTGAGCATAGCTCTCTTTAAGACGCTGCCAAGAGAACATATGTGCAAGAGTACTTTCAGGGTAAGGTACTACTTCACTGTAATGTAATAAAATTATGGAATCTACATAGACGGTTTGCTGATAATAATGAACAGAGAAACCTTTCTTCACATATTAAGCCAAAACTTGTGCAATATTTTTGTAATAGATGGTTTGCTGGTGTGAAATATGAGTTGGTGAAAGTGGTCTTCACATATTAAGCTAAACCTTAATGTTTTTAAGCCCAGGTCCCTGTTCCACAAAGTGATTGTACAGCTACAACTGTTGTAAGTCTATGTTAAAGTTTTAGAGTTACAATCATCTCATCATTACGATCGCTTTGTGGAATGGGGCTCTGGGTTTGATTGCAGATTTTGTCTATTTTAATTGAGTAACATTTTATCCAGTTTCAAGCCCAGGGCTTAAAAACAAGAAAGCACAGGAACATGATATAAGGACTGAATGTCCCAATTGAGAATTTTGAGTTAAGAACAGGTTCAAATTTAAAATGACCACTGTCAAAAATGTAACTACAAACTGATAGCAGTTTACGGGTGTCTCATATGCATTTAAGTTATCAACATCAACTGTGTTAGGTGTTCAATGTGTCTTGTAATTGTGGAAACCACAAACAATGCTTAAGGTGCAATATTGATGCAAATTGGCCACATAGAAGTGTGATGCAACACGTTGAACAACATCCAGTGAGGGAGATCACTCAATTTTCCTTATGTTTTTAAGCCCATGGGCTTAAAAACAATTTATTTTGTAGGGTAAATAAGGGTCGGATGGGGGGTAGGCCTTACAAATGAGCAATCCAGGTATTTGTGCAATATTTATGTAATAGATTATTTGCTGAAATAATGGACATACAAACTGGTCTTCACATGGTAAGCCAATACTTGTGCAATATTTTTGTGGCTGGTATTTGCTGGTCAAGTACATGTATCAACTACATTTATGAAGTTAAAGCCTCAGGAACACTTGGACTTTACACGTTTTGTTGCTGCTGCATTGTTTACATCCATACTGAACTACCACAGCAGAGATGTGTACTGTACTTTTATTAACAAAACAAGTGGATCCATAGCTATGTACCATTTAAAGATGGCAAACTCTGGTCCACATACAGGATATTCTGTGTAGTATATGTCATACCTCCCTGTTTCAATTCCAAGTTACAACAGGTCCCCAGCAACCTATGTTTGTTGTAAGAGGCGTCTATATGAATAGGGGGGGCTAGGGGGGCCCAGTCGTGTAAGGTGCCGCGATTCGCTGTGCAGAGTTGTGTCCCTAGGGCACGCCAGAAACCTATGGTTGTGGGTTTGAATCCCGGTTCGCCCCGATTATGTTTCTAGGTTTATCAGCACCATATCCGTGCTCGTGGGTTTCACCGAAGTGGTAAACGTCTGAGACCTGCACCACTTTGAGATTTCCTCCCACATTAAGCTGACACGCTGTGATATAACTGGAATACTGTTAAAAGCGGCATAAAACCCAACTCACTCACTATATGAATAGGGAGGTCAGACTCAGTAACTTGATAACAGCCTGTGATTGTGTGTGTGGTAGTTTTGCTTATTAATACCTCAAACATGTTAAAGGTAGTGAGTGTATTTGGTTTGTTATTGAATTATTAAAGCCACACTCTTGTATTTCAAGTTTGGTCCATTTTAGCCAAACCAATTTGCTTGACATGGTTCCATCTGTGTGCGGCATATGCCTGACAGAGTTACTGGCCTTGATTATATGTGTGAAGTGATGCATGTAACTGAGTTGAAGATGCTTTTCTTGTTATATGTGTTTGACATGGATCTTTTGATATCAAATGTATCTTGCCTGCATAGCAGCCTTACAATACTTGACAATACACCTTTGATAGTTCAGAATCACAGAAGGAGGCCCTTTTCTCACACTGTTGTCTGAGAGGTACCTTAGTGCAAGGTATTGATGATTGTTATAGTCAGAAGTAGGCTCAAAGAAACGACTTGTTAGACATGACGAATGAAGGCTATTTATTTAGTTATTCTTAAGACAATTCATTTCATCATTATTCTAAAGTACTAAAGTAATGGTTCACCCTAGGAATTGACAGAAACCTTTCCTTGGCTCCTATAATAAATCCATTAAATAACTGTCTACCACCTGGCCATTTTTGTTTTTTATCAGAATCCTGAGCAGAATTTCTACCTTTTTAGCTCACCTGAACATTCATTATGATCATGGTGTCTTGTCCCGCTTCCAGTCATAAACTTTTACATTTCATCTGAAACCACAAACTGGATATGCATTGAATCTGTGGTATTGGGAATAACATTAATACGGTTTTGGGCGTATTTTAATTTTGGGCCCTGCTATGTCCTCTGACCTCTCTATTATTCTGCGGTATTTACAACCTCTGGGTTCATTTAGTTTCTAAAGACATGCCACAGTCATTCTGATCTGATTTTAGACAAGGGAGACATATTGAAAATGTTGCTTTGGCCAATTACCAGTTTATGCATGTATCAGTTTTGAAATTTGAAACATAGAAATGTAACTTATCAGATAATAGTGAATACATTTCTTTGTCGTGTTTGGATTTTCAGCCCAGCTATATTCTTACCAATTTTCCGCATTTCTTCTGAAACACCTAGGTTTTCATGAAGCTGAAGGTTTTGTTTTTTTATTTGATCTCAGCAATGGGTCACTCAAATTACCCTACAGAATTCTGATTAATTTTGAAATATTCATTATACACGTCTATTAGTTATTTTTGCATAGTCCTAATTACCCTTTTGTTATGTTCTGCTGTAGCCAATATTCCAGGAAAGGAAAAAAACATTGCCACTTTCAATACAACAATCTTAGAGGAATTGTCCATATATATATGTATATGTATGTGCTTCATATTACTGTAACATGTTGCTGTGTATGAATACAGCTCAAGTATGTGCCAAACCATGAAACACCTTAAAAATGCTATAGACCTGCACCCTCTTGTACAAAGTGACAGTTTTTTTGGGGAAATATTTTTTTCATTTTGAAATTCAATAAATAAAAATAACACTTATGTAGCCAGAGCCAAACATGTCTTTTTTGACCCACAACATATTTATTTTCAGAGCATCCAGCATGTCCACTGCTTCTGCAAAACCTGAGGACAATTATTTTTCCCATTTTTCTTTTTAAGAAATCCTAGCCCCTATAAATGAATATGTAATGCTCGGCCCCTAAGCTTACCATAGTCAGAGCCCCATGCTCCCTTTGTGCAAGTGGACCTTGTACTGTTTCCTATATAAGACCTGTACTGTATGATTTTGGAAAGATGTTCATATATTTTGCGTTAATTTACTATGTGTAATGGATGATTTTAGAATGATTGCTTGGGTATGTGTGTAATACAATCAATTGGGTTATGTGGAGGTACAATATAAACATATATTAAAGGGTTGTTCGATTGTTGCTGTTATTCTTTGGTGCTTAATATTTTTTGCATGGTAATGTAAGAATATGTTTAAATAAAGGATATATGTGATTGATAAGTACTTCTTGATCTCTAATTTTGTGATGCATTTGGTAAACGGTTTGAGGTTCGTTCTTGAGAACCGCTGTTGTTATTAATGTCATAAGTTGTTCTCGTGGAAACTTTGGATAGACCTTTTGCCCTGGGAGTGGAAGGTGAGAAGTTCCATCCCCAGCTGCATCATACCAAAACGGACGTTTAAAGATTGGACTTGTTGTTTCCCAGCCAGTCGCTTGGCATTAATGGGATAAAACAATGACTGGTTGGCTGAGTGAGTGAGTGGGGTATCCATGCTAAATGTGTGGCTTGGTATCTCAGTGGGCTTACATTATAATACGAGCATAAGTCTGGGCTAGTAGAACCAGGCATGCACGCACACATGCCCGCACACACACTTTTTAAAAATGGAATGGTAATCTAATGATCATGGTTATAGAAAAAAAATGATTGTGAAGTTAATAATATAAAGCTATGACTGGCAAACTCTACTACTCTTGCTACTTCTACCCCATGGGGTTTTCGATTTAAAAGCAGCAAGCTATGCGACACATGACTGATGGACGTCAAACATCAAAATACAGCCTTAATCAACAGACCATTTGTGTCACTGTGCCCTTTGGTGGTTGGTCCGTCGTGGTTTGGGTCTGTTTTTCCAATGACTGAAAACTGTATTTGATAACAGTTCGAGGAAACGTGAATGGCCGTCTTACCTCTTGGAACTTGCACAGTGTAGGGTCATTTGCGCTGGAATGGAATCGATGCAATATTGTTTCCAGCAAGAAGTCCACATCCCAAACCAATTCAGCACTTGTGGGATCAAGTGGGAGTCGTGTGGGTGCAAATAAACATGACACGCTCCATTCTCACTTAAGGAATATTTCATACGTAGAAGATTTACATGTTTATTATTATTGTTGTTGTTTAACGCTGCCCTCAGCAATATTCCATCTACATTTATAAAATTATAGGGGATGCTTAACTTTTGCCCAGGTGTATATTTGTATCCTGGCTTACTGAACTTTCACAACATCTACATCCTCATATTACTTGAAGAGAGAACTTATACCTCATTTGAATGTACCCATTTATATGCAGACATAATGAGTACAACATGAAAAACATATAACATATTGAGATGTTTTTGATCATGATTACTCTCTCTCTCTCTCTCTCTCTCTCTCTCTCTCTCTCAGGTATTTTATATTTTGACGTTTTATGACGTCAGTTTCATGGCATGACATTTACTTCCCAAAAATTTGTACTAGCCATTGGAAGTTTTATGCTGTGTAGATTTTCTTTTGTTGTGACCGGAATTGCCGAATCTGACAGAGAACTGAAGCATATATTGCTTTACTGTGTGGACTTTGCAGTCTCAAGGCATTTACATTATCAAGGCATAAATCTGAAAGATCTCTTTTCCCGTGTCAGTGGGCATCTTATTATCAGCTATATTTGAAAGAAATTGGTCTGTATAATAAATTTTAAATATGTATGTGAATAATTAAATGCTTGTTTTTAAATTTGGTGTGATGCTATTATCCACTGACTTTATTGAAGGCTCTGTCCAGGGGATTAAAGTATCATAAAGTTATTGTCCCCCTGTGTGACACGTAATCCTATCATAATCGATGTAACTATCATCAACCAGTGTTTTTAAGCTAACTCATTGCTGAGTATTTTTAAATACTGGCTAGTATTGTTTACAACCACCAGTGGCTAAAGTGACGACGTAAATCCTGCTGGGGTATCATGCAGGTAGCAGAGGTACTGTAAGTCCCCATGATCCTCAGTGAGGTGGCCTAGCTTTGGTTACTGGTGGCCTATAGCCCGTGTTTTAAAACTGTATACATAATATTGTTATGCTCAAATATGTTTCACAACCTGTTTTTAAATTTAAAAAATGCATTAATAACTAAATTGTAAATATATTTACTTGGTCTCGTCGCTGTATGGCTGAAATAATGCCGATGCGACGTTAAATTTTAACTCACTCACTCATTTATTATGCATGTCTAGTTTAGTCCAACTTATTGCTACACCAACGACCCTCCCGCCAGACATGGCATTGGAGAGCTTCCCGTGAATCTTCTGTACTGCCTGTTTGGCCACCCATCAACTGATGCCGTCGAAATCAATGAACATACGGATGAACAGATGGTCCCTGGAAAGAAGCATCAGAAAAGGCGAGCTTTTAGGAATCGATTTTCCTTGGTGATTTTGTTTTTAAAGTAAGACGAGTTCTATGGATGAACAACTTCTTTATTACAATTAGTGCGACGTTTCGGTGTAGATACTAACAGGATCTACACCGAAACGTCGCACTAATTGTAATATAGAAGCTGTTTAATCCATAGAACTCGTCTTACTTCATCACACCAACTTCTAAATGCCACTGAAAGAAGATTTTGTTTTTGGCCTCAATATATGGCAATTCCTTAACCTCAAAACGAACGCATGTCAAACGTATACGATATATGTGTTTGGCCTTATATATAAAACATACGTCCTTTTTGTCTTGTCAAATAATCTCGCTTTCATTGCATGAAATAAGCTATTTTAACCACAATACCGTATTTCCTCTGAAAGAGGCCGGGATGTGAAATGTATTATCCCTATTACATTAATGTCAAATCACGAAATCTGTATACAAAATGTTCAGGTAAACGTAACATACGTACCGTCTTTTTCTCGAATAGACGCCTGGCTGCATATTAATTGTGCGCAAACCACTGGCCCAGCGTCCATTCTGTTCAATGCTGGTCCAGTGGCATCTCACTACCTAACCGAATCGGGATACCGGACCTGAAAGGGTGTTTAGACGTCAATATAGGCTGAGCCGAGAACTGGGTGGACTACAAAAAAGAATAACCTAGTGGTTAAAGCTTTCGCTGGTCACGCCGAAGACCCGGGTTTGATTCCCCCATATATAAGTACAATGTGTAAAGCCCAATTCTTGGTGTTCCCGCCGTGATATTGTTAAAAAAAGGCGTAAAACCATACTTATTCATTCACTGAGACCGACTTCTTGTCTACAGCTAATCCCGACTCGATGATTCCTATTAAGTGAATAGGTCGCCAGTCAACCATGTTATATTTAGTGGCGACTAAATAGAAATGCAGGCCACGATCGGTGAATTGGTTGAGGGTGATTGTCGGCATAGGCTGCTCATATCATCAATCACTGGTCTGGTCCAGGCTCGAATATGTACAGATCGCCCTGAGGTAGATATTTCTAAATGCTGCGTTAAACAACAAACGAAGTACAGCAAAACCTAACCGTGCCAGGGTCTTATTGTGGGTTCGAATTCATAATTCCCCCTGTCCTGATCATGAATGAAGATGCGTGGATGTATCGGCTTTATTCCAAGCTGATACCCCGTGATATAACTGAATTACAATTCAAAGTCGCTTTAAACCCAGTTTGCACAATCACAGATGCTGGAGCCCGTCGTGAAGATCCGAGTTAGAATTGGACTTTGGGCTAGGCGACAAACAGGATAGGTGGTCAGGCTAGCTGATTTGGCTGATGCATGTCATCGTATCCCATTTGCGTAGATCGATGCTCATGCTTTTAATCACTGGATTGTCTGGTCGAGACTCGATTATTTACCCAGACTAATGTCAGTTTACCAGAATGTTTGACAAAATTATTGATCGAAATTGTGCGTACGTAGCAGAATAAAACTGTTATTATCACAATCGTTATTAGTATACAATAAAACTGACATAAGACTGGAATACTAGTAATTATCATATACCTATCAATGATGTGAGGCATTTTGCATAAATACTAGAGCCAACAAAAAGACGGTCATATCACAGGGGGTTTAATAACCAGACCTGTATTACACCCTGCCGGCCTGATTTGGCGTGTCACTGCATTTTTCATGGACGAACGATGTCAGCCCTGGTGGTAAGAAATTGGAGTTACGTCCCTTAGTGCATCGTCTGCTCGTCTGCTCGGCAATTAAGCTTTCCCGTGACAAAGTCTTCTAAACAAGGTGAACATGAATTGCATTCACTTGCAAATAGTTACATTTAACAATTTGAGGTTTTGGTATATGATAGAAAGGTTATTATATGGCAGTTTTCATATCATACCACATATCAGCCCTGTTAGTAAACTGAATAGATGTCAATGGCTGTAGGATGGTCCAGAGACAGGCTGCGTCATGCGTAATTCCCATACAGTCTATCCTTGCTGCTATCCGCGCTTCTTCCAGATCACACAAATCATAAACGTTCAGAACACATTAACGAACCACATAAAGATGTGAAGCTGTCAACATTCTGATCTTGGGTATTGATTTTACGAGAGAGATATATGTATGAAGGTCCGGTTCGATAGTTATATATAGCTGAAGAACATGTGTCTTATATTTATCCTTGTACTTGTGAAACAGCTACATACGTCAGGCTTACGTCACAATTGTTCAAATCAAAGGCCTGGATAATGTCATTCGCTTCCCCACGTGTTTGAGAATGAATCACCCTAACCCCGGAAGCTGATTTAACATTTTCGCTATATTCCGAAGACAATTTCTGTTGAATAAAACAAATCTACGAAGATGCTAATTCTCTACATTAAAATCTCAACCCATGCTTTCTGGAATGCGACTAACGGGATCTGGTGGTCAAGCTCGCTGACATGGTTCATGCATGTCATCGTATCCCAACTGCGTAGATCGATGCCCATGATGTCAATCACTGGTTTATCTGGTCTAGACTCGATTTTTTACATACCGTCGGACCCGCGAATATCCGGGGCAAAATAGGTCTTCAGCAATACAACCCTTGCTTGCCGTAAAAGGCGACTATGCTTGTCGTAAGAGGCGGGTGGTCAGGCTCGCTGACTTTGTTGAAGCATGTCATCGATCCCATTTGCGTGGATCGATGCTCATGATATCAATCACTGGATTGTCTGGTCGAGACCCGATTGTTTACAGACCAACAAACCAACCAACCAACAGACCGCCGTCCTATAGCTGGACTATTGCTGAGTGTGTCGTTAAACAACATACAAAATCCGGGAATTGTGATCGATCTGGCGCATTTACATTTGTTTGTTTGTTGTTTAACGGCGCACTCAGCAATATTCCAGCTATATGACGGCGGTCTGCAAAATAATCGAGTCTGGACCGGACAATCCGGTGATTGACATCATGAGCATCGATCCACGCACTTGGGATTGATGACATGTATCAACCAAGTAAGCGAGCCTGACCACCCGATCCCGTTAGTCGCCTTTTACGGCAAGTATGGGTTGCTGAAGACCTATTCTACCCCGGAATCTTCACGGGTTTTGACGCATTTACAACATTTACGAATACTGAAATCTTGAGGAAATAAAGTATATAAAACGTACGTACGTACATCCATCCATCCATCCATCCATCAATACATACATACATACATACATACATACATACATACATACATACATACAAGGAGTTATCTGAGAACGCTTGAAATTGGAAAATAATTAAATCCGATGAACGTCCCTACACAGTTTCATCAATAGCCTTGATGATAGCCTTTAGGTAAAAGGACTAAATGTCACGTTATATTTATACGGAAACGTGTGGTAGCAGTATCTCTTTTAATACGAGCGTCAAATTAACTCTGGTATTTATATTCGCCTAAAAGGCACGTGGCATCAGATACTTATCGTCAGCTAAGACTTGCTGGACCATGTCCACCCTTTTCAGTCAATGAGAAAGTGAAGTTTATGTTTAATTCTTTAACGTTCGCATGTGTCTTTTGATATTTCAGCCTATGATATACTGATCGAATTACCATCAATTTATTTGAATTTTTAAGTGGGCGGTGTCTCCCTGTACATACAATGATGACACTGAAGATGGCACGTGTGTTAAAGACGCTTTCTTGCTAACTTTAAAATACTTATTTCATATTTACAGTACATACGCAAACCAAAAATATGCAGGCATTGATTAATTCCTAATTTCATTAAAATAGTCAAATATAAATAATGTCTGGGTTCCATCGTCTACATCACTACGATTACATAATGACCAAAACCGTTTATTGATATAGGCACGTTAGTTACTCACACAATTACGTTGTTTATTATATGTGAGAGGGTGAGTTGCGTTAAACACCGCTTTGACCGGTATTCCAGTCATATTACGGTGTGTCAGCTTAATGTGATAGGAAATCCCTGAGTGTTGCAGGCCGTAGACGTTTACAACTTTGGCATCTTCCCAGTTGACTGACTGTAAAAGTCCATTTTCCACCTTGCCGAACATGGCTGGAATTTCGTGGTTCGATCGTAGCGCCACCAGAGGCTGTTACGAGTTATGTCCCTTCTATGTCACTCCTACACTGATCAATCAGATTCTACCTCTCATATCACTTGCATTACAACGAAATGGCGGCGCCCAGTCAAAACGATCTGATAGAAAACCATTATATGTATTGTAATAATACAGGTCTTACCACAAATCACTTGAGCGCCTTGATTAAAAACATGCAAAGATTTGGGAAAAAATCCGTCAACGCCTGTAGCGACGCATCTTCCCGAGGCAAGTGAGTTAACTGACTATAAAAGTCCAGTTTCTGGACTTCTATAGACAGTTAACTCACTTACATCGGGAAGATGGTAGCGACGAGAACTGGTATACGACCTTCGCTGGGATAAACAGTCCACATTTTTTGGAAAACCCCATTTATTGCGGTAGTGCTTTCGGTTAGCTTTAAAACGTATGGCGATAAATATGCGGAATATGATTTAGTTAATACTATTTTGGGGTACCACACTGAATATGATCTTTTGTATATTTCCATGTTCCATTCCAAATAAATAACCCACATTAAATTCTTCACTATAAATTGGAAACATCTTGAGTGCTTGTTATTTTGTACAGTTTGTCAAATACTCACACGCCTTTATGTGCGGCAATTCAAATTCAGGCACTAATGTCACTGTGTCTACGATATTTCTTTTCATAAATTATGTTATAATTAGATCAATAATTGAAGCAAGGAAGTGTTTCTACATCATACTGTGGTCACAATAGTATATGTAACAGAATCGTCCATATTACAATGGTAAAAGCCGTAATTTGTGAGGTTTCTGAAATATTTCAGATTGTTGCCGTGGAATATATGAGTCTTGACTCAATATGCATTCCATTTAGTTGTTGTTTTGTTTGTAACTGTAAACAACTTTTCGTATTCTATTGTTCGTGGCCCAATTGAACGTGCAGTCTCCTCCAATCCCACGATGTGAACAGAAATGCAAAACACTTATCCCCACTAATTAATTTAATATAACTGTGCTGAAGGGAATCCTTGTAATTCACATATGAGTGGATGTAATAGATCCTATTTTTATGTAATTTTTCAAAACAATTATTTCTCTTGTCTCTGCATTTAGACATGCTCTTTCTACTTCTTTAAATTGGTTGTATGGATTAATTGTATATGGTATGCCATAAGATTTAGCCGAAAATTACATTAGATGAAATTGTTTTAAGATTCTTTTTACAAAGTTAATACCGCTTGTCTGGAGAAAATCAATATCGCTTTATATGACAGTCTGTTCGGAATTAAATTCTGTTCGTGCAAAACGATATCTATAGATTGAAGACGGTATACAAGTACCAAATATATCACATACAGCACTTCGACTCTATGGGGGATGGTTTATGTCGAATATGTTATATACACATATAGCATTGAGAAAGAAATACGGGGAAGCGCACACGTACATCGGACATAAAATATACATTACTCAGAATGAAACGCGGGGTATTGTAAACCAGACATGTTATATACATCATTAAAAATGAAAGGCGCGGGGAAGTATGTATACCGGATATGAAATATACACTCAGAACGATAGAGGGTTTGTATCGGATGTATTATATTATACATACTTCAGAATGATGTAGATGCAGGCAATGTGAGTGAGTGAGTGAGTGAGTATGGTTTTACGCCGCTTTTAGCAATATTCCAGCAATATCACGGCGGGGGACACCAGAAATGGGCTTCACACATTGTACCCATGTCGGGAATCGAACCCGGGTCTTCGGCGTGACGAGCGAGCGCTTTAACCACTAGGCTACCCGACCTCCCTGCAGGCAATGTAAACTTAGAAACATAGGAAGAAGTAACATATCCAAGGTGGATGTTGACGATGGTTCCAGAGTGGCAATCTGGACCAGACAATACAGTGATTGATACCATGAGTATCGGTCCACACGATTTTGTGATAAGATGACATGCATCAACTAAGTCAGCAAGCCTGACAACCCGATCCCGTTAGTCGCCTCTTACGACAAGCATTCGTTGCACTCATCACAAACACATGCAAAGGCAAGTCAATTGTTCACCTGACAAAACACGGGAACATATGGTAATTTAAAATAGGGAATTGCATCGGACATTATTTTTGTCACTGACGTGTCGACTTTGGAAATGTCCACCGCATATCTACCATAAAACATTCTGAAAGCTTTACTGAGGCCGTGAATGTTGTAATCTTGATCAAACAACTTTTGAGCAAGAGTTGTATAACGATTCCTGGAGAGAGCATGCTCAATTGTACATCAGACACTGTGAAATGTAGACACCAAAGCCTGGAACTGTTAGAATACATCTTCTCTGGGCAAGAGGGTTAACTGACTTTAAAAGTCCAGTGGAAATTGGAGTAAAGAGTTAACCAAGAAATGCCCCAAGACTCTTCAACATGCCATCTAGTTATGTTGTGTTTATAGAAGATTCAGGCAACACAAATATCTGTATTTATGATTATGTTGCCATTTTCAGATAGGTACATTCTAAGACAGGTCCTATCTGACACAAGTCAGGCAACAGATACATATCTGAGTACATTTCTAACACAGGAAACTTTGAAACATAAATAAATGGACAGGATCAACAAATCTGGCTTATAATCTGAACAAGCTACATCATCCCCAAGAACCAAGAATACAACTGAAGGGGATTGTTTATTTCAGTTTGTTTACCTTAGACAAGTCACTAGATGGTAGCCTGTTTTAGGACCCAGAATGCATCGCCAACATCGTCTTTTTGAAGATATATGGGCATGTTAATGTCGCCGTGGATCAGCACTCATCTACCTGAAAGTGGAGACCCAAGAGGTGGACTGACGAATCCAACTGTTCTCAGTGCTCTTCACTTTCCAAATAACATTTTGCCAAGGTGGTGCAACTCTGCAAGAAGACACAAAGCAACCATCGGTCTCACGCGAGTCACTCGCCGCATCAGTCTTACACCAATCGCTCTCCGCACCAGTCTTACATCAGCTGTTGGTCGCACCAGTCTTACACCAGTTGCTGGCTCCATCGGGTATACAAAACAATACGCTTTGACCACAAATGCATTGAATGTGTCACATGTACACATGCTTTTTATAGTGCAACCGTAAATAACCTCCGCCCACTGTGATTGATGCAGTCGCCAAACACGATCAATTCGATTTTTATGATAAAACTAAAAAAAGTTTATTGACTTATATATATATATAATGAGCCATTTGTGGTATCCAGGGTTTGCTGGAAAAAGCTTCTCCCGACACTCGGTTGTGTTTACATTGTCAGTCATTGTTCGAAACTGAATCACCGCCACCTTGCGGGCTATTTATAGTCAGAGTGGAGCGTTAAGTTCTGCATTACCACTTTTTATACGCTGCTATATTTAGCTACAAATGGCGGATATCGAGTCAGTAGCTTTGCCATTGGGGCACTTTGCAGAACGGACTAAGAATAAAAAACACAAGAAGTTATTAACTATTTGTCAATTAAACACATAGTTGCATGTGACAGATATAATTCTCTATGGTGTTTATCCCAGCTCTGGTCTTATCCCAGTTCTAATCCCAGTTCTAGTCGCTACAGACACCCAGTTGACGATACACGTGCTCTGCACATCCTGCAATCGACTTAAATTTGCGCTGTAGTCTAGGAACCGGATGTTGAAGTCGTTACGCGATTTTGATTAGACTAAACATAGACTCGTTAGTCCAGCCAAAATATAACTCCATATTTCCAGCCTAGTTCGACAAGGGAGGAAACTGGACTTTTATAGTGGGTTTACTCTCTTGCTTCGGGAAGATGCCACTTTGGTGAAAACCACGAGCATGAGTATGGTACTGCAAAAGCTAAAAACATAACCGGTTCGAACCGGGTTTTTGAGCCAAAATCAAACGTTTGTGGCGTGCCCAAGGGAAGCAACTCTACACTGCATATTGCGTCGCCTTAGACGATTGGGCCACCCCTGCCCCCATAGTATATGTACGTTTGCATATATGCAGGGACTCGATGTACGAATTTTATTTTGAAGAGACAACATCGGTAGACAATCTCATTAATATCAGATATCTTAGTTCTCGCTATTGCTAAACAAAGATCATCCCAAGTAGGGTCACGCCAGAACGACCTGTCATCCGATCAATCAGAGCGTCAATTACCAGGTCGGGAAAGTGACATTCGGAATGCATTTTCTTTTCACTGGTACATCGAAAAGGTTAACACGGGATATTCCGAACTACAGTTACTGGCTGTACGACTGATTCTGTCAAAATGAAACGGAAAGAACTAAGATCCATAATTCAGTGGTAAGTACTGCCATACTATCTCGGGCATATATTAGACATTACCATTTTCCTGCTTACGTTTCAAATTTTGAATCGAGAATTTAACTTTGTCAAAAAAAAATGTCAAAGCGTAGCCTACAACTGAAGCAGCAAGTTTGAAACTTAGTGCCGTAAAGCTTGAGAAAACTGATTTCTGATTGGCTGATGTTGACTTGTTAGTCATTTATTGGTCGGTTAAATTTGGCGAAAGGCCGTTCTGAAATGACCTGTAATAAAATGTTAAAAATTCGGGAACTAAGATCTGAATTTATTGAGAATGCATCGGTAGCTTACTTCACACAAGACTACTATAGTATTAGTGATGCACGAACAGTTAGACCCAAGGTTGGCTGGAGGGATGATCTCACACGTTGTTGAATTGACGCAACAACGCCGTCAACTACATCAGTGGTGTCCAACCCAGAGTATGGATTACCAGCGGCGGAGAGTGATTTGATTCTGCGACGAGTCAAGGTTTATGCGACATCGATCGGGCTGATGGAAATTCCGGGGAAGGTGTACGACGTCGCCCTGAACGTTCAACCGCCAACGATAGACAGGTCGACCGATTTGGCAGTGGAAGCGTCATGATAGTAGTGGTGGTGGTGGTGGGCAGGTAGCCACTGGTCGCACCGATGACCCCGGTCCCCGGTCCAGCTGGGGATACGATATTAGAAATTGGCACTAGTCCTATAGTCCTTGCCAAACTGCCAAATTGTTAACGTATCATAAGGACCAGTAGACATTTGCCATGTTTAGGTGTTTTGCCATATGTTATGATCATAAGGACTAGTGGACTGAAACTTTTAGTTTCTGACGCTGCCATTCTTGGTGTCCCGGGCCGTGCTGTTGCTGGACTAATGCTAAAACCTACTCGATCACCCATGATATCAATCACTGGATTGTCTGGTCCAGACTCGATTCTTTTCAGACCGCCGTCATATAGCTGGAATGTTGTTGAGTGCGGCGTTAAACAACAAACAAACAAACAAACAAACTCAATATCCACCAGGTAAATGCCATCACTGCGTTGAAGGAACATGAACCTTGATCACTGCCGCTAGTTGATAATATCTCAGTCTAATCTCATCTAACCACTTAATTTGAACGTGATGAAGGATCTCAAGTCAAAAATAATAAAATGGCTGCCATAAATTAACAAGCACGATAGACCCTTCCTGGGCCCTTCCTAAATCAATAGTCACCTGGCAATACTTCCGTGTAAATAATGATACAAGGAGTTGTGAAACCAACGTACACAACAGTCTCTTCGAAATAACTACATCCCGAATCTTCAATCATTCATATATAGTGATTCGAGTGAGTGAGAGAGTATGGTTTTACGCCGCTTTTAGCAATATTCCAGCAATTTCACGGCGGGGGACACCAGAAATGGGCTTCACACATTGTACTCATGTTGGGAATCGAACCCGGGTCTTCGGCGTGACGAGCGAACGCCTTAACCACTAGGCTACCCGACCGCCCAGTGATTCGATGAATATGTTGCAGGGCATATATAAGCGTTGGCCAGTTCATACACTTGTACAGTCAGCTAGCATGGTAACTGACGGGCCTGCCATTTATGGCAATGGAAGGGTCAAACCGTTTAGCTTGAGGCAATTGAAAGGCCCAACCATTCACCATGGGTCAATGGAAGGGCCCAAACGTTTGGTGTGAGGCGATGAAAGAGGCCCAGCTGTTAAGCTTCAGGCAATGGTAGGGCCCAACCATTTAGTATGATGCAATGGAAGGATCCAACCGTTTATCATGAGGCAATGAAACGAACCAAGCATTTATCATGAGGCATTTATCATGTGGTTTGACCACAACCATGTCTTAGTTTCCTTCTGTAATTGTTGAATCTTCCTACAGATTACGCACAAAATATAATTCTCATAGGTCCATTTTTACAGACGGGTCCAAGGATGGTGGCAAAGTTGCCAGTGTCACCATCATTGGATCCAGAACTGTCTCCTCTAGAATACCAGTTTCTAGTTAAATTTTTACTGCTGAGGCCAAAACTATCTTTACAGCTTTGACTTATATCAAACATCAAGGTCGGGACGGCTAAGAGTAACCACCCCCGCCCAAGATCGCTAGATCCGACTGCGCCACCTACGTGAAAGGACGACCACAGCCACCTCAACCGCATCCCAAATACCCTATCTGCGCAGAATCTCCGACCAGACCGTACGAAACCATTTAAGAGCAGCAGGTCTACGAGCAAGACGTCCTGTTCGACGCGTCATATTTAGTCGACAACATCGTCAACAATGACTGCATTGGTGTCGTCAACACAGGGTATGGCCTCAACTGCGATGGAGAGGAGTCTGGTTCAGCAACGAATCAAGATTTCTCCTCCGTCGAGGGGATGGAAGACCACGGGTCCGTCGGGGAGAACGTTACGTCGGAAACTGCCTACAGGAAGTGGACAGGTTTGGTGCTGGTAGCGTTGTGATTTGGGCGGATATCTCTCATCATGGTAGGACAGGTTTGGTCCATATCAAGGGCAATCGTAATTCTCCTACCACACGTCCTCCCAATTACTCCTAATGCTGTGTATTCCAGCAGGACAAAGCTCGACCACATACAGCACGGATCACAAGAGCCTGTCTACACAACAACAACGTTGGTGTTCTCCCCTGGCCATCCAGATCCCCGGATTTGAACCCGATAGAGCACCTGTGGAATGAATTGGATAGACGGCTACGCCGACGTCAACCACAACCCCATACGTTGCAGCGGTTGGCTTTTGCGTTGCAGGCTGAGATGGCTACCATTCCCAAGGATGTGATTCGCATTCTCGTCTCTTCCATGGGCAGGAGATGTCAGGCCGCTATCGATTCCAACGGGGGGCGTACGCGTTATTGATGATAGCTGACCTTCCTATGTACCGATAACTGAGATGACTTCAATCACCAGGTGTTCTCTCCACAATATTTTGGCTCAATACCTTGTACGGTTCCTCGTATAAATGCATTTTCCTACCTCACACAAATCTGGCTTTGCGTTTAATTTTTCTTTTTTTCGGAGTATAATTGTAGTAATATACCGGAAGTAGTATGCCAATTTACCGTATATGAAATAGGTGTTGTATTCTGCAAACTGTCAATGAGCAGTTGATAGGATGAATGAATTACGGTGACTGATACTTCAATTACCTTCCGTACAAGACCCGTGGCCACCGCATTTCCCCTCCCCTTTGTATCCCACAGCGTCGTTAGCAACTAGGACATGACATTGTTGTTTACGTGAACGAAAACTGAAGCGCTTATCTTGTCGCCATTATCATGTCAATGCTAACTATATTTGTTGTACGATCATGGTTGTCTAAACTAAACCTATGTTGTATCAACGACCATGACACCAATATTGGACTTTGTAATGCGACATAAAGGTGAATAATTACTTTTTACAAAGTTTAGAAAGTAATTGCGAAGTATGTGAGTAAGAGGTTTGGTTTTACGCCACTTTTAGCAATATTCCAGCAATATCAAGGCGGGGAACACCAGAAATGGGCTTCACACATTGTACCCATGTCGGGAATCGAACCCGGGTCTTCGGCGTGACATGCGAACACTTTAACCACTAGGCTATCCGACCTCCCCTGCGAAGAAAGAAATGCCGAGAAATGGCAATATTACAAGCTTGTTCTATTAGGTCGACCTTTTGTCCTGACACTTTCGCACATGTTCTTTGAGCTCAGTCATCCGTTTGAACAATTTCCAGCTTCCGTAGTTCATAATATCAGTCGTACAGACAATGAAGTAGGTTTATTTTCGAAAGAAGTTTAGGCTAGGGCGATTTATTACATACTTCAATGTGAAAGACTGAGTTTTCTGAAGTTGCGAAGAGTGACATTTTCATTGCAGTGAACATAATACTTTGACGGAACAATTATCATACAAGAGTTACCTCCCCGCGAATTATCTCCCTTTAGCCGGTACACAAGCTGTTGACTTCCTTTTTACATTATTTCCACTTTGACAAGGCACAATTATGGCAGACTTGTCATTTATTGAGTTGCGGGGCTAAGAAAACGTACACTTTCTTTGATAACAATTTCTGGTTTATTGCATATAGCGACGTTTCGATGTAGATTCATACACCATTATCAAGCTGGAGTGAAAACGGTGTAAGAATCTACATAGAAACGTCGCTATATGCTATAAACCAGAAGTTGTTATCCATAAATTAAGATGTACGTTTTCTTACTTATTCACCAACTTCTAGAATGTCAATCAACCCCATATGTTGAGGGACTTCTAGATATGACACAAAAATAACTTTTTCTGAATGTTCATGTATATATATATATATATATATATATATATGTGTGTGTGTGTGTGTGTGTGTGTGTGTGTGTGTGTGTGTGTGTGTGTGTTTTATTAAAACAATTTAATCGTCCAAAAGGACAAACGGATTGGGCTCTGATCGCGCCGATATGTAGCCATTCTCTTCTCGTTTACTCTATTTCGTTATTTCCGACGCGTGTTATAATAAATGAGGGAGTATATGTATATATCGTGAGACAACATTATTACCTGATCTATATTGGCTTCAGATTTTTTAAATTGATATATTTGTTACAAAAGTGAAACATATTATTCAGGGACAAAACGAGCAATATTTATACTTCCTACAACGTATTTGTGATATGCATGCGTCCTAAAAGAGGTCAAGAAAAAAATCATTACAAAACATGGTATTTGTCAATCGAGCCTGTTTAACAATGGATTTCAGCTGCAGATTGTACAGCGTGGCGAAAAGCTAGCAAACACGTGACGAAATTGCTCGCGTTGAGTTCAGCCAATCAAAACGCGTGCTTGTTCAACAACACATCAATAAATGCTTCCTCACGTGGCGAGGAGTGTGCTTGCCTGTATAGTCTATCCACGGCAAAGGTGATTTTGGGAATTTACTCGGCTGCTTTTGCTTAAGTACATGTTTGTTGTGAATCGGCATATCAATTTACATACGGATGAGAGGTAAGTTTGTATTTGCTCTTTGAAAACGTTGTCTAAGATCAGAAACCTGATGAAAATAATGCATAGAAGGTTTTATGGAATCTGTCCGCCATCCATTCGTGTCATTAACTACATATATCTCAAGAAAATATGTTTAGTATCGGAAAATACCTGTACCCGCGCCTCTTCGATACTTGGGGTTATTTGTGTTAGGATTAGGATAGGCAACCCCCAACTCTAGATCTATCCTCGGCCCTTCGATCCTACAAATAGTGGCAAACATATTCTATATAGGAACAGCGCACGGGATCTCGTTATTGGTACGTAAATAAAAATATATACCCGCTATATGTATTCTCTACTTACATATAGGGGTATATATCTATTTTTCTTATTTTCTGACCAATAACGAGTTCCTGTGGCGCATGGGTATCACTCTTTTCCGAATATGACCAACTCCATATTCATCATGTGACAATGATAATTTTTCAACAAAACAAATTTCCAGCTATTTCGGAGAATTGTGTCAGTGTTGTATTCTATTCTACTATCTTTGTTTAGCAACATTGCTCGATTGCTATTTTCATAATTTTTGGGCGCTCAGCCAATTTGGATAAGGGAAGCAACTGTTATTGCCCAGGGTTTGATAATTATCTATGCAAAGTTTATAGTCTATTTCAGAAAATATACCTGTAGTTCCGTCTACTGTTGGGTTGTACTATCCATCAATAAGTAATGGTGAATCAGTGATAATGTGATTGATTGAATATTTATGAATAGTTTCTGATCATGTTAGTTACGCCTCGGAATGTGTGAATTAAGACATGGTATACCGACTCTGAGCAGAACTGTCATTGTTTCATCCCTTTGATGCAGAGCGCCAGGCAGGATAACAACAAATACCTTCTATTAACGTCTATTGGCATGGTGTGGCTAGGAGATCGAACAACTGACTTTCAGTTCTCATGGCAGATGCTCTATCCACTAGACCACAGATGCAGTCTGGTGCAGTACTACCAGTGGTGAACACTTAGTGAATGGTTGCTGACCGCTAAGTGACCGCTTAGTAAACAGACTGACAAACTGAGTTATTTGGGGCTTTAATAAATTGGAAACCTTTGTAAATAACAACTGCTTATGATATAGCTTGTGGTGAAGGGCATTCACTCTTGAAGAAGATGGTGGCCACGGGCGTCCCAGTCGTCTAAGCTGCCACGATTCGCTGTGCAGAGTTGCGTCCCTTGGGCACGCCAGAAACCTATGATTGTGTGTTCGAATCCCAGTTCGCCACAATTATGTTTCAAGGTTTGTCAGTACCATATCTGTGCTCTTCTGAGACCTGCATCACTTCAGGCTTTCCTCCCACATTAAGCTAACATGCTGTGATATAACTGTAATACTGTTAAAAGCGGTGTTAAACCCAACTCACTCACTTGAAGAAGGTGAAGCCTAGATTATGGGTCTATGTCACCAACAGTAATATTGTAAAAGTTATCCAGCAGTTCAATGGTTGCCATTGGTAACTGACGTTTTGAATTTAAGTCCTATAGTGACGAGTAAGTGGAAATCAGTGTAATACACCTTCTTGTTGGCACACTTCATCAAAAGAATGCAACCGCTGGCCCCTAGTCAATAATGCGACTCAATATGAATGCGACAGCCCCTCCTCTCAAGACTCAGTGGATTTATATCTAAAGAAAATGTCCTCTGTCAGGTTTACAGGAGAATCCTCACCTCATCCAACCTTACATTAATCCAATCACAACCAAATAGCACCGCTCATTAGCACTGATTAGAGTACTTCCGCTAAAAGATACATGCGCGCTGGCTCGTGTCGGCCTTTTACGCAGTAACAAAGATCAAAAACACCATGTCGCCTGGGTGGCGTCTGTCTACATTTGCAGGTGTGATCACTGATGACCAAAGTGTGTAGAACTCTTGTCTTGACCCCAGTGTGACAATTCACAGGATGTAATTAGTGTTTTAATGGCATAGTTTATATACTTTTTACTAGTGCTGCTCAATAAACAGTGATGTGGAATACATAGTTGTTTGTTTTCAGCGTATGTCTGCTATCTAAAATGTCTTATTGTTGATATAAATGTATTGTTTAATAATGCGAGCAAAGACCACTCTCATTTTTTGCATTAAATTCACACTCGCGTTAATTTTAAGATTTACCGTATTCTTTTCTACAATATACTTGTTGGTATTTGAACTTTGATTTCAGAGAGTTTGTTTTAAAGACATTAACCTAAAATTGACAGTGATTACATTTTCTATCTGGTCCTGTTGTTTCATGTTTACAAAGAAAATCTTTCTAAGTAACGAAACGCAGCATTAAATTGGTCTGGTCTAAAACAAAAATTGAAAACTTTTTAACATGTTTAATGGTGGTAAAATTACACAAACGTACCCCTAACATCTGAACCTCCATTATCTGATTATTGAGAGATTGAAATAAGAAACACATACATTTACTTTTCTTGTTTCCAGTCTCATATGTCTAATATGGGTCCAGTACATCATCGAGAGATAGATGACGATACTGTCACAGAAGGAATTGAAGGGAGCATTATTGACTCGACGCCAAGCATTTCCAGGTGCTCCACACCAGATAATGAAGATGACTTGTGCTTTGTTCGACAGAACAGCATCTATACTGGTCAACACAAGGCAGGCAGAAAGGAACAAGATTCAGGTAAACCATCAGCTTTGTGATGATCATTTTTGTCCTGATGTTGAAGTAAGGAAATCTTGTAATGTTGTTAAATTGTGTGCATGTGGCTATGTTAGGAATTGGTTGATATTGTAAAGTTGATCACAGAGTACAAGAGTTTTGCTAACATGAGTTAATAAGGTTCACTATTGAAAACCTATTGTCAGGTTTCTCACACAAACTCGGGGCGGTCGGGTAGCCTGGTGGTTAAAGCGTTCGCTCGTCACACTGAAGACCCGGGTTCGATACCAGACATGGGTACAATGTGTGAAGCCCATTTCTGTGTCCCCCACCGTGATATTGCTGGAATATTGCTAAAAGCGGCGTAAAACCATACTCACTCACTCACTCACACAAACTGCTTTCTTTTCCCTGTTGGTACTGTCTTCACAAACGTCTCCTAAGAACGTCAGTTAAGGTCGGTCTATTTTCAATCATTACCATTTATTTTTTAAAACCTCCCAAATCATCTTTTTTTAAACATTTTTAACTGATCATTGTGTAAAAGGTCTCACAAAACAGGTGAAAAGAACAAGATCTGAAGTTCCAATTACTTGAACTTCCAAGTATCTTTGATAACAATTTGATTTTAGTCTCTTAAATCATGCCAATTTAGTGTGCCAAAAAGTGACCTTAGCACACCTTGGCATATACCAACTACCTGACAAGGAACCCGGGGGTTTCTGGGTACAATTGTTGGTCTTCAGCAACCTATGCTTGTCGTAAGAATCATTACAAAACTCAATCAGATGGTTAGGCTCTGTAACTTGGTTTATGGCATGTCATCGGATTCCACCATCATATAGCTAGATTATTGCTGAGTGTGGTGTTAAACAACAACAAAATAAACCTGCCAGGGTTTTATATTACAATTGGCTCCTGTGTACAGTGAGATTTACAGGTTATTAAGTGCAGGTCTCGACAAACCAGTGGTTGACATCGTGAGCAATGATATGTGTGACCAACCATGAGTTAAAGGACCTTCTGGGATAATATACTTTAAAACTACAGTATCTTAGTACACTAAAAATAAAATTCATAAGCTTAAATTCATATTTATTACAGAGATACATAGCATCAAACATTTTGACTCATTTTCCATAAAGTCCCATTTTATAGATATACCGTAATAAGCGCCCACAGTGATATTTGCTAATATATTGGCTCGTGAACAATCCCAATTTCCTATTGATCAATGTACACAATACTTACTTATTCGCGTATAATACGCACTCGTGTGTCATATGCACCCTTAATTATGGGCAATTAAATTCTGGAAAAATATATCTCTCGTATATAAACATTTCAGGCTGTCAGCGTAAACCACAGAATTTATCTTTCAACTTTTATTATGTTACAAACTTACAAGAGAGAAATAAGATATTTTTGTAGTCCACACACATGGGCATTTTTTATGTGAAACAAAAATATCATCTTTGTATATGTTTAAGTATTTCATGGCCATGTCAAATGTCTAAGATCTGGTTATGCTTGGGACTGGCCTTTCACGTGGGCAAACTGCATGTAACGGATTAAGTGGGCTCACGTTGTAAGCTTGGTGGCCGGGAGCACATTGTCTCATTGAGTATAGCCTTGGGGACTGAGGCTCACCGTCATTGGCTGCTGGTCTTAAGCTGCTCGTAAATATTGTTTCTCTGAAGCACAAACATGGGGATCGAAAAATGTGCAGTGATAAAACATTGAGTCTTGCTTGGCATGATGAAGTCTGACCGTGAACTTCAGGCAGTGGGGATCGGGCCAGTGAGGTCTCAGTTTATGTGAGCAGCTAGTGCCAGTGCGAGCTTTGAGGATGATGACCGAGTTTTCTTCTGACAAGTTCAGTGTGAAAAGATCATCTGGAGGAGATATTGGGAGACAATTGTGAATTTGAAAATCTCCTTTGGGAAAATTGGATGGTCTAAAATGAAATAGGTTACAGATTTTTCTTAGACTTTTCGGATAATTTTTGGAAGAGCGTTGACATGGATGTCATTGTTTCAGTGATATGTTGCTTGAGCTGATGGAATACAGACTGTGATTATGTGAAGAGAGAGTTTTATTACATGGCATTGCAAATATGTTGAGCAGAGTTGGGAAAAGGATGAACCTGTTGGATCATATTATTTAAACAGTTTCTGTTCTGGAAGGATAAGTAAAAATCATTATGATTTGTCTGTGTTCGTGTTGATTGCTGCCATGTAATTTAAGGCTGAAACAGTATGTACTAACACGGCACCAAGTTGTCAAGCAGAAACAGCTGTCTACCACTATATACTGTACAGGGGGATAATCTGTGGAAGATATCTGAAGACTGTTGAAACAGTTACAATGAAAGTTGAACTTGCTGAGGCGGACACGACGACTCCTAAGCATGGGACTGCTATCAATGTCCAGCAGTTTGTGGATATTGTCCAAAGTGTGATGTTGCCAGGGATCGAGGCTGTGTGTTCGTCTGATGACAAAGGTCCCCAACACAAGCCAGGTGGTGGTAGCTTTGAACCTTCATTATTCACTGTTGCAAAATGCTTTGTTGTTTTGAAGTACCAGTAGGTGTTGGGCAATGGCCATTTCCAGTAGGTTTAGGGGGCACGGGTGGCCAAGTTGTCTAAGGTGCCGCAATTCGCTGTGCAGAGTTGCGTCCCTTGGGCACGCCAGAAACCTATGATTATTGGTTCGAATCCCGGTTCGCCTCGGTTATGTTTCTAGGTTTGTCAACACCACACCCGTGCTCGTGAGGTAAACGTCGGAGACCTGCATCACTTCGGGCTTTCCTCCCACATTAAGCTGACACGCCGTGATATAACTGGAATACTGTTAAAAGCAGTGTTAAACCAAACTCACTCACTCAAGTAACTTGTAATGAACTTTGTTCTTTTTGATTAAAATGTTTATCAGTAGGGGTTATTGTGGAAATATTTTGTGAGTAGGGTTTGGAATTTGATTGTGAATTGATATTTGATTGGATGTGGGGCTGTTTGGGGTTGTTTGTTAGTTATCAGTGTGGTTGTAAGTCTGGTTATTTGCAAAGTTATGATTGGTTTTATTCAGCATCTGACAATACATCCACTAGTTCCAAGATTCATACATTGCTACAGATGTTGTAAGCATGGTAAGGGAGGTAATCCATCTGCTAGTCTCAAGGATTCATGCATTGCTACAGATGTTGTTAGGGAGGTTATACTTGTCTTTCAAATATGTTACTGTTGGTCACCATAATGTAGGCATGTGTTAATACCTGGTCCTGGGCGGTGGGATAGTCTAGTTGCTCGTCAGGCCAAAGATCCGGGCTCTATTCCCGTCATGGGTACAATGTGTGAAGCCAATTTCTGGTGTCCCCCACTGCGATTTTGCTGGAATATTGCTAATAACGGCGTAAACCAAACTCACTCACTCGCTCACTAATACATGGTCGAGTACTTAAAGTCACCCTCATAATGATTTCTGGTCAATCAATACTATACCACATTTATACATAAAATTTGACTAATCCACAGCTGATTTCTGATTTGGGGTTATGTACAATAACTAGTTCTTGGCTTAAAACAACTAGTCTGTCTAGATTGTTTCTAGTCTCTGAGTAACAGAATAGTGGCCGTGTCTACAGACTACACCATTTTTGTCTTTCCTCAACATACCTGTAGGCTGTGGAAGCACAGGTCCAGTAAAATCTATTTTGGTCTGGTAAGCTTTTGGTCCAACCATGTCGTGTTCTTTTGGGGAAGATGTCATGTTTTGTTTTTTGTTCTGCCACAAAGTGGCACCCATAATGATTTGTTCCCAGCGCATAACTCAGAAACTGTTTGTTTTTTTTATTATGAAACTTTGCATTTGTATGAAACACCTGCTGAACTGGTGCTTTTGGTGTTTTGGTATTTCTAAATTAAAATACATATTTTTTTATCCTTTGCAAGAAACAGGACTTAATGCTTAAGACTCGTGTGTTTTAGTTTCCTTGGTTTACTTCGTGTGGCTGCAATTGGGTCGGGATTTTTTAGAAACTACAGAACTTACATGAATTAATCTTTCCATGCTTATCCAGAGATACTTAACAAGACTGAGTTAACAAATTTATGCCCTATTTTTTCATCCTCTGGAGTTACCCTCCCTTTCCCCATGTGATTTCAGTACTGTATGAACACACCTAATTCTAATGTGACCCATGGCAGGGGATAGTGATATCTCTGTTTTCTTGGGGTTTTTCGGCCACAACTTCAAGACATCCACATTATTTTTCCTGAAAGAAAAGTGAAATAACTTTCTTTTTATACAACATGTTGTTTCAGGACATCCAGTATATCACATGAACATTTTTTATTTTATAAACCTTAGACAAACTTATTAATTTTTCAGTTTTTTCTGGAACATATTATTCTTTAAGAAGGACACAGGCCATGAAATGTCCATTGGCTTACATGCCTTATTTAGTCATTGACAAGATGATTGGTTGACTCATGAAAGGTCACCAGATTTAATAAAGGTTTACATGCTTCTGCTGGTGTGCTAAATAACTTATTAAAGAAAAGCAATATACAGTAAACTACGTTTAATGCGAACATGCTTAAAACAAACTGACCGATATAACGAACTAACTGATATAACAAACTTAATTTTAAGTCCCGGCCATTTGATGTATTTATGCTGTATATATGCTTATAACAGATCTTTTGTTGCCCTTGTATATATACTTGCACATAGTGACACATTGTATTAAGATTCAATCAAGATTTCATCGACCCGTGAAATTCAGGGATATAATAGGTCTTCAGCAACCCATGCTTGCCGTAAGAGGAGACTGCCTGTCGTAGGAGGTGACTAACGGGATCTTGATTGATGCATGTCATCGTATCCCAATTACGTGAAGTGATACTCGTGATGTCAATCACCGGATCGTCTGGTCCAGACTCGACTATTTACAGACCGTTGTCATATAGCTGGAATATTGCTGAGTGTGGCGTTAAACAACAAACAAACAAACAAGACTTCATCATGTTGATTCATACGGCCCTGGTGATCTTGGCAACTGCAATCAGACATTTGTTGTCAGTATGGTAAATGTATGATCTTTTTCCTCAGATGCGTGGATGGGATACCATCAAATGGGCTGGCCCAGTCAGGAGTATTCACCTCACCACCTCAGCCGGCAGGTGCTCAACATCCTCCACCAGCAACAGCAGCAGCAACATCAGCAACAACAGCAGCAGCAGCAGCACATGTTGTCTCAATCCTCCTCCTGGCAGAGCCCTACTAGCATGTCCTCCTTACTGCGAGATGGTGCAGCATTCACTGGAGGGGCAGCATCTACAGGTATGGCCCATAGATTCATTTGTCTGGCTAGTGGTTAAAGCGTTCGCTCGTCACGCCGAAGACCTGGGTTCGATTCCCGACATGGGTACAATGTGTGGTGTACTTGATTATTAACAATAGCATATTGTGTTGGTCACAAGTTTATGGATAATTAGTTTCATGGATAGACCTTACCTCTGTTACGTCATAACGTTAATTTCCATTTTAGCTCAACCCTCACTTTAAAAATCTTCAGATTTTTAACAGAAGTCCTCTTCACTATCAGTTATCTATTGCTTTTGCACAGGAAGCGATATCAAAACTGATCTACTGTGCAAGCGCAAGGTGGAAATACATAGCTTCTTTTCTGTGTGAGGGGTGGTCGGGTAGCCTAGTGGTTAAAGCGTTCGCTCGTCACGCCGAAGACCCCATTTCGATTCCCAACATGGGTACAATGTGTGAAGCCCATTTCTGGTGTCCCCCGCTGTGATATTGCTGGAATATTGCTAAAAGCGGCGTAAAACCATACTCACTCACTCACTCACTTTCTGTGTGAGCTTGGGTTTACAAGGAAACTATTTTAACAGTTTTCCATGTTTTTCCGATATTATTGAATTCTTTTCATAAATTCTCCTGGGACTTTTTGCTATTTTGAATGTTTCCTTCAGACCCACTGCAACATGTGTTCATATATGGCGTACACAATAAGACAGGTGTACTTATACATCCGTTTTATTCCATAACAGACAACTCCAGCTATCCCAAGGATGATTCTGTTCAGCCGTGCGATGCACAGTCAAGGAGCATGGTATGTGTCAAAAATTAGATGAAAATATATGTTAAACATTTGTTTTTTAATTATTGATCTCTCAAAAGAATTGTTGGTCAGTTTTGGGGGTTTGGCAGCTGTTCCAAAACTGACATATACTGACACACAATGAAAGGGCAGACCGTATTTGACGTAATAAGCGCCCCCCTCTAATAAGTGCCCAAGGCGACATTTGCTAAGATATTGGCTAGTGAACAATCCCAATTAGCACCCCTTCGGATTGATCAATGTACACAAGACTTAATTATTCACGTATAATACACACTCGTGTGTTATATGCACCCTTAAGTATGGGCATTTAATTCTGGAAAAATATATCTGTCGTACATAAACATTTCAGGGTGTCAGCATAAACCACAAAATTTATCTTTCATGTCTGTTTTTTTCTCTCACCAAAATAACATTCTAATTTTTAATTTTGAGAGCTTCCTGGGCGCTTATTACGTCAAATACGGTAATCATTTTGTTCTCAAGTCTGTCTTGAAACACATCCAATGAGATTCACACCTGAACAATAACATGAGTGTGTTTCATTCCCTCAAGCCTAAATACACCATGTACACAGAACAACTTATTTTGATTTTGTGGCCATTTTGCTAAATATTACAGAAATTCAAATTTGTGTTTTCAAAGTGTTTCAGTATATGTTGAATTTGTTTTCATGACTGAAAATAGTTACATGTAATATATTGGGTGGGAAGAAATTTATATTTGAAAAACATTCGTCCACATTTGTGAAAATTTAGTGTTTCCATAAACCAGGAGAGGACAAATAATGCACATGATAAACAGCAGAAGGAATGTTTGTAAAACAAAACTGCTAAAGATGTTTCTTTATCAAGCTTACCATGATTAACATTTTGCTTAAGGCAAGAGCTTTCCTCCCACATCAACTCACTCACTGATTCACTTACTGCTTGGTGGTGTTAATGTCAGTATATATCCTCTGTTTCAGAGTGCAACAAGACATAGAGCGATACCTCATTCTTCAGGACTTGTGGACCTGCAGAGTCTGCCTGTTACTACAACCCCAGTTACACGCGTGGCTTGTGTTCCCTTGCCAAACAAGTGTGTGACTGACGCCATTGACATGAACTACCAGGAATTGGACAGCAGTGACCATAGAGGCCGCAGCTTGCTCAAGAGGAAATATTCATTGAGCAAGTCGGACTCTGCATCCAGTTCCAGTCCAAAGCAGATCCACCTGGATGATTCCATGCAGGCTGAGAAGAAGAAGCGGTTTGCTCGTACAACTGAAGCTTTGAAGAAGCTGGGCTTGTGGGAGATTGCAATGAGGACTGGCGAAATGATTATTCAGAATAGAACACTTCAACAGGAGCTGAACGAACTGAGACAAGAATCTAAACAGCTGATGCTATCTGTGTTGAAAAATCCTGAAAATAACAGTTTCAAGCAAGCTCTTCTCACTATGCAGGCACAATTTTACGCCCGTAAACACAAGTCCTTTGAGAACCACAACATTTCTATCAAGTCTTCATGATTGCCATTGGTCTCTGTTCTGGATTCGTCTTCATTTGCATATCATTTGCATATCATTTGCATATCATTACAACCTAATTGGAAGTTTCATGTTATCTAAATCAGTTTTTGTAGCATGTGTGAAAGTCTGCCTTGTTAAAATGTGTACAAAAATCTGTTTTTTTAGAGTATGTTCAAGTTTGAGATGTACATAATCTTTGAATGTTGTAAATTTTGATTGTGTGTATGCTGTTGTGATTTGTTACTAGTCACAGTCAAGGCACTTGTGTATAGGCTTTATATCTAAAGGTTGTGCTGTTGAGACTTTTCACTGCTTACCAAAGGTGTATAGTGCCCATTTCTTATTCAATTGGAAATTCTGATTCTTTTTCTTTTTAATTAGGCTTCAAGGCAATTATAATGTTTTCATGTATTATTGGAGAAAAGCAGTGCAGCAGTTGGACATGTACATGCATAATCTGTGGTTAGAGTCCCCTCATCCCTTCCCACACCAGTACCCCGCTCTATCAACCCCTCGCACACCAGTACCCCCGCTGTATCAACCCCTCCCCCACCAGTACCCCGCTCTATCAACCACTCCCCCACCAGTACCCCGCTCTATCAACCCCTCCCACACCAGTACTCCGCTGTATCAACCCCTCCCACACCAGTACCCCGCTCTATCAACCCCTCCCACACCAGTACTCCGCTCTATCAACCCCTCCCACAACAGTACCCCGCTCTATCAACCCCTCCCACAACAGTACCCTGCTCTATCAACCCCTCCCACACCAGTACCCCACTCTATCAACCCCTCCCCCACCAGTACCCTGCTGTATCAACCCCTCCCCCACCAGTACCCCACTGTATCAACCCCTCCCACACCAGTACCCTGCTGTATCAACCCCTCCCACACCTCACCTATCAACCCCTCCCACAACAGCACCCCGCTCTATCAACCCCTCCCACACCAGTACTCCGCTCTATCAACCCCTCCCCCACCAGTACCCCAGTCTATCAACCCCTCCCACACCAGTACCCCGCTGTATCAACCCCTCCCCCACCAGTACCCCGCTCCATCAACCCCTCCCACACCAGTACCCCGCTCTATCAACCCCTCCCACACCAGTACCCCGGTCTGTCAACCCCTCCCCCACCAGTACCCCGCTCTATCAACTCCTCCCCCACCAGTACCCCACTCTATCAACCCCGCCCACACCAATACCCCGCTGTATCAACACTTGTTTATATCTAGATATAGATATATATCCTTCTATGGTAAAGTACATACCAAAACATCTTAAGTTGTATCTTGGGACATTACCATTAAACCTGATCATGTTGGCCTATTGCTCTACTTGGCTTTTGTTGGCCATGATCAATGTTTTGGAAAGTTTGGTGCTTTGACATCCATCATCTCTTAGTAGTGCTGAGGGAGAGACATTATCTCTGTCTGTTACTTTTCAAGAGATTGTTGGTAGATGTTGAAACTAGTTGACAACTTTCCTTCATGTGAAAGTCCTAGTGGTATTCTTATTGTAGTATTTGTGATACAACTACCTTAGTTTATTTCTGTTGTGAAGACACACCAGTAGGACTCTAAGCTGTAGCAGAATGGCAAAATGTTAGCAAGAATGTAAGTCCTATTGTTATTTGCTTTTATGCCCAAGGTGACACAGATGGGATGGGAGGTCATTCCTGTTAGAGGTCATGTTATTCTGTTGATCATCAATCTATCTTTGCTCTTTGGGGCCCTTTTTAGTATGCCCATTTTGACCCTTAACTATCTATTTTAGCACTTTGGGACCCTTTATTCTTTATTTCAGGGCGGTCGGGTAGCCTAGTGGTAGAAGCGTTCACTTGTCACGCCGAAGACCCGTGTTCGATTCCCGACATGGGTACAATGTGTGAAGTCCATTTCTGGTGTTCCCGGCCGTGATATTGTTGGAATATTGCTAAAAGCGGCATAAAATCAAACTCACTCACTCACTCATTATTTCAGCCCTTTGGTACCCTTGTTAATATCTATATTTGCCCTTTGTGACCATTAACTATCTATTTTAGCGCTTTGGGACCCTTTATTCTTTATTTCAGGGCGGTCGGGTAGCCTAGTGGTTAAAGCGTTTGTTCGTCACGCCGAAGACCCGGGTTCGATTCCCGACATGGGTACAATGTGTGAAGCCCATTTCTGGTGTCCCACGCCGTGATATTGTTGGAATATTGCTAAAAGCGGCATAAAATCAAACTCACTCACTTACTCATTATTTCAGCCCTTTGGGACCCTTGTTAATATCTATATTTGCCCTTTGTGACCATTAACTATCTATTTTAGCACTTTGGGACCCTTTATTCTTTATTTCAGGGCGGTCGGGTAGCCTAGTGGTTAAAGCGTTTGTTCGTCACGCCGAAGACCCGGGTTCGATTCCCGACATGGGTACAATGTGTGAAGCCCATTTCTGGTGTCCCCCGCTGTGATATTGTTGGAATATTGCTAAAAGCGGCGTAAAATCAAACTCACTCACTCACTTACTATTTCAGCCCTTTGGGACCCTTGTTAATATCTATATTTGCCCTTTGTGACCATTAACTATCTATTTTAGCGCTTTGGGACACTTTATTCTTTATTTCAGCCTTTTGGGACCCTTGTTAGTATCTATATTTGCCCTTTGGGACCATTAACTATCTTTTTCAGGCCTTGGGACCTTTTATTCTCTATTTTAGCCCTTTGGGACCAATTACTATCCTCCTTCATACTGTTTGTGGATCTGCCATAGGTAGAAAATATGCCATAGATCTGAGCATACCTGTAAAATTGGTTTTCAAAGCTAGTGCTGTAAAGCTTGAGATTAATGTCGTCATCTTGTTAGTCAATTCATTGGTCGGTCAAAGTTTGTGAAATGTCATTTGACGTGACCTGTAATCGAATGTCCTCAGATCTTTGGTTAGCGGAAGCGAGAACTAAGATCTGATTTTAAATGAGATTGATTAAAGATAGAAATATTCCACAGATCTGAGTATTCCTGACACATTTATTATGTTTAATTGATGTATTTGAATGTTTCTGATTTATTGTCATGGCTTAAACGCTGCATTTCATTAATCACTCACTCACTCACTTTTTTGTTGTCTAGTGTTTAAGTTTTTGGGCCAGACCAGTTATATTTCTTGTTTTACAGATCTTTAGTCTATTATGCCCATTGTAGGGTCAGGTCAGATATCAGGGGGGACAGACCATTTGATATTGGGATATCTGGGATTTTGTTTGGAGACAGCTGCACCTGCAAAACCTGATATATTTTTTTATTCCGAACTATGAGCCTAAGTATCGTTTTCTATAAACATTTTGCCACAATATATGGGGGGGGGGGGGGGGGGGCAATTTCTTTATTTTATTCAACGTGGCTGAATCATATCTATTTTTTTTTTCAAGCATTTTATGATTGCAATAAAATCCTATAGTACTAGGCAAACCCCACCCAATATCAAAAGGTCGGCCCTTTAGGGTTTCCTTAGGGCAAAGCAATGCCATTGACATAAATCATTAACGATATTATTTGGATTTCTGTTGATTTTAAAGTTTCTTGTTTGTTTCCCTCTTGTTAAACTGTTAACAGGTTTGAAATCGGCATAGTGTAATCAAACTTTAAAAAATATTTCTGCATTTTCAAAATCTATGACTGATCTGATAGACAAGGAAAACTGGTGGCACTAGATTTACCGTCCATCTTGCACGTTAATAGTTCTTCAAAGAACTGATGTAAAAAATGTTGTATTCTGATATGCAGAATTAAAATATGTCAGGAACATGAATTATGTCACTCAAAAAAGTTAACGACATCTGTTTCTTTGATATTACTATAGTTAATCTGTCATGCCATGACATGAAATGAGAGATTAACTACAGAAATATGAAAGAATTGTGTGGTCCTTGACCTTTTTTGAGCAGTATATGTAAGTTCCCCTTTGTCCTTTTTAAGGAATTAATATCCACTTTTCTCTTTGTTTTTTTGTATGTGTTTGGTAATACATTTAATGTAATATTGGTATAGTGAATACTGTTGTCTTGTGTAGAATTGGGGGACTGATATGTCAATGACCACACAAAGAGATTGAAAGTGTGGCATCATGCAGATGCAATGGGCTTCTTTGAGGGACGGCTAACAGTTTGTTTCAGTGCTGTTTGATTTTGCTCATTAGGGTAACTGTTACATCCAGGTATTTGAACAAACTGGTTTCTCTGTTGACAATAATGAATAAAACATTTTAGTAAAATGTTCGTTTTTATTGCAGAATATGCTGAACTGAATCTGTGGTGCCTGTGTGTGTATGTGTGTGGGCTTGTGAGCGAGAGCAAGATCCAGATTCGAGTGAGGAATGCAGTGAGGTCAAAATATTGTTCCTCAAAGACCTGATGGCTGTGTGTGTCTGTAATCCAGATTCGAATGTTGGACTCGAAGGATGAGGAAAGTCTTGCTGGTAGTGGGGCGGTCGTGTAGCCTAGTGGTTAAAGCATTCGGACATGGGTACAATGTGTGAAGCCCATATCTGGTGTCCCCCGCTGTGATATTGCTGTAATATTGCTAAAAGCGGCGTAAAACCATACTCACTCTGGCATAACTTTCGGCTATTAACCTCTCCATCGTTTCAACATGGTGTTATTGCAATTACATAGCAACGTGCATACGCTTGTAAGTGTGGCCAACTGAGATTCTATGCTGCAGTTTAACATGGATTCTCCACGCCTATTATGACTCCCAGCCGTCCTTGTTTTATCCCTTAATGCCGAGAACCAGTCAGGGTAACACCTAGTAACATCCTATGACGTCTTTTGGTATGACGGCCAGGGGATGAACCGGCAAACGCTCTATCCACTAATCACGGAGGCGGTGCACACTCCCACACATTGGGTTTGTTGGTTAATTGTTCAACGCCGCACTCAGCAATAGTCCAGCTTTATAACGGCGGTCTGTAAATAATCGAGTCTGGACCAGACAATCCAATGATTGTCATCACAAGCATTCAGCCACGCAATTGGGATACGATGACATGCATCAACCAGGTCAGCGTGCCTTACCACCCAATCCCGTAAGTCGCCTTTTACGACAAGCATGGGTACGCTAACCCGGATCCTCACGGGTTCAACACTATGGGGATTTAGTTGGTTTGGTTAAAATTCTTTGAGAAGTATTTTAGTTATATTTATGCGTGTCAACAACATGTTGAAGGATAGTGATGCAGGTCTTGGACGTATTGACACGCACGTGTCTCCAAATGAAACACAAAGACTTTCTAATGTCAGTGAACGACATATTGAAGAGCTCTCGGGGGAATAATGGTAAGGTTAACCCATCTCTTCAGAGACGTCTAAATGGATAGGCTCACTGATGCGGTTGCTTGCATGTCATCGTATCCCAATTGCGTGGATCGATGCTCATGATGTCAATCACTGGATTTTCTGTTTCAGTTTCGATTAATTACAGACCGCAGTCCTATAGCTAGAATATTGGCGAGTGGTATTTTTTATCAACAAACAAACAGACATGTTAACGAAGCTATCTTCAATCAAGCTGTTGACGACAATCAACAATTTGGTGATATAATTTTTATTGACAGCAGTTTTAAATGTATTGTGTCAACAAAAAGGAAAAATAAGTGTCAATGTTTCCATTACTAACATTGATTAATGACCCCAAATGTTGATCATGAAGTGATCATTCACAGCTCAAAAATGTCAGAACTAACGCTGCAAACGTGAACCTTGTAACGTAAGCCTTTGGCGTTCTCTTGTCAGAGATCATATCATTGCTTACCATCAACCCATACATTGTTTTAACGATGCACTGTTTAAAGTTCCTCCTATATATTTGCATTATCCATTTTAATATATTTTTTAAGAAAATCATTTATATGTACATGTATTGCGAATATTTAAGTTCGACAACAATATGACACACAGTGCCTACAGTGACAAAACTATGGGTTTTAGACAAGCACAATCCACACAAATAGCTATGGGATAGACCGTGAAAAAGCACGAGACAAGAACGTCAGTGCGGAGATTATGTGATCCCTCAAAACTGACTTCAAGATCAGTGTCCTGTTCAATCTTCAGCATGAGATTACTTTTTTATCACGAGATTACTATTTATCGCGAAATAACTTCTTATCACGAGATCACTGTTTATCGTGAAATTACTTCTTTATCACGAGATAACTATTTATCGCGAAATTACTTCTTATCACGAGATCACTTTTACCGCCAAATTACTTCTTTATCACAAGATCACTGTTGTCGCCAAATTACCTCTTTATCACAAGATCACTGTTATCGCCAAATTACTTCTTTATCACGAGATCACTCTTTAGCGCGAAATTACTTCTTTATCACGAGATCACTGTTTATCTCGAAATTACTTCTTTATCGCGAGATTACATTTTATCATGAGATTTCTTCTTTATCGCGAGATTCCTCTTTATCACGAGAATAGTTCATCAGACAAAACTCCAAATTAGTCCATACACAAATTACAAATTGCAGATATGATCTTTCAAATTTAATATAGCATAGGCAGATTAACAATATAGACTAATATTCCACATCAGAACACGTATTGGTCTTTACACAATGTATGATACTAACATTACATAGTTAATGTCATGAGATACACTGTAAAATACGTGGCACTATCTGAAGCTTAACAAGTGGAGCCGTTGCCATTTACAGTTAACACCGAATATAATGAATCGGATGAAACGAATAGACGGATATAACGGATTGATTTTGAAGACCACAGGAGTTGCATACAGAGGTGACAATACATAAACAGATAATCATACTAGTATACACTTCAGCTTTGGAAGACAAGAACCATATTCACATTTATTTCTTCATTGATAACTATCCCTTTCAATACCTTCAATTTGATTGGTTTTTTTATCCATAAATGGGACAAAGTCAATATAAATGGCTTGGCCCTGTTCCACAAAGCGATCGTAGCGCTATGCCTGTCGTAAGTCTATGTTAAAGAATTGGAGTTACGATCATCTTAGCTAAGATCGCTTTGTGGAACGGGGCCCTGCAGGAGTCCGTTCCACAAAGCTATCGTAGCGCTAAGGTGAGCGTAACTCCCATTGTTTAACATAGACTTACGAATGTCGTTGATACGATCGCTTTGTGGAACGGGGCCTAGGAACTTACATCAAATTTAAGATCCTGACAGGAGCCCGTTTCACAAAGCGATCGTAGCGCTACGACTACCGTAACTCCTATACTTTAACATGGACTTACGACCGTCTTAGCGCTACGATCTCTTTGTGAAACGGACCCCTGTAACTGTCAGGGACCCGTTCCACAAAGCGATCTTAGCGCTACGATTGTGGTAAGTCAGTGATAAAGAATGGGAGTTACGATCAACTTAGAGCTAAGATCACTTGGTGGAACGGGGCCCAGGGGCCTGTTTCACAAAGCGATCGTAGCGCTACGACTACCGTAACTCCTATACTTTAAAATAGACTTACGACCGTCTTAGCGCTAAGATCTCTTAGTGAAAAGGGCCCCTGGAGTCTAAGATGCGAGATGAACATGTGTAGGGTACGGAGGTACAAATAGGAGGCCGCATACTGACACCGAGTTACACAGGGAAATCAGCTGGACTCTGGACGTTGCTACAAGGTAGTGCGGTAGATGCATGTCTCTTCTCTGACCTTTATGTGTCATTGGCCAGTTCTGTAAAGATAGCAGTGAGATTTTCAAGGCCTTTGAGATACTCGTCCTCGTGGTTGCCCTCCACCCATGGCGTCCGATGGTCGATCTTCACTCCCGCCGGCAGGGCCTGGGTCTTACCGAAATCTATAATCCATATGTTGGCTTTCTCTGAATCGTGCACAAAAAGCAGGGAACTCCCGACCAACTGAAACCAGAGTGTGTGAGTGAGTGAGTGAGTGAGTGAAGTCAAAATATACCAAAGGGCAAGCTAGGCGCCTTATCCTATCGTCTGTTATATTTTATACACATCCACAGCCACACCACCATCAAAACTCACATCCACATCCACAACGGCATCAACACTCACATCCACACCCACAACGGCATCAACTCTCACACAATCACACCTACAACACACACAACGACAATCCTATCAACTCTCACATCCACACGAACAGCCATGGTCCCATTGACGCTCACATCCATACTCACAACGACATCATTCCGGGATAGAATAGGTCTTCAGCAACCCATGCTTGCCGTGAAAGGTCATATAGCTGGAATATTGCTGAGCGCGGTGTTAAACAACAAACCAACCAACCAAATCACAACGACATCGTCAAACACCTACCCCCAAATCAACGCTCACATCACTACTCACAACGACATCCACACTCTCACAACCATAACCACATCCACATCCACGCAGTACATGTACACAGCTAAATGATTTAACGATACGCGATTTTTATAGTAAACACTCTGTCATTAACAGTCATGGATAAGTGTTAGCGTGCGTGAGTATGGTCTTACGCCGCTTTTAGCAATATCACGACATGGGACACCAGAAATGAGCTTTACACAATGTATTCATGTAGGGAATCGAACCCGGGTTTTCGACGTGACGAGCGAATGCCTGACTCACTAGACTACCCCACCGCCCCTGATAAGTTTTATAGACGAGTGGTAAGACTACAAGAATGGTAAGATACTTCCGAAAACCTAAAACAACCAATGCCGCACCTCATGCTGACTGAAAAACTCTGACGATTCTTCAGCAGCTTTGATTGCCTCCAGACGCTTAAGGTAGGCCTCCTGTAAATACAAAACACCGTCATCGATACGTTATAAATATACAAGTCGAAATCAGTACCCGGCCCGTTCACCCCTCCTACACTAGGCTGCCAAATGTGTGCCAAATTCAGATAACCGAACATATTACCTGTAATCAAAGACATAATTTGGATAGTTAAATGACTTAATAAAAATGTTACAGCCAATTTTGTCAAATTATGCATTTTTCCTTCAATTTATGCAATTTTGACCCCCTGAAAATTCCTGCACACACTTGCAAGCTTACTATCCAATGAAAATTGTGTACAGATACCTCCTTTATGTAATAGAAAAGGTTTAAGGTATACAGAAAAATGTGGGAACGAAAATCTTGTTTTTCACCCCTGGCCAACTGACTATTTAACCCCCCCCCCCCCCCCCCCCCCACCCCCACCCCCCACGCCAGAACAGAACTTTATTCACTCAAGGCTACATAGCATAGCATACTGAGGTAATTGTCAGATATCAAATACAGTTATATGGCGACAGATTACACTTATATTAAACATATTGATTACTTGACAGCACAATCTAGAAAGGGAAAAGAATTTATAGATGTCAACTTATTTATTAGGAGGATCACGTTTCGGAGTATATGCTTACTACTTCATCAGATGAATGAATTACCTGATGAAGGAGTAAGCATATGCTCCGAAACGTTGTCTTCCTCATAATAAAGAAGTTATTCCTTATGTGTATCACTTCTAAATACCTTTCAAAGACGTTTTATTTACAATAAGAGTATTTTTACTTTTAAAGCAATTTATCATATGGTACATAGAAGGCATCTTGAGACAGTAACATGTCAATAATTTCTTTCTTATATCGACAAAATATTCGGAAACAAATAGTGACGATTGTCTCCAATGTCATAAGATTGGAATAAGAAACATTGAATCACTCCCTTCTCTATCAATCCCTGTCCGCCATGTCACCCCCACCCACCTCAAACACACACACCAGTACTTCGCCCTTACCAACCACCACTCCAGTACCTGGCCGTATCTACCCCTCCCACACCAGTACAACGCCCCGACCCCCACCCCCACATGCACACACCCGCGCAGCAAACACACACACTCACACATCTTACCAAGGCGATCTTATTTCCTCCAAGAAAGAATCTAAACTTCTCTCTCACTTGGTTGCGAAGGTTCACTCGTTTGAAGTCCTTACTGGAACTGCCGTCATCTTTCTGCAGGAGACACCCATAAACAATGACAGTGTGAACAACGACGCTTTGAATAATAATAATATGATGATGATGATGATGACGACGGTGATGATGATGATGGTGGTGATGATGATAATAATAATAATCATCATCATCATAATGAAGAAGGAGAAGAAGAATTTCGTTCATTAATTCATTCAGCCATCACCGATTCAGCCATGTCACATTTACATTATTTCAACACGCAAAACTTTTGTATCATACCCGAATTCCCTCGATGCGGAATGAGAGATTGACAGAGGAACTCATCTCATCTCTCCATCTCAGGTACCTAGCCTTGGTCACACCCCCTTTCTCCCTCTCCTCTGGCGTCGGTGCATCTGGGTCAAGATCAGTCATCTTCCTGTATATGTCCTTGAAACAACCGAGAATGAAGAATAAAACACGACACGTGCAAAGCCTATACAGAGGTCAAAATATCCGGCTAATCACGTTTCTAGTCATATGGAACTAATGCCCTTCTGACTGAAGCCTGATCGGACCCAACACGCGAAGAAAGTTTCATCATACCAGTGGCAACATTATTAATTACCTGTCACGTGTTTCGCGTAAATTCACATTCCGTCTCCGGTATCTTGGTATGGGAGAGATCAATCGATTCATATCCATTAAAATATAGCTACACGTCAATCCACTATGCAATTCTGATCGAAGTTACTCCCACATGGGTCGGGCGATTTCTTCTGATTTGTCTGTCATTGAGGGATTTATTGCCAGTGAAACCATACACGGATATAATTAATAGCAAGGCGTAACGGTAACAGTGTATGACATTGTGAAGACGCTGTAACCGTTCGAGTATGACATTGTCAAGACGCTGTAGCCGTTCAAGTATGACATTGTCAAGACGCTGTAGCCGTTCGAGTATGACATTGTCAAGACGCTGTAGCCGTTCAAGTATGACATTGTCAAGACGCTGTAACCGTTCGAGTATGACATTGTCAAGACGCTGTAGCCGTTCAAGTATGACATTGTGAAGACGCTGTAACCGTTCAAGTATGACATTGTCAAGACGCTGTAGCCGTTCCAGTATGACATTGTCAAGACGCTGTAGCCGTTCAAGTATGCCATTGTCAAGATGGGTGTAACCGTTCGAGTATGACACTGTCAAGACGCTGTAACCTTTCAAGAATGACATTGTCAAGACGCTGTAACCGTTCAAGAATGGCATTGTCAAGACGCTGTAACCGTTCAAGTATGACATTGTCAAGACGCTGTAACCGTTCAAGTATGACATTGCCGAGACGCTGTAACCGTTCAAGCATGACATTGTCAAGACGCTGTAACCGTTCAAGCATGACATTGTCAAGACGCTGTAACCGTTCAAGTATGACATTGTCAAGACACTGTAACCGTTAAAGCATCCCATCCATAGAACGGCGTAACCGTTAACCTATGACATTGACAACACGGCGTAAGCGTTCAAGCATGACATTTACATAAAGGCGTAATCTTTGACCAGAGACGATATTACAGAAAGAACCTAACATGAACATGTAGGCGTCGAGACAAACACTGAAGGCACCGTCATCCATAAAGATATACACGTCATCTTTAACTTACTGTTTTACTGGCATGTTGTTTTATGGGTATATAACGTGTTCTCGTCGCTACATGACCGACGTGACGTACAGTTTCAACTCACTCACTCACCCATGAGAGTTTCTATTTCTTAATGTTCTTCCAACTTACTGAATGCCAGTCAAATACTTCATAACATTAACATGATACAAAATGTGTAGGTTCATTGTTTCGATACGTAGGTTCACCGGGTGTGTATTTCAGGTCTGCTCTTATTAAAAAAAATGTGAACAAATCAGGATCTCAGTTCTAAACTCTAAGATCTAAGATCAGATTTTAATGAAATTGAAAGGTTAAAAATACCTTTCTAAAAACTGGGTTTTCCCTGGCGTTCTTCAACTCCTCCTCGTGATAAGTGCGGCAGCCCATCTTTACGTCCATGACACACGGGCAGGTGAACCCACTCAACAAGTCCTGCAGCTGGAGGTAAGCTAGGGACTGTCAAGGTTCCACTGATACTGCACATTCAAAATATAAAATTCTGGAAATTCTGATATTTTGCACCCAAAAATACCCGTCCTGGAAAAATAGTAGTGTTTCACTTTTGGAAATATGAATTAAATACCAATTTTTTGTACATAACTTTAAATTATTTAGTATATATTATTTTCACTCCTGACTTTGTCGAATTTAAAACGAAAATAAGAAAAGAACTGCGAAGTGGGAACGCCGTGGTTAAAGTGTTTACTGGCACAGCGAAAACCTGGTTTCGAACCAACAACCATTCTTGGTTGGGGGCGGTCGGGTAGCCTAGTGGTTAAAGCGTTCGCTCATCACGCCGAAGACCCGGGTTCGATTCCCGACATGGGTACAATGAATGAAGCCCATTTTTGGTATCCCCCATCGGGATATTGCTGGAATATTGCTAAAAGCGGAGTAAAACCATACTCACTCGCTCACTCACTCATTTTTGGTTGCTGGTACATTGCTTAAAGCGGCAGTGACCTAACTAGCTAGCTAACTAAGTAACTACCTAACTAACCCACCTACTCACGCCGAAATGTCCTAAAGAAATAATAGTGACGTTGTCATCCATGTCCTGCTCTTATTGGATAGAAATTTGCAGTTCGCTAGAACTGGCTTACTTATCAACACGGAAGAAGGATACTCTCCCCTTGTTTTTGGACGTCCCCTCTATATTCCGGGGTGAAGTCTTTCAGGAGATCACACTGTATGTTAACGTAACACTGTCGTTCCCGCTCCAACAGCTTCTTGAGGACAGTCTGGGATTCTCCTGCCTGGAAACTGCCTGGAATATACGTGTGAACAGCGTTTTGACAAACAAAACAATAGGCATCAATTTATTTTTTGTCTGCATCTTTCATAATTATTATTATTTGATAACTACCTTGGTGTCCAGCGAGCTGTGTCCACAACTTCTTGTTTTTGCCCAGTCCCACCCATTTGGCCACACTAGTCACCACACTCCATGGATTCATCTGAAACAGTTACACGATGGGAGTTGAATGACAGCACATCAACTCCCGGTCAAAAGAAGGTATACAACCATGTTTGATAGTGGCTGCAAATTGAAACCTGCAAGAAACGGTTCATCGATGGTGATGTATTTGATAGGGGTATCATGGTTGTGTTTTGGACCCTACTTATCGGCCGTAATAGGCGACTATGCTTGTCGTAAGAGGCATCTGACGGGATCGGGTGGTCAGGCTCGCTGACTTGGTTAATGCATGTCATCGTTACCCAATTGCGTGGATCGATGCTCATGATGTCAATCACTGTATTGTCTGGTCCATACTCGATTGTTTACAGACCTCCGCCATATAGCTGAAATACTGCTGAGTCCTGCGTTAAACAACAAACCAACAAACTATAGTCAGCACGTGCATGCAAGATACCAGTTTTATCTGGTATGCACTTATGATACCGGTTTTATATATATAAGGCACAAATATCATAGATTCTATTATATTAAGAAGAAACGAACACGATACTTCAAAACGCTTTAACTACATTCGATACGAGATTCTAAGTACGTGTATTCAAAATGGTGTTTTATGAGTTACAAACATATGGTTGATAAGCACAGAGACCATATACCGATAGCCCTTGTTGAGGGCAACGTTTAAAGCATAATTAAAGTGACGAGACGGCAGACGCCCAGTTGGAACATGTTCGGTGTTCATCTGCACTCTCTCGGCCGTAGCGTGGCAGCCACACCGCTCCATGTTTGCAGTGGTTCTCCAAAAAAAAAATACGCAAAAAAAGACAGGTGGTGAGGTGCATCCACACGTTGGATTGCCTGCTTGGACAAGTCCGGACTAATACCGGTTTAATAGTATCCCACTGAGATACCATGTCGCATGGATACCCCACTCAGACGCAATAAACTGACTCCGAGCCAGCCGACTGGCTATAAACTGGCTTTTAAACCCCTAATGCCGAGCGCCAGGCAGGGTAACAACAAGTACCATCTTTTAACGCGTTTTGGTATGAGGCTGCCGACGACAACATGTGCTCGAGCACCGATACCAGGACAGTTTATGCTTTCTGATCGTTTGAAAATATCTTTCATGTTACAATTTAGAGGCCAGTTGATATACGGTGCCCGTTCTCATTCGAAGAAATTGCAATATAACACGGATCGGGGAATTATTTTTATCTTGTGAACGATACGAAAATATAATTACAACAATCATAATGTTGTAGGTGTTGTATTCATCAGTAATTACGAATTTGCACTAGTGAGATTACAAGCACATGCTGCTCCTCGTGCGTCATTGCCTCAACGTGCCGCTTAATGTGAACTGGATATGGGACATTTTTTGTTATGTGTCGTTGTGCCCTGGAGGCGTGGCCTACTTTGCTGTAAGTAGGTGTGTTCCATTAGTACAATTTGACTGACCTGGGTCAACCACGTTCCTGGCAACCAGGGTTGACTAGATTCAGCCTTCGTTAACCAGCGTTAATCAAGAGGAATTTAGGTGAGGTGAAGTGAAATTGGGTTTAACGTCGCGTCCAAGATTATTGCCCTTATATAGCGACGTGCATGCACGTGTGTGTGTGTGTGTGTGTGTGTGTGTGTGTGTGTGTGTGTGTGTTTGTGGCTGCTTGTACTAGTCCGGACTGATGCCGATTTATAGTGCTAGCTCACTGAGATACCATGCCGCAGTTTAACATGAATACCCCACTCAGACACAGTATACTGACTCCGAGCCGACCAGTCCTTGTTTTAGCCCCTTAATGCCGAGCGCCAGGCAGGGTAACAACACGTATCATCTTGTAACGTCTTTTGGTATGACGCGACCGGGGATCGAACCCCGAACCTTCCGCTCTCCGGGCGGACGCTCAACCACAAGTAGAGGAATTTAGGTTTTTCCAGAAACAAAAAGCACAAAATGCAACCTTGCTTATAACATTGGTTGTCTGGACAAGGAGAAACACAAAAGCCATTGCAATAAAACACATCTGTGAGAGGTTAACAAGTTTGTCATTGCTTGACAGCACTGCTGTTGTGCCTTTACTATTTTATGCAAGTAAACCGACAAGAAAATTCTTAACAACGCGGACACCATCCAATGAGATGCAAAATAATCATCCAAGTTGCACTATTGATTCTTAAGTATTTATATCAACAACCGAAAGTTCATTTTTCTTGACGCATATGAGAATACATATACTCTATCAATACCTGGTTTATTGCAGTCATTAAAATGCTTATATTCATGATTGAATCAGTAAATGAAACTAATTAGCTTTAATGGTGACGTCACTTGGAGTAACAAGAGTGATGCACCCCAAGGGTTCAGAATGTACTGGCAGCTTAAGTATGACGTCAATTAGTTAACATGAGCGAATATTGGTCAACCAAAGTTAACTGAGTTCACCTGGGTCATTCAGGGTTTTGAAATATACTCTGCAAAAAAAGAAACGCAAAAGTGAATTTAGATGTATATCTTATATATCATATAAATAATCAACAGATGGTAATCGTTTGTTTAAAATTGGCACACCATTGTCATTGACCCAGGTTCCATATGGCACACATGGAACAGTAAATTTTCAAGATGGTCATAAATGCTCCATTAGAGTCCACAATTGACTGGCGTCGTCGTCTCATGAAAGTAATCAGATCCAGAATTGGAATGTTCACCAACTTTGTCTGCAGTGCTTGCGCCAACTGTCGGAGGTTCTGTGGTTGTTGCTGACGTGCTCGCAGTCGTTGATCCGGTGCATCACATAAATGTTCGATTGGGTTTTAATTTGGAGGCCTTGAGGGTCACGGCAGGAACCGGATGTTGTGATTCCTGAAAAAGGCTGTAGTCAGTCTTGCCGTGTGAGGTCGGGCGGTGTCTTGTTGGAAAATGACGTTCGCTTGTTGCCTGATGGGAAGGACGCGTGACCATCCGTGTAACGTTATGCCGTTAACTTCCCCAGAACTTGCACCAAGTCTGTTCTATCGGTGTCACTGCCATCGCCAAATCTGTCCATTTTCTGAAGGCAGTATCGTTCATAACGTTCTCCGTAACGCCTGTAACGTCCGCACGGTGAAGCATAAACGTGACTCGTCACTAAACCACACTTGCCTCCATCGCAGTTGTGGCCATCCTCTGTGACCTTGACGCCATCGACGTCGCAGCCGATGATGCAGGTCCGTCAAAATGACACTACGTTTTTAATATAAGTGGCGTAGCCGAATGAATCTGTCCTGTGTTCTAGTAGTGATATGTGGTCGACCGGATCTGGGAAGGTCACGTGTTGTCCGTGTGTCTGATAACGGTTCCACAGTCTTGTAATGGTGCTTGGTGCTACGTGAAAAAACCTGGCTACAGCTGAAGATGATTTTCCTGTTTGCAGTCGGCCGATGGCGTTGATGCGAAGGGCTTCCGTCAGTCGTGGCATGTTTTCGCTGTTCACTTGATGTAAAATTGTGATGCCATTCAAATGAAAACCCAACGTTTTTATAGCCCAACACGTGATGTTGCACGTGCATGTGATGTTGGTGTGTTTCGGCGCCAGGCTCTCGCGTGGTATTGATACTGCATAATCGTATCAGTATCCTATCTGCTATTGTAAAGGAGCGATAGTATAGCAAGGGAACGCTACGAGTATATTTTTTACCATGTCAGATACATAGGATCTTTCGTATATCAGTCACTCAAGAGGTCGTATAACTTTAATCACGCTATGAATTGATATTGATAACATCAAAGACTCCATTGTCAAAAGAGCGGTTTTACGCTGACTGACAATATTACATCAATATCAAGGCAGGGGCACCAAACATTGAACCCATGTTAGAAATTGATCCGGGCGACGAGCGAACGCTTTAACCATGAGGCTATATCCCCTTTTCAGTGTCATCTCACCCGTGCTACGGGTATACGCCGACGTGGAGATTCCGGGTGGGAATATGAGACCAAGCAACGTATGCTTGTCGGAAGAGGCGACTAACTGGATCGGTTGGTCATCCGCGGTGACTTGGCTGGTTGTGTGTTATCGTACCCCGACGTTTCGGGACATGTACATAGCTTTGGTGTTTGCTTGTTTGCACATCTATATGACGGCGGTCAGTGAATAATCGAGTCTGGACCAGACAATCCAGAGTATCGACCCACGCAATTGGGATACGTTGACATTTGTCAACCAAGTCAGCGAGCCTGACGATCCGATCTCGTTAGTCGCCTCTTACAACCAGCATAGGTTGCTGAAGACCAGTTCTAGCCCAGATCTTCTCGTGTTTGTACATTGCTAATAACACCAATCACTTGTTTGTCTGGTCCACACTCGATTAAGTACAGGCCACGTGATATAGCACGGCTATTGCTGACTGTGGGGGTCAAACAAAAAACAAAAAACAAACAGACACTACATGCAGTTTCGATTCAGTTGACTGGACGGTGATTCTCACGGTTACAATTAAACTGATAACTTCATGCTGATCACCTCTTGACTGTCCTATATTTGAGCAGGGTTAACCGAGCCATCGTTCAAGTCAGGCAATGCATACAAACTGACCCGAAGCTATATGCAGACTCTGACGACTGGCAATTGCCCTACTATCTATCGGTGATGGGAGTCAATATTGCGATGGCAAGTAGCCAGTAGTAATTTGAGAGCAAACCTTTACCGTAAACTACGGTTATAAGGGACCACTAATTTTAATTTCCTTATAACCGTAGTTCGTTATGAGCATATACACAGCATTTATACAGCAAATGGACGGGAGCTAAAAGCAGTTCGTTATATCCGTCAATTCGTTATAAGCGTGTTCGTAATAAACGTAGTTGGCTGTATTAATATACTTGATAAATTCAAATTACAGAATCGGCCATTATATAGCTGTAAAAGTGCTGACAAATCATTCATTTATTAACCAACCGCTTGTTCAACTCTAAGCAACAGTTAAATCAGGCCTACCCGCGCCGGTCTAACGCATTTGAGGTAAGAAGTTGAGTTGGCTCATAATATAGAAATATAGTGACAAGAGACAGACGTCTTGTCTACTTTTGCCGCTACTATACATGCACAACCTGTATGGGTACCTACACTGTGTATAGAACGGTATATGGATACGCAATAGAAACTGCATATTTACCTTTCTGTCTTGTAAATGTAACGTGTGACGTATAGAATGTGACACGCATGCACACACACAGAGACACATTCAAAATGATTGCAGAAAGTTTCATCTCCCCCTCTCTCCCTCTCCTTCTCTCTCTCTCTCTCTCTCTCTCTCTCTCTCTCTCTCTCTCTCTCTCTCTCTCTCTCTCTCTCAATATTCTATTCATCATCATGGTTGTGACCTAGTTTGTCCCGAGGACAGAGTAAATAAGGCTGGACAGGCTACCTTTCACTATATGTATTTCCGGCGGTGTCCTGTGTACAAATTGACTTTTCCTGAAATACATGATTATCCGATGTCGTGAATTTGCATCAACTGGGGAGTATGCCGGTGACATGTGCTACTCTCGGAAGTGAGCTGGGCTAGTCAATATGTGGACAAAAGCGTTAGAATCAATATATAGATATCTCAGAATTTACTGCAAGGATGACAATACTTCTGCGTTACAGAGTCGTCAAACTTGAAACGTTGCCTGTCAGCCCTGATTTATACGTCTCCGGGGACAAACTAGGCCACGGCATGCACACCACACCTGTACCACTGTACGTAAAATAGTGGGTCATAGTGAATGGTATTCATTGTTTGCTTCACGGAGAAAGGCTACAGTATGCAATAACTGCACAACAAGTTATACGTATTTTGATACATGAGTTAACAAGGCATACGTATTTTGATACATGAGTTAACAAGTTATACGTATTTTGATTCATGACTTAACAAGTTATACGCAGTTTGATACATGAGTTAACAAGTTATACGCAGTTTGATACAGGAGTTAACAAGTTATACGTATTTTGATACATGAGTTAACAAGTCATACGTATTTTGATACATGAGTTAACAAGTCATACGTTTTTTGATACATGTGTTAACAAGTTATACGTATTTTGATACAGGAGTTAACAAGTTATACGTATTTTGATACAGGAGTTAACAAGTTATACGCAGTTTGATACAGGAGTTAACAAGTTATACGCAGTTTGATACATGAGTTAACAAGTTATACGTATTTTGATACATGAGTTAACAAGTTATACGTATTTTGATACATGTGTTAACAGGTTATACGCAGTTTGATACATGAGTTAACAAGTTATACGTATTTTGATACATGTGTTAACAAGTTATACGCAGTTTGATACATGAGTTAACAAGTTATACGCAGTTTGATACATGAATTAACAAGTTATACGTATTTTGATACATGAGTTAACAAGTTATACGTATTTTGATACATGAGTTAACAAGTTATACGTATTTTGATACATGTGTTAACAGGTTATACGCAGTTTGATACAGGAGTTAACAAGTTATACGTATTTTGATACATGTGTTAACAAGTTATACGCAGTTTGATACATGAGTTAACAAGTTATACGCAGTTTGATACATGAATTAACAAGTTATACGTATTTTGATACATGAGTTAACAAGTTATACGTATTTTGATACATGAGTTAACAAGTTATACGCAGTTTGATACATGAGTTAACAAGTTATACGCAGTTTGATACATGAGTTAACAAGTTATACGTATTTTGATACATGAGTTAACAAGTTATACGTATTTTGATACATGAGTTAACAAGTTATACGCAGTTTGATACAGGAGTTAACAAGTTATACGCAATTTGATACATGTGTTAACAAGTTTCACGCAGTTTGATACAGCAGTTAACAAGATGAGTACATTGGTGAGATGTGGTGAGATCATATTCTTTTAGGAATGTTTGACTCTCCGATGAATCTTTTGGCAAGCATATGTTGTGTATAATGCAGTATTATAGTGACAGGATGGTTGTTTGGTCTCTGTCAGCTCTAATTCTGATGTACATGGCTATGCATTACAAGTACGGAGGCGGCGCATCTGTGAGGCTGATTCTCGAATATTGCAGGGCAACGGAAACTTAACCCTGGGTCAATAACCGGTATTAATTTTACTACAAATATCACAACAGCAGCCGTGCACACAGCATGCGTAACTTGTCAATACTATTAACATAATTCTAACGATTAAACATTAGAGGCTATATTCAGTGGGTTGAAGTTTGATGTATGCTCATTGGTTTCATAGACCTTGTGCATATAGATGACATATCCAGTACCCAACAAGCGTGGTATTTAATGGAGTTTAATAAAACCGGTCTTAAATGTACCCGCAATGTACATGCATATCTACATGCCTTGGTCCCAGTCAAGGGGTTGGAATGTGACATGTACAATAAACATATATGACGTAACGCTGTATAGATGGCCTATTGAATACCATGACATGGGATACACCTGCACAAGGTACACACGAGTATCTATCTACCTGTTTACTTGGGGGAGCATCCAAGTCGATGTCCACGGGACTCTCCCAATCGCTGAGATCATCATCAGAGCCACCTGTGCTCGCCATCTTAACTGCAGCTGTCACAGATCCAAATAACAGACGCGGCAACGTGCATCTACACATACACTTTACCAAAGTACCTGAGTTACACTGCAACCAGTTGTATTGGCTATAAAGAACGGGACCGGGCTGTCACTATAAATACATGTACCTCTCGTAATGTTGACAGTCGTAATTGTGGGCGGTGGCGTTGCGTCGTGCGGAACGGCGGCCAAGCGGAACATATAGCCCGGTCATGGACTTAGATGGTATCCTCCCATCAGTCATACAGGCCATTTTATCTGATTCTGATGCTTTACATCTCATTAAGCCGCAATTCTTGGTACCAAAGCAAGTGGAATAAATACACCCTATAAAACATAGAAATCAACACTGGGTGTATAATTATAAACTACCTCTTTAGACGCGTATTCAGAAGTGTATGGAACTTACTGAAAAGTTATTATGTACGATTCGATCTACATGCGATATTTTTTATAGAAGGTATATTAAGTGGCATAAGCAGTTTGTTATTGATATTAGTTGATTTAAGGTTTATAAGGTAATTCATCGGCAATTAATAAAGAACTGCAAAGTTTACATGATCGGTCTTCTTCAGGGCTCAATGGGAAGATGGTGATAAGTTCACCATGGATTGGAAGTAGAAGATGGTATTAGCAGGTACATTTCGTAAGATGGCAATAATTTATAATATTTATAGTAAAGTTCTTTTGAGACCTTCTGTCAATGTGGCCTTGATTTGAATTTAACGCCGCTTTGAAGAGACGATAAACGCCGCTTTCAGAGCGTGTCATGTAAACATTGGAAGAAAATCATGCGATGCAGATCTCAGGCGTTTACCACTTTGGTGAAACCCCGCAAGCACGGACATGGTGTTGACAAGAACATAGTCAGGGCGAATGTGGGATTCGAACCAAAGATTATAGGTGGGGGGATAAATTTGGGAGGATAAACTTAAAACTGAATTTGGCGTTTCGCAGATATTCATGAGACAACCGACCACCCATTACGGCAGTATCGCACGATGACCCCCATGTCTTGGCTGATAACCTACGTGGGTATTCCTTATTGTTGGCTTATAGTCATAGTGTCAGTTTCCATGGCATAAAAAACTGTGTCACACCTATTTTGGAATACGATCCCTATTATAACTTTTAATTATTGGCTTAAAATCACTGTGTGGGGTAAGCAGGGGAGATGGTTGTTATCACGTGCTGCTTTTAGCCGCAGCAGCGGTCTTAGAGTGACAATTTGTACCTGCCCTTCCAACATAGCTAGGAAACCATATTTGTCGTATTGGCCGAGGGAAAGATGATTGTTATTCCGAAATCTCTTATTAATGGATGACTCGAGGACACACGTTCAAGTGTTTGATGGCAATACAAAGAACATGAAAACATTATACAATCTATTTTTATATTTGATACAACCCAAAGATATTAAAATAACTTTGGCCTCGGTAGGTTAGCTGAGCTACTAATTGGAATTCTAAGAGGATACCGTTTAGAATCCATCTTTGACAACATCCAGTAAAATTCGATCGGGGAGAATCATATTTGACTCATGATAGACTATAATCATTGTAAGATCTTTATGTTCAATATGCTCAATATGAAAACTTACAGCAGAGAGATGCAAATACTTATTACACAATACCAGAGCGGCGGTCGGGTAGCCTGGTGGTTAAAGCGATCGCTCGTCACGCCGAAGACCCGGGTTCGATTCCCGACATGGGTACAATGGTGTCCCCCGCCGTGATATTGCAGGAGTTTTGCTAAAAGCGGCGTAAAACCATACTCACTCACTCACTCACAATACCAGAATATACCTTTAAGGCATAATTGTCTCATAACTCGCTCTCAATTTAAGCACGTTGCCATCGCAGACAGGGAGAAGGGTTATCTCCCCTTGGAACCACTGACACTTCCGGGGTGCGCGATGGATGAACAATGTAAACTTGTTAGATTTCTTGTATCCGGACAACAGACTGAATATTTTCCCATTGATGTGAAACGAATTGGGGTTATACTTTTTAGAAAAAGTTGATTTAGGTATATGTTTCTGAGCTGCTCCATAGGTAGTAAACGTTGTAATAATCTGTAGCTCAATATATCCAAAGTGGAATTCGGAGCTTATTCAGTTGCCTACATTATACCTCGGAGCCCGGATATTGAAGAAAAACTCAATCTTTCCCATCGCATATAAACTGCTGGGTAAAACAACTGCTGAGTATAATACACATTATGAATACAACACCCGGTGTCTTGACTGTAACTGCCGGGGAAAGAAAAGTATACACTTGGAAACTGAATTGACCAAAAAATTAGAAACGATATTTAAACGTTACTGCGCTGAAAATAGTCGCCACAACACGGTAAAAGGTCCAAATCACAACAGTGATGCCTGTATCTAACACGTGACCATCGAATAAGCCAATTACCTTGTTTGTTTCATTTTTAGCCACCATCAAACATGGCCGTATACTTTCCTTTGCCCGAAGGTTTAGTCCGTGAAACGTGTTTCTGTAGCATCTAGTAGTTGGGCGTAATTGATGAAAAGATAGTGTGGCTAGTAAACTAGTGGAACTTGTGAATCCGGCTCCAGTATGGACCCCCAAGTGTACGGCAGTAAGGTGAGCGGCGTGTGAAGGTTCTTGCCGGGATTGGACCCGTGAAGATTCCGGGGTAGAATAGGTCTTCAGCAACCCATGCTTGCCGTAAAAGGTGACAATGCTTGTCGTAAAAGGCGACTAACGGGATCGGGTGGTCAGGCTCGCTGACTTGGTTGATGCATGTCATCGATCCCAATTGCGTGGATCGATGCTCATGATATCAATCACTGGATTGTCTGGTCCAGGCTCGATTATTTACAGACCGCCGTCATATAGCTGGAATATTGCTGAGTGCGGCGTTAAACAACAAACAAACAAACTTGACTACAAATAGACATGTCACTATCAAACTGCATATACGTCTATAATGTGGCTCCACTTATTGTATTATAGGATCACCTGTGCGAGGAGGATACGTAATCGCAAAGGCTCGGCAAATACCGATTAACTAAGACCCGGCTGATATTTCCCATATATAAAAAACACTCGTGATGAATCCTCTTTGTATACCATATATTGTCTCCATGAGCAACATAAAATGTATATGATTCTTTTCCTTCCCCTTCTCTTTCTTCCTCTCTTCTGACTTCTTCTTTTGTTTATTCTTCTTCTCCTTCTCTCCCTTCTTCTCTTCATTCTTCTGCTGTTGTTTCTACTCCTTCTTCACCTCCTCATCCCCCTTCTTCTTCTAACTAATCGGAAATTCCGAGCTCTTCAGTGCTAACCACGACACGTCTTTTGTGTACAGGGTTTCACTCTTGACCTACCTCGACAGCTTTATTGGAAGGTCAAGTGTTGGACGTGTATGTCATTCATGCAATATGTAACCCTTGATCGGTGCCCCCTCCATTATATAGTGGTGATAAATCTATAAGGGACTGTGTTTTCATTGCTGGGCGGTCATGCAGGGGCTGTGATCTGAGACAAAGATAAACAATATATACCCCACAGTCATAAAATAAACCTTATCAGACTTGTCCTTTTGACCTCTCCATCCCACGATTAGACCCTTGCGTATCATACACTTGTGTATTCTGTATTTGTTTGGTACCGCCATAATTTATTGTCATAACGATATTTCTTTTCAATACTCACCCAAATACCCCATCTTGCAGGAAAAGAACGTACACAATCCTATGTGTATTGATGGGTGGAACACGTCTCTAGACTGATACCTAGACTCTGAAATGAACATACTTTACAGAAAAAAAGTTGTTAAATCATTTTTATAATATATAATAAGAGTGAGTGAGTGAGTTGGGTTTAACGCCGCTTTTAACAGTATTCCAGTTATATCACGGCGTGTCGGCTTAATGTGGGAGGAAAGCCCGAAGTGATGCAGGTCTCTGACGTTTACCACCACACGAGCATGGGCATGGTGTTGACAAACCTAGAAACATAACCGAGGCGAACCGGGATTCGAACCAACAATCATAGGTTTCTGGCGTGCCCAAGGGACGCAACTCTGCACAGCGAATCGCGGCGCCTTAGACTACTGGGCCACCCGTACCCCCATATATAATAAGAAGGAGCCCAGAGACTTTCTTCATTCCCAATGACCCTGAAACTTCAGTAATCTAGACTCTACCCACTATCATAGAGACCCCTGAAGATCCGGGGTACAATAGGTATTCAGTAACCCATGATTGCCATGATGTGTGAAGCCCATTTCTGGTCTCCCCCGCCGTGATATTGCTGGAATATTGCTAAAAGCGGCGTATAACCGTACTCACTCACTCTAGCTCGGTTGATTGTGTGTCATCGTACCTCGATGTTGCTTTTAAAATGAATCACTTGATTGTCTGACCTAGACTCGATTATTTACAGGTCGCAGTCATATAGATGGAATATTGATTAGTGTGGTGTTAAACAACAAACAAACAACCCTATGCAATGACAGACTAACTATAGTCATGTGAAAGAATGGGTGTTCTGTAACTTCTTTTGGGTATATTTCACATGATCCAATCACGACCTTTCTTTGGACGTCGATCTCTAGCTGTGCTGAAAAGTGTTGAAAGGTAAAAGACGCTTAGAAAAGTTCTCACCAAAAAATTAAACGGCTTAAACAGATATACTTCATCTTGTTTTGTCTGACGGCGACCTTTCTGTGTTTTACAGGGTTAACTTGGGACTGGAACAATGACGTGCATTTCGGCACATGCAAACCTTGACACCAAACAGTGGCCGTCAATCCACACGTCAACATGCGTTGTATCACGTTGTATCGGGCAGGTACCACGTCAGTAGTATTTATGGCATCTTCTTGTCCAACATCATGGCTCGGGGAAAGAACAACGTGTCTGTTGTAAATATGTTCCCAATATCACGATGGCGTCTCTCTATGTACAACCCACAAGGGCTACACTCTATCACGTCACGACAACTCTAAAAATATACAGCGACTAAATCTTGCACAACAGTTTAATATTTACATGTGTTAACGTGCCCAATGTCAGCCTATTTTTGCTTCCATCAACCCTGACTTAATTCACAGAGTGCTTTCACTTCCCCGCTAAACACAAGCCACATTCTGCTCATCCAACCTCATGAGTGTGTATATACTCAAATAAGAATCCCAGAAAGTACGTGAAAATCGTAAAATATAATACCCTAGACTAACGCTTAGCCTCTGGAAATATATAATTTTGCTAGAAACAAGCAACTACATTTAAATTGAAAATTAACCCATTGAGATGGGAGATTCAGACCCAAACCTGTGGAAAATCTAGACTTGCTTCATTAGGGCGCGATCGTTACAGTAAGGGCTGGGCGGAAGGGAAAGTAATATGGTTCGGAGACTGTGAGACAGACTAGTCCTATGTAACTTCTTTGAGTGGCATTTAGAAGTTGGAATGGTAACTAAGTCAATATTGTTATGGATGAGCAGCTTCTTTATTACAATTGGGCGACGTTTCGGTGTAGATTCTAACACCGTTATCAAGCAAATCCTATGTATACACAGGCTCTTCCATACGGCTCTTCCTTATGTAAAATTTGTGTTAAATCTTGAATGTTGTTTGGATCACCTGGTTCAAATGTCTAATTATCCTACGCTCGCCGTAAGAGCTGAGTAGAGTTAATGAGTGGACGGTCACAATGACTGATCTGGTTCATGCTATCAACCTCTGGTATGTTTGCCTGGTTGGGCTGATATGAGATGAATATTGGTGACTGTGGCGGAAAATAACACTCAATCACTCACCGATATTCAATTTCTATCAACATGTTTCTGTACGTTTCATCGATTTTTTTGTAATTTACACAAAGAAAAACGTAATCTGTAGGTATCTATTTATTTCTTCTAACTTGTTATCTTCAAAACAATATTTCTGTTGTGCTTATATCTTTTAAAAATACATGTTATTGATATTTACTGATCACAAAGTTAACTGCATAACTGAGATGACATAAGAACTACAAGTACTTGACAGGAGCAGTTTGCGTGACCTCTATGTGACCCAGCTCTGGCCCAGCTTGTCAAACCAGGGTATATAGGTCCGTGGTCAAATCTACTTTGGAATATGTTCGTAAGTGAACAGTGCCGAAATTCAAGTAGTCTTAAGACCGCCAGAGCACAAAAAATAATTTTTGAGATTTTGTCGAAAATTAAAAATAATTTATTGACATATTTAATTATATTTTCGCGAAAATTAAAGATAATTTATTGACGTGTTTAATTAATTTCATCTTGTAGTAACAAATCAACTAAAACCCATAGTTTCACAAACGCTCAAAAACAAAACAAGACAGTTTTAAAAGGTTAGAACAATTGAATACTTCTCACTCCATATATTCTGGTGAAGTGCTCTCGCTGGGAGCGAGCTCTTAGCAGTGGTAACGTTTGACTCAAAAAGGTCACTAAGTGCTTTTGAGGCCCGTGAACAAACGACTGGGCTCCGTCTGTATATATGGTCTCGTGTGTTTGTCAACGGCCCTGTTCATAGCGGGGTCTTTGTGTGTAGAGTTTGTTTATCTGTGATTATGTGCGTAACCTTCAGCCAGAGATACGTGAGGTTTGGCTGGGGCGCATGACTATGTGACGATTCACGTTCCTCATCACGTGCTACAACCACGCATTTTGTTTTGATTACAATGTTAAATGCTGATAATAAATGAAATATTTATTGTGAGGAGGAGAATATATTTGTAAAGCATATATATTCTTCTCTAAAGGGTGCGTTTATAATGACACATAACACAAACACAAAACACGCGTTTTCGTGAACTTGTTTTTGTAAAACACGAAACGCAAAAGTTGTAAAATCGTAAATATCTGGCAGTGTTGCCAACATCCATACACAATTAATACCAATTGGTAATTTATGCATGGTTGTTTGTTTGTTTGTTCTTTTGTTGTTAAACACCGAATTCAGCAATATTCAAGCTATATGACGGCGGTCTGTAAATAATCGAGTCTGGACCAGACAATCCAGTGCTTGACATCATGGGTATTGATCCACGCATTGGGATACGATGACACGCATCAACCAAGTAAACGAGCCTGACCACCCGATCCCGTTTGTCGCCTCTTAAGTTTGTTTGTTTGTTGTTTAACGCCGCACTCAGCAACTGCCTCACGATAAACGTAGTTGCCTCTTACGGCAAGCATCGGTAGCTGAAGACCAAGTCTACCCCGGATCTTCACGGGGCCGTTTCTGCGTGGATCGGGATTGATTTGTGTGGAAAGAGTGAGGTACTGCGAACTTGTGATGCAAAGATGGAAAAATCGCCAAAACAGAACCACGTGAGAAGCTGGCGCCGAAATATACCAACATGTCATGCACGTGCAGCATCACTTGTTTGGTTATAAAACGTTGGGTTTTCAATTGCATGCCATCACAATCTTACATCAAGTGAACAGCGAAAATATGCCGAGACTTACAGAAGCCGAACGCAACAACGCCATCGGGCGACTGCAAACTGGAAAATAGCTTCAGTTATAGCCAGGTTTTTGCCATGTGGCACCAAGCACCATTACAAGACTGTGGAACCGTTATCACACACGGGAAAACACGGTCGACCACGTACCACGACTAGAGCACAGGACAGATTCATACGGCTACGACACTGACGTGAAAGAACCACCACGGCCATCTTTACAATTACAGCTACGGCAATACCAGGATAACGTAAGATATCAGCCCAGACAGTTAGGACCTGCCTCGTCACTTGCGACGTCAGTGGTGTCAAGGTCACGGAGGATGGCCACAAACGCGATTGAGACAAGTGTGGTGTGTGCAGCCATCTCCTGCACTGGTCTAACAGACCTGGTGCAAGTTCTAGGGATTTTAACGTCAAAACGTAACACGGATGAGAATCTTCGGCCACACGTCCTTCCCATTATGCAACAAGCGAACGCCATGTTTCAACAAGATCACGCCCGACCTCACACGGCAAGACTGACAACTTCCTTTTTTCAGGATTCTCAAAATTCAGGTCCCACCATGGCCATCAGGGGCCAACTTGCAGAAAGCGATCTTAGCGCTACGACTATTGTAAGCCTGTGGGAGTTACGATCATCTTAGCGCTAAGATCGCTTTGTGCAAGTGGTCCCAGGTCTCATGATTTGATCCCAATCGAACATTTAAGAGATGCACTGAATCGACGACTGCGAGCATGTCAGCAACAACCACAGAACCTCCGGCAGTTGGCACAGTGTTTTATTGTACGATAAACAACTCCCACTCGTCTATTTCTTAAAAAAAGACCCAAATCAGTATTCGGATTGCTAGTCTAAGTCTTGTGTGTATAAAATATATTGCACGTTTTCCATAACTACAATAACGAGTGAAACATATACGCGCAAGATCTGTCCTAAATGCCTCTGTTTATATGTTCCCTTATTTCCTTCCGTCAGTATATATGTATAAACTCTACTCAATAACTCGGCTTTCAAACGATATCAATGTGACTGTAATAGTTCACCTATATGTTTTATCCACACACACACACACACACACACACACACAGAGGATTTAACTTATATTGCTTGACTGTAGTGTACCGTATATGTGAGTTCCATTGCTTTTGTTTGAATTAGCTATTGCTGGTGAGTTTAACCTGTCCCTGTACCACTTCAATCCGGTGTTTTGGGTAGTTAATGATAGTTTGTTATGATGGATTCTTGATAACACGAGCAGCAATCCCCAATGAGACACATTCAGCCCGGTTACACCGATTGTAATCACCGATTCTATTTAACATATTGTTGCGTCCCTTAGTCCTGCCAGGATCCGCTGATAGCAGGTTAATTGCCAGAATCGCCCTGATCTGTCTTCCGGTACCAAAGATGGGGAACGTCTTAGAAGTGCGTCACCATCCTCCCATCTCAAGCTGACACTCCGTAGTGTAACTGAAATAATGTTTAGAGCGGCATAAAATCTTATTCAGTCGCTCACTTGCAGCATGTCATAGATGACATCAAAAGCACTTGAGTGGGGATCGAAAATATATCGAACGGACAGTGAGTGCCTTTAGGGTAGAGAGTCAAATTTAACATTTCAATCTGTTCCTATATCTGTTAGATAGCGCTCAATGCGTTATCGGATATTGAAACTAAACATCTCAGATAACATTGATCAATTAACTAAGGAGAGCATGATACACGAGGCTGGTTGCGTGCAGTATGAACTGACGGGGTTAAACCTATATCGACGAGATTAGATGAATACATTTGGAGTGAATGACTACATATATAAGCAGATTATACATGTATATGTATTGTCATTTCCAAACCAAATGGGGGCGGTCGGGTAGCCTAGTGGTTAAAGCGTTCGCTCGTCCCGCCGAAGACCCGGGTTCGATTCCCGACATGGGTACAATGTGTGAGGCTCATTTCTGGTGTCCCCCGTCGTGATATTGCGGCGTAAAACCATACTCAGTCAGACCAAGCCAAATGTGACAGATAATTCATACTAATCACTAATTGATATTTTATGTCCGCTTCAATTAATGCATCCATTCTTTAGAAAAAACACCTTTTATTGTCACGTCTATACCGAGACCTGTTTTTTATCGTACTATCGACTGTTTCAGGAAGAATTTGGCATATGGTACCTTCAGTATCAGGAATAAGAACATGGCACAATTCAGTTTATATATTTATGTAAAAGTAGAAAACAAACATATTTTGAAATTCAACTGGTAATGGTAATTCAATAGCTAAATTGTTGTAATACTTGTAATACAATGTTATAATAAAGTATGAGTGGAGACATGATATTGTTAAAATTAAAACCCATGTAACGTTCAGAGTGTTTTTGATGTTTTTAACCATGAACAATACTTCTCTATGAGAGTTACAACCCAATGGTAATTTGTTTACTCCTGAAGCATGACACATCAATTATTCACACTGTCCAAAAGTGCTAATATCTCGCTACACGGAAACTAGATCATTGTTTCCCCCTTAGCGATATGCTGTACGCCTGCCCCCCTATCCCTCTCGACAGGCAGACCCCGCTTTACGGAAATGGGTCACCGTTTCACTGCAGCGAAATGCTGTATGGGGAAATAGGTCGGACAGAGCTGGACTGGTACCCTGCCCTTCGCCTCCTGGCGGCTGCAGGCGACAAGCACAAGCTCTCTAGGACAGGTCGTGTCTCCCTCTTATGATTGTTGCCGAATATCACAGAAATGTTCAGAGTAATAATTTACAGTAATGATTTAAAAAATATTTTCATAATTATTTATACATATATACTGAACAACAAAGGTACCTGTGACATTAAATAAGATTTAATGCAAAGTTATGTTTTTGACCAAATCTGAAACAATTTCGGTTTACAACAGATAAAAAACAGCCCAATCCTTGCTCTATAAAGGGACCGTCTCCGTGGTCTAGTGGTAGACCGTCCGCCCGGAGAGCGGAAGGCCCGGGGTTCGATCCCCGACCGCGTCATACCAAAAGACGTTAAAAGATGGCACTTGTTGTTATCCTGTCTGGCGCTTGGCATTAAGGGGCTAAAACAAGGACTGGTTGGCTCGGAGTCAGTATAGTGTGTTTGAGTGGGGTATTCATGTCACACTGCGGTATGGTATCTCAGTGAGCTAGCACTGTAAATCGGCATCAGTCCGGGCTAGTACAAGCAGACACACACACACGTGCATGCACGTCGCTATATAAGTGCAATAATCTTGGACGCGACGTTAAAGCCCATTTCACCCAATTTTCACCCCGCTCTATAAAGGACTATGTCAATCATTTTGCAAGTTGAAATGACCCCTGATACTTTATGAATACTTTATGACAGTTTATGGAGTCAAAATCAATGCTGATAATTCATAAACTTAATGCTTCGTACTATAGGCCTGTGGCCTCTTCTGTGCTGAATAAAGATTGAAAATACATCAGTAAATCAATGATGAAGGTAACTTTATATATCAGAGTTCTTGAGAACATCGCTGTGGCTGAGGTGAAAAGACTCGTCAGTGAATAGAACTTGTCCCCACTGCATGGCCGTCCAGCGTAGACGCTGTCTGCACCACTGTAGACGTGCTTGACGGTGGGATGGTTTCCTGTCAAAATGGGACGTCTGGCGACAGTCCCTGCACATCTGAGGCGACGGCGTACGGCTTGTGAAGATATTCGTCAAAGGCCTGGGATGCTTCTTGCAGTCACTGTTGCTGGCTGGAATCGATTTCGAAGATGTGTTGCTCGAATCCAGTTGTCTTGTCGATTATTGGTAACGCGTGGCCTGCCACTCCGCGGATGGTCTCTGACTGCATTCGTCTGTTGCCAACGTTTCCATAAACACCAAATGATGTTTCTGTAGACGTTAAACTGTCTTGCAACATCACGTTGACTTTATCCTGCTTCAAGCATACCAATGGCTCCCAGACGCTCATTTTCGGACAGGCTTGGCATTTCGTAACTTTGAATAATTGCGTAATTTTGTTGTTTTTCTGAGTGGTTGTTGTCAGCACGATGCTAAACAATGCATATGGAATCCCGTTAACGCACATGTTTTTATACCCATTATTGGGTAGTGAAATGCATGGGGCTTGCATACAAGTAAACTTTTGCATGGAATGCATGCTTTTCTGTAGCAGTTGCGTTTTTGTGACTTGATTCCATACATGTACTACAATATTGAAAACCAAACTTTACTTGTTTGAAGAATACACGAAAATATTGGTGTCACAGGAACTTTTGTTGTTGTGTATAGTATGTATGCATATCATTATACATATGCGAGACAAAGATAAAGGTTCTTTGGATACTCTTTCCAACGATTACTCATCTCCATGTTCCCTTGTCCACATGTAATTTTCACAAACCCATAACAAAAAAGGCAATGAATACGTCGCTTTTTATTTACCTTGACGTTCATGGCATACACTTCTATCGAATGTTCATGTTCGTTACTGAACATGGTGTGACGATTTTATGGACGCTTTTGTCAATTTCAAAGTAATGTTGAACTCGTGCACCTTTTGCATTGTCACTAACACACATTATTCTCTGGAGCATCAAAACATGTTTAATCTTGATTTCATAGTGTCACTTTATCATTAAACAACTTGACTAACCACGGGTCTGGGTAGTCTTGTGGGTACACAGGTCCTACTCAGGACCTTCTCAGGACCCACCCCACCAGATTTCCCCAGCCCAGTCCTACAGTGAGTGAGTGAGTGAGTGAGTGAGTGAGTGAGTTTGGTTTTACACCGCTTTTAGCAATATTCCAGCAATATCACAGCGGGGGACACCAGAAATGGGCTTCACACAATGTACCCATGTCGGGAATCGACAGCCCTACAGTGGTGTATCAGAAAGACGACAGACTGATGACATATAATAAGTTTGTATTGACATTTTTTTTACTTCACTGAGTTAAACATTAATATGATACAAAATATGAAATAGAATATCCTTCACTGATTAACAATTTGCTACAATTAAGTAAATCATTTTTCACAGAAACATTTCACTAAATGCTGGTATAAAAACATATGTACAAGAGCAGAATGTTAGGATATATTAAAATTCTATTTAACATGTATATTGATCTAGATTGCACAGGTTCAGTCTATATAGGCAAAGTTGAAAAATGAGAGCTAACCATTTAGCCTCACTGATAAAAGGTAAAATAACCGTGCATGATTCTAATTTCTAGAAAATATTGGTTTTTGCAATTATATCAACCTAAATTCCTTTTTGCAGCCAAGAATCAGAATCATTTACCACGCATATACTCACAGAGGATATGAAACTCTGATCCTTGTCTTTATTATTAACATTTTGAAAAACTTATTTTCAAACACTATTATGCAGAAACTTTCAAATATGCAAAGACGGCCTACAAATACTTAACTTATTTACCTATACTACTGATAAAAAGGGACTCCCCCCTAATTCTTTCATATTAGATATTAACTATAGCAATATGAAAGAATGGGGTTGTCCTTAACTTTTGTTTAGTAGTATATTTGTCTTAAAGGAATGGATGTAGATAACTTTGAATACAATCATCTTAAAAAACATCATCACTATAATGATCAATATAATTGTACCTCTAAATCTAAACTTCAGAGTTGCCTCATGTTTAAACTACTTTCAAAGGGGAAAAAGTTAAAAAGTCACTACAAATCTATCATGCCAATAAACATGACAGCACACTTGAAGTTCCGAAACAAGAAATAGGCTTAAAATAGTACATCTATATTTATCTCCCATCAAAAGGCAAAATTATGTTAAAAAGAGAAAAACTGAAACTTGAATTCAAGAAATCTAAAATATTTTTACTAAAAACTGTCAATTGATAACCAAAAATGTAAAGAATTTTCAACTTGATCCCAATATTCCAATTCAAAATAAACAACAATTGTTCAATCTCAGCTTAACATTATTGAAACTCTTGAAATGCCATTGTAACAGATAATACATAAGAAAATATAATATATGATATATCATGATAAAACAGTATTCAGAAAACGATGTCTTAAGAATTATAAATGTTCAAAATACTAAATAATGGGAGAAGTAGAAAATAACTACACAGTGAGAATTGTACCCTAAGTTTGTTAGCAAGATACAGGAATGTCTAAGTTAAAAAATGTGACAGTTTTCAAAATGAAAACCATATTGCTGTAGAATCACCTTTTCACGATATTCTTTAATATATGTTTATGATAGTAATGAGAGCCTAAATGGGTATGCTGAGATTAGCTCCATTACATGTATACAACGACACCTTGATATTGTGGACCTGGAGTCAGAAACACAGTGAGTGAGTGAGTGAGTGAGTATGGTTTTACACCGCTTTTAGCAATATTCCAGCAATATCACGGCGGGGGGACACCAGAAATGGGCTTCACACATTGTACCCATGTCGGAATCGAACCCGGGTCTTCGGCGTGACGGGCGAACGCTTTAACCACTAGGCTACCCGACCGCCCCCAGAAACACAGAAATACCTGTGGACCAATGCTGTAGCTGGAACTTTTCCGGCTATCACTGATGAAAGCAAAGAGGTGTGGCATTACTGTTCTTAAGTCATCATTACAGAGGTGGTATCAGCACTTCACAGGCTGGTGTACACGATGTTCCTCCTCAGACTTGACTACATACGGACGATAAGGTTGAATTGAGTTGTGTTTAACGCCGCTTTTAACAGTATTCCAGTCATATCACTGCGTGTCAGCTTCATGTGGGAGGAAACCCCGAAGTGATGTAGGTCTCAGACGTTTACCACTTTGGTGAAGCCCACAAGCATGGGTATGGTGCTGATAAACCTAGAAACATAATAGGGGTGAACTGGTATTCGAACCCACAATCATACGGTTCTAGCATGCCCAAGGGACTCGCGGCACCTTAGCTGACTGGGCCACCCGTGCCCCCACCTATAATGAGGGTAGGAAGGGGGTTGTAAAAGGCATGGGGTAGAAGATCTCACATTTTTCTCTAGCTGTTTCAGGTTCCACTGGTGATGTCAATCAGTATTTGAGAGCAAGCCGGCCGTGCCCCCACCTATACTGAGGGTAGGAAAGGGGTTGTAAAAGGCATGGGGTAGAAGATCTCACGTTTTTCTCTAGCTGTTTCAGGTTCCACTGGTGATGTCAATCAGTATTTGAGAGCAAGCCGGCCGTGCCCCCACCTATAATGAGGGTAGGAAGGGGGTTGTAAAAGGCATGGGGTAGAAGATCTCATGTTTTTCTCTAGCTGTTTCAGGTTCTACTGGTGATGTCAATCAGTATTTGAGAGCAAGCTGGCATGGACGATTGACATGACACGTATGGTATATATGAATTAGTACTGATACTGAAGGCTCCTACATGGGCCACATTATAGACGTATATGCAGTTTGATAGTGACATGTCTATTTGTAGTTAAGTTTGTTTGTTTGTTGTTTAATGCTGCTCTCAGCAATATTCCAGCTAAATGATGGCGGTCTGTAAATAATCATGTCTGGACCAGACAATCAAGTGCTTGATATCATTAGCATATATCTATGCAATTGGGATACAATGACATGCATCAACCAAGTCAGCGAGCCTGACCACCCGATCCTATGCGTCGCCTCTTACAACATGCATAGTCGTCTTTTCGGCAAGCATGGGTTGCTGAAGACCTATTCTACCCCGGATCTTCTGGGTATGTAGTCAAGTGATGAATGGAGGAAGTGTGTAACCCAAGTACTTCCAACTCCAACGTGCATGTACATTGTGCAAACTCTCCCGTCATAGAGTAGATGGCCACAGGGTTGTGGCACATGCTGCAGGATGTGGAGTAGATGGCCACAGGGTTGTGGCACATGCTGCAGGATGTGAAGTAGATGGCCACAGGGTTGTGGCACATACTGCAGGATGTGAAGTAGATGGCCACAGGGTTGTGGCACATGCTGCAGGATGTGGAGTAGATGGCCACAGGGTTGTGGCACATGCTGCAGGATGTGGAGTAGATGGCCACAGGGTTGTGGTACATGCTGCAGGATGTGGAGTAGATGGCCACAGGGTTGTGGCACATGCTGCAGGATGTGGAGTAGATGGCCACAGGGTTGTGGCACATGCTGCAGGATGTGGAGTAGATGGCCACAGGGTTGTGGCACATGCTGCAGGAGACATTTTGCCTTTTGTGAAATGCAGTCTGAATGTTCATTAGTCAGAGCACTCGCTGGTTTCTCTCTAGCCTGATTTGATAGATAAATATATGAGTACAATGCTAACTGTCATTATGTCTTCATGGGTTATAAAGGAACAAAGTGTATACAATCTGTGAAGTATTGACAATGGCAGTCAAGTTCCCATTTCAATGATTTTCTTGAGGTCTTAATATGTACCGTGCACTTTACTTTGTCTAATTTGGCTGATCGTAAACTAATAGATTGATGTATATCTGAAATTTCTCTGTGAAGACAAACAAACTGGTGTTTAAATGGCTTGAATTAAACTTGGGCTGTCAACTGTCCTGAGTCCACTTCCCTTTTAAACCAAGGCCATTTGTCTCCTCAATGAGGTGAAATGCCATCTCTTTCACATTAAAAGGTGCTGATGTGAGAGAAAAAAATTCTTAAAAAATAAAGTTGACAAAGATGATGACATGTAGTAACCATAGAGTTGTTGGAACATGAGAAAGCACTATATGAGTCACATGGACACTGTCCATCCGATACGAGCATGCAGAGCAGACGGTCACACTGCCCATGACTTGGAAACAACCCTATGCAAATATACTTCATAGCTGACCAGCTGACCAGCTGACAAGGTGGCAGTACAACATCAAAGACTCTGAAACTAGGGCAAATGAAGCCTCAGAGCTTGTCAAAGAGTTTTTTTCATATAAACATGTCAGCTGAACCAATGTTCAAGGATTTGTACAGAGGAAGAACTCGGCATTACACTGAACACAGAAGCAGGCTGCCAAATGCTTAAGAAGGTTTGTCATTAAAAGTCTGCACTATTTTGGAAACACAAACATTTGAGAGATGTGTAAAATTTAATTTGAGTTTCCAGCTGTGGAGTTAAAAATGTGAGTAAAGTACTCCTTGAAAGAGTTATCTCCCTTGAACACATTATCCAGGAATGTGAGATTCTGACCAAGTATGTCTGGTGTCAAACTTCCCTTTGTAGCAGTGTAAACAGCATCATGAGAGAGATTTGCATTTCACAACAAGAAGATGCATAGGAGCTCTTGTGTTGGAGTGATTGCATGATTGATGTTCAAACATTCTCCTCATAATATCTGCTGATTTATGCCCTTTTGATTTCTTTGGCAGGTGGTCCACAGATTACATCATTCATTAAGAAATTGATCACTGAGGGGGGTGTCACTAGAGTGTCCTAAAAAAATAATACACATATTTGGGGAGTGTCCTGAAAATGGATAGTTAATAAAAAAGAAAGAAGTGCTTTTGAATTGTCTTTTGGGGGGAGGATCATAAAAAACATGTACAAGCATTAGGGGAGGGTCAGTATTTTCAGTAAATCAGTGCATAAAGACAGCATCCCCCCCCCCCCCCCCCCTCCCCTCCTAAAATGACCAGTCCCTAATTCAAGATGGACCTTCTATGACAAGGGCTCACTTTTTCAGAAGAAATGTGCTGTAACAACGAGTGAAGCTTGATTTATCTCCCTTTCTTTTCCATTCCAAAATCAAGACCAGTCAAGTCAATGCCACAATGCGTTGAGAGAGTCCAGGAGATTCAAAATGCTGTTCAAACCATTTTCATGTTACATATTCAGCAGAGAGCTTGAGGAGAGATTCCAGGTAATCTTTGTCCGTAAAATCAGATCATCTTCCACAAAATGTCCATTTTGTTCAGGTAAATATGAAGAAAATCTCTCTTCCTTACGGAATCACAAACTGACTTAGACCCAGTTCACACAACCCCCTGGGTTTTTCCCAAGACAGTCTTGGCACCCAATGAACACTGATGAGTACACAAATACTGCTTTTGATGTTGGCAGCAATTCATTTGCATTTTGTCACATGACCATTTCCACGGTTGCAAGGTCATGTCTGGATCAAAAGGTCGCTGAAAATGGAGAGGAGTCTGTCAATGCCAGCAAGGTAGCCGTCCTCATGGTTCCCTTCTTGCCACTCCGTACGATGATCTACAATCACAGCTGATGGGAGTGGCTCTGTTTTACCGAAGTCAATCATCCATATATTAGCTTTCTCAGCATCATGGACAAACAACAATGAACTGCTGATCACCTGTTGGAAAAAACAAAATACATTATATAAACTGTGTATGTTTCTGCTAAATATTGGACACTAGACACAGGAAGAAAAAAAAATTAATATAAAATTTTATCAATCCAATCTGGAATACTACTGTACATTTTTCAGTATTTTGTTTTATCATGTCGATCATTTCCCTTCTAGAAGCTCCACAAGTTTTGCTGACTCTCCAGATTCTCATCTTTTGTCATAAATGACGCATCCTTTATAAGAATTACCTCATCACCGGCCCTTACCTCATGTCTCATGAAGAACTCTGATTCCAACTGAGCATCGCGTACAGCCTTTAACCTCTCAATGTACTGCTCCTGTCAACAGTGGAAACCTTGTCAGTTACATCAATTGAACATGAAAGTCAAAATCTAAATTCCATATTCTGAATTCAGTCTATCAAGATTCAAGGATATTTCATCACCAGACATATACAACACCTAGCATGAAATCAATTGGTTCTTGCCTAAGGAAAACGAAAAACTCTTTAGGATGCATTGACACATTGAAACAACCCCCCAGCATCATCCCTGTCATTGTGTAAGATCTATGTTCCTCCATCATCCTTATGCACAGATCAGCTCACTATGTCCTCCATTACAGTCTATATTTCTGTTCATCATCAGAGGGGGGCGGTCGGGTAGCCTAGTGGTTAAAGCGTTCGCTCGTCACGCCGAAGACCCGGGTTTGATTCCCGACATGGGTACATTGTGTGAAGCCTATTTCTGGTGATATTGCTGGAATATTGCTAAAAGCGGCGTAAAACCATACTAACTCACTCACTCATCATCATCATCATCATCATCATCATCAGAGTGAGTGAGTGAGTGAGTGAGTGAGTGAGTGAGTGAGTGAGTGAGTTGGGCTTAACGCTGCTTTGAACAGTATTCCAGTCATGTCATGGCTGTCAGCTTAATGTGTGAGGAAAGCCTGAAGTAATGCAGGTCTTAGAAGGTTATAATCAGGGCGAACAGGGCTTCAAACCCACAATCATGACAAAGGGATGCAACTCTGCAGAGCAATTTGCAATGCCTTAGATGACTGGGCAACCCATGTGTCAGTGAGTTAATTGGGTTTAACGCCGCTTTTAACATTATTCCAGTTATATCACAGTGTGTCAGCTTAATGTGGGAGGAAAGCCCAAAGTGATGCAGGTCTCAGACGTTTACCACTTCGGTGAAACCCACGAGCACGGGTATGGTGCTGACAAACCTAGAAACATAATCGGGGCGAACCGGGATTCGAACCCACAATCATACGTTTCTGGCGTGTTCAAGGGACGCAACTCTGCACAGTGAATCCCGGCACCTTAGACGACTGGGCCACCCATGGCCCCTGTTCATCATTGTTTGTTTTTTCATTCGTTGTTCAACACTGCAAACAGCAATACTGCAGCTCTATGACACCAGACCTTTCAATAATAATCGATTCTGGACCAAACAGCCTAGTGAACAATTATCCACGTCATCAGGGTATGATGAGACACAATCAACAAAGTCACAGAGCCTGACTGCCCAATCCATTTGGTGTCCCTCCTACGCCTAGCACAGGTTGCTGGGAACCTATTCTAACCCGGAATCCTGGATGACATTGAGTACATGTTGGATTATGTCACAGCCATCACTATTCCAGCCATCTCACAGCAGTTTGTAATTGATGAACTCTGAGCAAGGCAACCAGTGGTTAACAGCATGAGCAACAATTTATTCCACATCCTTGGGGTAAGATGGCACACAAATAACAAGGAGACGCACTGCAATCCACTAATCCTCATTAAAAGACTCCTTCAACAATCATGAGGTATTGAGGACGTATTCTGTCTTGGAGTGAGTGAATATCGTTTTACGCCACTTTTAGCAATATTCCAGCAATATCACGGCGGGGGACACCGGATAATGGGCTTCACACATTGTACCAGTGTGAGGAATCGAACCCGGGCCTTCAGTGTGACAGGCAAATGCTTTAACCACAAGGATACCCCACTGCCCCATTCTGCCCTGGAATCAACCCATAGATGACAACTATATGAGAGCAGATAAATGGAGAATATTGATATCAAATATATCAACACAAGCCAGTAAAAGTTCAAAAATCTGAGGCTCTCCGAGGAATTTTAAAGTTTTATCGACGAGTGTTGATATATATGATATCAGAAGACACAAGGGTAAGATTTAATTTATCATCCAAAATCTTTCAACATTTTGTAAACAGTAACAAGCAGTGTTTCTGTGTAAAAAGTACTGCTGACCAGCTTCAGCAGCAGAGAGATTAGTGATGTAATTTGATTGTGATGTCATGGTAACCGATGATGTCACAAAGGTCTGCATTATGATGCAGTTTCATTGCAGCAACATCTTCAGGAGATATTTTCACCCAAGTGATATCTCCTGTGGAATTCAGTTTGGGATGATAAACACCATACTATTTCCTTATCAACTGACCACAATATTTGTGTTTTCCCCAACGAAGGTCTTCAGTTTTTCCAGGACGTGTTCTCTTGTTTTAGTCTTCTTGAAGTCCTTACTTGATGAGCCATCACTTCTCTGCAACCAAACATCCATCAGTTATATCAAACACACAGACTCAGACTGTCAACACTTAAAGTAACACAAGAACTATATACACAGTACAACAAATGAATTTTTTTTATGCATCTCTAAAATAAAATCTTAAATTTTCTAACATCATTAATTTTTCTTAAATTTGTTTTTCAAACCCAGATCAGAATCCTCCATATTTTAATAAAATAAAAACATTTTAATAATATATAATGTAAATCTTTCAAATTACCCATAATTCCTATCTACCAACAGCTGACAAAATATTCTCTTTCTTGTTCTAACTGAAAGCAGGACAGTGTATCCTTACATATGTTGTATGTAAAGTGTTTATTCACCATTTAGCACTTTAGCACTACGACCCTTGAAGATTCCGGGATAGAATAAATCTTCAGCAACCCATGCTTGCGGTAAAAGGTGACTATACTTGTCGTAAATGGCGACTCACGGGATCGGGTGGTCAGGCTCGCTGACTTGGTTGATGCACGTCATCGATCCCAAATGCGTGGATTGATGCTCATGATATCAATCACTGGATTGTCTGGTCCAGACTCGATCATTTACAGACCGCCATCATATAGCTGGAATATTGCTGAGTGCGGCATAAAACAACAAACCAACCATCCAACCAACTTTAGCACTACGACAGCCAGAGTGAGGTGCTAGGTGAGTATCTGGACTCTTTTGCTGCTTACCTTAATGCCCTCAATTCTGAAGCCGAGACTGACAGAAGAGCTCATCTCGTCCCTCCACTGTAGATACCTAGCCTTTGTCACTCCTTCCTTCTCTCGTTCCTCGGGCGTGGGGGCGTTGGGATCCACCTCTGTCATCTTCTTGTACATATCCTGAAACGACAGGTGCCCAGTGTCTGACTGATTGAACATTTTAGAAAGCCATTGCGATTAAACACCAGTACTTCTTAAATCTTCAACCACCTCCATGGTCTAGTGGTAGATCGTCCGCCCTGAGAACGGAAGGTCCAGGGTTTGTTCCCGGACCACGTCATACCAAAAGATGTTGGCATAAAGGGGCCAACACGCATGTGTTTCCATTAAGTAATGATTTGACACATACCGGGTAAGAATAGGAACACAGTTATATTATAAGTCAGGTGAAACGGAGTTGAATATCATGTTCAATTTTCTTTCGCTCATATAGCGACATGAAAGCATGTGTGTGGCCATGTTGAAAATTGGATTTGAATCTTTTGAACAAATTGGGGTATGACCATTGTTGGGAAAAGCATGTGAAGTCTTAGCTTCAGAGGTCCAGTGGTTTCTGAGAAGATGTTTATGATGGATGACGGATATATCTTATCATAAATCAACCCGTGAAGATTCCGGGGTAGAATAAGTCTTCAGCAACCCATGCTTGCCGTAAAAGGTGACTATGCTTGTCGTAAAAGGCGACTAACGGGATCGGGTGGTCAGGCTCGCTGACTTGGTTGATGCACGTCATCGAACCCAATTGCGTGGATCGATGCTCATGATATCAATCACTGGATTGTCTGGTCCAGACTCGATTATTTACAGACCACCGTCATACAGCTGGAATATTGCTGAGTGCAGCGTTTAACAACAAATCAATCAATCAATTTATCATAAATCAAAAACAGCATAATAAATTATTTTAAAAAGAACTACATTGGCAAATGCTAGCTGTTCATTAGGCAAAAAACTAATCTCAAGGAAAAAGAATACCATTTGTTGCATTTTGGATGATGTCAAAAACATGAAATATTTTTGGGAATGAATTGCCCTTTTTGAGGAAATGCATGTTTGACATACCTCTAAGACAGAGTGAAGGTTCATGTATTCTGACAAATCGTTGTACGTATATCAAGTAACATATATGAAATAGCTGTCAGCAGCATTCCATGGCCTTGAATATCTATCAACTAATCTGTGTCTGTGACATCCCTGGGGTGTCATGGACGATGCTGTAATTGGTGGCCGGGCCCCACAGCTGACGCCAGCAGGACTAGTCTCATGTATCAACATGGCTTTAACAGACAGTTGTATTTTAGAACCAGTCAGAAATAGAAAACATAGTTCCCAGATCAAAGCTGTGGAGTTTTCCTGTCTTTAAAGACCCTATTCATTTAGGACATAAATATTATGTTTTCAGATTTGCTGTTATTGAGAATTTGATGCCAAATTTCTGCACATCAAATAATCAAGAACATCTGATAACATGATGTTTATTGACGTTGCAAACACAAAAAAGCATAGATTATTTTCTGTAGCACTCTCTTTCTATGTTTTGTTTGTTTTTTAACATCACAGGCAACAATATGCCAGCAAAATGATGTCGGCCTGTACATGACTGAATGTGAACCAGGCAATCCAGTGATTGATATTGGGAACAACGATCCACGCCACCTCTCTTTTTCTGCCCACTCATCCCATTCCAATCGCTACACAAATATTCCACACATGTCAAAATATACAGACCAAACAAAAGTAAGGGATCATAAATATTTTGGGGGACAGTTTCATAAAAATATTCCCAAAATTATTCATGATCCCCACCCAGATTTTGTTCAGTATATATATATATACATATATATATATATATACACACACACAACCGATACAGCTACACTAGGGTACAATCAGGCTGTTCACATATCCTTACAACAACCACATCAACATTTCTAGCACACACTGATCATTCGGGTTCTATTGAAAGGAAATGTATACAAAAGTTCCCTTTAATAATCAAATGCAATTGAAAACCTTCCACACAATCGTGTGCCCGAACATAATAAAAACTCTCTATACACCGAAGCCATGTCCCAGTTTGCCTTTAGCATGTCCAAAATCCACCAAGCAAATCACTGCGTAGAGCGATGAGAGGCAGATAGTAAAAAATGATGGTATCTACATCTTTATCTCTGCATGCCATCAAGGTAATTCTTCCCAAATAAAACACATGAAGACTTTTTTGCTTTGTGAAGTAAGGAGTCATACGTTCACTTAACAAAAAAACTTCAAAGGCCAACCATTAAGCATTGATGCATACTGGTTTAAGATTTGCACATCTATGAGCTGTGACGACCAAATACTACAGTTCCCTTTACAAGTTAGTGACCTTGCCTTATTATCAAAATAGCAAGTTATCAATCCAGTGCTATTTTTATCATCATTATAGAGGACTTGAAAGGTATGACGTCAATGGCGGTGTGACAGGTGAGAGGTCATCTGATAGGTACAACCCCGCTCCATCATACAGAGACAGAACTTGATGTGAACTAATCCTGTTCTCCAATCAGATTGTCAGGAATGCTGTCATACGATAGTGAATATTGTGTATAATGTTCTCGATGGAAGTGAAACTGTAAATATAATTTCAAGTCAGTTGATATAAAAGTATAAACGCGGGGTATATATGTGAATACAGAAAGGTACCAAGGTTATATATGTGTACACAGAAAGGTACCTTGGGTATATATGTGTATAAAGAAAGGTACCTAGGGTATATATGTGTATAAAGAAAGGTACCTAGGGTATGTTTGTGTATACAGAAAAGTACCTGGAGTATATATGTGTATACAGAAAGGTACCTAGGGTATATATGTGTATACAGAAAGGTACCTGGGGTATATATGTGTATACAGAAAGGTACCTGGGGTATATATGTGTATACAGAAAGGTAGCCGGGGTATATATGTGTATACAGAAAGGTACCTGGGGTATATATGTGTATACAGAAAGGTACCTGGGGTATATATGTGTATACAGAAAGGTACCTGGGGTATATATGTGTATACAGAAAGGTACCTAGGGTATATATGTGTATACAGAAAGGTACCTAGGGTATATATGTGTATACAGAAAGGTACCTGGGGTATATATGTGTATACAGAAAGGTACCTGGGGTATATATGTGTATACAGAAAGGTACCTGGGGTATATATGTGTATACAGAAAGGTACCTGGGGTATATATGTGTATACAGAAAGGTACCTGGAGTATATATGTGTATACAGAAAGGTACCTGGGGTATATATGTGTACACAGAAAGGTACCTGGGGTATATATGTGTACACAGAAAGGTACCTGGGGTATTTATGTGTATACAGAAAGGTATCTGGGGTATATATGTGTATACAGAAAGGTACCTGGGGTATATATGTGTATACAGAAAGGTATCTGGGGTATATATGTGTATACAGAAAGGTATCTGGGGTATATATGTGTATACAGAAAGGTACCTGGGGTATATATGTGTATACAGAAAGGTACCTGGAGTATATATGTGTATACAGAAAGGTACCTAGGGTATATATGTGTATACAGAAAGGTACCTGGGGTATTTATGTGTATACAGAAAGGTACCTGGGGTATATATGTGTATACAGAGAGGTACCTGGGGTATATATGTGTATACAGAAAGGTACCTGGGGTATATATGTGTACACAGAAAGGTAGCCGGGGTATATATGTGTATACAGAAAGGTAGCCGGGGTATATCTGTGTATACAGAAAGGTAGCCGGGGTATATCTGTGTATACAGAAAGGTACCTGGGGTATATATGTGTACACAGAAAGGTAGCCGGGGTATATATGTGTATACAGAAAGGCGCCTGGGGTATATATGTGTACACAGAAAGGTAGCCGGGATATATATGTGTATACAGAAAGGTAGCCGGGGTATATATGTGTACACAGAAAGGTACCTGGGGTATATATGTGTATACAGAAAGGTAGCCGGGGTATATATGTGTACACAGAAAGGTAGCCGGGGTATATATGTGTACACAGAAAGGTAGCCGGGGTATATATGTGTACACAGAAAGGTACCTTGGGTAAATGTGTGTGCTCATGACCCCAACAGCTTTATTGACAGGACATCAAGATGATCTTTCAACAAGGACTAAGACACAGCCAAATCTGGCGATATCATCTGTCTACACGGCATACCTACCAGCCTATTCAACAGCTCAGCAAAGATCCGACAGGTCTAGCACGGTTGGTCAGATAACAAGGCTGTATAAACAGCTGGAATGCTGAGGTCACCGATGTTGTCGTACATGATATTCAAGTTCAGGGTACGAAATGAACTAAGTCCATTGAACAAAAAGCCGTTAGATGTGTTGATGGCAAAGAAAACACAGCTTGAAGTGATTGATGCGATACTTAAAAATCTATTAACAGGATGAGAGGACTTTAGACATCAGGGCCCACATTCTACACAAATGTCAACTTATGATTAATTTGTCAAGTCAAGTATTTCAAGTACGTTGAACTTTAATACAGTTGTCCTGATTTGATATGTGTCATAATAAACTGTTGAACATGTCAGGTCATGGTGGCATCAGTGTCAGTGCATGTTGTTTTAGGTCCCAGTTACCAACATTCCAGCATTATCTCAGTGAGTGAGTGAGTGAGTGAGTTGGGTTTAATGCCGCTTTGAACAGTATTCCACTGATATGATAGCTTGATAAGGTCAGAAAGCCCAAAGTGATGCAGGCCTCAGACATTTACCACTTTGGTGAAACCAATGAGCATGGGTATGGTACTGACAAACCTAGAAACATAAATGAGCAAACCGAGATTTGAACCCATGATCATTATGGCACACCCAAGGGATGCAACTCTGCACAATGAATTGTGGCACCTAAGACGACTAGGCTGTCTGTGCTCCCACTAGTGGTTAAAACATGAGGAACCATCAACATTGATAGACTATGATGACACACTATCAACCAGGGCCCACTTTCACAAAGCTATCTTAGTGCTATGATTTTCTAAAGTCTATGTTAGAGTGGGTGAGTATGGTTTTACGCTGCTTTTAGCAATATACCAGCAATATTATGGTGGGGGACACCAGAAATGGGCTTCACATATTGTACCCATGTGGGAAATAGAACCTGGGTCTTTGGGGTGACGAACAAATGCTTTTACCACCAGGCTACCCCGCCGCCCAGTCTATGTTAGAGTATCTGAGGGCTAAGTTGAATGGGACTCTGGTCACTGTGATTGCGACCGCCAACCAGGCCAACACCCATCACTACTAGTCATGGGTATCAGGGTAACGCTTATTATCCCCCACCCAACAAAGTTGGCGGGGATATAGAAACGGGCTCCGTCTGTCCGTCACGTTTCGTTTCCGGAGCATAACTCAGAAACCATTCAATATTTGTTCATGAAACTTTGCAGGTCTGTCAAGTACATGCTGAACTGGTGCCTTTTGCTATTTAGAAATTTTAGAAATATTTATTTTTTACGTTTCCATGGCAACAAGATGGACTTAGGTTCCAAACTTTTCTTTTTTTTACAATTTCCATGACAAGTTCCACCTCGGTTAAAAAAGGTTAGGGTTTGTTTAGATTTAATTATGTCATAAATCCTGCAACAGGGGCGGGGGATATAGCCATGTTAGTGGCAAACTCTTGTTTGTGTTGTAACTGAGTGAAGCTGGAGAGTGAAATATGGTTAGATCAGTTTAACAAAGATCCAACCATAGCTTCATGGCGTTTTCAAGGGATGCTATAACATTCCAACATTTCGACTAACAGAACCCTATTCAATCCCTTATCTCATAGATACGCAAAGCCTTATTAATCGTTGTGAGCACATCATATATGCAGCTCTTACGACAGGTTTTAAAGCAGCCACACCCCATTCTGAAAATAACTTTTGTCTATGGGATGTGTTAGTTTGACGTAATTCAACTTGAGATACCATTTGCTTCAATCAGCTGATCTGTCACATACCGCGTGTAGTTCAGTGTTGACATAGGGTAGATGTCTTCACGTAGCCCTATATTATAATGCCGCTGACACCATGAGGATGAAGCTGATGATGACAAGACTACTTATCTATTACGAAGTATCATATTGACACCGAGAATGAACGTTTCAGACTATGAATCGTAAAATATTGACAAAGGCAGGAATTTTACAATACCATCACCCATACATTAGACAAATGTCTAGTCTCGGAAATAAAAATATTTTACACAAAAGAAAGTTGTTAAATTATTTGTAAAAAGCATAATAAAAATGTTCCGAGAGACTCTCCATTTAGTGTAGTAATCTAGACTTGCCCACTATTATAGACTTGCATGGGCTGTATTAGACATGTTTGTTTCATGTTGACAGACTACCGAATTATATCTGCAACCCCTGGATGGTCAAAGCCCCTGCAGTGTTCTCACAGAGATATAGTCTTGAGATCCTGGGTTCTAATCTAGACTCTATATTATTCTTGTATGTTACAGAAATATAGTGAATCTACAACCAATGTCAACATAAGATATCCTAGCACACAAAAGTCCTTCCACTTGATGTGTCTCAAATACCTTTAAAACACACTGTGTTGCACAGGGGCCCAGTCATCTAAGGTGTTGCACTTTGCTGCGCAATTGTCAGCAGCCTACCCATGGTCGTGGGTTTACCACAAAAGTGGTAAATGTCAAAGACTTGCATCACTTCAGGCTTTCCTCCAACATCAAACTGACGCGCCATGATATAACTGTAATACTGTTAAAAACCTGTTAAATCCAACTCATCCACTTTAAAACATTCCACATACATATTAAAAGCCTACCAAGAAGAATGAGCAGCTGCAGATATATTTTCAGCACATCATTTGAGCTGAATTTCATTTTTCAAAGTTTCTTCATGGATTATTTCCAAATAAAATCATAATAAACCTTCCCTTCTTCTTTCTTTTCTCTATACAAGATTTTCCCTTGTTTTTCTTCACAAGTACTTTGGCAATCCTTTTTGTTTGTTTTACAGATTCAACGAATAGTCTTAATTCATTTTTATTTGCCAAACCACTGTATATTTGATTGATTACAAAAACAAAAAGGATACTACCAAATAAATTACGAGATAAAAGTATTAACTTTGTGTTTTAACTATTTAAACATTAACAATCAATGCTATGTAGAGAGGCCACTGCAAACTATACAAGTACAGCTAGGGCTCCTCAGAAGTAATACATCAACATGTCATTGTAGAAACAATAATTATGCTGTACTTCAAACTGTATTCACATTTATTTTGTCCCACTGAATGACCTAAACATATTCGCGCCAGATCAAAAACGAGCTACCGATACTCCAATTATTAATGTTATTTTGGCTGAACTGAGATAATTGGTAAGGGCATACCATAACATTTGTATAGAAAGGTCTGAGGCCTAAAAGTACCGAATAAATTGGAAATTGGACAAGAAAAACCTGTTTACCAAAATCTTAAAATGCATGTCCATAGACATGTTTCATAATCAAAATATATTTGACTTTTATTTTTTCCTTTCAAGATATACATGACCGATTTTCTCTCGTAATGCCATAAAAAAAACTACTCAGATGTTCAAAATCTTCTTTCCTTTCAATGTTGGATAGGATTCTCTTTTACTATTTACAGAAGAAAAGATGTACAAGATACATATCTCCTTCCCTCTAGTTTCCCCTGCAAGTAATATATCTATACACAACAGCTTGGTTAAATGACATCAGAGCAACCCAACACTGTTTGCTCTTTGCCCTGTAAGTGTTTGACATATCTGTCCGGCTATCTACAGCCACATGTTTCCCAAAATGAAATGTGTGTCAAGCGTCATACCCTCCTTTCACTTTCATTGTGGTCGCAGTGAACTTTCTATTTACTTCCTTCCCACGTCCCAATCTCCAGGGATTTCTATGACCGTTCAATGTCATTCACACTGAGAATAGCTGTGTGATAAGGACATATTTCCCTTCTGACCATATGATAAATGTTCTTAATATGACATCATCATGCTACATGACTACATTATGCATAGAACTTAGGGCAGAGGTTGCTTGGGTAGCCTAGTAGTTAAAGGGTTCGCTTAGTATGTCATAGATCTGGGTTCGCTTCCAATATGTTGAGGCCAGCTTTGTCCTTGAGGGAAAAATGCTGAACTATCAACCATACTTTATAGTTTGGGGAGTGAGTGAGTGTGGGAGGGGGTGAGTGAGTGAGTGAGCGAATGTGGAAGGGGGTGCCTGGGTGAGTGAGTGAGTGAGTGAGTGGGTGAGTGAGAGTGAGAGTGGGAGGGGGTGCCTGGGTGGGTGAGTGAGTGATGGTAGGAGGGGGTGCCTGGGTGAGTGAGTGAGTGAGTGAGTGAGTGGGTTTGTACCTGGGTGGATGAGTGAGAGATGACATTTGTGCTTCACTGAGTCAAACAGTGACATGCCGGTGTAGCACACACTTCACAAACTCTCAAGTATCATTTACAAACAACAACCCTACTGGGGATGCTGTCTGCCATGGACATCATCAGGTAGCGATACTGACACAAGACACCTGACATACTAAGGCGTACTGTAGATAGGAAATACCTAATGCTTGTGAAGATTCCTGTACCCACTGCAAATCCAAAAGATCCTTACTCCCCAAGTCCTAATTAAGTATTTACAGAATATACATTCCCATTGGTGATTGGAGGCACTGCAAAAATAGTTAATTTCATTGGAAAAATCCTGACATTTTTTCACATGAAAAGAGGCATATGTCCTCCACAGTAAATTTGTCAAAAGTCATTCAATTGCAATTATTTAAAGGTAATCAACTTTTCTAGTATTATTGATTTGGATTTTCTTTCATTATCCCCCCAGCTGACCATACTCTGTTGACCACTCCTAATCTGATAGGTCTCATACTCGGTGAACTGTAGGACAAAAGATCAGTCTTCCCAGGTCCACGCTGACCACAAGACTTCCACATGCAGGTTTGTGAATAACCTTCTGCTCTTTATCCAACAACACTGCACCAAGCCACAAGAAAACTTCCAGATTATCTGTGTAACCATATCAACTGCATCACACACTCGCCATGTGTGGGTAGGCGGCTGGCATAATCTAAAGAATCAATCGATGAATCAATATTCACTCTTGAGGGAGTTTTCAAGCCTAGAGGACTTCCTGTGCAGTGGATTATGCCCAACTTGCTTATGATCACAGCTGATATACATTCACAGGGGTCAAAACAAAGGTACGATGTTGAGGATTTGGTTCAAATGGTCTACTAATTCAGATCATCCTAACATAATAACAAGGAGGGGGGGGGGGGGGGGGAATTATATCTGAAAAGCACTATTTCTTTTATTCTGTCAAGGCAAAAAACTTCACCATTTTTGCGCTCACCATACAAAAAAATTGAATCGATTCGGACATGGACACCTATAGCATTTTTTTTTTGGCTTTCTTGTCACATCTCAGTTGCAACCTTTATCTCCGGTGTCAAAATATAGTGAGAGACAAAGTTTGGCTTAACACAGTTTGGAACAGAATCTCAGTTACATCATGGACGTTAGACGTTTACCATTTATGTGAGGTGAAATGTGGTTTCAACATCGCATCCAAGATTATTGCACTTATATACCGACGTGCATACACGTGTGTGTGGCTGCTTGTACTAGTCAGGACTGATGCCATGCTGCAGTTTAACATGAATTACTCCACTCAGGACACAGTATACTGACTCTGAGTTGACCAGTCCTTGTTTTAGCCCCTTAATGCGAAGCGCCAGGCAGAGTAACTACAAGTACCATCTTTTAACACGCGGCCGGGGTTCGAACCCTGCAACCTTCCGTTCTCCGGGTGGACGCTCTACCACTAGACCACAGAGGCGGTCTTTACGATTTATGTAAAACCCACAAACACAGGAATGGTGCTGGCAAACCTGGAAACATAACCAGGGCCAATTGGGATTTAAACCAATGATCAAAGGTTTGTAGCGTGCCCAAGGGACATAACTCTTCACAGTGAAGCGCAGACCTGAAGACTCGTTGACAAGTCATCGTATCCCAATTGCATGGATCGATGTTCATGATGTCAATCACTGGATTGTCAGGTCCAGACTCAATTATTTACAGACCGCCATCATATAGCTGGAAAATTGCTGAGTGCGATTAAACAACAAACAAACAAACAGTGTGTCTTTGTATTTCTCTAGTCCCAGGATAATGTAAATCATTACAGACTGTCTGTCTCCCCCTTCATACAATGATGTACAACTTGTAGCCTGTTCTGAAGTATTGACTTTCAGCCCCACCCCAACTCCTTACCGCTCCGCCTGTCTGACAATGACCAATGTGTTCTTACCCCTCCAGCCGTGACACTATTCTTCACTATCCATTTCATTGCATTTTTGTAAAACTAACTCATCGGGGGATGAGTTTCATCGTGACGTAAATTGCATCGACCGGAAAATCCTGTCTGTTGAATGCTTTGTGACGCCAACCCCACAAACTGACGTCACTGTAACAACCAAACAGGTTTGAAAACTTCAAATGGGCATTGAGGTGCGACCTAATCAGGGTGGCGTACTTAATCTTAGTGGTACAGCTATACTAGCTGACTTAGAATGAATGAGACAAAACATTTGGAGCATTTTCTGTTGACTTTTATTCAACAGGCTGTGGGCTATCACCACCCCGTAATGTCATGATGGTGGTACCTTTCAGATGTGTGCAATGATGCTTTGTCAAACTAAAGCTGCTCTTGAGTTTGATGTCACTATAAAGTTGAGATAATTGGAGACTAACAAATGTCCTACATGGACTGAGGACTTACAGGGGACGAGGGACAGATTGTCTGTACTTAGTTTCAAGCAGGTTATTTCATTTGTATTGCTCCTTGTCATCTCAAGTGGGTGAGCAGGGTTTTACATCACTTTTAGCAACACTCAAGAATATTATGAAACACCAGAAGTGGGCAGCATACATTGTTGAGTTGCTGCTATACAAATGAGATAAAAGTTGACATTATACCAATGCGATAAGAGCTGACATTATAACAATAAGATAAGAATTGTCATTAAACCAAAGAGATAAGAATTGACATTGAACCAATGAGATAAGAGTTGACTTTAAACCAATAAGACAAGAGTTGACATTAAACCAAACAGATAAGAATTGACATTTAACCAATGAGATAAGAGTTGACTTTAAACCAATAAGACAAGAGTTGACATTAAAGCAAACAGATAAGAATTGACATTAAACCAATGAGACAAGAGTTGACATTAAACCAATGAGACAAGAGTTGACATTAAACCAATGAGACAAGAGTTGACATTAAACCAACGAGACAAGAGTTGACATTAAACCAAATAGATAAGAATTGACATTAATCCAATGAGATAAGAATTGACATTAAACCAAAGAGATAATAACTGATATTAAACCAATGCGATAAGAGCTGACATTATACTAATAAGATAAGAGTTGGCATTAAACCAATAAGATAAGAGTTGGCATTGAACCAATAAGATAAGAGTTGACATTAAACCAATGAGATAAGAGTCGTGCTACAGCAATGATACCATTGCCATCATCAATCAACCAATGGGATCCTACCTTTCTCAACGTGGGTTTGCTGCGAGCCTTCTCGAGCTCCTCCTCCAGGTAGGTGCGACAGCCCATCTTGATGTCCATCACACACGGTGTGTTGAACTCACACAGCAGGTCCTGCAGCTGTATATATTCTGTAGCTCACTTAAGAGAAAATACGCAAAAATGTTGGGATAATGCACTGTCAACAAAGGTGCAGCCATATCACATGTATGTTGTGCATGTACTGCACATGTCCTGTCAGAATAGAACACGTGTCTTCTTTGTGACATCAAGCTAACACATTGACCACACATAGAGACTATTACTTGCACAACTGATTATTGATGGTGACAGTGAAGAGGACTTATGTTGTAAATCTGAAGATATTTTACAGTTTCGTGACAGACAAAATACAGGATTAATGGCAATGTTGCAATAAAGATTTTGTATTTGCAGGATTTACTCGATATGATAACATCTAATATTCTCAACTGCTCTCAGTGGCATGATTTTTTAATACAAATTTTAAATAAATGTCAGATAGCACAAATGAAGATGGCACTAGGATGTAAGGTGAAAGGTCTACAAATTCCTCGTAAAATGTAGTACAGTATACTACGGTTATAACAAACTCAAAGGAACCACCTATATTAGTTCATAATAACCGTAGTTCGTTCTAAGCATATAGACAGCATATACACAACAAATGGCCGGGACCAAGAAACAGTTCGTTATATCGGTCAGTTCATTATAAGCGTGTTCGTTATAAACGTAGTTTACTGTATCTCATCATGAGATGTAATTATGATAAAGAAGGATACTGTCGCCAGCTTTCTCGGTGTCTCCCCGGTACTCGGGCACAAAGGGTTTGAGTGAGTCCGACATCAGCTTGAGGTAGCACTGTCTTTCACGACTGTCCAGCTTTTTTAACACAGCACCAGCATCACCTGCCTGGAAGTTTCCTACACACAGACAGACAGACAGACAGACAGTTAGCTTGAACAGTCAACAGTTGACAGACAAGTACATGCTTTACATAGACAGACAGACAGACAGCTCAAACAGTCAACAGATGGTTGGTTGGTTAATTGACGCTGCACTCAGCAATATTGCAGCTATATGCCGGTGCTCTGTAAATTATTGAGTCTTGGAAGATAATCCAGTGATTGGTATCATGAGCATAAATCTATGCAATTGGGATACGATCACATGTAATCAACCATGTCACAGAGTCTGACCCCCCGATCCATTTAGTTGCCTCTTACAACAAGCATAGGTTGCTGGGGACCTATTTTCTTACTTAGAATCCCAGGGGTAAGATATTAGTGACATCCAGCAATATTCCAGCTATTTCAAGACGGCCTGTAAATGGTCTAGGACTCCTAGACATTAGTTGACAGAACGAGTCCAAAAGCAGAGGCGACTAACAGGATCGGGTGGTCATGTCTTTTAATGGCAATTGCATGGATTGATACTCGTAATATCATTTACTGGATTGTCTGGTCGATTATTTACAAACCGCCGTCATGTAGCTGGAATATTGCTGAGTGCGGGGTTAAACAACAGACAAACAAACAAACAAACAAATCAACCAATCCATTGGATCGAATCAGGACACACAATCAATCCTCAATAGTCATCTCTTATGACAAGCATGGGGTGTGGAACCGATTCTTCCCTGGGATCCTAATGATCAAAGTTCCTTCAACACTCCAACCTGACAGCTCTTTCTTTGGCCAGCCATCAGAATCCAGGGGTACATTTTTATTGTTCTACACTATACTCTCCCAATGGAAGGACCAAATGTCCTGTATTCATACCCCAACCTCTCTCTGCTCACCTTGGTGGCCAGCTAACTGGATCCAGGGGTACTTGTTTTTGTTCTACACTATACTCTCCCAATGGAAGGACCAAATGTCCTGTATTCATACCCCAACCTCTCTCTGCTCACCTTGGTGGCCAGCTAGCTGGATCCAGGGGTACTTGTTTTTCTTGAACACTTGGACAAAGGGTGACCATCTCACGATACTGCGGATTATTTTCCATGAACTTTGCTGAAGAGGAAGGAATCAATACATCATCAAATTGTTAATTGTCAAAACTAACACATCAACTTTGCTGTAATAAGATATGATCTGAACAAATTAGAAGGGTGCTCTCCTTAATATTTGTACTACACTAGTAAGTGAGTGAGTGAGTATGGTTTTATGCCGCTTTTACCAATATTCCAGCAATATCACGGCGGGGGACACCAGAAATGGACTTCATACATTGTACCCATTTTGGGAATCGAACCCTGGTCCTCGGCATGATGAGTGGACGCTTTAACCACTAGGCTACCTGACCACCCCTGTACTACACTAGGTGACGCCATTTCCATATTCATAAGTGTTAGTAAGGCTTTCACGCAGACTGAGCAAGGTTCTAGCAATAACACGGCAAGGATTACTAACAAAGCACTTCAACATGTACCCCTGTGCCGATCCTTGGCCTTCTGGGTGATGAGTCAATGCTTCTAAAAACTAGGCAACCCCACTGCTGAGGCCATTGAATACAATAGATGAAACAGAACTTAAACATTGTCAGTTATTGTCAACACCTTACTGACTGGTGAGGAGAATAAATGGACTAGTAGAAACTACCCTCCACAAGCACGTCATCTTGAAATACTCTGTCTATACCTGGAAAAACACAGGTGATGCATCTTATGCTACTGTCATATAAAATAATCGAGTGTGGACCAGACACACCATTGGTTGGCAACGCAAGCAACAATTGTCAGTGCATATCAGGGACTGATCTAGGATTCCAAAACAAGCGTCGTTGGCAGGAAATTTGGAAATAAATGTTACTTTGCTCAAATTATTCAGTGATATACAGGTCACCAGTACAAAGCTATAACATTAGTTATTACTGTATAACATGAATTGGGAAACTTGTAATTAAACATGGGGAATGTTTTTTACTTAGGGTCGAAAATTGGCCTCTGAACAGTCTTAGATAAATCCCTGCATATTTAAGAAATAAATGACTCGTGGTCGTTGTTTATTGTACAATAAATCACTGCAGGGAGAATAAACCATGAGGGTGGCAGCCTAAAAATGATGTTGTCCAAGCTGCGAGCTCATGCTTGAATCTCTAGAAATATGACACCACAATAGAACAATGTTTTAACGTGATTCACCATGGTTCTTTCTTCATTGTTATTTGTGATTTATCACGTAGCTATCTTATGTTCTGTAATAAATAATGCCAATATTCTGTGATAAACAATGTCAATGTTCTATTATAAAGCCAATAATTCTGGGATCAAAGAATGCTAATTTCTCTGACAAATAATGCCAATGTGGTGAGGAAAATTAATTTCCATATTCTCTGGCAAATTATGTCAATTTTCTGCAACAAATGATGCCAATATCCAGTGAAACACCAATCATCAGATTCTTGCAACACTAAGGGACACAACTCTGCACAGCTAATTGTAGGGCCTCAGACAACCACACCCCACTCACTCATCAGGAACTGATGAGTGAGTGAGTGAGTGAGTGAGTGAGTGAGTGAGTGAGTGAGTGAGTGAGTGAGTGAGTGAGTGATTGAGTGTGGTTTTACGCCGCTTTTAGCAATATTCAAGCAATACATCGGCGGGGAACACCAGAAATGGGCTTCACACATTGTACCCATGTCAGGAGTCCAACCTGGGTCTTTGGCGTGACGAGCGAACGTTTTAACCACTAGGCTACCCGACCGCCCCCAGGAATTGATGAACAGAAGCTTATACACTTTGGAGGATTATTCTAGGGCTGGGACGGGTAACTCTTGTACTCGCATCAGGTGGGTCCTGAGTAGGACCTGGGTTCCGACAGGACTACCCAGACCTATGGTTAGTCACGTGATATATTGTTTAATGACAAAAACTCACTATAGCTCAGTGGTCATACTACAAGTCGCTAATGTTGGCATTTCTTTCTGACGATGCACACATTCCTTTTGACTTGTATATGTTCGAGTAAAGATAACACTTCAGTCAACTTCAGTGTAAGCATGATCTGATCCTTTGATACATGTATCTAAATAGTTTTTGCGGTAAAACAATTCCCAGTCTGACATTTTGTTCCCAACTCTTGAGACCTACAGAGGGTGCCCGGGTCAGGGAGGGTAGTAGGGGTCGGGTACCTGGGTAGTAAATTTGGACTCATTCCAGCCCCATTTTATTTATCATTTCAACTGCACATTAATTTTACAGTACACACAAACAGTTATCTGTGAACATAAACCTCCATCATGTTTATAGAGCACAATGAAACATCTGTCCTGTCCAGAATTTAGTCACATGGTCCAGTGGTGCTGAACAAGAACCGTCGTGCATGGTGTACGTAACACAGATATTTGTGGAATGAAATATACAAATACACACTTAAAAAAAGTTGCATTTCAGTTAAGGCACTTAATCATAGAAATGAAATAATTTAATAATACATACTATTGTAATGAATATGTTGTAAAATGTTGAAGGGTCCAGTTCATGGTTTATCTATGGACATAAACTGTACTTGAATGATTAGGAAGAGAATATATGGATGTCAACTTCTTTATTATGAGGAATACAACGTTTCGGTGTACATGTATATGCTTACTCCTTCATCATTCACCTGATGAAGGAGTACGTTTATACTCCGAAATGTTGTGTTCCTCATAATAAAGAAGTTGACATCCATATATTCTCTTCCTTATGTGTATCACTTCTAAATGCCTTTCAAAGACCTGTACTTGAATTAATTGCCATCTATTGACAATGAAACAGTTGGATAAATGTCTGTTTTAATACCACTGACAATCATTAAACTTATGTTGAAAATGGTAATTCAAATCTTGAAATATAGTGAGAAGAACAGAGGTTACCATACAAGTGTGAGATGGTTAATAAACTGTATTAGGATTAAACATTATATGGTGCGGCTTGGGAGCTAAATACATGGTGCTTATTCCTAATACAGGACAATTAGCACCCCAAAACACACAATTTCTTATCAAATAAAATCTCGCTCAAATTCTATTGTAAAAAACAGTACCTAAACATAGCAAGTTTTCCTGGAATGTATGTATTATTACATTGTATATTTTGTCACAAGGCCAGTGCTTAGTCAGTCACCCTGTGTAAACAGGCAATATAGTTCCAACTGAAACTTGTTTTTTAGACAGGGTTGTAACTAAATTTAGAGGAATAATTTTTCAAGGTAATTTATTAAAGCACATATATGACTTTGACAGTGATGTTCTTTCATGTCAATCCTTCAGTCCACCGCTAGAGCAATTTCCCTGTATCAAAGGGAAGCTGTCTCGATCATGAGTCTGTTTGGTCATATTACTTTGTCATATACAATGCAGTCAGATAGTCAGATGGAAATGACTAACGGAATTTCGGACAGTTGTCAGGGGATTTTTAAACCTAAGAAAAATGTGGTGTTTTATGTTCATCAGAAAAAACATGAAGTAAATATTGTTCATCACCACGACATGTAGGTCTCCAAGACCCTACATATAAAATTCAGAAATGGAGCCAACTCAAGTCTAGAATGATTTGGCAAGTCTAGATAAGCATTGTTCTGGTTCTAGATACATATTTATAAATAAGATAACTTTATTTCTGGGACTAAATGTTAATCTACCCGACGTGCAGAACAAACACTAGTCCTGCACCATGACCGTGGAATATATATATATTTTATGAAAAAAATCAAAAAATCTAGAAACGCATAAAAAAGCAAGTCTAGCCAGCTCAAGCTAGCTCTATTCCCCAAATCAGCACAGGGTATTTTTATTTTATTTTTAGAGTCAAGAAGGATATTGTGTGATATAAGATTTCAGAGACTAAATGTTAGTCTAAACAAACAGCTCTGGTCTTCAATACATGGCTCCCTGCAATCAACTCAGTCCCTCAGGAGGATGTCTATTAGATCTGTCAGCTGTCAGTCACTGATGTGAGTGATGAGGACTATGTCAGCTCTGCATCCATCAACCCTGACCTTGGTTCACCACATGTGTTCATTAAATCCCACCTAAACACAGGCCACATTCTGCTCATTCAGCCACATAACTGTACACATACTCCCATGAAAGTCGCAGAAAGTATGTCAAAAATACCCTTGACTAATGCTAATTTCTGAAAAGATTTGATTTTTAAAGAAACAAAAACTTCAAATTAAATAGAAAAGGAGCCCTAGCGAGGGAGATTCAGAACCTGTGGAAAATCTAGACTTGCTGCATAGAATTACAGTTAGTGAGGTGAAATTGGGTTTAACGTTGCGTCCAAGATTATTGCACTTTATAGCGACGTGATGCACATTTGTGTGTGTGCGTGTGTGTGTGTGTGTGTGTGTGTGTGTGTGTGTGTGTGTGTGTGTGTGTGTGTGTCTGCTTGTACTAGTCCGGACTGATGCTGATTTATAGTGCTAGCACACTGAGATACCATGCTGCAGTTTAACATGAATACCCCACTCAGACACCGTATACTGACTCCGAGCCGACCAGTCCTTGTTTTAGCCCCTTAATGCCGAGCGCCAGACAGGGTAACAACAAGTACCATCTTTTAACGTCTTTTGGTATGATGCGGCCAGGGATCGAACCCCGGACCTTCCGCTCTCCGGGCGGACGCTCTACCACTAGACCACGTGATGCGGTCTGCATTACAGTAAGGGCAGAAATGGGATGGCTCATGGAGAGGGATTATCTAATGTCCCTGCCTTAGCTCTTCCACTGCATAGCTCTGTCCTGTTTACAGACAGCGCCTGTCACAGTTCATTGGACAGGTCAGTTTTGACCAGAATGTAGATCTTTCAAGGGATTCTACAAGATGTTTGTGAGGAATGAATGAATGAATTGAGGTGAGGTGAAATGGGGATTAACGTCGCATTCCAGATTATTGTACTTACATAGCGACGTGCAAGCACATGTGTGTGTGGTTGCTTGTACTACAAGTCCAGACTTATGCCGATTTTATACTTCCAGCCCACTGAGATACTTTGCCAACGGTTAACATGAAAACCCTGACCAGTCCTTGTTTTAGCCCCTGAATGCCGAGCGCCAGGCCGGGTAACAACAAGTACCATCTTCTAACGTCTTTTGGTATGACGCGGCCGGGGATCGAGCCCCTGACATTCCACTCTCTGGGCACGCGCTCTACCACTAGACCACGGAGGCGGTTCTAAAAAATGTTTGTGATGTAAATGTGTTCCCCATATACAGTTCAGTGGTGGGACAGGAAGCATGGTTTGTTTGTTTGTTTGTTTGTTGTTTAACGCCGCACTCAGCAATATTCCAGCTATATGACGGCGGTCTGTAAATAATCGAGTCTGGACCAGACAATCCAGTGATCGATATCATAAGCATCGATCCACGCAACTGGGACCGATGACATGCATCAACCAAGTCAGCGAGCCTGAGCACCCGATCCCGTTAGTCGCCTTTTACGACAAGCATAGTCGCCTTTACGGCAAGCATGGGTTGCTGAAGACCTATTCTACCCCGAATCTTCACGGGTCTGGAAAGTCTGCTGACCACACCTTACTGACAGTTTTATTACAAAACAACCTGTGAAGATCATGGGTTAGAGAAGGTCTTCAGCAACCCATGCTTATTGTAAGAGACGACTATGCTTGTCATAAACGGTGACTAACAGGACTGAATGGTCAGGCTCACTGACTTGGTTGATGTATATCTTTGTATTCCAGTTGCGTGATCGATGCTGATAAGATGTCAATCACTGGATTGTCTGGTCCAGACTTGATCATTTACAGACCGCTGTCATATAGCTGAGTTTGGCGTTAAACAACAATCAAACAAACAAACAAGATCCTTGCAAACATTTTCTGCAAATAGCACTGGAGTATATTGTTATCTCATCCAACCAAAAATGCAACCAGAGAGCCAGTTCATGAAAACTACCTGCCTGCAATTGCAACATACTCCCATGAAAATCGCTAGAGCATGCACAAATCAAGTAATCAAATACCACCTGCTCTAACTCTTCCACAGCACAGCGTTGTCCAGTGCCTGTCACAGTCCATTAGAAAGAAAGTTAATTGTGTCCAGATAGCAGCTTTCCAGGAGAATGTTTGAGAAGCACACCTGTTGCCCCTATACTTGCTAACCTTTGCACAAGGCCATATACTGATATGGCCTTTGCTTTGGCAGGCAAATTCGGAAAAATGTATTCTAACATTGCACCCTAATATTGCATTCACTGCAATAATGTAAAATGTTTGCCCCTGTTATCAATGACTCCTCTTTATTGCCCGTTATCAATGACTCCCTCTTTATTACCCTTTTTATCAATGACTCCCTCTGTATTGCCCCTGTTTTCAATGACTCCCTCTTTATTGCCTCTGTTATCAATGACTCCCTCTTTATTGCCCCTGTTATCAATGACTCCCTCTTTATTGCCCCTGTTATCAATGACTCCCTCTTTATTGCCCCTGTTATCAATGGCTCCCTCTTTATTGGCCCTGTTATCAATGACTCCCTCTTTATTGCCTCTGTTATCAATAACTCCCTCTTTATTGCCTCTGTTATCAATGACTCCCTCTTTATTGCCCCTGTTATCAATGGCTCCTTCTTTATTGCCTCTGTTATCAATGACTCCCTCTTTATTGCCTCTGTTATCAATGACTCCCTCTTTATTGCCTCTGTTATCAATGACTCCCTCTTTATTGCCTCTGTTATCAATGACTCCCTCTTTATTGCCTCTGTTATCAATGACTCCCTCTTTATTGCCTCTGTTATCAATAACTCCCTCTTTATTGCCTCTGTTATCAATGACTCCCTCTTTATTGCCTCTGTTATCAATGACTCCTTCTTTATTGCCCCTGTTATCAATGACTCCTTCTTTATTTCCCTTGTTATCAATGGCTCCCTCTTTATTGCCTCTGTTATCAATGACTCCCTCTTTATTGCCTCTGTTATCAATGACTCCCTCTTTATTGCCCCTGTTATCAATGACTCCTTCTTTATTTCCCTTGTTATCAATGGCTCCCTCTTTATTGCCCTTGTTATCAATGGCTCCCTCTTTATTGCCCTTGTTATCAATGACTCCTTCTTTATTGCCCCTGTTATCAATGACTCCCTCTTTATTGCCCTTGTTATCAATGGCTCCCTCTTTATTGCCCCTGTTATCAATGACTCCCTCTTTATTGCCCTTGTTATCAATGACTCCTTCTTTATTGCCCCTGTTATCAATGACTCCCTCTTTATTGCCCGTTATCAATGACTCCCTCTTTATTGCCCCTGTTATCAATGACTCCCTCTTTATTGCCTCTGTTATCAATGACTTCCTCTTTATAGCCTCTGTTATCAATGAATCCCACTTTATCGCCATTAGGAATTTTTACTGACAATTGCTGCAGGTTTGGGGCCGATTATCTGCATCTGAGCAGGTCTAGATAGCTACCTGAAGAAAAATGGATCAGTTCAATTAAAAGTAAGTTTGTGTTCAATATTTACCAGTTTATTTGGCATGAAATTCTATGGGTAGGTTGGTTTAGTTGGGAAAATTAAAGACTAATTCTGTACGATGTTTAGTATTAGTAGCTTATAGTAACATCTATGTGTAACGGGTTTGTCCACTTATTAACAATGGCAACCACATCGCCCCAAGCATTTAAAAGGAACAACATCTTTCAAACATTATTGGTCAATATTAACTCACAATAATATTCAGAAAAAGTATACGGGGTACATAACTACTCAACAAAAATTTAGAACTAGGAAGTTGATGAAGCTCTTATGCAAATGTGGCGTACAACAATATTCACATATCATGCTGCGTCATGCTCGGAGTAAACATGACAACCCCAGCATCGGTCATGATGACAGGGAAAGTGCACCACTTAATCCAACGCCCACAACTTAACGTTTCTCCTGGGGTAAAATAGATGAGCGTGACACACACAAAACCTGTATCAAAGATGTCCAGGGCGCTGGTCTGAAGTATGTCCTTTACATTTGTTAACCAACAAATTCCCCGCTGTTCAAATAGCTATTGAAGAATGAGAGCCTCAATAAAGGTCCCCCGACAAACCCCACACCACCACCCAAACCCCCAGCCAGATCACAATGTTGTTCAAACATGGCCTATCGTGGTTTATCCTGTGGTGTGGGCTGTTGAGAATACTTCACATCTTTATACACACGTTTGGTCAGCTACCATTGACAACACACAGACAAGAGTCAATCAAAGTAGACACAATTTAGGGATAACAACTTCTTTATTTACAGTAAAGGAATCATTTCGGTATGGATCCTCATACCTTTGCCTTACTTGACAACGGTTTAAGGATCCATACCAAACAACGCCTTTTCAGTAAATAAAGATGTTGTTATCCATTAATTGTGTCTACTTTGACATCCGTCAACTTCTGAGTAATGCCTATCTAGCATATACAAGAGTCAGTCAAGTAACATAATTATGCAATCAAGATGGTTAGATTGATGATTATTTCAAGTCCAGGTAGCTCTGTTCCACATCAGCGTCAGAATAATTTTTTTTTTTATTTTTAAGGAGAGAAATGTATTGTGTAATAAAAGATTTCATAGAGTATAGAGTCCAGATAGTCATGATAGTTCTTCCTTTTGTTCATTGTGAGTTCAAGGGATTGATTGTGGTGTCACACTGGTTTATTTCAGCCATTCCGCAGCCAGGGACACCAAGAAAACTGGTTCTTGTGTGACGCGATAACACCTTCATGGCCTCCACAAGTACATTTCTTACTCTGTTTGTTTCTTGTTCAGCAATATTTCAGCTATATGACAGCAGTCTGGACCCGACCATCCAGTGATTGACATCATGAGCATCGATCAACACAATTGGGATCGATGACATGCATCAACAAAGTCAGCGAGCCTGACCATCAGATCCCGTCAGTTGCCTCTTCCAACAAGCACAGTCGCCTTTTATGGCAAGCATGGGTTGCTGAATACCTATTCTACCTCAGGTGTTCATGGGTCTCTTATTCCGAGGCACTGTAAGCATCAGTAAACATGAACAAAAACAGTATGGTGGCATTTTATTTTTCCTTCCACTTTAGAAAAATAGGTGCATGAAAATCTAATACTTCATAGTTGTGGCCTAACAGTATATTTTCATGTTGATAATACTACAACAAATATGGTATATATATTTGTGATGGGATATAGTGAATTACCATACAACCATTCAATACTGGGTCACCTATTGTAGGCAAATATTTGAAATATAGCATTGACTAAGCTTCTAAACAACTATTTGTTAGGTGTCGTATAACCACCAACAATGGGTGTCGTTTTTACACAGCGAGATCAGGTTTTGCTCAAGATATAGATTACCATGATCTAGGGTCAACTAAACGTTGTCAAAAGACATTAAATAAACACAATCCTGTTTCTGTGTTTGGGTGAGGTGAAATTGGGTTTAACGTCGCGTCCAAGATTATTGCACTTATATAGCGACGTGCATGCACGTGTATGTGTGTGTGTGGCTGCTTGTAATAGTCCGGACTGATGTCGATTTATAGTGCTAGCACACTGAAATACCATGCCGCAGTTTAACATGAATACCCCACTCAAACACAGTATATTGACTCCGAGCCGATCAGTCCTTGTTTTAGCCCCTTAATGCCGAGCGCCAGACAGGGTAACGACAAGTACCATCTTTATCTGTCTTTCGGTATGACGCGGCTGGGGATTGAACCCCAGACCTTCCGCTCTCCGGGCGGACGCTCTACCATTAGACCACGGAGGCGGTCTCACTGTGTTTGGAAAGTTTTAGTTAAACAAACTTGGCTTTGAAGGTATTTTTCTGTACAGATTATTACTGAATATGGCAACATCACAATGAGGGCATCTGCCTGTTTATGCTGATAAACGACCAGTTAAAATATTTGATTTGACAAAAATTAATTCCTTAGTCAGGGTCTGTGGGGATTACTGGCCTGGACATTTTCCATTGGACATCATCAACTTCTCAGGGGATTTATAGTTCAAGTAAAATAAAGAGCTCTAATTGTCATATTTTAACTATTTATTGAAAACAGCACTATTTTGTAGCTTTTGTTTGTTTGTTTGTTGTTTGCCGCACTCAGCATTATTCCAGCTATATGACAGCAGTCTGTAAATAATCAAGTCTGGACCAGACAATCAAATGATTGACTTCATGATCATCAATTCAGGCAATTGGGATATGATGACATGCATCAACCAAGTTATCGTAGGTAAATCAAGATGATCGAAACACAAGAAAGATTGTGCCTGTACAAGAGTCTTCTTTGGTATGTTGTTGTGGTTGTGGTGGTGGTGGTGGTGGTGGTGGTGATGGTGGTGGTTATGCTCCACAAGTTCATGATTTCATGTGCTATACGATGATAATGATTATGCAATGCATGGTCCAATGATTTATGTGTAAGTTCTAAATGAAAATCTTCCAATCAAATTTAGGGGGTAACGGTTATGTCTCAAACCTTATGATTTGCTCCCAGAGGAAATGTAACAGCGCTAAGCTTGGGCTTTTTTTGAGCTTTTAAAATATATAAAATCTAAAAACCGAAGTTGAGCTGTGGCAAGCTTAGCCAGTCAACAGGACAATAGACTGGGCTTGCTGGGAGCAGAAAGTAAAAAGCATGCGGTGTGACAAATAGTGGAGGTGAAACGGAGAGAAAGCTTGTGTTGGGCTGGGACGGATGACTCAGGTACTCGGGTTAGGTGGGTACTGAGTAGGATCCGGGTACCCACAGGACTACCTGGACCCGTGGTTAGTCACGAGATATACTGTTTAATGACAAAAACTCACTACAGCTCAGTTACACTACAAGTCACTAATGTTCACATTTTTTTCTGATGATGCACACATTCCTTTTGGCTAGTATATGTTTGAGTAAAGATAACGCTTCAGTCAACTTCAGTGAATGCATGATCTGATCGTTTGATACATGTATCTAAATAATTTTGGCCAGGGCTGTGGTAAAACAATTTCCGATCAGACATATTGTTCCCAACTATTGAGACAAGTGGGTACTGGGTAGGTCAGGTAATGGGGTTTGGGTACCCAGGTAGTAAATTTGGACTTCCCCCAGCCCTAATGGAATGAATGATTTAAGGTATAAAATGATAAAGTATAAAACATAACTAATACTCTAACTAATACCATATTCTTATTGCTTAATGTAGGTGTCAAAGGTACTTAACTAATTATATTGCAACAAAGTCATACAACCTTACTGACACACCTATTTTGAAAAAGCTGAAAATCAGTAGGATTTTAAATCAGAAGGATAATGTCTGTGGTGTTTGTTTGCCAATATCACTTCATCTTCTTTGTATATAGTGTACACCTACTTTGACAGAGTAGTGTGAGAGACCTGGACTGTTCGTTTGCTGTGGCAGGTGACATCTTAGGAGGTGAGGTGAGTAGAAATGGGCTTTAACGTCGCGTCCAAGATTATTGCACTTATATAGCAACGTGCCTGCACATGAATGTGTGTGTGTGTGTGGCTGCTTGTAGTAGTCCGGACTGATGCTGATTTATAGTGCTAGCACACTGAGATACCATGCCACAGTTTAACGTGAATACCCCACTCAGACACAATATACTGACTCCGAGCCAACCAGTCCTTGTTTTAGCCCCTTTAATGCCGAGCGACAGACAGGGTAACAACAAGTACCATCTTTTAACGTCTTTTGGTATGACGCGGCTGGGGATCTAACCCCGGACCTTCAGCTCTCCGAGCAGATGCTCTACCATTAGACCATGGAGGCAGTCTTGACATCTTAGGACTTAACAAGTGTCTCTATTCTCTATCAACCTCATAAAAGTCATCTCTCCATCCCCAACTACACCATACAGCATTGGTTATAATGAGAGATGGTTTCAAGTCTTTAATCTCCGATACTCCATCTCTTCAACCATCCTTCCTATATGAAAAGGACTAATTAATTGAACAAGATGAACAAGAATATAAGATCACTTCATCAACTAGCTCTATCTCACCACACCACCTCACCAGATGAACAAGACTATGACAGACCACTCTATCAACCATATAAACTCAGTCTCACCTGCGACCATCCCCACCTCAGTAGGTCAACAAGACTACCAGCATATACGAGAGCCACCTGCAATCCTTCAGCAACAAACTCTAGGACACACAATCAATTGTTTTAACAAGCCCTTCCACAACCTTCAAACCACCAAGATAATTCTAATCACTAAGCAAAGGCAGATGATTATCACAGCTGAGATCAATACAGCCCTGAGAGTCTGATGGACATGCTTCAGTGTGTATTTCACCTGCCTTGTCCATGGGTCAATGAGATTAGCACGTAGCCTACAGGCATTATGCAACTGAATTAGAATCAGTTTCCACAGACAACATTGGTGGGTGATGACCAAAAAGTATGTTAGTTCTTGCCTAGGGACCATTTGTCATGAAGAAAACCAATGGTTTAGTCAGCATGGGCCCTGTCCTGGAATACCCATTGGGTTTGTTTGTTTGTTGTTTAACGCCCCACTAAGCAATATTCCAGCTATATGACAGTGGTCAGTGAATAATCATGTCTGGACCAGACAATCCAGTGATTGACATCATGAACTTTGATCCACACAATTGGGATCGATGACCTGCATCAACCAAGTCAGCAAGCCTGACCACCCTATCCCGTTAGTCGCCTCTTACGACAAGCATGGAATACCCACAGGGATCTCCTTGTGAGTGAGTGAGTGAGTGAGTGAGTGAGTGAGTGAGTGAGTGAGTGAGTTTGGTTTTAATGCAGCTTTGAACAGTAGTTCACTGTGTAACAGCATGAGGTAGGATGAACGCCTGAAGTGGTGCAGGTCTAAATGCTAACCACATTGATGAAACCCACAAACACGGGAATTGTTACCTGTAATACTGACAAACCTAGAAACAACCTTGGCATGATGGGATTCAAACCCAAGATCATAGGTTTCCGCTGGGCCTGTGGGACCCACCTATGCTCATCAATTTAGTGCAGTGGTTTAGATAACTCAGACGCTCATGCCCCAGATATCAGTGGCTTGACACAATTCTTTAAGAGATAATGAATGGTGGTTTTATAGACTGAACTGCTGCTCCTATCAAAACCAAACTGGTGATGCTTTCCATGTAATAATGAAAATAGAATTAAAATGCCTTTTATGATATATACATAATACGGCTGACTCTAATGATATAAAAGAGGAATTAAAGAATACGTTAACATCAAATATCACTTAAATTAGTTTGTAGTCAAAATAGGCATCATTTTGAAATGCCAAATACATACTAAGCGAAGACTTAACCATAAAGTTTGAAGTGATGTCGACAGGCTACAGTTACAGTTACTGATATGACATACAGTCAAACACTGTTGTGACGAACTTTGATATGTCAAACTTATGGTCGTCTCGAAGTCTCGAAGCTTGGTCAATGCGTATTTCTTCTTTATTCATCATTATTTAAACTCTGATGTGTGGAAACTAATGTGTCAAAGTTATTTTCCAGTCCCAAACATGTACTTCCAGCACAAATGTACTCTGATAAATCAATCTTGGCACGATTAATCAGTCCAGTTCAGCATTGCAATAGTTGAATGTGTGAGCTGTTTCGGGTTTTTTTTCCGTGTATGTAGATGCATTGTATACCATTAATGATACACAAATATTACATTAACTGATTTAGTTACTTTGCCCAAAATGCCAAGAGTGATCAATAATAAAAGTAATTTTGGTAATTTATTTCATTTTCAAAACATATGTTTTATTCATTCTTCATGTCAATCAGTAGATGCATGCTAAGTTCTTCTTCGGGTGTGCCGAACCTTGAAGTATTTATAAAGGTCTCTGCAGCCTCGACAAAACAATGTTTTATTTTATCTGTTTGATGTTTAGGTGGCAAAATGGCGACATTCATGTGCTTCAAGTGCAGTCAAGGTTTTATTTTGGGACCACCAACATTGTAAGAACAAAACAAAACTCAGTAAAAGAACAATGAAAAATGTAATCGCCTTAGGGGAATTCATTCTCGTCTCTCTGCCTGATTACAGGCGTCCATAACGCAAATGGAAGCAAACCATGGAGATGAAGATCTAGTTGGGGATGTGTGGATCTAGATCGGGGAAACAATGCTACACCAGTAATAGCTCTGGAGATGCAGGCTGTGCTCACAATACACAATGAACAACAAGACCAGTGACGAGCCAGGCAGGCACAGAGTGGTGCCCTGAGGCACCGAGGACAAAGTCTTTAACTCTCACACCTCGGCTCTCAGTGCTTAAGTTTATGTCTAGTCAGCTCTCCACTGTGGTGTATGACATCTGCCTGGCAGTACTCCATTGCAGTATTTTAAGCTTGTGTCATTCGTGTTATACACTGAGGTGACATTAGCTTGAGCTTTACACACATGATATTAGCTAGAGGTCCACACAGGTGATACCAACTACTTCTTTCTTCTCTAAACATCAGCTACAACCTTACACTGATGACATACGCTACGACTTTACACTGATGACATACGTTACGACCTTACACTAATGACATCAGCTACGACTTTACATTCATGACATACGCTACGACCTTACACTGATGACATACGCTATGACCTTACACTAAGGACATACGCTACAACTTTACATTCATGACATATGCTACGACTTTACATTCATGACATACACTACAACTTTACATTCATGACATACGCTACAACTTTACATTCATGACATACGCTACAACTTTACATTCATGACATACGCTACAACTTTACACTCATGACAGACGCAACAACTTTACATTCATGACATATGCTACGACTTTACATTCATGACATATGCTACAACTTTACATTCATGACAGACGCTACAACTTTACATTCATGACATACACTACAACTTTACACTCATGACAGACGCTACAACTTAACATTCATGACATACCCTACAACTTTACATTCATGACATATGCTACAACTTTACATTCATGACATACACTACAACTTTACATTCATGACATACACTACAACTTAACATTCATGACATACGCTACAACTTAACATTCATGACATACACTACAACTTAACATTCATGACATACACTTCGACTTTACATTCATGACATACACTACGACTTTACATTCATGACATACACTACAACTTAACATTCATGACATACGCTACAACTTTACACTCATGACATACGCTACAACTTTACATTCATGACATACACTACAACTTAACATTCATGACATACGCTACGACTTTACACTCATGACATACACTTCGACTTTACATTCATGACATACACTACGACTTTACATTCATGACATACACTACAACTTAACATTCATTACATACGCTACAACTTTACACTCATGACGTACGCTACAACTTTACATTCATGACATACATTACAACTTAACATTCATGACATACGCTACGACTTTACACTCATGACAGACGCTACGATTTTACCCTCATGACATTTAACACGTCACTTCTTGAACTTTATCACAGCTTCACCTAATGTAAACAAGTTACATAAAATAGGGTTATTTCCACATTTCCACAGCTGAACCATGACAATAATGATAGTGACTATCACATTATTTCGAAAACAATCTCTTTCCAAGCACCTGATGAGAGGTGTTTGGCTCTCGGCACCTGCCATCACACAGGACTTGTGGAGGATGTTACATTATATATGCTTAGAAATCCATACTACTTCAAATTTTCAATACAACCAACCTTTTAAGTGAACTTTCTTCTGTGACAAAAAATCATGTACTTGCATAGAATTAAATATTGATTATTCCACATTTAGGGCACTTGAGAACATGCCCTGGGCCCCTAATAGGAATAACTGAATATAGTGTCTTTGTTTCCCATAATCATATACAAGCAGGAAATCATTACGTTAATAAAGTCATTGATAAAGTCTGATACACATGACACAGAAACATTATCAAAATAACTGACATTTTCGATCAGCTGATTCCCAAAACTTTCACAACAGGTTTTTTCTTTGTTCTGTTTACCTTTTTAACCATAACAGTAGCATAAAAGTTTGACAATTACCTCCTGACAATGTATACAGGTAAACAAACTGCTGATATCAACAGCCGAGGTGACATAATGACAAGTTATAGAAGAATGCTGCAACTACCTGGTCATGGGTGCGGGGTGTGGGTGGTGCGGCAAGATCAACCTCAACTGGTGCATCCCAATCGCTGAGGTCATCGTCCGTAGCATCCCCCGTCCGAGTGTGGATCACACACAGGTGGTGTCGGGACACCGTAGGTGGGGAAGGAGAGGGTTTGGTCTTGGGGAGGGTCTCGGTCTTCCCCTCCATTACAACACACCACACAGGGGAAACTTACGAATAAATCCTGGAGTGAAAAACTCAGTCTAGCATGATACACCAAAATCTGCCGATGAGGAATTTAATCCATGGAGGAAAATGAAATCAGCAAGTCTGTATTTCTGTCGCTAGCACATGGCGAAAAAGATAAATCTGTTCAGGTAATACCCACTATCATGAAATGTAAACACAACACGGTTGTTGTAAGCGTGGGCTGGTCCGTCTGCCTCGTCACATGGCCAGTCGGCCGTACACATCTACAGCCTGTACACAAGGCTCATAACAGTAATCTTCCACACATCCACCCACGACACAGCCCTGGCTCGAATACCTGTCCCTGGCTGACAGCTCCACACCATTGACTGACCAGACAGCTTTGTGTGTAATCTCTTCCACAACAGCGGACACACACACACCTGTTAAAGTCCTGTATTGTAAGTTTCACAACAATGGCTACAAGTCTACCTGGAGCTTAGTGTGTTATTCAGCCCAGCAATGGCCTGCGGAGCTCTCTCCACATCGACAAAGCTGACAGTAATCATGTTCACCATGTGACTGTTTACACCATCACCTCGTCGCTGTTGCATTAATTAAGCAGAGATATTCAGAACTACCTGAATCTTGAACCATTTGTACTCTAGGTGTATGAAGGTGGCCTGGTGATGGAGTCAGATTATTATGAAACGAGGATCACCAATCCTTCATCACACAGTGAGGTACTTCCTGAAAACATCTCCTCAGGTATACGAAGTAATCATTCACACTTCAGTAAAATCACAGTTAGACTGCTGTCACAGCCTCAGTTGTTGGAGCCAGGCAGAGCCTGTTGGAGCCATGGTGATATACAACTTATATAGCTACTAGGACACAGTTGAGATGACGTCAAAGTAACAGAAAACAAATATTAGTTGTTCAACTACCAAATTGAACCTCCTGACCATTCAGGGAAGTGAGGTGGGCCTACTACACTCTTGTCTCCCTCACATTTGATTACATTCAGTAAAATCATTATAATGAAGATCCCCTGAGCCCAGCAACCAGCCTTCCTGATGATCTTGTTTGCAATGTCTATATACTTATACAAAGGGTCATTACTTTATAAACCCTTCATAAGCTGGACTATTACACTGGGGATGGTTGCATCAGCATCACTGAAGGAGTAAACATTGCTTAAACGCCGCATCAGCAATCTTGTTGTCGTTCTCAGCGATCAGCATTGATATTCAAATATTTTCTGCAAAAATACTAAAAACCCTAACGTCTAATGAACTGAACCAAAAATGACACCATCATGAGGAGAAACATATACATGTTACACTTCATATCTGCCAGCCAGGCAGGTACGTGACAATAAGAAATACACATTTTGAGAGAATATATGTTTTGAATCCCTAGATTTCACCAAATGTTATTACATTTTGCACATAATGGCTTTGCAATGGCTATAAATAGCTTTTTTAATATGGCTGTCATGGTGGCCATATCGAAAATCAGATTCAAACCTCTTGAAAATGTCAGGTGTCATCACTTTTGGACCATGCAGGTAAAGTTTTAGCTTCATTAGTCTAAGAAGATGATGTTTACAGTGCTTGGAAATGTATCTTGAGAGAATTTATGAGCAGGGTCAAATGGAACGGTCAAAATTTAAAAATTGTATAAAATGGAACATGTGTTGAGCCCCACTACCATCTACACCAGTGCTCCAGACACCTTTTGGAAACATTGGGTATTTCCTACCTTGTTTTCAATCTAATTGGATATTTGCATTTTTCATTGAGAAACCCATATTTTTTCCCTCCCTTACATTTGATCAATTGGGTATTTTTGAACTGACGATTTGTTTCGAAAGTAAAAATTCAGTATGAAGAACTACAGTAAACAGCAAATAGCATCCTGTGTCATTATCAATAACAGTAAGTATAGAGTAACAATCTGTCCAATCACCCACAGTTTTCTCATTAATAATCTATAATTGTGTGACTAGAGTGAGTGAGTGAGTGAGTGAGTTTGATTTTACGCCGCTTTTAGCAATATTCCAGCAATATCACGGCGGGGGACACCAGAAATGAGCTTCACACATTGTACCCATGTCGGGAGTTGAACCCGGGTGTTCGGCGTGACGAGCGAACGCTTTAACCACTAGGCTACCCGACCACCCCTTGTGTGACTAGACTAGAACTTATAACTAGCACCTAGATATGATGACTAGCAATGCTAGAGGTAGGGTAGGGATTCACTGATTATTCTCAATTTGATTGGCAAATGCCAATACAGTATACTACGGTTATAATGAACCCTGATGACCATTAATTTTAATTTGTTATAACCGTTGTTTGTAATAAGCATATGTACAACATATATGCAGCAAATGGATGGGACCATGAAATAGTTGGTTATATCCGTCAGTTTGTTATAAACGTGTTTGTTATAAACATAGTTTACTGTTGTTAGTACAAATGGCAAAAATGCTATACAGGATATTTACAGATGGAATTGTGAAACTATTGGGTTTTGGTGAATTATCATGCGTTTTGGTAGACATGCACATCAAAATAAATTGTGTAATTGTGTTTTGTGAGTGCATATTTTACGCAATTAGGAAGCAAATATGGGGTGCCGCTACACAAATTTCACAACATGTTGAAAGAAAAAGGCTGAGTTTTGTCCATTAGAAGATTCAGCTTGCATGATGGTCATGGTCAAAATTCATGCATGGAACATATATCCCATGGCAGCCATATGAAATTAGAGCGTAATCATTTCCTTGGTCTAGTGGTTTCTGAACAGAAAGATTTGTACATCAGACGCTGCAGGTTACACAACACAAAGACACTAACAAACATGCCACAACATAGACTGACTTGACTTTCAGTGTGGTGAGCTAAAACTTAATTTGGACCCCTAATCAAAGTTCTTGGATTCATTCTAGTGAGGTATTTAAGCTCTGACCCACAGAGTAAACAATCGAGTTTGCTTACAAAAGCAATAAAACTGTAAACTTTGGCCTGAGAAGTGGTCAGAAGTGATATCACCTCCAATAAGCACACCGAGATATAGAGCTGGGCTCACTCTGGCCTTTCCTTGAAAGGAAAATACTGATTTTGGTTGTAATTCGCATGAAAGGAATGGGGTCATGGTGAATACAGATCAGGGAGTATCTCGCAGCAAGTGTCACAACCATTATCTGGCTGGGCCTATATGAGTGAGTGAGTGAGTGAGTGAGTGAGTGAGTGAGTGAGTGAGTGAGTGAGTGAGTGAGTGAGTGAGTGAGTGAGTGAGTGAGTGAGTGAGTGAGTGAGTGAGTGAGTGAGTGAGTGAGTGAGTGAGTGAGTGAGTGAGTGGGTGGGTGGGTGGGATTGCGTGCGTGCGTGCGTGCCTCACAAGCCAACGTTTTAACCAGTAAGCTACCTAATATTGTAAACAAAAAATGTGTCAAATATTTATTGAAAAAGATTACCCTAAGATGTCAACAATCTTATTGGAACTATAGATCTAAATCTAAATTGTTAAAACATACAATATCCCTACCTACCAACCCTATTTTAAATAAAACATGCTTTTATGTATATCTTTGTTTGTTTGTTGTTAAACGCCGCTCTCAACAATATACCAACTATATGACAGCAGTCTGTAAATAATCGAGTCTGGACCAGATAATCCAGTAATCCACGCAATTTGGATATGATGACATGCATCAACCAAGTCAGCGAGTGTGACCACCCTATCCTGTAGTCGGCTCTTACGACAAACAGTAGTCGGTAACTATGTCAACTCATATACTAAGTATATTATTCTATTGAGGTGAATGATTCACAAACGTATGCATTCCTTCTGGCAGATATATTCTGCTGCAGTAACAGCAAAGTGTTACTTCTTCTTTCTGTTGGTGTTAATTTCAAAGTTATTAACAGAATATAATACCTTTTAAGACACCTTTCAAATTTACTGACTGAAAATGATGAGGAAAACCTCTTCGCGGCGTACTTACTGATTTACATGAAAAATTCATGATTACTGACTAAAAGTGCCAAATTTACAGACTACTGACTTGTAACATCCCCCTTCAGACCTTTTTGGTGTTTGACGTGAGAATAAATCTGTAACTTTGAAAGGGGAAATATTATTTTAGCTGATGGATGTCTGATGTTACTGTGACCTTACAGCAAGATATCATCAGTAACATACTGACAGGCAGAAATGTCTTCATCAAACATTTCAGACATCGTTGGCATGTGTTCCCTGAAGAGTTGGCGGCTGATATTGATGGAGTAAGGTGTCCCGATATTGATGGAGTAAGGTGTGCATACCACTGAGCATACCGCATCCTGTGTTGCCATAAGAGGCGACTATGCTTGTCGCAGAGGCAACTATTAACGGATTGTGTGATCAGGCTCACTGACTTGGTTGATGCATATCATCGTATACCAATTGCATAGATCGATGCTCATGATGTAAACCACTGGACTGTCTAGTCCTGACTCAATTATTTAAAGAACACCCTAATATAGTAGTAATATTGCTTTATGCAGTGTTAAACAAACGAATTAAACAAAATATACAAAAAAAATTCAAATGTGCAACTTGATTTCTGAGCAGTCCTTTGCAGCTTTCTCCTTATTGATAATTCTGCAACCAATTGGAAAGTGTGGCACATCTGTTCGGTTTAAAATCAATGTAAACTTGGTTTTGAAGCCTTCAGATATTCTGGGCTTGCCTTACTCAAAAAGAGAATTGATGAACAACAAAAGGACACAAATAACCGTACAGGTTTTGAAGTTAATATATTCAGTTTGCATGGGTCTGAATGCTTGAGGATAATGATCAGAAGAACAAGATGTGCCATGACTGGCGACCATTGTCCTCTTTTCTACTGCGTGGGAGGAGACATTCCAATGGGACAAGATAACACTGACAGCCATACAATGCTCTGGGGAGTAAAAGTGTGATTTATAGCAGCTAGATTGCTGGCCTTGTCTTTATCACTGTTACATAACAGGTCATGTTTACATTGCTTACACCACAAACCACAACTATCTTAAGTGCATACCTACTGTGTCCTGATACTTCCTGCAGTACTGGGATATCTGTATACAAGGTGGTGTGTGATAATATACTGTATACAAGGTGGTTGTGTGATGATATACTGTATACAAGGTGGTGTGTGATGATATACTGTATACAAGGTGGTTTGTGATGATATACTGTATACAAGGTGGTGTGTGATGATATACTGTATACAAGGTGGTGTGTGATGATATACTGTATATAAGGTGGTGTGTGGTGATATACTGTATACAAGGTGGTGTGTGATGATATACTGTATACAAGGTGGTGTGTGGTGATATACTGTATACAAGGTGGTGTGTGGTGATATACTGTATACAAGGTGGTGTGTGATGATATACTGTATACAAGGTGGTGTGTGGTGATATACTGTATACAAGGGTGTGTGTGGTGATATACTGTATACAAGGGTGTGTGTGATAATATACTGTACCCAGGTTGTGTGTGATGATAAACTGTATACAAGGGTGTGTGTGATGATATACTGTATACAAGCTGGTGTGTGATGATATACTGTATGCAAGGGTGTGTGTGGTGATATACTGTATACATGGTGATGTGTGGTGCTATTCTGTATACAAGGTGGTGTGTGATGATATACCGTATACAAGGTGGTGTGTGATGATATACTGTACCGGTATACAATGTGGTGTGTGATGATATAGTGTATACATGGTCACAGGTGTGTGGTGATATACTGTATACAAGGTGGTGTGTGATGATATACTGTATACAAGCTGGTGTGTGATGATATACTGTATACATGATCACAGGTGTGTGGTGATATACTGTATACAAGGTGGTGTTGGCTTAGTTCAGTATTCTAGTCTCAAAAATGTTCCCCAGATATGCTATCACCTTCTCCGCCTATATAAACATTCACACAGACTTGAACAACTGAGTAGTGCTGAGTAGAGGGGAGATTTATGCCCAGTACAGTACATACATACACTTACAATAGTACCTACAAAGGACTATAAACCCAACACCTAGCTCGTCTGAAAGCAAGGCATCCTGTGAAGGGCGTCACCCTACAGGGTATATTATATATCATATATCAGACACCTCTTGCTTACCTATAAACTTGCCAAGTCTTTGAATGGCATTTAGAAGTGATACACTTTATAAGTGAACTGTTAAGTTTAATTTTTGGCTTTAATTGCTTCATTGTTAATCACCTATATGGGCGCCAATTAACTGTTGGCTGCCCTTGTTTTGTTTCCACCTTCTGGCCCTCCTTATGATGACCTATTTGAAGGAAAAGACGCATTATCGGAATTAATGTACGTGATAAAGTGTGTAGAGCTACCAGGTGCGAAGGAATAGTTTCAGATGCGACATAAATGCAGTAACTATAGTCGTAACAGTGGTTCTCATTGGAACCACCACACAGCCGCTACTGGAACCGACGGCATCGGCAACTTAACACATTCAGCAAAAATGTATATTGTATTCATTAACGATGTATTTTGATGGGAGTCAAATGGAAAGCTTCTGCATAGAGCTAGATAAATTACTTCACCCCAAATTTCATTCACTGTTAATGTCTTACAGCTGGATCTAGTATTTGCCCAATAATTGTTGATATAACAGGGCTAATAAAAAAATTTGTCAGTCAATGTCAACATTAAGGAATTTTTATGTAGCTCATTGGCACTTAAACAATAATGTTAATTTATATGTATTTTATTAACATTTACCATAACCAGATCCTGATGTGTGTATTTTGGCTACCAATCAGTTGCCAAGATTGCTGGGATCTGGTAGGCAGATGGGCGAGATGTCAAACATCTGCAGCTTGTTTGGAGATTATATCTGACTATTGCCCATTTAATTGTGATAACTGATACAAGAAAATGTCTCCCACTTTAGATAACAAATTCTGATGCACATGAATACAAGTTGCTTAATGCCAGGGATTTTATGCTTTGTAATCAAGACTTCGAATCAGACCAAAAGAAATGACTTAAGTTGTTGCTTATTTGTTTATCCCTTCATTTCTTGCACACAGCATTTCAGGAAAAGGTGTTGACAATTAACAACAATCAGCTTTTGATAGATACAGCCGAAGTTATTCTGCTACAGTTTCTCATAGCAATGAAAAACAATTTCCCACACAAAAAAAGATCGGACCCGTCATAATCTGGCACTTAGGAAACATTCATATTTCCTGTACGTTAGCATGACCAAACCATTGACTGAAGCATCAACATGTTATTTTTAACCTTTGTACGTCAATACCTTATCTAGGTATGTATATTTATATTATGTGACGTAGAATTCAATTTGCAAAGGTGTTACTTTGTCCCCGCCTACCTGAAAATAACCATTTGTTGTTTTTGATATGTCTTTAAGTATGACTAAGAACTAAGATATGTTTGTAAGGTGTACAAATAAACAAATTTTGACATTTTGTATAAGGCAAAATAGGAAGGCCAAAACATAACTCTACATGTAAGCATTCAAGATCTTTTAAACTTTATTTCTAAAACTGATGCATATCTCTCTTTTTCCACACTGTAGTCACAAAGTCAAAAGTAGAACTTTGGACTGGGGCTAGATCACCAAAGTAGAGGGTATGTTCCATACAAACACTTCCATAGTCTTTAAGTGAATTTAATGTACCAGTAATATTTTCAAGTTAGTGAGTTACAAAACCTTCCCTGGAAAGGCAGGAGCATCTGTCATGACACTGAAAGCTGTGAAGCAGCCACTGCCAGTGACATGATAACAAAACATCATCATCATCACCATAAAAATTACAAAAGGCATGCGAACAAAGTCACAAATGGTTGAATGTAGGCATGCATCATAATTAATTTTGTTAATCATTATTAAATTGTTCTGGACCATTAAACCTGAGTTCCACTGAAGCCTGAAATATTCCTCAGGCAAACAGATTCAAACTCGTGCTGCAAATTGATGTGAGTCAGTAAACTGGTTCCACTGTTGGTTTTTTCAGCAAGCTCTGCACATTTAGCCAACAAAAAAGTGGACAAAATCTGTACGATATCTGTTCATAGGTGCGCATGTGCAGCGTCCACAAATACGAATGGGGGCAGTGAGGTAGCCCAGTGGTTAAAACGTTTGCTCGTCACACTGAAGACCCAGGTTCGATTCCCCACATGGGTACAATGTTTGAAGCTCATTTCTGGCATCCCCTGCCGTGATACTGCTGAAATACTGCTAGAAGCGATGTGAAACCCAACTCACTCACTCACTCTGACCTCTTGACAGGTGTAATAATAGGCATACCTTAGAAACACACCAGGGACGTATCTAGGACTATAAACTAAGTGCAGGTAGCAAACACACCAGGGACGTATCTAGGACTTTAAACTAAGTGAAGGTAGCAAACACACCAGGGACGTATCTAGGACTATAAACTAAGGGCAGGTAGCAAACACACCAGGGACGTATCTAGGACTATAAACTAAGTGCAGGTAGCAAACACACCAGGGACGTATCTAGGACTATAAACTAAGTGCAGGTAGCAAACACACCAGGGACGTATCTAGGACTATAAACTAAGGGCAGGTAGCAAACAATTTTGGGAAAAGTCCCTTTTACACTTTTTATTAACGTTTGATGCTGACTTGAGACTGAATAGGGACGTCCGAGCAGGTCCTGGCAAATCCCTTTACAACCTATTATACATACTTACATGAAATTTCCACAACAGATAGAAAAAAGGGGGTCTGTTAGCGGAATGCCATCCCTACTCAAGGGACACAAATCTTCATGAAATAAATATAACACCTCACCTTAGTGCTAAGTTATGAAGCTTAGCAACATTTAAGACAATGAAGCAGTCATAAAATATTACAAGATGCATCCGCATACACTTTCTTGGGCAAGAAATAAGGCCAACATAGCAATAGTCTGTCATCCATACCCTGCCACAAATATAGCCAATACAGCTCATGCAAGTCTATAATGTTTGGCAAGTCTAGATTACTGCAGTATCTGAAATCGAAGAAAGTCTCTGGGCTCCTTTTTATTATATTTTGTAACTATAATTCAACAGCTGTCTTTCTTCTGTAAAATATGATCATTTCAAAGACTAGAGAGAGTGAGTATGGTTTAACACTGCTTTTAGCAATATTCCAGCCATATCACTGCAGGGGACACCAGAAATGGGCTTTGCACATTGTACCCATGTCGGGAATCAAACTAGGCTACCCGACCACCCCACAGAGACTCGATGCAAATCTAACATGGCAATGGTATCATCAGATCTCGCCCCACTTGTACAAACCGATCTTTGCGCTACTATTGTAACTCCCACTGCTTAACGCAGACTTACAATAGCACGACAGTTGCTTTGTGAAAGCACATTAACACAGGAAGACTATGAGAAATTTACATTTTCTACCCCTTGATATCATACAATTCTAAACATTTCCCCACCCCCCTCCAAATACTAAGGCAGTCTATATCTGCAGTACCTCAGTCTGCCCTTATTTGGTTTGTCTTTACAGTTTCAACATCGTATTATTCAATGGCCTTGTGTCTGGAAATTAAAGAAGGATTGTGTCGAGGAAGTTAACTGAAATGAAACCCCAAGTTGATTTGGCAATGTGGCGGCGTGAAACACATTCAAGTCCCAAGGCATACTTTCAGAAAGTCTGATCTACAAATGGATATATCTAGTCTCTTTTCACATTAGGAAAGTTTGGTATCTAAAACTAAATCATGAGGTGAGGTTAGGTGAAATGGGGTCTCACACGCGTGTACTTGCTTGTATAAGTATGGACTAATGTAGGTTTTATAGTGCTAGCCTACTGTTTGTTTGTTTGTTTGTTGTTTAACGCCACACTAAGCAATATTCCAGCTATATGACGGCCATCTGTAAATATTCGAGTCTGGACCAGAAAATCCAGTAATTGATAACATAAGCATAGACCAACGCAATTGGGATCGATGACATGCATCAACCAAGTCTGCGAGTCTGACTACCTGATTTCTTTTATGCTAGCCTACTGAGATACCATGTCGCAGTTTCACATGAATACCCCACTCAAACACGGTATGCTATCTCCTTAATGGCAAGCGCCAGGCAAGGTAACAACAAGTTACCCTCTATTAATGTTGTTTGGTTACATATCAAGCGGCCAGGAATCGAACCCCGGATCTTCCGCTCTCCGGGGAGATGTTCTATCCACTTGACCACAGAGGGAGTCAACAAAACCAAGAAAACTCTGCAAGTCTCTTTGGAGCTTAGTTTACTGTCGAATATCATGGCGCCAAGAAAACTATCTTGACACTACATACAATCAGTGTACTGTATGCATTTCTTGCACTATCATTTACTGATATTATAATGGAGACATGCTTCCCTGACTATTTGCAAAAATGTCCTGATAATATAATAGTCAGCATAATTTTTTCAGTCAATTTCAGTCAACCTCTGCAACATAATGTAATAATATTATCTAAATTTCAGCCATCATCATTTTTTCACGAATCATGAACCTTGGCATACAAATATTAGATTACGTCACAAAACCTCATTAACGGTGTGTAAACTAGGTTAACTGCAATGGGATTATATATCACTGATTCTTCAAGGTTATCCCACTGTTTGACAGGATGGAATGACAGAAAGATGTAAACTGACACCAGTAAACGACCTTGAGGGAGGTATTAACCCTGAAAGAGGGCACCAAGGTCAGGTGTCACTTTAAGAAATGCTGATCATTTTTTTGAGTGACGTCAAGATTGGAGATGGATGGACTATCACTTTGATGTTTTAATAATTACATTCCTCAAGCGTTAACAAGAACGCAGATATCACTCTTCAAGAGCAACAATGAAAGCATTCTCTCTTTTCAAAATACTTTTCTTCAGATGCATGAAGTCTAAACAAAATCAGACGATCCGGCTCATAAATGATAATAGTCAGTGATTGCGACACCATTTAAATTGAAAAAGGAGCCTCCAGACATTAAAATGTGTGTAAACTCTCTGACTTTCTGATAACAAAATGTTGTTGTTCTGACTATATGCCTATCCATATCAAGAGGATGATTGTAAGCATGAAATTCATTTGTTTATAGTCCCTGATGTTATGCAGAAGTAATATTAATGTCCGAAGAGGAGTAGCAAATTTCTTGTAGGTTTCTAAAAGGGCTGGCTGTACCTATAAAAGAGTGACACGAGGGCAGTTCCAGGCCGATTTCAACCTGGCTTGAGTGGCCCAGTCGTCTAAGGCGCCGCGATTCGCTGTGCCGAGTTGTGTCCCTTGGGCACGCCAGAAACCTATGACTGTGGGTTCGAATCCCGGTTCGCCCCAATTATGTTTCTAGGGTTTCACCGAAGCGTTAAACGTCTGAGACCTGCATCACTTCGGGCTTTCCTCCCACATTAAGCTGACACACCGTGGTATAACTGGAATACTGTTAAAAGCAGCGTTAAACCCAACTTGCTCACTTATCTACTTGCTAAGTGCAGATTGGATACCTATCTGAAAACACCAGCTTCCTGCCTGCTTCCAACACTAGTCCGGATCCAAGAATGGAGATTGGCCTGTTTCAAGACATTGACAACACTGACAAAATTCTGAACATTCTTGAGTGCACTTCCAGCGTTTTACCTTGACTTACAAAAGTAGGGGACCAGGAGACCACCAAAAATAAATTTTAAGGGTCCTTGCAGGCAATATGAGGGTCGTGTAAAGTAATGAAATGGTGTAGTGTACTGTACATTCAGATAATTACTATTGAGCCTGTAATGAATCAGTGATGATGTGGACAGTGGTCATGACAGTGGTCAGCTCATTTTGCGCTGTAGGTACAGTGAATATTATTGTGCATCCCCTGGGACACAGTACCGGTATATTCTCTTTCTGTGTCCAATCTCAACATTTGTCCATACTGGACACAAGGGGTGGGACGAGTCCAAATTTACTACCCAGGTCCCCAACCCCCTATTACCCAACCCTACCCGGGTACCCACTGTAGGTCTCAAGAGTCTGGAACAAAACGTCTGATTGGTAATTGTTTTACCGCAGCCCTGGCCAAAATTATTTAGATACATGTATCAAACGATCAGATCATGGGTACACTGAAGTTGGCTGAAGTGTTATCGTTACTCGAACATGTACAAGTCAAAAGGAATGTGTGCATCGTCAAAAAGAAATGCCAACATTAGCGACTTGTAGTGTGACCACTGAGCTATAGTGAGTTTTTGTCATTAAACAATATATCACGTGACTATTTACCCAAACATATACAAGGAATGTGTGCATCGTCAGAAAGAAATGTTGACATTAGCGCCGTGCAGTGTAACCACTTGTCATGTCACGTGACTAACCACAGGTCCAGGTGGTACCCAGGTCCTGCTCAGTACCAACCTGACCCGCATACCTGAGTTACCTCCCAGCCCTATTACACCCCCATTTGTGCGTGGCATAAAACCCGGCACTTTCGTTACTTCTAGGCCCTGTTACACACTGCTGCTGCCACGTGTTTGACCCAGTGTATAGCCTGTCAACCTGGAACTGTGTGTTTCAATATAATTTAGTCATTATTAATTCTGCCATGAATTTGGAATTTACTCAATTCTGATTGGTTAATCAGAGGCTATTAATTCACAATCAACCCCCTCTGATTGAAACAGCTGCTAAATTCGCCAATAATATACCCTTCATGCTGCGAGTTTGGTTCCAAATTCAATTTAGCACGGTTAAATCTACAGGTAACCTTGTTCTACATTGAAAACACAGTATGTTTATCTCCTAATTGATGCTGAGATGTCATTTACTGATCTCTATTTAGTTTACAGTGTTTCAATTTGGAAATCACCCCATATATAGTTGAGACACACAAAATGACAGGAGGTCATTCAAAGTTAGGACTGGTGTGACATAAAATATGGCTTCCACTACTAAAAACATAACATCTTGATTCAAAGCCAGAAATTTGAATGCACTGTCCAGAAAACATATTTAACATGCATTTTATTGACTAAAACTAGTTATTCCTTACTGATTGATGTCTTTTACCGGAAAAGTTTTGTATCATAAACAATCCCATAACCACCATTGTCAAAATACAATACCTAAAGAGACATTAAATGTTTTTTCAAACAACATTCTAACACCTTGTTTTATCATCTTTTCCTTAACCATGGGCTTTCAACAAGAACATTTACATATTTTGACCCTGTCAACCAGATAAATTCCACATCATAATTTCCATTTTTAATAACTATTCAAAACAGATCAATTTAACATGAGCATGTGCACCATACTGTGTAAACTTGATTACTGCCATAAGAGTCCATGTATTATCCATGACATGCAGAAACTACTACTGAATTACATTCTAGCATACTGAACCAACATTGAACAGAATGTTATTAAATCAACTGACTCATGCCAAGTCTAATTTCAATTTTTACATCTGACAATCAAATGGGTCTTAAATACATTTTACCCTGATGGTGAAAAAGGTCTTTCTTGTCTGGTGTACGGCGGTAAATTCTGTTTAATTATCGGTTTTCAGAAGGTCAAGATCCAGATTTGTGTTGTAAATACAGCCCAACCAAAGTTATAACATTTAATGAAATATTTCATATGTGTGTGTTGTAAGAGCCATGGTGTGGACTTTAGTGATATGACAGCCTCGAACTCATAATTTGTTTCTTATGTGTGCAATAAACAAAATGTCCTACATCTCCGCCCTTCTTTCAAACAATGTGCCAGTGAGATCTTTCAAATTCTTATCAGATGATAATTTGTCTTCCAGTTTTTTGCCTTAGTTATCAGGTGTATTTTTGTCCTGTGGGGCAGGCTTAGTTAGATTACATCTCTGTGGGAGTGGTGCACATGTGTTGTCTGAGATGCATTGTTCTGATAAAAGAACGGAGAAATAGAAAATGGATTGAGTTGTTGAAACTGTTGGTAAGACCTAAAAATATGCAGCACAGACTAGTTTCAAAGTTGGGTTTGGTATTACCCTGAGCATTCTAATCTATAACTGACTTCCCATTATCAATGCTCGTTCTCTAACACCATGATCGTAAAATATGAAGTACTTAAATAGAAGGTGACGATCGTCCCTGATAAATGATCAGTCAATAAAATTCTCATAATAGGTGCCAGTCATTATAGGACTGGAAGAGTAATAAAGTATTAATCAGGCCAGCTCACAGATTTGACAGTTTATAAGACTGAACTTCCAAGTGGACAGAAATTGAGAAATATTCTTAGAATATGAACCACATGAACAATGAAAACTACTGAAAGTTAGAGGACACCCACAATAAGAATGCTGTGTGTTGCAATATATATTTTTTCATGAAAACAAAACCAATCTAGATATTTATAAGATCCGGGGTAGAATAGGTCTTCAGCAAACCATGCTGGGCGTAAAAGCTGGTATATTGTTGAGTGCGGCGTTTAACACACAAACAAACAAACAAACAAACAAAGATATACATAAAAGCATGTTTAGCCAGCTCTAATCAGCATCAGGAAAATCATTTGTTTTAATTTTAGAGGAAAGAAGCTTATCATGTAATAAAGATTCCATGGACTAAATGTCAGTCTACAAAATCCACCAGCAATGACTGATAACCATCGTCATAGGAAAAGATTGGGAGTCCTTTAATTTCTTTTGAGTAGTATATTTTTAGATTTTTATTTGTTACATTGTCGAACAATATACAATCGAAAAAAGGAACCCAGCGAATCTCTTTCAGAAATCTATAATTACCTAACATTTGAAAACTTGCTTCCAAGGAAATCTTTGGATAGGTTTGTTTCTGGGTCTGTATGCGAGTCTAAAATAACAAACAATGGTGTGTATCACAAGAGTGTATCCTGAAACACAACTGCAAGAAAGAATGACTCTGAAAGGGGCTAGTAATGTCATTTATGTTTTCCTATACAAAGAGTGTAAAAAACCAGAGGTAGAAAAGATAACATTGAGTGACTGGACTGCTTCAGTATCTTGGTGCTATCCCAGCCCGACAGCATGATGTGGGCGGAAGCCCATTGAGACCAAGGTCAGGGACATTTACCACTTAGATGAATCTCAGGAGCACTGGAATAGTGCTAACAGACTTCAGACACGACAGACAATAATCAGGACGATTCTAAGTCCGGAACCCATGGCCAGGGAATCTTGGCAGCTAAGAGATGCAATTTGCAGCCCCTATGACTACTCAAGGTCATCCATAATACCAAGGTCAACCATAATACCCTATAGACTCCTGTCACAAATATCTTTAAAGGGGAAGTGTACACGCAAAAATCACTTTCTTTCTTTTTCTAAACAAAACGCAATTTTAGAATTAGTTAGTATCTGTGTTTGAAAATATACACTCATTTTTTTTCACAGTGAAAGTAGGAAGCTCACAATAGTGTGAAAGTGATATGCCGTTATGAGGCCTTCGTTTTACGAGCGAAATAGGCCTGAGTTATCCCCCTTAGATTATGACGTAATTGGTGCCAATTCAACTGGGTCCCTGTCTATTCTCAACGCAAAAGATATCAAGGACCAGTTTGCGGTAAAACAACATGGTCTACGACACACTCCGGCGCAGTGGTGACTCAGCATAACACAATTCTGGCTGGCATCTGAGATGCTAGAATCACAAAACTGTACCTACACCACGTGAAGCGGCTCTAACAAAGCATGATGACGTCATAATGTTTATCAATTGGCACCAATGACGTCATATTGCAAGGGACATAAGCCATGGTGTTTTTGTTATGGAAATAGAACACTTGGTAAATGTGAAAAATATAAATCGTTTTAGTGCAAAAAATATGTTAATTAAATATGATGTTTTTATATTTTTGTCTATGACACTTCTATGTTAACACTTTTAATGTGGAAAAAGTACAAGAAAAAAAGGTTCATTTCCGTGTGAACTTGCCCTTTAAAAACATTTTCCTGTTTCCACTTTGCTTTTTTTAACAGGGCTCATCCACATGACTTTGTAAAAGTTCACACTTTCAAAACAATCTTCAATGGCTTTGAAGGATTGGCTCTTACAGCTGCACGAAAGGCTATCTTTAACCTGACACAAATTGCAGCAGAAGATCCACTCAGCTTGGATCCTGTTCCTCTGCTATTTTTATCTAATTATCTGTCACTGTCTTCGGCTGTAAACAACAGAAATGTCAGCACTGTCACTTTTCCCATTAATTCCTTAATGGCTGGAACCCTTCTTGACCACAAACCTAAAATGGCTGTTCCAAAGCTAAGTTGTAATCTCTTGTTGGCTTTGATGTATTCTTATTGTTATTAAATTGGAAAACAAATAGATACAATCTATAAAAAATGAAGAATTGGAGTTGAGCGTGTTCTCAAGTGTATAGAAATGTTCTCCAATGTTTTTTTCTTATTGTGGAATTCCTCACTCACAATATTGATTTCTGGAAGTATCGCTCATCAATCTCCTCAAAGACCACCTTATTCTTAATTGAAGGCTGTTTCTTTCCCCTTGATGAAGGAGATTCAATTAGATTATTTCTCTTTTACCAGAAGAAACAATGAACAGTTAAGAAATACATTTCCGTAGCAGTGTTTTCCCTTTCGATTTGATCACAAGGAATGCTGCCTTTTGCATCTTGCAGCATTTTTTCGTTTCATTCAAATCGATTCAACTTCGAAGATTTTACATTAAGATGGAATGAAGGATGAATTGGAAGAATCTACTAGCTGTTTCTCCTCATTGTAGCTAACTACACATAAGATATAAAAAGCTACACAGATATTTCACAATAATACTCCATATTAGATAATGAATGTTGATTTCATGGTAGTCGAAAGTTAAAGAACTTGTATGTTTTCTGTTTGGTTTGTTTGTTTGTTGTTTGATTACTATTTAGCAATATTCCATCCAAATGGGAGCTTGAAATAACTTAGCCCGGACCAGACAAACTAGTGATCGAGATTATGAACAAAAACCAAGTCACTGAGGCTGACCGCCCAGGGTAACCAGGCTCTCTAAAACAATGCAAGACCCTGGATTTGCAATTTGTTGATAATGGTAATTTGTCATTTAAGAGTGAGTGGGGGAGGGAGGGAGGGAGGGAGTGGGTGGATGGGTTGGTGAGTGTGTGAGTGAGTGAGTGAGTTAGGGAGTGGGTGGGTGGGTGAGTGAGTGAGGGAGTGGGTGAGTGAGTGAGTGAGTGAGTGAGTGAGTGAGAGTGAGTGGGTGGATGAGTAAGTGAGTGAGTGAGTGAGTGAGTGAGTGAGTGGTTTTATGCCGGTGGTCTCACACTACTTTCCTGTTTTTTGTTCTGTTTGTTTGTTTGTTTAATGCTGCACTCAGCAATATGCCAGCTGTATGATAGCAGTCTGTAAATAATCAAGTCTTTTCATGAAAACTGTGGTGAGTGCCACTGGCAGGTAGGGCAGGAAATGCTTACCCTTTTTACGAACACCTAGTACCATCACTGACTTTCAATATTCCATTCAAATAATAGAAATAACTATTCTTTTTATGCCCCATTGAATCAATCGAGACCCCCAAGTGATTACACATTAAACCACAGATCCAAATAGAACTGCAAACTTACTGATCAGATTCCTACTTTTGTAATGGACTACCGTTTGTTTGTTTTTCTTGTTTCTTAGCATTCTGATAATGAAACATTCCGTCATATGACTTAATGTTGGAAATATTTATGCTACAACTTTAAAGCATGTTCACTGAACCATGAAATAGCTCAACCTCATTTACCAATACACAATACCAATCTATAAGTTAGTTTGGTGTGTAACACAGGTTTCCCTTTAGCTAAAATTTACAATATATTTGTATAGGGCGGGGTAATATATGTATTTGGGGATATCGCCCAACATCAAATATAGCTTAAATAATACAGATCAACCTTGACACAGATTCATTATTGCATAGTCTCCTGTGTGATAATGCCTTACACAAAGTTACATTTGACATCCCTGTTGTGAAAACAGTGTTTTGTATGACAGTTGTTCAACCTCAGGAAACTGACCTTTCACACTGGAACACTAGACTTGGTGAAGGTCACATTTCACTTTCATCTTTCTTCAATAACAATCTTGTTTATGTTCTAATACACATGAAGGTATCTTATTTTTTTCATTATATTTTACTGAAAGTTAACAATGAAGTAAGCAACATGTTCCTGGTGTGAGGGTACCCAAAATCCTTGAATAAACGCCCACGTTTATTTTTTATGTTTATTCAAGGTAGGCATATATTTTTTTCAGAAGGAGATTTCTACATCAATGCTTTGTGTGTTTTTTTCTCATGTTCTGTACCTCAAACCGATACAGTATATGATATGGATCCTTACAGACAAAAATTGTTTTTTAAAGGGAAGCATTACGTCACTAAATTTTGTAAACTAAAATATGTCTCAGCGTAAGGCAGGCGTATATTCAAGTCAGATGGTCGATTGAAAGGGCGTTTGATGACGGCAGGCCATTTTTTCAGGGATTTACGGTAAGTGGGAAACAGTTGCAATATCAAATGTCTGTTGGCTTCTCATTTAACACCACAAACACAACACAAGTTTGTCTGACAGCTTAATCATGTAATGGACCCAACATTACACACATAACAATAGTATTTTTGTCACTTGTCAAGTAGACAATTAATTTAAAATGCACATAAAACAAAAGAACTTCTTGTTGTTTTCAGAAGCAAGAAAAGTGAGATGGTAGTAGAGAAACCGGAGAAATTGTTACCGAATACAAGCATCTTGGCCCAATCGTGGACAATAAGCTCACAAAGCTTATCTTTTTATGAAATGTCAACAAAGATTACATTTTTTCGTAAATTGAGATATTTTAATGTTCAAGTGAAAATACTTTACGGGTAACTCGTGTACCTGGGTCGGGTAGGTACCGAGTAGTACCCAGGTTCCCACAGGACTACTCAGACCCGTGGTTAGTCACTTGATATATTGTTTAATGACAAAAATTATCTAGTACTCTATGGTTACACTACAAGTCACTAATGTTCGCATTTCTTTCTGATTTTTCATATGGTTGAATAAAGATATAACTTAATTCAACTTCAGTGTATGATTGACCAGATTGTTTAATACCTGTATCTAAATACGTTTTGCCAGGGCTATGCTAAAAAATTGTTCCCAATTGGACATTTTGAGACATCTGAGACCTACAGTGGGTAACCGGGTAGGGTCGGGTAATAGGGGGTTGGGTACCCAGGTAGTGAATTTGGACTCGTCCCTGCCCTATATTCTACCATTGTTTTGTTGAAAGTATTTCACCTACATTATTCAATGTTGGTATGGCTCCCTGAATGCCATAAACAAATCTAACCTCACTCAAATTGTTTTAATGGCAAGCAAACTTTCCACGTTACATGTGATCATCCATCAGTCCATCTTGACATTTGCTCTCTTACTATTTCTAATAAAATGTTATTGGACCCCACCCACTTTTCAAATTTGGAGTATTTTCTTTTACCTTCTGAAAGGCCATATCTAATGCCACATTTTAGAACAAACAGATCCCCCCAAAATGTATCCCAATATGTATACGGCTATCAAATGGTGTGTTTTGTTGTAGTTACCAGTTTTCTGTCCAGTGTGTATTATATGTATCTCAATATGTGTTGTTATATATGTGTATCGTAACTTCTATACAGAATACTAAATGAGCTCCTGTGTAATACCAATTTTATGAAACTTGTGGGGGGGCACGGGTGGCCCAGTCGTCTAAGGCGCTGCGATTCGCTGTGCAGAGTTGCATCCCTTGGGCACGGCAGAAACCTATGACTGTGGGTTCAAATCCCGGTTCGCCGCGATTATGTTTCTAGGTTTGTCAGCACCATACCCGTGCTTGTGAGTTTCACCGAAGTGGTAAACGTCTAAGACCTGCATCACTTCAGGCTTTCCTCCCACATTAAGCTGACACGCCGCAATATAACTGGAATACTGTTAAAAGCGGCGTTGAACCCAACTCACTCACTCACTATGAAACTTGTGAATAGTTCTGGTATCTGACGAGCTACACACGATGTCATTGAATAAGCCTAAGGATGTTGGGAGTTTTCAATATTTGTTAGTGAAACATGTTCCCGCAGCACATAAGCACGCGCCTTGGAATTACACAATGTGTAATACAGCTGTATGTTTATTAAACAGGTGATCTCTTCACGAGTGAGTGATAAATATAATTTATTCTAGACACTTTCATTTGCAGGTGATAAAGTATTGTCATTGGAATCATTGTCATTGACCATTTGATATTCTCTGCTGGGTCTAAGGGGGTGCCTAAGATTTAAAGAAAATAATTTGTTTCAGAAAAATACTTGACCTTTAATTTTACACACACAAAATCAGATTCACTGCACATGTTGAAAATAATGTATTATGAAAACTAAATTGTCCCTCCCTTCATAGACAAAAACATATTCTGTCTCCATCATAAAAGCCAAATGGTTGGTCATCAAGGGTCTTCAGCAACCCATGCTTGCCATAAAAGGCGACTATGCTTGTAGTGAGAGGCGACTAAGGGGATCGAGTGATCGCTGACTTGGTTGATGCATGTCATCGTATCCCAATTCTGTGGATTGATGCTCATGATGTCAATCACTGGATTGTCTTGTCCAGGCTTGATTATTTACAGACCTCTGTCATATAGCTGGAATATTGCTGAGGGCGGCATTAAACAACAAACAACCAACCAACCAAACAAACAAACAAACATTAATTCAGATGTAAATGAATTTAGTAACCAGCAATTCAAAAGGATAATTGAAAAAGCTGAAATTTACATTTTCAAATTAATATGTTGATCTTACAATCAATCACATAACTACAGAACCTTGCAGGATATCACTGGAACTACTTTGTCATCATCATGACACTGGAATAGAGAACACCTACCCACTGACCCTATTTGTGTCAGCTATGTAAACAAAAGTGCCATGATAACTGGAGATGTACATCACTTAATAAACCTGACCAGCTTTCTCCTGTAAATTGATATTGATCAACAAAGAAATCCTGTTTCCTTTCATATCGTGTCAGAGTTGTTTCACAATCCATAAAATAAGACATGCAACTTTCTCAAATATATTATAATCCTTTTTCAAGAAATACATGAACAGGTGCAGAGGTGAAATTAACACTGATACAACCTCAGACATATAATTTACAACCGGTCAATAAATCATAGGACATTTGACACTTGTCAGTGAAAGGGGTCATAACAACAACAGGAAGTCCTGGTTGCCATGGTGATTATAGGAAACTTGAACCATGACAGACACACAGGGAAGCCGTCTTAGACCAATGTATGTTTACATATCAACATTGTTAGGCAAATAAAGTTTAAAAACAAATTTTCCTTCTTGTCTAAGATGTATGATATTGAATCAATAATCGGTAAATATTTAATCTCTAATAATCTAAAGAAATGCTACATATATACATTCCAACAATTATCTGTTTAAAATAAGACAAGAGAACCATTATCTGACTTTTTACAGATATGAGTTTTAAAGCCTTACTGGCAGACTGTCAAATGACTGCTACAACGTCTTGACTTTTAGCAGACAACAATATTATTAAGATATAACCTTTTCCACTGGTATGGTTAACCACCTCTTTGCATTAAAGGGGCACTGATCTAACGCAATTCCCCGGGACTGGTTGTTGCCTTTGTTATTGTTTTTTCCCAGTGAGTACCCGGATGTAGAGCAGAAATCTAGACTAGCTCGCGACCTCAGTTGCGCCATTCGTAAGCGCATTAGTCACTTTTATGGATACCGGTAGTAATAAGACCGTATGGTCACATTGATCAACAAAATGAAATACAGTTTTCGAGATAATAAGGAAATGTAGGTATCTTTGTGGGTAGCATCGGTAATGGTGACGAAGTTTTGATAAGTCACTTGCTTGGTAATTTTGCGATTTTCGTTTACACTATTTTGACTTGCAACACAAAGTAAATATTTCATCTAAGCATTGCTTTTTTTATAGAGTGTATATTTTTTTACTGTCAAAATGTGTAACATATTTATTAAACGTCTAAATATTCAGTTATTTTACAAAGTGACTGAACAACATCTGTATTATTATGATAACGAATTCCAAACATTTTGATGTTTAATGTCATCACCGAGAGACTGAAAATGTAACGTTGAAAAGTACATTTCTATGTTGTTTGGCTTCTAATCCTACATAATTATCTGTTGTGATGTTTGTAGGCCCTTTTGATCGTCTTAATCAATCTGGACAGATTTTTTAGTCAAAATGACATTTTACATTTTACACATTTTATAAATTGCCTGAGAGAATCACATTTTACAAATTGACGGTAATCTATACACGCTTACAAAGGAAATGACCTGTGAAAACAACGTCTATCGCGCATTGAAGAATTTCCCAACCAAGACGTAGAGAAACAAGAACGAATCGGTTCAAATGAAGGAAAACAAAATGCAAATACCATAATTACAACTTACCAAATTTATTTGTATAAATAGGCAGATTCCTTGTTCGAGGAATGTATCCGTGAATATCCACACAAAGGAATAATATCCCACTCATCTGCAGCTATACAAAATAACTTATTCGATGTCACGTGTTTCTGTAACTATCAAATATTCTAAAAGATATATATCGTTTCTGGATATTATAACCAGTGTTCGTTTCTCAACTGATCACTTGGATTGTTTCAGGTGTTTCACATAGGTGTCAAGTCTCAAGGGTTGGCTGAGAAAGGCCACGTGACAACTATTTTCATTATGTCCACGGTTCCTAAAAAACCCACTGAGTTTGATAACAATGAGCAACCAATCAACGTATTATCAGTTAACCCTTTGAACAAAGTATGTTGTTTTTACATCGGCACTTCACGCCGTGATATGAGTGTATTCCCTTTGTTTTAGTAAACCTAGACATGTAAACACTCACTTTTGACATATCCACTGTGCAAGATAACAGTGATTAATCAATCAACGTATTTTCTGTTAATCCTTTGATGACTAGGAACGATCCGTTGATTTACCAAAAAAAGTAAATCAACTGATCATTCATCTCTTGCTGGGCTGCCACGTGCATATTACATAACGCACATTTCACATCACTTCAAACCTGGATTTAGATTGAATAATTACCCCAGACACAATAAATGCCAAATGAGAACCTTTGTCAGGTAATCTAAGTGGTGCTACCACTAATTGTACCTGTAATAAATTCATTAACTGAGCATCAAGTGAATGACGACAAATACACAAGTGTAGGGTTATACGAGAAAACGTGGATGACAACAAGGGAGTAGTAATCGTATTATCGACGCAATCCGAAAACCGAAAATGCTTTTACTGCATGGATACTTTTTTTTAGTATTAAACTATAACCATCTGGGGTATTTCCAAATGACGACTTCCAATGAGCTCCGCCGTTTTTTTTGTCTGTTTGTTTAGGCTGAAGAAATTAATTAACATGCGCCCTTTGTCGAATCTTTATAGATCACATTTAACCAATCAGTGTTTATTCAAAAATGCGTAAAACAAATATTGCCTCCAGCCTCCAAGTGTATTTAGCTGTCCTTGCAGACGGTAGCCCAGTCTCTGGTCACGCTCAGTTGCGTTGCGTATCATCCGGGTACTCACGGGGGAAAAAACAATAACAAAGGCAACAACCAGTCCGGGGAATGGCGTTAGATCAGTGCCCCTTTAAGATCTGAGGACACTGCCATAGGTCTGAAAATCTGTTGAGCAGGTAAACCAATGATCGATAGTGTGAGCATTGGCAGTACCATCCAGCTGCTGAGTTTGTGACTGAGTAAGTGAATCTTGTTTTAAGTGTCACTCTGCAATATTACAGCTATATGGTACCATCCAGTACACAATGCAATTCTGAGTGATGGTATTGTGGGTAATGGGATAATGAGATTGTGGGTAATGGGATTGTGAGTAATGGTATTGTGGGTAATGGTATTGTGGGTAATGGTATTGTAGGTAATGGGATTGTGAGTCATGGGATTGTGGGTCATGGGATTGTGAGTCATGGGATTGTAGGTAATGGGATTGTGAGTCATGGGATTGTAGGTAATGGGATTGTGAGTCATGGGATTGTGAGTCATGGGATTGTAGGTAATGGGATTGTGGGTCATGGGATTGTGGGTAATTGGATTGTGGATCATGGGATTGTGGGTAATGGGATTGTGGGTCATGGGATTGTGGGTAATGGGATTGTGGGTCATGGGATTGTGGGTCATGGGATTGTGGGTCATGGGATTGTGGGTCATGGGATTCTGGGTGAGGCAAACCAGTGATTGTCAGCAGAAGCAAAGATCTACATCACTGCACAGTACCCGCACATGCTGTAAGCATCTGATCCTTTCCTGGTCAGCTAAAGACACGACCGGGGTACGGGGACCGGTTTGGGCATGGACAGGTATGAGGACAAACTCCTCCAAAGAATGATGCCGAGAGGTAAATATGGTAAGGGTGGTACAGCAAAGATAGGACACAATTACAAGAATACTTTCATGTCAATGATTATAAATAATCTCTAATCCTCTCTTTGACATTTATTATCTTTATGCACATTTATGGATCTTAAACAGTGTGTGTGGTCGATAAGATCAGATTGCAAAGCATGACAGCTTTTCTGACCCAACTCATATTCAAGAAACCATACTACTCAACTTTTGAGAAGGATAAAATATTTGTGACTGTTACCATGAGGTCTGCTAATTTTTATTGTATCCTCAAATGAATCAGGAAATGCATCAATTCAGTCGTAATATGGAGTGACTGAGTGAGTGTGGTTTTACGCCACTTTTAGCAGTATTCCAGCAATATCCCGGCGCAGGACACCAGAAATGAGCTTCACACATTGTACCCTTGTCGGGAATTGAACCCGTGTCTTCGGCGTGACGAGCGAATGCTTTAACCACTCAGCTACTCGACCGCCCCCATCGCAATATTGAATCAGATTTGTATGACATCATGCAATCAGCCACATTCAGACCCCATCAAGACGCTCAGAATATCCCTATCACGAGTTGAGTGGTATACTTAGCACCAGCTGATGCAGTCCTCGGAAACAGTTAACACCTACACCCAGATAACTAATCATGTACACAGACATAGCAAAACCTGGTCAAGCCAGATATACTGTATCCATTTATGTGAGCGTTATCAGTCGATGTGACTGGGAGCCACATACAATCTATATTACTCTGCCTCCTCACAGGGCTGACCTCCCTCCAGTACAGTTTAATGGCAGAAGACGGAACAACTATCTTATTGATTCCCTGGAAAACATAAACAAAACTGATGGATAACAAAAACTGAAAAACAATTTCATGTAATTCTTCAATGTCATGATGCTTTGGAAATTAGAATTAAGTTCAACCACATATAGATTTTCTGTTGGGAAGCCTGGTCAGATATGGCCTCCAGCAACCCCTGCTCGTTGTAACAGCTGAGATGGGTGACATCCAGTCTTACCCGACTGATTGCTTGTCATCCTCCCAACACTGGATAGATCTGAGATCAGATGATAGATCTGTGATTGAATGATAGATCTGTGATTTGATGATAGATCTGTGATCAGATGATAGATCTGTGATCAAAGGATATATCTGTGATCAGATGATAGATCTGTGATTAGATGATAGATCTGTGATTAGATGATAGATCTGTGATAAGATGATAGATCTGTGATTAGATGATAGATCTGTGATTGAAGGATAGATCTGTGATCAGAGGATAGATCTGTGATCAGATGATAGATCTGTGATTGAATGATAGATCTGTGGTTAGATGATAGATCTGTGATTAGATGATAGATCTGTGATTAGATGATAGATCTGTGATTGAAGGATAGATCTGTGATCAGAGGATAGATCTGTGATTAGATTATAGATCTGTGATCAGATGATAGATTTGTGATTGAATGGTAGATCTGTGGTTAGATGATAGATCTGTGATAAGATGATAGATCTGTGATTAGATGATAGATCTGTGATTGAATGATAGATCTGTGGTTAGATGATAGATCTGTGATAAGATGATAGATCTGTGATTAGATGATAGATCTGTGATTGAAGGATAGATCTGTGATCAGATGATAGATCTGTGATTAGATGATAGATCTGTGATCAGATGATAGATCTGTGATTGAATGGTAGATCTGTGATTGAATGATAGATCTGTGATCAGAGGATAGATATGTGATTAGATGATAGATCTGTGATCAGATGATAGATCTGTCATTGAACGATACATCTATGATTGAATGATAGCTCTGTGCTTGGATGATAGATCTGTGATCAGAGGATAGATCTGTGATTAGATGATAGATCTGTGATTGAATGATAGATCTGTGATCAGATGATAGATCTGTGATTGAATGGTACATCTATGATTGAATGATAGATCTGTGATTAGATGATAGATCTGTGATCAGAGGATAGATCTGTGATCAGATGATAGATCTGTGATCAGATTATAGATCTGTGATTAGATGATATGTCTGTGATCAAATGATAGATCCGTGATCAGATGATAGATCTGTGATCAGATGATAGATCTGTGATTGAATGATAGATCTGTGATCAGAGGATAGATCTGTGAGTAGAGGATAGATCTGTGATTAGATGATAGATCTGTGATTAGATGATATGTCTGTGATCAGATGATAGATCCGTGATCAGATGATAGATCTGTGATCAGATGATAGATCTGTGATTGAATGATAGATCTGTGATCAGAGGATAGATCTGTGATTAGAGGATAGATCTGTGATTAGATGATAGATCTGTGATTAGATGATATGTCTGTGATCAGATGTGATGCAGCTGGAATACTGCTGAATGAGCGAATAACTACATTCACTCTTTCACCAAATGATTTTGATGAGCAATGAACATATTTCCCTGAAAAGAGGGTAAGAATATTGTTTTCCACTGCAGTTATTCCCACTGTATCGTAACAGCCTGTAAATCATTGAGTCTGGGTTGGACACACGATGGCTGGCTGCATGAGCAGCAACTCGAGAGTCAGGACGCACTGGTACACATTCAGACAGGTCACTCAATGTAACCACTCAATCTTCATCATTTGGTAATCTCTTACAACGTAATGGGTAATCCATATCAATTGGGGCTCTTACAACATGCATGGTTACACTACGAGTCACTAATGAGACAGGTAAGTCAAGGACTCGAGACAGGTGGGTTCTGAGTAGGACCCGGGTATCGTACGTGGTTAGTCACTTGATATAGTATTTAATGACAATAACATTAAAACGCCATGGTTACATAACAAGTCACTAATGTTCACATTTCTTTCTAACTGTGTACCACTTCATTGCATGCATGATCAGATTGTTTGATACATGTATCTGAATAGTTTTTGCCAGGGCTCCAGTAAAAATGTTCTCAATCAGACATTTTGTACCCAACTCTTGCACCCTCTAGCGGGTACCCAGGCATGGTCAGGTGATCGGGGGCTGGGTACACGGGCAGCAAATGTGGTCTCCTGTATTTGTTGCTGTATCTTGTGATGTTCTTTTATCTCAGTATGGTATTTTTATCTGTGCAGTGGGAATTGAAGAATGACATATTTGGGTCACTTGAGTGATTGACTGAGTTTGGTTTTATACCGCTTTAGCAATATTCCAGCAATATCACAGCGGGGAACACCAGAAATGGGCTTCACATGTGTTGGGAATCGCACTCGGCTCTACAGCATGATGATCAAATGCTTTAACCACTAGGCTACCCGACCGCCCCTTGGGTCACTTGATGATTGGGCACTAACTATGACTAGACATACCACATATTTAAGTTATCATATTCTCTTGAAGGACCATTTGAAGAAACCAAGGCATGTTGGTATCTTCATACACAAGTTCAGTATCTAAATTCAGTTGTTAGCAACTAGAATTTACTTTGTACCTCTGAACCAAGTATAACATGATAATTTCAGCCTTAAAAAAATATATTGTACGTTTTCGGACGACCATGTTTATGATGCACGACTCAAGCAAAAACTAGGAGTGTGGCGTCACACAGACATTGTAAATACTGAGTTGAAGGCTTGTTTTTGAGATAAAGTTGTCTTTTATAAGTGAGTGAAATGTTCTACGGTAGTTCTTGTGACTAGGGAGAAGACTACAAACGTTTCTTAAGCGTCCGAAAACCCATAACACAGGGATAATGCGTTTTTGTTCTGTAAAGAACAGTAAAACTGACTAGATTGGGTTTCAGAAAGGAAATTGAATATATTCCCAAGATGATTCCTCCAGAATGTAAACAGAAAATATTAAATGGGAAACTGAAATTTGCTGAAAGGAAAAAATTACCCTCTTAAGCATGGTGATCCCTTTCTTTTGTGCAGTGACTTCTCCCTCTGTGAGAACACACGCATCACAGTCGCAGGGGGGAAGCTCAACAGACACCGTTGAATCAGGATTAAACTCGACATTGACAGCATAATTTTCATTTTCTGTGTCCTGATTACTTAGAAGTTGATCCTCGGCTATTGATGACAGTCGTGGGGAAAGTTTGTTGGGGAGAGGTGACCTCTCTTGGAGCACGTCAACTTGATCACTTTCTGCATTGTCACTTGCAGAAATAAGATGCCTCTGATTATTGTCCTTCTTGGAGACTTCATTGTTATTATGATGTCTTTCCACTGTCAGTAGAGGCATATTAGCCATATTGTTATCCCTTAGACGTTTACAGGACTTGCCAGGCTTTTTCTCTCTAACAAGCACATTCTGCTCAACGTCCGCAACCAAATTTGTCATCTGCTGCGATTCACATTGCGTCTTTTGCTCCAACAAATTTTGATCATGTTCGGTATAAGAGTTTGCGGTTGGATTTAATTCCACTGACATTTCAATATCATCCTTTTCCCTACACTTTTCACTGATTTTTTTTCCTTCAGCACTACTTAGTTCCACAGACAGTAGCATTTCTGCAGCATCGTCTGGATTAGGATTCTCAGTCCTGACCTGACTGCTATTCCCTAGCTGTTCAGCACTCCTCCTATCAACAGGTCTGTCTCTGTCTACACCACACAGGCAGCTTGTAGGGTTATTAATATCAACTGTCCTCAAAAAGTCATCTTTAGAATTCTCCATTGATAAATCCATTGACATCAGCGACTCATTCCATGAAACTAGTTGCCTGTCTCACAAGAAAGTCAATCTCTCTACTCCTCAACAACACACACAACACAAGAACTGGCATCGTGTCCACTGGGTATCTTCCTAGCGCAGTACATGGTGTAACCTCTCTGTGCCAAGTGGGTATGCTGTGGACAGTGTTGAAGTGACAATGAATATTGATAGACTTAACCACAGCTCGTTCCTGCTCAAGGCAAGATCATGAGCCTCAGGCTTTCATAATTGAAACGAGTTTACTAAAGAATGCAAATCTGAAAATCCACATAATGGTTGTTCAATGTAAGACTACTACTCTACCAATCTCTCGCCAATCACATTTCTATGATGTCTGATGTACACTACGACACCTGAATTCTCGGTTCTTATGTTCATAATCTAATCACACGTGGAAATTTGTCTAATTTGAAAGTGTGTCAATTGAGTTTGTAATCTATTAGGCCTTTGCCCAAACTTCCCCAAGCAAGCACACGTCACGCTGATTCAATACCTGGGGCTGTTTTGGTGTATAAAAGCGACAGTAAATTTGTTTAGCCCACAGAACCTGATAGAGCTGCTGTTTTAAGTGAATATATACCCTGATGATGAGCAAAAAAATGTTATTACTGTAAACAAGATACTGAACATTCTATACTCCTATGCAATGAGTAAAACTCAAATGTTAATCCTTGTAAAATAAAATAATTACTGACGAGGGAAAAGATCCTTAGAAGGTTGTTTTTATTGATCTCCATCTTTTCCCTGCCATTCGAAACTGTTTTCCATCTCTTACATTCTATATGAAACAATTGTATTTACAAAACTCACAACTTTTATATTTATCGTATTACCAGTTCATAATTATTTATATTTTTATAATCTTTATATGTTGCCAATTTTCAGCAGCAAAAATTGTTAAAGCATATATTATGAGGACTGTTATCTTACACAACACTATTGTTATAATTGTATATTTTACGATTTATATTATAGTTCCTATTGAATATATTATAATCAAATTGAATGACTCTGTTTTACAATTAGATCAAATGAAAAAGCAAGTGATTATAACGCTACTGTGTGTAAGAAATGTTGAATAATACAAACAAAAATATTTTTTTTAACCCCAAAAATCCTATCAATGATTCGTCGGTATTTTGCAATGTTAAAATGTCTGTTTTTCATTAATCAATCGAGTACCAGTCGAAATTTGGAAGTAAATTTATTTTAAAAACATGCCCTAGTTCACCTACATTGATTTTTAGGCAATTTCTTTGGTAAAGCTACTTATAATAAATGAAATGCATGAGAAAACTTAAGTAACATCAGTAAGCATTAAACCTTTCTCACAAAGCTAAGATATATATTTGAATGAACAACATAGTGACCTAGTTTTTTTTACGCAAAACCTCCACCCAAGCTGTTTATGAGGCTACCTTTAACAAGGATTGAAATGACTCGATGAACTTAACACCTTCCACTACCATGCTACACACATTCAACTCTCAAGAAAGTTCATCCAATGTAACAGGCTTACAGCTTTTCAGGTACATTGCCTTTAAAATATCTTTTAGTAATATTTATCCTTAGTCTTAATCATAAGATAATAATAAGTTTCAATACAGTTTATCTAACATTCATAAGTCCTAAACAATTTAAAAAGCTACCCGGTAATTAACTCCATCCAATTGCAGCCTGAAATTAATGATGACTTTATACTCATGACATCATCATATTGCGAATTACTGAAGTATTCAAATCTATCCTACAATATTAACGGAAACTATATATTTATTTCCTAATCACAAGGAAGTTTATTGTTCATTGCCTATTCATACTAATATGCAAATACCTCAACTGTAGTTGACCAAGCAAATCAACTCATAAAATACACCAACAACCTGGAGCCTCACGCTGGACTACATATAAATGTATACATAAATATGTTCATTTAAAACCTCAAATATCTTAAAAAATCCAAATTCCATCTTTAAAGATTTCTTTGATTGTCATCAAGCCTAATTAAATCTGATGATAAACACTCAAAATGACACATATGTCTTTACTTATGAAGTGATTTCAAGAAAGAAAAAAATGCACACTGAGTTTGAAAATGGTCGGTTCTTTTATTTCATTAACGTTTTTTTTGCAAGAGGGAAAATGAAAAACTGAAACTTATAAAGTTGATTTTGAAGTTCAATAAAAAAAGTAAAATGACACAAGCAGTCAAGATAATACTCTGGAAGTGTCTGCTGGTCATAACATATAAGTTAACCAATGTTGAAAACAATGAAATGTTCGACAAAAGAGTATTTATTACTATTTATCAATATTTCTGTAAAGCTCATTCATGGCACAACAAAATATTTCTCAAAATATAATACTTCATGTGGTGCTTAAACATTGACAGTTACTGGCTCAAGTGGACAGGATTGAATTAATCATATCAATTGAGTCTAACTGAAAATGTTCCATTTGTCCAAAGAATATTAGATTTATTTGGTTTTGTTTGGAGGTTAAACTGTTGTTTGTTTGTTGTTTAATGCCGCACTCAGCAATATTCCAGCTATATGACGGCGGTCTGTAAATAATCGAGTCTGGACAAGACAATCAAGGGATTGACATCATGAGCATTGATCCACACAATTGAGATACAATGACATGCATCAACCAAGTCAGCGAGCCTGACCACCCGATCCTGTTAGTTGCCTCTTACGACAAGCGTAATCACCTTTTATGGCAAGCATGGGTTAAACTAAAGTCTTACAAAGATTAATACACAAATATGCAGATTTTAATATTTGGGACTTCCTGCTAAAACTCAAAGATTTATTTTTATTTTTACAAATTAGACACCTACATTCCTATTTCAGAGAGTGAACGAGCGGACAATGTATGTCTGCCAATGAGTAAGCATCAGATGGATTACAGAACTTCGTTTCTGAATACATGTACATTGAGAACTCGTACTCAACCCAGTGCCAAGTTTTAGTGTGCAACATCTACACATATTTCTGCTAGTCAACATTTCAGTGTGCAAAATACACAAATAGCGTACACATATTTGTGTTTTTGAACACATTAGTTATTTTTCTTTGGTAGACCTGTGTTTGCGATTTATACCACAATCTTGTCAAAAACATGTTTGACCATCAATGTGTTTTGCAAGTTTGGCTGTATTGGGGTTGATAGTGTGAGTGAAAAATTCATATCCTTAGCGTACCATCTTACATAAATACAGACAGACAAGTTAGACAATGTTGATCACAGCCGAGTGTCATCGTGTCTTCACTGTCTGGTCCCGTCTCGCCTCAGTTCCTGAAGCCTAGACAACAAACATCCCCTGCAAACAAACTCATACACACTCACACATTTCAGTTTCTAACTTGATAAAGGTTTCTCATCAATTAACCATATGTCTATTAATAAAAACAAACGTATCAAGTAATCAAAATCTTTTGCTTTCTGGAACTTACTTTCAATTTCCTTAAAATATATCTGAATTAACAAATATCATTTTCCTGTTTCAATTTCCTTAAGTCCCTGTTTTACTGAAAGAAAAATGCAGATGCCACTCATAAACAATGAACCCTTTTTTTCACAGACTACATCGTGTCCAAAGATACATGTTTGTTATCTATATTTATTTAAAAAATAGTAAATGAGTACCTGTCCATGTTAAAAATAAAAACTGAGCTCCTAAACATTAAAATAATATATGCTCTCTCTTTGAGAATATGTGTGTGTGTGTATGTGTGTATGAGAGTGCTTGTGGCGTCCCTGTGTGAGAGTGTGTAAATTGTGTTTGTATGAGAAACGTGAATGGCTGTTGTGCTTTTATGATAAAAAAAGGGATTCCATCATGTGATACATATATATTATGCAGTAAATCATTTATTATCATTGGTAATATCAATCATCACATTACAAATGATGTGCAAACAGTTAATGTATTAAAATATATTATATCGTGTACAATGTATTTTGAATCCTGAACAAAAAGATTATTACAGAAAAAATATATATAAAACCAAAATCCCCTACCCCTGAAATACAAATGCTTGGTATAAGAGAAGAAAACAATAAGGATTGGGCTACATGTTACCTGATTTGTGTCATTGACCTCCAACGGTGTGGATTGTTGCTCACACTATCAACCCCTGGTTTTCATGACCCAGATTTTATGTTTAGAGGATGGATACCTAGTCATAATTGGAATTTTCCTGACTGCGGATCAAAATATCCACACAGAAATGTACTGCCCCAGATCTTGTTGTTAAAGTGTCACTGAAGTTGACGTGTCAGACTGAAGTTGAAGTGTCAGACTGTCTCAATTAGGGCTGGGACAGGGAACTCGGGTACTCGGGTCTGGTGGGTAATGAGTAGGACCCAGGTACCCACAGGACTAGCCGGACCCATGGTCAGTCACGATATATGTTGTTTGAAGACACAAATTATCTAGGACTGTATGTTTTAACTACAAGTCACTAATGTTCGCAGTTCTTTCTGACTACTATGCCCATTCCTTCTGACGTTTATATGTTTGAATAAAAATAAAACTTCAGTCAACTTCAGTCAACTTCAGTGTATACACCAGATTGTTTTATACGTGTATCTAAACACATTTTGCCAGAGCTACGGTCAAACTTTTCTCAATCGGACAGTTTGTACCTACCTCTTGCGACCTACAGCGGGTATTCGGGTAGGGTCGGGTAATAGAGGGGGAGGGTACCCGGGTAGTAAATTTGGACTCGTCCCAGCCCTAGTCTCAATGACATCATAGCTTTCCCCCTTGAACCCACCCCACATGCAGGAATCATGCTGCCCCAAAATATATTGTGTTACAGCCAGGCCTTCAGACATGAGCTTGGATTTGTCGAGTAAATAAACATCCAATTACAGCTGTCAGTTTGTTTACAAATAAATGAAAGATTACTATCCCTATTATAACTGACCAAACAATGGCTTTACTGCCAGGGATTATGATGTAGTAGGCGTAGTGAATAAATGGTTTACCAAAGCACTTATGTGTTAATGAGCAAAATCTTGCTTAGAAATAGCCTACGAAAATAGCCCCACGATTGAGTAATTAGGTAGCGTCGATTACGTATCAGTAACACAAGTCTTGATCACAATAAAGCTGTAAGACCAGATTTGCATTTATTTTCGTTGGCTTTTGTCTGTTTTTTGTATATTCTGATTGAGAAATATTGAATCCATAGCATTATGTTTTTCACGGGTTCTGAACCTAATGTTAAATGCATTTCTTCCAAGCCACTCAGTGTTTAGCAGAATTGCCTTGTTCCAGTCTGTTCCCAAAACTTTTCAGTTTACTATCCCGAAGACAATTCTCAGCCTCCTTTTCAGTCTACTTTAGCACTACTATGAAGACTGTATTAGCGGAGCCTAGTACCCGGTAGCCCAAGAAGAATTTACTAGCCTCGGGTGTCAGACCAGAGGCTAAAGTCACAGACTGTTATTCTGAAAGGTTAGGTGAGGTCGTTTTTCTCTGATTTTAGCATAATGCCACCTATATCATGATGATGGACACCAAGAATTGGCTTTTACAGCCCGCAGTTGTAGACTGGTTCCTGGCAGTATTGCATTGCGAAATGTCCTGAGAATAAATCTTTTTCTGATCCATCCCGGTGAATCTATTTTTTGTAGGCTGATTCCCCATTACAGCCATATGACACCCCAAAGCAGCTTAAACTAACTCAAGCAATATACTGAATTTCAATGAATCAAATACAGAGAAGTGTGTGACTCACTCACTCACTCACTCACTGCAGGTGCCTGCATAGCCTTGCTCCAAGACTATACTGAATGATAAGTCCATGGATGTTTAGTAATTCTATCCTTATTCATGTAATAGTTAAGTCTAGATAAGCGGACAGTAAGGACACCATTTTTTTCACAGGGACCACTTGTTCCTATTTTTTATACAATCCCTGAATTATGGTTTAAACTATTAATCATTTCCTTAGAGACTTGTGCAAGTCTAGTGTCTGCAACACACTGGGCCCCGTTCCCCATAGCGATCTTAGCGCTAAGTCAATCGTAACTCCCATTCTTTACCACTGACTAACGACAATCATAGCGCTAAGATCGTCTTGTGGAACGGGGCCCAGTTCTACTCGTGTTCATCATGGTTGATGGACATGATATGCATGGGGTGACATGTGGCTATCTTCCCCATGACAGTTTTCCAGTCATGACACTAATCTCTTGTCAATTACCTAATGTACACAGCTTCCAGCAACACACTTAACCTGGACCATGTGACCCTGTAATTGTAGAAATGGTTAAGAGATCATTGTTGTTCTATCATGATATCAATCTGCTTCCTTTTAATAAGTCTTCTTAATCGTTGAACAACTTTCCTGACATATCTTTTTCACAAGATACTATCATTTCCAGTCTTATGTAATCTGCCTTCAAAAGTAGCATTCTGATATGGCTGTCTGTTGAACAGGCTTTAACTTGTCAGTGCTGAACAGTTGAGATTAATAACACTTAAGACTCTGAAAATATATAATTTTGATAGAAACAAAATACAATATTTAAATTGAAAAGGGGCCCAAATGAGATGAGAGATAAAGAACCTGAACTTGCGGCAAAAATCTAGACTTGCTTCATTTAGAGGGATAGCATTATTGTGGGCTTGGTGGAAGGGAAAATAAGATGGTTCAGAGACTGTGAGACAGACTATGACCATTTCTAAGGTTTCAACAGAAATGAGTGAGTGAGTTGGGTTTAACGCCGCTTTTAACAGTATTCCAGTTATATCGCGGCGTGTCAGCTTAATGTGGGAGGAAAGCCCGAAGTGATGTTAACAGAAATGAATTATACCCAATTTTAAGACTGTTTTCTCATTACTGATTGTAAGACTTGAGAATAGGGTGGGATTTTATCATTTGTCAGTTTTTGGTTTACTCCATGTGAACAGTAACCAATAGTTCCTTTGTGTTCCTATATTGACATTTCAAAGTGTCCATTTTCATCAAAAATTAAATTTAATAGATCTAAGCTCCTTTACATTAAGGTTAAAAGATAGATTAAGATGTTTCAAGCATATTTGAATTTTCTTATTCATTATTTTTTTAATTATATATTCAATTTGCTCAATTAAAAAGTATTTTTCTGACTGCGAGTAGGCTCTTTCAGTAAAAACATTTCTAACAATAGATTATGGAGACTCAAGATGGATCACTGCATTTTTGTGAGGTAGGTAATAATAATCAATCATCACTAAGTCACAACATCAGTGTACAGGAGACAGCTTAATATATACTACTCAAAATAAGTTTAAGAACACTTTATTCTTTCATATACTTTACTTAAACTGTCATACCATGACAGATTAACTGTAGTAATAGGAAAGAATCAGATGTCCTTTGTCAAAATGACAGATTAACTAAAGGAATAGGAAAGAATTGGATGTTCCTTAACTTGTGCATATATTATACTACAGGGAGTAAATAAATAAAATTTTAAAAGGGTATATCTTTTAACGAGTTTAGCTGATAAGCATCATTAAAAACATTCTATTTACTATACTATCTAAATACTTGACCTTATTTTCAAGATTTTGGCACTTTAATAAGAAAAGTAGGTGGGCAAGCAAATTAAAACAGCATTTATGTATTATATTAATAAAAACAAGAACACATTGCTTGTTTTCATTACTTAGTGAACAGTGTGTTCGATCAGCATAATCACACACACAAAAAAAAAAACACATTAAAAATTGACTTTCAATTCCCTAATTAAATTATACAAACATAACAGGTCAAGACCTCGGGGCTGGTATTTAAACATCCAAACCTCACGGGTCTGATGTGAACCTGACATTCAGCCCTTGATCACAACATGCAAGGAACAGTCGCCCTGTACACAAACATATACCTCTATCTCAGAATGTCCTTCACAACAGCCTACCTTGGTCAGCTTGGAAACTGTGAGTTCCACTTTACACTTGTTTCAGACTAGCTGCTATTACTTCTGCAGGTGGCAATTATACAACAAACATCTGGAGTATATTCATGTGAGCAGACGTCACTAAATGGCAGTCACAAAGAGCACACTGTTGTCCCAGTACAAGCCCTGCTTGGTGGAGCTTGTAAGACTAACCCTGTTTGAAGCTTCCTCCAACCACCGTTGTAATCGGTTCACGGCAAGGGTCCCTGCTGCCCATCATTCCAAATCCGACTCAGATCCAGTGAATATATATTGAGGAAAGTGCTCTGTAATGGCTCTACACCTTATCCCGATCATGTATGGGTTGTGTCATGCTTCATTGACTCCCCATTCAATCACCAAAGTAATCTATCCTATTAATTGTGACTATCAGTTACAGGTTGCCCCCCCGGCATGGCCAGCTTCACGATCACCAAATTTGTTAACATCTTTAATGTAGCTTCACACGCATATTTTCTATTCCAAATATTAATTTTTTTCCTGACACAACCTGTGTGCAAAATATGCATTACATGCGAAATTGCATCCTGAGTGACATGGGTTCCAACATTTAGGAACAGATTTTGAAAAGATATTGATCTTTTATGATCTAATTCAAATTTTGTAAGGGAACAGTTCCATCTCAATACAAGGCATTCATCCAAGTAAAGAAAACAACATTACGTTCACTGGAATTGCCACTGTGTTCTTTTCATCAAGATTTACTTACAAATATTAGCACACTCTATCCCTGTATCTTGAGTTTTCGTCCAATCAGTAGAGAACACTCTTCGCATGTTCTTGTTATTTATGACGTCTGCTTTATTATAACTCCTTGACCAAAGGTCCACAGAGGTAGTGTTCAATCCACTTGCCGTCAGGATGTGTGTAAGATGTGACAAAAGTGTGACTTCTATGATGTGATATTCACACTCATGTAACAGTGGGGTGTCTCCCAAATCACGCCAATCTCATACGATCAATCTAGCACTCTGAATTATTCAACCCGAGACTGTGAGGAGATAAATCGACACAAATATATGCCGTTCACTTCGGTGTCCTCTCAATGCGTACAGCCCTCAAAATGTAACCCATCACACAAAACTCCCTCCATGAAATTCAATGGGCCAGCACTTGTTCACAATTGTGTAAAAATAGCCCACAGGCTGTGTCTGCACCATGAGTTGGGAGAGCAAATAAATAAATGGTCACCAGTCGCCTCCCTAAGTTGATGACGGATGTATTCTGCTACTCTACAACTGGGACAGGGTTTCCTATTTCTAACTTTAGCATTTAATTGCCTACATCGTGATTACAAATGTGTGCACTTATTACCATAAACTAGCATAGAGCTTTTACACTTTAATTGGCCAGGTCGTGACTAGGCCTGCATTGTCTCCAAGTCTGAAGTAAGTCTATTTTTATATACATGTATCTTGTTATTCAATGACTTTGTAATATTGACGATTAGTTGGTTATGTTCATATGCCTTATGATACATATTTGGTGTATTATTTCTTGTGCTCATCATTGCTTTTAGATATTACTGTGCTGATTCCTGATGTTTTCTTGGGGTTATAATGATTTGGTATGCTCACATATACCTGCTCTCTGATGCTGTAATGTTGGATGACAGGGTATATTTAGCTTATACTCTATGCTATTTTTATGACCCTTTGTTCATAATATGTTTGTTTAGTATTGATATGAGTGAGTGAGTGATATGGTTCATGGGCGGATACAGCTTTTTTGAAAAGGGGGGGTGCACAATTAAGATCTATTTATTGTCTTTGGTGGTAATTTATACAGAAATAAAGATTTTTTTCGAAATAAAAAGGGGGGGTGCGCACCTCCGCACCCCCCTTCTGTATCCGCCCATTTGGCTTTACGCTGCTTTTAGTAATAGTCCAGCAGGGAACACCAGAAATAAGTTTACACTTGTGGGGATACACTGTGACATACTTTTAGACCATCTAATTAAACATAAGCCTGATTATAATTTATGAACACATATTTCAAAACCTTAACTCTCTACAATTAACCTTTAGTAGAGTGAGTGAGTGAGTTGGGTTAAGCGCTGCTTTGAACAGTATTCCAGTTATTACACAGCGTGTCAGCTTAGTGCTGGAGGAAAGCCAGAAGTGATGCATGTCTCAGATGTTTACCACTCTGGTGAAACCCAAGATGGTGTTGACAAACCAATAAACATAATCGGGGCAAATGAAGATTCAAACCTAAAGGTTTCGGGCGAGCCCAAGGGACGCAACTCTGCACAACGAACTGCAGCACCTTGGACAGCTGGGCTCCTCCAAGTACATTTGATGGTACTAATGGTACAAGTGTGAATAATAAATGATATAACACCAAATTGTAAACATTAGAACAATAAAGAAAACAACACAAATTACAATACTTTCTACAGAGGAAACTATGCATCTTGGGACTTACACAATGTCTCCATAAAACTTCATTCCAAACCAATCAGCCGCTGCAACATGTGGACGTTCAGTCACTCTATTTAACCACTCAATCTTGCAGCATATTTCTACTCATAGTCTCAACAGAGTAACAAAACACCAAGGAAATATGTCACCAATTTAAACCTAAATCCGTAGCCTAATATCCTCTGCAAACCCGTCACTGCTACTGCATGTGAGCTCAAGGAGGAACTAGCCGTGGACAAGGAAACTATTGACAGTCACGATTTTCATGTCTGCAACAGATTAATGATAATTCCATAGTCCTACATCTCTCACCGTGAAATTGTACATTTGCCCCGAAGGTTTCATGAATAGTGCAGGTTTGCTATTTTCTTGCCACCACCTCTGCAGAATATCTTACGGTGTGAGAGTTTGGGCTGGCGTTGCTTCACCCATAGATTGTAAAAGACAAAATCAATAGGCTCGCTGTGAATACATCCATATTGGCAACAGGAGGTGGCGAGGGAGTAGGTGCAACACAGGCCTATATTACCAGCGAACAACAACAGAGGCATGTCAGTTAATGCCTCTCTGTATAGCCTTTGACCATGTCAACCACAAGGACATGCTGCAGATTCCATGGTGACAATAAAGACTCAAATTAAAAAGAAACAGACCAACACTCCACTATGCAAACAAGTTGAAGAAAAGGTACACAGTTATTATAGGTTGTCGAATGTTTGAAGATAAAGCATGCTTTTATGAAGAGATCGTGATAAGTATATTGACAAACAGTCTGACATAAATTCTTTATTCGGAAATGGTTTTCGAGAAACAATTCAGTTTTAGCTTTTCTTATCTTAGATCATACTCTTACAAATTGCTTAACACTTTCTCCTGGTTCCAATTACACACATTGACGTTTTCATTAATTATGGCATATTCCATTTGAAGACCAGGATCCTGTTTCACAAAGCATCATAAGCGCGTAAGGGAGTGAAAATGGTCTTAGCATTAAGGCTTAGCTCTGGGCAACTGTCTTTCTTGTTTTATTGATTCCTTTCAAGAACATGTCTCAAGATACAATGCAATTTTGTTTATCAATGGACATAAATAAACTGCAGTCATTATGAATCATTAAACAAAAATCACAATATGATCTCTATGATGAGAGTGAGTGAGTGAGTGAGTGAGTGAGTGAGTGAGTGAGTGAGTGTTTAACAAATTTTATATTTGGGACTTTCTTAGTAAAGTACAGATTCTCGTACTGTTTTGGGTTGAGTCTCGTCCGGGATTCAAACCCACACTTGCCAGAGTGAGGCACCTAATCGCCAGCACACAAAGTCAGTGATCTAACCCACTCAGCGACCGAGGCTTCCACAAAAGTGAAAGTCTGACAACTGGTAGTCTAGATCACATACTTTGAGTACCCCTCTGACAAGTGTAAATTGTGAGTATTTGTTGACATTTTTGATACTGAGTTTTCATGGTCATACCCTGGTGTGTCTGCACAAACTCTCTGTTCATGTCTCTATGATATATTAACAATTGTTTAACGCCAATGAACCCGATTAACGTAAAAAATGCGTCTTTTCTGACCTCAACACTTCAGTGACAACCAGATCCATACATTCATGATTAACCATTCATGATGACAGATGTACTTTACATTGATGAAAGCAATCTGTCATTGATGGAAGCAAGTCACATAATACAGTCATGTCACTAATTGATACTCACGGCACTTATGTAATAATAACCGTTATCATAATGAGGTCATTCTATGCCCTTTCTGTACTTAACGGTTCACCGATACACAGTCGCGATATAACATTATCTTGATGGTAAGGTTGCCATTTAACATAGTAAATTATGCATTTGCCATGTTATGGAGCTGTATTCCACCTTCAGTCGAATGAATAACTTACTTAGACCTGAACCTAAACATAATGAACCGGGAAAGGTTTTGGTAGCTAGTTTTTCCTATTACCATTGGAACATAGTGCTTTTGTACAGTTTTTATTCATACCAAAAACATTATCCTCACATATACACATTTCTTATCTTTAGCTCAAATTTAGTTTCCATCCATTTAGATGGATGTTTTGTTCAAGTGTTTGCTATTTTGTTGTTTTATGCTGCACTCAGAAAAATTCAAGCAATATGATGACGGTCTGTAAATAATCGAGTCTGGACCAGACCATCCAGTGATTGACATCATGAGCATCGATCTACGCATTTATGATACAATGATATCCAAGTCAGCGAGACTGACCAACCAATCCCATTAATTGCCTCTTATGACTAGCATAGCTGCCTTTTGCGACAAGCATGCGGGTTGCTGAAGACCTATTCTCTACCTGGATGTTCATGGGTGTCTGATTGATGTGACCAGTGTGGTAAACATACATTATATTGTCACAAACAAATATTTCATCGATATTACTATTGGGCAGTTATCTTTTTATTTGTTGGATGACGGATCTGCTGACCCTATTTTCTTCAAAATTTAAAAATATGTATAATCCAAATTTACACACATTTTATTTCCGCCGACACATCATTAATCAGTGTTTTTAAAAATATCATCTATAAAACTTCTGATGCTCAATTTGACATTAATATTTCACCAAATTGTTTAGTCCATGAGTCAAAGCAAAATTCTTTGCAAAACAAATGAAGCGATATGTCCCTTTCCTTGATACCACTGACTTTGCCTAAATTCACTCCCTCTGTCTTCAAAGAAAAAACGACAAAAAACGAAATTCCAGGCTAAGCAGATGATGGCGCCAAAGATTGCGATTCATTCCCCCCACATCTACAGGTAATATTGGTTAAAACATGAGTGATGCTCATGATGTCAATCAAAGGACACAGGACAGTAACTTGGTCCAGACTCGATTATTTACAGACCACCGTCACATAGCTGAAACATTACTGAGTGCGGCGTTAAACAAACAACTAAAAGGCAGTGTGTGAAATATTTTTTCAACAGTACAAGTCAGCTGGGCTAGCTAGATGATATTTTCCTTGCCAATTTTACATTTGAGTTGCCAGTGTATTTAACAAGGCAAATATGTATATATACAATACATATATATGTCTTTGAACAAGGTTAGAACTCCAATCTGAGTCAGTATCAAACAGGTTTCAGACCCTGGCAGAACTTATAAGTGACAAGGCCTCAAAACAAACACATCAAATGTTCCAGTGCATCCCAAACATCCGAATATCAACATTTTAAATTTAGCCACTGACCATTTTCAAAATTCCTATTTCATATTTCACAGTTGAATAACAAAATAGTATATCCCACTTGACAGAAAATGAAGTTTGCCAGTTGGGCTTATAAGATTTTATTTTCACTTGCAAGGGAGAAAATAAAGTAGCCACGGGCTACTAGGCAGGTGCTTGTTTTGCACACTGCTTACAGGAAGGAACCTGAGAGGCATGAGAATGTCACAAAACTATCAAATCACATGATCTTCAGATAGCATCTGTTGTAAACATGATCAATCTTATAGCCTAGGGTTTAAATAACCTCTTCACTGGTGGATCCAGATGGGGGATGCACAGGTTAGGAGCCACCATTTTTCAGACACCAAACATGCTAACTGCCCACTCGGTCAGGTCTCTTCGTGACTTGGGTATTATGTGCAACCCCTTTTTCCAAATCCTGAATCCGCCTCTGCTGTTTAAAGGTTAGGGTTTAATAAATATATACTGTCACTTCAGTACCTCGTTTGTCTATTTGGGCACTGAAAACAATGTTAATTACTATGAGCAATGAATCATCACAAGAAGGGTTGGCTCTGAATGTATTGTGTATATCTGGATGAAACCGGACATCTTGAATATCCTGGTCATACAGAAGTTGTCAGCTTCCTGTTGTTGAATATGGGTGACTACTGGGTCAGTGATGAGGATGTTATAAACCATACGACTTTTCAGTGAAATTCATGAATATTCATGAATTTCGTTAAAATGTCCTGTGGATGAACAATTGCTATGTGTGACAAACTGTGTTTGACACATGCAGCAACTGAACAACTTATCTCCGGCACATAGCTGTGCATGGGAGTCAATATATACCTACAGCTGTCAACTGGTCTGGATTTGCCATTGTGTCATACATGCACTGTCAATAGACTAATGTAGTGTCGTAAGAGTTATCTCCCTTCCATAACAAATGGTGTTGAAGCCTGAACCAAAAAATGACAATAGCCATTATCACCGACATGAACAAAGTATCAAGCTGAATAACGAGCTACTTGCTGATCAGAAACTATTTGCAAACTCTATCATCAGTTGGGTTCTATATGCAAGCCAACTTTTTGCAGGATGAAAGAGCCCAAGGCTAAGGAAGTCTCCATGATTTGCATTCATTAATAATTTTTTATCCCCTTTAAAAATGGCTTCTATCTTATCCGGCATATTGATGGCACATAAACACATGCAGAAATATCATCAAGGAATAAACATGGTGGACATTTATTTACAGACATGGCCAGGTCACATATAGCCTGTCATACAGACCCTGAAACAAATATATCCAATTTAGCCCATGCAAGTCTATAGTATTTGACAAATAGAGAATCTCACCCGAGTATCTTTTGATATCAAATTTATCAACACGAGTTGATAAAAGTGGAAAAATTCCGAGTTTGGCCGAGGATTTTTGCCACTTTTATCAATGAGTGTTGATATATTTGATATAAAAAAACACAAGGGGGAGATTTTATTTATCATCTAACATCATTCTTCCAACTTTTTCAATTTGTAGACATAAAGAATCTCACCCTCGTGTCTTTTGATATCAAATATATCAACACGAGTTGATAAAATTGGAAAAATTCCAAGGCTTTTGCCACTTTTATCGAGTGTTGATATATTTGATATCAAAAGACACGAGGGTGAGATTTTATTTATCATCCAACATCATTCTTCCAACTTTTTCAATTTGTAGACAGTAATTAGCAGTGTCTTCAGTTTAAAAAGTACTGCTAACAGCTTCACTAGCAGACCATTAGTGATGTCATTTGATTGTGCAGTTGAAGAGAGTCTCTGGCACCCTTTTCATTATATTTCATAACTATAATTTAACAACTGTTTTTATCTGTAAAATATGTTCATTTCAGAGACTAGATGTTAGTCTAGGTCACATACCAACATGGTGGATCTGTTGACAAAAAGATCTGAACCTCAAATTGGGGTGTCACCATAATGATTGTTAGAACAAGTATGGGAAGTTTCTGCTACCTTGTTCCAGTGAATTCTCTGGAAAAAAATTCTAGGAGGGATAACACACAAGACTGGACAAATGGGCCACAACATAAGCCTCCTTGACTTACAGTCAGAGGAGCTAAAAATAAAAGTCCATTTACAAAGGAAATGTGTCTGAGAGTGTGGACAAGTCTCCCTCATGTAAAATATCTCAGATATATTTAACCAGGCAGATGGACTAGAGGCCTGCAGGGGATTTGCTCATGTGTAATTTATACAAGTTGAGACTGATGCTCCTTATTCTGAAAACAGAAGACTGAAACCACAAATATGTAATGCAACTGTTACAATGGAATTTATAATACAGATAGGTTCAGAAATACATCGCTTATTCCAGTTTTATAGTGCTAGCCAACTGAGATACCTTGTGATGCTGCTGCAGTTTAACATGAATAGATCCCACTCAGACACCGCATACTACTCCCAGCTGACCAATGTTTTTGTTTCATCCTCCTATTGTCGAGAGCTAGGCAGGGTAACAACAAGTACCATTCTTTAATGTCTTTTGGTACGACATAGGCAAGGGGATCGAACCATGACCTTCAGCTCTCCAGGCAGATCATGGAGGCGGTCCTGTGAAGTTAGAATGTTACAACCAAACAGTGGCGCCTGCTAGCCTATTTGTTTCTGCCCTACAATATCCAATCTTCAAATTCTTAAATATAAAGACAAATGATACAGAGATGTGATTCACCTGCTAATATCAACTTGTGAAATAATAGTACTGCATCGGGATACGGATCATATCACACCCCTAATATACGGAAACATAGTATCAGGACCTCATCATATTGTTACACCTCCAGTTGACCATTATATGTATCTAAATGTGTTCGCAGTCATAATGCATTAGTATAATTCACTCAGCCCATTAGGAGAAGGATGTGCCCTGCTTTGCTGTCATATTCAACATGGATAGATCATCGTGTTACTGCCTCATCACTTCAGTGTACAATGTCGATGCATGAAACATGAATCTCCTTGACCATGTTGACCTCCAGGGCAAGATCCAACCAATTACACCACAGGGGTTGTAGAGCACTGACCAGTCAGTCTACCTTCACTGGCTTCTACATTGTACTGCATTAGAGCCTGCTTCATCAGGCAATGTCAAGCGGGCTCTGGGATACTCAAGAACTCTTAGGCTTAGAAATTATTGTTATCTATTTGAAAATACCAAATAAAATCCAAATGGAGCCCAGGACAATAGTTCATTTCAAGAACTGAGGCAATTTAGACTTACCAAATCATTCTAGACTTGTGTTGGATTAATTTATTAACTCCTTAAAACACCAGTTAACAATGATTTCCCCAGAGACTATTGGTGATAGATGAAGCCTACATTTATCAATGAAATAATCTGCTTGTAAAACAGCTTTGCTTCATGTTATACACCATTCGAAAGGTCTAATCCTACTAATAATAAATATGAAAGTTATGTCATCATCAGATACTTAAAGTCAAATCACAGGAGATCATCAGATGCTAAAAGTCAAATCACAGCTGATCATTAGATGCTAAAAGTCAAATCACAGCTGATCAGCAGATGCTTAGAGTCAAATCACAGGAGAGCATCAGATGCTTAAAGTCAAATCACAGGAGATCATCAGATGCTTAAAGTCAAATAACAGGAGATCATCAGATGCTAAAACTCAAATCACAGCTGATCATCAGATGCTTAGAGTCAAATCACAGCTGATCATCAGATGCTTAAAGTCAAATCACAGGAGATCATCAGATGCTAAAAATCAAATCACAGCTGATCATCAGATGCTTAAAGTCAAATCACAGCTGATCAGCAGATGCTTAAAGTCAAATCACAGCTGATCAGCAGATGCTTAAAGTCAAATCACAGGAGATCATCAGATGCTTAACGTCAAATCACAGAAGATCATCAGATGCTTAAAGTCAAATCACAGGAGATCATCAGATGCTAAAAGTCAAATCACAGCTGATCATCTGATGCTTAGAGTCAAATCACAGGAGATCATCAGATGCTAAAAATCAAATCACAGGAGATCATCAGATGCTTAAAGTCAAATCACAGGAGATCATCAGATGCTTAAAGTCAAATCACAGGAGATCATCAGATGCTTAAAGTCAAATCACAGGAGATCATCAGATGCTTAAAGTCAAATCACAGCTGATCATCAGATGCTTAAAGTCAAATCACAGCTGATCATCAGATGCTTAAAGTCAAATTGCAGCTGCTTATCGGATGCTTAAAGTCCAATTATCAATTGAAAAGTTTTAATAAATCACCTACATAATAAGAATACCTATAATAACTTAAATACACTAAAAACAGACAAATGGACAGCCTTGACACACTCTATCACCATGTTAACTGGAATCCTCAAAGGAGAGCCATAGTAACCATAGCAACTAGAAACATGGCCTTACTTAGTATCACCTTAATGAATGGCAATGACCAATGTAATGATTTAACCCCGACTACGAGCAGGACACATTGTCTGTATTGCCCATCAGGGCAATTCGTAATATATTCGTATAGAGAAAAGATCACACCCCTCTATATACATAAAGACAAGGAGTGACACCTGCCATCTTGGTTCTTAATCAAGATTTCGCACTGGGTTCAAATCATAGCTCAGGCTATACGAATATATTATGTTATACACGCTATCATCGAGTTCCTGTGTGTCTAACGGGCGTAGCTGAGGGTTTTTACAAGTATCAGCAGATAGCTGTTTAGTGAAGATATCGCTGGTTGTAGACCTCTGTGGTCTTTTTTGACTCAATATAAAACAGTTTTATTATGCTGAAATTTTACCTTCTTTCATTTTGTTGCAATTAGAGCATGGACCAATCAATTGGCACCAATCATGATCACTGACAAAGTTGAAAAGTTATGCGTAGACATTTGTCGCATCACATTTTCATTTGGAACTATGTTGACTGTCACTGTCTGATTGATTTAATCACTGACCTGAAGGGTATTTCTTTGATGGATCAGGCTATCCCCCATTTCACACAAAAAGTTGCATCTTGACTATTGCTGTCAGGTAGGGTTTTGTTAATAAAGGAATTTATATCATTTATATGAGTTAATAGGGGTGTCAATATTAATCGAAATATCTATATATTGCTATTGGTAAGCACTTAAAGTCAATAAATCGATTGATAAATCAGTTTCCGATCAATAGTATCAATTTCAGGTAGGAATATCGATAGTTTCGACAGTTACCATATCATGCGATTGAGTCACAGAAACACGCTCACAAACGTAGCCGAGGGAGAAATTAGAGTAAGCTGCCCTTTCTTAAAGTAATATGACTGAGGGTGACAGTCAAGTGGAGTTTGGGACAAATTTGGGTGGAAAATCGAGTGTTTTGAAGTCTTTTGGCTATAAAGATAAAAAAACAAACTTGACAAGAAACGTGTTGGATGCCGAAAGTCCATCTAAAATGATACACTGAAAACTATCGATAATTATCGCAATAGTTGCTTGCAATATCAATAGTTATCCCAATAGTTTCTTTCAATGTCAATAGTTATCACATTAGTGATTTCCAGACCAATAGTCACCCCTATACATGCTATATGAGTACCAAAATTGTGTCTTCTCTTCTTAGGAATCTCGTGTCCATTATGTGATCGCATCAAGAGAGAAGATCTTCTCAGAATGATATCAGCACCTAGATCATAGATGATTTGTTGAAGGACATTTATAACATATAAGTAACTATATGTATACCGTATATTGCTGTGTATAAAGCGACCCCACGTATAAGACCAAAATTGAACCAAAATCCTGTACTCCGTGTATGAAGCGACCTGGAATGAAGCACATAAAAAGTGCGCACACAAACATCGATACATCAATATTCGTACCACATCCCATTGTTCGATCATACCAAAAGAAATGGCTGCCTGCAAGAAAATCACAATTCGGAAGATTTATTATATTTCTTTGTAGTGGCATAATTTATTTTGTTAATTATTTGGAAGTCCATCAGAAAGTATCACTAAAATTATAACCTTGTTACTCTTTGTCGACCACACTTCTTTACACTACATCTTACAGGACATGTATCTCCAATATATATTGTAATAATGAACTAAAATTAGATTTATAACATGTGACCATTATTTTGTGCATTAGAAAAAACATTGAATATTTCAAGCGATAATCGTCTTGTTGAGACGGTGTTTGCTGAAATTTACATTTTAAAGATATAAAGTTTGGACTACTTTCTCTGCTAAACAACATATAAATTTAATTTAAAAAGTTCTCATTTTCAAAATAATACAAAACATTTTAAACAGAGCTAATTAGACAGTGAGTAGTCTAAATGTATCAATTACACTCATAGGCATGACAGTGATCGTTAATGATAATCTACTGCTGAGGCCTGTCCCTCGGAATATGGTCTCTGATGAAAGTAATAACACTGTGAATAGGGATGATAAATGTAAATGTTGGCCATTTTGATATCATGTGTTCTCTGTGCAAAGTACCTTAGATGAGTTGCTCTCTGTTTTTCTCAGTGAGTGAGTGAGTTTTACACCGCTTTAAGCAATATCACAGCAATATCACGGCAGAGGACACCAGAAATGGGCTTAACACATTATACCAATGTCGGGAATCAAACCCGGGTCTTCGGCGTGATGAGCGAACGCTTTAACCACTAGGCTACCCGACCGCCCCTCTTGGGACACAGACTAAACGCCTTCGGAGTTACTGACAGGTAAAGTGCTGGTAAACAAGGTAAACAACTCCAGAATAAATATATGTTTCCATTCTTGTTTTTGATGAAAGAGCAGACGCGAGTTGTCATATATAGAGGATATTATATGAGTGTTCATGTCAAGCTATGTTTACGACATGAGGAAATACTGGAAATTAGGCACGAGTGTCGTAAATATGACATGAACACTCATGTAATGTTCTATTTATTAGCGAAGAAGATGTCTACATACAGAGATGAATTTTAGTGTTTACCTATAAGGACAGCAAGTTGCAACAGCAGCGCAACCACAATTTGTAGAATGACGTCAACAATCTTCAGCTATGACGTCATTTCTAGCGTGACGTCATTCCAACCTCAACCTCACGTCACAATAAGATTCTAATGACATCAACAATTCCGTCCGGATGACAGAAACACTGTTGTCTCGTGACGTGATATGACCCTTTGGCACATATGATTTTCATGAACCCCGATATATTTGCCCTCGTAGGTAATAAATATAGGTTTTAAAAACCCTGGAATTTAGCACCTTGGATCACACCATCAGTGATATACATGGGAGAAATCAACAAAGGGAGGTAACCCAAGCCCTATGTGATAACAGTATAAACAATAATTCAGCTTTATCATAGCAGCTCAATAACCAACAGCAATTACACTTGTTGCTGCAGAATTGTGTTTAAATACCTTGTTAAATCATTATCAAAATGGACCTCAAGACACATTGTCAAACGGCCCAGGAGAGATTTGGGAGAACCTGTCCTGGTCATGGGAGGTGATAAATGAATTGGGTGGAATTGTAGTTGATTCCGTGTCATCGTATCCCAATTGCGAGGATCAATGGTCATGATGTCGATCACTGCATTGTCTGTTCCAGGCTCGGTTATTTACAGACTGGCGTCAGGAGAAGCTAGATCAAATCGGGCAAATGGAAGCTGCAAGTCCAAGGGTATGCTGCAGGGATGTATCTAGGCATGCTCAGAGGCTGATGTTCATCCTCTGGTCTACAGAAAGTGTTGGCAAAAGTTCCAGATGGGAAATTAGCTAATAGCTAAAAGGCCCTTTTAGGTCACGGGAAATGCCAAATTTCAAATTTATAGAAAGTTTAAAATAATGCAATGAAAATTAATTTGACATGTTCGTGTGACTGACAAATGTATTCTCAATCCTGAATTTTACACATTATCTTTGATCTGCCTCCTCCAAAAATCAGCTTGTGTCATATTCAAATAAGATATTAAAAAAAATCAACAAAAAACTTAAAATCAACCTCTTTCGTACTTATTAGCCTTAACTCTATATGTGGTGTTGCATAATACATGAAATTATGGAAATGAACAAAGTCTGAATTTTTGTTATTGTCATTACATCATTATAACAAAAATTCCCAATTGTGAATAAAATAATGCCTTTTATCCAAATTGCCTGTGACACTTACAGTAGTTGAAAATCCGAGGCTAATCCCTGGACCCCGTTCCACAAAGTTATCTTAGCGCTAAGGTGAACGTAAATCCCTTACTTTAACATAACCTTAAGATAATCGTAGCACTAAGATCGGTTTGTTGAAAAGGGCCCTGATAAAGACAGCATAATATCCAAATATAATGATTCATAAATAAAATAACTGGTTCTCAGGCAATGACTTTTGAAAAAATAGTGCGAGTGGGCGGTGGTTTTTTTTTTGCTTGTTCATGTAACCTGGAAAAGGGCCTCCATTCATAAACAGGCATACAAACTCCTATTGCTGCCATGACCATAACACACAATGCACAGTAAAGCAGTGCACATGTAAAGGGAAGTAACTGCATGCTATATTGGATCACATATGGGAAGACATTTATAAAAAAAGAATTTTAAAAGGAAATAAAAAACGAAAAGTGCAGCAGACTTTATGATGATGCGCTCAGTGCCTGAAAACAAAGACTATAAATATTTTTAGCCATACTAAATCACCTACCTTCTTCTTTGGTGGTGGAAGCGGCTGTTCTTCCTCAGAGTCATCCATGGACAGATCTGAGTTTCCTGAGTATGCCGAATCTTCAGGGCTCCATGGATGAGGTATCCTATCCAATTCGTTGGAATCATATTCATGTTCCAGGATTCCTGTCTGGAGGTCCAGCAGAGACTTGGTTTGTTTTGGCCGACTGTGATCACTGACAACAACAGTTGGAAGATTTAGTTTAAGATGAGGAACATAGGACAAAGAGTCCGACATGGATTGCCGGTTGTGATGCGACTGATTTTGGATCTGCAATAACTTATTGTCTATCACTGAGTCTTCGCTGGGCTCCTCATCTGGGTTATTCATGTCTACTGCTGAGTCTGCATTACTGGATTTGAAGCTGCACACACTCCCGAAGCTACTCCGAGGACTGAGGGGAAGATGCTGAGGAGATGGCTCTTCATCTACTGAAGCTCTGGATAATGAATGATACTGAACATCATCATCCGGTTCCTCCGTAACACAAATAGTCACAGGGGGTTCCTGTGAGTTTATTGGCAAGAAATTGCATATATAAGGTGGGTTCTTTGGTCTGAGCACTGATTCGTTATTGGCTGGCACATTCCCATTGAGTCCATCAATATGGGCTCTGGACAGTTCCTTACGAGTATCATGTTCATATGAAATACTGTGTTTTTGAGCACTATCAATTGTATGTCGTCCCTGACCAGCAGGCATCTTCCTGACATCTCTGTCTCGAACTGTCTGATTCAAATAACTATACTGGTGTTGCTCTGATGCAAGAGTGTGTTTGCTGAGCGGTTTTATTCCACCACAATGTTTTTGAGCCTGTTCAAAGTGTTTCCTATCCGTCTCCTTTGCTTGAAGAACAGACTGTAACCAATTATCTAAACTGTGCATTTCGTCTTGACGATGCAAACTTGACGTCTGCTGTGCATCATCCACAGCAACTTCCTTGTGATAAACCATCTTGTTTTCATCTTCACAATACTGGTTAGGTGTATTTATTGACATTTTGGAAGCCCTTGCTGGGCTCTTGAGCATTTTGTGATGAGATTTCGATTCCCTGTGCCCATGTCCCGCAGCCACTGAATGCTTGGAAGCACTCACCACATCAGTTTTCACATGTGTAGAGCTTTCGGGCAAGAGGAACCTTGAAGATGAGTAGCTACTTGTTTTGTGGCTTGGTGAGGATGAACCAGAACCACCAGATGAAGAAACACTTTTGATCACTGTCCTAGAATTGATAGTGTCTGATGACTGCTGCGATGAAACCGGGGAACAGTTTGAGTATTTTTCAGAAAGCGATTCACCCGAAAATGAGTTTCTTTTTTGGCTTGCCTCAACTGACAGTCTATTTGAGTGTGTAGCTCGGGATGATATTTGTGGTGATGAAGCACTATGAGATCGTTTGTTTCCACCAGTGTGTGGAGATTTCTTTGGTGACCTACCTCTCAGCCCTGCAGTGATGCTGTAATCGACAGGCTGAACTGGATAACACTGTGACCACTGCTCGAACTTGTCCCTCACTGACTGAAAATCATAACCAGTTCTGCTCACATCATTGTGAGCTGTTCTCCTCTTAACACAAATCTGAAACGGTTTAGTCCATACTTCCGAGGGAGCAGGTTTATCAAACTGGTATGATTTCCTGACCTGTTGAATCACTTCCCCTTGCTCCTGACCAGGAGTAGACTGACCTTTGAGGCGACTCTCCATCAACAACCTCTCCCTCTGAACCTGAGTTCGACTTGGAGAGTGATCCTCCCGTTTCAGCCTATCACACATTACTGATCTCTCTCTCTCCACCTGTATGGATTGATTAGGAGAAAGATCCTGTTTCTGTGAACCTGACATTTGTCTCCGAGGTTTACAAGTCTCATGTGTCTGAACATGGAAGATATCTTTTCGAGTGTGTTTTTTCTCAGTGATACCATTTTGTACATTGGAATCACACAAACCTGGTGATGGATTTGTGGACAGGTCGTTCCCTCCCTGTCTTCTTTCAGTAACTGCCATTTGTCTCTGGGGGCTGAACACCTGGTGAATGCGATTGGAAGACAGGTTTTCTTGTTTCCGTAATACTACACTCAATTGTGAACGCAAAGTCAACTCTGGAGACGGATATTCACCTTTGTTCTCAGGAGGATGTGTGGATTTTGAAGCACCCCCTCGAGATTTCCTTGAGGAAAAGTTTTTCTCACTTGACATTTTAGCCACGACTGGTGCTCCATTAAATTATGTTTTCACTGTTTTGAGAATGTCCAAACTTTATCTTGTGTAGACTGAGACGGACATCACCTGAAACATAAACCAATCAGTTTGATACATGCCGATTGTGGTACGTAATGTAATGACAGAGATGAAATATACTCAAAGGAATAAACAAGTGCCTATGTTCTTCTTTACCATATTGTGATATTTTAGAAAAATTCTCTCTTCTTGGCCCAGTTGTCTAAGACACCGCAATTCACTGTGCAGAGTTGCAGCCCTTGGGCTTGCCAGAAAGCTAAGATCATGGGTTTGAATCCTGGTTTGCTCTGATTATGTTTCAAGGTTTGTCAGCGCCATACACATGCCCGTGGGTTTCATCAAACCAGTAAACATCTGGGACCTGCATCACTTCAGACTTTCCTCCCACAAAAAGCTCACACGCCTTTATATAACTGGAATACTGTTCAAAGCGGCATTCAATGTTTTAAAAAATAATTTGTTTTTTATTTTGATGCATAAAATTCAATTTCTGTCTAGCATTTTTTTGTCTTCTTTACTTCTGTGCATCAATTTAAAAGAGAGAAAAGACAACTCAGGAGTGTGTTTCTGTTTTACAACAATGTGCCCTAAAACAGCACGAGTGAGTGAGTATGGCTTTACTCCGCTTTTAGCAATATTCCAGCAATATCATGGGGGGTGGGACACCAGAAATAGGCTTCACACATTGTACCCATGTCGGGATTCGAACCCGGGTCTTCGGCTTGACAAGCGAACGCTTTAACCATTAGGCTACCCGACCGCCCCTAGAACAGCACGAAGCTGACCTGGCCTGTCTTGATAAGAGTATTGTTGTGCACACAGGTTGGTTTGGTTTGTTGTTTAACGCCGCACTCAGCAATATTCCAGCTATATAACGGCGGTCTGTAAATAACCCAGTCTGGACCAGACAATACAGTGATTGATATCATGAGCATCGAGCCACACAATTGGGGTCGATGACATGCACCAACCAAGTCAGCGAGCCTGACCACCCGATCCCTCTAGTCACCTCTTACGACAAGCATAGTCACCTTTTACAGCATGCATGGGTTTCTGAAGACCTACTCTAACCCGGAATGTTCACGGGTCATCAGCTTGAAGTGGGAGGAAAGCCTGATGTGATGCAGACTTACAAGATTACCATTTCAGCTACTGATAAATTTCTTTGAACACAGTTACCACAGTTGTCGCAAACAATTCACAATTCAAGTATTTGTCTGGTACAGTGACTTTATGAACGCAATATTGTTCAGAAATAAGAATACAGAAAATCCTACAATGAACTACTCTATTCAAGAGTAAAAGTAGTTCCCCATAAATTGAACATTTTACAATAAATTGTATATGTATATTCATAGCCTATCTCACACAATGCATTTCTCCGTCTTGTTTCGATCTTGGTGCGAGGTGAGGTGAGGTGAGGTGAGGTGAGGTGAGGTGAAATGGGGTTTTACGTCGCATTCAAGATTATTGCACTGGCAGTATAGTGGGACAATACCCTGATGCATCGGTGGATCGCCATTTTTTACTTCTCGATACAAGTATCGCGCTAAGTGAAAAATATCAATTCTTACCTTTAATGTTTGCTTAAATAACAATTACACTAAACACTAATTAGTAGTGAAAATTGGTAGTGAAATTGTAAATATCGTCTCAGCCCTATTAGTAGCGACATGCATGCACATATATGTGTGTGTGGCTGCTTGTGCTAGTCCTGACTAACGCCGACTTCCAAGTGCTAGCCCACGGAGATGCCATGCCATAGTTTGGCATGAATATCCAGACACAGACACAGTATTCTGATTCACTGACCCTTAACGCGGAGCACCAGGCAGGGTTTAATGTGTTTTGGTATGACGCGATCAGGGATCTAACCCCTGACCTTCTGCTCTTCGAGCACCACTAGACCACGGAGGCTGTCAGTCCAAATAAATCAATGTTCAGACAATCCATGTCACATTGTCATCACCCATCACTAAGTTTAGATTAAAACAAGGAAATCTCCATCATTAATAAGCATAAGGCATCACACAGAGGTTTCAAATCACAATAACCACTTCTGATCCATGAGCATTTAACGCCGAAAATACCATGTCAACAAATCTGTGCAGAAATACGTAAGTCAATCATGTTATCACACTGTCTGGATATAAAAAGGTTAGTTGTATATCTGGATTTATGTTTGCAATCCATTTCATTAATTTTATTCAAAATTTCATTCAACATTGTTTACATTAATTTAGGCAAAATCATCTTTCAACTGACTGGTACATCACACCAACTCATCATTATTAACGTCAACCACGTTCAGAATACTACTATTAATGCCTTGAAATGAACCTAACTTGACAGAATTGATACATATCTCGAATTGATACATATCTCATATATCACACGTCGACTGCAGAAAACCTCTAACGGTGACTCATCCAACTGTTCTATTAGGCAATATGTCATGTCAAAATAAAAAAGTGCATTTAGTGTAGATGGACTTTTGTATTTGCTTTGTAAAAAAAGCAGCCTAAATGGTGAATGGTCAAGTTGGTCCACACATAAAACAATCTGGCAATAGCACTCAGCTGTACGAAAGTGCTATGTTTATGGTTATTATGATTTCAAATATATATAACAAAAGCTGCAACAAAAATAAGTAGGTGCTGGAACATATTATTCCTTATAAAATAATTGTTTCAGATAAAATTTCTTCTGATCATTGCATCAAAATCCTTTACATTATATCACTGGGTATTTTTTCACTGAATCACCAGTAGATCTGGGTGAAAATGTCAGTTCAGTTTGTTGCTCGTATTTCTGGCTTAGTTTACGAGAAGTCGCTATGTGGCTGAAATAATGTTGATGTGACGTTCAATTTTAATTCACTCACTAGTTTACGAGAAAACAGACACTGTAATCTTTATCTCATATGAAACAATGCCCAGCAGAACAGGAAATGCAATTTAAATGGTATTCATCATGTCCAGTGACGTATTATCTCAAATTTCACTAGTCACAACACCTAACACCACCGATTTCCTCAAGCCTTTATAACTAATAGTACTATTAGTAGTTTGCTTGTGTGGCTGTAAATTAACTGTGACAGTTCAAGGACAGCCAACACTTTAAATGTAAAAGTGATTCTGGAGATCCAGCTGGGGCTTAGCGTCTGCAACATAAGCTGTCAATAGTGGAGGCAATTATTCTCAATCAGATCCTCTTTAACTCTGCTTTCTGTCTCACCACAGCCAAACTGGAAACCACATAGCAACAAAATATTGATGAACACTATATAGACTATGTCTGTATGATAATTCTGAGCTCTAGATAAGCTTGAAATTTTGTTTTGACCCGTTAGCAGCGTCTGCTTTTGACGACCTCTTTGGGAAGCCTTTTTGTTTACAAAACCTAGCATTGTGAGAAAGACCTTGGCGCTATTTTTAGAAGCACCAATCAGCGACTGTTTAAGGTATATTAAACTATGTCTAGCGGCACATATGAGTTTGTTTGTCACACATGTTTTGCTGAATGTAACAATCGGTAAATGAATTTTGCGATTGGCTTATACACAATCGTTTTATCTAACAGTTGTAATATACGCATTTGTTTTATTTCAATAGCGTATTTATAGATTTTGTTGCGTATTTGACACACTAGGGATTTGATTTGTCTGCATATTTCAGTTTATATAATGCGTATTTTATGCAAATAGGCAGCATAATGAGAGCTCTGATAACCTACATAAATCAAAGGCAGTTAGAGTACAGGTGACCTTTCTTTATCTACCTGTTGTGAGGTTTTACTTTCAAAGTAAAACCCATTAAGATGTTTTACTTTCAAAGTAAAACCTATTATGAGGTGTTTTTTTCGTTCTGGAGGTTTTACTTTAAATGTAAAACCTCAAATCCCAGGTTTAACCAAGTAACTGAAAAAACAACAACAAGTAGCAATTCAAAATTTTAATTCAATTAAAATTGAATGTTAGGTGTACAGTTCCGCGTGGACATTTAAAAGCGACCTCACTTCAGAGTCTCTGGTGAAAGGACAGCGAGGTTTCAAAACAAATGCTTTTAAACAAGTGCTTATCAATGCTGCAAAATTTGCATGTGCAGTTACTGCTAGCCGTTACGTCACAACTACCTTTGTGTAGCAATTGGATTGTTTAAAGTCGAAAATCTTGTAAAGCAAAAAACACCTTAAAAATTTACGAATTTTCATTTTGAAAAGTTTAAAAGAAGTGGAATATTGCAACACAAACATTTAGAAACCAAAGATTTCACTTTCATTTAAAAGTAAGTATTTTAGTTGTGTTTTGTTGTTGACACATCCAAGTGCTCTTGACCGCCTGGCAAGACAGCGAATTTCACGTACAAGTTATGATATCACGTCTTCAAGGAAGCGCTATAATGAAGCGCCTCATTTATAGATGCTCGTTATAACATTTAATCAATTTAGACAGTTTATATGTATGGAAAAACACTTTCCTTCGGTTTTGGTAAACAGAGCATGCCCTGGGGGTCGGGGAAAAACGTTGTGAGCGTGTTTTCTCCAATACGTATGAGTCAGAAAGAAATGCGAACATCACTGACTTGTATTGTAACTCAAGATAAGTCTGGCCATTAAACAATATATCATGTGACTAGCCAAGGGTCCAGGTAGTCCTGTTTGTACCTGGGTCCTACTCAGTACCCACCCAACCCTAGTACCCGAGTTACCCATCCCAGCCCTACTAAAACCCCATTCAGGAAAACACAAAATTCCACCTAACTCTTTGATGGATATGAAAGACAACACAACAAATCAGTACCAAAAACAATGATTAACTTTCTTACTACTTGATCAATTGTATTGTGTATATACTTAGCGTTATTATTCAGGGGGCATGCAGATAATAGGAGAAAAATGTATATCAGTTGCATCTGGAATGAACCCTTTTATACCCCCCATAGACTGTAACGTATGGGAAAACACGCTCACGAGGTTTTGGTAGACAGAGCATGCCCTGGGGAGAGGGAAAAACCAAGGGGGCGAAAAACAACATTTATCAACATTTTTATGTTTCGAACATACTTTCCATGAACCTTAGGAAACGAGCGTAAAATATCTGTTGCTGGTGTACGGATCTTGAAAAGGACATTCTAAAAACCAGTGAGGCTTATCAACACCTCTGTAGCCTCGTGGTCCACTCAGTGGGCTACAAATATGAAGGTTGCGAGTTCGATCCTCGGGAATATAAAGAAAACATTTGTCATTTGATTTTACATTTCATTACATGTTACAATATGAACGGAAGTTATATTAATAAAATACCCAGGACATTATATAATATCCCTGGGATATTATATAAAATCTCAGGGACATTACAACGTCCATGTTTATGAGATTTAACCAGACTGGAAAGTAAAACCTCACAACAGGTTTTAATGCCTATAGAAAGAAGTCTCTTACTTAATAGCGATCCCAATGAATAGGTTTATAATTGTCATTCATTGCACCTGCATGGGCTAAACCATTGTTTGTGTTTAGGCGTGTTTGGGGAAGCTTTTTCCATCACCTAACTTTGAACTTTTCAATGTTTTTCATAGCCGTTGTTTATTTTTCTAGTTTCATAAAGCATCCAATCAGTGTGACATAGGCATAAACAACATGTTCTTCAACTGTCAATGACATTGTCACCATACTCAGACCCTTTGCATATGTTCATGTTTGACAACCTACATACCTCGGTGACCCTTAGAGAATTATGACCCTGGGTATAGTCTTTGTTCACTACAAAACAGAAAAAAGCCTTCTTGTACAAAAGACAATACATGCAGTGTACAAAATACGGCTGGTATGGGTAACTTGGTTACAAGGGTCGGGTGGGTCCTCAGTCGGACAGGGGTACCCACAGGACTACCCGGACAAAACAGAAAAAAGCCCTCTTGTACAAAAGACAATAACGTATTTTCTAGAATTAGCTAGGCAAGTTCAGGGTCAGACTGCACCGGCCTCACGGGTAACGTGATCAGTCAAGTTGATGTAAATTGTGTATATTTTTAAGCCATCAAAGACTATTATTATATATGAATGTTAGATATTTTTCATGTTTCCTAGGAGTATGATTAGTAGTTAATTAGTCAATCAATTCATCTAAGTTCCACGTTCAATGGTTTATATTTGTCGGCATGTTAAGCCAGGATGAGTTATCTTCCTTCCGCTAAGGGTGCTGAGAGTTTCAAGATGGCTGCGCCCATGTGTAAACAAGTGTTTTCATCTCTTTTAACTGTTTTTGGCATGTGTAGGAAGGAAGCTGTTCTGTATTTGGAATTATATTTAATTCACAGTAGTATACCAAGGAATAAGCTTAAATATTCATGCATCTAGCGATAATTGCAAGGAATTTCTGGAAATAGTATCTCATAGTCATGATAAACAATAACAGCCTGTGTGAAATGGGTCATCTCCTGTCAGAATCTGTTAATTGTTTTAGTTTTGAAATTTATTGTTAAGCACAAAAGTGTTGTTTAAATATTACTTTTTATACAAACAAGATAATCAATAATCAAGTTGACATTGGAATATTAAAGTAACTGCATAAGACTGAATCAGTATTGTTACCTTGTATGTAACAACAGCAGTTAAGCATTACAAAGATGCATATTCAGTGTCTTGATGATCATTAATATGCCAGTCATTTCTGGATTATTTTGTTCTGTAATACACAGTGGTTGTTCCAATTGAATTGTAGTTACTTTGTAGTTCTTTATAGTACCATTCGGTAATTGCCATGTGCTCTTGGTGCAGAGTTGTTTGTACTTTCATTAAGTAAATATACCCCTAGACAACAAGCAATGAAAGTATATAGATTGTAGTACACACTACACAATGTTATCAACATGTAACCAATTATTTGTGTAACCATTGAGTGATACATATGTTGAAGGATCTTGGCCTCCATGAGACTCGCCATTTTTGACAGTAAAGCACCGAGTGAACATCAGCTATTATCTTTGCGTTATTCTTCCCCACAGGTTCGTGGCTGCATCTCACCTTGCTTCCCGGCAAGTGTAACAATTTTGGGGGCTCGTCCGGGATGCGAGATGACTATGTCCCACACTCAAGGGGTAGAACGTTACCGAGGTCGCTGATGGTGAAACGGGACTGCAAGAGATCCATCAACTTTGGAGAAGGGGATGGGAGCCATGTTTGACGTTGTCCATGTCTAGAGTTCCTGAGTCTCGTAGGCAGGATGAAATAATTGGTAACCATGGCAGATGAGGCCATATACAGAGCCAAGGGACTGCTGTATCGACTATCCAAGGAACAACTTTGTCATCTTGCACTGACACTACAGATACAAATCAGCAAACCTGAGAAACTGACCTCACCTGACCTGTTTAACATACTTGAGGAGTTCATCGCAAATGCTGCAAAGTTACGCCAGTCTAGCACGGCAGATTACCACTGGGTTGGAGAAGGGGTACAGTGAGAGGGAAGTGGTGGATGGGGTTATACGGGTTGTTGAGCCTTCCAGTTCACTACGACACTATCTAGATGGTAGGGCAGACATCTCTTTAAATACACTGAAGGGAATCCTCAGAGATCGCACTTCAAGGAGAGTAGTGTCACAGACTTGTACTCCAAGTTAGGGCGTTTAGCCCAGGGCCCCACTGAGGAATCCCAAATCTATCTACTTAGGGCCCTGGACCTTAAACAGAAGATCCTGTTTGCTAGTAAAGAAGAAAACACAAATGCGAATGAGACTCTTGTACAGAATATGTTCATACAGTCGCTGAATTCTAGCTTCACAGATGAGACTGTGCATGCTGAGATGCGCTGTTTCACAGAAAATCGTGTTGTGTCCGATGAGGAGCTGATCCAGAGACTAGGGAAGTTGATTATTGATGGGAATGAACGAAAACAGAAAACGACTTCTAAGAAAACTGGACAGAGTGGCAAGGTCAACAAAGTTGATGGTTCCGTTGGTGAAGCAGACAAGAAAATTCCTGAGGTTGAGCAGTTGAGAGCAGAAGTTGCTACTCTGCGAGAGAAGCTCAAGTCACGACCATCACAAGTACAATCACAAACTTCAGCTAAACCAAGATTCAGAGTGTGTCCAAACTGTAAAGAGGGAGAGATGTGCAAACATTGCTGGAAGTGTGGAAGTGCTAATCACATCACCATCGGTTGCAGAACCAGCAAGCAGGGAAACGGACAGAGGTCACTTCAGCAAGGGGACCTGTAGTGACCGAGCCATTAGAGGAAGAGATCCCAAGATGCTTGATGTGCACACAGGAGGTGAAACAAAAGTCAAACATGTGTTCTGGTTGTCATACTGCTACGTACTGATCCATTGCTTACCAAAGGCGACATTGGGCGCAACACAGAAGCATTTGTCAGGCAATCAGGAAAGTTGCTTTGGGTTGTTCAACTCAGGACTCACAGGTGCCAACCTCATCAAGGAATGACATGGAAAGGCAGAAGGGGAAGGGATGTTATCTATCGCCAAAGCAGAAGAAGACCATGGTTTCTCTTGTGGGGGAAGTATGCGAGATGGATGTTTACCTCAACGGGTCTCAAACTAAGGTGTTGTGGGACACATGTGCACAAGTCAGCCTTGCTCGAGACTCTTGGCTTATGAACCATTTCCCGAACATTCCTGTTAAACCAATTTCAGATTTAATTAATACTGATTTGCAGGTATCAGATCTGGGCAATAGCACAATTCCATACTCTGGGTTTGTTGAATTAGATCTTAAGGTTAAGCCTACAGATGATCATGTGTTAACTGTACCTTTTCTTGTCACAGATTCAGATGATGTGACACAGCCTTTAGTGGGTTACAATGTAATTAAAGTGTATGTTTCAGGTGTTAAGGACTCCAGCTGGGTTAATGTTGTGAAATCCACAATCCCAGGTGTTAGTTCCACAGGGGCATCAATGGTTGTGCGTTTGCTAAAAACAGAATCCCAACCACTTTGTTCCATCAAGACAGGTAGAAAGAACATCCACGTGCCAAAGGAAAGTACTGTAATTCTGAAGTGCACAGCTAGAGTGTGTGAGGTGACAGGGGAAGGTTTGTTTGTACCCTACCCTGAGTTCCCGATAGTAGATATGGTCATACACAGAACTTCCCTTGGAGAGGTACAACCAGTTCAGTCAGTAATACCACTTGTGCGGAAGGAAGACAGCACAGATAAACAGCAGCAGTCTGAATCTGCAGCACCAGGAAGTGATGAAACTTGGGATCACCTGTTGACCTGGACCATCGTGATGAGCAGCAACAGGAGAAAGTAAGATCGGTCCTTCATGAAAACTGTCAGGTATTTTCAAAGTCTGATGATGATGTTGGGGATGTTCCTTCTCTAGAATTGGAAATCAACTTAAAGGATGACTCACCCATTAGAAAAACCTACATATCAATACCACCACCCCTGCACAAGGAAGTGAAGGATTATGTGACCGACTTGATTAGAAAGGGATGGGTATCTTAATCATCTTCCTCTTACTCTAGTCCAGTTGTGTGTGTACGAAAAAAGGATGGCAGCCTGAGACTATGCGTGGATTATCGCCAGCTAAATCGTCAAAGTTTTGTCGAGTGACAGCCAATTCCAAGAATCCAAGATTCTCTAAATACTTTGCGAGGAAAACAGTGGTTCACACTCCTTGACCAGGGGAAAGCCTATCATCAGGGCTATGTAAGAGAAAAGGATCGTCATCTGACAGCATTCATTACTCGTCCGGTTTGTACCAATGGAATCATATTCCTTTTGGTATATCACAGGCACCAGGATGCTTCCAGCACTTCATGGAGGATTGTCTGGAAGAACTGAGAGACGAAATATGTCTGCCTTATTTAGACGATGTTTTGGTGTTTAGTGAAAATTTTAATGACCATGTTGAACACCTAAGAACAGTATTACAGAGACTGACGTCAAAGGGTATAAAGTTGAAACCACGTGCAAACTTTTTAAACGGGAGGTCAGATATCTTGGCCACTTGGTTTCTGCTGCTGGGTACAGGATGAACCCAGCTGATAGACAAGCTGTGCTTGACCTGAAGAATAGGAAACCCTGTACAGTAGGGGAGGTGAGACAGCTACTGGGATTCATAGGGTACTACAGAAAATACATTCCAGATTTTTCACGGCGGGCGAAACCAGTGTATGATCTCCTAAAGGCAGACACAAAGGGATCAAAGGGAAAACAATCAAGGAGGAAAGGAGTTCTACAAGGTCAGGCTGCAAGTAACCAGCATGTTCAGTGGGAGGAGATACATCGGACCACAGTGGATGAACTGGTTGACTTCCTTCTGGCTGATAAGATTATGACCTATCCTGATTATAATGAGCCATTTATTCTTCATGTGGATGCATCTCAAGAGGGTCTTGGTGCCATTCTTTACCAAGAACATGGGGGTGCATATGGATCAAGGACATTGAGCATGGGGGTGCATATGGATCAAGGACATTGAGCCCTGCAGAAAAGAATTACCATCTTCATTCAGGGAAGTTGGAGTTTCTCGCCTTAAAATGGACCATAACAGATAAGTTTAGAGACTACCTTTACTATGCTTTACGGATAACAATCCTTTGACTTATATACTGTCATCTGCAAGATTGGACAGCACAAAGCACAGATGGGTGTCAGAGTTGGCGGAATTCAACTTCACCATTCACTACAAACCAGGGCCAGCCAATAAAGATGCTGATGGATTGTCGCGCATGCCACTGGACATCAATCAAGTTGTGAAAGGTAATACAGAGGAGATATCCCCTAACAGTTTGGAGACAGTGTGCAAGTAAACTTTTGCTTCATTTGTTGCGGACCATGAGTGGGCTACAGCCTTTGGAACTAGTGCAAGAGAAGTAGAGCAGGAGCTGGGAAAGGTAATTCCAGTCGTGAGTTCAATAGACCCCGAGGAGTTCAAGAGCAGGATGTTGGCATAAAACGGGGAAGAGACTATCTCAAGAAAAACCGTAAACCCATGCGTTTTGAGAGGAGAGGAGAGCCACCAGAGACAAGAGCCTTGGTACACGAATGGAGCAAGTTGTACTTCAATGAGGATCAGATCTTGTGCAGGAAGACTCACCTGCCTGAAGGCCTTTTTAGATCACAGATTGTCATGCCAGAACAATATCGCAAGTTTGTTCTGAAGGAGCTGCATAACAACATGGGACACTTGGGCATAGATCGTGTTATAGCACTGGTTAGAGATCGCTTTTTCTGGCCACACATGGCTAGTGACATCGAACATTACATTACTCAAGAGTGTACTTGCCTGAAAGACAAGAAGCCAATGAGACAAGCTAATGCTCCCTTGAAGCCTATTATAACAACTTCACCTTTTGAACTTATTTCCATTGACTTCCTTCATCTTGAAAAATCACATGGCGGTTATGAATATATACTTGTTGTAATGGACCATTATACACTTTATGCGCAAGCATATGCAACCACCAACAAGTCTGGAAGAACTGCTGCTGACAGACTGTTCAATGATTTCTTCCTGAAATTTGGGTTCCCTACCCGTTTGCATCACGATCAAGGGCAGGAGTTTGAGAATAAACTTTTCCATCAACTCCAGAAGAGTACAGGCATTGCCAGATCCTGAACCACTCCCTATCACCCAGAGGGAAACTGACAAGTAGAGAGATTTAACCGCACTCTACTCTCAATGTTGAGGACACTGTCCAGTGATCATAAGGCTGAATGGAAAAGTCATCTAAACAAAGTTGTCCACGCTTATAATTGCACAATACATGACTTAACAGGCTACTCCCCTTTTTACTTGCCCTTTGGGGGACACCTGCATCTGCCCATCGACTTGATGTTTAAGACTGGGAAAACTGTTTCTGAGGCTGACAAGCAAAATTACGTTAAGAGATGGAGGGAGTGCATGGCGGAAGCCTACAGAAATGCGTCAGAGAGAACACAACAGAAGTCTGAGAAAGCAAGGAGGGCACATGACCGTCGTGGAGTGAGTGCTGTTCTTGAGCCTGGTGACAGAATTTTGGTGCGGAATTATACAGAAAGGGGTGGTCCAGGTAAACTGCAGTCCTACTGGGAAGAGCGCATCTACCAAGTTGTTAAGAGGGTAGGTAACGACACCCCAGTATATGAGGTTAAGCCTCTCCAAGGACCAGGTAAGCTTCGAACACTTCATCGAAACATGTTGATGCCCTGCAATAGTCTTCCTCTACAGCCCTAAAATTTGAATCTGAGAAACAGAACAACCAAGGGCAAACAGACAGCGGATAGCTGACATTTCAAAAGAAACTGATCAAATATCTGACGGTGACTCGGTCGACGAATATGAACCTGTATTTCATACACATCCTTTGCACGAGATCAACAACACTGGGGGTGATCATGACGGCACAGTGGGTGATGAAACAGTTCCACCAGAAATGGAGAATAATGACAGAGTGGACAGTTACTCCACAGATGACAATCAACCAGTAGAGGCTGACGACAACCAGCATTTGGGCTCTGATAATGGAGATCAGTTAGTGACAGATGGAGACATTACACAGTCAGAGACTGCTATTGATGAGTGCGTACCCAAAACTCCAATTAATGAGGTGCAGACCTCACCAGTCAGTTATCATTCCTCACATCTACAGCGTCGTCCACCAGCACGATTCCAGTATGACTTGTTAGGTCAACCCTCTTACTCAGTTAATGTAGTGAAAGCATGGTCCTATTTCCCAGAAATGGTAACTATGATGTCTCCTGTGTATTGTTACCTCGTTCCAGTAGTGAGTGAGTGAGTTGGGTTTAACACCGCTTTTAACAGTATTCCAGTCATATCGCGGCATGTCAGCTTAATGTGGGAGGAAAGCCCGAAGTGATGCAGGTCTCAGACGTTTACCACTTCCTTGAAACCCACGAGCACGGGTATGGTGCTGACAAACCTAGAAACATAATTGGGGCGAACCGGGATTCGACCCCACAATCATAGGTTTCTGGCGTGCCCAAGGGACGCAAGTCTGCACAGCGAATCGCGGCGCCTTAGACGACTGGGCCACCCGTGCCCCCCCTCGTTCCAGTAACATACTACTAGTGTGAAAGAAGTATGATTGAACTCTTTGATGAAGAACTATTCACCGATCTCCTGTATGTTTCTAGTATTTACGAAGTGCCATGTGCCAAAGGAATTTTCATGTGATAAGGAATTTTACCTAGTTGATTCTGCCTTGTGATGTGACTGAGATAAAAGTACAATTCCAAGTATTGATTTATTAGTACCTAGTATTGTTGTGTATCTCATCTGACTGATTGAAGAAGAGATGTGGGGGGATGAATCAACTAGAATAATTAGCTGGCAGTGTGTACAGCATTGAAATATGAGCTACAATGTACTCTGGGTTTAGCCCAGGTAGAGTTGTGATTAATATGGACTGGCCATCCATGTTTCTACACTTATCTGATTTTCTGTACAGTGTGTATAGAGTGAAGACTTGATCTTCAAAGCAACTTTCCGAATAGCGTCAGAACATTATTAATGTTCCCCTAGGAAGTGCTATATTGTGTCTTGTGGAAGACATTGAAAGGTTGTATATGTGGTTTCAGGAGTTATTTAAGAATCTTGTATTAGATTGAATGCATCTTGTTTGACTTTTAGTCACTGGTTGTTCATGATTAGTTAAATGTCGAGTCGACATTTGTTTTCCCGGGGAGAGTGTAACATGTGGTAAATTGCTTTATTTTAATGTTGCATTTAAAAAGGGGGGCCCACAAAATCTAATAGTTCGTCACTCAGTTACTGCAGCTTTGGCATTCTTTATCGTGTCAACCATGGTCAAAGGGGAAGCAACTCTAAGTAAGCACGTCCTTATATGGTATTTCAGCTAAGGGGTTCCCATCTTTGCCTTCATGAGACTCGCCATTTTTGACAGTAAAGCACCGAGTGAACATCAGCTATTAGCTTTGCGTTATTCTTCCCCACAGTTAATTACCACATCAGTATACATACATAAACATTTATTATATGTCCAAGGTTCTATATATGTAGGTGATAGGTTTGTACAAATTGTGAAAGCGCTAGAATTAGCTAGGCAAGTTCAGGGTCAGACTGCACCGGCCTCACAGGTAAAGTTGATGTAAATTGTGTATATTTTTAAGCCATCAAAGTCTATTATTATATATGAATGTTAGATATTTTTGATGTTTCCCAGGAATATGATTAGTAGTTAATGAGTCAATCAATTCATCTAAGTTCCACGTTCAATGGTTTATATTAGTCGGCATGTTAAGCCAGGATGAGTTATCTTCCTTCCGCTAAGGGCGCTGAGAGTTTCAAGATGGCTGCGCCCATGTGTAAACAATTGCTTCGAGTGTTTTCATCTCTTTTAACTGTTTTTGGCATGTGTAGGAAGGAAGCTGTTCTGTATTTGGAATTATATTTAATTGACAGTAGTATACCAAGGAATAAGCTTAAATATTCATGCATCTAGCGATAATTGCAAGGAATTTCTGGAAATAGTATCTCATCGTCATGATAAAAAATAACAGCCTGTGTGAAATGGGTCATCTCCTGTCAGAATCTGTTAATTGTTTTACTTTTGAAATTTATTGTTAAGCACAAAAGTGTTGTTTAAATATTACTTTTTATACAAACAAGATAATCAATAATCAAGTTGACATTGGAATATTAAAGTAACTGCATAAGACTGAATCAGTCACCTGACTGCCAATCCCTTAAGTAACCTGTTATGACCAGAATAAAATGTTGGGAGCCCACAAGGTTATTTGTTATTGCATATGAACCAGTTATGTGGTAAACTAATATAACAGTTTTACCTCTTGTAAATCATGAAAAAGTCTCCTTTTCTGTGTGTTTTGTAAGTTTCTCATTCAGCCAGCATAAATAGAGAAAATGATCCTCATACATTTCCTGCCAGTATTAACAGCATAATCTCAACAAATGTACGAATCCACAGAGCTGGAGATAGTCGTTTGGGGCTTGAAGCCACTTCCAACATCATTACAGTATTTTCAATGCAGGACTAAGATAATGAGGATATCTGACACTGTCATCCTGCTAATTGTCCCCTTGTTGCTTATTCCATAGTGAGGCATTAAGGTCATGAATCAGCTCCAGCATATGTCTGTCCACTAGACGAAAAAGGGTCCCTTGGTTATTATTGAGGCCTTGGCAAAAAGGACTATTTTATCCAGTAACGAGCGAAGCCCTTCTTGTCTGTTGAAGTGACTCCATGATAAATGTCGTGAAGGAGTGGTATTTTTCTGTCACATGTCAATGTTTGACATTAACGCTAGGCAATAAAGTCTTACTTTACACAAAGCAGTATTCTATTGCCATTTTTATGTTTAACTCTTACAATGAACCGTATCTGCAGGACAGTGTTTCTGGGTCATCTCACAAAATAGGAAACCGATGAGGACCCTCATGTAATCTTGCTTTACATGGTGTGGAGAAAATGGGGACAAAAGTCTCCCCTTCATAATTAACATGCATAACGCTTTGTATACTTCATTATCTTATGAAAGAATATGTTGTTGTTTCTAAACGTGAAGTTTTCCATCATCTTTTGCGAATATTGTTGATGGATTAATTAATATGTATGATCGAAATTCTAAGTTTAATTACATGAACATGTGCACTATAAGGACTTTGAGAAACAAGCGTCAGAGCATTTGCAGTTCCTGCCCAGAGTGTGCAAACATACATCCATGGGTTAAAATCATGCATACATACATCTACATGTAGACATCCAAGGTTTGAAATCGTGTACACCAGGGGTCCGGAAAATATAAAATCCCAATCGGACATTTGCATTTAGGCCACGCCCCCTTCAAATAGAGTATTTTAGTACAACTTTTCACACACATTACAAGTTGTTATGTATTCATAATATAACCAATTATGAATTGTTTTAATTTAAATTGTTTAATTCACCGGACAATTAATAACAAATAATATCATTTTAGATATACATGGAAAACATACGTTTGTTTCTGTTATAATAACGATCTGTTAACGTAGTGAATGGTCTAATTAATATTCATGAGTCTTCTCAAGTGTACGCGTTGTAACATTTGGATCGAGACTATTATCCCATATTTGGTTATCACGTGACCTCACAGAATAAAAGTTTTTTTAAATAACTAAAGATTATTTAAAAACAAGATAGATAATATAATCACAAATACTAAAATATCTTTGATAGCAATAGTTATTTGAACAATTTTTTCATCTGTCCTTAATTATTGACCATAAAAAAAAATGACTATTGTTCGTCAGAGAAAGCAAAATGGCGGTCAATCAAGATTCAATATACGACTAGCTACTGAAAACAATAAAATCTGCAAATCCTCATTGTATGTCAACCAAGTAAAAGTCGTTAGCCACGACTTACAAAATGATCGTCCAGACTTTGAGGGTTTGGCAGATCCGCTCGACTGATCTGCATCGGTCGACTGGCTGTCATCACGCTTTTGCTTCTTGTCTGAGGTTACGTATCGTAGCATTGTGAGGATAATGAGGTACATCGATGATGCAAGGTATTTATGTACAGTTGTAAACACCTTTCACTCAAATTAACAAGATGTTCTCAGTAATTAATAGACGATTAATCAGTGTCAACTCAGTTTATTGCCTATTACAGTGATTGACCGATTGGACTAGCATGTAGGTACGATGTATTTTTACAGCAATCAGTGTAGATTATCTTCATTGTGTTACAACTGCAGACAGAAACTGCTCAGTCCTAACTGTTGATCATGTCCTTTCAAAATTTAAGAATGTCCGGACAATACTTTTAAAATGTCCGGACAGAAAAATTTAAATGTCCGGTAAGCAATATTTTAAACTGGACATTTGAGATTCCCAATCGGACATGTCCGGCGCATATGACGATTTCCGGACACCTACATTCAAAAAGGTTCAAATCATGCACCCATACACCCAAAGGTTCAAATCATGCACACATCCAACTACAATTAAAGCTGATCTGAACTCCCATACAGATGACCTGAACTACACATACAGATGATCTGAACTACACATACAGATGACCTGAACTACACATACAGATGACTTGAACTACACATACAGATGACCTGAACTACACATACAGATGACCTGAACTACACATACAGATGACTTGAACTACACATACAGATGACCTGAACTACACATACAGATGATCTGAACTACACATACAGATGACCTGAACTACACATACAGATGACTTGAACTACACATACAGATGATCTGAACTACACATACAGATGACCTGAACTACACATACAGATGACCTGAACTACACATACAGATGACCTGAACTACACATACAGATGATCTGAACTACACATACAGATGATCTGAACTACACATAAAGATGACCTGAACTACACATACAGATGACCTGAACAACATATACAGATGACCTGAACTACACATACAGATGACCTGAACTACACATACAGATGACCTGAACTACACATACAGATGATCTGAACAACACATACAGATGACCTGAACTACACATACAGATGACCTGAACAACATATACAGATGACCTGAACTACACATACAGATGATCTGAACTACACATACAGATGACCTGAACTACACATACAGATGATCTGAACAACACATACAGATGACCTGAACTACACATACAGATGATCTGAACTACACATACAGATGACCTGAACTACACATACAGATGATCTGAACTACACATACAGATGATCTGAACTACACATACAGATGATCTGAACTACACATACAGATGACCTGAACTACACATACAGATGATCTGAACTACACATACAGATGATCTGAACTACACATACAGATGACCTGAACTACACATACAGATGACCTGAACTACACATACAGATGATCTGAACAACACATACAGATGATCTGAACTACACATACAGATGATCTGAACAACACATACAGATGATCTGAACTACACATACAGATGATCTGAACTACACATACAGATGATCTGAACTACACATACAGATGACCTGAACTACACATACAGATGATCTGAACTACACATACAGATGATCTGAACAACACATACAGATGATCTGAACAACACATACAGATGATCTGAACTACACATACAGATGATCTGAACTACACATACAGATGATCTGAACTACACATACAGATGACCTGAACTACACATACAGATGACCTGAACAACACATACAGATGATCTGAACAACACATACAGATGACCTGAACTACACATACAGATGACCTGAACAACACATACAGATGACCTGAACTACACATACAGATGACCTGAACTACACATACAGATGACCTGAACAACACATACAGATGACCTGAACTACACATACAGATGACCTGAACTACACATACAGATGACCTGAACAACACATACAGATGACCTGAGCTACACATACAGATGACCTGAACTACACATACAGATGACCTGAACTACACATACAGATGATCTGAACTACAGATAATGAACTACAACAATCATAACAAATGCCTCCAACCCAAAAAAACTGAGAAAAATGAAAAAAAAGAAAAAATGTGGTGAAAAATATTTTAGTACTGCCATCCCCCAAAACTTTTGTGTCAGAATTAAAAATTATATTTCTAGAATCTTGCAATGCAGTAATGATACAGCTTTGCCATGAAGAATCAATACTTTGCAGAAGGAATTGCTTCAGCGATGTTTAACGTGATCATGCAGTGTTGACAGTAATGGGGAGGAACTCCTGCCACATTCATTTAAGCCATATATACTACAGTAGAACATGGATATAACAAACTACAAGGGGCAAGAGAAATCAGTTCATTACATCTGTTGTTCGTTATACACGTTTTCGCTTTTCGTAATCGTACTCAATGTTGATTTTGGAATGTCTTTCTTGGTTTTTATGCGAGCATCAACAGCATTTATGATTCTCAATTTTGTGTGTAAACTGATAGCTTCCTCTTACTTTTGCCCGCCATGATAGCATATGCAAGTGAACTGACACTTGGACACAATCTCGTAAAATATATATGTTTAATGTTTGTTTTACAGACAAGATTACAGGTACAGGTAAGATTAACACAATGCAAGTTTAACAAGGTTGATCCGTTACCGCTGATTATATTGATTCGCTGTGATTGTGTTGATTCACCGCTGATTGCGTACAGACACCGAGTTAGATTTCTCAGTTCGCTATACACGTGGGCTTGTCGGTGATCAGATATCAGTTCGCTGTATCCGTTAGTTCGCTGTAGAGAGTTCGTTATATACGTATATTTTATATGATATTATATAGGAGATAAATCGGGAATTTATTAACAGTTCGTTGTATCCGTTTGTTCGCTATATCCGTGTTCTACTGTATTCAACTTGTGATGAGGATTATCAGATATCTTTAGATATACACCTGACATATTATGAAAATTAGTTTTGCGTATCATGGAAAAATGTCCATATCAAAAGTGGAGCTGTATATAGTTTTCACTTCTTCATGACCGAAGACAATTTTTCGAACAAAGTCTGCTAAACATTTAGAAACGACAGACAGTTAATGAATCAAATCATTCTGTACTCGTAAATACGTAATGCTATTGTTATTATATTCAAATTGTCAGTCAAACCATGAAATATTTCCCAAGGTACCATATTACCTCTATTAGACACCCAGGCATCTATTCATTTCACACAAGCTGTTGACACGGCGTCCATACTATTTCAATGCAGGCACAGTGGCAACTAACTCACTGCCTTACCAAATCCCTTATTCTAAAGTCAAACAAAGGCTAAATTTGCGGGAAACAGTAATTATTAATCACCTAATGTCTTATAGAGGCCATTTGCTGTTCCACAAATCGATCTTAGCATTACAGCTGTTGTAAGTCTATGTTAAAGTATGGGAGTTACGCTCATCTAAGCGCTACTATAGCTCAGTGGAAAGGCTAAATTTGCGGGAAACAGTAATTATTAATCACCTAATATCTTATAGAGGCCAGTTGCTGTTCCACACATCAATCTTAGCATTACAACTGTCGTAAGTCTATGTTAAAGTATGGGAGTTACGCTCATCTTAGTGCTACTATAGCTCAGTGGAAAGGCTAAATTTGCAGGAAACAGTAATTATTAATCACCTAATGTCTTATAGAGGCCAGTTGCTGTTCCACACATCGATCTTAGCATTACAACTGTCGTAAGTCTATGTTAAAGTATGGGAGTTACGCTCATCTAAGCGCTACTATAGCTCAGTGGAAAGGCTAAATTTGCGGGAAACAGTAATTATTAATCACCTAATGTCTTATAGAGGCCAGTTGCTGTTCCACACATCGATCTTAGCATTACAACTGTTGTAAGTCTATGTTAAAGTATGGGAGTTACGCTCATCTAAGCGCTACTATAGCTCAGTGGAAAGGCTAAATTTGCGGGAAACAGTAATTATTAATCACCTAATGTCTTATAGAGGCCAGTTGCTGTTCCACAAATCGATCTTAGCATTACAACTGTCGTAAGTCTATGTTAAAGTATGGGAGTTACGCTCATCTAAGCGCTACTATAGCTCAGTGGAAAGGCTAAATTTGCGGGAAACAGTAATTATTGATCACCTAATGTCTTATAGAGGCCAGTTGCTGTTCCACAAATCGATCTTAGCATTACAACTGTCGTAAGTCTATGTTAAAGTATGGGAGTTACGCTCATCTAAGCGCTACTATAGCTCAGTGGAAAGGCTAAATTTGCGGGAAACAGTAATTATTAATCACCTAATGTCTTAAGGAGACCAGTTGCTGTTCCACAAATCGATCTTAGCATTACAACTGTCGTAAGTCTATGTTAAAGTATGGGAGTTACGCTCATCTTAGTGCTACAATCACTCCATGGAAAGGCTAAATTTGCAGGAAACAGTAATTATTAATCATACATCTTATAGAGGCCAGTTGCTGTTCCACAAATCGATCTTAGAATTACAACTGCCGTAAGTCTATGTTAAAGTATGGGAGTAACGATCATCTTAGCTTTTCAATCACCCACTGGAACGGGGCCCTGGCTTCTATTTTTAGGACAGGCATTTGCCCTGGTGAACTAGATGTCTGTGTGTATTGGAGGTGCAGTCTCTAATAGAGGAAATACGGTATATATTTGTTTCATGATAATAGACAATGCCCATGTGTTCAACCAGGTCGGCTTTAGCAACAACTGCTACCACTGGGATATGAAGACGTGTATCAATAAAACTGTCTTCATGGTCCTCCAACAATGCCTATGAAAGACGTGACCATTTGGATAATACATCAGTCAGCTCGGCTCACCTTGCATCAGGCAGTATCTGGGTAAGAAGGATTAGTTCATGTCTACCGACTACAGTAGTGTTGCCTGGATACACTAATCCATGGCCTACTCAGTGTCTCGGTGGTTATAGCTGGTACACCTAGACTAACTCTTCGTCTCCAAAAAAACATAATTTTGATGAAAACAATTACCTTCATATAAATAGAAAAGGAGAGTGAGATGGGAGATTCAGAACCTGTGTAAAATCTAAACTTGGTTCAGAATAAAATGATATGGTTCAGGGACTGTGAGACAGACCCATTGTCCTCGAATCAGTTCAAGATTAGGCCATAATAGATTTTCATCCACGCCTGCCTCAATACCAAACATAATGTCTTACATTTTATTGTCAAGTGCATACAGTGAGGTCATATACTACAAAAAATATATTAAAGAACGCCCGATTCTTTCATATTGCTATAGTCAATCCATCATGCCGTAAGGGGTTTAACTTCTTTTGAGTAGTATATATTGATAAATACCAACACGATTTATATAAGGCAACTGCCAGTTTAGTACTGACCTAATGAATAAAAAACAATCAAGTTTTAACATTACAAGATACTGAAAGATAATAGATTGGTATTGCTTTATAGAATAAGATTTTAATACATATTATTCACTAATTTTTTAAGAACAGTGATAAAATCTTGTTTATTTATAATTCATTTTATTAACTGTGTAGTCAGACAATTTTGTTGTCAAAAAATAATTTCAATAAAACTTTTTTTAGTTTATTTGGACGGTTGGACTCATAAACCAACTAAATGAATATATAGACGGCCTTAACTAAGTCTAGGATGCCTTTCTTTGAAGCAATGGATCTAAATACCTCAAACACAGTCTGCCCCCACTTACACCCCTCAGTGTTGCAATCCACTGAACACAACCAATATCAACAACAAGTATGGTGTTCTTGCTGTTTTGTGAAATCTTTTTCTTTATGGACGATATTTTTGTGTGGTATAGATGTAGATAGTATTGGTTGGAAATTGTAGGCATCTTTGAAACAAGAATATGTGTCATTTGACTTTGAACTATTAGACAGCCAAATGTAAAATAATGACATTTATTCACCCTTAAATCAAACAATAAAGAAATGTAATTAAAGCACAAAAATGAAACAGTAATAATATATAGACAGATCTACAGATAAGCAGCGTATTTGAGTTAAATACCCCCAAAATATTCAAAATACAATGACGTTCAATTAACTTGCGTAGAGAAACGCATGCATTAAATGAAAAACTCAAATGAATAAAAACAGCACACGTGAATACCCAATGAAGCTTTTCCAGCATGCGCACAAAGTGGTTAATTTTTGAAAACATTATGAGCTACTTTAGTCAAGCCTACCCCGGTATATATTTAGAACAGTTATATACATTGAAAACATTATTTCATTTTTATAAAACCTTAAAATGTTCACTAATTTTGGGAAAAACCCAAAAGCGTGATGAATAGATGAGTGAAATAATACTGGTTACCCAATGAAAAATGTAATAACCCAATTAAAATAGAAACCCTGGAGTAAAAACTCAATTGCTCAAAAAGTTATCTGGAGCTCTGTATAGATGAATATGGTAATAAAAGTTAAGATCTGTAGATTATATTTGGATCATAATATGAAAATTTAGGTAACATTTATTGCTTCATCCTATTCCAAAAAGTCTTCAACCCACCTCTCACCATGCCATACAAGTCCTCAGCCACACATAGGACATTCTCAAGGAAAATAATCCTAACTGCTGAAACATCGTAGCACCAGACACTATTTGTAAAACACCTCCTCCATGTGAAGACCTGACGTCCCAGTATTATCTTGTAGATTTGTAAGACTGATGCCCCCGCCTGCTTCCTGGGACTTGATGTACTCCACTTATTAACATAGTTGAAACATTATGTTGATGACGTGTCCCATGAAGGGAGAGCTGCATTCTTACAGAAGGAGCAGTTGTGACCTGTAATTTGGGGTCACAACGTCAACCAGTGGCAGACCCATCTATCACATGTCTTTCTGTGTTTGTGGTTACCAGAGTTCAAAGCTGATGTGGCCTAACACACATTGGAACTCTTGGAAATCCTGTCACGCTACTTTTGATTTGGATGAAGCTAACCTTGGATTTTTTGTCACCATGGTCACGCCTACCTTTTGATAAAATCAGGATGAACTTCAACTCTGGACCTTCTGCCTCACTAACATTTGGTTACGATGAATTTAACCCTGGACATTCTGTCACGCCTACATTTGGTTATGATGAAATTAACAGTGGACATTCTGTCACGCCTACATTTGGTTGGGATGAATTTAACCTTGGAACTTCTGTTACGCCTACATTTGGTTTCAATTAAATTAACGCTGGACCTTCTGGCTCACCAACGTTTGGTTACGATGAATTTAACCCTGGACATTCTGTCACACCTACATTTGGTTACGATGAATTTAACCCTGGACCTTAAATCACAACTACATTTCTAAGGATGAATTTAACCCTGGACCTTCTGTCACACCTACATTTGGTTGGGATGATCTTCAAGGGTCTGATCCATTTAGTAGTCTCTTACGACAAGCATGGGTTGCTGAGGACCAATTCTAACCTGGATCCTCAAGGGTCTGATCCATCTAGTAGTCTCTTGCTACATAGCATGTTGAAAACCTATATACTTACCTGGACAGCCCCAGTAGGTGATGTGGTGTTTGCTTTCACTGCCTTGTGTGAATTCACTAGTGCAATACCAACATATTCCAAAACCACAACCAGGTTTTCAATAGAGATAAAGGGCAAAGTGACACAGGTTCTCTCTCATGTGAATGTTATATGCACATGAATGTTTGTTTGTCCCTGGCTGCCCTGATTCATAAGCATGTGCATTTAACAGCAACTTGATAATGGCTCACGTCAACAATGGCTGCAGAGTGATAATGTTGTCCTTTTCAAGTTGAAACGATGATCCATAATAAACAGGGTAAATTGGTCCAGCTATTATCATGTGACATGAAGAGAGCAATGAAAACAAATTACTCTCGTTCTTAAACATGTACAGTGGAGTATCATATTATCCACCGTGTAAGTATTATTCTGCATTTTACCACTCTAAAACGTCTATGGGTATCATAAAAAAAATACATTGGCATTCAGATAAGAATGATACATCGCAAGTCATGCATGCATCTCAGGGCAATTTAAAGGGACAGGATGTCGACCTCTCTGAAGCATCCCCTGAGTTTACTTGGCTTTGTTCGCCTTATTCCGAGGGAGAATTTTCTGCTGCAGTGACTACACCGCATGTGTAGGCTTATCACATGATCGGACATTTCTCTTGTTTGTAAACAAACTCATTTAGTCCGAACTAAGAACAGACTCAAGACGCCCACTCCAGATGACTTCCATCTCTTATTTACCCTCAGCATCAAGTGTCTTTTCTGGATTTCATAAAAAGGATAATCTGTTATCAGCAATATACCAAGTGTATGATGGCGAACTGTAAATAATCAAGTTTGGATCAGACAAACCGTTGATTGATTATGAGCAACATGATATCAGGGTGCAATCACATGCAATCCACCAAGTCACTCTGACCACCATTCTTCTGGCGTGACCTCTTACAACAAGCTGAGATTGCTGTGGACCTATTGTAATCTGGAATACCCATGAGGGGGTTAAAAAATAAAACAGGTACAAAAACATATTTCAAAAACAGAAAACATGTCATGAACCAAAAACATGTTTGTTTTTTTAACTGTTACATGAACATTGTATTATATCATCAAGCCATCAAAACAAGGAACAACCTCGATATGTAACTGGGAATATTTAGTTCTTAGATGTTTATTTAATCACCATGTATTGACATTGAATCATCAGGAACTGTGGCAGCAGAATAGTACATGTATCATCTTAGTTAATCTTACACATCTTGGCACACTTGCACCATGTGATCACGGCCCTACAACTTCCATAAGTCTATGCTAAAGTATGGGAGTTACGATCATAGTGAGTGAGTGAGTTTGTTTTTACACTGCTTTTAGCAATATTCCAGCAATATCAAGGCGGGGACAAGAGAAATGGGCTTAAGACATTGTACCCATGTTGGGAATCGAACCCATAGAAGTGCTAAGATCACTGTGTACAAGTGTGCCATGGTACCTTCATTCTGTCACAATTAAGTTTTTTTTATTGTTTTTTTTTTAATTGTTTTTGAGTGATACACTTTTATTCAATACTTTAGGCCACATGCCAATAATGCATAAAATTTACAAATATATAATGGCATACTTTTGGGTTGAGCAAACACCTGATAAAGTTAATTTATCATATAATGTGTAGGTTTCTCGGCAGGATAAAGCCAACGGATAAAAACGATATCCGTTGGGGTCATATGCGGACATCTTCCCGAGGCAAGTGAGTTAACTGACTATAAAAGTCCATTTTCCACCCTTGCCGAACAAGGCTGGTATTATGGAGTTACATTCTGGCTGGACTTACGAGTCTATGCATAGTCCAATCAAAATCGCACACCAATATCGAAATCCGGTTCGTAAAGTGTCATGCAGATTTTGGTTGACTGCAGGATTTGCAAAGCATGTGCACCGCTAACTCATTGTCAACAGATATTTTCTAAATCTTTTCATGCTTTTAATCAAGGTGCTCACGTTATTTGATGAACTTCGCGATGAAAGACTCGTTTTATCACAATATAGATCTTGATTATCAATCAGATCGTCTTGACTGGGCGCCACCGTTTTGTTTGAAGCAAATGCAAGTGATACGAGAGGTTGAATCTGATTGGTCAGTAGGAGAGGCATAGAAAGGACATAACTCATAATAGCCACTGGTGTCGCTACGATCAAGCCCAGGAATTCCAGCCTAGTTCGGCAAGGGTGGAAACTGGACTTTTAAAGTCAGTTAACTCCCTTGCCTCGGGAAGATGTATGCGGATAAAGATGCAAATATCAAAGGTCAAGTAGGACTACTGTCACTGTTTATAAACAAACATGGCATCGCCCTCGTCATTCGGCTATCGAGTCAGAATTAACCATTGGGAATCTGGATAAACTACATGGATAATTGCTATCATTATCAAAAGAACAGTCTAATATACTGAAAATCAGTGTCTAACTGTGACGTAGCTAAGGCATTTTATAAGTTTTGACAACTTTGGAGATATAAATTTTGAAATAATTTTGCTAGGGCACGAGGCCTAGCCAAGCGGGATCAGTAGCCATATCTGTGCTTGTAGACCTCTGCGGCTTGAAACCTTCTCCACAAATCAAAATAGTTGGATTTGGCCGAAATATGTATCAATTGTTACCTTGTTTCGTTTTGTGGCTGTGTGTACATCTGACTACATTTCTTAACGTTATGACAGGACAGACCGACTGTCAACAACGTCTGACTGTGGCCGTGACGTCTCATAGACTAGGGTTAGAGTAGCTTCCCTTTGACAAAGGGCAGTTACTCTAGCGGACAGACCGATGGATTGCCGCGAAAGGCAATTAAAAAAATATGTTGCTTCGCCACTGTATAAGAAACAGATTTCAGTGGCAGAAGCAGGTAGGGGTGCATAGAGGTATATCTTGGAACTTGACATTACTGCTTTCATCTACAGTGTATGACCGCAAATAAGCCGACAATATTGAAAATGTTAACTATACTGAAAAAGTCATTATAATTTCTAACAAAGATATAACAAACAAGTCCTCCACTCCCCTAATGTGGGAAGCTGTTTCTGTTGTCTTTTTTAACCTCATAATGATTGTTATGATGCCATCAAAAAGGAGACGCCATTTTGTGAATCTGTGTATATAGAATTATGAACCCGTGAGAAAATGTTTCAGCTAGAGCGATGACTCGCAGTTTGAATGCAGCATTGTAAGCATGGTGTTTTCATTTTCGTTTCGAACTCATATATTTTTGTGTTATATTTCTTTAACCTTCCAGTTTCTATAGGCATGATGGGTGAAAGTGATAAGCAGCTAGGGGTAGTTGGGACCATATGAAACCCAATTATTCCCGATGTTTATCAAGAGAGAATCTTCCCAACAAACATAACTGAACAACAGCATGCATAATTTCCTACAGAGAGGCTGCATGACCTGAATCGTACAAATGGCTGATGATGGATTCGATGTCCACATTAACATGTTAAATGGAGCAATATGATTAGGAGGGCGACTGTTTATGAACCAGAACCATGGCAAAAGCAATTTGGGCCACAGGATATTCCCTGTCATCTCCTCATCTACCCATGGAGGCTGAAGTCAAGCGTGAGTTGTAACCAGACACACAAGTGTTGAAACACTGTATGTGAAAAGACCACAATGGGATGTAGAGTACCACGTTTCTTATAAGAGTCCAGGGCCACGCTCCACAAAGTGAATGTAGTGCTGAGATCGTCGTAAAGCCCATACTTTAACATAGACTTACGATCATCGTAGAACTACGATCCGTTTATGGAACGGGTTTACATGGGTCTGCCTATAAGTAAGTCCTTGATGACTATCGGAAAAACTGAAGTTGATAAGGGCAAGGGACTCTTTCCACAAAGCGATCTTAGCACTAAGATGATCGTAGGTTCCACACAATAACACAGACTTAGTCCCAGCAGTAATTGAATACAAGAAATTCCCAAAAGTTCTTAAAAGCCAATACTATAACATCACTCTGCACAAATACCCAATGTATTGATCCATTTTAACTTGTATTTATCCATGTATTTCTATACGGATCTTTATCTAAGAAATAAACGATGAGTGGGAGTTGTTTATCGTACACTAAAACACTGGAGGGAGAATAAACCATGATGGACATATATCAACACTAATTACAGCCTCTTTAAAGATAATGAGAAAGTGTACAAGCTTTAAAAATAATTACCCCTTTTTTCAAATAATGATGACTCCCTGCATAGAATCTGACCTCGGCAATGTTGGACAAGTCCATTTTATGCACAAGTAGATATTTCCTGCATATTCTCACTATCTTCACATCGATTAACAGTACTTTTTCTCCCAATACTGATTGTCATATATCTCCCGCTTTTGGATGCGATTGGTCGGCCATCATGTTAATTTGTTTTGTCCAGCTACATCTATGGCGTACAACTCATAAAAACACTCAAAAATAATGTTGTCAATTATACGATGTCATCATGTTGCGAGCGTATGTTGGAATCTCCAGAAATGACGTCATGATAGAACAATGTTTTATCGTGAAAAAAAACCACACTTCGTTCTTCATTGTTCTTTGCAATTTATCGCGTAACCAATCTTATATTTGCTGATCGACTGCAGTGAATAATGCATTAAAAATGCCCTATGTGTGGCTTATTATAAGTCAGACATGCATATCGCTGTTGTGAGTTTATGCGACATGCTACACACGTGGGACAGGACACTGGCAGACACAAACAAAAGTCACCTGAAACAGCATTTAAGCCAAATTATTTAAGAATCTTAAGAAAAAAGACTACTCATTGGTTTAAAATACCGGTACCCAATAGACTGGATGAAAGGGGATAAAAATATACAGAATACCAAAAAAACCTCAAACTGAATGAACAAATTCGAGTAAATAGTCAATAGCTCAAAAACGTATCAGGAGCCCTGCCTGAAACTGGAACATGTCAGCAGAGACATGTCCACACTGGTGCTGGGGTAGAAATAGTCCTGCACCATGACTGTGGAATATAGTAATTTTATGAAGAAGAAAAACACAATCTAGGAAAGTATACAAAAGCAAGTCCAGCCAGCTCTAGCTAGCTCTATTCCAAATGAAATCAGCATAGGAAAATTTCTTTTTTTTTAGAGTCAAGACGGATGATGTGTAATATAAGATTTCATAGACTAAAAGATAGCCTAGGGTAGAAAGCATTGTAATGACCTTATTCATCTCAGTATAAAGCAGTGTTTACAGCATGGCGCTTAAAAAACTTGGAATTTATAAGGAGGGTTAATGTCTATTCAGAGCTATAGATGTAATTCATTTAAAGTATATGAATAGTACGAGTAGTTTACCCATCTACATCTGCTTGCTGCTCCGTAAGAATGGCGCTATTACTTGAATCATCAATCAGCGACTGTTTAAGATACAACCTGTACACTGACTAGGCACGACACGCTTTTCAACTGGCATTTATCAGTATATTTGTTACACAAGCTTTTCTGAATGTAACTGTCACAAAGTGAATTTTAACATCAGCTGATACACAATCATTTTATCTAACAGTTGTAATATACGCAATCGTTTTATCCACTAGTTGTAATATATGCATTAATTTTATTTTAATAGTGTTTCATGAGAAGAGCATGTTTTGTTGATCATTTTTAGAAAAACATTACTCCTCTTCTATTGAAAATGAGCAAACCTAAATTGAATACCATCACGTGCCTGCTATAACAGGGGTTGTCGGACATTTTTTTTTTATGAAGCAGGTATATAAATATTCCACCGTGCGTGACAATAGTTTCTATTTATAGTAGCACTTCCACAGTTCCACACTTCCTAAGACCATAGTGTCAACAGCACATTCTATTATTAGTACTGAGGATTCACATTTCAAGCATCCTGTTAATAGGAACGTACCAACATCCTGATGAGGAGCAAGAAAATGCAGGCCAACAGCTCTGACGAGATGGGGAAATCAATACTCATCCAAGAAATCACATTCACTTCACTGTTATAGATGACTGAATCAGTTTGGTCTTATGGTCGCAAGCAGCATCATTTTATATGTAAAAAACATCACTGCTGTCTGTAAATGCCTCGATGAGGCAACCAGTCTGACTGACTGACCAACGATCGCAACAAGGAGACAAAAGATATTGAGGACCTGATCTACCCAAAACTCCCCATAAGGAGACAAACACAGGATGCTGGTGGCCTATTCTATACCCCCAGAATCCCAACAGATGGACACACATTGGACACTGGGGGCCTATTCTATACCCCAGAAAGCCAACAGGAGGACAACCATTGGACACTAGGGACCTATTCTACCCCAGAATCCCAACAGGAGGACACACATTGGACACTGGTGGCCTATTCTACCCCAGAATTCCAACAGGAGGACACACATTGGACACTGGGGACCTATTCTACCCCAGAAACTCAACAGGAGGACACACATTGGACACTGGGGACCTATTCTAGACCACAGAATCCCAACAGGAGGACACACATTGGACACTGGGAACCTATTCTATATCCCAGAATCCCAACAGGAGGACACACATTGGACACACGGGACCTATTCCACCACAGAAACCCAACAGGTGGACACACATTGGACACACGGGACCTATTCTACCCCAGAAACTCAACAGGAGGACACACATTGGACACACGGGACCTATTCTACCCCAGAAACTCAACAGGAGGACACACATTGGACACACGGGACCTATTCCACCACAGAATCCCAACAGGAGGACACACATTGGACACACGGGACCTATTCTACCCCAGAAACTCAACAGGAGGACACACATTGGACACTGGGGACCTATTCTAGACCACAGAATCCCAACAGGAGGACACACATTGGACACTGGGGACCTATTCTACCCCAGAATCCCAACAGGAGGACAACCATTGGACACTGGAGACCTGTTCTACCCCAGAAACCCAACAGGAGGACACACATTGGACACTGGGGACCTATTCTAGACCACAGAATCCCAACAGGAGGACACACACTGGACACTGGGAACCTATTCTAGACCACAGAATCCCAACAGGAGGACACACATTGGACACTAGGGACCTATTCCACCACAGAAACCCAACAGGTGGACACAAATTGGACACTGGGGACCTATTCTACCCCAGAATCCCAAAAGGAAGACACACATTGGACCCCGGGGAACTATTCTACCCAAGAACCCAAACAAAAGACACACATTGGACACTGGGGACCTTTTCTACCCCAGAATCAGAATCCCAACAGGAAGACACACATTGGTTACAGGATACGTATTCTGAGACAAATAACGGGAATCTATATTCTCCCCGGACGTCACAGTAATATGAAACAAACAACAACACATTTTTGTTTCACCTTTTCGAGATATTTTAGGAATACGGTTTTGAAAATGTCCGCATGATAAACATTGACAAAGCCCGATCTTGAAATACAATACGTGTCAAATACCAAAATATTTGTCTCCGGTTCTATGTGATTATTCTGTCAGTACAAATTGACCTAAGCCAAGATAATCTAGGATCGAAGATGAAATCCCTGCTGATTCCCAACATGACTTGTTAGTTTGTATCTCTGTTGTTTAACACCAAAATCAGATATATTCCAGCTGTAGTATGGCTGTCTGTATTTAATTGAGTCTGGGACCAGACAATCCAGTGACTGACATCATGAGTATCAATCTCTGCAAATGGGATACAATGACATGCATCAACTAAGTCTGTGAGCTTGACCACCCAGTTCTGTTCGTCCCTATTACGACAAGCATGGGTTGCTGAAGACCAATTCTAATATCCAGATCTTCACAGGGGACAAACATGGGTTGCTAAAGACCAGTTCCAATCCGGATCTTCACAGGGAAAAGGCATGGGTTTCTCAAAACCAATTCTATCCCAGATCTTCATGGGGGACAAGCATGGGTTTCTCAAAACCAATTCTAACCCAGATCTTCATGGGGGACAAGCATGGGTTTCTCAAAACCAATTCTAACCCAGATCTTCACGGGGGAGAAGCATGGGTTTCTCAAAACCAATCTAAACCCGGATCTTCACGGGGGACAAGTATGGGTTGCTGAAGACCAATTCTAACCAAGATCTTCACAGGGGCCCAACATGAAGAAAAAACATGCAAATATTAGAACAATATAAGATGTCATAACTGTCAGTCATCAGTCAACTTCACCTGACAGAAGCATTAAATCCTTTTCAATGCTTAATCCCACGGATGTCTGTAGGAGATACTTAAAGGGGAAGTGTACACGCAAAAATCACTTTCTTTCTTTTTCTAAACAAAACGCAGTTTTAGAATTAGTTAGTATCTGTGTTTGAAAATATACACTCATTTTTTTTCACAGTGAAAGTAGGAAGCTCACAATAGTGTGAAAGTGATATGCCGTTATGAGGCCTTCGTTTTACGAGCGAAACAGGCCTGAGTTATCCCCCTTAGATTATGACGTAATTGGTGCCAATTCAACTGGGTCCCTGTCTATTCTCAACGCAAACGATATCAAGGACCAGTTTGCGGTAAAACAACATGGTCTACGACACACTCCGGCGCAGTGGTGACTCAGCATAACACAATTCTGGCTGGCATCTGAGATGCTAGAATCACAAAACTGTACCTACACCACGTGAAGCGGCTCTAACAAAGCATGATGACGTCATAATGTTTATCAATTGGCACCAATGACGTCATATTGCAAGGGACATAAGCCATGGTGTTTTTGTTATGGAAATAGAACACTTGGTAAATGTGAAAAATATAAATCGTTTTAGTGCAAAAAATATGTTAATTAAATATGATGTTTTTATATTTTTGTCTATGTCACTTCTATGTTAACACTTTTAATGTGGAAAAAGTACAAGAAAAAAAGGTTCATTTCCGTGTGAACTTGCCCTTTAATCACAGTACAGTATCCAATTTTGTCCACTTTCGTCAAAAGAGAATACCTACTCACTTTGATGCAAGCAGAATTACTCTGCCTGCTTTTGTATTTGGTTGAAACACAGCCTGTTAGCATGGGAAGTATTGTACTTACCGTATTCGACGTAATACCCCTATTTCTCAAAATTAGAAATAGGGGGCTCTTATTAGAATATTATTTTAGTGAAAAAATACAGAGTTGAAAGATAGTTTCGTGGTTTATGCTGACAGCCTTAAATGTTTATATACGATAGATATATTTTTCCAGAATTTAATTGCCCATAATTAAGGGTGCATAAAACACACGAGTGCATCATAAATAAGTCTTTTGTACATTGATCAATTGGAAGGGGTGCTAATTGGGATTGTTCACTAGCCAATATATTAGCAATATAGCCGTGGGCGCTTATTAGAGAGAGGCGCTTATTATGTCGAATACGGTAATGCATGCAAACTGTTAAGAGTGTACTATGCACTGAGGGATCACTAATAGGCTGCAATTTGCTGCCTCAGGGTGTATTGGTCACTGTTTCATAGAAACACACAAGCTCTATCAACTTATGTCCCCCAATGTCCAGGATGTCCTGATGTAAGTAAAACTCTTACTAATGGTATATTACGTTCCCACAAACACCTGATAGAATAGAGTTTCTTTTCATTTGAAACTGGAGCCTTCCAGTTCCAACTGAATTATTAGAAAATACAATTGCTGTTACACTGCTTACGGCAGCAATATTCATAAATACACTGCCCAGAATATGTGTACACAAAGATTCATCTAATTTACAAGTGTGAAAGACAACATTCTCAGTTATTTCTGCCAGCTGTTCATAGACAAAGAGACTTGTCAAAATCAATACAGCATCAAGTCAATAGCTTGGACTAAAATATTGTCTTTGAATTATATTAAAACAATTTGTTGTTATTATAATCTTTCAAAAATGTAAAATGTGAATGTACAGTTAGGGGTTTGAAATTTTGTCTTAAGAACCTCCATTTCAAAATTTCGGAATGTGGAAAATATCTTAAATACTCCCAGTTAAAGCTTCTTTCAGTACCTGTGAGTCTGATAATCACTCTTATAAATAAAACATCCCAACTTGTTACGAGCAGTACATGCTTAATGATGCATAATTGTTGGCTCAAGAACTATTCCTAGTTTTACTGGTGACCCGCGAAGACCCTGGGTAGAATAGGTCTTCAGCAACACATACTTGTCGTAACAGGCGACAAACGGGATCGAGTGGTCAGGCTCGCTGACTTGGTTGATGCAAACAGTATATTGGTATCCCCAAAGCTCCAGATAAGCTGCGTATTTGCATAAAATACACAAAATATATCACCATTACCCAATTACTTATGAGTTGTTTGCATTCAAATATATATTAATAAATGTGAAAACTCTGTGTAATTACCCAATGTATTCTTTTCAGCGTGTGTGACTGTATTTCTTTGCAGATCTCTATTTCCTGATGCAAAATGAATGCAAAATGCAAAAAGGCTGAAAGTGTTATCTGGCGCACTGTATTTCTGTCACATTTCACAAAAATGCCACGACGAAAATAGAGAATTTGACCATTATTTATCCCTCATTTAACAACCCATCAGGAACGTCCTATCCATAGTCTGACAAAAACAAAAAGGACAAACAAATTATTATTTCGACCACAACCCAAAGCTTTTAAGAAAAACAGTAATTCAATTTTCTTATTGGTAATGAACTCAATTTTACAACTCAATTGAAGAAATATTGTGAATTTATATGTTTGCAGACATGTACAATTTATTTATCATAATATTTGCATTTAAGTGTCATCTGAATTATGATAACACGTTCTCTTTGGTTTTATCAAATTACAATAATCTGGGCAACTGGTAATGGGCATGTTGTGTGATATGCAAACAGTTTTAGATTCAGAAATAAATTCAATATTTTTTATTTTTTTGGTGATACTTTTTTTATTCAGGGTACAGGATACATTGTACACGATATAATGCATATTAATACATTAACTGTTTGCACATCATTTGTAATGTGAGATTGATATTACTGGTGATAATAAATGATTTAATACATAATATATATGTATCACATGATGGGATCCCCTTTTTTATCATAAAAACAACAGCCATTCACACTTCTCATACAAACACCATTTACACACTCTCACACAGGGACGCCACAAGCACTCTCATACACACACACACACACACACAATTCAATATTTTATGAGTGTCATTATAAGCATTTGGCAATATGTTTCCATGAGCCAGCCGTATGTCTTACAGTGTCGTATGTTATAAATAGCTGTCATTATAATAGGAAACCCTTGAGTTGATGATGAGAAAGAGTGAATATATAGATCTATTTACATAGTATCACAGTGTGGCCATCTGTTTCGTTAACTAGCACCACAAACATTAATATCCAGTTGACAATATCAAATATGATTTCAACCTACTATAAAACACTACCCCAAATATAACTGTCTAAAAAAACAATTACACGCCTTAAACCCGTCAATACACGTATAGGGTCTATGCCCTGTTTAGAAAACACACAATACCATACATACGTGTAGGTGAAATCTTTGAAAGTATGCTGACAGACACGGAACGCTTGCTTTGTGATCGAAAATAGAACAGAGTTATTCCAATCATAATTAGCGCTTACATGTTGTTCCGAGAATAAAGACAGTCACGCCACTTGTCTTAGACTATAATATGTAAGTCACGGCCCACTACACATTCACCGAACATACCTGCGATTCCTCACTGCATAGCGTTGACAGCTATTCACAACAGGTGCCCGCCATGTTGTTACATTGAGTTCGCTCGATATGTGACAGTAGAGGCCCTACATGGGTTGTCGTCATTTCGGTACACGTTTTACACTATCGATTATTTATTTGGACTAACATATGTGGCTAGTTGTACTATGGTGTTCATGAATTATCATTTTCCAATGGATATGCGTTGATCAATTACTTATCGATAAATAGATATATATATATACTGATAGGCATGACAATACGCAATAGTTGGAAACTACATGGCGTCATGTGAGATTTGGTTATTAAAATGAGAATTCGCCTCAATTGAATAAACTTCCGCATTGGTCTATTGTGTTTAGTTTTTTTATCATTGAATTCAAATCTATACTCACAATCAAGATTGCAAACGGTCATAGTCTATATACATATATACAAACACCTATTATATATATATTACCCATATTGTATTATTGATAATTTAACTGATTAATAAATTATGCAGAGTGACAAAATGTGTTGCGATCATTATATGTTAATCTTTTGCTACCAGTAACGATTTCTGCTGAACTTTCAGCAAATGGCAGATCAATCACTTTGGGAACATGTCAACATATGTTGCCTCATTGCCACTCAACATATTTTTCCCCAATAATAAAAATAATAAATCAGAGTACTTATTTCACAATAGGGCGGATACAGATTTTTGAAAAGAGGGGGGATGCACAATTAAGATCTATTTATTGTCTTTGGTGGTAATTTATACAGAAACCCCCGCACCTCCTCTGTATCCGCCCACGCACGCACACACACACACACACACACACACACACACACACATTGAAATATAACTACATTTACCTTTCGATATGAAGTAATGTACGCTGCTGAGGTTGTACTGTCTCAAACCTGCATCTCCAGCCGCAGTCTACGTTTTCCTAGACAAAATACTTGAAACTGTATCATCACGGATACGCTTCTGTAACGGTGTGTTTACTTTTACGTCAGAACACCATGACAATAATAGACCCAGTTTAAACCCGTCTTACACAATATTGAATACCCGCTGAAGGGTCCCGTTAAAGGGCGACATATTTAAGGTATTCTACTGAGGTTCCCGTCGCGATCTGACACGACGTCGCGTTTTTGTCTGCCGACGTCGACCTTATATTCTGTTACATGTAACAGATCGTGATGGGCAAAACACTTATGTTTCCGGCTTGATATGACCGAATTGTTGCTATAAGGCACACCAGGAACTGAATTTAGTTGTTTTTTTAATTGTCATTTTATATATAATGTAATTGAGACCAGAAATTTCATTTCTTTTCAGAAACTGAAAAATCTAGATTTGTCAAAGTATTGTAGACTTGCTTGGTTTTTTCGGATATATTTGTTTTAAAAAAAAACCGCAAGTGACTAACAGCCTTCTTTCTCATCCTCCACACCCTCATTCCTCCTCTCCCTCCCCGCGGTCCCCTGTAACCCCAACCCCTCCCTCTCTCTACCCACCTTGCTCTCCTCTCTCCATCTCCCCTATATATAGATATAAGGCGTATATATAATCTGTTTAAGGCAAAACAACAGCTTTTAGCCATGCAAGCACAATTATCACCACCTTAAATAACAACAGTCGGCCCTATTATCCCATCTCTTACACACGTTCCTTCGCATTACAAAGGACATGTGCATATAGGCTGGGCAGTCTGGGGTTTAAACCACGTGTGTAAACATTGGCGTATTTCGTGACTCACAGCCGTATGTAATGTCTGGTACTTAAAATATGCTCATAATGCGCTCTTATAAAATATAGTGGAATCGGAATTTGAAGGGGGCTGTATTCTTTTTCATTCTGTCCTGCGAATATCAAACTAAACATATACTGTTATATCCATTGCACGCACGTGATATATGACACTGAACAACACAGTGAACTCAATGGAAAACTGTTTTTCAGATGTTAGTTTCTTTCGTGATGTAGTGAGTGAGTGAGTGACGGAAAAGCTTTACGCCGCTTTTAGCAGTGTTCCATCAAAATCACGGTGGGAAACGATGGAAATGGGATTCGCACTTTGTACCCGCGTAGGGAATCGAACCCGGGTCCTCGGCGTGACGAGCGAACGCTTTAACCATTAGGCTACCCCACCGCCCCTTTCGTGATGTAACATACTTCTTGGCGATGCTTAACGTGTATATCGTCTGGACGTAAACATAACCGCAATGCATATAATCAACTCCAAAACAAATGCGAAGATGTTCGATTGGCGATATCACCAAACAGAAATGAAGTAAAAATATCAAATAAATACACTTTGAATGAGACAACGTTAAATGTTATGATAACATTTGCCAAGCGCTAAATGCATAAATGCACGACCTTCTCTTGAAATGTATATAACGTGGAACTCTCCTAATTACCCGAAGGTTTGAGAACGTTTTGATTGATTAATCGGGCATCTTGACATATGTGCCTCTTTCCTCAAAGCGATCTTAGAGCTACAATGATCGTAAGCCTATGTCAAAGTATGGGACTTACGATCACCTTAGGGTTAAGATTGCTTTGAGGAACTGGAACCAAGTCTCCAACAACAGCTGCTGGTTTTATAGTTTGCTTTTATTATACGTTTGACACCAAAACACCATGTCCCCTCAAACACGGGGAAACCGGACGAGGGCATTCGGTCTTACTGAATCTGGATGGAGCATGCCACGAGATGCCAGACACCTTGGTGTCCATGATTCCATAACTTACAGGCTTCAGGAACGTCACCAGCTGACCAACGCTGCAGATTATCTCCTACGGAGTGGCGGACCCTGTGTGACGTGTATGACGTCGTGCAGATAGACAAGATCGGTACATGGGGACGTTACATCTACTCGATAGATTCCCACTGCAACCACAACTGCTCGAATGACATTTGTTACTCTCAACAAACCAATCAGCGGTAATACCCGTTACTGAATGTGACTCAAAAAGACTTTAAACATCAGCGTGACCTTGAATCATATACTAAGTTCGTGAAATGCTGTCTTAAGTGAAATTAAATATGTTGCCAATGTTGACTTGCTTCTGTTGATAACTTTCATTTTTACAGCATAAACGTTTAAATACCACTTCAAATACACGTTTCTTGGGCGTATTTTCTTTCATAACAAAATATATATTGGTGTAAATGAAAAAACAAACAACTGTTGATCCTTTTCTCGCATGCCAAATCAGCATGCAAAATGAGGGACTTATTTTAGCGCAGTTGAATGGGTTTTTTAAAATACAAAAATAACAAAAACAAAATGGATTTTGCTCTCGGTCTCATCAGCAAAATATCGTAGCATTCGAAAGACATTCTTAAAGGTGGGCCTTTGTTCGACAGGCAGGTTCGTGACCATTTCCAGCCTAGACGCAATTGCTTAACGACGTAAAACAATACTCACGAACTCTAGATATTGTACTTGGTGTCCTGTATGAAACTGAGATATTGTCTCGGTGTAGTTAGAATATTCATTCACCGTCGGGTATATGCAATACAATTTACGTTTAGTAGACAATTGAAACTGAGATATTGTTTCGGTGTAGTTAGAATATTCATTCACCGTCGGGTATATGCAATACAATTTACGTTAAGTAGACAATTGAAACTGAGATATTGTCTCGGTGTAGTTAGTATATTCATTCACCGTCGGGTATATGCAATACAATTTACGTTTAGTAGACAATTGAAACTGAGATATTGTCTCGGTGTAGTTAGTATATTCATTCACCGTCGGGTATATGCAATACAATTTACGTTTAGTAGACAATTGAAACTGAGATATTGTCTCGGTGTAGTTAGTATATTCATTCACCGTCGGGTATATGCAATACAATTTACGTTTAGTAGACAATTGAAACTGAGATATTGTCTCGGTGTAGTTAGTATATTCATTCACCGTAGGGTATATGCAATACAATTTACGTTAAGTAGACAATTGAAACTGAGATATTGTCTCGGTGTAGTTAGTATATTCATTCACCGTCGGGTATATGCAATACAATTTGCGTTTAGTAGACAATTGAAACTGAGATATTGTCTCGGTGTAGTTAGTATATTCATTCACCGTCGGGTATATGCTATACAATTTACGTTTAGTAGACAATTGAAACTGAGATATTGTCTCGGTGTAGTTAGTATATTCATTCACCGTCGGGTATATGCAATACAATTTACGTTTAGTAGACAATTGAAACTGAGATATTGTCTCGGTGTAGTTAGTATATTCATTCACCGTCGGGTATATGCAATACAATTTACGTTAAGTAGACAATTGAAACTGAGATATTGTCTCGGTGTAGTTAGTATATACATTCACCGTAGGGTATATGCAAATATACGTTAAGTAGACAATTGAAACTGAGATATTGTCTCGGTGTAGTTAGTATATTCATTCACCGTAGTGTATATGCAATACAATTTACGTTTAGTAGACAATGACTTTTTTAATAGATAAAACACGCTAAAACTGTTTAACAACTAATTGTCACGAAACCATATAGTCTGCCTACCTTCTAACTCAGACATTATGATACAGTTTAATCTTAAATCTTATTATCAACAAATTACACATAAACGGCGTTTCAGTGAAACTGTTTAATGTCTAGTGTGGACTAAGAATCGGTGCCAGACGTACGTTCAATGGGCAAGTAATTGCGATTTTTTTTGCGAATGTCAATTGTCCTGTAAGTATTGTCATTTTCCGAGGGAAACATATCATAAAATTATAGAGCGCTTAAATCTTCAAGTGAAAGTGCTGAAATCACACGCTCTGTGATCGGCTTCCAAAACAAACATATTTGGGGGCGGGGTCTGAAGGTACCGGCGTAGCGGTGCAGCGGTGCGTGACAAAGGTTTTCACTGGCTGATGTGCGATTCTTTGAAGCGACACATATTTATAGAATAACCCACGGGGTACGAGTGATTACGGAAAATATGTCACGAGTGAAATTAATGTTTTAAATTACGAGCTTTATACTGTTTTTCCCCATTATCTGTTAATCCTACAAAAATAACAACATTGTATCCACTGTGGAATGTTTGAACCGTCACATTTGATCTTGATATTGTGAATAATAAAAATCAACAATTAGCAATCTGTAACTAGCATCCTGTTGGGTATACCATGCATGATCAATGACTTCTTACTTGTCCTGCAGCTGGTCAAGAGCCTATCCCCATCGTGAACTCTAAATAACTCAAATTTAGTAATGAGGTGAGCCTCGCTGAAATCTTTTCGGATGCAAGGATGATTGCAGAGAGCGCATAACGATATGCGACACAAAAATACACAATAGATACGACCTTCCTTCAAATTTACACAATTCACAGTCCAACTGAAAGTGAAACGTTAACGGCATTGTGATAAGCCCTACCTACTTTCTGGTTGGTGAGAAGATGTCTCTTCTCCCTCTCAGGGTCATGAGGTTGGTTTCGAAACTTCTTCTTTTTGGATGGCATCAAACTAACTGGATTATGATCGCAGTATTATCCTGCTCAACACGCAGTGCCTGAATGAATTTGTACAGACTTAGATGCCACCCTCCGAAAAGATTCGATGGCGTCGACCCACTGCTTATTGTGCTTCGAGACAAAGTCATCTTTGGTGGTTGGACATCCTCTTCTGGCGTCCAGGTCTTAATCATGAACTTGAACTGGACAAAAACCAAGTGCAGACCGCACTAGAATTGAGAATAAACTGTATATCAACCTGCGTATTCGACACAGTGGAATACTGTTTCTTTTCTTCACTTCCTTTTTAGCCCAAATCGTACAAAATGATTAATATGTTCACCCACTCATTGATGTATATTTTTAAATATTTCACTTAGAACAGTGTATGTGAATATAATTCAAGAATTAGTTGTCCTGTTTATATTTTGTGAGATTTTTATCAATTAGTTGTCATATGTGAAATGCCTTACCAATCACCACGCTCGGGTGAGTTTGTACCTTTAACAAAGGGTGCTGGACAAGAAAGATTCCAATAAAATACTATCCAGATTGGGCGCCGGGCCTATAGTTGAAATTGCACAACACCGGGGAACCCGTTTTAACTCCAGTAAGAAGAATCCCCTCAGTGGCGGAATTTTTCGTTTTCGATTTTGCATGTCTTTTTTTTCCATTTTTCAAAGTTAATTCTGGTCACGCTGTTGTGATTAAGTGTGCCCTAAAGTATTGAAATCTGCAAAGTTGCAATGTTGACTTCACTTGCCCTTTAAAACTTGCTGTGACTGTATACTCATTGTCCCGTGACTAAATAGTCTGCCTATCTGATAACCTAAATTTTAAGTCTAAAAGCTAGAATAAACCAGTTACACATACTAGTTTGTTTCAGTTTCTCACACGAAACTTTTTAACGTCATGTTTGGACCAAGAGCCGTGGGGTACATACGTCAGTTGGATCGCTTGCAGTGTTCCGTTGATTGTTGAGAATTTCCTGGTATATTTACTGCGACATCTTGATCCAGAAACACTACTGTCAACTCGTATCCATGTAATAACCATATATCAGTGGCAAAACAAGATCGATAATAGTTACATGAGAAGCAAAGCGTTTGAAATCCACATACCGATATGTACGTCCGTTCGTCCGCTCTCTCTGAACTGTTTCTGCGCCAGTTGCAGTGATGACTGTCACGGCATACAAGTTAATTGGTGCGATAAACGCTCGTCAGGCTCTCTCACCATGGCCGCAATACATGTGTATGATAATAAACGTCACTTATTTGTGAGTGTTATGTCGGTGGCATGTCCTGGATGAGTAAGGGTTTGTACACAACAGTACATGTAATTTCAGCCAGGCTCAACTCATTGCTAAATTTGAAAAAAGGATATGGAGTTATTTAGTGTTTACTACTGTTCTTGTGTTTTAATACTGTGTCAGAGATTATGTGCTATAGGGGATGCTATTTGATTAGAATTTGTATTTTATATTCCGCACTCTACATTACAAAGATGGCTTGTATCCAAATAACATCAGTTTTAAACCCCAACAATTTTATGCACTAATTATTGATGATGATGATGATGATGATTGTTTGTTCCTTTCATTGTGTGTTGATTAACTCCTGTAAATATTCGACCAGTCAATCCACTGATTGATACCAAAAGCATTGATCCACCCAATTGGGATACAGGACATGCATCAACCAAGTCAGCGAGCCTGTCCACCCAATCCTGTTAGTCACCTCTAAACGCAAGCATGGGTTACTGAAGAGGTATTCTAACCCAGATAGATGATGATGATGATGATGATGATGATAAAAATGTAGTACTATCTCACCTACAAACTTGCAATCAGTGACCAAACTAGAGCCTGTTCCACAATCGTAGCGCTAATGTGATTGTAACTCCCATAATTTAACATAGACTTAGACCATGTGGGCTTTGTGGAATGGGGCCATGACCACCTGATACATTTGGTAGCCTCTCAGGACCACCACCTCCACGTCTTCAGTGACTAAATGAAGTATTCCAGCCACACCCCAGTGGCCTAAAAAGAATAAAGTCTTGATCAGTCAACCAGTGACTGAAATCATGAGCAACTATACATGCCATTTTGGCATGGTGACACACAATTCAGCAAGTCTGACCACCTGACCCTCTTTGATGGGCTCTTTTGACAAACATAGGAACTTAGGATCTATTCCGACGAGATCCCTGTAATCAGTAAGACACTGTAACCCAACTGAGCTAATGAGCCAACAAGCAGGGGTTGTACAGGAACTGTATCACTCAGATCAAAGCTAGTTATGTGCACTACAAAATTTTTTTTAAAGTATTGCAAAAGTCCAAACATACTGCACCACAAAGAAAATGTTGCTTCATGAAACTTTTCTACGGAAATATCAATGCATTTATTGACATAAGTTCACATCCAAATTTAATGTTATGTCCAAAACGTGCCACAAGTAAGGATATACAGGTCGCCATAACAAACAACCATGGTACAAAGTCCTGAATGCTTTCCATGAAAATCAAATCGTACTTTTCGTTTCCTTGTGCCTTTCCGATAAACGGCACCCCAATACGTGGATCCAACATTCTTGTATCGATATTAACGCCATGCCAAGCCATGCCAAGACCAATGAAGGATCAGAGAAGACAGGCTTTTGGAAGACTGCATGCTGGCCAGTCTGCACGAATGGTTGCCAGTGGTATTAATGTCCAGGGCCCACTTGCACAAAGCAATCTTAGTGCTACAACTATTGTAAGCCTATGATAAAGTATGGGAGTTACGACCAACTTAGCACTAAGATCGCTTTGTGGAACGGAGCTCAGGTGAGAACCATCTACAGATTACAGCTGTGATTCCAGTTCACCAACAGCATGCAAAGTGTAGCAGTTTGTGCACCTGAATTAAAAAAGTTTTAAGATGAATAGAACAATTTTTTCAGAGATGTAACAATTTTCCAGGGATGGCTGCAATGACAACTGCACAAAATTGTAGCGAATAAATAAATTATGCAGATATTCAGATTTGTAAAACTGTTTTACTTCACTTCATGACGCTCTTCAAATTATTTCAAAATCTAAGGGTTAACAATTTATGTCTCAATGTAAATCAGAAGGAAACTTTAATATGGAACAGTTTTCCAATACATTACAATAGGAAATGCTTAGCAGTGTGAAAAAAAGGAATTTATAATTTCGAAGTTCCTTGTACTTCATCTCAATATAACAGATGGCAGATCTGGAAAAAAGGTGAAATGTGAATTTGCCACAAAACCCAGTGGTATTTCACATGTAGGCGTATTGATGGTGAGGAGAAATGGGGCCTAACATTGCAATCAATATCAATTCAATTATATAGCGATGTGCATGTACGTGTATGTGTGGCTAGTTGAGCAATACCGCTAGCTCACTGAGATACCTGGTCGCAGCTTGACATGGATACTTCACCAAGACAGGGGCGGTCGGGTAGCCCAGTGGTTAAAGCGTTAGCTCGTCACGCTGAAGGCTCGTGTTTGATTCCCGACATGGGTACAATGTTTGAAGCCCATTTCCGGTGCCCCCTGCCGTGATATTGCTGGAATATTGCTAAAAGCGGCATAAAACCGAACTCACTCACTCACTCACTTCACCCAGACACAGGCAAGTCATTGTTTCATCCTTCAATGCCGCAGTTTAACAGGGTAACAACAAGCACCATATTTGAATGAATTTGGGTATGACGCATGGATCAAACAAGCCTTCAGCTCTCTGAGTGACTGGTGAGTGAGTGAGTGAGTTGGGTTTTAATGCCGCTTTTAAAAATATTCCAGTTATATCGCGGCGTGTCAGCTTAATGTGGGAGGAAAGCCCGAAGTGATGCAGGTCTCAGACGTTTACCACTTCAGTGAAACCCCCGTGCACGGGTATGGTGCTGACAAACCTAGAAACATAATCAGGGCGAACTGGGTTTTGAACCCACAATCATAGCTTTCTGCCGTGCCCAAGGGACGCAACTCTGCACAGTGACAGGGCCATTGTGCCCCCTTCTGAGTGGCTGGTGTCCTTGGGGAGCCTCGATGCTCCCTCACATCAATAAAATTAACACAATTCTTTGTACTTTTACAACAACCATGCATAATCCATTCACAGATGAATAAAGCATGATAGCATCAATTTATTTTCCTAACAAGAAATTTAGAAACAAACTTCTGTTGCATCAAGAGGTCATTATTTCAACATAATGTCAATAACTTTCATCACAAATTGTGACATTTATCAACGTAATCATATTACACTTGATATCACAAGCTATCTTTATACATATTTTCTAAGATGTACAGGTGTGACCCCACCAGTATTTCACTGAAGAATTACCTCCATATAAAGATCAACTACCGTATATTTGAAGAAAATAACACAAGCGAAAAATCACAGGCATCAGATAGAAGGATGAGAAAAATCACGGAAAAGCTGAGAACTTATAAGGCTTTAAAACCTCTGATATTTCTCACAAGAAATTATCATATTGAGTTGGGAAAAAAATAATTCCCGACTTTAGATGGAAATATCACATGCTTGCAATCAGTCAAAATGGTGGAAGTTGATAAATAGAGGACTGAAACCATTAAACTAAAGTCTCCAGTTGTTGTTCCCACTGTTCAGCAGAATCTAATTGAGGAGAATCAATTTCATTTGAAATATCCAGAAAATATGGCCGAGATTTCCCTTGCAATCACGTGAGGGCGCCTTCTATACAGAACAGCTGGTAAATCTGTTTACTTTGAGCAGATCCAAGATTCCTGTAAGGACAACAAAAAAACAGTGAACGGTTCTATTCTCTTATACAAACATACTGTTCATTGATGGAATTACCTTAAAATTAGATTTAGTTCCTAAAATACTTTACAAGACAAACAGTTTTATTTTTGAGAACTGGTTTCCAGTTTATGGCCAGCACAAGGACAACAAGACAAGTGTCAAACTCCATACACGACCCAACCCAACCCAACCCAAATCTACAAACAAAACTAAGTAAAACAAAAAAACAAAAAACTAAAAAAACTAATTAAAACAATAATTAACACCCCCAGCACAAGAACAAGTTGTATTCACAGAAACATTTAACCTGACACACGAATGTATTATTAGTTGTGTCTGCAAGCTTTGCTAGTACCTCATTCCCTTGCCAGCTTTAATATTCGCCAGCATCCCTTCTTTCTCTCTCTGGGAGATGCATCGGTCATATGCTCGGAAGATACTGCAATGCAAAACAATTTAAAATGTTTTTCGTCAAAATTGTGTGATTCTAGATTACTGTTATACATTAATTTTTTGGCTGAATGATTTCACCAACCAGAATCAAAAGGAGTAAGTGAGTGAGTGAGTGAGTTTGGTTTTACACCGCTTTTAGCAATATTCCAGCAATATAACAGTGGGGGCCTTTAAACATTGTACTTATGTGAGGGAATCAAAACTGGGCCTTTGGCGTGACAAGCAAACCCCTTCAACCCCTATGCTCTCACCCCACACTGAACCAAATGAAACTCTTAATATATGATAATTACTAAAATATTTTTCATATATTTAAATTTGACTGTCTACTCTACATTTGATGGATCAGAATAAACAAACGATACTACTACAAAAATGTAAACGATATTTATCTGTTGTATTGTCTATAGTCTGTGGTCACTACAAACACCTAGTAAGGGACCACAGCATTCTGTCACAAATGTAAATATACATACATGTTTCTGTAAATAAAGTAAATCAGGGTTAAATGTGTGTCCATTATGCACAAATGTATAGAATGGATGCTGAAAAAAATATACATTGCATACCAATGGATGCACAATAATAATCCTTGTAACAAATTCTTGAATAGAAATATAAAGTTTCTGTAATTAAAGTATTTAAAAAATCTTACAGTACAGTACACAATTTCTTTACTGTACAGGACCCTCACATTCCCTGAAAGGACCCTTGAAATTAGTAGCTTGGGGTCCTCCAAAACCTTGTTAAATATTCAGTAATGAAAAAGACTTCATTCTTCTTTCCTCCACTAAACCAACAAGTCTACTAAAATGAGTTTCTTATATCTCATCTCCTGTTTGTGGATGTACAACCATATCTAGAGTTTAAGATTATTCCAGAATATTTTTACCCGTGAAGATTCCGGGGTAGAATAGGTCTTCAGCAACCCATGCTTGCCCTAAAAGGTGACTATGCTTGTCGTGGTCAGGTGGTCAGACTCGCTGACAGGGTTGATGCATGTTATCAATCCCAATTGCGTGGATCGATGCTCATGATATCAGTCACTGGATTGTCTGGTCCCGACTCGATTATTTACAGACCGCCCTCATAGAACTGGAATATTGCTGAGTGCGGCGTTAAACAACAAACCAAAACCAACCAACCAGAATATTTTCTCGGTAAATGACTGATTGTCATACCAAATTTCCTGAAGCTAATTTTCATTAAGTATCCCTGATGTTCCTTGGTGTGTCTTGAATAATAAATGAAACAATACAATGAGTTGTGGAACATATTTTTTCACATGTATAGGTGGATTTTACAATATGTTTACACACATGTTATGAAATTTGTGTTTGCAGTTATAATGTTTGTCAAGAGGTGAGGTGAAGGGTTTAATGTTGCGTGCTTGTGTGCGTGCATAGGCATGTGAGTGAGTTCAAGTTTAATGTCTCATCGGCAATATTTCAGCCATATTGTGACAAGACCAAGTTAATATTTTCACAAGTCATGAGTAACTTTTATTTTTAAAAACAAATTTTATCAAACGCGTATGTGTGTCTGTCTGTCTGCTGAGATACCATGCTGCAGTTGAACATGAACAACCCACTCAGACACAGTATACTGACTCCGAGCCGACCAGTCCTTGTTTGCCACGTGCCAGACAGGGTAACAACAAGTACCATCTTTTAACATCTGTCGTGAACTCCCAATTAAATCCTATGGCCAGGGCCCATCAGGCTTACTAATGACAGCAAGTGTATGAGTAACTCTATACTTGGACAGGGAGGCCCAGTCAGGTAAGGTGTTGCAATTCACTGTGCAGAGTTCTGTCCCTTAGGCATGCATTGATCCTTTGATCAGCATGACCCATCTTCCTGAGGCAAGGATGTTAACAGCCTATAAAAGTCCAGTTTCCACCCTTGCCAAACTAGGCTGGAATTTCTGGGCTTCATTTATGGCTACTAGTGGCTATTACGAGTTATGTCCCTTCTTTGTCCCTCCTATTGACCAATCAGATTCTATCTCTCATATCACTTGCATTTGCTTCAAACAAAATGGCGGCGCCAGTTAGATCACCTGATCGATAATCAAGTTCTATGTTGTAACAAAACGGCTCTTACCCTGCCAAGTGCATCAAAACAGTGAAAACATTCGGAATATAACGCCAATTGACGGTACACATGCTTTGCAAATCCTGAAGTCGACTGAAATCGGCAATCTGGAATCAATGTTGTTTATGAACGGATGTCTGCTTTGTTACGCTACTATACATATACTCGTTCGTCTAGCCAAAATGTAACTCCGGAATTCCAGCCTAGTTCTGCAAGGGTTGAAACTGGACTTATATAGTCAGTTAACGTCTCTGACTCAGAAAGATGACATCAGGTAAAGTATCTGTCATACATGAGAACTTCAATCAGTGGCTACCTCCATCAGTAGAGTTGTCAACTCACCTTGTTGGAGTAGGGTATCTGTCCTGCATGGATACCACTATCAACTCACCTTGTAGGAGTAGGGTATCTGTCCTGCATGGCTACCACTATCAACTCACCTTGTTGGGGTAGGGTATCTGTCCTGCATGGATACCACTATCAACTCACCTTGTAGGAGTAGGGTATCTGTCCTGCATGGCTACTACTATCAACTCACCTTGTTGAGGTAGGGTATCTGTCCTGATGGCTACCACTATCAACTCACCTTGTTGGGGTAGGGTATTTGTCCTGATGGCTACCACTATCAACTCACCTTGTTGGGGTAGGGTATTTGTCCTGATGGCTACCACTATCAACTAACCTTGTAGGAGTAGGGTATTTGTCCTGATGGCTACCACTATCAACTCACCTTGTTGAGGTAGGGTATCTGTCCTGATGGCTACCACTATCAACTCACCTTGTAGGAGTAGGGTATTTGTCGGTGATGGCTACCACTATCAACTCACCTTGTTGGAGTAGGGTATCTGTCCTGCATGGATACCACTATCAACTCACCTTGTAGGAGTAGGGTATCTGTCCTGCATGGCTACTACTATCAACTCACCTTGTTGAGGTAGGGTATCTGTCCTGATGGCTACCACTATCAACTCACCTTGTTGGGGTAGGGTATTTGTCCTGATGGCTACCACTATCAACTCACCTTGTTGGGGTAGGGTATTTGTCCTGATGGCTACCACTATCAACTAACCTTGTAGGAGTAGGGTATTTGTCCTGATGGCTACCACTATCAACTCACCTTGTTGAGGTAGGGTATCTGTCCTGATGGCTACCACTATCAACTCACCTTGTAGGAGTAGGGTATTTGTCGGTGATGGCTACCACTATCAACTCACCTTGTTGAGGTAGGGTATCTGTCCTGATGGCTACCACTATCAACTCACCTTGTAGGAGTAGGGTATTTGTCGGTGATGGCTACCACTATCAACTCACCTTGTTGGGGTAGGGTATCTGTCCTGATGGCTACCACTATCAACTCACCTTGTAGGAGTAGGGTATTTGTCGGTGATGGCTACCACTATCAACTCACCTTGTAGGAGTAGGGTATTTGTCGGTGATGGCTACCACTATCAACTCACCTTGTTGGGGTAGGGTATCTGTCCTGATGGCTACCACTATCAACTCACCTTGTTGGGGTAGGGTATTTGTCGGTGATGGCTACCACTATCAACTCACCTTGTTAGGGTAGGGTATCTGTCCTGATGGCTACCACTATCAACTCACCTTGTAGGAGTAGGGTATTTGTCGGTGATGGCGACCACTATCAACTTACCTTGTAGGAGTAGGGTATTTGTCGGTGATGGCTACCACTATCAACTCACCTTGTTGGGGTAGGGTATCTGTCCTGATGGCTACCACTATCAACTCACCTTGTTGGGGTAGGGTATTTGTCGGTGATGGCTACCACTATCAACTCACCTTGTTGGGGTAGGGTATCTGTCGGTGATGGCCTTGGCCTTGTCTGCTGACATCCCATGTAACTGAATCAGCTGTTTACCGAACAACTCCCGTACAGTTAGATCCTGAAATGCAGATTATGTTTCACAAATTGTTTTACAGTCATTTGAATGATTCATTGTTCATGATTTCTGAGATAACATTACATCGTTATTAATTGAAATCATGCCTTCTCATGGGCTGATACTTAATACATTTATAAGCAATTAATTTGTTAATTCAAAATATCATAGCGTGTGCAGTGATTGAGTAATTCTATATTTTACCTTCAGCAACTTGGAAGCCTGAAGTGATGCAGATCTAAAACATGTTTCACGTTGGTGAAATCTATGCGCATGGAGCTGACAAGCCAAGGAAACAAATTCTAAGCAAATATTGGATTCTGTCACGTCTAAGGGACAGAACTCTGGACAGCTAGTTGTGCCGTAAAAAAATAATTTTAGGATCACCTGTGGCAGTTTTATACTCAAATAACTATAGGAACCAACATGTTCTGACATGAGGTAGCCACAAGGTTTCTTCATGACAAATATGACTGCTAAAACATAGAACTCGGTTGCACTGACAACAATGCTCCTCCAATGAAGGTGGTAGTTTGTTTGTTTGTTGTTTATTGCCGCACTCAGCAATATGACGGCAGTCTGTAAATAATCAAGTTTGGACCAGACAATCCACTGATTGATATCATGAGCATCGATCCTCGCAATTGGGATATGATGACATGCATCAACCAAGTCAGCGAGCCTGACTACCCGATCCTGTCAGTCGCCTTTTACGACAAGCACAGTCACTTTTTACGGCAAGCAAGGGTTGCTGAAGACCTATTCTTCCCCGGATCTTCACAGGTGGTCAATGAGTTGGTAGGTCACCTCCTAGTCTTGGCAAATTTTACACAGGTCGGGATAAAGCTGGTACTGACCTTGCTCTTCACAGAGGCGTAATTGAAATGCTGGAACGTTGTGAGAAGCTTCTCGGACTCTTCAATGTGGAAACTGCCATCCAGTTCTCGCAACATCTCCGGTGTACATGCCTGGAGGGACTTGGTCTGGAGACATCAAGGGATGAGAACGAGAATCATAAATCTGTAAATACTGGCTTAATGCCACTCTGAACAGTATTCCTGAACAGTATTCGGGAGGAGAGCCCAAAGTGAAGCAGGTTGCAGATGTTTACCCCTTTGGTGAGACTGTCTAGGTTTCCCACCTATGCTTTTCAATCGGGGCAAATCAGGAATATGAACCCATGTCACTGGTTTCCAGCTTGCCTTGGGGACATAACTCTGCTCAGCGAATTGCCACCAGTGCAATGCAGGGGATGGTGGTAACAGATGATACCAAGAGGGATACCAAGGAATGGTAAACTGAAAGTTAACATGGGACAACAAAGGCTGATAAGGGCTGATGGCAGGGGAAACAAAAAGGGATGACAAAGGAAAACATGTCATGATGACCAGGGATGATGACAAGAAAAACAAGACACATAATGATGGTGAGGTGAGGTGAGGTGAGGTGAGGTGAGGTGAGGTGAGGTGAGGTGAGGTGAGGTGAGGTGAGGTGAGGTTGAGGTGAAGTCTAGTCCAGACTTATGCAAGTTTTATAGTGCTAGCCCACTGAGATGCCATGCCGCAGTTTAACATGAATACCCCACTCAAACACTGTTTACTGACTCTGAGCCGCCCAGTCCATGTTTGCAAAGTGCCAGACAGGGTAACAACAAGTACCATCTTTTAACGTCTTTTGGTATGACGTGTACGGGGATCAAACACCCCTCCTTCCACCCGGGCAGACGCTCTACCAGACCACAGAGGCTGTCCTCTATGTCAGGAGTGGAACTCCCAATTAATCGTATGGCCAAGGCCCATCAGGCTTACTTATGACAGCAAGGTGAGGTGAGGTGAGGTGAGGTGAGGTGAGGTGAGGTGAAGTCTATTCCAGACTTATGCAAGTTTTATAGAGCTAGCCCCCTGAGATGCCATGCCACAGTTTAACAACATGGATACCCCACTCAAACACAGTATACTGACTCTGAGCCGACCTGTCCTTGTTTTAGCCCCTAAATGCTGAACGACAGGCAGAAGAAAGTGATTATAACAGTCACACAGAATGACTTACACTGATGATACATGCCAGATTATATTGGTTCATTCATCACCAACTCGTGTTATTCCTGTACAAGCCATATCATGACTCGTGCCCCTATTGTGGCCATTTATGCGACTGGGTTACATCTAAGCGTAAATGAGCATAGCTGAAAGAATTGTCAACTCCTCGCGTAATGATTCAGGTATGTTACCCCATATGTCATAGGTATTCCAGTTGCTATTGAAAACACATCGGGACAATGCTATTATACAGTATGATTGAACACATATAACTGTATCTTAGATATATTTTTAGATGCAAGGAATATGCAAAATCAAAAATTATTCCTGAGGGACTGATGTACTTGAAGTCATACGTGCATTCTGATTGGTTTGTCGTATATTCGCACACAACATTCTTCAAAAGGGGGAGGAGTCATCTTGAAGGTTACGGAAAGGGGCGAATGGTGACGTATGATAATGGTCATGACAGAGAGGTATTTACTGAACACTGATGTTACATACCCTGTAGAAGCTCTGCAGATACCTGGTCATGACTGTGAGGTACGCCACAGTCTCTTTCACACCACTGGTCCTCTTCATCTTGAAGCCATCGATAACCTACCAACACAACCATCGTCAGACTTGTGGCAGGATATTTAACTTCGATGTGACATACAGAGTGAGTGAGTGAATATGGTTTAACCAGAACGTCAAGAACACGTCTTGGTTGCCCGCAGTGTCCCAGGGTAGTATTGGGTAGGTTGACACTGCCTCATGTTTCAGTGCATAGGCAAGGCTCCCAATGAAAACTGACAGTCTGCTCCAAAAAACCTTCATAGGCCTGCAATACTCATGGAATCGGCAACAGAAAACAATGAGAATGTCCCTAAAAACTTTAGAGTGATGCAGGTCTCAGATGTTTACCACTTCGGCGAAACTCCAAGCAGGGGTATGGTGCTGACAAACCTAGAAACATAATCAGGCGATCCGGTATTCGAACCCACAATCATAGGTTTCTGGCGTGCCCAAGGGACACAACTCTGCACAGTGAATCGCATAAAACATCTGAGAGCATGCTGCCGAAAACAGGGTAATGAAGGCACTAAAACACACACAACACACCATCCACACTAGGCATGCGCAGAACAAGAGGGAAGTTGTCACGAAGCTCAACAAACAGCGAGTAATTTTACAACTTATAGCACTAATATAATACTAGTCATCAAGAATATTCTATATTAGTGCTGTAATATGTATATTTACTTGCTGTTTGTTGATCCTCGTGACATGGCAATCAACTTTCCTCTGTTCTGTGCTTGCCTTGTTTGGAAGAATATGATCTGTGTGTTATAGTGATGCCGCTTCCATGTGTTTTTGTTAACGTTCTCATTGTTTTCTGTTGCTGATTCCATGTGTATTGTAGACATATGACAATTTTTGTTGTTGCAGTCTGTCAGTCTTCATTAGGAGGCCTGGTAACATCCCTCTCAGGTACAGCCAAGCTGGTTTAACCTGATTGTCACTTAAAAGTTATGACTGTGTTATGACAAGTGCTAAGTGGAGGTTACCTAGGAACAATACTGAGCCCTGTTCCACAAAGCGATCTTAGTGCTACGATTATCAGAAGTCAGTGTTAAACAATGGAAGTTTTGATCGTCTTTGGGTGAACAATGCTTTGTTGAATGGAGTCCAACTTTGGAAGTATGAGTGAATTTGTGAGTTGTTCTTACACCACTTCCATCAATATTCCAGTAACATCACAACAGGGACACCAGAAATGAGCTGCACACATTGTATACCCATGTGGGGAATTGAACCTTGGCATCAACATAACTAGTGAATGCTTTAACGAAACCTTCAAGCCGGCATGTATCTCTAGACATGTCTGTGACCATCTGTGTCTCCTTGCTCACCTGCGTGTTGACGATGGCCTGCTTTATCCTGTCTTCAGCGATGCTGAAGTGCTGCAGTGATCCGTAGTCTTCAATCAGATAGATGGCGTTGGCAATGCCGCTACGCTTCAGGCGGAACTGAAGGACATATATTACAAATAAGGAGCAGACCCCAGGAACACCTCTAATTTCTAACAGATCATGCAGTATAGTATAGCTTTATGATAACAATATGCAATATTTTGTCCTGGGCCCCGTTCCACAAAGCAATCTTAGCGCTACGACTGTCATAAGCTTATGATAAAGTATGGGAGTTACGATCATCTTAGCACTATGATCGCTTTGTGGAACAGGGCCCTGTACACTTAAAAAAATGAAAATGGATGCAACTAGCAGCACTGACACTCACGTGGGACATACACCAGTATAGCTGTTTGAATCATTACTGACACTACTTCAACTGCAGCATGTGTGTTAAATGTAACTGACTTTTCTGCCAAGTCTATTCTGATAAAAAATCCAATGAAAGTTCAGACAGTCCACTTCCTACTTTCTTCACTAAATCAATATACTTTCTCTCAAACAAGGAAATCACAGTCTATAGGGCTTAAAAAAATAAAAGAATTGGTTCTCAGGCAATGGCTTTTGAAAATATAGTGTGGGCGGGCAGTGTTCTGTTGTTTTGTTTTTTTCAGTTCAAACTTGTACGTAACCAAATTTTCTTTACAATAATTTCGGTTAAATCACGTTGTTCTTAATGATTGTAGCATTTCACTGCCAGGGTTGTGTGTTCAAGACATGGAATATTAAAAGATTATTTTTTTTGTGTGGAAAATGGAAATAAAAACAAAATAAAAACGGCGGAATTTATGTAGATGCGGGCGGTGCTTGAGAACCAAGACTATTTTTTTTTTACCCAATAAGCACAGGGCTTCAGAGCAATGTCATGACATCATCAAAATTTGTGAAAGTGTGCAACATGTCACCAACATATAGATGGCAAGTTGGTCACAATGGTCAACCTGGGACTTGGTTTTCATACCATTCCAAATCTAATCTAAGACTCTAAATATACATTCCTGAGAGTTGCAGAGACTGATAATCAAAAAGACCCCGGTAGATCCATGCGATCTGTCAATGGCCTGACACAGGAACGAATCTGAAACCCTGTAGTATTATCAAACTTCAATGAATAATTTGCTATGTACAACTGGTTCACCTTCTGCTCTCGGAACCTGCCATCTATCATACTGCTGACGAGGTCATCCATCCTCTTCCTCTCAATGATGAAGTCCAGCACCAGTTCTCTCCCCTTGGGCCTTTGCAGCTGCCCTGATAGTAAATACACAAGTAGATCAGAGCACCATTTTAGGACCGTCGTAAGAGTATGGGAGTTACGATTGTCTTAGCTCTAAGATCGCTTTGTGGAACATGACCCGGGACATAAGTCACAGTGAGTGAGTGAGTGAGTTGGGTTTAACGCCGCTTTTAACAGTATTCCAGTTATATCGCGGCGTCTCAGCTTAATGTGGGAGGAAAGCCCAAAGTGATGCAGGTCTCAGACGTTTACCACTTCGGTGAAACCCACGAGCACGGGTATGGTGCTGACAAACCTAGAAACATAATCGGGGCGAACCGCGATTCGAACCCACAATCATAGGTTTCTGGCGTGCCCAAGGGACGCAACTCTGCACAGCGAATCGCGGCGCCTTAGATGACTGGGCCACCAGTGCCCCCAGACATAAGTCACAGTCAATCAGAACCGATATTGTGGACAAACAATTGTGTTGTATGTAAACCAAATTAATTCAGTGAAGGAGTGAGCGACTTGGGTTTAACTTTTACACTACTTTTAGCAATAATCCATCAATATCAAGGCAGCAACACCAGAAATGGCTGTACCCATGTGTGGAAAACTCAGGCCAAGCCAAAGCTTTAACCACTTGGCTGCCCAAAGATAATACAGTGAAGACAACTCACGACGGGGTCAGCCTCACTACACCCACCTGGCTGGGGCTGCAGCCTCTCCCTGGCTATCCACAACATGTCTCCAATCTGCAGTTCCCGCAGGTCGCACTCCACACCGTTCTTTATCAGCTCCGGCAGCAGCGTCTTACTCTGTGACTTGCTCCTGGAACATTACGCTCTTTAATTTTTAAACACTTTTTCCAGCCTAACCTGGAACTATTGCTTCTTTGCAGACATGTAAGTTCAAGTACTAGAAATATGTGAAATGCTGTACACCCCATAAAACCCAAACATTCCCCACAACCAAACTCAATAAACTCATGAGCATCATAACAAAAGCATACCAGTCTGCCAAAAACGTTGCGTCTACTCAGGTCTTTGAAAGGCATTTAAGTGATTCACATAAGGAAGAGAATATATGGATGTCAACAGGGTCTACTCGCCAAATATTTGGTTCTTTTTCAGCAGATTTTACTTCTTACACATTGGGTGTCATAGGCTAAGCTTACTACTATTGTTAGGCTGTGAGATATGATGTGGCCATGCAGACTGTAACGAACTCAGTACTGTAACTGTAACTCAGGACCAACCCTCCATAGAACTCGCGATTGTCCACACACAGCACTACATCAAAGGACCCGGGGGTGAGGCTGAAGTCAGGGGGTGGCAAGCTGGAGCCAGCGCTAGTGACGGACGAGGCTTGGGATCCTGCTGCGGAGAATGCTGGAGTGATGTCGGGCAGCGTCTCCTCCTCCCCCTCCCCCACACGTCTGGACTTGCCTGGACTTGGGAAAGTTGACTTGACCTTGGGAGCAGCTCTGTGTTGTAGCGATGAGGCCGTGAAAAGCTCATCAGACGTGTGAACATTGTGTTGAAGTGTTTCTTGGTCACCAGGTGAAGGGTCTATTGTGGGAGCACTTCCAAGGAGGCGTTCTCGTAGTGAGCTACTGTCTGACACTGTTGAACTACATGTGTTTGCATCAACAGTTTTCTTTGTCTTTGGAGCTGAAAGACATTTAAAGAAAGACCTGCTCAGTCAGTAAGACAAAAGTGAGATATTATTGTGCAACAAAACATTAATGAATATTACACCAGTGAAAATTTTGGCTTTAAACAATTCTTTTTACAAAACTTGTAAATCAGAAACTGTTTTCAGCAAAGATAATGGCTTGATGTTCTCCATAAAACGTTCATACAAATTTCAGGGGGTGTCTTCTTCATTATTATGTTTTTAAATAAGCATGCACAATATGTGAACATGGTGAAATGTGATACACATATACCATTTATACATCTGTAAGTATTAGACTTGATAACATGGTAACCTTGGTAACAGACCTCGAGATTTGGCCTTTGCCTTTGAGTTTTTTCCTGGTTTCAAAGTCTCCTCAGGAGGTGTAGACAGATCATCTGTGTCACGGTCACAAATGTAGGCATACACAAAGTCTTCCCCAAGCCGTCTACAAGAAGAGGCAGCCATGACACACATACCAGGACAATACCCATCATAGGTGAAAACATGGGACGTTACTCAGAATACGGGAAACTTCTGTTGATGGTTTAGCTGTTATGTTCATGGAGCCATTTTCATCATGTTCTCTGCCTCTGTGAGTAGCATATCTCAACCACATCTTGGAAATCAAAGCATGAGAAGGTCAAAGATTCCCACAAGCTTTTCTTAAAGTTAAAAATATCACCAACTCTTATTCTACATAGTGGCCCACAGAATGTCAAGGAACTTTTATTACATAAAAAACAACACTTACTTTGTGGTGTCAAGCTTGTATTTTTTCCCAGACTCAATCAAACACTGGTAGTTACACTTCACCAGGTAACCTATTGATATTACATCTGAAAATACAGAACGGGATGCAGTACCACCAACAGATTCTACACATGCATCTGTTCATTTCCCATTGATATATCCACCAGTTGGTTCACAATGTACACAAATGTCAACCTTCTGGCATGCAACGGAGAAAGACTGCATGTCCTCGTCACCTCATAAAATATTGTGATAAATATTGATAAGGCTAAACAAAATTAAAGAATTTGTTCACAGGCAATGTTTTTTTTAAAATATAGTGGGGATGGACGGGGTCTTTTTTGTGTGTTTTTGTTTTTGGTTCGTGGTTCTTCAAACTAGTATGTAACCAAATAAACAACTGTGTACAATAATCCTGGGAAAGGGCCTCCCCCCCATAAATGTATTCCTTGATGAGTAAAATACTTGATTACAGTATTTGACTACTGTTGGACTTGGAATATTTAAGGATTTTTAGGTTTATGAAATGGAAATAAAACAAAACATGTGGTAAACTTTATGATGATGCGGGCAGTGTCTGAGAGCCAAGACTATTATTTTTTTAGCCTAAGTTGTGTGCACTCGTACCATCAATGAGGACAGCAGCCTCCTCCTTCCTTGTCACCAGACGGAGATCTTCCGTCACGTACCAGTACCGCAACCTGCGACACAAAACACTCACTGTTTAACATGCTATACCCATACAACCAGAAACAGAACACTTCATATCGATCTTTAAAGTCTATGCTCACAAACCAATGCCCCAGAAGCCAGAAATATAAAACACACTCACAGATTGACTCAACACAAACTCATATTGCCATGAAGTCCATATACTGTCATGCTGTAAAATGTAATTAAATCCTACTTGGTTGCTGCTGACTTTGAAGCAGCTGGAGGTAGTGATGGAGTTGTCTCCCCTTTACTGTCAGACAAAGCATGAAGGGCAGGTAGACGAGCAGGGTTCCTGTACGTGGGAGCAGTCGTCTCCCCTTCACTGTCGGACATTGCGTGAAGGGCAGGTAGACGAGCAGGGTTCCTGTAAGTGGGAGCAGTCGTCTCCCCTTCACTGTCTGACATTGCATGCAAAGATGGCAGCTGAGGGGGGATGCGGGAGGGCAGTGGAGGGACACGTGCATGTGTGCTGGACACATCGGTCATCTCCCCTCCATTGTCGACAACCTCGAGACGGTGAGCTAACTCACACCCTGTGTCTGTCAGACTGTATCTGGAAACAGTCAAAAAATGTATGAGTGAGTGAAAAGGCATCTTCCTGAGACAAGAATGTCCACTCGCCTATATAAACGTGAAAAGTGGCTTGCATCAGTTTCTTGTCTGTATTACCAGAAATACAAGTTAAACACAAATTGATTGATAGCAACAACTTCCTATTACACATAGAAAATATAGAACTTCACACCAAAATGGCACAAAATAAGTACCACAATACATATTGTATCATCATGACACAAGCATCAGTATATGTTTCGTTTGTTGTTGAACGCCGCACTCAGAAATAGTAGCTATATGATGGCAGCCTGAAAAAACTCGAGTCTGAACCAGACAATCCAGTGATCGATTTTGTGAGCATCGATCCATGCAATTGGGTTATGAGGACACCAAGTCACCGAGTCTGGCAATCCGATCCACTTGCTTGTCCCTTAAAACAAGCATAGATTGCTGGGGACCAATTCTAACATGTAATTCAAACGGGGAGTCCGGATATGTATCAAAAAGTGCTTGTGAATCATGGCCCTTGAAATAATATACTGTAAATATTGAAATGAATGCGTTTCCAAACAATGCCACCTCCCCCCCATCCCCCAAACATACATCCCCTCCCACCAGCCCAAGTGGAATTACTAGTATATTTTGAGAAACTGGTTTCTGTGAGGTCACAGGATGTCCATTATGTAATTTCTAGTGTTTGAATGACAGTTATATACTTGTTACAAGTGCTGCTCAATAAACAGTGCTGTGGAATATACATAGTTGTTTGTTTCTATATCCAAGTTGGTATTTTTGCTATCCAAAATATGAAGTGAGGACGTTGTATTATCATTTTGAGATATAAACGTGATGTTTAATCAATGCGAGCAAAGACCACTCACATTTTTCGCATTTAATTCACTTGCACTAATTTCAAGATTTACAGTATATCTGGACTTTGATACAAACATATTACACATATCTGAGTAAAAGTGAAGCACTTGAAGCACTTCCACTGCATGCACCTACTTTGCCGGACTGCTCTCCTTGATGATGAGCCCCTTCTTGATCAGTGTGCCCATCGAGGACCAGGACGTGTAGCGGCAGTCTGGGTCTGCCTGTTGACGTGAGCGAGTGACAAGGACTTACGAGTGGTTTTAACAATCACTATGCACACAGAATGAGCTTCAATCAAAGCTTGATTTACAGTGTGAGGAGGATATTTTACACTGGTTCTAGAAATATCTGTGCACACAGAATGACCCTGTGTAGACAATAAATTCTTAGACCACTATGTTAGGCCAGTGTTTATCAAAAATAAATAAATTTGAGCCCACAGGAGATATTGTTTGGAGGAGATCAAGGCAGATCACCCGAATATCGCTGCAATGAAATTGCATCACAATGCTTTGCAGACCATTGTGACATCATCAGTTACTATGGCCATTGACATCACAACTGTCTGCAAAGCATTGTGTTGCAATTTCATTGCAGAGATATCTACAGTGTAGATATCACTTGATCTCACCCAAGTGATATCTCCTGTGGGAGCCAGTTCCGGATGATAAATTTGATTCTCTATCAGTCAACAACTGTCAACAATAGGTTTGTGGTCTACGGTGTCATGCATAGGGGTGAGCTTGCTTCGTAACCTGCTGTCACATGTCAGCTAACTCATTGGGTCAGGTTTATGGGCTCAGTGCAGGATATGATGTCAGACCTAGTTTGTACAGTGAGTATGGTTTTACACCGCTTTTAGCAATATTCCAGCAATATCACGGCGGGGGATACCTGAAATGGGCTTCACACATTGTACCCATGTTGGTAATCGAACCTGGGTTGTCAGCGTGACGAGCGAACGCTTTAACCACTAGGCTACCCGACCGCGACCCCCCGCACAGATGCAATGTCCTTGCCTCCTACATTACTTAGGGTTTGCGGTATTACCGGTACACTGGTATATTGTGGTGCAAATCTTCAGCAATACATATTGCAATACGTTTGTAAATGTATCAATATATTGGGGCAAATATAAATAAGTATTTTTTATATGTTCCTAATCGATATGGAGATGGAAAATAGTATCTTTCAGATACAACTTGCCTCTGATCCTTTTATCAATTTGCGTGTACACATCATGACATTCAATCTCCTCACAGCGATAGCCCGTTCGCGGATCTTTCTGAGAGTATAACAAAGGTGTTCAGCACTGGGAAGGAGCTTGTGCTACCATGGGATCGTATTATCTCCCTTGATCGTTGCTGGGATACAAAATGGCAGATGATTTCAACATTGTCCCAAATAAGTGAGCTAAGGCTGATGTCTGGCGATTCGTATCGCAATACAGGTTAAAGTATGGCAATATATTGCTATACAAAATTCAGGTCAATACACAGCCCTATACATTACCACTGAAAATGACTTGTCAGCGAGAGGCTGGGCTCCTCTCACAATCTCAGCCTTTGTCATGAAGCCCCTGGTGTCTGGGTCCTGGAATCACGTTAATAAACTCAGTATACAAGCACGGAAAATGAAGATGAGTTTCTGTAACCTCTGTATTTTAACAATGATTCACCGAAGTGTAAAACCCTCGCAGCAATAACAATAACATCTTTGATGCAGGGAAGGGAACTCTTCCTGGCACCCCGGCTCTTGCCTTGGAGGGTGTGAGGTATCTGCAGAAACTTTTGTCAACTTTGGCATCCCACAGACTTGATTCGGAACACAGGGGAAACATGATTAAAATCATTAATTTTGGTGTTCGCCAGTGCATTACTTGGCTTGCATATGACAGGCATTGACCGATACAGAGAGCAAGTAAAATGTATGTATGTAAAATGTTCCTATCTCATTATTGTAGTGAACTGTCTAATATAATGCTAGAATTCTAAGTCATCTTAAAAATTACACTTATTATCATGAACAGACTCTGTGTACATACAATTTACATTTCATGTTAAACCAAAAGCAAAACACCCCCTGGAGTAATTGACAAGGCTTGTATTTTCCACTCTTGCCCACAAGCAGGGTGCTTGTCTGACATGGGCCCTTCATGTGAAAATGTCAAGTATTCCAGAGGTACCCCCATACAGCACAATGTTAAAATACCCCATTGTATGTGGGCCTTTTTTCAAATTTAGGGGCTAAAAACACAAAGCCCCACCCTAGAATTATCCCTGCACAAGTATGAGAAGCCACCATGGATTTTTCCTGAAAAGAATTACAGAAAGGACATGGTGCTGGGAGCCATGCAATGACATTATCAAAACCTTGGCGAGTCCTCTCTAATGAACATGACGGGAGTCAAGATAACCCCTACCTGCATATTTCTGTACAAGCTCAGCAGGATAGCATAGGTTCCAGATCTGAATGCTGGGATGTAATCTCTGGAGCCTTTACCTCCGGATGACTTCCGGCGCTTCTGCAATGTCAACCATGACAACACATGTAATATTCACTTTCAAGATTTTTAGATTTGCCATAAAGGCGTATCAAATAATCCAATCACATTACTTTTCTTTGATATTGTTGGATCATTTTTCGTTTTGTTTGTTGTATAGCACCACAGTCAGCAATACCAAACAATCCAGTGATTGATATAAATGGTTGGATTCTGATTAATTGTTATTTTATTGTTATTGTTGATTTTAGATTTAAGCGGGCTTCATTTAAGTTGTAAAGGGAAGTAACTTTTTGTTGTTGTTGTTGGTATCGCTATGTGCAAGAGACTGTGCTGTGAGCGGGGGACCGTAGAGTTATAAAACGGTAATTATGCAATTAAGTACAAACCGAGAAGTAAGACATTATTAAAGCGACTGTTTCTTTTCATATTTGTGTCTTAATATTAGTATATTCATAGACGTTTCTGCATTATTTTGCAATCAAGCCGAAAGTGCAACCTTAGTATTTTGTGGCAACGGCACCCTTCAACTAGAACAAGAATCTGTTAGAATATGGAACTAAGAATTAGAATAAATGTTGAAGTTGAAGAATGATTTCACGTCCTCAATTCTCGAAACCCAAATAAATATCATGACCGACGTACCGACCATCAGGATATTAGAGGGACAAAGTTACTGAGCCTGATCCATTTAGTTGCCTCTTACAAGCACAGGTTGCCCAGACCTATTCTACCCCAGAATGTCCATTGCAAAAATCAAGCAGCCTGTCTAATTTCTGACATGTCTAACAGATCTGTCCAACACATACCGTTAACATGAGTAAGGCATAAAATTAGAATCTGTTGTGCTGCAAAATATTGATACAACCACCTATGTTTTAACAATATATATTTCCAAACAAATCATGAACAACTGTTCATGAGTGGGAGACTGCGGTGAACCGTGGAATCTGGGGGCAATAGGTCCTCAATGATGGAAGTATGGGATGAACGTTTAGAGTTCAAGTGTGGATATCCCCATCTAATTCACACGAAGAAGCCAATGATGACATGCCATGAGTGCCACTGTCCGACAAAGAAAACCTTGGTGATTGCAACTTGTCTTTATGCCTCCTGAATTGTGCGAAGGTCCAGCATACCTTGCTTAGGATGTAAAGAAAGTGTAGGAACAGTTGAGTTAGATAATTCAAATGAGTCTCCTCAGAGAAGAGTCAACTGTAGCAGTTGAAGTCGGATGAATGCCTTGGGAGTCGTAGCAGTCATAGGTGGCACAGATATGTGTAAACTAGGGCTGTTACGATTCACTCGCGTATTCGGTGAATCGAACCGTATACATTCATGAATTGAATTTGTTATTCGTGGTCACTAGAATCGAATATTCATGAATATGCAGTTATGTGCATTTACATACCCTGACCATTAAAATATCCATAAGAACATATTATATGCATAGATTTTAGTATTTAGTATGACAGTATTTTAGTCACTGGTCATTGTCGCATTTGAGCAGACACTAGTACCTGGATAAGTGAAGTATATTAATGTATAATGAATTAATAATTTACAAGCCATGTCAAATGATTTATTTTGTTATTGTATCACTGAATATCATAAATAACACATCAACTGCTGACTTGTTTTTGTATTTGTGAATAAATGTTCGTATTTGTTACCCTATATTCATTATACGAATCGTATTCGCCTTATAGTGTATTCGTTGCAGCCCTAGTGTAAGGCCGGACGTCATGGCATACAGTAGGTTGATCCTTAGAAGAGATATGCTGATCAAAGGATGGAGTAAAAGTAAAAGTAGATCTGCCTTGAGGTGGGGTACTCTTGACCAACCTACTGCGCAAAGCCAATCTTGATGGTGATTCAGAGAGATGTAGTATTGTTGATGATGTCGATCCTTAGGTGAGGAATATCGTTATCAATCTGGTGGATGATGTGGATCTGGAGAAATGTCACAATATCGATCTTCATGCCAAAGTCAAGTATTGATCCGTAGGAGAGGCATAGCAATGTCAATCCGAATGTCAATCCCTCGGAGGGGTGAATCGATATCAGTTGATGAGTAGATGACGATATTGATGTCAATCTGACAAAGTGTCTCAATAATGTTGTTCAGGTTGATGTGAAGAATGTCTACATGGTCAGGTCGAAGGTGAGGTGGAACATATTTGTTCCGAGGAGCGATAATCCAGAGAGGTGTATGGACTTGGAGAAGCATAAGAGTAGGAGTTCCTCAGTTGATATCGATCCGCAGGTGAAGAGCATCGATATCGGTCCAAATAGGGATTGGGTTCCGATGGATGACGTTCCTTATTGCGAATAGAGTCAACTGATTGATGTCGATCCGGAGGTCGATCCAAATGTTGAGTCTGTTCTACCGGAGGAGGTTTTTTCGAATGTCAAGTCTGTTCAACCAGTGGATGACAATCCGAAGGTTGATCGGAATGTCAAGTCTGTTCAACCAGTGGATGGCAATCCGAATGTGGATCGGAATGTCAAGTCTGTTCAACCAGTGGATGGCAATGCGAAGGTTGATCGGAATGTCACGTCTGTTCAACCAGTGGATGGCAATGCGAAGGTGGATCGGAATGTCAAGTCTGTTCAACCAGTGGTTCAACCAGTGGATGGCAATCCGAAGGTTGATTGGAATGTCAAGTCTGTTCAACCAGTGGATGGCAATGCGAAGGTGGATCGGAATGTCAAGTCTGTTCAACCAGTGGATGACAATCCGAAGGTCGATCGGAATGTCAAGTCTCTTCTACCAGTGGAGGCCATTCCAAAGGTCAATATAAATGTTGAACCTGTCCTACTAGTGGAGGTCGATCAGAAGGTCTTTCTGTGAATGGCGATTTGAATGGTGATCAGATTCTACCGATTGACGTCTCCCGGAAGTGCGATGTCTATCCAACTGAAGATGTTGAGATGAATCATGATGTTGATCCGAATCACAGCAACTTCGATCCATGGAACAGGGAACTATTTGGAATGAGGGTCAACTGACGAAAAAAAGTGAATACATTTTTTTTTGCAAAACTGGCTTTTCTCCATATTAACTGTCTGATATGTTGCAGTTGTCCGAGGAAGATTAAATAATAATAAAAAATTCTCTGTAAACTCAAACACCCCCCCACATCGTGGCAATGAGAAAGAGAAGGAAGAGGCAGGGTATGTCAGGTGATCAGGTCGCTTGGGGTCATATCTCACGGGATAGCGATGATGCATGACCCAATGTTCTGGTGGTAACCATGGTGTACTGGGATATGTTCGGGTGAATCGATTTTTGAAGCAAGAAACTTTGTCCTAGGATGTTTCCACACCAGGATCAAAAGGAGAAATAAGCCTGTAAGATAGGATAAGTTTAAAAGTTTGATATTAAAAATGCATTACAACATAAATATTGAGACATCCCTAGTTCAAATAATGTCTATCAAACAGTTACAATTTTACAGTTTTAATCACAACCACAACATGATGAACTTACTCTCTGTGGTCTTCCTGCATGTTCCTCATCAGAGCCCAATGAAATACTCCCAGTGGGTTCTATGGAGTTAGACATTGATGATGCATGTGTTGCTGATGCTGATGGGACTGTCTGTCTAATATGCGAACTGTCATTGGCTGGAATAGCATGTGTTGCCGGTGCTGATTGATTGGTTGTTTTTTTTGAGTGAGGGGGAGGTAGCATGTCTCCATCCTCTTCACTTTGAGGTACAACATCAGAACTACCTGTGAACACAAACCATAGTCAGTAAACAACAATAACAGTAACATGTTTAAAGCAAAAACACTTTCAGACCCTCTTTATTTCTTGTTTTTTTAGTTAGTGGGTAAAGGGAAAAAGATGAAAAAGAATATAAAAAGAAATATCAGATCCAATTTCCTGTTCCACAATAACAGAACGTTTTCAGAATATTTCATGGGAGGAGGGAAGGGGGGAAACAATGCACACCTTCAAACTTGAATATTATTTTATATCATAAACCTCAGGTGACGTCATCCTATTGTTCTCCAGTCGGGTTAAATCTCATAAACAGGGACGTTGTAATGTCCCTGGGATGTTATAGGATATTCAAGTCATATTTGCTATATAATGTGTTATAATATCCCAGGGATTTTATATGATGTCCTGGGTATTTTATTGATATAACTTCCGTTCAGAATTGTAACATGTAATGTAAAATCAAATGACAAATGTTTTCTTTATATTCCCGAGGATCGAACTCACAACCTTCATATCTCTAGCCCAGTGAGTGTACCACAAGGCTACAGAGGTGTTGATAAGCCGCACTGCTTTTTAGAATGTCCTTTTCAAGATCTGTACGCCAGCAACAGATATTTTACACCCGTTTCCTAAGGTTTGTGGAAAGTATGTTCGAAACATAAAAATGTTGATAAATGTTGTTTTAAGTTTCTTTTCTCGGTTTATAAGTAAGATTAAACACTTCCCCTCGGGTTGTTATGATATTTAAAACCCTTTCCCTCGGAAAATCCCTTGGGATGCGGGTTTTAAAATATCATAAAAACCCTCGGACGTGTTTTATCCTATACTTAACAGTGAACTTTAAATAAGGATTCCAGATTGAAAACACAGGTAGTAGTTTGTCAGGGCTGTTTTCTGAAACCCATAAAGGTTTGGGTTAGAAAAGGAGATATTTTTAAAAGTAAGCATTTATGAACAAGATTGACATATAGATTTTAGAAATATACTTGGCTCAAAAAGGAACAGTGCTCCCGATAAAATCATATGCAAACTTTCTTTTGGTGCCAAGTATATATATGATTTGTGGCACACTTGTTTCACACTAAAATAACAGGTGGATCAGGAAATCCACCAGTTGTGACTTACTGAATGGCTGATAATAAACGATGAAGAGATAAGGGAATGGACGCAGCTATGTTCATATCCTACAAGATCAATATTTACAAATTATGTCAGTGAAAATATTATCAGCAATTATAAGAATTTTCAGATAACTAACATGAGTCCAACATAGCTTTTTTAGATTCGCGCACAATGTTAATAAATTAGAATTCTTTTAATGATAACAACTAAGCATGTAGCAGGTTTAAGTGAGTGAGTGAGCGAGACAGCGAGTATGGTTTTAAGACGCTTTTAGCAATATTCCAGCAATGTCACGGCGGGGAACACCAGAAATGGGCTTCACACCTTGTACCCATGTCGGGACTCGAACCCGGGTCTTTGCCATGCCCCAGCAGGTTTAAGAAAAGAACACAAACAATTTGTTCACCATAGGTTTCAATGTGCTTTGTCAGTCTGTCATCAAGCATCTTGCATATCTTGTCACCTGAAACATTACAAAAAGGGGTTTTAATGTATTATAATCAACACTGTGTAAAAAATGTCTGTAAATAATCGAGTCTGACCAGACAAACCAGTGATTGACATCATGAGCATCAACCCACGCAATTGGGATAAGATAACATTTATGAACCAAGTCAGCGTGCCTGACCACTCGATCCTGTTAGTCGCCTCTTACGACAAGCATAGTTGCCTTTTACGGCAAGCATGGCTTGCTGAAGAACTATTCTACCCCGGATCTTCACAGGTTGACTTGAACGGTTTTGTTTGTTTGTTTGTTTAACGCCGCACTCAGCAAGATCCTGTTAGTCAGCTCTTACGGCAAGCATGGGTTGCTGAAGACCCAATTCTAACCTGACATGCTCATATAGTTTGTACATGTTAAAAACCTACCAAAGTTTTGCAGTATTTTGCAGTCTTTCCCTGTGTCGAGGTGGAGTGGAAAACATTTCAGTGACTTGAGCGCCTGCAAACAACAAACATCACTTTTCTACTCATTTAACACGTTAGGGAGCACAGGTCAGGGACTTAGGTAAAATTTTATAAAATTTTAAATGGAGTGTTTATTTTGTCCAAAATTGGAGATGTTTGGGGAAATTTCTTACTTTCATAATTGATGTTTCTTAGCAGTAGTTATCATCATATTATTATGTTATTCATTTATATACCACAGGTATCCAGGTTACTAGTATCAGCTCAAATGCAATTCTATTTGTTCCCCTACTGTTTTGCATTCCAGTTATCATTCTCAACTCCCTGGGGAGTATACAACTCAAGCTGCCAATGGGTGCTAGAGGGTTTTAACATCCACCTTACATATCTGGTACCCATTCCCTGCTGGGTGAACAGAGGCACATGTGAACTAAGTCACTTGCCCAGGGTGACACCACACGTTTTGACACTTGGGTTTTGGGTTTATGTTTGTATTCGATTTTCCCACATCTGGTCACCTACCATCGGACGAGTGGGTTCTTTTGAGTGCAAAGGGTGTATGAACTGTACACTAGGGGTAGTGACAACACTGATAAGACCTGTAACCATTGTCGTTCCCAAGACTGAATAACAACTTGAGGGATACGAACTCAGCACCTGGCGCTTTTGACCGCTTGCCAACTCCGGCACGTTTCACATTGGTGAAACCCTCAAGTACGGGTAACAAACCTAGAAACAATCTGGGTGAACCTGGATTCAAACCCACAATCACAATCTGGCATGTCCTGACATGTAACTCTGCACAGCGAATTGCAGCACTTTAGACGACTAGACCACCATGCCTCGAATTATGAAGAAGTAACGGTGACCCTGTTTAAATCATAATGGAATTTTTCTAAACAATTGGTAATTTGTATGATATACATACTTGCTCCAAGAAAGCAAGCATACCATGATACTGAATAGATCTGAAACAATCATGACCTTGCTGTAGATATACTGTGACTTCCATCCTTTCTCTGCTGCTTCGTCTCTCCATTCTTGCAGCCAGCGTTCAAACAGAGGATTCGGACATTTTGGTAGCTTCTTCTTACGTTTTCCCAGTACGGAAGCCATTTTCCTAAAAGGTAAAATGGTAGAACCATGCAACCATACATAGGCCTAACACTTTTAATATTGCCTAATTAACATCCTTATGTTCAAATTAAAAGATGTGTTGTCACGTATTGACAGGGGAGTAATAACAAATAAATTGTTGTATAATCAGGCTAAAACGGCACCTCAGCAATCAGCTGATCACTGACAACAGGCATTGATTGAAACCGCTTCCCACACAGACCCCTGACGCTGGTCAGTAGAATCGGTAAATATAAAAATGCCGTGATGATACCATCCCCGTCCCAGATATTACTGACCTGCGTCTGGGGCCTCAAACTGAATAAAACATCAACAAACACACTGATGCCACATGTTAGCAACTTTGTCTCTATGATAAAACAGTGATCATTGTTGGGGTCCCGTTGGCGAAGACACATCGAAAAAAGGAGGTGTGTATACATAATTAGTCATAATATTTTACCGTTATGAAATATCACGAAATTACCAGCCTTGCAAATCAAATTTTTCCGCCAAAATATCGGAAGTAGAACATTTTGCTGCGAACAACCAAAAACGAAATACACGATAAATACGAAACTTATTATTATTGGATCCCAGGTATCCATCGTATGCAAAAAGTATAACAGTATATATATATTTTTGGAAATTAAACAATTTTAGTTACATTTTAACGAATCAAATTCCAGGAATGTCATTTAGCGCGAACCTAAGACATGCCGGATGTTTTCCTCGACAACCACTTGCGAGCGTTGATAGTTTATTTTCTTTGCATGTTACAGTGATTATTGTTACACCATCAAGTGTTGGTTGCTTTTGTTTATAGTCTTGTTTCTATGTCTAGACGGTAACCGTCATGTCAAACACTGCTGTCGGCGTGAGAGGGTCATCTAGCGAAGCATCAGGGTAGGACATTTACAAGTTCTGGCCAAATATTAAATATTTACAATCATTCTGATTGTCAAACTCGGTTGTTAACAACCTGATTCAAACTGATTCAGACTGTGTTGATTATACAGTAGTACTGAAGTTATAGAAGCACATAAAGTATATAGTAGTAAACATGGTAAATGCACCAAAACGAAAACGTATCTTATCTTCACAACATCTCTCGGAACGTAGCATGAAGATATGATACTGATAGTAAAGATGGAATCGTGGTTAGGATGAATATGATTGTGACAGTTTAGTAAGAAGTGCGTGGTGTGCAAGTAGAAAATTCTGTTCAGTCCAGTAAGCCCAGCTTTGTAATACATCAGTACCACAATGCTAAAGTCTTCTTAAAATGATTCAAAACATTATGCTCAGGCTTGTAGACTCAAAAGTATTTGGAAAGGACTGTATCCAGGGCATAAGGGTACATTGGCAAAATAAGTGAATTGGCATTGTGGTACTTCGCATCTACACAATCTCTATTTTAATTAGATTTTGGCAACAATTCTGTGATGCTGGTAATCTAGCTGCTATTTAGCTGATGGGGTTGAATCATTCATTGCAAGTAAAGGAATCATTCACAGGAAAGACAGACATGGACTCAAAACTATCAAAACAGCAAAAGACCTATAACACAAGGCTGCAAATTGGCCATGGCTATTATTATGTATGAAACCCAATCCTTATAATGTTTAAATTCACATGAATCTTAACACCTGCAATAGTGTAAAATTGAAATTTGATTAAAATATTCATGTGAACATCATGAATACAAATATAACTTTTGTGTGATTCACAAATCCTTATGTAATGCATTTATTTGTGTTGTCATTTCTCATTTATAACACATACACCTCCATATGACATTATTCAACTCATAGTTAGGTTTTATTACCATTTCTTCAAACATCTTCCAAATTTAAACATGATCAAGTTTTTTCTCCTTCGATTTTAGTCATAATCATAGATCATCATGTTCATGGAGAACATTTTTTAAGTTTGAAAGTTCAGTTCCTGCTGTGGTAATGGTAGTGTTGCAAGACATTTGCTCAAGACAAATGGCCTTGGGATAATCAAGAACATCCTAATCACCTAAACATCTTATAAATTTGATAAATTTTGATAGGACATTTGTCACATTCATCAGTTTCATTACAAATTTTGAAACAAATCTTTATGGTGTCATTGTTCTGGAATGCCAATCAATCTGACATGTCTGATATTCTGGTGTTGTGTTTGTGTCAAATCAAAGATGATAAGATCATGTGATGATGATAATAAATGTAAGTCTGTTATTGCATGCTTGGGGCACGGGTGGCCCAGTCTAAGGTGCCTTAATTGCTGTGCAGAGTTGCGTCCCTTGGTAACACCTAACAACCTTTGAATTTGTGTTTTGATTCCCAGTTCGCCCCGATTATGTTTCTCATTGTCAGCACCATATCCGTGCTCATGGGTATCTCCAAAGTGGTAAACGTCTGAGACCTGCATCACTCCGGGCATTAGCCATGATATAAGTGGAATACTGTTTAAGCAGAGTTAAACCCAACTCACTCACTCACTGTTGTTGCATGTTTCATCACTCCGTAAGTCAATGGACAGCGGTATCTGACACATTCCATCAGATTCATACTATCAGCATGATCAGTGGTGTAACACTTGATGCATTATCATACTGTTGCTGGAATGTTGCAGCCGTGAGTCTTTCAAACATCAATCTCATTAAAATCAGATCTTAGTTCTCGCTATCGCTAAACAAAGATCTGAGGACATCCCATTACGGGTCATGTCAGAACGACCTTTCATCCAACCAATCAGAGCGTCACTTACCAGATCATTAAAGTAACAGTCGTAATGTGTTTTCTAATCATGCAACCATGAAATATTTAACACAGGGTATTCTGAACGACAGTTAAGGATATTATGATTATATCCATACAATCTAGGCCATCTATAAGCCATTCCAGAATCAGTATGTTCTTCTTGTCAGTTTTAATTTTTTAATCGAAAATACGTCAAAATATGTTTCGAAGCGGTAGTCGCCAGTTTGAAACTAGTGTCGTAAAGCTTGAGAAAGCTGCTTTCTGATTGGCTAATGTCGATTTCTTGTCAGTCATTTCACTGGTCGGTCAAAATTCGCGAAAGGTCTTTCTGACGTGACCTGTATTGTTTAGCAGTAGAGAAAACTAAGATCTGATTTTGATGAGATTGTTCAAACATGGACATTCCAACAAAGTCACTTGCTCAAAACCATATTTTCCTTAAGCTAGTCAATCCTGAATCAAGTTCATAAGTTAATGACTTTTTGTTGAAAAACAAATGTGCATGAATCATGTTGATAACGACATGAATTAAAGAAATACTTGAAAATTCCTTGGCAGTGTTAGGAATGGACAACACATTTAGTTTACTACCATCATTGGACTTCAGGACCCATGAAGATCCAGGGAAGAAAAGGTCTTCAGCAACCCATGCTTGCCGTAAAAGGCGACTATGCTTGTCTAAGAGGCGACTAACGGGATCGGCTGGTCGGGCTCGCTGGCTTGGTTGATGCATGTCATCATATCCCAATGGTATGGATCGATGCTCATGATGTCAGTCACTGGATTGCCTGGTCCAGACTCGATTATTTACAGACCGCTGTCATATAGCTGGAATATTGCTGAGTGTGGTGTTAAACAACAACAAACAAACGTTGGACTATCAATGATTGATAGATTAACAGCATACTAGTAATATGTGTTTTGAGCAATAAGTGAATTGTTAGATATTTCAATAAAATATGTTTGAAATCCTGGGAAATGTCCTATATTTGGTTTGATTCAAAATTATGGCATGTCAACAAAAATAACATTGCATAAGGGTATATAATCAGATGTTTTGCTCTTTTTTTCTCCATTATTATTGACGTACGGTTTCCTTATTTTTCTCCTGTCTTTGATTTATTTTTTTGCCGTTATTTGAAATTGACAGCTCTGTGCTGACATAGTGTAGTCAGCGTTCAAGGGTGGTAATAATGGCGGGTGCCCCTACTCATGAAGCTGGCTTGCTCTGGAGACTGCTGAACCGCAGTGGAACAGAAAGCAATGGGTAGAACAGATCATAAATAATCATATTATGGATTATAGAAATGTTTATACACATGTGCTTACTTTATGGAAGTAATCTATCTCTAGCTTACGAGTTTCTTTAAATTTGGGCTTATGTGTAGCTTGTAAAATAAAAAGCACATTTTTGTTGAAAGTATTGAAATTCTTTCATAAATGAGTCCAACAGAATGGGAATGGTGTTTGAAATGGCATGTCAGCCCTCTTAACTTTTACCACAGATCATACCATTGATGTGGCTTGCCATCCTTAAATATCCAGTGTTTTGTATTGCCATTCTGTTAGGATAAATGACCTGGGCCCACTTGCACAAAGCGATCTTAGCTTATCGTAAGCCTATGTTAAAGTATGGGAGTTACGATCATCTTAGCGCTAAGATCGCTTTGTGCAAGTGGGCCCTGGCTCCAGTTGTTACCATAGCTTTGGTTCGATGGACACATTGCTAAATATATCAGTTGGAAGTTACTGATAGAGCGATGGAGATAGTGACTTGTTGTATTTATGGTAGACAGTTGGTCAGAATTGAATTGAGATATTATGCTATTGATAATCAAAGATAATGTTTTAATCTTTGTAGGAGGACTTGACAAAGGTTTAGTGAAGCAGAAAATAACAATGTTAATTTAGTTTCTCTTGACTTTTCCTTCCCCAATGTTAAATGAAAGTGCAACTTAAACCTGTTTTACTGTATAATAAAGCAAGTCTTAAGTATGAAGTGAATGAAATTTCTCATTTGACAGAGATAGCACAAAATGGCTGGACGCATACCACGACCCCATGTCAACTCTGTACACATTCACACAGTGTATGACGCTCTCGGACATCCAGGCAGATGGAGACTGGAAGCTGATTGTTGCTGATCTGGGGACTGGCAGTTATGACATGAAGCTGAAGGTGTATAAAAGTAAGTTATTGCTTAGTGATCATTCATCATGATGAAAACAGATCATGTTGTTATTTCACACGTAAATTCTTACCTTGGAACATGTTGGCTATGTTTGATGCATAATTGTTTCTTTCCCTTTATTATAAACCTATAGTGACGACACCTATTGCTCTTAAGGTTTCTTCAAACAGTGGAATAACCAGAGACTCAGTTGCTAGTATCCATGCCCAGGGATTTCTGAAAGCATGCCCTTGACTTTCTAACTTAACTGGAGAGTGTTATATCACCAAAGATTTATAAACATACTTTTGATATGGATCTAATGTTTGACTGGTTAAAATTCCTGTTTTTTTACATGTGTATTGGATCTGGAACATCACATATAATGTTAAGCATTGTAACTCACTGTTTTCCCACTGAGCCACTGAGGCAGGTGATGAAAGGGTGGTCAATCTTACATGCCACTGTCTTCAGTTGTCTACATGCTGCACATAATCTTTCTCAAACCTGCTGTCATTGAATTTGTTTTATACCGTAACTTCTGTATTGTTTCACTATAAAGCATCCCAATGTTTTTTATTCTTTCTGGTATTTCTTGCATTTTGACGGTTCGTAAGATAGTTAAAACCCTCTCCCTCATTTTTGGTTGAAAATGTAAAACCTTGAGTTCGAGGAAAGCACTTGGGCCTTCGTCCCTTGGCACCTGGGGCATTTCCCTGCTTGTGATAGCTCTTCCAGAGCTTGATGTTTTACATTTTCAACCAAAACCGAGGAGGAGTGTTTTAAGTATAACATAGTTTACAGTTACAACTGGATTCAATAACTGAATGGAGGGCATGGGTGGCCCAGTCGTCTAAAGCACCGCGATTCGCTGTGCAGGCAGAAACCTACGATTGTGGGTTCGAATCCCGATTCGCCCCGATTATGTTTCTAGGTTTGTCAGCACCATACCTGTGCTCGTGGGTTTCACCAAAGTGGTAAACATCTGAGACCTGCATCACTTCTGGCTTTCCTCCCACATTAAGCTGACACGCCGCGATATAACTGGAATACTGTTAAAAGCGACGTTAAACCCAACTCACTCACTCACTCACTCACTCACTCACTCACTCACAATAACTGATTGATAACATTTGATCCACATATATCGGTACATACCGACCAGTATTTGTCTTTAATGTATTTAGTATTGTTCTTGGTGCACGGATTCAAGTTGTAGTATTGCAATCTTCAGAAGGGATGAAAAATAAAATATACCATGATACGTGGCCAATGCAAGGTTTGTGTACCTGACGTTTGTCAGCAAAGTACATGTGGACGTGATCCCATGTCATGAAGACCTTCCCATAAATTGCCATGATGAGAAGTCCAACAAAGGGTTTAGAAAGCCTAATGTTAGCAAATATTCATTATTTATCATATGTAAGACACTATGGATGAACGTAAGGGGATCCTTGTGAATATCGGTCCTCATGTTAACAAGGTTTAAATATAGACATTTATCATAGGAAGCTGTGACATGTTTAGCTTTAGCCATTGCATTCCATGACCCAAGGATCTCACTGAATTTCTGCCACTGATTTAATCGATAATTGATTTGTTTTCATTGATAATATGTAGGTTTTGGTATTGCCGACACATGATATGTTGCATATTGGTTGAGGTGAACTGTGTACGATGATATGTGGTTCACATAAGAAGTGATCAGCGACACCCAGCTGTTACTGAGAGTCAGTGCTAGTGGCTACTCTGTATACAGTGAGTGAGTGAGTATGGTTTTACGCCGCATTAAGCTATATTCAAGCAATATCACGGCGGGGGACACCAGAAATGGGCTTTACACATTGTACCCATGTTGGGAATCGAACCTGGGTTCTTGGTGTGAGGAGCGACCGCCCTCTACCCTGCATACAAAATTAACATGGTGAAAAGTTTGTATTGATATTACTTCAAGTTTTATTCTCCGTGTTGTTCACATTATTAATATATCACAATAAGGCAAGTATTTTCTTGTTTTGATTTTCTCGGTCAACCTGGCTAGGCACGAGGCAAAATTTATAAAATGGATATTTTGTCACTGTTGATTTGAGGGTAAAGGATGTTTAGGAAAGGGCAAACATTGTGTTTTCAATCAAATACTGCATTAATATTATTAAAACCTTTGCAAATTCAAGGTATATGCAATCTCACTGAGTTCAGATCTTCTGATACAGTACTCTCTGGGTCCCGATCTATGGACACCTCTATAGAAGGTTCTGTCAGTGAACTTTCTAGTCTGATTTTACTGGGCGGTCGGGTAGCCTAGTGGTTAAAGTGTTCGCTCGTCACGCCAAAGCCCCGGTTCGAATCCCGACATGGGTACAATGTGTGAAGCCCATTTCTGGTATCCCCCGACGTGATATTGCTGGTATATTGCTAAAAGCAGCGTAAAACCATACTCACTCACTCACTTAAAATTGTATACCTTTTTTTATTTAGACACTAACATCCTGAGTGAACACACCATCATCGACCTGCCGACTGGGGTGGTCACATTCTACATGGACACTCTGGAACCAAGGACGCCAGGTAAGATGGGAACTGATCAGGGATTTTCCGCTCCATTCAGTCATCACATGTCAAATTGAGAGAGTGAGTTAAAATTTAACGTCACATCGGCATTATTTCAGCCATATAGTCAGAAGACCGAATTTATACAAACAATTTACACATGACAAAGGACACACTAACAGACAAATGGCTACTGTCAAACTTTTTGTTAAGTGATCTAGATACATAAGTTCACGATATCATGGGGACATCGTGATAAATACACAAAGCCTACATCCCCTGATTACCAGCTTCTTACTGATGGAGAATGGGAATCAAGTCGTGTGCTGCTTATGTCTGTCCTGTAATGCGTTTTGTCAGAGTTCACTGTTCTTCCTTGTATCAACATGGGGATTCCAGGTTAGAGTAAGTCCACTGACACCTGTGCTGGTTATAAGAGGTGACCAAATGGATCAGTTGACCTGTCTCTAGCCCGGTAGCATGTCCTGTGTCTCATGTTCAGCAACAACATCATGGGAGATGATTCTGCAAAATAAAAGAAGCAATTTGACAACTTTGCATGTATAATCTTACAAATGGTCATGGTCCATCGAGGTTCAGATCTTAACATAGAGTGGTATCGAAATCTGATTTCAATAAGATTGGATCCAGGACTGATCTTTTATTGAGCGAGAAATACTGACCTGACATTTGTCTGTGTGTTCAGCTATTGCTGTGGCCTCAGGTCCCTACATCTACATCTACAAGAACCTGCGACCATACTTCAAGTTCACCCTCCCCCCTCTGGAAATCTTCCCTCTGGAGCAGGAGCTGTGGAATCAGGCTAAGGATGTACGTACAGCAAGCAGCATTACTCCTCTAGCAGTGCTGGCATCAGGGATCTCATCCCCTGCTGATGATTATGATTAGCATTACATTTAATAATTTTCTTCTTCATTTCATATTATTATTTCCCAACCTTAACCTCAACAGGTTCTGTATGCAGTTCGTACTCATCAGATTTACATTTGATAACACTTTGGTACACTGTGATTGTTATAAGTCATTATATACATTATGCTCTGTCTGCAACTTTAGCCACTAGTCCAAAGCCCATGTCTATAAAAGTCTAGTAAGCTCAGCAAATAATAGTCCATATTATAACACCAAACTCAACTAAAAAGGGTTGGTAAAGTATGCCAAAGAAATATCAAGTGTGTTTAACGTGTGCATAGTGTTTTTTCTGTGTGTGGTAAACTGTTAACAGTCTGACTACTTCGCTTCATAAATTTCCTAAAAATCTTTGCGGCATTCAATTTCTAAGAAATGTATGCCATATTTGGAAGTGCTTTTACGTTTTTACTACGATTTATGAATGAAAGTGCCTTGTTGTTGTTGACCTTTCTGACCTAGATGTGTATTAATCTCATTGGTTGACTAATACTGTTGTATTCAAATTAAATTGCCGATCTGGGATGCTAGCTAACTATTAACCAATCAGTTTGCATAAAATAATAACATGATACATTCTCGCAAAATTTGATTAAGTTTGATGTTGATATTTCTGTGCAGACGAGTCACGATGTCAGCTAAAAGACAAATTAACATGAGGTTTACTTTATCTTTGACTTTGAAACCCTAAGAGGAACCCTGATCGAATAACTCGTTATTTTGAATATAAAGTGTAATGGCGAGAGATGGCGCTTGCTGGTCATATTTTGTTTTCATTTCTGGAATACAGATGAAGGTATTCCGCTGCACTTGACCGAGATTCCCCACAGTGGTTGTGCATGTATTCCACAACAACTGCTGTCAAAACAGATAGTGTTTCTTTTTGTTCACATAATAAATGCATTCAGTTCCAATACGGAAGCAATGCTAACAGTTACACTTTTATTCAGCACTTTTTATTCAAATAGATAAGGGTCTGACTTATATGGATGAGGTTAATTGTCACTAACAATATTTCAGGTTCATAACAACATGTTCTTTTCAAGGCTGTTCATGCATGCTACATGATGTTATAGAGTATACAGTATACAATGTGGCTATTTGATCAGTGTTATCGTTCATATATGCTTGTCTTTAGAGGCGACTAAAGGGATTGGATGGTCAGGCTTGCTGATTTGGTTGATGCATGTCATCTGTCTAAATTGTGTAGATCGATGCTCATGATATCAATCCCTGGATTAATTTTTTGATAGGCATTACTAAGAAGTTGAAGGATGACAAAGTAGACACAATTTGTGGATAACAACTTCTTTAATAGTGTAAAGGCACCGTTTCGGTATATGTCCTTATACCGTTGTCAAGCAAGACATGGATAACAACTTCTTTAATACTGTAAAGGCACCGTTTCGGTATATGTCCTTATACCGTTGTCAAGCAAGGCAGAATGAGGAATTTGCTGGAATATTGCTGAGTGCGATGTTAAACAACAAACAAACAACAGTTTGTTACTTTCGAGTAGGGTTTCTCATTACATTGCTGCTAGCAGAAGGAAAGAAGAAGGAATCCATTGAGATTATATTTAGTGTGACCATTGTTTACTTCCAGGACCGTGTGAATGTATTTATACTGAGAGAAGCACTGGAGGGATTGAGGTAGGCAGTGGTTGTTGATTGGCTTAATTAATTATTACGTTTTCCTCCTCACCCACCTCACTATCAAATAACCCTCCTCACATCATCATATTGTCACAGTGTATAGTTGAAGAATGCTATGATATTCCCTACTTTACTTCATGAAATACACCACATACATAGTCCCACGAAACAGTTATGCTGTGAATCACATCCGATGACAGTTAGTACCTTGAATAGTTTTTTGGTGGTTTTTTTTAAGTAAAGACATAAAATGTCCCCCACCTCACATTTGAAAAAAGATTTGATACAAGTCTTGAATGAGTTCTGTTGACCTCAAGTAAAAATTGATTTAATGGATTACATGGATGTTATTTACCATAATTTTCTATTACAGCCTGTGTAATTGTACTTCCTATGTATTTATTTCAGAGCTGAAGGCAACACGTTGACGGTGCGATCTTTACGGTTCCTTCAGTTGGAGGCCAATGACCTGGAGGCCTTCGCCAACCTGCACAAACACTTTCCTCTGAAACGACAGGTGAGGACTGGATTTAAACTTTCTGTTACCACTCGAGAGGCTGTTTTCTTCCTACCACAAGTTCGGGGAATTGCACTCCCTTGCATGTCAGTTTCTTAAGAAACAATTTTGGGTGATCTTTTTGTTAAAAACATTTTGACACATAAACACATTCAGTTTGACGTGTTGTGTATTTTAAGAATCTGTCCTAAGAATGTCCAATAGAGTGTTCAGTTGAGTGAAAAAATCAGTTGACTTTGCTAACCATGCTGACAGTTGACTGGATAAATATTTGAAAAGAAATCTTACTAGTCATAAAAACAAGTGTTTGAATTGTATTTGTCGTAAAATTATCCCACCAATCCGAGTCCTCAAAGTAGACACAATTTATGGGTAACAACTTCTTTATCACTATAAAGGCAGCATTGCAGTAAATATCCTTATAAAGCAAGCATCATCAATCAAGGACAAGGGTATAAGGATCTATACCACAACATCGCCTTCACAGTAAAAAAAGAAGTTGTTATCAATAAATTGTGTCTACTAGTCATCCGTCAACTTCTGAGTAATGCCTATCAACAAATTAATTAATCTGGGTCCTGTTCCAAGCTGATCTTAGCAGCCTGACAATTGTAAGTCTGTGGTTAAGTATGGGAGTTACAACAGACGTAGCTAAGATAGTAAAGATCGCTAAGAGGAACAGCATAAAGTGTGGCAAATATAAGGTAGGAACTGACAGAGTAAGCTGATATTGTGTTTGTAGACTGTGATAACAAGCCTTGCCACCTTGAAGAAATCCATGGCTGATGAAGATGCCATCAGCTGTCTGGTCCTGGGGACAGAGAACAAGTCTATCTATGTCCTAGACCCTGAAGCCTTCACAGTTCTCACAACAGTAAGTACACACCCACATTGATGTTATATCTATGTCCTAGACCCTGAAGCCTTCACAGTTCTCACAACAGTAAGTACACACCCACATTGATATATCTATGTCCTAGACCCTGAAGTCTTCACAGTTCTCACAACAGTAAGTACACACTCACATTGATATATCTATGTCCTAGACCCTGAAGTCTTCACAGTTCTCACAGCAGTAAGTAAACACCCACATTAATGTTACATCTATGTCCTAGACCCTGAAGTCTTCACAGTTCTCACTGCTGTAAATATGAACAAACATTCTGAGGTGATGTAAAGTTATTTTCTAGTGGTCTGCAAACCATGTGACTGTTGAGTTATATCCCTTTCTTGAAGATTTCATTCCTTCAGGTAGGACTTTTGGTTTCGTGCGAGTCAATTTGCTTGATGAAGTTAATTGTGCCTTTACTGCATTGAAAGAGTGTTTCTTTAAAAATATAAAGAAGTTAACGTCCATGTCATTCCTGTTTCCACTGATTCATCATCTATAGTGCCACAAAGTTAAATGTTGGCATGTCAGGGTTATGCTGATTACGTTGTAACTTGTAAAGAACGCCTGTCACTGACGTTGACCTGTTTCAGATGGAGCTGCCCAGTGTCCCGGTGTTCCTCAGTGTGAACGGCCTGTACGATGTGGAGTACAGGATAGTGGTTGCATGTAGGAATGGATGCGTCTACACCCTGAAGAGGTTGGTCATAAGTCAGTGACAAATCTGCTACATAATATCATATCACACCTGGGATAGAAATGTCTTCATTTTCAAGTTTGCCACTTGACTCTCATAAAGAGAACTGAAGCGTGCAAACTAGAAGACTACTTTTGATCCATCTAAAAACATAACAAACTCAGATTGTCATTTCACCATGAGCTTGATTAGAGTAGCTGTTTACCCTTCTCTTATCTTTAAGGTTGATAATACGCTTTTTTATTCCTGAATCCACATATATTTCTTGCTCATTAGCATGTTTATATTTATCATTGTCAATGTGTTTGTCAAGCTTACATTAAACAATGGCTTCATTTAATAGTAACAAATATTGTTACAAGAATATACTTTAATAAGAATATGATTTCTAAGTGTGTCTGCCAAGCACCAGGAACTCTGATTCTGACTCTGTACTCTAATACAAGAAACCTGAAGTCAGGGGTTCGAATCCCAGATTCACCCGTATTATGTTTCTTGGTTTGTCTGCTCCAAACCCATGCTCGAAGGTTTCACCAGAGTGATGAACGCCTAAGACCGGCATCACTTCGGGCCTTCCTCCCACATCAAGTTGACACGCTGTGAAGTATCTGAAATACTGTTCAAAGCGGCGTTAAACTCACTCACTCGAGTCTGAGTCTATTTTCACATGGGTTGCAAATGTATATTGATAAGGACGTGATTGTCCAGGTGTAAGATCGGAATAATGCTCCAGTGATGGCACAACGATGTCTTGGGTCAATGTTGTTTATTCAGTTGTACTCGAGAACATATATGTATGTGCACACATAGCAGCTCTCTGACCAAGACTTCAGTCTAACGCTCATTCCCCAGCAACCTATCTCCCTTACATCACATATACCATCACACAGAACATTACATACCAGTAACAAGTTACCCTTATGGCGTCGAGCACAATTCTACCATGAATTTGGAATTTACTCGATTCTGATTGGTCAATCAGAGGCTATTAAATCACAATAAACCCCCTCTGATTGAAACAGCTGGTTTGACGGCCGCATCACCGCGGAAGCTAATATTCACAGAATAGTACTATTTTCGGTCATTGTCGGTAGGCATATTTAAATAATTATATCTACAATTACAGGTTACGAAATGCACAGATGCGGTTACTACAATATTCAAAGGATGTGTGGCGATACATTTCGTGCAGAAAAAACACGACAGAAATCAACAAAGGGAATGTATTTACGTTTTGGAGACAACAGAGAGCTTGGAATTTTGGCACTTTTCTATATAAGACTGTGACGTCATATTTTTTGCGTCACACTGAGCGATATGACGTCATAATGGTGATGCGCGATGTTGAGCGAAAGCCTTGCAAAGCTTGCTTTTTTATCTTTAGGGATGCCCACCTCATGTTAGCTTACCAAGTTGCCTTGCTTATATGCTTTCAATGCCTGTCATATGTTCAAGTGAAGTATAACGGTGTAAACAAACTGCTTGAGTATATACAGCACCATATTTTGTTTGGTGATTCCGTAATTCAGATCGATAACCAACTCAAAACACTGAACTCAACCCATGCCGCTTCACTCAGTATATTTGCTAACACCAAAGAGTTCGCGTTTTATTTAGTAATGGTAGAATGGAGATAAACATACTGTGTTTTCAATGTAGAGCTAGGTTACCTGTAGATTTAACCGCGCTAAATTTAACATTTGAAACCTCACGCTGTGCGTTCGGTTCCAAATTCAATTTAGCGGGGTTAAATCTACAGGTAACTTACCTCTACATTGAAAACACAGTATGTTTATCTCCTAATTACTCGCTTGGTACCGCCATCTTGAATGGAGTCTCACACTCGCTAGACATCATTATATCTTTACAAACTAGTTTTTAACATTTAATGCAGGGGATCAACGGAGGGAGCCAAGTACACTATAGAACTCAACTCACAGCCCGTTGGCCTGGAGAGAATCAACAAGAACATCTACGTGGGCTGTATGGATGAAACAATGCACTGCTTCACGTCCAAGGTGAGGGGAATCGGCAGTGCTTGATTGTTGTTGTTTATCGCCACACTCAACAATATTCCAGCTTTATGACTGCGGCCTGTAAATAATCCAATCTGAAGCACACAATCCAGTGATTGACATTATCAGCATTGATCTACACGATGGGGATACAATGACATGCATTAACAATATTCCAGCTTTATGACTGCGGCCTGTAAATAATCCAATCTGAAGCACACAATCCAGTGATGGACATTATAAGCATTGATCTACGCAATGGGGAGACAATGACATGTGTCAACCAAGTCAGCAAGTCTAAACACGAGATCCCATTAGTCGCCTTTTACGACATGCATGGCTCGCTGAACACCAATTCTAACCCGCATCTTCACGGGTTGGATTCAGTAGTGATACATGTAGCTTGCAACTTGAGTCACAACACGATATGTATCAGGATACTCTGACCTGGTTTTGTAAACTATTCCATGATTCCATGTGTTGCTGTCAACCAGTTTATGTTTTACTTGAATAGCTGGTTCATGTCGACTCGTTCTTGTGGTATTATGTAATCAGATGTAGCATTTGGTTTCGCAGTAGATGCTGTTATACTAGGCTAAACTAGCCTGATTACCGGTAGTTGTGAGACAGGGTAATTGCAAATCTTTGTAAAAAATACTTATTGAGAATTAGTAAATCCTTATCACATGAATTGATACATGGAATGGCATGTCACGTTTCATTTATTCAGATGTAAGTTTCCCGATGCATCGATACATAGTTGACATGTGACAACCTTAAGCATCAGTAGCGAAGCGTCGTAGTCTTTTGTTTTAACCATAAAGATGTGATGTTTCATTTCATTTGTGTCTTGTTTAACGCCGCACTCAGCAATATTCCAGCTATATGATGGTGGTCTGTAAATTATCGAGTCTGGACCAGACAATCCAGAGATTGATATCATGAGCATCAATCCATGCTATTGAGATTGATGACCATCCGATCCCGTTCGTCAATTTTAGTGGTGTAACGATATAGCGATACAGTATATGATCGAGTCCCAATACGAGGCCCAAGATACAATACATCGGTTTACGATCCTTGTACCACCATACTTTACATTACAAGTTGTTTTGGTGTAAAAACATGCGATTATATTGACACAAATTGTTCAATGCCTGGCTTATGCAGTGTTTTCTAGTTGGCTATAAATGGTACACTATTCACAGTGCCCAAAAGCCTATATGTTTCTGCCCTACAAATGTCCCATCTTTAACCTCTGAAATTTAAAAAGAAATCATTCAGAAAAACAAGAAAATAACAACTTATTAAATAAAAGTACTGTATCGGGTGACCCCACCATATCATTACACCTGTAAATGATTTGATGAACATTTGGTGCATCAGGATGTGCTGTGCCTCAACATTGTAACAGGTCAACTATTGATATGAAACCATCAAACTATACCTGTTCTCATGGGTTTCACCAAAGTGGTAAACATTTAAGACTATTACTTCAGGCTTAACTCCCACATTCAGCTGAGCCGCTGTTCAAATCATTGTTAAACCTAGTTCATGTGTTGGATGAAAGATGCAACAATGCCCTGTTTACTTGAATACCTGTCAAAACTAGTTAGATTTACAGCTTTGCCCTCCTTGTACATGTTGTTGTGTCCTTGACATGACCAACCTGAAAGAACTGAATTACTGGAATGGCTGAGAAATAGAAGTATCCACATGATCCATCAGGAAAATCCAATGACATAAGATCAGCTTCTTGAGAATTTTCCAAACAAGAATGAAAACTGGTCAGCATACATGTAAAGGGAGACAACTGTGCCAGTTCTAGTGTTTAAATTAATCTTCAGATAAGAATTCCTGACGTGATGAATTCAAAGAGTGTTGATGTGCCCTTAACAACATCCCTTACCCACTCTCTCAGATAGGGGCTGAATTTCACGTCATCTCAGTCTACATAGAAATGTTTTCTATCTTCAGGGAAAGAAATTGTGGACAATCAAATTGCCAGCAAGCATTACGACAATGCACACCATTGACTACAAACCCCGAGCATTCAAGGCTGTGCTGATCGGCCTCAACAACTGTGAAGTACATATATACAAGGAAAAGTATCTGGTAGACGTCATCAAGGCCTCCGATGTTGTCACAGGGCTACACTTTGGACGCTTCGGGAGGGAGGATGGCACTCTGGTCATGTCTACTCGAGGTACGAAGCATATTGGTTGAAGCATTCGTATTGTTGCAGCCCCTGATATTGATTTTCAAAAGTTATGCCCCTCATCCCGTTATGTAATGGCAACATTTGAAATTCATGCTAGTCCGCAAGCCTGAGACTACAAAATTGTGCTGAAGACAAGTATGAATACAGTGATAGTGATCCTTATTGACTACCAGGTGTTAGTAGCATTTGGGGGCTATAATTCTGTACCAGTTCTCAATGCTTAGAGGGACGGTCGGGTACCCTAGTGGTTAAAACGTTTGCTCGTCACGCCGAAGACTCGGGTTCGATTCCCGACATGTACAATGTGTGAATCCCATTTCTGGTGTCCCCCGCCATGATTTTGCTGGAATATTGCTAAAAGCGGCGTAAAACCATACTCACTAACTCAATGCTTGGATTTAGATACAAATTGGAACGGAATATACTGACAGGAAATGTAAACATAGTGAACATTTTTGTCTTGTTCAAGCAGGACCAGCTACAAACTCCAGTGTAACAAGGTTTACACTAGTCTGCTGGACGAGTCGTAAGAAAATCGATTTTTCTAAGGCTTGGATGGGCATTGCAGAATTTTGCTGTAAACTGAATTTTATGAGCGCCATTGATAATGGGTACACCATGGGAATTCTGGGTTAGAACTAGCCCCCAGCAACCTATGCTGGATTGAACAGGTCACTAAATGTAGCAGGTGATTAGTCGCGGTCACTTGGTTTATTACATGTCTTCATGGGAAGAGGCTCATAATATCAACCACTGGTTTGTCGGGTTTAGATGTAAATATGTACAGGCTGCCGTCATTGCGCTGGAAAACTTTGTGGGGTGTGTAACATATGGACTATAATGTGAGCTACATCACAACACCTAATTGTGAGGATACAGCCCTACTTATACCGGCATCTTCAACGAGTACACATGTAGCCTCTGTGCATGGATTGTCTTATACCTCCATACTGAATCAAGAGTAAATATTTTCATCCATTGCGCCATACCTGACACTGCCAACTGTAAATTGTCAGTGTGCCAGGTATTTGACCATCCTGTCTATGTAAAAGATGGCTTATGCACCACAGATAAGAGCACATGCAAGTATCGTGATCGTGAGCAAGGTATCGTGACACACATCGGATCGCACTGTTGGTGTGTCGTCCCAGCCCTATTGCATACTGTGATATGTACATCTCAACTTTTGATACACAAAAAAGATCCTCATAATATCGATGTCAAGTGTGTATTTAAAAAGGATGACATACGTGATCATCCCTATCATTGGTAGTTGGTTGGTTTGTTGTTTAACGCCGCACTCAGCAATATTCCAGCTATATGACAGCGGTCTGTAAATAATCGAGTCTGGACCAGACAATCCAGTGATTGATATCATTAGCATCGATCCACGCAATTGGGATCGATGACATGCATCAACCAAGTCAGCGAGCCTGACCACCCGATCCCGTTAGTCGCCTTTTACGACAAGCATAGTCACTTTTTACGAGAAGCATGGGTTGCTGAAGACCTATTCTACCGAGGAATCTTCACGGGCCCTATCAAGAGTAGTATATCTATATGATCTACTTATGCCACTCTGTATCAAGAAGTACTAGAGTTTCTTACTGTACCAGGACTGTTCTGCACGGGCCGGAGATGCCATCCATTCTGTTCATTGCTTCGTACAACATGAGAGGGCATGATCATCACAGTATTCTGAGGAGCTGCAATCTGCTGTTCAAAATTACCTCCCTTAGTTTTTTGGACACCATGAACTTTTTTATGGATTTCTGCAATTAGCTGACATGTCACCATGTATTAGTTCAGTAATTTATCTGAGGAGAAGCAAGAAGTAACACTGAATGTTGTGTCAAACAATAAACCAGTTATGTTTCAAATGTTTTTTGTGTTGTCACATTCAGCCAACTCCTAAATGCCAGTCAAAGACTTTGTTGCCTGATTTGGATGCTTTGTGTGGCAGCACCATATCCAGGGTTGTTCCTAAGTGGTAAACATCTATAATAATAATAATAATATTAATAATAATAAGTCAGTTTATCATGCACCATATTCAACTAATAGTAAATGCTCATGGCACTACATATTATTACTCCGGTTTTCATTCTCATTCTGGGAGTTTACAACAAAAGCTGCCTGTGCGGCACTAGAAGGTTGACAGTCACAGTACCATCTCATCCTCTCATCCTACCGGGTACCCATTCACTGCTGGATGAGCAGAGGCATATTTCGAACAGTCACATACCTGAGGTGACATCACATCTGCTTTTCATGTACTTCAATGTGGGCTGGACCGAAGTCCTAGAAACTCTCAAAAGTCAAGCTCCCGAACACAGTCACCCATCCTTCTACTCCACTTATCACCCCCTGATTTATGAGCTGTGAGTTGTGCACAGGACCATGTGCCACTACAATATTATACTGTAAAAATATCGGACATAGATTTGATCAACAGCAGAAATTACTGATAGTCATTCCAATTTTTTTTTTCTCACAGGTGGTGGACTGTTTGTGAAGATTTTGAAGCGGACTGCATCATTTCAAGAGAAGGATCTTTCAGCAGGGCCGCCTGTGGCCCAAAATGTGAAGCTGAACGTTCCCAAGAAGACCAAACTGTTTGTGGACCAGACCATGAGGGAGAGAGAGAATGCTGTCAGTAAGTACCTCAACCGTAGTCGTTGACAAATTGTAGAACAAGATCTTTCTCTGGTTTTCTTCTTTGGATTTTCCTCTTACATGTGGGAGAACTGAAATGTTAATGCAACATTAAACCCAACTTACTCTCTCCCTTCTGTAAATATCTGAAATTGTTTCCAATGATTAAGCTCTGTTGGTGTTCACGGACCCATTCCACAAAACAACGATCTTAGCGCTAAGACAGTTGTATCTCCCATACCTTCACATAGACTTTAGACAGTCGTAGCACTACGCTCATGGATAGTGGAACGGAGTCCTGCTATACTATGTTGTTAACTGGGATGCACTGAAAATCATGAGTCTGACCACAGGTATGACCTAAGGCTACACTGCAGCCATTTGACAACCGGGACATCAATGTGCCCTTGTGAATGTGGGAAGCTACCACTATGCTACCCCTCCAACCCAGCTAGTGGTGGGGTGGTAACCTCATTATAATCATATATCTCCAATACCTGTTGAACCTTCTAATCAGCTGATCAACGTTTAGGCTTCTGAATTCAAGTTATGAGGAGCAAAGATTTGATTTTAATGAGATTGAATCGAGGGATACATGTATTTGAAAAAAATGATGTCAAGTGAAGTGAAACTGTATATTGAAACTAATCATGTTTCAAACAGGCATGGACCGCCTCCGTGGTCTAGTGGTAGAGCGTCCGCCCGGAGAGCGGAAGGCCCGGGGTTCGATCCCCGGCCGCGTCATATCAAAAGACGTTAAAAGATGGTACTTGTTGTTACCCTGTCTGGCGCTCGGCATTAAGGGGCTATCAAGGACTGGTCGGCTCGTAGTCAGTATACTGTGTCTGAGTGGGGTATTCATGTTAAACTGCGGCAAGGTATCTCAGTGAGCTAGCACTATAAATCGGCATCATTCCGGACTAGTACAAGCAGCCACACAAACGCACACACGTACATGCACGTCGCTATATAAGTGCAATAATCTTGGATGCGACGTTAAACCCCATTTCACCTCACCTTCAAACAGGCATGAACATTTCTTGAATTGTAACTCATGTCTTGAAGTCTTGACATAGTCCGTATCTTGCTAAGGGACTTGAAGTTTATTAAATTGATACAGGTACAATCACGTCTTGTCGTTCATTATATTACCATATATAATTTCATTATGTAGAGTTTTATCATTTAAATCCTTATATAAATCCCTATAGACATCAATATTGCATTAGTGCTCACAGATTCAGTATGACATGACTTGAGACCAGGCAGTATGATTGTCATGCCATGGTTTGATGGTGCATTGTTACAAAGGGAGGCTGCAGAGTGCCGAGGCTCACTACTAAGGATGTACAGTACACCAGCGTTAGAAATTGGCACTAGTCCCATAGTCCTTGCCAAGCTGCCCAATAGTTGAGGTATCCTAAGGACTAGTAGAAATTTGCCCTTTTTAAGGGTTTTGCTATATGTTATCGTTGTAAGGACTTGTCATCTTCCCGAGGCAAGAGAGTTAATTGACTATTAAAGTCCAGTTTCCACCCTTGCCGAACTAGGCTGGTATTATGGAGTTACATTTTGGCTGGACTAACAAGTCTATGCATAGTCCAATCAAAATCGTGCACTGAAATCGAAATCTGGTTCGTAAACTGTTGTGCAGATTTTGGTCGATTGCAGGATTTGCAAAGCATGTGCACCGCTAACTCGCTGTCAGCAGATATTTTCCAAACCTTTTCATGTTTTCAATCAAGTAGCTCGCGTGATTTGATGCATTTCGCAATGTAAGACCCGTTTTATCACAATATAGATCTTGATAATTGATCAGATCGTCCTGACCGGGTGCCACCATTTTGTGTGAAGCAAACGCAAGTGATACGAGAGGTGGAATCTGATTGGTCCATAGGAGAGGCTTAGAAGGGACATAACGGGTAATGGTGGCGCTACGATCGAGCCTAGTAATTCCAGCCTAGTTCGGCAAGGGTGGAAACTGGACTTTTAAAGTCAGTTAACTCTCTTGCCTCGGGAAGATGGGACTACTGGGCTAAAACTCTCAGTTTCTACCACTGTATACCTGACCATTTTACATGTGTTAAAGCGCCATCCTGACTATAAATAGCCTGCAAGGTGGCGGTGTTTCAGTTTCGAACAGTGACTGACAATGTTAACACCACCGTGTGTCGGGAGAAGCTTTTTGAAAACCATATGCAAACAAGATCACCATTGACTGTCAAACTTCGTATCAACTTGAATGACAAACCCTGGATACCACAAATGGCTCCATATCTAGATATAAGTCAATAATTTTTCTGCAGTTTTATCATAAAAAATCGAATTGATTGTGTTTGGCGTCTGCATCAATCACAGTGAGCGGAGCTTATTTACGGTTGCGCTATAAACAGCAAAGCACGTGGTCATATGTACATGTGACACATTCAACATGTTCACTGCATTTCTGGTCAAAGTGTATATATTTTTACTGCAGAACAGCAGGAGAACAACATTTTTGGTTAGTATAACAGTAACCATACATAAATACGAAATTGACGACAAGATTCTTTCAGTTCAGTCCGAAAATTAAAGGTATTTGTTTAGTTTTGGTGATTTGCATTCAACAGTTAGATCTTTTCCACACAATAATCAGATTCTATGTATGAAACTTAAATTATTACACAGATTTTTCAACTAGTGTTTAGGAAGGGGCCTAATTTGAAGCACCAGAAGTAGCACCAATATTTCTTAGCTTGACTACAATATATGAATATGTCACGTGTATCAACATAACAATGCACATTAGCAACTAATGAATAAGTAACGAAATATATACTCGATGTTTTGTACTTACGATTAACGAGTTTTCACACACAAAACTGAGTTTGATCATTAGATCCACACTTGTCCCATGTATTTTTACACTTTTTGCACAAGTTTTAGAATACAACCTGGGATCCCTTTCCCGTTTTGTCCACACCAATCCTTCATCTGCTGCAACATTAAATATCCGTTTCTTCGAGTCCGGATATCTACGATCTCTCCAAATACTTTGTCTGTTTAGCTCAGTCCAGAAGTATGGGCAACACAGTTTTTAAATGGAAAAATTTCTGCAACATAGTGGTTGCACCATTCCCCATAACATTGTTGAAATTAACTGAAAGATTGTCGAGGTGTTGACAGATGCTCTTCATGGATGGAGAAAAAATGCACCTGAGAGAAACATTGTTGCTTTGAACTTTGAGACCAAACATGTGTAAAATTCATGCTGAAGTGGTTTACAAGAGGATGATCTGTGTAGTGAGCAGGCCTGAATGAGCCTGATGAAAATAAGGTTGAAATCCATGTTCATGCACATGACAGAGTTAATGTGAACAAATATTTTATCTGAACATCGTTTCAAAGTATGTGAGGCCGTATTTTATCTCTATTCAGACGTGAAATAATATTAAGTTTTTGTGTCTCAATTTTACCTGCTGCTGTGGAAATGACAAAAAACTTCTTTCATCACTTGAAAATATTTTTGACTATTACCCGGGTTTTTTACATGATCGTTGTCATCGTTGTCATTGAGATTCCAGATGAAGGCAAGACGAACACAACGAAAAAAAACACTGTTGAAGTTACCGATTGCCGTATATACTGTGAAAAATGAGCCTGACCACCTGGTCCCGTAAGTCCCCTTTTACAACAAGAATAGTCACCTTTTACAGCAAGCATGTTTTGCTGAGGACCTATTCTACCCCAGATCTTCACGGGTCCTGAGTGATCTTGACCTTCAATGTCATGCTATCATGTCAGAACAAATTGCCAGGGATATGTAGGTGGCAGCTCAGGTATGAAGTCTCTAACATCTATCTTAAGCACATCAAAATTCATGTGTATGCACTGATTCAACAGTGCTGCTGAGGTTAACATGTGGTGCTCAAATGTTATTTTTCTGGACATTCTTTGGAATCAAAATGAGTGAATATAGTCGAAACTTGTTAATCTGACATAATCCTGTTAATATCTCGTTAATCCTGCATTTGACAACCAAACAATCATGATTATCCATCCATTTTCTTGAAAACCACTCAAAACAGAGTTATCTCCCATGTTTGTCCAGAGTCATTTATTCAACTTTCCCATTTCCTGACCCTGACATGACTGTTGAGTTACTGAGTGCTGCAGCAATAGTAGCCTTGTAATTCCAAAGCAGATATGACCACTTGAAGATGATGACCACACACACCCAATTTGTCATCAGGCAACAAGGTTATGATGATGGTGAGTCTGGCAGTGATTAACTCCAAATAACTACTACGAATACTTTGCCTGCTTGCGCCACTCAGTATGAACTTGGCATAAAAATGTCTTGTGTACACAATAATTTGAGTTTTATGAATGGAATTTGATGAAACTTACTATACATGATCTCAAAGGCAGGGTGTTGATCGCCTAAACTTTTGCATGACCTGTATCTGGTCAAGGTCACTAGTGGTCAAATTATGAAACATTGTTCAAATGTCACAAACATTTTGGATTGATTCATGAAAAAAAAGCATTTTCCAGTCGCTTAGGATAGACTCTTATTAATTAACCCAATACCTGCAGGGTTAGAAGTTAACACTAGCCCAGTAAAGCATCACTTGCAAACTCACTTAATGAAAAACATTTTGATGTCTAATGATGTTGATTTGGTCAAAATTGTGTAATCAATGATGGACCTTATTTGATAATGATAAGGATTCCAAGTCATTATGTTCTGTGGTTCTTTAAAAGTTCAGAAATCCATTAATAAATCTTCTCTATGTTCTTAAATCAACTTAATTGGTCTGTTATTGATTTCTCTTTGGTGCTCTTAGATGGCTTGATACTACTATCTGATTACCTATATGAAATAATTCTATAGAGGAGAATGCATTAATTTGCATGGACAGGATCATTTGTGCTGGAAAGATGAAAGAAATGCCAAGAGGTTACGTTAAGTTGCAGAAATAAAAACAAGTGGTTCTCACACTCACACACTTGGGACATCTTCAGTGGGTGGGCTGTTGGATGGAAGAAGTTTGCACAGCATAGTTAGGTCATCATATCTTGATATGGTGTCAGACAGGGTAACAGGAGAGTCACGGAGGGTGTCAGACAGGGTAACAGACAGGGTAACAGGAGAGTCACGGAGGGTGTCAGACAGGGTAACAGGAGAGTCAGGGAGGGCGTCAGACAGGGTAACAGGAGTTTCAGGGAGGGCGCAGACAAGGTAACAGGAGTGTCAGGGAGGACATCAGACAGGGTAACAGGAGAGTCACGGAGGGTGTCAGAAAGGTTAACAGGAATCTCATGGAGGGCGTCAGACAGGGTAACAGGAGAGTCACAGGGTGTCAGGAGAGTCACAGGGTGTCAGACAGGGTGTCAGACAGGGTGTCAGACAGGGTAACAGGAGAGTCAGGGAGGGTGTCAGACAGGGTAACAGGAGTGTCAGGGAGGGTGTCAGACAGGGTAACAGACAGGGTAACAGGAGTGTCAGGGAGGGTGTCAGACAGGGTAACAGGAGAGTCAGGGAGGGTGTCAGACAGGGTAACAGACAGGGTAACAGGAGTGTCAGGGAGGGTGTCAGACAGGGTAACAGGAGAGTCAGGGAGGGTGTCAGACAGGGTAACAGACAGGGTAACAGGAGTGTCAGGGAGGGTGTCAGACAGGGTAACAGGAGAGTCAGGGAGGGTGTCAGACAGGGTAACAGGAGTGTCCGACAGGGTAACAGGTGTGTCAGACAGTGCATCAGACAGGGTAACAGGAGGGTCAGGGAGGATGTCAGACAGGGTAACAGGAGAGTCAGGGAGGGTGTCAGACAGGGTAACAGGAGAGTCAGGGAGGGTGTCAGACAGGGTAACAGGAGAGTCAGGGAGGATGTCAGACAGGGTAACAGGAGAGTCACGGAGGGTGTCAGACAGGGTAACAGGAGCGTCAGGGAGGGCGTCAGACAGGTAACAGGAGAGTCACAGGGTGTCAGGAAATTCACAGGGTGTCAGACAGGGTAACAGGAGAGTCAGGGAGGGTGTCAGACAGGGTAACAGGAGTGTCAGGGAAGGGAGGTTGTCAGACAGGGTAACAGGAGAGTCAGGGAGGGTGTCAGACAGGGTAACAGGAGTGTCCGACAGGGTAACAGGAGAGTCCGGGAGGGTGTCTGACAGGGTAACAGGAGAGTCAGGGAGGGTGTCAGACAGGGTAACAGGAGAGTCAGGGAGGGTGTCAGACAGGGTAACAGGAGCGTCAGGGAGGGTGTCTGACAGGGTAACAGGAGAGTCAGGGAGGGTGTCAGACAGGGTAACAGGAGCGTCAGGGAGGGTGTCAGACAGGGTAACAGGAGGGTCAGGGAGGGCATCAGAGAGGGTAACAGGAGAGTCAGGGAGGATGTCAGACAGGATAACAGGAGAGTCAGGGAGGGTGTCAGACAGGGTAACAGGAGAGTCAGGGAGGGTGTCAGACAGGGTAACAGGAGTGTCCGACAGGGTAACAGGTGTGTCAGACAGGGCATCAGACAGGGTAACAGGAGGGTCAGGGAGGATGTCAGACAGGGTAACAGGAGAGTCAGGGAGGGTGTCTGACAGGGTAACAGGAGAGTCAGGGAGGGTGTCAGACAGGGTAACAGGAGCGTCAGGGAGGGTGTCAGACAGGGTAACAGGAGGGTCAGGGAGGGCATCAGAGAGGGTAACAGGAGAGTCAGGGAGGATGTCAGACAGGGTAACAGGAGAGTCACGGAGGGTGTCAGACAGGGTAACAGGGGCGTCAGGGAGGGCGTCAGACAGGTAACAGGAGAGTCACAGGGTGTCAGGAAAGTCACAGGGTGTCAGACAGGGTAACAGGAGTGTCAGGGAAGGGAGGTTGTCAGACAGGGTAACAGGAGAGTCAGGGAGGGTGTCAGACAGGGTAACAGGAGAGTCAGGGAGGGTGTCAGACAGGGTAACAGGAGTGTCCGACAGGGTAACAGGTGTGTCAGACAGTGCATCAGACAGGGTAACAGGAGAGTCAGGGAGGATGTCAGACAGGGTAACAGGAGAGTCAGGGAGGGTGTCAGACAGGGTAACAGGAGAGTCAGGGAGGGTGTCAGACAGGGTAACAGGAGTGTCAGGGAAGGGAGGTTGTCCGACAGGGTAACAGGAGAGTCAGGGAGGGTGTCAGACAGGGTAACAGGAGAGTCAGGGAGGGTGTCAGACAGGGTAACAGGAGAGTCCGACAGGGTAACAGGAGTGTCAGGGAGGGTGTCAGATAGGGTAACAGGAGGATCAGGGAGGGTGTCAGATAGGGTAATAGGAGTGTCAGGGAGGGTGTCAAACAGGGTAATAGGAGTGTCAGGGAGGGTGTCAGACAGGGTAACAGGAGAGTCAGGGAGGGTGTCAGACAGGGTAACAGGAGAGTCAGGGAGGGTGTCAGACAGGGTAACAGGAGCGTCAGGGAGGGTGTCTGACAGGGTAACAGGAGAGTCAGGGAGGGTGTCAGACAGGGTAACAGGAGCGTCAGGGAGGGCGTCAGCCAGGGTAACAGGAGGGTCACGGAGGGTGTCAGACAGGGTAACAGGAGCGTCAGGGAGGATGTCAGACAGGGTAACAGGAGTTTCAGGGAGGGTGTCAGACAGGGTAACAGGAGTATTAGACAGGGTAACGGGAGTGTCAGAGAGGGTGTCAGACAGTGACACAGGAGTGTCAGGGAGGGTGTCAGACAGGACGTCAGACAGGGTAGCAGGAGTGTCAGGGAGGGTGTCAGACAGGGTAACAGGAGTGTCAGGGAGGGTGTCAAGGAGATTTTAGGCAGGGTGTTAAGGGTGTCAAAGGAGATTTCAGGCAGGGTGTTAAAGGTGTCAAGGAGATTTTAGGCAGGGTGTTAAGGGTGTCAAAAGAGATTTCAGGCAGGGCGTTAAAGGTGTCAAAAGAGATTTCAGGCAGGGTGTTAAGGGTGTCCGAGGAAGGTCATGGCAGGGTGTCACTTAACCCTGTGTCAGGTCTGGTGTTCAAGGTGTCAGGATGTTATGGATGTCTAAGATATTTGAGATATTTAACAAGGAGCTAATGTCCTAGGAAATGAACCAATCTGATTTCCTGCACCTCATGGAAAAAGAAGATTATTTCTGTTTATAAAAATGGGAAGGATATTTTCTTGATTATAGTCCACACTTTATTTCCCCCAAATACAACTGTCTGGTAAAGTTTTATCTCAAATTTCAAATTTTCATTGACCAAGTGTGTTATCTCCCGTTCATTCTCCTGAGGCAATATGGTGTATAATGACATAGTGCATAATGCTTAAAAAATCTTTTTCCCCAAGCTAAGGCATGCCCATTATGCTTGGGCATACATATCAGTCAAGATAATATGGCTGTATATTACTCTACATGTCTAAAAGAACTGCAAGATGTTCAAGTTTGAGATTCTTCAGTGATTCTGCATTTGGTTAATGAGTAATCCTTGCTAGAAATAACTAAATGAATGAATAGGATTTAAAGGGGTATTATGAAATGTACTGTGAGCAGGGATTCACCCTGTGCAGTAATGAAGCCACAGTCTCATCTGAGAGATGGTACTTTTTGCTATAAATACTCGGCATCCATTGTAACCATCTGATCTTGATCTTCCTTGCCCTTTAAGACAGGCATGCTATTGTGGGATCTATTTTGTCTGGCTTAGACTCCCATAATGGATCCTGCAACAGGCTGATGCTTGGGAGTTTGACTCAGTGGGGAAGCATTAATGGCATCCTGTTGTGTGGTAGATGATGATGATGATGATGATGATGATGATGATGATGATGGTGTTGCTTTTGGAGGTTCTGCAGGTGATAATGGTGATCGCGATGTTGGTTTTGGTGGTGGTGCTGATGTTGCTGATGATTATAGTGTTAATTTTTGTGATGATGATGATGATGATGATGATGATGATAGTGCTGCTACTGATAATGATGATGGCGATGTTGGTTTTGGTGGTGGTGCTGCTGTTGCTGGTGATAATGGTGTTGGTTTTTGTGATGAAGATGATGATGATGATGATGATGATGATGACATGAGATCGATTAAGATTTTAAGTAGTCATAACTATCAGATAGTGTGACGTAATCCTGCAACATAAAACCTTACTTGTTACATACAATGTTGCAGGAACAGACTCTAGCCTGAGGTAAGCATGATGATCTACATAATGTTGAAGCACTTTCTTGGTTGTTCTTACATGTAAAATCTATTGGCATGATGTGGGCAAGTAGATTTTTATGTTAACTGCCACCAGTGATGTTGACGAGAGGAGACACTCTAATGACATATCTCCTCCACGACAGTCCATCCATCAGTCATACTTGCTCTCTAATTGCCAATTGTGTTGAAAGTTGACATGGCTGTAGCACATTTGGTCCTGTAAGACTGCAGTTATTGGTGTGATGAATACAATCTAGATTGGATCCTGCAGGCCATGTTTACTTCAGTACAGAAAGGTGGCGAATGCAGACGTGTTATTATACTGTAGTGTCATTACAGTGTGACCTAGGTCATAGTGTCCGCCCCAACATTGTCTGTCTTTCCTCAGTAACGGAATTGTTGGTCACCTTAGGCTGATTGATTTAGATTAAAGTTATATTGGTTATTTGAGGCAATTAGGCATTCAATGCTTTGTAACAGTCAAGGCATAACCCTGTTGGGTTTATTCCTTTTATATAAGGACATGGCTCCATTATGACAGGCTCCGCCATCATGCATGATAGCAGAGCTTCAAATTAAGACAAGAGATATTTTTGGATGAAATGGTCGCGGATGTGGAGGTACTGGTGGACTACGGCAATGAGCTTAACCCCTGTTAAGCAACCCCAACTGCAGCAACCGCTGCCCTGCAACAACCGTTGCCAAGCAACCCATGTTGCTTACCGATGCAGCATCCGCTGCCCCGCAACTACAGTTGCCAAGCAACCCATGTTGCTTACCAATGCAGCGCCTGCTGCCCTGCAACTACCGTTGCCAAGCAACCCATGTTGCTTACCAATGCAGCGCCCGCTGCCCTGCAACTACCGTTGCCAAGCAACCCATGTTGCTATGCAGCTATCGCTGCCAGGCAAGTACCATTGCCAAACCATGAGCGAGGGCAACTATTGCTGCCAAGCTGACCATCCGCTGTAAAGCGGACACTAAGCCATCTGCTGTAAAGCAGAATGGATAAATTGGTTCCTGCTGTAAAGCGGGTAACCCTATCCTAAATAATTTATAATTTGGGATGTATCCCAAGACGCCAAATGTAACTTGTAATGCAGTCCACCAGCACCCCGCCCATCCGCAACATTTTATTCATGACAACATCATTATATACAAACATTATGCTCCAGTAAAATTCCACCAATTGACAACTGCAAAGCTTGAATAACTTGGAATTAAGGATAACAGGGTGGGTGGGTGGGTGCAACGAACTCTAGATGAATGCGCGAATATAACTATGTGTTGTACGGCTGAAAGCTGGAGAGCAAGTGCTGCGTGAGCTGATGTCACGCTACAACAGGTCATAGAAAATATAAACAAACGCTCCTTTACCGGACGTGCCAAGAGCGGATCTAGGCCAGAGACGATGGCACCATGCAAAACGGCATGTAGCCGCACGGAATGAAGGTATTTCGCTGTAATAATATTAGCAACTGTGCCAAGCCTAACATAAAGGCATTTAGTTCTAATCACTAAATGCTAATAATTGTACTTTCCATTTGGGATACACTAAGAGAGGCGGTGAGATAGCCTAGTGGTTAAAGCATTCTGTCATTATGCCAAAAACCCGGGTTTGATTCCCAATCAGGCAATGGGTGTAGTGTAGGAAGTCCATTTCTGATGTCCCTTCTAGCATTTTGCTGGAATAGTGCAAAAGCGGTGTAAAACCATACTCACTTGTGGCTTTAGACCACACAAGATCAATGAATAATCAACAAAGTATATTGAAGCATGCTATTTTAGCTTTACAATCGAAACTTGCAATGGGTTTAATTAGTGGCATCAGCAATATGTATGTTAGTGCACTGACGTAGGTCCAGATGTTTATCACTATCAGCAATATGTATCAGGTCCTATAATAGGCTATATGTTAGTGCACGGACGTAGGTCCAGATGTTTATCACTATCGGATGTCTTGGAACAGGCTTGTGTCTGTCTTTGAATCCAGAATATTGTTGGAAGCTGGAAGGAAATGGGTGTTGATAAATAGCCGTCCAGTTTGCACTTGGCAAGTAGATAAGACACAAGTCAGGTTCAAAAAGGCCTGGAATCAACCTCTTGTCTCTCTGATATGAGTACAGCCAGCCTTCTAGAAACTGTCAAATCCTGAAACCTCTCCAACGATCAAACCTGCCATATTCATGTATACAAGGGCGATAACTCTACATTCCACTTACTGCCACCAACAGCACTTGACATTTCACAGGCACTTCAATTATTTGCTGTGACAATTACCGTATTCGACGTAAGAAGTATACTAGCTCTGATGCCCCACCATTAGTGGTCTGTTGAACAATTAACAAGTGATTAATACAAATCCTTGCAGTATGCATTGTCACCCAGAGATACCAACCAGTACAATTCTTTTTGATTTCTATGAAAAATGGTCACAAATTATACCATTAAAATTGCTTCGATGAATAACAAAAATATAAAGAATTTTTTTAAAAGAAACCTTTCTTTTTTCATTGTTCAATCATAAATTAGTCTTTTACATGGAATGGCCACAAATGAGTACACAACACTGAATATCTACAGTGACCACAACATTGCAAGCATCCCCTTATAGATGAAAAAGGACCCTGTTCAACCAACAGGCTGTGATATTTGTCACAGTTATTTAGCAGCAGCCCTCAAAGTTTATGTTTTTCCAGGGTAGCCAGTGGTAAAATCAAGAAGTCAAGCCAATATTGAAGGTAGCCAAAAGCATTTGAAATTATCTTTCATCAAATAACTATTAATACATGTATGTACAAGTCATAGCACTAGTCTTGGAATTGTCTATTAGTGGAAACTGTGCTAGGCTTTTATTACTTGTGACTCGAACAGTGATGCAATTTATGTTACTAGATTAGCATTGTCAACTGAAATAAAGTACTAACTACATTAATACTTATGTATTTCGGTTCATTGTCTACTTTAGGAGGAATTATTTGCGAGTACAATTATTAACCGACATGTTTTCCCAGATCAGCTGTCGATTATTTTTGTGTCTACAGACGTGTAGCAATAGAATTTAGTCGCCACAAGATATTTTACAAGGTAGTCGTTTGGCTACCTCTGAATTTTAGACAGTAGACAAACTCAAATTTAGGTCGCATTGGCAACCGTTTGAGTCGCAACTTTAAGGCCTGAGCAGACGAATGTTTCTAGTCACACCTTTGTGGCTGTATTCATAGTTATCAAGCACTGGTGTGCCAACATTATAAGGATGGACAGACATTCTTTGAAGAACATGCAAGCACTTTTCCTGGCACTTGAGAAAGTACTAATTGATTGCTTACGTGCAGTTCTTAATGCAATTTTCCAGTAACCTCATGGTGGCTAGGTGATTGTAGAAACCACAGGGGAAATATGTTTACCAATTGTTGAGTACAAGCGTTAATTCTGATGGCATTTAGGAAGGATTTTACTGTGTACCCCAATCTATGGCTGTCATCTGCTCATCGGACACAACTGGTGATGCTTGACACTTTTTGTTTACAGTGCTATGTGTTACAGCTGTCTGTTATAACTGAATTAGGCATTTTGTTTGTTTAATTTTGTTCACATATCTCCTGACAGTAAAATTCAGGAATGTGGGGAAAATATGTAATTACTGATTGAAGCTTTTCTGTTACTTATGAGCCCGATAGTCACACTTAAAAGGTCTAAAAAACTTTGTGACAATAGAAAAAAACAAATTGTTTCTCCCCGACATAGACCTAATGTACGAGAATTTGCCATAGCTTCACAGGCACTCCAAGCACTGTGGCTTTGTTTATGTAAACTCTATAAATGTTTTAACATTCTTTTCGCATTTCACCAAAATGACAAATCAAAACAAACTTTAAGTAGCCATGACAAATACTATTCACAGCTTCAATGGTACTCCGTTCTTCGTTCACCTGGAGTGAATGAGTCGTGGTGTCCTCTATGATAGGACTACAGTCATTTCATTATACATGTACCGTATTCGACGTAATAAGCGCCCAGGGCACTCTCAAAATTAGAAATAGGGGGCTCTTATTAGAGTATTATTTTTGTGGAAAAAACAGAGTTGAAAGATAAATTTCGTGGTTTATGCTGAGAGCCTGAAATGTTTATGTACGATAGATATATTTTCCCAGAATTTCATTGCCCATGATTAAGGGTGCATATAACTTACGAGTGTGTATTATACGCGAATAAATAAGTCTTGTGTACATTGATCAATCGGAAAGGGTGCTAATTGGGAATGTTCACTAGTCAATATGTTAGCAATTATCGCCGTGGGCGCTTATTACGTCGAATACGGTATTATATGTTAATCCCTGCTGCCTGACCATGTCACTCTTCTTTCATCTGTCACTCTTCTGTATTCATCATTTGTGACACTTCCTGAACAATATCTGATTGTTTGTGAATTTCCCGCCACGAATCACAGGATCTTGATCAGACTTTTGACAAATTTTAATCGGGAATGGTCCTATGAAGGACACCAGTAAAAGTCCTGAATGTGTGACTGAGGCCTAAAAGTGGCATAAAACCATACTCCCACAATTACTCACTCCTTCACTCATCCTCTTCTGATAATTTCTTCCTCATTCACATGCACCTTCCTTCTTTTATTCATCTTCTCTTCATTCCTTTTCTTCATTCCTTTTCTTCATTCATCCCTTCATTCTCTCTCCACTCCATTCAGGCCTACATGGCCTTGTATCTAAGGTGTCCTTGGCATGCCAGAAATTTATGATCGTGGGTTCGAATCCCTAATTCGCCATGATTATGTTTCTAGGTATATAAGCAACATACCCCTGGTGGGTTTCACAAAATGACCTGCATCACTGAGGACGGTCTTCCAACTTCAAGCTGACATGACATGATGTAACTAGAATACTGTTCAAAGCAATGTTAACCCAACTCACTCACTCGGACAGTTTCTCCATTCAGTCTTACTACTCACTCCTTTACTCACCTCACTCACCAGGGCTCCGTTCCACAAGGTGATCTTAGCGCTACGACTGTTGTTAGTCTATCTTAAACTATGGGAGTTAGGATTATCTTAGCGCTAAGATCGCTTTGTGCAAGTAGTTCCAGTGCTCCGTTCCTCAAAGCGATCTTAGCGCTACGACTGTTGTAAGTCTATGTTAAACTATGGGAATTAGGATCATCTTAGCGCTAAGATCACTTTGTGCAAGTATTCCCAGGGCTCCGTTCCACAAAGCGATCTTAGCGCTACGACTGTTGTTAGTCTATGTTAAAATATGGGAGTTAAGATCATCTTAGCGCTGAGATTGCTTTGTGCAAGTATTCCCAGGGCTCCGTTCCACAAAGCGATCTTAGCGCTACGACTGTTGTTAGTCTATGTTAAAGTATTGGAATTAGGATCATCTTAGCGCCAAGATAGCTTTGTGCAAGTATTCCCAGGGCTCTGTTCCACAAAGCGATCTTAGCGCTACGACTGGTGTTAGTCTATGTTAAAGTATGGGAATTAGGATCATCTTAGCGCCAAGATAGCTTTGTGCAAGTATTCCCAGGGCTCCGTTCCACAAAGCGATCTTAGCGCTACGACTGTTGTTAGTCTATGTTAAAGTATGGGAGTTAAGATCATCTTAGCGCTGAGATCGCTTTGTGGAATAAGCTACAGGATGCTGTTGAGAAAGTTCCTAATTACAAAATGCCCCTGCCTGTGAACAGCAAGATTCTGTATTGATCTTTATCATGGAAGTGAATATCATCTCACAAATGATCATTATTTAATGACAAGGCTTTGTCTGAGATCAGAATACAGGTCTCTGAACACAGTATGCATTAGGCAGATCAGTGTTATTACTTCGGGGAAATTAGAACTTATCATGTGGTGACTGTAGTTCAATCTGAAACTTCAATGGAAGAACCCCTTATTGAAATTGGATATCAAGTATTGGTTTCATATAAATCACATTATCTTGATTTTATGTTGGTGTGTTACATTGTATTTACATTAATTCAAAGACCTGACTGAAATTTGCTTAGTAAGGACCCACTTTTGACAAGAGTTATGTATAAGTCACCGAGACTAGTAGTACTATATACATAAAAATGTCCTGTAAATATTCTAATAATCAGAAGAGAAGTGATTTAATTCACTGATGGTTGATTTCCAAAAATAGAGAAATTGGAACACCAAAGATGCCTGAGTAAACATTATGATTTTGGCGGAATCACTACAATGTTTTGAACCAAATTCCACTGATATCATTAAAATCAGACCTCAGTTCTTGCTACTGCTAAACAAAGATCTGAGGACATCCCATTAGGGGTCACGTCAGAACGACCTTTCATCTGACCAATCAGAGCATGGCTTACCAGATTATAAAAGTGACAGTCTGAATGTGATTTCTAAGGTCATTCCATTGGTCGGTCAAAGTACGCGCAAGGTCGGTCAGACGTGACCCTTAATGGGATGTCCTCAGATCTTTGTTTAGCGGTAACGAGAACTAAGATATGATTTTAATGAGATTGCAAATTCCACCAATATGATTAAGTAAAATTTTGTCCAAAAACTGTGCTTGTAAACCAATCTCATCAAGATCAGATCATAGATCTTACAACTACACAAAAATCTGAGGACATCGCTTTACGGGCCATGTCAGAACGACCTTTCATCAGACCAATCAGATCACTGACAAGATCGTGAAAGTGAAAATTCGACTATTTTCTAATCATGTCAACCTCAAAACAGTTAATGACGCTTATAGGCTGTGTTTTAGATGCCAGTAATCCCATATACTCCTAACTTCTTCAGGTTGGTGGCAGTCTCTGCTATACTGGAGTGGGCCATTCTTTAGTCTAAAAATCAACCATGATTTTATCAATTCATATCATACAATCAAAGTTTTCCAAGCTTTTGCTTGTGACCTTGAGATTACCAAGTGAAGCTTATGTTATTACTGATGGGCAGGGATGGCTGTCTGATGTCCACATATTTTTATCAACTTTCAAAATAGTGAGTTGGGTTTAATGCTGCTTTAAATAGTTATATCATGGCATGTCAGCTGAATGTGTGAGGAAAGCCCGAAGTGATCCATTTGTCACAGAATTTTACCATTTTGGTGAAACCCATAAGCATGGGTATGGTGTTGACAAACATAGAAACATAATTGGACAAACTGGGTTTCGAACCCAGAATCCACAAGGGATGCAACTCTGCTTAGCAAATTGTAACACCTTAGGTGACTGGGCCGCCCGTGCCCCCATCAAAGTAGTAGTTGCCAAACAAAGGTATTCTCACTACACTGAAAACATCTCTAAGACCACAAGGGGCGGTCGGGTAGCCTAGTGGTTAAAGCGTTCGCTCGTCATGCCGAAGACCAGTTCAGTCTACCAGTTCAACCAGTCCTAGCTGTCGCACCAGCCACACCAGTTCAAAACACTCTGTCAGCCCTACTGTACCACACCACACCAGGTTTATGAGTTCTACCAGCCGTACCGGTCCCCTCGAGTCCAAGAACCCCAGCACCACAACCAGCAACACCCCCAAGAGGCCACATTACATCTTCCAGCCAATGACCATTCAAAGAAGAAGAGAACTTTCTAAACAGTTACATTTACCTTCATTTAAGTCTGTTTATTTTGGAAGAGAGAAAGAATTTGAGGCACCAAAAAGACAACACAAGACCAAGGGTGATGGCAACTGCTTCTGCCGTCCCATTAGTTATTTCCTAACTGGTCAGGAGACGTCCCACTTACTCCTGAGAGATGCTGTTGTACAACACATGAGTGAGAAAGGGGAAAAGCTGGAACACTACCTTCAGCAGAATGTGACGAAATACTTAAATTTGTCAAGAATGGCTGAAAATGGTGTCTGGGCAACTGATGCAGAGATTATGGCCACTGCTTCTCTTCTGCAAACTGACGTTGTTGTCTATACGCATTATGGAAAGGAGCTGAAATGGCTATGCTACCCAGCATCATTCACACTTGAGAAACTGTCCATTGGTGCAGTGTATCTGACCAGCCTCCATGAACACTTTAACGTTGTAATAAATGTCCAGTGACATTGAAATAATTCAAGGAATCAATGGATATTGGTTTTCAGAATAAACTGCTCTCATATTTTATGTTAGTTTTCTCTTTTTGTTATTGATAATAATATCAAAACTCTGACTAAATCAATGACAACCGCTGCGTGAAATTTATTACACCCATCTGACTATATTTAGAAGAATTAGAATGTAAATGGACAAATAATTAGATGGTTTTAATGATGTGATGTCTTCTATAGTCAGAATATATTCTTTATACTGTGATACATGCCTCCCCAAACAAAGGTACTTACAGACACAAGTGCATACTAATAATTGGTTTCAAAATGATTTTATATGCAATCAAAAGTAGGTAGGTCTATTCACAAAGCATATTAAAGCTTATTCAATAACAGAAGTGTAAGACATTTCCTCACACAATTCTCAACACCAACTTTCGAACTTACAAATTGATGATGACTACAATGAGTTAAAGTCAATGTGATTTGTAAGATATTTTTTTATTAGTTTAAACAATATTTATTTCTTCTTTGCATGTATAAAACAACATTTTGAATTTTTGGATTCGATAACGATTTATTACCGGTATTATCTACACCAGGATAGATTTTGGGAACTCCCAGATTATATCCCCTGGGGTTAGATTCTGGGAAAGGGGGTAGATTCTGGGATATGAATGTTTTAAAACTAATTAGATGTGTACTGAATAGGCATTTATGTAAACTTAATCAGATGACAATGTTGTTACAGCAATTGACCAGGAGAGATCAAGACTGAGTAAGATGCATCCCCCAAAAGAAAACTTCACATACATTCATGAAATAAAAATGTTTAAATCAAACAGGGCTGCAGTAGATTCTTGGAGCTCCTAGATTATAGCTATAACCCGGGGTAGATTCTGGGAGGAGCTCCCAGATTATACCCTGGGGTAGATTCTGGGAACTCCCAGATTATACCCCCTGGGGGTAGATTCCGGGAAAGGGGGGTAGATTCTGGGAACTCCCAGATTATACCCCCTGGGGGTAGATTCCGGGAAAGGGGGGTAGATTCTGGGAAGTCCCCAAAATCTACCCCGGCGTAGATTCTGGGAGCTCCCAGAATCTACCCGGGTATACTCTGAAGGGGGGTAGATTTTGGCACCTTACACCGGGTTCGAATCCCGACATGGGTACAATGTGTGAAGCCCATTTCTGGTGTCCCCCGGCGTGATATTGCTGGAATATTGCTAAAAGCGGCTTAAAACCATACTTACTCACTCACTCTAAGACCACAAGGTCGTCAAAGCTGATTTTTTATTCAAGCAGTGTCTCTAAACATAACTCCTGGAATTCTGAACTGATTGTAAACATTATTTTGACAGGCAGTATTATTATTACTTTAACAATATTTATGGCTGTCACAGAGACCAACATTATCTGATATTCAGGTCCAATTTTTTATATAAAATATTTCTGATTACAGTTGAAAGAATCAAAAAGAAGAAAAATATATCATTGATTTATATCCACGGTTTTAGAAATTGGCACAGATTAAGTCATGATCCATGTTATTAAAAAGGTTATCCTGGTAGAAGAATGTCCTGAGTTTACCAAGTACATACACTTAGCTGAAGTAGTTCCTTTGGATGAAGGGAGGGAATTGAGGTCTTAACATGTTGATGAGAAGACATTCATATCCCGACATTCATTCCTGCTCATCCATTTCACAGGAACATTCACAAGAAAAAATGTGTCCCTGATGAAATATTCATTATTGTATCAAATTACTTCTAAACGAATCACCACTTTTGATCATTTATTCATATTGTATTGCTTCCTTTGACAATGATGAATCTGAAAATACTTTTTGGGCATATTTGGTTGACAATTGCTATTGTGTTTTTAAAAACAAGCCACAAGGATGTGATATTCTTCTGATACTAGGGAATCTTGGTATGCATGTACTCAGTTAACATGTGACGATAAGGGTTAGAGCACGTCTTTACCATCCCTTGCTTGTCATAAGAGGCAACTAACAGGATCGGGTGGTCATCGTATGCATGTCATCGTATCCCAATTGTGTAGATCATGATGTCAGTCACTGGATTGTCTGGTTCAGACTTGATTATTTACAGACCGCCGTTATATAGCTGGAACAGTGTTGAGTGCAGCATTAAAGAATAAAGAAACAAACAGTTATTTTACCTTTATGTTTAGAGTCTTTTTTTTAATTCATTAAACTCTTCAAATTCAGTAGGTATATACAGCGTAACTAAGCCAGCAACAAGTCCCCATTATCTCACACAATGTCCCACTTTCACGAAACACTTCACATATACAAACATGTACAAGATTCAATATCTTATGGTTTCTATCTTACGGTCCCTTGCGGTGTCATACCAAAAGACATTAAGAGATTGTACTTGTTACCCTGCCTGGCGCTCTGCATTAAGGTGATAAAACAAGGACTGGTCGGTTTGGAGTCAGTATACTGTGTGTGAGTGGGGCATCTATGTTAAACTGCAGCATGGTATGTGAGTGGGCTAGCACTATAAAGCCGACATTAGTACTATTACACAACAGACATGCACACACATATCACTATACAAAGTGACGTAGTCTTGAACGCGTTGTTAAGCCCGATTTCACCTCACAATATCTTATTTATAAATATCTTTCACATAAATAGTCTTGACAGTTTTTACCTACAATTCACATATTTTTATGGTTGATGTGTAGATAAATATTTTTCTTGCAGATGTAATAATTATCACATTCAACAATTTCAATTTTTCCTCAGATGAGACCAATATATTAATTTGTTTTATGAATCTGTCAGGCAGTTTGTGGCCTTTTTTCCCACAAAACAGAATTACCCTGGATTTCATATGAACACTAAAGTCGGTAGTTTTTGATTACTGTTTTCTGCACAGGCTAGCAAATTTTCTCCCCAAATTAGGGCTGCTTGGTACCCCTGTGTTGTGTGGTTTGTAGCATGGGTTAAGTTCACCCACATAAGTTCTTTAACAATTGTATTTACTAGAAAGTACAGGGATTACAAAATTAACAATTGAAATTATGTACTGCAAACACAATTTCAATCAATGAGACAGGTAGTTTTTGTCTGTTATTGATATAACTTTAGTGTAAAATATATTTAGTTTGAGGCTGATCTGTGGCTGGATTCAAGAGATGAACTCTTCAGGACTTTTGAAAGAAGGTAGAAACTGGAATCTTTCCTTTAACATGTTTATATTCAGTGATTGAACTGAAACTTGTATAAAACATAGAGGTCAAGATTTTATTTTAGGCACTATCAGACTTAAACATTGTTTTTCCAAATGTGATCATACTTTTCTTGATTGTTTGCATACAAATGAAATAATATGAAATTGGTATCATACTGTCGTCACATCAAAAAGATCACACATTACAAAACTGATAAACAACTTACACATGATGAGTTATGTTTTAACAGCAATCAACTCACTTTGTTTCTAGTGAGCTACAGGGCCTTGGTGCTATCATCCCTCCTGCATGCAGGCATTTGAAGGTTCAAAACTCTGTGTCTGTAAAACATTATTTATATTTGTTCTGGCCTTACAAGTAAAAAGTAACCTTTACCAAATGTGCATGCTAGGCTTTGGTCGAAGTTTATCCTATTAGAATGAAATTAACAATTCTGTCAGTGCAATTTTTGGAAGATTAGGCAAATAAATGAAATTCTGCCTTTCACAAAAAAATAATTCTCTTCAACCTTTTCCATAAAGCCATTACACAACTGTAATTTCTCACCATAATTGAGTCAAATTTAGACATTAAGAAACTAACTCCTACTTGAGATGACATGCCTGCCTGCAGTTATTGTTTTTTCTGGGCCAGTCGTTAGTTTTCACATTGCGCAGCGGTTACAGTGATAATCATTAGCTCAGGAAGTGATACATATTTTCTCCAATACATTGTGATCCAAGACCCTGAGCCTATTAAGGATTGCTGTATCCTGATTAAGGCACTCCTTCAGTTTCTTTCATTTCCCCTAACCACCAGCATAAGTATGAATCTCCCCAGATTAATTGTCTATTTTTACCCCAGCGCTAAGAGCAGTCATTTTCCTCGGCAGATGAAATGTCAAATGATGAAGCTCTGATATTAACTAGTGTTTCTCTTCCATCTTGACAGACAATGGCTCAACGATATCAGTCTGTCCATTCTTCAAAGCTTGCTTATGGTACACTGTGACGTTTTGGAGAGTAATGAATATGCCTGTTAGAAGGCGGATCACCAGTGTCCTGGCTTGAGCTGGTGTGAAAGTAAAGATGACTGCCCTCTTCTGAGCTGGTATGAAACAGTGCCACAACCTTAATCTTATTATGGGTCCGAGACTCACGCATCACGGCACCCCCTTTGGCTTCCATGTTATTAAAAGCCATTTCATGTGGCACAAAAGCTTTTTGCTCGATTTCTTTCCTGGAATGGTGACTTACTGACTTGGAGGAGATGTGTCCAGTGTTGGAGCTATAATGCACACATGCTTGACATTTGCGCAGCAAGATCACACATAATATCATGTTGTCATTTGTCAGCTTTTGCTCGGGGCAGATGGTGTCCATTTAGAAATTATTCAGGAATCTTTTGTCTGATACATGCCATAGCAGCATCCTGTGTCGGTCATCAGATGTAGGGTTTTTGGTTGAAGTTTAAAAACTACTGTAGCTCACCTCCCATGTCATCCAGGCCCCGTTTCATGAAACTCATTTATTATCGTAAAATATGGTATTGTATCCTTACAAGCGCTTCATAAAATGTACTTAACTTTACAATAATGTTAAGGTGAAAGCTTTTGGACCATAAGATTACAATAGTGCCATTGGGGAGGGCTCAGAGGAGTGTTTGAAATCAAGAATGACAGTTAAGGCTTTCTGGTTTTGACCCTAAAGTTAAAAATGTTAACTTCATAGATTGAAATACTACAGTAGAACCTCAAGGACCCCCATGTCAAACACATCTGAGATAGTGTTTTGTACTATTGTTCTCCGTTGTCATCTCAACAGGGTCGTGCCACTCTCGATGATCCTTCACATGGTGTCGCTGGAATAATATTAAGAGCAGCATAGAACTTGGCTAACACCTGCAACAGGGTGTAAATGAGGCTTTGATCTCCACATTTTTGGTTGGCTTTGAAATAGCCTTGAGTTTAGGATGTTTTCTCATCACACTGAAGACCTAGGTTCAGTTCCCTTTATGGTTAAAGTGTGAAGCTCATCCGTGGCTTGTTTGCCACACGGAGAAATATTCCAGCTATGTTATGGCTCATTCTTGGTGCCACCACTGTGATATTGCTGAAGGCAGTATATGACTAGACTCTCACATGGCATCTCTCAGGGTATTTATTTGACAATATGAGCTCTTGGTGTTGCTACATTGGACCAGTTTTAACTTACATAACCCTGTTTTGATATGTTCTTGCAGGTATTAGCATTATGAATATGATTATATGCCTTATAGCAGGAGGGGAAAGGATAATGCTGTTGACAGTGCTAGAGAGGTCATGGCTGCAGGTGAAGCCAAATTCATTATCTAACATTAGTAGGACCTAAAATAGTTTCTGATTCAAATTTGGGTCATATGACTTCCAGCTGTAGACGAAATGACCGATTTGACCGATAAGTGCCTCACAATATGAAACTAGGTCCGTGACTTCATAGCTCAGTTTGCAACAATATTAAAAGATATTTTTGTTATTGGTTTGTGTTTCATGATCTGTAGGTTTTTGCATTAGTGAAAAAAAGTCAAACTTGCAATACCACTGGGACTGTCAGGTAGTGTATTCGATGGTAGGACAAATTCTTTTTTAAAATGATTGCCAGCAATCCAAACAAAATTAAAAGATGGAAATTAATAATGTGAAATGTGGCCCTCCTGGTCTCTTCTCCCTGCAGTGTTTTATTGTATGATAAATGACTACAAGATATCAACACTATGGACAGCCTCTTCAAGAGTGTTGATAAAATGTACAAGCTTTAAAAATATTTACCAAAATTTTAATTATGATGACTCCCTGGATAGAATCTTACCTCAGAAATGTCGGACAACTCCATTTTACAAACAGGTGGTTTAAGTTTGGTAGTTCCTGCATGTTCTCACAATCGTCACGTCGATTGCCTGTACCTTTTCTCCCGATTCTGATACCCCAGCTACACCAATGGGGAGCAACTTAAGGGACACTTCCATCTAAAAAATAACGTCACCCAAAATATGACATCAAGTTGCGATCGCATATTCGAATTGCCAGAAATGAGGTCATGATACAACAATGTTTTTTCGTGAAATAAACCATGCTTCATTCTTCATTGTTCTTGCAATTTATTGTTTAGCTATCGCCAGAAAAGATGTCATGATACAACAATGTTTTTTGTGAAATAAGCCATGCTTCATTCTTCATTTTTCTTGCAATTTATCGTGTAGCTATCTAATATATTGAAATAATAGGGATATTCCTGTGATAGGTATTAAATGATGATTGATCGGTTGATGCAATAATTAATTTAAGTATCCAAGGCTGATGGATGAAGTAAATGCTGTTTGATGACAAATGTTCATTGTAAATGTTCAACTATTCCTGATACTTGGATATATTACCATTTATGTGAAACAGATTACAATAATAGAAATGGGAATAGGATTTGTGAAATTACTTCTTTTCGAAATGATAGAATGGACTCATTGTATGTAATATAGAATAATCAGTGAATAATTATTTTTAACATAATGATTGTAACATAATTTATCCTGATGACTCCAGAGGTGGGGGGATCGGGTAGCCTACTTGTTAAAGTGTTCGCTCGTCATTCCGAAGATCTGGGTTTGATTCCCGACATGGGTACAATGTGTGAAGCCCATTTCTGGTGTACCCCGCTGTGATATTGCTGGGATATTTCTAAAAATGGCGTAAAACCATACTCACTCACTCACTCACTCAGAATGAGGTGAAGGGACACAGGTCGGTCTCTGGTCCAAGTTGTGTTGGTCACCCAGTTTGAGTCTCAGATTCTCCCTGATTATGATGTTGTGGTGAATAAGTAAAGTGATCACTTTTGGCTTCTCTTTTAAATATAAAGATGTTGTAAAGACTGAAATGCTAGTTTAAGTTACATAAAACCAGAACAGGCCTAATGTGGAAACTATGATGGTACTTTACTTTGTCTGATGGAGTAGTTGGGTGGCCTATGGATATAGTGTTGGCTTGTTCTGCCAAAGGCATGGTTTCTATTCATCACAAGGGTACAATATGTGAAGCGGTGCAAAGCTCTACCCACTCACTGATGGATTGCCCCTATGGGGAATGCTGGTTAAATTGATTTCCAGCAGCCTTTCATGTTGTAAGCAACTACTTAATGGATTGGAAGGGCAGTCGCTGTGACTTGTCGCATGTTGTACCCCAATGGTGCGGAATGTTGCTCGTAATACGAGTCATTGGTGTGTTTGGTCCAGACTTGATTATTTACAGGTGTTGTATTTGGCAGCCTGCTTCTTGTTAAGGCCACTGCTTGTGTTTCAGCCATGCACCGCACGTTCCAGCGTGACCTGTACCTGCTACGTCTGAACACAGCCCGACAGTACCTGAAGGCCCTGGAGACCAGCATGAACCCCATCTCCTCCGACCCCGCCGAACCCGTCAAACTCTCAGCACAGGTAAGTTGGCCTTCAGGTGTTTCTCCCTGGACCTGGATAGGACCTCAGAACTCTATTGCAGCATTAGAAGATGGCACTAGTCCTGTTGTCCTTGTCAAACTGCTCAATAGTTTACTCTTTCAACACCGAAGGCCAGTCTACCAGCCAAGAAGCATTAAGTCCCCAGTCACCGTAGGCCGGTTAACCGGCCAAGCCGTAGTCACGTCAAAATAGTATATAATTTTAGAAACCTACCTGTCATATCACTCATTTATTAAATCTGTCACATTTCACAATGTCTGAAATACGTATAATACATATTTATTGATAGATTAAAAAATTATTCACTATTTCACGCAATGTTATTAAAAATAAAAATTCTCATACACACATTTTGACAACGGGTCTAAATCGAACGTGTCAAACAGCAAAATAAAGATGTTTCAAGCAAATCTTTAAATATACTATACAAAACCAACAAAAATATATCTGAAAGTTGTCAAACTTACAGTTATTATTTCCATCTTTTCGTGTAATGTAAATCAAATGACATCTAAGCTTCCTTCGCCTCAAATTCTCGACTCGGACCCGATGTTTAATGCCCAAATATATGCCTGAAAGATCTTTGTCATAGCTCGTAACCAAGCACGATGCATCCACAAAGCTCGATATTTTTCATATAGATCGCGATTTCCTGCTTAAAACGTATATATTTGCTGAAAATCGTCAAATTTTCGCTTCCTTGGTCCTTTACGTGGACATTCTCAATGTGTTAGCTTACATTTTATATTTACAACAAACTTAATTAAGTTGTAAATGCATTATTTAAACAATGTGATAACCATAACTTTCATATTTATCATTTATAAACAATAGGATCAGACCTTTCAAATGGTGTATAACATATACTAGAAAAGACGTTTTACAAGCAGATATCTTTTTTGACAAATGTTGGCTTCATCTGTCACACAAGAGTCTCTGGGAACTCGAGGTCACAGTAGTAAACACTACTGGTTGACTGGTGTTGAAAGAGTTAAGGCATCATAAGGATTAGTAGAAATTTGCCATTTTTAAGGGTCTTGCTATATGTTATCATTATAAGGACTAGTGGACTAAAAATGTTAGTTTCTACCACTGTATTGATTTTGGAACAGGTGTGTAAATTGGATCAGGTGGTACCATGTTATCATACCCTGATGATGTGGGATGTTGATCATATTGTCATCCACTGGTTTAATTATTATCTGGCTGACACGATTTCTGGTGTGAATGTTGCTGACTGTAATAAATTAACATGCACTCACTCACACCACCCTTGTGTCAATTCTTTTGGTGACATGTGACACCAAGCTGTCAAAGTATGACACTATGAACAGGTGTTTTATTTTCCACCGCTCCCTGCATACACATGTTGTGCCTTTCTGATTCTACAGCTGAACCATCCCCATAATAGAGGAGCTGTCTTGCGTTACCAGAACAAATAACTACCATATTCGACGTAATAAGCGCCCACGGCGATAATTGCCAATATATTGGGTAGTGAATAATCCCAATTAGCACCCCTTCCGATTGATCAGTGTACACAAGATTTATTTATTCATGTATAATACACACTCGTGTGTTATATGCACCCTTAATTATGGTCAATTAAATTCTGAAAAAAATATCTGTTGTATATATACATTTCAGGCTGTCAGCATAAACCACGAAATTTACGATCTTTCAACTCAGTTTTTTTCACCAAAATAATATTCTAATTAGAGCCCCCTATTTCTATTTTTGAGAACGACTTGGGTCGCTTATTACGTCAAATACGGTAACTACAATGTGGAGTATGATGCCTTATGCTTGCTTTGTTTGAGATGCTTAGACTGATTGTATGGACTGATGTTTTATCATATAGTGGTTTAAAAGAAGGGTAGGTCACCATTAGGGATGGAGTGATAGCCTGGTGTACTGTGTGTCATTGTACCCCAATTTTTTATTTTTACAATTATTTCCATATTGCTGAATGCAGCTTTCAGTAACAAACAAATACAATCTCATGCTGTCAACCACAGGCTAGTGTGGCCTAGACTCAGTTATTTCCAGGCCTGTGATTTAGCTGGAATTCGGCCTTTAAACAACCTTCACTCCCTTCACTCCCTTCACTGGATCTCTTTACGGTTGAAATATACTACAGTATGTCTCCCTTGTGAAAGAACCTGTGGAAAACAATTTCACATTAAATGCACTGACCTTTCATCATCCAAATATAACAAAATCTTTACGACCTATACATTCCCTTGACAGAAAAAGTAAAAAATAAACCACACAACCTTAGAGTAATGAAGTCATTCGGATGAACAAATTTGACTTTTTACATGGCTAAAGATGGCGTGTATGAAACCCTTCAGCTTCAAAATGACAAATCTGCAAGTCCGGAAAATGCTGAAATATGACTCCCTACGCTACAGATGTGGCAGAGGTAAATAAAATCATTAAGTGATTGGCAGGTTTCAAGGGACATTGAAATGGCACTGTGCTTCCAAATTACTACTTTGATGTAATCATGCAGTAGAAGAAGTTGATTTGCCCAATTAGGTCCAATGTAGCAGCACATACATCAAATGTCAGCAGACTACACCTACAGCCAGTTAGGTCAGTCTGGGGCCGACTTGCATTACACCCAGGTTCTTTAGACCAACTCGACTGTCCAGCACAGCGGGTGAGCTACAGGTCCTCGCACCAGACTTCTAATTGAGGGAATAATGAGCACAGTGGTCTCTGCACTTGCTCTATTAAAGAGACCATTTAGATGTTAAAAGTCACCCTAAAGGGCTGTCCGTGTGATCACCCACGGACCAGCCTGGCAGATACCTGATCGTGTTCTGTGTCGATGTTTGTCATTTCTGGGGCAGTCTACGAATTGGTCCCTTCTTTGATGCCAGCCTAGCATTCTCCTTAGCCATACTGGTGTTGAGAACAGCAATTTAATAAAAGACTGGTCGGGTAATGGATCAGACAGGATATAGGTGTAGCACACTTCTGTGATAAACTCATGTCTGTTGGCCAGAGTAATTGAGAGGACTTTGTCTCCAGACTGTAGTCAGAGAGGTGCTGTATGTAGGTGTGTGCGTCGGTGTTGTCAACGGCGCTGGAGAGGTGGCCCTCTCTGTCACACTTGTGGTAGACAGAGAATTGGTGGTGTCGTCACTTGCCTTTGTGAGGCATTAGATGTCGGGGAGGTGGTGTGATGAAACACATAGATTGAGCCCTGTCTTCTCATGTGACCTCAGTAATATACAGAACCAAAATAGTCAGGGATCTTGAATATAAGAGGGATATATTTGTAGCGAAGACAGCTCACAATTTCATAAAATATCACCAAACATATTCATGATCCTTAACTTTCTTCGTTCAGTATATATTATTTAGTGTGTGATGGAATTATATTTCAAAATGTATTGCTTTCAACAAACAAAGTATTATTTCTTACTTTTTTAAATTGTTTAGGGGCAAGAAATGTTTCGAGTTATGTCCCTTCTGTGTCCCCCAACTGACAAATGATATTCCACCTCTCGCATCACTTGCATTTGCTTCATATCTGTCGACATCCAGTTGATGGTACACATGCTCTGCAAATTCTGCAATCATATGAATTTGGCATGGCAGTTGCCATGTGGTTTACGAACCGGATGTTGATATAGTCCATAAGTCCATTCAAAATATAACTCCATAACTTCAGCTTTGTTTGGCAGGAGTGGAAACTGGACTTTTAAAGTCAGTTAACTTTCTTGCCCTGGGAAGATGGGTCATATCATAACATTGTGTAGTACATTGATGTACCCATGAAGATCCGGGGTAGAATAGGTCTACGGCAACCCATGCTTGTTTTAAATGGCGACTATGGTTTTCATAAGAGGCGACTAACGGGATCGGGTGGTCAGGCTCACTGACTTTGTTGATGCATGTTATTATATCCCAATTGTGTGGATCTATGTTCATGATGTCAATCACTTGATTGTCTTGTCCAGACTCAATTATTTACAGACTGCTGTCATATACCAGTAGCTGGAATATTGCTGAGTGCGGCGTTAAACAACAAACAAACAAACAAACAAAACAATTTCCAATGTCTGTTGTTGTTCAGTAATCATGAAGCTATCGAGCCCACCAAGGTGATCTTTTGCCCATCTTACCACTCACTTTGACTTGATACTGTAATATGACAGTTGGCATGGAAGAAGGTTGAAGCATCACCCTGTCTTTTAAGTTAATTGTGGATGCTACAAAGTCTGTTGCAATTATTGTCTTTGTCATGTGAAGATCACTAAACAGATGAAATGGAACTTGTGGCATTGATTAGGTGGATTGGTGCCCTGCTCTGAGAAATGGGTTATAAGATGGTCATTCTCCCAAGGCAAGGTTTTAGTGCCTATCTGGTAGTCTGGGTTGTATACTTTCAAGGGAATTTAAAATGTAATTTGAGTGAGTGAGTATGGTTTTACACTGCTTTTAGCAATATTCAAGCAATATCGCGGCGGGGACACCAGAAATGGGGAATTGATCCCGGCGGGTCTTTAGCGTGACGAGCTACGATTTAAACACTTGTCTAAATTCATTGACTGGGATAATGATGTATGGTGCTTCGAGCATAACCATTTGGACTCTTACTAAGTGGCCTGTGATAGATGTTATTACTCTGACACACGACTACTGGCAATATGCTGTGGGGATACTTGGCTAGAATAGGTCCCCAGCAACCCATGCTTGTTGTACAAGGCCACTAAGTGGATTGAGTGGTCAGGCTTAGTGACCTCGTTGACTGCTTGTCATTGTAACCCAAATGCCTCAGATGTTGTTCATTGTATCATATCACTGGTTTGTTTGCTCCAAACTTGGTTTTTTTTACAGACTGGTGTCTTTCTGCTGAGTTCAGCAATAAACAACAAACAAACAATACAGATAGCATGAACTAACCTTAAAGAAATCAACAAAATAATGACATAGATTTCAGAGATGCTAAACATACCTTGTTGTAATAAAATATTTTGCATTATATGGAGAGTATAATGAAAATATGAGTAATGTTAACAAATTATTTAAAGTTTGCAAACTATTTTAAGAAGGTAAAACAAAAATACAAATTACAAGAAGGTACAACCATATTTGGATCTATGACCATATCACTTCCTTACAGAACACAGCCAATCATTAACTAGACTGAACAAAAATACTTAGGGACCATGAATATTTTTGGGAAGTGAAGACTGTGCACACAATTTCTTCAGAAATATACCCCAAAATATTCATAATCCCTAACTCTTTGGTTCAGCATATATATAGCTGTACTATATCATCACTGTGAACATTGTAATGGAAGATGTCCCTACAGCTTATTGTCTTCCTTGTGGCATCTTTGATGATTATATTACACAAAGGTCATTTTTTGTTGATATTAGCTGAAGCAGGACTTCAGCTCACGTGCTTAGCCTGTATGGAGCTGTTGGCACAGAGCAATACTCTTAAAGATTCCTCACTTGTGCTGGGCAGCATCACATCTGATACTAAACATCTTGATCATCCAACCAAATTCTGGGCTTGTTCTCGTTGATAGGAGGGGTGTCGGGGGGTGGGAAGGGGATTTATTTAAGGAAAATATTCTTCTGATTAGGATATGTGAGAATGTTGACAAAGGGCATGTTTATTGTTTGACCATGTTGACACTTCAGCCTTACATAATTATCATTAACATATCGAAAGCCAGAAAGATCATCAGCAACCAGCTGTTTAACTCTTGTTGGAAAGCTCAAGAACTCAAAACATCTCATTATATATAGAATTTGCTATCGTCATTCAGTTTTTAAACTTTGAAGTGACAATGAAATACTCAAAACCATATCATTTACTACAGCTTTCTGTTTTTAACTCACCTGACTGAAATTCAGGTAGGCTTATGCCATGGCCTGCTTGTCTGGCATGTGTTGTCATTACTCAGCCATTTTTATTCAAAATGTAATGACATTTGGTATATGTTTACTCAGTAGCAATATTTTACAATTGTATTGACCTTATTTTGACTACAATGTTTTGACCATACTCTTAAATTCTCCCAAACCTATATTTTGCTCTGTAAACCTCTTCTTTGAAATTGCCAATTTAACATGTTGACAACAGAAACTGTTGATATAGTTCCATGGCACTATTTTTTAATGTTATGTAACATGTTATATGTTGATTTAAAGAACAATATGAGCCCATTACAAAAGGGTACCGCTCTTGTACATGAAATATTATTGCTTTCGCTTTCACCATTCAAACTAGGAGTTGATTGTCAGTAAGACCATGGACTGACAAGTACCAGAAAGCATATAGGGGTATTTCTGTGAAAACACAATCTAAAAGAAATAGAAAGTGAGAAAAGAACTGTCAGTCAAACAACTATATTATATTAATACAGTGCTCTCCTTTTGCATTTAGGACTGCCTCCGTGGTCTATTGGTAGAGTGTCCGCCCGGAGAGAGCAAGATCCGGGGTTTGATCCCCGGCTGGGTCATACCAAAAGATGTTAAAAAATGCTACTTGTTGTTACCATGTCTGGTGTTCGGCATTAAGCGGCTAATACAAGGACTTGTCGGCTCAGAGTCATTATACTATGTCTGAGTGGGGTATTCATGTTAAACTGCGGAATGTTATCTCAGTGAGCTAGCACTATAAAATCGGCATCAGTCCGGACTAGTACAAGCAGCCACACACACACACACACACACACACACGTGCATGCACCGCTATATAAGTGCAATAATCTTGGATGCGACGTTAAACCCAATTTCACCTCACCTCACCTTTTGCATTTTTATTCATTTTGTGATGTTTTCTTCTCAGGTGCAAGGCATCGGTCCTACTTTCAAGATGACAGTCAACCTGCAGAATACATCCCTCAGCCAGGCCTCCTCCCACCTCTTCATCACTTTTGACTATGATGATAAACTTTACAGCTTCAGGAAGACACACATCAAGGTGGGATATCTGTGTAACGACATCCTTTCCATCTGAAAGACCAACTTAGCAGCCAGTTCACGGTTCAGTACTTTCTTCTACGACAGCCTTGGACCTGATTTCACTTGATTTGTTTGATGTGATTAAAAAGATCAGACTGACTTTATGCATCTGGCAAGTAATATGGTTAAAGTGCACAACAGATTAACATAGGATGTGTTGAAGTGTATTTGACACCTACATGTTAGCAAGTCTCCATGCTGGGCCATCATGCACATCCCTTGAGCTACACCACATGGGTTCTTGTAGTCAGAGGGTGAATGTGGTTTAACACCACAGTCAGTAATATAACGGGCATAACATGGTGATTAATGTTATGAGCAATGTCCCACACTTGTCCAATGACATGCAGTCACCCGGGAAGATCCGGGTTAGAATTGGACGTCAGCAATCCATGCTTGTCGTAAGAGGTGACAAATGGGATCGGTTGGTCAGGCTTGCTGACTTGTTTGATGCATGTCATCGTATCCCAAATGCATGGATCGATGCTCATGCTATCAGTCACTGGATTGTCTGGTCCAGACTTGATTAATTACAGACCGCCGTCTTATAGCTGGAATATTGATGAGTACGGCATTAAACAACAAACAAACAAACCAGACATGCATTCAACCAGGACATTGAGACTGACCACCAAATCCAATTTAGTTGCCTCTTCTGAAAAGATAGTGCCTGGGACCTATTTTAACCCAGGCCTGTGCAGGACTGGGTTCTTGTAGTGTTAAGACAGTAAGGACCCCGTAGGACTGGGTTCTTGTAGTGTTAGGACAGTAGGGCCCCTACAGGACTGGGTTCTTGTAGTGTTAGGACAGTAGGGTCCCCACAGGACTGGGTTCGTGTAGTGTTAGGACAGTAGGGTCCCCACAGGACTGGGTTCTTGTAGTGTAAGGAAAGTAGGGCCCCTACAGCACTGGGTTCGTGTAGTGTTAGGACAGTAGGGTCCCCGCAGGATTGGGTTCTTGTAGTGTTAGGACAGTAGGATCCCCACAGGACTGGGTTCTTGTAGTGTTAGGACAGTAGGGTCCCCACAGGACTGGGTTCTTGTAGTGTTAGGACAGTAGGATCCCTACAGAACTGGGTTCTTGTAGTGTAAGGACAGTAGGGCCCCTGCAGGACTGGGTTCTTGTAGTGTTAGGACAGTCGGGTCCCCGCAGGATTGGGTTCTTGTAGTGTTAGGACAGTAGGGTCCCCGCAGGACTAGGTTCTTGTAGTGTTAGGACAGTAGGGTCCCCACAGGACTGGGTTCTTGTAGTGTTAGGACAGTCGGGTCCCCCCAGGATTGGGTTCTTGTAGTGTTAGGACAGTCGGGTCCCTGCAGGACTAGGTTCTTGTAGTGTTAGGACAGTAGGGTCCCCACAGGACTGGGTTCTTGTAGTGTTAGGACAGTAGGGTCCCCACAGGACTGGGTTCTTGTAGTGTTAGGACAGTAGGGACCCCGCAGGACTGGGTTCTTGTGGTGTTAGGACAGTAGGGCCCCTACAGGACTGGGTTCTTGTAGTGTTAGGACAGTAGGGTCCCCACAGGACTGGGTTCTTGTAGTGTTAGGACAGTCGGGTCCCCGCAGGATTGGGTTCTTGTAGTGTTAGGACAGTAGGGTCCCTGCAGGACTAGGTTCTTGTAGTGTTAGGACAGTAGGGTCCCCACAGGACTGGGTTCTTGTAGTGTTAGGACAGTAGGGACCCCGCAGGACTGGGTTCTTGTGGTGTTAGGACAGTAGGGCCCCTACAGGACTGGGTTCTTGTAGTGTTAGGACAGTAGGGTCCCCACAGGACTGGGTTCTTGTAGTGTTAGGACAGTAGGGTCCCCACAGGACTGGGTTCCTGTGGTGTTAGGACAGTAGGGTCCCCGCAGGATTGGGTTCTTGTAGTGTTAGGACAGTAGGATCCCCACAGGACTGGGTTCTTGTAGTGTAAGGACAGTAGGGTCCCTGCAGGACTGGGTTCTTGTAGTGTAAGGACAGTAGGGTCCCTGCAGGACTGGGTTCTTGTAGTGTTAGGACAGTAGGGTCCCTGCAGGACTGGGTTCTTGTAGTGTTAGGACATTAAGGTCCCCGCAGGACTGGGTTCTTGTAGTGTAAGGACAGTAGGGCCCCCGCAGGACTGGGTTCTTGTAGTGTTAGGACAGTAGGGTCCCCACAGGATTGGGTTCTTGTAGTGTTAGGACAGTAGGGCCCCTGCAGGACTGGGTTCTTGTTGTGTTAGGACAGTAGGGCCCCCGCAGGACTGGGTTCTTGTAGTGTTAGGACAGTAGGGTCCCTACAGAACTGGGTTCTTGTAGTGTTAGGACAGTAGGGCCCCCGCAGGACTGGGTTCTTGTAGTGTTAGGACAATAGGATCCCTACAGAACTGGGTTCTTGTAGTGTAAGGACAGTAGGCCCCCCGCAGGACTGGGTTCTTGTAGTGTTAGGACAGTAGGGCCCCTGCAGGACTGGGTTCTTGTAGTGTTAGGACAATAGGGTCCCTGCAGGACTGGGTTCTTGTGGTGTTAGAGGACAGTCGGGTAGAGCTTATGAATGATCTGGTAAAATGGTCACCCTTGGTGTGGTGAGATTGAGGTGGGCTGACAACCAATAGGGGCAAATAATTATTTTCAGTATGTAAGGGCATCAACGACCTCTCTCCATGACTGTTCCCTGATTTGACACAAAATTTTATTGATTCCAAATGTCCATTGTAAACAATGTATTTCTGTTCACAACATGTTTGTAAGATGCTTGATATTAGCTAGAAATGTCTTAGCTTCATTCACTTTGAACAGTGCTTGCTTGTCTGAGCCCATTCCTTCCATGCATTGTGTTACATTTGCTCTTTTGATCATATATCTTTATACAAGTTTGCAGAATAATCTCATTAACTGACAGTGCCCTAAGCCAGTTGTGAACTTTGTGACATTTTATACAAATTCTTTTTCTCTGTCATCTATTTGTTGCTAATCACACATGGTGTGTCATCCTGTATAGGACTGTCACATTGATGACATCCTCCATTGGACCGTCATGTCACCTGCTGTCATCCTGCATTCAAACTTTTGTACTTTGACATAACTGAAATACTGTTCAAAGTGGCATTAATGCCAACTCAATCAGCCTTGTGTCTCAACATCATCCACCTGCGTAGAACCATCACTGTGCTGAAGACTATTGCTTCAGATGTCCTTGGCTGATTTAAGTTCCACTTCGAGTGCCGCAATGCACAAACACCTTTACATTATTGTGTCATAATAGTCAGTAATGGTGCCAGCATGTCCACATCAGCACTGCTTTTTAAACCCACACAAGAACATCAAAGCAATTATGATTATGGCAATATAAATGCTAAATGGCATTTGTATGATTTTAGATGGGAATAAAGCACATTCTCTTTGTAGTGTGCCAATTACCATTATCAAATAGAGCAATTAAGTGTAAAAGTCATTTCGTCCTCTCAGGTAAAATCTTGTGTGAGATTTCATTCGATTAGGCACATTTGTATGTTTGAAAAATAACACCTAGAGGAATACATGCTTGAAGATTAAAGGATCAGCTTGTGAAGAAAACAATTGCCTTGGGGATACTATTGCATTAAGGAATTGTAATTGTTTTCAGGTTCTAGAATGTACCTAGCCTTATTTTTAAAGCTACTAGCCCATGCTTGACTCCTGGTGAATTGTCCAGTTCAGGATAGTTCTACAGCTAGTGCCCAATGCTTGACTCCTGGTGAAGTGTCCAGTTCAGGATAGTTCTACAACTAGTGCCCAATGCTTGACACCTGGTGAAGTGTCCAGTTCAGGATAGTTCTACAGCTAGTGCCCAATGCTTGACTCCTGGTGAATTGTCCAGTTCAGGATAGTTCTACAGCTAGTGCCCAATGCTTGACTCCTGGTGAATTGTCCAGTTCAGGATAGTTCTACAGCTCGTGCCCAATGCTTGACACCTGGTGAAGTGTCCAGTTCAGGATAGTTCTACAGCTAGTGCCCAATGCTTGACTCCTGGTGAAGTGTCCAGTTCAGGATAGTTCTACAGCTAGTGCCCAATGCTTGACTCCTGGTGAAGTGTCCAGTTCAGGATAGTTCTACAGCTAGTGCTCAATGCTTGACAGCTGGTGAAGTGTCCAGTTCAGGATAGTTCTACAACTAGTGCCCAATGCTTGACTCCTGGTGAAGTGTCCAGTTCAGGATAGTTCTACAGCTAGTGCCCAATGCTTAACTCCTAGTGAATTTTCCAGTTCAGGATAGTTCTACAGCTAGTGCCCAATGCTTGACTCCTGGTGAGGTGTCCAGTTCAGAATATGTCCTCAGAATAGTGCCCAATGCTTGACAACTGGTGAATTGTCCAGTTCAGGATAGTTCTACAGCTAGTGCCCAATGCTTGACTCCTGGTGAAGTGTCCAGTTCAGGATAGTTCTACAGCTAGTGCCCAATGCTTGACTCCTGGTGAAGTGTCCAGTTCAGGATAGTTCTACAGCCAGTGCCCAATGCTTGACACCTGGTGAAGTGTCCAGTTCAGGATAGTTCTACAGCTAGTGCCCAATGCTTGACTCCTGGTGAATTGTCCAGTTCAGGATAGTTCTATAGCTAGTGCCCAATGCTTGACTCCTGGTGAATTGTCCAGTTCAGGATAGTTCTACAGCTAGTGCCCAATGCTTGACACCTGGTGAAGTGTCCAGTTCAGGATAGTTCTACAGCTAGTGCCCAATGCTTGACTCCTGGTGAAGTGTCCAGTTCAGGATAGTTCTACAGCTAGTGCTCAATGCTTGACTCCTGGTGAATTGTCCAGTTCAGGATAGTTCTACAGCTAGTGCTCAATGCTTGACAGCTGGTGAAGTGTCCAGTTCAGGATAGTTCTACAACTAGTGCCCAATGCTTGACTCCTGGTGAAGTGTCCAGTTCAGGATAGTTCTACAGCTAGTGCCCAATGCTTGACTCCTGGTGAAGTGTCCAGTTCAGGATAGTTCTACAGCTAGTGCCCAATGCTTAACTCCTAGTGAATTTTCCAGTTCAGGATAGTTCTACAGCTAGTGCCCAATGCTTGACTCCTGGTGAGGTGTCCAGTTCAGAATATGTCCTCAGAATAGTGCCCAATGCTTGACAACTGGTGAATTGTCCAGTTCAGGATAGTTCTACAGCTAGTGCCCAATGCTTGACTCCTGGTGAAGTGTCCAGTTCAGGATAGTTCTACAGCTAGTGCCCAATGCTTGACAGCTGGTGAAGTGTCCAGTTCAGGATAGTTCTACAACTAGTGCCCAATGCTTGACACCTGGTGAAGTGTCCAGTTCAGGATAGTTCAACAGCTAGTGCCCAATGCTTGACACCTTGGGAATTGTCCAGTGCAGAATAAGTCGACAGGTTGTACCAAATGCTTGCTTGCAAATAGGGTTTCCATATCAAACTGAATGAGAATCCCCAAAAGGGAGGGGAGACATATTGTTTTCTTGGCACGCTTCTCGTTGGCATTGGCTTTCCAATCCTATTCTGAGTCATAACTTGAAAACCGTTTAATGTTTACTTGTGAAACTTTCCATATGCATTGCTCATCAGCCATTTGTCTCATCAACGTATTTCTAAATTCTATTTTTTTTATGTTTACATGGAAACAATTTCAACATAGTCTCACGAGGGTAGGGTTCGTTTCTGTGGCAGTGTTCGTTTCTGTGTCATATCTTAAAAAACGTTCAACATATTTCAACAAACTGGGATATGCATTGCTCATCAGCTCCACTGGCTGCTGATATTTTGAAATTGTTCCAAATTTTAGTTTCTTATGTTTCCATGGAAACAATTTGGATTTAATCTTAAACATCTCTTGGCTTAGTTTCTGAGCCATTACTCTCAAACTAAGAATATGAACACATGCTCCAATATTGCCTTTTAATATTTTTCAAATTTAATTTTCTTAATTTGTTGTGTTTCCATGGAAACAGTTTGGACTAAGTCTCTAACAAGAATTTTTTTCTCGCCAGAACTCTACAGCTGTTGAATATTTCTGCATGAAACCATTATCTTTGCTATTATTGTTTTTTCGGATTTGCAAACACATGCGAGATTGTCATTATTGCCAACATGTAATGCCGATACATTATTGATTATCTATCAGTTGGTATCGTCATTTATCAATCACACATTAAGAGGTCAATTCACAACACTATTACTCCAGGCAATGGGCCACGGTGTGGATCCCGGTTACCAACCCATGGACCAGTCACCAAGCCAGCTAGCACAAGACCAGAGAACAATACTGTATGGGAGCCGCGCGATATCCATGGACAGGCCATCCACAGCAACCAGCCAGACGTTGTATGGCCCCATGGCCTGCCTCCAACACCATTCCAGCCGACAAATAAATCTTCCAGCCGTGAAAAAAACGTATGTCTGCAGCACACTCTGTGGGCCAGCCACCCAGAGCAATCCAGCCTACTGACCACTGCTTACTGTTTGACCATCCAACAGGACCCAAGCCAGCCTGTACGGGCTCCACAGGATTACCCAGCCAGCCAGCATGGCTACCGTTACCCATGAGCTACAAGCCACACAAAGACTTATTATACCAGAGTCATGGTCACTGGAGGATGACGAGCCCTACGGGGCAGAAGCTGAGGGATATGATTATTCCCCCCCCCCCCCCCCCCCCCACACACACACACCTTCTACAGGAGATACCCAAGGCTACTCAGAGCCAGTATCAGAGGGTTTGGAGGGGATAGACAACCCACCCCAACGAGATTACAGCGAAGGCTACACTTTGAGGAACTTATTGAAGAGCTTTACCGCCTTATGCCTCCACACCAGCCATATGTGACAGAGGATTCACCAACCCAGATGCCGCAATAAGGGGGATGTCATGCACCTGCTCCATCACAGCGTATTCATCAGACGTTACCTATGCCCAGCTACACAGGCAAGGCCGTAGGCCAAGCGACGGATAACATCCATAGACTTGAGCACGATGAACGTCTACCTCTTCCACCTATGAAACGGAAGTTAAATAAGATGCTCAATGCTACAATTCTGGAGTTCGATGAGGATTTCTACAAATTAATGCACAATCCCGACATGAACGTTATCAGCATCATGTTTCAAGGATTTAGCATCGTGGCATCAGAGATCACAACTTTCAACTGGAAAATCTGATAGATAAGGTGAAACAAGAAACAGCCGAGCGTTTCCAGACTTCAACCATAGACCTTTCGTATGAGTCATCACATTCTCACAAGCTGGAACCATAAATCATCTGCGTCCAAACAGCCTTCTAAGAAGTTTGTTCCCTCTGGGAAGGATTTTTTACTATGGAGGCAGAGGTATGACAAGCCACAATCTTCGCAGGACTCTTTTCGCCAGCCAGACTACAAGAAATGGAGATATAATCGCCGTGGAAGATCTAGTGGCAGAGGGGAAAGATAATTCTGACTTCCTAACAACCCCCTCCGACGTTATAGACCCTTTCGACCTGGTTACGTCTATGGATTGTGATTTAAGCCTACCGTTTTTCAACATAATGCCGACTCCGAGACTGAATGGGAGGGCGCCTTCTGTCATAAGCCAGAAGTTGGAAGCAGGTTACGCCCGACCACTGGATTCTAGACGTCATGGCTCACAGCTACAAGCTACACTTCAGGAAACATCCGAGTCTGAACATACACGCATACATGGGTCGAAGATTTCACCTGACCACTGCCAAGTTAGCAGCTGCAGAATTGGCAGTCGGGAAGCTACTAAAGAAGGGAGGCATTTTGGAACTAAAGGATTCCAGTCCCCAGTCTTTTTAGTCCCGAAGAAGAACACAACCGACATATGGATGATAATAAATCTAAAGACCCTCAACAAGAGATATCTGGTGCCGCCTCCAAAATTCAAGATTGAGTCCATACAGAATTTGCTGTCGACGGTGAAGAAGGGAGGCTGGCTTATCAGCCTAGATCTTACAGATGCATATCTTCACGACCCCATACACCCATCATCTCTTTTGTCATCTCATCATCTCAATTATCTATGCTTCGCAATCAATGGCCGATGCTATGAATTCTATGTCCTACCATTCGGGATAGCAATAGCACCTTGGCTATTCACCAGGATTACAGCGCCTGTCATCAAGTTCGCCCATCTTCAGCTAGTTCGAATCAATGGTTATCTGGACGACTTCTTAGCAGAAGACCAAGGAAAAGATCAGCTACATCAGAATCATGATATTCTTGATCCAGCTTACGACTTACCTAGGTTTCCTAGTCAACCAAGTCAGAGTTCACTCTGGTCCAAGACATTATATACATAAGAGCAAGATTCAAGCTATACAGGGGATATCTATGTCCACCAGAGGATCGATTCGACAAGACTATAAAGATGATCCAATCAATGTCATGTCAACCCAGCAAGTTGCTGAGGTGGTGGTTGTCTCTGCTAGGCAGCTTGACATCTCTACAGGATATGACCTTCAGAGGAAGGCTGACGTTACGTCCTCTACAGACATGGGTCAACCCTATATGATCAAAGGGCCTAGAGTTCCAGTCTCAGCCTTAGACTATTCTAGTCTTACCCATGAACAACATTGGACTTCTCTAACTATAAGATTGCTCCCAGAATTCGTAGCCAAGAAACAATCTACCACAATGGGACCGTTGGTTCATAGACACTATACAATCCCTGCATAAGGACCAACAGAGCTCTCAAGTTCTATCTCTCGGCTACAGACCCACATAGACGCCTTCAAAGGAGACTCTTTCTTTCCTGTAAGACCAACTCGAGCAAGGATATCACAAAGGCGACTTCAGCAGGATGGATGAAGCCACAGTTGCACAAAGTTATACACAGGCCCAGAATTCCCTCGGGTCCTGCTCAGCTCACGAAATCAGAGCCCCAGCTACGAGTCATGGACAACAGTCTCAGTAGAGCAAAAAGTTTCTAGCCGTCAGTGGGCCTCACAAAACACCTTCAGCAGCTTTTACTTTCGTGACGTGCAGCCAGACAGACCTACAGGGCATGTTTTCCCTTGGTCCGGTGGTCACAGCGCAAACTATCCTCAGACAATAGTTCTTCTATCGAAGCATCAGAGGGTACCCTATTATCTTCAGTATAGTGCGGACCCAAGTATAATGCGCACACCCCTCTCGCGGATTCAGATTATTTTGGGAAAAAAAATAAATGAATATTATGCACAGAAACAATTACACCCTACCCCTACAGCGAATTCTGGTAAACGAACGGGTAACTAAAAACTTGGTCAGTACAATTTTTGTTCTGCTAGGCATTGTTTGATATCCAGGGATTAAAATTACCTTGTGTATTTTCCCATAAACTAAGGCGGGAAACAGCAATCAGCTGTACACACATTTTCTTGGAATCTACCCGTGATTCAGTCAAGACACACCCAGTGATATAACTTTACAGGATTTTAATGCAAGGATCGGCAAAAATGTTATCTGAAACTCTTTTTCTATCAGGAATAACATGTTCCAATATCTTGTTATTTTAGTTGCAGCTTTGACTGAATATATTTTATTTAAAATAGTAATAACCCTGAATATATTTTATTTAAAATAGTAATAACCCTAATCGTACCTGATCGCTATTGACTGTTATTATTTTTCACATGTAACCAGTTTGACCAGTCACCGTCAGGACTCCAGCGCACGTGATCGTGAGAACTATGTGTTGATGTAGAATCGTCAAACTATAACAAATATTACTTTTAACGAGTCAAATTATGGCATTAATGATATATGTATCCATTCTCTGTCAACTAAAGTTCATTTCAAGGCGTCAATAGTGGTAATTCAGACCGTGGTTGCTGTTAATAACGATATTCCGATCGCTTCACACACGATTTCGCGGAAATTAATTAAAACACGATTAAAAGGAATTTTTAATAAAGTTAATGAAATAGGTTACAAGTCCAGATATACATAGAACACTTTTTATAGCCAGACAGTGTAATTACATGATTAATTTACATACTTTAATATGGATTTGTTGACATGGTATTTCTGGTGTTACGTGCTCACGGTAATGTCTTTCCGTTTTGGGAAAAAACATCAAAACTCATTATTGCGTGTATAATGCGCACCCCCTTCTACACAGCTGTGTTTTTTGGGGAAAAAAAAGCACACTATATTCAAGAAAGTACGGTAAGTACACCCTTAAATGTCATCTATCACCATTAACCGGAAGTGACATCATTACCAAATGTGATAGAGGAACCGGAAGTGATGTCAGCACCGCGAATAGCTGAACAAAGTCCATCTAACAAGGAAATGACGTCTTTGGGGTACAAATAGACCTAAAGAGACGTCATTACCAAAAGAGTAGGTGACATACCGGAAGTGGCGTCATATCCGGAAGTGATGTCAGAACCGGAAGTGACATAGGTTATTATGGTCAAAATCAACAAATATGATGGTAAATCTAGTGATAATAAAACATATTTGATGGATTATTGACATAGTTTTCTGATATTCAAGACCTCAAGGGGAATTTCAGAGGAAACTATCTCAGTAGGATGAGAATCAGTACATTATGGTTTCCAGAAGAGGATGGCTGTCAATTACACAGGGAGTACACTAGAGGCAGATCCCACCGGGGTCCCACTGGTATATTCTGGCAGAGATGTAATAGAGGAAAAGTTTCGTAAGAAGTATCGAACAATAGTTTATCATTGTTAATAATTCTAAAAATACTACCTCTATTACTTACGAATTACTCCCTCCCACCTCCCCAATTCATCTACCTCTAGTAGGAGATGATGGAAAAAAGTGATATGGCCGCCATTGTGACGTCACGGTGTGGGTAGTTGCGAGACTGCTTGGCGGCAACTAATTGTGTTTAATTGACAGTGAAGAGGACGTCTGTTGAAAATCTAACAGCCAAAATACAGGATTTATGGCAGATATGTAATAGAAATAGTATTCCTAGGATTATTAATAATGATAACTATTGTTTGATTTTGCTGTGTATTGGGATATTTGTCACTTCTTCATCCTTTGAGTAGGAGGCATGGGTGGCCCTGTCGTTTTAGGCACCGCGATTCGCTGTGCAGAGTTGCATCCCTTGGGCACACCAGAAAGCTATGATTGTGGGTTTCGAATCTCGGTTTCGCCCCGATTATGTTTCTAGGTTTGTCAGCACAATACCCGTGCTTGTGGGTTTCACCGAAGTGATAAACAGCTGAGACCTGCATCACTTTGGGCTTTCCTCCCACATTAAGCTGACACGCCGCGATATAACCGGAAGACTGTTAAAAGTGGCGTTAAACCCAACTCACTCACTCATCCTTTGAGTACTGCCGTGGCTGCCATCAGTGCTTGGTAGTGATGATCAGCATGTACATTTGGCCTCTACATAGCCAGTTTGGCATGTATCATGTATTTTAATGAACATATTGCAACGTTGACTGTGCTCGCTGAGTTTGTTGATTCATTACACCGTATCCAAATTGTGTAGATGGTTGCTCATAATGTTGCTGAGTATGGCGTTAAAGAACAAACAAACTGATCGATAATACTTAAAATTTCAGGTGAGCTACAGAGTCTTGGGGCTTTATTTTTGTAACAAGAAAATTAACTGGAGTTCCAAAGCACCAATTCACTGAAGCCTATTTTTAGGTACTTATGCAGTTTCCAAGTACAGTCTTTGAAAGTAGTAATTGAAGGTGGAAACCTGAACACCCTTCTAGTTTTGCTATTGATTTCGCTGGGCAAGTTGATAGATTAACCGCTGACAGTGTTATTCTGACAGCAGCAGAGGGACATACAGTGGCGACTTTAAAATGGTAATCTGGCTATCTAGCTAGCATCTATTGCAGCCTCAGCTTAGCACTGAGGGATTGAAAATGTCGTACCTTGAAGTTTCTGTTTTATTCTGAGCATCACGTTTGGTGTTGGTGATTTATCATTAAGGCTGAATGTCCTGTCCCATTGTGGCTGTCAAGCACTGAATGTACAATGAAACGTACAGGCAACTGATTAGCGAACACTGTAGTGTAGCTAGTTGTGGAGGGTGGAACTAAAGACAGATGACGTCAATAGACATAGAATGGCAGGGATTGTTGACAAACACCACCAGGTCTTTGTTTAGTAAGAAGATAATTTAATATGGAAGTGCTCTCGTATGAACTAATTTAAGTCATTGACAGATTGATGTTTGATGAGAAATGTCTGCTGTGTGTAATACGAGTGTCATCCATTAGCTATATGGCCAGTGTTAGGGTTGTTTTGTAAAAGAACACAGATTTTATTAATAATGGTGTGTTGGAGATTGAAGTTAATACCTTGTTTGACATTTTGCCAAAGTAACATTTATAGAAAAATTGCTTCCAACTTTTATTAGACTTCAGAGGCCTGGGGATGAATTGATTTTGTGAAAACATCTAAATTTGTACATGCTTAGAGAGTTTTTTGTATCTTAATGTAAGCTCACTGTTTTGATATGGTCAGTCATTCACAGCATCATGTTATGTGATTAGATGAATATTTGGTTACAGAAAATGGTTGTTAGCATTGAGGCGGAAAGATCAATTTCTCAAGTTTTTTTTAGATTTCATGATGGCATGTGATGCACATGATTACTGTAATACAATAACCTGTTATTATGAATTGAATTACTTTAAAACAAAGGTTGAAATTGAGTAATGAATTTGTTTAACAGTTGTTTGAGGAGAACATCTCTTGTTCATTGATCTCGTTTATCTATTTTTGTCATGACAATATAGGATCTGATTCTTCAATTTGGTTCTTAGCTCACCTGAGTTGAGCTGATACAGTTGATAAGGCACATCTTTACAAGTTAAAGACCTTTGGTGCCAGATCTCTTCAGCACTGTGCTGTAGTGTTATGGAACTCTCTCCCCGCTACATGTTAGATGCGCCCCTTCAGAAACGCCCTTTAAACTAAAGACTCATCTACTTCAGTAATATTGACATTCATTGACTGGTAGATTGTATGTATTTGTGAGAGTATGCCCACAAGGCTACACTGCCATCATTTTTCTTGCTTCCTTCGTTTTTTTTATTTGTTTGTTGTTTAATGCCCCAGCAATATTCCAGCTTTATGACAGCAGCCTGTAAATACCCGAGTCTGGATCAGACAATCCAGTGATGGATATCATGAGCATTAATCTACAGAATTGGGATAGTTGATAGTCACTGAGTCTGACCACCCACTCTATTTAGGCACCTCTTGCAACAAGCATGGTTTGCTGTGGACCCACATTCTTACCTGGAAAAGTGGCCGAAAACTCAATAGGTTTGACCAGGACTGGATTAACCTACTTCAGCATGAATATGCTAAACAATTAGTCGACATCCGACAATCTGGTGGTTGATATTATGAACTACAAACCACCCTATTGGTGTTCAATGACGGACAGTCAATCAAGTCACTTCGTCTGGCCATTTGATAAAGTTATTTGTAATACTTACCGGTAGGTGATATGTAAATAAAAAACTTTATCATATAATGAGTAGGTTTCTCGGCAGGATAAAGCCAACGGATAAAAACGATATCCGTTGGGGTCATATGCGGATAGAGATGCAAATATCAAAGGTCAAGTAGGGACTACTTTCAGTGTTTATAAACAAACATGGCGTCGCACTTGTCATTCGGCGATCGAGTCAGAATTAACCATCGTGAATCTGGATAACCTACAGGGATAATTGATACAATTATCAAAAAAAAGTATTATATACTGAAAATCAGTGTCGAACTGCGACGAAACTAAGGCATTTTATAAGTTTTGGAAATATAAATTTCGAAACAATTTTGCGAGGGCACTAGGCCTAGCCAAGCGGAATCAGTAGCCATATCTGTGCTTGTAGACCTCTGCGGCTTGAAACCTTTTCCACAAATAAAAATAGTTGGGTTTAGGCGAAATATGTATCAATTGTTACCTTGTTTCGTTTTGGCGCTGTGTGTGCATCTGACTACACTTCTTAACGTTATGATAGAACAGGCCGACTGTCAACAACGTCTGAACGTGGCCGTGATGTCTAATAGACTAGGGTTAGAGTAGCTGCCCTTTGACAAAGGGCTGTCTCTAGCGAGTACTCTAGCGAAACCGATGGATTGTCGCGAAAGGCAAGTAAAACCAATTGTTGTTTTGCGTATATGTTGCTTTGCCACTGTATAAGAAACAGATTTCAGTTTGAACTATATTGGCTACTGTCACTGTCCAACTGACACATCACCTACCCTGTGACGTAATAAATATTAATGCGCACATTCCAGGAAAACTCGCAATGTTTAGGTAATGTTTGTGAGTGAGGGGAAGCGATTTTCAAGCACAGAATTGAAGAATGACAAGGCTCGCTAAATACAATGTTTATTCCTAATGCAGGATATTTACCATCCCCAAACACACTCGCGTGATAATCTCTATCTATTGAAAATAATTTTTGGTAATTCATTATTGATACCATTTTAATCTATTGAACATTCTTTAAGTAATCAATAGTTTGGCTAATTTTTTAAAATTTATGTGATATTTCAATTTTGAAGGTGAGCTCCAGGGCCTGTGGCTCTGTTTCCATTGAAAAATGAACATTCAAATACATGCCATGGAAAATAGAACTCGAGTAAAACATACTAAAACCTGACAAATTGAGGCATTACTGAGAACTCCTTTGTGCATGTAGTAAAAGCAGCGCACTTAATGCTCGGAAAACAGCCTTTGTATTACTGTTATTATCCCAATCAGGGAATACTGAGCCATGAAAAATCCCCAAATGGTCATAAAGCTATTTTCATTATTAACACTCAGGTGCAGTAAATGGTGAAATGATTCCTGTGTTGGTGAGCCAGATCTAACTGAATGACATGTTACATCTGTAAATGGGAGTCTTGGACTGCAGGGGCTTTTATTAAGTCTTGAATGTTTTCTAGGACATAGTATTCCACTAGTTTTCTTGTTTACTTATTGTCAGATGATGTTAATAAGCATTGATGAGGCCAGTTGTCATGGACCCTCCACTTAAAGTTGTCGGGAACAGAGGAGGCTTTCAGTATTGTCAGAAATAGGATAGTGTTTTGGTCACTGCTTTTTTGCTGTGAATGGAGGAGGCAAACTTGATTACAAGAATTCACAGCACAATATTTCTTTTCCTAGGACGCCCAGCATGTCCAGCAAAGAATTAAAAAAAAATATTCCTCTTTTATTTTTTTAACATTTTTTTTCCAAACAAATTGCCACCCTACCCCATCTCCTATCAGTGTTAATTAACTGTACACTTCCTGTGTTACGTTTCCACCTTTGTTATTTTATTACTTTTTTGGTCTTTACATGTACATACGGTATTTGTTCTCTGCATCCTAGTATTCATTCGTCTGATGAAGGAGTAAGTATGTCTTCCGAAACGTCATGTTCCTCATAATAAAGAAGTTAACATCCATAAATTCTTCCTCCAACCCCAGAATATCAAATGGTCAGTTGCTTAATACAACTGTGATTATCATCGTGTCAACTTAATGAGGATTGGATGGTTGCAATGTTAAACCTGGATGATTGTTTCCAAAAGTTTGCAACCCCACCCCTCCCGTTCCATAATTTCAAATAGTCAGTCCCTTAGCAATACTGTGATTGACAAATTCTTCAGGACCTCAAGATTGTCATAGTGTCAGTTTAATGGAGGACTGGATGGTTATAATTAGGGCTGGAACAATCCACCAAATGTGCAATCCGATACGTATCATGATACCTTGCTCACGATCCGATATGTATCACGATACTTGCATGTGCACTTTTCTGTGGTGCGTGAGTCGCGTTTTTCATGGCCAAATACCTGGCACACTAACGATTTACAGTAGCAGTGTCAAGTATGGCGCAATGGATGAAAATATTTACGTTTTCACTACACATTTTCACTAGTAATTAGTGTTTGGTGTAACATTTATTGAGAAATACATTTAAGGTAAGAATCAATACTTTTTACTTTGTGTGCGATTGTGATCGATACTTGTATCGAGAAGTAAAAAATCGTGATGCACCGATGCATCGGTGTATCGTCCCACTACAAGTTTTAATGTTGAACCTGGATGATTGTTTCTCACCATACCCCAACATCATTGATTGCTTCTCCTGCTATTAATGATTGAAAGTATGAAGCTACTTTGTGTTGATGTGTATTTGAGACATGGTACATCTCTGCTTGCAGGTGCCCATGCTGGTGCCAGGGCTGAACTACTCCTACGACACATTCATAGACTGTCAGAGTGACAAGGGAGTCTCTGACAACGTCAAGGTGAGGAGTTTACCATAGTGTGGGGGTACGGGTGGGCTGTCCAAGTTGCTTTGTTCATTTTCATAGTTTTGAAACATATTGTCAATCACTTCATGATTTGTTTGATTTGAACATACCCTTGCAGATCCTAGAACATTTTTTTTTATCTATCCCCAATCTAGCTTCCCGCCCTCACAGCCATTCAATTTTCAGCTCCACCATCTCATTCTCATCCCAGTCCCATTCTCACCCCATCTCATTTTCAATCACATAGTTTCCTATTATCTGCCTCTTCTCAACCCTAGTATCCTATCCCAACCCCTCTCACCCCATCCTATCCTCATGCCATGCCGTGCTTTTGTCATCCCATCCTAGCATCGCCCCGTCCCGTCCTTTGTTCACCCCATTGTTTGTTCATCCCATCCCATGCTATCCCATGTTCATCCCTATCCCATCCCATGTTCATCCGATCCCATCCTATGTTCTTCCCATCCCATTCTATGTTCATCCCTATCCTATCCCATCCCATGTTCATTCCATCCCATGTTCATCTGATCCCATCCTATGTTCATCCCTATCCCATCCCATGTTCATCCCATCCTATGTTCATCCCTATCCCATCCCATGCTATCCCATGTTCATCCCTATCCCATCCAATGTTCATCCGATCCATCCTATGTTCACCCCTTTCCCATCCCATGTTCATCCCTATCCCATCCCATGTTCATCCCATCCCATGTTCATCCCCATCCCATCCCATGTTCATCCCATCCTATGTTCATCCCCATCCCAACCTATGTTCATCCAATCCTATGTTCATCCCATCCTATGTTCATCCCCATCCCAACCTATGTTCATCCCAACCTATGTTCATCCCATCCTATGTTCATCTCCATCCTATGTGCATCTCCATCCCATGTTCATCCCTATCCCATCCTATGTTCATCCCTATCCCATCCCATGTTCGTCCCTATCCCATCCTATGTTCATCCCAATCCCAACTTATGTTCATCCCATCCTATGTTTATCCCCATCCCAACCTATGTTCATCCCAACTTTTGTTCATCCCATCCTATGTTCATATCCATCCTATGTTCATCTCCATCCCATCCTATGTTCATCCCTATCCCATCCCATGTTCATCCGATCCCATCCTATGTTCATCCCTATCCCATCCCATGTTCATCCCATCCTATGTTCATCCCTCTCCCATCCCATGTTCATCCAATCCCATCCTATGTTCATCCCATCCCATGTTCATCTGATCCCATCCCATGTTCATCCCTATCCTATCCCATGTTCATCCCTACCCCATCCCATGTTCATCCCTATCCCATCCCATGTTCATCCGATCCCATCCTATGTTCATCTCCATCCCAACCTATGTTCATCCCATCCTATCTTCATCTCCATCCCATCCCATGTTCATCCGATCCCATCCAATGTTCATCTCCATCCCATCCTATGTTCATCCCATCCTATCCTTTTCTCATCCCATCCAAACTCATGTTCATCCCATCCTATGTTCATCCCATCCCAACCTATGTTCATCCCATCCTATGTTCATCTCCATCCCATCCTATGTTCATCCCATCCTATCCCTTTCTCATCCCATCCAAACTCATGTTCATCCCATCCTATGTTCATCCCATCCCATCCTATGTTCATCTCCATCCCATCCTATGTTCATCCCATCCCATCCCCATTCCATCCCATCCTCAATGACATGACTTTCTCAACCTTTTCACATCCCATCCCATATCATCCTCAAACTATTCATATCCCATTCACACCCGATCCCATCCCATATCATCCTCAACCTATTCACATCCCATCCTCACCCCATCCCATATCATCCTCAACCTATTCACATTCCATCCTCACCCCATCCCATATCACCCTCAACCTATTCACATCCCATCCTTATCCCATCCCATATCATCCTCAACCTATTCACATCCCATACTCACCCCATCCCATATCACCCTCAACCTATTCACATCCCATCCTCACACCATCCTATCCCATATCATCCTCAACCTATTCACATCCCATACTCACCCCATCCCATATCACCCTCAACCTATTCACATCCCATCCTCACACCATCCTATCCCATATCATCCTCAACCTATTCACATCACATCCTCACCCCGACATGGGTACAATGTGTGAAGCCCATTTCTGGTGTTCCCTGCTGTGATGTTGCTGGAATATTGCTAAAGGGGGCGTAAAACCAAATACACTCACTCACCCATCCTCACCCCAAACCATCCCATCCTCAACCTATGCACATCCCATCCTCATCCCATCCCATCTCATATCATCCTCAACCTGTTCACATCCCATCCCATATCATCCTCAACCTATTCTCATCCCATCCAATCCTATCCTCATCTTCATTCCATCCCATGTCATAACCTCAGCTCAATCAAACAGCTCTTTTCTATCAATTTTGTTTAAATTGTTTAAATATTCTACAAGGGCAGATTAAGACATGTCAGTAATATAAATTTGTTGTAGCAGTATAGAGGTGTACACATGGTTGTATGTGTCCCTCGTTAGGGATGCATACAATCACATGTACACCTCGTGATACTGTTAAAACTTATAACATATATGTTGTACACAAATGCAGATTGTTCGACCACTGAATGTGCCTGAATGGCTCAGAGACTGGACGCTATTTATTACACAAATATTTACATGTATATCAAGTAATGCATTTGATTGGAGAGACATGTAGCAAGATAAATATCAATGGCCTACAACACTGACACACGGTGAAGTAAATGAAAAACTGTTAAAAGTTGTCTTTAGACCCATTTCTTCCAGGATTGCTTCAGGCCTCCATGTACAAATGATAAACCCTTGTTCCCAGTACAATTATAATGTCCAGAATCTGAGAGTTGCCTTTGTTTTTTTGTCCTACAGGTATATGTGCTGAAACAAGGTCGGAGTGTCCCCCTCATCACCGGCGTCATCAGCATGCCTGTCAGTGAGGCTGTCGTCGTCACATGAGCGGCAGGATACAGCAACGTTGTCTCAGCTCTCTGTCATCCAACCTGATTCAATCAGGAACAAAGTACTGCTCCGTCACACTGGTGCGGTGCCAATAAAGTCTGTATGAAGGAAGTAAGGATAAGTTGTTGAGTATGTTAAGGAGCCAACCAATTTTTCAGAAATATTTTCATATTTGTATCTCTGTCACACTTAATGAACCAAAATGTAAGGATCCAATGCAAGAAATATCATGTTTATTTTGGAAGTATCTACATATGTTTGGCATCATTGTAATAAAACTTATGTCTAAGGTACCACTGATACTTGGTGATATGTTAGTTTAAAAATATGCCCCTATGCAATCAATTTATAAATATGCCCTTCTGAAATTAATCTAAAAATATGCCCTTCTGTAATTAATTTAAAAAAATGCCATTCTGCAATCAATTTAAAAGTATGCCCTTCTGTAATCCTATTTAAAAATATGCCCTTCTGTAATGAATTTAAAAATATGCCCTTCTGTAATTAATATAAAGATATGCCCTTCTGTAATTAATATAAAGATATGCCCTTCTGTAATTAAATTAAAATATGCCTTTGTCCTTCTGTAATCTATTTAAAAATATGCCCTTCTGCAATGAATTTAAAAATATGCCCTTCTGTAATCAGTTTTGGTTCCAAAATGAATATGTCACTGAGTTAACAAACACAAATGTGTTTCATCATAACTAAATACAGGATTATTTAACATTGCCATATTACATGGAAATATGCATTAATAGGTGTTTAATTATTGTCCAGGTGTATATGTGATCGGGTATGTAGTCCATCCATTCTGCTAACCCTCCATTGTCAGTACCTAATGACACATCCTGTCAGAGGTGTCACATTGTCATACATCCATATTGATTCAGTTCCAAGGTTTGTGTGTATGGCCGATGTTAGTGGTGTTGAGACTACATGTGTGTGAATACTAAAACTAATCATGTCTGTTATGATCATATTTGATTTACTGTGCATGTACGTGTTGTACACACGCCAGATCTGTGTCACTTCGGTTGGCCATTTTGCAAATATATGAGGCTTTAAAAGACCTCAGGTTTGGTTGCTGAAATAGAAATATGAATTATATATTGTAAAACAATTCTTTGGAACATTTTAAGTGATCTCATAAAGAGATTGTTGGTTTGGTGAAATTAAAGCATGAATGGGTTAGTATGTATTTTGACCTCCTGAGCGTTTCATTCTTTAATTAGTTGACTGAGAGTTAAAGAGACTTTTCAAATATTTGAGTCAGTGGATACTTGTACAAAGTCTATATACTTCAAACAACTCCCACGGTCATTCAAATACAACCAGAAAGCCTTGGAGTTCAAAGTCATCAATGAAAGGTGTTCTGATGTATTAACATTTCAAAGTAGAAATATTGTTCCCTCACGCTTTCTCTTTGCCTTCATGTGATGAATAACTAAATTTAATGTATTTTGTTCTGTGCATGTCTTCTGTGTTTTATTATTGTTCCTGGGGCGGTCGGGTAGCCTAGTGGTTAAAGCGTTCCCTCGTCACGCCGAAGACCCGGTTCGATTCCCGACATGGGTACAATGTGTGAAGCCCATTTCTGGTGTCCCCCGCTGGGATATTGCTGGAATATTGCTAAAAGCAGCGTAAAACCATACTCACTCACTCACTTATTATTGTTCCTAGTCACTGAATGTTCTTTGTCCACTGCATCACGGCATGGCTCACATTGTATGTGAAAGACCAGGGCTGACAGGTGTCTCTTAGTTGCCAGGATATTAAACATAAATGCCGGAGAATAACCACTCTCGGTTTTCTGCCGAACCAGATTCCATTGGGCATAAAAGGGAAAGTAGCATTGTTATATGAATGGATCACTGAAAATCAGTGATGACACCAGGTGTTCGAAAGAAGAGTAAACATGTCAAATTCACCCTGATTATAAATCTTGGATGGGGCAATAGATGTCTATGCTATGCATTTCGTGTGTGAATAATACTTTAATGAGCCGTCACATTGTACTTTCATAGCATAGATTAGACCTCCAGATTACCTGCATATTTGGGTAAAATATGAAAAATATGTCAATATGATTCAATTAGTTTTGGCTTGCATAAATATCCACACACAAAACAAGACATCGTAGTATACCAACACAGAGTATAATTTCCCTCTGTAGCTTGTGTACCTGTGTGTCCTTACACATCTTTATTTACAGGTCCAATGCAGGCATCACCTTTCATAAACTCTACTGCAGTGAATAATGCACACTACATATCGCTTATTGTAACTGAGACTTGTATCACTGTGAGGAGCTTATGCAACAGGTGACACACTTAGGGCAGAATATAAACAGAAGAAAATTGGAAGTTACCTGATACAGGATCTCAAGCAGAATTATTATAAAAATGTCTCTTCACTGGTTAAAAAATACCCAATAGACTGGAACCAAGGGATTAAAGATATACTGAATACTCAAAGGAAACTATCAAATACCCAATGTGAATGATAACAATGTGAGTAAATTCTCAATGTAACATTTATCTGGATCCATGATAGATATTTACGATGTATTAAACCTGAATATGTCTATGTTCCTTTTCTTTTGAAATTAAATTTGCCAATATGTACGGTATGTCGAATATAGTTTATGAATTATGAAGGATGTGTTTGAATAACTGTGTATGTGAACTGACTGTGATACCTCCAGCATATTTGTTATTGTGAAATCCTTCACACTTCACTGTACATAGAAATTTATGTAATAAATGGAAAATAAGAAATACACCCCTCAATTTATGTTTGTCTTAAAGTGTTCATTAGTCAATCATGGGCTATATCCAAGATCATGTGACACTGAAGTGTGCAGTCATTATTCAATCATGTGACACTGCAGTGTGCAGTCATTCAATCATGTGACACGGCAGTGTGCTATGTCCTTGGATCATGTAACACTGCATTTTGCGGTCATTATTCAATCATGTGACACTGCATTGTGCGGTCATTATTCAATCATGTGACACTGCAGTGGGCTGTCATTAGTCAATCATGTGACAATGCAATGTGCTGTTATTCAATCATGTGACACTGCATTGTGCGGTCATTAGTCAATCATGTGACAATGCATTGTGCTGTTATTCAATCACGTGACACTGCATTGTGCGGTTATTCAATCATGTGACTGCAGTGTGCTGTCATTAGTCAATCATGTGACACTGCATTGTGCGGTTATTCAATCATGTGACACTGCAGTGTGCTGTCATTAGTCAATCATGTGACAATGCATTGTGCTGTTATTCAATCATGTGACACTGCAGTGTGCTGTCATTAGTCAATCATGTGACAATGCATTGTGCTGTTATTCAATCATGTGACACTGCATTGTGCGGTCATTCTGTCATGTGATTGCAGTGTGCTGTCATTAGTCAATCATGTGACACTGCAGTGTGATGTCTTTATTCAATCATGTGACACTGCAGTGTGCTGTCATTCAATCACGTGACACTGCAGTGTGCTGTCATTCAATCACGTGACACTGCAGTGTGCTGTCATTCAATCACGTGACACTGTAGTTTGCTGTCATTATTCAATCATGTGACACTGCAGTTTGCTGTCATTATTCAATCTTGTGACACTGCAGTGTGCTGTCATTATTCAATCATGTGACACTGCATTGTGCGGTCATTCTGTCATGTGACTGCAGTGTGCTGTCATTAGTCAATCACGTGACACTGCAGTGTGCTGTCATTATTCAATCACGTGACACTGCAGTGTGCTGTCATTCTATCACGTGACACTTCAGTGTGCTGTCATTCAATCACGTGACACTGTAGTTTGCTGTCATTATTCAATCATGTGACACTGCAGTTTGCTGTCATTATTCAATTTTGTGACACTGCAGTGTGCTGTCTTTATTCAGTCATGTGACACTGCAGTGTGCTGTCTTTATTCACTCATGTCACAGGTTTAGGAAGACCTAAAGTAACACGTGACCTTAACGCGTCACAATGGCGGTTTCTTTCTGCCAACGTCAGCAGCATAACATCTCGATTAATGCTATTTAATAAAACAAACAAACAATGGAGTAAACACTGCACACACAAAGCCTACATCCAAGGACAGCCTGTTCTGATAGTGTTTCTGTATTTTTTGCCTCGTGGTCTAGTGGATAGAGTGTCTGTCCGAAGATTGGGGATCGATCCCCACCTGCACTCAAGCCTTATGTTTGATTGTTTGTTGTTTAACGCCGCACTCAGCAATATTCCAGCTGTATATAATTGAGTCTGGACGAGACAATCAAGTGGTTGACATCTATGCAGTTGGGATATGATGACATGGATCAACCAAGTCAGCGAACCTGACCACCCGGCATCTTATCATAAACGACCGGTAAAGATCCGGGGTAGAATATATCTTCAGCAACCCATGCTTGCCATAAAAGGCGACAAACATTGTTGTACAGTAGTCCCTACATGCATTGAGCTTATATAATAACCATCTCACATTCAGATTGAGTTGGGTATCTGGTATCACTACCTGCCTAGCAGTTCGTGGTAGAATAAGAAAGTTTGCAGTTATTTGTACTTTTAGTTGAACCCTTGGACATTCCTGGCCTGGATGAGTCCCCGTAACCCCAGGATGATTGGGAACGCCACTGTGGTCTAGTGGTAGAGCATCCGCCCGGAGAGCGGAAGGTCCGGGGTTCGATCCCCAGCCGCGTCATACCAAAAGACGTTAAAAGATGGTACTTGTTGTTACCTTGTCTGGCAGTCCAACAAGGACTGGTCGGCTCGGAGTCAGTATACTGTGTCTGAGTGGGGTATTCATGTAAAACTGCGGCATAGTTTCTCAGTGTGCTAGCACTATAAATCGGTATCTGTCCGGACTAGTACAAGCAGCCACACACACACACACACACACACACACACACACACGTGCATGCATGTGGCTATATAAGTGCAATAATCTTGGCCGCAACGTTAAACCCCATTTCACCTCACCTCACCAGGATGATTGGGTGGTAAAACCAAGTGACCTGCTCCACTGTTGTGTGACTTTGGTTATGCTATCAACCACTGTATTATTAGGCTTGGTCGTCATAATATACTGATGGTAAGAGTTATGAAATGGCCAAATTTGACCTTGTCAGCAGAATTCAGTAAAATGACAAGTTGACTTCAATTCATGAGGTATTCGGCTGACCACGTCACTACATGAAAACCACGTGTTGATCAGATATGCAAACAACACCAGAACTGTTTTTCTTGATTGGATGTATATGATTTGTTAGGTGATAAAAATGGTTTGCAATCCGTCAAATGAAGCTAGCAAATGATGAACTGTTGGCCTGAGCCAAACTGGGATGTCCTTGCAGCAGATAGCTGGCCATATGAATGCCTCTCCACAGTGCAGTTGACTGCTTTTAAGAAACCCTCAGAAGAGCGAGGTGAAGGCCGTACCGGGTAAGGATAATGAAACATTACTGCCAATACAAAGGCAAGAACCTTTCCATTCCATCTTCCTCCAGGATGGCGACAGGCGGGAATGTACGTGTCACGTACGTTACAGACGGTCTTCTCCGTGTGCGATGCTTACCCAAAACAGAATATAAATCATCAACGCCAGAGAATAGCCAGTCTTGATTATCTGGCGAACCAGATTCCATTGGGCGTAAAAGGCAAAATAGTTGTGAAAATTATATGAATATATAACTGAAACACAGTGATGACACCCCGTGTTCGCGAAAAGGGGTAAGCGTGTAGCCCCTGCCACTCACACAATTTACATTAAAAGTAAGTGTAACTCAGTGATGACACCCGGGCCCACTTGCACAAAGCGATCTTAGCGCTACGACTATTGTAAGCCTATGTTAAAGTATGGGAGTTAGCGCTAAGATCGCTTTGTGCAAGTGGGCCCCGGTGTTCCCGAAAAGGGGTAAGCATGTAGCCCCTGCCACTCACACAATTTACATTAAAAGTAAGTGTAACTCAGTGATGACACCCGGTGTTCGCGAAAAGGGGTAAGCATGTAGCCCCTGCCACTCACACAATTTACATTAAAAGTAAGTGTAACTCAGTGACAACACCCCGTGTTCGCGAAAAGGGGTAAGCGTGTAGCCCCTGCCACTCACACAATTTACATTAAAAGTAAGTGTAACTCAGTGATGACACCCGGTGTTCCCGAAAAGGGGTAAGCATGTAGCCCCTGCCACTCACACAATTTACATTAAAAGTAAGTGTAACTCAGTGATGACACCCGGTGTTCGCGAAAAGGGGTAAGCGTGTAGCCCCTGCCACTCACACAATTCACATTAAAAGTAAGTGTAACTCAGTGATGACACCCGGTGTTGCGAAAAGGGGTAAGCATGTAGCCCCTGCCACTCACACAATTTACATTAAAAGTAAGTGTAACTCAGTGATGACACCCGGTGTTCGCAAGAAGGGGTAAGCGTGTACCCCCTGCCACTCGCACAATTTACATTAAAAGTAAGTGTAACTCAGTGATGACACCCGGTGTTCGCGAAAAGGGGTAAGCATGTCCTGCCCTACCGGAAGCACCCGCCACTCACACGTTTACAACTGAATCCTAAGGATAACCTTGCTGGTTTGGAGGTTCGGTCATAGTGGACATTCTTCACCCATGAGAAACTAGATTTCGATATCAAAGTTGTACGGGGATCGACAACCGCCGAAAACATATGGTTGAGGGAACTGTTACATTATTCCTACTTGGCAATCCCAACTTTGCATAATCTGTCAGGATTACAATTCCTATCCACGTCGTGCCCGGATTGTTCAAGACAAGGACAATCACATTGAGTCACAGGCTTTAATCCAATTGGACGTGTGGGATGCTATAGGCAGGCTTATTTCCAGACGAAACCAGCCTTTGGCAGACATCATGGAACTCGGCGGACTGCTGTGGACGAATGGAAAACCTTCCAGTGGATGTCTTAAGTACGGTTGTAGGGTCCGTGAATAACGTTGACAGGAGGTGTTTTAGAGTCATAGCGATATTATGATGACCAAGCAGTAACGGATTACGTAATTACTCTTCCTTACGTAATTTCTATTTCTTCTCAAAGGTCATTTTTTAAATAACTTTAGAATACTGATGAGAACGTCCTCTGGGTTCTGTTTCTTTTCTGAATCAGAATAAATGGTGTCCAACTCCTCCAGAATAACATTTTGCTCTCACATTGCCTGACATAGGACAATGCAAATCACGTAACATTTGCTGACCTCGTGTACAGGTTACAGTATGTCAGGAATAGGTGCTGTAAAATACTGTTTATTTCACCAGATTTATGATATGACAGATTAATTACAGTAATGTGAAATAAGCGGGTGTTATTTAACTTCTTTTGATTATTATATATAGAAGGTACACTGCGCCATAAAACAACATTCACTCACTCGCCACATGTAAATGTATAGACTTGAAAGTCCTGGATTATCTAACTTAAAGGACATACGAATTTGGGTTGAAATAACATAACGTTCGTTAGAATATTATGCTATTCAGTTTTGTATTTAAATAACTTAATATATATGCTACATAATAACCACAGTAAGGTACTTATTCTGGTTCTGCGACATTTAAAAACAGACACAGAACCAACGCTTCCCAGGTTATTATTAGTTTCTGTTAATGGAATTTCAAGCTCAAATTCGATATTTTAGACTTCAAAGATTAGTTAGAAATTAAAGCAGAAAAACAAAATGTCCTCATATTTCGTCTTTGAGGAGGAAACCGAAACATCAAAAATCAAAGTCAAAATAGACTTTTTTTTTCTTGTTGAAGTAGAAAGGATAATGTGGACGTCAAATGCGTTTCCCTTTATAGAAATACCCTGAAAGCGATGATTGTTTTTATGTCAGCGGCAGTTCTTGCTGTTTACCAGGAAGTGGGAAAGACGAACCTTCAAGCATGTAGATCATTTTAAATTGAAACAAACAGGTGCGTTATAACAGCTCCAGCTATTTATATATACCGTGACATTGTGGAGGCTCATGGCCGAACACATTTTAGGTGGTAGGACCGAACTATGCAATGGCTAAATTGTAATGTTGTAATGTTCCGTACAGAACTTGCCCAGGACCAGACTGTCGAAAATGTGAAAGGATTAGAAAAGATTAATAAAACAGTTGGCGGTACAGAATTAGCTATTGGTTTCGTCGACATTTCCTTCCTCCCTACTAGATTATAAACGTCAAATTAACAGAGTTTTAAGAATTGTGAATGTTAAAATAAACAGAGAATAGGATGGAGTTCATGCCAATGTTATTATGGCTAATGCGCATCTTCAGGCATAACGTGTTTGTGGGAACACAGGTATACCAGGTACAGAGATATATGTATAAGAACATTCAATAATAAGCAAACTGATTAGGTTTCGACATCGAACATGTTTTCATTCGTAACAACTCGTCCCTTTCCGAGACAAGCCGAATGGAGACAAGATGGATGGGTGACGAGTGACTTTTTATGCACATGAAGGGTATTGGTGACGTTAATTAATTTGTATCGTCACGGTGTGAGGTGTTCCACGAGCCACAGAACAACCTCCTTTTCCCACCCCACATGATATGACCACGTGATTCCTTCTCATTAGTTACATACACGTTGTCACACAGGATATACTGGTTAATGAAGACAATGCCAACTGTGTGGGTGAATACTAGTAATCCGACTTCTAATTAGACAGGTCTGCAGGAGATGAGATGATAGGCGAGCTTGGGTCACAGTTACGATAACTAATCCATAAAGCTGTAAACTAAATTAAAAAAGAAAATTAAGTAAATAAAGTAATCCAATTAAACTCACTATAAATCGATACTTTTTCTTTCTTTTTTATCTCCTTGTACCTTTAGTTTTGAAATTTGCAGGAGATGAATGAGTGAGTGAGTAAGTTGGTTTTAACGCCGCTTTTAACAGTGTTCCAGTTATATCACGGCGTGTCAGCTTAATGTGGGAGGAAAGCCCGAAATGATGCAGGTCTCAGACGTTTACCACTTCGATGAAACCCACGAGCACGGGTATCGTGCTGACAAACCTAGAAACATAATCGGGGCGAACCGAGATTCGAACCCACAATCATAGGTTTCTGGCGTGCCCAAGGGACGCAACTCTGCACAGCGAATTGCGGCGCCTCAGACGACTGGTCCACCCGTGCCCCCTGCAGGAGATGAGATGCTGGACAAGGATTCCACAACAGACTGAACCGACCCATCATCATCACATCATCATCCCAACATCACCAGATTCATCGTTGTCGTCATGACGCCGACGGTGTACGATGATACCCTGTCAACCAAGTCAGCGAATGGCGCCACCCGATCCATAAGTCGCCTCTCACGACCATCACAGGTTGCTGGGGACCCGGAACTCACACTAGGGACGGTATAGCGATATACGGACATGGCAACAAAACGATATGACGATACTTTCAAGTTATTATTACTTGCCCGTGAAGAGATCACCAGTTTAATAAACATACAGCTGTATTACACATTGAGTAATAACAAAACGCGTGCTTATGTACTCTCGGAACACGTTTCACGAACAAATATTGAAAGCTCTCAACATCCCTTGGCTTATTTATCGACATTGCGTGTGGAGATGATAGATCACTGAGAGGAGCTTATGCACACTCGATGACCCCAGCAACCTTGTTGCTAGGTTGACGTCACATGGCATTGTTTCGCCGTAGGATCTTGCAACAAAATTCCACAAATTACGTCATCGGGTATTGTGACGTGATTGTAAACTTTGAGGTGCAAGGCCCCGTTCCACAAGGCGATCGTACGGTAGCGCAACGACAGTCGTTGGTCTAAAGTAAAGTATATGAGTTGCGATAACCTTAACGCTACGATAATTTTGTGGAACGGACGCCTGAATTCTAAAGGTGGACCGTTGGATGGTATTAAATTCATACGTTTCAACTTTTGACGTATTTGAAGTATAACTGTGTTAACTCAGTTGGATTATGCCGTGGATCGTGTAGGTGTCAGCCTATTCACACTCAGCAGTATAATTCTAAAAACGTTATAAATGACCAGTAATAAATAAAATACTAAACTCGCTCCCGTGTAAAACCAATTTTATGAAACTCGTAAATAGTTGTGGTATCGGACTCGCTTTCGCTCGTCAGATACCAGAACTATTCACTCGTTTCATAAAACTGGTATTACACGGGAGCTCGTTTAGTATTCTATATTTATGTATCATCCAAAATTAGCTTCCACGGGAGATATTGCTACGGTGCTTTGGATACCGTTGCAATGTCATCGGTTACCATGACGTCACAAACAAATGAGATCACTAATATATAATCCCTCTGCTAATTACGCTGGTTAGCAGTACTTTTTGCAGTCAAGACACTGCTAATGGCTGTTTTCAAACTGAAAAAGTTGAACAATGATTTTGAATGATAAATAGAATCTCACCCTTGATATCAAATATATCAACACTCCCCGGCAAGATACAGAGTTTTGATTTTTTTATGGACTCGTGTTGATAAATTTGATATCAATACACTCGCATGTACTATCGTTTTGGCGTGAATAGCCCGTGCGTTGTAGACTACGATATACCGATGGCCCAACTCTGTAACCTTTGGTATACACGTGAGACCATGTTCCATGGGAGGATAACGATTTGCGATGGATTCTGAATTATGTGGGAATTATGTGGTCCAGTGGCAGAGCGTCCGCCCAGGGAACGGAAAGTCCGGGGTTCGATCCCCGGCCGCGTTATTCACAAAGACGTTAAAAGATGGTACTTGTTGTTACCCTGCCTGGCGCTTGACATTAAGGGTCGAAAAGAAGGAATGGTCAATTTAGAGTCAGTACACTGTGTCTGAGTTGGGTATTCATGTAAACTGCGGCATGGTATGCTATTGGGTTGGCCCTATAAAATCGGTATTATTTCGGACTAGTACAAGTAGCCACACACCCACTACACCTCACCTCACCTCTATCATGTGGCTTATTTCCTATGTATGGTAGAGGACCGCCTCCGTGGTCTAGTGGTAGAGCGTCCGCTCGGAGAGCGGAAGGTCCGGGGTTCGATCCCCGGCCGCGTCATACCAAAAGACGTTAAAAGATGGCACTTGTTGTTACCCTGTCTGGCGCTCGGCATTAAGGGGCTAAAACTAGGACTGGTCGGCTTGGAGTCAGTATACTGTGTCTGAGTGGGGTATTCATGTTAAACTGCGACATGGTATCTCAGTGAGCTAGCATTATAAATCGGCATCAGTCCGGACTAGTACAAGCAGCCACACACACACGTGCATGCACGTCGCTATATAAGTGCAATAATCTTGGACGCGACGTTAAACCCAATTTCACCTCACCTATGTATGGTAGATATTGTCCGCAGACTAGCAAATATGAAATAGGTTTGATTACTATCAATAACGCCATTCTAGGGGCGGTCGGGTAGCCTAGTGGTTAAAGCATTTGCTCGTCACGCCGAAGACCGGATTCGATTCATTCCCGACATGGGTAAAATGTGTGAAGCCCATTTCTGGTGTCCCTCGCCGTGATATTGCTGGAATATTGCTGAAAGCGGCGTAAAACCATACTCACTCACTCACGAATAACGCCATTCTAACCCTAAAATTAAAACTAAGGACAGTAAAGCGTGCCCAAGGGCTGTCGCTATGTAATGTGAAACAAGTATTTAATAAAAGGAATTTAATAAAGGTTTGTGTGTAAAGTTGTACTCTACAAGTCGCCTTACACTCATTGTTCCTGTCCGTCAGTGGCTTGTTTACTGCTCAGTGCCTGGCAGTGATGTCACTATACTCCGACCCGGTTTTGTCCTCACATGCCGAATCGCCAGGTTGAGAAACAACAAAATATTTTTAAGACAACGTATTCAAAAACATCGTCAACTGTCGTGGATCTGTGGAATCTAGATCCAAATCTTTTTTCGCCAAATTTGATCGATGAATTGGTTGGAGGACATCGGATGAAATGGTGTAGCAAATCACGCGATGATCCTCAACGTCGTGACGTCATATTAGTTGTGACGTCGTACTGTAACTGATGACGTCATGCAGCAACAGTCATGTAATGGAGAACACTATCCTAGATGTTCTACGGCTTCATCATTTTCACTTTTCTCCTTGTAGGTGAGTTTGAGTTTTTCTGGAGTAATGTTTATTTGAACGGGAAGTACAATATGTATCTAACACGATATAGAGATGTTTGAGTAATTATAGTATGACTCTATATCATCGCGGGCTCTACATTATCGCGGTATCGGCAAATCTCTAATCCACCCCCTGTCGACTGTTTCCTTTCGCAAATCTAAGCACGATATTTCATCGCTTGATCGGATACAGGTATGTCACGGCTACGACGGCTAAGTACACACTTAACTTTTTTATGATAGTTTCTGGAATGTTTCTGGTTGAAATACCCCAACCCCCATTCGAAAGTGATTAGAAAAGAAACAATCTGTTCAGACGAAGTCCCTTGACCCGGGCTAGAATAGGTCTTCAGCAACCCATGCTTGCCGTAAAAAGGTGTATATGCTTGTCGTAAAAGGCGACTAAGGTGGTCAGGCTCGCTGACTTGGTTGAAGCATGTCATCGATCCAAATTGCGTGGATCGATGCTCATGATATTAATCACTGGATTGTCTGGTCCAGACTCGATTATTTACAGACCGTCGTCATATAGCTGGAATATTGCTGAGTGCGGCGTTAAACAACAAACCAACCAACCCTTGACCCAGCCAAGGTCGTATGCATACTGAATATGCATAATCCAAAACAGGGTCTGTTGTAAACCACATAATCCACACGTATCACATCACATTAAGTTACACCGCGATAATATAGAGTTGTCCGCCCCTGAGTCGCTTATGACAGGTACTTTGTTTACCGAACTCGGTAAAGAAAATCAGCATCGATCAATCCTAACTGATGTGTCATAAAAGTTGGAGAGAGAGAGAGAGAGAGAGAGAGAGAGAGAGAGAGAGAGAGAGAGAGAGAGAGAGAGAGAGAGAGAGTCTGGCGACGCCGTGGGGAATGTTATTCGGATGGGGTGGTCCGAGCATCATGCTGTGGGGTTGAATTGGTCTTGTACAGAGGGTCAGTCCTGTGATCTTCCAGGACATCGGTCCAGGGAGAGGCAATGGTGTCACAGCAGCTCGGTACATTGATCAAGTCTTGAGACCACACGCCATACCTCATTTGGCACGTCGCCGCAACCACGAGTTCCAGCATGCGAACGCCCGTGCCCACAGTGTGAGAGCAACAAGAGACTTCCTCAAGCAAAATGGCATCAGAACCATGCAGTGGCTTGATCTCAGTCTCGATTTAAACCCCACTGAGCTTCTGTGGGACGAGATTCAAAGTGGGCTGAATGACGTCCGACCAAGGCCGTGAACTGCAGCTGAACTGCGTCAGGCGTTCCTCAGAGTATGGGCTCAAGTGCCTATGGCCTTCATCAACCGCCTCATTCATTCCATGTATCAACGTTGCACGGCAGTCATCAATTCACCTGGCGGACACACGAGATACTTACTTGTGATGCCATTTTCTCAGAGACTAGTGTTGTTGTTTCACTTTAAGAACTTTTGACACTTCAATTTTAACCTTGATGATCAGTTTTGGCAAGTTTCATGTTTTTAATATGTCTCAAAGTATGTTTACAGTGTTTGGACAAGGGTTTATCATATACTAAACAGCATTGAAAACGCACCAGCATAAAAATGGATGTCTTTTTATCAGGGCTTAAGTCATATGAAAATGTATAAGTGAATGAGTAATATACGACTTTCTGGACGAAGCATGAAGAAGAACAGCTCGTCAAAACACATTCCTAATTTATTTGTGAGCGAAATCGCCAAAAAGCAACAATTTGCTTTCACATCATGGAAAACGTGTTTTGTTTCACGGGAAGCATGCAGAATAGGGCTATAAAAGACAGACTTTTAAAAGCCATATCACTTGTTGCTGCAGACGTAAAGGGTACTGACGCAAGAAATGCCAAGATTAACAGCAGAGGAACGTGAACGTGCCTTGGGCATGCTTCAAGTTGGTACGTCAAGTAGAGTCGTTGCACAACGGTTTCAATGCCATCATTCAACAGTCCTCAGGCTACTGAGCAGATACCAGCAGACAAGAACCACCAGAGATCGACCACGTCCGGGTCAACGTCGTGTAACCACACCACGTCAGGATCGCCATATTGTTCGTCGGCATCTTCGTGATCGTACACTTCCTGCTACCAGCAGGACTGCAGCAACCGTACAAGGCCGACGGAATTGATCAGTGCTGACACCCTACGTCGACGTCTCCGCTCAGCAGGGCTACGTGCTCGACGTCCATATGTCGATACTCACTGATCGACATCGAAATGAACGTCTGCGTTGGGCCAAAATGCATCGTCTTTGGAGATTGCGGCAGTGGCATGGTGTGCTGTTCTCTGATGAGTCCCGCTTTCATTTACGGAATGCTGACGGTCGACTGCGAGTGTGGCGTCGACGTGGAGAACGTTACCACAATGACTGCGTTGTACAGACAGATCGATGGGGCGTGGCACTCATGGTGTGGGGCGGCATCAGTCATAACCATCGAACAGAGCTCCATGTTTGTCGTGGAAGAGTTAATGCCCTTTACTACAGTAATAACATATTTTCAAATCACGCCATCCCATTCTTTCACCAGCACCATATGCACACCTTCCAGCAAGATAATGCAAGAGCGCACACAGCACGTGTTTCAACACAGTACCTAGCGAACAATAATGTGCCTCTGCTTCCATGGCCAGCCCTGTCACCCGATCTATCGCCAGTTGAACATCTATGGGATTACCTGGGTCAACGCCTCTCACGTCATCCGCAAGTACAGAACCTGAGAGAACTTGAAGATACACTACGTCAATAGTGGAATGCCCCAGAACACTATTCGCAGACTTATTCGATCAATGAGAAGACGTTGCATGGCCTGTGTTGCTGTCAATGGCGGACATACCAGATACTGACTTTTCATTTCAACCCTGTGTGTCTTCCTTACACTGATGACGTAAATGTAATTACTGTGTGGTATTCCGGTTTCCTTTGTCGTCTTTCTTAATATTCCGTCTATGTCTGTTCTAATCAAAATCGGTCATTGCTCAAGTTGTTTTTGTAATATTTCAAGATTTATTGCTGGTGCGTTTTCAATGCTGTTCAGTATATATCTATCCATGTGTCGTTTCTTTTGCGGTTCAGTATATATAGTCAGGCTACGTATGAGCTTTTATCAAAACGATAGGTATACATGTACTACGCCGACACCTGTCTCTGATGTTAGCCATGTTTGTTTGATGCTACTATTAAAGACACACGCGACAGCATCACTATTTGGAAAATAATAGGGCGAAAAAACTCAAAATAAGCAGAAAAAATGTTGGGTTTTAAAATTACATATTATTCATCAAACACAACAAAACACTCTTCTTAACACAGTTTCTGTTCAATCAGCCTTCTACTAAAAATACATATTCCAATAACACAAATATATGGTGGAAGTTATCAAGGTTAGGTACCTATTGGCCTAAGGCGAATTGACATCATGTTTCACACCGCCTTTAAAATCATATACTCCTCCAGAGGGCAGGAGGAAGATGCTGCGTGAAAGGGGAGTGTAGTGAGTGTAGACCCAACCCCAGAATGCTTTCGGACGGACCTCGAAGCTGCTGCTATTGCTGCCTTGGCGGAGGCGTTTCTCGACGCTTTAGATTCGTGGTTGCTCCTTCCATTCCAGGCAGACGACAGGTAGCAGCTAGAGGATTAGTTGATGCTTACAAGACGGAGCCCCCAATTAAAGCCCATGCATAGCACATGATCCTTGAATGTGCATCGACTTCTGTACGGGTTCTACAACAGATCACAGGAGTGTTGTCCGTAATAGAATATTCGCATTCTTTGGAAGAGCGTGTTGACGCTTCCAGTAATTAACAGTTTTAGAGTGTCGTCTGCACTTTAAACATTAACACTTTATATGGTCAGATACTATTTTTTTATGTGGTTAGACATTGTGATACATGTAAACCCTGGGAAAAATGAAGCGATGATGCATTCTGACGTGTGCCTAATCCATATGATTCTTGGCGTCTACCCATTGAAGCACCCGAACCAAATACCCCTTACCACTAACTTCAAGGTTAGAATATTTTTATAGGTGAAATATTTCTGAGTGCAGGGTTAAACACAAAAAAAATAAAAAAATACTGACAATTTTTATATGATAACTCTTATTTCAACCGCGGGGTATTTTACGGTAGCTTCTTTATATCAATCTCCACTCACGAAAGCGCCTTCCAGAACGCAACACAAAAAGTCATATGAAACAATAGCATGTGAAATTTTTATTTATTTAAGATAAGTGACCAGGGTGCCGTTGTACAAAGCGATCTCAACGCTAAGGTGATCGTAACTCCCATACCTTAACATAGACTTACGACAGTCGTAGCGCTAAGGTTGTTTTGTACAACGACACCCTGAACGGTGTACATAGAACCGCAAACAACAATCTGTCATGTCGTATTTTCAGAACAGGTTTAAAGTTAGAATACTTACATCCCAACACTGATTGTGTGTCAACGCGTCTCCATCGCGCGCGCACACAAGCGCACGTACGCACACCTCTCCTTCCCAGATCTTTACTCTTATTCCGGTTTGGTTGCAGTTGCAACGCGTGTCGAGACGTCGACGTTGAGGTCGCCGGAACTAGCCACGTCTGGAGACCAGCGACAACTGCGTCATGAAGCGAGAGGCATCAGGAAGCGGTTCGACTATGAAGACAATTACGACTGGGAAACTGACAAGAAAAGTTTGGACTATGAGGTGAAATTCAAAAGACGCAGAACATCTCGTGTTGTCTTGTAAATGTTTTGAAAATATATGTTCCTTTCAATGAGTTAGTGACTGAGTAGGGTTTAACGCCCATTTTAACATTATACCGGCTATATCACGGCATGTTAGCTTATGTGAGAGGAAAGTGTCAGACGTTTACCACTATGATGAATCCACTGATATGGTGCTGGCAAACCTCAAAACATTATCGGGATTCGAACCCATAATCATATCCTTTCAATGAAGCGACCTTATCAATACGACGTGGTAAACACAAAACTTCAAAGTCCCTTTCCCGGTCCGTAAATACAATGAAGCGGGCACATACGTATTATGTGATGAGATCTAAGTTTTTAAAATTTGAATAATATCTTTGTCTATTTATTCTAAATACAGACAATTTTTTACAACTTAGCCTGGGCCCTAATCCGGAGAACGTTCGTAGTCTATGTCAAACTATAGAGGGTGCCAGCACCTCTTTGTTTTGGAACGCTGGATGCTGAGCCCTGTCGAGTGGTATACCGGATGCCGCAGTCCTGTACGCTGGATGCTGAGCCCTGTCGCGGGGTATACCGGATGCCGCAGTCCTGTACGCTGGATGCTGAGCCCTGTCGCGGGGTATACCGGATGCCGCAGTCCTGTACGCTGGATGCTGAGCCCTGTCGCGGGGTATACCGGATGCCGCAGTCCTGAACGCTGGATGCTGAGCCCTGTCGCGGGTTATACCGGATGCCGCAGTCCTGAACGCTGGATGCTGAGCCCTGTCGCGGGGTATACCGGATGCCGCAGTCCTGTACGCTGGATGCTGAGCCCATTTCAGGTGTCCCCCGCAGTGATATTGCTGGAATATTGCTAAAAGCGGCGTAAAACCATACTAACTCACTAATGACATGCATTCAACTGCTGCAAAGTTTTGACTCATTCTACGCTGTCAGTCCAATCTCAACCCAATCTTAATACGTTTCATTTTTATGACGCAGGCGATGACAATAAAATGTTGTCCTAATGACAGTTTGTTTTTTCTTTGGTTAAAGCCGGCATAAGGACGTCATACGTCACTGATGAACTGCAATACTTTTCGAAAATATTCATGAATGCCAAGTAATAGCTGGCGGAAATGTTCCAGTTTGGAACGATTAAAGCCATCAATTCTTGAATATCAATTATGCGTTAATGATAACCCCCTCAGCTCTGAGTCCGACAGAAAGGTTTCTAAATTCACTGACACTGCTGAACCAAGTGCAGCAATCGTATTTACGTACCTTCCGATCTACCAACCTTTCAGACCCTCCTAAACAGTCAGTTGTTAGTTGGTTTGTTGTTTAACGCCGCACTCAGCAATATTCCAGCTATATGACGGCGGTCTGTAAATAATCGAGTCTGGAAAAGACAATCCAGCGATGGACATCATGAACATCGATCCACGCAATTTGGATCGATGACATGCATCAACCAAGTCAGCGATCCTGACCACTCGATCCCGTTTATCGCCTCTTACGACAAGCATAGTCACCTTTTATATATTACAGCAGGCATGGGTTGCTGAAGACCTATTCTACCCTGGATCTTCACGGGTCCAAACCAGTCATGTCCAGCCATGGTGTCGCTGACCGTACACCCTAGTTTATGTTTGTTTGCTTGTTGTTGAACGCCCACTCAGCAATCGTCAAGCTATATGACGGCGTCCTGTAATTAGTAAATACATACATCTAGTCTGGACCAACCAGTGACTGAGGGGATGAATAATGTCGTACGCCGTCGGGACACACAATCAAGTCACCGTGTGACTAACAAATACTGACTGGTCGCCTCTGATTTGTAGGGGGTGTTTTTATCTGATCAGGAGGAAATAAATAAATAATATTCCTCCCTCATCGCGTTTTTTCGGTAAAAAAATCTCTCCTCCCTCATATTTTTTGCGAAAAATATTACCGAGCATTCTGGGGTAGGACGGGTACCTAGTATACCAAGTCTTGTTATGAGGTCCGGTTCGCTTCTTTATGTGGCTATATTCATGTTTTCTATTGTGTTATATACCATGTTAACTATCGTGTTCTATACTATGTTAACTAAAACGTCATGGGGTTAGGGAGAGGTGACGTCACGTTCAATAGAGACGTCATCTGGTTTGTTCTATGACGTTTCCATATTCGTAAAAGTGGGTCAGTGACATTCGTTTTGATTGCAGTAAATGTTTCAAACCCGATATTGTTGTTTTAGCTATAATAAGGGTAACGCTATTTTTCAGGGCATTATCATTTGCGGAAGCCCTCGGGTTTCTGTAAATGGTAATGCCCTGAAAAATAGCGTTACCCTTATAATATACTATGTTTACTATTGTGTTATATACCCCGATGTCACGGACCGCTGGTGTTTGCACATGGTTTTGACATGGTTTTGACACAGAGGTTCATCCATGGCACGACCCAGAATATGTAGAGGGCGACATGGATATTGATAAATATAAAATTCTTCGGAATAGGCCCGCATACAGCCTCAAACCTATCCAGGCCAACAAACCCGATCCCTTTCTGTCCCTTTTGACACTGATGTGATTGACAAGATTCAGGAAAGACATGGCAAATATGCGGACCTCGCTTTCGAAATGTCACGCTTGCATCCCAAGTACCAAAGTTGTCCGACTCCCCATTGTTTTTGGTGCCTTTGGTTTGGTACCTCACAATTTGTTGGCTGATATTGGATTTGCTACCTGGAATACAGCCCTTCTGACAATCTGGGTAACGCAGAAAGAAGGCTGCAGCGTTGGGGAGTCTTCACATTTCTTCGAAAAGTTCTGAGAGGGTTTGACTAGGCAGCGCTTCCTGGGAGAAGTCCCATTCTCTGGCTTCCTGGGAGAAGTCCCATTCTCTGTCTGGGCTGCATGTAGAAGGGTCAAGGGCCGTGAGCTGATGATGAGCCTAACCAGCCTGCCTGTGCCAGGATCCCCCAAACTCTCTTTGCTGCATTTATATTTTAATCTGTAAATAATAATAAATAATAATTAAAACTCCTTGTTTAACTTCATGTTCATATACCGGACGATTAACCATGTTGTAAAATATGATTTGGTTTTCATTTGTCTTGCGAGTTTAAGGAAGGAATACAGTAGTATGAAGTCACTGAGCTACACTACTCGAGTTTATGCAGTTTGTGTTTGTTACCTTACATTAATACACAGAAAAAATGAAAAACAATCCTAAATGTTTTGCTAATCTTGAACGTGGAATCGGCATTCTCACTGCAACCTACAGAACAATATGACGTGACGCCATGTACGACGTCTAAAGTAAGGGGGCGTCATTGCCTTTGCCAACAAACAATACTGGGCCACAAAAAGACATTATAGCATATGAGCAGTTTCTTTTGCAGCCAAGTACATGTTATCTCCATTCTGTTATAACATGAGCCAAATACCATCTTTTCATGTTATTTGATTAATTTTGTGGACTGAGGTTCAAACATATGACAATTTGAGATTTGAATATGAAGTTTTATATTATCGCAAGAATTAATGTTTTTTTCAATATATGTTGACGGTAAACACTCATGGTTTTGTTGCAGAAAGGGACCTCAGTTCAATGGTAGTTCTGGTTAAGACTCTTTTCTGAAACACTCAAGTGGGCCACACGGACCCAGTAGTCGAAGCACCGCAGTTCGCCGTGCAGAGTTGCGCCCCTTAGTTGTACCAGCATCCCATGATCATGGATTCGATCTCTTAGTGTCCTCTGATTATGATCCGTGGTTTGTCAGCACTTTACCCCGCGCTTCTTGGTTTTCCATTGGTAAACGTCTGTAGCCTGCATCAGTTCACCTTCAGATATTAGTCATATATAACCGAACTACTGCAGCGTGAGATCCAACTCACTCACTTACTCTGTTCCAGGTTGGGGACAAGGAGGAAACTCTGTTTCAGAAGATGGCACGGAACTGGAAGACCGTCCTGCTTCGCTTCATCTTCGTTTTCTCCTTCCTTATCATGGTCCTGTTCTGCTGCCGTTGCTGCTGCCGTCTCATCTGCCCCTTCATCTGCGATGCCTGCACCACCAACTGCGACCAATGTATGGAGTGGTTCGCCCTGTACGTCTGTGGCAAGGATCCGGGTAAGGCCATATCTCTGGGTATCAGGGTCATCTTGAAATTGTGATTATTCTACCTCTAAATGGGCATTCACTCAGCAACGAGTTCCCTATTGGGTTAGACCATAACTCAGGCAGTATTGTCTATAGTAACGGCTGAAGAGGGTGTACAGTATGTCCTTTCGTATCAGGGCCATCTTCAATATTGTGATAATTGTCATTCTGCCTCAAAAGGGACATTAACACGTCACAACTAGTTGTATACCATTTATTGTATGCAACACATCGCATCGTGTGAATCTGCAAGTCAGAATAACTTTTACTTGGTATATCGTGTTTTATGAAATTAGTTTTACCAACTGAAGTTGTTAGCAAATTGGCATTGACACAGCAACGAGTTGCACTCATGACTTACAAAATATTTATTCGGCCTGCCTCTGATCTTTCGGTATTTGTTCTCTCACAGGTTACACAAAACTATCCTATAAAAGTTGATTACGATCGTTCAGTCTCACGGTACATTAATCGGTGTGCGGTTAAAATTGGCTACATTTTAAGGCGTTTTGTTCAGCTAAGCATAATTTCTCTCGCACCAGTCCTATACCTTTTACAATGACTTTTACACCATTCAGTATAATTCAATTCTATATATCTATGTGAACTTGTTAAGTCAGAGGTAGGCCTAGTGCCACTCGCACAACGTTATGTTTTCAGATTCTATCAAAATGTGTGCCAGAAAGTTCAGTACTCAAACTCAGTAGCCACTATTACAGGGGATATATGAACCTATCACTCTTTTCCGAGTCACGGTCAGAGATCTCGCGAGACCTAAGTTGTATGCTTCGCGCTGCTGTGTTCACACAACTAATACCATACAACAATTTGAACCAACTAGAAGTACCGTGTGAATGCCCCTTTATGTACAACCGCCTGTGAAATTATGTTTAAGCATCTAGCAAATGCGTGATTGATTTTGCGTTCAAGTCACCAATAACAGTTAATTTAGAGTGAGTTTGTGTGGTGATGATACAATATATGGAAAACGCAATTAGTCAGGGCATTCTCATTGCAGAAGCCCGAGGTCTTTCATTAACTGCTAGACGAAGGAGGGCTGTTGAAAAGAACGAGGGCTTCTACAAATGATAATGCCCTGAAAAATAGCGTTACCCTTATTATAGCTAAAATGGATAGAATTTGTCTTCAGTGTAAAAAGTACTGCAAACAGCTTCAGTAGCAGAGCCATTAGTGATGTCATTTGATTGTGACGTCATGGTAACCAGTGATGTCACAATGGTCTGCAAAGCATTGTGATGTAATTTCATTGCAGCGATATCTACAGTGTACATATCGCTTGATCTCATCCAAGCGATATCTCCTGTGGGAGCCAGTTTTGGATGATAAACAACAATATCGGTTTTGAAACATTTACTGCAATCAAAACGAATTTCAATGACCCACCTTTACAAATATGGAAACGTCATAGAACAAACCGGATGACGTCACTATTGAACGTGACGTCACCTTTCCCTAACCCCATGACGTTTTAGTTAACATAGTATAGAACACGATAGTTAACATGGTATATAACACAATAGAAAACATGAATATAGCCACATAAAGAAGCGAACCGGACCTCATAACAAGACTTGGTATACTAGGTACCCGTTCTACAAACCAGATGACGTCACTATTGAACGTGACGTCACCTTTCCCTATCCCCATGACGTCACCTAACAACGGGCGTGATAATGGCCCGTCGTCAAGCAATATGAGGGGATTATCAAGTTACAGTGGCCCGCCCATTTCTGATAACATGCGGGCGGTTTAGTGATAATTCTATCCTTTTTAGCTATAATATAAGGGTAACGCTATTTTTAGGGGCATTATCATTTGCAGAAACCCCAGGTCTTCCATTAACTGCCCGACGAAGGAGGTTTTGAAACATTTACTGCAATCAACACGAATGTCACTGACCCACTTTTACAAATATGGAAACGTCATAGAAAAAAACAGATGACGTCACTATAATACGTGACGTCACTTTCTCTACCTTATGACGTCACCTAACAACGGGCTTGATACTGGCCCGTTGTCAAGCAATATGAGGGCATTATCAAATTATAGTGGCCCGCTCATTTCTGATAACGTGCGGGCGGTTTAATGATAATTCTATCCATTTTAGCTATAATTTGTGGTTAACTCATGATTATCTATCTTTTACAGCATTTAAGAAATTTAACAAATTCGCCAAAGCCTTTGGTATTGACATAGACTACGAGACATTCCAGAAGATAAAGGGGAACTACGGGTTTGAGGGAAACCTGATGGACTCCAGCGCTCAGCAGAAGGCCGCAGAGAACTTTAACTGATTAATTTACTGCGGACTAGTCGCATGTCATTTACTGTTGTCACAATGCTCTCCCATCCACTGCAGTAAGAGTGTGTAGTATTACCAGGATCTACCACCCTTAGTCACAGCGTGCAGTATTACCAGGATCTACTATCCACTGTACTGTCAGAATGTAGTATTACCATGATCTACCATCCACTATAGCCACAGCGTGCAGTATATTCAAACAACTGTAGTCACGGCGTGTAGTATCTACTATCAACTGTTGTGTCAGGGTGTATTATTACCAGGATCTACCATTCACTGTAGTCACAGCGTGTAGTATTACCAGGATCTACTATCAACTCTTGTGTCAGCGTGTAGTCTTACTAAGATCTACCATCCCCTGTAGTCACAGCGTGTAGTATTACCAGGATCTACCATCCACTGTAGTCACAACGTGTAGTATTACCAGGATCTACCATCCACTGTAGTCACAGCATGTAGTATTACCAGGATCTACCATCCACTGTAGTCACAACGTGTAGTATTACCAGGATCTACTATCAACTGTTGTGTCAGTGTGTAGTCTTACTAAGATCTACCATCCGCTGTAGTCACAGCGTGTAGTATTACCAGCATCTACCATCCACTGTAGTCACCACGTGTAGTATCTACTATCAACTCTTGTGTCAGCGTGTAGTATTACCAGGATCTAACATCCACTGTAGTCACCACGTGTAGTATCTACTATCAACTGTTGTGTCGGGGTGTAGTATTACCAAGATCTACCATCCACTGTAGTCACCACGTGTAGTATCTACTATCAACTGTTGTGTCAGCGTGTAGTATTACCAGGATCTAACATCCACTTTAGTCACCACGTGTAGTATCTACTATCAACTGTTGTGTCAGCGTGTAGTATTACCAGGATCTACCATCTACTGTAGTCACCACGTGTAGTATCTACTATCAACTGTTGTGTCAGCGTGTAGTATTACCAGGATCTACCATCCACTGTAGTCACCACGTGTAGTATCTACTATCAACTGTTGTGTCAGAGTGTAGTATTACCAGGATCTACCATCTACTGTAGTCACCACGTGTAGTATTACCAGGATCTACCATCTACTGTAGTCACAGCGTGTAGTATTACCAAGATCTATCATCCACTTTTGTTACAGCGGGTAGCATTTTAGGATCTACCATCCATTGTTGTCACAGCGTGTAGTATAACCAGGATCTACCATCCACTACAGTCACAGCGTGTAGTATCACCAACATTTACTATCAACTGATACGTATTAGCAGGATCAACCATCCATTGCAGTCGCTGTGCTCGGATGTGTGTAGTAAGTTGGAAAGGAAACATGACAATATACGTCTAGAACACGGTGACCTGCAGTTTGTCCACTTCCACAGACTGAAGTTTTTGTAAACTGAATTAGACTGCAGCGATAGGGCCAACTCGTTTTGTTTCCATTACGGAAAGCCATGTTCGATTTTTTGGCCGTGGTGCTGCACCCATCTTTGATTATTTCAATAAATAACCACATCACTAGCAGGAAGATCATGTACACATTGGCCACAAACATTATTAGCGTTCGAGATCACAAAGAAGGCTTCCAGATTTGTCGTCATCTAAGTTTAAATTATTATTCCCATGAATCATTACTGCAGATAGCTAACACACTTAAATGTTGGAATTTAATCAATTGGATAATGCATCCTACGCATTTCTTTGGCTGCTGCAGCGTTTCGAGTGTGGGCTTGGTATAATAGAGGGTATAAACAAGGAGTGGGGAATATATGCATCTTTTCAAATGGCATTAAGATGCGAGTCCCTTTCAATATCCTTAAGCTTTTTACGTAAAACACTAAATGTCAAATCCGATGTTGCTAACTGTTGCCTATCTGTAAACACATGTTATCTGTCCACACGTGAAACCAGATAGATGTACCAGTGATGATGTCCATTGTACCGCCCCCGCTAAGTCTGTCGATCAAGACTTGCATTGATGCCCAAAACGTGGAACTTGGAGATGAAATATTCCCAGTCCGAAAGTATACGCTCCCGCGCAATGCGACACATTCCATGCCTGGACGACAGTCTAAGGAATGTGTACGTCATCAAATTAGATGGATCCCGGTGTACGAAGCCCTACTTATCGTCATTGGACTGGCTTTCATTCCACACGGGGCTTCTTAAATCAATGGTAAAGCAGGCATTATTCCGGGATAAATTATGACTTTTGACATCCTTGGTGCCTTTTAGGGATTCATGTTGCGTGGCTCTGGTTTGTGTGAGGATTACCCGTGACATCAGCATGTGACGGAATTGTCAGTCATGGCAACACATGAGTAGTTGGTGACGGTGGACTCGTCTGATAATGGTCTCAGACGAAAGGCATGTGACTTCGTCTGATGTAAGATGTTTTACTTAGGAAAATGGACTTCCTGTTTCTTAAATGCTTCGTTTTCACAAATGTAGATAATGTATTTTTTCAGTTGTTAAATTAAATATTTTATTTTGAAGCAATTAATACGCTTTTAAATTATTTGTTCAGACTTAATTACGATTCGAACTCACGATTATTGGTTTCTGTCATGAAAAGGGAAGCAACTCTGCACAGCGGATTGCGGCGCCTAAGACGACTGGGCCACCTTCGCCCTGGGAAATTATTGATATTTGCAAAGTGTTCACCAAGAACATTCCTGGCCATCGTTTCACAAGACGAGCGTTCCATCACGACTGTCACAACCCCAGTAGTTTGACGAAGACTTTAATGCTGCAATAACGTGTCATTAAACCTCCATTAACAAGAATGGGATTAAAGTATCTTTAAATGATAGCATTCTTACATTGGCAAGCCATTAACGCGATGGGCGTTTAGGAGTATATATCATTAGCCCGCCACCATGTCAAACATACCTGACAATTCATTTCTAAGTATGCTGTAAAGAGACTCAATGTCCCCTGTTGTCACGAGTCCCATTTCACACAGCCGTAGTACTAACCTTCAATACAGTTATGGCAGTGGTACGTCCGGGCACAGGGTCTTGGGGTTCACGTTTACATTGAATAACGGCTGTCTTAGCGCTAAGAAAGTTTTGTGGGACGGGGCCCTATTCAAGAAGGACAAGGTAAACTGGGAACCGTTGTTAGGGATACAAGATACTATAAACAACTTTCCTACACTAAGCTATGAGTACTTAACCCGTGAAGACGTCGGTGAGAACAGGTCTGCAGCAACCGATGATTGTCGTAAGAGGCGACTAACGGGATCGGGAGGTCAGGCAATTTGACTTGGTTGATGAATGTAATCATATCCCAATTCTGAAGATCGATGCTCGTGATATCAATCACTGGGTTGTCTTGTCCAGATTCGATTATTTACAGACCGCCGTCATATCTGGAATATTGCTCAGTGTGGCGTTAAACAACCAACTGAGAGTGCTTCAACACGTTCCCATCAAACAATGTTTTTCGATCAAACAGACTACTGAACACACTCCCAGGCAGCGGACTGGAGGCAACGTATCCGCACATCACAGACACCGTTCTTCTTCAAGGGTTTCCTTGACATAGCTCAATATTTGTTCGCTGCCTTCACCTGACAGGATGGATATCGACAGCCAATGGTATATAGTGAAGGAACATGGTCTCCCTTTGTTAATCAGACATATTGTTATTGTTTTCTGGTAACTGATACTCCTTTCAAACCTTTAGAATATCACGTCACATGTGTAGTGGGATGATTATATAAATATAGGTTGGCATTCGTACAGACGACCGTATTGATGCTGAGGTCTCTCATTTCTTATACAGTAAACTACGTTTATAACGAACACGCTTATACCAAACTGACGGATATTACGAACAGTTTTGGGGACCCGTCCATTTGCTGTATTGGGCTGTATATGTGCCTATAACGAGCTACGGTTATGACGATCTAAAATTAGTGGTCCCTTTTAGTTCGTTATAACCGTAGTTTACTGTATATCGTTTCCCCTTATGAATTCCCTTTGGTACGGGGATTAGAACCTGTGAGAAAATAGTTGCCTGCTGGTTGATATATTACCATGTGTCACTGACGTTAGAAAGCCAAATATATACCTACTACCCATACTCATAATTATCCCCTTGTTTCAAAATGGCGAGCGTGACACTGACCAAGGCGGAAGTGAGAATGTCACGTGGTCTTGACGCCGAAACTGATGTAGGATACCCATCTCTCCACCGCTGCCATGTGTAATCTACGAGACAGGACACTAAATTTGCTGTTTGATAAGTATCTGACAGATCTTACAAATCAAGTTAGTAGAATTCTCTAGACCTTTTTCTCCATGCAGACTCAATGTCTGAAGTAAGATTCCCTACATACATGGTAGTTGTAGAAAGGGTCAATGTCTGCAGTGCCTTTCCCGACAAAGCTTCACAGTCGCAGACATATTCAATGACTGCAAGACCATTCCGGACAGGGCATCGCAGTCGTCCTGGTAATGATTCATAGTTTGTCATCACAGTACCCGTGTAGGTGGATTTCACCAAAGTGCTAAACATTCGACTCCTGCATCACTTTAGGCTTTTCTCCCATATCAATCTGAGACTCACTCAGGGATGCCTTGACATATTATGTCACTTAAATAGGTCGGATTTCTGGACATGTATTCATTTTAAACATAAGTGCCGACAAGGATATTTTCGTTACAGAATGGAGGCGGCTTCAGGTGGAGATTGCACACGGTGTAAGTCAAATGAACTATATCCCATGGCATTTGTTTAACGCCGAGATGTCAGCTTACAGTTTCATGAAAATCTTAAGAATCAATCTGAGCATTAAATGTAGAATTCTTGTGTGAACAATTATTGAGGATGATATCGGATATATAAAAATTCTGACACTTTGTACTTCATCCCACGTTAAGCTAGCGCATCGAGATATTACTTACATACAAAACGGCGTTAAACCTAACAAATCCCTCACCTAATCACCAAATGTCAAGACTTTCACTGTTTCACTATATTGTAGGCCATGGTTCGACTCTGCTGAGGCTGGGAACTATTGCACAACTAGATGCCATTGGAGGCATATTACATTTTATTGCTGAGCTTCAGAGTCTGAGGACGATCATCACTCACTGAAGTATACAATTTCATTAAAATCAGATCTTAGCTGTCGCTACCGCTATTCAAAGATATAAGATACATCCCATTGCAAGTCACGCCAGAAAGACCATTAGAACATTGACCAGGCTAATGAAATGACATACAAGAAGTCGACATGTTTTTAATCCCAGCTTTACTGCACAAGTTTCAAACCCGCGACTTCCATTCCAAACTCATTCAAATCAGATCTAAGTTCTCGCTGCCGCTCTACAAAGATCTGAGGACATCCCATTACAGGTCACGTCAGAACGAACTTTCGCGAACTTTGACCGACCACTGAAATGAATAAAATGAAGTCAACATGAGCCAATTAGAAAGCAGTTTTCTCGAGCTTTACGGCACTTGTTTCAACCTGGCGACTTCCATTTCAGACTACGCTTGAAAAATATGTTGACACAGTTGTCGATTAAAATTTTGAAAACTGAACAAACGAACATTCCGGAATGTCTAATATATGGTTGAGATTGTATGGCAGGGAATCCCACGTACTGTGCAACGCCTCCTCCGTTCAATTTCGATCCCACGGAAGCGAGAGATAGACAATACTTTTGACGGAATCAGTCATACGGGCCGTAACTGTCGTTCGGAAAAACCCCGTGTTAACGTTTTCGAGGTTGCATGATTAGAAAACACATTCCAACTGTCACTTTCATGATCTGGTAAGCGACGCTTTGATTGGTTGGCTGAAAGGTCGTTCTGACGGGGCCGGAATGGGATGTCCTCAGATCTTTGTTTAGCGACAGCGAGAACTAAGATCTGATTTTAATGAGATTTCTTCCATTCCCGACTTGAAAAAATATTTTGTCAAAGTTAGAATATGAAAAGAACGTTTTCGGAATGCCTAATATACTCTTCGAAAAAAGTTGGGAATACTTGGACGTAAATTAAAATATCCAAAAATGTTAGAGATATTAGTTTATAGTAACAGCCGTATGATAATAATGAACGAATTGGGAAGACATTACAATCGGTAGTGAAGTATGACAGTAGTTGTTATGACAGCCAACTATCTTGAAGGACGATAGTTGTAAGATGGGACATTTCATATTTGACGTTTTTGGATCAGTTGTGCGTAATGCCGCCACTATTTGTCAAACAGTCATTCACTCGGCGAGGCATACTGCGTCTGAGTCTGTCCCACTCCTCTTGCAGCGCATCACCAAGTGAGTACCTTCTGTTACACCTCGACAAAATCAGTATATGTGCTATCATGTGACTGGATTTCTGGTCAATCACTGGATTGTCTGGTTTGTGCACATTCCACGGTCGCATATGCTGCGCCGGCAACAAACACATGCTTTTAACGCAAATTGTGTGAGCGGTTTGGGGCTACCGGTAGGGGGGCCCGACCGACTAGTCCTGCAAGCTGATTGTATGACACCTATAGCCGGTAGGGCAGCCCGACCGACTAGTCCTGAAAGCTGATTGTATGACACCTATAGCCGGTAGGGCAGCCCGACCGACTAGTCCTGCAAGCTGATTGTATTACACCTATAGCCGGTAGGGCAGCCCGACCGACTAGTCCTGCAAGCTGATTGTATGACACCTATAGCCGGTAGGGCAGCCCGACCGACTAGTCCTGCAAGCTGATTGTATTACACCTACAGCCGGTAGGGCAGCCCGACCGACTAGTCCTGCAAGCTGATTGTATTACACCTACAGCCGGTAGGGCAGCCCGACTGACTAGTCCTGCAAGCTGATTGTATGACACCTATAGCCGGTAGGGCAGCCCGACCGACTAGTCCTGCAAGCTGATTGTATTACACCTATAGCCGGTAGGGCAGCCCGACCGACTAGTCCCGCAAGCTGATTGTATTACACCTACAGCCGGTAGGGCAGCCCGACCGACTAGTCCTGCAAGCGGATTGTATTACACCTATAGCCGGTAGGGCAGCCCGACCGACTAGTCCTGCAAGCTGATTGTATGACACCTATAGCCGGTAGGGCAGCCCGACTGACTAGTCCTGCAAGCTGATTGTATGACACCTATAGCCGGTAGGGCAGCCCGACCGACTAGTCCTGCAAGCTGATTGTATGACACCTATAGCCGGTAGGGCAGCCCGACCGACTAGTCCTGCAAGCTGATTGTATGACACCTATAGCCGGTAGGGCAGCCCGACCGACTAGTCCTGCAAGCTGATTGTATGACACCTATAGCCGGTAGGGCAGCCCGACCGACTAGTCCTGCAAGCTGATTGTATGACACCTATAGCCGGTAGGGCAGCCCGACCGACTAGTCCTGCAAGCTGATTGTATGACACCTATAGCCGGTAGGGCAGCCCGACCGACTAGTCCTGCAAGCTGATTGTATGACACCTATAGCCGGTAGGGCAGCCCGACCGACTAGTCCTGCAAGCTGATTGTATGACACCTATAGCCGGTAGGGCAGCCCGACCGACTAGTCCTGCAAGCTGATTGTATGACACCTATAGCCGGTAGGGCAGCCCGACCGACCAGTGCTGCAAGCTGATTGTACACATGTGCTGCCAACCATAAGAAATCACCTCCAACATGACCATATATGGAGCCTCTGTATCCGCTTTCGCAGTATTTTCGTTTCAGCCTCTGTAATTGATAGACATGACTAAAGTGCAATTTATCCTTAGTTACGCGCCGCTTTCGATGTTTTGATACGATATTTGCATTAACGATTTTACGATCTATCCATTTCTGCAAAATTGTATATACACATGAGACATAAATATATTTCCTTCCAACCGCTCGCTCCTGACATGGATAAGAGAATGGAATGTATTAAACGTTTTCCATTACCGTGGCACAGTCGAGATTGAGAGCAACTACCACGTGTCGATCCACTACAGTTAGTCGGCCGGTGTCGTGTGCGTGTGTGTGAGTGTATATGTTTCAGCCTCCACGTGTCAGTCGCTCCTTATTGCCAAAGGTGGAAGGTGGCGGTACTCCTCACTGTCACACCTACCTTACTTGATTGTAATGTAGTCGTTGTCACAGTCGCTGGCGTCGCCAGCATCAACCTACACGAAAGATAACAGCACTTCATAGCTGGACCATTCGGAACGCTCTGCCCAAGTGGCATTCATCTATCTGAAGAAAATGGCCGCCATATTGACATGGTGTGATTTTAAAACAGCTCATACCGAATACATTTTGAGGGAGTCAAGATAACAAAAAATAACGACAATAGACATAAGTAACACGACACATGCTTTTTCTATCATTGATAAAGCGAGTGAGAGACTTGAATATCAAACCCAGGGTCTCCATGCAATGCCACCTTACCTTAATGTTTAATTGCTCTGAGATACTTCCAATACCAAGATACCAAGTGTGGGTTTTACAGTGAGACTGCCGATATCAACGGTTTGAGTAAATCCTCCGTCTGCAGAGCAATCCATTTCGCATTTCCTACAATTCCTGCCACTCAGATGATAACCAAAGAATCATTCTTCGGCACAGCTGGATCCCCAAAGTACTCGGTGCAGTTGACCACCCACTTGTTGCTATTATGGCGCCGAAACGTGACGACGTAGCATACGTTTGTCGGAAGGGTTACCACGCACTGAACAAACAGGCAGTATGTGATGCCAACATGAGGTGAGATGCATACACACATGGTACATCTGTTCTATATAATGACTCAATTATTTCCATTCCTCTTGAACAAGACACGACAAAATGTAAACATAACAACGTGAGATAGATGTCCTTGACATTGACACATACTGCGCCCCCTAGGTAACAGTTTTGGCGAGATAAGTCATGATGCATACCAGTAAAAATGAACCATCCGAAACAGCCCATCCATTATGACAAAGTATTAAAAATAAGTGTTTTTGAAACAATTGTATTCAAATGTACATTGTTTCCATGTTGTATACATGTTCCATAATAAAAATGTGAATTAATAGTTTTTATTGGTAGGCAGATGCAGCTCTCTCTCTCAGGTCTAATATTCGACAAACGGTGCGTCAAAACGCAGCCATTGTCGAATTGCAATGTTTTAAACGGCATTGTTTTCACACTTGTTAAAAAATGTCATAGAGGAAAGCATTAAAGCAAAATGCACGTGCAAGTTATGGCATTTGTAAATTGTGGTACTGGCTATGAAAAGGCAAGCATGAGCCAAAAATTGTCAACATTTTTCAAGTTCGAAAATGCCGAGCCGAGCAGGAGTTACCACCCCTGTACATGATCGCTACATTCGTCCGTTCCACATACATCATCGCAATGCCACAACTACGGTGACTGCAGATTTGAGACCCTGGTTTGAGGAGGATATCGGACCAAACTGTCAGGAGCCATCTTCGCGAGGCTGGAATCCGACCCGGAAGACCAGTTATCGTCCCTGTTTTGCAACAGATCCACCGACAGCGACGCTTGCGTTGTTGCCATACCTTACAGCTTGGAATTTGAGAAACTGGAGACGAGTGTGATTTAGTGGAAGATGGAAGACAACGTGTTTATCGTCGTCGCAATGAGCGTTTTGCCCCACATTGTGTACGTGAATTCGACAATTTCGGTGGCGGTAGTGTTATGGTGTGGGGGGTCATATCCTGCACCAGGAGATCTGACTTGGTTGTGATTCAGGGAACTTTGACAGCAAATCGCTACATGAATCAAATTCTTCAACCCCACCTTCTTCCAATCATTGACCGCCAGAGGGACCGCTTCACCGCACACAGCTCGTGTCACGGTAGATTACCTTCATAATGCCAACATCAACGTCATGCCCTGGACGTCGAGATCTCCAGAACTCAACCCCACCCAACACCACTGGGATGAACTCGATCGACGTGCACGTCAACGTCATAGCACGCCGCAGACACTCCCACGACTGGCCAACGCGTTACAAGCAGAATGGCACAGAATTCCGCAGGATAGAATTCGTACACTTATCCAGTCAGTGCCGAGGAGATGCAGAGCCGTGATTGCTACCCGGGGCAGTAACACGAGATACTGAGTTCAGCGCAACCTTGTGGCCTCATGTGACACTGAAGGACAGGAAAAACACAATAGATGCCTCATGAAAAACAAACTGCTCCAGGTATGCCACGCCCAGCTTGCTATCCAGTAACAAACACTGGTCATGATGTTTGTTTGTTTGTTCGTTTGTTTGTTGTTTAACGCCGCTCTCAGCAATATTCCATCTATATGACGGCGGTCTGTAAATAATCGAGTCTGGACCAGACAATCCAGTGATTGACATCATTAGCATCGGTCCACGCAATTGGGATACGATGACACGCATCAATCAAGTCAGCGAGCCTGACCATCCGATCCCGTTAGTTGCCTCTTACGACAAGCAAAGTCGCCTTTTACGGCAAGCATGGGGAGCTGAAGACCTATTCTACCCCGGATCTTCACGGGTCGGTCGTGGTGTACTGTCAGCTAGACAGCAATTAATGTTCACTGAGAATTGACGAGAACAAGACAGAACTGTTTAAGTACTTGGCTGAACAAATTATTTCATTAAAACGTGGGGATAAACACATCATAAGCACTTACCGCACACACGTTCTGTGTAACAAAGGGTCAGATGTTGTCAATGATCTACATCTACATGTATGTTCATACGAGGAAACTGACACAAGAATCGTTTTGCACGTGTCAAATGCTGCCAGACAGGGTCATGATAAGATTTTGATTCCAAGAGTTGAAAACTGATCTCATTGTCCTGGCCATTGCATTGTTTGACAGAATAGATGTCTCGCATCTGGACCGCTTTTGGAAGTGGCAGATAATTCAGATGTTTGGCTGGTCATGGCCTCTCCGGACTCCATGGACCAGAAAAACCCTGTTCACGTCGAGCTTTACTGGATGTGACCGGATATCTTGATTTGGAGGAAAAGGAAAAAACAGCGTGGGAAACATGGAATGTGTATGATGAAGCAACAGATAGTCAAGGACCAACCTGTAGGTCCCGTGACCAAATCATGGAAACAAAGGTTTGAAAGTGTTTTGATTTTCCTGATGTATATTGAACAATTTTGACTTGGGCTGCCCGGTTGAAAATCCCGGGCATTTGGAGGAAGGGTCAACAAAAGTCAAACAGGGGTCAAAATTGAGTCGATATGCATATCAAATTACTCGTCCAGTCATTAGGAACCTAGAAATATATAGTTTGTTATACTTCCGACCTTAAATGGGGGAGCTATGGCCAAAAACGTTGAAAGGTCAATGCACTTTTGGCAGTCGGTGAAATTCACAAACACAGTTAACATCGTCCGATAGTCATGATTTTATTGGTGTCCACTCAGTAGAAGAAAATTCTGTGTTGAAATCCCTCTCTCAAAAGGATCATGATGACATGTCCTTTTGGATACTCGACTGAAATGATCCAGACACTTTTCAAGGAGGTGAAACAGCCGATTAATTACTAAATTGTTTGCTTGTGTAGAGGGTCATGTAAGGTGCATGTGTGACACAGGTAGACAATTAAAAACAAGAAGACAGAATCACCCATACCAAATCCAACCATGCAAACTTAAAGTCATAAATAATTATCGTTCTAAAACGATAGACACACGTCTCTCTAGCTCTATGCTGGAAATAATGAAGATATTATACAAGACCGTATTGACAATGAACAAATCAAGATACGGGAATACTATTACAATTCAATGTATATTATTCATGTAAGTTGTCATCTGTCTACAAGAAACTCTTAATCCTAATATATTGAAATCTGTGACAAACACTGCCAGGGCCCACTTGCACAAAGCGATCTTAGCGCTAAGATGATCTTAACTCCCATACTTTAACATTGGCTTACAATAGTTGTAGCGCTAAGATCGCTTTGTGCAAGTGGGCCCAGGTCTGAAATCCAGGATGGTACGCGTTATTCAAATGTTACCATTGCCCGGAAATTTATTTTGTGGAACCGAGATGACGTCACTGGTATGCCATTAAGTCTTGACATTAATGTCTTGACGAAGTCACATTCTTCTGTGATAACCGTCCTCGCCGGTTTTGCAGACTATGGACAATAGAAACTTAATCGAAGTTGTTCTGATACATATTGATCAATTTTCTGTTCTTTGACTGTCTCATCCATATAGCCGAATGACACAGTACGTTCATTGTATGAGAGACAGCTCTACCGGATTTGACTTCCTCTGGTGTGAAGATGGTCACGGGAAGGACCCCCTCAGTTTTTCTGGCCAGTAATGGACGCGCAAGATACATGTAGGTAGCGATTTGTTCCGCTTTATTGGTCAGGGCCTATTATTGTACCTGACCTTATTCTCCCCAACCATCAACCCAGATTCGTTATAAAATACCACCTTGATGATCAAAACATCCGTTGGAACTGCGCTTGCTTTATGTCCCCTCAATGTCATTCAAAATCATTTTTTGTTTACATTTATTGTTTAAATTCAAAGTGTCCTCCCACGATAGCTTGTTTTTTGCCCATGGAACAATTTTGTCTCGGCTGGTTGGCATATTTTCCGACAGTGTTGAGTGGCAGGATGTGAACATCAATGCATTTCGACAAAAAAAGCTGCACGTATGATAACCCTTTGACATTCTCCTTTACGTCTATCGACACAGTTTGGCCATACATTTATCCTGCTTCTCTATGAACCTTATATCTAAGACCAAGTGCTTGCAGAGGTTTTATAAAAAAATCCTGCCCCATCTATTACTTTTGTAGGAAGTGCTGACATACTGTATGTATGATATTCCCCCTTTCGTTAAAAAAATATGTCCAGGTGCAGATGGATTGCTTTGAGTCTAAAGGGTTGGCATGTTATGCCAAATGCCCGGTTTTTCGATTTCCCACATGGGTACAATGTGTGATTACCATTCCTGGTGCCCCCCTCCGTCTAATTTGTGCAACATTGCTAAAGGAGGTGAGAAACCATACCCACTCTCTGGAATGTATTGTTTTCCTGTTCATTTGATTTACGCTATCTGTTTGTTGATTGTACACTTTGCTGTTTTCATCTTAACTGAAGGTGCAAGTTTTAGCAGTGGGTCTGATTATGCAATATTTACATACAAGAATGTCAATCTTTTTTTAAAATGATTAAAAAAACTGATGATTGATATACTTTTTTACCCTCATGTGTTAAGTGCTCTTCGAGTTTCTGACTACTTGCTGTCGGACTCACTCCATGGCAAAAATAACCTTAATGCTGCCGATGTTGCCATGACGATCTCCCCGTATCAGGGAACTCTAGGCAGCTGAAGCAAGGTGAAGGTGTGTTATGCAGGTACTGTGTGAATGGGTTTGGTCTGACTACTTCCTGTTTCTCATAAACCGTGCGTGACGTCGATGTTTCATCAGCTGTTGGCCACTGTAGCTGCAGCACGGCGGAATATTCTGTATGAAAAACTGTTAGACCACTTGTCATTAAACCAGTTCCTAAAAATAGAAGACTGTGTTGACAATGATGTAGAGATTGTAACATTGCTTGGTGGTATTACAGCTCTTGTGGACGAGATGTCGCTTGATAATCTATGGCACAGTTTATTAATATCGTGGCGAAGGAAATCAGCTCATGGCAGCTGCAATCTGTCCCGTACCTTTAACACATCGTCAGGTGCATGTTGACACTAATATGTAATTCTTTTCTTGTACTCTCCGAAACGAATGGAGGAAAAGCTTATTCATTCATTCATTCATTTATCAGCTATAGGTCGCTATGGCCAATATACGCCAGTGTGTCATCAGCTGGAGGCCGCTGTAACAACCGATATCCGCCAAGTGTCATCAACTGTAGGTCGCTATAACTACCGATATCCGCCGGTGTGTTATCAACTGTAGGTCGCTATAACTACCGATATCCGCCAGTGTGTCATCAAGTGTAGGTCGCTATAACTACCGATATCCGCCAGTGCGTCATCAACGGTAGGTCGCTATAGCTACTGATATCCGCCAGTGCATCATTAACTCTAGGTCGCTATAGCTACCGATATCCGCCAGTGCGTCATCAACTGTAGGTCGCTATAACTACCGATATCCTCCAGTGTGTCATCAACTGTAGATCGCTATAACTACCGATATCCGCCAGTGTGTCATCAACTGTAGGTCGCTATAACTACCGATATCCGCCAGTGTGTCATCAACTGTAGGTCGCTATAACTACCGATATCCGCCAGTGTGTCATCAACTGTAGGTCGCTATAACTACCAATCTACGCCAGTGTGTCATCAACTGTAGAACACTGTAACTACCGATATCCACCAGTGTGTCATCAACTGTAGAACACTGTAACTACCGATATCCACCAGTGTGTCATCAACTGTAGAACACTGTCACTACCGATCTACGCCAGTGTGTCATCAACTGTAGAACACTGTCACTACCCATATCCGCCAGTGTGTCATCAACTGTAGGTCGCTATAACTATCGATATCAACTGTACGTGCCTGTAGGTGTTAATATGGAACAGTGTTTAATCAACTGAACTTGCCTGTAGGTGTTGATATGGAACTGTGTTTAATCAACTGTACTTGCCTGTAGGTGTTGATATGGAACCGTGTTTAATCAACTGTACGTGGATGTAGGTGTTGATATGGAACTGTGTTTAATCAACTGCACTTGCCTGTAGGTGTTGATATGGAACTGTGTTTAATCAACAGTACGTTCCTGTAGGTGTTGATATGGAACTGTGTTTAATCAACTGTACGTGCTTGTAGGAGTTGATATGGAACTGTGTTTAATCAACTGTACTTGCCTGTAGGTGTTAATATGGAACTGTGTTTAATCAACTGAACTTGTCTGTAGGTGTTGATATGGAACTGTGTTTAATCAACTGAACTTGTCTGTAGGTGTTGATATGGAACAGTGTTTAATCAACTGTACTTGCCTGTAGGTGTTAATATGGAACAGTGTTTAATTAACTGTACTTGCCTGTAGGTGTTGATATGGAACTGTGTTTAATCAACTGTACTTGCCTGTAGGTGTTGATATGGAACTGTGTTTAATCAACTGTACTTGCCTGTAGGTGTTAATATGGAACTGTGTTTAATCAACTGTACTTGCCTGTAGGTGTTGATATGGAACTGTGTTTAATCAACTGTACGTGGATGTAGGTGTTGATATGGAACTGTGTTTAATCAACTGAACTTGCCTGTAGGTGTTGATATGGAACTGTGTTTAATCAACAGTACTTGCCTGTAGGTGTTGATATGGAACAGTGTTTAATCAACTGAACTTGCCTGTAGGTGTTGATATGGAACTGTGTTTAATCAACTGTACTTGCCTGTAGGTGTTGATATGGAACAGTGTTTAATCAACTGAACTTGCCTGTAGGAGTTGATATGGAACAGTGTTTAATCAACTGTACTTGCCTGTAGGTGTTGATATGGAACAGTGTTTAATCAACTGAACTTGCCTGTAGGTGTTGATATGGAACTGTGTTTAATCAACTGTACTTGCCTGTAGGTGTTGATATGGAACAGTGTTTAATCAACTGAACTTGCCTGTAGGAGTTGATATGGAACAGTGTTTAATCAACTGTACTTGCCTGTAGGTGTTGATATGGAACAGTGTTTAATCAACTGTACGTTCCTGTAGGTGTTGATATGGAACTGTGTTTAACCAACTGTACTTGCCTGTAGGTGTTGATATGGAACTGTGTTAAATCAACTGTACTTGCCTGTAGGTGTTGATATGGAACTGTGTTAAATCAACTGTACTTGCCTGTAGGTGTTGATATGGAACTGTGTTTAATCAACTGTACGTGGATGTAGGTTTTGCGATGCATTTGTGTTTAATCGTGGAAGAGCTTCATTCTTTTATCCATGGGGAACTTGCCACCAAAGGTGGAGACCATAGATATAGTTATATCCCATTCCTCAGAGGTTCAGGACAAATTGTAGAAAATGAAACCAAATGTCATCTGAAGTTTACTGAGAAAACAATATTTGAAATGCTTGACTACCTCCTAGATACAGGGATAGGACATTGGCAAAAACATTGGCAGTCCCATTCCGCTCCCCTCCTTACTCCTTGATGTTTATGGATCAGGAGTTATGCTCGGACTGGCAAACTCAGAACAAGGCAATTTCACCAAACAGTTTTAACTTAAGCTTCGGGTGTATCAAATAGCCCATTACCTTCCACTGGTTAACCCAACGGAGCTGGAAATAAAAGAGACTGATGAAGCTGCCTCTTCTGATTCATAATTAGAATTGTATGCATAAAGATTTAGAGAGAGAGAAAAAATATCCTCAAGACTGAATTTCAAGAGGGAAGACTTCATCTTTCCAGAAGTCAACTTTTCCTTTATGTCGAGGAACATTCCAGCTGTCCCAGCCTTTGGTGTCTACATTTCACAACTGTTGTGGTACAATCGAACATGGGATCTCTTCGAAGATTTCAAAGAACGTCATACTAATCTAAATGGTTTGATCAGGGTTACAGCATACAATGCCTCAGTAAAGCTTTCAAAAGGTTTTATGGTTGGCATGCGGAGGACAATTCCAATTTGACGCATCAATGACGAAAATGATGCTTGGTGTAATTCCCTATTTTGACTTGTACCGTATGTTCCCTTGTTTTCTTAGGTAAATAATTGACTTGCATTTGCATGTGTATATGACGGTTGCCACCGGTGGGTCAGGATACGCTCACCTTTTCGGGAACACCTGGTGCCATCACTATTTGACAGTGATTTATCAATATATGCTCATGGAATCTTACATTCGAGTCTGCGTTTAGAGGAGAGTTCGTAAGATGATGGAAAGGGTTTTGTTGCGTTTATTTACAGCTTTCAGCAAAGACTAATTCCAGCAATACCACAGCCAACCAAGAACGGACTAAACACAATTACCTGATGTTGAGAATCAAATCCGGGGTTTCGGCATGAAACGCGAAATCTTTACCACGTGACAACCCCATCGTTATATTTAAAGAAGAGGTGAGGTGAAATGGGTTTAACGGGCCGTTCTAGATTATTGCACTTATATAGCGACGTGCATCAACGTGTGTGTGTGATGCCGATTAATATTGCTAGCCCACTGAGATACCATGCCGTCGTTTAACATAACTACCCCACTCAGTCACGGTATACTGACTCCGAGCCGACCAGTCCTTTTTTAGCCCCTTTATACCATCTTTTAACGTATTTTGGTATGACGCGGCCGGGGATCGAACCCCGGACCGCCGCTCTCCGGGATCGAACCCCGGACCGCCGCTCTCCGGGCGCAGGCTCTAGCACTCGACCCCGGAGGTTGTTACTTAAAGAAGAACATCTCATAAAAATTAAAACAATCTTTTGGAACATGGAAACCAATGATGCCATTGTTTAAGCATATCAGCTGAAAGTCGTTCCCTTGGAATGACGCTTTTAACTGAAGTCGTTTTGAACCAACCAAGGACGCCCTTTACTGCAACGACTAATCAAGGTCTGAACGCTGAAGGAATTTAAATGGCCATCCAACGTGTACAGATCTCACCCTGTTAGAATCCAACAGGGTCCCGTTCCACAAAGACGATCATAACTCCATACTATAATATTTTCATTTACGGTTGCCTTAGCTCTAACATGGCATTGAGGCTCCACACATCTGTATAAGTGAGGTGGGGTGAAATGGGGTTTAACGTCGCGTCCAAGATTATTGCACTTATATAGCGACGTGCATGTACGTGTGTGTGTTTGTGTGGCTGCTTGTACTAGTCCGGACTGATGCCGATTTATAGTGCTAGCTCACTGAGATACCATGCCGCAGTAAAACATGAATACCCCACTCAGACACAGTGTACTGACTCCGAGCCGACCAGTCCTTGTTCTAGCCCTTTAATGCCGAGCGCCAGACAGGGTAACAAAAAGTACCATCTTTTAACGTCTTTTGGTCTGAAGCGGCCGGGGACTGAACCCCGGACCTTCCTCTCTGTGTGTATAAATGAACAAACTATACATGAATAGACTTTATTCATCACAGATAAATCTGTACAATATATATAAATCTCTAAAATTCTCAACATTGTATGAAACAATGGCTTTGCGTCCTACGTGCCCAAAGGAACAGTTTGTTAAACTTGTTTACATAACAGTTGTAGAGATAATCACAGTGCAGTGAAACAAGGACCTTCAGTGTTAAATAGGGAGTTGTGAATAGTGCTCAATAACAGGAACTTATTGCACAGACATTAACAAAATTTGGAACAACATAGGATCAATTTCATGTCAATGTCAGCTGAAACATATGTCAATGATTGTATCCTATATACAACGACTTTCTTGTTTCGTCCTATTCAATAGTAATGCAATATCAAAGTAAAAACGGTTTGCAAATGTTCACTGATCATGTAGACTTGCCTGTTTGATTTCATGATATGGTACATCTTATTCAACTGGCACAATGATGAACGAACTGTACTTTTCTTCTTGTGCATCAAGCAACATAACTTTGACTAGAAAACAACACAATCACGTCTTAGAACATATACAGTTTTGGACAAGTTTTGGCAATCTGAAATACAAAGGCATTTTAAATACATAAATATACAGAGAATTGGATAATATTGATATACAAAAGTATGAATGGAAATTAGTAGCAATGGTTAATTTTGTGATGTAAAATATGAATTATCATATCATTGATGTTAGTTCAGACTTCTTGGCTACGACATCCAGATGTCATTTGGTCTTAGTAATGTTAAGATCGATTCTTGCTTTCACTGAATAAATGTATCGAATGGTCTCAAATATTAATATATGTAAATAAAATGGCTGTTATATACAACACGTTACTTGAGTTACACATCGGGAGGGATATAAACATAATTCAGATATGGAATTGTATGAACATCAACATATGAAATGCTATCATGATAGAATCATTATTTTTCATGAGGATCAGACTGAATATCTTAACACTGAATAACAAAAGCCGGTAAGAGTAGGGGTTTAGAAGTACAATAGCTATAATACAAATGCTCATCATTCTCCGTTTGCAGCTGCACCCGTGTTGGGAACCAAATTCGGGTCAATATGCACAACGAGGGAACACATTGTCCACCAGGCCGTTTCACATTATGCGTAGCTGTTGCTTGAAGACATTATTATAGAATGTTTACGGTGTTGTGTTTGAATGGTTATTTGTACTATTTGGAAGGTTTTCATGTACCATGGAGCAGGAGTCACGGGTGGCTCAGTCATCTATAACGCTGGAATTTTCTGTGCAGAGGTGCACGTGTCTTAAATCTATGATCGTGGGTTCGAATCCCAGATTCGTGGTGTTTCTTGATTTGTCAGCACCTTTTTCCTTGGTCATGCGTTTCAATACAGTGGTAAAGTCTTAAACCTGCATCACTTCAAGCTTTCCTCACATATCAAGCTGGCACGCTGTGATTTAACTGAAATACTGTCCAAAACGGCGTTAAAAGAAACTCACTACTACCTCTCTGCAGTAAACCACCTCTCTGTCACGTGATTCGGGTTGCTGGAGTTTTAGGTCCAATTCATCCGTGTTTATAACAATTTTAAAAAAATGTTACGAAGCAAATACCATTATACTGCAAAGTCACCTGCTCATTGTATTCCTTATACAGTACACGTATGCACGTTCATACTTCAAAGACTTCTTAAAATCTATTCCCATGTTTTGAGTCGTTTTACGTATGATAAAAGAAAACTAAAACCGATAATAAAACCATCATCTAAAGTGACATAAGACTCAAGTATCATCGAAAGTGGGGTAAAATATTATTGAATCCAATATACACTCTCATATTTGAAATATAATAAAACAGTTACAATTCATAGGTTAAAGAGTGTTACAACACAACAAACAAAATAATGCCTTGTATCGATGATTCATGAGACATAAATCCAAAATGGGATTGCGATGCTTATAATAATATCCATTCATTAGAGGGACTACCATTTTATACTCGGGGGTGAGATGTAAGAGACATGGTTGTTCTGTCGCTGCTGCAAAACACGCCCTTGATTTCTGGGAAAGGAGGAACATTTTCATCCTTTTTCATATATATATATATATATATATATATATATATATATATATATATATATATATATATATATATATATAAAACACGAGGCCAATTCATATTTTCTGTTTTATATAAAAATCCCAGACCGTCTCCACCCCCTCTCAAATGGTAGGTCGCCTTTGTCCTTCAACTCAAATACCTTCACTTTTGTTTACTAAATATACATACAGAAATATCATTTGGTATGCTGCTCCTGTTGGCCATTGAACTACACAAATGTCTCAGAAGACAGTTGACGATGAATCTTTTTCTATTTTCTATAAATATCAAACGAACGAATTCAAAACAGCAGATGTGAATGTGATACGCATAGGTTGGTCAGTGAAAAATGCGAATATCTTACAATACAGTAAACGACGAATCATTTTATTTTTTCTATTTTCATCAAAAGTAAGAATTCCATTGTAAACATCAGATATAAATATATAAGCTAGCAGCATTGCCAAGGTGCAGACTATTGCTTTGAAACACAATTCGTGTTCAGACAGGTCAACAGAGTGTTATTTACATGACATTCAGATGATACATTTCAGCACGACTGATATGTGTATGCAATGTATCAGACTATTTGGTCAACAGAGCATACAAAAACACGCCTCCCAGACGCAATAGGGTATGGTAGTGAGATCTAGGTTTATGATACGTTTCACCGTGACAGCACACTCTAGACTCCAGTAACACAGCTTTATTTGTACAAAGCATTATGCATTGCTATGAGACTTCATATTGTGATGGTACACCAATCTATTTCAACAACGAAAAACATTAATTATCAAACATAACACTGTAATCACCGTCTTGGAAAAGACTTATTGAAATAAATGTGGACACAAAGATCATAACATATATTTTGCAGCGTTGTGTAAACATGTGTATGGTCGCTTACATTCGGCGTTCCTTCTGGAACAGGTGGGGGGGGGGGGGGGGGGACCACGGGTTTTTGGCCCAGTCGTCTAAGGCGCCGCGATTCGCTGTGCAGAGTTGCGTCCCTTTGGCACGCCAGAAGCCTATGATTGTGGGTTCGAATCCCGGTTCACCCCGATTATGCTAGGTTTGTCAGCACCGAAGTGGTAAACGTCTGAGACCTGCATCACTTCGGGCTTTCCTCCCACATTAAGCTGACACGCCGCGATATAACTGGAATAATGTTAAAAGCGGCGTTAAACCAACTCACTCACTCACTCTGGAACAGGACTTTCTTGTGAGACAGGATTCGACCGAGGCAAGTGTTTACTTGGTGCAAACATATATGAACTTAAAACCTGATGAAGATAAGAATTATATTCGAAGTACAATCGGCAGGTATCTATTACCAATAAAGACGGAGGCCAAAGTGTTGGGAATAATGAGACAAAGGAATAGATGACAGCAACAGTATTTTATCAAAAGACATAGAGGATACAATTGCAACTTTTAAGCAGTACCGATACGAAGACTCTCGGATGGCTCGTCATCTTCACATGAACTAATCCAGAATCAACAAGAAGCCATCATTCTTGAGTGTTGTTGACACGAACTCATATTAGCGAAGTCGGTATCAACACGATATAAACATTGTATGTTCAATAATTCAGGGTTTTTGGTGAAGTTTAGTTTCAAGTGACGAGTTGACATTATACAAATACTGACATTTACAGGGGGGTACAATCACGTGGTCAGCAGGTTGTCGTGGAAACAAAAGTGTCAAGAACATATTTTCCCAGTTTTGATGATGGGATGCCAGTAGTCCGCAGAGCGATGTGGGTGTTCCATAATCTCATACCAGTGCTCAAGCTGCTCGCCGTGACTGTACCAGCCAAGGTCAACCTGAAAAGGTCAAGGTCGGAATATAACGGAAGAAGGCTCACAATGGATTGCTGTCACTGCGACGGAAGATGCGACAATAACAGTGTCCCACCTGGTTTCTTTCACTGTTGTCTGGAAGCTATGCATAGTTACACATCAAATCATATGAATATGTGTGTGTGTTTCTTGTTTAACGCCACACTCAGCAATATTCCAGCTATATGACGGCGGTCTGTAAATAATCGAGTCTGGACCAGACAACCCAGTGATTGACATCATGAGCATCGATCCACGCAATTGGGATACGATTACATGCATCAACCAAGTCAGCGAGCCTGACCACCCGATCCCGTTAGTCGCCTCTTACGACAAGTATTGTCGCCTTTAACGGCAATAATGGGTTGCTGAAGACCTATTCTACCCCGGATCTTCACGGGTCATATGAATATGTATGACTATGAATGGATATCAATATTTCACAAGCAATCAAACATATTCAGTTTATTTTGAAATGCCTAAATTTGTCATTTGCTCATATTACTATTTCATTCAAAGACTTTACAAATTGCTTGCATTCCGGTGTCATGTCCTCGAGGGAATACTTGATTGAAACATGATTTTCTGCAAATAGACAGAAATAATTTCGATCAATTCTCCGAGTGTCCATTCAATCACTATAACTTTGTAAAAAATCTATATCCACAGTTATATATCAGGTCACAGCGGAAGAGCAAATACTCATTTGGTTGTTACACGAAATCAATATTGTTGTCACAAACAGTATTATCTCACGTTCACTTTGATGTGTGGCCAAGGATATGATAATGAATAACTATCTTTGCAATTCAACGACCACGTCGGCTTACAATCGCAAGCTCAAGTCAGCAGTTTTTTTAACATGAAACATTTTGTGACGTTACCATTCGTTATTCAGGCCTACGGCAGCACGTCATCCACACTCTTTACCGCTTACATATTGATTTTTCTGTCGTCAAAACCATCAGCCCATGCCACGAATCATGTCAAGCATGCTATTGCCAAGTCCTCAAACCAAACTTTATATTCCCAGGTACTTAATCTGTCAATATCGCATCAATAGTTCATCAAGCCATCGAAGAACACGTGTGTCACTTCTCTTTTAACCTACGTCATGCAACGTATCTTCTCTCAACCTCCAAGCTTGTAATCATACATTGATATAATCGCACAACTGCCCATTAAGGTAACTATAAATATAATATTTTCCTAGAAAATTCCATTTTCTCTTTCATCCTCCCTAACAGCTCTTAACGCGATAATATATAGTTATCTCCATCCTAATTATACCCAAACGTGAAATATTACTATAAAAGTCATTCATTCGCCCAAAGGAAACCTGCACATAGGAAACATGTTTAGTAATATATTGTTCATGGTTATTATAATCCCAGCGTTGTGTAGCAAGTAGAACTTTGTCTGCTACTTCATTCGTATCTCACTACAAAACTATAGTTATCGACAGCGTGTAATCACTGGATCTCGTCTGAGAACAAATCTAATATCCTCACATGAATATAACGGGAAAGGCTCTAATGGCCATAATTTGCTTAGTATATTCCATTGGCATGAAAAGGATCCACGGAGCCTTGCTTCATTCCTGAAATAGACTCAAGTTGACAAGTAAGGATTTTTAGTAGGGCTATGATTGCTTCTCAATCATTTGCGTAACGTGACGTTCGTTGGTTATGGCTAGCCTTTGCTTCAGCAAACAGTATCAATATGCGCGTTGACAAAACGTCAAATTTCCACGGAAAGTCATCTTGAAAAGAGCATTTCGCACGCCCATAAGGGTTTCTTATCTCTTAATTGACTTAGGAATGAACAGTTTTGCGTCGAACTGATTGTGAATGAAGGGAATGAACCACGATGACTAGATGGTAATAACGCGGTGTTGAGATGTGATATGCTGTCATGCTCAGAGCCTGAGATTAGCGTTATGCGTTGCTGTAACATGGGTAGATGATAGCTGACATTTGTAACGATTAATCTGTTCACAAGACATATTACCCACACTATCATCAAACACTGCTGCGAACAATTTGAATTAGTTTTGTTTCAAAATGTTTAATAAAGTGAGTGAGTGAGTGAGTATAGTTTTACGCCGCTTTTAGCAATATTCCAGCAATATCACGGCGGGGGACACCAGAAATGGGCTTCACACATTGTACCCATGTCGGGAATCGAACCCGGGTCTTCGGCGTGACGAGCGAACGCTTTAACCACTAGGCTACCCGACCGCCCTGTTTAATAAAGAAATATCAAGAAATAGTTTTTATTGATTATAATTCATATCTAATTCAGTACTGAATTCTAAAAACAAACTTTTACATTCCTCAACATTTTTTTCAGAACACAACAATCTTTTTCTTTATCTTAGACAAAATTATTTTTTCCAAGTATATTATATAGAAGATTATTTAAAAGAAATTCTATCCAAAATTGGTGTCTATATATTCGAAAGGCGTAAAGCAGGATAAATGGGACGTCAACAATGATGTGGTGTGACGTCATAACCATTGTGATGTCATTAAACGTCATAACATTATGTCATGGCATGATTTTTGTCTATAATGTCATCAGTATTGCGCGTGCTTTTCGTATAGATTTATATAAAAAAAAAACGAGCTTAATTTGGCCCGTATAAATGATAAAAGGGTTTCGCTTTTTCTTGTTGGCTTTGACGTATTTTCTTCTCATAGATAAGGTTTCCATAGCTCTGTTGAATTAATCTATTTTTTACTGTGATCAGTCTTGATGGCAACAGTTTTTATGAAAGGAATACGCATCCTTTTATCCCAAATACTCTAAGTAACTAAATGCCAAGACATCATTCAAAAGCAGAATTAAGAACATATGACTGCCCTTTTAGGTAATTGTAAACTTCTAATGAATAAGTACCATTTAAATATTCCGCCATATTTAAGCCCACTCGACCAGAATGCACAATGTATAGTTAACGATGTCAATAGAGACGTTACTTCAGCTTCATGAGTGACATACAAGACGATAAAAGAACTGATTTATTAATCACTGTACGTCAGAGACCTGTGTATAGGCTTGTAATAGGCACGGTACCATCCGTGTACAATGTAGGTAGCAGGCTCCTGTATGTCAGACATTCACAAGATGGTTTAAATATAGCCAGGGCTCTGTTCGTAAAGGAAAACGGGCATTTAATTAATCTACTGAGACTACATCTGTGATAACTTAATCTATTTATATGTTATTTGTAAGAAGCGCGATCTCAGTAATGCATTAAACCTTTCCATCTGTCAAGTGGCTTATGTGGCCATATACAAATATGGAACAGTAAACCGTACACTTGTCAATAAATATAATCATATTTCCCAAAGTCCATTATTCCATTACACGCTGTCATGAATTCTATAAATTTTGGTCTCTACTGTCTCCTTTTGACAAGGATTGAAAAACGGATAATGTTTTACTGTCCATATCCATAATGGCGTCGTCATGCTTCAATTATGCAGCAATTGTTACGTGATATGTGAATCCACCGAAGATAATACAGTACTAGACAAAAATGCATAGATATCCGTCATATTTAATCATAACTCGATAGAGTAATGCTATATTCATATGATCTCAGGGGTAGCTTTTTTGTTGTTGTTTGACGCCACACTCAGCAATATTCCAGCTATATGACGGGGGTCTGTAAATATTTGTGTCTGGACCAGACAATCCAGAGCTTGGCACCAAGAGCATCGATCTACGCAATTAGGACACAAACATGCAATAGTCAACTCGATCCCGTTAGCCGCGTCTTACGACTACCATGGGTTCCTGAAGATCAATTCATGGGTCCTCATGGGTCTTATGGCCATTCTTCCGCCACCATTGTGTCGGGATTATATAATCAGAACATTTACCAGCAGCATTTACGATGGATCACAACTAAGCCCCAGACATCTGTCAGTGAATATGATATCCAATGTTCATGAATGCGATCTAAGTCCACGTCGCTACTAGAGATATATTTGATTTATGTTTACAGCAGAACCCTTGAAAGGTTTTAAAATAAGTAAAAATATTTCGATATCCGATATTCCACAACTCACCTGACCAATCCTTTAATCAATAGTTCCTGCGGCAAAGATCTCTTCCACAACTCACCTCTCCAACCCTATAATCCTTATTTCCTGTGGCAAAGTTCTCTTCCACAACTCATCTTTCCAACCCTATAATCAATATTTCCTGCGGCAAAGTTCTCTTTCACAACTCACCTGTCCAATCCTACAATCAATAGTTCCTGCGGCAAAGTTCTCTTCCACAACTCACTTGTCCATCCCTATAATCATTAGTTCCTGCGGCAAAGTTCTCTTTCACAACTCACTTGTCCAACACTATAATCATTAGTTCCTGCGGCAAAGTTCTCTTCCACAACTCACTTGTCTATCCCTATAATCATTAGTTCCTGCGGCAAAGTTCTCTTCCACAACTCACTTGTCCATCCCTATAATCATTAGTTCCTGCGGCAAAGTTCTCTTTCACAACTCACTTGTCCAACACTATAATCATTAGTTCCTGCGGCAAAGTTCTCTTTCACAACTCACTTGTCCAACACTATAATCATTAGTTCCTGCGGCAAAGTTCTCTTTCACAACTCACCTGTCCAACCCTACAATCAATAGTTCCTGCGGCAAAGTTCTCATCCACAACTCACTTGTCAAACCCTATAACCATTAGTTCCTGTGGCAAAGTTTTCTTCCACAACTCACCTGTCCAACCCTATAATCATTAGTTCCCGCGGCAAGGTACTCTTCCACAACTTGCCTGACCAACCCTATAATCATTAGTTCCTGCGACAAAGTTCTCTTCCACAACTCACCTCTCCAACCCTATAATCATTAGTTCCTGCGGCAAAGTTCTCTCCCACGACTCACCTGTCCAATCCAATAATCATTAGTGCCTGCGGAAAAGTTTTCTTCCACGACTCACCTGTCCAACCCTATAACCAATAGTTCCTGCGGAACTGCACTCTTCCATACCTTACCTGGTTAATCCCAAATCAACAGTTTTTGCGGAACAGTTCTCTTCTATATCTCACCTGGCCTATCCCTTAATTAATAGTTACCGCAATTATCTTTCATAACTCACTCGGTCAATCCCACAATCAATAGTTCCTGCGGAAAAGTTATATTCTTTATCTCACCTGGTCTATCTCATAACCCGTTTTTCATGCAGCTATCTCATTACCAAAAGTTACAGAAATTATCTTTCATAGCTCACCTGGTCGGTCCTATAATCAATAGTTCCTGCGGAAAAGTTATATTCCATATCTCACCTGGTCAGTATTTTAATCACTAGTTACTGCAAGTATCTTTCATATCTCACCTGATCAATCCCACAATCAATAGTTCCTGTAATTATCTTTAATGTCTCACCTGGCCTATCTTGTGCACACCGGTCATCATATCTTTGTGCAACACGTGGAAAACGAACACGTGACCGAGCAGTTTGGGGTTTTCCCTGTTGATCTCAAACACACACTGGTGGTGCCATACCGGGTCTTGAGTATTTTGTCTGACTTTAGTTTTGTGTTTCCCCTCTCTGATTCCGTTGACGTACATCTCAACCTTCACGTACGGGTCTGAAAGTGAAGAAGGCTTAGGTGAGTTTTGCCGCTGTCAGAAATACTTTATCACAAGGGGCCATGAACCGGACCAGTCTCCATTTTGTCATAATAACGTGTCACATTAGTTTAAACAAGCAAACAAACAATATACAAGAAAACAATAAACATTGCTGAACTTCCAAAAACATCATAGAGTAGCGATTTCTTACTGGAAGTTATATGATAGTCAAAAACTTTCCTTTCCTTCCAAAAACGAACACATACTAGTATACATTTGTATCGAATCACTTTTAATGGTTTCTGTATGATCTAAAGATAGAAACAAACCACATTATGCAATTGTTACGTGACGTCATACCTCAGTATGAGTGAATTCAGGGAAATAAATATATGGGCACGTTTCCATTAATAAACTTAACCATATGCACACCATTATAGAGACATTATCACGTTTTAGTCCCAACATGTTTTTAACCCACTTTGAAAAGGTAGATAGCATTTAGGATAATTTTCTACAAAACAAACAAAACAAAACCTATGATTGTGGGTTGGAACCCCGGTCCGACCCGGTTATGTTATGTTATGGTGTTATGCACACCATTATAGAGACATTATCACGTTTTAGTGCCAACATGTTTTTAACCCACTTTAGATAGCATTTAGGATAATTTTCTACAAAACAAAACCTATGATTGTGGGTTGGAACCCCGGTCCGACCCGGTATTGTTTCTAGGTTTGTCAGCATCATACTGAATGGGATTTCCCCGAAGTGGTGAACGTCTAGGACCTGTATCAGTTCGAGCGTTCCTTCCACATTAAGCTGACACGCCGTGATATAACTGGAAACTGTTAAAATCGGCGTTCAACCCAACTAACATATTTTAAGCAAAACTGTTAACACGATGCGTGTTTGCCCATATTCCACGACATTAAAGTGTGGATATGGAGCTTATTTTAACAAGACAACACAAGGCATATTAACCCGATGTTATCTATATTAGGACAATCAGAATCAATAACAAATATTTTGGAAATACCCATCTCAGAAAAAGTTAAATACTCTACGTCACAATAAAGTATTATTACATCGAGATTCCGCTTGTCTCGAAGAACGATTAACACGATCATTTTAAAGATCGCCATGACTTATACAGGTCTCTCTATGTATAAAAAATAGGTTATTTCGCAAGAATGTTGGGCAACTCTGTAACATCAAAAGACTCAACCATGTAATCAGCGACACCATTAATGTACTCACAGCATCTGGAACATCCCAATCTTTACGTTACATCTCTAAAATTACCAAAAAATCGCCAACCATCACATCAAACAAAATTACGCAAAATTACACCTTAAACATACCCTAGCTTAGGAATGGGATTACTATAGACGTAAAAAGAATAGGCCGTGGGCGTGTTTGTTTCGGATCTGCGAGACTCACTTATTGCTCCAAGCAGCGACACACGAGGAAGGTTCCGTCCTTCCAAGACACTGAAGACAATCTTGCCCGCAACTGGCTGAAAACAACCGGATATCCGCAGATCCCCTTGGTGAAGCTGAAAATATAACCCACAATTTCAGATGTTGTTCATGGAAAGGCTTAGTTACATTAGCAAGTAGAGAGGCTTGGAACGAGGGGATTGAAATTGCTTGAGGCACTTTGTACTGCTTTGCGACAAAACAGGATGTCAAAAAACCCAACTTGTCATCAACGTCTTTGTGCATTGTCAGTGTCACATGGATGTTTTGAGTGCGCAGTTTTGAGAAGAGAATTTTTATCCTTTTTGTCTTGTTACTCTAGCCGTTGGATTTATTCAACAGCGAACTATCTTTTTTGGCGTAAGGTGTAGAGATCAACTTGCGGTATGACGTTCACGTACATGCAGCTGTAATTGGTTTAAAAAAAATGTATCAGAACAGGCGACGAAGAGTCGAAAAAAGTCTTTCTCTTTATGTAATTTAAATATGACGTGTGGACAATTTATTCATGTTGATCAATAAGGTGTGCTCTAGCTCTGTACAACTTCCGTGTTTGATAATATTTTCAGTCATGATCAAGATTATCCGGCTTTTATCGGACGAATGATCTTCCTTTCCTAAACTATGCCAATATGGTTGTAAACGAGTTTGGATTTATTTTTTCATTTACTGACACAAAAAATGAAAATACGTCCTGCTTTTCAAAATAGCGCATGATGATTAGCATTTTTCGTTCGTGAACAAAATGCACGCAGTTGAGATGTATGGCTGATACACATCGGTATATGGTCTCTGTTGGAACTATTTAACCTCTCTACAAACAATTGCAAAGTCATTTCAGTGTGTGGTGGGTCAGCGTGATACAGGAGGAAGTGATGTTGTGATGCACGTCGTACACACTTATCCACAGAGCACGGGTAGAGAGCTGACTGACCAAGGTGAACATGGATTTGAACCCCGACCAGCCTAGTGCTTCACCTAGACCACTGCACCACCATGTCCCACACCCATCCTGCATTTTAGTGTCATTGCAGAAATGTGTGATAGTATCATTTTTTCTGACATCTGTTTTTAAATTTTTTTATTTCGAGATCATAAATCATATTCCTTGTTTCACTAGTCCTCGTATAAATTGGATACGACACTCTAAAATCTAAAAAGTTATGTGTCCAATATAACTACAACACTATTTATTATTTATAGCTATACTACAATGTAAATCATGAAATATATATCTATCGCCAATGCCATCTGAAACCAGACGGTTGCAATTCCAATGAAGCTGTCCCTACAGCATCGCTCCACAAGCGTCTACCTGCAGACCGGAAATCGGCACATCATGAGCAATATCCCCGGAGACTGACTAAGCGGGGCTATATTGACTAGCCGGGAAGAACAGCTTAGATTGGACAGATAACTAACAGTTACGGCTGGGCCAAACAGCTGTTGAACCGATCGGCGTACTCCTGTCAGTAGCTTGTTCTCAAGCCTTTACAAGAGCGCCGGAACGATAAACACAACACTTTGTGGGACTTAGCACTGCGACTACGCGACTGGGGCTGACATTGATTACTGGCTGTCATTAAGTCTTAGCTAAGTGTGAAATACACCAGACAGAACGGGCTATTTACGCCGAGCGACATTGCTTACAGATTACGGTTGATGCCGTTTACTTACATTTATACCACAGTGTTGTGTCAGTGTGCCACATTGTTATAATTGAAAAAATGCTTAAAGGGTTGTTGAGAATATTTATCAGGGTTAGGTTCTGAACGTTGTATGAGGTGTTGTACGTGCTGCAGTCGAAGGAGAGAGGAGCTTAGAAATCCAATTTGAACAAAACTAACAGCATTAGGAACTTGTACATTGACTGGCGAACAGGCACTTTAAGATTTACAAAATGATGATTTAGTGTTAAAGATGTTCAAGACGCCACCTGTACCATTTCGGGTTTTCTCCCAATTGAGCATCCACGCCGTGATGGTTACCTGAACTATTATTCAAACCCCATCTAATTGATACCCAATAAATGAGTTTGAAAGAGCGTATGTTTGAATCATATTCTTGTTCTTACTGATATCTCCCGCAATAAGAGAGCTACCAAATCTTATATTTGGGATAACACTTTCTTAGTGGGTTAGATCGCTGACTTTGTATGCTGGTGAATAGGAGCGTCACTCTGGGAGTTTGGGTTGGAATCCCATCCCACATTTATTACATTTGACCAATTTCGTAATGGCACTGTGTTTTTATAAGAGAAATGTTCCAAAATCCAATGTAGGATAAACAAGTTTGGAGACACATCCCAGAACACTTCACAAACTAAATTTAGAAGATGTTGACATCCTCAAAGAGATTCTTTTGTCAAGCGAATCCTACTTTACGCTGATTTATTAGTTGAGTCTCCGAGTGCGTCAAGTTCACTGTTTTTTCCCCAATCTACGGCGGAGGTATATTTCAATTTTACAGAGCTAAAATATGACAATTAGAGCTGTTAATTATTAACATGAAGAGTAGATGCCATGAACAGATGAATGTTTCCATATAAAGTATTCCTTTAAAATAGTTTTTTATTATTGTTTTATTACATACTTATATTATACATAAACTGCGATTTGAAACTTTTCCATGGCAACTGTTATTTGACTACCTTAAGTATCTTGTGCTGAGAGAGAGAGAGAGAGAGAGAGAGAGAGAGAGAGAGAGAGAGAGAGAGAGAGAGAGAAGGAAAATGTAAATGCCGAGTTTATTTGATATGTTTTCATAAGTTGTCTTTGGAATTATTCTCTATTTACACGTTACCAACAAGTCTGTTACCTATCACTTATCAAGACCATAATAGATCTGATTCAATATAAAATTAAAAGGCGGCTTAAATTCTCTGAAATTGCAGAATTTCTGTCTGAGCCTTGCCTCCTAATAACAACATACAGTTACAAGGCATGTGCCATCCATCATCTTGCTATGGACATAATTATATAAAGTAAATAAAAGCGATAAAAACATTTCGATAATAATGAAAAGGTATGGTTAAATTGACCCAGTTTTCCTGTTTCATGGGTTGCAAATAACACCAGTCAGATAAAAATAGCAAAGTATCGCGGGAAAATGAAGGTTTCTTTAAAAAATATCACACTCCTAAGTAATAGTTTTCGTGTGGTAAAAATTGCGACGGTTTCAAATTAGTTAGAAGCCTCAAGCTAAAGCCCTTACTGAGACACTTTGCTGAATTGATAAGAAGCGATAATTTCCCTCGAGAGGGGCTTTACTTCGATATGTTTTGCTTTAATTCAGAACTTGGTCGCCATTTCGTAATGTAAATTCAAGAGTTATCGTTTGACCTTGCCGACAGCATAATCACAAATGGATTAAATGGACATATGTTTTGGATGTTTTCATTCTGGAGATATCCTAACAACTGTATGCCAAGCTAGGCGCCCTGGTGTGTGTCGGATACCTATATTAACTTATTAATTTTGTTCCTACTCTTCCAAGAGGAAAATTCAAAGGCGTTTTTTCTGAGAGCGAAAGGACAGTGAATTGAAGCATAGTTACACTGATAACGATAGGCAATACGCAGAAACCAAGATTCCCAGAATCCCAGGGAAATTACAAAAGTAAAGGACCACATGTTTATTAACTCTAACTGTTTGTTAAGCAGTACCTTTCTTCTTGCTCAGGGGCGGTCGGGTAGCCTAGTGGGTAAAGCGTTTGCTCGTCACGCCGAAAACCCGGGTTCGATTCCCGAAATGGGTACAATGTGTGAAGCCCATTTCTGGTGTCCCCCGCCGTGATATTGCTGGAATATTGCTAAAAACGGCGTAAAACCATACTCACTCACTCACTCTTCCTGCTCAAAGGTTGTTTGATCCAGGTTACAACACCCAAGGCCTCAATGAAGCTTTCGAAAGGTTTTATGGTAGACATGTGGAGGACATTTCCAAATTTGTCGCATCAGTGACAAGAGTGGTGTCTGATGCAATTCCCTTGTTTGGCGAATACCAAATGTTCCCGTGTTTAGGTGAACAACCCTCTTGCTCCTGCTTTCGTTTTTGACGGGTGTCACCAGTGGGGCAGGATACGATTACCTTTTAGCGAACACCTGGTATCATCATTATTTGGTGGTGAATCTTGGACGCATGCTCATGAAATCGTCTGAATTGTAGAATCAACTCTGCTTTAGGCAGATATTTCTTATAAATTGTAGGTTTATTCAAATAATATAAATGTGTATTTCAAGATGGATGGGGTATTATTTGCATTCGTGATTTCTTGTATGGTCTTCCCTTTCAAAGATCTTTACCTTCAACAAATCAGTCATCGTTAGAAAACCTCTGTCCAAGTATTGAAATTACGATAACTATTGAAGGCTTTGAAGAACGGACCCTCTTACGGTTTGATACTATTTTGAGATACATAATTCGGAGATATATTGCATCAATCGGTGATACAAAAGTAGTTCCGAAACTTATAATGGGGATTAAGACATTTTAAATTCCTAAAACGTATCGCAAGCTGAATGCTCATTCATAGGTGATGTAAAGCCATTTCCAAATATGGAAATGAAAATAAAGATTGTAAAAATTACAGAACGAAATTGCCTCTATGATCACTGCATATAGTTTCTCCACATAACTAAGATGCTATGTCTGATGCGCGGAGGAACCATGTATTGCCCTTAACGACGCGGTAATGCATTCTGTCTAGACCAGTCTAGTAACTGTATAATAACAATGATATGTAGAATCTAAATGTAAAGAGTAATGGTTAGCGGGCCATGTCTGGGCCCTGATGTCACATTCGATGCCTTAATTCATGAGAGACATCCATTACACCTGTTAACCTATACAATCTCGAATATCGACGTTAGAATGTTTAAACGAAATAAGTTAGCCAGATTAGAGATTTATCATCTCGATATATAAACTGCCTGGGCTATATGTCAGACAGAATGACATAATGTGTATGTTATCGTTTTGATGAAGAACAATATTCATCATATAAACCAGACATTTGGAGAATTTTGTCAAGTCTATCATGCGATGTAACGTAATGTATCTGAATGGAATGTTGTCTACGTTAGATTGTTTCATCTGTTGTGTGATGGATGCAATCAGGGTCACAGAGAGCTTCATGGTTCTGTTTCCATGGGGACTTTAGAATAGGTCCTAGGAACCGCATGTAGTAAGACGCATGCTAGTCGTAAGATGTGAGTATTTGGATCTGGTGCTCAGGTTCGGTGGATGACTATGTCACTATGTTTCGGATTAACGTGTGGCGTTTCTATGCATCATGGGTATGACCAACCCTGACCGCCGCGAATATTTTAGCGGGACTTTTTTTGACTGCGGCTTTTAATAACAAACAACCAATTATCCAACCCTTCCACAGAACAGAGTCAACACTTCCTTGCAACTGAGTCATGTTTTAGAGAAGATACAGAAGTTATACAAATAGATGGTAATAGTCAAAGCAAGAGACTAACCAGACTAGATTATCCGCCGAAACAGATTCCATTTGACGTAACAGGGAAAAGAGCTGACAAAATTATATGCATGGACCACTGTTCGCGAAAATGTTAAGCAAAAGGCATGGGACAAGAATATATGTAATGACGCCAGATGTGAAAATATGTACTCAAATGCTGCTAAACATATTCATGTACTCCACTTAACAAGAGACCTGGTGGTGCAGAACATGCCGCAGTGTCACATTCTTTGATGCGATGGTTTAGCAATATTCCAACAATATCATAGTTGGTGACTCCAGAAGTAGGTTTCACACAATGTACCCATGTGGGGAATGGAACACGGGTCTTCGGCGTGACGAGCGAACACTTAAACCACGGGGCTACCCGACCACCATCCTGCTCAAAGCATACTCTTTATTTTCATAACACCAGATGTTAAAATATATGTTCCACCTTCTGTTTCAGGTCATCCAGCATGTCAAGCAACAGTATATCATCATCATCATCATCATCATCATCATCATCATCATTATTATTATTATTATTATTTCGACATCTTGTGACATCACTGATTTTCAGTGGTTCATTTATATAATTGCCAATTTTGCCCTTTTCGACAAATGGAATCTGTTTCTGCAGAAATTCTCATTATTCTCTTGCATTGACAATCTTTTTTTAAACCTTAGGCAATGTTATTTAATATCACATGGACGGTCTATTGCATAGATATGTCACCGAGCAGATTACTTTGGTTTGTCGTGCTGAACAAGTTGTTGATAACGACCCTGTGAACAGCTTTAACTCGTGCGAAAATTATACGAATTGACCAATGAAAAAAAGTAATGACACCAGGGCCCACTTGCACGAAGCGATCTTAGCGCTACAAGTATTGTAAGCCTATGTTAAAGTACGATCATCTTAGCGCTAAGATCGCTTTGTGCAAGTGAGCCCAGGTGTTCGCGAAAGGTTTAAGCATGTCCTGCCCTACTCGTGTATGTTTTCATGGACATCAACGAAGTTATATGAATGACTGGACCATGATGATCGGTAATTTGATGAAAGCAAATGAATGTCAGACTTGATATTATCAACAACGATAGTAGGACACGTTTATGTAGCCCACTATCACATTTTACATTATCGGAACTTATTTGCATAACTGAAGTAGTGTGATTCATTAAGCTGAGCCATAGACAAGCTTAACAAGACTGTCTACCATCTACAACGTAGTTGTCTGGTGCTAGATGACCTGGCATTTTGATCTGGATCCATAGTTCACAAATAACTGTATCATAATTACCGGGTAATTTTAGATGTCTGGCGCTTAATGGCCGCCCGAGCGGTGATGTAATCGTATATAACACGAATGGTATAACATGATATTGTATGGTATAATCGCATTATGTTATTGTATTAGAATCCATCATAATATCGTACATGTCATTCAGATATTGTACGGTATGTCATTATGATATCGTATAAAATGTTGTTATGTTATTGCGTGAAATGCTGTTATGGTATGTCATGATATTGTATTATGGCATTATGATATTGTGTGGTATGTCATTGTGATATTGTATGTTATGTCATTGTGATATTGTGTGGTATATCATTGTGATATTGTATGGTATGTCATTGTGATATTGTGTGGTATGTCATTGTGATATTGTATGGTATGTCATTGTGATATTGTGTGGTATGTCATTGTGATATTGTATGGTATGTCATTGTGATATTGTGTGGTATGTCATTATGATATTGTATGGTATGTCATTGTGATATTGTATGGCAAACTATATTATTGAATAATGTTCCATAACTGTATTGTATGGTATGGCATATTATATTGTATTCTGTTGATGTGTATGCTTGTAAGTAGTGTGGTGTATGCGGTGGCATAATCGTATTGCATGGAATGACACTGTGGTACTGCATGAGATGTTGCTGATATATTGTATGGTCAATAAAGAAATGTTCATACCACAGTGAACACATGCATGTGATATGAGAATACAAATAATGCGCCCAGTTGTCTACAGCGCAGGATTTCAATGAGCTGAGAATGATGCGATCTGTTCTAATATCAGACTCGCACCGATTTTGATTCTCGGTTTGTCAGCACGATACCCACACCTTTCCCCAAAAATTATAATATAACAGACTCATCAACTCAATTACAGCTGACTTACCCTGTAAACTGTTTGTGGCATGAGGGTCAAGTCAACCAGACCACTGGTCAGTTTCTCAACATCCGTCAGTTTGACTGACCCTACTCCCACCAGGTGGCGCCGCGACACGTGATGTGAGGAGTACACTTGGAACTCCAAAGCAGATTCTTCGTTGATTTCCGTTGGCACGAGGTCTTTGATGGTAAACTTTTCCAAAAACAGTGGATCCTAGAAAAGTTAGGATACTTCCAATAAATCCACAGTAATTATTAAAAAAATACATTATGAAACATATATCAGTGTTACAAAACATACAAAGGTTATGTTTCCAAATATTATAACGTGTAATATATTTCATGTTGTTTCCATCAAAAGGCATCTCAAATTTAACAATTTCTTGTCATTTTGGGGTTAACAAAATGGAAGTCTACATCAACTATTTATTGTAAATGGAGTCAATAGTTGTGAGTGAAGGTCAAGGTGACGAGACCTCAGAAACAAGTCATGGACCTAATGACACTTCAAGTTTGTAAGAACGTTCTAGCACCAAAGTTCCATTGATGTATATGTATTAGATTTAACAGATGTGTAAATAGGGAATAATTCCAAAGACAACTTATGAAGACATATCAAATAAACTCGGCATTTCCGCCTCTCTCTCTCTCTCTCTCTCTCTCTCTCTCTCTCTCTCTCTCTCACACACACACACATACACACACACGCACACACGCACGCACACTCGCTCGGTCGCTCGCTCACTCTCTCACGAACTCACTCTCACTCTCACTCTCACGCACACGCCCATACACGTTCAATAATCTTGAACAAGACGTTAATCCCATTTCATCTCAATAAAACCGGCAAAAGTCTTGCTGGTACGAGCAGCCACACACACACATATTCATACACGTCGCTATACGCGAAAAACTCTAGAACGTGACGTTAAACTACATTTCACCTCACCTCACCTCAATAATAACCACTCTAAGAGTTCCAAATAGATGGTACCTGTTGACTACAACACGACATACATTAACACGACTTTAGGCTGGGGCATTTACGCTGGTAGAGGCCTCTCGGCTGGCTCCTATCAAATTTAACGTAATGTATAGTTAACGGTGCAATGCAGTTTAGCAGCGTGTTGAGTTTCAGACCCGAAACCACTCGAGCTAGCAGGTCATTGCGTTCCTGAAAAATGACCTTACCATTAAAACACATCACTAGGGACAACGTAGAATAGGATTGCTCAGTGTCGGCAGACTAACTGATGGCCAAATCAATACTTCTAGAAGACTACGGTACATAAAAGCTGAAAATCATTTGTTCAATCCTTACCGTTGTCTTAGTGAGCGTCTTGGTTCTGTATTTGAACGTCCTCCCAGGTACCAAGAAGGCTTTAACATAAGGGTTGACATCGATATCCTTTGGTACTCCAGGAATCACAAGACTCTGAGCCTGAAATCAACAACATATTTGCAATCGCTGCCAGATGTTCACGTCGTTATTTCATAAGGGGGGCTGTGAGATGAACGTGGAAACTAATGGTTGAAGATGGTAAATGTGTCATGAGTTAATACAGGTGGATTTGTGTTGCGAATTATGGGTCTGAAATTGTTTGGCATCGCGGTCAAATTATAACAGTAACATGTGAAGGAAGCGATGAATTGAAATATATAAACGGTAGCTGATATTTGAAATTGACGTATGTTAATAGGAACACGAAGTGAAGTAATATAAGTGTATATGGACCTTGTTTTAGATTAATCGCACTTCCTTCGCAGGAAGTGCCTTCATTAAAGGACAGTGAACACAAACAATCTCACAATTCCCTTTTTAAGATATTTGCTGTCTACGTTTTATTACTTGAGATTTCACGGTATTAAGAATTATAACAAAAGCTAGGCAATGTTCAGTGAGATAATACGAGATGTTACAGAATAAATCCAATACTAACACAATATATCATTAAATTCAAGCCTTGTGGTTCGAAACAATCTCCTGGGCCTCAGACTAATAATTACAGAGTATGAAAAGTTAGCATCTAACTTTATGTTGACAACGTACTAAGATTAGAAACCAGTAGTCATTACATATCTGAGAGATCAAAGTGTTTCCATGACAACCACGACTGACATCTAAAGGATTGTATATTTCCCTCAAATCAGAACTCGACCAAGATCAAAGTTGCCATTCCTTTCTCCTGTCGTTCTTTCCTTTAATCACTGTCATCAAGGTAACCGTTTTTTACAAAAGGCAAACGTATTATTCGTGATTGATGGTTGGATTAACACGCTCAGGCTTAAAATTCGCTATCTTTCCAGTCTATTATGTGATATGCATCACGTTGTTGAAGAACCGGAGGGATAATTATTTATGTCTTATTATCCTGCATTAATCTTGTTAAAAAGGGAATCTCATTATTACAATACTATAATATACATAAAATATGAAGTTGACTGAGAAACATTGCTGAATCAATGTGTTATTGAATTCCATGCATAAGAATAACATACAGACGCATGTTTAAAAAATAGCGAAAAAGCCATTTCCGTGACCAAAAGAAATATCCGCTGAAGGCAGTGTCCATTTTACAGTTCCGGTTATATCATACGCTTGTGTTTAAAACCTGTTTAATTCAATCTCAGTTGATTTAATACGATTGACGAAATTCTATCTTATCAATACAGGTGTGTATATCATGTCGATCATGAAAATTAGAAAAAATGACAAACCTTGTTTTAATTTCATCTCATCTACAGACATTACTAAAATACATATTTTTTGTTTTTCTCCATATATATGTACGTATTTTGACGAAGAAGGTTTAAACCAATACTAAAAGGTATTTGCCACTCTGCCAAGTCGATTGCAGATTCCGACTATATCCTGTGTTTATGAACCACTATCAAATAGTGATTATACCAGGTGTTCGCGAAATGATGAACAGATCCTGCCCCACTGGTGGCACCTGTCTCAAACACATGCAAAGGCAAGACAATTGTTCTGAAAAATATAGGGAATTGCATCGGATATCACTTTTGTCAGTGATGCGTCAAATTTGGAAATGCCCCACACATAAAATTTGTTGAAAGCTTTACTGAGACCTTGAATGTTGTAACCTTGATCCAACAACCTTTGAGCTAAAGTCGTATGTTATTGCAGAGTCTGAAACACTTTCGGGGAAGGTACAAATACAGACTCCCGCCAACCAAAAATAACCCAAATGCCCCGACACCAACGAAATTTTCTTGTAAACAAAATTAAATGTTATTCAACGTAACGCCACCGACAGGGCATCTTGTGACAAGCACTACTAAGAGCAGAGATGATACACGGGATTCAACGCTATGAGCCTAATGGAGAACGGGTCATTTAACACTCATTTGAGCTTGGTTGAGGACTCAATATAGACTAGAAAATTGCGATGCCGCGGGTTCTTAAGCGAACTTTCGGAAAATGACATTGATGATATTTGACTGAGGATCGTCGACAGGAAAGCAGTATTCAGCGACAGAAGCGTAAGGAAGTAAGCGATTCCGCGTCAAATTGAGATAAAATGACTCTTGGCACTTGAAATCATTATCTTCTATTATGCGAAGTCCCCTAGATTTAAAGCCAACAGGTCTTGCATACTTGAAGGGGAAAGGTGTATATTAGAGTATTCAACGACGCCCTAGAAAGTAGAGTGCTTGAGATCTTGAATAATATCCCACATAATAGCTCAATGCGTGAAGATGAACTTATTAGCACTGAAAGGTATGTTGAACAGATCCCCACCGAGTGACGTTTTTGTGCCGTAACTGGCCAAAAGTATAAAAAATGAACACTTTGCGTGGTAATATTTGTGGTCGGCTCCACTACAGAATAAAAGAAAATTGCCTCTGTTCATTACTAACAATTTCCTCTTCTGTAACATGCTTCCCCTGCCAACCAAGCTGAAGGCACTTAGCATATTCTCGAATCAAAGTTTCCTTTGATTTTGGTCCTAAGGCATGAACAGTTGTGGCATATAATTGGCTTTCTAATTGCAGGAATATGTAAATGCCATGATATGAAAAACAAACTCGAGCAGAACTTTGTAAATTAAAACCCGTTGACGCGGGCACACAGTTCCCAGTGGAACAGTTCTGTTTAACAAATGCCGTGATTAGCGAACCTCAGCCACGTACGTCGAGGTGTGCTTCAATAATGGATACCCCTTATATTTTAATAGCCAGGATGGAGGGGGTTCTAGACTAACTAGGTTTCACTGTACCACGTGGAAGCATGACTCGTCTTGCAAGCTATGAATAAAAGAATAAAGTCTTGGTTGGGCATTTAAGAGTTTGAAGACCATGAAGACATGAAACACTTTGTGGAAAACAACCTCTGTATATGTTCTATGTTTCAGGGGTATGTCTTGAATACTGATTCACCTGATGAAGGGGAAATATATAACGTCAATGCAATGCAAGAGAATAAAGGGCAAAATAGCTGTGAAAATTATATGAATGGACCACTGAAAACAACTGATAACACCAGGTGTCTTCATAACAGAGGGACCCGTGAAGATCCGGGGTAGAATACGTCTTCAGCAACCCATGCGACTATGCTTGTCGTAAAAGGCGACTAACGGGATCGGGTGGTCCGGCTCGCTGACTTGGTTGATGCATGTCCCAATTGTGTGGATCGATGTTCATGATGTTGATTATTTACAGACCACCGTGATATAGCTGGAATATTGCTGAGTGCGGCGTAAAACAACAAACCAAACCAAACCAAATCATAACAGAGGAAACATGCAGAACGAAGTAGGTACGTGGGTTTACGTGTTGGGACTTCATGCACCCATAGCATGGGGTAACTGTCTCGTAGGTCTTTGTATGTCCTATTGAGGCGTTATTTCTACGGTGGATTATTTGACGGGATATTGTCCGTATGTATGATGACGTTTATTATACACAACTGACTGTAATCATGTTCTTCACTGTGCAGCAAAAAACTCAAATTGAATCTCATTTTCTTAAAAACGTATAGTGAATTCGTGTTTTAGTCCCCTGAAGATGGATGCTTTTAATGTCAACTTAATCTACTTAAATAACAATTTAACACATTCAAATTGATAAAAATGTTAGATTATTGCTTAATCTGTACAGCCGAACAGTCCATATGACCATAATTATTATCAATTTTCGGTCATAATTACATTGGAACGATCACAGAAATTTTAGTCTTAGTATAGTATATGTATCCATCTGGGTGAACGGTCGACACTTAAAGGAAGACTAGATTTAGACAACTTCGCAGTCCCAACAACTTTGATTAAATTAGTATAAAAAACACATAATCTGCCAACTCAAATTTTAGAATGTAGATCAATCTAGCTATTCATGATCATCCTTAACACACAGTGTGTGATTTTGGTTTAACGCCGCTTTTAACAGTATTCCAGTTATATCACGGCGTGTCAGCTTAATGTGGGAGGAAGGCTCGAACTGATGCAGTCTCAGACGTTTACCACTTCGGTGAAACCCACGAGCACGGGTATGGTTCTGACAAACCTAGAAACATAATCGGGGCAAACCGGTTATGGAACCCACAATCATAGGTTCCTGGCGTGCACAAGGGACACAATTCTGCACAGAGAATCGGGTCGCCTTAGACGATTGGGCAACTCCCACCCCACCCCCAACCCCCATCCCGGCCCCCTTAAACACACAGACACACATACACACAGTTTAGCTATAGAAATGACAGGAAATGGGCTTTGAACAGCGGAGCGTCGTGCCCCTTCAACACGTGTTGAGGTTTCTCTGTGGACAGTGACTCGTACCTCGACTATGATGACTGTAAGTGTGGTGTTGTCATGGGAGAACTGTAGCTGCACCTTCAGATTACCAGTCGGCTGTACGGGCGGGGCGTACCTCGGGATCATCTCCTCCAGGTTCAGGTCATGCAGGGCAACAGGAGTGTCTGGCAGACCTATACTGCCCTGACGCTGTAATATATATAAAGTGAGACTTTAGACATGTTGTAAAGGAAAGCATATACGGCCCTGAAGATGTAATATATATAAAGTGAAACTTTAGACATGTTGTAAAGGAAGCATATACGGCTCTGAATATGTAATATATATAAAGTGAGACTTTAGACATGCTGTAAAGGAAAGCATATACGGCCCTGAAGATGTAATATATATAAAGTGAGGCTTTAGACATGTTGTAAAGGAAGCATATACGGCCCTGAAGATGTAATATATATAAAGTGAGACTTTAGACATGTTGTAAAGGAAAGCATATACGGCCCTGAAGATGTAATATATATAAAGTGAAACTTTAGACATGTTGTAAAGGAAAGCATATACGGCCCTGAAGATGTAATATATATAAAGTGAGGCTTTAGACATGTTGTAAAGGAAGCATAAAAGGCCCTGAAGATGTAATATATATAAAGTGAAACTTTAGACATGTTGTAAAGGAAAGCATATACGGCCCTGAAGATGTAATATATATAAAGTGAGACTTTAGACATGTTGTAAAGGAAAGCATATACGGCCCTGAAGATGTAATATATATAAAGTGAAACTTTAGACATGTTGTAAAGGAAAGCATATACGGCCCTGAAGATGTAATATATATAAAGTGAGGCTTTAGACATGTTGTAAAGGAAGCATAAAAGGCCCTGAAGATGTAAAATTATAAAGTGAGACTTTAGACATGTTGTAAAGGAAAGCATATACGGCCCTGAAGATGTAATATATATAAAGTGAGACTTTAGACATGTAGTAAAGGAAAGCATATACGGTCCTGAAGATGTAATACATGTATATATAAAGTGAGACTTTGCACATGCTGTAAAGGAAAGCATATACGGCCCTGAAGATGTAATACATGTATTTATAAAGTGAGACTTGAGATATGGTGTACAGGGCAACAGGGATGTCTGACTGCCCATAGTTCTTTTCACAAAGGGTACAGTTCTTTCCAACACAGAACATACATATTTAGACTTGGATACATTCGTGTATTGAAGGCAAAACTATGACATGCACACTGCAGAACTTACGTCTAACCTGTCTTCTGTAGCCTCATTGATAACGAAGTACCAATGATATTTCATAGTTATCAATGATATTGATAGTTACTCCCTCCTATCAACCAACACCAAAGTAAACAGCTGTCAAGTGTGCCACTCGCCAAATATGTTATCATTTGTAAATTACTTAAAAGGGGACTTTTTCCTGAAATGGTTTCTGTGACCAAATATACAGTGACATTGACCTTCACTCACGACAGATAGACAGACTTATATTTATTCTGGTCAAACAAATACTTTGGATTTGGTGCAGGAATGTGTTCTTTTCTCCCCACTAATTCTAGACAGGCTCAACACTTGCTAAGGTCCAGGAATTATCGACAGACGTCATGATGAATATATTCTGCAGAGTATCAGCTTCTGTCATAATGATGACAGTCAGGTGGCAGCATCAGCTCTCGTTATCTCGGAGATATTGAACGTTTGTGTCATCCCTAATACCTTCAACCAAGACATCAAAAGTGATGGTTCCAAGAAATCAAAACAAATTAGTGAAGATTGTGTTCATAGGAATTTGCGTCTTGAAAGGTCATGGCTTTCCATCTTGTGCTGTATTTTGGCTTCTCAAGCATATGGACGAGGGGGTATTTGCATTAAACCACATCCACAGACACTGTTGAAACCGTAACAGAATTTCTTTCCTAATCCCAACTCGTTGTCTGATGTCCAGGCGTCAGCTGCTCCGTACAACCAGGCAATGTTCAATATCATTGTCGATATTGTACAGAATATTGGTTCTGCCATAAATCCCCCATAAACATCGTTGCTGCATTCTGTATTTACATTCCATTTGCGGACGGAGTTTTAGTTTTATTTCCCATGCTACAACGATAGTAACCTGATGGATTATTAAAGTCGGGTAGTGAACTGCACGAAAACTAATGTCGTTAATTGGAATTCTTCATGCAGCCTCATGCAGTCATTTCACAAATTTGCCGTGCCATGGCACACAGTGAAAAGCCATATTCAGCATCTCACAACCCTTTAATAATCGCAGATCGTGATTAATCTTTGAATTGATAAGCAAAAGCAAACTGATGCAAGGTCCATCTTGTGGTATGCCAACAGACCTTCTTCATAGAACTACTCAGAACACAATCTTATTGGCAATCTCACGCGGCTAAATGAGAAAAAGCCAACCCCATTTACGGCAATACAATGGCAGCGTGGCAGCCAACGTGAAGCTTCATCAACATAACGTGTTTGTTTTAGTGTTTTCGTTAGGCCTTTGGACACGTGACGATGCTTTACATCTGAGACGTTTTTTGTGTGATTAGTTGATGTGTTAGTCTGTTATTTCAGTCGAAAATAACTTAGCCCATCTTCAATAAAATCTTGGATCTAACGGAAAGTAGTAACCAGTCATTATGTAGCTGGGCAAAGCTCGTCAACGAAACTGCTTTGTCAATTAAAGGCCAATGGATGTTTTCTGCGAAATAGGACCTGGTGTTGCTGCTTCAAGAGAAAAACAACGGTGCCCTTTCCCCCTTTCCGATTCCTCCAGCATACTTTACGCATTTGTCGGAAGTCACCTTCCGTTGACATCGATTCCCCATTGTATTATTGTGCTACCCTTTCACGTGAATAATCTACGTCTGTCTCATGAACATCCTTTCCATATTCGATTATGTTATTGACAAGGTGGATAACTGCTCTTGCTCGACAAATGTTGTCGTTGCCTGCCAATCATAATGGATCAGTCGTTGCTATAGTAACCCATTACATTATCCTGTTTATTTTTAATACACTTTTCAAATATCAGAGCTAAAGTCCTTCAGTTAATCCGGCGGCTTCAAGAACCTGTTAATAACATAATCGATTTTCAATTTGGCAAGTATTGAGGATGAAAGGTATTCCAATGAAGGCATTTAGTCGATATTATGTCTGTCAACATTCACGGAGAAAACAATTTCATAAATGTATGATTACATACTATAAGCATGTATACAGCAAACTAAGCCAAATCAATACGATAAAGCCTCAGAGGTATTCCTTTCTTTTATTGTGAGACATCGCACTCGGCAATAGTCCAGCTATATAACGGCGATCTGTAAATAATTTAGTCTGGAAAAGACAATCCAATGATTGATATTGTGAGCGACGATCCACGCCGTCCGGACACGATGGCAACGAGGTCCCTAATCTTGACCACCTGACCCATTTGGTCGCCTCTTACGACCAGCATAGGTGGCGGGGACTTATTCTAACCTGGAATCCCACGGGACTAGGGGTATTCAGTCCAGTATCTCTGTCACACGAACAAACCAGTCGTAAGGAAGGACACACGAAAAAAGTCTCCACTGGCTTTTGTGTATCGTGGCTTCTACATGTTTTTATAAATGTGATGACAATGTGTGTGTATCTATGCAGGCAACAGGTAAATGTGATGGCAATTGTGTGTGTATCTATGAAGGCAACAGGTAAATGTGATGGCAATGTGTTTGTATCTATGGAGGCAACATGTAAATGTGATGGCAATTGTGTGTGTATCTATGAAGGCAACAGGTAAATGTGATGGCAATTGTGTGTGTATCTATGAAGGCAACAGGTAAATGTGATGGCAATGTGTGTGTATCTATGGAGGCAACAGGTAAATGTGATGGCAATGTGTGTGTATCTATGAAGGCAACAGGTAAATGTGATGGCACTGTGTGTGTATCTATGAAGGCAACAGGTAAATGTGATGGCAATTGTGTGTGTATCTATGAAGGCAACAGGTAAATGTGATAGCACTGTGTGTGTATCTATGGAGGCAACATGTAAATGTGATGGCAATGTGTGTGTATCTATGAAGGCAACAGGTAAATGTGATGGCACTGTGTGTGTATCTATGAAGGCAACAGGTAAATGTGATGGCACTGTGTGTGTATCTATGGAGGCAACAGGTAAATGTGATGGCACTGTGTGTGTATCTATGAAGGCAACAGGTAAATGTGATGGCACTGTGTGTGTATCTATGGAGGCAACAGGTAAATGTGATGGCAATGTGTGTGTATCTATGAAGGCAACAGGTAAATGTGATAGCACTGTGTGTGTATCTATGGAGGCAACAGGTAAATGTCATGTCACTGTGTGTGTATCTATGAAGGCAACATGTAAATGTCATGGCACTGTGTGTGTATCTATGAAGGCCTCGTGTAAAGAAGATAAGTAGGGAGTCACTTCTAATACTTATCTCACGGAGACTTTCTAAGGAAGTAGGTAACTAGATGAAATATTTATAAGTGGGGTCGTGTCGTTCCATATGACTTTATTTCAGGACCACAAGAATAATGCGAAGTCAATACAAGACTTTAATAGTTACAAATTGCATTACGCCAATGTCACGTGCTCATGAGCATGCGTTTGTGACAGGTGCCACCGGTGGGTCAGGATACGCTCAACTTTTCGCGAACTGTTTGATAGTGATTCACATGTTCGTGATGTACTCGGAATCGTACAATCATGTTTGGTGGAGATTTCTTATGGATATGGAAAGGCATTTGTCACTTTATTAACCAATCTGTCATGTCACACGTGCTTAGATAAAACCGTGTGTACTTGCATCCTGCAACATGCTTACCCCTTTCGCTTGGTGTCATTACTGATTTTCTGTCATTCATTCATACAATTTTCACTACTAAGCTGCGCTCAATGGAATCTGTTTTGGATTGGCGTTGAAATTTTATATTTATGATTCTTGAAAGGGTTTTGTCGCTTTTTTCTTTTTCAAATCTTGTCAGTGAATTCAACAATGTTAGTAACGCCCAATCACCTAATGAACCAGTTTCCTTCGAACCTCCTTTATATATTAGATGCTTCCTTTCAGGTGCGTATTGGCGATTTTACTTAGACATTGAGCCTTTCCTGTCATCCGTAGAAATACGGCATCCATTAATTTGACCAAAATTTCCAGATTTGTATTTTTTCACAAGAATATAAACCATTTTTTTCCGGAGAAAAGCCCATGCATGGGTGATAGTGATAAACTGTAGCATCATAAGCTAGATACATGGAGTTAAAATGTCATGCACATTCCTATGTATTGTCATGTTTCGTGTTAATATCATCAAATCTAATCTCAGTCACACGAAACAGAAACCAGCCATGAAGACTGCCGTAAACAAGTTCACAAGTTTACATACGTGTCAATGTAATAAGACACCGGGTGCTCATGACACAACCTAACCATGTTTGCAATCGTTTGAATATTAAGAAGCTTGTTGAACCACAGTCTATCAAAGTATTTTGAAATTCGCCAACAAACATTAACAAACCAAGTTTCTCTATCATAACTATCCCCAAACGAAATTTCTCTGTCACCGCGAAACCATAGATGAATCGTGCCCTACGTGACATATCAGCACAATTTATATCTAAACCTATCACTTTACAGGTGTTCGATTCTCATGAGATTCAAGTACTTTGATCTCTATCAATAGGGATTGATATTGATCAGTCATAAACAACAGACTTAATTACAAACCTATAACCGCAGATACGATTCGGGAAACTACATCAGCTATTGTTCATTATTATACCATTCAATAGTGGATGAAAATAGCGTTGACTAAATCAAAGAATACATAATAGGGATTATACATTGTAATGAAACCCAGACGCTAACAGTAAGTAAATATGTCCTGCTGCTTACTGCAGTCGCTGAGTCTCGCCGTGGGGCTGTCAGCGGCTTATGGTAGCTATACCCTTTGGCATATGTTGTAAACCGAGTGTTTGTTGATAGGAAAGAGAACAAGACGCATCTAATAATGGTATACAATGTTGTACAAAGCGCTTAATCATTACCCTTTCCATATTCATAAGAAATCTGCCAAAAAAAAGAGTCGATTGTACGATTCCGACTATATCATGAGCATGTGGTTGTGAACACATATCAAATAGTGATGAAATGTTCGCGAAATGTTGAGCGTATCCTGCTTCACCGTTGGTACCCGTCATAAACACATACAAAGTCATGTCAATTGTTCACCCGAAAAATCACTACACATAATTATGGTATAAGTCAAAATAGGGAATTGCATCGGACACCATTCTTGTCTCTGACGCGTCAAATGTGGAAATGTCCTCCACATGTCGACGATAAAACCTTTTGAAAGCTTTACGGAGGCCATGAACTTCACTTCGGAACAAGAATTGTATGGCGCTCTATGAAATCTTGGTAGAAGAGCATGTTCGATTGCACGTCAAAAAATGTTAAATGTAGACACCAAGGGCTCGATCTGAAGGAAGATTACTCGACATATGGGTCACGTCTGGCCCAGTCGTCTAAGGTGCCGCGATTCGCTGTGCAGAGTTGCGTCCCTTGGGCACGCCAGAAACCTATGATCGTGGGTTCGAATCCTGGTTCGCTCCGATTATGTTTCTAGGTTTGTCAGCACCATACCCGTGCTCGTGGGTTTCACCGAAGAGGTAAACGTCTGAGACCTGCATAACTTCGGGCTTTCCTCCCACATTAAGCTGACAGGCCGTGATATAACTGGAATACTGTTAAAAGCTTGTCATACAGTCTTGAGGAGAGTGTTCTATCACTTTACTCCAGTTTTCTAGAGTGCCCAAATATGTAGTTTATTAAGATATCATATTATTTTGTTCGCCCATTTTCTTTCGACAGGTGAACGAATATTAATATTTCTTGGCATTGGCAATTATACATCCTTCGATCCCTTACAGGGAACAACACGAGACAGGATGTACACGTGTGAGCAGTTTAAACCATTGATGAGATCTTCTGTCCCTATTCGTATTTTAACAAGACGTCCTTTCGTTACCTTTCAAATAGAACTCAACAGCAAGCTAATTTGTCATTCGTCGTAACGTATTTTTGTTTCCTGTGTGATTCAGTGCGCATCATTAAAAAACAGCCTGTCATATTAAAAAAATCCCATTCTCCCCAAACGGACATTTTCGACGGATGCCAGACATTCTAAGTTACTATTTTTGGTAACAGAACAGCTCTGACATTTCGTCGTGCTGCTATAGTACCGAGAGACGGGCCTTATTATTTCATGTCAACTGATGCATCTGCCCCCAGAGTAACCACGCTCTAATCCTGTGCTTGTGACATGTCTTCGCTCAGTTGATGGGGAAAAGTCCATGTCAACGTCAGTCCCAAAGGAACAGTAAAACGTCAAAAACACAACCCATTATTTCAACTGGCAGGACATAGCTATATATAAATATAAAACGTCAACGTTAGATTATAATCAGTCTCAGATTCCATTGGGCGTAAAAGGCAAAGTAGCGGTGAAAATGATTAAATGGATCACTGATAAATTAGTGATGACACCGGGTGTTCGCAAAAAGGGTAAGCATAAACCTATTTCAAACTAACTCAAGGATAAGCATAGTCATTAGAGCTGCAAATAGTCATTGCATTGTATATCATTCGTGTATGGTGCATATTGTGCCACTTCCTTTTTCGTTGTGTTTCATGCACAGAATGACGGTTTTGAATACCGCTTATTTGGTATTGACGTTTATGCTAATGCATTAATGAAAGGGATTTGTGTACATCTTATGATTATTCATATAAGGCAACGCAATTGGGAGCATAAAAGATCAGAACAAAATGATTGCTGTATGTATTTGCCTTGGTAGAGATCAACAGTATTCTTGGATTTTGGAGAAGAAAACGATTACCGAATTTGGCCTGAGTTGCCCTCGTGCGTTATAGGAAATAACGGAAATATATTCATTATGTTTTTCTTTCTGTAGCATTCGCCGAACATGTGATCTATGGCGTTGTCTCAACCAAACTGCTTGTGGGTAAATGCCAAACCAATAAATTTGATGACGTCAGCACATTCTAAAGTGGCATCACTGTTATTATTCACAGCCCCATATATAACCCAAATAGGACCTAAACGATAGTAATATTATGTACAAACATCCCGGGGGATTTAAATAGCCTTTTAACGACAGTGTCTTAGACAATCACTTCAATGGACAAGGAACGCCCAATGGAACATATGTTGTCAAGGAAATCCGTCATTACTCTATATGTTGATCTGTATGATATATACTATATTGGTATGTAACCACATGTTTCTAAAACACACAAACACTTTTCATATATTGGGTCGAACTCTGATACTATTCAATGCATCTTAGCATCCAAGTAGAAGGTAATTAACACAAGGTCAACGACAGTTGATGTGATGGTTCATGGTCATTTCATGGTAATTTCTGACAATTTCTATTTCCAAGTGGCCGTGCACTTAGTCTACATACTCTAAATCAACACGTGCTCGGCGTGATAAACTTGAACAGACAGTGTGCAAACTATTGATTCGCGAAGATAAAGACCCAATTTCCTGAATTCAACATAACCATGATGGTGAACTTTTAAGTGGAGAAGGCAAAGTGGATTAAGTGTTGTACTGAGTAGTCAAGCGTCTAAGAGCCTTATCTATGAGGTTAATGGTTCTTCGAGTTCGAGGGGGGTAACTTATTTGTTTGCTTTTTAACTATTCTAGAACAATTACTTCCTACCAATGTTCAATATCCGGGCGAATAATTACAGGTAGAGATGATTTGGAGATTAATCTGAACGATGGGATCTCACTTAGACAAACGTGCAAGTAGGATTAATTTGACTACAATTATAAGATATGCGAAAAAGGGCCATTTGGGACATTTAATCTTACATGTTTTATATTTAACGAATTTAACATACATTATTTCTTAAATAACACCTGTGATAAGATGGGCATGATGTAAAACCCTTTCCATACAATCATTAGAAATCTCTATTAAAAGCAAAGTTTATTGTGCGATTCCGACTATGTCACTAGTATGTGTTTTGAATCCTGCTTCATCGGTGGCACCCGTCACAAACACGTGCGAGGGGAAGTCAATTGTTCCGGAACATATAGTACAAGTCAAATGAAGACGTTGCATCAGACCTAATTTTGGTCACTGATGCGTCATATTTAAAAATGTCTTCCCCATATCTACCCTAAAAGTTCTTGAAAGCTCTACAAAAGTCTTGAATGAAACTCCGATCAAACAACTTTTGAGCAAGAGTCGTATGGCGCACTTTGAAATCTTCGTAGAAAGAGCATGATCGATGGTACCTCAAGAGTTGTAAATTGTAGACATGAAAGACATAAGAGAAAGTTTATTATTGGAAACCTTAAGTCATACTTCTTGTCATTCAGTCTTGTGGTAAGTGTGTTATCAATCTGATGAATCTTTATGCATAAATCTATACATGAAACAGATGTGTGGGTAATTCAGTGGAAGGGAATAGGTTATAAGACCATTATTAAACAAACATACGATCATCGATATACCTCAAGCTGAAGTTATACTTCTTTGCCAAATTCACCTGATTTGATTGGCAAATCAGAGCAAAATTGCATAAAAATTCATGTGTATAAAAATACAGATCTAGACCAGCAAGAAGGGGAGCACAATTGGCGACATTGGGGACGCCTACGTGTTGTCTAAATGACTTATCTCTAAATTTCACACAGATGTTATCAACAAGGAAGCCTAGCACTTACATATTGTTTTCTCAGTAAACTTCAGATGGCATTTACTTACAAGTGCTTTGCAAATTGTAAGTATCTCGAAAGATCGAGATGTGTGAGTGAGTGAGTTGGGTTTAACGCCGCTTTTAACAGTATTCCAGTTATATCGCGGCGTGACAGCTTAATGTGGGAGGAAAGCCCGAAGTGATGCAGGTCTCAGACGTTTACCACTTCGGTGAAACCCACGAGCACGGGTATGGTGTTGAGAAACCTAGAAACATAATGGGGGCGAACCGGGAATGGAACCCACAATCATAGGTTTCTGGCGTGCCCAAGGGACGCAACTCTGCATAGCGAATCGCGGCGCCTCACACAATTGCGCCACCCGTGCCACCAAAGATCGAGATGTAACTATATAGTCTATACGTTTGTCCCATGGATCAAGGAATAAAGTTTCTCGTGTCGTGTGGGGTAGCGGTGTAAAAAGATACGAACATGAAAATGACATTGACTTTTCTGACATAATTGAACGTGGTTCTTTTTTGAGATTGCGAAAATACAAGCATGTTCTTAAAGACCCACATGGTACTACTACAACTTGTCTCATATTTCCTGAATATAAAGAACGTCCTTCCTTGATTGTATTTAGCATTTTGGTCACTCTTTGAGGTATGGTAAATATATATCTGTTTGTACGGATTTCATGGAGCTTTGGAATCTAGTACACATGAGGAAAGGACACGTGTCTTCAAGTTTTAGAGTCAAGTCAAAAGTTAATAGTACTGATGTGTGGGTTTAGGCTATTTCTTTTTTCTTTCTCAGGTAACATACTGTATTATATGTGGCAATATTTGATAAATGTCAAGTATTCCGAGTTCTGTGATCAAACAATTAATGTAGTGATGTATAAGATTATGTTATTTGAGGCCTTTTCAGTAGGAATGAAAACAAACTTTATGTGCAGAGAAGTCACACTTTGTATGACCGCTGCCTGGGGCAGAATATGTTTATTCCAATTCTGTTCCTCTTTTTCAATTTGTCCGTCATACCAATGACAACACTACACGCTGACCAACTGGTTCATCTTCCCTTTTCGCCAATTTGTTGGCATATGCTACGACAGCATACATACTGATCTTAAAGTTGTGATCCCAAGTGGTACGAGGCTGCTACCGATATTTTGATCGATGATTGTTCCAGTACTGACCGCCGTCGATTATACGTTTATTTGTTAATTTCTTTCCCATTGAAAATAAATATGTTATAAGGAGATGTAGAAGGGAATATACCTCAACCACAATTACCCCTCATTTCCTAAGTCTATATGCTAAACCAAGGAGAACGTCTAATGCTTAACGTTTAACGTTCAAGGTTACAAGGCCTTTTTCGACGTTAAGAAGATAATGAAGAGATTCTGCATCAGATCGCAGACTGCATGGATACTATCCTCATATATGTCCCTTATTTGCAGTGATATGAATGAGAAAGCTGATTATAAATTCATATCAGCGATAGAAAATGGCTTATGGTCACGGGACGACTATGGATCCATTGTATGTTTCAGTAATTTCATCCGACCTAAAGTAATGATCCTCCATAATTAATAAATACTATAGGGATGTTATTTGGAATGAAAATTGGTACTTTTAGTTGTGGAATTGACAAGTGATTTTATTTGAAATTGGATAGACAACAATATGTTAAATATGTATCCAAGAACGGCACATGAATAAAACAGATTCCCCAATAAGATTTCCCAATATACGAAAGTACGTTTCTGGTTGACTGAGGGTGTTAAAAGAGCACAAGTGGAAGATCCCTGTCACAAAGAATAATTTGTATCTACAGAAACAGGCCTGTCGTGTTGCCCTGGTGCTCGTTGCTCGCAAGTTCATAACATTATGATAATTACAAAACAAAAAGTATGTGTATCAGAATATAGAAACACATGTAGATTGCATTTCATTGGCAACATAACAGATCATGAGATTAATGTGAAAACTGACATCAATAAATAGCAATGAACTAGTAAATCCATGTTTTTGATCAATAGACACAGTAAATTGTTACCTTAACGAGACCACGTCAGAGGAATAATAATTAGTAAACCCTGATTTTCTCGTTTGCAGTTGCTGTGTGACACACAAAAACAGTGGGTTTATGTTATTAGAGTGGATGATGGAGGATTAACCAATGAAGACAACGCGTGGGAGAATGGTTCGTAAAGCTGGTTATCAGAGCCACGTTGTAATCAAACGGCACCATATGTTTCCAGGAGATGCTTCCATTTGAAAATTGATAATCAATGGATCATATGTTCATGATGGACTGATCTGATGTTCAAAGGGACAGATGCCAATGGCGGAGAGAATCTGGGAACAAAGCATCGTAAGGCCTTATAATTACGACCGATACGTCATGTACCCACACAATTTGATTATCAATGAATCATACCATGTTCTGATCGGATGACAAGGCATTCATGGGAGTGTATGAAAGCTGATAATGCGCCACATGGTTATAATACAATTATGTCACGGCGTGTGGGAAGTAATCGGATCCAGACTAGACAACCCAGAGGTCGATAGCGGGGACAAAGGCCCAATGGTCACACGTACTGTCCACTCGATAGCCATTGTAATCGACTCTTAAGGTATTGGGGAAGAACTATAATCTAAGAAAAAACAAATATATGACCTTTTACATTATGCAAATATTTATCAGCTTCATATCACCACAATTCTTTAAAAAATGAGTTGCTATGATTTCATTGTAGGAGTTCGAAATAATAACAGAGAGATATCAATGTCAACGCCAGAGAATAACAAGTCTCGATCATCCAGCGAAACAGATTCCTTTTCAAACAGCAAAATAGTAGTGAAGAGTACATGGATAGATAACTGAAAATCAGTGATGACACCGGGTGGTCTTGAAAACTAGCACCAGCCACTCACACGATTTGCAAAAAAAGCTTAAGCTTAGCGACATAAGCTTAGCATGCTGCTACGCAACCATATAATGATTTCAAAATGTGCCAAACCTACCGATTTTGGTTTCTTTTTCTGGTAAGGGGGGATAACTGCCCCTGTTTGATCCATCGCCTGAATACTACTGAATACCAAGGAGGAGAGAGTTGACCGACGCTCTCCATGGTATCGTTGTCGTGGCGTTGATGGGTACATACTCCGATCGATTTCTGAAATGAATATACACAGATTGACCCCTTGCCAAATTTTGGTATTATGCAAACGGAACAGTACATGTTCGTCAAATGTTTAAAGTTTAAGGCTGGGTTTGCGAAGCGAGCACAGCGTTTCGGCTGTCGTTACTCGCATACTTTAACATAAAATTACGATTGTCCCAGCACTAAGATCGCTTTGATAATTGAGGCCCAGGCATAATATTCATGCTAAAAAATTGCTGATCAATATATCAGTTTCTGTGATAACCTTTAGGTCAGCTAAAGCAATTACACTAAACTGCTAGGCAAAAGATAGTATACACTTGAAAATTTGATTGACCCAATAATTACAAGCGTTACTAGGCTGAAAATAATCCCATACGATGAATGTAATATCGCCCATGATACACGTATCAAATACATCACCATCGCCTAGCCCTTTTTTGTTTGTTTCATGTTTAGCAACCATCAAACAAAATTGGTGTATAAATCTTTTGCCCGGCAGTTTAGATATTATAGACACGACATACGATATATGTTTCAGTTGTTCAACGTGTATATGATCACAACATATACGTAGTTTCAGAAGACAAAAGAAGGATAAAACCACCCTCCTACATTTATCACTTCAAAAAAGGAAATGAAGCCATTTTGTCAAATGTACCATGAGTAGTGTCGACAACAATGAACAACAAAGAAACTGTCACCAAATAGACACCTATTAAGGACATAAATAGACATACTATTTCAAACATAATGGTGCATTCAGGATACTGAGACAGTAACCATATCGTTTGCCTTATTGAATATACATCCCAGAAACTCATGAACCCCTCATTTTGGCATTTTTCCAGAGATATATGTGAGCCTTTTTTTGGTGACAGGTTCTTCAGGATAATGTCCTTGGGGAGACATGCAAATCTGTCGAGGGTCTTGGCACCAACTTCATCTACTTGTTCAACTGTCATTTCTAAATTGCATCTCATATTAACTAAGGTAATGACTATGGTCTGCTGACCGAAGACACAAGCAAGACATCACTGGAGGGTAAAAAAATCTGCCTGTCATCGATGTTGGGCAAAGTGACAAGCCAATGTAGCAATGGAATATATTTCAGAGAAAGATAGAGATAGGCAGCCAGTCCCCGGTATCGATTCCAGTTCTACGAAACTACAAATCCAATTTCACAGAACCTTAAACTTTAGATTCCAAAGGAGTATATTACCAGCAGTTACTTTTATGTAGATAAAGAAACGTTTCTCAAAGTGCACTTTGCATTTTAAAGAAAGGAAACTTGTTACTGGTTTGTTTCACACTGAGTTTTTCTGAAAGGATTGTACGATCAACATACGAACAGCATCACTGGGACGGTGGGGTAGCCTAGTGGTTTAAGCGTTCGCTCGACACGCCGAAGACCCGAGTTCGATTCCCCACATGGGTACCGTATGTAAAGCCCATTTCTGGTGTCCCCCGTCGTGATTTTGCTGGAATATTGCTAAAATCGTAAAACCATACTCACTCACTCACTTATACCTATGATTATCACACCTTTAGCTTCGTCGTTATCCATTTGATGGGGGTTGTCATAACGTAGCCATGTCATCTCCTTACTAGTATCCTCGTTGTTATCATACAGGTAACCCTTTTATATCATACTATGGCCTCACGCCTATCCTTGGGGTAATCATGCTATTATAATACCTCACTGTTATCATACATTAACCCATCTTAGGCTACGAGTAATCTGTTATGATCAAGTAACCCGTTTGTTTTTGATAAATAACCATGTTGTTTATCTTACCTCACTGTTATCAAGTAAACCTTTTGTTATTGATAAGTAACTATTCTGTTATCTTACCTCACTGTTATCCTAAACAAAAACCCGTTTGTTATTGATAAATAACCATGCTGAAGTCTTACCTCACTGTTGTCACCACCATTCTGTTATCTCACCTCACTTTTGTTTGTTTGTTGTTTAACGCCGCTATATTCCAGCAGCCTGACGGCGGTAAGTAAATAATCGAGTCTGGACCAGACAATCAAGTGATCCATCCACGCAATCGAGATACGCTGATATGCATCAACAAAGTCAGCGAGCGTGACCACCCGATCACGTTATATTAGTCGCCTCTTACCCGTTTGTCATTGATATATAACCATTAGTCGCCTCTTACAAGCGAGGGTTACTGAAGACCTTTTTTAACCTGGATCTTCAAGGGACTGTTACCTCACTGTTATCATCTAGTAACCTTTTTGTCATTGATATAAAACCATGCCGTTATCTTACATCACTGTTATCATCAAGTAACCCGTTTGTTATTGATAAGTCACCATGATGTTAGCTTACCACTGTGTTATCAAGTAACCCGTTTGTTATTGATAAATAACCATACTGTCATTAATATGGTCATTAAGTAATCCTTTGGTTAGAATACGATTACTTTTCCTTCATCGTACAAATAACTATGCAGTTGTCATACAAATGACTTATAGAAGTGACCTGTATCTGTAACTCATCTTTCGTAAATCAGTTAACTATTTCAGCATGACCCTTTATTAATTTACAGTCAATCCGCCTTTCCTTATTAATTAACCTTTACCCTTGGGATTTCGGGTCAACACTGGTCCCCAGCAACCTAAGTTGGTCGTATGAGGCGACTTAATGGATTGAGTGAGTGGTCAGACATGGTGACTTAGTGGATTGTGTGGTCAGACATGGTGACTTGGTGGATTGAGTGGTCACACATGGTGACTTGGTGGATTGAGTGGTCACACATGGTGACTTGGTGGATTGTGTGGTCAGACATGGTGACTTGGTGGATTGAGTGGTCAGACATTGTGACTTGGTGGATTGAGTGGTCAGACATAGTGACTTGGTGGATTGAGTGGTCACACATGGTGACTTGGTGGATTGAGTGGTCACACATGGTGACTTGGTGGATTGAGTGGGCACATATGGTGACTTGGTGGATTGTGTGGTCAGACATGGTGACTTGGTGGATTGAGTGGTCACACATGGTGACTTGGTGGATTGCATGTCATCGTGTCCCGACATGGATTGTTCTCATGAGATCAATCACTGGATTGTCTGGTCCAGACTCGAGTAATTACTGGCCTCCTTCACACAGGTGGAATATTTCTGAGTACGCCGGTGAACAACAAATAAACAAACCTTTAAAGTAGCCCTACAGATATCCAAGTGTTTTCATCATACATGTACACTGACACCTCGATAATTTGAATTCCTGGGGACCCTTGAACTATACTACTACTACTACTACTACTACTACTACTACTGGGGGCACGGGTGGCCCAGTCGTCTAAGGCGCCGCAATTCGCTGTGCAGAGTTGCGTCCCTTGGACACGCCAGAAACCTATGATTGTGGGTTCGAATCCCGGTTCGCCCCGATTATGTTTCTAGGTTTGTCAGCACCATACCCGTGCTCGTGGGTTTCGCCGAAGTGATAAACGTCCGAGACCTGCATCACTTCGGGCTTTCCTCCCACATTAAGCTGACACGCCGCGATATAACTGGAATACTGTTAAAAGCGGCGTTAAACCCAACTCACTCACTCACTACTACTACTACTACTACTACTACTCCTACTACTACTACTACTACTACTACTACTACCAAATCAGTCCACTTGTACAGCTCGAAGCGTTACATAATTATTACCCCGGTCAATGGATCAATGTGCACTTCATTTTAATGTTCATCTCCCTGGGGAGGATACAAACCAAGCTGCCGTGGACGTGTGATTATATATGTCCTTTGTTTAATATAAGCAGAGTGTAATTTGTAGTGACTTCATGTGTTCTAATAGGACTATAATGTCTCCTCGTCTTATGTTGCACAACAAGGAAGTGGAGTTCTTATTACCGAGGTCTCACTCAACCAACTTTGATTCAAATCCCAGCAAAACACTACGCGTATAAGTCCAGCTAAATCAGAGTTCTGATTTAATGAAAGTAACTCATTAGAAATTCCCGTCGTCAATCTACAAATGCCCCTGTATTTATGTACTCTGATGTAGTATTGTTTGAATGGCTTCCTGACGAGCATTCCCTGAAACCATAAACATTTGCGTTATGAATCATTTATGAAGTGCGGCATCAGGTGCTTTGTGAGACATTAGCTTGTGGACATATGTGCCACAAATGCCAGCCATACCTTCTTGTGGCTGGGGTCGGGCAATCTGGTTGTGCTGAATCTCGGCCAAGGAATGGCTGCGCCTGTAGGGGGGGATCCCCTTCCTTTGGTCCTCTCTCTGAACATAGGCTTCGGGCCCAGGGATGTATTGGGGGCTCCCGCAGGAATAACCCGACCCATAGCTTGTGCGTCTATCACGTAGTTTCTTACGCCCCAGGATGCGATGAAGGTCCTCGCCCTCTATCGTTTCGGAATCGGAGAAGTCTGAAAAACAACAGAGTGACGTAGTTGGCATGGCCGGGGGTCGTTTGTTGGCAATGAGGCATACTGCGTGTTGGGGATAATTAGATGGCTACCCGGGGGCAAGGATTCCCGGGACAATAACACACATTTTGTCCTACTGAGATGGATTAATGTGTTAGCTATTACAGTCATTTGGCATAATCACATTGTTTTGTGTTTAATCATATGTTTTTACTTCGACTTTTATTGAATAACATGTTTTGAACAAACATGTTATCTTCAAACATAACTTGTCATATCTAAACTTTGTAATTATGTATCCAGTTGCTATGTCCGTTTTAACATTGAACAATAATGTGATTCTGCGTTTAAGTTGGTTATTGGTTTACAGTTATAATCATGGATAATACGTCGCATGGTTTATATTTAGCAACTGGTTAAAATAAATGCAATGACATTGTCATCATTATTCAGCGATTTAACTTACATAAAACCATGTTAAATAAAACAAAAAGCCAGATAGGTAAAGTACGGATATTAAGAGGTTTGTACAGCTGAGTGTCGTATCTCGTAATGTTTATGACATTTCTTTCATCAAGATTAATCAATATTGATCATGGCTGACAACTGCCAGTTTCAACTGCTCTGGTAGATAAACGTGTGTTCAAGACCAACACGACTTGTTAATATGTATGCCATGAAATTAGTAACAGAATTACACTGACGTGGATTTGCACGTCGAGGAAACCCGTGACTCGTTGATTAGAACTATCTCGTGTGAATGATGACAGTTCCTAACAGCTGAGTGCTTGCCACGACCTCGGTGACGTCCAAAAACCGGGCGATACATGCTGCTGTTAATCCCTTGAGTCACACATATCAAGAAAGGATACAGACAAATGATAACCTTCACGTCAGAAAAATGTGTCTATTGAGCCCTACGTCATACTACATGGCGTTAACGAAAGAATGATTACTTGGACCATTTTGTCAAAAGAAAGGCAGATACAACCTCCAGTTCCACTGATGTCATTGTAGTTTTTTCAACCGTAAACAGGCAATCTTCAAACAATTCCTTTGAACGTTCGTGCTTGCAATTACAAATAAAACATCTATTAGATTCATGAAGTGGGATTTCTCTGTAGAGAAAATTACTTTCAACTTAAAAGACTAATCGACCCCAAGTACGAATATAATCGAACAAACAACGACCCAGGAGATGCTACAGTTTAGCATTGTGAGTTCGATATTGTGTTCCTCACAATGCACTTGAAAATCACCCACAGGCAGATGTTGTATATTGAACTGAAATCAGGGTTAGATTGGATTATCCTCTCAAATGTGTTTGCAAATGGTGTTAGAGAGTTCGAATAACATCAATCAGCTGAAACTAATTGATGTATTGATTTTACTGTATGAATAGCATCTATGTGCATTAATATGATCCATTACTACCGTCTCGACGGACTGCTATTTTTGTCTACATGGGGTATCGCTCTCGCTAGCCATCCTGGTTCACGAGTGCTAAAAGTCGACGGCTAAAGTCAGCCTGGACTCTCCCCACACATTAAGCTGTCACGCAGTTGTACAACTGAAACACTGTTGAAGCCAATCGCTCTCACACGGAGATGTGTCTTGTACTCATCTTCATCACAGCATCTTTCGATTTGTCTGTGACGTTCATGACCAGATAGAAAGCGGCGTTAGACCCAACGCACTCACTCACTCGTGACTTGATAATACTGTTTCTTCTTTAAAGTGAAACTCTTGGCCAGATGCATGACCAATCATACCCGAATCTATCTGTCTTCACATAATGGCAGTGGTGGTCCTGTTCATTAAACAATCTTTGAATCATCCACGACACTGATGACGCATAGGCCTATTGTATTATAAGTATTTATATTCAAATTGGTGAACTGCCATAGAGTTTTGTACCAAGGTTTACACGGCTGCATCCGTATCTTAAAGTAAATATATAAGAATGTTACCTATCTGTCATAGTTATATCTTTTATTCGACTGTTTAGTATCAATCTCAATGTCACCACCATACCAAAGTGTGGTCTTTTTATATCAAAGTGTTATCCTATTAGCTGAAAGTGATGTTCTATGTTAATGCCTTTAACCCTATTTCGGACGATTAATAATTCCAGGTGTGTTTTTTTCCTTTATGAATCTACCCCCTTTTCTATCGTTATGGTATTTACAAGTTGTTTTTTCAATGCATACAATGTTGAAACTATATCCCCTGAACCTATTACAGTGTGAATACCAAAGTAAATAAACAATAGCATCATACCTTAACATAAAGACGCCAACTATGCTGGGAGTCCCCAGGAAGGTTAAGCTGTAATATCTTTAGATTCGAGCGTCATCTTGTACATACGCCGTAGGGACTCTTCAGTTATAAGCATGCTTAACGTGCCCAATAATTCTATGATTCATAAACTGAAACATTATCAATATATTGAGTTCTGATTAGGGCGCAACACAAATCCTCTGAGGCGAGAGCGTCAGAAGCCACCTGTTATCAATTGACCTTTACGTATTTTGAGATCATGACGGATAACCAAAAATTGGAAATTTCTTCTGATTCTGATTTGAATAATACGTTCAAGGACGTCCTCTGTGTTGACATAGCCATACTAACCCCTTGAACGTGGCACAAACTATTTCAAACTTTACAAACGTGAAGTGTGTTACTGTGGTAATACCTACCAACTCCAAAATGACACACCTAAAATGTCATGTCAAATATTTACATACCTGTGAAGTAAATTTATGAGTTTTTACATTGAACAGTTTTAATTAGTAGCAAGTTTACGAAGAACTCATACAAAGTTAAACAAACATTTATACACATTGTAAGTGAATGTATGGACGACATCAACATAAAAGTTATTTTATGAACGTCAAGTTATACAAACCAGCAAAAGAGACGTCAGTATCATCTATCCGACTCCCATCCGAACCTTTACGACTACTTCTACTACTGGCCGATCCTCTCCGATCAGAAGGATCGGACAAAATCGACGATCTACGACTTCCAAGACTGTTCGCCGATCCTCTCCGATCTGTGTCGGAAGCAAACGAAGTCCTCCTACTGCAAAGACTGCTAGCGGATCCCCTCCTATCCGAATCCGAGGCAAAAGAAGTCCGTCTGCTACCACAGCTGCTACTTGACCCTCTGCGAAGGTCAAGGGCAAGGGCCCCCAACATCATGTGGTCCGATGCTGAAGCGTAAGACGTACGTCTGCTCCCATAATCCACGAAAATTTGGGGCACAACAAATGGTGGGTCTTCTTTACTCCTCTTCCTGATAAGTGGTCCAACAATTAAGCTCTTCTTTTCCTCTTTCTTCGGCTTTTTCTTGCATTTACCTGCAACATAATCGGCAGCTTTAAGGCAAAAGAAAACTGAACGTAATAAAAGTGACGCCGTTCGAATAATTGCGAAAAAATGGAGGTTAATCAATCGCTACCTAAACCCAGCTGACGCATGACACATTCACTGAAGGCCCCGAACGCTTCCTCTAGAAAGGAGTAATCCATGGCAGGGTGTATCGCTCCTAGTGAGTTGATGTCAGTGAGACAACATCAAAAACAACCAGTCTCATGCCGTCAAGAAATGTATGCGACCTTTCTGCCTATGACACACGTTGTCGCACCATAAACAGAGGTATATATATCTCTGTCCCCTTCATTCATAAACCGCACCACGACGCTACAGCGCACCACAAAGCACCAGAGAAGCGCTGCTCAAGCCCAGCACGACATCCCGACAGCTAGTCTTGACACTAATGCAGGCCCAACACAGTTCGCGTCGTAATCGGCAGAGGAAGCCGCTTCTTACAAATATTTCTTTATGATGATAAAACATAGGTATTTGCGTCCAATGAACGCTGACCTAAAGCCGCCCCTTCTTCACCTTGTGCAATTATAGCAAAATCGACACTGCCTGACCAATTTTGCATCGCTATTGGGGGTAGAAATTGGATACCGGTCGTGTTTAGGATAATTACCTAAAAGCTCACCTCATAATTATCTCTGCGCTTCAAGCAACAACCGGAGCAATTATTTCAGTATAAGGCGATCACACAGCCCGGCATGTCGCGAACGAGGCGGACATTTTATAGCAAAGGTAATAACATCTCTTCCCGTTGTCCCAGGAAACCAGAGTCCGTCTTTGTAAGGTATAATGGTCGTGTTGACAACTTAAATTGTCCGCCTAGACTCTCAGCTGAATTCAGTGCTAATATTTTGAAAGAATGCTTCGTAAAGGTTAAAGCTAAAAATATCCCCCTTGACCATTAAACTTGCTTTTAAAACATTATTTCCAGCCAATTCGGACAACGTGTAAGGGTATAGAGCTGAAGAAGATATCTAAACATGGTTTGGAGGAATCAGTTTGAGAATCTGAATCCATTTTCGTAGTCTGTAGTTCTGGTTTTCTTCAATGTTCTTAAAAGCATTTAGGATTGCAAGAAGTCTTCACATTCCGTGCATTTATTATCTGGTTGGTGCTTTATGGGCTCCTATCCTAACTTTCTTCATTTATCATGATTTTGTCCCTCACTTCTCTCTGGCTGATTTTTTTCGTTGTAAGAAACACGGTTTGATGAGCTGAATCAAATTAACTTATTTATGGAATATAAATGTACTTTACCAATTGTGACCCACCAGGAAAAATGGGACCTTATGGGTGCTAGGATACAATTGTGCTGGGACGTTTGACGTAAACTTTCTTCAGTGCAGATCGCCATGTGTGCGGACTGTACAGAAATATTATATTTTTCACTTGTTAGTTTATAATGTAATAAAAACATTATTTCAAAACCCTTCTACTTTCAATTCAGCAGATAGTATGTCTATAGACTGCAATTACTACATAAACAGTTATAAGCCGGTAAATGTCACGTATGTCTGTAATAAATATGAATTGAAGTTTGCTTATTGCATTTTTTGAGTTTCGAAGATACTAGATCTATAGTTTTAAAATATAATGAAAAGTCAATATGTGATTTTTCACCCATAAGGTCCCTTATCTCATGGTTGGTCACAATTATGTACATTTTCACAGTAATAAATATCCCCTGTCTACCTCAGATGGAACTGGGTATTCAGAAGATCACAAATAGATAGCGATAGTTGCTAAACTGTCCATGCACCCGTACAGTTACCAGCGCCATAGCTAGTACAGAACATGTAAATACATATTATACACCAACGTATTGCTCTGATACTTCGATCATATAACCATGAATATTGATACCTGTCAGGCCTAGCCGTGTATTCGATAAATCCTCATGCAAACGAATCATGAGGTATCCATTTAGAAAGCAATCAATATTCGTACGGGAAACGAAGCATTGAACACTCATTAACCATTTATTAACAATGAATTTTCAATATCTCAGGGCAACATTGTTTTTTGCTGACTGTATGATAATTGAAATTTCTTATACATGATCAGCAAATATATTTGACAACTTCCTGTAAAATGAATAGAATCAGGTTTTTTGTCCTTCCCTCTGAAGTCAGTACCGCTCGCGGCGTGACAACTACGTTGTTCTATGCTCTTAACAGAGGTGGAAGCATTTAGTAATGATGGCAATGAGGAGATTCCAAACCAATTAGTTTTGGCTTGGAACGCCTACGACTGGTATACACATTGAAGTGGGAACTTAGCTGTATCGCACACCTGAGCAAGGCTGGAGCGGTGATTTTATAACTATGGCGTTTCGGCTGGACATTTGTCTGATCGATATGTAATCAACGGTTGGATCATGATAATAATTATACATGTCCCAGGCGGTAACTAGGCATCACATTGTTCAGATGATGATTAACGTTATGTCACACACGTATTAACAGCTGATTGCATCACTGCTGTATTAGATATCGCATTTGTTTGGTAAAAATCTGCCGAAACAGGTTGTATTGGGCGTAAAAGGCAAAAGAGCGATGAACACGACACCAGGTGATGACGGTGATGAAGGTGATGACACTAGGTGTTCAAGGAACGGGGTAATATGTCCTTCCCTATCACTCGGCACCCACCACTCACGCAATTTACATAGAAAGTGGATCCGTGAAGATACGGGGTAGAATAGGTTTTCAGCAACCCATGCTTGTCGTAAAAAGCGACTAACGGGATCGGTTGGTCAGGCTCGCTGACTTGGTTGATGCATGTCATCGATCCCAATTGCGTGGATCGATGCTCATGACATTAATCACTGGATTGTCTGGTCCAGACTCGATAATTTACAGACCGACGTCATATAGCTGGAATATTGCTGAGTGCGGCGTTAAACAACAAACCAACCAACCAACATAGAAAGTGAGAGATGGTGTTCTGCCTGACGCCGCACAACACTACTACTGCCATAAGACGGCCTGTAAACATTCGGGTCTTGACCAGACAATCAAGTGATTGACCAGGCAATCCAGTGACAACGATGACGCATTTACTTGTTTTATTGAGACTGAAAACCATACGTTATTTCTGAATTACGTCTGCTGTGTATAAGTGCTGAGAAACGTTTAAGAAATGTTCGTTTTGCAACACAAAAATGAATTGGGACTTGTGCCATTTTAAATCAGATACTTATTCAAATCGTTAATCTATGTAAATGACGCCTCTTTATAAAATTCGAAATGTACTTTACGTAACTCATGAATACGTATTGTAATGATAGCGATGGTATCGCATCGACTGATCCACAAAAACAAACTTCACTTCAATAACGCATTTTAAAATTTGAGGAATAATACAATTTTTTTCAGTTCGATGAATAAGGCATTTTATCAGTTCGAGGAAGAATAAAAAAAATCAGTTTGATGAATATAGCTTTTCCTCAGTCCGGAGAATCTTCCGAAATAAAGTATGACAAATTGAATTGTAAATGTTACTAATATAATCATATGTGTAAATGACATAGGTAAAAAATGAATACGAAAGCCTAATTGATTCGCTAAGTGAATCTGACTGTCAAAATTGATTACTTAAATCAAAGAGCCACATTTCCCAACTCAACGCCCCTAACATTTTTCACAGTTGCATTTTGATTGATTAGAAAAAAGCGTTCCAAAGAACTTTTTATTGAAACACTAACGTGGCGATTTAAAAGAGAACAAAACGATAAGCCAATTTGTTAGAGGGTAAGAAACGCGGGCCATCTGCGAGTAATAAGCTTTTTTAATAATCTCTTCCTGCAATCGATTTCTATAATCTCTCTGAAATTAAGTTCCTTTTCGGCAACCAAACATGCCAACGATGGAGCAGAAAAACTGGCAAGGGATTCAAAGCTCCGCGATGACGTCGTTTGAAATCGTATTAAATCTGTACCGTTTTCCAAAGACATTATTGATGTTCTGGAATATAGTCAGGAAAAACCCGTAAGCCAATAAATCGAACTATAGTTAGCCATTTTACAAAACTGACGAAAGTGGAAAAAAGGTCATACTGCCTGAATTTAATTTCATATTCTTTACAAGTTTGTAATACAAAACAGATTACTGACAGCGGGATGTGTACCTTGACGTGTACCAAACTTAGCATGAAGTCATATATTCAGTGAATTTGACAGTGAGACTTAAGCACATGGAAACGAGGGCTAGCAAAGTGTTGGTATGCTCGCTTGTCACGTGTCTGAAGCCCCATAATTTAAACATCACAATGTATTTGCTCCAACTGTAGTTTATTTCTAACATTGATGATAAGGCGTGTAGCTATTTTCACTTCTCCACGCCAGTCTTTCCGTTTACAGATTAAGCAGTTGGATATCGACGTTTCCATGTTTCCACACACTGATCTTGCCGAAAATAGGGTTATGTCTTCGCAAAACCTTCATGTTGGATTCGTCTCTGCCTGTTAGGTTAGGTCTTCTGTATTAACTTTGTTTATCCACAATTAGAGAGTGACTAACAAGCTACGGGGTGTTATGGATTAGCTGGGAAGCCCAAAGCCTTTTGAGACCGGTGATCGAGTAGGTCATTCAATATAAAACCTTTGGTCGTGGGATTCCCCTGAGAACGATGTGGCTTGTCAGCATCTCACCCGTGCTCGTAAAGTGGCATTGTTTACGATTTGAACGTTCACGTGTCTCCCTCTCCTGTGACACCCACAGAAATACTGTTGAACCCAACTCTCAGTGAGTGAGTGAGTGAGTATGGTTTTACGCCGCCTTTGGCAACATTCAAGCAATATTTCGGCGGGGCCAACTCCCAGTCTTACTGTTGTGTTACGAATGATATTACGGCAACCTCTAGTTATTGTGGTCAATTTCTGACGTCATGAACAATTAATGACGTCTTTCCCATTGGTTTCTACAGTGCAAAAATATGACGTTATCTTCCTAAAGCGGACCAGTCGTGAAGTATCTAACTCGATGTTTTTACCTCGTGAGTGGGTCTATTTATTATATCGTTTGTACACTATTTTCGAACGACACCTATTTTAGAACAGCCATTTTGACAGTGGTTTTGTCGCGTTATAACGAGAGGTGGGATGTCAACAAGGCTGTCGCCTTGGGAGTGCACATGTACGGCCTTTCAACATTGAAGTGTGAATTACTGTTCACCTGTCAGAACAATCCGTCGCCATTCTGAATTTTCGTGCACGTACCATGATGAAAAGGAAGAGTGGAATAGTTTGAACATTATAATTTGACAAAAATTCATATTTAGTGACTAGGTTTCAAACTTTCAAACCAATCAGGTGTTCGAAATAGGTGACGTCACTCTCGTGCAGCGGAAGTTTACAGACAAGTCAATGGAGGTCACCTCTTTTATCGAGGATTGCTTTTCTTTCGGAATTGAGCTGAATTCTATTGTTGAAGACATCACCTACTGGTGTAAAGCATAATTTGAGTTTGGATTTGCTCATCCCTCGAATTATCAGCGAAGCCACCTTAACTGTTCGAAAATAGGGTGCGTCAGGATATATTATTTACGTTCTTTATATGTTATCTAACACTGATTGTATGTAGCTCTCGCCTCCAACAAGTGGAACAGATGGAAGAAGGATGGTTCTATTCCTCACTGAACGTCCTACCACTCTTGATCACTGGTTGTAACGCTCTTACTTTATTGTAACGCTATCAATGCTTAGGTTAAGCCTGCAAACAATACAGGATACACTCACCTTTTCGCGAACACCTGGGATTATAACTATTTGATAGTGATATATAAAAACAACCTCATGATATAGTCGGAATCGGACAATCAACTCTGCTTTATGCAGAGATTTCTATTGGATATGGTAAGGGTTTTGTCGCATGTTCTGACATGTTCTTGTTTTTGTTTTGACAGTGAGTCTTAAGCACATAGAAACGAGGGCTACCAAAGTGTTGGTATGCTCGCTTGTCACGTGTCTGAAGCCCCATAATTTAAACCTACAATGCCATTTTAGAAAGTGCTCGAATGTAACAAATGTTATATTTTGGATAACACTTTCTTAGTAAAGTGCAGATTCTCGTACTTTTTGGGTTGAGTCCCATCTGAGATTTGAACCCACGCTCACAGAGTGAGGCATCTTATCGCCAGCACACAAAGTCAGCGACCACTTAGGTGAAACCCACGAGCGCGTGTATGTTGCTGACAAACCTAGAAACATAATCGGGGCGAACCGGGATTCGAACCCACAATCTTAGGGTTCTGGCGTGCCCAAGAGACGCAACTCTGCACAGCGACTTGTGGCGCCTTAGACGACTGGGCCACGGGTGCCCCCTATAACATAGGGACAGAGCTACATGTATTATAAGATAATACGAGTAAAGCTACACATGAACAGATTAATTCATTGGTATATTCTCGATGTACATTAGATAAGGTTGTTAATAACACAACGAGTCCTAATAAGTAACCAATACATCAGGAGTACTTCTGTGAGGCGTCAGGCAACAAACGAACACCTGGTGTCATCACTAATTGACAACGCTATTTGCCTTTTACGCCGGCGGATAATAGAGAATGGTTATTCTCTGGCGATTTATATTTACAACTGAACAGCTACAGCGAGTATTACCAGAGCGACGGGTATGGCATATGACAGCGAGAGGCAAAGTTTTATCGACGAACGTGTACTTATTTGACATGAAAAGACCGAAATGGTATTGTAATTTTATATTTTATCAAATACCATTCTGAATCGGTAATTATGCTGATAAGTTTTGAAAATTAGATTACTATTTGGCAGTTTTAGGGCGCCTCACACCGAAGGATCCGACACAATGTGTTTTTATGTAAAGGACGACCTAATAAGGAATCAGTCGGCTAGGATTTGAACATCTAATACTCATAGCTCACGATACCGATCACGGGATTGTCTGGTCCAGATGTGATTGTTTACACGCAGCTGTCGTATGGCAGGAGTACTGAGTGCGGCGTTAGGCAAAACAACAGACACGTTTGTTATGAAATTATGTGAGTTCCGGAGGCTACCGGTAGAAGATTACTTGCTTGCCCATTTCGCGAACAACTGGTAACAGGTGAGACTGATTAATCTCTTACGATGACGTTTTGAATTTAATACATTCTCCAACGTAACAGAATTACTATATGTATTAGAATAGTTTGATTAATTCTCATTTATCTATGGAACGTGTTATATCTTTTAAAAAGGTTCCGATTCTTTCTGTTTAAATCCTTGTACCTGTATAGTAAATATAATATAACTTCAGTCACGTGTTATCAAGAGGTCTAACATGCCGCAATTCAACCCTTGTCAGTCTGTCAGGATCCGCTGATCGTTGATCGCCCCGATTATGACCATTGAGATATTCTCTTTGAAGATAAATAGGCACCGTGATGATTATATACATTTAACCCCTTTGTTTAACAAGGACTATCTTTAAACGTCTTTTGGTATGACGCGCCCGGGGCCGCACCCCGGTCCTTCCGCTCTCCGGGCAGACGCTCTGCCACTACACCACGGAGGCGGTCAACTATTACATAGTGATGATACTAAGTTTTCGCAAAAAATATGAGGTATCCCTTACCACTGGTGGCAACGGCCACAAACACACTGAATTATATATGACCATACCAATTTGATAATATTAAACCACACCCCCAAAGAACAACCAGTCTTGATTGTCTACCCAAACAGATTTCAATGGGCGTAAAAAGGCAAAAGAGCGGGGGGAAATGTAGGAATAGATCACTGAAAATCAGTGATGAAACCGGGTGTTCGAAATAGTAAAATCTGAATTCTTTACATTTATCAGATTTCTATTAACAATGGCTTTATTCATTCCATGTGTCGTTTCATATATCCCAACTGTCCTCCGTATGTTTATGACCGTATATGAAGTTGATATTGGTTACCAATAGTAACCGGGCTAGCAATACTCCATTATTCCTTTGTTATGAAGTGCCATTGTCCTTTCAGTCTGAGCACTCTCTTCCCAAATGAAGCCTACAGAGGCAACAAAACACCAAGACTGTAGCACAGTAGTCTAGTTGGGAAACATGACGTTTTCAGTTTCTATGGCATAACTGGGCCAAATATTGCAAATGAAAAAACGATAAATTGCTTGAAGTGTTATATCAAAGATGAATATTATAGAACAGTTACTGATGAATCTTGAAGCGGTATATTAAAGGGCAATGTAAAATAATAGAAACTACCATTAAACGTTAATAAATGCTAATATGGGATGAAAGCAGACTGCTGCCAATCAACAAGAAAACAGGGAGAGCGCATTTGCTTATTGTTTGAAATGATTGTTCCTTGTGATATAACGGAGGCAAGACGTAACGTCCATACAATCGTGACATAAACAGGAATTAAAACGGGATTTTTGTACAGAATAAACATCAAATATATTGATCACCCTAAAATACAATAGTTCAAATGCATATTTAAATGCCATTTTACAAATTTGTGAGACTTGATATACACTCATCAAAGAAACGCACAGGTGGTATATTAGTGAATGTATTGTACCTTATAAATTCGATATATTTAATTTGATATCATAGATACAAATATGAAATTTTGGAGCTCGATAGTCACATGTTGTACAGAGGCATTGAAACCTGTTCATTGTCATGTCACATAAGGCCACAAGGTTGCGCTGAACTCAGTATCTCGTGTGACCGCCCGGGCAGCATCACGGTTCTGCATCTCCTCGGCACTGACTGGATAAGTGTACGAATTCTGTCCTGCGGAATTCTGCGCCATAACGCTTGTAACGCGTTGGCCAGTTGTGGGAGTGTCTGCGGCGTGTTCTGACGTTGACGTACACGTCGATCGAGTTCATCCCAGAGGTATTCGATTAGTTGAGATCTGGAGATATCGACGGCCAGGGCATGACGTTGATGTTGACAATATGAAGGTAGTCTACCGTGACTCGAGCTGTGTGCGATGGAGCGTTGTCCTGTTGAAACAGCTGCCTCTGGCGGACAATGATTGGAAGATGGTGAGGTTGAAGCATTTGATTCATGTAGCGATTTGCTGTCAAATTTCCCTGAAACACAACCGAGTCAGATCTCGTGGTGTTGGATATGGCTCCCTACACCATGACACTACCGCCAACGAAATTGTCGAATTCACGTACACAATGTGGGGCAAAACGCTCATTTCGACGACGATAAACACGTTGTGTTCCATCTCGCCGGTGAAGAAGAAATCGTGATTTATCGCTAAACCACACTTGTCTCCAATTTCTCAAATTCCAAGGCTGTAAGGTATGGCACCAACGCAAGCGTCGGTGTCGATGGATCTGTTGCTATACAGGGCCGATAACTGGTCTTCTGGCCGGATTCCGGCCTCGTGAAAATGGTTCCTGGCAGTCTGGCATTTTTGAACTTGTTGGCAATTGAATGACAAATTATTGGCTTGTGAATGCCTTCTTATAGCCACTACCACGAGTTACGAATGCCATAACTTGCACCTGCATTTTGCTTCACTGTTTTCCTCCAGGACATTTTTGAACAAGTGTGAAAACAATGCCGCTTAAGACATTGCAAATCGACATTGGCTGCGTTTGACGCACCGTGTGGCGAATATCAGGCCGCCGACTTTTTCCAATAACATATATCCAATTTATATACCGGATCTTTTGTGTAGTCAGGTTCAATGAGTTACATACTACCTGTGCGTTTCTTTTTTTTTAAGAGTGTACGCCAAAATTTGAAAGAAAGGTGTTTTCACGTTACTAAATATGTGTATGATTGGCGTTTAATTATCACAAGGACTACTTATAAACAAACTAAACAAAGGAACTGGTTGCATCACAGAATATGTGCTTCAAGCGTAATTCTGAATACGACTCACAAAACAACACTGGACTGTTATTTCCAGCAACATTCTTGCGTCCCCGTTAAGCTAATTCTATTTACCAGAAGACATCCAACCTTTTCATGTCGAGCACAGACAAAGGCGGCCTTTTATGAAAGAGAAAATGTACAGTGTACTGATTCCGGATCAAAAGATGAGCACGAAGAAGGCTATTACACCGAATAATGGCCAGCAGACAAACGTAATTGTAGTACAGAGACAGAGCGACAGTCACAGAATAGGCAAAAATACCAACTATGATCAAAGTTCTTGTGTGATGTCATCCTCAAAGTCAGCCTCAAAGTAAGGGATGTCTGGAGAAAGCTATTTAAATGCTTTAAAATGTTATAGAAGATAATCTAATTTTAAGCCGTAATTATATTCACGATTTCTGATTTTTTATCATGACTGACGAACTCAAGCTACATGCTAAAACCATTAATACTGATAAACATGTTCCAGGTGGAGTCTGTGATGGTCTAATTGATGCCTTCTGTAACTGTTCTCATGTCCTTGTTGTACGCTGATGGCAGTCTTCACAGTCACACTTATTGCATTAGGCCACGCAACGATCAAATAAACCCTACGGTGCGGAGAATGAGAGAAGGGGAGAGGACTGATAGATGGGAAAAGGAACAAAGAAAGGGAGAGTGGAAGTGATATCGGTATCGGTTATAGCTAAAGTAATGACTATGTCGATTGACCTCTTTTGTATTGCAAGACATGATCTCGCAAGACTGCGCGTCTATTTGGTCCTTGTGTAAAACAGGACAGCTTTGTTGGTCAATAAGAGGGGATTCATCACAACCTAAGTTCCAAATGCTCGTGAAATTAGGTGTCGTAAGCTACGTTTCCCTTTATTCAGATAGGCGGGCTATACAGGAAGACGACATCGGTTCGTGCATAGATGGTATCACTGATGAGGAGATTCTACTCGAGTCAACGATCAGGGGGTATTATCGGTACTGATGGAAAGACGCGAGACAAGACCACGCAATGGCCGGCATGCACAACGCGTCCGTTAAGTGGGAGATATACAAGGTATTTATGGTTCTTTGGAACATTTCTAATGATATAGGTTCTCGAACTTCATTTAAGCAGTTGAATAACCACGTGTTTTTTTTAATATGTGTTTATTTTCATGTGCATATTCCGATAATGTTCAGTTTCTGTTTTATATGCACGATGCATTAATCCAGATTCATCACATTGCTACGTTGCTACGTTGTTTATTTCGAAAAATAAATGTAGTACCAAACATCATATTCTGCTTGTCTCGAACTCACTGCCTCGACATATATCCGATGACCCTAAGATCTTTACGAAGTTTCTCTGTATTGAAATAGGATAGGCTTTCCTAAAAGAATGTTCAAATAAGTAAATTTTCACTTGGCAATTTTGTACATTATTAAAACAAACATCTAAAACCGTATTGAATATTGAATGTGATATATGGCTATTATTACTTATATCAATACCACATTGTATACTCATATGGAAGCAAGGGTTGCCCAATCGAGTTGTGGAGTTTGTCCCTTGCGCGAGAACCCTGTGGATGTGGGTTAGAATCCAGTGGTTCTAATTTGGTCAGCACCATACCTGCGCTTGTATGTTTCCTCTCCGTGGTAAATGTCTAAGCCTTGCATCACATCAAGCTGACACTCCGGTTATAAATGGTATACTGTCATATAATTTTCCTCGCGACTGTGCTTTTTATTCTCTTTAGAGTCAGTTTCGTCAGATATTCGAGACGGTCTTGACGTTTGAAGAAAACCAGACTCACTAATTCTGGATCATTTACTCACGAATGCTTTATTCACGTCAAGTTCCTTATTGACGACAATACAACGTTTTGATAGAACAACTTACCACTTCATCGGACGAATCACAAATGGATCTATTGTCGCTAAATGTTGTCAATACACGTGATTGAATAGGTTATGAATAGGAATGCTTTCATTCCGTCACATACATCAATACAATGAAGTAGATTATAATGGTTGACTTAAGAACCGCGGCAGATATCAAGAAGGCGTACCATTTCAAAAATCCAAGATGCGAGTAACAATCAAAAGTGAGGAATCTGTAGTGATGTTTATTTAACAGTTAATGATTCAAAAAAAATACATGTAGCAAAGGCTAATAATGAACTTTAGAAGTATTATACTTTAACGTGCTTTCGATATTATTATTTCGAAGTTTTGAAAAACGCCAATGCCTTAAATTGGAATGTGTGTACCTGTTTCTCTTCACAAGAATGGGAAGACATTCTAACAGAAAGGAAGTTCAAAAACCAACACTTATAAATCATTCCAAATTACAGTGATTACACAATCTCAAAGTGTGGCAAATCTCAAGAATAATTGAAAACTGTATCCTCGGGCCATCAGGAAATAGTGAATAGAAAATGATCAACGTGTCATTACCAGACGTGTACGCATCGTACTTCCCATTTTAAATATCAAACATTTTGAATTTCCAATGTAACATTATTACCAAATGCCTTTCATTTCTTTCAATTTGATTAAATACCTATTCAACTTCTGAAATGGCAGATGATAAATTGATACTGAATTACATGGGCGTTCTTTTTTTAAATGAATTAGTTCATATGTATATTTTTTGTGAGTGATTTTGTGTGTGGGTATTATCTGGTTGGATAAAGGCAGTGCGGTTGTTTTTACATTTTCAGGCTTCGTTACCAGGAATAATGATGGGGGCTAGGGTAAGGTTAGGTTGTCTAAGGAGCTGCATTACAGTGTGCAAAGTTGCGTCTTTGACGTGGGTTTGAATCCATGATTCGTTTGTCAGCACCATACCCGTGCTAGTGAGCTTCAGCAAAGTGGAGAACGTGTAAGACCTGCATCACTTTGGACTTCCTCCCAAACAAATTGACACGCAATGATACAACAATTTCTTTTAAATTTAAGTGATCGTCATCCCCTAAGCGCCCCGCCTTTCTGTAATTTCCATGTTTATGCGATAAGTTAAACGTAATAATAACTAGTTAAATGGTTACCTCAGTAACCAATTTCAAAAAGTAAAATAAGATACGTAGCCTTGACTACAATGCGATAAACGCACCCGCGTTCCCTTTCACAGCTTCATCAACTAACATTAGTCAACAACTGAATCACGACTCCACAGCTCCATGGCTTCATTTCACAAACGATACTTGTGCTACGCTCCGACAAAGTTATGTGTCGAGTCTTGACGCCAAATAATCTCCAAATTCTTCGTTAAGAGGTCGCCATCGAGTGTTCATTTTAAGCGCTGCTTATTTAACGACGAGGTTTACGTTCTCGTGCTTCTCTTTAGCGTCATGGAGGTTATGTGAGATAAAATGGACTCTAACGTCGCGTTATATTTCCAGTCACGATTTTCCCGCTTATGTATCGACGTGCATGCGCGCGCGTGTGTGGCTGCTTGTACTAGCTCGGATCAATGTCCACTGAGATACCATGCCGCAGTTTAACATGACTACCCCACTCAGATACAATGTGCTGACTTCGAGGCGACCAGTCTTTGTTTTAGCCCCTTAATGCCGAGCGCCAGGCAGAGTACCACCAAGTACAATCTTTTAACGTCTTTAGGTATGACGCGAACTGGGATTGAACCACCGACTTTCCCCTGTTCGGGCTGACGCTCCATCCACTAGATCACCGATGCGGTCGAGCGTCATGGGGGGTTTCTGGACATAAGTTATCATTGATGGTGATAACACAACCGTCGTGTGCAGAATGGAGTTTCCATTGTGACTTGTTAGGTCACGTGTTACTTTAGATCTTTCAGTCTTTGAGTGTCGGTCTATAACTTCCTTTACGTAGATGTATTGGAACTACAAACTGGAAAGTCATAGCGTGGAATAGATCGTTTTTGGAACAGGGACCAAGTCTTCATTCATAAAACCGAACTTGGGGTTGTGTCCATGTCACGACAGACTTACGACCGCATGTAGAACGGAGCTTGCTTTTTTGATAATGTTACAAATGGAATCCGACATATGTTGGTCTTACCATACATCTTCCTAATGGCTCGCTTGACGCTCCGGTCCCAGAAGCTTCGAGTTCTACAAGAAGGATATCTCCAACACAGGAAGACGATGACGGAGGTGATGACCACCACGCTGACGCCGCCCATGATGATCCCGGCAACCTCCTCAGAGGGAACTGCAACAATACAAACACATCGTACACTTACACGTCGAGTTTGAAAGGCCATTGCTATTGAAAGGCCATTATCTGGTAAGCCTTTTCATCCATGTAATAATAATGATAATGATAATGATGATAACACTACTACTACTACTACTACTACTACTACTACTACTACTACTACTACTACTACTACCACCACCACTACTACAACTACTACTACTACTCGTGTTCATATTTTCTGGAAAGTTCTTGGCTGGTTCTATTCGACAGCTTTCCTTGGAGGAGTCCCATTCGCGGTCTGGGCTGCGAGGGGGCAAGGGCCCAGAACTTATGATGAGCTTAACCAGTTTGCAGCTTACTGTACCAGGATCAACATTTCACACTAGTGAAATAACACCTTATATCGGAACTACTTTCAGCCTGCCCCAGTAACACTGCCCAAAATTGGCTATTTGACCTAAATGGTACAGACAAACCAAGAGGAAGCTGGGATTTGAACCTCGATCAGTTGATGCTGGCACGACCAATGCCCGCAACTCTAAGCTGCGAATTCCGGCGTCTCAGACAAATGAGCTAACAATAACTGTCGTTTTTTCATTTATATCCATGTAAACCACTATCTCCTTCAACAAAGCTCTTTCAGATTATTTGTTCAACGTTAACCTTAAAAACAAGGTCAGCTCCATTTACGTTTTCAGACAAAACAAACAAATTAAGATGTAGAAGATAAATATGGTTTATCATCAAATCAGACTGCAAAGAAAGACTCTTAATAACAAATGACGACACACTTGATGACACGTTCTAAACATATCAGAAACGTATGCATGGCTTGTGATCCCCTGGGGGTGTTGATAGGGGACCAAATCCAAGGTTAAAGTACAACGTTGATTACATCAAAATACATGACTGTTGTGCCTCAGGCGATATCATCATTGGGATAATAACACAGGGCAGATGTTGTGCTGGTCTCATGCTGTGAGAACAATGGAGTGCATTCATTCAACAGATATCAATCTGGGTCAGGATTCATTGATATATCAGTGTTGATGTGAAGTCGTGTTGATACCTGACATATGGCATGTGTCGAAGGGTCACTTGTGTGTTTTATAACTGATTTGAAAGTAAATTTAGGTAAATGCTGTTTTAAATATATTTCAGTTATATGATCTTCAGCTTCTTGTGGGGTGAGGGGCGGTGGGGAGTCTGGTGGTTCAAGCATTCGCTCGTCACACCAAAGACCCGGGTTCGATTCCCGACATGGGTACAAAATGTGAAACCCATTTCTGGTGTCCCCGCCGTGATAAAAAACAAGGACTGGTCGGCTCGGAGTCCGTATACTGTGTCTGAGTGCTGTACTCATGTTAAACTACGGCATGGTATCTCAGTGAGTTAACACTGTAAAATCGGCATCAGTCCGGACTAGTACAAGCAGCCACACACACACACATACATACATACACGTCGCTGTATAAGTGCAATAATCTTGGACACGACGATAAACCCAATTTCACCTCACCTCACTGTGTTCCTTTCTGGGTGAGGCAACGGCTTTCTGTCATTAAAACTGTCATATTATTGAAATATTGTTCAAAACGGCGTTAAACCCAACTGAAAATAAACTGATAGTTTATCTTACACATTTAAAGTGGAAGATGAAAAAACCTCGTTCCACATGTATATAGGCCAAAAAGTGTTTAAATAAAACTCCAATATTATCACTTCCGCTATCGTGTTTATGCAACGCTGCACCATGTAACCTCCATTGAGTATAAGAAAAATACCCGAGGCACATCTCAATCCCCCAAATATGCGTGCACAAGCTCTTTAAGGTATAACTAGGGTATAACTGGTCCATTATCTTGATCAACGTGTCGTTGAGTTGCCACCTGTCATTGTCTACAGTGACGTATGACAATATGATATCAATATATTACTGTCCCATCATTTAAGCTGACACTGTGTCGTTTATCTCAGACGACATTCTTTTAGAAAAAACTTGACGCGTGTCTACAAACGTTTTGGGTTATAACACCAACCATAGCTTACATTATTTTACCTATAGGAACCATTTGAGCTCATTACTGTCAGTTATGTCCTATATGAACAAATAAAGAACAGGATCCCGACCCGTGAAATTCGGTGTAGAATAGGTTTTCAGCAACCCATGCTTGCCGTGAAAGGCGACTATGCTTGTCGTAAGAGGCGACTAACGGGATCGGGTGGTCAGGCTCGCTGACTTGGTTGATGCATGTCATCGATCCCAATTGCGTGGTTCGATGCTCATGATATCAATCACTGATTTACAGACCGCCGTCATATGGAATATTGCTGAGTGTGGCTTTAAACAACAAACCAACCAACCAGCCTACAAAAAATCCCAAAGTTTTCATTTAATCCAGGGTTTTGCTTGAATGCAATGAATAAGTCCTATTGAGTCCATCGTTATGCCTGCATGTGAAAAGCAAAATATCAAGAGCAAGTGCCTCTCGCCTTCAACAGCGTATAATGGGTTATGTTTATGCCTGCAATTACCAGGTCATCGTGTGTCATACACATTGAACTATTACTGTAGACTGACCTAAGGTTACACTGCAGTGTTCAAACATGCATAAATTTGTTACAACAACATCGATTCCTATCATTAAGTACTGGCTATGACGACAGGAACACTTGTGCAGGTATTTAGTCTGACACGTAAAACCTAATTAACTCGAAATACTGGGCTATCGAACATATTCGAGTGACCCGTTGTTCGAGACAAGCAGGTTGCCAGTGTCAGACCGTCTGGATTTTGTTGGGACTATGAAGTAACATCGTCTTAATTGTCTATGATATATGAGGTTAAAAGAGTTCGAGTTAGCGATGTTTCAATCTACAGGGTAAAGTGCACTGTTTTACATGTAGGCTGATGTTGTTTGATGTTAGAAAAAGATTTACATATCTGAAACGTAGTTATATTTATTTCATGGTGTCTTTATTACACTAAAACATGCGACGTGAAAGTACATAAACATATACAGTACATTGTTTGCTATATTGTGTGCGATATGAACCAAATTGGTGTTTTTGTGGTACATTGTATTTAATTGGCAATGGACTGAACCAATAACTGTGATCAAAAACTTTGCCTTTGCATGTGTTTGTGACGGGTGCCATCTGTGAGGCAGGATACGCTCACCTTTTCGCGAACACCTGGTATCATTATTTGATAGTGATTCATAACCACATGCTCATGATATTGTCGGAATCGAACAATCGATTCTGCTTTATGCAGAGATTTCTATTGGATAAGGACAGGGTTTTGTCGCTTTGTGAATCATGAATCACAGTCAGGAGGCGGCAGTATGTAGTGCATGCTTAATCATCGTCGTCATCCTCCTCCTCACCATCCACATCATCATCATCAGCAGCAGCAGCAGCAGCAGCAGCCCGTATATATGTGGACGTAATGGACGTAATGGACTTTCCATGAAATATTTTGTGAAAATAAATGTTCTTCAGAAAGCAGGACGGCATGTCATGTCAGAACAACGCAGGCTTTCCTATTGTGTATCCATAACACCACCAGATGAATAAATAAAACATTTTCAATCTTCCCATAAGGAGACAATATCTTACTAATACTTTCTGTGACGCTGATTATAATTCAAATATATTGTGTATTAAACACATGCACTAGAAACCGAAGCTGTGAATCTATTCTGGTAGCTTTGAAGTTCTGCACTTTATATCAATTCAATCGGATGTTTACCTACGTTAATCCAGCCTCCATACATATAATGAGTGTAAAAGTAGAAATGACAAAACGTCATCATTTATACCACTGACTAAAACTACCCACATAATCCGGAAACTGATAGCAAATAACATTTCATCATGACGGTTATATTTTCATTCATTTTCATCAGTGAGTCCACGAAACATCAAAGATCGCCAACTCGTGCCTCAAACACGGTAACAACTCGTTCCTAGACTGTTTGAATTTCTGACATGGATTAGGTGCTATTCAATTTTCAGATGCTATTTTCGTGAGAACAAACAATGGATAAAGCCGATCGATCCCATCGAAAACTGGTTACTTTGTGAGAGTGTACTGCAGACCATGGATTATATCGTGGTCCCAAGCACACCCGTGATTGGACGCCGTGTAGAGATCTAAGCCGCTACAAGCCCTGACTATGATGTATTTAGTTGTCAGAAGCTCTATACGACGGAGAATTATACACTATTAAAAGCCCCGTTGACGAGGGATGATAAATCGCCGCTCAGAAAGGTTCATAATTGCTCACCTGAAGCCAAACAGAGGTATTGGAAGTGTGTAAAAAGGTTTGATGAATAGTCACAAAATGCGTAATGGTGAGATTGTAAATGCTCTCTTACGACCTGAAACCATTAGCTTCTTCTGGTGTGAATATTATCATGGCACTGGCGTGAACTTTCGTTAACACCCTGGCCGTGTTCATGCGAATGCCCATTTTGTCCAGTGTGAGTACTTTGGAACTTAACGCAACAATTTCGTGTCATTTCAGTCTATGTTAGATAAGTCAGCTTAAAACAACAAAGGCAACAAACATGTCCGATGACTTGTACCACTACCCTGTTTTCTTCAGGTGAACAATTTACTTGCCTGGAATTTTATCGAAAAAAATACATTGTCCCCAAAAATTCTTCAGACTGTTGAAATCGTTTTTGTTTTGCTTTTGAAAATATGCCAACGTAGAAGGTTCTCCCTGGCGTCACCTGTATCGCGATGTTGACCTTCACCTACAACGGGCGTTTCGAAAAGAAAACTGGGTAGAAAATTCACCTTTTTAGCGAACGCTCAGTGTCATGAGGTTAGTTTACAATGGATCGTTGGTGTATGATTTTATTTTCTGGTAGCTGTCATTATGTTTTGGCAGTATCTGGTCATGATAAACCAGAGTGTGTTTATACTGATACTGATACTTTTTACCAGATAACGGGAAAGGCAACATTAACGTATTTGTCATTCCAATGTAGAAATACACATGTTTCTTTAAAAATATACCACCCCACAGATCACGAAACAAGAAAAAACGGATTCATATGAAACAGGCGAGAAGCAAGATGATCTACACTTCTCGAGTCTTGAACTGATAAACAAATTATTTATGATTGACCATGAGAACTCCACGACAGCGCCGGTCATATATAATGAGTGCCTAAGGGGACTCCAAATTAGCTAGCATTTACAGCCGTGGGTATTCTTAGTGGATAATAACACATCGGTCGACAGAATAAGATAGAGCAGACTGTTTCGTCTCTGTAACTGTGCCCACCACCAGATGGCGATAAAGCCAAACTACATGTAAGTATATCTAATTGTGATGACTTCTGATCTTAAAACCATAAGGATGCTTCCACGACAATATGGTCTACACGCTGACATATAACAGTCTGAGTGATTTTGATGACACAGCCCACCCTAGACCCTTAAATACGTTTTCCTGTCTGAAAGGGCCACGCGTACGAGGTTAATCTGACTTTCATTGAAGTCTGACCACACTTGGGAATGTAGGCACAGCCACTGACTTCCCCAGAAAAGCGACTCGTGTGTGTATTGATTGAATCTATATGCAGAACAGAGCTAATTATTTGCGACTTTTTAGCAGGTTTGTCATTTGCATTGTTTCTGCAGGATGTTTCGTATCCGCATTGTACGTGGCGACAACACGTGCTGGAAATTAATGAATTTTTTACCATGAACAAATACTGTTTTTACACCAAAGGCGAAAATGGTTTCTAAAATCATCATTTAATTTCCGGAGTTTAGTGGCTCTTGCTGGTGTTCAAATAAGGATGCTGATTTGACATGTTTGCACTTTACTACAGATTGTTTGTTTTGACGGCGTTAAATGGTGTGTACATGTAGTAGTACATTTGCCGGCCAATAATGAAATGGTTATATAAACGTTCTCTGCGCTCACGAACATCAGTGACTGGTTAAAGGTTTGAAATCTCATTAATTTTAATCGGTATTGTAAGAGTATAAATGATTAATCGTCACTACTCTTTGTGGAGATTCCAAGTCAGAACAGGAAGATAGGGGGATCGGGTGGTCACAATGTCTGACTTGGTGGATTGTGTTGCCATGTACTACGTCGGTTTGGGGCGATATTGACACTATTAACATCAGTTCTGCTCTATTGTGCACACATATCAGCAAGTGTCTGGAGTATTACCGCGGCGTAGACCCGTGAAGATCCGGGGTAGAATAGGTCTTCAGCAACCCATGCTTGCCGGAAAAAGCGACTATGTTTGTCGTAAGAGGCAACTAATGGGATCGGGTGGTCAGGCTCGCTGGCATACACACATTATAACATATATGTACCGTCATTCCCGTATGTAAATAACTCATGTGTCCTACACAGCATTATAATCTATGTTTTACAGTCACTCCCGGATGTAACGAACTCAAGTGTCCCTCATATCTATATAATCTGTATTTCCATTACTCCCGGATGTAACGAAGTCAAATGCCCCCAATATTATTATCTATATTTACAATTACTCCCGGATGTAGCGAACTCAAATGTCACTCAAATCAGTTTATAATATCAGTTGTTGCTATCCCCTGCACCTGTATTTTTTCACTAAAGTCGTTCAGAGCGCCGCAATTCGCTATGCAGAGTTGTGTCCTTTGGGCACACCAGCAACCTATGATTGTGGGTTCGAATCCCGGTTCGTCCCGATTATAGTTCCCGGTTTGTCAGCACCATACCCGTGCTCCTGGGTTTCACCAAAGTAGTAAACGTCAAAGACCTGCATCACTTCGGGCTTTCCTCCCACGTTAAACCTCACTCACTCATTCACTACAAAACCTCATCAATACAAACATTCCCATTTCCAGGTGTACAATCTGGAATAGTAAATAACTGGAATAGTAAATATAAGGTGTTGTGAAGATATTATTTTTCAAAACCGGCTCTGTTGATAGGATATCGATTGACGATGTCTGTAAACTGTTCATCCTTTTATTGAAATGGGAGATCCTGGTGATACACCTGACACGACATACATGTAGTATTACCAGCCGCAGGTTAATGTCGTATCTGACCATGAGTACTTTTGAGTGCCGTTAGTGGCGGCTGGCAGAAACAGGGGACGCATTAGACGTGACACAGGGACATTAAATCTATTTTAGACGTCTGAGTGAGTGAGTGAGTATCATGCATTAGACGTGACACAGGGACATTACATCTTTTTGAGACGTCTGAGTGAGTGAGTGAGTGAGTGAGTGATTGAGTGAGTGTCATGCATTAGACGTGATACAGGGACATAACATCTATTTCAGACGTCTGAGTGAGAGAGTTACATACATTAGACGTGACTCAGGGACATTAAATCTATTTAAGAGTTCTCGGTTAGTGAGTGAGTATCACGCATTAGACCTGTCACAGGGACATAACATCTATTTTAGAGGTCTGGGTGACTGAGGGAGTGTCATGCATTCAACGTGATACAGGGACATTAAATCTATTTTAGACGTCTGAGTGAGTGAGTGAGTATCATGCATTAGACGTGAACAGGGACATTAAATCTATTTTAGACGTCTGAGTGAGAGAGTTACATGCATTAGACGTGACACAGGGACATTAAATCTATTTTAGACGTCTGAGTGAGTGAGTGAGTATCATGCATTAAACGTGACACAGGGACATTACATCTATTTTAGACGTCTGGGTGAGTGAGTGAGTATCACGCATTAGACCTGTCACAGGGACATAACATCTATTTTAGAGGTCTGGGTGAGTGAGTGAGCATCATGCATTAGACGTGACACAGGGACATTAAATCTATTTTAGACGTCTCGGTGAGTGAGTGAGTGAGTATCATGCATTAAACGTGACACAGGGACATAACATCTATTTTAGACGTCTGAGTGAGAGAGTTACATGCATTCAACGTGATGCAGGGACATTACGTCTATTTTAGACGTCTGGGTGAGTGAGTGAGTATCACGCATTAGACCTGTCACAGGGACATAACATCTATTTTAGAGGTCTGGGTGAGTGAGGGAGTGTCATGCATTAGACGTGACACAGGGACATTAAATCTATTTTAGACTTCTGATTGAGTGAGTGAGTATCATGCATTAGACGTGACATGGGAACATTACATTCTTTTAAACGTATAAGTGTGTGAGTATCATGCATTAGAAGTAACATAGAAATATATATCCATTTTAAACGTATGCGTAAGTGTCATTCCTGAGACATTACATTGGGACATTAAGACTGCTTTAATCTTATGAGTGAGTGTGTGGCACACAAAAACGGCCACTTGTAGTGTGGGTAATACTTTGAGAAGACAACGTCCTTCCCCAACAACAATTGCAGGATTCCGCTGCCCACCACTGCTCAGTAATTGATTATTACTACCACCATACTCCAATAACTGCACATACAGCGAGGACGGTCACCATAAACAGAACCATTGACGTCATCACATACAACACACCCAAGTTTTCTCCTTCATGTTTTGTCTAGCCACAGTCGAATGTCAGTCTGTCTACAAACGTCTTTCATGAATATAAACAACGTCGTGTCGGAGTGGTGGTTTGGGAGGTTCGGGCAAATACACTGCCTTAAAGACTTAACCGACTTGGACCATGCCAACGAGGAGGAGTAATTGGCGATTATTTGCCACCGGCGAAAAGGATCTGTTAGCAAATGCTTCATTTTTCATACGAATGGTTCGGGACTGGGAGTTTAACAACATGTTTACAGATTCGTTGTGAGGATGTTCCTGCTCTCGGCGTGCCGCTATAATGGAGGCACCACCGTCACATGTTGATTTTGCGTGGATTGCAATGGAAGAAGACTCCCTGCAGCCACGCCGTTGAGGAGTTCCCATTGTTCACAACTACTGTACGTCATTTTCTATACGTCAGCTCGATGTTCACACGTTGTTTGTAAAACGTGTAGGTAGCACACGTGCGAGTATTGTTATTCTTAAACGTTGTAGTATTGAACAGATATGTAATAAAAAGGTTATACACCGTTTCAGTAAATAAGATGAAAATGTTTGATCATTGGTTCCTTAATTTTGTGTTCATATGGGAAAATGGTTTGTTTGTAAAACTTTGTTTGTTCGTTTGTTGTTTAACGCCGCACTCAGCAACATTCCAGCTATATGACGACGGTCTGTAAATAATCAAGTCTGGACGAGACAATCAAGTGATTAATATCCTGATCATCGATCCACGCAATTGGGATACGATGGCATGCATCAACCAAGACAGTGAGCCTGACCACCCGATCCCGTTGGGCCCCTATTACGACCATCACAGTCGCCTATTACCGCAAGCATGGGTTGCTGAAGACCTATTCTACCCCGGATCTTCACGGGTTATGGGATAATGAGAATCTCACCAGAGCGTTTTCATGATATGAAAGATATTAACACTCGTCTTTAACTTTTATTGTCGAGCATTGGCATTTTTATACACAGCCATGAGGGTGGTATTGTATTTAATCCTTCCAAATGTTTTACTTTGTAAACAATAATACAAATTGCCTTGAGTGTAAAAAAGAACACCTAACCAGCTTCACTCAGAGAAAGAGAGAGATAAGTGATGTCATCTGATTGTGACATCACACGGTGATTGTGTTAAGACAATCTTGTTCTGTTACTTGTAAACGAGCGTTTTACTATTTGTCTTTTAGTTTCAGGAACACGAGAGTGTTACAACAATTTTTGCTCTATTACTTGTAAACGACTGTTTTACTTTTTGTCTTTGAGTTTCATAAACACGAGAGTATAACATTTCTTCTTCCGTTTCATGAAAATAGGCATATTACGATATTCTTCCACTATTTCCTGTAAACGAGAGTGTTACGTTATTTCTTCTTCCGTTACATAAACTTCGGTATTTCCTGTACAGTTACATGTAAATAGAAGACGTCAGCACCAGAGAATAACCAGCCTAGAGTATCCGTCGAAACAGATTCCATTGACTATAAAAGTCTAAACAATGGTACAAATTATGTGAATGAATCACTGAAAATCAGAAACACCAGGTGTTCGTAAAAAAGTGCAAGCATCTCCTTTGCGGGGCCAATGCGAACTTGAGGTTTACTTCTTTTTCTCATAGCCAGCCAAAATGGTAAACTTGCCGTTCTACCGGAAGCACCTTGCAAACAATACATCGTTTTAACTGTTTGACGCAACTACAAAGTTAATTCGGCTAGACTCGTGACAGGTGACACCAACATTTGTAAAGACGCCGTGCATGCATCTGCTTCCACATTTGGTTTGAAACATTTCAAGATGTCCATCGCAAAGCAAGACGCCACAGAACCCATGCATGTATAACACAGTATCTCTCAAGCAGTAGCGCACCTGACCTGTCAATTGATGTGTTATTGACATTGGGTTTTGCCCAGTAATGCTATTACTGCGGAACCAGAACGAAAGTGATCCCTAAATTTCATTATGTGTTTGTCAGCTGTAAAGAAAACATCAGCAACTTAATGTCAAGGCCACTTAGTCTCCAGTCAGACTAGAAATCTCAGTGGAAGCGTTGTTAGTCTACAAATTGAATATTACACAATGCCGCCGGGAACTGACAATAATAGTGTATTCAACTGACACGTTTCCATGTCATAATAGCTTTTTAATGTTGAATCGTTCTAAATCGGATTAGACGCATCTGCCATGAAGGTGTCCGATGTCATGTTGCCATGCAAAGTACAGTAGGTTGTTAGGTTGCGGCCGGCATCAGAGTGATGCTGATATGCAAATATTGATGGTGTGTTTAATGTTATCTTGATGAAGACACGTTGAAGCTGTCGTTGACGCCAATGCAAGGTAATAACGTGTTGATAATTTAGGCATATTGTGAAAACGATGTCAACGTTTTCCATGTAAAACAATACACATCCGGGAGTGTTATCCTGAGGGCATTTATGGTAAACTGCGGCATGGTATATCAGTGCACAAGGCTAATATATCCGGGATTAGACCGGGCTAATACAAGCAGCCACACAGATGCACACACACACACACAAACACACACACACACACACACACACACACACACACACACACACACACACACACACACACACGCACGCACGCACGCACGCACGCACACACACACTCACTCACACACACATGCACACACACGCGCACTTACACACACAAACACACACACACACACACACACGCACGCACATGCACACACACAAACACACATAAGACCAATATATCCGGGATTAGACCGGACTAATACAAGCAGCCACACAGATGCACACACACACACACACGCACGCACGCACGCACGCACACACATGCACACACACAAGACCAATATATCCGGGATTAGACCGGACTAATACAAGCAGCCACACAGATGCACACACACACACACACACACACATACATGCACACACATACACACACACACGCGCGCGCTCACACATACTTACACATACACACACATGCACACACACACACACACACACACACACACACACACACATGCCAACACACATGCACACACGCACGCACACACACACGCACTTTCACATGTGCAGGTGCATGTGCGTTGCAATTATCCCACCCAGGCAATCCAAAGCTACATGTTACATAACATCTTGAAGTCCTCCTAGAATTAAATATTGCTTAATAGATGTAACAGTTTTCTCATCGGTGTAGCAAACTGAAAGTGAGAGAATTTGGCCTAGGTTAAATGTAAAGAATTATATTCATAACTCAATGTCCCGGGAAACAAAACAATAAATGCGAAAATTATATATACACATATGCATATATGTTACAGTCAGTGTGTAAAATGTAATTCAATTTGGCAATTAACAAAAAGCTTACTAAATATTACAGTCTTTTTAACAAATTGAATAAAAACTGTCCATTTATTTGACAGGTAGACAAAGGGACACGGGCGGCCCAGTCGTCTAAGGCGCCGCGATTCGCCGTGCAGAGATGTGTCCCTTGGGCACGCCAGGATATGATTGTAGGTTCATATGCTTGTTCGCCCCGATTATGTTTCTAGGTTTGTCAGCACCATACCCGTGGTCAACGTCTGAGACCTGCATCACTTTGGGCTTTCCCCACACATTAAGCTGACACGCCATGACATAACTGTAATACTGTTAAAAGCGGCGTTAAACCCAACTCACTCACTCAATCACAGATAGACTAAAGATTATTTAGAAAGTTCAGAAGGGCTTAAAAACATACCAATCATGCAATGATAAGTAAATGAACATATGTTTCAGTCAGTTTGTAACTGACTGTAAAATTTCAACGATGTAACTTGCCTTAGAGAAAATTTCACGAATTGAGTGAAATGTAAATAACTCTATTCAAACGCAAGGAACCAACCACTAATCAAACTTTAAAATGCATGTCAGAGACATAAAAAAAAGATAAAAAGCTTGGTACCGGAAGCATGGTTCAATTGTCACCTCTGCGAACCATGCATAATAGTATCTCTGAAATATTATTACAAATAAACAGAAAAAAAATATTTCAAACATTCATTTACGAATCAGTAAGTTGCTGATGAGAGCAGTACACCAAACAAAAGAGCATTTCGGACTGTCCTCACAGCGTAAGGAGATAAAAGCAATCTGACTGATGGCCTTGTCGAATGAGCACGATGACGATTGTTGGAATCAGCGAATGGCTCATTAATACATGTACATAAGAAAATGTCAAGCGTGAACATTTATTGCGAATTGTTTGACATGAATAGATCCGTGGCTATTGGGAAATCGGAGCCGCTCATTTTATCCCCTTTTGTACAGCCGATGTGTCCTTTGGAAAGCAGTTTCCGTACCATGATCAAGGTGTGAAACTGACATGCGAGATGCACTTGTTTCTTTGATTTCCAATTCCGACGAATTCAACATTGATGAATTCCGCTATTTTGCTGTTATCAAAAGAAAGCATGTCAGTTTAACATGAATTGAAATTGAATTCCTTGTTTCGGATTCAATTAATCAAATAAAATGAAATTAAAGACGTTCAAATAGAATGAAATTGTTTATGGTGTTAGAAAAGCAGTTGGATTGAGCTGAAATCAGCCAGAGTAAAATATTACAAGCGGATATCGAGTCTGGGGATTCGTGCCCATAACAGAAAACCAAAGCACCTCTGGTTCTGCAGTACTAATGAGGCATTCCTGCTCTTGTGATAGAGCTTAGTCTGAGGTCTGACAGATTTACAGGCTGCTCGCGGGCTCTACTTCTCATTGAATTTGTGTACGGACGTCGAGTGCTCCCAGTAGATACATCCAGCTGTATAAACTACCCCGTCAATATGAACAAGCACTTTCATTATCTTGATGGTCAGTCTATGGCTCTTTTGAGAGGGGAGAGCAAGCATTTCTCTCATCAAAAGCAATATATTAAATAGATCTGAAATAAGTTCATTATAGTCAGACGCAGGGTTATCGTTAGGTCTCAGTCATCAGAATGACTGAACCATTGGTTTCTGCCCATTGCCCTCAAGCGGTCTACTGAGTTGTTTGATAGGCATTACTTAGAAGTTGACGGATGACAAGATAGACACATTTTTTATGGATAACAACTTCTTTAAAACTCTGAAAAGCGACGTTTCGATATAGGTCCTTATACCGTTGCCAAGCAAGACTGAATGAGGGTCATAGTGCAGAATATATATAGTAGGTGGAGGATTAACAGTAACAACAATAGCATACATGAGTGGGTTAACATTGGTAGGTGTGACAAAGGGATGGTGCTGTCACAACACGATGGACAATATATATATATATATATATATATAGATATATATATATATATATATATATATATATATATATATATATATATTCTTCACTATTCTGCACTCATTCAGTCTTGCTTGACAGCGGTATAAGGATCTATACCGAAACGTCGCTTTTCACAGTATTAAAGAAGTTGTTATCCATAAAATTGTGTCTATCCGGTCTACTGAGGTTACAATGTATTGCTGTCAATGATTTTATGATGCAACTGAAACAAATGAACTGCAAATGACATCGGTTCCGTGAGCTTGGAGCAAACGTGTGTAACGTTTTATGCATACATATGTAACTGAATTGAAGTTACTGAAACGATGTGACCCATTTGTCTGTACCTACAGGGTCCTATCTAAGGGTTTATGAAGCAAGTGAACGAAATCAACTGTTGTCGTTAACAAACTATTGTCAGCCCCGCGTGGCTGAAATAGAATTGTGTCTAAGGTTTAATAAAAAAAAACGTGGTAGTTTTAAGTTTAGTTCAAAGAATGAATAAGGATTCAAATATAATGTTAAATGTTACATTTAATTACAGGGTTGGAATCCCGGTTCCCCCTATTGTTTCTAGGTTTGTCAGCGCCATACTCGTGGGTTTCAACAAAGTGGTAAACGTCTATGACTTGCATATCTTTAGGCTTCCTTCCCACGACAAGCTGACACGCCATGATATTCAGTGGCACACTGTTAAAGCGGCGTTAAACTCAACTCACCTACCTATATAATTACAGAATAATGGTGAGCCTGACCTGGGTTATGCACAGACCAACCATTCTGAAACACCAACGTATTTCAATACTAGATCATAGTTTCCTTGAAACGTTCATGTCTTTCTCTACAAATATCTCAACAGAATGGAAGAACATTTCAGCTGTACAAACTGACATATTGTTAAACTGCGTAAGTATGAGTCCACAAAACATGAACATCCTTCTGTTCTCCTTTGGTATATGTAACAAGTTACTTTACATATAAAGTAAAATAAGAAGGTTGTCGCTAAATGCAATAGCTCATAATTGCTTATAAGTTAAATTATCAGTTAATAAAACAACATGTAGACATCATGTAACATACGCAAATCAATTACTTGTGGTGTACACAATACTCCGTTTCCTGTGAACATAGTACACACCTTTAATGTAAATGTCACAGTTAGGTAAATGCATTTCTAAATTTGGCCTGAACAGCTTTAATGGACCTTTCTATACACCTTTATTTTTGGATGCCATTGTCACACGTTTGTGGCTGAGTATTAACATAGTACAGATATGCATTGGACGATGCTCTATCGGACAAACAAAACTCAAAATTGGAAATTATCCAAACAAATATGTTCTAGGCTAGATCCTCGAACCAGTCAAATTATGTTTAAGCCATAGCAAACTATTTTGTTAAAGTAATAAAGGTTCAAGGTCCGTGACAAAGTCATCCAAACCAAAGACAGCCCACACACAATCATATAACTTCAGCCAATAACTGTCATGGACGTGATTAACTTAACGGTACATTCTTCTTACAGATCCTGCATGTGTGGCATACAGATAAAAGCATAATAAACTTGAGTCATCTATTAATGTATCTTAGCTTCAGATTAATCTTTCAAATAAATAAACGCGACAAACCCGTTGCTGACCTTATCACTAATGAGTTATTCTACTAATATATTCCGATTAAATGAAAGGCTACTCAAAATAACGTCAAACATAAAACTTACTAAAAACTCGAGCTATCAAATTGAGAACAGACATGTGATCGGAAATGCCCATTCATAACAGTTATCGACCTGACATCGATGGGCCATTAAAAGCAATCCAACTTGTTTGTGGAGTGCAGTTTGACTAAATATAAACTAAAGTGTTGGATGCGTCGCCTACTCGAATGCCAGATGCAATGGATTTCTATGAATGGCTACAGAGGTAAAGTGTTCGTCCCTTACCTGTTATCTTTGGTGAGAAAGCCAGGTGGAACCGAGTGGGTGTTATTGTGCATAGACAATCTTGAGGGGGTGGCTCGCAACATAAACCCCCGGCTTTGCGAGCGAGGGTGGATCTATATTAGTGTATTAGCAGTAATAGAAGCCCCACTACCTGTTGATCTCCCTGCAGGATGTACTTCAGAAGGATATATGACTTAACACATATATTCTGAGACGGTGCTTCGAGACAGTACACAAGTTGTGTTGTTTTCCATGACTGGGGAGAAGTAGAAGGGAATTATAGAACCAGGTTCAGCCAGTACATACCTTGTACAGACTGACCATTTGCATAAAGAAAACTTTAAGAGGCATTTGTCTGTTTCACGAAAAGACCTTTTAATCACGTAATTGAATAGAATTACTTATTTTTATGACATAATTGTCGTACCTTTGAGATAAGCTTAGAAATGAGAAGATCTAGGCAGAAACATGCATTCACTATCTCAAAATGTATTTTCAGTATTTTTGTAATTCCCTCATTGTTGAATCAAACAGTTAAACAACATGCCAGAATAACCTCACCTCGTATGTAGAGTATGGGGGATCAACACAGTGGGTAGATTTTGACAATTGTTTCTGATAGGAGAAAACGTATGTCATCATGTCCCAATTTGGTAAATCGATGTTCATGATGGAATGGCTGGATATTCTGGTTTCGATTCGCTCATTCACACACCGCCGTCATACAGCTGGAATATTGCTGAGTGCGGCGTTAAACAACAACCAACCAACAACAACGGACAGAAGACCTTGATAACAAGTAGGCTTATAATGATCTGTTATTAAGAGCAGGTCCCTTGGAGCCGTTTCAAGTACGTTTCTCACTGAGCTATAGACAGCTGATATCCAGAATGCATTTTCTCAAATATCACAAGGAACAATACACCAGAACACTGACAAAGATGGACCTTCTCGCGTTTCCTGGTAACCATAATTACAGTTATTCTTATCTAGCTTCATCAAAACAAGTGTACACTGTTCGCACCGAAGATGCTTCAAGCCACACACACGGTCATGTTATTGACATTAACTATGGTGGACACTTGAAGTGAAATACAATAGGTCTAATCGATGCTCCTCTACAGATGATAAATACAAGCTTCGCGATGGGAACGTTGAGTTCATGATTGACTGAAGAATTAATGAACACAGATGTCAAATGAAAACATTCAATCTCTTGTATAAATGTGTCATTTTGAAACTCGATAAGGTCGTTTAAAGTTCAAAGATTGGGGACAATCGACACACAGGCTGGTGACCATATATGGAGGGCATTAAGAACATTGTTTTAAATATTTGATTTCTACACACAGATGTTCTAGAATAGTATATATTTGAAGATCATAGGTGAAAATGATTTAAGACGATAATAAACAATAGAAGGTATCTCATATAAGTTTGATAAAGGTACACGTTATAAATTAACAAAATATTTATTCTAAATTCCTTGTTCGAAGTCATATATTTGATAAAAAGAAATTAAAATCAATAATAATGTCAAATGTATTGAATAAAACGTTGATCAAGGGAACCGTAATTAAATGACAGTTGACAGCCTCAGCAACAGTTGTGAAAGTTGAACGACATCTAACCCTGGTTGCACCTTGGGGAATAATCGATATCGACTCTTAGACAGAGCCATTACATCTCAAGATGGAACATGCCATGAGTTCAAATTACTGCGAGTTTGGTCTGTCATACTTGCAGTCGGAAGTGTATGACAGCCTGACAGGGACAAATACCATGGTGACAGGCCAGGCAATCGATCGCAGAATCGGTGTTTTCATAGAGACAGGCGCGATTCACGTTTCCGGCCACTTGATTTGGAGAGTCTCGTGAATATTCATGAGGTCTTCTCCAACCAGATTGGTTTTGAAGTAAACTCTCCGTGAGTGAGTTTGGACACAAGAAACATTCAATTCGCACACCTCATGAGCCCTTTTAGCTGTATCTAATCAAAGAATAGGACAGGTGCATGACGCATGATAGCAATTCGGTCCTTCCTTACAAATATATTCAGCAATATTAATCCAACATAAAACAGAGATTCTACGCCAGACATATCTTAAACCTAAAACACAGATGCGTGTCAGTACAATGCGTTCAAGCGAGGTGACGTTTTGGTGCAAGTGTAATTATATGTTAATATAGTGGTGAACGAACGAACGAACGAACGAACGAACGAACGAACGAAGTGGTCAGCTAAATTAAGAATTGGTTGCTATATGAAAACACCACGGCTCATATATATAATATATATATATGAGACACCACGGCTATATGAAAACACCATAGATATATGAGAACACAATAGCTTTATGAGGGCACGTGCACCATAGATATATCATAACACCAAAGCTATATGAAAACACCATAGATATATGAGAACACAATAAATATATGAGAGCACCATAGGTATATCATAACACCATAGCTATATCAGAACATAATAGCTATATGAGAGCACCATAGATATATCATAACACCATAGCTATATGAGAACACAATAGCTATATGAGAGCACCATAGATACATCATAACACCATAGCTATATGAGAACACAATAGCTATATGAGAGCACTATAGATATATCATAACGCCATAGCTATATGAGAACATAATATCTATATGCGAACACCATAACTATTATATAAAACACCAAAACTATATGAGAAGATAATAGCTATATGAGAATACCATAGCTTTTGGAGAACAACATAGCTATAGGAAAATATATTTGAAATAATGATTTTACACTTTAACTGCCAGTCGTTTTTGACACTATTTTAAAGAATTATTAGTAATATTAGAATACTGTTTTCGTGGTTCATATTGTTCTTTTTCCAATATGTTCGCAATATTCAGTTAGTCCTGTTTTCATATCCTCAAACGATAGTCTATGCGAGCACTGCCCATGACGGAATAGTCCATGGCGTAACTAAATGATCAACTATATGAAGAGGACATAAAATCCTCAAAAGCAATCCAAGTCGCTATCGTCGGTGAACGATTACGTCAACCGTTCCCGTGCTAAACCCGGCCTTCCATAATGTCATTTTCTCTTGTCAAAACCACCTCTGGTCGTCATCACCCGTTGATGAGTCTCAGCAAGGCTTGAATGCGATTAAATGTTATGAAATACCAAACTATTCGTTTGTGTCACCGACGCAATCTTATTAGCTCAGATGTACGTCCAGAGACGCACGGTTGTCACGTGGCTCAGATCAAAAGACACAGTGGATTAAATGCATCCTATTAATGACAGGAATACATAGTGATTACCTACGAACTCTTTTATTTGTTATATTTCCGGATAATAAAAGAATGAAGTTGTCTCATCAACGCAAAACCTGCTCAACACATAACTATAAAACTCGTTATCAAATAAGAAAAGAAAAGAAAAGGTAGCATTATGCTCACATTAAGATGTATTTAAACCAGATATGACGCATTTGTGTTAAGAATGCCATGTATCGTCCTTTAATCTAATCATTGAAAATGCGATTTTCTGTTGCTCATTCGAAAACAAGAATAGGATATGTTTCTCGGGCATTGACGCGCCACTTTTGTTGCCAATAACAACATATGTTTTCAAATATATGGAGCATACTCTGTTTTAAACAGCCGAGTATGCCATGTTTTGTTTGTTGGTATTTTTGGTGGGGTCTCATTTGTTTTCAATAACAAAAATAAAAAATGGTCCCACCTCATCACTTTCGAGAAAAACGTGCGCCAGATATATTTTTGCAGCCTCAAATACAAGATATAGTACCGATATAGTTTGACTGGTTATTTCAATGCACTGAAAGCAATAACATGAGTGAGTGAGTGAGTGATTCTATGTCGCTTTAGCAATATTCCAGCAATATCACGGCATCACACCTAGTACCCATTTTCGGAATCGAACCAGGACCCTCGTTGAGAAGAGCGAACACTTGAACCACTAGGCTACTCACCGCCCCCTAAATAACAAATAAACAGACAAAATTATAGGTACAATATGTCTTTTTGATATCGCCGAACTATTTGAATGTGTTTACACACACAAACACATGTTTACTTTAATGTTTATGTTTTGCTTATGTTGCTGTATGTAATATATTGCAGTATAGTTTGTTATGCTTGATCAACGGAAATAAAAAACCCAGTAATTACATAAAAAATACTGTTTCGTCCAAATCTAAGTAAGTATCATGAACTCATACACACGGATAACTACGTTGAATACAGAACACGTTAGAAGTGGTTTAAACTTTGACCATTTGTACACAAAACACCCGAGCAGTTCATAGAACAGTGTTCACTATACTTCAAGTTTAGCCAGTAGTAAAACATATTTCTATGTTAAGCCATGTTTCAACGTGTCTGTTATTTTAATTATTCCGAGTGACATATTTCTTTTCAGAGCAAAAAATGAGTGTTGGATTTTTCCGGTAAAATATCCGTTTTGAATGTTCATGAATGTCCGGATTTTAAATGGACGAGTTGTCTTCCCTTGCATAAACAACGCCGCATGGTCTGATACTCGAGGTAAAGGGCGAAAACGGGGCCTGTTATTTAAGAAAGCATTGTTAAGAAACATTATTTTATTATGTAGTAGAGGAACGCAATGTTCAATCTACTTGATTATAGACGAGCAGCAAATCGAAAGCAGTAACGGGCATAGTGCAAACAGCCTCGAAATTGCTGCCTCGCCGTGATCAGTCTGCTCTTAGAGACATGGCACAAACACCATCAACCATCTGGTCCTACCACCTGTTACCAACAATCAACTTGTAACTGTACAATCACGAATAATCGAATCTGGTCGCGATCACTCACTGTTGTGCAAGTTGAAGAAAACTAGCCGACAAATCTCCAAGGCGAGGGACACAATTGCCACCAACAAGCACTGAGTCTTGAAAACGAAATCATCCTATCAATAACATGTTTGTTGGGAAGAGCGTCACTTCAGCGCGAGCTAAACCAATTCCTCTAACCGCGTTAGCCTCGCCTCATGGCTGTTTCATCGCGTGTCGAGGCGGAAAAATGCCGAGCTTCTGGTCAAGGGTGGCAAAGCCTGGGTTAATTTTCTTGGACTTGATTTCGGCGGCGTGTTCAGCGGACATCTCTTAAAGGGGGCGCGGTAATCAGAGGGTCGCGTCACGGAATTGTCGTCGCCGTCCTGTATTTATTGCTGTATGTCTGAGCCGCGATGAAAGGATGAACGCCGCCCGATTAGACTACTGTCTAGATGCGAACATCTTTTGAATAATGAAAGACGAAAAGGCGAGTAGAATTAGCTCGCCATGCTGTAGTTTTGCTTCGTATTTGTCACCAGAGGTCGGTAATTCAATTTGCTTTCTTGTGTTGTTTAACTGTCTTGGTTGGAGCAAGAGAACACGCCGTTCGTATACAGCTGAAATGATTTATTGAGATTTTTTTTAATACTTTAATTTCGAAATCCGAGCACAGGATCTGTCATTGCACTGTGCAACATCAGCAGCGCGATTTTCTTAATGCCCAAAGAAAGATAGATTAACATCTAGTCTCCGAATTTGAATTACTTCTACATACGATTTAAATATATAAGTGATACCCAATAAATGATGTTATTTCTTTTCACAAGCTCCATCCCAGCGCGTGACACCTTCGTTACACTCTTGGTAACATCGCTGCCGTCAGTGCGGGAGCGGCCATTACAAGAATCTTGAAATGTGCCCTCTAACCCCAAAATGTAGTAACGTTTATACCTTTGTTTATGTCTTTGGAAATGCCATCATATTTCATTTTGAAAGGGTTTCAACTGACCATATTCCCAGATGAATTTAGATTTGTTTTTGTTTGATCAGATTGGTTCGATGTAGCAGACGAACGGAAAATCACACAAATTTCCTCTCACATTATCACTATACCAATGACATGATAGTTGAATTAAAATAGACATTCAAATTGACAAACAAAGAAATTGTTTTAGCTGGTGTAAGAAGTATACGGCCTCACGACAGACATCACGTGTTTATGAAGATAACGGTTAGTGGGTTGAGAGTTCAACTCCAAGTATGGTTGTAGCCACCTATCACAGTGGGGAGCTTTGACTGGTGGCAGCGATGGCATAGAGAGCTCCGCGAACGGGCTATCGATGTGAGGAGCTTGATCTTTTCAGTCCAAGTCGGTCAGATCAAAGCTTAAAAGGTGAAAGAGACTTAGGCTGTGTTACTCCTACCCCATGGCGCACGATGCTGCAGACATTCCAAATACATGTGTACCCTCAAGTCACCTTTCTCTGCGCGCTCACGTCCGTTTTACACACATACTTAGTTTTGATGCACACAGATTTCAGCCCCAGAGAACAATAAAAACCTAAAATCTCAACGCCAATCACTCTCGATTACATGACGAAACAGATTCCATTGGGCGTTCAACGCAAAACAGCAATGGAAATTATATGAATGTTAACAATGAACAACCATGGTGTGAGGTTAAATTGATCATTGCCATGGCGTCCATGCTATGATATGCATCGCACCTGTACACCTTGCCTTTGTTCATGGTCAAGTATTGGAATAGTCCGTCTTTGAATATCATATCTGCCTGGGTGTATTATTTCTGCAATCCCCATACAACACCAAGTTCTTGTTTGACAATATGAAACGTCAATGCCAGAGGACAACTTTACGTGTGCGAAAGACGCAAAATGTCGGAAAGCGCACGTTAAATCTCCAAAAGTTAGTAAGTAAGGATAACCTCAATTGTCCAACTTAACAGATTCCATTGGACGCTTAACGCAAAACAGTTATGGAAATAATATGAATGGACCTTTGCAAATGAGTGATGACACCAGGTGTTCGCGAAAATGATGGGCACGTATTGCTCAACCGGTACCACATGACACACACAGAGCTTGCAGAAGAAGATAAGTGTCTACTGCTGCACCCGGCAATGCTGACATGTCGGCAGCCTGAAAACAATCGAGTCTGGACCAGGAAAGCCAGGGAAAGCGAGTAAGAACCACGCAGTCCAGTGACACGATAGTACGTTCACTGATTTTGTTGAAACTAAAATCGATATGTAAACTTTTAATTACTTCTGCTGTGCACACGTTCAGAGCTTCTGCTGCTTATAATTAATGAGAAACTCTTAAGATGTTTACAAAAGCTTCATTCGAAGTCCTTTCTCATTTTCATACCTTCAACATATTTTAGGACAGTCCTAGTGCGAAGATCTAGTTGTGGACAAGACAGGTATTGTGATTATCGGAATATTGTCTTGATACTGTGCATCAAGCCTACACATCTAATATCACCTATTGTTATTCCCTTGGAACGAAGTTAATGTATATTGTACCAGCTACAAACAGTTTCAAGCAGAAGTGACGAGTCTCGTAAGACATAGCATGTAGCGTGTTTGTTACATGTCATGATCTGGCTTGCTTGGCTTGCTTGGCTTGCCTAATGGCATCTTCTTTAGGCAAGGGAGTTAACTGACTATAAGAGTCCTGTTGAGTCCTGAACTAGGCTTGTACTATGGAGTTACAGTTTGGCTGGACTAACGAGTCTGTGCATAGTTCAATCAAAATCGCGTAATATGGATTTAAGCGTGCAGATTTTAGTCGGATTTGCACCGTCAACTGGACGTCGACATATATTTTCCAAATCTTTTCATGTTTGTAATCAATGTGCTCACGTGATTTGATGTACTTCGCGAGGTAAGACCCGTTCTATTACAATATAGATCTTGATTATGGATCATATCGTTTTTACTGGGCGCCGCCAGTTTGTTTGAATGCAAGTGATATGAGAGGTGGAACCTGATTGGTCAATAGGAGGGACATAGAAGGGACATAACTCGCAATAACCACTGCTGTTGCCCATTTGTTGGTGTGCCAATGTGATCTGGCTGGAATTTGAGTTTGCCAACTGCATGCTTATCCCTGGTAAGTGGTATTCCGGATACGGTGGATGCCTTATTTCAATATGTTGATTTCCCCCCGACTTTCCAACTTGCAAAGAATGACAAATTAATCAAATATGTAGCCCAAAGCTTACGAGCACGCATGGTCATTCATTTTATATGAAATCCCTTTCTAATTACTTTGTAGCAGCTGTGTACACTGATATTACTGAAGAGTTCTTATATTTAATTTTCTTATGCCGAGGGGCACCCTCGAATATTGCTAAAGAAAACACATCTCTAATCACAGCAACATTGCCCTTCACGCCAAATTTTAATCTGTTTCGGCGGATAATCAAGACTGGTTATTCTCTTGTTATCATCAAAACGAGGGGCCAGTTTAGATATCAGTGTTTACGGTAATGAGAGGATATAACACGGGAACTAGGCATGCCACTCGACAGGTAGACCCGTGAAGATCCAGCAACCCATACTTGCCGTAAAAGGCGACTGTGCTTGTCGAAAAAGGCGACTAACGGGATCGGGTGGTCAAGCTTGCTGACTTAGTTGATACATGTCATCAATCCCAATTGTGTGGAACGATGCTCATGATGTCAATCACTGGATTGTCTGGTCCAGACTCGATTATTTACAGACCGCCGTCATATAGCTGGAATATTGCTGAGCGCGGTGTAACTACAACAACGGAAAAAAACGAACAAAACTCGACAGGTACTTCCCACTAAAGAAAATCAATGCAGAAAACTGTTGCTTAGGCCTCGAAAGGTCTAAAAAAAATACAACCACCCTCTGGGTTATTTAAAAAGTACCGCATGAACGATTTGTGTATGGGCGGCCATAACTTGTTGGTTTCTTCCGTCCAAACAAATCTGTTTTCATGAAAAGAGGAGTTATCTTTCCTTGCCCGAACTCTGCCGCAAGGGGTGGTAAAACGATTTTTATTCTGCCTTCTGAGAAAATTTGAATTACAAAACCTGTGAGCGTCTGGTCAGTAAAGTTATGTTTTATTGTCTTACTGTAGGCCAGCCTTCTGACCCAGGGATATTAAATCTTCCCGGCTCCATGGTTACACGCCACAGAACCGTCGACATAAACGTCAAACCGATGGGCGAGTCCACGTTCAACCTGTCCACTGTGTCTAGTCCTTACCCCACAGCTACATTCATGGCTGACAAAGAACCAACATAAACAATAAGACAGCATTTAAATATAGATCAGCTTCGGTAGCACCATCTTGAAATCCAAAACGCAGATGACCCAGGAAACGAAATAGGATATATTAAAATTGTGCCGAGAGGGAATTGAAGTTTTGATCTTTCACTATCCTTCAACCCATGACGCGGAAATGACACTCAGTCCACGAAAGCTTAAATACATTCATTTTTATGAGGGCATGTCGAAGGAGATGGGATTATAAAGCCAATGACATACCTATTCTCAGGACAATCATTTTCTGATCCCAAAAGCAATTAAAACGGTTTGGAAACTGACACAGATTGAGGCAAGAAGACAATGTCTAAAGAACACGATAACGGAGACGAATTAATTTTGCCAGGAGGAATCCTAAGAGACAAGGGAATGCCAAGTTTACACTTGTAGACTTTCGTTTTATTAAAGCATCGGAATTTGTATTATCGGAATAGATGCATATTATTCGTCTGAAAATGACAACCGGAAATTTATTACTGTATTCGTTTTTTCCCTGTAAGAAAGGCATATATTTTTGAAAGTGATAATTATCATCGATCTATAAAGGTAATATTTCTGCCAAACACGAAGTAGGTGGAACTTTGCGTCAAAAGCTTTTGGCAAGGCAAGACGGTTTAAATATTATAAATACGTCAGAATTGTTCCTGAACGACTTGCTGTGTGAGGAATATAAATAAGACTATAGGTGAGTGAGTGAAAGGCATTATCACAATAGCAAGTAACACAGAAGGTCGTGGTTCGTACAAACCAGGGGTTGAGAGAGAGTTAAATCTGATTTGAATATTTCAGACACATACCAGCAAGGGCACCAGCAGGAGTCAGGATTCAAACCCGTAATTCTGCCTACGGACAACTCTTTAACCGCTAGCCACCTCAATTATCACATACAAATATGTATTTGTTTCTTGTAAATAAAGGTTTATGATATTATGAGGGGTGTGGGTGGTCCAGTCGTCTAAGGCGCAGCAATTCACGGTGCAGAGTTGCGTCCCTTGGTCACGCCACAACTATATGATTGTGGTTTTGAATCACGGTTCGACCAGATTACATTTCTAGGTTTGTAAACATTTGAGACTTGCATCACTTCGTTTGTCCTCCCACATTTAGCTGCCATGCCGTTATATAATTGGAATACTGTTAAAAGCGGCGTTAAACCCAACTCACTCACTCACTCACATATATGTGCGTTTTGTTCTCCCATTTCCTCAATATGTTCAAATGTCAAGTGATTGTGTTTTCAAAATGTTATCATAAATAGAGCATATGATTTGTATTCTATGCTTAGAAACTGAATATGTCATTACAGTAGCAAAGACGACAGACGACAGAACGTTGCTGTTTAACCTAAGCGCGCTACCTTATATGGTTTACGGGCACTTGTGATATCATTTTGGTCTGATCTAAATTCAATTATGGATGCAGTGGAAAGTTGAAATTCAATGGTGGTCAATATTGTGATTGCAAGGTCATTGACCTTCAGAAACTGCTTCAAGTGTGCACGCAATCTTAACACAATGACGCACACAGCATTGTTCTTGGTTTGAACAGTATAAAAAGGATATCAATAGAAAGATCCGGCTGAACCGCCGCCATCAGGGCAATTTTCTACAGCTTGTCTATTTTTGGTATTGATTGACAGAATACACGACGGTTGCCTGAATAAAGGATTATAGAAAGTAAGGAGGCGTAAGTATGTCGAAGGATATGAATTAACCTCCTTTTGTCTAAAGAAGAAAACAATGAATGCAAAGATTGTTGGACTATTGTTATCAAAGATAGTTGTGTATGCTTATAAAATATATTGAATCAGAAAAGAGATATTTAACTTTCATTACACATCTTAATTTACAGCTGTTGCTGGTGTAAAGATAAATAACGTTTTGAAATGCTTTATTGATCACCAACAGTGTAGTATTTGCCATGTATCGAAGTACAATGTATTAAATAAAGTTTGGTTTTCAATATTGTAGTACATGTATGGAATGAAGTCACAAAAACGCAACTGCTACAGAAAAGCATGCATTCCATGCAAAAGTTGACTTTTATGCAAGCCCCATGCATTTCACAACCCAAAAATGGGTATAAAAACATGTGCGTTAACGGGATACCATATGCATTGTTAAGCATCGTGCTGACAATAACCACGCAATTTTACAACATTACGAAATGCCACGCCTGTCCGAAAATGAACGTCTACGAGCCATTGGTGTGCTTGAAGCAGGATCGAGTCAACGTGATGTTGCAAGACAATTTAACGTCCACAGAAACACCATTTGGTGTTTATGGCAACGTTGGCAACAGACGAATGCAGTCAGAGACCATCCTCGGAGTGGCAGGTCACACGTTACCAATAATCGACAAGACAACTGGATTCGAACAACACACCTACGAAATCGATTCCAGCCAGCAACAGTGACTGCAAGAAGCATCCCTTGCCTTCGACGAATATCTTCACAAACCGAACGTCGTCGCCTCAGATGTGCAGGGTTTGCCGCCAGAATACTAGCCAGACGTCCCATTTTGCCAGGAAACCACCGTCAAACACGTCTACATAGGTGCAGACAGCGTCTACGCTGGACGGCCATGCAGTGGGGACAAGTTCTATTCACTGACGAGTCTCGTTTTCACCTCACCCACAGCGATGGACGGATTCGAGTGTACCGACGTCGAGGTGAACGCTACGTCAATCATTGTGTCATGGAAGAAGATCGGTTCGGGGGCGGCAGCGTTATGGTATGGGTTGGGATTACAGCAAGACAGAGGACCCGTTTGATAGTGGTAGAGGGAAATTTCAATGGACAGCGCTACCGCGAAGAGATCAGCGGCCCTGTTGTTCTACCGTTTTTGCGTCGTCATGGCCCAGGCATTACCTTTCAACATGACAACGCCCGGCCTTATTTTGCTCTACTTGTTCAGGATTCTCTTCAACAAAACAACGTGAGTGTCATCCCCTGGTCGGCTCGCTCCCCTGATCTCTCATCAATCGAGCACATGTGAGATGAGATGGATCGGCGCCTTCGACTCAACTTCGTGTTCCACAGACACTCCAGGAACTTTGAAATATGCTCCAGCAGATCTCCCACAGGACTTCGTGCGACGCCTGGTCCATTCCATGAGACGAAGGTGTGTTGCTTGCATCGCAACCATAGGTGGACACACATGCTATTGATTTGTAAATTGACATTTTGGCATGTTCATGTTTTTTTTTTATGAAAGTTAGTATGGCAAATTAAACCATTTGAACTCTTAAAGGAGTCTTTTTTTCTGTTGCAAACCGAAAGAAACATAACTTTGCATTTAATCTTATTCAATGTCACAGGCACTTTTGTTGTTCAGTATATATGGAACGAATTGAAAAACTTTTCAAATAATAAAACAATGAATAAAATAGTCTTGACAATTAAAATGGGTTATAAACATTTTGTTTGTATAAACGTTTTTTAACGCAATATTCCAGCCTTATTACGGCGGACTGTAAATAATCGTGTCTGGACCAGACAACCAGTGACTGATATTGTGAGCAACGTCCCACGGGTTACGATGACCAAGTCACGCTGCTGACCACTCAATCTATGTTGGTCTTCTTTCAACAAACATAGGTTGCTGAGGACCTACTCCATTCGGAATCCCCGAAGGGTATACACTGTTAGTCAGTGAGGCACGGAATATACGCTCATTGACCACCTGGTGTCGCGACTGACAGCGATTAGATGCATCAGTGGTATGCCAACGTCAATGATCACAGTTACATGAGACTTCGACATGAATCTCATCCCCCTTAGATAATAGCTGTAGTAACTGTATAAAGAATTATGGAAAGGGTCACGTGTCCATCGATTATCAAAGTCTAATCTCATATCAAATAAAAGTAATATAGACAGATTATTAAATACAACAATTTCATGAAATATCCATTCGGGGTTATTTATGAGAGGCTCTTTTCGTATGATTATGTTAAGTGTTTTGTCGATTTTACTTAATATGTATCTCTTGCATATTTTCTTTATGTAACATATGTTAGTTTAAATTAAATTTAGTTTAAATCATCCAAATGTATATCTATCAAAACCGAAAGCAGCCTTTATGTCTACATCATTTAAAGAAGTAAAATTGCACACGAAGTTATATTAACTGGGTTTGGCAGTCATATTCCCGAGGCAAGGGTGTTAACTGACTTTATTTTATAGTCAGTTAACGCCATTGCCTCGGGAAGATGTTGGCAGTGAGAAATACCATGTCCGGGCGAGACAACATAAACGACAATTTTCCAACCTAACTTAATTTTTTTTTATATTTTTATTGTAAATATCATATTTTCATAAAACAATTCTCCCGACAACATTGTAAAATGGACTCATAATTGAAAGCGACAAAACCCTCTGCTAAAAGTCCAATATCATCCAACCATACCATGAGTATGTATTTACATATGTGAATCGCGTTTGCTTGTTTGTTGTTAAGCGCCGCATTCAGCAATATTCCAGCTAAATAATCTGTAAAATAATCAGACCAGACAATACAGTGATTGACATCATGAGCATCGATCCACACAATTGGGATCGATGACATGTATCAACCAAGTCAGCGAGCCTGACCACCCGATCCCGTTAGTCGCCTTTTACGACAAACACAGTCGTCTTTTACGGCAAGTATGGGTTGCTGGAGACCTATTCTACCACGGAATCTTCACGGGTCCATATATGAATCACTATCATATAGTGATGATACCACGTGTTCTCAAAAAGTGAGCCTGACAACCAGATCCCGTTAGTCGCCTTTTACGACAAGCACAGTCGCTTTTAAAAGTGAGCGCATCCTGCACCATCGGTGGCTCCCGTCACAAACACACGCACAGACAAGTCAAACGTTAACCTGAAAACATGCCACCCAATCTCTACAGAATCAAGACCAGTGTTCTTCCAGCAAGAGATGAGCATATCGACCTGACTCTTCAGTAATAGGGTTAACGTCTCACCATAGCCGTCTTTATCTAGGGTATTATCAACATTCTATAATGATCTCTCACAGAAGGCATCATTTTGACGGGACAGATTTTCTTTTCGTCGTGCCATACGAACCGGGCTCAGAACGTAGATATGGTGGCGAATGTGTTCAGGTCATGTATAGTAACAAAAACAAGTAAATGGAGTATGCACGTAACTTCCTCGTGTACAACATCCAGACATGAGGCTTGTTACCTACTTCTCCACACCAAATTACTATTTGTAATGTGTGCTTTCCCTTGCGCAAACTCGGTAATGTCATACTAATTACATCTCGCCTTTACATCTCTGTTGTGAAGTATAACTGATTTATTTGCTTTAACTGAGAGGTACTTCAATGGTGGTGGTTGAAGTCAATGATTGTATATAATTACATTCTGTTCTGTTCAATATTGCATGGTGGACACACATAGCAGACGTTAGGCAATGCAGAGGTGGTCTGTGGCCATTTCCGACGGATAGTATCATGGTATTTGAGGCAAATACTCATCTTCGATACGTCCTAGCTAAATACATTGCTCACGAGACAGTCGGAATCGTACAATCGACTCTGACTTTTGAAGATATTTCTGATGTATATGGAAAGGGTTTTGTCGCTTTTGTTCATGAAATTCGCATACCCTTTCATTTCTATCCATTCCTGCCTTTCCCTTTTTTAGAAACGAGAGCTGCATCTCTTTGTCCGAGCAGGTCAGAGTAGCATCCTAGAAATGTTCTATTCTGGGTATTGGTAGCACTTTTGTCTATGCATAACTTGTTGACATCCAACCACGTATAGGATAGTTGCAACAAAAGATTCGATTAACTAGTGAACTATTCCTACATTTTTTACGATGAATACCCTGAAGCCAATTGCCATTATAACGTTGTTTGGGATGTTGCGTCACCACTTCCACTCTTGTCGCTAACTTTGACTTTCTCTCACTGGTAAGCCTAAAAACCACATCCAGTCCAAATGACGCTTCTGTTACCAGTTTTATTTGAGACGGTAGGCAACAAAGATCGTCTGGTACGGGTGGTGTCACAGAACAGTGTAATTTGAATATCCTTAAGGAACTGATGTAACATTTATGCCACATACCACTAATCATATACACGGAGGCAAGTGTAGCCCAGTCGTCCGAGGTGCTGCAATTCCATAATCGATGGTTCGAATCCACGATTCTACATGCCAACATTTCTAGGTGTGTCAGCACAATGCCTGTGCTCGTATATTTCACCAAAGTGGTAAACGTCGATGACCTGCAATACTCCCTGCTTTCCTCACACATTGAGCTGACACGCCGTGATATATCTGAAATACTGTTCACAGCGGCGTTAAACCCAACTCACTCTCTCACTCATTCACGCATATATACACACACATAAGGCAAAGGACAGCCTACATAACAGGTCACTTCGTGGACATGAGCAAAGTACAACATGTATATAGCCCAAATTATACGTTGACGTTTTGCCTTGCCTTATGGACCAGCGTGATAAATGTCGTGTGCGAAACTGTTGACTGTTGATCAAATGTTGATTAAGTAAAAGAAATGTGGTAAGGTATCAGGTCGTTGCTGTCACGTCACTGATAAAAAACTGAAGTGAAGAGGCCCCTGAAGTTGCAAATAGAAAAGAGAGAGAATAATCAGCCCTCATCCAATTCTATTCCATTTGGCGGCAAAAGGCAAAACAGAGGTAGATATGTTATGAATGGATCACTAAACATCAGTGATGACACAGGTGTTCGCGAAAAGGGCGAGCCTGTCCTGCTCTACCAGATGTCATGTTACAATTTCTGTCAGTACTGTTATCAAGAACGTCTTTGAGTTCCCAAATAACATGTAGATGAAACCCAATGCTACTAATATCCGATCCGACTCTTCTGGCCATAACTGCCTGTACAGTGTATTATTTCAGGTGGACAATTATAAAGAAGAAAGGTTAAAAGTTCTCCTCATTAGACTCCCGCTGTTTGTATTACCACGAACAGCTACATCCCTATCTGATATTGAGGGCCAATAAAGAAAATTAGAAGGTATTGTTCAGCGATCGAGCCATACGATTTTCACCGCTATTTTGCCTTTTACGCCCAATGGAATCTGTTAAGTTGGACAATTGAGGTTATCCTTACTTTCTAACTATTGGAGATTTAACATGCACTTTCCGACATTATGCGTATTTCGCACACGTAAAGTTGTCCTCTGGCATTGACGTTTCATATTGTCAAACAAGGACTTGGTGTTGTATGGGGATTGCAGAAATAATAAACCCAGGCATATATTATATTCAAAGACGGAATATTCCAATACTTGACCATGAACAACGGCAAGGTGTATAGGTGCGATGCAAATCATACCATGGACGCCATGACAATGATCATTGTTCATTGTTAACATTTTGATGTGCATGGACAAGGTTGAACGTATAGCTCATAATCCAATGCTAAATTTGGCCTCTCTCCACAACGTCAAAGGAGATTAATTAGACGTCAAACAACTGCAGAACTGCAATAACATGGATTTGATGCTGAGGTCGGGCTGTAGGCACAATTGCCGTCATGTTCAACGTGGAGAAAGAGCAACTGCGATGCCTTGCTACGTTGGTTCGGCGACAGACTTGATGAGCTGCAGCTGAAGGCACGTCGGATGGGTGATGACAAGAGTAAGTGCTGATGATGAATGGGGGGGATTAGCTGACTGACCAGTTGGAGGGACAAGAGACTGCAAGTGCGCTAAGTCGGTGAAGAATGGTCATATCACGTTCATGTCTACAAGAGATTCCATCCAACATGCCAGTCGATGTCATGGTGATGGTGCCAGGATTGGTAAATAATCAGTTTGCATCACTTATAATTAATAAGCACCAGGGTCTGTGTTGAATAATATGTTGGAATGGTGGAAATGTTTTTAAAAAAAATATAGATTCATTTGGGATGCTTTAGATGTGATGGACCAATTCAATTTAGCAAGTATCCCTGGAGACAATTCTCATATGCATCATCCTTTGAGCAAAAGAAATAGTCCGTGCACTTCATGAAAGTACCTCGTCATACCGATAATTTCCATGGAAACAATTTAGACTGACCTTGAGTTGATATTACGATACATTTATAAAGTCGGCTTCAGATAAGTTCATGTAGAGTTGAACCTGTGGCATTATAATCATGGGACTTGGATAGCATGTTCGTTTGGAAAAAGGGTGTTTTTAGGACCAGGAAAAATGGAAATATATGAAGAATACGATTTTGTACTCATCACCCAGAATGTGTTTGTTCCCCATTTACGAAGCTCATATTAATAGGATACACTGTATCTGATAGGGGTTCATATTTACATCATTAACGCATCAGCCATTTGGACTTTAACTACCATTTTAGACGTTTACACTTGAGGGAATGATAAATGCTGTATTACATAAAATGAAATTTCGTTAACTTACAGTTAACCGTAGTATTTGACAAGTGGAATGTCGATAAGGATTCAGCAGGTCATACAGTCACATCGTCTTAATGGAATTCAAAGTTTTCGTTGAAAGCTTCATTAAGTGGAATATCGTTGACTGCAATGTTTACCCACATTCAGTCCCTCAATCCATATTGAATTTCAGCAATGACATTGAGATCATATACAAGGCGACACGCTCTTTAATGTTTCGGTTTACGGATCGACTGGTTTTTGTTGTTGATTAATGCCTCCACACAGCAATGTTCCAGCTGTATGACGGCGGTATGTAATGATCAAGTCTGGACCAGACAATCCAGTCATTGACAGCATAAGCATCGATCTACGCAATTGGGATACAATGGCATGCATCATCCTAGTCAGCGAACGTGATCACCGTGATCCCGTTCGTCGTCTCTTACGACAAGGATGGTTGGTTGGTTGGTTGGTTTGTTGTTTAACGCCGCACTCAGCAATATTCCAGCTATATGACGGCGGTCTGTAAATAATCGAGTCTGGACCAGACAATCCAGTGATTGATATCATGAGCATCGATCCACCCAATTGGGATTGATGACATGCATCAACCAAGTCAGCGAGCCTGACCACCCGATCCCGTTAGTCGCCTTTTACGACAAGCACAGTCGCTTTTAAAAGTGAGCGCATCCTGCACCATCGGTGGCACCCGTCACAAACACACGCATAGTCACCATTTACGGCAAGCATGGGTTGCTGAAGACCTATTCTACCCCGGAATCTTCACGGTACGACAAGGATGGATTGCTGGAGATAAATTCTAACCCAGTTCTTCATTGGATCCAACATCAGAGGTATACATAACCTAGCGCCGTTAACGTTTTAATCGAGATTGAAATGTCATATTCTATAAAGAACTGTCTTTGAGATGACCCCAAAAATGTGACGTTTTTTTATTGCCGAACTCACTGGTGAAAAGGAATCTGATCAGTAGCATAACACGGGCTTGGCTGTCTCCAGTGAAATGTCACCCGTTTTGTGCCCAAGGCAACTTTTTATGAAACCATCTCGTCTTAGGAAAACTAATGATGTAGAAAAAAACTCTCAGCTGCTCTGGGGTCCAATTATACCGTGCTAGGTTTCTACATAAATACTGATACAGCTGTTTAAAAGGCCCAACTTCGAAAATCACACAGCTACTTCACTGCCAGAGACATCTTTTGAAATGTTTATGATTGATACGAGTGATGAAATGGTCTCGTTTACTGAAAAACCTCCATGAAATATAAACATGTGTTTGAGACCAAGAAAACCAGATGTGTTTTATGAGATTATAAACTAACGGTCAATGCATACTGCTGGCAATCGTATTCTTTGTGTGATGGTTTTTTTTTTGTCAGGGAGAGGAATTCAATAATATTGTGGATTGAAAGCGAGCCTACCATTCATGGTGATATTAGCCGTTATTTACCAGAGAAGGATCATTGTATAAACCTTAAAATCATATATTAATAATATTATACATCAAGCTTATTCTTTAAGTTATGACGGTGGAATAGCCCTGTGTTCAAGCGTTCACTCGTCACACCGACAGCTCGGGTTTAATTACCTGTATGGGGACAATGTATCAAGCCCTTGTTTGTATGTCCCCAGCAGTGGCATTGCTGTAGTTTTGCTAAAAGCGATGTGAAACTATATCACAAATAACTCAGCCACACAACCGCACGATTCCACTAAGTGAACATTTAGATACACGTGGAAGCGGCAACTTTTTAGTTTTCCCGCTATATAAGCTAAATTTTGATCATGAACCTACATTGTTTCAAAAAGAGCAACATTTCATTCATAAATAAGTTAAATGTAAAGGCGTAAGTTATTTGTCCATTGGTATCTTGGTATTGTGACGTCATAGTTCTCCTAAATGTCATGATGTCACTGAACTATATGTTACTACTTCATGTCCGTTATTCAGTTATGGCCTGATGAGACTCGTACGTGGTACGAGTTGAAAGCGCTAGCCAATTAAAACTGTGTTCAATCTTACTCCACGTATTTAATTATTACTATATTGTGCCTGAGAGTTTGAACTTTACAGTGCTTTTTTTTATATATACATATATACTTGTTACTGTAACATACATATACTCTTTTCGATTTTCATATGTCATATTTTTCATTTTAATATGTCACATCAATTCTAATTTGTTGGTTAAGCTAATCCCGAACAATACATTGTGATAAGGTGGTCATTGCTGAGAGATTACTCCTGGCTTGTACTGGTCTGACCTCACAGCACATGGTCTGCCCAAAAGGGCCCCCAGCAGTATTTGCATGAGATGACATGAACCCACACAGTCATTAGCTGCATGCAGTGTGCCCGGCTAATTGTGATGAACTGATATGGCAATATGGCATCAGCGAACTCTGTCACAGGATAGAAAAATGTTTCTTCCGCTTGTAATTGGCTTAAAGTGACATTTAACTCGAAATATCAAGGCCACTGACATGTTCTTAATGCACACCATTTACAACGTGAACCGTTGAAGAAAGCGGTAAATGATATATGCTGAAAGCTCTTGTGTCAAGAGTAAAGATTATTGTTGTTGGTCTCCGTCTAATGTCATCTCTTCAGGTGACTGTAATCCATTGGATTTGAAAAGATTCCAAAAGTCTACTGTAACATTTTAATGATGTGTTCACATGCCAACTGTCAATGAGATTCACAGGGGATATATGAATGGCATTTGCTCAGAAGGTGCACTCGAAATATATCAACATCGACACATATAACTGGTCTTTGCAACATCAGTACTAAAAATAGAGAAAGTCACGCAAAACGTGACACGAAATCAAACAAATTGGATTAAGCAGGGCTTTATCTTAATTCATCGGACAATTTTAGGTGCAATGTCATTATATAACCAGCTAATGTTCTATATATCATCTTTTCCATGATCGTTATGTATTCGTCTGACGTCAGGTTACAAACCAATCAAGCACACCCGTATCGTTTCCATTTTAGAGAATACGTAGGTGAGAAGCACTAATAAGGGATTAAATGACGGGATGCCCAGTCTTAAGCAAACGACACGAACCAAGTTTTATATTACATTGATTTCTGTATCATTGTAGAGAATAATTGGGGGCACTGATAAGTGGAAGATGTCTTCCATCTAATTGAAAATGTATCCATGGAAACGAGAAGTAATGGACTTATCATGTTTTCATATCCAACGTTTACAAAAGTAAACACTGGTCTCTTATCCTTGCTGAGAAGATAAACACAATTTCTTCTGTAGCAGCTTAACAGAACTCGACACAATACAACAGAGACAACCGGGAACTGCTGAGTGTGTATTAAAGGAAATTATCAATAGGACATCAGAAAGAGTCTCTGGGGCCACTGTCATCTCGGCTGTGACAAAGTGTAATGGTTTGAAACAAGTCACCAGCGAGAAGACCCTTAGCACCAGACAGTTTTCAGGGCTGGCCAAGTTACACTTCCAAGATGTATAAGTGTCCGCAGGGATACAATTACGCTTACATGTCTGACCTGAAATCTGTATAATTTGATGATGGACAGGTGAGGTAAATATGTGTGACGACGAGTTTACATTAACTAAAATATTATGATAAATACAAGATGACATCGTAAGACCTGGTTGGAGACGTTGGTGTATTTGAAATGATAAATCGTGAGCACAGGATCAAGAAAGCATGGTAAAGCCTATTATCCTCTTTCTGTCACTTTTTCATGCCTTTATTTGCTTTAGGTGCCTTCTTTATACATCTGCAGATGTTCATACAGATGTTTCATATGCGACAACCCCTTAATTTAAACAAACATATCTAAGTAGTATTTCAGGGAAAACAATCAACTGTCCTTGTGTCTGTATGACAATGAGCGTCCCCTGCAGTGCTAAAGCACGAATCATGTTATCATGAAACCTATGTTTTTGCATAGATGTTTTTAATCAGATTCCAAGTAGCCGATAAAGTTTTCCTTTATTTGATGTGTCACAGAAAAAAAGTAACTTGTATGTGTACTCATAAACTATTAAACTAATCGATTAAATTAATCGCGTATTTAATAACTTAATGATTATGGTATTGTTGTATTTTTGTTGCCGGCAAGTTCGCGTGGACTGGGTGACCAAGGGTCTATCTGCATGCTACTGGCTGAGTTTGACGTTGGTTTCAATCAAAGATTCGCCACTTGGCTTGTCCCCAAACAAAAATACTTCAAGACACTGCACAAAACATTTGCCTGAAATACATATTAAAATCGCAAACTCACTCACTGCCAAAGATATTTGTTTTCTCTTAGCCTCATAAAACATATAGATCCAGGATTATACAGCACCATCAATATGATCATTTGTGTCAATGTTTCACATACATCCATAGAGGTATATGTTATGCTGAGGGTGACATATTTAATAATAAAATACACACAATATTACAGTTGTAACTGTAATCAGTTCAGAACGCAACGGAAAAATATATGGTTCTGCAAATGCAAATATATGGTTCTGCACATATAATATTTTTACAAGTATATATACATTTTAGATTTTAAACACATTTTCTAATAACACTTGATTAATCTGTGAATAATACACCCTTTTCGAAACACAATGAATAGTTACAGTCGAGAAAAACTACTCTTATTAGAGGAACACAAGATAACAAGTCATTCAATTTACTATTGGGATTCAATCAGGATTTGTCAAAAAAAATGAATTGAAAAACACAACTTAAACAAATGAAAATTGTGTCAAGATACATTCTTTTTAAAACACAACATGTCCCACGGCCGTTCGAGAAAAGTGCTATTACTGATTAAGCACACGATAACAAATTATTCAATTTACTATTTGGATCCAATCAGGATTTGTCTGCATTCCTATACACTGACTGCAAAATGAACTGAAAAAACATTAATTAAGCAAATGAAAAGAGTGTCAAGATGTGTTTTTTAAAAACAAAAGTCCCACGGCCTTTCGCACCTTTCACGGAACAGCCATACAGGCTTAATACTGCGCTTTAGTGGGAATTTTACTTGCATATAATAAGGATGAGCCGAGCCTTATATTGATAATCAATAACAACAAATACACTTCTAATGCGCTGTCAATATAGCGTCAGCAGCTTCATGCCAATGCTGGTCCATTATTTTCTAAATCTAAGTCTTTGTAATTTGATGTACAGATGGCTGGGTTTCAGGTAAACCTGATACACACTTGAAATGCGCAGCATGTTTTAATTCATCGATCACAAAGTGTTTGCTCGTTCCATATACCGTGACTAATATACATTAGCGACCACAAGTTATTAGGACATCTGATTGGATTATTTGTATTTTTTGTGACGATGATATCAATCCGCGTCTATAATGAATGTAGTTAATATATATGCTGCATATGATGATGTATTTAAAATATGTCTCCAGAAAATGTTTTAAATCAGACGTAAATATGCAACTTTCCTGCATCTTTTGATCTACATATTCTTCAGTTGCATGAGAATGAGATTAAATATTCATGATGTATAGATATTGTAACAAGATTGTATCAACATAACTCACCTGCTGCTGACATGCTCATGTTTTCGGGAAATCCAAGAATCACTAAGAAAGAAATCCCATAACTCGATGACAAATGCTCTTACAAGAATGATGGCGAATGTTCCCTCGTCACCAAGGTCCTAATCACAAGAAGCACACGCTCTCATAGTCATGTATCGAATATCTCTCGTTGACGCTGAATGGAATCTTCCAATATGTTCCAATTTAACGGCCAATATGCGCAGCGCCGTTTGTTCTTAGAACCCTCAAATTTCTTACTAAATCATCAAAATGAGATTGAAAAAGCTTCAAGCGTCTTTGTCTGGTCAGTGCCAAAATAATCGTCTCAAGATTGCTAAATCTGATCACCTGAGCTTCAACACCTGGCAAACAAATCAACAGGTGAGCTAAACCTATTCCAGGTGAGTTTTCGAATCTACAGACAGCTAGCTGTACGTATGTTACTGCAACCGTTTGTTTAGCCGCGATTCTTGCAGCTAATTCTGCTGTCAAGGAAGGCTTGAAAGAATCATTAGAGACGGGAAGGTTCCATTGTGACACCACGAGCAGACGACAGAACGACAGCGCGCGCCGTGCAGGGAACAGTCGAGCTGGACGTATTGATCATTACAACTCCCACACGAAGTCCATACCAGCTAAACAGGGGATGCTGATCTTATGCAGAATTTCTGTTGTCTTTGTCCAATTATTGCAAATTTGGTGTTGACAGAATTAGAATAAATTTTGAAGACCTCAGCTATGGACGTTTCATCGCAGACGGATCGATTCGATCATGTTGTCCGGATTATATGCTAAAACAGAGGCGTAAGTTGCCCATCTGCACGTCTAGCATGGATTCTTCCAAACTTGTGGATATATCAAGCATGTCATGAATATATCAAGCGTTTAATCTATTGATGAGGCTATCGAGTGCTGTTGAATAATTATATGAGGACCTTCCAGAGACTTAAGCCTTAACTTGATAGAAGCATCTTAGTAAGGAGATCCCTCATCGAGAAAATAACAGAACAGGGAACACTCCTTGAAGTCATATATGCGGTATTAAGGAAACACAAGGTGCCAGTCGGAGCGATAGCGTCATGTGACGTAACTTGGCTGAGGAGGGTGCATCTTCGTGTCTATCCCATCATGAAGTCGGCGTTCCCACTCTTCTATTACATCAGAAGGAGACCGATTTTCACTTAGTAAGCTTTATTTAGTTAATGGACAAGGTCAACAGCTCTCCAAGAACACATTCGATGTCGTGAAGAGACTTATTAAGCGGTATTGGTCCAGTAAAGGTCCCTGTAAAACGGATTTGAACTTTGATAAATGATTCTTTGTGCAACATATAAAAGGAGAGAAATAGTTTCTTTCAAGGTTATTGACTCTCGTTGATATCTGTTCTGTCCATATTCGCATTTTGGCGAAGATCGGATATGATTGATATGCTACTCAATGTGTGATAGGAACATATTACAATCAGGGAGCAATTCAAAACATCGATTTTAGATAACAAAACGTGATTCCTTACGTTTTGGGGGATATGATTACCCTTTTCGCGAACACCTGGTGTCATAACTGACTTTCGGTGTTCCATTCATGTACTTTTCACCGCTATTTTGTCTTCTGTTCCAACTGAGACTGATTATTCATTGACGTTAATATTTGAACGGTTTGCATGATTTCCATCCAGCAAAATAAAATTTGTTTCCGTGGATTTACAGTAATAGTATATTAATAACCCATCTAATAGTTATATTTTCACTGGTATAAAAGTTGAGTTAAGTGAAAACACGGTCAACTTAACAAAATGGGTTTTATTTGGTTTGTTTGTTGTTTAACGCCGCACTCAGCAATATTCCATCTATATGACGGCGGTCTGTAAATAATCGAGTGTGGACCAGACAATCCAGGGATTGATATCATGAGCATCGATCCACGCAATTGGGATCGATGACATGCATCAACCAAGTCAGCGAGCCTGACCACCCTGTCCCGCCAGTCGTCTCTTACGACAGGTATAGTCGCCTTTTACGGCAAGCATGGGTTGTCGAAGACCAATTCTACCCCGGATCTTCACAGGTCTAACATAATGAGTCCTACCTGTAACATAACGGGTCCCACCTGCTTCATAAATCATTGTGAAGTGGGATTCACTTAACGAAGCCAACTAGCACGGTTATGGCACTGACTGGAATGTAATCGGAAATCAGTGATTCAATCCACGACATCGACCATTGTATCGTGGCACCCTTTACCACATGGCCACCCGTGTTAACACTCATTTGAGTGGGCGAATGAGTGAGTGAGTTTGGTGTTACGCCGCTGTTAGCAATATTCCAGCAATACCACGTCGGGGGACATAAGAAATGTACCCATGTAGGGAATCGAACCCGGGTCTTCGGCGTGACGAACGAACGAACGAACGCTTTAACCACTTGGCTATCCCACCGCCCCGAACACTCATGTAGCCACTTAGAAGTTGTAATGATAAAATTATGATGATGAGTGAATGAGTGTGTTAAGTTCCAGGAGTTTTCGGTACAGATACTCGCACGTTTATCAAGCATGCTATTAACAATTATTTCAACGCCGTGATATAACTGGCATAACGTTCAAAGCGACGTTAAACCAATCTCACTCACTCACAACAATTTCAATCGATTTTCCATGTCATGGCATCACCACACATGTAACGCAAATGTTAAACTTGATACTGGCGTGCCTGCCCTACGTTGCGGTTAGGGTTAATCTGTATTAACATAATATCAGAAATTATGTGAAACATTCTTTGCGACACCGTGTGGCGTTTCAAACTAATATATTGTTTAACAATGAAAAATGATATAGATTTTGTTCCTGTTTTAAAACGTATACTGGTATCAGATATTTAAAAGCCCAAGCCATCTTGCTGTAGCGTTGAACACTATTTCAGTTATATCAAGACGTGTTAGAATAAGGAGGAATTAAAGCTCAAAGAAAAAAAAGGTGAGAGACACTACTAACTTGATGAAATCCTCTGACACGGGTATGCTGCTGACAAAGGAAGGCAAATAATCAGTCCAAATGTAAATCCACGACCAACGCGTACTGATCCTGGCACGACTAAGGGGCGCAACTCTCCAAAGCCTTAGACGACTGACCAACATGTCCCGCACAGAGGTCTTCTATTATCCCTGGTTGGGTGACTAATGAATGATAACCATTTATAAACGTCATTGAGGTTATTTTCAGTGCATCTGGAGAACAGTCGTGTACTGTAACGAGCGTCTTTGACACGGCTTAATTTGTTACTTGTATGATTGAAACACGAACCTCATCTCAAGGGTAATGAAACAACGAACCTGCCTTAATGACAGTATTATGTGTTTATGAACTCATTAAGATACATCAGAGCAATTGGCCCAGTGCTCATTTACAGTCAGACTGAACTATGCGCACACAATTCGTTTAAGTTTAACTTCATTTCTCCTTTAATCAACAACGGAGGTACACGGACATTATACGCTGAAAGTTCCTAAGATGCATTTAATTGGGTAAGTCATAGTAAACGGCATAATTCTGATCATTAAGTCAGCGTCTCCTTTGGTTAAAGAGAACATGCTTATCGATTTCTCGTTCACATTATGTCATCACTACTGTAGCGGTGACTTTATGTGATTTATGTTTCTCTCACAGGTTAACTTGCTGAGATATATTAACTCGAAAGGTGATAAGCTACAGCAAGAGTATTTATGCCTTTTGTCTAAATATCTGATAGTAGTGTACTCATTAGAGCAGCGACCACTTGTGTATCGTTTGTCGTGAGTGAATATATAACGTAAATGCCAGAGAATAACCAGTCTTGTTTATCAGATGAAACAGATCCCATTGGGTGTAAATGGGAAGATAGCGGTGAAAATCATATGGAAGGATCACTAAAATCAGTGATGAGACTTGGTGTTCGCGAAAAGGTTAAGCAGGTCCTGCCCTACAGGTAGCACCTGCCACTCACTCTACTTAACAATGTTTTCGTTTGACACGTGTGTGAAACGCCGCACAGTGTCGCAAATAATGTTTCGCAAAATATCTGATATAATCATAACTGAATTCCTGCTGTCAATACAGAGTGACGCCAACCAACACGTACGCTAGTATCAAGGTTAACATTCGATTTATATATATGGTTATTTGGTTAATATTTTACCCAATTGGGACACAAAGAGTGAGCTTCACCAGACCATACTGTGTGTCACTGAAAGAAATTAAACGACTCCAGCAACGTTTGTTAATGGGTGGGTCTACAAACGAACCCACAATATCGACTAGAGAATATAGTTCTTGATATTGTTTTGAACGTTTGGCCAAACCAGAAACAGATTCCACTAAATCAGACAAAGATCGCATGTTCTTGAATTTGAAATGTGCAAACAAGGGATATGATGCCTTAAATTTAAATTTATTCTCAGACAGAAATCGGTTTCTCAAAAGGTCCACAATAGTTCAAATTTGAGGAAAAGCCAACAATTTCTTTTTCCTATACGAACACCATTTCATCCAGGTTGTTCAATTATAGGAAAGTATTGCAGACCGTGGACTTGGCAGATCATGGTGTAAAGTCCACTGCTTGTGGCTGCCTGGGCCCTGTTCCACAAAGCGATCTTAGCGCTAAGTCGATCGTAACTCCCATACTTTAACATAGACTTACAACTGTCGTAGCACTACGTAGCTACGACAGTTGTAAGTCTATGTTAAAGTATATTAGCATATTAAACTGCGGAAGAAATCTGCCCAAACCGTGCATCAGTGTCAGCAACTTTTGAACTGACTCTTGAACCTGAAGACATGTCCATTCCTGTTTTGTACTTGATTACAAAGCTTCATAAAAAAACATACAAAGACGGATATATTGCTTTGTCCAGCAAATGTACCACCAAATCCCTAACTCAAAAAATTAACCACAATCCATAATACAATCAAGGGAGGACTTTCTATATATTTACAGAAAGTATTTGAGACAAGTGGAATTAATACCATGTGGATTCTCAAAGGATTTGCTTGACTTTTTACAATATCAGGAAAGAACTATGTTAAATTCTGTCAAAACATTTGATTCAACTTTGTACATCACTTTCTCACATGACAAACGTAATGAAAGACTTCATTCATTGGTCCATGGAGATTTTGTTATAAAACGTGGTGGCAATATATGCTCACACGCAAAAGAAACGCAAGTGGTTTTAAGCAAATAGGTAACAAACACGGAACCATAAATTGATACGAGTTTTAGCATGTAGTGAAGCCTGATGGTGTTATGATGAATATTTTTGGTTGCATTTTGGAAGCCCCGAGTAAAATCGCAACATAAAAAACGAATCGCCAAAACGCACCATTTCAATGAATATGTGGGTTTCATGCACCCATTTCTCGCGAAATCGAAAATGCACGAATTGTAACGAACTGTAGTTGGTATAAAACTGTGGCCGATTCTTGGGCCTACCACTTCTTGGTCAACAATGCCACGCCTAACTCAAATTCAGAGAAACCAGGGATTTGGAAGCTGGAGAGTCTCTCCAAGATGTTGCCCGTCATTTCAACGTTAACATAACCACAATTTACCGTCTCCTGCATCGATACAATGCTACACAGACCACAGATGACCTTCCTCGGAGCGGTCGTTCTAGGGTCACCACACCTTGACAAGATCGGCATATTATCCGTCAACAGCAGCGACATCCGTTCCTAACTGCAAGTGAAAGTGCTCGACAGACCATAGGAACGCATAATCGACACATTAGCCGGGACACTGTGATCCGACGTCTCCGTTCCAACAACCTCAGATGTCGCCGACCAGCATATCGTCCTGTTTTCCAACCACGGCATCGACAAGCACAACTTCTGTGGGCACAGGGTCATCGCAATTGGCGTCATCGTGAGTGGAGGCGTGTCATCTTCTCTGATGAAAGTCGCTTTTGTGTCTCCCATGCAGACGGAAGAGTTAGAATTTGGCGGCGTCGATGTGATTGTTTCGCTGACAGAAACGTTGTGGAAAGGGATCCATGGGGTGGACCTAGCGTCATGATATGGGCAGGGATTGGACTTAATGCGAGACTTGGACCCATGTGCTTTATGAATGTTGGTCAAGGTCAGGGACACGGCGTCACTGCTCAGCGGTATATCGACCAAGTGATCAGACCCCACGTTGTTCCATTTTTTCCACAACATCAACAACACATTTTCCAGCAGGATAACGCTCGTCCCCATGTTGCCAGAGCTACCATGGCCCTTCTGCAACAAGACAACATCCGTGTTCTACCGTGGCCAGCCCTCAGCCCTGATCTGAACCCAATCGAACACTTGTGGGATGAGGTTGAAAGGGGTCTTCACAATGTGCGCCCAGTCCCTACAACTGCCGATGAGCAACGCACATCTGCTCTGGATGTGTGCAGGAGGATCCCTAGGGCCTTCACAAATCGTCTGATCCACTCAATGTACAGGAGATGTGTGGTAGTGATCAATGCTTATGGTGGTCACACCATGTATTGACTGACATTTTGGGTATTGACCCGAAACTGTGTAAGCCCTTAATATTTGAAAAAATCAATTATGTCATCTGCCTTTTAATCGATTAAACTGTCTTCAGTCAATTTTTTGTCAATCTTGTCCTATTAGTATTTCATGTCTTGACAGTTGAAAATAAATAACATGTATACTGCATACTCGACTTGCGTTTCTTTAGCGTGTCAGTATATTTTCAGAAGTTCAGGGCAATTTGTCAAAAGTGAGAAAATGCGGAAAATGTGAAATGCTGGACTTCCTCATTTATAACATCCATGTAAATTTTCGGGGTAAGACACTAAGGGAAGAAGTAAGCACCCCAATGGGCACCATTATTGCTGTCCACGTCTTGCTGTTCTGTTTTTAATGCATTTGAATCGGAATTTCTGCAAGAATTGTCAAAGTCAAAACAAAGTAATTTGGCCAAAAAGTTTAAGCTTTCGGTATATTGATGGTCATTGATCGTTCACAAACCATCAAATAGCTACTTCCCTTCCACTGATTTACCACCTGAACTAGAAGTAAAGGAGACCAGTGAAACCGCTGAATCTGTTTCATATTGAGATCTATGCATACTGATTCAGAGATACCAAATACTCTCCCCAAGACTGAATGACAAGAGGGATGGTTTTAACTTTCCAATAGTCAACTTTTCCTTTATGTCGAACAGTCCAACAGCACCTGGCGTTCAAGGCGAAGCGACAATCGTAAGTTTGTGCATGTGTTTGTATGAGAGTAACCTGTTACCTTGGATGTCAGGCGTCACACACCAGATCTCTTCAGAGATGTCTTATAAATATCGAAAAATGATATTCTGTGAGATTTAATCTGCACTGACATCTTATATGGTTCTTATGTGGCCTTTCTTAAGAAATGTCTTATAAATATCGTAAAATGATATTCTGTGACATCTAATCTGCTCTGACGTGTTATACATGGTTCTTACAGCATCAGCGCCTTTGGGGCTGAACTAATACAGAAGCGGCGCCGAACATCCTACGCATCGACCTGTTAGGAGACAATATGAGTATTTGTGTATATTTTGTAACTAATATTTCAAGGTGACTCGTTATGTCCGTGTATTTATTTGTGATAGAAACTGGCACTGAACTTAAGTGTGCATTTCCATGCATGACTTCATGTTTGGAATAAGGTGTGGATTTGTTGGATTCTATGCCTAGACACCACCTATGGAAAATGATATTAACATGTACAACTATGTCTTTATAGGCCATATACATGTATGTCTTTATTTCCTGTTGACTTGCAAGGGGAATGCAGTTTCTCATGTCTGATAGTATGCATTGCAGGGATTGTGACCTCGAAATGTGTGTTTTACTGTAATTGACGAAGTTATCCATGGAGTCATAGTACAACCATTAATTGCCATTTTAAGTCCTACAACTTATGTTTGGGTTCTACTGTCTACTACAAGGCACTGACTACTTGGGTACAACATGTTAGCAAAATAATTTAGTACTAAATGTGAATGAATATGTACTTTATTATTGTATCCTTCATTTCGAGAGAAATATCAAGAAATATAATGTTATATCAAATGTTTCACAGATATATAAAACACTAATGGTTGTATACCATAAATATTCCTCTAAAGATACACATATATATTTTTAATTTTTGAATGTTATTTATCAACATTGAATACCATTGACGATTGATTGAATACCACTGGCGTAATCGTCTTAAATTTAGATTCTCTATGCCAATTGGACAAGGTTGATGAAAATGTATCCTACATAATTAAATAGTGTGCACTGTGCATGTGTTTTGAAAGACATCGATGGGAAATGCCAATATTTGTTTTTGTGCCCTACATTTGAAAAAACAATGCGTAGACTGTTAACTCATAAAATTATTAAACAAAGTTCAGTTGTGTTAGAGCAACCCGTATCCAATTGACGTAATTGTTTTACATGACAGGTCCATGAACGTGAACGCAACGGAAAGTACATATTCAATACATTATTAGTATCTATTTAGTAAATATAATATTTACATTCGTAAATACCGCAAAGGTAGTCAAGATCTCACCTGCTCCAGTGTTACAAGTAGTTATTTTCTGTTGGAAAATCCGGACGATGTGCAGCTACAGTATTTACCAAGAGTAAGAATCTACGTTTATACTTCATGAGACATTCACGCATTGAACATTTCCGTTTGAATTAAGCTATGGAAATAAGCTGTGGATAATAGATCGTTTATGATATCGCCTTCGTACAATTACTTAACATGTGTCGTGTGTTCATGTCGTCTGTAACCTAGTATCATAAGCCAGCATATAAGGTAGACACAATTTTATGGATAACAACTTCTTTAATACTGTGAAAAGCGACGTGGGATAACTATCCATGGGATATATTAATGAATATTTTGAGAATGCTTTGATACAAATCCACTGTAACAACATCGAGTGAAATACCTCTTGTTCCCTATTGTTTAACCCTTCACCATGCCTGACTTATATATATTTCAGTCTCCTTCATGTACAACTACAATTTAACATGGACTTCTTACGTAAATAATGCCTGTGGCATTGTTTCAAATTGTATTAGTTTAACTATATTCGCACATACAATTTGACGACTTTTCATATGTTGACGTCGCTAAAAAACTGAAATAATGCCAATGCGACGTTAAATTTTAACTCAGTCATTCATATAATGACATATATCGTTGTAAATGAGTGCATTTCTACAATATTTATAAACTTTCCCAAACTAGGCATACATGTAAATATAACCAAAGGATTTGGAATACATGGAAAGTGCATTTACATTAGTATCAACACTATTCCAAACATCAGAGCATGGGCTTTTCCGTGCCTTTAATTATACCAAGGGAAACCTTGCTTATGTTTAGATATACACTACAAGAAAACATTAATGCAGAGTATCAAAGTTCCCCACCAAATGTGATGCCTCACAAACGCATGATGTTACTGGTAGGCATGAAGGAGCATAATTTTATTAACCACAAATAAGACAAAGCTGTTGTGGAACTTTAAAAAAATTACTTTGAGTATTGGGCAATACAGTTGATACACTTGCATAGGGTATGTCTATTTAAAAACAGTTTTCTTGTTTAACGCGCACTAAGCATTATTCCCGCTATTTGACGGTGGACTGTAAATAATCCATTCTGCACCAGACAATCCAGTGATTGACATCAAGATCATCGAACAACGCAACTGGAATATGATGTCATGCATCAACCAAATCAGCGAGCCTGACTACCCAATCCTGTTCGGCGCCTCTGACGGCAAGCATGGGTTGCTAAAGACTTCTTCAAACCTGGGTATTTATGACCAAAGTAGATCAAAGGAAATGGAAACACTGGCACAAATGTAAACATGTGGAAATAGTATCAAAACTGCCAACAATATTGGCAGATACGCAAAACTCCAATAATAGATCACATTCTTTTTACAGTTGGCAAAATGAGGCATTTGGTTATAATAATGTAAATGAAAATACTAAGGGCTCCGTATGCCAAAAAAATTATACTAGATGATGTCTCTGGTCGATCTGACCGAAACCATTCCGCTGATGAGTCAAATAATGCATACGAATCAAAATCCGTAAAAAAAAATGCAGTGGAGACATCATTAAACATTACCAAATGTGACTGGGATATCAATATTGCTTGTTGAAATGATTCTAGGAAATTTGTTTCCCTGCTTCAATATTTGGATCACCTGTGACGGGGCCATCTGTTATGTAGACAATATCGCTTGAGGCAGTGGCTAATTATGACCTAAATACACCTTACGTTTAGATATACATTTTAACTGACAATTTCTATCAAATCAGGAATGCGGTACACAATTTTGCGCATAATACTATTATCTTTTAATGTTTAGGAATTTTGATTAAGGAATGGTTTGTTTCACAGGGGTTATTATTGAAAACAATGATGTTGTTTCGCTTTAACCTTCGATTGTTTCTGTTAAGTCCATATGTTTGTTTGTTGTTTAATGCTGCAGTCTGCACAATTCCAGCGATATGAAGGCGGCCTGTGAGTAATCGAATCTGGAACAGACAACCCAGTGATCGATATTGTGAGCAACGTCCCACACCGCAGGGTTACGGTGACATGCCTCAGTCAATTGCAAGTCACCGAGGCTGACCACCCTCGCACGACAGGCTAAGGGATCTTGTTCTTACCCGGAATCCCTACGGGGTAATGGCAGCACTGAGTACTGAGATCCAAATATCTATAAAAGAATTAACCGAGTTTGATCGATCATGTGAGAAGTAACGTACATTGATCTAAGGATGTCAACGATTATATTAAGGGACAATGGGAGAATAAATATAGCCGAAAATTGAATTGCAATTGAAGGCAGTGTAAAGCAGGAAATAGCTGTACAATATTTGCTAAGCGGATGAGATATCTGTGTTGACATCCACGGCAGTGGGCACAGAGTACACAACGTTATTGGTCATATGAGAACGAATTATCAGCAATGGAATTGTTCCATCTACGCAACAGATTACTTTCCACCTACGAAGAAGGCTAATCAGTTCAAATTCAGCCGGTTCCAGCCTGAACATGACGTAACATAACCACACATCAACGTGTTCAGATAGAAATAACGCATTAAAAATGCTGCCAAGCCGTTTTTCATAAGGATGTATTTGGACCATCATGCACGTATTCCAGTTATTATCATTAGTTGTTTAGCTATAATAAGAACATCAATGCTGTATGCATATTCAGTCTCGTATCTTTCCGTGATGAAAAGCGTTGAAACAAATAAGAAAGTTATATATTTAAATTATCATACCTCCATGTCAGAATGATAACATCTGATTGATACTTGGTCTTCATAAAATACTGTGTTTCCGCCTTGGAGAGGAATACATTTTTGAGTAGGGGAAATAATCTCTTATACCCCTCCACGAGCAAGTAAGGCTACACGTGGATTTCTGAGAGGTAGAAAATGTTCCTTATACCCCGCTTCAAAGAAAAGAGCCGCACACTTTTTCAGTGTCAGTGGAAGTCAAGTGACATAGCTCAAGCTAACCCCAGCTCAATTGAACAGCTGTTTGCTTTCAAGTGTGATTTTGTTTGAATTCTCTTGCAATGTCATAGTAAAACATGTCGGTTAGATACATTCGTTGTAGCAGGATCACTCGGGGTACACGGGGTTTTATGCACTTGATTATGCTATAAAACCTAACGCGGGACGCATAAAACCCCATGTACCCCGAGTGATCCTGCTACAACTTATAATACCTTCGCATACATATTATTTAATGATTCCTTTTGCAATGGATGAAAGTGTTCTGCAATCCTTTTGCGAAACGGGCATATGGCATCCAGCTGAAGTAATAGATTTGTGGATAACGCCATTCTCAAATCTTGGATACGTAGAAAGTGCTAAAACTTAATTGGCCACTGCCAATACTTCAGGAACACTTTGGGTATCCATTAGATTGCACTGCGTTTGCACGACGCGACCTTAGAGATTCGACTTGTGCATGCATTTGTTAAATAAGATATTGTAACGCTACGATCCGTGGGCCTCACGCGTGAGTGAGGGTCACCAGTAAGCATGCTTGTCGTAAGAGGCGACTGAATGGATCGCTTGGTCAGACTCGGTGACTTTGTGTATTGCGTGTGACCTTTCTCATTATAGCAATCACTGGTTTGTCTCTGGATAATATACAATATATTTTATAATTTGTGATATAAGCAAACAAACATACTTTGTGAAAGTGGCCCTGTTCAAATGGAAAAGGACTCCCGTTCCTTCCCGTGGAATACGACAAAGTTGAACCCCCCAAAAACCGTCGGTTCTCGTGATGCACATATGTCAATAACCACTGCTCTCCTAGAACCTGACGCCAAAGGTTCTAAATGAATTAGGTCCTTGCAGAAAAAGCAATTAATAGATGGCAGTTCCAGACGATTATCGAAGACAATTAGCACTAATCTTGCTCAGGGCTCCGCTCGACACAGCGATCCTAGCGCTATGGCGACCACTGCTCTTTGTTGGGGTTCGGGAGTAAAGACAGTCGTAGGTCGCCTTGTGGAACGGAGCCCAGGTGCTCGTTGATTAGAGCTTCAGTCTAACCTTTCAAGCTGTACTGATTTGCCTCCCCAAGCTACCTCCAACCATTTAGTGCGGTAGAATTACAAACACAACAGGTTCGAGGACGATCATTGATCTGTCAGTTGTTATATAGCACCAAAGTGGGAATCTCGTTATAAACAAAACAACGAGATGCATGTCAGATGCTAGTGAAGATGCGGTGACTCGTTGTGTGGCTGGAGGTCAACCCTGACAATATTCTAGGAAACAATTGGATATATACTTATCATACGGGCTTATATGGTTTTACTTTGACTTACAAATAGTTTCAAGGGTCCTTACAGGAAATATAGTGTAATGAAATCATATACGGTACTGTACACATCTGTAAGATTTGATTATTACCTTAATTACAGGAACCTTATACTTCTTGTCAAGAATTTGAATAGTCTTCTGCGTACTGGGCGCATATTTCTGCGTGGTGTAAGTCCCTGCATGTACAGACCCATTTATTTTTGGCGCATGGCAATATCGCGTACCTTAGGCATAACAGGATCCTATGATTAGGATACAAATCCCAGATTCGGCTATATCCGATCATCATTCGTTTGTCCGTTGTATCTGCCCGTTGGTTTCAACAAAGCGGTTAACGTTCATGACCTCCACAACATGGCGCTTTCCTCCCACACCGAAACTCACTATTACGTGTGAATTACGCCGTGAGTAACGTTATGTTCAAAACTGTACAAGAGTTAAATTATTATTTTATGTTTATTTGTATTTGTCACTGCTACAACATCTTTTTTTCAGAAAATACATATCATTGACACTAGCTAGGTCAACGGTTACGTCAAAGGTCAGATAGATGGAGAGGTATTAGGACACCTGTGCTATGTCCAGAGAAATATTCTCCTCAGACCATTTTCAAACCGTAACCACTTTTACTTTGGTGGAAGTAAAAGATTTGAACTCTAAAGTTTCCACAATGCATCCGTTTACCGGCATTGGTCTCATTTCAAAGTTGCTACATAGGAAAGGTATCCATACTGTATCATCATTATAAATCTGAAATAGAAATGAAAAAATATTTATAAAAAACTAAAACACAAACGTCCATATATATATGAACCTGTGACACCAATATGTTAGTGTATTTTTCAAACAAGTCAATTTTTTTCTTCAATATTGTAGTACATGTATGGAATCATGTCACAAAAACGCAACTGCGACAGAAAAGCATGCATTCAATGCAAAAGTTGACTTTTTTGTCAGCCCCATGCATTTCACAACCCAAGAATGGGTATAAAAACGTGCGTTAACGGGATTCCATATGCATTGTTTAGCATCGTGCTGACAACAACCACTCAGAAAAACAACAAAATTACGCACTTATTCAACATTACGAAATGCCACGCCTGTCCGAAAATGAGCGTCTGCGAGCCATTGGTATGCTTGAAGCAGGATCGAGTCAACGTGATGTTGCAAGACAATTTAACGTCCACAGAAACACCATTTGGTGTTTGTGGCAACGTTGGCAACAGATGAATACAGTCAAAGACCATCCTCGGAGTGGCAGGCCACGCGTAACCAATAATCGACACGACAACTTGATTCGAACAACACACCTACGAAATCGATTCCAGCCAGCAACAGTGACTGCAAGAAGCATCCCTTGCCTTCGACGAATATCTTCACAAACCGTACGTCGTCGCCTCAGATATGCAGGGAGTGTCGCCAGAAGACCCGCCAGACGTCCCATTTTGCCAGGAAACCACCGTCAAACACGTCTACATAGGTGCAGACAGCGTCTACGCTGGACGGCCATGCAGTGGGGACAAGTTCTATTCACTGACGAGTCTCGTTTTCACCTCAGCCACAGCGATGGATGGATTCGAGTGTACCGACGTCGAGGTGAACGTTACGTCAATCATTGTGTCATGGAAGAAGATCGGTTCGGGGGCGGCAGCGTTATGGTATGGGGTGGGATTACAGCAAGACAGAGGACCCTTTTGAGAGTGGTTGAGGGAAATCTCTATGGACAGCGCTACCGCGACGAGATCATCAGCCCTGTTGTTCTACCGTTTTTGCGTCGTCATGGCCCAGGCATTACATTTCAACATGACAACGCCCGGCCTCATATTGCTCGACTTGTTCAGGATTCCCTTCAACAAAACAACATGAATGTCATCCCCTGGCCGGCTCGCTCCTCTGATCTCTCACCAATCGAGCACACGTGGGATGAGATGGATCGGCGCCTTCGACGCCAACCACGTGTTCACAGACACTCCAGGATCTTCGAAACATGCACCAGCAGATATGGACAGATATCCCATAAAACTTTGTGCGACGCCTGGTCGATTCCATGAGACGAAGATGTGTTGCTTTGCATTCAGAGGTGGACACACATGCTATTGATTTGTAAATTGACATTTTGGCATGTTCATGTTTTTTTTTAATGAAATCACGCATTTTCTGAAGTCAGTATGGCAAATTAAACCAATTGAACACTTACAGGAGACTTTTTATCTGTTGCAAACCGAAATTGTTTCAGATTTGGTAAAAAACATAACTTTGCATTAAATCTTATTCAATGTCACAGGAACTTTTGTGGTTCAGTATATCATTATATTATATCATATCATATCATATCATATCATATATATATATATATATATATATATATATATATATATATATATATATATAGATATATATATATACACACACACACACACACACACACAGTATAGGCAAATATCACGTCCTGACATAAACCTTTATAGAAATGTTCGGATATTGTTAAAATTTTACGATATAGTTTGCGAGTGGTTATATAAATTTTCAGCTCTTTCCAATATTTTGTTATATATGTACATATATACAATAGATTTTTTTGTCAGGAATTTCAGTAAAACGTGTGCGTCATTATAAGTGTCTTTAATAGAATATTCTGTAGATATGATCAGATCAGTCCTTTTACAGTTCCCTTGATGTTCCATGTGACGTCGATCTGTCTTTGTTTGTTATGATGAAAGAGTGTTATTCTCTTTGTTTCTGGGAGATAAAGCCTGGATGATATTCTATACGTATACCAACAGGGGATGCTTCTACAAGGATTGTGTTTAGGATTACAGCTGGTCAGAATTAATCCATATCAGCCAAGGGTTATGTATACCATCAAATACTTCGTCTCAGCTGCAAAGGTCAACACAAAGGCTCACATACATATCTTATCTGCTCGACGACTGGAATGGAGTTGTATTATATAGGATATTAGTTCTATGTCGTCTCTGTAGATTGAACTTAACGTTACTATAGCAACTATCGGCTTTGACCTGGTCACATGTATGAAAAAAGATGCAAAGATAGCAGTAATTTTGTGATTTTTATTTTGATCTCGATTCTTATCAAGAAATGGATTTCTGATAGGGCAATTTATCCATAAGGTGGAACTTATTGAACTTAAATTCCACACGTCATATATCAATACCATCATCATAATGTAAAAGTTTGCCGATGGTAGCTAAAATACAGGTTTTATATAGGTTATGTTTACTTTGTTACGAGAGTGATTAACCAATTTGTAAGGTTCTTTCATTCAGGCTTACATTTTAACTACTTTGATTTGAGGGATATTTCTTTACGTGTAGTATGTTCCGGTTTCAGTGCGTGGATTCAAAGATTAAGTAAAGTAATTAAATGGAAATACAGTTGCGATATTGAATGAATGTTACCTTTACTTGCTGTATGTTATAGTTCGCTATCAGATAATCCATCATGGTTTTCAAACATCCTGGAAAAGTCAAAACAGATTACCGTCTCTGTTCAAATCTGAATTCACATGTTAAGACAAATAACCTAATTAACAGAACGGGAACTTGGCAATTCTCTTCGTAATATCAAAACAAGACCTAAAGACCAGAACTGGGCAGATAATATCGCAGACCAGGACGCGGCCTGAGTGCTTTAAATCATGGCAGGCGATAGCATGTGATCGTGTGGAATTCATTACACTGACCATTACGGACTAAGTATGTCAGCCTTCTGAAATGTCCAGCAAATGGGTTATTAACACCAGCGACAACACACACTGTTGTGCATCACCTTTGGAAGGCGATTCTGGGGAGAAGGGGTCTGAAGCGTGACTGTGAAAGGGTAGACATATCACCACAATCTACATTGGTGTTTGCAGTTTCGTACAAGGATTACTGAATACTAGTATGTAACGAGGTTCAATTGAATTTACTAAAGAATTACCTCGGGTGAGTAAAAGGTGTGATATATTCCGTCTGTGGGTTTATAAGTCCTTATGAGACTCCTAATGTTTCTTCTGGTGGATTTTAAACTTTTGTTCCCTGAGAAAAAAAACTATTGACAAACCTGAAATTAAATGAAATGGCGATTTGAAATGGTGTGTGATCTGCCTGAATGTGTGTCATCGTGTGTGTGTGTGTGTGTGTGTGTGTGTGTGTGTGTGTGTGTGTGTGTGTGTGTGTGTGTGTGTGTGTGTGTGTGTGTGTGTGTGTGTGTGTTACATGCAGTCAAACACCGTCGTGTCGCAGTTGAAGGGATCTTCGTAAATACTTCGCGTTATCCGAGGCTCAACACATCCGAAAATGATGAATAAAGAAGAAACACGCAGTGACCAAGCCTTTACTACGAGACAACCGTATTTTTCTTTCACGAACACATGGTGTCATAACTGATTTTCAGTGATCCTTTATATTATTCTCAGTGCCACATTTTGCTTTTTACATCAAACGGACAAACCAGACTTGCTTTTCAATGGCGTTGACGTTTGATATTTATTTAACCATTTGGATTCGAGTCAAGACCTACTGATATAATGGACGTGCAATCTTGCCGATCGCAGCAAAAATATTCACTTTCTGTTAAAGAACTGATGATCAGATACTTAATATGTTCATTTGTCAATTTCTGAAGTAAACGTAATTGTTATTTTGACCTTATACGCTCCTCGGGCAGGACAGTAATATGAGACTTGCTAAGGACGAAATGTCACCCATATAATTGGTATTAAGAGATGAATACAGATATATATCAATAGTCTTACGGTAGTGTCACACTACAAAGGCACACTGACAATAACACGTGTGGAGACTGATGACAGTATTGTTGCCAATCGAAAACAGGTATTAAAGGAAGCATTGGATTTCATAAAGGCACCGAGAAATCGATAATTCATGAAGAAAGATGATAAAAATGAGATTTCCCAAGACGAAAAACACAGCTTTTTTGTATTTCAATAATCCAATTATCTAACTATATGTTTTGTAAGACGTAATTTGTAATGAATTATTGAAATATAATATTACAATCCCCTTCCACACAAGTACTTATAATCAACTTTCTTTTCTCGTTTGTCCATAAGTTTTGTCGAGTAAATTAATTTTATTTTAATTTTGAATAAAATGTAAATTGAATTTGTTTTATGGTTTACGCAATATGTACATAATGTATCTTTTTTTACTGACAAGATGTTAAGTTATTAAGCCTAGTGTATGTATTGACTAGATCAAAAACCTTTAAACAAGCAGCTCCGTGGAGTTCATAACCTATTTATTGTCAGCAGAGGAGCATTGCTTTTCTACTGACAGGTAATTACATGTGATCACCATCTGTCTATTTGTCTCCTGAATAGCGCATGAAAACAATTATTTATCCAAACTAAAATGTTGAATATGTGTATATGTTGAATGTGTGTGTGTGTGTGTGTGTGTGTGTGTGTGTGTATGAGTGTTTGAGAGAGAGAGAGAGTGTGCGTGTGTGTGTGTGTGTGTGTGTGTGCGTGCGTGCGTGCGTGTGTGTGTGTGTGTGTGTGTGTGTGTGTGTGTGTGTGTGTGTGTGTGTGTGTTACATGCAGTCAAACACCGTCGTGTCGCAGTTGAAGGGATCTTAATCTTAATCGTAAATACTTCGTGTTATCCGAGGCTCGACACATCCGAAAATGATGAATAAAGAAGAAACACGCAGTGACCAAGCCTTTACTACGAGACAACCGTATTTTTAACACATACAAGTTCGACACAACGGTGTTTGACTGTATATTGGAACTCGTATCCGGGTGATTTGTGTGACAAGCAAACAATTAACCATAAGGCCACCCCTCTTAAACAGAACAATTCCTACATCCCAGACACAACAACAACACCATGCCACCAACCAACAACCACGTCATCACTTAGTCCTTGTGGTTTGATGTGTTTCGTTCCATGCAATGAGTCCCTCGCCGTGATGTTGCTGGAATATTGCTTAAAGCGGCGTAAAACCGTACTCACTCACTCCATGCAATGACGGTCGAGTCTCAGATATCACTTCCATCACAGTCATATTATACACACTTCCTTCAGGAACAAGCTAAGCCACTACACTCAGTAATGAAGGTCTTTATCGAAGCCCAAGCAAATTGAATACGCCTTCATCCGATATGTTTCTCCAAAATACTAATTAGACGAGATATTTTCAGTACCATCGCCATTGTCCGAACCTGAAAATTACTTTGCGAACAGTCTTCAGTTTCATTAGTTTGACGCACGAGAAAGGATCCTGCTACCAGTCATTTCCTTGTCAACAACAGAGCTGGCAGACAGCAGGGTAGCCGCACCTCCTTGCGGGGCTAGGTAAGGACAATGAGAAGTATTAATGTGGACAATCGTGGCGGCTGTCTAGCCATTGGGCAGGAAGAATGTTCTTTAAAGGATTCTACCTGGTCTTATCACATGTGCTGCATCTATAAATAATAATAGTTTTGGGCTGCATTTGTCTACGGATGACAAAAGGGATACTTTGTGTAAGCAAAGAGGTTATTGACAGGTTGAAATTTTGAAATATATTATGACGTAATATTGACATTTTAAGACGGTAGGGCGTCTCGTACTTTAGTACACGATATATAAAATGTAGATTTATTACAGGTTAATTACATACAGTAACCTGCGTTTATAACGAACACGCTTGTAACGAACTGGCGGATATACCGAACTATTTTTTTGGTTCTGTTCAAATGCTGTTTATATGCTGCATAAGTGCTTATAACGAACTACGGTTTAAACGAACTAAATTTAGTGGTCCCTTTGAGTTCGTTATAACCGTAGTTTACTGGACATGTATACAGCCATAAAGCCTATTGACATTTTACAATGAAGCACGATGCATGGGACTCTCGCATCCCATCGACAATCAATTTTGACGGAAATATGTACAATGCAGCTCAATAAACTTTTTAAAAATTCACACACGATAAATTATAGATTATTTTGGAAGTTTACAATGCGAGATGGTGACATATGAACAAATGTAATGTCATGATCGACTTTTGCTGACTTTGAATGTGTAATGATTGACGTTCATCACAAAAGTGTTCGTGTCATCAGAAACAATATCTTCCACAAACTGTTACGACAGAACACCGTTATAGCAATGTGTCATTAAAGTGATATATATTTTCTATATATTTCTTTGTGAGGCATGAAGAAAATATACATTTTCATGAACTGTAATTTATAAAAGTATAATTTCTGCATTCGCCCATTGCAAATAGCATCCATGAAGATCCCGGTTCGAATTTATCTTCAGCAGTAAAGGGGACAATATCCTTTCCATATTAATAAAAAAAATCGATTGTACGATGACGACTATATCACGAGCATGTGTTTATGAATGATTCCAAACAATAGTGACGATACCAGGTGTTCGCGAAAGGGTAAGCTTATCGTAAGAGGCGTCCAACGGGATCGGATGGTCAGGTTCTGTGACATGGTTGATGCATTTCCTCGCATCCCAATTGTGTATATCGATGCTCATTATGTCAAGCACTGGTCCAGACTTGAATATTTACAAACCAACGTCATTTCGCTGGACCATTGCAGAGTGTGGCGTTAAATAATAAACAAACAAACAAACAAACATTGCAAATAGCATAAAGATAACATTGAATATTATTGATTTAGTTAATCTGCTATCTTCGGCTCACGGACATTTTACACGGAATTATCAATGCTTCCACGTCATGAAGGTTGGGAAATCATCAGAAAAAGGATCTTGTTCTTAATGTTAAGCCACATGCAAGACCGAATACAATAATACTTTGCGATCCTAGGCATGATAAAAGGTAACATCAGATTAATCATATTTTTATCTATATGTTTCATTATTCACTCGTACTTTTAAACTTAAAAATAGAGTATCTACGATATGTAACAATTAACATTCACTGATGTCAATGGTATTGATTGTTGACCGATATTGTGTAAAGGAAAATGTACAGATAATGTCTTTGCATGTTTAACCTTTACTGTAAATGTCATTGTGTCTAGGATTGTGTTTGCGCGAGAAGCACAGCTTGACCCACTAATATGGCCTTCACCTTTAACAACGTTTTTGGATAAATATTGTTGATATTAACATTCAAAACAAATAAATACCTTCTTGATCTGTTATCATTGAAATTAACATTGCTGCGATTTATTTACAGTGGCAAAATCCTAAGTCTTATATTGGTAAAACATCTTGTCTTTTATGCGATACGTACTTTGACGTGTCTGTGATTAGCAATGGAATGACACAGCTTATTCCTAGCATAAACACTTTTCAGGGACTGTATACTCAAGTTATATGCTGTACTGAAACAGGATCTAAACTGCTCATTGTGTAGAGTAATAAACTGACAATCTATTGGACAGCAATGCTTTTCTCATTAAACAGAAAAACAAAACAAAAGAAATTTTAAAACAAATATCCAATTTACAAAATGATTTTCAAATATATCCTGAATGATTGAGTGAAATATGATAAATCCTCAAAAACGTGAGATTTTTCATTACATATTAAACATACTAATGCAATTTGTGAGACGGTTAATAAATAACAGGCCATAAAATGGACTTTGCTTTGAGCACAGGGATAACAAAAATGTGATGCGTTGAATAAAAATTCTTATGACCCTCCCAGTGACTGACCAACTATGCGATCTTGGTGTTTTCAGAACAGAATGCTTGGACAGGCCGTCAAGAGAAAGGTCTGACATGAGGACACGCATTTAGGGAAGGCACGACAACAAATGACACTAGGGTAATGATTTGAGTAGACTAATGGCTCAGACATCCCATAATGACAACCTTTATAAGCCTAATGTTATATTTAGACCACTTCACGCGTAATGAACATCACGCTGCGCCAGGTAGACGCCGTGTAGGCCATTCATGTTGTCGCATGGCAATGTGGTCGTTGAAGTAGCGATTCATATAAAGATATGGTACAGTTTCAACCTCATTGGTATAATTACCTTGTTTTCGGTTAACAAACGTGCTGAATGCGTTACTTTAGGAAGCCTCATTCAGAAATTACTTAGAAAGGAGTGGTTCTATTTAGGTTCATTTCAGCGTTGCTGATCCAATACCTGTCATATGACCTTAGCTAGGTAGGGTCCAGGCTCGACGTGAACAGCTAAATGTCACCTTCATCAACATAGATGTATTTTGACGACAGATGACACTTACAATTAAAAGGAATATCGACTAATGTATCAGAAGCTTAAGTATAAATTACCAACAAGTCCAATAACAACTTGCACTATTTAATGACTGTCCTTATATACAGACTATTTGGGAGTACGTCTAATATATATTATTACCAAGCCGACGGCGCGCTAGAACTGCGTAGGCGGTACGTCAGTCTGGGAGAAAATGGTATTTAAAAAGGCAATTGTGGATGTTTATAATGTGATTTGCAGAGAGAGCTGGTTTACTTCCGAAGTGAGCATAGTGTCCGATAGTGCATAGAAACGTTTCAACGACCTTGATTATCTAAGGTTATCTTAATGCCAGTCCTACCTGATCATCTATACAATGCCTACTTCTTTCATTAATGTATTGTAACAAATAAAAATATACATGTATATACAACACCTACCAAAGTCAAATTGATAATGATACTGTGAGACACTTGCATTTCATTGCTTGAAATTGAAGCTGGTTAACATACAAACCAAGCAGCCTTATGAGCCGCTTAAGGGCTTATAGTCAAATTACCATCTCATCCTACCGGGTACCCATTCACTGCCGGGTGAAGAAACGCACATTGGAACAGTTGGTTTAAAAGAGTCACTTGCCTAAAGATACATCATATATAACATGTATTTCAGTGTGGGGCAGGACAGAAGCCCTAGAAACTCTCAAGGGGTCACGTTCATCCGTGCATCTACTCTCCGCATGTTTGTGTCCTACACGATGTACACGTGAGCACGTGTCACCCAGTGGGATGTCGTCAACGAGCTGATAGGTTTTAATCAGTGTCACGTTTCTCCTGGATCAACAAGGATACATTACTCGTCTACATAATATATAGAACAGAGTGGTTTTCAAGAATGGATGGAATTGATTGAGGTGACGAGTAAGCTCGTATGTAAATATCAATGAAGTGTCTTGTGTCAGGCACTGTTGACCTTTCCATCCTTTCCATTCATTCCTTCCCACAGTCAGTAAAGCCGGTATAACCATTCATATTTCAGTAGCAGATGTCAACAAGCAAGGTTACTAATAAACTATCCCAATCCATACAAATTACAAAAGAGAACTCCGTGGAGTTTTAATTGCATTCAGTTAAAGGCATCTAGCATCAAATGGCGTATCCGAAGGGGATATTATGCAATAGGCAATTTACAAGTCCCCGCAAAGCTAGATTCCAGTCTTTAAAAACCAACTGTTTTCTTCGACTGACTCAAATGCAGTGACGAATACTTTTGTATTAGACAATGAAAAGGTATCAGTTTATATACGAGGGGAAGCTGGAAAGTTCTGAACTACGAAGGATATAAAGAGACAAATACCCTCGAGGGAAAATTCATCAATAGGAAAATCAGATATTGTCTATGAATCTGAACGTGAAGGCATTGCACCTCATAATTTAACGAAACACTGATTTCTGATACACATGACAGTTCATTACTGCTACATGTATTGAGTAACACAGACAGTACCTAACTGGACACGTTTGTTTTCATTCACGTTACTGATATTCAATGACAATACACAGTATAGTAGAGACAGAGGCTTGATCCTGTTTGAGCATACGAGGGGCGGCTGAGTGAGTGCGTGAGTGAGTAAGTGAGTTGGGTTTAACGCCGCTTTTAACCGTATTCCAGTTATATCGCGGCGTGTCAGCTTAATGTGGGAGGAAAGCCCGAAGTGATGCAGTTCTCAGACGTTTACCACTTTGGTGAAACCCACGAAGACGGGTATCGTGCTGACAAACCTAGCAACATAATCGGGGCGAACCGGGATTCAAACCCACAATCATAGGTTTCTTGCGTGCCCAAGGGATGCAACTCTGTACAGCGAATTGCGGTGCCTGGGACGACTGGACCACCTGTGTCCCATGACATATCTACATCTAGATATAACATTGATGTCATTCTGATAAATGTCTAAGATACCTCGAATACTTGCTGACATTTTTGTACATGAACAATCCATGTAGCACCAGATGGACACAAGAACAACGTACCATTAGATGTAAAGAAGCAGGGGACAGAAGGATATTCAAATAACGATTGACCTGGTACGGTAACAAAACATATTATTAGATAGTTGTCTTTGGTTAACTGTATTTTAATAAGAGAATGTCATTTTGTAAACAAAAACAAATGTATTTCGGAAATATTTTAATGCATGATACAATAGCTATTTTGTATGGAAATATGTACTAAGTGTTGTTCTCCGGGGTAGAATAGTTCTTCAGCAACCCATGCTTGCCGTATAAAGTGACTATGCTTGTCGTAAGAGGCGACTAACGGGATCGGGTGGTCAGGCTCGTTGACTTGGTTGATGCATGTCATCGTATCCCAATTGCGTCGATCGATGCTCATGATGTCAATCACTGGCTTGTCTGGTCCAGACTCGATTATTTACAGACCGCCGTCATATAGCTAGGATATTGCTGAGTGTGGCGTTAAACAACAATAAAAAAATCAATTAATCAGATTTTCCCAGGAGTGTCATACAATGGATCAATTTGAACGGAGGATAAGATATTTTCACTTCAGATTCTTGAAATATTGATGGAGACCGATAAGGATGTATTTTACAAATATTAATTATATACCACGTGTTTCATTCCCCTTGGGATATAACACTTGTGGGCCTTTGATCCCTCGTTAATGACTCTTGTCTTGTGAAGACCTTGTGTTTTTGAGTGACTGTCGCGTGAGACGACCACGCATTTGCTTCCATGCCGCTGGGACTGAAACTGATACTTTCTGTTTTGACATGTCGTATATGAAAATACCTGTATATTATTATTATGTTGGTATTTTTTCAGCTACAAATGACTGATTCCACAACATTACACTGCATTTTTATCCTATACGATAAAACTTCCTTAAGTACTGTTGTGATCGGGTAATTTACTTGAAATCACTTGTTTGCCAAGTTGATGGAAGAGCAACATTAGCGTTAGGTAGTACAGTAAATTACGGTTATAACGAACACGCTTATAACGAACTGGCGGATATAACGAACTGGTTTTTAGGTCCTTACGATTGGCTGTATATATGCTGTATATATGCTTATAACGAATTACGGTTATAACGAACTAGAATTTGTGGTCCCTTTGAGTTCGCTGTAACCGTAGTTTACTGTATTAGGGTTCTTTGAGGTTGGGTCATATCTTTTTCCAGGAGAAGAATTTCCTTTGACCATAATGATGCCGATGCAATTCCCTATTTTGACTTTTTAGTACAACATGTTCCTATGTTTCTTTTCAAGTGAACAACTGACTTGCCTTTGCATGTGTTTGTTATGGGTGCCGCCGGTAGGGCAGGATACTCTAACGTTTTCGCCACCACCGAGTATAATCATTTTGTTGATAGTGTTTCATAAAGACATGTTTATGCGTCATTGGGATTCGTACAAAAACATATTTTTTATGATCATGGAAAAGGTTTTGTCGCTTTTATATATCTTTTTTTAATTAACAAAATGAGTTTGGCTTCATTTTTTCAGAAGCTTTAACCGCACGTGATATTCTGTGACTATCAAAGAAATAATGGCCTCGTCAAATATACAATAACATTGACGTCAAGGCGCCTAACGGTTTCAACCTATAAGGCAACGCTCGTTAAGTTCATCACATTGACACGTGCCACTTGGATATAAAAGGTCAAGGCCAGAGAATAACCCGTCTTAATTACTTACTAAGTTACTAACATATAGATGGAATCGTAAAATGTACTCTGCTTTTAGCAGATATTCTTATGATTATAGAAATGGTTATATTAATCTCGCCCCGAAGCACTTAACTATTCATTTCGCAAACATCCCATCATTGTAATTGTTTTATTATTGTCAAATCTTGTATTTTGTCTTCTAGTACATGGGGACACACGACACAACAGAAATAGAATATACATAGAATGTATTATATTGACTCGTTAGCATAGTAAACAAACATCCCATCATTAAAATTGTTTTATTATTGTCAAATCGTGTATTTAGAATATACATAGAATGTATTATATTGACTCGTTAGCATAGTAAACAAACACTCCATCATTAAAACTGTTTTATTATTGTCAAATCGTGTATATAGAATATACATAGAATGTATTATATTGACTCGTTAGCATAGTAAACAAACACCCCATCATTAAAATTGTTTTATTTTTGTCAAATCGTGTATATAGAATATACATAGAATGTATTATATTGACTCGTTAGCATAGTAAACAAACACCCCATCATTAAAATTGTTTTATTTTTGTCAAATCGTGTATATAGAATATACATAGAATGTATTATATTGACTCGTTAGCATAGTAAACAAACACCCCATCATTAAAATTGTTTTATTTTTGTCAAATCGTGTATATAGAATATACATAGAATGTATTATATTGACTCGTTAGCATAGTAAACAAACACCCCATCATTAAAATTGTTTTATTATTGTCAAATCGTGTATATAGAATATGCATAGAATGTATTATATTGACTCGTTAGCATAGTAAACAAACACCCCATCATTAAAATTGTTTTATTATTGTCAAATCGTGTATATAGAATATGCATAGAATGTATTATATTGACTCGTTAGCATAGTAATTCAATAATATAAATTTGTGAAATATGAAAAAATGCCAATAAAACTGTAAATGCCATTAAGTTAGGATTATAGTTCAAAGGAAACGACAGTCGAATCAAACAAATCAAACTACCTGCTTCCTAATGTCAATAATGCCTGAAAGTGATGACTGTGCATTTATCCCGGTCAGAGGTGCAATGAATCAAGATGGGAAATCAATGGGCAGTCGGTGAAAGCACGAAGTAACATTGATGTGCAAATATGCGTTTGTGTCAACCGACTGATGCCACATGCGTTGTGGGCGGATGTTGTTTCCGATTTGCTGCTGGACGAATGATTAATCTGTGAATAATTCTTTACACAACGACATAATAAGCGACTGATACTTAAAGTCAGTGATGGGATACGGCACTGTTGTAATGTGGTTATTTGTTGGCCAGTTCTGTACATCAAAATGGCTCCATGAGGATCCGGAATAAATCGGTCTTTTGCAATCCATGCTTGTCATCAGAAGCGTTGTATGTTTGTTTGTTGTTTAACGTCGCACTCAGCAATATTCCGGCTATATGACGGCGGTCTGTAAAATAATCGAGTCTGGACCGGGTAGTCCAGTGATTGACATCATGAGCATCGATCGACGCAATTGGGATACGATGACATGCATCAACCAAGTCAACGAGCCTGACCACCCGATCCCGTTAGTCGCCTCTTACGACAAGCATAGTCGCCTTTTACGGCAAGTATGGGTTGCCGAAGACCTATTCTATCCCGGATCTTTTCACGGGTCCCTCAGTGTGGAGAATACAACTTCAGATTCATCTCATTCAGTTTGACCGTCTGTTTGACGTGTTTGTTTGTACTTTGTTTAACGCCACAATTCTTGATATATGACTGCGGTCTGTAAAAAAGCGAGTCTGGACCAGACAATCCAGTGCTCGATATTATGAACATCGATCAACGCAATTAGGATACGATGACATGCATCAACCGAGTCAGCGAGCCTAACCACCCGATCCTGTTAGCGCCTCTTACGACAAGCATGGGTTGCTGAAGACCAATTCTAACCCGTATCTTCACGGGGCTATTTTACATGTTCGACGATATATATCATTATTGAAAAAATATGTATAATAGTTTGTGACTGTCGTGACGTTCATGACATATAGCCCTTTTTATATTATTATAATGAAATCTTCCGTGATGTTATGAACAATGGATGACGTCAAAATACAAAATCATTTCGGAAACAACTAAACAACCTCGAAAGATATCGCTGAACAGAGAACACGTGGGGAATGTGAAGGAAAACGGATATTTCACATGGGCAATGGCTGAAAATACTTTCCCCAATGTTGGTGGTCGTGTGGATAAACTTTAGGCTAAGCGAACCTGTCTCGCGTTATGTGACATGTTATTCAATTTGAAATTGATAGGCATTATTTCATTGAAAAAAACCATTAACGTTATCGCTGTCGCTTTAGTTTCGCCGTTGTTAATCAGTTAACTCTGATCAGTTAAACAGTTCTTTCCTAGTAAACATATCTATACTATTTCAAAGTAAGATTTTTTTTAACATCTCCAATGATGAATAAAGCTTCTATCCCCAGTACCCCACTCACAGTGCTCCATCCTTTGTCCTCCATCCCCGTGCCCTATCCCCAGTACACTATCCTCAGTACCCAGTCCCCGTGCCCCACTCCCAGTACCTCACCCCCATAGAGCCACCATCCGTGCTCGGGCGTAACATTATCGACATTGTGCACTTATCCCCCATTCCCCAATCACTGGGAAGTGATTGCATATACCCAGGGGTGTCATCTGGTCTGGACTTTCTGACTTCCAACCCCAGGGACTGGCTGGGAAGGGACAGACAGTACATCATTACAACCGGAAGTCTCCACAGACCACAGTTGTACAAGAATCAACCATGCAAAACTTTAAAGCTTTTCGTCACATTTATTTCCAAAGAACAAAATGATGCGGTAAATATACCATAGAGCTATTCATTAAAGTGAGTAGTTGAGTTGGGGTAACGCCGCATTAAAGTGATGCAGGTTTTTGAGGTTTATTGGTTGAAACCGATGTACAGCGGTATGGTGTTGACAAACCAAGGGTTTAGGGGGAGGTCATGATCATTGAATTCTGGCGCGACTCAGCACGCAACTCTGCAGAAAGAAGTGTGGCGCATTAGACGACTGGCCTACCATGCTGTAAATTATTAAGATCGACAATATGTCGACCATGGTTCATTGTAGATACCCATGTTGACATCACCACAGAAAAGAAAGTACCAACATCTTTGAGAATCATATTGCAAAATATAAACAGAGATGACGATGATGAACAGGGATATGTCAGCATATAATCGCAGAATAACGATAACCAATTCTGTGTACCACATACCATTTAATAACTAATTAATCATTATGCACGATTGTACATAACATAATTATTAAAATCAGCATAGATAAGAACTAGTACTATATTCTCAGGTACATAAACCTCAATAATTAAGGTGAGAGCCGATTGTGCGATTTCCCACATATCAAATTTCAAATAGTATAGTAATGGTACCAGCTGTTGAAATGTTGAGCGTATCCTGACCCACCGGTTGAACCTATCACAAATATATGCAAATGTAAAATAAGTGGATATGGTACAAGTCAAAATGGGTAATTGCATCGGGCATCCTTTTGGTCAACCACGCGTCAAATTTAGAAATGTCTATTTGAAAGATTTAGAAAGGCCTTGAATGTTATGATTAAACAATTTCATATAACATGATTAGTGTAATGAATAACATTTAGGAATGTTTTAAAAAATATGTTTATAATTATTTAACTATTCGTATGTAAACTTATCATCATACATCTGTGACATATGTTGACGCTTTGAAAATAATCTGGATAAAAAAGCTACTACATATTGATTTGGAAAAGAAATGGAAAATTTTAATGACTAATACTACTCCTGAATTTCCTGATTTACTATTTATGGGAAGCGATTTTCCACTTAAGCTTGCTAAAAAAACCAAAAAACAATTTTGGAAAGATTGTTTTACTGCCTTTTCTAAATATAGCAATAAAATAAAACCCAAAAATTATGAAGAGTTCCTAAGGGAACCTCTGCTATACAATAAAAATATTATTATAAATGGCAAATCATTAGATAACAAAACCTTTCATCTCAATAACATACACAGCATACATTGCTTGCTAAACAATGATGGACATTTTATGACATTGCAACAATTCTGTAATAATTTCTTCAATATAAATTTTCTTGAATTTTATGGTATTACAAGATCAGTAAATACATACATGATACAATTAGGCATTAATAAAGACCTGCATCTGGAAACAACAAACAATACAAATATATCTATTGCCAATCTCTTTTCATGTAAAACAGGCTCAAAGAAATATTACCATGTAATAAGTCAAACCGATGAAAGCTTAAAAGTTATTGACAAATGGGAAGAGGAACTTTTAATGGATATGAACTGGCCTAGCTTATTTATCAGAGCACACAAAACTACTCTAGACCCTAAACTTAGATGGTTTCAGCTTAGATTGCTCCATAGAATTCTACCTGTTAATACTTATCTACTCAAGATGCATATTGTTGACAACTGTCTATGTACTTTCTGTAATGCCGAGCCAGCATCTATCCAACATCTGTTTTGGGACTGTAGGGTAACCAAAAACTTCTGGAAAAGATTTTCAAAATGGATTGAATCCAAGTGTCCACATACTGGCAAGGTAAATCGTACTTCAGACCTAAATCTTTTAGGCTTTTCAAAACATTTCCATACCGATGATATTTTTGATCTGATACTCTCATTGGCCAAATTTCACATTTATAGATGCAAAATGAAAAATAACCAAACAACCATTACACATTTCCAAAATGAGGTTAAATATTATTACCAAATAGAAAAAATATGGACACCTTAATAAAGCCAAACAGACTGAATTCTATACGAAATGGGCTCCTTATGAAAACCTTTTGAAACTATAAACATTTGCTATTCCAAAACTTTACTAAATATATATCCTGCATTCTGTCTTCATAAATACTAAAGCTTCTAGTGGGTGTGAATGTGTGTATGGATGTGTATGGATGTGTGTGAATTATATGTACTTTCTTAAAAAAACCTGGTCATGTATTTTGACTCTTACCAAAACATGATGTACTTTTACCAGGAACAATAAAATAAATAAATAAAAAAAATTAAAAAAATATACATCTGTGAGACAAAGAAAAAGCTTCTTTTACAAGTTTGTTTTCATCTTTCCAACTACTAAAAGGCGACTATGCTTGTCGTAAGAGGCGACTAACAAGATCGGGTGGTCAGGCTCGCTGACTTTGTTGAAGCATGTCATCGATCCAAATTGCGTGGATCGATGCTCATGATATCAATCACTGGATTGTCTGGTCCAGACTCGATTATTTACAGACCGCCGTCATATAGCTGGAATATTGCGGCGTTAAACAACAAACCAACCAACTAATCAGTGAGAATGGTTTTAAGACGCTTTTAGAAATAGTCCAGCAATATTACGGCGGGGATAATCAGAAATGGGCTTCAGGCATTGTACCTAGACTAGTACTAGACTACCACGCCGCTCTATTTAAAGACTAGGTATATATTAATATATGAATTGAAGGTTTATACAATTATCCTTCTCTGGTAAATAATAGTTAATATAACCTTCAAAGGAATTTTTACCTGCAATGGAAGCCCTGGGGAACAAGCAGTTATGACGTTCGCTCATGCACAGAACGAAGGTTTTCACGTTTTAAGAGATTTTAGTAATAACGGTTTTTGTTTTGTATTGCAGTACTCGAATCTCTGTTAAACGTAAAAAATCAAACATGTACATATGCCAACAAGCGTCAATATGTCTTATTATGTTGACTGTGTGATTAACGGTTGAAGAACATGTTGTTTATGCCTATGTCACACTGATTGGATGTTAATTGAAACTGGAAAAATGGACAACGATTATTAAAAACAACGAAATGTGAAAGACTGAAGGTGAGGTAAAAAGCTCCCCAAAACACACGCCTAAACACAAACCAGCGGTTTAGCCTATCCACGTGTAATACATGACAAGTAACAGTCAATGTGGATGTAAAATGGTTCTTTCCAGATGCAACTAAACTACACTCTTGGAAGTTGATAATGCGATTTTTTAAAATATATGACGCTAAGTATACAAACATATGGAGACTCATGTCAGTCAACATGATTATTTACATAAGAAGGGTGAAACTTATTTTTAGTGGCTTTCTCGCAAATTATAATCAATGTTATTGAATTTCGTTTTCATATGAAATCAAAGCACACTCTCGAGAAAAAATCATGTTTTACTTATTTATTTTGTAATAAAATGACGTTGGTAGGTTTACGGCCCACACCAATACCATACAATATACATACTAATAATTGTTCCTATGGGAAATATTAAAAGCACAAAGCGGACCGCAACATATTTCTCATCCCCTCAAAGTGTTTCGCCGGTCATGCATTCCATTTTTAAATCAATAAATCATCGCCTGTCACTTGTAGACGACTCGTCTAAAATGTGAAAATAATGTAATTGAAACCCGCTTGTCTGATTACTTTGATACTGAAACACCCCAACACAACATACATTTATCAAACCATGCAACCAGCTCAATACACGTATTCAGTGACATCATTTAACGGTCTGATGGTGTGTCCTGACAAAACCTTCCTTTGATCAGTATTGGAATACCCCAACGAAGCCAAATCATGGAAAGCAATCACACATCTTTCTGAGCAAAAACAATTCGTCACGGGTCCTGGACGTCAATGGGCAGGCGGTCCCACAATACATTTAAACTGTTCTGTTTAAAGTGCCTCATTACATATTCATCGTCCATCGGACATCGACTACTTTAAAAGTGAGATCCTGATTTAAAAGGTTTGTCATGTCTGTTATTGCTTAAAATATGACACAATATTGATTTATAAGAAGCTTTACGTACTGAGCTTACTTGAAATCAATTCCTTTTCAAACTGGATCATATTGGCATTATATTTTACCCTAAAGATTCAATCCTTCTTTTATTCTAGTGTCGTAAATAGTTCAAATAATGCTTAAAGCACTCAGCGTGGTGGTAGTGGTGGTGTTGGTGGTGTTTGTGTTTGTGTTGGTGTTGGTGTTTTATTTTAAGGGTCACTATTTGCTACAAAGTGACTTGAGTTGATAAGATTCAAAACAATATATTGGAAAACAATATATTTGAAAACTATGAAATTTTAGAGAACAGAAACTAGATGTCAGCATAAATATTATCCATTCGACACATGACGCATGACATTTAATGAGAGAGGTGAAAATAAGGAAAAGAAAATCAAACCGCTGCTGCATAATCAGTATGCATGTCACTTCAACGCCAGAAGTTCAGTCTCCATTATCTGGCGAAAGAAATAAAAAGCATAAAATGCAAAAATTACGGTGGATCACTGAAAATCAGTGATGACACCTGGTGTTCGTTGGATGCCTAACGCCGAAATTCCAAAGTAGAAACACCCCTTTCTCAGATATAAATGCCGTTCAACAATGATACAAAGTAGATTAACAAAGCGAGAGAATTGCAGAAGGATCGAAAATGAAAACAATTAATGTTCATGCAATTTGTGGGGGCACGGGTGGCCCAGTTGTATGAGGCGTCACAATTCGTTGTCCAGAGTTGCGTCCCTTGAGCACACCAGAAACCTATTATTGTGGGTTCGAATCCTTGTTTGCCCCCGATTATCTTTCTAGGTTTGTCAGCACCATACATGTGCTAGGTTCGCCAAAGTGGTAAACGTCTCAGACGTGCATCACTTTGGGCTTTCCTACCACATTAAGCTGACATGCTGTTATGTAACAGGAATACTGTTACAATCGGCTTTGAACCAAACTCAGTCGCTCACACTCACTCATGCAATTTGTGAGCTTACAGATGCAGAAGCAGACTGTACACGTTCCACAGAGCCATTCATGATGTCGTTACACAAATGGGAAGCATAACAAATTATAACACTAAACTCAAGCAGCACGGAACTTCTCAGAATTTGTCCCTATTGCCAGAACAATGATTCCAGAATTAGATAACGTAATATATACTCATGCGTCTCAACACTGTAATGGTCACATACAGAAGAAACCTCCCAATCGATGATTCTCGTGTTGGCATTTAGTCCACGGTGTCGAAATTGAAGTCAGAATGACCTCATCACGCCTTTTACGACGTCGGCTCTTATGACCAGATTTAACAGATGGCCTCAGTTTGTCCAAATTCCGACCGGCAGTGCCGTTAACAGTACCATACACGTAAAAGGCACCATAAGGACTGTTCGTAGGATAATGGTTCCTGGTAGCTAATGTCCTGAAGGCAATGGTTGAACTTCCTTGCTGATAATGCCCTACCCTGGTTATTGGTACCTGATGTGTGGCGACGAGGACAAGGATTCAATGTGGACGCAGTGTTCTTTTATAGCGGGCCTGGAAATTGATGGCTGGTTGCTGTTCCATGTCATTGATGTAAGGCGGGAAGCAATGGCAGATGTTGCCACGATCACCATCGCTTGGCCTCTCGTACAGAGGTAAAACGTAGCTCTAGCAGATATTAATGGTTTGTCCTGGCTTGTTGTCAATGAAGGGGGGAGGGGGGGGGGGGGGGGGGGGGGGGGGGGGCAAGGGTGGCCCAGTCGTCTCAGGCGCCGCAATTCGCTGTGCAGAGCTGAGTCCCTTGGGCACGCGTAAAATCTAGGATTATGGGTTCGAATCCCTATTCGCCCCGATTATGTTTCTTGGTCTGTCAGCACCATACCCGTGCTCGTGGGTTTCACCAAAGTGGTAAACGTCCTGGACCTGCAACACTTTGGGCTTTCCTCCCGCATTAAGCTGATACGCCGTGATACAACTGTAGTACTGTTGAACATAACTCCCTCACTCACTCTTGTCCTGGATGTCAGTTCAAGTCTTTATGAAAATGTCCTTTATTAGAATTTTTTTTCTACTTCAAATTTGTAAGTGTAGCACTTCCCCCACTTAGAGGAAGATGAACCTTTAATTACTATATGTTTTATGGAATAATGCATCACAAAGTCAGCTCCTTTTGTAAGTATTAGCAGTGTAGAGATTTAATCATAAATATTTGCGGTTGTTTTACAACAAAGTATTAATATCATATATTATTATCATAATATAATTAATTGTATTTAAACCTGATTGATATGTCCAAAATGCAAAACAAGAGAGGAAATGATGTTTGGGGTCAGAGCTGCCAGTTGTCTTGGGGTAAATATGTACTCACATTGCTTTTAACGATATGTCCGCTTGATGAGGGAGGAAATCCCAAAGTGATGCAGCTCCTATGCGTTTAATACCGTGGTGAAACCCATACAATCCTAGAACCATAATCAAAGCGAATAAAGGGATCGCGCTCACGATCATAAGATTCTGGTTAGCCAATTATTTGAAAGTGTACTCCAATATGCCAGTTGTGATCAAATATCACATTGAAAGCAAACAAAATATGTCAACTGATTTAAAGTGCTTCCTTGTATATATCAGGTTCATGTTTTTGTTTTTGTGTGTTTGTTGTTTGACGCTATATAATGGCGGTGTGTAAATAATCGAGTCTGGACAATCTGGACAATCCAGTGATTGACATCACGTGCATTTGGGAGTGAGTGGTTTTACGCTGCTTTTAGTAATATTCCAGCAATATCACGGCGGGGGACACCAGCAATGGGCTTCCCACATTGTACCCATGTCGATAATGGAACCCGAGTTTTCGGCGTGACGAGCGAACGCTTTAACCACTAGGCTACCCGACCGCCCCCACGAGCATTTGGGATACGATGGGATACATCAACCAAGTCAGAGAGCCTGACCACCCAATCCCGTTAGTCGCCAAGCTTGAGTTGCTGAAGACCAATGCTAACCCGTATCTCTCACGGGTGTGAGTTCATGTACTGTATGGGTAGCGTTGTTGAAGAGTATACTCGATATGTGCGTACATGTAAACATGGATGTAACCTAGATGTAAGTATGCTTCTTTAAAACTCCCATGACACATACGTAGTTGTAAGTAGGTATGCTCAATACACACATGGTGCCAAAATCGAAAGCTGATGTCAAATCTATATACATGTGTATGTTACAGGGAATATGCGATCACTCCTGAAATATTCCTTGAAAGTATTAGCTATTGCTCAAATATAATGAACCAAATCCATATGATGTGGTTGTATGTATGTTCCGTATACAGTAAACTACGGTTAAAAACACAAAGGGACCACTAATATTAGTTCGTTTTATCCGTAGTTCGTTATAAGCATATAAACAGCATATATATATATATATATATATATACAGCAAAGGGCCAGGGCCCAAACATAAATTCGTTATATCTGTCGGTTCATTATAAACGTGTTCGGCATAAAAGTTGTTAACTAAACAAATTATCTCCACACATGTGCAATAGGGTTTCTCTAAAATGTGCACGATTAGAAGCATATTCTGGAATCGAAATTTCCACCAACCACATGTGACATAAAAGAGTTATCTGGTTCTGTTTCAATGCCAATTCCAATATTTCACGCGTGTCATTTTGTTGTAAACGCGTTGCCATACACCTCGATGCGATACAAATGCGAAACATTATTCGGAAACCAGAATTTATTCAGTCACAAACACCTCATAAACAATAAATTGGTGTGTGGCATGTAACAAACAGGCCACTCAAGTAATTTATTCAGGAAAAACGGAGTTATACCAGGAAGTGTACCATACCCATTAGACAAGGTCCTCGATATCTTTTCACTTCCTGGTTCGGGAAACATAGCGCGATGGTAAATATCGTTTTCCGTTCTAGGCACCAATGTATTTAAACGGGCAGTGGATTCGAGGCAAACGAGATTGAGCGAACCCGTTCGTGCAGTGTACATGGCGTGTCAAAGTAGCATTCCTTATCTCCAGATGCTCCAGTTTGACACAGCGTAACTGTTTCCATCGGGAAGTCTCTGCACCCCCTTTCATCCTCTGGTTGCCCGCCCGGAGGAGACGTTTGCTGGTGCATATCAGGAGAATGAGTATCAATCAAAACGTCAGATGCTATTCGCATGGGACCTACTGAACAATTATGTAATTCCTTATCGATATTTCGGGTGTAACTGCCTCGTAACTATGAATTTAGATGTCGACTTTTCCTGACGTCAGATTCTGATTTAATCAAACTGTCGAATGACATTAAAGACTTACCATTTCATGGAAGCAAATGAGCTACTGTACTGGGTGCCTTCTAAACATTGGTGTTTTATGAGGGATTGCTGGTCTGGTAATAGTGACATTAATTTGTGTAATAGACAAATGCTTTGCTGTAGAATACAGATTACCAATACCATATTTCAACTTGATCTTTATTCATAAAGGATTCGTCGCAAAATTGTTAATTTTCATGACGTTGGGTGGATCTGGCATTTTAGTGAGGGACAAAGATTGAATGTTTCGCCATTTATATAGACTTACCAAGTCCTATATCTCCTGTAGAGATGTAAGTATAAAAAAAACACTTAATTCTTCACCAGATAATGCGAATGCCGTCTCCAAGCCTAAAGTGTGTTATGAAATTTGAAATTACACAAAAGACGAAAGCAAAACTATTGACTTCGATGGAATACTATTCTTGCCAGGCTTTCCATATGATCTAACTTCCATGAAATCAATATTGAAATTAGTACTGCAGCACGTATATCAGTTGAGATAGTACTTAAATTACTAACGCTGATAAGAGCAAAAGAAGTAGACATGAGGTTCGCTCTTATTGTTGAAATATAATGCACTTGCGACAAATCAATGTGATGTGTGATATGATGTGGTTGTATGTATGTTCCGTATACAGTAAACTACGGTTATAACGAACACAAAGGGACCACTAATATTAGTTCGTTTTATCCGCAGTTCGTTATAAGCATATATATTTTTCGCGAACACCTGTTGTCATCCCTAATTTTCCGTGATCCATTCGTATAATTTTCATCGCTATTTTGCCTTTTACGCCCAATGAAATCTGCTCCGGTGGAAAATCGAGACTCGTTATTCTCTGCCGTTGAAGATTTATTTAATAAAAAAAATGGGTATCAGTATTCTCCACTGGATTGCACCTACCACTGGCATATAATGATGATGTAACATCTAACATGAAAGTTATTTCCCTTGATAAACCTATTAACACAGAGGCGTTAATGTTCCTCTGTATCTGCGACATCATAGGGACAGTATAGCATATGCATAAAGATCATGGCCACTGGTGGGCCAGAGGTCTCTAGCACTAGCAGTGTTGTTGTCCCTTACCTTCTAGGGCTCAATGGTCCTCAGGTTCGAATCCACGATTCACCCCTTTTATGAAGTCAGTAAGAACCACATACATAATCTCTTTTTTTCATTCCAGAGGTGTAAACATTGAAAACCTAATTATGATCGGACTCCTCCTATATTGTTATAAAATATTATAAAATATCATAAAATATTATAAAAGTTAAATTCCAGTCCATTCACTCACTCACTCACCCACTCACTTCAGCTCTGCTCAGAGTCACATTGTTCACGGGACAGATGGTGACATCACTGAATTCTGTTCATAAAAAATGCCTTTTACGCCCAATAGAATCTGATTCGGCAGAAAATCGAGACCGACTCTTCTCTTGTGTTGGCGTAATATATTTATGTACATGATGAATGTCAATAATTCCAGTTTCCGGAACAAAGTTCGAGACGAAGCTAAGCCTGTTTGTCCCGTCAACTGTGACTTTTCATTCTGAGAAAGTACTGTCACAAGTTTCCTGTTATAATTCTTCTCAGACCACAGAGCAAAATACTCGACTCCAAGTGGAACACATCCACGTATAAATGGAACGGTTCGTGCAAACAGCACTTTTCACTCCTCTACTCGACCCATGGGCCAGGTGCAATGTGTAATTGCACATCAGGTCGTAAGCGGCCCCAGCCTGCTGGTTGGAGTATATCACAGGGATGTAGTGGTGCTACACACATGTTTTAAAATCAGGTAAAAACAGTTATTATGACTCATGACATGGTCGGAATTGTACAATGGGAATGGTTGTGTCGCTTATATTTGCACTAATACAGGTTTGGAAAGTTATTCAAGCAAGATTGTATCGCTAAATGTGAACCTCCACAGTCGACTTGGTGTGGTGTAGAGGAGAGATCGGTGTTCATTCCCCGGCCCGCCTCATACAAAAAGGCGTTAAACGATGGTACTTGTCGTTATCCTGGCTGGCGCTCGGCACTAAGGGTATAAGACAAGGGACTGGTCGGCTCGGAGTCAGTATACTGTGTCTGAGTAGTGTATCCGTGTTAAACTCGGCAAAAGCCCGGACTAGTACAAACAGAAAGACAGCCCCGACCCCCCCACCCCCCCCTCCCCAACACACACACACACATTCACACATTGCCACATTGCACGTTGCACATAGCACGTCGCAATACAAGTGTTATAATCTTGGATGTGACCTATCTCACCTCACCTCACCTCACCTCACCTCACCTCACCTCACCTGAAATTATCACTTTGAACAAAGTTTCACAAACCACCGATGGACCAATATTCAAATAGGTACCAATCGATAAAAGATGTGCAAGATGTAATAATACTGGCCACGGTCCTGAATACCAATAATTCATTTGTTATAAGGCAATTTGATTATGTGAAACTAGTTGTAAGAATATGAAATGTTATAAGATGACACTATGAAACAATTAAACTCAATATGCTATGAAAATACTGAGTAGAATACATGTCTGTTCCGTTCTGTTCACACATCGATGCGGACCGTGAAGATCCGGGGTACATTAGGCCTTCAGCAACCCATGCCGTAAAAGGCGACAATGCTTTTCGTAAGAGGCGACTAACGGGATCGAGTGGTCTTGGTTGATGCATGTCACCGAATCCCAATTGCGTGGATCGATGTTTATGATATTCATCACTGGATTGTCTGGTCCAGACTCGATTATTTACAGACCGCATCATATAGCTGGAATATTGCTGAGTGTGGCGTTAAACAACCAACCAACCAACCAACCAACCAACCACATATCGATGTAACGCCGAAAGCCTCATCCAACTCCGTTGTCCCTTTAATTCAGTGTACATGTTCAATGCATTGGGAATCAATACACATGTCTCAGAAACCTGAAGTTGGCGCATGCCAGTAAATCAATCTTTTGGGAGATTACATGTCTGGTGTGCAGGATACACTTGCATAACATGACTGTCTGGAAAACAGGAAAAATAATCACAGTACTTCCGGCCAGCCTTGTTACAGACGTCATCAAGAGCCCATTGTCGGGTCTCAGCTGATTCAAGACTATCCGTGTTTGGGACGTCACATTCTCTGCGACAGAGGTTCCACGGCGCGATGTGTTCCTTGTCATGAATACATTTGCGATCCACGGTTTATTTCACACCTGTACATGTATTTGTGGTGTTCCTGGAAGTATATAGAGGCGGTCGGGTAGCCTAGTGGTTAAAGCGGGCGCTCGTCACGCCGAAAACCCGGGTTCGATTCCCGACATGGTTACAATGTGTGAAGCCTATTTCTGGTGTCCCCCGCCGTGATATTGCTGGAATATTGCTAAAAGCGGCGTAAAACCATCCTCACTCACTATGGAAAGGGTCATGTCGCTTATATTCAACAATATATATTTGATATGGTTAAGATGTTTCCCAAAGTGTCCCAAACGCCTGAAAGGCATTCGCTTTGCCATTGCATCTCCTTGGCACTGACTGGATAAGTGTACGAATTCTGTCCTGTGGAATTCTGCTTTGACGCGTTGACTAGTTGTGGAAGTGTCTTCGGTGTGTTCTGACGTTGACGTACACGTCAATCGAGTTCATCCCAAAGGTGTTCGATTGGGTTGAGATCTGGAGATCTCGGCGGCCAGGGCAAGACGTTGATGTTGGCATTTTGAGGATAGTCTACCGTGACACGGTGGAGCGTTGGCCTGTTGAAACGGCTCACTCTTGCGGCCAACGATTGGAAGGAGGTGATTTTGGAGAATTTGATGCATGTAGCGATTTGCTGTCCAATTTCCCTGAACCACAACCAAGTCCGACCTCGTGGTGTAGGATATGCCCCCCCCCCCCCCCCCCCCCCCACACACACACACACACAAATTATTGGCTTGTGCTTGCCTTTTTATAGCCACTACCACGAGTTCCGAATGCAATAACTTTCACGTACATTTTGCTTTGCTGTTTTCCTCAATGACATTTTTGAACAAGTGTGAAAACAATGCCGTTTAAGACATTGCAAATCGACAATGGCTGCGTTTTGACGCGCGTTTGTCTAATATCAGGCCACCAACATTTTCCAGTAACATATAGCCAATTATGTACCGGATCTGTTGTGTAGTCAGGTTCAATGAACTACATACTACCTGTGCGTTTCTATTTTTGAAGAGTGTATATACTAGATAATCGATTATATATTTCAGTTTTCTTCTTGGAATATCGGGCATGTATTCCGTGGACATGTTCTGTGTCTTTGCCCATGTTAAAGACTTGATAAATTAGGATCTCCAGAAAGTCTACCCACCATGGATCCAGTACCACAAAGAGATCTTTGAGCAACAATGGTCGCATTTACCATTCTTTAAAACTATTATTAATTACTTTTCTTGAACCGCTTCTATTCTTTGTGGAACGCCCGCTGGTTTGATCATTTAGCCATCAGTATTGTCACAGTAAATCTAGCAAACCTAATGTTCTTCCTGATATTTAATAAAAAGCTAATTGAAATAAATATAAAACGTCAAAGCCAGAGGGAAATTAGAAATAGGGGGCTCTTATTAGAATTAATAAGTCTGTGTACATTGATCAATCGGAAGGGGTGCTAATTGGGATTGTTCACTAGCCAATATATTAGCAAATATCGCCGTGGGCGCTTATTAGGGCGGGGCGCCTATTACGTTGAATACGGTATTGATTCTCATATCGACAACTCCGTAAAATGTCATCCCATCACGTGATAAACTTATTGGATGATAGCAGTTAGATCATTCAGCGGTTGTAATAACAGTAGATCCAGTTCTTGGTCCCTCAGGTAGCTGTACAAATGTATATGGTTCGAGGTAGCCCGTATTGAGGCATCCACGAACAGGGGTATTGTTGTGACTCGAACCTTGAATCAGTGGATCCTGACACACAAAGGGATGTAATTCCTCACAGTTAATTGCGGACTTGAGATCACTTTGCCATCCAGGTCCTCGAGCATCGTTAGCAAATGACATCTTACTGTTCTTATTTCACACTGAGTGACTGAGTATGACTTAACACCATATCACGTCGGGGAACACTAGAAAAACATTGTACCCATATGGGGCATCGAACCCGGACTCTCTGCGTAAGGAGCAAACGCTTTGGCCACACGTTTACCGCATCGTGCCTTATCTTGACTTTATTGCAGAAGAACGTTACGGTTTTGAAAATTCATGAAAAATAAATCTAAGTCTTGAAGCCGAAAATGGACACCTTCCCATACACGTTAATCTACTTGAGGAGCTCGCAAAAGGCCGTGCAGACATGAGCCAGAATATGGTGATAAGGTTTTTCAGTCTAACCAGATGATGGCAGTGGAAACTACGTAACATAACCACTCATTATACTAATGTACGTTGACACTTCAACGTTTGAGGGAAAGATACATAGAGAACAGATACATTTCCAATGCACGTATGACACTGACGCCTTAATTGACATTTCCCGTGTTTTAATTTAATTCCAGATGCTCTGACCTACACACATTAGAGGTTTCAGAGAAGGTCAGTGAAGGAATTATGTCTTTGTAGTTTGTTTCTCTGTGTCCATCAATCAAGATGTAGAATCCTTATATTAAATAACGCTGTAATTATTAGTACCGCGTGAATCCCCTCGTCAAATATATATATACCCATTCACTGCTGGGTGAACAGAGGCATATTTTGGACAAATTCACTTGCTTAAGGAGACACCACATGTGCTGCACGTGCTTCTGATTGGTTGGTTGTTGGTTGGTTTGTTGTTTAACGCCGAGCTCAGCAATATTCCAGCTATATGACGGGGGTCTATAAATAATCGAGTCTGGACCAGACAATCCAGTGATTAATATCATAAGCATCGAACCACGCAATTGGGACCGATGAAATGTATCAACCAAGTCAGTGAGCCTGACCACCCAATCCCGTTAGTCGCCTTTTACGACAAGCATAGTCGCCTTTTACGGCAAGCATGGGTTGCTGAAGACCTATTCTACCCCGAATCTTCACGGGTCGCTTCTGTTTGGGCAGAACGAAACCTTAGAATCCCTCAGGAGTCAAGTTGCCGAATATGGTCACCCACCCAACTGCTCTCCACGACCAACGGTATTTTACTCAGCCTGATTAGTGACCCACGCGCTGTGAACAAGAAAACGTGCCACAACGTAACAGCACAAGCTCCTTCCCAGCGCACGTCATCAGGGTGGGTGCGGCCATTACAAGAATCTTGAAATTTGCCCTCTAACCCCAAATGTAGTAACGTTTATACTTTTGTTTATGTCTTTCGGAATACCATCATATTTCATTTTGAAAAGGTTTACGACTGACCCATCTTCCCGAGGCAAGGAATTTAGCTGACTGTAAAAGTCCAGTTTCCACCATTACCGAAGAACTAGGCTGGAATTCCTGGGCTCGATCGTAGCGCCACCAGTGGTTATTACGAGCCTCTCCTATGGACCAATCAGATGCCACCTCTCGTATCACTTGCATTTGTTTCACACTAAATGACGGCGCCAAGTCAAGACGATCTTATCGATAATCAAGATCTATATTGTGATAACACGGATGTTACCTCGCGAAGTGCATCAAATCACGTGAGCATCTTGATTAAAAACGTGAAAATATCTGTTGACAACGAGTTGGCGGTGCACATGCTTTGCAAATCCTGCAATCGACCGAAATCTGCACAACAGTTTACATACCGGATTTCTATTTCGTTGTGCGATTTTGATTGGACTATGCTTAGACTCGTTAGTCCAGCCAAAATGTAACTCCATAATACCAGCCTAGTTCGGCAAGGGTGGAAACTGAACTTTTATAGTCTGTTAACTCCCTTGCCTCGGGAAGATGCGACTGACCATGTTTTCCAGATGAATATACTTTGTTGTTTGTATAATCAGATTGGTTCGAGATTGCAGACGAACGGAAAATCAACCAACGTCTCCCTTACATTCTAACTATATCATTTACATGATAGTTTTAATGAAATAGAAATTCAAATTGACAAGCAACGAACAGTAATTTAGCAGCGGTAAGTGTATTCGGCGTCACGATATTCGTCACTTATTTGTAAACATAACGGTCATTCGGTTGCGAGTTCAACTCCAAGCATGGTTGGGGTCACAGTGGGGAGTTTTGACTGGTGGCAGCGATAGTATAGAGAGCTCTGCGAACGGGCTATCACTGTGAGGAGCCTGGTACCAGCAGTGTAAACTCTAGAACACGGAATCTATTAAAAGCGGACCAACACTCAGGTCAACTAGCAGTCCCAGTTAATTTGATTCCAGTCATTCAAATACCTCTTGTTTTGCCGTAAATTTAAATTGTATTATGTCTCATTTGACCCAAGTAGTCAATTACGTCTAGACTTTTGCCAAAACTGGACACTGGACTATGGTGCACAGACCGTTTATTGTGGGAGGGTTTACCAGTTTTTGTGTTTCCCACGAGTATGATGTGGTGCTGACAACTCAAGTGTGGTAATCGGAGTCACGATGACTTGGACGAACATATCTGTTGTGTAGCTCTTGTTCCAATGTTTTTAGTTAGTGGCATGCCCACAGCAACTCGTAAAAAGAGTGATCTCCTTTACTGTTTACAGACCAAGCTCCATCACAACGCTTGACATCTTTGCTACCATTGCAATATAGAGAACTCCGCTGTGAGAAGCTTGTTTGCAGTTGTCGACGGACTGCCTGGTTCGAGATGTTCGCGAAGGGTCTAGAAGCCTAGCTGTACCTATATAAGAACAGGGCCAGGGCGATTCGAGGCTTTCCACCTACGATCTGCCCAGTGCCTGTGGGATGCATATCGACTTATCGGTAACGAACACTGTTTATCTGAATTCAAGAACGGAGTACGGGCCTTATTCAAGACATTCGACTATGACAAATTCTGAACATTCCTGCGTGCACTGCCATTCATTGTGGGGTCTGTTATACACTGATGCTGCCATTTTAGCGGTCGCATTCTTTTTGAGACGCATTAATTTCACGATTTAGAGTATTTGACCCATTTTAATGCCTGTTGCGATTGTAAATCAAATCCTGTATATTTCAATATACATCTATTTTAGTTCTTCATTGATCTTTTGGTTTTTTTTACTGATTTCACATTTAGTTTTGTACGTACATATTTGTGGGTTAGTCCTTGCTTTTCAACTTGAGAATCAACACATAAAAATAGTGAATACGTACAGATTTGTGTATTAGTCCTTGCTTTTCAACTTGAGAATCAACACATAACAATAGTGAATTCGTACAGATGTGTGTGTTAGTCCTTGCTTTTCAACTTGAGAATCAACACATAACAATAGTGAATACGTACATATTTGTGTGTTAGTCCTTGCTTTTCAACTTGAGAATCAACACATAACAATAGTGAATACGTACATATTTGTGGGTTAGTCCTTGCTTTTCAACTTGAGAATCAACACATAACAATAGTGAATACGTACAGATTTGTGGGTTAGTCCTTGCTTTTCAACTTGAGAATCAACACATAACAATAGTGAATACGTACAGATTTGTGGGTTAGTCCTTGCTTTTCAACTTGAGAATCAACACATAACAATAGTGAATACGTACAGATTTGTGTGTTAGTCCTTGCTTTTCAACTTGAGAATCAACACATAACAATAGTGAATACGTACATATTTGTGGGTTAGTCCTTGCTTTTCAACTTGAGAATCAACACATAACAATAGTGAATACGTACAGATTTGTGGGTTAGTCCTTGCTTTTCAACTTGAGAATCAACACATAACAATAGTGAATACGTACAGATTTGTGTGTTAGTCCTTGCTTTTCAACTTGAGAATCAACACATAACAATAGTGAATACGTACAGATTTGTGGGTTAGTCCTTGCTTTTCAACTTGAGAATCAACACATAACAATAGTGAATACGTACAGATTTGTGTGTTAGTCCTTGCTTTTCAACTTGAGAATCAACACATAACAATAGTGAATACGTACAGATTTGTGTGTTAGTCCTTGCTTTTCAACTTGAGAATCAACACATAACAATAGTGAATACGTACAGATTTGTGGGTTAGTCCTTGCTTTTCAACTTGAGAATCAACACATAACAATAGTGAATACGTACAGATTTGTGTGTTAGTCCTTGCTTTTCAACTTGAGAATCAACACATAACAATAGTGAATACGTACATATTTGTGGGTTAGTCCTTGCTTTTCAACTTTGGAATCAACACATAACAATAGTGAATACGTACAAATTTGTGTGTTAGTCCTTGCTTTTCAACTTGAGAATCAACACATAACAATAATGAATACGTACAGATTTGTGGTTTAGTCCTTGCTTTTCAACTTGAGAATCAACACATAACAATAGTAAATCGCCACGTCTTCAACATCTGACCTTTAGTAATTTCAGATAAATGTGCATATAAAGAGGAAGATGTTTGCATTGCAAAAGGTCTTCACGCGTGTTCATGCTATTGAGGCAGGGTTATTATTGAGCGTCCTCTCAAACATTTCCCATTCTTCAGGTTTTATGACAGGCGCATTATGTAAAGGAGCATCAGCACAAATTCCAACTGCCTGAGAAAAGGCATTGATAAAAAAGTCGGTCAATGTCATTGTGTGCTGGATTACAGAACTTCAGCAGGGCTTTACCTGGGTTTGGGACGTGACCGGTATTGTCATTTGACTACGCCATCTGTTATTTATCAGACAATAGACTATGGCTGGCCGTGTTTGGTAGGTTGCCCACACTGTCAAAGGATTGTCCATATACTCCTGTGAGACAGTAAACTCGACACGTTTTTCGTACAAGACTACCACTGTCAACGCACTCCAAAGTTACTGTTGTCGGACTACTGACTTGACGTTTCGTACGTCACCAGCACTGTCGGCGGTTTACCTACCCATCTATTGTTGTCAGACTGTCGACTTCGGCGAGAGAGACGTCAAAAACACTGTTAACTCACCTATTTATCTAGACTTGTCAGAATGTAGATTAGCTATGTTTAGTACATCACCAGCACTGTCAACTGACCTATACATCTTGACTCGACAGTAGATTATGCATGCTTGGGACGTCACCAGCACTCTTGGCAGAGAGTAGACTAGTCGTCACCACCTGCCATATCCGTGGATCACCGCGTCAGGCATTGACTGTCACACTGGACTGGTAACACGTAAATATGGTAATTATGTAAATAAAAGCGACACAACCTTTTCCATATTCATAAAAAACTCTCTACTTAAACCATCGTCCAGATTGTGACCATATCATGAGCATGTGTTTATGAATCACTATCAAAAAGTGATTATACTAGGCGTTTGCGAAAAGGTGAGTGTATACTGCCCTATCGGTGGAACCCGTCACAAATACATGCAAAGGAAAATAAATTGTTCACATGGTACAAGTCAATATAGGGAATTGCATCGGACATCATCAGGTCGTCATCACAGGGAAATATATTGTAAAATTCATTCCACTAATTATGTTCCATTTTGTTTGTTTGTTGTTTAACGCCGCACTCAGCAATAGTCCAGCTATAAGACAGCGGTCTGTAAATAATCCAGTATGGACCAGACAATTCAGAGATTGATATCATGAGCATCTATCCACGCAATCGGGACACGATCAGCGAGCCTGATCACCCGATCCCGTTAGTCGCCCCTTACGAAAAGCATAGTCGCCTTTTACGGTAAGCATGGGTTGTTGAAGACCTATTCTATCTCGGATCTTCACGGGTCAGTTATGTTCCTGCCCCTCCCCCCCCCCCCCCCCCACACACACACACTCGTGGGAAACTGTGTCTGTACAACCAGTTCGTGTATCTTGAAAGTCCTTCGCAACCTGTAAAAAGCTCATAAGTCCTTTGTTTTGTTATGTGTTTTTTTATTCGTTTTGTTATGTTTTGTTGTTTAGCGCCGCATTCAGCAAAGTTCCAGTTATATGACGGCAGCCTATACATCGATGAGTCAACACCAGACAAACAAGTTCTTGATGTTACCACCAACTACCCGATCAATTTAGTCGACAAGCATAACGCTTGATGGGGAGCTATTTAAACCGGAATCCCAAATGCATATATTAACGTACATAAATCAAATCAATAAAGGCGACTATGCTTGTCGTAAGAGGCGACTAACGGGAGCGCGTGGTCAGGCCCGCTGACTTGGTTGGTGCATGTCATCGTATCCCAATTGCTTGGATCGATGCTCATGATGTCAATCACTGGATTGTCTGATCCAGACTCGATTATTTACAGACCTCCGTCATATAGCTGGAATATTGCTGATTGCGGCATCAAAAAAAAAAAAAAAAAAAAAGGAATGACAAATGGTTTCAAACAGAAAATGTGGTTTTAAAAGACTCATAGATACACATGGTGGTAAAGACGAAACTGGGTATCGTCATCTCAACGTAGGACACAGAAAGGGAACGTTTAGAAGTGTTGCTGTACCGAAATAACCTTCCAGACAGGGGGAAATTTTAAAAAATGCTTTACAATATTTTGACATGCAAATGAAACTATTATGAACTATTAGTTTTCATCGAAATATACATAGGTCAGAATAGTCAGGATTTAAAAGAAATAATCAACAAAATGATTATTGCATAAAAAATAATTTGTTAATAGTGTTATGTGGCAGTGTATGTTGAAGCATATTTAAAGTAAGTTGAAAATCTGATATCGAAACCGTTCAGGGGAGACACTGACCAGCACTGTGCTACATATTCCATAATCCAGTTCAACGCCAGCAGCTCATCCCTGTTCTCTGAAAGTCACGATGTTCGCCCACTATAGCATCATCAAGTATTGGATAAGTGGTACGAGAGGACTGAATACTTTTTTTATCAAGGATTTAGTGACCACGCAAGAATTTTCACGGATCATGGACCAGCTTTTGATAAATCATCTGAAATATGTTTTTACTGAATAGTATCGTGATTTTATAACAGTGTCGAAGTGTTATTGTCAACTTGTCAAATTAGTTTGTACTGTTCGTTAGGATGCTTCTGAGACTCCTGCTTATACCATATTATTTTATCGTTATAATTATTCCATTGCTAGTTTTGAAAATGTGAACATGTCGTGCTTGTTCATAGAAGGTTGTTAACAACGAAACGTGTAGTGTGACATTAAAATAGCTACATAAGGTAAATTTTGAGCTTGATGTCGAAGACTAATTCTGTAACATGAATAAATGTAAATCGGTGTACGTTGTTTTAGCTTGGAAGAACCACGCATGGTCTGGTGGTACATATGAAACCCAGAATAATGTTTTTATAAACACAATCCAACAAGAAGAAAAACACCTTCACGAGGTTGGCTCTACCTTTTTAAAAAAAAATTTTTATATTTCAAATCCGTAGACTTACATCTGTAACATAGGTACATGAGGTATATAAGTGTTGTAATTCATAATTCTGCTAAATGAATAAATTTTAATCGGTGTAAGTTATTTCGGCTCGGAAGAATCTAGTTTTGGCTAGTATTACAAATAAAACTCAGAATATAATGTTTGGACAAGTTCAATTCTATTGGAAGACGAACGCTTTCACGAGACTGGCTCTACTTGAAGACATGTGGTTCTGGTAATGTTTTTCTCGAGCATGCAAGACGTAATGTGAGGACTAGTTTGTGTAATTCTGCAAATATTTTGACATTCGGCAAAGATTTCATTGAAGTATCAACCACGTTCAGTAAAACACTGCACTAATTTGAGAAGCCGTGTCATTTTGCCATTGCAGATTGGTTTCAGAATAACTCATGGAAATGCTTCTTTCAAATGTATAGTCGTCAGTTTCATAGTTCAACAGTAAACAGAGAGAAACCTGTCTGCAAATATGATCAATAACGAGATAATTCAACTAGCCATCTATACCTTTTGGGCAAAAGAATATTAATTCAAAGTATTGCTATTGTGGGGGCAATACATTAACGACATAAATTCGGGATCGAAAACTGACAGCGATTCGGATTCGGACTCCGGTTTGGGCCGATTCCAGAATGATTCACTAAATAACTTGCACAATGTACATGTAACGGTATCTGATAACCTCGGAAGTGACAGATAAACTACTAGTTGTATAACCGCTGCCACGTAGGCGTTCGCTATTAGAGAGAACGTGGCCTGCAAGAGATACTTCTTAAGGCAACAACGACATCGAAGGCAACTCTAGTGTGTGAGATCTTAAGCTAATGGTGGGTTGTAGTCATTAAGTAGTTCACAAACTACAAGGATGGCAAAGATTAACACATGTGTGCAAAGGTCCTCGGATGTTCAAAGAACAATTAGTCTGCAAAGAATTGTGCCACAGTTTAGTCATCTCGGCGGTATACGTGATTCAGTTATTAGGGCGGCTTAATTCCGTAAATTACATGCAGGAAAACCTAGTTATCTTGAACTTTTTCTGGACCAGTGGTGCATGTCGTGAAAAAAGTTTAAATTGGCGACAAGGACATCAACGGCATTAGAAAGTTACGTCGTCGAAAGTAGATGGATGAATGGATGAAAACGGAACATTATGCTACCTTAATCATACAAATGTGCCAGCGTTGCCATTGATACCTTCCCGTACTGGGCGTGTTGAATTCAATGTTCCTATTTTTTTTTACTGATAACCGTGTTGGGAGTTCAATTTGACGTTCGAAAACTTCGCAAATTGCATGAAAATACATTTGAAAGTTTGGGATTTGATTTCCCGTATCAAATGGATCTCGCTACAGACATCTTAAAAAGTTAAACTTTTATCGGGAAAGTTTTGTCTGAGAGAGGTGGAAGCTTATTTTGGACTTCAATGCCATCAGCGCAAATGAAATATTAGACGTGTTCCGTAATAGGTCAGTATTGGTATTTGATTTGTAATTAAGAACGCAGCATGACTGGCACATAATCGATGCATATTTGACCACAGAGAGCTTGTTGGGTGAGCACAAAAGATGAACATTTATTGAAGCGACTGCAGGTTTGGAAGGAGCAGCGACTTGATGACAAATAAAATAAGATAGACAGACCTCCTGGTTCTCAAACTGTTACACAAAGTAGAATTTGAGCTTAAGATTATTAATTACGCTACTACACTAACCACAGTCATTAAAGCGTATTAGATGATTTTTTCATTGATATTTAACCCTAAAATGCCTCTAAAAGCATATTTCATTATATAATTTTTAATGAGATTTTGCCTTTTACACCTAATGGAATCGATTTCAGCGGAGACTGGTTATTTTCTGGAGTTGACGCTTTATAGTTATCTATATTGTTGCTTTAATGTTTGGTATTATTCGTGTTATGTAGACTTTATGTGCACAACTGAAAATGAGACGTTTGTATCGGGTGATTGCACGGAACATATATCAAGTGTGTGCATCAATTATCAGGATGTCACTCACTGGATTGTCTGGTCCAGAGTCGATAATTTACAGGACGCCGTCTATATATTGATGAATATTGCAGAGTGCTGCGTTAAACAACAAACTGACAAGCAAACAAAATTATGTAAAAAAAGAATGAACCTTATTCCAACAACACTTTGACTTACATGTATCATATAAAATATAAATGTACTTGTTAAGTGTTTATTCATTGCCATCTGAAGTTCACTGAAAATAAAACATGAAATGCTGGACTTCCTCATTGATAACGTCTACGTAAAATTTGGGGGTAAGACATTTAGGCCAAAAATAGGCATCCCCATGGGCACCAATTGTGCTTCCCTTCTTGTGGATCTGTTTCCTTATGCATATAAATCGGATTTTCTGTTCGGATTGGCAAAACAAAGTAATTTGGCCAAGTAGTTTAACTTAAGCTTCATGTATATCAATGATCTGATATCGTTCAATAATCAAATAGCCAATTCTCTTCCACTGATTTACCCACCTGAACTAGAAATAAAGGAGACCAGTGAGACCGCCTCATCTGTTTCATATTTAGATCAATTCATAAAGATTCAGAGTGACAAAATACTCCCCACAAGACTGAATGACAAGAAGGATGATTTTAACTTTCCAACAGTCAACATTCCCCTTATGTCGAGCAATATTCCAGCAGCTCCAGCCTTTGGTGATTACATTTCACAATTTTTAGATACATCGAAAATGCTCTTTCTACCAAGATTTCAAAGTGCGCCATACGACTCTTGCTCGGAAGTTGTTTGATCAAGGTTACAACATTCAAGGGCTCAGTAAAGTTTTCAAAATGTTTTATGGTAGATATATGGAGGCCATTTCCAAATTTGACGCATCAGTGAAAAAAATGATGCCCGATACAATTCCCTATTTTGACTTGTACTATTTGTTCCTGTGGGGTTTTTTTTCAGGGGAACAATTGACTTGCCTTTGCATGTGTTTGTTCCACCAATGGGGCAGGATACGCTCATCTTTTCGCAAACACCTGATATCATTCCTTTTTTATAGCGATTCATAAACAAATGTTCATGAAATAGTCGAAATCGTAAAATCGATTCAGCTTTATGCAGGGATTTCTATTGAATATGGAAAGGGTTTTGTCACTTTATTTATGTGCTCTGTGTCTCAAATGCTTGGTACTAAATATGAATATTGTGCCTGTGCATTTACTTGGTAAATAAAACATTCAACTATTTTTTTTTCTGAAAGAAGAAACCGAACAACTGAACATAACATTCCCAACACAGGTTGTAAGGACACCCAGCAAGTTCAGCGAACATTTTTAACAGACTTGAAGCAAACTTACTTTTGTTCCAGTTTCTTCTGGAACGATTTGTTTTCTAAAATAGCCCAGGCACTGCCCAGAATATCAAATAATCGGTCCCTTGTTGGTGTTTTACTGATCAATAAAAAAATGACGAAAAATTACAGATCTATAAACATGATTACAGTGGGGAAGGACTTAGTGTTTAATGAGGATATCTAGAGTTATAGAAATAATAATATAATTAAATTTTAAAGACAATAGTAACATAACTCGCGTACGACTAGGGATTGTGCAATAATTGTATAAATACAATTACAGTTCAAATATGTCATTCAGTATCCAGTTATAAATTTGATGGATACTAAATGCTACAGTAGGCACAGTGATGTGTCAGTGAATAATCAAATAAAAACACGTGGCCACCTACATGTATATCACAGTTAGGCGCTAAAAACGAAGAAACCATATACACGTTATCACGTTAATATTGAATTTTGTAAATAGAGGTTGCTGAAGCCATCGTGCAGCTAAAACATTTCTTACCATAAATAGCCGTAATAGAATTTTACAAAATGACATTACAAACATGGGATTATTCATCCCTGAAGCTACATATAGCATCGAATGATATTGTGGCCGTTATGTTTAAACTCACATATTACATCGTATGTGTCACAACGTTGAGTGCCCCATAGTACTATGAGTCATTTTTGGAAGAGGCCAATGGACAAAAGATGGGCTGTTTCAAGCTAATCTAATTTCTGCAGATTCAAAGGTTTCAGGAAAAGGACCATCTTTGTTTCACCTGATCAGCAAAATTTAAGGTTAGAGCAACACTTTTAGAAATGTTATGAAAGGTACCAGATACGTTAATATGAATGAGAAGTAAACTTTGTTCATTTCAACACTTGCCTTATAATAACACTAATTGCTTAATATGTGTAAAATGTGTGAAACAGAGTGATTTTCATGAAACGTTTATCTCATACTTGAAGATGAGCAAGTTGTTTGAGATGTACATAAACACATTACAAACATATGGTTAAATTAAATCTTGTGTCACGGACTTGTTCACTTGGGTTTTTATTTAAAGGTCTAAAAACATGTCCCTTTCACTCATTTTAGCGCCCTACTTTTGTATTTGACCGTGTCAGAAGTCCAAAACCTACAAATGTAGGTAAGTTAAAAAGGCCAGTTATCAGCCAGTTAAACGTTGATATTTCCAGTTGATCAAAAAGGGCACTAATGATAACTCCTCCAGCAGGAAACTTGACACTAATACGGATTAATGATTCCTGCTATAATGTTTGTGGGTCAGAAAAAATATTCTTCTGGTATTTTGTGTCTTTAACAGGGAAGCAATGCTTGCTCATACATCTCCCGTTCGCATTTGTACACTATCAAATGAAGTGTATATGAATCGGATGTCAGAACTCCAGACAATGGAACCTTTTTATTATCCATTTTATTTGTACTACAACTGGAGAAATAGAGGGTGCATCTGTTCTGAATATCATCCTTAAACATATGTTGGTGTGGTAAAAATCTAGGGTAGGATGGTTCTTTTAAAATAATTAGGACTCCCAAATTTGTGAGATAAAATTGCAGGATATGTCATAATATAGTGGCTGACACCACTATATTGAACGTTTGAAAACTATCAATTGTCGTAAGCGACGACTTATTTAAATAGCGCCCTGATATTGCTGGCATACCTTTGAACACAGCGATTGTTGGCAACTAACCTAAACCAGGAAATTGCAAAGGAAGAGGCACCGACGTGTGTGTGTATGACTAATTTAAGTTCTTCTTTCTAATTGAGAAACCATTATCCTTTGCGTCCTAAAATCTCGGTTCCCTAGTTCCATTAAACACGTTAGCTCTGATAGCGATGTCAGGACCAAAGCATATCAAAGACCAAACACTTTGCATGTCATTGCTGATTTGAGCAGAATCATGTCTTTGTGTGTTCAAAGAAGGCAGGGAATGAGCATAAGTTGAACAAGGACATGGATCCAAGAACAATCACACGGGAGTTTAGTTCCCTTTGTCAAGTGTTACATTTTGTTAATGGACATTGATAAAGATGTAAACAGATCAAAGAATCTTGCTTCTCGTGTTTTGTTAATAACCATTAGGAAGGACGTTAACAGATCCAGAATGTTGCTGCTTATGTTCTGCTCTCATGAGTTGTAATCTTGCTTTAACCTTTATGAATGCGCTGTTTACGGTAATCAGTATAATTGTGGTTGTAAGTCTATATCTGGCACTTTGTTGTCAGTCTATGTTTGACAAAGGTAGAAGACGTGAAAATTTGGCAAATCATGTGAATTTGCTATTACGAAAAAAATTAAATAAAGGTTGTTTGCGTAAGGAAACACTCAACACAGTGAATGTCGGTTCAACAAAAGCAATAGCTTTGATATTGATATCTTATGTTCCGCCATGTTTCATATTTGTAAAATAGCAAAGGCAAATTTCTTTGTCTTGTTGGACTGAATCTGTATTCTTAATATTGACAGAAATCAAAGGCATTCACTTAAAACCTATCAGCTATGCTCTGAAATAATTTCAATGATTTTTTTACTGCTTTCACGCATGTGTACTTCGACATATACAGATACGCGACAAGTTATTTATATATTAAACACAAAGTTCATCTTAATGTTTTTGTAACAAGAACAATTTTAAATGGGATTTGAAAGAGGCTAGTAAGAACCGAATACCATGTGGCAGAGAGTTCATGTGGCTCGAGGAGTGTAGTTGGAGGAACTGTGAGATGAAAACATTTGAGTGAAAAAAATAAATTTGATTCTTGCTCTCATGATGTTCATTTCACTACTTGTGGCTGCCAAGACTCGTCATACTTCCATCAACGTGTTGGTTATATAATCATAGGTGATTTCTCTATTGCTGACAATACTAACCTTCGTTGGTTATATCGTAAACAGTCTCTTGCCAGTTTGAATCACAACTTATATATCATTATGGATGCTGTCAAAGCATATGACATAATATGGGTCAGTATAAAAGAGTAACCTGTTGAATGTCATTCAGAGTGGGTTAAGTCAGTGCGTTGTTATTAGTAAATTGCACAAACTGAAAAAAGTGGAAACAGAATTGTAATAAGCCCACTCTGTCCAAATCAGTTGTCATCCAACATCTGGCTGCACTGCATAAAGAGTTTGAAGATGTTCCCCCCTGACAAGGCACAACAAACATGACCATAACACGTAAGCATCACAACATTAATTCCTTGATCAAAGGACTGGGTATGAATGATATATGAATCAACGCAGTATAAATGACAAGAGCAAGACGAGGGCGATTGAGGCCTCCTTCCACGATTTGACTTGCGACTTATCTATCTGCCCAGTGCTGACAGGATAACCTAATGATTGCATTATATAATTGTAAACCTAATGCTGTCCATTTCAATATAATGTGTTCATTGTTGCTCTTGTGTGGCTATTTACTGATTTCACAATTAAGCACTGTACGTACCGATTTCTGAGTTTACCTCCGCGTTTCAAGACCTCCAGTTATCAACACAACAATAGCCACCCAAACTTTTAAGAGAGATAACATTCTTTGAGGAAAACATACATTTTCGAAACTAAAATGTATGATCCCTAATAATGATAGGTCACTGACCAGCACTGTGTTACATGTTCCAAAATCCACTACAACGCCAGCAACTTATCTCTGTTCTCTGAAAGTCACGATGTTCGCCCACTAGCATCATCAAGTATTGGATAAGTGGTACGAGAAGATTGAATACACTTTATCAAGGATTTAGTGACCACGCAAGAAATAATATTACGACGGATCAAATGAAGAATTGGACCAGCTTTGGTAAATCATAATAAAATATGTTTTTACTTTATAAAATCGTGATTTTATGACAGTGGCGAACATTTTTTAGTTTTGTCTAGTCAACTTACTTTGTACTGTTCGTTAGGATGCTGCAGAGACACCTACGTAGACCATTTTATTGCATCGCTATAATTATTGTAAATGTTCCATTGCTAGTTTCGAAAATGTGAAGATATCGTGCTTGTTCATAGAACCTTGTTAACAATGAAACGTGTAGTGTGACATAAAAAAGGCTACATAAGGTCAAATTTGAGCTTAAAGTCGAAGAATAATTCTGTTACGTGAATAAATGTAAAATCGGCGTACGTTATTTCAGGTTGGGTGCATATTAAACTCAGAATATAATGTTTTTACAAAGAACAATTAGTCTGCAAAGAATTGTGGCACAGTTTAGTCATTTCTGTGGTATCCGTGAGTCAGTTATTAGGGCGGCATAATTCGGTCAACTACATGCAGGAGAACCTAGTTATCTCGAACTTTTTCTTGACCATTGGTGCATGTCGAGAAAAAAGAAGTTCAAATTGTCGATAAGGATTCGTCTCAAAGATAGATAGTTTCAATACACTTTCACTCTGAAAGTGGATGGATAGAATAGGAACATCATGCTACCATATTCATACAAATGTGCCAGTGTTGCCGTCTTTTCACTGACATCCGTGTTTAGGAGTTCAATTTGACTTTCGAAAACTTCATGCTACCATATTCATACAAATGTGCCAGTGTTGCCGTCTTTTCACTGACATCCGAGTTCAATTTGACGTTCGAAAACTTCGCAAATTGCATGAACATCCATCTAAACGTTTAAGATTAGATTTCCCGTATCTGGATCTCGCTTCAGTCATCTAAAAAAGTTAAACATTTATCGGGAAAGTTTTGTCTGAGAGAGGTGGACGCTTTTTATGGACTTCAAGGCCATCAGCGCAAATGAAATATTAGACGTGTTCCGTAATAGATCAGTATTGGTATTTGATTTGTAATTACGAGCGCAGTTTGACTGGCACATAACCGATGCATATTTGACCACAGAGCACAAAAGATGAACGTTTTTAAAAGTGACTGCAGATTTGGAAGGTGCAGCGACTTAATGACTAATAAATCAGACAGACAGACCTCCTGGGTCTCAAACTGTTACACAAAGTAGAATTTGAGCTTAAGATTATTAATAACGCTATTACACTAACATGAAGGTGATTATTAGATGATTTTCGTCATTGATATTTAACCCTAAAATGTATCTAAAAGCATATTTCATTACGTAATTGTTAACGGGATTTTGCCTTTACACTAATGGAATCTATTTCGGCGGATAATCGAGACTGGTTATTGTCTGGCGTTGACATTATATATTTACACTTGATAATTGTTGCTTTAAAATTTGATAGTATTCGTATAATGTATATTGCATGTGTACAGCTTCTGATAATGTGATGTCTCGGCAACTAGGATGATTGCATGTGACGTGTATCAATTGCATGGATAGATGATCATGATGTCAATGTCTGGATTGTCTGGTCGAGATAATTTACAGGCCGCCGTCTACATATTGATGAAATATTGCTGAGTGCTGCGTAAAAACAACAACAGACAAACAAACAAAATTATGTGAAAAAAGAATTACTCTTATTCCCACAACACCTTGACTTGCATGTATCATGAAATGTACATATACTTGTTAATTGTTTAGGAATGGTTTATGTGCGCTGTGTCTCACATGCTTGTAACTAAATATGGATATTGTGCATGTGCTGTGGGTCGCATATACGTACTGCTAAATACGTATATTATGCATATGATGTGGGTCTCATATAATTGGTGCTAAATATATATAGCGTGCATGTGTTGTGGGTCCTATACACTAATAAATACAGATATTGTTTGTGCATACTTGGTCTCATATTCTTGGCACTAAATATGATATTATGTATCTGTTGTGGATTCCATATACTTAATTGGCACTAAATACGGATACTGTGCATGGACAGTGGCCTCCATATACTTGGTAGTAATAGGGACTTTGTGCTTGTGATGTTTGTATCGTGTGACGGCTGGTCAAAATGGCCTGAGCCTAACAAACAAAACCAACAATTGTGAAAGTGATTTTCAACATAATCTACTTGTTAAGTGGTTATGAATTGTTCATGTGCGCTGTTTGTCACATGCTTTGTACTAAATATGAACATTGTGCTTTGTGCTGTGGGTCGCATTTACTTGGTACTAAATAAGTTACTATATTATTCATGTGATGTGGGTTTCATATAATTGCTACCAAATACGGGTTTGGTTTATGTGCTGTGGGTCTCATATATTTGGTACTAATTAGGATATTGTTTGTGCGGTGGGTCTCATATAGTTACTTGGGACTAAGTACGGATATTGTTTGTGTGCTGTGGGTTTTATAAACTTAGTACTAATAAGGATAGTGTGTATGTGATGTTGGTACGACGTTTCAATCACTGCATCAAAGACATTCAACTATTTTGTTCTGAAAGATGAAACCGAACATAACTGAACATAACATTCCCAACACACTTCTTTCAGTGGCATTTAGAAGTTGGTGTGATGAAGAAAGTTCAATGGATGAACAACTTCTTTATTACAATTAGTACGACGTTTCGGTTTTTATCCAAGTGCTTGATAAAGGTGTTAGGATCTACACCGAAACGTCGCACTAATTGTAATAAAGAAGTTGTTCATCCATAGAACTTGTCTTTCTTCATTCCAAATACAGTTAGTCAGGTCACCCAGAGAAAGTTCAGCGAACATTTTGAACAGACCTGAAGCAAAATTATGTTAGTTCCAGTTGTTTTTAATTTGTTTTCTAAAATAGCCCAGACACTGCCTAGAATATCAAATAATCGGTCCCTTGTTGGTGTTTTAAATATGTTAAAAATGATGTCAGATCGGTGAGATCTTAAACACGATCATAGTGTGAAGGAATTAGTGTTTGATGAGGATATCTGGAGTCATAAAATCAAAATCAAAATAAATTAAAAAAATTATAGTAACGTACGACTAGGGGTTGTGCAATACTTGTATATAGAAATTACAATTCAAATATACCATTCAGTATCCAATTATAAATTTGATGGAGAATTAATGCTGCTTGTGGCACAGTGATGTGTCAATTTCCGTGAATAAACAAATAAAAAACATGGTCACCTACATGTTCATCAAAGTTAGACTCTAAAAACGAATAAACCATACACACGCTATTACGTTAATATTGGATTTTGTAAATAGAGGGTGCTGAAGCACTCGTGGCGCGAAAAACCTTTTCTACCATAAATAGCCGTAATAGAATGTTACAAGATGACATTACACACATGGGATTATTCATCCCTGAAGCTACATATAGCATCAAATGATATTATGGCCGTTATGTTAAAACTCACATATTACATCGTATGTGTCACAACGTTGAGAGCCCCTTAGTACTCTGAGTCATTCTTGGAAGAGGCCAATAGACAAATGATGGGCTGTTTCAAGCTAATCGCATTTCTGCAAAGGACAAGGTTTCAGGAAAAGGACCCTCGTTGTCTCACGGGATCTGCATAATTTAAGGTTAGAGCCACACTTTTAGATATGTTATGAAAGGTACCAGATATGTTAATATGAATGAAAAATAAACTTTGTTCATTTCAACACTTGATTTTCACGTAACGTTTATCACATACTTGAAGATGAGCAAGTTGTTTGAGATGTACATAAACACATTACAAACATATGGTTAAATTAAATCTTGTGTCACGGACTTGTTCACACTTGGGGTTTTATTTAAATATCTAAAAACATGTCTCTTTCACTCATTTAAGCGCCATGTTTTTGTATTTGACTGTGTCAGAAGTAAAAAAAAAATTAAAAAGGCCAGTTGTCAGCCAGTTCAACGTTGATATTTCATGTTGATCAAAAAGGGCCCTTATGTTACCTCCTCCAGCAGGAAACTTGACACTAATACGGATTAATGATTCCTGCTATAGTGTTTGTGGGTCAGAAAAAATATTCTTCTGGTATTTTGTGTCATTAACGGGGAAGCAATGCTTGCTCATACATCTCCTGTTCGCATTTGTACACAATTAAATTAAGTGTATATGATTCGGATGTCAGAACTCTAGAATATGGAACATTTTTGTTATCCATTCTGTTTGTACTACAACTGGAGAAATAGACGGCCCATCCGTTCTGAATTCATCCTTAAACATATGTTGGTGTGGTAAACATCTAGGGTAGGATGGTTCTTCTAAAATAATTAGGACTCCCAAATTTGTGAGATAAAATTGCAGGATATGTCATAATATAGTGGCTGACACCACTATATTGAACGTTTGAAAACTATCCTTGTCGTAAGCGACGACTTATTTAAATAGCGCCCTGATATTGCTGGCATACCTTTGAACACAGCGATTGTTGGCAACTAACCTAAACCAGGAAATTGCAAAGGAAGAGGCACCGACGTGTGTGTGTATGACTAATTTAAGTTCTGCTTTCTAACTGGGAAACCATTATCCTTTGCGTCCTAAAATCTCGGTTCCCTAGTTCCATTAAACACGTTAGCTCTGATAGCGATGTCAGGACCAAAGCATATCAAAGACCAAACACTTTGCATGTCATTGCTGATTTGAGCAGAATCATGTCTTTGTGTGTTCAAAGAAGGCAGGGAATGAGCATAAGTTGAACAAGGACATGGATCCAAGAACAATCACACGGGAGTTTAGTTCCCTTTGTCAAGTGTTACATTTTGTTAATGGACATTGATAAAGATGTAAACAGATCAAAGAATCTTGCTTCTCGTGTTTTGTTAATAACCATTAGGAAGGACGTTAACAGATCCAGAATGTTGCTGTTTATGTTCTGCTCTCATGAGTTGTAATCTTGCTTTAACCTTTATGAATGCGCTTTTTACGGTAATCAGTATAATATAATTGTGGTTGTAAGTCTATATCTGGCACTTTGCTGTCAGTCTACGTTGATTCAAGTTTGACAAAGTTAGAAGAAGCGAATATCTAGCAAATCATGTGAATTCGCTTTTAGGAAAACAAACTAAACAAAGGTTATGGTTTGCTTAAGGAAACACTCAACACGGTAAATGTCGGTTCAACAAAAGCAATAGCTTTGATATTGATATCTTATGTCCCGCAATGTTTTATATATGTAAAATAGTAAAGGCAAATTTCTTTGTCTTGTTGGACTGAATCTGTATTCTTAATATTGACAGAAATTAAAGGCATTCACTTAAAACCTATCAGCTATGCTCTGAAATAATTTCAATGATTTTTTTACAGCTTTGACACATGTGTACTTCGACATAGACAGATTCGCGACAAGTTTATTATATTTTAAACATAAAGTTCATCTTATTGTTTTTGTAACAAGAACAACTTTAAAAGGGATTTGAAAGAGACTAGTTTTGGTAAGAACCGAATACCATGTGGCAGAGAATTCAACAGAGCTGGAGAAGTGTATCTGGAATAAAGGTTTTTGATGAAAACATTTGAGAAAAATGCTTTTTAATTTGATTCTTGCTCTCATGAAGTTAATTTCACTACTTGTTACTGCCAAGACTCGTCATACTTCCATCAACCTGTTGGTCATATAATCATAGGTGAATTCTCTATTGCTGACAATACCAACCTTCGTCGGTTTTATCCCTAGCAGCCTCTTAACGATTTGGATCACAACTTAAATATCATTATGGATGCTGTCAAAGCATAGGGCAAAATATGGGTCAATATAAAAGAGTAACCTGTTGAATGTCATTCAGAGAGTTGTTATTGGTAGATTGTTAAAAGTGGAAACAGAATTGGAATAACCCACTCTGTCCAAATCAGTTGTCATCCAACTTCTGGCTGCCCTGCATGAAGAGTTTGAAGTTGTTTCCCCTGACAAGGCACAACGAACATGATCATAACACGTAAGCATCAAAATATTAATTGCTTGATCAAAGGACTTGGTATAAATAACATATGAAATAACGCAGTATAAATGACAAGAGCAAGACGAGGGCGATTGAAGCCTGCTTCCACGATTTGACTTGCGACTTATCTATCTGCCCAGCGCTGACAGGATAACCAACCTAATGATTGCATTACATAATTGTAAACCTGATGCTGTACATTTCAATACAATGTGTTAATTGTTGCTCTTGTGTGGATATTTACTGATTTCACAATTACGTACTGTACGTACCGATTTCTGAGTTCACCTTCGCGTTTCAACTTGGGAATCAACACTATAATAGCCTTCCCAACTGTTAAGAGAGAAAACATTCTTTGAAGAACACATACATTTTTGAAACTAAATAAAGAGAGGTGTTAGTTGTAAATCTAATTTTGAGACCGTTCAGGGAAGACACTCACCAGCAATGTGCTTACATGTTCCATAATCGAGTTCAACGCCAGCAGCTTATCTCTGTTCTCTGAAAGTCACGATGTTCGTCCACTAGTATAATCAAGTATTAGATAAGTGGTACAAGAGGATTGAATATTTTTAATCAAAGATTTAGTGACCACGCAAGAATTTCCACGGATCAATTGAAGACATGAACAAGCTTTGGTAAATCATAATAAAATATGTTTTTACTGTATAAAATCATGATTTTATGATAGTGTCGAACTATTTTTAGTCTAGTCTAGTCGACTTACTTTGTACTTTTCGTTAGGATGCTTCAGAGACACCTACATAGACCATCTTTTTGCATCGTTATAATTATTGTAAATGGTGCATTACTAGTTTCGAAAATGTGAAGATATCGTGCTTGTTCATAGAAGGTTGTTAACAATGAAACGTGTAGAATGACATTAAAATGGCTTCATGAGGTCAATTTTGAGCTTAAAGTCGAAATTCTTTTCTGTAACATGAATAAATGTAAGTCGGTGTACGTTATTTCAGCTTGGAAGTACTATGCATCGTCTGGTGATGCATAAACTCAGAATATAATGTTTGTACAAATACAAAAAATAGACAAACTCCTCAACGTGGTTGGTCCTACCCTTTTTTAAAACATATTTTTATTTGAAAAAAGTAGACATATAGCTGTTACATTGGTACTTGAGGTATATAAATGTAGTAATTCATAGGGTCTTATAACAAGATAAAGATATAATGATAAAGATATACGTAATATACATAGATTGGATTGACTGATATATTATAAAAAGTAGGCTGATAATTTTTTCCATTTTATGTCCAAATTTGTTTAACTACTATTTTTCATTGCACTAATTTGAATTATTTTGCAAGTATTTTGTTATTGCAGAATGGTTTAAGAATATCTCATGGAAATTGTTCTTTCAAATGGGTTATCGTCAGTTTCCTAGTTCAACAGTAAGTAAGGGAGAAGCTTGGCTGCAGATACTATCAATAACGAAATAATTTAACTTGCCATCCACGACTTTTCTGATAAAAGAATATCCGTTCAAAGTATTACTTTAGATGGAGGCTGAGGATAAGAACATCTGAAATCTGTTGAAGGGCTTATTCGAATCCTGTGGATGTTCTTGGGTTTTGTTTTCAAACCGAATGTGAAATTAAAACTTAAAAGAAATGGGTGACATTATTTTTTATGTATATACGATTACAATGAACGATTACAACTGGGTTTTCCGAAACGTGTTAAGTAAGGATAAAATGTGTGGATGAACCGTGGTTGTCCGGACACTCGGCTACCGGGCAAATACTATACAACACAAAAGGAGATGTTACTAAAAAATAAATTAGCAACATAATTTCCGGATCGTAAATTTCGTCAGGATTGACAGTGATTCGACTTGTCTGACTCCGGTTTTCCAAAATGATTTTTTAAAATAACTTGCACAATGTACATGTGACGGTATCTGGTAAACGTGGAAGTGACAGATTCCTAAACTACCAGTTGTATAACCGCTGACACGTGGGCGTTCGCGACTAGAGAGAACGTGGCCTACAAGATATTCTTCTTAAGGCTACAACGACAAAGACAACCCTAGTGTGAAAGACATTAAGCTAATGGTGGGTCGTAGCTGATATAAAGTAGTTCACAAACTACAAGGGTTGCAAAGGTTAACAAATGTGTGCAAAAGTCCATGTGATGTTCAAAGGACAATTAGTCTGCAAGGAATTGTGGCACAGTTTAGTCATTTCGGCGGTATCCGTGAGTCAGTTATTAGGGCGGCATAATTCGGTCAACTACATGCAGGAGAACCTAGTTATCTCGAACTTTTTCTGGACCATAGGTGCATGTCGAGATAAAAAAGTTCACATTGTCCATAAGGATTAGTTGTGTCGTCTCAAAGATAGATAGTTTCAATATACTTTCACTCTGAAAATGGATGGATAGAATAGGAACATTATGCTACCTTAATCATACAAATGTGCCAGCGTTGCCGTCTTTTCACTGACAACCGTGTTTAGGAGTCCAATTTGACGTTCGAAATCTTCGCAAATTGCATGAAAATCCATCTAAACGTTTGAGATTTGATTTCCCGTATCAAATGGATCTCGCTTCAGACATCTTAAAAAGTTAAACATTTATCGGGAAAGTTTTGTCTGAGAGAGGTGGACGCTTATTTTGGACTTCAATGCCATCAGCGCAAATGAACTATTAGGCGCGTTCCGTAATAGATCAGTATTGGTATTTGATTTGTAATTAAGAACGCAGCTTGACTGGCACATAATCGATGCATATTTGACCACAGAGAACTTGTTGGGTGAGCACAAAAGATTAACATCTTTAGAAGTGACTGCAGGTTTGGAAGGTGCAGCGACTTGATGACTAATAAATTAGATAGACAAACCTCCTGATTCTCAAACTGTTACACAAAGTAGAATTTAAGCTTAAAATTATTAATAACACTATTACACTAAACATGAAGGTGATTATTAGATGACTTTTTGTCATTGATTTTTAACCCTAAAATGCCTCCTAAAAGCACATTTCATAACGTAATTGTTAACGAGATTTTCCTTTTTACACCTAATGGAATCTATTTCGGCCGATAATCGAGACTGGTTTTTGTCTGGCGTTGATGTTATATACAATTATGCAAAGTTTGACTCTAAAAACGAAGAAACCATACACACGTTATTACGTGAATATTGGATTTTGTAAATAGAGGTTGCTGAAACGCTCGTGTCGCTAAAACAATTTCTACCATAAATAGCCGTAATAGAATTTGCCAAGATGACATTACAAACATGGGATTATTCATCCCTGAAGCTACATCAAATGATATTATGGCCGTTATGTTAAAACTCACACATTACATCATATGTGTTACAACGTTGAGAGAGCCATATTATTATGAGTCCTTCTTGGAAGAGGCCAATAGACAAATGATGGGCTGTTTGAAGCTATATCATTCTTCAAAGGATAAATGACCGTCTTTGTCTCACGGGATCTGCAGAATTAAAGGTTAGAGCAACACTTTTGGAAATTGTTATGAAAGTTATCAGATGTGTTAATATGAATGCAGTCTTGACAAGTATCTCTTTGATAGGCATGCAAACTTTCATTCAAGTAACTTCAGTAGTTTCTGAGGAAAACTTGTCCCCCATTTCACACAGTATGCACTAAGTTGAAAAGCACGGAGCAAAGGCCATAACTCTATCATAAATAACTGACGGGACCAATTTTCGACCTGTCTTGACAAGTATCTCTTAGATAAGCATCCAAACTTCCATTCATGTAACTCACATGTCACGCAGTATGCACTGAGTTGAAAAGCACGGAGCAAGGACGGACAGAAGGACGGACGGACGGGCGAGCTGTTTCTTTATCCCTTGCCCCACTTCGTAGCGGGGAAAAATAATGAACACATTACAAACATGTGGTTACCTCAATCGTGGGTCACGCACTTAGATTTTCATTTAAAGGTCTAAAACCTTCCCTTTTCACTAATGTTTGCGACATATATTTGTATTTGACCGCGTCAGAAGCTCAAAACCTGCAAGTGTCGGAAATAGAAAAAAAGGCCAGTTGTCAGCCAGTTAAACGTTAATATTTCCAGCAGGCCCTTATGTTACCTCCTCCAGTAAGCATAACACGAATACGGTTTAATGATGAGGGGTATACCAACAACATGTCTTTTAATAGTGTCAGATAAAAATATTCTTCTGGTATTTTGTGTCTTTAACATGGAACGTAGGCTTGTTCATACATCTCCCGTCTGTACAATATTGAATGAAGTGAATATGTTTCGGATGTCAGAACTCGTCAGATATGGAACCTTTTTGTTATCCATTTTGTTTGTACTGCAACTGGAGAAATAGAGGGTCCATCTTTTTTTTTATTCATCCTTAAACATATGTTGGTGTGGTAAAAATCTGGGGAAGGATGGTTGTTCTGAAATAACTAGGACACCCAAATTTGTGAGACAAAATTACAGAATATATCATTATATAATGCTTGGCGATGCTTTTGAACGTTAGAAAACCTATATTTCCGGGTTTCACTGGGATAGGACTAGACCCCAGTAACCTATGCTTTGCGTAAGCGACGACTCATTTATATAGCTCTGTGATATTGCTGGTATTGCTGTTGAACACAGCGATAGTTATAGTGCATTTTCCTGTTAACAACTAGCCTAAATGAGGAAATGGCAAAGGAAATGACACCGGTCTGTGTGAATATATCAAAGACCAAACACTTTGCATGTCATTGCTGATTTGAGCAGAATCATGTCTTTGTGTGTTCAAAGAAGGCAGGGAATGAGCATAAGTTGAACAAGGACATGGATCCAAGAACAATCACACGGGAGTTTAGTTCACTTTGGCAAGTGTTACATTTTGTTAACGGACATTGATAAAGATGTAAACAGATCAAAGAATCTTGGTTCTCGTGTTTTGTTAATAACCATTAGGAAGGACGTAACAGATCCAGAATGTTGTTGCTTATGTTCTGCTCTCGTGAGTTGTAATCTTGCTTTAACCTTTATGAATGCGCTGTTTACGGTAATCAGTATAATATTATTGTGGTTGTAAGTCTATGTCTGGCACTTTGTTGTCATTCTCCATTTATGTATGTTTGTCAAAGGTGGAAGATATTAATATTTGAAGATATTAATCATTTGTGATTACGCTATTACAAAAAAAATAAAAAATAAGAAGCTTATTGTTTGCTCGAAGAAACACTCGAAACAGTCAATAGCTTTGATATCTATATCTTATGTTCTGCCATTTTTTATAATTGTGAAAAAGCAAAGGCATATATCTTTGTTTTGTTGGACCGAATCTGTAATCTTTTTGACAGGAATCTAAGGTATTCACGTAAAATCTTTAAGCTTTGATTATTTTTTATATTCTTTTACTGTTTCGACACGTGTACTACGCGGCACGTTTATTATCTTTTATATAGGTACATATTTGTTAATCATTTTGTGTTTTTAACTGGAACGACTTTAACTGGGATTTGAAGGGTGCTGGTGTTGGTTAAAACCGAATACAATGTGGCAAGGAGTTTAAATATTGACCATAATATCGTGAGCAGCCTCTTACCAAATGTGATCACCACTTTACACTCATTATGGATGCTGTCAAACACGCCAACGTATGAACCAATATAGAAGAGTAACCTGTTGAATTTCTTTCAGAGTGGGTTCAGTCAGAGCGTGGGTATTGGTAGATTGCACAAACTGAAAAAGTAAAAACAGAATTGGAATAAACCTATTCTGTCCCAATGTGGCTGCCCCACACGAAAGGTTGTAGTTGTTCACCCTAACAATGCACAGATAACATAACTCTCATATGTAAGCATCACTTCATTAATTGTTTGATCAAAGGAATTGGCATAAATGGCATATCAAATATCGCCAGTAAGTCCAGTATGTTGACTGAGGAAGACATCTGCTAAACCATTGCATCAGTACTATCAACTTTTGACTTGACTCTAAAACCTCAAGTCATGTCCATTCCTCTTACTCGATAACCCCATAACAATCAATACAAAGAAAGGTATAGTTCTGGGTCTCGCAATCGAACAGCCAAATCCTTGTCTCAAAGATTAATCATAATCCTAAATACAATCAATGCAGGACTTGCTTTATATTTACAGAAAGTATTAGAGACAACTGGTATTAATACCGCGTGGGTTCTTAAAAACTCAAAGGATTAATTTTGTTTGAGAAGAACCAAGTTCAATTCTATCAAAACAATATTTTTTTTAACTTAGTACACCACTATCCCACAAAGCAAACTTAAGGAAATCTTCATTCCTTGATCCATGGGGCATTTGTTACTGAAAGTGGTGGCCATCGGTATATACTGAACAACAAAAGTTCCTGTGACATTGAATAAGATTCAATGCACATTTTGTTTTTTACCAAATTTGAAACAATTTCGGTTTGCAAAAGATCCATCTCATACCACATGTGCTCGATTAGTAAGAGATCGGGGGAGCGAGCCGGCCAGGGGATGACATTCATGTTGTTTTGTTGAAGAGAATCCTGAACAAGTCGAGCAATATGAGGCCGGGCGTTGTCAAAAACGGTACAACAACAGGGCCGATGATCTCGTCGCGGTAGCGCTGTCCATTGAGATTTCTCTGTACCACTGTCAAACGGGTCCTCTGTCTTGCTGTAATCCCACCCCATACCATACCGCTGCCGCCCCCGAACCGATCTTTTTCCATGACACAATGATTGACATAACGTTCACCTCGACGTCGGAATACTCGAATCCGTCCATCGCTGTGGCTGAGGTGAAGACGAGACTCGTCAGTGAATAGACGTGCTTGACGGTGGTTTCCTGGCAAAATGGGACGTCTGGCGCTTCTTCTGGCGACACTCCCTGCACATCTGAGGTGACGACGTACGGTTTGTGAAGATATTCGTCGAAGGCCAGGGATGCTTCTTGCAGTCACTGTTTCTGGCTGGAATCGATTTCGTAGCTGTCTTGTTCGAATCCAGTGGTCTTGTCGATTACTGGTTACGCGTGGCCTGCCACTCCGAGGATGGTCTCTGACTGGATTCGTCTGTTGCCAACGTTGTAAAAAACACCAAATGGTGTTTCTGTGGACGTTAAATTGTCTTACAAAATCACGTTGACTCGATCCTGCTTCAAGCATACCCATGGCTCGCAGACGCTCATTTTCGGACAGGCGTGGCATTTCGTAATGTTGAATAATTGCGTAATTTTGTTGTTTTTCTGAGTGGTTGTTGTCAGCACGATGCTAAACAAGGCATATGGAATCTCGTTAACGCACATGTTTTTATACCCATTCTTGGGTAATGAAATGCATGGGGCTTGCATAAAAGTCAACTTTTGCATGGAATGCATGCTTTTCTGTGGCAGCTGCGTTTTTGTGACTTCATTCCATACATGTACTACCATATTGAAAACCAAACTTTACTTGTTTGAAAAATACACTAAAATATTGGTGTCACAGGAACTTTGGTTGTTGAGTATAGTTACATCTCTATCTTCAAAGGTAAAAACTGAAAGTAAAATGTAATCTGAAGGTTACTGAGAGAACAATATTGTGCAAAGCTGGACTTCCTCATAACATCTGCGTTACATTTGGGGGTAAGTCATTCATGTAATATGAAGGCATCCCCTTCAAGTGTACCGTTCTTGGTGATCTGTTTCTGTATGCATATGAATCGGAATTTCTGTTCAAATTGGCTGAATGAAAACAAGGAAATTTGTAAAAAGTATAACTTGAGATTCAGGTATATCGATCATCTGATATCGTTCAATAAAGGTCAAATAGCCAATTCCCTTCCACTGATTGACAAGAAATAAAAGAGACCACTGAGACCGCCTAATCTTTTTTATTAATTTAGATCGATGCATAAAGATTCAGAGTGTCAATATACTCTCCACAAGACTTCATCTTTCCAATAGTCAACCTTTCCCTTGGTGTCGAGCTATATTTAAGCAACTCCAGCATTTAGTGTCTACATTGCAGAACTTTTGAGGTAAACTCGAGCATGCTAATTCTAAGTGCGTCATACAACTCGTGCTCGTAAGTTGTTGATCCAGGTTACAACAGTCAAGGCCTCAGCAAAACTTTCAAAACGTTTAAAGTAGACATGAGAACATTTCCAAATTTGCTACACCAGTAACCAAAATTACCGTATTCGACGTAATAAGCGCTCCGCTCTTATAAGCGCCCGCGGCGATATTTGCTAATATATTGGCTAGTGAACAATCCCAATTAGCACCCCATCCGATTGATCAATGTACACAGGACTTATTTATTCGTGTATAATACGTATGTTATATGCATTCTTAATTATGGGAAATTAAATTCTGGAAAAAAACATTTCAGGCTGTCAGCATAAACCACGAAATTTACGATCTTTCAACTCTGTTGTTTTTCACCAAAATGATATTCTAATAAGAGCCACCTATTTCTAACTTTTAGAGAGCCCTGGACGCTTATTATGTCGAATACGGTATCTCCGATGCAATTCTCTATTTTGACTTATACCATGTGGTCCCGTGTTTTTTTTGTGAACAATTGACTTGTCATTGCATGAGTTTTGACGGTGCAACCGGTGGGGCAGGATTCGCTTACCTCTTCGCTCTTTACTTGTATACAGCAGACGTAATTCAATTAACATAGTTGTTTTAGTTTCATCAAGTCAGTAAATACACTTTCGTTTCACTTGATTTTCAGGTCTGTCGATCACTTCATTGTCTCGTATGTTTACAGGCCGCCGTCGCATGACATAGCAACAAAAGCCTACTTTGTTCATACTGCGTGAGTTGTGGGTGCCCCCGATAGGACAGGGCATGCCTACGCCTGGTGTCATCACTGATTTTCAGAGATTGAATACTGAGTGTTCTCTGCTATTTTACGCCCAATGGAATCTGTTTCAGCGAACAATCGAGATTTTCTGTAGATGTGTTATATTTATGAATATGGAATTTCGGAACATTGGATACTTAAGGCAGCATGTTATGTAAGGTCTGCAATATATATTCATTATTTGAGCCGATATTATTTTCAGGTCGTATTGTGGAATATCGAGTGAGACGTCTCTGAAGTAAGTTTCTTATTCATATCTGTATAACATTAGGTCAGCTTCACACGCTTTCCCCAAATTTATCCTGTCATTGCCATGACTCTTGTCTGTATATTTGTTACTTGCATAATCATTGGTCTGTGATCTGATACACTGTAGGATTCGCGTGAGTTGATTATATAACCCTTAACACAACGTATGTAGTCAGCGCTCACAATCACGTCATTTTCACTTGATTTTAGGATGTTACTGCACACTGGTCCTGTCTTCGATTAAACATACTCCATCATACCCCCTCGGTCTGGCATGGTTATCCAGAGCGGATTTAGTCGAGTCTCACATTCCATCACAATGGTTTAGTTTATTTGTAAGGTCCTTGATGATGTTATGGAGTCCTCGGAGATTGCAATACCGTTTAATTGCATGATCAGAATGAGAAGAAGGACTGCGCCCACTTCTGACTTGTCATAGTTCGCTGCTGTTCTCTCTGCGTATGTAGTCATTGTCTTGTTCAGTACTAATACTGCCGGGATATACACTCGCGGCTTTCTTATTCTCAGGCCAGAATGTCTCGCCTTCCTAGATAATCTTTTCACACTGATTAAGTAATCACTGACAAAGTCGCCAGTGGGGGATGTATCCTTCAAAGTGTTTCAGTGGAATGATCTTGTCGGTAGTCTCTACTCTTTTCTTAACATAACCAGCGATGGTTTCTTGTATTATATCTAATGGCTGATTGGCACCACATACCGGGTGCTTTGTTTCGATCTAGATGCTCCAGTACATTCGTGACCGACTCGTGTTATTCCGGGACAAGCCGAAAAGCGACTCGTGCCCCTCTCGTGGCCATTTTTGCGACCGAGTTCCGTCTCAGCGGAAACGGGCATAGCTAAAAGAATTGTCAGCTCGTTGCGTAATGATTCGCGTATATTTCTTCCATATGTCATATATATTCCAGATGCTATTGAAAAAACATCGGGACTTACATTATTATACAGTGTGGTTGAACACATTTAAATGTATCTTGGGTATATTTTTAGATGCAAGACATGTGTAAAATCAAACATTATTCCTGAGGGATTGAAGTACTTGAAGTCATATGCTCATTCTGATTGGTTTGTCGTACTTTCGCACATAACATTCATCGACTGGGGGGACGAGTCTTCTTGCAGATTACGGAAAGAGGCGAGTGGTGACGAATGGCTCCAGTAAAGGCTTCCATTACCCTGAGAATTTAACGGTTCAGATTGTGTCTTCCTTGTTTTCACCAGAATTATGAAACATTCATATTCCTTGAATGCTGTCATCGTTGTTACAAATATCTTGAGCGAAGAGCTTATCCTGCTTTGTTCCAGCATCAGGAGGTGAGAAAAAAGTTTCCTTTGTGACTTAAATATCAGTTACCTAGTTCCACTAACCACGTAAATCGTTAGGTTAATTTTTAAAAATAATCCATTAAACAAAGGCTATTGTTTGCTAAAGGAAACACTTAACATATAATACAATGTGAATACGGCCTGCTTTAGAATAACATACAAGCATTTTTCTCTGAAAGGAGCTTACGTACGTTCTGATGACAAACGATTTTTTCCAGAGTCACCCGCTACACAATCACCCGACCCCACCCCAACCACCCTTGTGTGTATTGTTTGTACTGTTTATACTGATTTAAGGGAAGCATATATTCCACAGAAATACCTGCGTTTATCAAATTTGTAAATCTCTGTTGAATTCTAATGATAGAAAAACAATTCTAAGGTTAGCACTTTTTGTTCATCATGCACTTTCTCGGCGCAAGAATCTTATAGTATCGTGAAGTGACTTCGTAAAATAATTGTGTACATTCACTTTGTAACATTGTCTCCACATATGTATTGTATGCAGTAGTTGTACTAACGGTTATTATCTCTTTGTATTCTTGTTTTGTATATGGGCCGGACGTGTTAAGTACAATAAAACCTCTTGAACTTGAACTTGAACCACCAGACCCCACCCCCACCACCAGACCCCACCCGCAGCCCCATCCCTTCCCCAAGTCAGACATCTACCGCTATTCCCTGCATTTTCGTGTAAAGAAAAAGTATTTTAATAAACAGCGTTTAATTGTAATCCCTGCCATAGTGTGCAGGAAGGTCGGTTTATGAAACGGTTTACGGTTTCACTGCCAATATCGGCTTCTCATCGTCGATGTTATATCCTCTGTAGACAAAAACAACCCTATAATTTCAGATTATCATCTGGAAATCGTTGTTTTCTGTTGGACATGTCATGTCGTAATACACGATACGTGGGTGTGTAGTGTCTGGCTTGATGCCATTTGTAATAAGGAACATGCATGTAATTGTTTTATACATTCGCTGTTATGGTACTAACTTGATAACGTTGTTATTGCCTCGGTTAGGAATAGCATTTTCTAAGCTGTACTTGGGTGCTTCTCGACTGTGCATATTTAATCCGGCGTCATTTTGCATATCTGCTTATTTTTAACAGCCAAGGCCTTTGTAAAGCTTTCAGAAAGTCGTATAGTAGACATGTGGAGGACATTTCTAACTCTGACGCACAGTTGCCTATTATGACCATTATGTTTCAGGTGAACATTTGACTTGCCGTTGCATGTGTTTGTGAGGGGTGCCACCACTCGGGCAGGACACGCGCACCTTTTCATGTACACCTGGTATCATTACTATTAAATAGTGATTCATAAACACATGCTCATGTTATATTTGGAATCGTATGATGGACTCTGCTTAATCACAACGTTTTCTGTTGTCGTAGGATGTATTCAGTGATTTTTTGCAAAGTATCTAAATTAGTCAATGCAGTCAATTGTACAAACTAAGAATATATAATCAAGTCTTTGAGTTGTAGCCAAGTCCATGTAGTCAAGTCTATGTAGCCAACTCTATGTAATCAAATCTTTGTAACAAATTCTTAGTGTATAGTTAGCCAAGTCTATGTAATAAAGGGTATGTAGCAAAATCTAATGTTTATTGATACCAGATAAACATAGCTACTTGTATATGACGTGTGGCAGGCAATGGGGCTTCACAACACGATTTCATGACGGGCGTTATTGTAGAATTGACAGAGCTAATTACATAAATTAGACAATCTCGCTTGTGCACCCATTATAACAGATGCCTAATTGCGAATAACAAAGCGTTTTTGTGAAGGAGTTGGGAGTCGATTATTCGATAAATTTCAACTTTATCTGAAGCAGTGCACATTTTCTCCAATCATGGTTTACAAATTGAGGTTATCAGTATTTTAGGTTCCGGAACGAAGATATCAGATACCTACAGATCGTAGTCTACAGCTATATCAGATCCCAACAGAGCGTAGTCTACAGCTATATAAGATCCCAACAGATCGTAGGCTACAGCTATATCAGATCCCAACAGAGCGTAGTCTACAGCTATATCAGATCCCAACAGAGCGTAGTCTACAGCTATATAAGATCCCAACAGATCGTAGGCTACAACCATATATCAGATCCCAACAGATCGTAGTCTACAGCTATATCAGATCCCAACAGATCGTAGTCTACAGATATATCATACCCCAACAGATCGTAGGATACAGCTATATCAGATCCCTACAGAGCGTAGTCTACAGATATATCGTAACCCAACAGATCGTAGTCTACAAATATATCAGATCCCAACAGACCGTAGTCTACAGATATATCATATCCCTACACACCATAGTCTACAAATATATCAGATCCCAACAGATCGTAGTCTACAAATATATCAGATCCCAACAGATCGTAGTCACAAATATATCAGATCCTAACAGATCTTAGTCTACAAATATATCAGATCCCAGCAGATCACATTTGACACATGATAATAAGAACATGGAGTAAAGAGTTATCATTTCGGATATTACAGAAACAGGAACAGACATTCTGAAACATCATTCTATAAATTAGTCATAGATATAGTGTGGTGCAAAGCCTACCCTACTCACATGCACCGTTACTTATTCAGATGCTTCCACGGTGCAGCAATGTACCGTTATTTATTCATAGTACAACACCGTTATCACTTCAACAAGTAAATTCCGATGCTGCTAGAGTGGAATACAAGATTCTGCACCAATTTGGTTGACTTTTTTTCTGTTGTTCTGTGGTTGAGCTACATGTCCATATATTTTTTCAGATCATATTTTTCAGAAATCATCAAGTACCTGCAATACTCAACCTCCATCCTAAGAATGACATGGAAAATGTCTCCTTGCTTCCATGATTTGAAAAAACCCTGCCTTTATATTTTCAAAGTTTTAGATCCAAAGATAAATGTACTGTGATTACAAGTATCGTTCCACATTCGCTGGCAGGAGTGTTCATGTATGGCTGGGGTAATGTGAAGCGTAATATATGATATTTCAGTTTCCGAACTTAGCTGAATATGAGGTTGAAGACGCTGTCGTGATGGAGCAATACAACGTTAATGACAGGGAATAAACAGTCCTTATACAGCATTAAATATGAACAGGATCAGTATACATGAGTCATAATTGTTATACGCTGAGGTAACATTATACACCAACATATTGAAGATAGTATTTAATATCTAATCCAGCGTTGGGAGATGGAGGCTGGACGTACTCAGTTGGAGTCAAAATATACACGTCCACATGCTTATATGGAAAGAATGGTTCATTACTCTTTCACGCATGCAGATGAGCCTGTTGACAAAAATACGTTATCATATGACTCATATCTTTCTTTCTTCAGACCTTTCAGCTTCAATTATAATATGAATAAGTTGCATATCAGTTCACAATGATTGTATTGACACTTTCGGGGCGTGTTAACTGGCGCTCATGTTCCTAACAGCTGGCCACAACCAGTGGTTTCATTTCACATATACGCCTTGTCCAGCCAGCTTTGGTAAAATACCTTTTTAGTTTTAATAAAATGCCGCGTAAAAGGAACAAATAAACATTGGTGGATATTTTCTTTTGTCCGGCAGTTTATGTTTGCGTAACATTGCTGTTCATTTGAAACAAGGGGCGGTCGGTTAGCCTAGTGGTTAAAGCGTTCGCACGTCACGCCGAATACCCGGGTTCGATTCCCGACACGGGTACAGTGTGTGAAGCCCATTTCTGGTGCCCCCACCGTGATATTGCTGGAATATTGCTAAAAGCGGCGTAAAACCATTCTCACTCACTCACTCATTTCAAGCAGGCACCAGCTGCAACCACGTGACTCCGGACCCAGTGATGGAACCAGGTGAGTGTTGTCATGAGTGTGAACCATTTTCCACTCATTCCAACTTTTTCATGAAATCATTTCTTGTAATTGAAATTTACTAATCCAGATGAAATAACATTTTATTTTTGCTGCAATTGTGAAAATATTTTGCATTTAACGTTGTGTCTTTTTGTTAAGTAATGAGAATATTTGAGAGTACTTTTACATATACTCTCCCAAAAAGAAATATATAACCGATTGCATTACAATGAATATTGTTTCTTTCACCAACATGGCTTCAAAAGTGTTTAAATACGCAATGGATCATCTATATATGTGAGTACGAAAGTGTGTATTTGGTATAGGGAATTGTGCCATTAGGATTTGAATTTTCACCTTGGGTGCGTTATTCACAAATTTCTAAAAGACTTGTCGCGCAAACGCCACCTTAAACCTCTCACACGTGCGTACCAGCTGTACTTGGATAAAAAAATGAAAACATCTGTCTACAAATTTATCATATGGTTTTGCAATTTTGAATAAACTTAACTTTGCCACGACTTGACTCTGCAACACGCAATATCGCCATAGGCCGACTTCAAGCTGGAAATCTCAGACATCAGTTGCCCATCGTCTGAATGTCAACCTGAGTTCGAGTTCCCGTCTCGTTGTACGATTTCAACATTTTGATTCAACCAATGACCGACCACGAGGCACTTCACCCGCCCAAGATCGGTACATCCGGGTGCTTCATTTATGTCATCGGACTGTCAAGGCCGAACACGCAGCTGCCAACGTTCCATGACTACGAATGTTATCCGCCAAGACTGCACGGAATCGCCCTCGCCAGGTTGGATTGCGAACCAGGTGGCCTCACTTTGGCTACGTCTTACGACGTCATCACCGCCTCCAATGCGTTCTGGAATCTGCGACATTGGAGAAGAATATGGTTCAGTAATGAATCACCTTTTACCTTACAAAAATGTGACGGCCGAATACGTATGTACAGACGTGTTTACGAACGTTTTGCCCGTAAATGTGTACGTCAAGTGGACAGATTTGGTAGAGGAAGTGTCATGACGGGATTTATCCTACACACAATGTGCGAATCTCGTTCACGTACAGGGTAATCTAACGGCTTTGCGTTACAGGGATAAAATTTTGCAGCAACACCTCTTTCCTGCCATTGACGTCCAACATGATAACGCCAGGCACCACACGGCTAGCGTCACGGGAGCATTTCTGGCCAATAACACGTAAATGTCCTCCCTTGACCATCCAGATCGCCATATTTGAACCCAACTTTGGGATGAACTCGACGGACGTCTACGACATCGTCAACCGCAGCCTGCAACACTTCATGAACACTGCAGGAGGAATGGAGAAGAGTTCCCCAGGCCAGAATTCAGAGGCTAATACAGTCAATGCCTAGACGGTGCCTTGCGGTTATGCAAGCACGTGGTGGTCATGACAGATATATAACTTGACGACACCACTTTGTTATGAAATCCGGAACATCATATAGACAAACTTTGTAGCTCCAATTATGTGAAAGTTCATGTTTTACACAATTCCATTCACGGTTGAATTATTCAGCTATGCGTTTCTTTTTTTTTTGAGAGTATATCTGTATAAAAATATCAAAACATGTCAAGACATGTAGACATTAGCATGTTCTGTTTACAGCTAAATACCTCGACGTTTTCTACATGCCTCTGCATGTGTTTGTGTGGAGTGGGTGAGTGAGTATGGTTTTACGCCGCTTATAGCAATATCCCAGCAACATCACGGCGAGGGACACCAGAAATGGGCTTCAAACATTCTATTCATGTCGGGAATCGAACCCGGGTCTTCATCGTGACGAGCGAACGCTTTAACCACTAGACTACCCGACCGCCCCGTTTGTGTGGAAGGATGCGTTCACCTTTTCGCGAACACCTGGTGTCATTACTATTTGATAGTGAATCATAAGCACATGCGTATGATATAATGGGAAATGTAAAATGGACTTTGGTTTCAGATTCGTATGAATATGGAAGGGGGGTGCCTCTTGTATTTATTGATTGCGCGTTCAATTGCCCCTCGGGATAGTGCTAGGATATGGCGCATGACAATGCTCACCAAGAGTATGGATATTTTACCACAAAAATAAAATCTTTTCGATCGAAACATATTTTAATAAGAATGACACAAACAAAAATATGAGACAAAAAAGAAACACCATCCCCGATGCAAGTCCGTCCATGCACCTTAAAAATGGGAAAGTAAACATGTAACCAAAATCATAATACGCCAACACATACAATTAACGTTATGTGAGTGTTGTTAGCAGGTGCTCGCCAAATGAGTGAGATGTCCTGCCATTCCGACGGCCATCACCATCGTAGAGCCCTGTCTCACTAATGGCACGTCTGTCGACTGTATTCAATGTCCGCCACAGTCCAAATTTCTTGTTGCAGGTGGGCACGGAGTGAGAGCAGCTATACGATGTGAAAATGAGAGACAAAACATCATGATTTTGACTGTAAAAATCATGCTTTGACAAAATGATTATATTGGTTACTGTGCAACCTCGTTAGTCCGAACCCGTTGATCCATTAACCTGGTCGAGTGCGGTTGGGAACGTCCATCAATGTAAGGGGACGTTATTACTTGTCATTGTAGCATTTGTTAATTTAGGGGATTTCTCTGTGAACTACATCGTCCGGATTAATGGGGTTTCACTGTAACAGACACGGTGACATCAATAACCCAGATGGCAAGATAAAAAGTGTAGTGGCAGCAAATTTCTATATATAGGAGACCAGCATGGTCAGGACACTGCAGAGGTTAAAAGTGTTACACTGAAAATCTTCCGTGGTACTAAAATGAACATTTGCCTTTATCATCACTGTTTGGGCATAAACGAGATATCTGTATTATCTACACTTGCTTTCTGTTATTTAAATTATTCATATCTTTATCACAGATGATGACTCTTCATAATGCACCGCATTAGACAAAATGCCTAGCATACAACAATAAACATAATGCATGACATACCATAATAAACAAAATGTTTAACATACAACAATATACACAATGTTTAGTAAACCTCAGTAAACACAATGCTCGACATAAACCAATAAACATGACTAATATACAGCAGTAAACATCACGCCTGGGATATAACAGAAAACATTATGCTTAATAGACAACAATAAACATAATGCCTCACATACAACCATAAACATAATGCCTCACATATAAGAATAAACATAATACCTCACCTACAACAACAAACATGATGCTTAATATACAACAATGATATAATGCCTAAAATACAATAACCAAATGCTTAATATACCACAGTTAACACAACGCCTCATATACAACAATAAATATAATGCCTCACATACAACTACAAACACACGTGCCTCACATACAACAATAAACATAATGCCTCACATACAACAATAAACATAATGCCTCACATACAACTACAAACACACGTGCCTCACATACAACAATAAACATAATGCCTCACATACAACAATAAACATAATGCCTCACATACAACAATAAATATAATGCCTCACATACAACTACAAACACACGTGCCTCACATACAACAATAAACATAATGCCTCACATACAACAATAAACATAATGCCTCACATACAACAATAAACATAATGCCTCACATACAACAATAAACATAATGCTTCAAATACAACAATAATATAATGCATACAAAAACAATAACCAAACGCTTAATATACCACAGTAAACACAATATCTGACATACACCAATAAACATAATGCATGACATACACCAATGAAAATAATGCCTCACATACAACAATAAACATAATGTCTCACATACAACAATAAACATAATGCTTCATATACAACAATATACACAATGTTTAGTATACCTCAGTAAACACAATGCCTGACATAAACCAATAAACATGACTAATATACAGCAGTAAACATCACGCCTGGGATATAACAGAAAACATTATACTCAATAGACAACAATAAACATAATGCCTCACATATAAGAATAAACATAATACCTCACCTACAACAACAAACATGATGCTTAATATACAACAATGATATAATGACTAAAATACAATAACCAAATGCTTAATATACCACAGTAAACACAACGCCTCATATACAACAATAAATATAATGCCTCACATACAACTACAAACACACGTGCCTCACATACAACAATAAACATAATGCCTCACATACAACAATAAACATAATGCTTCAAATACAACAATAATATAATGCATACAAAAACAATAACCAAACGCTTAATATACCACAGTAAACACAATGCCTGACATACACCAATAAAAATAATGCATGACATACACCAATGAAAATAATGCCTCACATACAACAATAAACATAATGTATCACATACAACAATAAACATAATGCTTAATATACAACAATAATATAATGCCTAAAATACAATAACCAAATGCTTAATATACCACAGTGAACACAAAACCTCACATACAACAATAAACATAATGCCTCACATACAAAAATAAACATAATGCTTAATATACAGCAATAATATAATGCCTAAAATAAATATACCACAGTAAACACAATGCCTCACATACAACAATAAACATAATGCCTCACGTACAACAATAAACATAATGCTTAATATACAACAATAATATAATGCCTAAAATACAATAACCAAATGCTTAATATACCACAGTAAACACAATGCCTACCACAAACAATAAACGTAATGCATACCACAAACAATAAACGTAATGCCTACCACAAACAGTAAACATAATGCCTACCACAAACAGTAAACATAATGCCGGACAAACAACCATAAACATATATAATGCTTAATAGACAAAAATAAACACAATGCCTTACATATAGCAGTAAAGATACAAAACATTTTGCATCGCATATTAAGATATACTTATTAACATTACGACTAACATGCTGAACTTAATGTGCAGTATATCACAGTATACTTAGTGTTCGACATTGAATATACTGCCTAACACACCACATTAACCATATTGTCAGCATATCACACAATACAATAATACAACAATGCCTAGTAAATAAGAGAAAAGATGATGCCTTGCATACAACATCAAATACAATGCATAACTTACAAAAACAAACAGAATTCTTGGTATATCACTGGAAATAGAATACTTGGCATATCACATTAAAATATATAATGTCAACTACCACCATGTGTTTTCGGAAAGGGTAAGCGTGTCCTGCCCAACCTCGAGCACCCGCCACTGACACTATGTGTTCTCGGAAAGGGTAAGCGTGTCCTGCCCAACCTGTAGCACCCGCCACTGACACCATGTGTTCTCGGAAAGGGTAAGCGTGTCCTGCCCAACCTGTAGAACCCGCCACTGACACTATGTGTTCTCGGAAAGGGTAAGCGTGTCCTGCCCAACCTGTAGCACCCGCCATTGACACCATGTGTTCTCGGAAAGGGTAAGCGTGTCCTGCCCAACCTGTAGTACCCGCCACTGACACCATGTGTTCTCGGAAAGGGTAAGCGTGTCCTGCTCAACCTGTAGTACCCGCCACTGACACCATGTGTTCTCGGAAAGGGTAAGCGTGTCCTGCTCAACCTGTAGTACCCGCCACTGACACCATGTGTTCTCGGAAAGGGTAAGCGTGTCCTGCCTAACCTGTAGTACCCGCCACTGACACCATGTGTTCTCGGAAAGGGTAAGCGTGTCCTGCCCAACCTGTAGTACCCGCCACTGACACCATGTGTTCTCGGAAAGGGTAAGCGTGTCCTGCCTAACCAGTAGAACCCGCCACTGACACCATGTGTTCTCGGAAAGGGTAAGCGTGTCCTGCCCAACCTGTAGCACCCGCCACTTACACTATGTGCATACAGAAGTAAGTGTTTGTTTGTTACCTAACGCCGAAATCATGACAACTCCAGCTACACGTTGTGATGCGTGGCATATCACAGTGAGCACTGTACTCCTAATAAACATACTTCCTAAATGCTAAGGGGCGGTAGGATAGCCTAGTGGTTAAAACGTTCGCTCGTCACCCGGGTCGATTCCCGACATGGGTACAATGTGTGAAGCCCATTTCAGGTGTCCCCTGCCGTGATATTGCTGGAATATTGCTAAAAGTGGCGTAAAACCTCACTCACTCACTCTCACCTAAATGCTTAACACTGGAATCTTTTACTTCGTGAACACCTAGTGTCATCACTGATCATCAGTGATCCATTCATAGAATTTTCACCGCTATTCTGCCTTTTATGCCCAATGGAATCTATTTCATCGGATAATCAAGACTGGTTATGCTCTGGCGATGAAGTTATATATTTACTATATATTATCGCTGTATAGTAAGATGTCACTGTCAGGTTTATTAAACCAGGTAAATATATTTACATTAGTTAACACTTCGGGACCACCAATGGCATCATTGTAAATGCGTTGATGGTATAACTATGGTATACTATTATTCACTTTGATTCGTAAATTACGCATGACAATTAAGACAAACATTTAAGAAAACACAATTAAAATACTTCACTGGGTTCGTGCATGTACCACGCCACAGCCGCTACTGGTGATGGTGAGATGGCTAGAGGGTGAGTCAAAGCCTGACTTGTCTAAATGCAACGTAACAACCTTGTCCGACCTACCGTACACACTGACACACAATGTCGTTCACCAGCTGTACCTTCAAGTACCTTCAAGTAACATGCCTACCTTCTAAGATGTATTTTTATTAGTCACCTACTGTGTGTATTCTACACGGTAGGATCCTTGATGCTAAAAGTTAACAGTATATTTTCTGCAAATGCTCAAACCGCGGCTCGAGTGATGGTATTATACCGGGCTCCTCACGGCCCCATGTAGTTATTTGTCTTCAATTATGACTGCGAGAATCCCAATTACTGGGCGCAACACGCTCAACAATCGATCTCTCTTGGAGGAGACTATGACAGGCATTCAAGTTCTCCACCCTTCACGTTTACGTTTCCCTCTGGGGCCATTTCCCGAGCATGCATGGTATTGGACGTCCGTATGTATGACGCTTGAGGTATATGAATATCTTTAATTGAGATTAAAAGATCTAATTAACAGTGCATATTTGAATATACCATAGTTATATATGGCACACGTGTATATTAATTAACGTTACAGGTTTATATTGGTTTGCAACGCGATCAATAATTTGTATTGGTGACGTCATATTCTTATAGTCAAGGGGATATGAATTCGACACCCAAGTAGCACAGTGTCACGTTTAGAATAAGTATGTTTATTTCTGGAGTTTGTGTTAATACATTGATTTCACTTAATACATTCAGTCTGCCAAGAAATCTACGCATTTAAGTATCAGGGTCAATGTATCTAAATACAGCACCACTTGAACAGTTGGACGCAATGTCCTTAGACCATAATCACCTCGTACATATAAAAATACAATTTAACTTGCACTTTCTAATCCGACAGAGACTCAATACGCCAATTAAGACTTAAGCGAACAATCTGGCGGTATTTCTGTACAGTCATCAGTATTATCGAGGGTGACCAGCGCAACGGTTTCTATGGGTTTGTCTCAATCCTCTTTTAAATCTATTGGGCGAGCCCCAGTCGTCGTGTCTCCTAAGAGACAGAAACAGGTTAATAAAGAGCTCTGAATTACGCCGTTGTATAGAGTACCCCCGAGATCACATCTCAGTAGGTTCTGTATTTGGCCTCCTCGTCGCTGTTGTGCGTCAAATACCGTATTACTCTCATCATCAAGATATCACTGCGCGCTTTGATGTGTAGGTCAAGAGTGACAGGCAATCAGTACATCTTTGTCAGACCTCTTGTTCGCCTAGTCACATCGCCATCCGACCTGACAAATAGTCCTGGATTCTATACGATAGCGTTAGAGATAAGACCTTTGGCTCACAAGAAATTGAGCATTTTAATGGAATTTTAGCCCCGATCAACCCCGCTTTGATTTTGTCACGCTCCCTTCATGTTTTGCATTATAGAATTTCGTTGTGTTGAGTTGCGCATGGTTATTGCGTCAGATTCAAGGCTTGCTGACCAAAGTGTTTTCATAATATCTTTGGCAGAAGATGCTGTTTTCGGAATAATCATGCAATTGAGTCTGCCGTGAAACATTACCAGGCATTAAATGCCTCAAAAAGGTTTAAATCTCATAACTGAACATGTCGAAGACATTCTAATTCTTAAGAACGAGTCAAGGCTGGGGAGGTTTCTTTGACAGTCTTATAAACCGAAGAAAATAGGCCTGTTCGTGACAAAAGGTGTGGTTAAAGTGATCCCTAGTGAAGCCGAAGATCCGGATTCGATTACCGATAAAATGGGTTAATTCCAACTCACTCACTCACTCATCCCACTCACCCACTCACTCACCCACCCACCCACCCACTCACCCACTCACCCACTCACCCACTCACTCACCCACCCACCCACCCACTCACATATAACCTTGCCTGTTTCTTACGTCCGTCACACCACACAGTGTATGAAGCAAACGATGACACCATGGGGTTTACACAATAAAATAGTCACTCCTTATGTTTCTTTGTACCATAATCTCTGTGGACAGAGATACGGATGTGTAATGTCCATATGCATAAGGCAACAACGTATTCAACTATAATATGTATAGTTTTCGATTTTCCAAAGTGAATTAAATGCTGGGAATTCTATTTATTCCATGATACTCGATTCTTTAATTTTGAAGACGCATATCGTTTCTTTTGCAATGCAATGCGCCTTGTTTGATTATATGATATAACTTTAAAATTTTAGATAAAGCGGAAACGAAATGAAACGTGTTTTATGATTTGATTCAATGTGTTATATTTGGAGTCAAATATCACTTTTAAATTACGTTATCAACTTAAAGGGAAACATTTACACTGTACATAGAATACGGGGTAATTCCTGTATGTCTCATATGTTCATGCACGTTTGTTATTCCACTGCCTTCTCAGAGTGAAGAACATTCAATCTCACCCAAGTAATGCTATAATCCCTTGTGGGGGCCTTCCAATGTTCTTCTGATAGAATTTGTACACTGTTTGCCCAACAATATATAAAAGATTGACAGAACCTTTTTCTTGCGTCACAGAAATAACACCATCACTTATCCGTTATTAAAAAAACATTCTAATAATAAGCACACTTATGAATGGCGTGTTTTGGACGTTTATACATTGGGATATTACCTCATTCGGCACGATGTTTGACAAGCGCTACTCTCGGGATATTGTTAATAGCCTGATATGTGGGAATTTGACCAATTTGTTCGTAAATGCCGCAGGTTGCCGAGCAAACCAGATAGGTCTTCAAATATTTGTTGTGATCGGTGTTTCTAAGATTATGGAATGTGGGGACAGATTGATTGAAAAAAACTCGCGACTCTCGAGGTTTGCAATAACAGTTGGTCCGATCTGGGTTATCAATGACGGAATGGTGACGTCATGTCATGGATTATTTTGTTTGCTCAGGGTTCTCTATCATGGTGTGTCAAACATTTGTTTTACTCCAATGCTTGTGTGGAACGCGAAACTTGAAATCATGAATGTCTTAAAGTGCTCAAATATCTAAACTAAAACATTTAATTTATAAATCACTTATTTGTATTGATCTATGATTCAAATAGCTTTCACCACTATTTTGCCTTTTATGCCGAATGGAATCTGTTCGGCAGAATATTCTCTGGCGTTGACGTTTTAAATTGTATTGAATATAAAAAACAATATAACGTCAGATTTAATAAAAAAAATCGTTTAATAGAGCAGTGATGTAATATGCTGAATTTTAAGGATACTATAAACGATTGAATTTGTATATATACTGAACAACAAAAGTTCCAGTGACACTGTATAAGATTTAATGCGAAGTTATGTTTTTTACCAAATCTGAAACAATTTCGGTTAACAACAGATAAAAGACTTCTGTAAGCGATCAAATGGTTTAATTTGCCATACTGACTTCAGAAAATGCGTGATTTCATAAAAAACAACATGAACATGCCAAAATGTCAATTTACAAATCAATAGCGTGTGTGTCCACCTCTGGTTGCGATGCAAACAACACATCTTCGTCTCATGGAATGGACCAGGCGTCGCACGAAGTCCTGTGGGATATCTGTCCATATCTGCTGGAGCATGTTTCGAAGTTCCTGGAGTGTTCCGCCCCCGAACCGATCTTCTTCCATGACACAATGATTGACGTAATGTTCACCTCGACGTCGGTACACTCGAATCCGTCCATCTCTGTGGCTGAGGTGAAGACGAGGGTCGTCAATGAATAGAACTTGTCCACTGCATGGCCGTCCAGCGTAGACGCTGTCTGCACCACTGTAGACGTGCTTGACGGTGGTTTCCTGTCAAAATGGGTCTTCTGGCGGCGATCCCTGCACACCGGAGACGGGGACGTACGGTTTGTTTGTAATTTTGTTGTTTTTCTTAGTGGTTGTTGTCAGCACGTTGCTAAACAGTGCATATGGAACCCCGTTAACGCACATGTTTTTACACCCATTCTTGGGTAGTGAAATGCATGGGGCTTGCATAAAAGTCAACATTTGCATGGAATGCATGCTTTTCTGTAGCAGCTGCGTTTTTGTGACTTGATTCCATACATGTACTACAATATTGAAAACCAAACTTTACTTGTTTGAAAAATACACTAAAATATTGGTGTCACAGGAACTTTTGTTGTTGAGTATATATGTACTAAAAGACAATATTTCAGTATATGTATGTAGTAGTGATTTCGATTACAGGGAAACCTCGTGAATCCGGACTCCATTAGTCTGGACATCCCGCCTTCTGGAAGAGAACGGTTCGGAACCACTACCCCAGAGAAAGATACATTACTAAGCACATGCTAAGCGCTAGACCCGAAACATGTGAATACGGACCATCACAGGTATACGACACTTGCTCAAAGGTTCTGGTCTCTTCACGTTTACAACAGTCATGGCCTTGATAAAGATTTCAAAAATGTTTTATGGTGGACATGTGGACGACATTTCCTCAATGACAAAAATGATTACTGATGATTTATGTGCCTTGCGCGTGGGAGCCATTTTGCGAACAGTCAGCTTATGATATTTCTAAATTTGACGCATTAGTGACCAAAGTGATCTTCGATGCAATTCCCTATTTCGACTTGTACCGTATGTGGCCGTGAGGTTTTCAGGTGAAAAATTGACTTGCGTTTACAGGGGTATGCCACCATTGGCGCAGGATACATTCACCTTCTCGAGAACACCTGGTATCATCACAAGTTGATAGTGATTCATGAGCACGTGATTATAATAAAGTTGGAATCGTACAAGGGACTCTGTTGATATTTCTGATGATTACGGAAATCGTTTGCCGCCCTTATTACCTCATGTGTGTAATATCCTTTCCAAAAATAAATCACAAATAAAGTTAATAATCTGTCTTTTAAAACACCACAATTAATATCGTAGGACTGGAGATTGGTCAAACCTCAAAGGATTGAAGATTTGCCTGATCTCGTACTATTGAATATTCGCTAGATCTCGTAGGATTAAATATTCGTCAGACCTCGTAGGCTTGATGGTTCGACAGATCCCGTAGGATTGAGGAACTAAAATGTTCCACGCTGCTATTTCTGCTAAGTTGTTGAATACAGCATGCATTTTTAACACATACATGTAGACTGTACCGTATATATATTCATTTTGTTTTTATGTAAACTGTTTGAGTCACATTGCCATGGTAGCGGTGTTTTTGACAAACCTTCAGTTCCTTCTTGTTCACTAATAAAGAGATAACATCTACAGTGATTTAAGTTTAAAGGTATGCTGTGGTACATTTGATGTATCAGTAAATGACATTTCGGATGTATAGTTTACAAATATAAATTTTTATCTAAACACACACCACATTTGAATTCAATATGATTCATATGACGTGATATAAACAATCAGCGACAGCATATAAATGAAATAAACATCATTCGAATTACAAATGACCAAACTCTTTCCACCATACGACGCCATTAAGAAGTGAATAAATGCTTTGAACACTATTTAATTCATATCACGGCGGGTCAGGTTAACGTGGTAGCCTGAAGTGTTGCAGGCCAGAGACGAAGAACACTTTTGCGAAGCACACGAACACTGGTGACATGCCAAAGATCATATTCGGGGCGAGTCTAGACTCCTAACAATGACCAGCGGATACTTGAATGGCTGATAGATAAGCCAGTCTCGATTAACCGCCAAAAGAAATTCCATTTGCCATAAAGGACAAAATAGAGGTGAACTTATATGAATGGATCACTAAAAAGCAGTGATGACACCAGGTGTTCTAAACACCTCCACACTTCGTTTTGCGGTGCCTACGGCCACTAGATCGATGACGTCATGGACGTTATTAAACCTCGAAAACATAACTGATATTACGTAGACTTATATATAATAAACTTCCGTTGTCTTCCGTTGGATTACTGGGTGTGTATAACTAAATCTCTATTTTCGTTCTTTGCCGAATAGTATACATATACGTATACATACATCTATCTTATCTTGCTACTGAAAACATTTAAATATATCACTCAAATATTAAGGCTACCATTAGGACCGGAGATATATCAGGTTACGATATATTCCATTTCAAACAAAGCACCATATTCTGCATATTTATGAGTGAGTGAGTGAGTTTGATTTTACGGTGGTTTTAGCAATATCCCACATATATCGCGGTGGGGACACCAGAAATGGGCTTCACACATTGTACCCATGTCGGGAATCGAACCCGGGTCTTCGGCGTGACGAAAGCTATCCTCCGCGCCTCTGGATATGTATACAACTCTAAGCCTATCAGTGTTTATGTTTAATTTACAATAACGTATAAAACCGCCAGCATGTTTATACCGCATCTTATATCCAACGTTAGCACTCTCCGCCTCCGCTGATTTCTCCCGTTGCCACTGAAAGAGATCTACAAAGGAGGGCGACAAAAACAGGATCTTCCCGTTTCGGCAGCCGGAATTATACCTCCCATTTCCGACAGTCGTTACACCACCACGCCTGCGGAAATTACAACCAATCAATGACGTCCAGGGCAATAACTGCTCATGTGGTCCTCGGTGACCCCGAAATTGTCTTTTACGGCGTCATATTGCACACATGAAGAGCATGCAGAACCATCTCCGGCTCCCGGGGCCATCAACCCGACGTGACTGTCTGGGACCCTGATGTAATTACATCACACATCAGTCATTCCAAGCCTCTACAATCCAGATCACAGACTCACAGATGTACTCAAGGTTAAAATTCAACGCCTATTGTAAATACAACGTCATCAGTTATTCATGAAGTGCTTCCGGTTAATCACGACTCTGGTGCCGTGCCGCTTATACTTCTATTTTTCCTCTTCTCCCATTTTATTTGTGTTTAGCCCATGCTGGTGAATGAAGGACCCCGTGTTGATGATGATTAGAACATAATGCAGTGTTATTGTCGACTGCAAATATTTCTCTAGACGTCCACGTTTGTGGCCTTTAACGTTGTGTCGGCTCTTATTAATAAGATCTTAGGATTAAAAAGGAAATGTCACATTAAATCCTACTCGTCAATCATTTTTATTGCCAATATAATTTCACATTTTCCGCCTCTTGTTATCATGATGTATACACTCTTATCCATAATATAACATGCTTGACAACTGACATTGTATTAAAGTGCTGAGATGAAAGAGGTAATCTTGGTGGTTTGGGTAAAAAGTGTTCCTCCCTCATCACGTTTGTTTTTAATTAAAAATAAATAAAAGTCAAAGTGGATATTTCAAGTGTCGAGTAAATATCAAGTTTCTCTCATCGAGTGACGGGGGAAAGGAGATATTTTCACGAGTGCGTTCCCCTGTCACGAGATTCCTCCTACCTAACACACAGAGACGTTTCACAACCCCTTGAAATTGGGACTTGAAAAGTAGTTCCGAGTCTGAAAAATCTTAGAAAATATAAACCAAAATAATAAAAAATATTTGAGGTCCCTTAAAATTCTTTATCATACATTTAAATATAATTATATACAAAATCAATTTTTAAAATATTCTTAAAAGCTACGAGACTGCTGTTGGAAGCGAAGGAATACACGCTGGTCAAGGATCAACAATGGCGATTTGCGAACGAACAGTCTCGAGTGACGAGTTAAATGAGACATTTACAGTTTATAACGAAACATTTTCAAGAGAATAACAAACGGCAAGAAACGATGTTAACTCCATAAATGTTGATCTGTCATTAGGTTGCCTTGTTAATGTGGAACTAACCTGAAAAAAAGAAGACCAGACACTTACGATAAAGGGAGACAATTTGCGGAGAGATAGCTCTTGTATCACAATAGTTCCGGCAAAGTGTTATGTTCAACGCAGAGAAATATCAAGTGTTATGGTCACTGCAATGATCATATCCATTTTCTCAACTTCAGAAAACTCGGTCTTTCACTCTGAAGTATATAATAAATACCTCCCTCATCATTTTCAAGCGAAATGTGCCCGTGAAAAACAAAACAAAATTGTTTTGCAGCCTTACTGATCTCACGGATATAACATATTGTGCTTTGAAGTTTAAGATTTTGCTCATGGAAGATTTGATACCCCTTGACTGAAAGTCAATGTTAAAGTGTCAATGAGTTTGTATATAAGGAATACATGGAATATCATCAAACACTATTTCAAGTAACTCTACGTTAGGTTAGAATTGGTCCTCAGCATTTTTATGCTTGTCGTAAGATCGGGTAGTCAGACTTGGCGACTTGGCTGATGGTGTGTCATCGTACCCCGACTGCGTGGAACGTTGCTTATAATATATCAATCAAGGGATTATCTGGCCAAGACTCAATTATTTACATATAGCTGGAATATTATAAAGTACGGCGTTAAACAACACATATCAAATCAAATCTTCCAGGCACATGGGAACGGGTGCTGCTTCCCTTAGGCTACGTTCACACAGTGCCGATTATTGCTCCCGTTCAGACAGCGCTACGAAACGAAAAGTGAAAAAGTCGAATTACTATCCTCAATGATCTGGAATGTTCTATCATTGTTTGAACGCAGTCGTATATGTTCGTAACAGAGGCCTACGGAACGGGAAGTCCAGAGACATCCCCGACAGTATGGTGCATCCTGTAACATTCGGGAAACTCAGCCGATTTTTAGTCGGATTACAATCGTGACAATGTCAGAACAAATTCTGCTGTATCGGATGAAAATCGTAACAATGTACCGTGTTGTCTGGATGGTGTCCTGTGGATCGGGACGCTGTCGTGATGAACGGGCGTGATTTGGAGATATTATTAATTGCCGTTTCTTGTCGATTGAGTCCAGATTGCGTCCAGATCTTGCCGAATGCGAACCGTCTTTGTCGGTTCACTATCCGGTCACTGTCTGATCTCTGTCGGATCGCATTCGGAAGAATCGGGACGCTGTCGGGACACATTCGGTCGTTTTTTACCATGCGGAAGATGCAAATCGGATCAGATTCGGATTGAGAACGAAAGAATCGGGACGAATTCGACTGGAATCGGCTGAATCGGGACGCTTCCTGAACGATATCTGATTGTTGTCGTGATTAAATAAATGTTTTTACAAACTTGTGAATTTCCCGCCACGAATCACATGATCTTGATGAGACTTCTGACAAATTTTAAACGGGAAGTGTCCTATCATTGACGGCAGTAAAAATCCTGAATGTATGACGGAGCCCTAAATCTTGCCGAAATCTTTTGATCGTGATCCAAATTACAAAAATACAAAAAGACGTTAAAACATGATGCTCACTGGTACCCTGCCTGCTGGACGGCATAAAGGGCAGAAGGGTATCCGTGTTAAACTGCGACATTGGGGCTAGCACTATAAAACAGGCTTAGGGTCCGGACTAGAACAAAGAGCCACACACACGTGCATGCACGTCGAAATAGAAATGAAACATCATGGTTTTGATGCATGAAACAGGGCTCTACCTGCTCAATGATGGCTCATTAGTATGCAAATTCATTCTTCAGTATGCTAATTTATAAGTGACGCACGAAGCCCACCGAGGCTAATTAATGAACCGAATGCAGTTATGCACGTAAACAGTTCACCCATGTCAATTTAAGTGAGACAAATAAAGTAAGATTGCTTGGCCAGACTGTTTCAGCCTCAGGCGTTGTAGACATATGCAATTATGTGAATATGAATGAGGAGATGGGTGACGAGGATGGATTAGACGATCTCTGTGCAGGGATGTACTGAGAGAGAAAGCTAAATGTAAAATATGTTTTCATGTGGGCATATACATTGATATATAGTTTATCGCGGATAAAAATTATTCATTCGGATAAACTCCAGTCAAGCAGCAAGCATTGTCCCCACTTAAGCAGCATCTGGAATCCTCCATTGGATCAACGTCGTGTCCGGATCGTGTGAAAGATCTTCTTAGAAGGCTGTTGTGAAGCATGTACATCCGTTTGATCCTCAACTACACCATCCTCCCCCTCCTCCTCATCACACAAATCCTCCCCCTCCTCATAAAAAACATCCTCCTCCTCTTCAAGAACCCCAGCAACACAATCCGTGCCGAATGTTCTTTGTTGGTAAGAGTGGATGTGGAAAGTCTGTTTCATGTCAGTGTTGTGCGAGTGTAATTATCTCAAGAAAGAGTCTGATAAAATCAGTGTTAATAGCATATGGAATGGTGGCCTCTGTACATAACACCCACAAAGCCCAATATACCTTGAAGATGGTAGGCTTGTGTCTGATGCTGATTCTAGATAATGCCACACTGACTGTTTGAAATGTACTTGAAAAGGTATTGTTTATTTTCTATATTCTCCCTGTTCATAGTATGCTACAACGAAAGGATAATATGTATACAGACAAGAAGATATCTATATAAATACACTAAGGATTAATCCGAACCCACAATCTTAGGGTTCTGGCACGCCTAAGGGACGCAACTCTGCATATTGAATACTAGCGCCTTACACGACTGGGACACTGGTCACACTCCGGCGCAGTGGAGACTCAGCGTAACACCACTGTCACAGACTAATTTGCATATCACGTGACCGGACTTTTTTCTTGTTTGTAAACAAACGCGCTTTTTCAGAAATCAGTATAGAACGGACTAATGCAAGTATTTGGGGGCGCTTTACATATTGTTTTGCATAATTATATAGATATGCTACTACAACTGCGACAGTGAGTTGCATGACACTATATATTTATACATCAAAGTGACTGTATCGCTAGCTCTCCGTTGGGCTTCGATGACAGCACGTGGAGCCGTACAACCAATGTAAACAAAGGATAACTACGCAAAAACAAGTAGATTTTCACGTATTAGGATACTTTCTTAATGAACCGTACACATTCTTTGACATTTGTTTATGAAAATGTGTAGACTTGTCAAACATGAAACGGATGAAATGCATATACAATATCTTGAATGGACTGTGAAAGATGTGACGAATCGTCACATGGCGCTGGCCTGTGGCAGAGGTACTATGCTGGCTGGCTGCCGGCCGCATGGAACTCTGGGTAGGAGAGTGGGACACTGGTAACCCTTTCTATTTACGAATGTCGTCGTTCGCCGTACTTTAAGTTCGTATTAATAGTTAAGTTTCTCGCACATACCCGGCTTGATTTACCTTAAACCTGCAATAAATATGAATCACTATACATGATAAATCATAGCTAATTAATCCAAGAAATTGTCAATGGCTTTTTGAGAATAAATGTCACTTTGCTCAAAATCACAATCACATCACTATAAGCATTTCTGAGAATGCACATCAACCTTTAATTTGTCACACGATATTTTGTTATTCTTCCAGCTGCGACTACATTCACTGTCCGCCAGCGAGGTTGAACATATCTGGGAAGTAATGCTGCATAAATGTGATTTCTGCAAGACCTGTCTCATGGCGTCGGTTTTTGACATGACATGCTTACTTACCCCTATCGCGAACACCTGTCATAACTGATTTTGAGTGATCCATTCATATAACTTTCACCGCTATTTTCCTTTTACGCCCAATGGAATCTGTTTCGGTGGATTATCGTGACTGTTTATTCCCTGGCGTTGACGTGTGATATTGTAAATAAAAACGACAAAACGATTTCCATATTCTGAGCTAAAAGCAGAGTCATTGTGCTATTCTACTATATCATAAGCATGTTTTTTTTATGAATTGTTATCGCACAGTACCGATATCAGAAGTTTGCGAAAATGTGAGCGAATCATGTCCCACCGTTGGTAAGCGTCACAACACATGCAAGGGCAAGTCAGTTGATCACCTGAACAAAATATTGGGACCATATGGTTGAAGTCAAAATAGCGAATTGCCTCGGACATCATTTTGGTCATACAAATGTCCTCCATATGTCTACAATAAAACGTTTTGAAAGTTTTACTATGACGCTCTTTGACATCTTCGTAGAAAGAGTATGCTTGTATGTTCCTCACAAGTTTAGAAATGTAGACATCACAGGCTGGAACAGTTCTGCATATTGTCTACCAAAACGCTAATAGCGACGTGCATGCACGTGTGTTTGTGTGTTTGCTTGTACTATTTTATGGCGTAAGACCACTGAGGCGAACTAAGTTTAACATGAATGCCCTGATCAGACACAGCATACTGACTCCGAGCCGACTAGTTCTCGTTTTAGCCCATTAATGGCGAGCGCCAGGCAATGTAACAACAAGTACCATCTGTTAACGTCTTTTGGTATAACACGGCAAGGGATCGAACGCCGGACCTTACGCTCTCCGGGCGGACGTTCTACCACTCGACCACGGAGGCGGTCAGAACCGACGATAGCAGCATGTGGACCATTGCCTCTTGACCATTGCCTCTTGGCGGAAGTTTTCGTGAAAATGGCATATTGATTGGTGTTAAGCAGGTATCATATACAGTGTGCCGCGCGCAGTGTAGCACACATTTCCTCCCCCTCTCCCTCGGGCAAACACCTCGTGGGGGAGTAACCTGGTCACAGGTCAGTCGTGCACTCGTCAGTTGTTTGACAGGTGGCTAGTGAGGGGTACAGGGGGCCGGCCATACATACTCTTGAAGTTATGGGATGCTGTTTCCTAGGCCAAGAGTAAGATTATCCGGACGACCACTGCAGGAGAAGCATGTGGATTGTGGACGAGATACTACGTGGCCTGGTCGTATTATTTTATTAAGATTATGATGAAGGTTATTAGGTTAGTTATATGCATGTAGACCAGCGCGAACAGTTGAGGTCTGGGAGCTAAACACTAAACACCTGGTGAAACCCTCTCAACAAAACGTCGTGGAACCGCAGACGAACTTTTGAAAAGATGTATGGTAGACATGTGGAGGACATTTCCAAATTTGACTCATCAGTGACAAAAATGATATCCGATGCAAGTCCCTATTTTGACTTTTCAGGTGAACAATTGACTTGTCTTTGCATGTGTTTGTGACGGGTGCCACCTGTGGGGCAGGATACGCTCACCCTTTTCGCGAATACCTGGTATCATTACTACTTGATAGACTCATGCTTATGATAAGAATCGTAAAATCGAATCGAGATTTCTATTGAATATGGAAATGGTTTTGTCACTTTATTGTTGTTATTTTTAGTTGTAAATCTACCTTGTAAATTTAAGCAATATCCCCTAGAACAACCATCTTCTACGGTGGGTACAATTCAGATAAAGGTTAAAGGTTATCATAAAATCAGGAAAGGGCATATTATTGTTTGTAATCCGAGATATTTATCCTTTAGTAGACATAGCAACGTGGACATGAATATTACATTTCGCAAAATGCCAACGAGGCGTAACCTAGCGGGTAATATCTTATAGGTGTTTTCCTTTATTTACAACTCATGATGTCATCGGTAATTACAATATATATTGACTCAGTCCAGTTCGACCAAACATGCGATAGCACAGGAAACAAAAATGACCTTTCATTCGGTTGCTTCTTGAAAGGGAGAGGAGGTGTTTGGGGAAGGAGAAAGAGGTGCTTGAAGAGGAAGAGGTGGTAGAAAAAACAGCAAGATTGAAGAGGAAGAAATGCTTGGATGGCAGCAAGAAGAGGCGGAGAGGAGGAAGGGCAACACTGGCAGGTAGTTGAAGGGGAGCAGGAGACGTGGGTATTTGAGGGGCAGGCAGGAGACAGGGGTATTTGAGGATAAGGCAGGAGACAGGGGTATTTGAGGAGAAGGCAGGAGACAGGGGTATTTGAGGAGAAGGCAGGAGACAGGGGTATTTGAGGAGAAGGCAGGAGACAGGGGTATTTGTGGAGAAGGAAGGAGACAGGGGTATTTGAGGGGCAGGCAGGAGACAGGGGTATTTGAGGAGAAGGCAGGAGACAGGGGTATTTGAGGAGAAGGCAGGAGACAGGGGTATTTGAGGAGAAGGCAGGAGACAGGGGTATTTGAGGAGAAGGCAGGAGACAGGGGTATTTGAGGAGAAGGCAGGAGACAGGGGTATTTGTGGAGAAGGAAGGAGACAGGGGTATTTGAGGGGCAGGCAGGAGACAGGGGTATTTGAGGAGAAGGCAGGAGACAGGGGTATTTGAGGAGAAGGCAGGAGACAGGGGTATTTGAGGAGAAGGCAGGAGACAGGGGTATTTGAGGAGAAGGCAGGAGACAGGGGTATTTGAGGGGCAGGCAGGAGACGTGGGTATTTGAGGAGAAGGCAGGAGACAGGGGTATTGGAGGAGAAGGCAGGAGGCATCGGTATTTAAGGAGAAGGCAGAACACGTGGGTATTTGAGGAGAAGGCAGGAGACAGGGGTATTTGAGGAGAAGGCACGACACGTGGATATTTAAGGGGAAGGCACGTCACGTGTGTATTTAAGGAGAAGGCAGGAGACAGGGTTATTTGAGGAGAAGGCACGACACGTGGGTATTTGAGAAGGCGGGAGACAGTGGTTTTTGAGGAGCAGGCAGGAGACGGGGATATTTGTGGAGCAGGCAGGAGAGAGGGATATTGGAGGAGAAGGCAGGAGACGTGGGTATTTGAGGAGCATGGGGATTCAGGTTGGATTCAAGAATGGATTCAAATAACAAGATGTTTAGCCCATGAACATATCGTTTTGGTTTCAGCAAAATCAGTAAACGTGCTGTCGTGCACTGATTTGTCTGTTCAGTGTCACTGGATTGTCAAGATTCGATTGCTTACAGGGCGCCGTCGTATGGCACGAGTACTGCTGGGCAGTGTCAGACGACAAACAAACACGTATTTATGAAAACTGTGTGAGTGGCGGGTGCTCTCGCTATGGCAGGACATGCTGACCATTTTCGCGAACATCTGATAGATTATTGTCTCGTGTTAACGTTTGAATGTACGTGTGATAACACATTACAGACTATATCGGTCCCAATTTAATAACCTCCATCTAGAACCTCCCCACCAACCTGTTTATTGATACACGACCACCGATGAAAGCCGGGCTTATTTATATGTTAATATGTCATCATCTGCAGTCGATAAAATATAACTCAACGTTAGGAAGGCCTTTAACACGGTACGGTACAGGGAACGCTACGTCTCATGCACAATCTGAAGACTTGTCAACGTTGTCAGCTTCGGAACAGGGCGTGAAAGGGTAATCTCATTATTCGGCGTTGGCAAGTTCTGAGGCAAGACGAGACCAATTGTCCTACAGGGCTGTCCGTAACGTCTCTTACAGTGCACCGCCTGTTTACTTCGCCATGTTTTTAACTTAACTTAGCTCCACGTTAGACGTTTTTTTTCCAGTCATGCAAATGAAAATGGCGTCCCAGACCAGTGCAGCCTTTAGAGGGAGGGCTATTTGTTTGGTGTCGTGTATCTCTATACGATGATAGCCTGAACGCTTTATGCTCTCCAGTGTATATAGCAATGGATGGCTTGTACGATAGTTTCACAAGTATCCAGAAGCCATCCACTCGTTTTGATTATTTATTTTCCCTGGTCGGCTACAGACGAAACCTTTCGAATTTCTCTTAAAACAATTAAGGCTTCATCGGGCGGTGCTTGAGAATTTCCGCTTCAGATAGACAATGGTTCTATTTCGATCCGCCAGCTGAACTTGTGAGGCAATCAATCGTTTGTTTATAGTTCTGTTTTTTACCACACACATTTAACACACAGATATTGTACAAGTGAGAATTTATTTCATACACGGATGAATACACTATAATTTCATGAGTATCAGCTTCTTCATAATAGTTTATATTCTTGTGTGTAAACTTTGAAAGAACGAATTATTAAATATCGAGCAGATTCTGAACAATGCAGCGTTAAACAATGTCATTTCCGCGATTGGTTATGCTTCCTTTCAGTTATTGGTATACACGTCTTGAAAAGGAATCGTTATTTTTGGTGAGGATAATCGCCTACTAAGTCTTGATACAGTGATACCGCGTACCCCATGTACACTGAAACCCGTCAATCTTAGCACTTTAATAAGTCATTTGCACTTATGATTGCTGATTATATTTCTGTTCTAATAATCGCATTCAATCTAATGCCCTTGAAATATCTTGTAATGAAACAGTTATGAAGGTAATTGTGACAAAAAGACTAGAATGTATGTAGAAATGGTATTTAAAAGGTGAACGTTTTGAAATTCTACTGGTACTTTGGACTGGTGTTTCTACCGTTAGAGCAGGGCACGGTTACCCTGATCGCGAAACCTGGTGTCATCACTGATTTCAAGTGATCCATACATATAATTTTAATGAAGTTCGTACAGGCAGATAGTCGAGACTGGTTATTCGTAGGCATTGACGTTTTATATTTAAACACAAACTGGTATGGATTAGAGCTGAAACTCCCCAGCTACAAAAGAAATTTTGCAACATGAGTTAACTCCAATGCCGGGCTAAGCTTCAGTATTTTGGGAAACTTCCATTGTAAAAGTATTGCACCTGTACAGATAAGCATTTTGAATATTTCTTAAGAATTGGTGGAACATCATTTAATGGCAGGATACTGGGTGTAAAATGTGGTAGATTCCCCCAACTTATTGACATGACACGGGCCATCATTACGCCAAAATTACATTATGCTTAGACGAAAGTGGGCGCATAACATGGGCAAATAAAGTGAAAAATATATGTTTTCTAAATGGATTTGAATATGTGTGGTTAAGTTGGTAATGGAAAAATATTCATTGTTTAAACAATTGTGTGATACCTTGAAACTGTCGTGAGCAGTCTTTTTGCCAACACCTGGTATCATCACTATTTGATTCATAAAGAGACCGCCTCGTGGTCAAGTGGTAGAGCGTCCGCCGCGGAAGGTCTGGGGTTCGATCCCCGGCCGCGTCTTACTAAAGACGTTAAAAGATGGTACTTGTTGTTGCCTTGTCTGGCGCTCGGCATTAAGGGGCTAAAACGAGGACTGGTTGGCTAGGAGTCAGTATACTGTGTCTGAGTAGGGTATTCATGTTAAACTGCAGCATGGTAGTACTATAAATCGGCATTCGTCCGGATTAGTACAAGAAGCCACACACACAAACACACACACACACACACACACAAACACACACACACACACATACGTCGCTATATAAGTGAATGTAATAACCTTGGACGCGACGTTAAACCCCATTTCACCTCACCTGATTCATAAAGACAAGCTCATGATATAGTCGGAATCATACAATCGGCTCTGCTTTTGGTAGAGATTTCTTGCGAATATGGAAAGGGTTTTGTCGCTTTAATTCTATATATAAATGATTCTCAAAACGCTATAATTAATTATGAGGTCATACTTATTTAGAGAGTGAGTGAGTGAGTGAGTGAGTACGGTTCGAGATAGATTGATTATTCTCTGGGGTTGACGTTATGAATCACACCGATTTAAGCAATATTACACAACATATCACAGCGAGAAACGCGTATATTAGGTCTTCAGCAATCCACGCTTGCCGTAAAAGGCGACTGTGTTGTAAACGGCGACTAACGGGATCGGATAGTCAGGCACGCTGTCTTGGTTGATGCTTGTCATCGATTCCCAATTGTGTAGATCGCTGATCATGATGTCAATCACTGAATTGTCTGGTCCTAACTCAATTATTTACTGTCCGCCTTATTATAATTGGAATATTGTTGAGTGCAACAAACAAACAAAATCACATGTTATAATCATTTGAGGAATCAAACCGTGACCTTCGACGACACGGGGAACGCTTTACCACTACGCTACCTATCGCCCCCACAATACCAGAGGGCATATGCGTGTTATCCTTGATATTAGCTTAAAACAGAGACATACTGGTCAATGAATTGATTTATAACTACGCGCCCACTTTGACAGCATCTTGACGTACGAGGAACTCCCACCATTCTGCATTCAGCAGAATCTATGACTCCGACAGCTATAACTGCCTCATCTCCGGACATGGCAAAGTGCTGTCCTCTATGATTTGGAAAAGCATGAAAGTGCATACCTACCCAGACACAGGCATTAAGTCATTACGGAATGTGCCGAGGGCATCTGAGTGATCGGAAATGACGTTCTATTTTGGTCTATAACACAAAGTTGAGACTCTCTGAAAACAGAAAACGATGACATGGTTTTCATGTTGACGGGCGTTGGAAATATATAGCCAATGTGCCCGGTGTCACGTTCAGGCCACACATTGATCGTTTCTCATGTGTAATTATATACATATACGTCTACAAGACTTTAGATTGATGCTTCAGATAACACGTATGTTGTCAGACTTGAGCAGGTAGATCGGAATAACGTGTTACTGTGTGACGATATCTATAAGCTTCATTGTCCGAAAGCAATAGTTCAAAACGCCAACGCCAGAAGAATAATAATCCTTACAATTCGTACCGTATGTGATAGATACATTAGACAGCATTTTCAACACTCTATTGAACGATTTTACAATATGACGTTATTGTTATTAAAATAAACAGATTCCATTAGGCGTAAAAGACACTGAAAACCTGCATAATGGATCACTGAAAATCAGTGATGACACCAGGTGTTTGCGAAATTTGTACACATAAGCTTTGTTGTGCAGTGTAGGTTTGACTTAATTTGATTGTCAATATTTAAGGGACCGACCATTTCATATGTTCTAGGGGTTTGGAATACTGTTCAAAGCGGCGTTAAACACAACTCACTCACTCACTTGATAGTAAACGTTGACACATATATTCCATGGTATTATTACATGTACGAATTAGCTATATTTACGTGAGATTAGTAACTGACGCATCCCAGTCGCTGATACGCATTATAAATCCCATACCACAAACGTCACACGTTGACAGACTGGCTGTTTTACGTCTTCAGAAACCATATTCCCGACAATGAAAAGCTTACCCGGATTATTATGGTACGGGTTCCCTATAGAACAAGGTATTAGGTCGACGCCATCTTAGAGTATCATCTAGGCTTGTCTCTTGAGATACAAGATAATCACCTTCAAGTCTCATTCACAGTACTTAGTGTTCCCTGAAAGTTCAAGTTCTGTGTCTGTCTAATCTCCCTGTAAACCCTGCATTCAAACCACTCATTGTCAAGTCTCAAAGGAACTCCGAACATCACACTCTCTTCAAATACGGATTTTTGAAGCATGTTGTTTTATCATCATCATCATCATCATCATCATCATCATCATCATCATCATCATCAACAACAACAACATAAGGAACAGAATTTTAGACAACAACATAAGAAAGAGAATTTTAGAATACAAAAACAACAACAATAATAATAATAATAATGATAATGAACGTGGAGGCTCTTTATAATAGAATTGCATTGTGCACTTTAGCACACATTTATTTGTCTGATGATCCTCTCTTAAAGCATGTCAAGATTCATAATGACAACATGGTATTCCACAGGCTTAAACTAGCCAAGGATGTGAGACATAATCTTAATGTCAACGTTGATTTTGTTGATGGTTGTTAGTGCTGGACGGTACAGAAATCGAGTGTCAGCCAAGCGAAGTGCCATATCAAATCGGCACATACTCATTTTTGTATAAAGGAGAGGCTATCTGAACGACTACTGCATCGAGTTTATGTGCAGTGTGTTGAGAGAGTCAGCAACTCTGCGTAGTCCTTCGGCTGGTCTGAAAAGTGAAACAGAAGTCTTTCTGTTTGCTGCTCAGGACCAGTTACTTCCCACTCGAAACCGCCAACTTGTGATTTTGCATCAAAACGTAAATATGAAATGTAGATTATGCAATGAATTTAATAAGACTGTCCAACACATTGTCAGTGGATGCCCAACTTTGGCACTAACACAGTATCTTAAGCGACAGCCTCAGGCGTATCCAGGCCAACAAACCTGATCTTGTCCGTTTTGATAAATCCAAAAATCATATTATTATCATCATCATCATCATCATAAATATGCTGTCACACAAAGGTAATTAGCAGGGTCATGTATTACTCTGAGTGGGGAGGAGGAAGGACTTTTTTGTAAGCGAAAGAAGTTGTTTCATGATTACTGTTTCAAGATCAAGATAGTTTGACTGAGCCATTTTAAACTACAGAGTATAATTAGCCCTGGTTAAAAAGGGAGAGCGTCTATATTTAGCTCCAGGGCCTTTATTACATCATGGACCGTGCGGACAAATCAGGCTTTAACGAGGGGCTAAAATCAAATCTCTGTGTTTGGGGATCTCATCCACGTCGTTAACACATGCTGCTGTAACTACCGAGCATGTGCGTGCAGACACCGTCTTACCATTCCGCATTTGGTTCACCGAAAGACCGCAATTATGGCTGATCAACTTGAAGGTCACAGAGTCACATTACCGTCTGTGATAATGCGACAGAGGACGCCGCCATCTTGGTAATTAATGCTGATACATATACGGTTGGTACCTTAAGTGAAGAGACGATCAAAGATATGTTTAAAATGCTTCCTATATATAAATTTCCGTTATTTTAAAATGTAAAATTAGAAGGGCTGAATCTCTTGCCAAATGTTCAATATTTGTTTACATGTTATGGAACAAACTGCTTTTAGACTGCGTGTAACATGGCGGCCGTTTTATCAGGAATATTTTTATTTTAAAAAAAGCAAGCGGAAATAATTTGAACAGCCGTACAGTACAACAGTTTCTTATGTGTCATGCGAGAGTTACGTACACAAATCAAGTTAAATGGTTCCTGCCAGTGGTAGCCGAGGTACTGTGTCATCCTGTAGTCATCTTGGACCCCTTCACTACCCAGGAAGGCGCAAGTATCCAATTTACAGTGTTTGCACTGCCACTTCCGGTCCCATGTCCCTGTAGCTATTACTGTTGATATATGTGCTGGTGCCGACAGGAAAACATGTAGGTTATGGAGGTATGTTTTTCTCCCAATTAGTGCATGTTTATATCGTAAGGGAGTGTAAGTAACAAACAGTATCTAACACACCATAGTTTGCTCTAGCGACCGCCTCCGTGGTCTAGAGGATAGAGCGTCAGCACGGTGAACGGAAGGCCGGGGGCTGCGACATACTAAAGAAGTTAAAAGATTGGTCTTGTTGTACCCTGCCTGGCGCTCGGCACTAAGGGGCTCAAACAAGGACTGGTAGGCTCGGAGTCAGTATACTGTGTCTGACTGAGGTATTCATGGTAAACTGCGGCATATTTCAGTGGGCTAGCACTATAAAATCGGCATTAGTCCGGATGAGTACAAGCAGCCACACACACACAGGCAGAGAGACATAGAGAGAGAGAGAGAGTGAGAGAGAGAGAGAGAGAGTGGGAGAGAGAGAGAGTGAGAGAGAGAGAGACGTTTCGACCCTTTGTGTTGCTCGTGTTATGGCTTAAAACATTAGTCGTTAACTGACTCAGTCTGATTGACTGAGTATGGTTTTACACCGCTTTCAGCAATATTACAGCAATATCACGGCGGGGGACACCAGAAATGGGCTTCACGCATTGAATCCATGTCGGGAATCGAACCTGGGTCTTCGGCGTGACGAGCGAACGCTTTAACCACTGGGCTACCCGACCGCACCTAGTCTTTAACAAAATATAAGAGACTAAACCCTTTCTGTAATGATAACTGGATAGGTTGGGTAAAGACGTCATGTTTTAAGACGTCATAACACATCGTGTCTGAATCAAGTTATTAAATAATCAGTGCAGCTAAGACAGCCTTGGTGTGTTATCATGACAACAACAACACGTAAATGACCTACCTGAACTATATAAACCGATGCTCTCAAGATTAATTCTATAATGTTTTGATTCTGGCCATTATCATTTTGACGTGTACGATGTCAAAAGTTTACAGCTGTGGCAGATGACCGTGGCGTACAGTGTGTGCTGCGTGTTGGCGAGACCGGTCTGAAAGGCTCTGTTGTCCAATTACCAAAGTCTAGAAGACAATATGAGATAAGCTCCTTACAGCGTTGACATTTGTGTAGATTACACAGCAACACAACTCGCCATCTAGTGTGCGCCACTCCAACAGCTGACTCGAGGCACTGAGAAACGATGCTAGCGTGTGGCGGAGCTCAGCTATATTACGTTTTTGGTTTGCATCGAGACCATGGTATATGTTTGTGTTTGACATGCAAACAATAATAGGAGAGGTATATTGATTCGCACTTAGTGGGAATATGATTTCTGACGCTGGGCAAGGCGTTACGTTTTTTCGACGTCAAAGTCTGTTTTGAAATGTAGCATCGTTCCACTTTTTGTTAAAATGAGTTAATGGAACGGATTCGTCTTCATCAGAAACGATCAAAATATCATTTTTCTGTAGAAAATGTTTCCTGTAGAATCATAATTTGATATTATCTGATAAACATCAGTCGCCCGTGGCGGCCGCTCCTCGTTTTCATCTCATTGGGAAGATGTTTTCTTCCTAATCGAGTTAAACACAAATTGTAGGCATGAAGTCTGCCATATTATGCGTTGTTTTGGTGCCAAGCCTCTAAAATCACTTTCCAAAACCTCACGTCTCTGTTTGTGATTCATCAATAGCACCTATCCGAAAACAGTCGATTAGCTTCGTTTGTTGTTAAACGCGCCACTCAGAGATGACGGCGTCCTAGAATAATTCTGGACCACACAATCCAGAGATTGATATTATGAGCAATTTTCGATGCCCTTGAGGTACAATGACACGCAATCAACCAAGTCACCGAATATGACCACCCGATTCATTATGTCGCATTTTAAATCAGCAAAGGGTGTGAGGGGTCCATTCTAAATGGGAATTCCTACTGTGATCAAGAGAGCATCTATGTCATATTTACTGTTCCGATACGATTTTATAACAGAAAATCGCCATTTTCCACCAGCCGTATCAATGGTTGCAGAGATATGACTGTGATTATAAAAAGAGGTAAAATTTTGATTATACGTGAAATACCAATCCAGGTAAAAGATTTTACACAAATTTTAAACGATTTTTAATTCGATTTTACAAAACAGGTACACATGTACTCACAAATGAAAATACTTCAAAGCTGCAAATAAATATTTGTTCGTCGGATTTCTTTGCCCTGAGTGTGGCGGCGGGATAGCCTAGTGGATAAAGCGGTCGCTCGTCACCTCGAAGACCGGTTTCGATTCCGAACATGAGTACAGTGTGTGAAGCCATTTTCTGGTTTCCTCCGCAGCGACATGGCTAATATATATTATATAATAATATAATAATATAATAAAGCGGCATAAAGAGAAATGCATTCACTATACGGTTTTCGTTACTGTTCCTCCCATAATTCCATCTTCTCATCTTCTAGATTCACACGGTGAGGGTTAAGGATAACACTCATTCCTATCTCAAGGCTAACGACGTGCACCGATGACGTGTTTAATCAAACGTCTGTGGCCAATCATTGTGTAGCCAGGCAAGGGGATTCAGTAACAAGGCTGTAGTTCCTACAGTCTTCTTAGGAAGCCTCGGCTTCCTGTTTTACGCTTCACGGGACACAGATTTCTTTAATCAGTCATCAGTGAAAATTCTTTAAACGCTACATTAAGCCTGACTTTGTTAGTAGCATAGGAATAGGCCTTACCCTTCTGGTGAGAAGGTACATAAACTGACGGCATCGATGCTAGTACACGCACAAGGCAACCGTGATTAGGACTAACCATTTTCAAATTATTTTGAAGTGACAATTGGAATCTTTTGTTGGATAGGAAGCCCCTTCGTAATTCTCATTGCAGTGGTAATCTTCGATGTACGAAAAGTTGGCACCGTTCCTGACAGACAAATGGGTTTCATAATCCCATTATCCGCTTACAGCTGCTGAACAACAACGCTAATCAATGAAAACGCTATGTAATCTGTAAACCGATATCAATGTTATTATCAGTCCTTATATGTGATACTTGTGATGTGATTTGAAAATGTTCTCCAAATACAAATAATTTGAAAGTACATACGCGTTCGCCTCATTGTGATTCTCCCCGAAGGATCCGGGATTCCAGGTAAACTAGGTCCTCATTAACCCATGCTTCTCGTATGAGTCCACTGATGAGAATCTGGTCGGGTAGCCTAGTGGGAATTTGCCCATGAACTCCCAAAGGTTGCTCATATAATGCTCATTGTTTGAAGCTATTGTTACAGATATATCATCATGTAGATTGAACATTCTTAATTTTCAGTATATTCTGCCATAGCTCGTTATGTACCTTGCCAACAAATAAAAAACATAGTCAAACAGGAGTACCCTACTATCACGATCGGGGCGGTCGGGTAGCCTAGTGGTTAAAGCGTTCGCTCGTCACGTCGAAGACCTGGGTTCGATTCCCCTCATCGGTACAATGTGTGAAGCCCATTTCTGGTGTCCCCCGCTGTGTTATTGCTGGAATATTGCAAAGTCGGCGTAAAACCATACTCACTTACTCAAATGTGCGAGTTGGAGTGGATCGATGTTCGTACGATCTAATACTGGTTTGCCTGGACGGGTGCGACGTTTTACGAAACGCCATGATAAAGCTTTACTATTGCTCACTGCGGAGTAAAATAGCATTAACACACAAAGCTGTCTGGTTTCTCCGCGTGGCGAGATTAGATATTAATAATTAGGAAAGCACTTGTTCATATCCATATAGCTCAAGGATTGATTGTTATTTTGTTTGATAAAAGAACATGATTGCGAATTGAAACACTTAATTTCTGTTGTATCGGATTTAAATATAGGTGGAGATTATGACACATGCGAAACGATGGTGAAGCGTCTGTGGCTGCGTGGTGCGGCGAGTGCTTGTGACGGCGGCGTCAAGTGCACCATGTCCTGTTACGTGATGACGAGAAGTGGCAGCACTGGAAAAGCGGCAACAGTGATCAAGTACTAGAGTTTATTTGTATTATAACAGGTTATATATGTTACATACGTTAAGGGGACGGTGGGCTAGCCTTGTGGTTAAAGCGTTCGCTCGTCATGCCGAAGGCCCGGGTTCGACACCACATTGATATATTGAGTAAAGCCGTGATATTGCTATAATACGAGCGTACAGGCACACTCACTCACTCCAAACGTTGTGTGATGCTGGAATATAGATTACCGACCTCCTGATAACGTGTACCCACGGAAATTGATTTCTTGAAGATGAAAAGTCTAAATTAAACCACGTGCCCTCGTTGAAATGATTGATATTCCATGTATGAAGTTCTAAACGCGTTGAGTGGAGATCATAATTCATCTTTGAAATATTCCGGATATTTTCAACTAAAGTTTAAAGTTTAATCACAATATCAAAGAGGGAGGAGAAATGTGATAACGATAATGGACTCATATTAGTCACCTTTAAGCATCTGAAAGTTATGCATGCATAATGCTATACAATCTCATTGAAATCAGATCTGAGTTCTGTAACGAGAACTAAGGTCTGATTTTAATGAGATTGAATGCTATACAACTGTCATCCACATCCCGTGTCACTTTCTAGTGGGGAAACATATGTCGTATATCTATAACTAATATTCATAAATCAGATTTATGCAGTACCATTTGTGAGGATCAGTAAAAAAGTAATTATAGAAACTAGTAACTAGGAAACATTATAACACTTCAAATGCTTCTTTAAGAATCTATAATTTTGTAGATGTGATCTATCCACAGATGAGTGTCCCGGGAGCAGTCATCAAATAGCCATCGACAAGCATCTGCAACTCCTCGGCGTTCTGTCAAATAAAGGACAGGTATGTCGGTCAGAAACCATACATCTTGATGACGTTCAGCGAGGGCAACTACGGGCCTATAGATAGTAAGATGCGCTGACATCTTGATGACATTCAGCGAGGGCAACTACAGGCCTATATAGTAAGATCCGCTAACATCTTGATGACATTCAGCGAGGGCAACCACAGGCCTGGATAGTAAGATCCGCTGACATCTTGATGACATTCAGCGAGGGCAACTACTGGCCTATATAGTCAGATCCGCTAACATCTTGATGACATTCAGCGAGGGCAACTACAGGCCTATATAGTAAGATCCGCTAACATCTTGATGACATTCAGCGAGGGCAACTACAGGCCTATATAGTAAGATCCGCTAACATCTTGATGACATTCAGCGAGGGCAACTACAGGCCTATATAGTAAGATCCGCTAACATCTTGATGACATTCAGCGAGGGCAACTACAGGCCTATATAGTAAGATCCGCTAACATCTTGATGACATTCAGCGAGGGCAACTACAGGCCTATATAGTAAGATCCGCTAACATCTTGATGACATTCAGCGAGGGCAACTACAGGCCTATATAGTAAGATCCGCTGACATCTTGGTGACATTCAGCTAGGGCAACTACAGGCCTATATAGTAAGATCCGCTAACATCTTGATGACATTCAGGCAGGCCTATATAGTAAGATCCGCTGACATCTTGATGACATTCAGCGAGGGCAACCACAGGCCTGGATAGTAAGATCCGCTGACATCTTGATGACATTCAGGCAGGCCTATATAGTAAGATCCGCTGACATCTTGATGACATTCAGCTAGGGCAATTACAGGCCTATATAGTAAGATCCACTAACATTTTGATGACATTCAGCGAGGGCAACCACAGGCCTATATAGTAAGATCCGCTAACATCTTGATGACATTCAGCGAGGGTAACCACAGGCCTCGATGGTAAGATCCGCTAACATCTTGATGACATTCAGCGACGGCAACCATAGGCCTATATAGTCAGATCCGCTACCATTTTGATGACATTCAGTGAGGGCAACCACAGGTCCGGTAAATCTTCCAACAAAAAAGGGCTCCTTTCTGACCCTGGGAGTGCCAAATTAATCAAACAAATATGTTCATATGTAACCGTTCAAAAAGACTTTTTCTTTCTTACGCTTCCGTGTTAAGGATTTCTGACATGATCAAGTACAAGGCTAGTAGTTGGTTTGTTGTTTAACGCCGCACTCAGCAATATTCCAGCTATATGACGGCGGTCTTTAAATAATCGAATCTGGACCAGACAATCCAGTGATTAATATCATGAGCATCGATCCACGCAATTGGGATCGATGACATGCATCAACCAAATCAGCGATCCTGACCACCCGATCCCGTTAGTCGCCTTTTACGACAAGCATAGTCGCCTTTTACAGCAAGCATGGGTTGCGGAAGACCTATATTCTACCATGGATCTTCACGGGTCACTAGGCTAGTACATAAGTATGAACATGATTGAAAAAACTGGGTTTTATAAGATCTTAAAGAGGAAATCTAACTCTGAACTCTGAACTGTCCCCAGCCATGATATTGTTGGAATGTTGCAAAAAGTTGCGTAAAACTATATATAAATACTCACTCGCAAGTTTTTAAAGCTTTGAGTTTGTATTGGATTCTAATACAGTTTAAATTTGTGTAAATTTGTTGCAATAATCCAAGCATATTTAGCTGCTACAGACAATGTTTTACCACGTTCTATATAGCTGAAGTAAGTTATGAATCGATATACGTTAATGAGCAAGTGCTATACGTGAATGAAGACGCATTGAGAGCTCCATCTTCACATTGTCTGCACGTAGCACACAAAGCTATGAATGGTCGTTTCCAAGAATATCCAGGATGATAAATGATTTACAGGCGATTATTCAATTTATCTTGTTTTCCATAATTACCCGCCTTACACTGTAGAACAGGAACAGGGTAAGATGTATTGGGCCGTGTGGCTACGGCTGTCATAAATATGCTAATACCCTACCGACTAGTTCTACCTCGCTGTCATAACGGGTAATTATTTGCAGCAGTCATAATCATTACTCGAATAAGGAATGCGTTGTATTGAATATGTGCTAGGCCGTGGGATAGGAATTTGTAAATCGATGATAGATTCTTTTGTTATCAAAGAAATAAGTTTAAGAATTGAAATATCGATGAGGTTTATGTACGGGAATGTCAGGTATCGCTTGCGCAAAGGGTTTTATGTTCCCGGTGAGTTGGCTCCAACAAACGTGATCGTATAACGATTTTATGACATTCTTAAATTTCTTTGTTATGGAACACAGTTTTACTTTTAGAAACATACATCTTGGCTTATGTTACAACAACACGTAGCGATGTCGCCAAGCGTCATGGAATACCGTATTTCCTCAATTAAGAGAACGTTTCTATTAAGGACTTGGGCAAAGGGTTATGTTTTTAAAATCAAAGATGGGGTCGAATGGGCATCGTCGGTTAAAGATTTATCTCCGCTACATTTCGTACGCAGTTTACTTAACTATGGCGTCCTTTCTCGTCACTTCCGGTATAGTAATAAACACCGCACCGCCAAAAACAGCCGGGGCCACGATTTAGACTCTTAATAGAAGACTATACGGTTACCCATATCAAAACAATGCGTTAGACAGCAAGAAGCCTATTTCGGGAAATTGTGCAATTAAAACTCGGACGGTTGGCTGGGGATATGGTCGTGCAGTTAAAGCAATCGCTCGTCACGCCGAAGACGCAGGTTGATGTCCCACGTGGGGACGCAACATGTGATTCCAGTGTAATATTGCTGGAATATTGCCTAAAACGGTGAAAATGCTCACTTTATTCGGATGCGTCGCGCAGGCAGTAACACAGTCTTTAACAGGACATTAACAGTAATCCCTTTCGTGACAGCAATTCGGTCATTGATTTAAAAACGTTGAATGTCAAACACACATGCTCATTCGGTCCAGGATACATCGAACTTTGTTATGTGACGGTGGAATTTACACATTGACATTCCCGTTACGATTGAAAATCTTTTAATAATTTTGACGGTCGCGTTCAATATATGTGATAACAATTATTACAATTTCAGTAAAAAACGCAATTCTTTCCGTTCCCCCCAAAAGCTCCTTCTGCAAGCAATCTCGAAAAACTCCTCTTCCTTTTACAAAACTAAATGTTTGCAATTATTTTCTTGACAAGCGTTTTCATTTGGGTAAAAAATAATAGCTTTGAAGCAGAGTAATTCTGTCAAAACCCAGTATTGAGAACCCGAGTTGGGCCTAATCACATTGAACTTTAGCTGGGCCCCGTGGCGAGTAATACACTCGCGAGATTAGCACGTGTTTTTGCGAGAGCTAAGGCAGATAGCACAATCGCGCATACTTCCGCAACCCCCCTCAAATAACATGAATGAGGAATCAGATTTGTGTTTCTAATAATGTAGTATAGCCCGAATCTCCTCTTTATATCAAATCCCCATCTGGCCTGGAAGGTGTGTTATTGTTTCAGGATTCTGCGCACTAATGAAAGCGGTGGTTCAGCTTCACATACAGAAGTCACGTGACTGTTTATTGAGAAGACGTCAGTGACAACCTTTCGTGCGGCGCCGAGATGTAAACAGCACAAAAACATATGACAATCGGTGTTTGTCACATCATCAAAAATGCGTGGTAACATTGTTTTGAGGTTTGGGTTCTGCAAAACAGAAGTTTTATGTAGCTTAAGTTCTGGAAAGGGCATTTGATAAATGTCAGTTGTACTGTTGCTTAATGTTACTATCACGACGAATGTCAATTGAACGTCTAAATAAATACTAGTGTAATGGTCAATTAAATCTTCAGCACACCTGAGGTCAATGATTAGAGGGAGCGGTTTAAATTCCAGTTCCAAAGCCATACCTTCGACGTATTCTACAGACGGGGGATTGGACGTTGGGAAATATGCGTCGAAACAACGTTTTACCATCGCATGTTGCAAAAAATTGCACTGTGGTAAATTACCCTCTTCAGGCTCAAATCATCAGAAAGTAATAGCTGCAGAGGAGTCTTTAAAGAATGTTATATTTTAGTGTTAAAGCGGGCGTTTTTAATGAAAGCTCACTACAGCGCCAAAAGCCCGTGGGATCAAGAAACCTCTTTTGATGTGGAATATTTCGCCGCCGCAATTATTTGCCAGTATCGATATTACCACGCTGTATCGGATGGTATTGGCGACCAGAAGGTCGCAGTGACATTTTACCGCCTCTTCAAACACATTTTGATGTCGAAAGGCCGCCCATGTTATATTGGAGTTTATTAAGATGTTATCTATATATTGGGTCAACTTTGTCATACCTCACTTCCCAAGGAATGACTATCAAACAATAAATGTAATTGGAACACTTATTTCTCATGTTTCTTGTTGGCGGATACAGCCGCTGATCATAACGGGGCTTCCAGATATCGATGTACCTGAACTGTAATTGCGCTGTTACACATGAATTCCAGATATCATTTATTGTAACGTGAAGATGTTTGATGGAGCGATGTAGTTATAAGTTAAAATCCTGTTTTCAACAGTTGAATTTTACATCGCACAAGAATATGCCGAGAATGGACTTCATGAGTTATATCATGTTGGGGTTCCGACACACACTTAGTGTGTGTGAGATTGTTATAGAAACACAAATAATAATAATAATAATAATAATAATAATAATAATAATAATAATAATAATAAAATAATAAAAGAATCATCAGAAGAAGAAGAAGTCATTTGCATGTGTTTTACAACCTGTGATTCAATGTGGGCCCTGCACATCATCAACGACATCAACAACAACAGCAACTCCTGTGATTCAGTGTTGGCCCTAACCGGAGTGCTTGAAACTCTCATAATCTAACATCACTCTTCGTTCAGATGATTTACATGTGTTAATTTCCCAAATTGAAACTAGCCCTGCGAAATAAATGTATCACATGTTCAATAAAACAAGGCTCTGACCCTAAACTGAAATTAAATGCAACCAGTTGTTGGCGCCTATGAGTTATGTTGACCCAGACGCCGCGAAATAGCAATTCTTTTGTTGTGACACCTAATTATAACTAACAAGCTTCGCTGGTGCATTTAACTTGAACTCGATACCACTCACTAAAAGCATTTGACGTGAAAATTGCTGTTAAAATATGAACTGTGGAAGTCGGAATCAGTAGGAGCACTTCCTTCACCGCGTCATCCAGTACATGCAGCGGGTGGCGATAATACACGGAGCATTGATAATTTACCCATAGAGGATTAAAAAATCGATTTCCATCTACAATTTACGTCATGCACACATGAGGTGCATATTAACGCGTCTGTTGATACAGCAATTGTGCATGTGTTTCTATGATTGCGTTACAAGGATATGCGGTTCTTGTGTGCCCACTTAAACACCACTGGGATATGAGTATACTGGGATATGAGTATACTGGCTTTGATCACATCATTTATGATTTAGACTCCATTGATATTGGAGCTGCGTATCTTTGTACGCAGTTGATGGCTCGCACACACACGCGATGTTGCATGTGTAACCGCACTGAAGTTGACCTTTGATTTATAAGTAGCTTTGTTCTAAACCGTAGTTTTACATCATATAAATGTAAGATGATAAAATGAAGAACACCATATTTTTACGGCCTAGTACTTATTTTCAAAGTGGTCTTGATAGAACATGTGAGGTTTCTGGTCAGTCTTCGAATTGAACGCCTGCCCGTAGGCCCGTGGCAGGTAGATTTCGTGTCGGGACCGTAGTTTCAAATTTGTATGGGTCCTTAATTTATGTGTCGAATCATTTGTCACAACAACCTGCCGAGGAGACCCGTGAAGATTCCGGGGTAGAATAGGTCTTCAGCAACCCATGCTTGCCGTTAAAGGCGACTATGCTTGTCGTAAAAGGCGACTAACGGGATCGGGTGGTCAGGCTCGCTGTCTTGGTTGATGCATGTCATCGATCCCAATCGCGTGGATCGATGCTCATGATATTAATCACTGGATTGTCTGGTCCAGATTCGATTGTTTACAGACCGCCGTCATATAGCCGGAATATTGCTGAGTGCGACGTTAAACAACAAACCAACCAACCTGCTGAGGAGATGAAGGTGAGGTGAGGTGAAATGGGGTTTAACGTCGCGTCCAAGATTATTGCACTTATATAGCGACGTGCATGCACGTGTGTGTGTGTGTGTGTGGCTGCTTGTACTATTCCGGACTGATGCCGATTTATAGTGCTAGCTCACTGAGATACCATGTCGCAGTTTAACATGATTACCCCACTCAAACACAGTATACTGACTCCGAGCCGACCAGTCCTTTTTTTAGCCCCTTAAGGCAGACCCCCAGACAGGGTAACAACAAGTACAATCTTTTAACGTCTTTTTGTATGACGCGGCACGGGATCGAAACCTGGACCTTCCGCTCTCCGGGCGGACGCTCTACCACAAGACCACGGAGGCGGTCTCTTCTATTGAGAGCTTGGTCTAGGTACAAAGACTATTGCCTTCCCGTCTCGTCACTCATGTTGAAGGTAGCCATGATTCCAAGCGTTGCTTGAATATCAAAACGAGGCTTACAGCGTCAGTTTGTTTTCAATAAATAAGACTTGACTGGTAGTTATTTCTAAGACTGGTGGTGTGTGTAGAAACGGAATGCTTGGAGACGTCACGTGATACCTTAGGTCACGTGATACCTTAGGTCTACCAGCCTTTGCGTATCGCCCGATGACTTTAAGGGAATATGGCCTGTATTGGTTGGCTCTTCAAAGTAGACAATATAAGGGCCTCTGATTGAGGAAATACGGTAACTGCCGATACGGTATTCGATGTGGTAGCCATTCATTTAGCAGTGTTAGAATTAATGGAATAACGATTCAACAGCAACACACATGACCGAAGTGAAAGCATTGATTTATTAACCCCAAGTGTTTCATGGTGAAAAAAAGGCATTGTCAAGGATTTGAATTAAAGAGCCTTTTGTTCAGTTCACAACACATAAATAAATCAGTGGCACGAGCTCACACATCGCTGTGGTGATGAACGGCATGGCGATGATCACGTGCAATGTATCACCGCTATGAGGCCAGTTCCGCTAGGTACTACGGGATTAGAGTAATCATGTGACCTTCACAGGCGCTACTGGAATGAATGCAGCACAGGAGCAAATGTACATGCTACAGACACAAAATAAGGGAACCAATAATTTGAATGTAGCTATCGTTGTGGTGTACTTATGTGAGGAGAGAGGTTGGGTAGCCTAGTGGTTAAAGTGTTCGCTCGTCACGCCGAAGACCCGGGTTCGATTTACCACATGGGTACAATGTGTGAAGCCCATTTATGGTGTCACCCGCCGTGAGATTGCTGGAATATTGCTAAAAGTGGCGTTAAACAGTACTAACCCACTCACTGGCAGGTCCAAGCAACATATGCTGGTCGTAAGATTTGTTTGTTTAACGCCGCACTCAGCAATATTCAATTATATGACGGCGGTCTGTATATAATTGAATCTGGACCAGACAATCCAGTGCCTGACATCGTGAACATCGATCCACGCAATTGCGATAGGATGACACGCATCAACCATGTCAGCCTGCCTGACCTCCCGATCCCGTTTGTGGCCTCTTACGACACGCATAGTCGCCTTTTACGGCAAGCATGGGTTACCGAATACCTATTCTACCCCGGATATTCACGTAAGAGGTACACAGGTACAAATGGTACCCAGGCTCTGTGACCTGGTTGACAGCATAACCGCTGAAAGTTCGGTATTAAACAACAAACAAACAAATGGCTATTTCAAGGGTAAAACGGTAACTAGAATGCGCAGTTCGTTTGACATTTAACTGTACACCGTCTGTCGTTGATTGTCTCATTCATTCAACATCGGCAAGTAAGAGGCTTATTTATAGACATGGTATGTAACAAAACACGGAAAGCGTGATTACAAAGTCAGGTTCCAATGTACTTGGTAAATGTAGTATTGTTATTCTGGTTGATCTAGTATGGTTATTCCGTAATAAGGAATGCTGAATCAGGTTAAGACCGTAGTTCTGATAATCCAGTCGGCTCAACCCACTCCCATTTTGGTAATCTCGGATAGCATTTGGAAGATCAATATTGGAACAAGGCTAATTAGTTTCATTAGTTCACGTGACTGTGACTTCACACAACACAACTTTTGCTGTAGATCGAATTGTATACCTTATTTCGCTTAACCATGAAAAAACAGCTTTTATCAAAATCGCCCGGCGTGTTGCATTGGTCGGGATGCGATTTATAATAGTGAACTCTTGCAGTATCACCACGCCACTGCTTCCCGAGGTATCATGGAGGTAACGGAATAAGCCGAGTGGGCTCGAATGAACCCACCGTAAACATATGTTTAAGTTTTGAGTTCCAAACGTCTTAGCACTGAGATAGCTTTGGGAAATTGGGCCCAGGCGAGTATTCCTCGGCAACCACGGTTGATTTTCAGGGTCCATTGGTCCCCTCCGTCTTGAAATGGTGCCAATGTTTAGTCGATAGCCTCAGACAGAGGCTGATTATTCTGAAATAAACTGATGCAGCGTTTCCACAATGCCAGTTACAGACGCGTATATTACACTTGTCTTTCTGTGATAAATTGTTTGGGCGATTTGACTTGCAGGAGAGCTGCTCCAACATTAAGGGCAATAACCAAATGGCTCCTAAATATAAAACCAATTGGACACTTTTAAGAACAATATTTATAGATAAATACCCCACTTTGGTTATTTGATTGAAGATTAGTAGTGGACTTGTCAAGATCACTTACTTTCACATTCAGGTATAAATACATCTGAAACTATGTCCGTTATGTTGAGTCTTGTAGATACATCTCAAGTGTGTACATCTTCACATGTTTCAGAAGTGGTTTCTGTGATGTTCCAGGATTAATCTTAATTCGGAAAAAACTAAAACATTAATCTGCCAATATGGACTCAATTCATAACAAACCTGTCGATGCCCTTAACCGGGATAATGATATTTCCTGTTATAGAATATGGCCGACTTGAGAGCGAAGACAGCTCAGACAGGGTTTAATTTCAACAAATGTTATTCAGCTCACCTAAGTAAGAGAAAATTCCGCAATCAATTCACAACTTTAACTGGCTAATCCATGGATCGTATGAACACTTTTATTCATCCTTAACCTGCACTCTTGTTCAGTTATATATAAAATATGTCAGAACATTTTACTGAATCTAATATACCAATCCTCATTTTACATCCCATTTGTATGGAACGTCAGCCTGGAGAGGGTAAGGTGGGTGGATTGATCCTCGACCGTGTGATTCCAAATGTCGTACAAAGATAATGGTTGATGTTTTTCTGCCTGTCACTCGGCATTTAGATGTTCGCAAAAAATGTCTAAATTAAGAAGTAAAGTACCTGTGGTCGTCAAAACCATACCCATGCTGTGTTCCTGGGACCTGCCTCACTTATTGGACTGTTCTCTCCCATGAACATCAGGTGCTGTGGTAGAACCGACATACTGTTCATAACAAAGGCTAATGCCAACTCATTCACTCACTCGTTCCAGTGATGGTTGTTGGAAATTACTATCTCCACGAGTGAGTTGGGTTTAACTGAGCTTCGAACAGTATTCAAGTTGTGTCAGGGGTATCAGCTTAATGTGGGAGGCTGTGACACCTAAGACAACTGGGCTGTCCCCTGCCGCCATCTGCACATGGGTAGGTGAGTGAGTTTCGTTTTAAGCCCCTTTTAGCAATATTCCAGCGACATCACAGCGGGGGACACCATAAATGGGCTTCAAACATTGTACCCCTGTCGGGAATCGAACCCAGGTCTTCCACTAGACGAGCTAACTCTTTAACAAGTAGGCTACCCGACCTCCCACCATCTCCACATGATCTTTCATAGCACAGAGCTGTGTGAGTAAGACATTATCATATCAGAACTTCTTCCAGCAATATAAAGAATGGGCTTACAAATGTCCCCATGTAGGGAATCTGTGTGACAAGCAAAAACTTAGACCATGCGTCTACCCAACTGCCTCACACAGCATAGGCTTTGTTGTAATGTAAACATACATAATGAAGGACAAAATTAAATTACTCAAATTACAGGGCACATCTGTATCTACTGAAATGAAATGTTGGCTGAGAATGCAAAATATATGTAAAACAGTGAAGTGAGAGTGAATGTTGTTTAAGCAGCGGTCACTGCCACACCTATATCATTGTCGCTTGATGGTAACTAAGTCCAGAACAAAAGAACGGTTGAAAGCAGGATGTGTTTCTTTGTAGTCTAAAGGTTAGGGTAACCTGTAAACAACTGAGTCTGGACCAGACAATCCACTGATTCATATTATGAGTGTCAACCCATGCCATCCAGGTACAAGACACAGAGTCAAAGACGTCACCAAACCAGACAACCCGATCCTTTAATTTGCATATTATGACCAGCATAGGTTGCTGGAAACCAATTCTAACTCAGAATCAAAAGCATAAACATTCTTCAAATCCATCTGATAATGATGACATCACCATCCTGGTTGTCACTAGCTACCACCCGATCATCATCATCATCATCCTCCTCATCATCTGCAAAGGGCAGTCGGGTAGCCTTGTGGTTAAAGCGTTCGCTCGTCACGCCGAAGACCCGGGTTCGATTCCCGACATGGGTACAAAGTGTGAAGCCCATTTGTGGTGTCCTCCGCCGTGATATTGCTTGAATATTGCTAAAAGCGGCGTAAAACCATACTCACTCACTCACGCACTCATCTGCAAAACATTCATGAAATCTCAGTCTTCTGAGACTGCTAGGAAAGGTCCTTCACTGCCTCAATGATAAGTAAGTCTGCCTTCATAAATACAGATTTTATTTATATCAATTCCAGTCAACCATCTGACATATATACAACTATATGTTAATGTACACAGAAATGGGGGGACTGGTCATAATGCTCATTTACTGAATACTGAACAACTTCTTCATTCCACCAGCAGTGGATTTACTTCCAGATGTGGTCCATGCTAACATCTGAGAGAGTTTGGGAGGACTTCTAAGATTTAGGGAATTCACCCAAGACAATACATACTGCTCCACTCTCTATTTATTTCCTTCAGGTCTTGTAAAAGTATTCAAATCTACAGTAAACTATGGTTATAGCAAACTCAAAGGGACCACAAATTTTAGTTTGTTATAACTGTAGTTCGTTATAAGCATATAAACAGCATATGACAGGGACCTAAAAACCAGTTCGTTATATCCGCCAGTTCGTTATAAGCATGTTCGTTATAAACGTAGTTTACTGTATTTTTACTTTGATATAATACAACATTGATCAGAAGTCATATAATACAATTATATCTGAACATGTTTTATTCAATTTTTGGAAAATACTGGAATGACCTTATTTTCAAATGTCATGCAATTGAAGAAGTAGTATTCATATGCTGCAATTGTGTAAAGCCAAACATTAACTTACAAATCAATATAAATGACAAAAACTGAATATTCCCCAAGAGCCATTAATGTTTATGAAGCTATCACAGATATTACTGGGATGAAACAATATGCCATGACAAATGACACAATATGTCACCAATGAATCTAAAAACAAGGGCAGTATGCGACAAAGATTGGCTTGTGCTGGTTTGTATTGTGTTCGTCTAGAAGTACTCGGTCAGCCGGTTGTCACTCCGTAGCTTCTGTTCCAGTGCCATGTACTTGTGTGGAGCCATCTCCTTGTGTCTGAAACATGAATACAGCTTTTTTCAACCCAACTGTGACATAGATTAACTGATTTAACCAAAAAACGTGAGGCCATAGGCGGATCCAGAGATGGGCTTTGGGGGCCCTCCTCAAAATAGTCAGTCCTTCTCAATATAGTCAGCCCTCCTCAAAATAGTCAGCCCTCCTCAATATAGTCAGCCCTCCTCAATACATTCAGCCCTCCTCAATATAGTCAGTCCTCCTCAATATAGTCAGCGCTCCTCAATATAGTCAGCCCTCTTCAATATAGTCAGCCCTCCTCAATATTGTTCACCCTCCTCAATATAGTCAGCCCTCCTCAATATAGTCAGCCCTCCTCATTATAGTCAGCCCTCCTCAATATAGTCAGCCCTCCTCAATATAGTCAGCCCTCCTCAATATATTCAGCTCTCCTCAATATAGTCAGCTCTCTTCAATATAGTCAGCCCTCCTCAATATAGTCAGCCCTCCTCAATATAGTCAGCCCTCCTCATTATAGTCAGCCCTCCTCAATATAGTCAGCCCTCCTCATTATAGTCAGCCCTCCTCAATATTGTTCACCCTCCTCAATATAGTCAGCCCTCCTCAATATAGTCAGCCCTCCTCATTATAGTCAGCCCTCCTCAATATAGTCAGCCCTCCTCAATATAGTCAGCCCTCCTCAATATATTCAGCTCTCCTCAATATAGTCAGCTCTCTTCAATATAGTCAGCCCTCCTCAATATAGTCAGCCCTCCTCAATATAGTCAGCCCTCCTCATTATAGTCAGCCCTCCTCAATATAGTCAGCCCTCCTCAATATAGTCAGCCCTCTTCAATATTGTTCACCCTCCTCAATATAGTCAGCCCTCCTCAATATAGTCAGCCCTCCTCATTATAGTCAGCCCTCCTCAATATAGTCAGCCCTCCTCAATATAGTCAGCCCTCCTCAATATATTCAGCTCTCCTCAATATAGTCAGCTCTCTTCAATATAGTCAGCCCTCCTCAATATAGTCAGCCCTCCTCAATATAGTCAGCCCTCCTCATTATAGTCAGCCCTCCTCAATATAGTCAGCCCTCCTCAATATAGTCAGCTCTCCTCATTATAGTCAGCCCTCCTCAATATAGTCAGCCCTCCTCAATATAGTCAGCCCTCCTCATTATAGTCAGCCCTCCTCAATATAGTCAGCCCTCCTCAATATAGTCAGCTCTCCTCATTATAGTCAGCCCTCCTCAATATATTCAGCTCTCCTCAATATAGTCAGCTCTCTTCAATATAGTCAGCCCTCCTCAATATAGTCAGCCCTCCTCAATATAGTCAGCCCTCCTCATTATAGTCAGCCCTCCTCAATATAGTCAGCCCTCCTCAATATAGTCAGCTCTCCTCATTATAGTCAGCCCTCCTCAATATAGTCAGCCCTCCTCAATTTAGTCAGACCTCCTCAATTTAGTCAGCCCTCCTCACCTGTTGAGCCTGAGTTCCAGGATGTGGATGCGGAACATGGCCTCGCTGCAGTAGTTGAGGTACTCTTCCTCGTCATCCTTCTGCATGGACACCTGGTTCTGCTGGTACCAGCCCTGCTTCTTCTGCAGCTCCTGCGTCTCCTACAGCATCAGTGCATGAAAAGTTAGTAATGTTATTTATTATTCATAGAGTTAGAAATGACCAAGTCCATAAAAATCATACGTGCACTAGTGCAAATATCACTTCAAGCACACCAGTGTATTGTTTTAGTCATCCGAACGCCATTGTGACATGAGGTCGGAATGACTAGAAATGATCTCATAGCTAAAGATTGTTGTGTCATTCGACAAATTGTGGTTTTCTAGGACAGCCATGGTAATCAGTACATTTTCTTAAAGGGGGTCTCAAAATGATTAAGAAATAATAGGTAATAAAGAAACTATTACACTCACACATGCGTCATAGTGATTTTACGAAAGTCGTGTAAGAATTCATGTATTACACTTGCTCAGGAAATACATACTTTCATAAAATCAGTGACACACATGCTTGTATAATAATCTCTATGTATTACTATGTATTATTACTCTCCATAAAACATCATGGCGACCAAAATCAATAAATTACTTCTGAGAAATATTTCCTGGACAATAGTAAAGTATCCTTCACCTCCATACAGCATGGCTACTACCATAAATTCAACACCAGAGATTTTAAATATCTGCTGCAACAAATTATCTGACCTACATTGTCAGGTGACAGTGATGAATGACACTGGATGTTTATGAGATAGGGCGAGTGAGAGTAACACTGTCACCTTCAGCAACTGGTGAACAAAGCATCCTATTCCTAAGCTCAAACTGTAAATCTACCACAATGTTCCAGTGATAACAAGGGGTTGTCCGTCTTACCTTTTCGAACCTGGCCTGTATGAGGTTCGCCTTGTCAATGAGCCTCTGCTTGAGGTCGGCCAGACAGTCCTCCTTCAGCTTGTAGGCCTGGGTGCGAGATATCTTGTCCGGGTCACCGATCTGGGCCAGGAAGGGTGCCAGGTAGTCAATCTCCATCTCCTGCTTCCTCATCTTCTCCTCCAACTTGATACGTTCCTGGAAAAACACATCCTCTAATAATACTCACTGGACCCTGAAGAATGACCTTCCATTTTCAGTAGCAATATTGGTCTCCTGGCCCTATATTTCTGAAACTAAACCCATCACCCTCAAGGGCAATGGGTTTTTATATGAGTGGGTGAATGCTCTTAAATTCCAAACTCAACAATTTTGCAGAGTATTCCCGGTCAGAGCCAGGCTGGTCAGTGCCTGAAAACATGAACAATGGTCCACGCCAATGGAGCACCATGAAATGCAATCATCAGAGTCACAATGCCCGACCACTCAATCCTTTTGTGTTGCATCTAATAACCAGCAATGGAACGCTGGGGAACCTATTCTAACCCAGGTACCCATGGAGAGGTATTCATGTCAGCTGCAGCACTGACTTCTCAGAGCACAGCCATGACTTCAAACACCATTTCCTGTCAGTTAAACTGCTATCTCTTTTCCAGAAAATCATTGAGGCAGGTCTCTGACTGGGAGACCCTATTTTGAAAGATGACTTGATGGATGTCCTGGGAGTCTCACTGTGTTTATGACTTCATGTATTTAGTGTAAGGTTCCCTGACAGGTACAGTGACATGCTTACCATCTCTCTCCTGTGTTTCTTTGCTTTCTCATTCCTCTCTGTGTCATACACAGAAATCTCCAACTCTGAGTCACTCTCCTCCTTGGTTCTCTCATCCAGGATTTCCTTTACCTGTTATCATCACCAGGATTAGATACGGAAGGTGGTTTGATGTGGAAAAAACATAAACATTCTGCTCCTTGGCATGTTCATTTTATTACTAAAAGAGAAACAGCTTGGACAATATTAAAAATATTCTTTGTAACCTTAATGAAAGCAAAGTTAATCTCAGTGTAAAATGAAATTATTTCACTTGTCAGTCTGACTATTATTCCTTATAATCTCCTTGTCACTAACCTCCTCCTCAGACTCTCGGAGACGCTCCCGACAGAGTTCCTCAGCCTTGAGGAGATCCAGCAGAGTCTGATAGAGCTCCACCTGTTTATTGTAGGGAGCATTGGGGTCCACCTGAAAGCAGGGACAACAGGCATGTTTAGCAATATTTCATTATGTACACATATATGAGGCATGTATTAAGGGAGTACTTGACGACATGAGGGCTATAGGGCTATATGGGACTTATCATGAGACGGGACATCTGGATTACGGGGCTGGGACTTCCGGACTACAGGGTAACATCGGGATTACGTGCTGTGCTGTGCTGTGCTGTGCTGTGCTGGGATTTCTGGACTCCACAGACAACAAGATAACTGGACATTTGGATTACAGGGCTGGGACTTTGGGACTACAGGGTAGCATCAGGATTACGGGCTGGGCTGGGCTGGACTGGACTCCATAGACAACAAGATAACTGGACCTTTGGATTACGGCGCTGGGACTTCTGGGCTAATCGTGACTACTGGACTACTTTAGTGAGGTGAGGTAAAATGTGGTATAATGTCGCATTCAAGAATATTTCCCTCACATAGCGACGTACATGCACGTATGTGTTTGTGTAAGCTTCCCCACTGAGATACCATGCCGCAGTTTGACATGAATACCCCACTCAGACACAGTATACTGACTCCAAGCCGACCAGTCCTTGTTGCAGCCCCTTAATGCCGAGCGCCAGACAAGGTAACAACAAGTACCATCTTTTATCATCTTTTGGTATGACATGCCCGGGAATCGAGCCCCGGACCTTCCGCTCTCCGGGCGGATGCTCTACCACTAGACCACGGAGGCTGTGGACTACTTGAGTACCTGGAATGTCTGGTGCATCTCTGGAGTCCAGGCCAGCACAGCTCCCTTCTCCTCCCAGTTAGTGGGCTTGCTGAACTCCCTGGTAGATGACGCGATTCTCTTGTCCTCTGTGTGGCACGTCAGGAAGATCTTGTCATCTGACATGGTGAAGATCATTTCTGCAATGTCACAGTTGGCTGGTTTGGATTTGTTTCTGTGGAATTTTTGGGTCATTTTCTGAAAAAGAAAAAAAGGGAAGTGATACATGTTTTTAAAACATACAGTTATTGATATAGTTCTTGAAATCAAATATACATGATCCTACTATCCCAAACTGCCCTTCAGTACACACTGTCAAAAGCTTGCTTGGCCAACATGCTTCTGATACTTTAAACAAGTGGCTAAAGTTGCCAACATAGCTATGTTCCATACCAAATACTGTAATCCCCTTAATAAGCACCCTTGATCTTTTAAAAATTAAATTAGTTAAATTTTCTGCCAGAGATCTAGCAATAGAGAACAGAATGAAATGTTTTCGATAATAGTTACAGGGCAGTTACATAACTTTTTAACTGTAAAAATATCTGTAGTATCCACAAATAAATAAGTACTGTCATGACAATTTTCGGGCTTACTACAGGCACTCATAAAGATTACATACAGATTGGTCTAGATGTTGATCAGGATGCGCTTATTGGAGCGAGGCGCATAAAATGACTATTACGGTAATGAAAATAATCAATACATGTTATGTGCAAATAACACTTTCAAGATAAAAACTATTGCCAAGAGATAATAACGCACAGAACCATCAAGGGAAAATCGATGATATTATTGCCAGTTAATTTCTATATTCTCTCTTAACCATCCATTTGCAAAACACTATATTTGCTGCTGTCAGTCAGATAGTCCACATGAACATAAACATATTATATTCCATTGATGTCGTGAACACATGGAGATGGTAGCCCTGAAGGACAACTATTTCATTACTTCCAGTAATAACCCACACAAGGATGGTCAGTTTCAAGAATGAAATAGACATGAAAATAGACATTGTATATATATATGCATATTACAACATCATGTCCAACTGAAAACAGATCTTTGCGTAAGACATATGCTACAGGGAATAGTCATTCCGAACAGACACCACTATCAAGCTGTCACTCAGCTTAATTCGTCTATTTCCAAAGGCAAGAGAACCAGAAAAGTGGTCCTCATGTACATGGAGCATGAAGTTCATATTACAAATTTGCCATAAACACCTGTGGCAATGATGAGGAAGGAAATACGAGCCACCTACGACTGTAACATACGTCACTGCAATCAACATAGAAATAAAACAGTCTGGTTTAAATACAGTTCTCCGCATTGCAGCTCTGTGTTTCCTGCCAAGCCAGGGGCTAAATATGCCCTTGTGCGTCATGTATTTGGCTTGTATTCGCCGTCAGTGCTGCACTTGCTATACAATTAGAATCCTTGTGCAAGCATGGCTCCAACAGACTGGGTGGGGTATTGTGGGAAATACTATTAATAAGGAAAATTATTAACAAAATCATCCTAGCATGTTGATTAAGATTTCACATGTTGCAATTTCTATTCTAGATCTGTGAGCCATACATAGTTTGGACATGTGATGGTGCAACTTCTATTTCACAGAAATCTGTATGAGGTGATTGCTGTATGTTTCAATATACATTTTATTCAACAATATTTTGACACACTCTATTTTTTATCCTGTCTTGTTTCATTTTATATATATATATATTTTGATCCATCAATATGTGTCTCATAAATTATGCAAATAAACCAAAATGAACAAACTAGGTAAAAATGATAACATATGAGTGAGTGAGTTGGGCTTAATGCCGCTTTTAACAGTATTCCAGTTATATCGTGGCGTGTCAGCTTAATGTGAGAGGAAAGCCCGAAGTGATGTAGGTCTCAGGCTTTTACACTGCTGACAAACCTAGAAACATAATCGGGGCGAACCGGGATTCGAACCCACAATCATAGGTTTTTGGCATGCCCAAGGGACGCAACTCTGCACAGCGGTGATAACATATGAAGTGTACATTAACAAAATTATTGTGAGTGAGCGAGTGAGTATGGTTTTTTGTGCCTTTTTAGCAATATTCTAGCAATATCATGGCGGGGGACACCAGAAATGGGCTTTACACATTGTACCCATGTCGGGAATCGAACCTGGGTCTTCAGCGTGACGAGCGAACGCTTTAACCACGAGGTTACCCGACCGCCCCTTATAAAATTATTGTGATTTCCTCCCCAACCATGCTGTTGATTATCTTATGTTGAACAGATTGTTTGTTGTTTGTTTTTTCATCCCATACTCAGCATTTTGATGGCAGCCTATAACAGAGTGATTGATATCATGAGCAATGATCCATGTGGTCCGAGTACGATGACAGGCTACCAAGACCAACTGTCCAATCCACTAATTGCCTAATAAGGTGAGCATTTGTTGCTGTTGACCCTAGATTCTTGTAATTATTTGCTTGCTTCTGGGTAATCTTTCTAACCCTGAATCCCAACAGGGGCATGTTGTCATGGAGAATTTGGCTTAAATTTGATCAAACAATAACAAAAGCTGGTACTTTGAGTTACACCTCGCATCATTTAATAGACTCACCCAATAGCTTTAGTGTGGAGAGGTGCTCAGCTAGGTGCAATTCTGTTTAACAGTGTAGATTTCTCTATACAGAAAGGTACCTGGGCCACAACAAACCCTTCAGCTCAAGTAAGGACGATTGTTAGTTGTTTAACACCTCACTCAGCAATATTCCATCCATACACTGACGACAATACAATCCAGTGATATTACGTCACCTATTTGTTCCAATCTGCCTACAACGCTTAGTGAACTCTCTCTTTGACCACCAGACTTATGCAAAAGTGTCTTTGAGCAGATCCAGTCTGGAAATTGGCGTTATATAAATTTATACATGTATATTATTATTGTTGCTGTCATTATTATTATTATTATTATTGTTGTTATCATCATTATCATTATCAATATTATTTATAGATTAAAAATAAAAAATGCAGCAAAGAGGGTTTGGCACAGTCAGGCCGGTTAGGCTCCCATAACATAGTGCTTTTCAGGCCAGACAACTTCATCTAAGTGAAGGACTCTGCAAGATTGCTGATCTTCTCAAAACACTACACATAAACTCGATGAGGTGGTTGTTCAGAAAGCCTCTCCTTGAAAAACTGAGTCTGGGCCGATTTGATATGGCACTTTGCTTGGTTGACACTCATTTCTGCAGTACAGAACCATCAACATAATCAACACTGATATTGAGATTATGTCCCACATCCTTGGCTCGTTTTAAAAAACTGTGGAATGCCTTGTTTTCATCATGAGTCTAGACATGCTTCACAAGAGCATCATCAGACAAATAAATGTGTGCAAAAGTGCACAAAACTTTATTGTTGTTGTTGTTGTTGTTATTATTATTATTACGAGTAACAATCCGTGCCCTTTAGGTATGATGCCTAGCAATCAACCAAGTGAACAATCCTGAACGGCAAATCCACTAAGTTGCCTCTTATGACCGACCAGCACAGGTTGCTGGGGACCTCTCCTTACCTGGAATCCCCAGGGGCAGCTCAAGTACAAGGCCTACACATTAGCAGGCTTGGTATCAGTAACTTAGAAGAACATACATCTAAAGACATCCACGGTGCAATGTACATGCTTCTAACTTAAAGGGGCACTGATCTAACGCAATTCCCCGGGACTGGTTGTTGCCTTTGTTATTGTTTTTTCCCAGTGAGTACCCGGATGTATAGCAGAAATCTAGACTAGTTCGCGATCTCTGCTGCGCAATTCGTAAGCGCATCAGTCACTTTTATGGGTAGTAATAAGGGCGTATGGTCACACTGATCAACAAAATGAAATACAGTTTTCGAAATAATAAGGAAATGTAGGTATCTTTGTGGGTAGCATCGGTAATGTTGACGAAGTTTTGATAAGTCACTTGCTTGGTAATTTTGCGATTTTCGTTTACACTATTTTGACTTGCAACACAAAGTAAATATTTCACCTGAGCATTGCTTTTTTCATAGTGTGTATATTTTTGTACTGTCAAAATATGTAACATTTTCAAATTAATTTAAAGTCTAAATATTGAGTTATTTTACAAAGTGACTGAAAAAACATTTCCATCTGTATTATTATGATAACGAATTCCAAACATTTTGATGTTTAATGTCATCACCAAGAGACTGAAAATGTTACGTTGAAAAGTACATGTCTATGTTGTTTGGCTTCTAATCCTACATAATAATCTGTTGTGATGTTTGTATGCCCTTTTGATCGTCTTAATCAACCTGGACAGATTTTTTAGTCAAAATGGCTGAAATATTTACACATTTTACAAATTGCCTGAGAGAATCACATTTTACAAATTGACGGTAATATATACACACTTACAAAGGAAAAGACCTGTGAAAACAACGTCTATCGCGCATTGAAGAATTTCCCAACCAAGACGTAGAGAAACAAGACCGAATCGGTTCAAATGAAGGAAAACAAAATGCAAATACCATAATTGCAACCTACCAAATTTATGTGTATAAATTTTAGGAGCTTCCTTGTTCGAGGAATGTATCCGTGAATATCCACACAAAGGAACAATATCCCACTCGTCTGCAGCTGTACAAAGAAACTTATTTGATGTCACGTGTCTTTGTAACAATCAAATATTTTAAAAGATATATATCGTTTCGGGATATTATAACCCGTGTTCGTTTCTCAACTGATCACTTGGATTGTTTCAGGTGTTTCACATAGGTGTCAAGTCTCAAGGGTCGGCTGAGAAAGCCCACTGACAACTATTTTCATAACGTCCACGGTTCCTAAAAAATCCATTGAGAGATAGATAACAATGAGCAATCAATCAACGTATTATCAGTTAACCCTTTGAACAAAGTATGTTGTTTTTACATCGGCACTTCACACCATGATATGAGTGTATTCCCTTTGTTTTAGTAAACCTAGACATGTAAACACTAACTTTTGACATATCCACTGTGCAAGATAACAGTGATTAATCAATCAATGTATTTCCTGTTAATCCTTTCATGACTAGGAACGACTGTTGATTTACAAAAGAAAGTAAATCAACTGATCATTCACCTCTTGCTGGTCTGCCACGTGCATATTACATAACACACATTTCACCTCACTTCAAACCTGGATTTAGATTGAATAATTACCCCAGACACAATAAATGCCAAATGGCAACCTTTGTCAGGTAATCTAAGTGGTGCTACCAATAATTGTACCTGTAATAAATTCATTAACTGAGCATCAAGTGAATGACGACAAATACACAAGTGTAGGGTTATACGAGAAAACGTGGATGACAACAAGGGATTAGTAATCGTATTATCGACGCAATCCGAAATCCGAAAATGCTTTCACTGCATAGATACTTTTTTTTAGTATTAAACTATAACCATCTGGGGTATTTCCAAATGAGGACATCCGATGAGCTCCGCCGTTCTTTTTGTCTGTTTGTTTAGGCTGAAGAAATTAATTAACATGCACCCTTTGTCGAAATCTTTATAGATCACAGTTAACCAAACAGTGTTTATGCAAAAATTCGTAAAACAAATATTGCCTCCAGCCTCCAAGTTTATTTAGCTGACCTTGCAGACGGTAGCCCAGTCTCTGGTCACGCTCAGTTGCGTTGCGTATCATCCGGGTACTCACGGGGAAAAACCAATAACAAAGGCAACAACCAGTCCCGGGAATTGCGTTAGATTAGTGCCCCTTTAATATAGTGTGCATGTAAACACTGAGGCCATCAACGAATTCATGGTAACGTGTATAAAATATTGGTGTTGAATTAGAAATTGCTTGGATTTAATGCCATGTTAATGCAAATAAATTCTGAGAGAATCAATAATAATTGATTTGCATGAGTTGTATTTTCACATATCAAGTTTCAGAATTATTCCTGACATTCAAATTGTCCTTCAGCAATCATATTTCTAAGATTTTAAACCTCGATCGTGAAAGAAATTGCTAATTGGAGGAACTTGATAGCCAAGAAAGAATATCTAAAACCGATGAAACCCTATAAAGTCTCAGTTTTCAGTTGAATTAAATCCTTTCTTAGGGACACAAAACCACCAGGAAATTGCAAATTGCTAGAAATTATTAGTTTAAACTCACCTTCTACTTTGAATGAATATAATGTGTACATTCTTTGTAAAACATAGTACAGATATCATGGATATTAGAAATGTTGAACAAATATTAATAAAAAATATATCAGCTTCACATTTCAGTTAAAATAGACTTTCCATGATTAAAATCAATATTTTCATAAGGTCAATACGACAATTAACTGTATATATATATAACTCTTGATGCTTAATATGCTTCAGTGCATTTATGTCTTATGTATTTCTGCTATTTGCATTGAGAAAAATGGTTATATCACACTCTGCTGTTCAAGTTCACAAGTTTTGTAAATATTCAGCATGAAAATGTTTTCCATTTCAACACATAACTCTCCTCATGAGATGCCATTTTGGAAAAAGAACGTCACTGACATCAATAGACAATATAGCCCAAAATAATTTCAAACATGATGAAAATATAACCTTTTTAAACTTGACAGATGGAAAAAGTTCTGACTTTCAAAGAACCTCAACAAAGACTTATTACACAAGAGGGAAAAAATGAATTCCTTTCTCAAAATTATAAACATACGAACTGGCCGTAAGGAAGACTGACACTGACGTCAAGACAAGAAAGAAATGTCAAGCTTGCCGCTGAGATGTCAAATTAAAACTATTTCCAGCTTGGTCAAATAGCTGCCGCTAAAGAAAAGCCACGCAGAATAAAACTATAATGGCCTCCTACTGTTGGTAGGCATCAAGTCGACAATTAATACCATCACTCGGATGTTGGCAGTGACAGTGTTGGCAGATAATGATAGCTTGATAATTTGGGGATTACTGGTAGTGAGGCCTTGCTGGACATGACAAGGGGCTTTGTCAATGTTAGATAATCAGATGAGATGAGCATCCTCAGTGTGTCCTTCTCTCAACACCGAACATGGAACCTGACTGGTGAAGGGCAGCGTCTCTTATAAGGAATCTTGTACAGATCAGTTCTCATGATTTTTTTTGTCTTAGAAAATGCCAAGCTGTCATCGAATTTGCTGAAATATGTGTCAACTGTTTGCACACATATTCTTTTATTCAAAGGGCTAACAATTTGTTTTGTGTTTTACTGTTTCATCATTGTCACAAAATAGAGGACGCAAAGTTGAAAAACAAACATTATTTTTTATATATTTCCTTTAACAAACTCGAAGTTAAGAAAAATAGATGTTTACAAAAGCTTTGTTTCATCTTAAAGTCTTGTAAAGATTTCTTCAATAAAACACAAAAACAAAATGTGTCTGGTCTGAGAAAAAAAGCCTTCTTGCTGTTCCAGATATTGGGAAATTATTTCATTCCTATTCACAAGTTCAAACATTGTTGACGACTTTGAGACAAATAGCACAAAGAATTAAAAGCATATTTGAATATATATTTAGTTCAGCACATATCCGACAATTTCCGACTCAAGTTCATTTACAAAATTAGGAAGTTAAAGTTAAAATTAAACTCTGCAGTCAATAAAATTCCAACCCTGTAAATAAGTAAGTATTGACGAGACCAAACTGTGACTGAACATGCTGAAAGCATGGTCACTGATCCACATTCTCACGGCACAACACACTAAAGTAGCCAAGACATCCCTGATCCTGGTTAGTGGGCTCCTAACACAAGCATGGGTTACCATGGTTACTAGGGACCTTATCCTTCCCAGTATCATATAGCGACCCACATTAGGACACTATGACATAGCAGTACACAATGCAGCAGTTGCCAAATATACAACAGTTTTCAACAAATACAACAATTCCTTACCAATATTGGCCTCTGGTTGGCCGATGAGGACCCATCCTGTGGACCAAACTTCTTTACCCTCTTGCTAAAGATGACATGTTTGTAGAAGAGGAAGTCATCTCTGTCTTTGAAGTGCTCGGTCATCTCAGCCGGTGTCTCAATACGTTTGACCAGTCCATCCACTCGGGCATCATTGTGGAAGGTCATCGTCCTCTCATTCTCTGGTCCTGGCTGACTGGCCTTGTACTGGTGCTCTGACAAGTCAGGAATAATACTAGATTTAAATATCAAATAACCAAAGACAGAGCTGACAACTCACAAGGGTGTTTTCGGAGTGAGATTACCTCTCACTATAGACGTACCGAATACATAATTTTGCATGAGATGTTTGCTGAGGAGTGTTAGAGCATTTGATCCAAAGGCGTGAACTTCATGCATGTTGCTGACAGATATGCAAAGGCTCTTCTTTTGTGATCCTTTGTAAAACATGAGGGTAAAATATCTGGTGAAGTTCCGCAAAGAAGTTCTAAAGATCGACAGGAGACCAGCATGGTGAACCTGGTCTAATAGCTTTTAACCTGGTCTGACGAGATGGTAATGCAAATGGCAGACTGGCTTGTATGTATAAATATTTAAAGGTGGCCGCTTATCTTGCATTCGAGATAGACTTACATAGAGCTATCTCAAACCTTGAACTCAGTTCCAACTTTGACTTTACTACAGAATTTTGTACCTTTATCTCAAAGTTGGCATTTGTCACATTAACGGTTTTGAAAAGCGCAAGTATATCTCATACCTTTCTCCTCACATCTAACATAGCTTTATAAGTACAGTGCAATTTAAACCAATAGCTCGACCAATTATGTACTTTTCTTATAACCCAATTGTAATTGTAATCTTTATTGACAAATAAAACATTGTGCTTAGACATGAGCAACATCATGGCTGAACTTCCTGGGTACATCAAAAAGTGTTAATCAAAGTCGGATTAAAGGAATCAAAGCCGTATGACGCAACACACAATATCCAAGCTGTGAATTTAAAGGCTTGAGGTGAGACTGGCACTTGGTTATCGTATTGCTGTGCATATATATTACTGTTAATTGATCTGTCTGGATCTTCATGCCTCATTATCTCGAATGCCTCGATATTTCGAAGTCATAACACGTTCTGTTAGGTATAACGGGTTCGACTGTATATCACAATGGGGGGCACCAAGAACTGGTTTCACACATTTCGCCCATGTGAGGATTCAAACCTGGGTCTTCAGTGTGATGAGCAAACGTTTCATCTAGTTGCCCTAACCCAAGCACACCTCTCAAGGCAATTGGTGGTGTTCCATTTCATTTTCACATTCCAGTAAGTACTAAATCATTTCCAAAACAATATACCTTTTATATTTATCTGAGACAACAATAACTATTAAATTTTTATCCAAATTAATAAACAATGTGAGAAGATTGGTATTTTCTTTTCTAACATACTGATCCACATGATCAAGGCATGTGTGTACATTAACAGTCAATGGATGTGATTCACATGACAGGACCACTTGTGTATTTCAACAAGTAAACATGGAAAAGAGACCAGGCAGGGTGTTTGGTAGTGAGAAAGGTTGGGAAGAAAATCATTTAATCAATTTAGCAAGGCATTTGGGTTATAAAAGATTATGCGATCCCTGGCACTGGCATCATGATTAATGAGTTTGAGTTTTTCCAATATATTTTTAATAAGTTGGTAAATAGATAAGGCAAGGACGAACATGATGAAAAGGACACTGAAATTATATCATATCTGCCAAAACAATAAGATGACAAAGCACCGATAAAAAATCCAGTGTAATTTGAGTTGAAAGCAGAGGAGGATAAAAAAGACATTAAATGCGAAAAAAACGACCTCCTATAAAAGGAGAACTATCATATATATCAGATTAATAATGAAATAACCACAAGAAAATATTTTTTACAAAAACATGTTGTCATTTATACCATGTTTACTGAAGTTCTGAGAAAAGTCTGCTCATTAAATGATCACTTGATATATGTTTGTAAGATCTCTCTGAAGTGCTATTTCTGCATCATCCCTTTGTCAGCTCAAATTACCTCAAGGACAGTGTGGGTGATCGTCAAGCCTCTGGCTTGTAGCTATCCTATTAGGTTTCATAAAAGAACTACCCCAGTGAGCAACGAAACAAGAACTATCCAAGCGAGCACCCATGCAAGAACTATCCAAGTCAGCACCCATGCAAGAACTATCCAAGTGAGCACCAATACAAAAACTATCCACGTGAGCACCCATGCAGGAACTATCCAAGTGAGAACTGATACAAGAACTATCCACGTGAGCATCCATGCAAGAACTATCCAAGTGAGCACCCATGCAAGAATTATCCAAGTGAGCACCAATACAAGAACTATCCAAGTGAGCACCCATGCAAGAACTATCCACGTGAGCACCCATGCAAGAACTATCCAAGTCAGCACCCATGCAAGAACTATCCTAGTCAACACCCATGCAAGAACTATCTTAGTTAACACCCATGCAAGAGCTATCCAAGTCAGCATCGATTCATGAACTATCCAAGTCGGCACCCAAGCAAGAACTATCTTAGTTAACACCCATGCAAGAACTATCTTAGTTAACACCCATGCAAGAACTATTCAAGTCAGCATAGATGCAAAAACTATCCTAGCATTAAAAAAGAGTAATCAGTATTATCTCAGTTAAGATGTGAAGAAATTGCCTAATTTTGTTCAAGATATAAATGTGGGGACAAGCCATACCTTTAAGACATTTGACTCGACCAGGGTTGAAGAACTCGGTGACCCAGCCAGTGCGATGGTTGTGCACCCTTGTGTGGAGCTTGTCCTTACGATGTGCATAGTACTCCTTCACAAGGACAAGGTCTGTCACTGCAAGGAACAGATGTCAGTAAGTGAGGGGTATTTTATAGTGCAAAGGCTCATACAGGAATTGATGCTCAAAACATAATTATGACAAAACAAATCAGATTGCACATACATACTTCTTTTAATAAATATTTTTAAAATAAATTTTAACAGAGGACAGAATTGAATTTAATGTTATGGTTCATGAGTAGTATTCTGAAAAATGTAAAAAAGAAGAAGCATATATCCAATATTTTCAAAGCATTATGAGAATGTGCTGCCATGTGTTCAGTGGTTTAAAGCTTGTCTGTTGTTTAAATGTATTGTAACCTATTCACTTGCAGTTTAACCTATCCTTTTGTGGTGAACACATAAGATTGCATTTTACAGGGTTAGAACCATACTACAGCTTTACTAGCCCGTGTAAAGATAAAATGCCCTTGTAATGTTAAAACAAATTGGAAATTTGTCCATACCAACAGGAACTTGTACTAGTCCCAAGCTTGCATCTAGTGTTAATTTCTAAGAATTTTACAAAATTAATAAATAGTGCTTATAATAGACTTCATATATTGTCTCAGTGAGTGAGTGAGTATGGTTTTACGCCATTTTTAGCAATATTCCAGCAACATCACGGCAGGGGACACCAGAAATGGGCTTCGCACATTGTACCCAAGTCGGGAATCAAACCCGGGTCTTCGGCATGACGAGCGAACGCTCTAACCACTAGGCTGCCCGACCGCCCCTTATATATATTGACTCAAATCTTTTTCTTAATGAAACAGCCTTAGCAGTCCCAGGTGACACTCACACTCCTTGTCATCGTACACAGACAGCCGAGACACAAGGCCATCGTTGAGGAGATAGTGGGCAAACTTTTCCAGCTTAGCTCGCTTGTACAGTTTAGTCTTCTTGCCTTGTGGACAACGCATCTCAAAATCTGTCAAATAAATATATGCAGTATGGATGTGGATTCGAGGATTAAACAGTCAAACTATTCCCTTTGCAGAAATTCTGTAATATGACATTTTTATTTCATTTCTCAATTACATTTCTTTTGCAGGTTTCCTGAAATATAAGAGTGGTGAAGGGGAGATAACTCTGGTGTTCAGTAAGTGTTTACATAAGGGAGGTGACCACAGAGTACAAACAACTTACTTGCAAAAAGTAACATCATGAGACGCGACTATCTGGGGCTAGTTTCACAAGAGTGAGTGAGTGAGTGAGTATGGTTTTACTCCGCTTTTAGCAATATTCCAGCAATATAACGGTGGGGGACACCAAAAATGGGCTTCACACATTGTACACATGTCAGGAATCGAACCCGGGTCTTCAGTGTGATGAGCGGACGCTTTAACCACTAGGCTACCCGACCGCCCCAGTTTCACTAAAAAACATTATGGTGATGGCTGTGTGTTGTCAGTTTTGTTCACAAGCCCCTAAGAGATGTAAAGGATATGTGTACACTAGTTTGATAAGGAGTTATTCTGAGAGATGTAACATCACTGATGGAACTGTCGGAGTGACACTAAAATAAACACAAGACAAATTAACAAATCTGACAAAAAACATTTCCTTTATGCTGACAGGCTCACTGTCCATTGTCATAATTGTTTGTGCATGTTGTGATGTGTTGCTAAGCAACATGACATCACTTCATAGCATCATATAAAAGACTGGGCTCATGTCTTATCTATTTTGCAAACCCAGATGTTTAAAACATTTTTGTACGAAATAATTATGTGGTTAGCAATACCAGCATACCAAACACACTACCTCAAATTATTATACCTGTGTTAACATGAAACAAACACAGTAAGGACATGTCTAACTTTATGTACAACAACTTCTGGTTTGTTGCATATGACGTCGTTTGGTGTAGATTCTCACACCGTTATCAAGCCGGAGCGATGGTATGTGAATCTACATATGGCTTCATTTGTTTGTTACAACAGAACCTGTTTGCACTTTTAGTTACCATACAAAGAATCTGGTGGCGATTCGATACATGTGTCACTAGCTTTCCGTCTTGTGGAGAACAAGTCCCCTGACCTCGTAAAATCCTGTATGATCCACTATTGAACCATTTAACTCATGAAACCTCTTCCCGAGGCAGGGGAGTTAACTGGCTATAAAAGTCCATTCCACCCTTGGCCAACTTTACAGTCAGTTAACTTCCTTGCCTCGGGAACATGCTATGCAGCAGCGATGTCATGAAAGTCGTCTATGAAAAAACCTGTGGTTTGCTTGATTTCATGAGCAACAACGTAAGTGTTGTGGGGGTACTTTGACAAGGGGGATGGTGAATCTTGCCTGCCTTTGAACCCAAACAACTGACAATATGGTGGTGGTGGGGATGGAAATAATAAAAATATTTGAAGGGTTTGGCGGAAGAGATAGGTCATGAGAAGTGCTTTGAATGCAGAATAGACAGGAAGGGTTTTGAGTTCAAATGGTATCTGGTTCCATGCAACTGCTGCGGCAAATGAGCAGAACCTTCCTCCATGGTGCGTTCACAACAGGTACAGTCAGGAAGTCAGTGAACTAATGAGGCTGCTACCCACCTCTGAGGGAGAGTCTGAGGGGCTCCACCCAGGATGGGGGCATGTCAAGGTGCTTCTCTACGTCATCATTACTCTCCTGCAACACAACAGATATTTATCATGTGATAAAATTAAAAGCAGACAAATCAGTCGACTTCTTACCAACTTTTTTGGGAAAGAGCTGTCTGTTAATGAATCAGCAAGTTATCAAGTTTATGACATACAATATATGTTCAATATAGGAATAATCACAACATAAAACCATGACAGAAAAAAACCATGGTAAACTTGAAAAAGTCCTGCACATTCAGAAGCATCTCCAACAACAAGGACCTACCTCATCATCATCCAGGCCGTCCATGAGATCTTCCTCAGTCTCCGGGATCTGCAGCAGGTGCTTGTCCACCCCCGGGAACATGTACTCCCACATCGTACAGTCTCCCAGGTCATAGGACAGGCCCTTGAATAAGGTTATGTCACAGTTACTCCAGGTCAGGTGGTGAGGTGAAATGGAGTTGAACTTCACTTTCAAGATCATTTCCATTAAACTTTCGACAGTGTTCAGTAGGGAAAAAAAAATGGCGGCTTCAAATTCCTCCCTTGGCTGCTTGTGCTACTCTGGACTTATTGAGGATTTATAGCACTAGCAGAATGAATTACCATGTCACAGTTTAACATGGATACCACACTCAGACACACTATTCTGAATCTGAGCCGACCAGTCTTCGTTTTATCCCCTTAATGCCAAGTGTCAGGCAAAGTCACAACAGGAACCATATTTTAGTATGACCCGACCAAGGGATCAAACCACTGACCTTTTGCTTTCCTGACAGACACTCTATCCACTATGTTCATCCTGAGACTATGCCATACAAAATGAATAGTGGCTTGATAAACCGGATATACAAAGTGTTAAAAAATTAAGGGACGTTTGAGGTCCTTGATATTTAATGATATGGTATTTGTATCTGGGGCTTACCAAAATCTTCAATTTTTAACATATAGGTTATGAAAGGAGCCTGACTTTCATACTTAATTACAAACAATGAAAATACTTAAATCTTTCATTTCAGCACCAGTGTCAGGATTAGGGCGGTAGACTCTGAACTGTTTCCGAATAGTTTGCACAAAATAGTAAGCGAGGTAATCATGCTAATAACAGTTTACTAGTTAGGATGTCAAAAGATAAGTTTGAACCAGGGTCAAATGTGTTTTGGTATGTTTATATTCATCATCCATACTTCTGATATGACATTTTACTATCCTGCATTCTGATTCCTCCGCCAGTGGTATCAAACCTCAATCCTGCCTGTTTTGCAATTTCAAATACTGACCTTACTTCTAAGACGGTGGCTAAATAACATGTTTCCACATTATTTAAAAGGGTGGTAATATATTTGGGGCGGAAAACTTAAAGATTTAATTTTTTGGGCTATTCTATCACGTACTGTGATGTCGTGTCTACTGCATTACAATGCTTAGACGTCATATCTGTAGATCTTCATGACGTCATAATAGGGGCATGTACTTTAGAACAAACATTACAAAGTTTCTTCAGTTTGAATTATGTTTATAGGATGTCTGCCTTCATGATTACATCGTATCTTGTTGAAGTGCTTCATGCATAACAGTGAAAGTTATGATCTGGGTACATAAGGTGTATATATGCAGATTAAAATCGATCCTCACTGATCCCTGAATTCATCTTTCAACCTACTGAAAATAATTAGTAAAATCTACATATTTTTTTACAAATGTAATACTTATTCTGCCTTACTACTTAATGCATCCTTTTACATTTCCTTGGAGTTGGTTGGTGTACTAGGGTGGTCCGTTTAGGCTTAAGAATGCATGTTTTTGCCACATCAAGGCCACATCACTAATTTCTGCTATAGCCAAACAGTTTGCATTTGTTTTGTCATTGTTTCATGGTAGAATGGAGATAAACCCACTGTATTTTCAATGTAGACATTGCGAACTTTGATTGGATAACTGTACAGTTTTCAAATTTGACGTGCAATTGCCCTCAGGTTCAAATTACATTTGCAGGTATCAAATCAATGTTCAAAACCTCTACATTGAAAACACACTAGGTTTACCTCTAAAGTGGTGACCAGACAAACAGATCTTGCACACCTATGGAAGAAATCATACCTTGACTCCATCGGAACAGTCCTGCATGTTGACCCAGTAGTTGAAGTTGTTCCACACTGACTCGATGCCCAGGTAGTTGGGGCTGTCTGCTTCGTGTGACAGGCCAGTGAAGGGCTCGATGAAGAAGCTCTCTGGGACCTCTCGTTTCCCTGACAGAATCAGCACCCAGGAGTGAATCCTCAGCCCATGGAGGGGGTCGGTGGGAGGCATCTCTAGGGCCTACAATACAGTCAGTGACTATATCTTTACCGATATCAGAAAATCATGGGGACCCCAAGAGGACTTCCCACATTGTTATTATTGGGGGAGTTGACTACTAGTCTACCATGCAGCCTTAGATAAAATATTCTACAGAAAAAAAAACATTTGTTTAAAAAATATAATAAAAAGGAGCCCAAAGAGTTTCTCCTTTAAACTGCAGTAATCTAGACTTGCCAACTATTATAGACTTATATGGGAATATTGGATATATTGTTTCAGGGTCTGAATGATAGACTTCATTACACCTTATGACAAGGAGTATTATGTTATACATACTCAAAGTTTCAAAGCTGGTGACGAGGGCCAAGAACTAGGCCTGAAACCTTGTGTAAGTATGATAAAGAAGTTGTTATCCATATTCCTTCTTGTCATACTTATATTCAGCTTCTAAAATTCCTATAAGGACGTCGACTCAGAAATCGTTATATTTGACACAATAAGTACATCTCATCATAATATGGTATAACATAACATAAGTGCATAACATAATAAACACAAGTACATTTTCCACCAAAGAAAATGACCTTCAGCATAATTCAGAGCCAACAGAAATATAAAGTTTGGCGTATGTCATTATAGCCACATCAATATCAAGAAAACACACTCCATTGAGAAATGCCAGTATGAGTAAAGGGAGAGAACTCTTGTTATATCTGTTCATTTGTCCTGCTTAAAACTGAATCAGCTAGAAACAATATCATTATAGAATTGTTTCATCTTAGTCTCTTAATACAATACTTCAAGATAACCTAATATGCTGCTGCAGGTTCCCTGTGCTTTTGTAACGTCTAAAGATGATGGCCACGGTTGTGAGCATGTCGTGAGTTTAATGTGAGATAGAAGGTTATCTATGTGCAGCTCCAATACAATCATGAAAGCAAACATACCTCCAGCAAAATTGCATTCACATCAAGGTACAGCCATCCTTCTAGGAACTGTGTCAATGTGTCAGCTTATTGTTGGCGTTAAGGCAAAGGTGATGCAGGTCAGAGAAGTTTACAACTCTGGTGTGTTTACCACAGTTATTGACCTGGGCCCACATGCACAAAGCGATCTTAGCGTTAAGATGATTGTAATGCCCATACTTTAACATAGGCTTACAATAGTCTTAGCGCTAAAACTTCTTGAACAGTCAAACCTGCCATGTTTGTTTACCAGAAGAGCAGATAACACTGACCACTACAGCAGGAATACTGATACAGAATGTGGAACTGCTGTCTTCATTCAAACTTCAATAAAATTGAGTTTAAACACTGCTTTCAACAGTAGATCAGTTACCACAATGTGTCAGCTTATTGTTGGCATTAAGGCAAAAGTGATGCAGCTAGGTCAGAGAAGTTTACAACTCTGGTGTGTTTACCACAGTTATTGACCTGATGACTATGGATAATTGTAATATGATGTGGGCAGATGGGGTAGCCTAGTGGTTGAAGCTTTTACACATCATGCCAAAGGCCTGGGTTTAATTCCCCATATGAGTACAATGTGTGAAGCCCATTTCTGATGTCCTCTGTCATGATATTGCTGAATATTGCTGAAAGTGGTATAAATCTATACTCACATCCCTCACGCTAACATAATGTCCATATGAAACCATTAGGAGTCTAATGTTATCCTAGTGGGCTGCCATATTGTCAACTTACATGAAATCACATTAAATAAGTCTTTCCTTTAAACACGTTAAATATGTTCCTTACTTATTGCCATCAGTATATATGGAATCAATAATGGTACAAGAAAGTCTTTGTTATTTTTGTTTTACTGTCTATGGGCGACAGCAGTACTAAGTCTAGTACAAGAACTTGGCAGTGGGAGGTGAAAATTTTGAAATCAAGTATATATGTCTACCGCCAGTCGTTCCTCCTCCTCCTTCTTCCTCTTCTCCTCCTCTGCTTTCTGTTCCTCCTGTCTCCTCCGCTCCTGCTTCAGCTCAAACTTACTCCGCAGATCCCGCGGGGGCTTCACAGTATACTTCTTCATCTCCTTCCTCTTCTCTTCCTCTTTTCTCTACAATGACAGGGATTGACATTTATCACACTTTCACAACAGCACCACAACAAAGTATCAGTTTAGCACGTCTATATCAGCTCTATTACAGTATACTGGACACCTTCTGCCATGTTGTTGAGGTATTCAATGAGTGAGTGACTTTAAATTTTACATCGCATCGCCAATAGTGCAGCCATATCACGATGAGAACAAGATAGTTACTGTTATTCAAGACCTGTCGACCAAGGACTGTAAGCAATGTGTCACGTAAGGCTTCAGAACAGTTGGTCTTGTTTCTCACCACCAATCAATTACAAACACTGCCCAACACTACCAATCTCATTAAAATCAGATCTTATAGTTTTTGCTATCGCTAAACAAAGGGCAAGTGAGACCTAAGTCTAAGATCTGATTTTATTGAGATTTCCAACGCTGTATTGGTGTATGTTTTCATGTGCATTCTGTTTGTGACAGAGAGTAAACAGCTATCAAACATTTACAGTCAGCGTCATATCCATCACTAACAACAGGGACTGCAAGGCGGCAATATCACAGTTTAGATATACAACAAACCTGAGCAATATTAAAACAAAGAATTTTTCAGTAGATTAGTTCATATAAATTAAAACCAGGCCATAGACTACTATAGCAACCAAAGCTAGACCACCTAACTGGGAATCATGGGGACGTACAGTGCTTTTGCGTCCTGCATGATTCCCAGCAGGATTTATGCCATCGCTTTGGTCACCAGTGGATGTATGTAATGTTGATGAGGCAATAGTATATGAATGAATATCTTCTTCCAAGTTTTTCAGCTACCATTTCTGCTTGATTTTTAATGGATGAAAATCTAATGATCAATCTGTGGCCTCAAAAAATGGAGTGTATACCTCCTCTTTCTTCTTAAGCATGGGGCATATCTCTCGTGACTCGTCAGCCAGGCATGTCTCCCGTGTGGCATATCCACTGACCACATATGCATCATATCCAGCGGCAATCAGCAGAGAACACAGCAGGGTGCTATACTCAAAACAGTTGCCCTTCTGACGCTTCAGGACTGTCGATGGGGAAAGTAAGACCTTGGGCTAAAACAAAACATAGCCATTTAAGCATCCCGAAATCACATTTTAAAGAAGAACCACAAATAAATAACACATACACTCAGTAAATATGGGAAAACAGAGTCTAAGAGAATTTAATTTGATAAAATGATTCTTTTCTTAAAACGTAAAGATTAAAAATTATGTTTCTCACTTGAATATTTGTATTAAAAAAAATTACATAAGCATATTTCATATGCATAGGTTTTCTCTCAAGATGTATGTGTATAAGGACAACAATTAATAATAAATATCAATGCTGTTTGATTTACATTCTTATATTAAAATCAAAATCTTCAAAATTAAAATGACATTTTATGACAACACATCAAGAATATTTTCATGATGTTCATGATGGTGATTTAGAAAGATATATCTGACAAACAGTTTCACAAAGATGTCAATGTATATCCTGCTATGAGGGGTCATGACAATGTAAACCCGGACTGTCTTACCAGCTCATAGGGTGGATCAAGGGTCTGGAAGTTGAGGTAGTCGGCCACAAACTCTGCTGCACCATCCCAGTTATACAGCTCCTTGTAGGGTAGTTGAGTTGGACGAATAGTTGTGCAGACCAATTTCTGTAAGCAATGTGTCACGTAAGGCTTCAGAACAGTTGGTCTTGTGTCTCACCACCAATCAATCACAAACACTGCACAACACTATCAATCTCATTAAAATCAGATCTTATAGTTCTCGCTATCGCTAAAAAAATAAAATGGGATTATAATGAGGTGAGGTGAAATGGGGTTTAACGTTGCGTCCAAGATTATTGCACTTATATAGCGACGTGCATGCACGTGTATATGTGTGTGTGTGGCTGCTTTTACAAGTCCGGACTGATGCCGATTTATAGTGCTAGCACACTGAGATGCCTTGCCGCAGTTTAACATGAATACCCCACTCAGACACAGTATACTGACTCCGAGCCAACCAGTCCTTGTTTTATCCCCTTAATGCCGAGCGCCAGACAGGGTAACAACAAGTACCATCTTTTAACGTCTTTTGGTATGACGCGGCTGGGGATCGAACCCCGGACCTTCCGCTCTCCGGGCGGACGCTCTACCATTAGACCACGGAGGCGGTCGGATTGTAAAGAAATCAGATCTGATTATATATAATGAGATTGCCAATGCTGTGTTTGGTATATGTTTTCATGTGCACTCTGTTTGTGACAGTGAGTATACAGCTATCAAACATTTAGGGTCAGCATCAAATCCATCACTAATAAGACAGACAGCTTCCTTAGGCAAGGGAGTTAACTGACTGTAGAAGTCCAGTTTCCACCCTTGCTGAACTGAGCTGCAATTATGGAGTTAAATTAGGACTAACCAGACTATGCATAGTCCAATCAAAATCGTGTAAACAACATGGATTTCAATGTGCAGATTTCGGTCGACTGCAGGATTTGCAAAAGATGTGTATCGTTAACTGTCCTTCGACAGATATTTTCCAAATCCCTTCTTGTTTTTAATCAAAGTGCTCACTTGATTTGATGCACTTAGCTAGGTTAGACCCATTTTATTAGAATATATATCTCGATAATTGATCAGATTGTCTTGACTTGGCGCTGCCATTTTGTTTGAAGCATATTCAAATGATATGAGAGGTGGAATCTGATTGGTCAATAGGAGGGGCGTAGAAGGGACATAACTTGTAATAGACAATGGTGGTGCTACGATCGAGCCTGGAACTTCCTGCCCAAGTCGGCACGGGTTGAAACTGGACTTCTAAGAGTCCCTTGCCTTGGGAAGATGTGGGGCAGTCAGAGATCAAAGTGTTTGGTGTTTCAAGCATGCCACACGGGCACATATGAAGACGGCTAGTTGTTCCCACTAAGTGGGCCATCAAGAAGATGAATTAAAAAATGTTATTTGAAATGTATATTGTATGTCATCTACTAATCCAATCGCTCACTTTTGTCAACTTGGAATTCCAAGTCAACCGTAACAGTTTGCATTGACAGATAATATGTAATGGCTGGCTGTGAAGTTAAGCCCATAAGCTGGGTCCTGTCTCTAAACATTGTGAATGCCATTTCACCATAACCCAGATAAACAGTGGTATTTCATAAGGTCTTTTCCTGTTCCATTTCATTGAGATTGGTAATACCCGGTTCAATTTCCAAACCTCTAGTTTTTGTGTGAAGCATACGGCACATTATGAGCTTCCATATGTTAATTTTCAAGATGTTTTTCTAGAACACTGTAGTAAAAGTACACTCATCACTGGCTCAGCATTATGTGTATAATAGACATTGTCACAAGGTATTAAATAAATATGGCTTCTATGTGGGCTATTACAACTGAGCCATTACAATTTTAACCACTGGCATTCCCATCAGTGTTTGAAAGAAGTTTAAAACACAGCAACATAGTTTGGCAGGTGACCCATAAATGTTGCCTGTCCATCTCCAAAGTTACCTGCCCACATTCATACATTATAAACATTGAAAATTCACTCAAAAAAATGAGACAAATCATGTCTTGATTCAGTTGAATTAATGCAAACAATCACTTGAATATCTACAAGGAGATAATAAAACTGAATACATAAGTTGGCTTAAAATTATCTGCCAGACAGTCTGGCAGGTAGAGGAAAATTTCATGGGCAAGTGGGAAGGCAGTTATTTCGGATACTGATTCCAATCATGCTAATACAAGGAATTTAGGAACCTGATACCTGGAGGTTATCATGTGAGTGTGTTCGGAGACGGTAAATATCCTGTATTAGGAATAAACATTGTATTTAGCAAGCCTTGGCTGGCCCAGTGTCCTCACAAAATTGTTTCGCAATTTATATGTCCAAAGTTGCCAAAACTTGTAAGATGTCTTAGCTACATCACAGTTAGAGACTGATATTCTGTATATCAGACTCTTCTTTTGATAATGATAGTAATTATCCCAGTAGTTTCTCCAGATTCCTGATGGATAATCTGACCCAAATGCCAAAGACAAGGACGATGCCATGTTGTTTGTAAATACTGAAAGCAGTCGCTACTTGACCTTTGATATTTGCATCTGTATCCATATATGACTCCGACGGATATCGTTCAACTTCTTATCCACTGGCCTTATCCTCCTAAGAAACCTACCCATTATACGATACATTGACATCTTTTTTAGACCGAGATAATTACAAAGGAACATAAATGTGATCAACATACGTCAATATAAAACTCATTCAGTGGGTTGAGGAAGAGTGGCTTCCTGTCTCTGTAGAGGTGGACGTACTGTCTGCGGAAGTTGTCAGCGTACTGGAGAACAAGCTTTTCCTTTGGGAGGTTGTCTTTGTATGATGATGGAAATTCTGCTGGGTCAAATACTTCCTTTGGTGGACTGTTGACATAAAAGGGCATGGAAGATACATTTCCATCTTTGTATTCATCATAATTATCAGCTTGTATATAAGGCATTGTTTGGACAAATAACCAAATTCAGCATGTTCAGAACATATAATGACGGACTTCAATATTTTTGGTGTTATAGGAGGCATAAATGTAAGAACCGATGTGCACACTGTGTAAATCCACTTCAATTCTTAAAAATATCAACACAATAATAATTTCAAACTGCTGATTTAATCATATTACATAACAAAAACTGTATACAACATACAGTACGAAATCAGTGATATCATTCTGATTATGATAATAGTGCAACTCAGGCCCGACCCATTCTTTAATCAGCCAATCAGGAAACAACCAGGCATAAGCTTTTTTTTCTCAGTTTATGGAAAAGCGAAGAAATTTACTTGGTTAGCCAATCCAACCATGGAATATCACACACACACACACACACACACACACACACACACACACACACACACACACACACACACACACACAGGGCTTTATCACATATATATACAAGTTTTCAAGCATGTAAGTTGACCATATGTGGTATTACTGACAGATTTATTACTCCTAAAAAATGTGATAAGCTGGTTTATTCAAATTCACAGATTTAAATCTTACTTTACAAAGCTGACTACATATGATTGTTGATACAATAAATAATAATTTACTCATGTGTTGACATAATTTCGGCATCTAAGATCAAAGTGAGCAACTAATGGGTTTTGAAGAGTTATCAACATTATTAAATGACAATTGGAAACGGTAAACATTGACAAGATATTGTCAACTTTATATTTGTTGGCTGAAATCATATTCACCAAATCCTTCCTTCATTGAAAATGTGTTTATAAACATTTTCCCTCTATGTTTGAATAATAGGTATTCACCATTACTTACGGTTCAATGACAGGTGCATGTACAACAATTTTGGCTAGCTCCTCGGCAAGTGCTTCAGCATCTTCTGAAAGGGAATTCTCGTCTTCGGCCTTTTCTTCGTCGTCTGCTTTTTCTCCCGTATTTTCTTCTGACTCTTTTATTGGGTCTACTTCGTGTTTATTTGCATCCTCGATCAAAACTTCAGTTTCGCTGGCACCACCCTCCATTTTGACAAGTCGATTCAGTTATCTCTTTCCAAAGATGAGGAAACGAGTTGGTGTTATCGTTTACAGCGGTGACCTAACAACACATGTTTAAAATTAATCCGCTCCATAGCAACGCACAATATAGTCCTACAGTCTTGTCGTTAAACAATTTATGAAACTCTATAAAGAAGGTTTGTACTATATGAATTATATCCATGATAAAAGTAACAATAATTTTAGCAATTTCTGGTTCAAAAGAGTATTATGAACATTTGTAATATCAATACGCCAAAAATTAACAATTTCCGGTAAAAGTAGAGTTACTTCCCCTGACTAGGATTAAATCCAAGCTCCTTCCCAGCGCGTGACACCTTCGTTACACTCTCGGTAGTATAGAGAGCTCCGCGAATGGACTATCGCTGTGTGGAGCTTGGGATTATATGTGCGCTTGTTTATAGCTAATGGTGTCAAAATGTTGAACTGTCCACTCGCTCATTGCATTGTCAGTTGTTGCGTTTACATGTGTACCTAAATGACTAGTGCATTATATTAGTTTAGGCATTTCAAAGAAGTAGGGAGTCAACTGAAATGTTCTTCGTTATTACCTACCTTTCATTGACTTCTATAAATATATCGTTGCAATCCACTCGCCGAGAACCGACTGGGGGAGTCAAACATGTTAATCACACCAGCGACGAACAGCAGCATTGTTGCAAGTCCTTATTTACAGTCATGGGATTCCGTGAGTTAGAATATTTTTTTAAACTCTGAATGTAGCGCTCTGACACCGGGTTGAATGGAGTAAAAGGAGTTTCGAAACATGTAAATGTAAATATTTTATGTCCGTTACAATAATGGAATCCATTAAGGGGCATTGTCGACACACTTCGAAAAAACAAGCATGCAGAAAGTATCACAATTATCCAAAGCCCGACAATGGACAGTTTGACCAGTTGTCGCATTATTGCGCTTTGACTAATATTTTTAATTGTTACCAAAGGGCGACATTGCGACAACGAAACGTTTTTCAAGGTCAAAATATGTCCCGTCGTGGCACTGTCGACCCATCTTAAATGTGTGACAAAAGACGTTAAAATGCGCGACAACGTGACATATTGTCGCATTGTCGCCCTTTTCGATTAATGGTGCGCATGTATGTTAAGTGAAATATATACGTATGCGCTTAAGTGGTTATACTCCTTTACAAACTTTTTAACTCAGACGCAAGGATTCTAAAACCAAAGTACCAATATGAATATGGCATGCTTTCCACAAAATGAAAACAAATGTAAATTGTTGTCTGTGTTGTGTTCACAAACAACGTGTTTTGACAGCAAGAAACAAACTATTTGTGTTTCTATTTAGTTTTATTTCTGTCAAATCGATGAAGGGCCACGGATGGTACAGTCGTCATAGGCGTCGCAATTCGTTGTGCAGAGTTGCGTCTCCTATGCGTACCAGAAAAAATATGATGTTTGCTTCGAGTCCCAGCGCCTACTACACATGCATCACTTCGGGCTTTCCTCCTCGATGAAGCTGACACATTGTGAAATAACTGTTCAAAACGGAGTTTATCTAACTCACTCACTCACTCACTCACTCACTCACTCACTCAAATCGATGAATTCACTATGCAGAGTGGCTTCCGTGAGACTTCTATGGTCGTGTGGTTTGTCAGCTTTGGGTTTCTTCAAACTCGTTATGTCTAAGACCTGCATCAATTTGAGCTTTCCTCCCACATCAAGCTGACACGCCGTGATGTAACTGACATACTGATGAAAGCGGCGTTAAACAGTACTCACTCATGCTATCCCTTTTGACGAAACAGACCCTTGAAGATCCGGGGTAGAATAGGTCTTCATCCATCGATGCTTGCCGTAAAAGGCGCCTACGCTTGTCGCAAGAGGCGACTAAGGGGACCGGGGGGTCAGGGGCGCTTACTTGGTTGATGCATGTCGCGTGGATCGATGTTCATGATGTCAATCACTAGATTGTTTGGTTCAGACTCGATTATTTACAGATCGCAGTCATATAGATGGATTATTGCTGAGTGCGGCGTTAAACAACAAACAAACAAAAAACAAAAAAAACGAAGCTAAAGGGTATTGGTAAATAAGAAACAAATTTCTCAATATTTTTTTTAAAGATGTGTTTATACTTAATACGTCGAACGCCAACCACATGCATTCAGCTCTCGAGATATGTACAACCGTAGAAGTCCATTGTTGTCCTTCGTGATTCTGAAATTCTGATACAAACCAAAGACGTATACAGAATCTGTATACGTCTTTGTACAAACCAATCATCACTAGTACTCGCTCACACACTCGCACACTCATTCACTCATGTATAAACCTAGAAGTGGCTTTACCACAGAATAGTAAAATACGAGTGAATATGACAAGCGAATATGATATGTTAATAACGTTATGCGATGAAGCTCATCAGTAGTCCTTTCTTTGTTTTATATTTCCCTAGTGCTTTCCCGCCCTGAAGGCGGGGAAGTGTAAGGGTTAGTTTGGTTTTGACCTAAGGAGAGCGCCAGTTTGGTTTCTCTAAAAAAATATTGGAGTTTTTTATATGAAATGAGAGTGACTTAGTCTGGACAGGTTTTAACCCATCACCTGTCACATTCTGTGACTTAGCCATGTTTCGTAAAGTCGATAATCCATGAAATTTGTTTATTTGGTTTTAAAAGAGCAAAAAATGTTTAGGGGAAATATATCTCCTTTCGCTAATGTTAACCGGTTTTTATTTTGTGAGAATAAACTATTGCGCATTGAGCAATTATTTCCTTTAGCTATAGGCGTAGTATAGAGCTTTATCACGCACTGGTCTGGCAATGCTGTACATCGTATCTTATTCAAGCTTTATCACTGAGAGTGAGTGATTATCTCCCTTACCCGAATAGTTCTATTGCGCTATACCTTTGCTATGTATCGTATGTTATTCAGACAGCCAGCGAGGCCGGTCCCATGTAAGAATTCAGGTCAAGCATGTTACGCGCACTCAATCTTTCTCCCTTCACGCTGCTATTGTAACTTATTGTTCAACACGATTTAATACCAGGCTCCTATAAAGTATGACCTTGTTCAATAAACAACACATGTAAAGCAACGGGTTTTATATGTGAAATGTCTAATTATTCACATGTATGATGCTTGCTGTGCATAGTTCAGCTCAGTATTGTTTCAAGTAGTTCACAGACCGCCTCCGTGGTCTAGTGGTAGAACGTCCGCCCGGAGAGCGGAAGGTCCGGGGTTCGATCCCCGGCCGCGTCATACCAAAAGACGTTTAAAGATGGTACTTGTTACCCTGTCTGGTGCTCGGCATTAAGGGGCTTAAACAAGGACTTGTCGGCTCGGAGTCAGTATACTGTGTCTGAGTGGGGTATTCATGTTAAACAGTGAGCTAGCACTATAAATCGGCATCAGTCCGGACTAGTACAAGCAGCCACACAAACACACACACGCACATGCACGTCGCTATATAAGTGCAATAATCTTGGACGCGACGTTAAACCCACCTCACCTCACCTCACCTCACCTCACCTCACCTCACCTCAAGTAGTTCACTGTATGTAATGTAAGATTCATACCGTTTCATGCGGGGGTTAAATGTTCTGCATGGTTTATTACTTGGACAGTATTTTTTAACTTCCGACAGAGATCATACACCCGTAAGTGTTCTTTGCTTCTGGATACATAGAAAATCAACAGGTTGGTCTGAAATTGCAATTATTTGCCTAAAATATAATACGGTTGCATTATATATTCACGATGTTTAGGCTGAACGGAGTAACATTCTTCTTAACATACTTCAAATCTAAACTGGATTTAATCACACCACTATCCCAGTTATCCAAACGGAACCGTACACAAGAGTAATGAGTGAGTGAGTGAGTTGGGTTTAACGCCGCTTTGAATAGTATCCCACTTTTATCACGGCGTGTCAGCTTGATTTTGGAGGAAAGCCCGAAGGGATGCAGGCCTTAAACGTTTCCCACTTAAGTGAAACCCACGAGCACGGGGCCAACTGGAATTCGAACACACTGTCATAGGTTTCTTGCATGCCCAAGGGACACAACTCTGCACAGCGAATGCAGCTCCATAGGCGATTCAGCCAACCGTGTCGCCCGTACACAAGTGTAACAAACTATCAAACAACAAAGCTGTTTTAACTTCTTTCAGTGGCATTTAGAAGTTGGTGTGATGAAGTAAGACGAGTTCTATGGATGAACAACTTCTTTATTACAATTAGTGCGACGTTTCGGTGTAGATCCTAACACCTTTATCAAGCAAGTGATGGATAGTGCTAAACAACAGGGATATATACTTATTAACATCAAGGTTTATACAGTAAATTGATTGATGGACACAGAGAGCTGATTAAGATAATTGGAAGCCAGTGGGTGACTAATGAACAGTCAACAAGCAGACTGATAGAGATGATGGAAGCCAGTGGATCAATTGGATAGACATAGGGATGGTAAGCAGGCGGGATGTAATAGCCTTGGTCTCTGTTCATTGCTGGCTGGATCCTTTTGATGTAGATGGCTTCTAGGAGTTTCCTGATTTTGTAGTCTGATTGACTGTTGGCCAGGATCTTGATGTTGTTCCACTGGATGTGGTCGGGGTTGGTGTGGGTGTGGTCGGAGACGGCTGATTTTGAGTCATTTTTTTTGTACTGAGGTCTTGTGTTCTTTTATTCTAATGGGTAAGGGCCTGGATGTTTCTCCTACATAGGAGTCGCCACAGTCACATTAATTGTATGTGATATACGGCACCAGCCGGGTCTTCTTTCTTTGATGTAGGGGGCTTGCCATTGACATTAAGGATGTTCTGGATAGTCCTGCCTCTCTGGAATACTGTATCAATGTTTTAGATGAGATTTGTATTGCGTAACATTCCATGTAGAAACAGTGGCAATATTACACTATCACAAACTACAAAAAATATGCACAATAAGTGCAAAACACACAGGTACATTCAAGATACAAAGGAGGTATATTATAACAATTTTATATTACAACAAGTGTATTATAATGATATGAGAATTGAGCAAAACTATGGTAATGTTCTACAAACAAGCAATTTGTTTATGATTACATATATTATAACAGATCTAGGAAATTGTTTCTGGCCAACTGTTGGTAAAAATTATTAAGAATTGTGCTTTTTAACAGAGTGTACAAAATTCTTTATCATGATTGAAGATTATTTGTGATTCTCTTTCTTTGTTGTTTTTTATGCAGTACATTATGTTGCTCATCTTCTGAGACATCACATGTTTCACGGAGACTTTGTTCCAATGGGATTGGTGTTTTGTATATCTACCAGTTTCAATTTTTAGTTTGTGATAGCTTAAACGAAATTTTGAGAATATGACCTATGAGCTTTGTTTTTACAATATGTAAGATAATTCTCAATATTTATGGGTGTCTTGACCAACCTGTAAGTTCTTAACTTGCTGTTGGATAAATGGGAATCCCTTCATGAATGCGTGAACATATTTCTACATATATTTGGACTGAAGTTTATTTACAGTGGATTCAGTACATTTATTTATGTTTACTATTTCAAAAGTTTGTTTTATTTAACCCAGCCAACATTTTGACCAGAAAGATTGATATTTACTGCAAAACCATGTTTAAGAATGACGTTTGTTTTGTTATCTATATAGGACTTGTAATCAATTTTTTTTTTCGTCCTCTGCATATGCCATTATATGGCGGGGAACAATTGATGCACTGCAGCATCTCTACTTGTTCCAATTAGCGGCACATGAATATGGCTGAATCTCATCATCGTCCAAAGCTGATTCTTCCTAAACATAAACTTTGAAAAAATCAAATCATATTTACACATTACTGTCGGAGTCTGAAATGGGATTGTGACAATTTCTTCCTTTATTCTTTGTCCTCAAGACAATCAGCCACTTTCAAGATGTTCTCAACATTCTTTGAGGGTTCGTTTTTGTGTATTTTAAGACTGTAGTAAATAATCGATCCGAGATCTACTGCCACTCCGGCAGCGACAAGAGCCACGACCTTGACGCCAGACGCTGCAGCCTTACCGGCAGTGGCAGCCTTCCCAGCAGCGGAAGTGACGTCAGTGCCTGCATCAGCTGCCGTTCCTACAGACTTTGCGGCACTAGCAACTCTGGAAGACATCTCGGCACCAGCTGCAATTCCCCCTACAACATCAACAGCACGTTTCGATGCCTTGATAATTTTAACGGCCTTGATTACAGAGTCGGTGACGTCGTCGATTGAGTCGAAAACTGCTTTTCCCTTGAAGCCAAGAGCCAGCAGAAGTGACGCCAAACTGATGTCCACCTTCGTGTCCATGTTATTTTCCAAAAGATTTTGCAGGAAAATCCTGTCTGCTTCTGGTAATATATTGATTAATGTATTCAGTTTTGCCTTGATATCTTCTGACAATTCCGCATAATCATGAAGCTTTTGCGTTAAATGTTTCTCTGCGTTCTTGGTGAGGTGATATTCAACAATCATGGTCGACATACCCGACACGGCACTCCCTACCCCAACCACGCCCCCTGCTATGGTCAGGCCCAATGAGACACCTGCAGTGACGGATGCCAGAGCCAAGCCTGCCATTGCAAGAACTCCGCCAACAAGATCCACATTTGAGGTAGTGAGTTTTGCGATGTCAACTTTTCTCTGTTTAGACTTGAGGTTTTCAGCAAAGTCACGTAGTTCCGTAGCCAGTTCCTTCTGTAGTTTGGAGCAGGAATTAACTTCGGAACAAAAGGAAGCAATATCCACCTCAGCCATTTTGAAAACTAAAGTAAAAAGAGTACATGTTTTACGTATGCAGATCATGGTTACAAGTAGACAATCGTCGCGTTTTCGCGTTTTTGAGTACTCCTATAGCCATTTATTATAACGAAAAAGTGTCGTAACTAAACAGGTCATGTTACACAATATGTATGATTTTAGCATACGCTTACTGTCATTTCATTGATATTTTATATCAGTTGAGGCAACGTTCAATGACCACTATAAACGGTGTTAGTTTTTCCAAATATGACATGGATTCATTAGCTCACCAGGATTCTTCGTTTTGGTAACTTTCGACTTCTTGGCCGAACCCGCTGAAGGGAGGATTCTGAAACTTTAGGAGGATTTCTTCAAAAAATTGTTTCTTCAATAGAAGCCAGGAATCTGAAGCATTGGACCATGTATAGCAACACACTAGGATTTAGATTTGTTTATGCCATGGCCAACAATTGGGTAAAATCTCAGAAAACACAAGGCACAGAACGCTGAACCGTTATGAAAATGTGTTAGTTTGTTTGTTTGTTGTTTAACCCTGAACTCAGTTATATATTTTCAATCAATCTGATGCATGTGGTGCCCTGTCCACATGAGAACATGCAGGATACATGACATCAACTAATCTGATGCATGTGGTGCCCTGTCCACATGAGAACATGCTGGATACATGACATCAACCAATCTGAAGCATATGGTGCCCTGTCAACACGAGAACACGCTGGATACAAGACATCAACCAATCTGAAGCATATGGTACCCTGTCCACATGAGAACATGCAGGATACATGACATAAATCAATCTGATGCATATGGTGCCCTGTCCACATGAGAACATGCAGGATACATGGCATCAACCAATCTGATGCATGTGGTGCCCTGTCCACATGAGAACATGCAGGATACATGACATCAACTAATCTGATGCATGTGGTGCCCTGTCCACATGAGAACATGCTGGATACATGACATCAACCAATCTGATGCATGTGGTGCCCTGTCCACACGAGAACACGCTGGATACAAGACATCAACCAATCTGAAGCATATGGTGCCCTGTCCACATGATAACATGCAGGATACATGACATCAATCAATCTGATGCATGTGGTGCCCTGTCCACATGAGAACATGCAGGATACATGACATCAACTAATCTGATGCATGTGGTGCCCTGTCCACATGAGAACATGCTGGATACATGACATCAACCAATCTGATGCATGTGGTGCCCTGTCCACACGAGAACACGCTGGATACAAGACATCAACCAATCTGAAGCATATGGTGCCCTGTCCACATGATAACATGCAGGATACATGACATCAATCAATCTGATGCATGTGGTGCCCTGTCCACATGAGAACATGCAGGATACATGACATCAACCAATCTGATGCATGTGGTGCCCTGTCCACATGAGAACATGCTGGATACATGACATCAATCAATCTGATGCATGTGGTGCCCTGTCCACATGAGAACATGCTGGATACATGACATCAATCAATCTGATGCATGTGGTGCCCTGTCCACATGAGAACGCGGTAGATACATAACATCCACCAATCTGATGCATGTGGTGCCCTGTCCACATGAGAACGCGGTAGATACATAACATCCACCAATCTGATGCATGTGGTGCCCTGTCCACATGAGAACGCGGTAGATACAAAACATCAACTAATCTGATGCATGTTGTGCCCTGTCCACATGAGAACATGCTGAATACATGACATCAATCAATCTAACGCACGTGGCGCCCTGTCCACATGAGAACATGCTGGATACATGACATCACCCAATTTCAGGCATGTGGTGCCCTGTCCACATGAAAACATGCTGGACACATGACATAAACCAATCTGATGCATGTGGTGCCCTGTCAACACGAGAACATGCTGGATACATGACATCACCCAATTTCAGGCATGTGGTGCCCTGTCCACATGAGAACATGCTGCATACATGACATCAACCAATCTGATGCATGTGGTGCCCTGTCCACATGAGAACGCGGTAGATACATAACATCCACCAATCTGATGCATGTGGTGCCCTGTCCACATGAGAACATGCTGCATACATGACATCAACCAATCTGATGCATGTGGTGCCCTGTCCACATGAGAACGTGGTAGATACAGGACATCCACCAATCTGATGCATGTGGTGCCCAGTACACATGAGAACATGCAGGATACCTTACAGCAAGCAATCTCATACATGTGGTGCCCTGTCCACATGAGAACATGCTGCATACATGACATCAATCAATCTGATGCATGTGGTGCCCTGTCCACATGAGAACATGCAGGATACATGACATCAACTAATCTGATGCATGTGGTGCCCTGTCCACATGAGAACATGCAGGATACATGACATCAACCAATCTGATGCATGTGGTGCCCTGTCCACACGAGAACACGCTGGATACAAGACATCAACCAATCTGAAGCATATGGTGCCCTGTCCACATGAGAACATGCAGGATACATGACATCAATCAATCTGATGCATGTGATTCCCTGTCCACATGAGAACATGCAGGATACATGACATCAACCAATCTGATGCATGTGGTGCCCTGTCCACATGAGAACATGCAGGATACATGACATCAATCAATCTGATGCATGTGGTGCCCTGTCCACATGAGAACATGCTGCATACATGACATCAATCAATCTGATGCATGTGGTGCCCTGTCCACATGAGAACGCGGTAGATACATAACATCCACCAATCTGATGCATGTGGTGCCCTGTCAACATGAGAACATGCTGCATACATGACATCAACCAATCTGATGCATGTGGTGCCCTGTCCACATGAGAACGTGGTAGATACATGACATCCACCAATCTGATACATGTGATGCCCTGTCCACATGAGAACGCGGTAGATACATGACATCAACCAATCTGATGCATGTGGTGCCCTGTCCACATGAGAACGTGGTAGATTCATGACATCCACCAATCTGATGCGTGTGGTGCCCTGTCCACATGAGATCATGCAGGAAACATGACATCAATCAATCTAATGCATGCGGTGCCCTGTCCACATGAGAACATGCTGAATACATGACATCAATCAATCTAACGCATGTGGCGCCCTGTCCACATGAGAACATGCTGGATACATGACATCACCCAATTTCAGGCATGTGGTGCCCTGTCCACATGAAAACATGCTGGACACATGACATAAACCAATCTGATGCATGTGGTGCCCTGTCAACACGAGAACATGCTGGATACATGACATCACCCAATTTCAGGCATGTGGTGCCCTGTCCACATGAGAACATGCTGCATACATGACATCAACCAATCTGATGCATGTGGTGCCCTGTCCACATGAGAACGCGGTAGATACATAACATCCACCAATCTGATGCATGTGGTGCCCTGTCCACATGAGAACATGCTGCATACATGACATCAACCAATCTGATGCATGTGGTGCCCTGTCCACATGAGAACGTGGTAGATACAGGACATCCACCAATCTGATGCATGTGGTGCCCAGTACACATGAGAACATGCAGGATACCTTACAGCAAGCAATCTCATACATGTGGTGCCCTGTCCACATGAGAACATGCTGCATACATGACATCAATCAATCTGATGCATGTGGTGCCCTGTCCACATGAGAACATGCAGGATACATGACATCAACTAATCTGATGCATGTGGTGCCCTGTCCACATGAGAACATGCAGGATACATGACATCAACCAATCTGATGCATGTGGTGCCCTGTCCACACGAGAACACGCTGGATACAAGACATCAACCAATCTGAAGCATATGGTGCCCTGTCCACATGAGAACATGCAGGATACATGACATCAATCAATCTGATGCATGTGATTCCCTGTCCACATGAGAACATGCAGGATACATGACATCAACCAATCTGATGCATGTGGTGCCCTGTCCACATGAGAACATGCAGGATACATGACATCAATCAATCTGATGCATGTGGTGCCCTGTCCACATGAGAACATGCTGCATACATGACATCAATCAATCTGATGCATGTGGTGCCCTGTCCACATGAGAACGCGGTAGATACATAACATCCACCAATCTGATGCATGTGGTGCCCTGTCAACATGAGAACATGCTGCATACATGACATCAACCAATCTGATGCATGTGGTGCCCTGTCCACATGAGAACGTGGTAGATACATGACATCCACCAATCTGATACATGTGATGCCCTGTCCACATGAGAACGCGGTAGATACATGACATCAACCAATCTGATGCATGTGGTGCCCTGTCCCCATGAGAACGTGGTAAATTCATGACATCCACCAATCTGATGCGTGTGGTGCCCTGTCCACATGAGATCATGCAGGAAACATGACATCAATCAATCTAATGCATGCGGTGCCCTGTCCACATGAGAACATGCTGAATACATGACATCAATCAATCTAACGCATGTGGCGCCCTGTCCACATGAGAACATGCTGGATACATGACATCACCCAATTTCAGGCATGTGGTGCCCTGTCCACATGAAAACATGCTGGACACATGACATAAACCAATCTGATGCATGTGGTGCCCTGTCAACACGAGAACATGCTGGATACATGACATCACCCAATTTCAGGCATGTGGTGCCCTGTCCACATGAGAACATGCTGCATACATGACATCAACCAATCTGATGCATGTGGTGCCCTGTCCACATGAGAACGCGGTAGATACATAACATCCACCAATCTGATGCATGTGGTGCCCTGTCCACATGAGAACATGCTGCATACATGACATCAACCAATCTGATGCATGTGGTGCCCTGTCCACATGAGAACGTGGTAGATACATAACATCCACCAATCTGATGCATGTGGTGCCCTGTCCACATGAGAACATGCTGCATACATGACATCAACCAATCTGATGCATGTGGTGCCCTGTCCACATGAGAACGCGGTAGATACATAACATCCACCAATCTGATGCATGTGGTGCCCTGTCCACATGAGAACATGCTGCATACATGACATCAATCAATCTGATGCATGTGGTGCCCTGTTCACATGTGAACGTGGTAGATACATGACATTAACCAATCTGATACATGTGGTGCCCTGTCCACATGAGAACGTGGTAGATTCATGACATCAACCAATCTGATGCATGTGGTGCCCTGTCCACATGAGAACGTGGTAGATACATGACATAAATCAATCTGATGCATGTGGTGCCCTGTCCACATGAGAACATGCAGGATACATGACATCAACCAATCTGATGCATGTGGTGCCCTGTCCCCATGAGAACGTGGTAGATTCATGACATCCACCAATCTGATGCGTGTGGTGCCCTGTCCACATGAGATCATGCAGGAAACATGACATCAATCAATCTAATGCATGTGGTGCCCTGTCCACATGAAAACATTCAGGATACATGACATCAACCAATCTGATGCATGTGGTGCCCTGTCCACATGAGATCATGCAGGAAACATGACATCAATCAATCTAATGCATGCGGTGCCCTGTCCACATGAGAACATGCAGGATACATGACATCAACCAATCTGATGCATGTGGTGCCCTGTCCACATGAGAACATGCAGGAAACATGACATCAATCAATCTGATGCATGTGGTGCCCTGTCCACATGAGAACATGCAGGAAACATGACATCAATCAATCTGATGCATGTGGTGCCCTGTCCACATGAGAACATGCTGGATACATGACATCAACCAATCTGATGCATGTGGTGCCCTGTCAACATGAGAACATGCAGGATACATGACATCAACCAATCTGATGCATGTGATTCCCTGTCCACATGAGAACGTGGTAGATACATGACATCAACCAATCTGATATATGTGGTGCCCTGTCCACATGAGAACACGCTGGATACAAGACATCAACCAATCTGATGCATGTGGTGCCCTGTCCACATGAGAACATGCAGGATACATGACATCAACCAATCTGATGCATGTGGTGCCCTGTCCACATGAGAACATGCTGGATACATGACATCAACTAATCTGATGCATGTGGTGCCCTGTCCACATGAGAACATGCAGGAAACATGACATCAACCAATCTGATGCATGTGGTGCCCTGTCCACATGAGAACATGCAGGAAACATGACATCAATCAATCTGATGCATATGGTGCCCTGACCACATGAGAACATGCAGGAAACATGACATCAATCAATCTGATGCATGTGGTGCCCTGTCCACATGAGAACATGCAGGAAACATGACATCAATCAATCTGATGCATGTGGTGCCCTGTCCACATGAGAACATGCTGGATACATGACATCAACCAATCTGATGCATGTGGTGCCCTGTCAACATGAGAACATGCAGGATACATGACATCGACCAATCTGATGCATGTGATTCCCTGTCCACATGAGAACGTGGTAGATACATGACATCAACCAATCTGATATATGTGGTGCCCTGTCCACATGAGAACACGCTGGATACAAGACATCAACCAATCTGATGCATGTGGTGCCCTGTCCACATGAGAACATGCAGGATACATGACATCAACCAATCTGATGCATGTGGTGCCCTGTCCACATGAGAACATGCAGGATACATGACATCAACTAATCTGATGCATGTGGTGCCCTGTCCACATGAGAACATGCAGGAAACATGACATCAATCAATCTGATGCATGCGATGCCCTGTCCACATGAGAACATGCAGGATACATGACATTAACCAATATGACGCACGCAGTGACATTCCAACACGTCCTTTCATTCAATGAATAGATACTTGCGATACTAGTTACCGTGGGCATCGATCTACGCAAATGTGATACTATGACGTGCATCACCCAAGTCAGCGAGCCTGACCACCAGCTCCTGTTAGTCGCCTCTTAAGACCAACATGGGTTGCTGAAGACAGGTCACGTGAAGACATAATACATAAAGCACATGAATGGATCTTACTAACAGTAAGGGGTTATGTAGATCAAAGAGAAATAACTAACTTGTTGCTTTAGTTTTATTTTCTTCACCTAAACAAACGATGCAACTGTCGGACAAAGGAAAGACATTACAAACGTTATGAAAACGTTACTAGCCTGAAAACTGTCGCCGAAACACTACTATGATGCTTGCATCAAATACATCACCGTCGTATAACCATTTCTTGTTTGTTTCATTTCAGACACCATCAAACATGGTTGTATAGTTTCTTTCAGTCAGCAGTTAAGAATAAATAAATAATGAAGTGTTATTGTTTTATATGTGATATTTACCATCACACATAACAGCTGTATTTTTTATCATCTTTAATCAATTTATTTATATTTATCTAAATCTCTAAATCTCTCTTAACTATATGTCTGTGTCCGCTTTGTCAGTGTGACCCTAGTGCATGTTGTTCAGTTACAATACAACGGGGCGCGGTTTACACAGTGATACACAAGGAAGTAAATTGTTCTTGTTTGAACTGTACATTCCGTACCTAAATATACTATAAGACATGAAAATCCAGGAAGAGCGTTAACATTATATATCTTGAGTTGATACTTAGAGGCCACTTACATGGTAGATAATAAGATGCTGAGAAATAAATGACATATATCGCAGATCTCGTTAATAGTCCATTAGGCTTCACTTTATGATATTCGAATCATGAAATCAACAGATTAACCACTGTTACCTTTTCGATTGATGTTTGAAAATGATATTTTACATTAAAAGTTCTTGTGGTTTATCTGTAAAGTGAATTTGTAAGGCAACATAGGTTTCAACATATCTACCTGTGATGTACCTGTGGCGTGCCTGATGTGCCCCTATTTTTAGCGGCGTGTTGTCAGTGTGTCGGGTTGAGCCGGTTATGTGACTTCGGCTGCACAGCGTCGCGGGTGAGTGTTAGGGTGTCCTCCCATTAGTTAGACATCCCAGTTAGACAGCTTATAACAAAACTTTAAACGGTTGAGTGCACACTAAGCCTTGTGCTTGTTACTACAGACTTTAAAATGGAATAGTCCAGATAAGATCTGACAAACAAAGCAAAGTAGCTTTCCTTAAGCCCCAAGATCATATTTATTTGTTTGATAAGTAGATAATCTAAACTCAACTCCTTCATCTGATCATACAGTAAGACAATTAAGCTACTCCATAGTTTACATAGTTAATCTCATGCCTATTGAACCGGTGCTGAGAGTAAGGTAATTTAGGTTAATTAAACAAAATTGTAACATATACACTCCCTAAACTGTGAGTACCCTATCCCTACTCAGTACTACATCTAATTGGGACTGATCCATTACACCTGTAGGTATATTCCCTCTTTGCCTAAATAAAAATGTCTAACAATTGGGATACCCGCCCACGTAGGAATATACGGTAATGAAAACGCCGATAAAGCAGCTAAACTATCCCTCAAAATCCCAGAAATAAGCTTAAACTTACCCATCTCAAAATCAGAAATTAAAAGTGTAAACAAACAAAAAATCACAAAAAAATGGCATAACCTATATCTAAACTCAAATAGCCAAATCAAAAGAGTGCTCAGCAAACCACTAACCAAACCAAAAATTCTCCATCCATCCAAAAAAATCGACAGAGTAATCACTAAACTCCAAACAGGACACACCAACCTAAATAACCAACTAAAAAAATTTAAAAAACACACTACAGGTAACTGCGCACACTGCAAACAACCAGAAACCCCAGAACACGCACTCATCCACTGCACACACTACCTAACACATCGAACCGCATTACAAACCACCCTCAATCTAAACAAGGCTCTCACTCTAGAAGCAATACTAAACCCACAAAATAAACTAGAAAACTTCAAGGCCTTAGGCGTATTCTTAATAAAAACGGAACTAATAAAACGCATCTAAAACCATAATAACCTACCAAATCAAAATCACAAAAACAAACAATCATCCACCATACCCAGCTCCCTTAGTTCTCCTCCCCAACCCCATCGGCATCTATTCCAAATCTCAAAATTCCCAAATTCGATATAAGCAACCCCTAAAGCCCCCTCTTGGGTTGCACAGACCACCCTCGCCCCTTTCGGAAACACATTAAATGGCCTGGCCGGGCCCGTGTGCGAAATACGCATCAGTCGGAAAGCGCACGTTAAATCTCCAAAGTAAGTAAGTAAGTAAGTAAGGGACGTCTAACTAATGGGATATAACCAGTGTTAGTGTTCAAATGTTAAACATGTTAGTGATTCGCTTATGACGGTACAAAATACGGTTTTCGAACGAAATCGAAGTTCTGATACAAATAAAGAATTTCAATATCTAACGTCCATGTCTATATAATTTTTTAATTTGAAGTTTACACGATATACGGCTTTTCCATTGGACGAGAAATTGACGTTCATTTAAGAATTGACCTTCGCTTTGTGTGAGTTCATTGGAGTATGAACCTTCATAGAGAGAGGGCCAAACTCCGACGTTCATACGTGAGAGATGATGGTCTTTTACAATACAATGAAGAATAGAATTTCATCAATATATGACAACGGATTTCTGCTCATATCAACATTTTGTTTTCTGTCTGTTATTTACGCGCGCACACACGCGCAGTATACATCCCTGTGATCGTGTACGTCTGGCGAACGTTCCACAAGGGAAATTAACTCTTTCGTCATAAAATTTGTTCGCATGACTGGTTAGAACTCGAGACATAAAGGAAAATGCTACACAGAAACGATGTTTTCAAACTTTCTTGTCGCAGAGGAATATCCAGTTGTACTGTAGTCCTACTGTTATATTGATAAATTCAAATCACATGCGTCTAGCGTTGATAGTGATTGCCTTATTAGAGGTATAGAGTCTCTACTCTGCAGAGATACACGTCATACCATTGCTGGCTGAGACGACATCAGTGTTTACGAGGAGTTTGATACTCCACCACTGGCCTTTTTCGAATATTTTACGAATGCTTTAAACAATAAAATATGCTGTTGTTCACATTGCTCTTTCTCTTTTCTTGTTTAGACACAGGTGAGGTGAGGTGAGGTGAGGTGAGGTGAGGTGAGGTGAGGTGAAATTGGGTTTAACGTCGCGTCAAAGATTATTGCACTTATAAAGCGACGTGAATGCACTTGTTTGTGTGTGTGTGGCTGCTTGTACTAAAGTACTCATGGAAATGAAAAAAAACTGTTTTTTCGACCTCAGATCTTAAATTATTGCAGTTAATATACAAAATATGTAAATAATCAAACAACTAAATTAGTACTAATTGGGCCGTGGCAAAAATACAGCGTATCAAATGTTTTTATGCCTTTTTACACGTAAAAGTGTGTAAAAATGTGAATAAAACAGACTATTGTGAAACAGGGCATAACCAGGTGTAAGTAGATCAAGGTGACCTATGACACCTTGACGACAGGTTAGAACAGGTGCGTAATGCCTATGGTCTGTTTCAGCTATGTCAATTTGGACTTAGTTTTATTTTTGAATGTTGAAAGTGCCTCCTGTACCTCCTGTAAAGTACATTTTGTATTGTTCACTGAGATCAAACTAGCAAATCCAGACTAGTACTTTTCGAGTTGTTTTGTTATTTCGTATTTACAGCTACGTAACACTTTGTGTCGATTTTTAAATTGAGAAAAACAGTTTTTTTTCATTTCCGTGAGTACTTTAGTCCGGACTGATGCCGATTTATAGTGCTAGCACACTGAGATACCATGCCGCAGTTTAACATGAATACCCCACTCGGACACAGTATACTGACTCCGAGCCGACAAGTCCTTGTTTCAGTCCATTAATGCCGAGCGGACCCCGGACCCCCGACCCCGGACCTTCCGCTCTCCGGGCGGACGCTCTACCACTAGACCACGGAGGCGGTCCTGTTTAGACACAATGATACACTATAACCAAACATACTCCCAGGTGAAAATTGTTAATGCTTGCTGTAAATATGTTCATGACCGTTTGACCCGACCTCGAAATGCTAACGTCAAGAGAATTCTAGTTTATGAAAATGATATTTCTATATGCAACGGAGATATTTCCCTTAGACCAGCAACTCGTCACACGAGCCGCACGAACTTGGTCACAATTGTGGGTTGCACGTGTCATCAGAAGCAGCCCAGGTGTTGTGTAGCGAGGCCGAATAAAGTAATTAATAACCAAATAAGAAATTTAAGGAAACTACGGAGAAGGCATACATCACAGGAATTCGTAGCTGTACACAAATACACATATTTTATTTTTAATAAAAAAATTTTTTAAATGTTTTTGATTTGAATGTACACATTTTTGTTGATCCATGTATCTACAGTGTATCTATCTATCCTGTGCACCATCTTCCACTGAATTAACACTGTTCAGATTCTTGAACAACCATGCATGTTTGTAAATCTCACGCTACTGATTGTGCCACAGATTAGCTATACCATCAACACACACACATGGATCACGAATAATAAAATTTCACTAACCGGATTCCCCTTTCACCATTACTGACATGGTGAAGTTATTCGGTGTAAACGTAAATGGATAATACAACTGTTTTATATGTTCTTTTACGACGTAATTAATGTTCCAGCTACAATGTTCCGTGGCGGCATGCACATGAGTCTAGCCAAACAAGTGCAAGACAGAGTGAACACCGCGCCGGTCCCTATTATGATCAGCTCTTATGACTAAGCTTTAGGCTCTCTCTAACAGATGACAAAGTTTTGAAATGGCACCTTAATGCGGTTTGTTTGTTTGTTGTTTAACGTATCGTATCCCAATTGCATAGATCGATGCCGAAGATGTCAATGACTAGACTGTCTGGTCAAGACTCGATTATTTACAGATCGCCGTCATATAGCTGGAATATTGCTGAGTGCGGCGTTAAACAACAAACACACACACTTTTGACGAAGCAACGCTTAAAGATCTTGGTAAATAAGAAACACATTTCTCAATACTATTTTGCAATCTCTTTATACTTAATACGTCAAACGCCGACCACACGCATTCAATTCTCGAGATATGAACAACTGTAGAAGTCCATTGTTGTTGTCTTCCACGTGTTTCTGGAATTTTGATATAAACCAATCATCACTCGCTCACTCACTCATGTATAAAACTAGGAGTGGCTTTACCACAGAATAGTAAAATACGCGTAAATATGTCAACCAAATAAGGTATGTGAACACTGTTATGCGATGAAGCTCATCAGTAGGATCTTTCTTCGTGTTATATTCCCAACGGGATAGTGTTTATTCAAATAAACGGTACTTGAATATGGCTGAATCTTGCCATCGCCCACAGCTGATTCTTTCTATACATAAACTTTGAAAATATCAAATCATATTTACATATTACTGTTGTGTGAAATGGGATTGTGACAATTCCTTCCCTTATTCTTTGTCATCAAGACAATCAGCCACTTTCAAGATGTTCTCAACATTCTTTGAGGGTTCGTTTTTGTGTAATTTACGACTGTAATAAATAATCGACCCGAGATCTACTGCCACTCCGGCAGCGGCAAGAACCACACCCCCGACCTTGACGCCGGACGCTGCAACCTTTCCGGCGGTGGCAGCCCTCCCAGCAGCGGAAGTGACTTCAGTTCCTGCTTCAGTTGCCGTTCCTACAGACTTTCCGGCACTAGCAACTCTGGAAGACATCTCGGCACCAGCTGCAATTCCCCGTACAACATCAACAGCACGTTTCGTTGCCTTGCTAATTCTAACGGCCTTGATTACAGAGTCAACGACGACGTCGATTGATTGGAAAACTGTTTTTCCCTTGCCTACAAGAGCCAGCGGAAATGACTTTTTATTAGCGTTTCTGATCATTCCCATGATATCCTTCTTCGTGTCCATGTTGATAAAGTTACTCTAGCAGAATAATCCTCTCTGGTTCTTGTAATGTTTTTATTAATTTATTCAATTTTGTGTTTATATCTTCTGACATTTCCGCATAATCATGAAGCTTTTGCGATAAATGTTTTTCTGCGTTCTTGGTGATGCGATAGTTAACAATCATGGTCGATATACCCGACACGGCACCCCCTCCCCCAACCACGCCCCCTGCTATGGTCAGGCCCAATGAGACTCCAGCAGTGACGGGTGCCAGAGCCAAGCCTGCGATTGCAAGACCTCCGCCAACGAGACCCACATTTGAGGAAGTGAGTTTTGCGATGTCAACTTTTCTCTGTTTAGACTTGAGGCTTTCAGCAAAGTCACGTAGTTCCGTAGCCAGTTCCTTCTGTAGTTTGGAACAGGAATTAACTTCGGAAGAAAAGGAAGCGATATCCATCTCAGCCATTTTGAAAACTGTGAAGTAAAAGAGTACGACATGTATTACGTATGCAGACCATGGTTACAACTGATCACACGTCGCGTTCTCGCGAGTACCCCTGGAGCCATTTATTATAGCACAAAAGATCTTAACAGCGCGTTTTTAGACACTGTTTAACTATCATTTCATAGTTGGGATATTATGGCAATTCATTAGCTTACCAAGATTCTACGTTTCCGAAACTTTCGACTTCTTGGCCGAACCGACTGAAGGGAGGATTGTGAAACTTTATGAGGATTTCTAGCGTTATAATTGGACACAGATTTTGCCACATTTCGTTAAGAAAATACGTATTTGTTTCCTCAATAGAAAAACAAAAGTCGAGTCGAATCATGAAAATCTTTGAGAATTGTCTTCTCAGAAAGCACATTTATAGAAACACAATGGGATATAGAAATTCATGCCATGGCCAGTGATAACGAATACACTTTTTAACAAGTGGGTTAAACCTCCGAAACAACAAGGCCCACAGAGCTGAAACGTTATGTGATTTATTTGCTGTTTAACGCCGCACTTAGCAATATTCCAGTTATGTGACAGCGGTCTGTAAATAATCGAGTCTGGACCAGGCAATCCAGTCATTTATATCTTTGGCATCGAACTACGAAATTAGGATACGATGACATGCATCAACCACGTCAGCGAGACTTATCTCATGTTATCCGGAAATGGAAGTCACTATCTAGTGCCTTGGGCAATATTCTGACACCGGAAGGCCATGAATGGATCTTACTTACAATAAGGGATTCTGTAGGTCAGTGGCACATAAGTAACTAGGTGTTATACATTAATATGTTATTTGCATAAACAGACGACGCAACACAGCTGCCTGGCAAAGGAAAGCATACAATTGAAAATTGGATTGAACGAAGACATTACAAACGTAATCAAAAGTTTTTTTGTCTGAAAACAGTCGCCGCAATACTGTCAGCATATGATCCATAAAAAAGCTACGATACCTGTATTAAATACATCACCATCGAATAGACATGTCTTGTCTTGTTTGTTTTATTTTCAGCCACAATCAAACATGGTGTATACTTCCTTTGCGCGTCAGTTTAGAACTTTTTGAGATGTTCGTCTGTGTGTTTGTTTGTTTGTTGTTTGACGCCGCACTTAGCAATATTCCAGCTAAATTGACGGCGGTCTGTAAATAATCCAATCTGGATCAGACGATCCAGTGATTAACATTATGAGCATCGATCCACATAACTGGGATACGATGACATGCATCAACCAAGTCAGCGAGCCTGACCACCCGATCCCGTTAGTCGCCTTTTACGGCAAGCATGGGTTGCTGAAGACACACTCAACCCCGGATCTTCACGGGTCAAATAATGAGATGATATTGTTATATATGTATATTTTACCATCACACATTACAACTGTATATTTTTATCGTCTTTATTCATTTAATTTATATTTATTTAAATCCATATCCAACCGAATCTCTTACATGTTTCTTTAGTTGTTTAACTGTAGGGCTCTGCCAGCATTGTCACTGTGACCCTAGTGCATGTTGTTCAGTTACAATATAACGGGACGCGGATTTACGTAGTGGTACACAAGGAAGTAGATTGTTCGTGCATGAACTGTACTTTCCGTATCTAAATATAAGCGTTGTCTTCGAACGTCCTCATGCATACTAAGCCATTGCTTTTGACCTAGAAATAAGACATGAACATCCAGGAAGAGTGTTAACATTATATATCTTGAGTTGATGCTCAGATGTCGCTTACATGACAGATAATAAAATGCTATGAAGTAAAAGACATATATAACAAATCTCGGTAATAGACCATTAGGCTTCACTATATAATATCCGAATCATGAAATGAAGAGATTAACCACTGTTATCTTTACGATTGATGTTTGAAAATGATATTTTACATTAAAAGTTCTTGTGGTTTATCTGTAAAGTGAATTTGTAAGGCAACTTAGGTTTCAACATATCTACCTGTGATGTACCTGTGGCGTGCCTGTTGCGTCCCTGTGATGTGCGCCGTGTTGTCGGTGTGTCGGGTGAGGCCGCTCGCGTTACTCCAGCTGCACAAGGCGGATGAATGTAAGTGTTCAAATGTTGAGCATTTCAGTGATTCGCTTATCATGGTCCGCATTGACCTGTGTGTACATAACACTGAATAGCATGGTGTGTCGTAGTTGTGTTTGTGTGCGGGATGAAAGCTCTGATACAAATATTGACTTACAATATCCCTCAAAATAAACAAACACGACGTGTTTATCTATAGAGAGAGAAGGTATTTTGCAGTACAATGAAGAATAGAATTTCATCAATTTAAGAGAACTTCGGATTTCTGCTTATTGTTTGCTGTCTGTTTTTTGCGCACATGCACACGCACGCACACATGCACACACACACACGCACGCACACGCACACACATACGCACGCACGCACACGCACGCACGCGCGCACGCACACGCACACACACACACACACACACACACACACAGAGTATACACCCCTGCGATCTTTACACAAGGGAAGTGAACTCTTTCGTCAAAAAATTTGTTGGCATGACTGGTTAGAACTCGAGACATACAGGAAAATGCTACACAGATACGACAGTAACGATGTTTACAAACTTATGCTGTAGTCCTACTGTTTTATTGATAAATTTAAATCACGAGCGTCTACTGTTGATAGTGGGTGCCTTATTTAGGATATAGGGTCTCTTCTTTGCAGACCCGTGAAGATTCCGGGATAGAATTGGTCTTCAGCAACCCATACTTGCTGTAAAAGTCGACTATGCTTGTCGTAAAAGGCGACTAACGGGATCGGGTGGTCCTGGTTGATACATGTCATCGATCTCAATTGCGTGGATCGATGCTCATGATGTCAATCACTGGATTGTCTGGTCCAGACTCGATTATTTTACAGACCGCCTTTATATAGCTGGAATATTGCTGAGTGCGGCGTTAAACAACAAACAAACAAACAAACAAAAGAGATACACATGCAGCATTGCTGGCTGGGACTGAAAACACAGTGGTTCAGTTGTCACCACTGGCCCTTTTCGACTATTTTACGGGTGCTTCAAACAAATATATGTTCTTGTTTACATCATGTTTTTTCTCATTTCTTGTTTGGACACAATGATACACTCTGGCCAAAACTACTCCCAGGTGAAAATCGTTAATGCTTGCTGTAAATATTTCCTGACCGTTTGAACCGACCTCGAAATACTAACGTCAAGAGAATTCTAGTTTGTGAAAATGATATTTCTATATGCAACGGAGTTATTTCCCTTAGACCAGCATCTCATCCCATGACCCTCACAATCTTGGTCACAATTGTGGGTTGTACGTGTCATCTGAAGCAGCCCAGGTGTTGTGTAGCGAGGCCGAATGAAGTAATTAATAATAAGGATTTTGAGGAAACTACAGGGTCAGAAATATGTCTTTTAAATTTTTATAATTTATTTTTTTAATAATTTATAGGTACATATTTTTCTTGACGCCGCTTATGCAGTGGACGATAGAGTGAACTCTCTCTGTCTGTATGTCAAGTTTGGTGGAGAAATGTTGTACCGTTTTCAAGATCTACTCTGAAAATGAACACTACCGTCATTTTCAGTCTAAGTCATAGTGGTTGCCATGGGAAAATAATTTGTTCAACAATCCCAAACTATCAAAGGGCACCAGTTCACCACTAGACCTGTCATTGTGCCAAATGTGGTTAAGCTATCTCTCATGTTTGTTTAGTTTTGCTCCGAAAACGTAGCTTGGATTCCACATTCATTAAACTTGCACCAAGTGAAACCTCGTTAATCCAGCCTTCTCCTAGGCGAATATAAATGACAACGTATGCATCTACACAAAACAATTCGTAAATCGGGGTCAGTAATTGGGTTACACTTAAATGGTACACGGTTGGTATTTGATTTATGTTTGAATCCTTATCAATTTGAAATCACATTTTTGACGAGATATTTATGATCTTTGAGGCTGTAAATGGGCTTACGTATCAGTCGATAATCACTACTGTAGAATACTGATGGTTTATTTAGCAATCACTACACTGCAGTACAACACTGTTCAGTCAGCGATCACTACTCTACAGTACAACACTGTTCAGTCAGCAATCACTAAACTACAGTGCAACACTGTTCAGTCAGCAATCACTACACTACAGTACAACACTGTTTAGTCAGCAATCACTACACTACAGTACAACACTGTTCAGTCAGCAATCACTACACTACAGTACAACACTGTTTAGTCAGCAATCACTACACTACAGTGCAACACTGTTCAGTCAGCAATCACTACACTACAGTACAACACTGTTCAGTCAGCAATCACTACACTACAGTACAACACTGTTCAGTCAGCAATCACTACACTACAGTGCAACACTGTTCAGTCAGCAATCACTACACTACAGTACAACACTGTTTAGTTAGCAATCACTACACTACAGTACAACACTGTTCAGTCAGCAATTACTACACTACAGTACAACACTGTTCAGTCAGCAATTACTACACTATAGTCCAACACTGTTCAGTCAGCACTCACTACAACAGAGTGCAACACTTTTCAGTCAGCAAGCACTACACTACAGTACAACACTGTTCTGTCAGCAATCACTACAGTACAACACTGTTCAGTCAGCAAGCCCTACACTACAGTACAACACTGTTTAGTCAGCAATCACTACACTACAGTACAACACTGTTCAGTCAGCAAGCACTACACTACAGTACAACACTGTTCAGTCAGCAATTACTTCACTACAGTACAACACTGTTCAGTCAGCAATTACAACACTACAGTACAACATTGTTCAGTCAGCAAGCACTACACTACAGTACAACACTGTTCAGTCAGCAATTACTACACTACAGTACAACACTGTACAGTCAGCAATCACTACAATACAGTGCAACACTGTTCAATCAGCAATTACTACACTACAGTACAACACTGTTCAGTCAGCACTCACTACAATAGAGTGCAACGCTGTTAAGTCAGCAATCACTACACTACAGTACAACACTGTTCAGTCAGCAATCACTACACTACAGTACAAAATTGTTCAGTCAGCACTCACTACAATAGAGTGCAACACTTTTCAGTCAGCAAGCACTACACTACAGTACAACACTGTTCTGTCAGCAATCACTACAGTACAACACTGTTCAGTCAGCAAGCCCTACACTACAGTACAACACTGTTTAGTCAGCAATCACTACACTACAGTACAACACTGTTCAGTCAGCAAGCACTACACTACAGTACAACACTGTTCAGTCAGCAATTACTGCACTACAGTACAACACTGTTCAGTCAGCAATTACAACACTACAGTACAACATTGTTCAGTCAGCAAGCACTACACTACAGTACAACACTGTTCAGTCAGCAATTACTACACTACAGTACAACATTGTACAGTCAGCAATCACTACAATACAGTGCAACACTGTTCAATCAGCAATTACTACACTACAGTACAACACTGTTCAGTCAGCACTCACTACAATAGAGTGCAACGCTGTTAAGTCAGCAATCACTACACTACAGTACAACACTGTTCAGTCAGCAATCACTACACTACAGTACAAAATTGTTCAGTCAGCACTCACTACAATAGAGTGCAACGCTGTTCAGTCAGCAATCACTACACGACACTACAGTACAACACTGTTCAGTCAGCACTCACTACAATAGAGTGCAACGCTGTTCAGTCAGCAATCACTACACGACACTACAGTACAACACTGTTCAGTCAACACTCACTACAATAGAGTGCAACGCTGTTCAGTCAGCAATCACTACACGACACTACAGTACAACACTGTTCAGTCAGCACCAACTACTCTACGTACAACACTGTTCAGTCAGCACCAACTACACTACAGTACAACACTGTTCAGTCAGCACCAACTACACTACAGTACAACACTGTTCAGTCAGCACCAACTACACTACAGTACAACACTGTTCAGTCAGCACTCACTACAATAGAGTGCAACGCTGTTCAGTCAGCAATCACTACACGACACTACAGTACAACACTGTTCAGTCAACACTCACTACAATAGAGTGCAACGCTGTTCAGTCAGCAATCACTACACGACACTACAGTACAACACTGTTCAGTCAGCACCAACTACACTACAGTACAACACTGTTCAGTCAGCACCAACTACACTACAGTACAACACTCTTCAGTCAACACTCACTACAATAGAGTGCAACACTCTTCAGTCAGCAATCACTACACGACACTACAGTACAACGCTGTTCAGTCAGCAAGCACTACGCTACAGTACAACACTGTTCAGTCAGCACCAACTACACTACAGTACAACACTCTTCAGTCAGCACCAACTACACTACAGTACAACACTGTTTAGTCAGCAATCACTACACTACAGTACAACGCTGTTCAGTCAGCAAGCACTACGCTACAGTACAACACTGTTCAATCAGCACCAACTACACTACAGTACAACACTGTTCAGTCAGCAATCACTAAACTACAGTACAACACTCTTCAGTCAGCACCAACTACACTACAGTACAACACTGTTCAGTCAGCACCAACTACACTACAGTACAACACTCTTCAGTCAGCACCAACTACACTACAGTACAACACTGTTCAGTCAGCAATCACTACACTACAGTACAACACTGTTCAGTCAGCAATCACTACACTACAGTACAACACTGTTCAGTCAGCACCAACTACACTACAGTACAACACTCTTCAGTCAGCACCAACTACACTACAGTACAACACTGTTCAGTCAGCAATCACTACACTACAGTACAACACTGTTCAGTCAGCAATCACTACACTACAGTACAACACTGTTCAGTCAGCACCAACTACACTACAGTATAACACTGTTCAGTCAGCACCAACTACACTACAGTATAACACTGTTCAGTCAGCACCAACTACACTACACTATATGCACTTGTGGGCTCCATCATTGTGGAAAACGTTTAACACCGGCATCACTTCGGGTTTTCCTCCCAAATTAAGATGGTACACCGTGATATAACTGAAACTAATCAGCGTTAAAACCACCCCACTCACTCACTGAAACTTGTAAACTCTATATGTCAGTCGAAAATAGAAAAAATGTTGTTGATTCTGAATTTTTTACAATATTTACCATATTTTTGGTTACACTCGTGTCAGGTGCAGCAAAGGAATACTCAGGTACAGTGTTAGCCTTCGATTTCGTTTTCCTGTCTCTATCAACCACAACGTGCCTTAAGCACAACATACAGCTGATCGTGTACACATGTACCATACATTCACATTAATGTAGGTAACATTTTGTGGGGTTTCTACCAGATGACCATCTTTCCCAGTAGTTTATATCTTTGACTTGTGTTTGTTTGTTTATTTGTTTGTTGTTTAACGCCGCACTCAGCCATATTCCAGCTATATGACGACGGTCTGTAAATAATCGAGTATGGACCACACAATCCAGTGATTGACATGATGGGCAAAGATCCACGCATTTGGGACCGATGACATGCATCAATTAAGTCAGCGAGCCTGACCACCCGATCCCGTTAGCCGCCTCTTACAACAAGCATAGTCGCTTTTCACGGCAAGCATGGGTTGCTGAAGACCTGTTCTACCCCGAATCTTCACGGGTCGACTTGTGTATAAACATGAAGTAAATCTACCCATACCCCAAAACAAAAGTATTAGTGTATCTTATTAAACATCGAAGAAAATTGCATGCTCTTGAATATAGCAATGTAATCAAATGTATGTACACTGTATGTATACTGTATGATTCCAACTTACAATAGGTTTGGATTGATTTTTTAAATGTTGAAATAATATATTAGATTTAACAGTCCCGATGGTTTTTAAGTTCTCAAATATTCCCGAAAATATGTTTTGCTTTACGCTGCTGTTTATACAGAATGGACAGACCATGAAAAAAAGCTGGTGAAAGAGAGGCCATAATATTAACTTGTAACTTCATCTAAAGGATTCCCTTTGCAAAGCCATTTCTCTATTGCTTTGCTGGATCATAGACTCACGCTAACCAAGCGACCCGTTTTACCAGCACTCATCGAGGAAGTTTTTTGGCCACAGATCCCCAACATTACACATACACGTACTGAAAGGGGGGTACTGTGTTTATACCGGATTTATATCTATTAATAAAACAAATAGAAGAATAATGTCTATTTATTCAAAATAATTCTTAACATGTGTATTTGGAATGACCAGTGAAAAAGATAACAAGGATATCCTGTTCCTGAGGATCGTTTATCATTTTCCGACCAGTTGGCGCACGGATACATCGGTGAAATGTCGAGTAACTGTAAACTGTTAGCAATGAGTAATTCGGTTAGGATCTGTTCAGAGACCGCTCATCATACTCCTATTGGATGTATAATCGCTGATAATATTATAACCTGGTTAATCAAACCGGAGCAACCTTGCCATTTAGATAATGTTCTCTAAACTCACGGGACTGCACTGTATGATATTGTGTTATGAATCTTTAAATTCTACATAGTTTTGTTCGTTTGAAAGTGGAGAACAAGACAGCGCTTTAAATACAGCATGTCGTACGTTTTGACAAGTGTGGATGGTAGAGCCGGTATTGTGTTAACAATTACCACCACCCACATCTGTTTGTAATGTGTTTGGGTTTTTCTATTGTTTCCAGTGATGTGTAAATGCTGGATGTTGCCCGACACCCACAACAAAACCTGGTTAATGAATGCGGGGTATGTAGGACGATCACACATACTTAATGATGTAATCGACTATTTGATAAAAAATAGTTCCAGTCGGTGTGCAAACATATGAGTCAGTCATTATTCACGTCAAGAGAAATGCGGGATGCTTACAGGTTTTTTTTGGTGTCACATTAAACGCAAGAAGTAGCTTTGGAACACTTAGCAATTGGAACGTTTTCCAATGTTCGTGCACACGTCATTACGGTATCCAGCCTGAACGCCGAGAATGTCGCTACATCTGTGCGATGCCTCCATGATTCTAAGCGTAATCAGTTTCTATAAAACGCTCTTGATTTGACGCCCGGAAGGTTGATGTTGCTTTCTTGTGTAATTATTATGTGTTTATTACACTTTCAGGGTGAAAGACATATTTGTAGTCAGAAAGAACTATTTCAAGTTTCACGCCATTTGTGTTTCAATCCACGGTACGTTTCAGTCCACGTCATGTATGTTTCAGTTAACGTCATGTATGTTTCAGTCCACGTCATATATGTTTCAGTCCACGTCTTGTATGTTTCAGGCTACGTCATGTTTGTTTCAGTCTACGTCAAGTACGTTTCAGTTAATGCCATGTATGTTTCAGTCCACATCATTTATGTCAACGTCATGCATGTTTCACGACATGTCATGTATGTTTCAGTCAACGTCATGAATCTTTCAATTAATGCCATGTATGTTTCAGTCCACATCATTTATGTTTCACTACATGCCATGTATGTTTCAGTCAAGGTTTAGTGTTTTGGTTCACGTCATGAATGTTTCACTACATGCCATGTATTTTTCAGTCTCCGTCATGTATGTTTCAGTCTCCGTCATGTTTGTTTCAGTCCACGTCATGTATGTTTCAGTCTCCGTCATGTATGTTTTTGTCTACGTGATGTATGTTTCAGTCAACATCATGTTTGTTTCAGTCCACGACATATATGTTTCAGTCTCCGTCATGTATGTTAGAGTCAACGTCATGTTTGTTTCTGTCCATGCCACGTATGGTTTAGTCCACGTCATACGTTGTATTTCCACGTCATGTATGTTTCACTAAATGCCATGTATGTTTCAGTTAACGTCATGTATGTTTCAGTCTCCGTCATGTATGTTTCAGTCAACGTCATGTTTGTTTTAGTCCATGCCACATATGTTTCAGTCCACGTCATACGTTTTGGTCCACGTCATGTATGTTTCACTAAATACCATGTATGTTTCAGTTAACGTCATGTATGTTTCAGTCTCCGTCAAGTATGTTTCAGTCAACGTCATGTTTGTTTCAGTCCACGTCATGTATGTTTCAGTCAACAATATGTTTGTTTCAGTCTACGTCATGTTTCTTTCAGTCTGCATCATGAATGTTTCAGTCTACGTCATGCGTTTCAGTCCATGTCATGTGTGTTTCAGTCCATGTCATGTATGTTTCAGTCTCCGTCATATATGTTTCAGTCTACGTCATGTATTTTTCAGTCTATATCATGTTTGTTTCAGTCCACGACATGTATGTTTCAGTCTCTGTCATGTATGTTTAGTCAACGTCATGTTTGTTTCAGTCCATGCCACATATGTTTCAGTCCACGTGAAACTTTTTGGTCCACGTCATGTATGTTTCACTAAATGCCATGTATGTTACAGTTGTTTTTAAGTCTACGTCATGTATGTTTCAGTCAACGTCATGTTTGTTTCAGTCCACGTCATGTATGTTTCAGTCAACAATATGTTTGTTTCAGTCTACGTCATGTTTCTTTCAGTCTGCATCATGAATGTTTCAGTCTACGTCATGCGTTTCAGTCCATGTCATGTGTGTTTCAGTCCATGTCATGTATGTTTCAGTCTCCGTCATGTATGTTTCAGTCTACGTCATGTATTTTTCAGTCTATATCATGTTTGTTTCAGTCCACGACATGTATGTTTCAGTCTCTGTCATGTATGTTTAGTCAACGTCATGTTTGTTTCAGTCCATGCCACATATGTTTCAGTCCACGTGAAACATTTTGGTCCACGTCATATATGTTTCACTAAATGCCATGTATGTTACAGTTAACGTCATGTTTGTTTTTAAGTCTACGTCATGTTTGTTTCAGTCCACGTCATGTATGTTTCAGTCTACGTCATGCGTTTCAGTCCACGTCATGTATGTTTCAGTTCACATCATGTATGTTTCAGTCCACGACATGTATGTTTCAGTCTCCGTCATGTATGTTTCAGTCAACGTCATGTTTGTTTCAGTCCATGCCACATATGTTTCAGTCTCCGTCATGTATGTTTTTGTCTACGTCATGTATGTTTCAGTCAACATCATGTTTGTTTCAATCCACGACATATATGTTTCAGTCTCCGTCATGTATGTTAGAGTCAACGTCATGTTTGTTTCTGTCCATGCCACGTATGGTTTAGTCCACGTCATACGTTGTATTTCCACGTCATGTATGTTTCACTAAATGCCATGTATGTTTCAGTTAACGTCATGTATGTTTCAGTCTCCGTCATGTATGTTTCAGTCAACGTCATGTTTGTTTTAGTCCATGCCACATATGTTTCAGTCCACGTCATACGTTTTGGTCCACGTCATGTATGTTTCACTAAATACCATGTATGTTTCAGTTAACGTCATGTATGTTTCAGTCTCTGTCAAGTATGTTTCAGTCAACGTCATGTTTGTTTCAGTCCACGTCATGTATGTTTCAGTCAACAATATGTTTGTTTCAGTCTACGTCATGTTTCTTTCAGTCTGCATCATGAATGTTTCAGTCTACGTCATGCGTTTCAGTCCATGTCATGTGTGTTTCAGTCCATGTCATGTATGTTTCAGTCTCCGTCATGTATGTTTCAGTCTACGTCATGTATTTTTCAGTCTATGTCATGTTTGTTTCAGTCCAGACATGTATGTTTCAGTCTCTGTCATGTATGTTTAGTCAACGTCATGTTTGTTTCAGTCCATGCCACATATGTTTCAGTCCACGTGAAACGTTTTGGTCCACGTCATGTATGTTTCACTAAATGTCATGTATGTTTCAGTTAACGTCATGTTTGTTTTTAAGTCTACGTCATGCGTTTCAGTCCACGTCATGTTTGTTTCAGTCTTCGTCATGTTTGTTTCAGTCGACGTCATTTATGTTTCAGTCCACGTCATGTATGTTTCTGTCAACGTCATGTATGTTTCAGTCCATGTTATGTTTGTTTCAGTCTCCGTCATGTATGTTTCAGTCAACATCATGTTTGTTTCAGTCCACGACTTGTATGTTTCAGTCTCCGTCATGTATGTTTCAGTCAACATCATGTTTGTTTCAGTCCATGCCACGTATGTTTTAGTCCACGTCATACGTTTTGGTCCACGTCATGTATGTTTCACTAAATGTCATGTATGTTTCAGTTAACGTCATGTATGTTTCAGTCTACGTCATGTATGTTTCAGTCTACGTCATGTATGTTTCAGTCTATGTCATGTATGTTTCAGTCTCCGTCATGTATGTTTTTGTCTACGTCATGTATGTTTCAGTCTATGTCATGTTTGTTTCAGTCCACGACATGAGTGTGTGTCTCTATCTACACCAGTGAAAGTCTCGTTCTACATAAGAGTGTCTATCTAAACCAGTGTGTTTCTATCTACATCAGCGTGTCTCTATCTACATCATTGCGTGTCTCTATCCACATCATTGTGTATCTCTATCTACATCAGTGTGGGTCTCTTTCTACATCAGGGTGCGTCTATCTACATCAGTGTGTGTCTGTCTACATCAGAGTGTCTCTATCCACATCAGAGTTTATCTAATAACATCAGTGGGTGTGTCTATCCACATCAGTATATGTCTCTATCTACATCAGTGTGTGTCTCTATCCACATCAGTGTGGGTCTCTATCTACATCAGTGTGTGTCTCTATCTACATCAGTGTGTGTCTCTATCTACATCGGTGTGTATCTCTATCCACATCAGTGTGTGTCTCTATCTACATCAGTGTGTGTCTCTATCTACATTAGTGTGTGTCTCTATCCACATCAGTGTGGGTCTCTATCTACATCAGTGTGTGTCTCTATCCACATCAGTGTGTGTCTCTTTCTACATCAGGGTGTGTCTATCTACACCAGAGTGTCTCTATTTACATCAGTGTGTCTCTATCTACACCAGTGAAAGTATCTTTCTACATTAGAGTGTCTATCTAAACCAGTGTGTTTCTGTCTACATCAGCGTGTCTCTATCTGCATCAGTGTGTTTCTATCTACATCAGTGTTTCTCTATCTACGTCAGTGTATGTCTCTATCTACATCAGTGTTTCTCTATCTACATCAGTGTATGTCTCTATCTAAATAACTGTGTGTCTCTATCTACATCAGAGTTTGTCTCTATCTGTATCAGTATGTCTCAAAATGCATCGTTGCATCTATCGTAATAGCCTGAATCAGTTTTTGTGTGTATTTTAACCAATATGTATATCTGTCCAAAATATATTTCTAGTGAACACCACTGTGCATTTCAGTTCACACGATGGTGTTTCATTTGTGATCAGAGGGCGGTCGTGTAGCCTAGTTGACCCGGGTTCGATGTCCGACATGGGTAAAATGTGCGAAGCTCATCTGTGGTGTCCCTCGCCGTGATATTGCTGGAATGTTGCTAAAAGCGGCGTAAAACCATACTCACTCCACTCATTTGTGATCAGACTAAATAACCTCGCCTCAAGCATCATTCACATTTCAGATAATCATCATTGACAAATATTGTACACTTTACATGTTTTTTTCATTAAAGTCTTCAATGACAACCACACGAGACCATATACATAGGGCAAGCATCCACAAGCCGGAGACCGGTTTTCACGCTCAACGCGAGTAATAAGTGTAAACATAGTTACATGGTTTCATTTGGGTCATTCAAAGACATGTCAAATTCAATGATTCACATGTCATGACTGGCAGCACTAACGTCAGATCAAGTATAACTGCGGACAATATAGACAATGAAATTGGATGACACACCAAAGAGTTAAGTCATACTCTACACGAAGAAGACAACTTGAAAACCTTGAAAGCCATTTGGTTGATGTATGTCGAGAATACGCTATAGTTCATCAACACCACAAAGGGAGATAGCTATAGTTTCAATCACTGTAAAAGTATACAGAGACAGACGACGTGCATTATAGGAATTGCTAGTCTTGAAGGTTCTCATTGTATTGGGGTATTAGTGTAAAATACACCGTTAAAAATGTACTGCCTATCCACACGCGAAGGTATAGGAACGTCTGGATACATTTTTGACGTGGAAACAAGGTAGACCATTTGAAATGCATAATATATGCTCCCTTAAGTCCCTTGCGCAAAGCAAGGACAGGAAGGTAGCCTTGTGGTAAAAGCGTTCGTTCATCACATCGAAGGTCCGGTTTGGATTCCCCACATGATATGTGAAGCCCATTGCTGGTGTCTCCCTCCGTGCTATCGCCGGAGTATTGCTCAAAGCGGCTTAAAACTTTACTCGCTCCACAGGACTATCTGTGGGCGTCTTCCATACCTGACTTGCGATAGCTGCTTGCTGCGATCGTTTTGTTGAACAGGGAATAGTAATAATGACGGTTTTGTATCCTGGAGCACTTTCTATCATACACAAAACGTCCTGGTGTGATTCATGGTAACTCTTAGTTATCTTATGTAAACATCGATTTTGTCACTGTGAAGCCAAATTCAGACATTGAGCAATGCCCTACAGTATGTAATAAAAAAGACGAAAGACTTTTCTTATCCTACTTGCTGTACACAGTTTGCTGTTAGGTTTGGTTTTGATTTGTACACGGACTGTTTACTTAAATAACATAACATAGTTCCACAAGACATGAACGCGTTTTTTTTTTTGTTAAATAATTAAATAATCTTTATATGATCTTTTTACGTGTTTTGATTTAAGGAATAGAATTTACGGATTTCAACTTCTTTATTATAATATACTTCTTCATAATAAAGAAGTTGACATCCATACATTTTCTCTTCCTGGTGTGTATCACTTTCAAAGACGTGTTTTTATTTGTTTTCTTTCCGATGAACGACATTTATACTCAAACGCAGTACTCAAACAAAATAACTAACTAAAAAGATGTAAGGTTATGAAAAAATCTCTCCTGAGGCTCAGAGGAAATGGAAATAGACTTACATCCTTACTGTCATATGTTAGGTAATATCGCGTGTTTGGTCTTCCATCCATTTATGAAATATTAAAATACTTCAAGAAATTAAAGAAATGTTTCAGGCTTTGAAAGCAAGGAATGTTATATTCCCTGTACACTGACTGCAATAAAGAAATCCGAAGAAAACAAAATCTCAGTTTTTGAAAATTACATTCTTGAGAAATGGATTAAAGTAAATTGCCATTCAGTTGACCTTAGGGAAGTGTGTTCTTGAAGAACAATATAACATCAGTCGATAACCATTTGTCCCAGGTTGTGCAGTCAAATTGTTTAGCGTTTAATTATGAATCATGCTTAATTTACAGCTTGTTGTCTACAGCGATATGTGAGGTACCAGGGGGCAATATTGTGTAAATGACACGTCTTATTTTGAAAGCTTTTTGACTCGCCATCATGCATACATTTCCAGAGAAATTAGTCAATAACTGAGCACCCACTACGTTTCAATATAAAGCCATTTGTAAATCATTACTGACATTGTAGGATATAAGATTTTATCACATTAACACTAACAGTAACGAAATCAATAGTGTACCTTGTAGTAACCCTTGCTAAAGATATTTTTCAGATGGTTTTCTGAGATTTACAATAAAACGTGCTCATTATGGAGAAGGTGCCTGTTATCGAGATCTCAAAACACATCGGCGATAACGCTGTCTCGTTACAAAGAGGGTATACAATTCATAAGAAATCTATTTGTTTGCACAAAACTTGGGTAAGGGTTAATGAATTAATTTTTCACGAGATCACTACTGTCGTTTGTTGCAGAATGCTCCCCAGCTTTCTGCTTTGGTCAGAAAGTCACGAACGCTGGATTCTGTGCCTCGTTAAAATCAAAGCAACGTTATAGTATTGTAGGCAACACCCGATACACCTGGACGGTTCTCACGGGGTTAAAAAGCCTTCTGATCAACCACACAGGGCATTTAAAAAGTATTTTAAGAAACATCACGAGTGTTAAACGATGGCGAAATATTAGAATTATAGGGATATCGAATATGCTTGAGAGAAGTTCAAATCTATTAACAAATATTTTTATTTTAATTAAAACTTCTCCTCTTGTCCAAGCAGTTCCACAAACACCAGTCAACCTTGTCGAGGTTCTAACGTTTGTCGACAGTAAGATGTCGAGAAAAAACTTCAATTCTTCGCTTTTGATTTTGTTTTAATTGCACGTGTAACAATTGCCTGTTTTGATTTGACTATTGATCAAAGCGGTTTAGAAGAAATGTCATTTGTAATAGCAACGTTGACTTAATACCCAAATTATAAGGGAAACACTTGATATTTGATGAAACACGTCTGTAACTTAACCTTAAAGAAGAGAAATTTCAGAGAATTAAAACCGCTCATTGATTAGAAACTACAGGCCTGCCTTTGTTTTGACTGTATATACATTAAATATTGAAAATACTCAATGTGTAAAATATAATAAGAATCAGTTTTTCATACAAAATATATTTAGAACATAAAGTAAAGATAGTTATAGCAGTGAGTGAGTTTGGTTTTACGCCGCTTTCAGCAATATTCTAGCATTATCACGGCGGGGGACACCACAAATGGGCTTCACACATTGTACCCATGTCGGGAATCGAACCCGGGTCCACGGCGTGACGAGCGAACGCTTTAACCACTAGGCTACCCGACCGCCCCCTTGATGAAATGAAGGTTTGGAGGTCACAAAGTATGGATGTTGAGGAAAGATATATCTGTGAGTTGCGATACCCTGTGAGCCAACTCTCAGTTCGATTTCTGAAATATATATTTCTTTCTATTCAATAATATGAGTGAATCGCCAACTGCGTATCCTGACAACTAGGGGACGCAACTTATGTTTTCAGAAACTTATTTACCTGCTTATGCTTGTGAGTTATTCTATATACGTGTGTGTATACGTTTTTTTCTGTATGGTATGTATATTCTTATCACTCATAATGAGCGAAATTTTACGCTGCTGTCAGGAATTATATCCCATCTATACTACACAAAAGAAGCTAAAGAACACTCGATTCTGTCAATCTTACTTAAGTCATATGAAAGAATCTGGTGTTTCTTTAACTTCTTTTGAGTAGTATACACCATTGTAGTCTGTGTATAATAAAGCCAGACACAATGTCAGCTTTAGCAAAGATCCATCTAGTGAGTATTGTTTTACGTCACCAATAGCAAACTTCCAGTATGAAAGTTGGAGTTCACTATGGAGAATCGAACATGGGTCTTAGGCGGGACGACTTGGGCGAACGTTTTACCCACCTGACCACCCCTCCCAACCCACCTCCTATTTACATAACGTGACGGTCTCCGGCAACCTATATGCTGATCGTGACAGGCGACCAAATTTGTTGGAGGAGGAGTTGTGGGGTGGGGTATGTGGTGTGTGTGTGGGATGGGGTGGGGTGGAGAGAATGTGTGCTTGGAGGGCGGGGGGGGGGGGGGGGGGGGGGGGGGTAGGGGGGGTGTCAGTGTGCTCGGTTTGATTGCGTGTCATCGGGGAGGATCGTTGTTCACAATATTATTCTCTGGGTTGTCTGGTCCAGACTCGATTATTCACAGGCTTGAATACTAAACCATAGACAAGCAAAACATAAAGTTACACAACACGAAGAATGACAGAAAAAAAAACGTTTGGGATCATGAATAATTTCCGGCATTTTTTGCAGTGAGCACATAATTTCATAAATATATCCCAAAAAATATTCATGATCCCTTACTTATTTTGTTCAGTATATTTCTATGACTAATGCTTGTCGTTAGCTTCTGCAGGTAAGTTGACTGCATCTAAAGCATGAACCAATCCAAGCGGAGTGGAGAAGATTTATATCATTTACGTTTATTATGATTTTGAAAGTCTCTGGTAATGCGTGGATTCATTTGTATGATTTCCGGCCTGTTCTAAGGAAATGGTAATTGAAGCATGATAAGTACTTTCTTTTCTTTCTAATGATTTGGATTAAACTCCAATGATGCAATTACATGCCCGTCAGTGCGGATATGAAAGTTATTTCAAGACCTGTCTCCTAGGTAACTGGTAAACAAACTGAAGCATTGTGATGAAATGCCAAAATTTTGAAACAGTTTCCGTTATTTCAAAGAACAGAATCACTAGTAATTAGTTTTCATGTCGGTATTTACGTTCATCTTGACGTGAAAGATATAGTACTTTGTGATGAACCATCCACGATTGGCAAATCGTTACCAAAAGAATCCTGTTCCAGGAGGCATTGTGCGGACTGGCCGAATATAATTTCCGAAATTTGAGATGGACACTGGACACGCCAGTCAACGTTCAAACCTCCTGCTCATTCTGCCCAGTGGTCAACGAAATATTCTTGACCACAGCATCCTCGTCTGGTTCCCGTGATGGTCACTCATCACGCTAGGTTAACGACGGAAAAACGATAGATCCGTGAGAAATATGTTTCGAAACGTCTCATTAAGTACTTGTTTGGAAGAGTTCTGGAATAAAGACAGTATTAGATATTACCTTTTGTCTCGAAAGATGGCGTTTCAATTAATGATGTGATGTTCGCTCGGATTCATTTGGCTCTCTCGGCGTAAAATCACAATATTGTTACACTATCGGCTTAATAGAAAACCCAATAGTCTCATTTCCTTGTAATTACGAGTTGCTTTGAAGTCAAGGATTTGCTATTTTGTCTTAAGGAACTGAAATGCCTCCAGCGATTCGGGTTGTGGCATCCTGTACTGAATATCAGAGCCGGTTCCTGATATTATTTTGTGACAATTAAATCCCAATTTCTCGGTCGATATGTTCTCATTTTTCCAATCTGACCAAATTGAGTTATTTTGTTGTTTCATCATAGGCATCATTTGGTTCGTATTCAAATTATTCATTCAGGTTGTTCTTGCGTGCTCAGATTAGTTGCATACGTCTATAAACTGCTGGGCAAAAGAAAGTATAAACTCATGCTTGATGGTGGCTGAAAAAGAAATGGTAACTCAAAGGTGATATGTTGGATACGGGTATCATAGATGTGTTTTGGACCTTAAGTTTGCAGTGTAAGTTTTTGGTCAAGTCCAGTTTTTAAGTGTATTCTTTCTCTTGTAAGGCATTTGTGTTCTTTAGGTATTATTTATGTCCATAACCCTTTTAATGAGTTTTATGTGATTATATTCTTATCATAAAGTTTGAAAATGTAGATGTGTATTGAAAGATAATAATCAAATGCGCATCAAACTTTACAGGGCGACTAAATATTAATGAAATTATTTCATTGTTAATTCAAAAAATGATTTACCCGTTAGCAATATTGAAATGTTAATGATGAAATGAATGTGATAAAAGTTTAAATTGTAAATAATTGATGATTTCTTCAGCTGCAATGACGCCGAAATCCATCAACGTCTACACCAATAAACACTTTACTTTGAATAGACTTTTACACTTGACTAACGCATTGACGGAACACGTGTATGTCTTCAACTTGACTTTATATGAAGAAACAAGACATATAAATATATTTTGGGAGCTTAGCTGTCTAAATATTTCCTGTAGCTGCACAACACTTGCACTTCTCCACGACCTCCGCAGATGTCTGGCCCCCGCGTTACCTGCTGTCCAATAAACCACATTACAACGCCTCCCTTGTCGCCATTTTGATAAGGAGGGATATAAATCAGCGATGTTTAAATTATCTTATCACACTTTGTCCCATTTGAATGCATTTTATATCTATTTCACAACAATTAAACAATATTACCAAATTATCTGCATGTAGTTCCGCACGTGCGGACTGATATCCCCATCCACCTGCGTTATCGGTCTTATCTTACAGTACGCGCAATCTCCTACTGCGCAGGCGCAACCGGATACGTGAACACACGAACTCGCTCCATCGGAATTGTTGTCAAAGGGATCTTATATTTCGGCTTTATCTTGCCAATTTTCTGCCCATGTTTTCTGAGCGCAATAATGAAATATATATGGGCAATAAATATGACTGTTCAAACAATTTACTTGCGAGGAATGCGACCTCTACACTGAATTGAGTCACTGCTTGTCAGGCTCCGTGCCACCTGTAGATGGATTCATCTGTGTTTACCCTTGCCTTAGAGGGAGGCAGGTGATTTACCGCTGAAGTTTCGCTTATCGCCCTTGGATTTTTTCGTGGAGAAAATTCGGATATAGATTATATAACCAACCGCATCGTTCTGTAGAGACCGCGTGTGTGGTTGCGTGGAAATGCATTTATTTCCTGATTAAAATTGTTGCATATATGTATTTTAATCCAAACATTTGTAAAGCTGTCACAGGTCAGTTATAGTACAGATGGACATACTCACTGACGGCTTCAAAAAGTATATTAATAAAATCTCATACCCCAGAGGACAATGGTCCGACATTCATCACTTTTTGAGATGTGTGTTGTTGAACGCCGTTCTCAGCAATCAGTGCCGTAGCCAGCCGCGGGTGTTGAAGGGGTGTGTGTGGGGGTGGGGGTGGAGGGGGGGGGGGGGGGGGGGGGTGAGGGGGATGTGTGTTATAGAAAACAGTTTTATTTGACCCTGTCAAAAAAAACTAGGGTCTCGGTAATATTGCAGCTATACAACGGCGATCTGTAAATAATCGAGTCGGCCCAGACAAGCCAGGGATTGGCATTATTTGTCATTTTTCAAAATAATAAAAGCAGCACAAACCCTTCCATGACAGCTTAAGAAATCCCTGCTTAAACCTGAGCCCTTTGTACGATTCCGACTATATCAAGAGCTTGTGTTTAAGAATCCCTTTTAAATATTGATGAAACCAGGTGTTCGCGAAAAGGTGTTGTGCGTTTACCTTACCTTACCTTGGCAAGTCAGATGTTCACGTGGAAAAGCACGGGAACACATTGTACAAGTCAAAATAGGTTATTGCATTCGACATCATTTTGATCACTGAGTCAATTTTTTAAATGTCCTTCACATGTTCACCATAAAACATTTTGAAAGGTTTTGAAAGGATAAAACGAAATAGACAGATCATCTGTTCTTCTGCAGTTTAGAAGCTACACACACTGGAAAGAAGCCTCCATTATTCATTCATGTTTCATGTATTCTTGGACGAAATGAGTCTAAGGTCCTTAATTGGGATCACGAAAAGACGAAAGAGAAGGGAAACGGAATATAAATTACCCCGGTAAAATGACATTTATTCTTACCCCCAGACTATTTTGTTTGTAGGCAAACAATCACTTTTACTTATCTCCACCCATACGCAAAACCAAACCCATCGGAGAAATTGTCAATTCCACATGCGGATTTTCAATATTCAATCAAAGCTTTCAAGCGGACGTTTCTCTATAATCAAAGTGTTCGCAACTTGCAATCAAAATCTAAATTGGCGGCCGTATTTATGAACTTTGAGACTGTAAAATCTTGATGTAACTGATTTAGACGTTAGAAGTCGTGACTTTGGTCCCGTATGGTCACGGCCATCTTTGTTAGACCGGTGAAAACAGTCTAATATTAATACCGTATAGGTATCAAATTGCACTTTGTCCTCTTGTTCGCTGGTACCATCAATTGACCGCGCCGATAGGGCCTTTCGCTGCTGTCAACGGATACTGTAATGAATTTCAATATTTTTCAATCAAACATTTCCTTACGCACGTTCGGAGGAAAGGAGACCGCTTCTTCGACAAGATGGTCTTAGTGGGTCGGTCAAGAAGCCAGCCATATTGACTGAACCTTTTATATGGAGGTCAAATGGGCAGAAATATAATCAGATTTCAATTTAAAGATCGGGAATTTGATTGTGCAGATCAGACAGCAATTCGTGTAGAAACGACCCCTTGATCCCGATCTTGTTATCATTGTGAACAGATCGTTGAGATAAACAAGCGTGCCTACAACTTCAGGTGTTGGTGTGTGCATGATTGTAGAATGCACGATGGTTGCATTGCATGTAAATGGGATTGAAAATTGACAAGTAATATTGAAATACATTTTCTTGGATTAGGCCATATGTAGTCTGTTTTATGTCTATATCTGTAAATATACAGTGAAACCCTGTTAATCTGGAACCCTCATCCCTGGGCGGTGACTCTTGGGAACGGCAATGTGTATAGCACCTAACAGCGATTGCCCGTTCACGCAACTTTCTGTACTATTATGAACACACAATGCCATTTAGAAAGTGGTCAAATGTAACAAATGTTATATTGGGGATAACACTTTCTTAGTGTAGTACAGATTCTGTTTTGGTTAAGTCCCATCCGGGATTCGAACCCTTACTGACAGAGTGATCGCCAGCACACCAAGTCAGAGATCTTACCCACTCAGCCTCCGAGGCTTCCACAAAAATGAAAGTTCGTTTCTGTAATTTTGCTGCCACAGGCTCCCCATTGTGCTGGGCGGCAACAGCACAAAATGAAACTCGCAACCGACTGACCGTTATGTCCACAAACGAGTGATGACTGTCGTCATGCCGAATAAACTTTCTCCAGCTAATTATTTTCTGTCAATTTCAATTTCCATTTAATTTCAACTGTCATGTAATTCGCATAGTAAGATTGTAAAGTGAAAGTTAGGTGCTGTTCCGTTAGACTTCAGTCTCGAACCAATCTGATTAAACAAATGTAAATTCATCTGGGAAATAGTAGATAAGTCTTAAATCATTTTACTTCTAACTAGAATGACATTCCCAAAGAAATACCAAAAAAATATAGTGCATTTGTGGTCGGAGGGCAAATGTCAAGATTCCAGTATTTATGTGACTACTTACACACTGGTGGTAGCGATGATACTGGGAGGGTACAAAGGGACATGACTCCATACCCATGACTCGTTAATCCGTTCGTGTGTTAATCCCGACGATTTCGCTTGGAATCGCACCGTCCGGATTAAGGAGGTTTCACTGTACAGTTTATAGACTTAGTTTTGTTTGTTTGCTGTTTAACGCCGTACTATATGACGCAGCTATATGACGGCGGTTATAGACTTGGTACACGTGCTTTAATATCTATGTTCTTGATGTTGGCAATGTTATATACTAGTATTGTGTTGGGGTAGTCAAATTCATTTGTAATTGACAAGATGTCATTTGCTGGTAGTGATACCACTTCATGAAGGTGATGCATATCAATATACATGTAGTCATATATCATACCTAAGATAGCATGGTGACACGATACGGTTGTGGGGATGTACGTCATAAACACATACATTTGTCATACTAGGGTGGTGGGGTAGCCTCGTGGTTAAAGCGTTCGCTCGTCAAGCTAAAGACATGGGATCGATTGCCCACATGGATACATTTTGAAGCCAATTTCTGGTTTCCCCGCCGTGATATTGCTGGAATATTTCTAAAAGGGGCGTAAAACCATACGCACTCACTTACGTTACTGACATCGAAGATTTACTGATAACGCACTACATTGTCTTCGGTTATGTGCTTGGCATTTCCATCCATTAAGATTAATTTCATCCTCACTCCGTCCTTCATCATTTTGTTATCTTTCTTCATCAACTGACATCGTGATGACGTAATAGCAGTGGGCAAAGGATATCTGTGTTTGCACAATGTGTTTCTCTGTTCCAACCATTTCTCTTGGATGTGATTACAAACGCAGACCTTTCACTGTTGACTTTAGACTCATTAATCATAATGAACGTATACCATTTGTAATACAATACCTCAAAAATATAAATAAAACTGCAAACACAAACACGGCACATTTATCTGGTCGTTAACTTTACTTTATGTTAAACTTTAATTCAATCACGTTGCGTTGACCCCAAGTTGGAATACATCCAAACTTTCTACTTACCTGGCATTGCCTCAGAGAGTTGGTATACTTAACTCAAATGGGATTTCATCTTCTAAAGCAAAAACGTATGTCTCACCAAAGGTGAAGGACTTCTTCAAACTGTATTTGGAATGGATGAATTTATGATGTTCTACATGAAACTTTCAATATTTTCTTAGCGGTCTTCAAGTGCATTTGTCTCGGTTATCTCCCATTGTATTGTTCACACATTACATGATTCTTTTTTCAAATCCGTGCTTATACTCAACAACTGTTCACTTTAGGTATAACAAAATAAACTCAGTGATACGTGATACTTACGCTAAAGTTGACAGCAACAATCTTAACAAAATCAAGATATTTGTACACGGTATAACATTTCTTCCAAACATACTGGTGTTGTCATTGTTTATTTTACAAGGAGAAACAGCAAACACGCTCAAAGGTTACCGGATGTTTTACCGTGTATCCCAGCGTACGGTTTTTGCCCTGTGTCGACTACTTCCACACTTTTCATCCTCCTTAAGGTATTTTTGACAGTTTTGTCGGGTTCAAACAACATGGCCTGTCCACCCTTATCGCGCTGACACGTTCCTCTCAACGTGTAATTGGTGCCCAAGTGTTTATTGCAATTTTGACATTTCACGGAATTAATCCTCAGCGCCCTTTTTTAACAATACAGGAGGACGCATTAAACTCATTTTTTCAAATTGTTCTGAAAAGCTAATAAGAACCTCCTTGAAGTTGTAATTTATAGAGATTGTCCGGATTATCGAATTTCCGCGGATAATGAGTATTTGTAAAAGCATGTGTGTGTGTGTGTGTGTGTGTGTGTGTGTGTGTGTGTGTGTGTGTGTGCTTTAACGAATTACGTCATAACCGTAGTTTATATGTACTCATTATTCCGTAAAGGGTTTCCCTATTTTGATTTGTGCCATGTGTTCCAGTGTTGTTTGTTTTCTGGTTTAAAGTTGACTTGCCTTTTCATGTGTTTGTGTTGGGTGCCAGCGGTGAGGTAGGATGTACTCACCTATTCGCGAAGACCTGGTATCATCACTCTTTGATAGTGATCATTAAACGCATGCTAGATAATGTCGGAATCGTACAATGTACTAACAGTGTTTCTTGTCGCTTACAATATAATGTTTTATTGGAGAACTATAATGTCAGTAGCAGTGTGTTAATATCTATAATAATTTCTTGAGCTCTTGGATAACAGAGATAATTCAGTATCAGCTACATACATTTATTAAAGTATTTGTAGGCGGAGTAATTAACCCCATCTTGGTTTCATTCATCAAATATTAAATTTTAATTCCGTCCTTCACCTCTTCCAAATAGTTTACACCAACGTTACACATAAAATTTCCATATATCTTTCTCAGGGAGCTGAGAATGACAATCAAGCCCACACTGATCGAGTGTAATAACGTAGCCTTGTGTATGGAGCATTGTATATAGAGCATTATACACACATTATATTTTATTCACACATATATAATTATGTGTGTCTAGACTTCCCTAAAACACGTCATGTATAAGGTTAAATAGAAACAATTCTCTTCTCGAGTATTAAGAGCCCACAGATTTTTTTATTTAAGAAAAGAGCAAAAATTGGGATGAAAATGGGGGTGATTTTCTTGTTAAATTTTGTTATGTTCTGAGGTCTGTAAAAGACACTAGTCTGTGTTCTGCGTGGTGTTTTAATGGGTGATTCTATTTGGTTTCGGATATCTTTTTAACAGTTTCTCTCGTTCACGTTCATCACTACGGCAACCCGTGTGTATGATGTTAAGTCTCCCCAGTGTTATGGGAGTCACATGGTGGCGATGCTATCTGGTTATACAGTATAACCTTAGTGTGATGGCCATTTCATTGGTTTAACCTATACAGTTGGCGACGGGATACCGGCAACTGTCCAACTACGAGTCTTGGGCTATTATCTTCTGAACAGCCCCGCCAATATTTTCCGAGATACTGTTTATTTTTCTTTCGCAGACTTAAGTTAACGGAATATGCCTTGGCGACATATTCCCAGACATTCCAAGTCCCACATTCTCCAGTCAACCTGGAACAGATAATCATGCATTGATTACAGTTGATAGAGAGGACCGGCATTGGCTGTACCGTTAGATTAAAATTATCAGAGTGTCAACATTACCGACATATATTTTTTAAAGTTGAAAAATTATGAGTGAAAACTCAAATCACAGTTAAGTTTTACAATTTGAGTAAAATAAATTAAGAAAACGCAAAATCATATCCAGAATGCAAAATGTGGATGGGTGGTGACAGTGGTGATTCCTGCTGGATTAATATGAATGCTTCGAGCATCTTTTTCTGGCCGCCATGTCTTTCACATTGAGCGGTCGTGACTGGATCACAATGTTGATGTATATCCTAGAACGTACTGATGTCTGTTCTTAATATTCAGCGTTCGTCCATATTATGTTTTGTCTTTTACCCAATGGAATCTGTTGCCGATGACGATCGAAACTGATCATTCTCTGACATTTATTGTTTTTATATTTAATAAATGAATTCGAAGACACCAACGTAAAAGAAATCAAAGTTTCTCCATCGAGTTGGAGCGAATGTTATGGTTCAGTCTGGTTATTTTAAATCGATATATCGTGTATTAAAAACCTGAAAAATAGTGCACCTCAATTATAGAAATATTGTATCCGCTTGACATACTCGCTAACGTTATACCTAGCTCCGCTCATCCTTTTGTATAATATACCTAAATGTATGATATTATATCAAACATTATGACACTATATATCAGTTACAGATTCAATAATATATTCAAAAACTGTTACTCGCATTAACGTACACCGAACGGTTCATGCACATATTAATTAAACGACTGATAGTTCAGTGCTTGAAATATTTCCACTATTAAATTGTATATTGATATACGATGAAAGATAGAAATTAGTTATTTTAGGGTTTTTTTCCAAACCAATCAGCCAAACAAAGTAAACGAGGCAATATGTGGAGTAATCAAATCCATATTTTAGCTCATGTCATTGTTAACGATACGTTTGGGTAAAAGATTATTATCTACAAAAACGTAGTCATGCAAACTCAAAAGTTTGTCATGCAAAGTCAATTCAGGTGAAAAAAGTATTTTGGTAATATTTTATTTCATTAGAAGAACGATTTACTGAAAATGATGAATATTTTTTGTCCTGTAACACAGCATAAATGATTATTGATAGAATTATTTTAAGATTACACAATATACGTTGATTTAATGTTGAAATATGATCACCCATACGATGAGAGATATAATGTCCATATCATATTCATGCAGCGTTCGTCGCGTAGGCAATATATTCATCGAAGCGGCCGTACAAGCTACTAGCGAAAAATATAGTCTGGAGACTGAGGACGGCATTCCTGAATTTGTTAATATCACTGGGAACAACACACATTGAAAATTTGAATCGCATTTATTAACCAAAATACATGATTGTTCTTGTGACATCAGTTTGATGGAGATATTCTCACATTCCTTTACACAATGTGAGTGTAGACAAAGTATTCATCAGCAACTCAATTTTTACAGTGAGATATTGTAGATACGTTTTGCAATTTGTATTCATGAAAACAAAAATTCTGAGCATTATAAGTGTTTTTTCCGCTAGCTTGTAATCACTTTTTGTCACCGAAAATGCAAATGAGCCTGGTGGCTTTGTCAAAAAAAACTATTACAAATTATGACGAACAAATTGAAAACAGCTGCTCGATATCTCAATATGATAAAATGATAAATGTCGGCTTTTTTGGCTTTGACGAATCCCATTCAATGTAATGAAGAGTTAATATTTCGAACTATTTATTTTCACATTTCCTTTAACTTTGTCAGTTTGTATCAAATTACTGAATTTTATTTGGTTCAAAATCAAAATTTTAATTATATCTATGTTATCTTCTTGCATATATATTGAATTTACATTCCATTACACAACAATTTGGATTTTTCGTTCGATTAGATTGTGCAATTATGAAGGTTTGATGTTTTCTTTTCTCTATTATGGAGCTGCTATGCTTAATATTCTTTCTAAATATCACGTTTACTCTCCAGACTGAGCGCGTAATGATTGATTAAACCTATAATAGGATGCTGATTAATTTCGACTTCTGCGTTAGTACTTTCACGTGAAAATAACTCTTAAAGTCGGGATTCCGTCAATTGTCACTCATTAACGACCATCCTGTTCAGCCAATTCATCCTGCATGTATTTCAAAGGTGTTGTACAGTTGAAGACAACCCGGGTACCATCATATCGTTTGACTTTAATCCTCAAACAGATTAGCACGGATTAAAGTAATCCAAAAATAATAGAAAAAACTCGACACTGACTGATGAAATGGACTATTTAAGTTCCCAGCAGCCCGAAATATCTACATAAGAAAAGAATTTTTTGAAGTATTTCGAAATAACACTTCTCGAATAACAAAACTCACAAAAACATTCATTTGTCTTTTCTGCCTTCGTTCCACAATACGAGAAAAGGCTACCAATCGACGAGTCCCACCTAATCCCTACAATTAGACGCGCTAAAACCTTCAAATCAACAAAGGACATTCCGTATCCCTGAAAAGTAGTCGACAATATTTGTCATCAACTCCGGGGTGTATATTTCATAAATTGACTGCAATAAATCAAAGAGACAATGGCCACTAGCATGATCATCTCTTTTCAAACGCCGGACAAGGTCGGAAGTCAAAACCTTAAACCGTTTAGTCCGACCCAGCAGCTGAAAACACCAGATTCGGTTTAACATGCGATTCTGCAGTTAGTTTTCAAGGTAAATTTGTCCCATGGCTAACCTGTGCTGCGCAAGTCCATCTATCAACCGTGGTCGGAGAAAACCTTGTTTGAAAGTCGAGAATTTTTACAAGTATGGCAGAATCCATTGTTTGGTCGCACATCTGCACATTCTACTAGAGAATATCATTGCTTTTGCATATTAATGGCTATTTATCATTCTCTCAACCTGAACTAGCGGCCGCCGTCTTTTACGAGCTCAATGAATGCCAACCGTAAAACTATAGAATTACTCAAAATGATGGCCTTACTCACGCAAGAACAGTCGAATACAGACAAAACGTATGACTGCTGTAACTGATATTTAGAGAAATGTGCATTTGCCCGGTGACTCTGTGGGGCATTTAGAGAGGTTTACATTACGATATAGACAATGGCTGTTGGCAAAATAGGTTTAGGCAGTGGCACACTTTTTCCGGTCCACTTGCAATTTGAGATCACATTCTCTAAGCGCTTAGATACAATAAAAGATAAGGTTTGGGAAGCACGTTTTCTATTTTTTGAGGTCAATCAAGGTAGGGGTCTAATTAGGCTTCTGTGTGTATCTATACGTGAAGGGTAAAGCAAGAATAGCCTCTTAAACTGCTTATTTTCCCAACTTAAAAATCAGCATACTATCGTGATACTCAATTTACAATTGTTTACAATTAAGAATAAAGGACACAGTATATGTCATTGTATGTTGCCTAAGGGAATGCAGACTGATGCTGAAATTTTGCTTGTTTTGTAGCGTTGAGGGCGATAATGTATTATCATTCCTATTAAAGTCAAACATAATTCCTATATCGTGTTGCCACAGAAACTGACACTATGACAAAACTATAACATCTTTTTGTTTAAAGCCATTACAACGAAGATATTTTCTCTGAATCAATTGTCAAGTTTCATCTAAAATGGCTGCCGGGTTTAAAAGAATGCTACTTTCGTACAAACAGGTGTCGATCTGAAAGGCCACTAGAGATTAAACGAAATCTTACCCGTGTAGTAATGGGTAGAAAATGTTTTACGATTTTTGACACCTCCCTCTGAATGGGCGAAACCATTGAAAGGAGAGCGCTCTTTTGTTTTCTTAAGAAAGTCAGGTGATCGCTAAAATCTGCCACTAACACTTCAGTAATGTTTGTAGAAACAGAAGGATACATTAACGCTATTATTTCCACTGTAGGTGGACACGGGTTTGCAGCTGAATGACTGGTATTGACCGCTGGTTCGTCTTAGGGTCGATGTGGGGGTTTGAAAATGATACGTAGTTGTTAGGAAATGACTCTGGTGAGCAAAGTGTCTCAAATGGGCTCATAGCCTAGCGTTAACCCCAGGCTGAAAACTGAAACGAACTCAATACACGAGAAATCAAATTATGTAGAATATCAAATTCACCTTGCAGCAATCTTAAACCGAAACGGGACGATAGTTTACACTTGAGGTTTGAATGTAACCTCCGACAGTCGATAGGAAAACAATTTTCTTGAGTGACTTTTGCTCCTCTTAACACTCAACCGCGGCCATTTGCATTTTGTCTTGAGTAGATAGTTTTGGCGATGCGTTTCTTTTGAAAGTTTAAGATATCTTGCAGAGAGGGTGCAAGGCTTGTGGTTTTCTCGATTTTACGATAAGAAAGGCTTGTATGTCCTCCCATTGGGCCTAATTAATAGGATCTCGTGCTAACAGCGGCAGGCAAGCCTTCTGATTCCACATGTATTTTGTCATCCTATAGTCAGGGGACGTGCGATGAAAGTGGACTTGGTTGTAAGAAAAGAAAACATTCTCGTCTTCAAATACCTCCCCCAGCTGTACCAAGAGGTTCTGGTATTGTCCCCCGAGTCATGTTGACGGGTTCGGTTACTTAAATGTGGAGTTGAGCCGTGAAAATACGGGTCCACAGCATCCCTCTGGATACACACACATTGTTCGGAGTTATTTTTTTCAATTTAAATATATTTTGTTTTCTTTAATTATTTTGTTGGTGAATTGTTTTGGGATCTGACTGACTTGTCGAGACGTCATCTTGAGCTTTGTTCTTCATAAAGTGAATTTGTAAGTTTTTTAAAACATGTTCCGGTTGAAGGAAATTAAATGCTAAAACTGCTTGGAAATAACATTTTTATTTGCAAAACAATGAGCACTTTAAAACTTTAATATCATTTTAATTTTGATAATCGATATATTTTTAAATTTATATTTTTCGAGATATCAAACACATAGTATTCGTTATACAAGAAAATAAAAAAATACATAGTCCTTTATAAAATGTTCATTTGCTACGAATAGTATCACTGTAATTTTTCCCCAAGACAAAACATGACATTGCCATACATTGTACAAACTACACGTATGCTTGAACGGTTACATGATGCTGACATGCCATGGAATCAATATGAAACACGAGTAACAATCTGGAATCTGGATGTTACCCCGCACAGCATATGTCAAGAACTTTAAAATTTAAAAGAATTACACTAAACTAGACAACAACCGATTAAAGCTACTGTTGCCAATTCCAGCGAAAACAAAAATCATTCTGATATGAAGGAGTCGGAAAATGTTTTTGCTTTTACCAAAATATTAATCTTTCTCTGGATTTACTGAAAACAATTTGTGTTGTGGTTCGCCAACACTAACATCCCAACCCAAAACGGTTTGGCACTTCCAAAGTAACGCACACGCACACACACACGCACACGTACACGCACACGCACACGCACACGCACACGCACAAACACACACCGAATGCGACATTAAACCCCCACCTCACCTAAAATCTCCGTGTGGATTCCGCGGTAATATTGATGCCTAGTAACCTATGCATGTGGTAAGAGTCGACTAGAACGGATTGAGTGTTGTCTCCTCGTGATAGCTTATAGATCGTTACTCTTGGTTTCTGTCTTTTTGCCTGGCTCGATTAGTTACAGAAGAATGCAGGTAGCATGTTGCCGACTGAGGCGTAAAACAACATTCATTCACTCACGCTATGGACCCATAATAAAGGATCGTGGAGATCAAGATAAATATGAAAAGTATTGTTCATCTCCCGTATGTTCACAGCTGTGTACATGGCCTCAACCAATCGGATGCACGTTGTGCCCTGTCCACATGAGAACACGCTGGATACAAGACATCAACCAATCTGATGCATGCGGTGCCCTGTCCACACGAGAACACGCTGGATACATGACATCAACCAATGTGATGCATGTGGTGCCCAGTCCACATGAGAACACGCTGGATACAAGACATCAACCAGTGTGATGCATGTGGTGCCCAGTCCACATGAGAACACGCTGGATACAAGACATCAACCAGTGTGATGCATGTTGTGCCCAGTCCACACGAGAACACGCTGGCTATTCTTCCAACACATCCTTTCAAGACATGAATGCATACTCGTGTAACGCGTGTTGATAGCGCGGAAAGTCACATTTGCTGCAGTCATTGCGAGTTATATTGGAAGATTGAAAGATAACTTTCATACCAACATTCACAGAAGAAACCGCTCTATACCTCCACACACAGATGAAAACATTTCATACCTACACGCACATAATAGACCATCCTGTACTTCCATTCACAGAAGAGACCATTCCATTCTTCACCTTACGTCAATCCAAACCACAAAAAACGAAGCTCCACATTCAAATCCGCACTATTCATCCAAGCACACCCGACAGAAACATGCGTATTTTCACGACACACTTACAAACATACTTTGCATAGAAATACACAAACGTACATGCACACACGACACAGAAATAGTGTATAGCCTTTTTTCACATCATTACAGAAAACGTAACTGTGCCACCGTCCCATCCCCACCCCCTACCCCACCCCACCCCATCCCACCCCACCCCACCCCACCCCACCCCACCCCTCCCAACACCCCATACCCCACCTACTACACAAAACGTTACGCATGCTGTACTTCGCATACACAACCACTCAGGCCAGCCGAACACCTTCGATGTATCTATTCAACATGAATGCCATGCAAAATATACAGCGTAATCTCCGACACATCAGTCCCTTTAAATTACAGATTACATCATTGGAACTGCGTCACACATTACATCATGGGAACTGCGTCACACATTACATCATGGGAACTGCGTCACACATTACATCATGGGAACTGTGTCACACATTACATCATGGAAACTGTGTCACACATTACATCATGGGAACTGTGTCACACATTACATCATGGGAACTGTGTCACACATTACATCATGGGAACTGTGTCACACATTACATCATTGGAACTGTGTCACACATTACATCATGGGAACTGTGTCACACATTACATCATTGGAAATGTGTCACACATTACATCATGGGAACTGTGTCACACATTACGTCATTGGAAGTGTGTCACACGTTACATCTTGGGAACTGTGTCAAACATAACATCATTGGAACTGTGTCACACATTACATCATGGGAACTGTGTCACACATTACATCATTGGAACTGTGTCACACATTACATCATGGGAACTGTGTCACACATCACATCACAGACTACATCATCTAAGGCATAGCACACACCACATCACAGACTACATCATCTTAGGCATAGCACACACCACATCACAGACTACATCATCTAAGGCATAGCTCACACCACATCACAGACTACATCATCTAAGGCATAGCACACACCACATCACAGACTACATCAGCTAAGGCATAGCACACACCACATCACAGACTACATCATCTAAGGCATAGCACACACCACATCACAGACTACATCATCTAAGGCATAGCTCACACCACATCACAGACTACATCATCTAAGGCATAGCTCACACCACATCACAGACTACATCAGCTAAGGCATAGCACACACCACATCACAGACTACATCAGCTAAGGCATAGCACACACCACATCACAGACTACATCAGCTAAGGCATAGCTCACACCACATCGCAGATTTCATCATCTAAGGCATAGCACACACAACATCACAGACTACATCATCTAAGGCATAGCTCACACCACATCACAGGCTACATCAGCTAAGGCATAGCTCACACCACATCACAGACTACATCAGCTAAAGCATAGCTCACATCACATCACAGACTACATCATCTAAGGCATAGCACACATCACATCACAGACTACATCATCTAAGGCATAGCACACATCACATCACAGACATCCATGCTATACCCCCAACCCTGACCACAATCACACCCATCCTACGCATAATAAACCAAACAGCACAGCATCCACGCCATATAATCGTTTACGTTACGTCATTATTCGTCTGGTTTAACTCCATAAGAATATAAATATCAATCGATCAGTTCAGGATAGTTGACTGTTCCCGAAGGCAACGTCGTATAATTAGGCTAACGCATGGTCCCAGAAATGAAGTTATGCACAGTACTTTTCACAAGATCTGGGAATGCAGAAAGTGGAAAAACCTGATACTATATACAATATTAAAATGCGTCTAATAATTTTCTGATAGGGGTAATCGCCCAAAGAATATTGGAACAAATTTCGCACAAGTAACGCATGAGATGTATACTACTCCAAAGAAGTTAAGGATCACCCGATTCTTTCGTTTCACCGTGGCTAATCTGTCATGGCATAACATGTTATCTATAGTAGTCTGAAAGTATCGGGTGGTCCTTAACTTCTTTTGAGTAGTATCATACAAAAATGTCTGCAAAGTAACAAAAGTCTTTTCAGGCTTCTAGAGCTGAAAAAGGGTGAGAATGGAATAGAGAGATTGTTTTATTAGATATATGCCCTGGGGCCTCTACCAAAGCCGAAGACCCTACGTACCAACATTGGTCGGACTGAAACGGGAAATTCCTCATATTGACTCCGTCTTACACTGGATTATCTACACTTATATTGCGATCCGTCACGTTATCTACGCTATCTTATCTTACCTCCCATGAAGAAATTAACAATCATCTCCGCTTTAGCTTAAGGTCAATATCTACTGACAAGGTCGCTATGTGCTGCCTATTTACAGGTCAAACACATGTTAACCTTCATGGAGATAACTTGGTCAGATAAAATATTTTAAGGGTAATCGAGACGAGGCTTGCAGATAAATAAACTGAGACCTGCATATGATTCACCGACAAATCAAGGCGATTAACTTGCGTTGCGGGTTTTTAATGAGGTTTTTCTTCTATTGTTTGTCACAGAATATTTCCGGTTCGGTGGTTTACTGTCATGGGAGCTTATATATTTCGTGATTAAATGAAATGATTTCGAGAGAGATATGGTTCCGCAATGATCTGCACATTCCAGATCCGTGATGTTTCAAGGGAATAAATAAATTAACTAATATGTGTACTCGAGCACCTTTCACAATACATGCCTTGCCAAGGTACACGCCTCTGAAAATGAACTTTATAGAATTAATGAATAGATTCAAACGAACTGAATTATAAAGTGTTCTGACACAATAACCTGCAGCCCAAAACAGACGCATCTTTCCTCAAAGTGAATGACGCCGTGGTATAGAAAGTATTATTTATGATCATGTTGTGAGGACGTGGGTTTACGGGTGGCCTAAGGCGCTGAAGTTGCGTCACATAGGCTTGCTAGATACTAAGGTCCTGGTTCAAAACCCAGATTACCCTTTCTTATGTTTTCAGGTTTATCAGCACCGTACAGTGTTCGAGAGTTTCACCAAATTACACATTACTTTCGGCTTTCCTCCCAATTCAAGCTGATACGCCGTGATATAACTAAAAATGTGTTTAAAGGAGGTTACACCCAACACACTCTATTGCTTATGAGAACGTAAAGATCATGAAGTAGCTTGTATTGAAATATCATCATTTAGTTGTGACAACATTTGGCAAACACGTCGAGGACATGTGGCAAAAAAAGACAAGATAGTTATTTTTTTTAAATAACCAAATATACATTCGCGTTAAAATTGTACAGTGCATGCGTTTTAATAATTATGTGTTTCTCTTCCTGTTATCTGCTACACGAAATCTTTAAAATAATAAACTTTGTTAGAAGAATTGCCCGTTTCTGTGGTATAAATTCAGAACAGCATTATAATAAAGGTAGGTGTCAGGTCATCGAACACCCTTCTAGCACTGGATCCTACTGTTTTGTATGCAAGGCTCTTTGGGACCCGACATCAAAGAGACTGTGTTAGGTAGCTAGGTATTTCAAGGAAGGGATCGTCCTGTTAATGACAGGGTAGGGGAGTATGATCTTCCAGCTAATCAGAAGGTCGCGGATGGTGTTGATAGCTACAAGATAACATATGTATGTTTGGTAGATACATAACACCACAAACACGAGGCAGTTTCAGGTGAAACAAGGTTCAAGAATAATTGTGCACATACATAACACCATAACAAGATAGGAAGTGCACGCAGTGCCCCTTGCACACCATTAGGCACTTGGTTATCATGACATACAGAACACGCTTATATAATGCTCTTAAAGGTCGGTTGTTGATTAAGAGGCAGTTGGGAGTATTGGACGTAATGCGATAGGGAAAATGTTGGTGTTTCTTTAATAAGGTTCTTCAGTACGATTATTCCATATTGATTCAAGTCTTAATTAGATGAAAAAATAAATTATTTTGTTTGTATTTCCAGGAATATTTTAAAATATAGATTTTCAATGCAAGAGAATAACCAGCCAAGATTTTCTGACGAAACAGATTAGAAGGACGACGTAAATGCTAACCATTATACACTTCCGGGAAAATGAAAGTATATAAGTGGTCTAAGGTGCTGCACTTCAATGTGCAGTGTTACATCCATTAGCCGTGTCAGGATCCGCTGATCCTGGTTATGAATACCGGAGTTCTCTTATGGTTTCTTCAAAGTGGTAGATGTCTACGCTAGGCGCCACTGTGGACGTTCATCAATAAATGAAATATTCTTCAAAGGGCGTGAAACCAATCACTCACCACAGGAAATATGGACATTACCAGTCAGTATGTCCTTTCCATGGTACTATACACACAGGCTGATTATTTATGGTTAAACAAATTGATATTCTGTCAATAACTTGTTAAGTTGATATACATGTCTAATATACTATATTTCATATTGACTTCAAAATTCATCCGTGGGAATTTCGGGTTAGGATAAGCCCCCAGCTAACTGCTTGCCATACGAAACGACGAAACTGGTCGGGTTGTCAGGCTCGGTGAGCTGGTTGATGGTGTGTCATGATACCCTGTCAGCGTGGGACGTAATGCTCACTATATCAATCACTGGTCTCTCTGGTCCGTATTTTGACATTAATGTTCTGCTTGTTGTTTGGGTGATGCTTTGTTCAATATATGAGGGTAATAGTTTAATTACCTACACTACCTTTGGGTGGTGTTTTATCTTTAAGGTAAATGGAACTTTAGAATGAAATATATTACCTGATCGAAACCCCACGGTTGATGAATGGCAATATGCATATTGTGAGTGGCGGGTGCTACCAGAACGTGTTTAATACCATATTGCGGACACCTGGTGTCATCACTGATTTATATTGATCCATTCATAAATGTTCATCTCTATTTTGCCTTTTACGCCCAAAGGAATCTGTGTCGGCAAAAAATCTATTGAAACTCAGGAAGACAGATTCTGTTCGTGCGCACTTGCAGTCCGTATAGACATGTTGTGATTCAAGCTGGTTCTTTGTCGTTCATATATTGTTGCACGATGACAGAAAGCAGAGGAAAACAACGTATTCTAATGTGTATTTGTACTTGTGTATTTTAACTTGAAACGACACTGAAAGTGTGTCAGTGGCAATATCAAATACTGTTTGTACGACATCCCCACGCAGACACAGTCAGTCCCCCACCCCGACACCCCCCATACCCTGTCAAACGTTGAGTAGGATTTAGGTGAGTAACTTGACAGAATCTACAATTCACATTTAGTTATGATTATGATCGCAGTATACCCATGTATTATGAGAAGTGGTAAACGTCTGAGACCTGCATCACTTCGGGCTTTCCTCCCACATTAAGCTGACACGCCGTGATATAACTGAAATACTGTTAACAGCGGCGTTAAACCCAACTCACTCACCATGTATTATGACGTCACAAAAACTAACAGTACTGACGTCACAAACAAATTGCCACGCACTTCAATTTCTCTTTTGCCATAAGCAATACACAACCTGTCGTATAATGGTCATACTTTTTTATATGACACGCCGTGATATAACTGGAATAATGTTAAAAGCGGCGTTAAACCCAACTCACTCACTCATTATATGAAACGCCCAGCCTTTTATGATTTGTTTTTAGATTCTTTAAGGTCTACAATACTTATTATCGATACAGCGTTACAGCTCGCCAGTACACTGCAGTCTGAGGTACTCAGTGAATACAAATACAATCAAATAACACCTTAAAGCAAAAATACGAACCACCTGTACCTCTGGCCTTTTAAAACAAGTGTTCTACATCCTACACACGTACATGCTCTTTCTGGCTGAAATATGCTTTTGGCGATGCAGCGTAAAACATTAAACTCACGCCCAGTACATATGCTTGCGCCATTTGTCATTGAAGTCGTTCAGTTGGCGAGAGACAATGCTGGAATATTCTCATTAGGGTCTTAAGAATAAGCAGGAGACGACCACCTTCGGGACGACATGATCACGAACAGACAACATAGTAATTTGGAAATCCTCTTTAGGTCGTTTAGCGATCACGGAAAGGATTATCTCAGAAACAATCATTAAATTTGTTCACATCAAAGACAAAGGGTCGTTGTGAATTCCTTGATAGAGCTGACGACTTTAGCTTTGAGACTCCTTTCATGCTAATGATAACGACCACAAATGTGAAAATTATAGGAAAACAACGTAAGACCCGTTCCTTGATTCAACCAATTTCCCTTCATTTGTACAGAGGCAAACTGTGTTTACTGAGGAGGCAAGGGAAGCGCTGCCGATCGCTGTAGCAGAATTAAAGGATAACCAATCGATGATGGCGAGACAACCCTTGCAATGGCGGGCTAACAGACGGTAAAAACGCCGGATCATATTCCACGTTACAAAGACATATTTTGGAGATGAGACTCTGTCATATCTTTGTCAGTATATTAAAGATTACACCTTTTACCTTCCGATGTAGTCTTTGATCTGGCCCGTGATTGTTTTCCTAACAGCAAACCACATGTCACTAAAACAACTGGGCAGGACTTTGCCATCCTTTCATGTGTCCGTACACGTGTCGGGGATTGAGGGGTAAAACAAACACTAGCTATTTTTTGACACACGTTCCAGCTTCTGTCGCCTTCTGTAAGGAATATGACAACCCGAGCCGTGTAAAAATGCAGACTTACACGCCAAAGAAACCCCCAAATCTTCTTGTTACGTCTCTGGTTTCAGAAGTCGGTTCTACTGGGGACATAGCTTCCTTGTTAACGCCTAATTAAACACTACTCAAAGACTAAGCGAGCAACCGTTTGACTGCGGTTTCAAACAAAACACTAGTTGTCAGGAGAGTGTTACAATAATTGGCTTATATACTTACAGGTGATGCAAACTTATATCACAAACATGGTATATTTATCTCCAGGCTGTCACTTGAGGCAGGGACCGAGTTCATTCCCTTTAGACAGCCAGATGAATGTAAATATTTACACAGAGAAGGTAACTTATGCAGATTAACCTTCTGTTGTGAAGAAAAAATGTAGAATATTTTTAACACGTTTTTTTAATATTTTTACAGAGGGATCATATTTTAGCCGAATACTTGAAACGTGTGATTAGTTAACTGATTTTGTCAATCATGTTTTAGCGTACATTTAGCGGGTGATATTTGAACGCAACTCTCCACTTTTTTATTTCAATCTGTACATTTACTTTATGTTAATTATTTAAAGTAGGACACAACATGCATTAGTTTATGAATACGAAAATGGACGATACATTTTTAAAAAAGTAAGGTAAGATGTCTTGAATTATTTGTCAAGTTTTGATTCTTTGCATGATCTTTGAGATATGTTTTCGAATTTTACCTTGTCGTTTTTGCCCGAATGTGTACAAATACATTCAAGCACATCAAGGTAATATACATATATATCGAGAAATTGAAAGTGTATATATATACTCAGCATGGGCTCTATTTTGTAATACAATTCCGATAATCTCGGACAACGGATAACTCGAAATAATGTCGATAGTTTCAGGAACTAGAGTCAACGGGGTTAGATTTTATGCCCATATGTAAGATAAAACCCAGTGAACTTTACAGTGTGTGTGTCCATATCGTGTCGGTCGGGTAGCATCTTCACCAGTGGACATAGCAGCCTGTCAAGGGTGGACATGAGACTTTATTTGTAATAGGCATGGTCTCAGAACATCACTCTGTGTCACTCCTCTATCAGTAGCGTCGGGAGTCGTTGGCGTAGACAAACACAATGCAACTTTCTTTTCATTACGAAAAATATCGGCAAATAGATACTCTTACTGGTAATACGGTGAGGGCGACAGCACCTTCGTTTGTATACAATGAAAGAAGACGAAATCCTATCCGAACGCGACTCACCGGAGCCAGAGTGTGTACTAATTGTTTGTAGGGGTTGGCCTCCCAGCGAATAAGATACGTTCTGTAATGACATCAGTTTCAACATAAACACCCGATTACAAAAGCAAATAAATGACCTGACACAGTTGCAGTACAATGGAGCATCTTACCGCCTTGAGGTAGAGAATTGGATTAGACTGTTATCCGTAGCTTCTTCATTCACAGAATGTGTGTCCATATCCTTAAATCCATTGATATCCGCTAATGTTCACCTATACATTTCCACTCTAGAAGATAGGGTCTTCGTTTATTGCAGATGTGCTGTGTTAAAATGGGAATTCTGAAAAAGATTGTGACACAATTCACACTCGAATCTATTAACCAAAGGTTTAGGCGGTACGCGTACATATTTCCTTTACGTTGTTGAATTCAGTTTGTGTTTATGCCCGCATTTTGTAAGGAAAATGACACCGGATACAAATGCAATGGTTTACTTTGTCAGGTAAACATTTAACGTGAAGCATTAATGCCCGGATAAGTACAAAGTAAATAATCATAATAATGATGCAGCGACTGATAAACACACTGCATGCACACAGCCGAGCTCACGAGCAAACCTACACCCCCTGCTTTTGATTCTCGACTGCACGGATTACGTAGATCTGCGGGTTCAACAGTCAGATAATGGCTTATACGTTTGTTCTGGAGTAACTATGACAGTACAAAACTAGAATTTTATTAAAACTTAAATGGGTAGAACATGAATGTGACGAAACTGAAGGGTGCATCACGTCATGCAGCAAGCTTTGGTGTCAATGCAGCTGTACGTATGGTTGCAAGGTTGCAACGTAATAGTATTTCTCACGTATATGTCTCCGTATATCATGTTAAAATACCCCATGGTATAACCGTTTCCACCGGGATGAGAGTGGATTCTTTCTGGATGCAGTGTAAGAACATTCTCTCTCCTCCTTTATTTATCAATCCTTTACAACAATACGATACCTTTGCAATTCACTTAAATACCCAACGTAGTCATTGAAACTTGTGATACCATGGTAGTACTTGATGATATCGGCGTAAAAGGTAGTTCAAATAATAACATACTGCCTTTCTCAGTTATCTCCTCTTTATCGAAGTGTGACTAAATAAATTAACACGTCATTAGCTTTGAAATGAAGAAATATTGATATTTATTTGATAGAGATGAATGTTTTAAACTTTTTTTCAGTCAGTTAAATACTCAATCCCTTGTATATATTGAAAAAAACAAAACAGTTTATGTCTGTTTAAAATGCCAAATTTTCAAATAAATTTAGTTTTTAAATTTTAAATTTTAAATTTTATGAAGCTTGATAGTAACAATTAAAGCCATCCGAGTGACTCTTACGTTTATGAATACGTACAGTTCAGTTTTGTCATGAATAATTATGTGTTTCAAATACAATTGTTGCTTTAACAACAGTTTGCAAAAGCATGACTGTGTTTTGTAGTTATTAACAATCGTAATAATGAATTATGGCTTGATTATTTTCAAAACACATTAATTCCAGCCAACTTTCGAAAAGTTCGAAAACGACCTCGCATGTCACAATGCATAATGGCATGACTGATAGCCTCCATTTCCATGCTTTTTCGTGGGTATGAAATTCCACTTTCAATAACGCCAGAAAAATCTTTAAAGAGCATATTTCAGTAGTAATGCCTTTTTTGAAAAGCTGGTCACGGTATAGTGTTTCCTCTTCTGAAGTAAAACATAACGTGTACTGAACCCTAAGGAGCTAATGCTCTTGTTTATTTCCTCAATTCGGTGTCCTTTGACAATTAACATCGCAATTCAGACCATGGAGAATGGCTAAAGTGGGGAATGGCCGCCGTAGCGGAAATCGCGAGGAGGGTAAACGACTCTCTGTAAAAAATAACGCTTTACATAAAGTTAGTTTCAAGAAGGCTTAAGTTATAAAGAAACAATAGCAAGTTTAACATCCATTACTTTCGGAAATATGTTGTGAGGGGTTTGTTAACCGGGGAAAGCGTCCATTTCCTCGAAGAGGATCGCCTTTCATTTCGAGAGATGCTTTTAGAAGTGATTGGGGGTCGGCAAGGATTCTCTCTCGGTCCTTATCTTTTCCTATTGACCGGCCAGAGGGCGAAAAGCTCTAATAGACGAGCAAATGTCGCCAACTGACTCATCTAAAACAAGAGTAAATGTTAAATAATACTCTTGAAATTAGGAACAACAGTCAGTTCCTTCCTAGGATTACCTTAATTTCCTTCTTGGAGAGCGCCGAAGTGGCAGTAGCCTCGAGTCAACTTCAGCTTCCTCAGACGCGATTCCTCATTGATTTTTCCTGCTTCTTGCTCTAATGTGGAATGTCGATACAGATAGCAAAAAAAGGTTTCACGAACCTCACTTAAGAGGGACAGTGGGATCTCACAGCGAACAAATTAAAGGGATGTAACTTCGGTTTGGAGTTTATAAAAATATCTCGAATATTTGGACTTTCGAATTGGTTAATTGGAAAATGCACATTCATCTTATTCCCCAGTGTAGGTGTAACAGTTTGTCAGGTGGAAGACAGCTGTTTGATTAATGTCAGTTCGCAAACCCGTCAAATATAACAGACTTTCGATGATCTGTCATATGCGTCCAATTACTCGGAAGTATAACTTAAATTTTCACTGGATATGTGTCACATACGCCCTTAGATTCCGAGTTTATTTCAGCATGTTGAAATCAGCTTAATGTCGCCCAACGTAATTTTGATAACATCCGTTTGAGAGAACGGGTATGACGCTAATAGACCGACGGTCGATTTGGGGACAATCTGTCATGGTGCAAATCTGCACTGCGAATTGCGCCGGACAGTAAATAAGCTTATCTGGACGAGACAAATCAAGTGATTGATATTGTGAACAACGACCCGCTACCAACCAAGTCATCGAGTCGGACCACCCGATCCATTTGGTCGTCTGTTACGACGAGCATAAACTGCCGGGGCCTATTCTAATCCGGAATCCCAGCTGGCGATTGTATATAAAGACTAAAGATTATATAATGTAGCCTATATATACTCGACAGACAATTATGAAAACGTGTGAGTGTGTGGAAATGAAAATAATATTTATTGTATGCATTACAGATTTTTTTTATTTTCCTAAATTTCAATCCATAATGTTGAAAGTGAATATTGGTATGATTTAACTTTACATTATACAAACTCTCAAATGACTTGTGTGAATACTTAACACCTACAATAACATATTTCGTAGCAATGACAAGTGCTTTTTTAAAGCAAAACGTTAAGTCAGATTAAAAAGGGTTTTTTAACTGCCTTTATAGTGAAAGGATTTCTATAAGTGTTATATGAACTAGGTATCGTGTGCATCTCTGTTTAATGTATATTCATACGGAATTTGTTTTTATTACATTATTAAGTTACAGTGTGAAAGTAAAAGATGTGTTTATATTAAACAATTAACGAACATGCTTAACATACAAAAAAGCCCACATCAATTTTGTTCCGCAGAGATGTTTATATCTCAAATATAACGGTTATAAATGTTAGACTTCATGAAAGAACGTTTCATTTCCTTTGTAAATGACAAGTTAAGTCTTAAAATGCAATAATGAAATGGAAATTGAAGAAACAGTTCTATCTCTCCCATCGACCACATCTTGGCTTTATATGAAAGCCACGGCACAAAACCCTGTCGCACTCCAATCTCAGAAATCAGTTGGCACTTAAAGATTTTTATTGAATCTTGAAAAAGTAGCTGAGAGGCACCAGTAAGTTTTAGACTGCTGCAAACAGTAAAGACGTATTGAATGTTTGAATTGCAATTGGGATACCATTTATGAACAGAAGATCTTGCTGGTTAAGTAAATATTTCTGTTGGGCCCCATTTTCTTCCACAAAAGCCGAGTTATATGCGTGATCGCAAGCCTCGGGAGAACAACTCTTTTGTGTGAGACATCTGATCTAATCGCGTATGTTCAAACAACCTGCTCAATTCTTTCTTTCCGTGCCTTTATCGGGTTTAGCCTTTAAAAAACGCAATGTACATCGCTTAAACATCGTCCTGAAACACAAACACCATATTTGTTATCTGCTTCATTGGCCAATCTATATAAAGCATGCGTAGGGACGGTATTACTTCATTAGACGTCAACTCGGGTTTATTTGTATGAATATCCAACGGTCATCCTCAGAGTCCACAGACACATTAGCATTCACTTGACTAGCCCAATTAGCAATCCCGAAGTAAATATTAAGGACAAGGCATATTTACCTTTCTTCGTCAGTGCTGGGACCATACTTGATGACATGAAATTATCAATACCAGGGTGATGTTTTCCTTAAATTGCCTATACATTTACGCAAATATCATATTTTGTATAAACATAAATTTCCTTTCTGTGAATCAGTTTTATGGGTGTTGTATTGAAGATCATTATAATTAACTTTCATCTTTCACGTGTATGGTATACACTGTTTACAAGATAATTAGTCCCCTTGTAAGGAATGACTGGGCATTTCAAACCTTATTATGTTATTTTGAGTATTTACTTCTTTAAATGACAGTAATGTATATTCTTCAGTCAACTCTTATTTCTTTTATAATGCAAGTATAGGTTAGAGTTGAGATTAGAATTATCAATGCAGATTATATACTAATTAAACAGTGTGCTTGTTAATGCTAACTGGAGGTATATGCACGCATAACAACATGCCTACCCATATGGGTTCACATATTGATCAACTATATGTAGATGCAAATATGTGTTGGCGTACTCCTACTCTCTACCATCTCTTTGTTAGTTTAGCTTCATGGTCGTTGTGTGTGTACGTTACCATGTCAAACACTATTGAATGTTACCGAGATGACTTGAACTTCCATTCTATTTATTCCTGCCTTCTCTTGTGAACGATGTAAGTACCGTATTTCTTCGCCGGAAGTCTTGGACAATTAATTAAATGGTTCCTAAATATGGACCATTCATTTGCTGTTTCACTGGACCCGGAGTCTGTTATATAGCTGTATAGCCCGGAGTCTGTTGTATAGCTGTATGGCCCGGAGTCTGTTATATAGCTGTATGGCCCGGAGTGTGTTACATAGCTGTATGGCCCGGAGTCTGTTATACAGCTGTATGGCGTCTGTTACAGATTGGGTGCACGTGTCTGTTGGAGTGTCTGTGTCTGCTCGAGTGTCTGCGTCTGTTGAAGTCACAGAGTCTGTTAGAAGCCCGGTGTCCGTGGGGTGTCTGCGTCTGTTAGAAGTCCGATGTCTGTTATCGTGTCTGCGTCTGTTAGAAGCCCCGTGTCTATTGGACGCCCTATGTCTATTGAAGTATCTGCGTCTGTTAGAAGCCCGGCGTCTGTGGGGGTGTCTGTGTCTGTTAGAAGCCTGGTGTCTGTTGGAGCGTCTTCGTCTGTTAGAAGCCCCGTGCCTGTTGGGGTATCTACGTCCGTTAGAAGCCCGGTGTCTGTTGGGGTGTCGGGGTCTGTGAGAAGCCCGGTGTCTGTTGGGGTGTCGGGGTCTGTTAGAAGCCCGGTGTCTGTTGGGGTGTCGGGGTCTGTTAGAAGCCCGGTGTCTGTTGGGGTGTCGGGGTCTGTTAGAAGCCCGGTGTTAGAAGAGTTGGCCGCTGTCAGAAACCTGGCGTATGTCGACATCTGTTGGGGGAGATACGACATTGATCGCAACTGAATCGTGTGAAGCCCTCTGGTGTGCTGATAATCATGAAGTAGATAGCTAGGAGCAATTCTCCAAAGAAGACGTCGAGCAGGTCTTCAGCGTGGGTGTATCTTATTGCCTTTGGGAGAGGGCAACGGGAATGGCCTCCGCGAAATAGAGTCATAGAGCAGAAGTAGATAAATTAAAACCTATACCTACACAATGGTTATTGTTAAGTTCAGTTAGGATATACGTTCAACACACATACGCAGCGCACGCGCGCACACACACACACACACCAAATTACTTACACACTCATACACAAACACGTACACACGCACACATGCACAATCACGGACAAGCGGACAATTACAATCATAATCACATACACAACATGCATATGTATATGTATACCTTTTCACTACACACATTCCCATCACACCTCTCTCTCTCTCACCCTACATGCATACATACATGCGTACATTCATACACACATGCATACAAATACATCATACAAACGCCGTTTAAAATGACCCCCACCCATCCACACCCATCCACCAATACACGCCGGGTCTAGTTTTACAGTGAACAAATGATCCCAAATATAGTGAAAAGCCTCTTACTTCCGAACTGTTTTCACAACTTTGTAAACAGTAGAAATTATCTCCCATGCTGGACACTTTATGGGCTAACGTTTAGTCTATGAAATCTTATATTACTCAATACCCTTCTCGACTCTAAAATTAAACAAATAATTTTCCCCGATGCTGATTTCACTTGGAATGGAGCTAGCTAGAGCTGGCTAGACTTTCTTTTGTATACCTATCTAGTTTGTTTGTTTGTTTGTTTGTTTTTCATAAAAATATATATATTCCACAGTCAGGGTACAGTACTAGACACTTTACAGTATGCGGTAGTGAAGATTATCTCCTTTTAACATGTTTAACCATTTACATAACTTTCACTCACTGATGTACATCACAATATAACCAGGCCACAGATTCTGACAAACTGCAGTCATTCATTATTTTAGCAAATTTATCTGTGCTGCATTAATGACTGGATGCTAGACACGACAGAACGTTATGTCCCCGCTGATTATACAATAGACAAGTGGTTATAAACTGTATTTCGTCCTCCAAGATTCTAAAGTTTTCATATCAATATTTAAGAATCCTTTCCCCCTGTAAACTTTAATTAAAGATTTTGATTACCACATCTTCATGCACACAATACGACTGTTGTATATCCCCTCGTAGTATGTATGATCGTTACACGATCAAAAGCGCCGATTGTATTTCATCCTGCGATGAAGTACACTTTTTGAATTACGTCATAATGGACTGATTACCTCCCCATTGATCTAACATCGTTCTTTGATTACTGTCTTACAAGATGGCGCATTCACGTGCATTTTTTTATTAAATAAAATTATTATAAATATGTTTAAAAAATTAAAATTTGAAATAGATATACACACGACTTCCTTGTTTCCAGTAAAAGCTTGCAGGCCACACATCTTGCAGGTCATCCATACATCGCTATTTTACCTTGCACGCCCAATGGAATCTGTTTGGGCGGATGATCGAGGCTGGTTACTCTAGCGTTGACGTTATGTATTTTCATAGACACTGGGGTGCAAGAACGCCGGGTAATTATAATGTGAGAAAACTGCTTCATTGAATTGTTATGAAGATGCTTTGATTAATATGTTATTTATGCTGAACTTCAACACTGCTGTAGCAGGCGTTCGGCTCGGAGGCTTCTATCAGAGGATAACGGTACCAGCTTAATTGAATTTTGTTATTTCATGATCATGTATACGTATTGACTAATATATTATATATGCTGTACCTTAACACTACCGTAGCGGGCGGTCAGTCTGAAGGCTTCTATCAGAGCAAAAACGGCAACAGCTTTATTGAATTGTGTTTTTTCTTGACAATGTAATTACTAATATGTTATTTATGCTGTTCTTTAACGCTTTTGTAGCGGGTGTCAGCTCGTAGTCTTTTGTCAGAGGAAAAACGGTAACAGTTTTATTGAATTGTGTTTTTTCTTGACCGTGAATTGACTAATATGTAATTATGCTGTACCATAACGGTAGGGGGTTTTCAGACCGGAGGTTAGGGACAGTTTTAGACCAGCGGGTTGTTTATGTTCACGAACTCAATTAACCCATTAGCACAGGTATATGTATTTTTTGGTCAAACCAAGGATCCAAGTCTGGGTATAAACTTCTTCTACGCCACGAGCAGAAACGTTACCCATACCCCAGTCTTCATCGAATGTTTGCTTTACTCATGTACTAAAATATCAAAAAGGATTCACTAAGTTTGTAAATATTCTTACAAATACGCTAACGTTTTTATGGAGTCTAAAACAGGAAAACGAACATCTGCGTATACGCTGTAAGACGTCATCACTTGAGAACCTCAGATTGATAATGCTCCAGGTGTAGCGTGCGGTAATAGACTATGTAGCGACTTCAGTGTCATTTGCAGTTGATCGATAGGATTATCGTGAGAGCGTTTTGTCTTACGACGTTTTCAACAGTATTTCAGCTTGATATTGGAGGAAACCCGAAATGATGCATGTCTTAGACAACCAAATGTTCATAATCAGGGCGAATCAACGTCATAGGATCATGACACGCCTAAGGGACGCAACTCATATGAATTGCACATCGTGAATTGTGCCGGCTCTACCAGCCTTTCTCCCTTGATTGAAAATACCCTTTAGACGTATTTTATTACATGTTGTTGGTTCTAATGTATTGACAATTGTACAGGTAGACTACCATAAGCATTTTCTAAGCGTACACATGTTATCACCCACGTAGTTCAATTAATAAAAAGGGGCGGCCGGGTAGCCTAGTGGTTAAAGCGTTCGCCCCGCACGCCGAAGACCCGGGTTCGATTCCCAACATGGGTACAATGTGTGAAGCCCAATTCTGGTGTCCCCCGCCGTGATAATGCTGGAATATTGCTAAAAACGGCGTAAAACCACACTCACTCAATTAATAATATTCAATACTGAGCAGTCTTTTGCTGATTTTCCGAGAAAGGCGATGCAGACAAAACCACTGTTTGTGGCATCGTGACGCTGTTATAGCTCCTCGGCGAGACTTTCAATCTAGTCTTTCATGACAGCTGTGCAACAAGTGTTGATAACATTAAATAAATTCTTACATCTGTGAGTAATATACCTGTTTTTAGAAACTCGTGTCCGAATATATATAATGCTGGCATGTATATATATCATGGTTTAATCTCAAGCATACCTGTAAAGATGTACACTGAACCTACAACCTATTTTAACAACAATCTTTACAAACCAAGGTTCACGTTGAAGTGCTGTATGAACTCGTAAATGGGGCAAACAGTTCCAGATCCCGAAGCTATCTCGTAACCCATAATGATGTAATTCATTTTCCCGTCGATGTATATTTCATGGCGTAACATGCAATCCTCGTGTGCTATATGCAGAATAGACCTCACACGAAGTCATTTTTCGGACTATGAGAATAAATTATCTTGAACGGTATATTAGGCATTAAACCTCTCAAAATAATACATAAAGAACAGCGATAACTTTGATGTCCTAAATCAGAGCCACTTGCTTCTGAAGATGACATGTGTTATATATTCACGTTATGTAATTATTTGGTGGTCCTGAACCTGCTTGTCCCCTTAATTACCTCCCCTTGCGATTTAGATAACGTAAAGCGGCATGGAACCAAGATGGCGCATGTCGCGAAATAAACATAGACATTTACAACTGGACTAATATGTGAGCTACGAGTATTTTGTTGTACGCTTGTCTGTTTCCTCGATGCCAAATGTCGATCATTAACGAGACCTTGTCGCGTTCTTGATTTATCGGATGATTATATTTATGTTTTTATGATAAGATTAGTTTTCATCCTATTGAAGCGTGACTCATACCACTTTGTAATTTTGAAGAAAATAATGATAGTATTGTTCCACATACTAACAATGTCATATTTTACGCTCCTTAAAGTTGAAATATTTGTATTGTTATATTATTTTGCAACTGCAAATCTTGCACAATTCATGATGAAATTACTTGTACAAAGATGCGTTATTGCTACAATACTATAAAGAGATCATTGGAATGGAAATGAATAACTCAAATTTCAGCAATAGAATTACTTGTGAAAAAAAACAATTTGCAAAAGTTAGACAATGTGTCTGTGTTTCAGGTTCATTTATTAACTTCCCTTTTTTTAATTATACATCTCCCAAAAAGGCATGCCTTTGAAAATGGAGTTTCACATTTGGCCTTTTGTAACAAGAAATGGTTTATTCAATCTCAGTATATTCCAAGATTTTGGTCATTAGGAGCGAAGCATTCTGCGAAAATGAACATTATGAAAGACATATCGTATTCACATAAAACTGTACAAACCATAAATAAATGTCAAAGCAAGCAAAGATAAGATTAAACCTCAATTCGGGAACAACTCCACTGCTATTTCAAGAAAAGCTTGCAAACTGTATGACGTACAGTTAGTATCAATTATGGAATACTCGGGCACATTTTATGACTTTTGCCAATGTCTTTGGATGATGTTTAATCCTGATTTGAAACCTAAGCCTAATTCCCTCTGCATATTGTAATTAGAAGGGGTATCGTGTGAGCTAGGCCTGAGGCACCCGCAATACACAAATGTTCGGTTTCGCTCCTGGTGCTATGCGGGTGTCGGAGGCACAGGGGAACAAGACTCCTTCCTCATTAGTGCTGGTATTAATCACCAGAGGTTAGAAAATAAGTCATAGACTGGTGGCAACTCCAAGAGATAGTCGACCAGCGGTTGACATAAAGATGTGGAGGACGTCTTTCTGGACTTATAGGCGGAAGTGGGTGAGATTGGAGAGTGTGGTGGTCGGGCGTTAATGGAAAGTGTTGTGTGGTGCGGTGTTTTGAAATTGTTCTTGTTTGTGTAGCTGTTTCTTTATTGCTGTTGTTTGTTTGTTTGTTTGTTGCTTAACGCCACACTCAGTATTATTCCTGCTATATGACGGCGGTCTGTAAAGAATCGATCCTGGACCAGACAATCTAGTGATTGACATCATGAGCATCGATCCACGCAATTGGGATACGATGACATGCATCAACCAAGTCAGCGAGCCTGACCACCCGATCCCGTTAGTCGTCTTAGTTGCCACGATGTTGCAAAAGGGAGAGAAGAATTGTAGTGTATAGTGTCTTCTGGTGCATAACCATTTTGTAGTGTTCTGTTACGACGTATCTTTCTCTTCAGTCCAACCTACTACGGTGGACATACACACCATTTGTTAAGTCTCAGCAACCATCCACGCCGCCAGGAAACAATGACACACAATCAGCCAGATGACACATTGTAGCCATCCGATCACCTTGTCGACGCTCTTACGGCAAGCCATGGGTGCTGGGACCTAGTCTCACCCACTCGGAATTTTAAGGTCTGTATGAGAAACTATAGCTTTGACGACGAATGAAAAAATATTTTAATTCAACTGATAAGATGCGAAATCAAGGTCAGAACATACAAGGGATGATATCAATGACATCCTCATCTCGTGTGCCTTCATTGAGTTCGGTTTAAAGTTGCTTTGAGCAGTATTTCAGTTATACCACGGGGTATGTGGGGGGAAAGCCCGAAGTAATGCAGGTCTTTCAAGTTTACCATATACCGGTATATGGTCTTTGGTGGAACCCACGAACACGGGTACGGGGCTGACAAACCTAGACGCATGACCAGGATAAATCTCCCACATTCGATTTCAAAGGAATTTAAATATCACCGACATTTTTTAGAATTAATGATAACTCATCCAACGTGAGTATCATTCAGATATTTTCCGTATGAATCATGAAATGTCCCTGCCAATTCTCCCTATTTTCAAAAATGTTGGCATGTTCGAAAACCATCATTCATAATTTCTCTGAAATGCTGCCATGTTGAATATGTCTCAGGTCGCAAAACATATTTCGACAGGCACTAAACCCCCCACAATACAAGTGTAACGACCGAGGCAGTAATACCCAACGCCTTCCTAAATGTACATGATCATCTCCTTCTTAAAATCTGCCAATATATCAGAGAGGTTGTCTTTGGGATAAGCTGACACTGCTAAAGAGACCTTTAGTATTAGGACGATTTGACACGCCAGTTAACATTCACAAAATACGCCAAATACTATACTTCATTCTGACTAGATAATTACGCGTTTCGAACAATTCGGAATCACAGGCTTTGTGGGGTAATAGTTTGCTCTGTCCGTCCCAAATGACCAGTAAAATTGTGATGACCAGGGCAGACAAATGACCAATTCTAACCCCCTCTTTAGGGACGACATAAAATCCGGACCCCTTGTCTGTAAATCACGGATTGAGTTACCGTACACGACCAGTAATTCTTCCAGCATATACAGATATGTAACAGAAGAGGTGCAAGCATTCTTTAGCTACAGGGCTTGCCCCTATTTGCCAAAGGCTGATTTATGGCGAGGCCCCATCCACTGTCATGGCGGTAGTCTAAACGAGGTGTGATTTACGACTTGGCGGTGCGTCGTTGGAGATGCCCCTGCCATCCTGTCCGGTGACACCTATAGGATTACCACCGTGAAAGTGATACCCCCAGATCGCGCTCATTAACGAACGCCGCGAGACTTGTGAACGACGTCCACAGCTGAGACCCGCTTACGACATGGATAATTTCATTTGCAAGGACGTAAGCGATACCCAAATGAAACGTCCGTGAATTTACACAGATAACACAAGACTTTATTGACTAATTTTCGAGAAATTAACGAATTTTGTATTTCCAGCGCTCGCCTGCAGATGAGACTGTTGAAAGAAACGAGAAGAGGCCGGATTTTTCTACGTCAAATTGGTTGGGCGACTGACTTATCTAAACAGCCTCGATTGAAAGACCAACTCGGGAAAACACATCCTGTTTTTGTGAACCTGCTACGGAGTAGGGCCTTTTTAACTGCATTAGTTTAACGTGAAAACATCGCAGGAGGGAGAACCTTCAAAGATGCCATGTGCAATAACGGAACTGCTCCCTCACTCGCCAATACCATCAATCTTATCCAACCTTCCTTTCCCAGTGTTTGAGCCCAAATAAATCCATCGATTTTAAGTAATTGTTCATGTTTGGATGCATTTCTTTGGGAGCCGAATTAGTCAATCAAATATTTACTCCAGTTTGAAATCTTTTTAATCACTGTCCCTCAAACAAATCGAGTTAGGTGTATGAGCGAATGTATCTAAATAATGAGAGACCAAAAAACTGTGCTGAATAAACTTTGACAAATGAAAGTAGTTAATCAGCACCGTGGAAAAGGTTTGTGCAAACACGGCTTACTAGATAACCTCTTAGCGGCTCATTATAATGTTAGTATTGTTTGTAGGAAAAACAGCATAACAAAAACAATCGGAACGTTAATGCAGCAGTATATGTATTTGGGCTCGGACGATGTTTAGCTGAGGTTCGCTTGTCAAACCAAATTATGAAATACATGAACTTGTTATTACATGTTTTGAGGCGAGAAGATGAGTGAGTTGAAATTTAACGTCGCATCGGCGTTGGCTAAATCATAAAGTTATGGAATGAAACAACATACGAAAAGTTTAATTTTATATTAACACGTTTCTCATATTGCTATGTTTAGTCTATATATGTAATAAAATGTATTTTACATTACTCCACGTTTTTATATTTTTTTTTTAGTTGAACATATTACTGACATGACATATTTGTCTAGGTCCGAGCTTAATTTAAGTTAGTGAGTGAATTGGGTTTTACGCCCTTTTAGCAACAATCCAGCCATATCACGACGAGGAACAATATGCGCCCATGGGGTGAATCGAACTCTGGTCCTTGGCGTGACGAGCCAACGTGTTAACCAGGGTCCACACCCTCAATCATAATTAACCGCGGTTAACTGGACTGCAAGGCTCGGGCATATATATTACATTCCTCTTCAGAAGGGCTTCTGCTTCAATACATTTTCACTCGACTGGCGCCATGCAGTTTCATGCAAGTACAATCAATATTGGATATGCCAAAGACGGCTATATCGAACCTTCGATTATAACGAACACAATTCTTATTACCCTGCAGTTGAAGCTAGTAATTATTCACATGAGTAACACTTCGTAAATTACGAACTGACCTTGTGGGTTTCTTAGGGCTTGAGATATCCGGATTTAACTGTACTTTGGTCCGATTCATAGGTTGAACTAACGTTTAGTTGTATGTTAATACATTAGTGGGACATCTCATACAGTGACTTTTGTTTGACAGTATGTTTTGGTTATATTCGACGTGAAGCCTTCGACCACGGGTATTGACAATCAGCGCGAGCCTGGGATTAGAAGTCGTGATTACTTTTTCCATGTACTTCAAAGGGACATAACTCTACACAGCGAATTGGTGTGCCTTAGACGATTGGGCAGTCATTGCCTACTGTTTGTTTGTTTAACGCCGCACTCAGCAATATTCGAGCTGTATGACGACAAGCATGGGTTGGCGATGACCTATTCTAACCCTTGCTTACTGTAACTCATGAAATAGATACGTCAAATTCCTGCTAATGTTTGCCTCCAACGTATCAAATAGACTGCCAATTTTGTTTAATACTAAGCTGTGTTACATCTGATATGATAAAAAGGGGCTTCGAATCCTGAATGAAATGCCCTTCTAAGTACAGAAAACCGCCGAAAGGTAATAGAAACAGATTGTAATAAGAATATTTTGAAGTCATATTAGTGACCAATCGCACAACCTATCAAAAACCAGTCACTTGAAGTGATTGAATGAAATGCTTGACACATCACGGTTTTGAAAATGATATGATACCATTCAGGTTTAAACCTCGGAATCGCAACAGCTAGATTGATGTCGCTACGAGAAAAACACAAAAGTCAAGTGTAAGTCGTCTTTTCTTTCTATCGACGTGGGGATTCCAGGGTAAGGTTTAAAAAACATAAATCATCGGTACCCGATGCTTGAAACCAGGGCCGACAAATTAATATGGTTATCGGGTGGTTACAATATGTAATGAGTTTGTAACGGGTTGAGATGGTTGATTACGAGATAACTTGAACGGTGCCTGGCTAATTATGTGACTTCATACCCAATAAATTATAAGGTGGTGAGATGAAATGGTGTTTAACTTCGCGTTCAAGATTATATCATCCTGAGACAAGGGAGTTAACTGACAATAAAAGTCCAGTTTCCACCCTTGAAGAACCAGGCTCGATCGAAGCGCCAGCGGTGGCTATGACGAGTTATGTCCCATCTATGCCCCTCCCATTGACCAGTTAAGATTCCACCTCACATATCACTTGCATTTGCTTCAAACAAAATGGCGGCGCCCTGTCAAGGCGATCTGAATATCTAGATTGTGATAAAACGGGTCTTACTTCGCGAAGTGCATCAAATCACGTCAGCACCTTGATTAAAAACAGGAAAAGATTTGGAAATTGTCTGTTGACGCCGAGTTGGTTCACATGCTTTGCAAATCGTTCGAAATCTGCACATCAGTTTATATAACTCCATAATTCGAGCCTAGTTCTGCAAGGGTCTAAACTGGACATTCGGTTAACTCCTTTGCCTCGGGAAGATTTCAAGATTATGTGTGTGTGTGTGTATGTGTGTGTGTGTGTGTGTGTGTGTGTGTGTGTGTGTGTGTGTGTGGCTGGTTTTATGCCAGCCCTTTGAGATACCATATCGCAGTTTTAACACCAATATCCAATTATACTGATTCCCAATCAACCAGTCTTTGTATTAATACCAAGCGCCAGGCAGGGAAACAACAAGTACCACCTTTTAACGTATTTTGGTATGATGCAATCTGGGGTGGTACACCGGGAGGCGCTCTATCTGCTAGACCATGGAGGCGGCCATACATTATAATATTTCTTACTTGGAATCCCAACAGGGGAGCATATTTGAAGGGTAACCATCTAGTATATCATGAGTGTATGAATTGTTGTTTTACGCCGCACTCAAGCCCGGGCAAACCAGTAGTTAATAGCATGAGCAGCGACCCTTACGATGAAATACGGTCAACCACGTGACACATTGTGACCACCCAATCCACGTGACAGGAGGTGGTTACAGGAAATATACACGTCGTCGAATATAGCACTTCTCTTCAGTCAGGGTAATTCTATAGAATAACTGTCAGCAAATACCAGTACAAAAAACAACTCATTCATCATATCACATTCTAGTCAATCCCAAAGACCTTAGTTTTCTTGAACATTATGGTTTTTTATCTTTTTATTTGGACCATTGTTTTATGACCAGTAATACTAGATCTTGTGGTGTTTACTGTATTAAACTGCCGGGCAAACGAAAGTAGACACCTGAAAATTGGATTTGACCCAAACGTTGTCGAAACGTTGCGCGGTTGAGGTGAGGTGAGGTGAAATGGGGTTTAACGTCGCGTCCAAGATTATTGCACTTATATAGCGACGTGCATGTACGTGTGTGTGTTTGTGTGGCTGCTTGTACTAGTCAGGACTGATGCCGATTTATAGTGCTAGCTCACTTAGATACCATGCCGCAGTTTAACATGAATATCCCACTCAGACACAGTATACGGACTCCGAGCCGACCAGTCCTTGTTTTAACCCCTTAATACCGAGCGCCAGACAGGGTAACAACAAATACCATCTTTTAACGTCTTTTGGTATGACGCGGCCGGAGATCGAACCCCGGACCTTCCGCTCTCCGGGCGGACACTCTACCACTAGACCACGGAGGCGGTCTGCAAGGTTGAAGACAGTCGCCGAAAAATTAGGGTCTAAACATAACCATATACATCTCTTAATAGGGGGTGCCCGCCGTGATATTGCTGGAATATTGCTAAAAGCGGCGTAAAACCACACTCACTCACTATTCGGGGGTGCTTGACAGGCGCCCTGCTAATACTGTCAATTAACCACTCAACCTAGTATTAAAACACTATCGTTTAGCAAATTCACATTTGTACAGCCCATCTTCCACCCGTTATTTCCCCACTTGATTGCAGCCTTCCAACATACTAGATAATATCCTGACATATTATGTATGCTGAATTCTGAGGCTAGTCGACGAACCACTTTTATTCCTTAATAACTTCCAGAGGCTGAAAACCCCGTCTGCTGGTACGACGACTCTAAACAGGTTCGGCTGGAATGGAAATGCCAGTAAAATCGTAATGCAGATTTGATGCAAATTGAGCAACACGTCAGGTATCGGGTTTCGCTGGTGCAATTCTTGCAACTGAAACGGCTCAACAACAATTCGAACGTATCTCTTCTAAAGGACAATCATGACACTACGAATTTGACAGCAGGATATTTCAACAATACTATTCCAATCCAAACGTTGGCCCAACCAGGAAATCGGGTGAGCGAGATGCGGAATTGACTGACGAGTGATATTTTTCCTTTTGGCTTCGGATTTTGATGGAGGTTTTCTCGCCACTTTGGCGTCTGCCCGTCGTTGTTTCCACAATAATTATTTGTCCACTTCCTAATCTTTGGGTTTATCGCCGGAACACCCTAGACATGGGGCGAAATGTCATCCAGGCAAAAGTGCGAAAAACGGAAATCAGAAACGGGCAGCCGGGAATCTAAAATGCCATGGTATAGAGCTCAATCGCTTCTTCCATGCCACTCTGCAGCATCCCGTGCACCGATGAACATGTTAGCCGCCAAAAGTTTAGACACGTTACAACGCTACCATTTTCCGTATTCCATTGTAGTTGTACATGCACAAGAGAGCTTGAGGGAATTGACTTAATTCTGCGTTCGTTAAAAAATATACGATGAGACAAATGCCCTGAAATTCCAACAAGCGTTAGTTCCTTTTGTTCACTGAGTACCGTTAGACTCATCCTTCACAAAGCGGGCTACAGTGGAGCAGAACACCCACACCTTGGCTCCGGCCTGCCTCGTGGTAAAATCAAACTGAGACCGCTTGAAGAAATTAGGTAGGTTTATTGAGCAGACACACGAGCCTGCTTCAAGGACTAAACTGAAATGGGAAAGAAGAGTAGCCATCCATGAGCTTCAATTCACATTAGGGAGAAGTGGCAGGCTGTCATAATTTTAATTACCACTGACAAGTTTCATTCAAACCACCCAGAAAGCGCTTTGTAACATGACATGTTATTTAAAGAAGGGACTATTTACTGGGACCCCCACCGTTGACGGTGGAGATAATCGTTCTGAAATTATAGACAGGAATTCCGATTCATATTTGAGAAAAATATCAGGTGTTAAATATATCGATTTGATAGTCGTTCCATTAAAAGAGCGAGGGTCAGAGCACATTCATGTTGGGGTGTTTCTGTGTGTGACGTTGTGTTCGGGAATGTGATACTTGTTTACTTGTTATTGCTGCATTGGTGTAAATAATTGACGTTTACTTTTACCTGAGTGAATCTTTGGATTCATAGAATAAAGATCATTACATTATTCACTACACAACCAGAATGCCTTTGCTTAGTAATCAATTGAATTTATTGCACGGCGGAGATAGGTGGACATGAAACAGAACATGAACAGACATGGACATGAACTGCTGGGATGTTGCTCGCCATAAAGGGAACGTTTTTGTGTTGTGGAGAGTTTATTGTCACAGCAGTTCCAGCCTTTGGTTTCTACTTTTCTACTTTTCACATCTTTTGAGGCACATGTTCTTTCTGCGGAGATCTTTATAAACGTCGTACGACCTTTTCCAAAAGTTGTTTGATCAGGATTCCAGCAATCAAGACCTTCTTAATAAAGCTTTCAAACTATTATGATACACATTTCCAAATTTGGCGCATCTGTGACAAAAATTATGTCCCATGCAATTCCCTATTTTGACTTGTACCATATGTTTCCGTGTATTTGCATGTGTATGTGACGGGTGCCATGGGTAGGGCAGGATATGCCCATCTTTTCGCGAACACACGGTACCATCACTATTCGATAGTGATTCATAAACATCATCATGATATAGTCGGAATCGTACAAAGTACTCTGTTTTCAGCAGAGATTTCTTATGATAATGGAAATAGTCTTGTCGTTTGTATTTAACTATGCTCTGAACATTACTTTAGTTGTATCTGTGTATCATGTTGTACGATAGCTTAAAATGACGAAAGGCGTTGCCATTTACCACTTCACAGTACATCCTCGACCACATGGCTGACAGACCAAGCATTATACGATGGGTATATCTGGGACATGAATCCGTTAAGTTGGTAACAAGGTGTAGAGCGTTACCAGAACTCTCCTTCTAATGTTGTCACCGTTTCCACCTGTAAAATTAAGAAGGATGTGCTTTTCAGAAATAATAATTGTTCGGATGTAGATGCCATGGCGCTCAAAAACGGAAGTGTGTGTATCTCAGTTATATGATTGCGCAAATATTTACATTCGGAACTGGTCGTTTTAAGTTTGTTTTCGAGATACAGAAATCATATGTGATTGTCTGAATATTTTGCCCACTCGTACTGTGCATTCAGAAGCATCGACGCTGATTAAAAAGTTCACCTTAAGCGACCTCCAGTGGAGGAGTGGGGCGATAGGGTAGCCTGGTGGTTAAAGCGTTCGCTCGTCACGCCGAAGACCCAGGTTCGCTTCCCCACATTGGTACAATGTGTGAAGCCAATTACTGGTGTTCCCTGTCGTGATATTGCTGGAATATTGTAAAAGGCGACGTAAAGCCAAACTCACTCAATTTCTCACTCAATTTCTCACTCACTCAATTTCTCACTCAATTTCTCACTCACTCACTCACTCACTCACTCACTCCAGCGGAGGTGTCCTCAGATCTTCAGTATCGGATCTAGGGAAAGATCTCATTGGATGAGATTGACAGTTTCTTTTAATTAAATCTATATTTACTATTTCAAAGATTGTCGTTACAAATTGAGTATCCGCTACCTTCATTTCATACGATATGACCATGGTGATCCCACGAATTCAGTGCCAGTTTCTAATTATACATACTGCTCAAAAGAAGTATAAGAATAATCTATGTTTGACTGTGACTATGGATATGACACATTAACTCTAGTCATGTGAAAAAATCGGAATTTCTTTCACTAGTCTATTTACGTCACAATTTGTCGACGCTAAGAACTATACAGTAGGGTTTTTGAAAGAAACAAATGAATTCCTCCACAATGCCTGACCCAGCTACCTCCATGGGGTATGTGCTGTGTGTTAACAAGCTAACTATCCATTCATTATTTCGAAGCCAATGTGTAACTGGAGGACAACTGTCTCTTAGCGCCGGGGCCGCTTTGGTGGAAGGGATCCAGATTTTCTTTTCGCAACGACAGATGTTATACGTATACTAGTATATAAGAGGAAACATACGACTTCATATCAGGCAACAAAGTATGTCGCCGTATAAACACAAAGCCTTGTGATTTACATCAATATACTCTACTCGCGAAATGAGAGAAACGTTTTTGAAAGTGTGCTGTATGGATACTTCGTGAGCAAACATTAAGTGGCCCCCCCTTAAAAAATATAAAGTCAACTTTGCAAGGTTTAGTTCTAAACCGCACACCACAACTCGTTGACTGTGACGCAACAGATATTATGCCACAGTCTGACATATGAAAAAGCCAAATTTCAAGCTTCTAGGACCTGCTATACGATTTATTCGTGTTTTGTTTCCAAAATGTATTTGCCACATACCTTGAATATTGTAGTCACTCTCCTTTATGTAACCATATTATTCATTTGCGACAAGGATTGAGAAATAATCACTTTCAGCGATGCTGCCGTGGTCATATCAGCTACTTCAATCAGATGTTATCTGAAGATGATTGACCAATGAGTTACAAGTAGACCGCCTCCGTGGTCAAATGGTAGAGCGTCCGCCCGGAGAGCGGAACGTCCGGGGTTCGATCCCGACCGCGTCATACCAAAAGACGTTAAAAGATGGTACTTGTTGTTACCCTGTCTGGCGCTCGGTATTAAGGGGCTAAAACAAGGACTGGTCGGCTCGGAGTCCGTATACTGTGTCTGAGTGGGGTATTCATGTTAAACTGCGGCATGGTATCTCAGTGAGCTAGCACTATAAATCGGCAACAGTCCGGACTAGTACAAGAAGCCATACACACACACATACACGTGCATGCACGTCGCTTTATAAGTGCAATAATCTTGGACGCGACGTTAAACTCTATTTCACCTCACCTAATGCCGAGCGTCAGACAGGGAATGAGTGAGTTGGGTTTAACGCCGCTTTTAACAGTATTACAGTTATATCGCAGCGTGTCAGCTTAATGTGGGAGGAAAGCCCGAAGTGATGCAGGTCTCAGACGTTTACCACTTCGGTGAAACCCACGAGCACGGGTATAGTGCTGACAAACCTCGAAACATAATAGGGGCGAACCTGGATTCGAACCCACAATCAAAGGTTTCTGGCGCGCTCAAGGGACGCAACTCCGCACAGCGAATAGCGGCGCCTTTTGACAACTGGGCCACCCGTGCCCCCGCGTTACTCAGGGAAACAAGAGGTACCTTCTTTTAAAAACTTTTGGTTTGACGCGACCAGGGATAGAACCCGGGACCTTCCAATCTTCGCTCTATCCTATCCATTAAACTACAAATGTGGTTTTGGTGAACCATATTCTGGAACAAGAACAAAATTAGAGTCTAATTTTCACTTATTGGATGAGGGCGATTTGCGTGAGGATCTGTATACAATATTAATAATGATTCGTATATCAGATAACTCATCGAAGCGCTCTCTTCACGTACAAATGATTTATATCGAATGATGCCTTTGACAGAAATGCATTACAAGAGAAACTACTAACAACTATCTCTGGGTGTCTATTTCAAATGATGTACATTTCCCCCCTCAGAATCTCACAACGATAATGATCAAATGAGACTGAAATAGACATTAAGGTAGCATATACACGCACGTGCTTAACAGTTTTAATATTTTAGCAGCCCTGGTCTTTGATTGATAGGAAAAAGACATCTTAAATAGTTCCTCCTAGATTGACGGCGATCAGCTTACTTCATATTTCAATTTTATCGCGATACATCAGTCGAAATCATTTCCTTTTAAAATGAATTTAGAAATGATGGTATTTTGTATAATGTACAAGGCTGCGCAAGCATATTTTATCCATATTTGTTTCTGTAGAACGATCAGTTACTTACCAAATGAATAATCTGTTGCATCAATGCACAAGTCCGATTAATATATCATATTTGTGAGTATGATTATTTTAACTATTATAATTGTGCAGCAGTTACTAACTTTTTGGTTAAATCATTATGTTTCTGCAACCATTATTCTATCACGGGCGTGTCGTCAAATGAAGCATTTCTCTTCCTCAAAATGCCTCTCGAAACTATGGGTTTTGAATGCTTGAATCCTGTTTAAAGTTTTATATGTGCATTGATACATATTACATTTTCGGTGTCATTAATGCATGTTGTTTAGGGGTTAAAAAGATACGTTAAAAGATGGTACTTGTTGTTACCCTGCCTGGCTAAAGGGCTAAAACACAAGGACTGGTGTGCTCGGAGTCAGTATGCTGTGTCTGAGTAGGGTATTCATGTTAAACTGTGGCATGGTATCTCAGGCTGGCACTATCATATCGGCATTAGTCCAGACTAGTATAAGCACACACACACACACACGCACGCACGCACGCACAAACACACACACACACACACATATACATATACATATATATATATATATATATGGGTACTGGTAGTACCCAAAGTGAATAATACTAATTGTACGCTGGCGCGATGTCCCAACAATCGCCATCAAGCCATATACATATAACGACTGTTATTCTGGTTGACAGCCACCTACGTGACGACGGAGACAGTAACCTCGGTTTGAGATGACCTTTGAACCCCTCATCAACGGTGGAGCAGAGCTCTTTACAAGATAATTGCCCCTTTCGGGGACCAAGTCAATCAAACTACCCCTACAATAGAATATATGTTGTTATCTGACTGTATATCATGACCATGCTTTTGTCACATACCCCGATCTCAGATAGAATTTCTAGCTCGAGTCGTAAATGTAAACCGCGGACCCAACTCGGCATATTTTATTACCTACTTCATTTGAATATTTCATTTCCGCCCCTTTTTGGAGCGTCACAGTCCCAATACTGTAAACTTATATTGGCACACAAACAACAATATATATATATACTCTGGGGTATAGAAATAAAACTTAAGTATCTCAAAACAGTCTATAACAGGAAGAGTTTGGGTTTTTTAAAATTTAATACATACATGTACGTTTTCGCAAATGTTTTGTGAGGAAGGAATTGGAGGACCGTTTTACATCCGTACAATAAATCATAACTTTTTTGTGAAATATAAATGATTTTATGTGGTGTAATGTTAACATGAAAGGACAAATAATTTATTACAGTGTGATTCTTTTTTGTAGACGTGACATTACCTAAATGGTCTATGGTATGTATGCACGTAGTGCGTGTGCGAGAAGGATTTGACGCTTTTCGCTCCACTCCATCAATATCACACATTGCACCTCTGAGGAAACGAACTCGTGTCTTCGGCGATACAAGTGCACGCTTCAACCTAATATACACGTACCTCCCATAAAGACCGTTCGAATATGCAAATAAAATATAAAACGTCAACGCCAGAGAATCCCCCTTCGCGAATATCCGCCGAAACAAACTCCATTGGGTGTTAAAGGCAAAATAGCGGTGCAAATGAAAAACATTTTACTGTGTCACAACATTGTCGCTTAACCTGTAAATGCATCTGACACGATACTGGTGCATTTTTCCGGCTTATGGTAGACATGTAAAATTGTATATACATTGGCAATAACGTCATCGGGAATTAATGATGACAAGTTGGTCATTTATGTTTAAATTAAATGAAACCTCGTTAATGCGGACTCTGCCAGTTTATAAAACCTCTCTTCCGGGTAATTACAGTCGGGGACGTTTGTATATGATTAAAGGGAAATTAATAGGAAAATCAATAAGTACTTTTAACTCGTTAATACGCTAACTACATGAGATACGGTACCGTCCGGATTAACGGGGCGTCACTGAGTGTATTTTTGTCAAGTAACCATTTCACTGGTATCATCGCTATTTGATAGTGATTCATAAACACATGCTCATGATATCGTCAGAAACATACAATCGACTCTGTTTTGGGCAGCGATTTCTCACGAATATGGAAAGGGTTTCCGTCTTCGGTACGATGGATGGATGGTGAAGCATAAGTGTTATTTCATCAATATCCCATTTAAATTATTAAAACCTAAAATAACCAGCCATTTCTAAACACATTATAGGTTTATATAATTATCCTGAACGTGACATAAACAATCAGCGTGTTCACAGAAGAACGGAGTTAATGTTTGCAGCATGTTTAAGTTCGCAGGTCAACACCTTTTTAAGTCGCAATGTACAACTGCACACTTATGGTATAAGTATTCCTGGCCACAGCGCTATTACATGTGTTTTAACGGCTTCTTGAATTTCAACCCAAAAACCTTTGAATGGTCTAAATGACATTTTCAGACTAGATATACGTCTTACATTACAACTACTTAGACCCATCGCGTTTACTGCACAGATGATCAGGGCAATCTGCTATTCAGAATAACTCTATACATTAGTACAACCCATATTTTTCCCAAAAGGCAAGATGGTATCCCTTCGACATATACCATGCATTTAAATTGTCCAAGTATGGCTTATCCTTACTAGGATCATTTCTGTCGGTGCTATTCTGTTTCAGGCGATAAACAAGTGATTGGAATCCTAGACTCCCTGTCTGAACGATCGTCATTGAAAATTTCATAGAGGCACTTTGTTAAAATAGAAATTTTAAAGAGGGTTGATGGGTTCTACTGAAGCGGATCAAATGTACTAACTACCTGTTCAGATTATCAACATTTACGAATTTGACATTTTGTTTAGATTTACACGATAAGCGATAAAGAATATTTATCATTGGTAAATATTTTCTAAGTGCCGTCTTAATACGTTATAAAAATGGTAAATTTGTGGCTTAAAAGGCCTTTATCTGACTTCTGTTTGAAAAATGTTATTCTTGTTTTTCAAAATATTTTGCTAACCGATATGTCTCGCTGTGGAATTTGTTCATTATTTTTCCTAAGTGTTATATCTATTGTTTCAGGATCTTGAACAATTTAAGTGTCCAATTTAACCTTAATGTAGAGCCTGGAAAGATAGATTTCCCACAAAAACATGAAGAATGGAAAGTATGTTCCCATTGACTTTAGGAATGGTGATCTTTGGAAGATAGGAAAACAATTCAAAAATGCTTTCTCACTTGGAACTTTTACTCAATTACGACACCAAACACCGTTCTCTAACATAAACTCATGTCTTTATTTTTCCACGATTGGGATTTCTTTATTGTTTATCCTTTCCATCTCTGTTATTTACATAGTTGCGAATACCCAGAAGGCCCCCCTTTGTTTTGGGGATATCATTATACATCTTTATCCGTATCCTCAAATTCGATCCCTAGTTTTGAATAACCCATGATGTCAAACATGGGGTGCATGTGTAAGTAAGACTAGAAGGACCTCACAGTTGGAATATGGATCCGAACAAAGACACGAAAGTGATGAGTTAAGCTGAGTGTTTTAATTAGCCCCTTTGGGATGTAAACTAACCGTACTTATCTGTACATCGGCGTATTGATGAAAACGCCATCTCGTCTCCAACGGCGGGCGGGACCATATGATACAAGTTGTAGCAGTCAGACACGAGATATAAATGCTAGAACAAATACACGGGTGTCCCTGGGTAAATAATTGAAAGTACTGGGCCTTCCCTCGCCTTGGGGATGGATGAAATGTGTGCATGTTTTCTAAACATACAAGGAAATGGCTTGATAATGCTTAGGGCACCAGTGCAGCTACTGCCACTCCGGGCTTCCGCGTATTTTTTCCAGTTTTCACATCTGAAGATTTCTTCAGGATAGCGTATGTGTGAATGCTTGTACACGAATGTAAACAGCAATATTTTATCAAAATACTTTGACAGAGAAGAAATATCAATATTGGAATTGGGTGTTTTTTAAATTAGTTTTAAAATGCTTACATTCCATCTTCATAAAAAAATAATAATTTTATAGTGGATGTAACACATTTGGGATACAGAAGAGATGAAGAGGATACCCTCTGTAACAGGTGACATCCTCGCAGAGGAAAACCATGTCATAAATATTTGCCTTTTATATATTTCGTTAAGAGATTTTGTTTCACTAAAAATCAATAATTATTTTAATAATTTACAAATATTGTGTAATTAAGAAACATAATTTTGATAAATGTATATTTCAGGTCCCCGAAGGTTCTAAATAACAGCTTTAAATAGTTCGTTGAGTTATTGATGAGCTCTCAGAATGTCAGGCAGGTTTCCGTAATTGGTTAGGATAGAGTGGATAATATGTTTATACATTTGTACTGCAATCTCTAGTTCGGAAATATTTGTGGAAATCAAAGGGTCTTACTGCCTGTTTGTAGATTTCCAGAAGACTTTCGATCAAGTTAATAGGGGTCTGCTCTGGTTTGCTCTTCACTTGAACGGATTTCATGGGAAAATATTTTCTATTAGAAAGGATATTTATTTGTAAACTTCATCTTCGACTTTAGTTTCAACGAACAGTTAATCGGATTATTTCAATTAATGTTTCCGTGGTGCTAGACAAGGCTGCATTATAAGTCGTCTTTTGTTTTCACTTTTTATCAATCAGTTGGAGAATGATATCCAAACACAGTTTGGAGGCAGGGGAATGTTTTCACCATGATTTAATTGAATTATATTTGCTTTTGTATGCTAACGATTTGTGCTTTTTCAGATACGGTTCTCGAATTGCAGAGGAAAATAGAGGGTTTAAACGTTAATCTCGACAAAGCTGAAGTTTTAATGCTTAGAAATGGTGGCAAGTTAAATAACGAGACGTCGAAGCTTGGGGACATGTCTGTCAAGGTTTTTACAAATTATAGCTTTTTAGGAAAAAAATCTTAACAAAGATTGTGTTGATCGAAAACTGTTTAGACATTGTGTCAAAATCTTGTAAAACCCTGGTTGCTATAAAACAAAATTTCTCCAAAGCTATTGTTCACAATGTTTGACCTTCATATTAAACCTTTACTTTTTTATGGTTCAGAGATTTCATAAAATGTTTGTTTCTCATACTTTTTCAAGTACTGTATTGTTAATTAGTTTTTGGAGTTGGTTATAAAGGTTTCAAATGTGGTCGTTTTGATATTTATGTTGATTCTGTCACTAGATGTTTGAAATACTGGTTTAAACTCCTCTTATCCCTCGTGACATACATCCCAGACAGTGTTAAGATTATGTTAGTTAAACTAGATGCAGTCGGGAGAAAAACATGGGCTTCACATATCAAGAATATATTATTTCTTTTGGTTTGGGGTTTGTTTGGGAATCTCAGGGTGTTGGTGAGACTGAATGGTTCTTAAATGAACTTATTCGTTGCTTTAAACGATTGTCTCACACAGACTTGGTATTCTAAACTTAGAAGTGTATTCAGTGTTGTATTCGTTCACATTAGGGCCATTCTTGTTGAGTTTATTCTCAATTGAAAATAGACGTATGCTTACCTTAAGGTTTGGTTAATTGGAAATTATGCATAAATAGGAGGAAGAACGGGCAAGGATGAGACACTTAGGTTTGGGCTATTATGTTACTTACTTGTAATCAAAAATGAAATTAATATTGTATAGATATGCCGGGGATTGTGTTGATATTCCAGTGACCATACTATTTGCAGTCCTCTGATGTAAGCGTTCTAAAATATTGAGCAAATGACATTAAAGATGTCATCAATCTCCGATATTCATAATTGTACATATTTGCTGTTGCGCTCAGAGTGTTCAGATTATCTCAGATGTATTAATTGTATTTGAGTCTAAGGCTGTTTGTTTGTTTGTTTGTCTGTTGTTTAACGCCGCACTCGGCAATATCCCAGCTAAATGACGGCAGTCTGTAAATAATCGAGTGTGGACCAGACAATCCAGTGATTGACATCATGAGCGTCGATCCACGCAATTGGGATACGATGATATGCATCAACCAAGTCAGCGAGCCTGACCACACGATCCCATTAGTCGCCTCTTACGACAAGAAAAGTCGCCTCTGACGGCAAGCACGGGTTGCTGAAGACCCATTCTATCCCGGATCTTCACGGGTCGCCTTAACACCGAAACATAATGTTTGATTGTCCTTTTGATACAGTTTAACATCATTAACATCATTGATCATGATAAAAGAAGTGGCTGAGTTGGGTTAATCACCCCTTTGAACAGTATTTCAGTTATATCACAGTATGTCAATTTGATGTTGGAAGATAACACGAAGTTCTCACATGTGTATCACGTTGGTGAAACCCACGATACGAGTATGATCCTGACAAACACAGAAACATAATCGGGGGTAAAGGTATTCGAACCCACAATCATAGGTTCATGGCATACATTAGGGACGCTCAACTCTGAACAGCAAATTGCGGCGCCTTAGACGAATGGGCCACCCGTGACCCTATGCATGAGATCAGTCACAGGACGAGACCGGTAACAAGGACAACTCGACAAACTTCGATGGTTTCCAGGACTTTGAGTTCACTGTAAACCAAATTGTCATTTCTAAAACATCACACTTACACCAACCTAATGATGAACATATCTTTGTAAGGAACATATGCAATGGCAGTTGTGAAAAACGCATAACCTGAATACACTATATTCTGTACGCATGTAAATTCTTCCATGTAAACCATCCAATGGCAACAAAAAATATTTCATCCAGTTGTAATCTCTGGTAAAATTATTTCTGTTATCTGTTAAATAATTGATTCCCTGATAAATATTATACATTTTGTAACCACACCTGTAATTAGTTGCGGCTTCATGATTTTTAATGTTTATCAATTGTAATATATCGCTTGTTATTCATATGAGATAATATAATTGTATTTTTATGATAATATATGCATCATATTCCTACTTCGACTCTTTGTCTCTATGCACACGATAAATAGCTTGGAGAGAGAGAGAGAGAGAGAGAGAGAGAGAGAGAGAGAGAGAGAGAGAGAGAGAGAGAGAGTTGCATGCACTTTGCCCTGACTCCAAATTTGTATTTTCAATATGAACCCGGTCATATATAGGGAAACAATCGATTTGGTCATATAGGGATGAAGTCGTCATTTCATCATTGTCAGTCACAATGTAACGTTCTACATGCTGTGCAAAACATACGATATTGTTTTATTACCTAAATTGTGCCTTTATGCTAATTACTCCCAATGTCCTGAGTGATCTCAAGTCACGGCGGATGCTACTTTGTTACATGGTTAATCTCTTTAATCCATCTGAGTGAAAACTCACTAATTCCCTTCTACTGTTTGTATTAAGGACATCTATTCAGTTACTAGGTTTCTGATAACAGCTGTAAAACGCCGAGTAGCGACCATGCTTGAGTGGATCTCAATGATATCACGGGATTGTATTTGCATTTACATACATGTACGTGTTGATTAACTCGTTCACAGATTTTGGGCGGTGCGGTAGCCTAGTGGTAAATGCTTTCACACATCACGCCGAATTAGCTGTGGTCGCAGGTTCGAATCCCTGATTCGCCTTGTTTACGATAGTTGGTTTGTCACTTCCTTACCCTTGTTTGGGGGTTCCCACACGGTAAGCTAACACGTGATACTACTGATCAGAGCGTGAGGTTGTCGTGGCCTGAAGATCTTACATCGCTCCTGAACACCAAGGTTTAGACTAACATTTAGTCTCTGAAATCCTATATTACACAATATCCTTCTTGACTCTAAAAATAAAAAAAATACCTTTGCTGATTTCAGAGTGTGTGGAATGTGTATGGAATAGAGCTAGACTTGCTTTTGTATGCATTTCTAGATTTCTTTTTCATAAAATAAATATATTCCACGGTCATGGTGCAGGACTAACCAAGGCTCCGTCGGGGGCTTTGTGAAACGTGTTATTGATTCAGAAACACATGCTCATGATATGGCGGGGGTCGAACAAGGACCCTACTTTCGGTAGAAATTTCTTATGATTATGATTTTTTTGTCGAATTCATTTATATCATATATTGTAAGTTTATTATTAGAGGAAAACTAAGCATTTAGAAACCCCACTTGCCATTATTTGATAGAGTTTGGGTGTTTAACAGACAAGTGAGCAGACAGGCAGACAATTGTTTATGCGTACGAGTAAGATTGGGATATCAATATAAAGGAATGTGATTAAGTTTAACTTACGCTTCAGTTATATCGATGATCTGATTTCATATCCTCAAATTCTTTTCCACTGATTTACCCACCCAAGATAGAAAAAAAGGAGAAACCGCCTCATCTGTTTCATATTAAGATCTATGCATAGAGATTCAGTGTGACAAAAGACTGTGTGTAGATTTGCACAAGTCTATAAGGCAATAGTTATTTAAATCATACATATTAGATTAATAAATATCTAGATTATATAAATAAGATCAAGTTGTCCCTGTAAGAGACTTGGGTCCTTGTACTGTCCACATATCTAGCCTATTAGGAGGATAGAATTACTACATATCCATGGACTATTCTTTCAGTACAGCTTTGGAGCAAGGCTAGACTGTATGACAGTCCCCATTCCCTTCATGTCGAGCTATATTCCAGCAGTTCCAGCCGTTGGAGTCTATATCTCACAACTTTTGAGGTACGATCGAGCATGCTCTTTCTACGAAGATTTCTTATGATTGATTATTCTGTAAATGCCACATACTCAAGGGGGGGGGGGGCACCAGAAATGGGCTTCATACATTGTACCCATGTGGGGACTCCAACCAGGTCTTCGACGCCTTAATCGCTTTACATTGATGTTAGTAAGTATATATACCTATGACGTTCAGCACTATCAATCACTTGCTTGATAAAGGTGTTAGGATCGACCGAAACGTCGCACTAATTGCAATACTTCTAAATGCCACTGAAAGAAGTTAGAATTGAGTTGACATATATGAAGATGATGTGTTTTCAGATTTATTGAGAATTCGATGCGAGGAAATTTCAATATTTGAACCTCCAGGTAGGTAAGAGTTATAAGTTTCCAGGCATCGAGTCCGGCTTGAGGAGATCGGGTAAATATGGTGAGACTGGGCACGGAGACTGGGTTAACACGAGGAGATCGGGTTTTAACGAAGAGATCTGGGTAAACACGGAGACTGGGTTAACATGATGAGATCCGGGAAAACACGGTGACTGGTTTAAACCAAGGAGACTGGGTTAACATGATGAGATCCGGGAAAACACGGTGACTGGGTTAACATTAGGAGACCGGGTAAACACGAGGGGATCGGGTTAACACGAGGAGACCGGGTAAACACGGAGACTGGGTTAACATGATGTGATCGGGTAAACACAGAGACTGGGTTAACATGATGAGATCGAGGAAACACGGTGACTGGGTTAACCCAAGGAGACTGGGTTAACACGAGGAGATCGGGTTAATACGAGGAGACCGGGTAAACACGGAGACTGGGTAAACACGAGGAGATCGGGTTAATACGAGGGGACCGGGTAAACACGGAGACTGGGTTAACATGATGAAATCCGGTAAACACGGAGACTGGGTTAACACACGGAGACTGGGTTAACACAAGGAGACTGGGTTAACATGAATAGATCGGGTTAAAACGAGGAGACCGGGTGATCACGGAGACTGGGTTAACATGATGAGATCCGGTAAACACGGAGACTTGGTCAACACAAGGAGACTCGGTTAACACGAGGAGACCGGGTAAACAGGGAGACTGGGTTAACATGATGAGATCGGGCAAACACGGTGACTGGGTTAACAAGAGGAGATCGGGTTAACACGGAGACTGAGTTAACATGATGTGATCGGGTAAACACGAGGAGATCGGGTTAACACGGAGACTGAGTTAACATGATGTGATCGGGTAAACACGAGGAGACCGGGTAAACACGGAGACTGGGTTAACATGATAAGATCGGGTTAACATGAGGAGACCGAGTTCACCCCACGCCACTCCCTTCCCACTGCCCGTACTTGTGGTTGTTCATGTGAAGAGCCAATGAGGTGAATTGTTGTTGCTAGATGCGGTTAGACATGTCTCCATATCGTCTTTTTTTTTCAAAACCTGAAACGTTAACGCAAATTATTATTGTAAAACCTGAACCGAAACAAAGCATTGCAATTCACAGGTTATGAAATCCATACACCTATCCTCCCTTCGTTGATACTACAGCTTCTATATGTCACTTATAAGTCTTGAAGATGTTGTACACAAATAGCACCACAATAGCCCTTGCAACTTTACCACTATGTATCCGTCTCAGCATCATTGTTCCAAGGCACAGTTCCTGGACAGATCCCGGAATAAACGCCCCTTTCAGTTGATTTTGAGTTGCCTTTGCATGTCTGCAACGAGTGCCACGGGTGGGTCAGGGTATGCCCACCTTTTCGGGAACACCTGGTAGTGTCACTATCTGATAGTTGTAAACACATACCAATGGTACAGTTAGGATTGTACAATGCATGGACTGAGATTTTGTATGATTAGGGAAAAGTTTTCTGTCGTTTTTATGAGGATTTTAGTATTTTGAAATCCTTCCATCTAAATAAACATAATAATTTAGTTCATTTATTTAATCCGTTTGTAGATCCAGGTCATTCACAATGAATAGCAAACATTATGTAAAAACAAAGGGACGCAACTCCTTCGTTTCATCCTCTTAGTGATACACCTAACTGACACGAATGTTAGTTTATTAATTAAGCTATTTCTTCTCCTTGGTGACACATATCGGCAGTGCCGACGTTGGCGTTGTCAAGACGTCGGCTGCAAGACGTCGACAGTCTATTTCCACCGTGCAGATCAGACATGTGTCTACACGGACAAAGAATCAACCAGTGATTCCGGCAATTAAGGGATAACATTTTATGCAATACTATTGTGCCTGGTGACAAGTGCGACGTAAAACTACAGCTTGACCACTTTCACACAGCTCTAAATTGCCGTGACACAAAACGGCAAAAGAAGGTGTCATCCTACTTGAGACAAACCATGAATCGATCCTTCCATCAGAAGCTGGGTTGAAATGCAATCTGACAATGCACAGCCCGTTTCCTTAGTTCCGTGTTCCCTTCTCGTAAAGTTAGTCGCGCGACTTCTATTAACGTATCGTATTGCTTGCGCGCATTCTCTGCGGAGCAGTTTCGGATAGCGGAAGTCGTCTGCGATCGGATATGTATGCCTTTCGGTGTCATTTGCATAGACCGCAAGAATTGTTGCGATGTCGGAACATCCAAGCGAAGATGCTTCTGCGAGATGGATGGAGACAGCAAAATCACTCATTTCCTTTTAAATCTCAATAATAAATGGGAAATAGGACGCGTTTGATGGGAACAGGACAAGTCCAATGAGGTGAACGTCGCGCCATGGTCACGCCATTACGACTTAGTGAAGTGTTCCAAGAGGCATTTGCATATAGGCTCTTCAATTTAGAGTGTTTATGTAAATTTCGAACATATTTTCATGTTGACATCCCATTCGAACACTAAGCTAAATTACCCAGAAGCAACGGTTTGAACCTCAAGTCGTATTTTTCACTTGTACGACAAAAGGCGTTATAAAAGTGGCATTTACGATAGTTTAGCACATCATGTTTGTGACATTCTTCAAGTTTCTACTTCCTCGTTATACGGATGGTACCAGTGGTGGTCTGGTACAGACACGAACATGTACATCAGTCCGATGTCTCCGCATCATCATGTAGTATGATGTTCATAATAATAATTTATGAATAAACTGGAGCTGGACCTGAATGATGTTATGAAAAATGAATTGAGGGGGGAGGGTTTGCCATGATGAGTGATGATAGGGCATCATAATAATTGTCTTATGACAAAAAAAGTCCTTGCCCGATGACGTGGCTTGAAGCTCAGTGGGTGTTAGAAAAAGTAAGATCATGTGTTAAGGGGTTGCCATGCTAAATGATTAAAGAGCGTTATCATAATAATACTAGTTATAATATGACAGAATGCCCGATGATATGGATCGAAGGTCAGTGAATGTTGTGAGATGTTGACAAGAATTCGGAAAGGGTTGCCATGCTGAATGATGACAGCGCACAATAATCATTCTAATAACAGAAAAACTGGTTGCCCGATGACGTGGATTGAAGTTCAGTAGATGTTGTGAGAAGTTATCAAGAATTGGGAAATGGTTGCTATGCTGAATTCTGACTTGACAGAAAGACTCGTTGCCCGTTGACGTCGATCGAAGCTCGGTGGATTATGTAAATAGTTAACAAGAATTGGGAAAGAGGGTGCTATGTTGAATGGTGAAAGCGCTCAATAATAATTTCGAATGTGACAGAAAGACTCGTTGCCCGATGACGTGGATCGATGCTCTGTCGCTGGACTTTGGTATGAAGACAATCTCCACTTTGCTGGCCAATGAGATGAGGTAAAATGGGGTTCAACGTCACGCGCGTACGTTCGTGCGTGCGTGCGTGCGTGTAAATGTATGTGGTTTAACATGGATAATCCACTCAGTCACATTTTACTGAATCCTAGCTAACCAGTCAATGTTTTATCCCCTCAATGACGAACGCCTGTCATGGTAACAACAAGTACCATATTTTAACGGGGTTTTTAAAGACGCCACCGGGGATTGAACCAACGACCTTCTGCTCTCTGGGCAGGAACTCCGTCCACTTGACCATGATGGCGGTCCGCAGGCAAATGAAATATTGGTTACGAGCTGTAGTCCAATTCGCTCGCTTAATTATTAGTACGTTGTTGTTGTTGTTGTTGTTGTTGTTGTTGTTGTTGTTGTTGTTGTTATACATATTTTAGCAGACTCTCAGACTTGATGGATGCATGTCATCGTATCCCAATTGCGAAGATCGATGCTCATGATGTCATTCACTGGACTGCCTGGCCCCGGCTCGATTTTTTACAGCCAGCCATCATATAGCTGAAATATTGCTGAGTGCGGCGTTAAAGAACAAACAAAAACAATTATGTGTGTGTGTGACAAAAACAATTATGTATGTGTGTGTCTACGCTATGTTTACTTTCATCCTTTACATGTTTAAACTATATTTTCGTATTGGTGGATGATGCATAAAAGCACATCGAGGACAACAGAAATGGGCTTCACACATTGTACCCATGTGAAGAATCGACCTCGGGTCTTCGGCGTGACGAGCCAAAGCTTTAACCACTAGGCTACCCCTGGTCCTTGGTTCGACTCTCAACACTGGTACAATATGTTATCTGTTGTAACATGTCTCCCACACTGGTTAAAGCGGCTCAGAAGCAACATAAGTCATTCTTCATAATTACAAACATTAATATCATGATATCAGATCCATGGCCGTTTTCCTCATCAAAATATTCCGCATGAATAGTATAATTTGCTTTATACCGTAATACAGACTCGCATACATAATTTACAAACAGAAACTGAATTTATCGCCATCCTTGTGAAAACTGATTAATCCTTCTAACATTGAAACGCCATCGCTGCTGCCGAATTAGCATTTCGCGAAGTCAGGTCTGACGTCATCACATAGCCACGGTAAGGGATCCTAAAGAGTTCTAACAATTTCCGCTTTTAAATGCAACACGAACCGATGCTATTGTTGTTTTATTGTCGCATTCGGTGCGTAAGAAGATCGTATTGCATTTAAGCTATCAGATTTACTCATGAATCGAGGGAAAGTGTACAAGTGCCACTTAGCAGTGGAGACAGAAAATGCCTCGATGATCTTAATAGACTTAAATCACTAACCCATGTTATCTTCACTGGTGATTTGGTCGCTACAATCTCGATTGTTGCTTTTGTGCGTGATGGGAATCTTGAGAAATGACTTATTTTTTTCATATTTATTGCGACCTAATGTTAGCTTTAATAACATGGGGATCATATTTTTTAATGTCCCGCCCAATTGCACGCCCTAACGGGTGCCTTCTTTAACAAAACGTATTCTAATTATTTTGATGTAAAAGCTGATCATCGTGAAAACCATCATTTCACACATTTCTAGGCAATTCGTCGTTACGAGTAAATAAGATTCAGCTGAAAATAAAAATACAGCAAAACCCCGTTAATCCGGAGGTACCGAGTAACCGACCGGATTAACGAGTCATGATATTGTACTGTCCCAATGATTGATAAACGGGATTTTCATCAGTAATCGTTCGTTCGAACCGGATTGACAGGGTCTGGATTAGCGGGATTATATCGATCAGAGCTCCGTTTCACAAAGCGGTGTCAGTGTAAGTCATCTTAGTGTATATCATACAGTTTAAACACAGAATCACGATTTGTCAAAAATATGGTAAAATCATTATGTGATATCATCAATACAGTTTAACCTCGACTGCCCGGACTCTCTGTGTTCCGGACTCTAACTACCTGTGACTATATGTAACATTTTTTCAGCTATATCACATCTTGTCAGTTTGATAAGGTAGGAAAGCCAAAAGTGATGCAGATTTTAGAAGGTTTACTCACTACGAGAAGAGGTATGGTGCTGACAAACCAGAAACATAAGCAAGGCGAAACGGGATTCGAACCCTGGAACTTTTCTGGCTGGCCCAAATGACGCAACACCGCACAACGTGCGGTACAATTATCAAAATCCTGTTCTAAAAACATAACCAGTTACCCCTAAAAAATAATACAACTCATTTTGTATTCTTTACCAATTTGATTATCTTGCATTTAGACGTTTCAGGTTTGGTAGAACTTTATGTAGTCATTATACCATTTGAACGTTTAAACGTGAGAATAAATTATGACAAATCTCGTGTTTTTGCAGGATTCAAATTTTGGATGTTTGAACAGCATGTTAAAGTTGGGGCATAATTCGAGTGACAATTTCGAGTGACAAATTCTGCGTTTGTTCTGCAATCCTGCGGTATGTCACTTTTTTCAGTCGTTCGGCGATCGCGGAATCGCAGAATTCGTCTGGCACTGATATCATTTATACTGAAATGTGACAGGTGTCACTTTCTACCCAACATTGAGTTGACTTGAGAGCCTGCTCCTTCCCCAGCCGTAGTTCAGCTCCAGATTGTCACCGCCCCATACCTTGGTAGTTTTAACCTTAGATAATGTGGACACTTCTCAAGGACACGAATTGGCATACAACATACTGAATTCCAAAATAGTAAACTTTCTGAACAGATGTGTATCAAAATGGGGATCGGCGGATCATTCAGTATCATCCAATGTTTTAATTCTAAAACATCAACGCCAGAGAATAACCATTCTCGATTATCTGCCAAAACAGATTCCACAAAGACGTAAAAGGCAAAACAGCGCTGAAAGTGATAAGAATGGATCCCTGACAATCACTGACAACACCGGTGTTAGCGTCCTGCCCGACCGATCGCAACCGCCGCTCACAATTTGCATAATGGTAAGTCCTTTACCATAATGACACACGTATTCGCATTAATGTTAACTGCTGGTGTCGCTTTGAAAAGCATTCGCGTTACATCACATTGAATTGTTTGATAGGCATTAGCTGACGGATGACAAAGTAGACACAATTTATGGTTAACAACTCCTTTAATACTGTAAAGGCGACGTTTCGGTATAGATCCTTATACCGTTGTCCAGCAAGACTGAATGAGGAACACTCCCACTCATGTATGCAATCGTTGTTACTGTTAATCCTCTTCTGTTAATCCTCCACCACTATATATATTCTGCACTATGTCCCTCATTCAGTCTTGCTTGACAACGGTATACGGATCTATACCGAAACGTCGCCTTTACAGTATTAAAGAAGTTGTTATCCATAAATTGTGTCTACTTTGTTACATCACATTGTCAGTTCAATTCAATGAGGAAGGAAAGTCCAAAAGAAGCAGGTCGTAGACGTTTACCATTTTGGTGAAGCCAAGGAGTGTCAATCGTCCTGACAGGCCAAGTCAATAAAAGGATACGGGTAGGCTCAAAACAGGTTCTTACAGTGAGTGACCTGGTTGATTTTTGTGTCTTCTTAAACCGACGGTTTGGGTCGTTATTCATGCTGTCAGCCACTGGTTTTCTTGGCCCTACCCGGTTATTCACAACAGCCGTGAGGTTGCTGAACGCCGTAAGACAACATTCACCAACCCTGTGACCACATACCCACAGTATACTAGCTGCTGCAAGATATTTGTTCGGTAAAACGTGTATTTAGATCTTTATAAATAACGTAAGGCAAGTCATGATCCTGACTGCTGGAATATAGCCGGTTGCGGCGTAAAACAATATGATTGTCACTACCTGTAAACATTTGACTTTAATAATAATAATTAATATATTATCTGATCTCCAAATGGAACCTATGTGCATATAAATGTGTGGATCGCAGATACTTAATCTAAGTAATTGGTGTTTCGCTATCAAAGCTATGCTATCAGCTAATATTATATTTTCGCCATCCAGCTCCAACATATATTGCCCGTTTACATACCCAAGTGCCCAGACTTCGTCGAAGTTAGCCAAGTCAGCCAAGATTGCATGTCGCGCTGACGATTGACGATACCTCGTTAAGTTTTCTCTATTTCCCAAATGAGTCTCATTCCGTCAATTGATAAGCGTAAAGCAATTGAATTCACATGTGTGCTTACACTTGAAACACCTGTGTGTATAAATAATACACAGTTTTAACCTTGCTACACCAACAACAATATAATTAAAATGTAACGTACAGTAAGGCATATCCTTTGACTGCGTGTATAAAGCGGAGCATAGGTATGCAGGATAAGTCAATATAGCAGGCAGATGTCATGTGGGTCCTTATATTGGCTAGTTCAACATTGGTACAAATATTTCATGATTGCAATATATGGTTCTCCTACAAAAACGTGCCTTCTCAATGATGATAATATGGCCCGGTTGAATAATATTGAATTCCATGTAGACTTAAGCCTTCTATATATGAATGTATAGTGTCCGTGTGAACTTAGTTTTGAAACGCCCAAACTTCGCAGAAATATACTGTATCAATGTCAGTTTGGGTTTGTCAAAATTCAACAAATCTTTGTTCAAAAGCTACATTTTTTTAAAGCGCAATATGCCTGGTCAAAACTGGAGCCAAACTTTGAGACGTGATTTTTCAATAAGAGCAAGTTCACAAGTTACTGGAATAAAAAGACTTTATAACATTACGAGACGCATGTCACGGCTCGACTCTTTCAAAGCATATTATGATCAAGGCTGTGCCAAATCTGTGTAGTTTTGCCACTTCTGTCGGCGGTTTGCGAAACGTGATACGTACTTATATTCTGTATGGGTGTGTAATGCGGGGTGTTTCTGTCAGCGTTTGTTGACATTTCCACCATTGTCTTCTTGACTTCTGTTTTCAGGAAAGATAATGAGCAATGGACATTCATATTTCTCGAGCAGGATCGCTGGTTTCATCACAAGGCAGACACGGCGGTAATTTGATTTCTCCAAGATCTTATTGGCTAAAGTCACGCACATCAGTTCGCTAGCTGAGAGGTGTGCAATTTACTCGTCTTGGATACCGCATAATTTATCAGGTTCCCGTCTCTTAATACACGATCCCTGCACGGCAGGGGTTGAGCAATTGTACATCAAACGATCTACGTCGCTTTTGGAAGTAAACACCTTTCTCTGGGTCGCTAGACGCATGATTCTATCGCCGTTTATCGAATGAACATGCTTTCTCTTCCAGAAGCACGCGATCTGAGAGCACGACTTTCACACAGGCAAGACCACGTCTCAACTTTAGTCCCCGTATGCCTGTCATATGTAGTGTATACCTGTCGATGATCTATATCCTTTCCGCGGCCTCGACGAATTGTGTAAATAATCTACAGTAATTTGTGACTTAGCCCAAGCTCCGCGTTCCATCTGTGGTTATATTATTACAAATGGCGGCATGGGGGTGTAAAAAATTCAAATCGCGTGCTTTGAGTCTCTCTAGAGTCTCCGTCCCTCCTAATCAGGGTTTAGATCAGGGGGTGCTTCCATGCTTGGGGGGTGAGTTTCGCCATCAGCTGAGGTCCCGCTGACAAGCTAGGTTGTAGAGTTACAAGGCAAAGTCATACCGAACCGGAGATCAAAGAAGCAAGGGTAGGTAACTCGAACCTGGATTGCAGACCACCAAAGAAGTTAAGCGTATCGAGTGAGAAGTTGGACTTGCGGCTGATACACGCAGACAGCTGTTAATTTGGGGTCCAGTAATTGGGATTGCGACTAAGTGGAAATCTCAGATAAAAACAGCTTTCGGGGATACGTTTTCGCCGAGTGGAATCGACCCGAAACCAAATCAAATTCCAACGCATCCAAACTCTCTTCCCGCTAAGACCTCTCGCTAACGCTGACTTCTCGCGAGATCAAACGGGCGAAGTAAGTAGAATTAGCAAAAACTAGGTGCTCTGCAAAAACAACTTTGGATAACCGAGCGTTGCTTTGAAGTTAAATATTTAGTTTCGGAGATTTCAGAAAACGGGTCCCAAGTTTCAAGGTAATAAAAAAGGACGTATTTATATAATTGACTAGACCTAACCTGTGAAAACAAAGGGTTTTACGTGACACTGATTTTCATGATAAATTCTAAATAAATATTGGTCGTCGGAACAAGTAGTGTGTGGAAACACGGTGTAGAGTTTCACGTTGCTTCGATAAATACATCGCTTGTCACAGGGCGCGAGTGAGTGAGTGAGTGTGTGTAAATCTTTACGTTACATTTGTCAATAAAATGACGGCCTGCGTCGAGCAGACGGAAAAAAACAGGGCGTCAAATGTTCAGCTGCCAATTTTGACGGATAACACGATAATTCAGCAAGGCATGTGACTCTGCTTCCCACAACAATACATTAATTGGTGAAAGATCTGACGAGGGATCAGACTCTTTTCGCAGTAGGATTTACACGTCTACCTGAATTCTATATGCATTAAAGTATTATACTTTTAATAGGTCCAATATTGTATTTCCTTACTCAAGTATTTGTGAGTACTTTTAGATAATAGAAATATTAACACCCCACATTATGTCTTCTCGCACTCATATTAGTTGGGATGTAATACAAAAAAACATTAAGGTGTATTTCTGTTGTTGTACATCGCGCCTCTAATGGCGAATAAAGTATACACAACAAGGGAAATAAATTTAAATATTTATCAAATCAAAAATCCACATAGTATTGTTTCCTAAACACGGCTACATTGCTGATACATTTTTTATGAATGTGATTTTGTATACTACAGCTACAATATGATAAACAAACAAAAACAAACAGTGGTCACACAAACATGCTTGTCACTGTACTCCAGTCAGTGCAACGCCAAGTTTAATAATTACAACATTTCTGAGGCGCATAAGGTGATAATGCCTCGCTACTCATTTGTCGTGTCAGTGCCACTCTCGAGAAGTTCCAGACAGGAACGCATCTCATCTTGTTTTTTGTTGTTGTTTTTGTGCGTGCGTGTGTGTGTGCGTGCGTGCGTGCGTGTGCGTGCGTGCGTGCATGCGTGTGTGTGTGTGTGTGTGTGTGTATGTGCCTTTGAAATTAACTCCCAGGTGCTCAAAATAAACAAAAGAATTTAAGTACTGCATTGAATCAAACACAACCATGCGTATAGATACCATCTTTTTTCAAGTCAAACTTGATTTACCAGTTAATATTAGTACCTAAATCGCATAGTATTAATTTCAATGCTGTATTAGATCGCGAGATGTCAACGTATCTGGCATTGGTGTAAATTGAGTTGAAAAGTACATTGTCGAACTATTGCTTCAGCTGCTGTATTGTATTGTTAACATACATCATTTTGACATGTAATGCTTTATAAAAACAACCTGTTGCAATACGCAAATGAGTTTGAACATACATAAATGGGAAGCTACACCTTTTTTGAGTCCTTAAACTCACGTATATAAGGGTTGAGTCTGCCCTGCTTAGTAATATTAATAGTATATTTACTGTATACTCCATCCAGGTGACGCAACACACATCATTTAAATCTCAATTAAAACGACTAAAGTCCTTTGTAGGATTCCGGCTATATCATTCACACTCGTCATTGCATCAATTTGTTGACACAGCCTGGATATATTGCCATGGATGCATGCGTCTACCAGGGACGAGCCTGAAATATAAACATTGAAAAGTACATTGTCGAACTATTGCTGCGGCTGCTGTATTGTATTGTTTACATAAATCATTTTGACATGTAATATTTTGACATATTATAAAAAAACCTTTTGCAATACGCAAATGAGTTTGAACATACATAAATAGGAAGCTACACCTTTGTTGAGTCCTTAAACTCACATATATAAGGGTTGAGTCTGCCGTGCTTAGTAATACTTATAGTATATTTACTCTATTCTCCATCCAATATCTCAATATTAAAAGCGACAAAAATCCTTTGTACGATTCCGGCTACAATGTATATCATTCACACTCGTCATTGCATCAATTTGTTCACACAGCCTGGATATATTGCCATGGATGCACGCGTCTACCAGGGACGAGCCTGAAATATAAACATTGCAACTCATTAATAAACAGATTGAAACATTTCAAAATAAACGTATGAATGACATGTCCCCAAAACGTCATGTGTATAAATGATGGCGATGTTATATTATTAATACATTCTGTTATGGTGGGTTTTTTTAATGTATTAAAAGTACATCTAAAAGCAGCGACATCTATTCATATCTAAACAACATATTTGCATTGAATTAGGGGAAATTTACATTGTGTACAAGAATTAACATTAAATGTGTTTTTATTTTCATTTAAAAATCATAATATTGCTAACATATTACAAAAAAATATTTTGGTTTGAGTGATTTAGGAACATGTTAGACATTTTTCCATAGCGTATGTAAATTGAGTTGAAACAGAACCTCAATAATACAGACACCGCACGCTGTGATGCAGACCGGCTGGGGCAAAGACGTTTCTCTTTAATTCCAAACGTCAACGTCAACGTCAGTGGATATTCAGTTTTTACTGGGCGTAAAGGGCAACAGAAATATTAAAATTATATGAATGGATCATTGATAATCAGTGGTGACACGAGGTAAGCGTGTCGTGCCCCACCGGTAGCACTCACCACTCACATAGCGTTCATAACAACGTAAGTGTCTGTTTGTTGACTCCACGCCCAGCAATAGTCCCGCCAGTTTCACGACCGTACGCAATGATCCGCATCGTTGTGGTACGCCTCGCTGTCAACCAAATCATAGGCTGGTCGGGGGGTGGGAGGGGTGGGGGTGGGGGTCGGGGGGATGGGTGAGGGTTGCTTTTGAAAACCAAATGTAGTATGCTGAAAGCAGTAAAATTATCTGAGAGAAGATTTTCATATTTTGGGCACCTCCCTTTTAAAAATGCTGGATCCGCCCTTGTATTCACCAAGTGTAACCACCCGTTCCATTAAAGTAAGAGTGAGTGAGTAATGACGTATGAAAACGTCGTGTAAAGTTCATTGTATGGGACCGCATCGCCTTCGTGTTGATGCCTAATTCAAATACACGCCTCATTCAACGCACACCCTAATTTCGGACGAAGGTATCAGATGCAGCGTAAAGTACGTCCACTCATTTTCTGCCGGATAACGCAGGTGTCCGGTATTGGCAGGACAGTGTATGAAGCAAGAAACAAATCCGTCTCAGATATCCGAATTTATATCAATTGTGAAAATCATTTAAGTGAAATATCCCTTCATTGACTGAAATGTGCACGGTTTATTTTAAGTTGTGAAACGAAACGTAATATGCCATTAATGTATACTCTGTTGTAATATTTAATCTTTATTGGACGCTCTGCTGTTAACATTCGCAATATTGATATCAATACTGTGTCAATACCATGTGTTTGTCAACAACAAAACCATCCAATGTGTTTCTGACAACAATTCTAACTACCACAACCACCACACATAGTATCTATTGATTTTACACCAGTCAGGTGGGTGACACAGCTGTGATATATGTACAATGAGAATTGTGCTTTTTGACAGAGGGAAAAAAAGGCCTTTGAAATATACATATTTGTAAACAGATCCCCCACGCAGGACGTCCGTGATCCCGTGTCTGTATGTTATTTTTCCCGCATGTCATGCACAGTTTCAGAACAGATGAAAGGAACACAGGTGTTACAGACATATGCGTATTTGAAATGACATTACTTCACTTTACGAAATTCTTTTTAACATATTCATCACACAAAAATGACATGTAGTATAAAATATGATATGATATATCATTTCTATGATAACATTTTATTCATATTTTGTTGAGAGTAAGGAAATTTGTTGGAAAAGGATGAAAAATGGTATTTTACCAGCCTCATTTTTTAAAATGGTTAAATGTAAAGTATTCGAACTGTATCTACAGGGATGAATGATATTAACACCTTACGTACATAAACCGCATCGGATTCCACAGTAAATTACCAAAACTGCCTAAAGGCACTGTACTATTTTGCCATGAAAATAACAATAAATGTCCATTCTAATTAAGTGGACGCATCACGCAAAGCTAATTGAATACACAATGTTAGAATCATTTCTGATGCAAATATCACCCATCAATCACACAGACTGGTCAAATCCCGCATGGTCAGTTTGACATCACAACCTAGTGATATTGTTTCACTTTTTTTATAAACGCCACATGTTGTATCCGCTAGGAGAATGACCAGAACAATTAACAGTTACAGTTGTCCAGCTCCTGACCACGCATAAATGACACCTGCGCACAGCTTGACCTGTTACCTTTAACAATTCTCATTGTTTTTTTGTGTTGGAACTGTGCGTGACGACGTTGACCTCGGAATATTACTTTCCTATTGTTTTGAACACATTTCAACTATTATTAATCGGATGAATTTTGCACATCCAAATTTAATTGTTTGTGGTTGAGATATTCCGATGCATATTCAGTCCAGTCTTTGTTTCAGCCCCTTAATGTCAAGCGCCAGGCGGGGTAACAAAAACTACCATCTTTTAACGTCTTTAGGTATGGCGCGGCCAGGAGATCGAACCACCGACCACCCGCTCTACTGGTAGACGTTCGTATCCACTTGACCACGGAGGCGGACCCAACTCATATGAGACACCTGTATATCTTAGAATGCACCTTCCGTATGCTGTGTCAAAGTAATAAGTCATTTAGTTAATGATAAACATGGTACTAAGTCATTTAATTAATGGCAAAGAGGATATCTTATTTTATCGTTAAATGTCACTTTAATGTAAAATATGTTTAACTATAAAAAAGATAAAACCAATCACCCGACAAAAATGAAATTGTTGTTAACTTTTGTTTTCAAGAAAATTCTGACAATTTCATTGACCATAAATTTCACACTAATCGTACGTTTTACGAACACAACATCCCAATCCCTTTCCAATCAAATCCTAACACTTACAGTAAACTACGGATATAACGAACTTACTTTTTTGTCCCGACTATTTGCTGTAGTTATACTGTATATATGCTTATAACGAACTACGGTTATAACGAACAGAAATAAGTAGTCCCTTTGAGGTCGTTATAACCGTACTTTACTGTATATCAATTAACATTTTCGTAACAGGGGCAAAAGTACACCTTCATAAATAATAATCCGTTATTCTCGGACATCAATATGAAACCCAAAACCGTCTCAGGTCAAACATACCAGCACATGTTATATATCCATAACATCGTTGATGCTTATGATTGTAAAACATGCTGGGTAATAAGCTTTTTTTTCTTGTGAACCTATTGCCAATGTCAGTAACAGGAAACATGTAGCGTACTGATTTTTAAACTAACAATATCTTATACTGACATTTGAGGATATATTTGAAAAGGCATTGTTTTCATGTTGAAAACTATTGTTTTATGAAACAAATAATAATATATCTATATCAATATTAATAGTTCAGTCTAAATATAATTATTTTTATTTCAGGAACGAAAATATATGTTATAACAAACTGACGTCTACAAGATGGATTAGGGAAGTAATAATTATGAAAAAGAATGAAATATAAGATACAGATTTTGAATTACAAACAATGTCTCAAAATACATAGATAACTTAAAACTCTCAACCTTATAACATCTCACGTCATCTTATAGCAATCAGACATCCCGATAAACGGCTTCTGCATCACATACCCCGTGGCACTGACACGATAATCCCGGACAGTAAGAACGACAAAACAACAATACAGCCTTAACTATGTCAATCCTGTTTCTACTGTTTGTTGCAGTCATCCTACCCCACTGTCAATTCCTACCCTTGTATTACAAAAACCCGACTGTGACATCTTGGATTTCTCATCGTAATTGTGCCGACCACCCGACACCGAGGTTCCCGTATCAAGTTTGATACACACGGACAGCAAAACCAATTAATCAACATACTCTATTCATTCAAGTTTCTGAAACTCCCATAAAGCAGCAATTAATAAATTGTAGTGCTGTTTATGTGGCAAGGTAAGTACGGACAGGGTTGTCCTATTTGCATAAAAGCTTTAAATCACGTGACCGATTGTTGGCGTTGAAACATTAATTATGTCGCAAACACTCGCTAAAATTGACAAACTTGTGACTGGATATTTCGGCGGAATACGTATGGCGGGTTTTAATTGTCTTAATAATGATAAAATGTGTTGCAGATTGGTTTATGAGTAAATGGTGCAACGGCTGGGAATACCTCTTGTGGTAATATAATATTTGATTAAGATTTTAAAGCTTTGAGATCAATTAACTTTATTATTTCAGAGACGTATCCCGTTACGCTTGTGCGAAATGAATAATACTGCAAGTACACGCGAGAGATTAAGGCTTATAATCGGAGTGAATCTTGGATTAGAACACTGAGATCTGCGGATCCTGTCACAATTATGATGGAATATAAACAAGTATTTAACAATTTCACCAAAACCTATGCAAGATGTGTTATCTTGGAAGCTGGAGCAGTTTAGTTCAACTGCAATCACACACTGACCATAACAGGGACAGTGGCTTTAGCAACTGTGCCACCATTATGGGTCAATCTGTTAACATTGATTTGTGTGAGTATATGTTCGCCGGAACTTATAGACAAAACATGCCAAAAAGATATATTTATGAAAAATAATAACACTGATTACAACCAATTGGTCATGTAGGTCAGTGTGTCGAGTTCGGCTCATTAAGGCGACCTACATTAGCCTCAAGATAATTGAATATTTGGCTAATCCATCTGACCCCGTGAGCATATTTATATTGTTGAATGAAGAAGAATACCATTTACTATCAGTCAACTGTTCTATTTGACTTATCCGATTTCAGCACAACGGAATTGGACTCCGATATTAGGTATTTTTCCATTTCGTTTTAGACATCACTACAGGATAATTGCCAAAATCAAATTTGAAAGGGTTTCCAGGAAACTAAATAACTGGATTGTTGCTGCTGTGGATGTAGTTGTAATTGTTGCTGCTGCTGTTGACGACGAAGCTACTTGTTATTGTTCTACTAAAATGCAATTCGGGTAGTTTCTACTAATCCCCACAGTATTATTAATGTTACAAACATGGACATATTTGTCATATATCTTCATTGTAGATCGTGTTCGTGGTACCAATCCACTAAATGACGTCACTACGATGGCTGCATTATTTATATCCTTGGCAAAAGACTTACAGGAGTCATGACACATTGTTGTGTTGAAGAAAACAATTGTATTAGCACTGAATTTATTCTTTCATCCCTTTTTTGTTGTTTAACACTACATGCAGCAATCTTCCAGTACATGATGGCGGTCGGTAATTAATCGAATCTGGACCGGACAATGCATGATCAATGACCATCGATCTATGCAATTGGGACACGATGAAAGACACCCTTCCTGTCTCTGTTTGGCACCAGGTATCGGTGCTGATGTGTTACATGGCAATAGGAACATCGGCTCTGTTCCACTGTTGTAACAATGGGAACATCAGCTCTGTACCACTGTTATAAGAACAGGAACATCAGGTATGTTCCACTGTTGTAACAGCAGGAACATCACCTCTGTACCTCTGTTGTAACAATAGGAACATCGGATCTGTTCAACTTTTATGACAACAGGAACATCATCTCTGTTCCACTGTTGTAACAATAGGAACACCGGATCTGATCGACTGTAACAACGGGAACATCGGCTCTGTTCCACTGTTACAACAACAGGAACATCGGCTCTGTTCCTCTGTTGTAACAATAGGAACATCGGATCTGTGCCTCTGTTGTAACAATAGGAACATCGGCTCTCTTCCTCTGTTGTAACCATGGGAATATCGGCTCTATTCCACTGTTGAAACGATAGGAACATCGGCTCTGTTCCACTGTTATAACAACAGGAACATCATCTCTGTTCCACTGTAGTAACAATAGGAACATCGAATCTGATCGACTGTAATAACGGGAACATCGGCTCTGTTCCACTGTTATAACAACAGGAACATCGGCTCTGTTCCTCTGTTGTAACAACAGGAACATCAACTCTGTGCCTCTGTTGTAACAATAGGAACATCGGCTCTCTTCCTCTGTTGTAACCATGGGAATATCGGCTCTATTCCACTGTTGAAACAATAGGAACATCAGCTCTGTACCACTGTTGTGACAATAGGAACACAGGATCTGTTCGACTGTACTAACAGGAACATCGGCTCTGTTCCACGGTTGTGACAATATGAACATAGGATCTGTTCCACTGTAATAACAGGAGCGTCGGCTCTGTTCCACTGGTATAACATCAGGAACATTAGTGGAATGTGATTTTTGGAAGATTTTCACTGTGTTATAACAACAGTAACATCGGATCTGTTTCCCTGTGTTATAACCACAGCGACAACGGATACGTTTTACAATATGTCCACTTTATGACTACAACAGTGCCGATGCGACATTCAGTTTTCAACTCACTAACTCTAACAAGACTTTCTTGCTGTCCGTAAATTCAGGACCCCGTTGGTACGGACAGCTCTAGTAGTATTAGTAATAATAGTAGTATCAGAAGCAGCAGTAGAAGTAGTAGGAATAGTAGTAGATGGTGGAGGAGTAGTAGTAGTAATAGCAGCAGTAGTAGTAGTAGTAGTAGTAGTAGTAGTAGTAGTTATAGTAGTAGTAGTTGTTGTTGTTGTTGGAGTAGCAGTAGTAGTAGCAGCAGTAGTAGTAGTTGTTGTAGCGACAGCAGCAGTAGTAGTAGTAGTAGTAGTAGTAGTAGTAGTAGTAGTAGTAGAAGAAGTAGTAGTAGTAGCGGCGGAAGCACCAGCAGTAGTAGTAGCAGTAATAGCAGTAGTAGTAGTAGTAGTAGTAGTAGTAGTGGTAGTTGGGACGACCTTTAATCCTTCCTCATTGAGTTTTCTCCCTTATAATGGATTAGTTATCTCCCTTGAATGCTGGTGTTGCAAAATTTGTCCAATCTTGTTAATAACGCAGTGAGCAGGAATCAGGAAGAGTTAAATAATAAATGTAACATATGGACAAGGACTGGTTTCCCGTCAATATGTTCCTGATGTCGTCAGCAAGAGGACATTTGAAAATAAAAAGAGACATAAAAGAAAAATGTATTTGACATTAAGCAAATCATTACCACAATCATAAAAACATTTTTGTAACAGAAAACGAATTCAAGCTACGACAGCCTCAGTAAAATTCGGTGCATTAGCTCCCCGTTAATGGATGCAAATTTCCATCAACGCCTCGCGCGCTTTTCACAGTTATTCTACCTTGTAAATAATGCAAGAGTTTGGTTCCCCAACCCAGCAAACATCACTTGTGACATGGGGACACCGTTCAAGAAACTAGGTGGCAAGCCAAACCTGTCAAACCGATGAAAATTCAACAGCTTCGTCCCTTCTTTGCTGAGGCGAAAACCGAATTCATAGAAACGTTCGTGCCGCACGCTACTGCGTGGCTTTCCGAGGGGTATCATTGGTTGACAACCGTAAAAAGTTGGCGTGGATTTCGTGCAGGTGTCACTAACAGGTTTTAGGCAGTAATGGGGATACGTTTCTTAATACAAACTCGGGCGTTGACATAGCCTGCGTTAGACATTGCCATATTTTCAAACGGGTGCCGTATCAGCACACGGTGACGTGTGTTTTAAGTGTTCACGTTTAGTGACCGTATGGCAGGATTACCTATGCTATTCAAGCGCGGATGCGGATTTCTGTCGGAAAAGGGATGCGAACAGTGTTATGGAAAAAAGGGCGGTGCACTTAAAATATAAAAAATACATAATTCAGAAAACGATTTGCATTAGTTAGGAAAACATTGATCAATTTAGTCAATCTGTGTTGAAACGATATCTCCAAATGATTCAGTCATATGTTGGTTTTATGATATTGTAATCCCTGCGTCTGAAACCGTGTATGAGATGTGTAGGTCAGTTAATTCGTAAACAACCATGTAAGCATTTGACGCTACAGTAAACTACGGTTACAACGAACACGCTTATAACGAACTAACGGATATAACGAACTAACCTTTTAGTCCCGACTACTTGCTGTAGTTATACTGTTTATATGCTTATAACGAATTACGGTTATAACGAACTAAAATTAGTAGTCCCTCTGAGTTCGTTATAACCGTAGTTTACTGTATATATACAATGTGGGTTACTTGGGTTCGGTGGCTGTTTTGTCCCAATATCCGTTGATCAAATTGATCCAAAAGTATGTCAACTTCTTACAACAGTTACTCATCCAACTTGTTAACATATGACTATGATGAGTATGATGGATAAGACGACATACCGTATTATACGCAATTACTGTACAGTAAACTACGATTATAACGAACACGCTTATAACGAACTAACGGATATAACGAACTAACTTTTTATTACCGACTATATGCGGTAGTTATGCTGTATATATGCTTATAACGAATTACGGTTATAACGAACTAAAATTAGTAGTCCCTTTGAGTTCGTTATAACCGTAGTTTACTGTATCATAACATGATATGATGGTTTTAACGGACCCTATGATATTAATAGAGCAGCACATAGTATTAATGGTGTCGCGGCAAAGATAAAATCTAAAACTATCATCAGAATTACGTATAGTTCAATTCGTTATTTTGGTTTCTGTTTAAAGAATACTTTGGAATTGGTACTGCATATTAAAAGTGTTGACATTATCCATTGTCATACGTCCAATAATGTTCCATTGCAGTTGTGTACGTTTATCATGTCACTGAAGGCGATTTATTGTTGCAGTTTGTTTGTTTGTTTGTTTGTTTGTTTGTTTTTGTTTGTTGTGTAACGCCGCACTCAGCAATAATCCTTATATATGACGGCGGTTTGTTGAAGTAGGGTGGAGTCGTTATCAAAAACCTTTCCATCAATGTCCGGATCAAGTTCTACTCCATTATCACTACATAGAAGAAAGTTGTGAGGGTAAAGAAACAAAACACGAACCGAACAATGCATTTATATTGCATGTTCATCAAAATAAATAAAAAATACTGATCAGTGTGAAAGACAGATGACTAGGGAGAAGGTCATTGTTATTAAGGTCGTTATTGATATTGCCGGTTAATTTACAAGAGTAAAGGTCTTAGTCTCAGTACGTTTCCAATGTTCCCTACTTAATTGTAGTCATAAAAGCACATCTGTCCCGCCCTGATCAATCCACCATATTGGCATTTATCTCTATGATATATATACATGTGACCCGTGAAGATCCGGGTTAGAATAGGACTTCAGCAACTCATGCTTTGTCGTAAAAGGCGACTAACGGATCGGGCGGTGAGGATCGCTGACTTGGTTGATGCATGTTATCGTATCCCAAATGCGTAGATCGATACTCATTATATCAATTACTGGATGGTCTGGTCCAGACTCAATTATTTACAGCACGCCGTCATATAGCTGAAATATTGCTGAGTACGGAGTTAAACAACAAACAAACAAAAACAATATATATAAATGTGTGGCAAAGAAGAAGTGTTAACAGCTACGCTACGGTTCAATACATGTTTAAAATCGATTTTCTGATTGGTAGATGGTGCATAAAAGCACAGATATTCATACATGTGATATATTAATTAATAAATATCCCCTCTTTCAGAGTATAACCTCTACTTAACAATCCAGAGAAAGTGTGTTTGTTTTTGCGCCGCTTCAGCAATATGTCAGCAACATCACCATTTTGGCTTCTCATTTGTACTTATTTTGGAATCGAGTCGCGTTTTCTGCGTGTTGAGAAAATACTTTACTCCATGTGCAGATGCATTAACTGCCCACTCCTTAAAGGCACAATGGCGTATGCATAAATAAAAACAGAGTTCAAACATACTGGTGTGTGCGTGAAAAGGAGGTATTTCTTTTAAACTGAGCCGTCCATGTGCTGTTGCATCTTGTAAATTAAATGTATCAATTATAAAGTTTTAAGTTTTCATTGGCATGTTGGTGCAACACGGACATGCCGTGGTATTGGCAATCTTCCAACTTCCAACTGTCCTACTAGTATAGTAAATCAACTAATGTTTACTTGTGCATAAATCCAATTCACACCTGTATCCATGCATTATGGAAACCTATACGAAACAAAGCCATTCTTGAAAATATCGATACCTTCTCACTTCACCGCACGGGTGTTTATGAAAGGTGTTGATGTGGTTATTGAAAGTTAATTTACGATTATGCTAATACACAACACTATGTTGTTGAATCAAGCCAAATTCAATGCATATATATGAACACATTTGTTTACTTTGGCTTTAAACCATTAAACCATAAATAATGTTCATATTTCATCAATTCGGATTTTGAAAAATAGGTATCTGTTTGGGTGATTCATAAAATCGTGCTATTACTTAAAGCTACTGCAAACTCGAACTATTTTCATTTTCTAAAAGCATCTTTTGACCGTGCTTGTTTTGTAGTATTCGCAAATAAAATGGAACTAATCCTTGTCATAGATACAAAGTAAAATTGCAAGAACTCTCAAGAAATATTGTAAGAAAACAATGATAATTCCAAGAAATTTCCCCAGCGAGTTCTGTAAAAACACTGTTGGTGTGCCCGTCCCTTGCTAACCTCGGCAAGATCTGCCAAGCTGGTAATACTCTCTGCTTATGTCAACAATGATTTAATGTTGTATCTATTTTTCTACGTGTTAAGCCCGCCCAAATAAACCTTTATGGTTTACGATTTCTACATATGCATGCCAGTTTCCATGCCCGTCGTGTTATCGGGACGCTTTTCCAAACTGTTATAGTTGTCGTTGACTCTCAATAGTGGATTGTCTTGCGATGAAGATACTCATTTCTGTAACCAAATAATACACAAATATTTGGATTATTAGCATAAATGGTTCTTTTTCATGAAAATGTGTTCTGGGCAATTTTTCTAAGCCTTAGCAGATCTGATCAAACAGAGAGACATGCGCAAAAGATGACCTTTGCCATGTGCAAATAATGCTGTTTCTGGATTCGTTAAAGAGACGGTTTCGCATTTTATATTCGCCTGTGGTGGCCGGGTTTTACTAATGATGAGATTCAGTGTCAGTGTTTTCGGAAATGGAGCTGTGTGATACTCCGCGTTGTAATATGTCGGTTATTTGATTTTGAGTTTATAAATCCATCTCACAGGCAGCTAGGGATATTTTGAAAGGAAATTAAAGAATTATTCTCCGGTATTACCTCGTGAAAGTGAGAAGTCATCGCCCGAATGCACGTTATGTGAGAAGACCCATTCTGACAGTTTCCTACGCAAAATAACTGATTCGTTTGTCTTCCTGCACGTTAATCATTTGAAAATATTCATGTATAGCTAGCGCAAGATGTTCAGTTTATACTGTAAATATTTATACAATAAAACGCGTAAATGATATGTGCTTCTTTTTGAGTAGAAGAATTTTTTTCTTTTGAAGAATATAAGCAAACATCCAAACAAAGATCCTTCATTCATTCCACAACATATGGTTAATGTAACATATTTCAAATCATCATTTTTATAAAGTAATCAACGGTTACTTATTTGTAAGTAGAAATAGTCTTTAAACATATGAATCATGCTGTACAAATACCTTTTTAAGATATAATGTATTTTTAAATCTATATATAAAACATATATGTTTGAAAACATAACATATGTGCTTAATAATATTCTTCAAATAATATCACCGACTCTGATAATATCACCGACTCTTCAATTTTTCAATAAGTTTCAGACTTTCGGAAATCTACTCATTTCATATAAATCTAACGATGTTATTTGTGGTCCAAACTTATGGCGTATGTTGGTACAAAACTATTTTGCAAAATGCAGTATCTTGCTCAAAAGTATCAAAATGGAACTTATATATTCTCACAGATTTCCCCAATAATCTGCTGGAACATCCTCGTTCGGGTCAATGTACAGTTTAATAAACACCACGTTTTAAAGATGTCAAAGAGATAGGTCGTATTTGAGCAGAAAGGTTTATTTTCATCCTTCGTGTGTCGTCCTGAATTGACTGCTATGTTTAATCTTATTTAGTTTTAAAGTTTTGATGATCGGAATATCAGGAATCCTGTTTGCATTACTGTTTGAGATAAAGTAGAAGTGGGAAACAGGTGACAAATGTCATTAATGAATTTCACATTGAAACACCTGGCACATCCATGTATATTAAGTCAAATAACACGAGAATGTTTGTTGCTTTGAATAAAAGATAAAAACGAATAAGTAACAGCCTGTTTATCTCGGAAGCTCTTCCACAAGTATGTAGGGCTGCATATATATATATACATATATATCCAAGAACCCAATACCTACATCACGAACATGTGTGGACGATTTTATGTCTATTGCGTTTAAAATCATTTGTGAATAATAACGATATGATGATAAAAACGTATGGCTGTATTGTATAGTACTGACACTATTTTATTATCATAACGGCAAAAACATTTCGTATGATAAAGATCTTACAAAAACCAGGAGGTCTTTATAAGATTATTATGTGTTGTTAGCTGTGAATATTCATGAAGGCGTATCTGTGCCTGGCCCAGAACACCCCTTTACCCTTGACTTCTCCCCTCGCACTAACCCCTCACGCTGTGGAATCCGGGGGATTTGCAGTGAAATATGGAAAAGCCTATGTTCATTCCCCATATTCGTAAACGTGGGAAAGCAGTTAGCTAGATTTGTGTAATTCCCATTTGCTCACTGTGATACAGACTACTTAATCTGGTAAATGCCGTGAGACTGTTTGAAGACTTAGATGTGTTATCGATGATGCTCATGATATGCACAACCAAGGACATTGATTTAGAATCAGATTTGTCCCTTGGTTCTATGTTGTGATATGAAAATACGATATTGTCGCACAAGTGATAATTTCGACGTCAAGAAGTTTACAAACATAATATCTATGCTTGATATATAAATATATCGTAGGGATCATTTTCTTTTGAATCTTACTTTTCAAATTTATTCATTAATGATATTTTGCAAAAGTTTAAAATGATCATTTTCTGAATAAAAGTGATGTTATTTTTTAGAACGACACAGAGAAAAGTTTGTTGTAATGATAGATATGTTGGGTATTTTTTTAGGGCCAAACAGCAGAAAAACATAACGATAGGAAATGGGATGAAAAACACAGAGAGCAAAAACACACGCTACAGCTGTAGAAAATAAATGGATTCCAAAACTGTTGAGAAAACCAAAACGCAGCCTTTTACTCTAATTGCCCCAAAAGCAGAGGAAATATTCCAAGTCCGACAAATGTTTGTTCACAATTCATGGTTTGTCATATTTCATTTTCAAAACGGACACCCACGTACAAGACACATATATCACTGATATATCGCCTAATCTAGATCAGAGGAAACAACCTGATATATGGGCTTAAACATAACCCTCCCACCCCCAATCTCCACCATCGCAACCCCCCAGGGCAAGTGGCGTCAAGCAACCATGCTCCACAGACCCTTTAAAACAATGGTATTCACTTAACTTCTATCGGAAACAGAACAGGGGCATTAGTATCAGAAGGGATAAAAGACCTCGTCCATCGTCGATGGAATATCAAAAGGGAGTGAAGGGGAGGTAATCTGCTTGGCGCGAGATCTGGGGAGAGATATGGGGAGCAAAAAAATAGTTCCTCGTCTCCCATCGCTATTTTTCGTTGACAGAAACCCTTTCTTGCCGCGCTCATTTTTTCCTATCGTCTTCGATCGAGAGGGTTGTGGCATTCCCCAAATGTTTCTTTTCCATGTGAGACCTACATAATCAGGTCTAGTGAAACTCGTGAAGATCACCTGAAACATTTGAAGCTTGAGAATATGAGAACATGTTTACCGCCTTTTCCTATCTGTCTTCTCCTATTATTAATACTGCCTCTGTTATACAATGTCTCGGAATTAGGAAAGGAGCTATGCATGGAATGAATGGCCCTAGAAATGTAAAATCCCGAAAACAGTTCTTTTGCATCTGTTTTATTAAATGGCATGAAACAAACTTGGTTGTGTAGGCACCTCCCGCTTCAGAGTGAAAATTTCTTTGTACGCTGATTTAAATAGGAATATATAATATAATTAGCTGTAACTGTCACACCTGAATTAAATTTGAATGCACTTATTTGTTATAAAAAAGGTTTTATTTGTTTAGATTTATATGTATAACCTATAACAGGACACACTTACACTGTATTCAAATACCTGGTGTCGTCATTGATTCTCAGTGAACCATTCATATAATTGTCACCGCTATTTTGCCTTTTACGCCCAATGGAGTCTGGTTCAGATAATCGAGACTGGTTATTCTCTGTCGTTGACGTTTTATATTATACTTGCGGTTCCAAGTTTACATCTCAATGGCAATGTTGCATTCATGTACAACCATAAGAAGAAATTATAGCTTATTTATAATTACACATGTTAACATAATGAAATGTATTGAAAATGTGTCATATCAGTTTGGTGAAGCATTACAGTAAATCATTTAAATAAAACACTCGGGTGAGATATAAACAAGAAACAAACGCCTGTAACTTAAAGTGTGAAGAAAGACTTTGAATGATAAGCATGGGCTTCGAAATTATGGATAATCTTCAAAGACGACCAATATTCAAGATGTTTTAGATACCAACTGCATAAAAACGTTCTCCATGTGCTCAAGTTAAACGCACGGATCTCCTACAGCAGTTTGCTTCATATCATAATCAAACAACCACATAATGTTTATTACCAGCGAGCGATTTGTCGCTTGTGATATCTTCACGTAAAGATGACGAATTGACTGTTTGTGCAAATAACAGCCTTTTGCGGTGACAAAGACATTAAAGAATGGTCCACCTCAAACACTATAAACAAAGCATTTCATCAAGAAATACCTCTTTATGAACTGGTGCTTTGGATTAGAAAATTACAGTATCGCTAATATGGGGTTCATGCCAGATTTTATTGGGACAACTCACGAAACGAGCCATTTGAGCTGGCTAGCCTCTGTTCTCTAGAAGTTCGGCGTCTCGCATTTGGAAATATCATGGCAAAAGCTGAAAAAGAATCTCCGTCATGAATAATGGCCTGGCGATTCAATGAATTAAAAACAAGTGGCGTGGTCTGTTATTATGACTCGATCGTGTAGTAACCATTATAATGTGACGGGCTGTTTGCCCGGACCAGTGAAATATGGCGATTTTGAAAGAACAACCCAAATTTGAGATTTCCTTAGAGGGAACGTCTGTTCAATCCATTGTATGAAAATTGAAATATAGACGCAATACAAACACTACCTTTTGGGCTAATGGCTCAATATTGAAATTAAATATTTGATTTGAAGTGCAAGATTAAGTCAATACGATTCCAAATACTTTAAAGTACAGATAAAATGTGTTGTGTAATCCATTCTATTAAAATGTATCAAAACTTTGTAACTGAGATTAGAAAAGAATATCGGTAGTCAAACAATGATATCTTACACCCGTGATTAAGCGATTGTCAGATTAAAAGATATATAATACACCGTATTTACAACGTAGCTCAGAAAACGCCCAAAAAATGAGTTGTATTTCAAAACTATATTGTGTAAGATTATAGTCCATGCACAATCTAGACAAATATATTTATCCAGTCGAATGATATTTGTAATGCCAAAGGGAAAACTGTTATAATTTCTATTTGTATAGAACCATAGGTTAACACAATACGAAGGGTATAAAACAAAACATTTATGAAATTTATGACAAATACAACACGAGTCCATTTCAGCATGAGAAATGTAACCAATGTATGCGATTTTCTTATCAGTATCAACGAGGAACGCATGACAATGTCAATGTTGATTACCTTATAGTTACTATTATCGCTATCCACATACCAACCTTTATTATCTAGACCAGATTAATTTACCTTCTATGTCACGCAGTTTTACCTATGTGTCCATTGCATTTCAACACCTCATTCCAAGAATGTCAACTCTGTAATCACTCCCAGGAATACACATAGCATGTTCATATCATAATCGCTTATCTGTCACTAGTATCTCCCAATATATGTAGGTGTTCACCAAGCGTGTAAGTAACCATCTGATAGCTGTAATGTTTTCAGTGATGTCTACATTGGTATTTGGAAACGCTATCAAGTGATGTATTAGGTTAAACTAGTTTCTAAATGCTGAATGTGTTACATTTCAAATGTGTTTCAATAACCTGAATTCATGTCCCTTATCTACTACTGACCGTCTCATTCTTTCATATTACTATACTTAATCTGTCATGGCATAACAGATTAACTACAGTATTATGAACGAATCGGTTACTCTATGACAAACACCCAAGTACATACTCCTTAAGGTTAGTAATGACAGCGTGACTTTGACAGAAAAGTTTCATACACATTCTACTTTCGTTTTCTGAACCATATCACCGTTCTTCCAATTTAACTAACATGGTGTGCCAGGATGTACAGTACACTTGCAAATGAAACATGATTGGTCTTTTTATAAATACACATACATATTAACGTTTGGAGTATCACAAAAATATATTGTATTCACCATAGTAGTAATACAATTCAAATATAATACGGCGGTAATTTTCTGAACAGCAAACTGCTCTATCATGCGATTAATTTCCTAATGAGTATCATAAAAAATGTCATTATGTTGTAATAAAATACTACTAAAGAGCGTATTATATATTTCGCCGTATGCTTTGATACATGTGAAACAGGTAAGTCAACAATACTGCTTTCATCTATACTCAGTTTCTGGTTGTAATAGACTCGGATATCCCGTTGCACATAATCAAGATGTGTATTTGATTATTGCGATACACATTCGGAATTAACATGTAATTGACAACATTGTTTCAAAAAGTCGTATAATTACTTCCACAATAATTAAACCGATATCGCATTACATTTATTCAGATTGGTATTGGCTTTTTCAATTCATCTGTGGTCACAAGGGTACTTCAGTAATTATTGGAAACAATATACGATAAATTTTGTAACGTATTTAGAATGGGGGAAATTAATACTTTTATAATTTCATTCATCCCGTTACCTAAGAATGACATTTAATCTAACGTGTACTAGTTCGTTGAAAGATATACAGTATCATTATTACGATCGCAGACATCCATCAGATAACTCATCCTCATGTGAGGTTTATGGTGACACAGGCATAATTCCTGTATCATTACTAAATAACATATATAAGTTTATTATTACTAAAAAAGCATATATTAGTTTATTATTACTAAAAAAACATATATTAGTTTATTATTACTAAATGACATATCTTAGTTCATTATTTTATTGATAAAATGAATATTCGCAGATGTATGAATACCATAAAATGTTATTATTAGCTTCTGCTGCTAGTGTGTTCCGGAAGGTATATTTATGAATATTTCATTTACACATACCTTTTCGCAGGGAGCGAAAGGCGAAACATGATAAAATGGACTGAGTCAGACCAATTGAAAATATGAATCTAAAGAACGTAACAGATGTTCAACCAATTTACAGAGTTTGGGATTATACAGTTGATCAGATACTGGATTATTCTCTCGGTGGAAAATATACCACAGCTTTTTCAGATAATAGCCTTTTATACATTTGTTACGGAAAAAGCTAATTACGCATTCTGATCGTTTTCATTGAATATCATGTTTTGCATAATGATTGCGATAACACTGTTGCCAACATTCTATAAGTACAATGATCAGCTTGTATTGCGGTGTATATTGTGGGATATATATCCCTTTCTTTGTTGATCTTATGAAAGGATTTTGAAATTGTAAATTGTAAATTTCAAAAGACTCAAAGCTGAGGATGTTGTTCGCGACATTCGGAATTCCATATTCCATATGTCCATATTTCATATCTATCAGTTGGATGTTTTGATGCACCTTTCTACCCTATCATATAAATAATGCCTCTCTTTTTCAACTTTGCATATGTCATGAATATCGTTCTTGTTTCCTGTTGTTTTTAATTTTCATGACAGTGTCTCCCCGTTTTTGTTTTTATCCATGATGCATATATTTAAATATATTAAAAGTAATTTAATACAGTTTAAATTTCTCTTTCCAGTGAATCCGTGTATGTCATTTATGCATCGTTGTCAAAGGAGTATGCGCGTTCCTATACAACGTACGTTCAAGTCATCAAGGTCTGTGTCCGTTTCAAACAGTACATTATCAGTCATCCGCTGATTTGTGAATATTCATCCGTTTGCTTTGCACAAATAGACACCAAAAGACTGTATAAGTATCAATCGTTAGCGTTTTGAAATATATAGCATATAGCATAAATCTGCGCAAAGCATTGTTTACAAACCCTACTATATATACAAAGAAAACGCTAAGCACCAGGGAGTTGTTGCTTGGTTAAGGATGCGTTAGATCGTATATAACTTGTCAATAGCCCCCTTTGTTCCCTCAAGCTGTTTCGACAATAGGCAGTAATGCTTAATCTGGTATGTATATTTCATGTGCATGACATGTCTATTGCAATCTAAGCGATATTTACACGTGTGCAGGTAATCTACACTTCGATACTGCTTCACTCCTCTCAGGTGGATTGTATTTACATCGGTTATCAGCAGTGGAAAAGATTAGCTTCCTATAATGTGCATGTTGTTAACAATTATTTGCATCGATTTTTATGACGAAGATTGTAATGTATTTCATGTGCAAGGAAGGTACACACTCTGGCTCTTTCCACTTAATGCTTCCTGACTCGCATATCTCTGATTGGTAAATGAGACGAGGAATATAAAACTTCTAATATAATGATACACATATGTATATTGCACAAGAATACACTCTCTTCCACATTATCGATTTTAAAGGATTTAAATAAACGGAAGACATATGTTATATCTATTTATTTTTCACACGCTCATTATTTTTATCATGACTACTTTAGTAATTTATAATCATTAGGATAAACTTTTTCGATTATTGCGATGTTTGAGCATTGAGATGCTCGCATTCGTGACATAACCCCGTACAAGAACATTTGGAATAGACAGTGCCCCAATGTCCATTTCATGTTTTAATTGTGTGTTAAATTTATGTTCCTATTTAACTGTCCAATTACCTGCTTGAACGTGTGTCCATTCGTCTCTGTTGCCTATTCCTTAGATTTATTCGATAAACTTAAATTAAACAAAATTTACTTAACCAATAACATACCTTACTTGTAGATCAATCAATAGAACGTTTATGTTATGTAAGTCCTTCCTAACCAAATAAAGGAATTGTTTAAGGTTTTATACTTGTAGTAATATCAGACGATGCTTAATGGGTAGGGATGCTCCATGGACAAAATTTTGATCCATTTGCGAGAGGCGGTTGTAAGACAATAAAGGAGGCTTAAGATCAACAACATTCACGAGGAAGGCTGGTCTGCAAATATTTAAGGGACAGGATTACCCCCAACACGTTGTAAGCTTAACTGCGTGGGGCGGTCTCGTAACTCTAGGCCATAGAATATCACAATTTATCCCTTCATTAAACGTCGCGTATTCTCTGTATGCCTATCTTAACGCATAGGTGTGCTTTCCTTTTCAAATGGCATCCCGGAACTGTCTGTTTGGCGCCTTGCCTTTACAAAACCGAGCCGCACGTTTGCTCCGGATTTTAAAATACAAAACGCAAACTGATCAGACAGTTCTGTCGAACGGGACCGAAAATTAATTTCCCCTTCCTAGTACATTGTATTGGTCACGTAGCCCTGGAAGGGCCGACATACTCTAAACATTGTACTCCGTGTAGCTGAAAAGTCGCATACTCGTAAACAAATAGAAAGGCCGGTAAAATTGGTCGTTTTTCGGCTAGGAATGGAGAGTGTGAAAGAGGGTATTGTAAGAGGGACAATGTACAGAGGGGTATATGACGCAGCGTTCAATGGGAGGGGAAGTTTGCTCTACAGATAAAGACCCCAGACTGGACCCTTTATTGTGAGACGGAGCGGACAGAAGGGTAGCCACACGTTCTCCTCTCACGGTACGGTGACCCAAGCTGTAGAGGAGGTCTGTCAAGTCAGCAAATAACTATAATTGCTGAAATATACTTCAATTCAGTGACATGACAGTTGTGATCAATCTCCGCTTCAATCACTTGTATCACTCCAGTTATTCATGCCCTGAGTGTGCAATGTCCATCTCAACCTACTTTGTGTTTCATATTCTACAATATCTATGTCTCTTCTGTTACGCTAGCTATACCGAGCATCAGTGTGCAATGTTCACCACAATCCCTTCTATTACACTAGCTATACAGAGCAGCAGTGTGCAATGCCCACCACAATCCCTTCTGTTACACTAGCTATACCGAGCAGCAGTGTGCGGTGTCCACCACAATACCTTCTGTTACACTAGCTATACAGAGCATCAGTGTGCAATGCCCACCACAATCCCTTCTGTTACACTAGCTATACCGAGCATCAGTGTGCAATGTCCACCACAATCCCTTCTGTTACATTAATTATACCGAGCATCAGTGTGCAATGTCCACCACAATCCCTTCTGTCACACCAACAATACCGAGCATCAGTGTGCAATGCCCACCACATTCCCTTCTGTTACACTAGCTATACCGAGCATCAGTGTGCAATGTCCACCACAATCCCTTCTGTTACATTAATTATACCGAGCATCAGTGTGTAATGTCCACCACAATCCCTTCTGTCACACCAACAATACCGAGCATCAGTGTGCAATGCCCACCACAATCCCTTCTGTTACACTAGCTATACAGAGCATCAGTGTGCAATGTCCACCACAATACCTTCTGTTACATTAATCATACCGAGCATCAGTGTGCAATGTCCACCACAATCCCTTCTGTTACATTAATTATACCGAGCATCAGTGTGCAATGTCCACCACAATCCCTTCTGTCACACCAACAATACCGAGCATCAGTGTGCAGTGTCCACCACAATCCCTTCTGTCAAACCAACAATACCGAGCATCAGTGTGCAATGTCCACCACAATCCCTTCTGTCACACCAACAATACCGAGCATCAGTGTGCAGTGTCCACCACAATCCCTTCTGTCAAACCAACAATACCGAACATCAGTGTGCAATGTCCACCACATTCCCTTCTGTTACACTAGCTATACCGAGCATCAGTGTGCAATGTCCACCACAATCCCTTCTGTCACACCAACAATACCGAGCATCAGTGTGCAATGTCCACCACATTCCCTTCTGTTACACTAGCTATACCGAGCATCAGTGTGCAATGTCCACCACAATCCCTTCTGTCACACCAACAATACCGAGCATCAGTGTGCAATGTCCACCACATTCCCTTCTGTTACACTAGCTATACAGAGCATCAGTGTGCAATGTCCACCACAATCCCTTCTGTCACACCAACAATACCGAGCATCAGTGTGCAATGTCCACCACAATCCCTTCTATTACACTAGCTATACAGAGCAGCAGTGTGCAGTGTCCACCACAATACCTTCTGTTACACTAGCTATACCGAGCATCAGTGTGCAATGTCCACCACAATCCCTTCTGTTACACCAACAATACCGAGCATCAGTGTGCAATGTCAACCACAATCCCTTCTGTTACACTAGCTATACCGAGCATCAGTGTGCAATGTCCACCACAATCCCTTCTGTTACACCAACAATACCGAGCATCAGTGTGCAATGTCCACCACAATCCCTTCTGTCACACCAACAATACCGAGCATCAGTGTGCAATGTCCACCACAATCCCTTCTGTTACACCAACAATACCGAGCATCAGTGTGCAATTTCCACCACAATCCCTTCTGTTACACTAGCTATACAGGGCATCAGTGTGCAATGTTCACCACAAACCCCTTTGTCACTCCAGCTATACCGAGCATCAGTGTGCAATGTCCACCACAATCCCTTCTGTTACACAAACTATTCCGAGCATCAGTGCGCAATGTCCACCACAATCCCTTCTGTTACACTAACTATACAGAGCAGCAGTGTGCAATGTTCACCACAATCCCTTCTGTTACACCAACAATACCGAGCCTCAGTGTGCAATGTCCACCACATTCCCTTCTGTTACACTAGCTATACAGAGCATCAGTGTGCAATGTCCACCACAATCCCTTCTGTCACACCAACAATACCGAGCATCAGTGTGCAATGTCCACCACAATCCCTTCTGTTACACTAGCTATACCGAGCATCAGTGTGCAATGTCCACCACAATCCCTTCTGTCACACCAACAATACCGAGCATCAGTGTGCAATGCCCACCGCATTCCCTTCTGTTACACTAGCTATACCGAGCATCAGTGTGCAATGTTCACCACATTCCCTTCTGTTACACTAGCTATACCGAGCATCAGTGTGCAGTGTCCACCACAATCCCTTCTGTTACACTAGCTATACAGAGCATCAGTGTGCAATGTCCACCACAATCCCTTCTGTCACACCAACAATACCGAGCATCAGTGTGCAATGTCCACCACAATCCCTTCTGTTACACTAGCTATACAGAGCAGCAGTGTGCGGTGTCCACCACAATCCCTTCTGTTACACTAGCTATACCGAGCATCAGTGTGCAATGTCCACCACAATCCCTTCTGTTACACCAACAATACCGAGCATCAGTGTGCAATGTCCACCACAATCCCTTCTGTTACACTAGCTATACCGAGCATCAGTGTGCAATGCCCACCACATTACCTTCTGTTACACTAGCTATACCGAGCATCAGTGTGCAATGTCCACCACAATCCCTTCTGTCACACCAACAATACCGAGCATCAGTGTGCAATGCCCACCGCATTCCCTTCTGTTACACTAGCTATACCGAGCATCAGTGTGCAATGTTCACCACATTCCCTTCTGTTACACTAGCTATACCGAGCATCAGTGTGCAGTGTCCACCACAATCCCTTCTGTTACACTAGCTATACAGAGCATCAGTGTGCAATGTCCACCACAATCCCTTCTGTCACACCAACAATACCGAGCATCAGTGTGCAATGTCCACCACAATCCCTTCTGTTACACTAGCTATACAGAGCAGCAGTGTGCGGTGTCCACCACAATCCCTTCTGTTACACTAGCTATACCGAGCATCAGTGTGCAATGTCCACCACAATCCCTTCTGTTACACCAACAATACCGAGCATCAGTGTGCAATGTCCACCACAATCCCTTCTGTTACACTAGCTATACCGAGCATCAGTGTGCAATGCCCACCACATTACCTTCTGTTACACTAGCTATACCGAGCATCAGTGTGCAATGTCCACCACAATCCCTTCTGTTACACTAGCTATACCGAGCATCAGTGTGCAATGCCCACCACATTACCTTCTGTTACACTAGCTATACCGAGCATCAGTGTGCAGTGTCCACCACAATCCCTTCTGTTACACTAGTTATACCGAGCATCAGTGTGCAATGTCCACCACAATCCCTTCTGTTACACCAACAATACCGAGCATCAGTGTGCAATGTCCACCACAATCCCTTCTGTTACACCAACAATACCGAGCATCAGTGTGCAGTGTCCACCACAATCCCTTCTGTTACACCAACAATACCGAGCATCAGTGTGCAATGTCCACCACAATCCCTTCTGTTACACTAGCTATACCGAGCATCAGTGTGCAATGCCCACCACATTACCTTCTGTTACACTAGCTATACCGAGCATCAGTGTGCAATGTCCACCACAATCCCTTCTGTTACACTAGCTATACCGAGCATCAGTGTGCAATGCCCACCACATTACCTTCTGTTACACTAGCTATACCGAGCATCAGTGTGCAATGCCCACCACATTACCTTCTGTTACACTAGCTATACCGAGCATCAGTGTGCAGTGTCCACCACAATCCCTTCTGTTACACTAGCTATACAGGGCATCAGTGTGCAATGTCCACCACAATCCCTTCTGTTACACCAACAATACCGAGCATCAGTGTGCAATGCCCTCCACAATCCCTTCTGTTACACCAACAATACCGAGCATCAGTGTGCAATGTCCACCACAATCCCTTCTGTTACACTAGCTATACAGGGCATCAGTGTGCAATGTTCACCACAAACCCCTTTGTCACTCCAGCTATACCGAGCATCAGTGTGCAATGTCCACCACAATCCCTTCTGTTACACAAACTATTCCGAGCATCAGTGCGCAATGTCCACCACAATCCCTTCTGTTACACTAACTATACAGAGCAGCAGCGTGCAATGTTCACCACGATCCCTTCTGTTACACCAACAATACCGAGCATCAGTGTGCAATGTCCACCACAATCCCTTCTGTTACACCAACAATACCGAGCCTCAGTGTGCAATGTCCACCACATTACCTTCTGTTACACTAGCTATACAGAGCCTCAGTGTGCAATGTCCACCACAATCCCTTCTGTTACATTAATTATACCGAGCATCAGTGTGCAATGTCCACCACAATCCCTTCTGTTACACTAACTATACAGAGCAGCAGTGTGCAGTGTCCACCACAATCCCTTCTGTTACACCAACAATACCGAGCATCAGTGTGCAATGTCAACCACAATCCCTTCTGTTACACTAGCTATACAGGGTATCAGTGTGCAATGTTCACCACAAACCCCTTTGTCACTCCAGCTATACCGAGCATCAGTGTGCAATGTCCACCACAATCCCTTCTGTTACACAAACTATTCCGAGCATCAGTGTGCAATGTCCACCACAATCCCTTCTGTTACACTAACTATACAGAGCATCAGTGTGCAGTGTCCACCACAATCCCTTCTGTTACACTAACAATACCGAGCATCAGTGTGCAATGTCCACCACAATCCCTTCTGTTACACTAGCTATACCGAGCATCAGTGTGCAATGTCCACCACAATCCCTTCTGTTACACCAACAATACCGAGCATCAATGTGCAATGTCAACCACAATCCCTTCTGTTACACTAACTATACAGAGAGTCAGTGTGCAATGTTCACCACAATCCTTTCTGTCACTCCAGCTATACAGAGCATCAATGTACAATGTCAACCACAATCCCTTAAGATGTTCGAAACAGTTCAAAAAAATAAGGACAGTCAACTTTCACCGGCATATATCGGTTACCAATAGCGACGTATAATACTCTAGAATGCTACATACAGTTTCCCATGGCTGCTATGATTCCAGTTACCATGGCCCACCAGGGCTACCCCTTGGTGTTAACTACAAAACGTCACCCCGTTATACGTGCACAGTCGTCATCAATACCTGGCTACATGTAGTCCTCCCAGACCTTCACTTTGTTTAACGTGTGACTGGAGTAACAGCAGTGATGCAACGATTTGGCGATATATACTGATAGTTTGATGTTTGAAGAGTGGGTTACTAACGCGATATACACAATAGTGAGGTATACGACTCAAAAGAAGTTAAAGAACACCCGATTCTTTAAATTAATTGTAATTAACCTGTTATGGCATGACAGATTAACAATAGTAATATGAAAGAGTTATGGTATGACAGAGTAACTAAAGTAATATGAATAATCGGATCTGTTTTTTAACTTAATTTGACAAGTATATGTATATATCAATACAAATCTGTATAACATTTAGGTATAATTACTTTTGTGTAAAAAAACATCTGCAAAAGAAATACGAAAGACTTTAGAAGTTTTTTTCTATATGTTGAAGTTACACATTAGAGAAATCTGTATCAAAAGCTCATATTCCACTGCCATCACGTATCGAGATATGTATCGTATCAGTGAACGAGACACACGCATGTACATTCACGCTGACACAGAACGTGGAAACAGCTTTCCTGGATGACATGTATATCACTATATCTATGTTTTCATTTAGCATGAAATATAGTTGTTTTAGGAATCGAAGATCGAAGATTCATGTCTCAAATCGACATTTTACAAAAACTAATCCGAATACCAAGAATGACAAATCTTGAAGTCGACTGCTAAGCCAAATAATACTAATTGTATATTTACGACCATTAGCGCTTGGTTAACCCCAGACTGTGATTTACAAACACGTTGTTGTGTTGGTACAATACGACGGCCTCGGAAATGGTGTACAACCATTCAATATCATGCGTGTGTTTAGAAGTGTCAATATTGAATGGATATTTGATCTCATATAGAGTGGTTGAGAAGGAAGACAACTAAAGATCACACCATGGTCCATCCACGGTAACCTTCCTGAACTGAAAGCGAAAAGAAAACGTCCGAAAATTGATCTTCTTTTGTAAACAAAGCCCGTTGAATATTATGTGCTACTGGACAACGGGACAGGTACGGACGCCGGTCAATTTGGTCAGCCATCAAAGCTGAGTGTCCGTGCAAATTGGTCGAGTGACACTTACTAATGGTGATAGTCCAAATAAATGGACCGTCAATAAAAGACGGGAACCTGATGCTTCTGGTTTGGAAATATCAATATTAGTACTTTACCCCAAGCAGCGAAATGGTGGCCTGGCGATGTGTTGGTGTAGGGGTAGGGCAAAAGAGGAGTTTGGGAGATTTAGGGGTGTTGGGTTGAGATTAGGGGGTTGACGAAGGAGATAGAAGGGTTTGTGAGATCGTTGGGGTGGTGGGTTGTGATTAGGGTTTGATGTAGGGGATAGAAGGGTTAGTGAGATTGCTGGGGTGGTGGGTTGTGATTAGGGTTTGAGGTAGGGGATAGAAGGGTTAGTGAGATTGTTAGATTGGTGTGTTGAGAATAAGGATTGAGGTCGAGTATAGAAGAGTTAGTGAGATTGTTAGGGGTAGTGGGTTGAGAATAAGGGTTGAGATCGGGGATAAGAAGAATTAGTGAGATTGTTGGGTGTTGGGTTGAGAATAGGGGTTGAGGTCGGGGATAGAAGGGTCAGTGAGATTGTTAGGGTGGTGGGTTGAGGTCGGGGATAGAAGGGTCAGTGAGATTGTTTGGTGGTGGGTTTAGAATAGGGGTTGAGATCTGGATGTGTGTTGAGATTATGGTTTGAGGTCGAGGACAGAACTGTTCGTGAGGTTGTTGGGATGATGTGATAAGATAAAGGACCGGGGTCAGGTTGAGATTGGTTTGTGAGGTTGTGTGGCTGATTAGGGAAGATAAGAAGGGTATGGGAGATTGTTTGAGTGGTTGTTGAGTGTAGGCTACAGATGGGAGATTGGTTCACAGGATAGCGATATGAATGGAAAGAAGGGGTCACGATATAGAGCAACGTACAGACTTTGTAATGCACGGATATACAGGTATACAGTTCAATATGGAGACAAACATCTTAGGGAGGGGCAGGGAAACAGGGAAACTGAATTGTTGGTATGCTATTGATAAAAACACATATTCAGAAGATGTATGGAGACCGGGAACAGTAGCCAGTGATCGAAGGGGTGGGGCGCGGAGGTTCAGGCAGGCCGATAATGGCATGAGACATCAACAGATTTCGGGTCCAAGGAGTCACATGATACGTATGTCTACGATCAGACGAAACCAGAGACGGGTCAAGAGAGAGGGGAGAGGGTAATTACCACAGTGAGTGGACGTGATTGTAAAGGGGAAGATGGGGCAAGCCGAGGTGGCCACAGGCCAGGGGCCATGTATGAAGAACCATTTGTGCTGAAAGTAAATATGTTTTGTATAGATAGACATGACTTATAAAATGAAAACACACTCAGAAAGTAGTTCTAGCGAAGTGATAGCGTTGATGGGGCTTCGTATGAAAACTTTTCGTGTATTTGAAGAAAACAGTTCCGACTATGAATATACTGTGAGGTAATAACATAGCCGGTGTATCATCCCGGCGATATGGGGATGGGGGGGGGGGGGAGGGGGGGGCGGTTGGCTAGAGTTAACGCAGCTCTGAACAAGAGTTCAGTTATATCACGGCGTGGTTGTTTAATGAAGGGGGTGGAGTCCAAACTGACGCATGTTGGCGTTTAATGGAACCCATGATGTTGACACAATAAATATCTTAATTGGGCGAATTTTGGCATCGAACCCGCAAACAGCGGATGATGAGGGTTATTGCAACGACAGTATTACAATTAGTTACAGACAGGAACAGGAAGTGAATTGCAAATGTCTTTGATCAGGGTATATCATATACATCACAAACTATACACGTATGTCTTTGTGAATAATTTCAACGAGACATACGGCTTTTGTAGCCCACTATCCTGGTATGAGTAAGGGGCGCAACTTTGCACAGGCAAACTTCAGACACAATGTGTTAGACAAAATGTTTTAAGAATTTCTTCAGATAAAACAGAATCTACCTCGGAAGATTTGTAATATATTCTTTTCAATTTAATTATTTTTATTTGTGCGTTTTTTGTTTAACGCCACACACGTACATATTCCAGATGTATGACGGCTTTCATTCTTTTCAGTCATACAGGTTATATATATGTAGTCTGGTGTCCATCATCATTAATATTCGAAAAGAAACCTCACTTGGTTCTCTTGCCATTCACGTTTGTTGTCTCCTCACGGGGTCGGTCGGGTAGTCTAGTGGTTAAAGCGTTCGCTCGTCACGCCCAGTTAAGATATTTATTGTGTCAACATCATTGCCGCACTCATTGGTTCCATTAAACACCAACATGCGTCAGTTTGGACCCCCACCCCCTTCATTCATCACGCCGAAGACCCGGGTTCGATTCCCGACATGGGTACATTGTGTGAAGCCCATTTCTGGTGTCCCCCGCTGTGATATTGCTGGAATATTGCTAAAAGCGGCGTAAAACCATACTCAGTCACTGTCTCCTCACAAGAACGCTCCAGTAATAAATACATACTGAACGAATAATATACTAAGCATTGGAATCTAACCAAGGCACAACCACTTCTCTTTCAAATTCATTGCATTTGTTTATTTTTACATGTATTTCCTCGACCCAGGGGCAATTGTGACAACGGTCGCTAACGAACTTATGTAACGGTCCGCTCCTGTACGGTTACTGCCTACCCGTATCCGATTCAGGGTGACGTTTGGGTTTTGAAACGAACGAGCTCTTCGGAAATAACCAAACACAATCTGCTATCTCCGAGTCGCCACGAAGGTGTGAACTAGATGACGGTGACACGCCAAATCCTCTCCCCCTGTAGTTTGGACGTCTAGGGTAGGGGATCAGGGCCGTTAAGTATCAACAATTTTGTTTCCACATTAAAGCGATCAAGTTACAATACAGGCAGGACTTAATTTCACATCGCGGAAGCTGTTCCGAAAAGGGCAGCACTGGTTTGTAAGAAGATATCATCACATTAATGAATGATTATTATAATATAGTATTTTCCTAACAACCCTCGACGAGACACGACTCCCTCTGACATGGCGGCTAGTGCCAGGAAGGCCAGTGACTGGCTCGGGAGGGCACTGGCGACATTATAGTGCCCATGCATGCAAATTGCGGCATTATGATGTCAATTTCAGGCTGGTCATGACAAACCCATGGCTGTAAATAATCCCTGGATGTATTTGCTGTAACTGCAATGTACACCGGCTTGTCAATTTCAACTGACACGAGGATAAAGCACGTGGATCAACCAGCGAGTCTCTCTTAAGTGCTGTGACTCAACTCTTAGAGTAAGTACGACACCGTTGCCCGTGAAATTGACAGAAATTGACCTGCTATGCCAAAGAGCCTCCTTCTGAAATACACCTCTTGAAACATCCATACAAACACCACAAGCTTTTATCAGATGCCAATAAGGAAGCTATCATATCCCGCCCTAAACCAGGGTTAACTTCTTCCCGCATATTAGTTCCAACGTCATTATCATATATACATGTTCCGGTAACATCGATACCACCTGTTGCCCGAAACATGGATATATTAGTATCAATTTATGTTGAAATGAATCGGTTACGAAAGGTCAAAGAAGCCAATTCAGTTGACATGGAGGCATGACAATCTGGTGAAATATCAACCAATCTATTCATTGTACATTTCATCCTACGCGCAAAGTAGTTCATATTAAGAAACTGTCAATCCGACAGATATTTCATCAACCCCTGATAATGACACCCAACCTTAACCTCCTATAGGACCAAAAGGATACAAATGTATATCGTTCTATTTTGCTATATATACGTGACTTTTATGAATGTAAGTTGCGATATCATGTCGGTAAGAAACTCAACAAAGTCCTCCAGAGCTAAGTACGCGCGAGACGTGATATGCCACGAGATACCAGAATCATTGTGACTGGACAAACAAATCTCGTGGACTAACTTTGGTAGGGAACTTGTGTATTCCGACAGTGAAACCTCCTTTATGCGGACATTTCAGGGTTTGTAATATAAATAGTCTGTGTTAACATATTTAATGGGTTTTATACCAGACAAAGACAAGAATAGTCATATTAATAATCAAATTTCATGTGCCATGCTTTACGAAATTTAAGTTTTTAACGGGTTAACGTTCTGATGCAACCAAAGTACACACAGTCACGAACGCACACACACACACAGACACACACACACATACATACAACACCCTCGCACGCACACATACACACACAGAGGCGCGCACGCACGCACACATATACACAGTCACGCACACGCGGATGATGATGATGATGATGACGACGACGACGACGACGACGACGACGACGACGACGACGATGATGATGATGATGATATTCGGGTATGATATATGCAGGTGCAGTACACAGAGTATTTCGTGAGGCATTTAGATTTTATATTCTCATATTCCCAATAGATAGCGCAGATTATATCAACAGCTGTCGGATGTCCACACACCTCCTGTTGTTTTATCGAATTTTGCAAACGTTGCATAAATGAGACAGGCTTCAGACACTGGCCTAAACTTGCAGCGCTACATTCTGTATGACGCTACAAACACCCTAGCTCCTAATGCAGCTTGGTGCAAATGCACTTGGGTTTAACAACACGGTTGGCAAAATGAGGTTGTACAGATGGATTAACTCTGCTTGGAACTTATATTTCTCATGTAGCATTTGGCGTCTACATTTCACAACTTTTAAGGTACCATCGTGCTCTTTCCACGAAGATTTAAAAAAGCGTCATACGACTATGGTTCCAAAGTTGTTTGATCAGGGTTACAACAAGTTTGAAAAAGTCTAATGGTAGACATGTTGAGGACATTTCCAACTGTGACGCATCGTGGCGATAATGACGTCTCATGCAATTCCCTTATCTTACGTATTTCAGGTGAACATTTGACTTGCCTTTGCATGTGTTTGTGGCAAGTGCCTGTTGTGCAGGATACGACACCTGATATCATCGGTATTTGATAGTGATTCATAAACACATGCTTTTGGTATAGCCACGGATATTTCTTGTGATTACGTTTTGTCGTTTGTACTTTTCAGGTGGGGAAAGACTTTAACTGAAGTAGGTCGTAGATGTAGAACAGGCATGATGCTGACAGTTCAAGGATGATAATCGGGCTGACAACTATCTTGGCAATCAGAATATAAACGTGAATTAACTTAAACTGAATTTGAATAACAGAAGGAATAAGACGATAGTTCCTATCACGTAAACAAACTCAACGGGATTAATGTACATGAAGGGATGTAAGGTTGGGATTCATTTGAAATAAGGGCTGAGATGCTGGTTCTAGATTGTGCATCGTACACACCACCTTATGTCAGTGGTTTAAAGTAAAGGCCTGACTCTAAAGTCATATGACAAATACAGCCACTTTACAATTTCACCATTCTACTTTTCTCTCACAAACCCCGCTTGAAACTGGCAAGCCTCTGATAATTTGATAGTACCATTTGCAGCCTTTGACCCAGAAATCATGAAAAACCTTCCAAGGGTGAAATATCTCTCTCATAAGCATCTAGGTACAACAGATGTTGCCATTTGGCATGAAAGTTTCAGGCATGTTCCCTGAAGCATCCTGGCATATCGGACCCTTACAGTAACAAATATGTCCCTGGCATGTTGAAAACAATAACACCCAAAGCGTTACATCCGGGCACCGTTCCCTACAGTGACATCATAACATCCGGGACACACACACATCCAAAATGGCGGCCTTCAACCCGAAGGCAATGTATTGCAAAACCTTTCACCATGTAGATACTGTTGAAAGTAAATATCTCAGACCACCAACGTTTTAGGCAGTTGAACGATGTGTCAAACACTTTTATTTAATATCAAGCCTGACAGAAGGTGTCATTTTTATTTCCAACGTTTAAAGTTAATTTCGTAAGCAGTGGACCTGATGATTAGGTTCTTTTTAAGTACACACTGGTTCAACGTTCCCGGTTCTATTTCAGCCGTATAGCTGGTGAGGCAGGGCCTCTTTGGCTTCGAAACTAACGCGTTGGTTTTCACGGTATGTGAAGATTTTCCAATATGTGTATAAAATCGGGTTTTATGTGATTTTCAGAAATGGGTAATGTCATATACTTCATACTAATAAATTATTTAAAGATTTTCTTTCCACAAGTTATTTTTATATAACACCAATTTACAAATACCGTACTTACGTATACCCTCAATGAAATTCGCCCATTATAAACTTGGTAAAGAAGACGTTAAATGTTAAATATTTCCCAACTGATTTCAGTTAACCTCCCAATCCAATTCCCGATCACAAGTACATTGCCTTATGAAGACTGTGGGGAACCCGGAATATTTGTTTGTTTGTGATTTAACGCCGCACTCAGCAATATTCCAGCTATATGACGGCGGTCTGTTAATAATCGAGTCTGAACCAGATAATTCAGTGATTGACACCATGAGCATCGATCAACGTAATTGGGATACCATGACATGCATCAACTAAGTCAGCGAGCCTGACCACCCGATCCCGTTAGTCGCCTCTTACGACAAGCATAGTCGCCTTTTACGGTAAGTATGGGTTGCTGAAGACCCATTTTACCCCGGATCTTCGCGGGTTGGGGAACCCGGAATGAATCTCGGTACCCTATATTTGTAGTAAGAGCCAACACATTATGAGTGGGAGGTTACACAGGTGATGTGTTACTCAAGGCGTGGATTGTTCTCACGATGTTAACCCTTTTTTGCATGGTCCAGCATCGATTGTTTACAGACCGCTGTGATATAGTAAAACTGTGGTGAGAAACAGCATTTACTCACACTAACAATACTCGTTCAGCTACTGCTATGTATCATGTTACAATCTATTTCATATTTTACAGATTTTAAATATCATATACTTCTATGGAAAGGGAAATCAGTAACAAATGCCTTCCGTCTTTATAAATATTTAAATACTTAGTATTTCATGGTTTTAAGTTTTTAAATCCATAGTAATAAACGTTTTGCAGAAATACATTTAAAAATAAACTGGCAACAGATATAATTGTATATAGTCAATAGTTCCTATTTTTACTTTTACAAACATCAGGGCAGATACAGCAAAAAGTATTGTACGTCAACGCCGGAGAAAAACCAGTCTCGATTATCTGCCGAAATAAACAATACATTCATCTGACAAATGTAAATGCCAGGCATAGTAAAATCTTGATCATGTATAGCCATACTACTTTATAATATACTTCACATATCGCATGATATATTGCTATCAAAATTATACTTCAATAGTTTAAAGGACTACCGTTTTAGCAAGAGTGTATATCATTGTATAGGGTCGTGTACAAAAATGAAAAACGTGCTTGAAAAACAATTTCATTTCATAAATATTATAACACCTACAGCTTGCACAACTTCACTGGGGAGTCTCCGCTCTCACAACCACTCCTGGTGAATAAGCATTCATTGTTCTGCTTAAAAGCATTACATTGTATTGTAAGAAGCATGATTGCACCTGCATGAGTTTTTCCCAACAACTGTGTGTTATCACTACAGTCGCACCTTTAACGTACTGATCCGTTTACTCATTGTATTCGCCAACTCTGACCTGAAAATTCGAACAATCTGACCAGTCAAAATATTTCGAGATTTTAAAGCTAATCTCCTTTTTACGTCGTCATCGGATCCCATCTCCAGAGACAATGTATATAGTTGATATGGTAATACCGTGTGTCAATGTTTAACTTGTACCTCGTATGGTAGTATCGGGTGGCATCCAGGTGTAGTCAGAGATTTAGTTTGACCTTGCTTGGAGACCGCTAGGAGCATGATGTATGCAAATCACCCACGTATGTGGAAACTTGGGTCTGTGGTGACGGATATCGAGAACGTAGTTTTGCTATAAGTATTTTTGTTTTGGACTGTTTTTCTTTTTCAGAGCATAGGGAACCTCTTAACTTGTGACCATTGAATAAATACTAATGAAAAAAACGGAAGACATGAAATTAAGATAGAAAGGGTTTATTCAATTATAGATGCTTACACAACACATCTACTACGCTGTCAAAGGCATGGATCTGGGACGTCAACGCATTGCAACCACTGACCTCGCTCTATGTGGCGACACTAATGCTGCGGTTAGACTCACAATTAGTCCCAGAAATAAAGTTAATAAAGTCTTATTTAAAAATATATATTTACAAAATACAAAATTAATTTCAAATGATGCCCAGAAAAAGGGCTGAGGCAATTTAGACTTGCCAAATTATTCTCAACTTGAGATGGATTCCTATTTTAGTTTATTCTCTTGGGTCTGGGAGTTAGACTAGTACGGGTGAGTGAGTCAGTTGGGTTTAGCGCCGCCTTGAAGAGTATTTCGGCTACATCATGGCGTGTCAGTTTAGAGATGGAGAAAAGCCCAAAGTAGTGCAGGTGTCAGACGCTTGCCACTTCAGTGAAACCTTGCGCTAAAACTGTCGTAAACCTCATACTTTAACATTGACTTACGACAGTCGTAGCGCTGAGATGGCTCTTTGGATTTGGGCCCTGGGCGTCGTTTCACAAAGCAACCATAGCGGTACGACAACAAGGACTTAAACAGTCGTAATGTTACAATCACTTTGTGAAACGGGCATCTGGGATACTTATGAGGTACGCTTGCTCTCTATTCTAATAGTGACCTTCTGTCTGTCATTATGCTGCGGATTAAACTGGCTCCGAATAATCGGGAGACAATATCAAACATGCAATGAACATAAAACAAGCAATTCTAGGACAGGATGTGTGGCATGATAAATAATATTAACAATGATAATAAGGTTATGACAAGAGTAAACGTGAGAGGTAAAGTAACTACTCACATATAAGTTCATATAGCTGTATATACAACCACGGCAAATACATAAATCAAGTCTACCAAAGAGTTAATGCATAATTCAAGTGCACCAGAGAGGCGTTTGCTATACAATCAGGTAGATCTAATACCTGGTCCGGGGCCAAGGATCGAACAAAACACGGGTCATTATATATCCTTTATATCGATTATCCGAATTCGTGTAATGCGGAGTCGAAAAAGAATGAAAATCAAACGATATCATCTAACAGTAGGTTGTTCGGGAATATTTCGAGTTCCTAATGTTCGAGTTAGATTTGCTGTAGGTATTTGATAACAGAACAAATGTAGGTTATTTGAAGAATCGTTTTGGGTTTTGAAATGTTTTGAGACCTCTTATAATAAGTATATCAGTGTTATTGATACAAGTGTAACTACATTGCAATGCGAAACAGAGTAAATGTGAGACAGTGTAGTATTTCAGAAGGTTCACGTGAGTCTCAGAGACTTGTTCTTGACTAGGGATCGGGGTTTGGCTCTTGGTGGTGGAGCGAAGTAAACGTGCAATTTCCGGGCAAAAGAGAGAATACACCCATGCTGGGCGGTGGCTAACAATGAAACTCGATGCTGATGTGTTTGAGACGGGTATCATAGTTGTGTTTTGGACCTTCTGTTTGCAGTGTTTCCGGGACTTTACAGCCTGTTAACGATTTGATAACGTTTGTATTTTTTGTAATTTTTTTTGTTAACTCCAATTTTCAAATGAATGCTTTGCTTTGCCCGAAAGCTTTTTAGATGAACAAACATGGGGACTGGAGACATATTAATACAAGTACAATCGAATACAAATTGTGCCCGTAGTGGAATTAGTGTGGTAGTGGAATTAAGAGGATATGATTGTCATTTCGGTTTAAGTAAGGCTATGCTTGGAAAGATAGGATATGTTCACATTGTGTTTAATTTTAATATGTAACAGTATCACATTTGTTATAAAAATATGAAACTTTACAGTTTCAAATAAGGCTCTAAGCAAAATAAACTTCAAACCATTCTACTGTGATCACAGACGAACTCATAAAGGCAGAATATTTTCTAAATTAAAAACAGAGCTCTGTACTCAAGACGGAAAAAAAGAACAAAAAACTCAGCAATTTTGATCAAAAACGTTACAAAGCATGAACGCTCTTAACAAAAGCCGCAATCATTTTTTTAACACACAGATCTTTCTGATGTGTATGAAAATAAGTGAGATTAAAGATAAATGAAAACGCAATCTCTCCAGACAGACGTATTATTTGTCGATACTAGATATGACTCAGTGATGAAGGCGCAAAGAAATACCCATTATAGGAATTCAACTGTCACCCAGGCTACAAGACTTATTGGAATCCACCCCACGTGACTTATTGTCTTTGTTCATCGCGGGGAATTCCTGGACTCTTGATACAAGACAGGAACTGGAAAGTCCCCAAGAGGGGTATACCGTATCCTTAATTATGTCAGTATCACCGCACTAAATTGTGAAGGCTTGTATCCCAGGTGTATGGCAATGGAATCCAGTATCTTAAGGATGAGATTCAATATGTTTGACAGCTATCAGACAGGCCTTCGGAGACCTGCTTTCTTGGAGAGGGTTTTGTCTGAAGGAATTGAAAACACGTCAAAAATATATTGAATATTTGAAATGCTCTGGAAGTGTTTGGATTATTTCAAGAATTTTCTCAAGGCTCTAAGACAGGTATTGTATTCTAGACACACTGGCCATTGGATGTCAGATCGGGTATAATTCTGGCTGTAAATGCCTTATTTCAATATCATAACATAGAGTTGTCCCCCCATAGGTATTCTTTTCAAGACGTGAACGGTCGAGAAAAGTCGAAACAAATGTTTCGTAAAAGTAAATGAGGGTTGTTCGAGGTAATGGGTTGGGGTTCGAGTAAAAGAGTAAATGCGTGAGAGATGTGTGAGTGGACGGTGGAGTGAGTGAGTCAATGAATAATCTGTTCAGCTATTAAGGGCGAGTCGTATATCGTGAACAAGCTCGATCAGGGTTGATTTTTAACCTAATACATCATGCACACAAAAACCGTAACTCTCAACCCTAACGCTTCCCAAAGGAATTCCGTAAGGGGCAGATAACTCTACTGGAGATCAATATCCTGGCAGCGTGATCCAGCCCTCCCCTGCAAACTGTAACGGATACCACAAAGGTTTAAACCTGACATCGGGCGGCGGGGGATCCTTCATTCTAGATAAAGATCAATCGTGATAAGACGTCAAGGGACCATCTCCCTAAAGTCACCAATTACACTAAGTAATCAACATATTTGCAGTCACATTACTTGCCTGTTTAAAACAACCTATGGTTGAGTGACTTTTCCAATGGACTTGCTCTAACACAGCTGTCGTTCACAACGAATTTGGGAAACTTGAGAAACTCTGGGATGGAATATTCGATTAAACTCTTCCATTTTTGATTGAATATCCAACACAGGCGTGTAAGGAATGTATAGTTACGGAGATTGTGAATGGAGTGTACTTGGTGGTGGTTAGTCGACAAAAAGGGCAATGATTGTAAGAAATGTCTAGTAAAACACAGCTTACTGCCAAACATGTCAAGTTGGGATATTTGTCAGATTTCTATGTATGATGGTTGGTAGTTAGTTGTCGGTGAAGCTAATAATCTCTGCCGGGATCAACCTGTTGCTACTGTAGCATTCAATAGTAACAGTTGTGAAAATAGCGACGTTTAGCCAAAAAAAGCCTTGCCGATATAGTCATCATCAGCTTTAAACCGAACTCATATACTGGCATTTCATGGCATTTCAAACTTATATACATGTAGACAGCTTGATCTTTCCTCTAGCAAGCTTACCATATATGATACAGTTAAATGCGACAGAAATCATCACATCTTCATAAGAGATATCTGCTAAAAAGCAGAGTCGATCTACGATGCTGACTGTATCATGAGCATGTTTTCTATCAAATAGTGATGCTTCAGGTGTTGTTGGGAATAATTGTTGAATGAATCACCTGCTTAATTTCATTCAATAACTTACTTAGATAAACTATACTAATAAATTACATCATTGAAGAAACATTATACGAAACATTCCAGCAAAAAACCCTTATTCGAGAAACCTGCCCTCTTGACGACTACTGTTGCATGTCCAACTATTTGTGCCATGGCTCACTTGGCGCTTCATGCACACATATGTGCAACCAACCGTACAAACAAGGGCATGTTACTCGTCTTGTCATAAGAAGCGTGGTTCTACCCTCTGATTATTTTAATGCCCTTCAATATAGACAACAGCACATGTGGTTTGGCTTAGGACCAAGAGCCCATGACCAGACCCCTGCAGTGTGCTTCATCACGGGAGCTTGTGGTTACACTTAGTTCTCGAAAACATTGTATTGGTAGTGGAATAAATATAACAATGAATAAGATTCTACTCCTGCTATATTATTGATAATACCAGGTTGCATACTCAACTGAATAAAGCCATCAATATGCATACTCATATTGCTGTTTATTATAAGATATTATTAGCTAAAATATTTTTCGATAAATGGCTTCCTCCATTGTCGCAGTTTTGTTAATAATTGCATCAATGAAATGTTCAGATATCGCAGCGCTCGCTAAACTGTTTAATAATTTCTGAATTGGTGTCAAGAAACCTATTTGCGTTTGAATGTTTAGGGAACAAAGAAACGATTATGAGGTAAATGGAATAAGCCTGATCACAATCTAACATTGAATGTTAAACAGATTACATTTACAAAAGGCACAGCAACGATTGTATTTATTGCGTCATCTGAGCCATTCTAAAACCAGTCTATCAGACCTTCATACAAAGTATCATAACCATTAATATCCACTGCTGTCGTTTTTAACATTACAAACAATGTTAATTTAGCCAGGAAATGTTGATAATCTTCAAATTTATATATACACGATTATGTGTACCTACACTATCCTTTATTGATATGAAAACATGACTTGGTCCATTAGAGTTACACCTGTCCTACTCTAATTTCTATGACAACAATATTTGTACTGTTATCCTCGTTACGACATAGGGGACAATGAAAGCACTGAAATGTTGTTTATGTTGTGTTCAATTTGATTGAAAGAATAAGCTCTACAAGCGTGTGGAATCTCATTGGTGTGTGTCATCAGTTCGCCAAATGTTAAACATGGAACTTCGCCCTCGAATTGTCACAAACTACAGAGTGCTCCATGAAGGACAGACTGTTTCTTTCAACAAATCTGTCAGCAATCGTGTCACAGTTGGAATCTACCCCGTAGAGAGACTCATTTGGAAGCGCAAGTCTCCCCAGGTATGTTGATATATTAACTTATTGATTTTAATATGTATTTTATAGTCTATACTTTCGACAAATAGTTTAAGTTGTCTGGTTGACAAAACATGTCACATCTCCGAAAACAAACCATTCAAAATAGGAAATTGACAATCCGCAATGCAGGATCCGTTATTTTATGCATTATAACAACTTGAACTTTTGCGAAATGTACCAAAAGCCTAAATTATTGCGTAAAAAGTCTATGAAACTAAAATAAAAAATTATCAAGATAAGAAGTTCTCTGTTTATGATATCAACCAAAATTTGTCAAGATTTCTGTCTGACTTGCGATAAATTGTACTTGCGTTTTGAAAATCTTCTTGATAATTCCCATAGTTATGCTCATATCAGAAATATTCAGACCAAGAAAAAATATTAAGAGCTATATTTATAGATACTGCATTATGTGTTCATGTAAGATATTTATTAATTATTATGGTTAACGGTTATCCAAACGTAGTGTTTCAATTAATTGTTTTCGTAAATATTATAGGGGCACGGGTGTCCCAGTTGTGTGGGTCTCCGCAATTAGCTGTTTCGACTTGCGTCACTTGGGCACACCAGAAACATACAATTGTGAGTTCGAGTGCCGGTTCTCGCCGAGTATGTTTCTAGCTGGCCAGGCATCACTTCGGGCTTTCCTCCCACTTTAAGCTGACATGCCGTGATATAACTGACATACTTTCAAAACGGCGTAATCCCTACTCACTCAATTACCAACATTATTTAGAATATATGACTCAATAAGATGAATATTTTGTATTGAACATTAACTAATAACTGGATTGAAATCAACTCAAAAACCCATCAAGCCCAAAGGGCTAGTATAAAAATGAAATATATTTATCTGATTATATTTAATGACTACTCACTTCATTGTATCTATATCCTCATGTTCTAAGAGAGGGACCATCAGACATGGAGAATATTAAAATTATGACATACAATGTGTTTCCATTCAACTTATCCCGCGTGTTACCTGAGTGTATCAAATATTAGCTTATTCCTGAGGGAGGTGATATGAATCGAAATTATGCTTTTCATTATTTATTGCAGGGTCTTCTTTATCTAGTGAAGTGGGCGGACTACCCCCTAGACGACGCAACCTGGGAGCCCTCCTGCCACATCCCTGCCCATCTCCTGGAGGACTACAACTGCCCTCCCGTGTCCGGCGAGCGCCTGAGGCTCGCTTCAGCTACTGTTGAGAGGCTACTGAAGACAGCAGTCAAGTCGCCAGGTGGCCAACTATCTGCACACATAGAGCTTGACGTGTACAGACACGCATTTGGTCACCTGCCCAGCTATGACAAGGGGATCCTTCTTGAAAAGAAGGATTTCAGTAAACTGTCTCTGTCTACACACTGGTGGTATACCCTTAACCAACATGGCGAGGGTCATCAGATTAACTTTCCCGTGAGAGTTTCACCGAAGTTGTCGATGAAGAAGACGTGGACGGCGACTGGAGGAGTTTTGACAATGCGGAATGTACCGGTGGAGAAGCTTGTTATGTTTGTCACCAGTAAAGTGTGCAGTTTGAGGACACTGGACTCCTAGTAACAAACACTTAGCATGACCTATCTTTGGCTCATATTCTGGATATTAAATGTGTGTTTGACTAGGTACACGGATATAGCCATGGCAAACAGCAAAGAAGTTAGGGATACTTCTTTGAGTAGTAGAATTAAGATATCATTTTTCAGTGCGTCACCAACTCCTAAATCAGGCGAAAAATGTCTCTTTTTAGAAATTTCCCATAAATGTTTGCGAGAAATAGACAGTTACTCAACCGCACATCCGGATTCCACTTTCGTGGACATTCTAAATGCAAATCTAAATGTAATACAATTACAACAATCCGTCAGAATAGAAAAACGCATACGCGTAACAATTTCAAAAGTTAACTCAAAATTCAAAAGGCTTACTGGTGTGAAAAAGCAGGCATACGTAAAGCAGTCTTACAAATTAGGGTTATTAGAGAATGAAGTTGTTAATGCTAGACAAATGAGCGAGACTGTTGTGGAGCCTGCTGAAACGCCACCTCAAACACCACTCAGTCAGAGTAGACAGTTTGACGAAATGAGCAAACGCCAGGCCTACAGAACCCTGAACAATGTTCAGGCATCTACATTAAAGGCATTAGATGTCGTTAGAACACTTGGACTTACACCAACTAGTCTCAAACTAAAGTCATCAAAGGGGGAAAAAATTACTATAAATTATGATCAGGAGGAATCAGTAGATGGGGAAAGAGAAAATTTGTCGCAGATCTTGTTTGTACTTGATAAATTTGGGGTAAGTGACTCAACTTATCATGAAATTGCCCAGATCAACAAAGACCTGCCCAGAGTCGGGGCAGTTGCAGAATATAGAGCTAAACTGTCACGCGAGTTCAAAATACATAGAGTACCAGGCAATGTCCCAGGAGCAGTGATGAGTTTTAAGAAAGAGCTAGAATCTCGCGTTGGGGAGTACTTAGAGTCTAGGCCAAATGTGGAAAAAGTTAGAATAAAGTTTGGTGGGGATGGGACAAGAGTTAGTAGCCTCTCAAATTTCGTTGTTTTCTCATTCAATATCATAGATGATGCAATCAAACAATCATCAGTAAATCAATTCACATTAGCAATTATCAGCTGCAAAGAGAACTACAGCAACCTTAAAATGGCTCTGGTCCCATTGTTCGAAGAAGTCAACTCCATCGTTAAGGACAAGTTCATCCAAATTGGGGACAGATGTGTAGAGGTCGATATTTTCTTTGGGTCTGATATGAAAATGATTCAGTTAGTTTTAGGCTTAGGGGGTTCGACGGGAAATTATGCGTGTCCACTGTGTAAAGTACACAAAGACGACCGACACAACATGACGCATGACTGGATGTATTTCTCTACCGACCCTATGTGCAGGACAATTGACGAGATAAGATCTCACTCAGATAAGCTTCAGTTCGGCGTTCAACACACACCACTGTTTGAAATTGCTATCGACAACTTTGTCCTTGACGAGCTACATCTGTTGATGAGAATCACAGACGTTCTGGAAAGACTAATCATTCAGGATGGGGTAGCAAGGGATAAAGAGTTAGCAAAATTAAGGCAAGGGAAACCTAAATATTTGGATGGGATAGTAGAAAGCATCAGAAGTTGTGGGGTGTCGTTTTATGTATGGGAGGATAGGGACAGCAAGGGTCTACAGTGGACCAGCCTTTCAGGGGACAACAAGAAAAAAGTTCTCAATCAACTGCCTGACAAACTTCACGGTCGACTGACTCCAGACACGGAGACAGACTTAATCAACGTTTGGACAGGGTTCAGGGACATTTTCAAGTTCGTAGTTGGCGGGGAAAGTAGTGACGCACGACAGTTGCACGACATGGCTAGGGAGTGGATACTGTTACTTCTTAGAGTAGGGGAGAAAAGGAGGGGCATCTTGAAAAAGAACATCACTCCCTACATGCACTGCTTAGTGTACCATGTTCCCGTTTTCATGTCGAGGCACGGGAATATTGGCAAATTTAGTGGACAGGCCCTTGAAAAAATAAATGACGATATCAAAAGGATTCACCAGCAGAAAACACAAAAGTGGGACGGTCCCATTGAGACTATGACTGTCAGAAAGCGTGTCGAAAGTCAGTCACACTTGGCTAGGACAAAACGACCTTACACAAAACGTAAGCTTGAGTACTGGGAATCTGAGCTACAAGAGGCCAGAAGCGCAAAGAGGGCCAATATACAAAATGACATCAGCAGCGTTGCTCCCAGTACTCAGTCACATTTAGATGACATGTGTGTGGCTGACTTGCGAGACAAACTTGTCTCACTTGGAGTACACACTAAAGTGTCTTCCAGGGAGAAACTAATTGACCTGATCCATTCAGCAATGCATATTTAATCTGCCCGTCAGGAAACTGACAAATGTATAATCATAACTAAAGATATCTAACCAACATTTGTTTTCAAGTTCAAAGATGTGTGAAAAACTTGTCCAGACTAAAATGTATTGTGTATAATGCAATGACCTGTGATAATGATTTGTGATTGTTTAAATAATGTGGTAAATAAACTTCTTGGAATACTATATTTACTTTTTATATATCATGTCCCCTCGTTATCCCATGAAATAACATGTGGCTTAGACTACTTGCCAACCTCTGTCTGGGTGTTCCTGTACATGACCGGATGCACCGGCTTAATTGCCTACCCCCACTGAGCGTTCTCGCCAGTGGATACTGACCTATACATATATTTGTGCCCCGAGTAAAGGGATGTAACTCCACATAACTTTAAACGTCCTGTTATTATGCTTAATAAAAGTTAAAAGTTAACTGTGAAGGTGTTTATTTACACCTCTGATAATTTGCATATACATAGAGAAAAGGTTGATTGTTATGATATCGGTTGAAACGTTTACGTTTCTACATTAATTAACTGTTAATCGATCACTGAAGTTCGATGTTTTCACAGAAATTGGAGAATTACACATACACGTAGAAGCATCGAGTAACATATTTCAAACGTAGTTTTAAATGTTTCCCAAATGCTTTAAACATTTGTAAATTATTTCACTATAAAGACATGTAATCCAATCATTTAAGTCCAGTGGAAACTTTATTAAATATATTTACCTTACTAACGTACAGAACTTTGAAACTACGCGTCCTCTTTATCTATCACCATTTTACGGTTGAGTGATTTCAACGTGGGGTGATACTCATGGCACAGATTCTTGGGTATGGAGATGTCTATATGGACCTACTCGACATCACTACGTTTTCGAGATTCGAGATTCAGGAAATGCGCTAACCCGTGCGGTTTCATTTTAACCATTTTAGCCGCTCGAATTGACGGAGATTCATTCATGTAATTTTCACCGCTATTTTGCCTTTTAGGACCAATGGAATCTGTTTCGCCGGAAAATCGAGACTAGTTATTCTCTTGCGTTAACGTTTTATATTTCATTGTACCAAACTACAAAGAAAAAAGATGAACGCTGCGATGATAAATATAACAGATTGTGGTGTGTGATATCTGTATATGAGACACTCTAGGTGAGTACAGTGGCTGTTTAGTGCTGCTACGTGTTAGATGGATACCTATGTGTGCGAATCCCTAACCAGAAACTATCAATATTTCTACAATACAGAGTTGGGTGTGTATCAACCCCCATTAACAAAGTCACCAGATACTTCTGTCGTCACTTCATCGAAACGTTTCGCGAACACCTGGTGTCATTATAACTACTGCCTTCCCTGGGATGGTGTTTGTTACATGTTGTCACTTCTACATTTTCATCACCCTGTAATGTTTGAAATCAATACAATTTAGTCTATAATACCGCGTTACAATCAACAGTGTCAACTTCTGAAAATTCGACAAATGCTTAATACCGGGATATAATTTTATAAACGAATTAAAAAAATACAGCATCATCCACAGCTTCAATTAATGGGAAATATCGTCTTGATGAATTGAACCGGTAATATATTTCCCACAATAGGAAGATTCAAACTGATTAACGACTGTCTGCGTTATATACAAACCATCCACCGGTAGCATTTCAGTTATGAAATCTCATTTCAATTGGTGTCCCCCGCCGTTATATTGCTGGAATATTTCTAAAAGCGGCGTAAAACCATACTCACTCACTCACTCACTCACTCATTTCAATTGGTTTGAAGTTATTAAATTGACAAATTAAATTTAACTTTCCGTTTAACACACATTTCAAAAGTATATGCAAAAAATAAATATGAATTATTAAAGAAAGCATATTACTGCTAAGTTTGGACGAAGGGTTCATTCTAAAATTGGATGTTATCAGTATCTGTATCTAAATCGCTAAAAGCTGCGACACGTGGTGCAAAGTATAACACAAGACTAACTGTTGACGTCAATCTTTAAACATAATACAAACACAAGGCCTGTTATTTCTGTCATATTATCACAGCGTTACATCTTAGTAGGCGTTGATATATAGAGCAGTTCAAAGACCGCTACAGTGCATTGTTCGCACTAATAACATTTACTTCCCAAGTGAACATGCACTCTGGACTCAAACAATTACGTCAACAGGTACCTGAATCACAGACGTTTTCAAAATGAAACTAAAATCGAACAAAATTTCCGGGCAAAAGAGAGTTTACACTTGAAATTTGGATTTGACCATGAAAATGACAAAAGTTATAAAAACGTCACCAGGCTGGATAAAGTCGCCGTAGCATTCTAAATGTAAGGTCTAAAACACATCCATGATACCTGTATCATATATATCGTCATCGAATAACCACGTCTTGTTTGTTTCATGTTGAGCCACCATCAAACATGGTTGCATGCATTCTTTCGCTCGAAAGTTTATTTCTATGTCTGAATATTCCGTGAGGGTTATCCGGGGTAAAAAGGAAATAATATATGTTCTATTTACGGATGAACTAAATGGTATTTGTTACTATGATATGGATTTAAACACAGTTGGATGTTGTCGAATAAATGATTCGTCCAACCTCAAAACGGCATGTCTCTAGACTGGTATCCCGTCTACCAAGCGCAGACGAAACACAACATTGTAGGCTATTCTCCGTACTACACGTATGCCGTGGTTTGGAGAATCGGTTGAAGGTAATAAATAACTAGCAGGATAACATGACAAGGACTGGGTGAATATATTACACGCCACAGTATCAATAATTGCATTGTTAATTTACTGCAAAGAAATCTACTTTGCCTGCGGGAATGCCGCCTCACAATAACAGATTTGGGATGGGTCATTCTTTGTAAACTCAAGGCTGAAAAATCACTTTTGGCAACTACATCGCCCCTTAATAACCCTTATGCGAATCAAGCCTTTGTGATAACGTAAGCAAAACATGTCCTTCATGTTCAATAATTCATCGGTCTTACACTCAAAGAACAAAAGATCTCAAAATACACATCTGTGTATAAACACTTGTGTCAAAAGATCATTGTATACTGAGACTGTTTGAGAAGCAATAGCTCAGATCCTACATCAAAGATACATTTATCAATCCCCACCTAAACAACGTCGTTTCTTATACGAAGAACGTTTTATCTGACCAACCCATCATACACTCAATGAACACAGCGTACATAAATTTGTGTTTGAAAATATAAATCTGAAATGTTCAACATTGCACTAAAACCAGATCTGGTTCTTATCTTATCTACATCGCAAACTGCAGGTTTATCAAGGGACGTAATTACATGCATAATACCACACTCTGTCCTGTTGGAATCTGAGAAATAAGAGTCGGAACCATCTGTGCGAGGGTAATACCCCTTTCGTAGATTATCTCTACCAATTGCTTGTAAGTAACCCCCGTGTGTGCTCGGGAGGGTTGCGAGGCGTCTATCCCTTAGAGAAATTAACGCTGCACTCTACATGTGTTTTGAGCATAGGAACATTTGATGTCTTCATCACACGCTGGGGGTGCGTCTGGGGCAGGACGGGTGGGGTGGGGATGTTACGATGGGGCAGGTGGGTGGGAGAGGGGAGAAAGGACCTTATCAGTGCCACTTGTCAGAGAAATTGGTTAACTTCGATTAGGTAGACTTGAACATTGTATCAGTAAGGTTTTTATCCACCGTCTGTAAAAGAGCAGTAACCTTGTTGTTCCAAATTTCGATTGATGAATGGAGAGATAATCTGTATGTCTTCCCAATGATACATGTTTGTAGACGGGTCCCAGTTTCTCAAGACGAAAAGAAGGCACGTGCATATTTTATATATAATCTGCCGGGCAAAAGAAAGTATATACTTGAAACATTGATTTGATTAAAAAGTCACAACGGTAATAAACATGTTACCACGCTGAAAATAGTCGCCGAAACACTGCAAACTTTAGGTACAAAACACAAAAACGATACCCGGATGACAGAGATCACCATCGAATAACCATTTCTTGTTTGTACAAGTAAGGAATGTTAACAGTTGTCTTATATGTTCGATACGGTTTTTATATACACCCAGGCTAAATAACTGTAATCATTTCCCTAAATTCATAGGCAAAATTTTAATTTTTGTATATTGTTAATTATCAAAAGAAGTTTGACAAAGTGGAGACAATTTATGGAAAACAACTTCTTTATTTACTGTAAAGACGACGTTTCGATACAGATCTATACCGAGACGTCGCCTTTACAGTAAATAAAGAAGTTTGGTTCCATAAATTGTCTCTACTTTGTCATCCGTCATCTTCTAAGTAATGCCTATCAAACAATTCAAAAGATTTTGGCCAACGAAATACCAGAACACTACGTCTTCAAAGAAACAGTTCCAGTTAAGTACTAATAGATAACAACTTGCTACATGAACACTTATTTTTGCCTTTGAGTATATATTGACTTTATATGACTAGTCACATACTTTGTATTCATTAGCCTCCAAGTTGATTTGAACAGTTTATTGAACATGACAACGCGACGGTCAATACTCGGCTGAAGTAGACACAAGACAATGACGAGGTCTTCACACGCTTGTGTGTGGTGCTGGAAAGCAAGCCCCGGATGTTGATCAGGTCTATGGACAAAACAAACCTACATCGACAGCAACGCTGTATGTGTGATTTGCATAAGTGTATTTCTGTCAATTTGGTTTTTCTTTGTTGAAGTTATGAAATCGACCCACTTGAGAGTCTTTATCACGAACATTTATCTGAGAGTTCAAACATAATCGCATTAATATTCTACTAGTTACCAATGCCTTTAAAAGAGACATATTTTCTAAAGATTTTACATTGTCTCAGCGGAAGAACCCATTCAACGTAAACGTGTAAATCTTTCACATACCGTGATTCCTCGTCACTCTGGTCGTTTTCGTTGCTCGTGAAATCGTCCTGTTTATCATAATTTACGAATTTACACGTGCTAAATTTTTTTTTAACTGCAATTGTAAAAAAATGGCTTACGGAGTTTCACTGTACAGATATAAAACACATGTCAAGACGTTCTGCCATGTATATGACATATAATCATATTTTTGTTTATATTATGCTTTATGTAGAACCTATATCAACAAACAAACACAACATTCAAATTATAGATATTTCATAGGTTGTATATTTCATGTGTTCATCTGAAATGTACACATCATCAATTAAATCATGTCACGATGTGACGGCTTATTTTGAATTGATTGTGAAAAGTTTCCTTCGTTTGTTGTCTGCTGGTAAATACGAAATTAGTTAAACTATGAGTAATAACCCTATTAATCCTCGATAATGAAAAGAAAAAGACAGGTTATGTTTGGGCCGGGAATAGATCGTTATGCATCGTGTGGCCTCGGGTTAGTAAGATGACACCTACATCAAAATATAACTAAGTTCATCCAAGTTAGAGTCGATACACGTCTGTTTGAGAAACAAAAATAATGAGTCCTTCATACGATCCGATTTCTTTTAACAGATCGAACAATTATCTCGACTCGGAACGGTTACTATGGATGTTTAAATATTATAATCATGTTGTTGACTTTTGGAACTTGATAGTTAGTGTAAATTGGTGATTTAGTCATATTCAGTGGTGTCAATTTTGACATTTCGTAGCTGATTAGGTTGACATTGCTGGGTACACGCGATCAAAGGAATTTGGTAATGCTATTATCAAAATGTTGATTAAATTAATGCAAATTGAATATCATATGTGGAACTAATATGATGGAAACACTTTTTTGGCATTGAAGTAATACATTCACTGGGCACAAAAAATATTTAAAATTTATAGACAATCACCATTATTAAAGCATATTACTTCGACATTTATGATTATATTAAGTAGTCTTGTGTATTGTTGAAAACGTTTTGAAAACTAGTTGTATATGTTCGACAATGTAAAGAGTAATAGGGTATGTGTAATAATCGTAGCGGTTTTTCCCCATTAACATGTTAAAACATACAAATTGTATTTTCTTTATTGAATTTATATTCAAAATAATATTCTACCACACATGATTACGACTTCATGTTGGTTTTGTGGTTGATAATTTATTATTATTAATGTATTATAGAGTGACCTTCATTTTTTAGTAAACTTCCTCGTTTCACATGCAATTGACAGTGACGAGATAAACAACTAGGAACTGATCATGAGAGGCAGAAAAAAGCACCAAATCTCGAATATTATGTTGAATTGATGTGCATGTCTATCTCGCCTTCTTAATGTGTTTATTTTCTCACTATTAGCATTACCATTTTACCCACTGTCAAATACGTGTCTCTCAATGAAATCCATTATATATACAGCAAAGCATGTTTCTTCGTTGTCAATTTCGGGAAAAATTGTAACCAAATTATTCCCCAGCTGCCTGTACGGTGCGCATGGTCAACACACACGTGCTAATTACTTCCAACAGTGGTCATCGGCTGACCAAGTGTATCCACGCAGGCACTTGCCGACACGCAGTGGAGACGGGGAACCTGTCAAAGTTTTTATTTCTCACGTAAGTGTGAACAGTTCGACAGCAGTATTGACAAGGTGTCTATTTCACTGAATACATTTCATTGTGTGGCCACGTGCGTCTGTTTGGAACATTACTTATGAAATAGTCGATTGCTTTCAACATTTTTTCTCATATGGTGTGACATTACATATAATTAATTACGCGAGCTATTTCCACTTCTCTTGGTTAGCGTGAATATAATTCTGTGAAGTACTTTTAAAACTTTTCAGTTTATTCAAAACTAAAATAGCGTTATTTATGGCTTTGAGAGAATGTGCTATGTTAAAGCGTGTGAAGATGTATCTTTACTAAATAAAAGAATGAATTCTATATATCTGACTGAACATTTGAAAGCTCCAAGAGGTTATGTTCAGTAGCGAACACTATAAATTGTTAGAAATTGGCGTGATATAGTTTGATCCAAATATAAAAACTACACACAAATGCATATATCAATTAGCATGGATACGTAAAAGATATGTGTTTAGGTGAATTGTGAAAATCTGTCATTTGTTATACGTGGCGTATGAGTAAGGATAGAAAGCATGAGTTCGGAGATTCAGTGTTGATATGTACATGGGTGAAATCGACATCACACGTTAATCTCAGTGATAATCACCGCCATAAGTTTATTGATTTTGTAAAAAAATCAGTACTTTGTTGAAAATGGACTTAATGACAGGGATGATCATGCAAACAAACACATCAGCACATAACACACTGAGGGGCAAATGAAATATACCGAGTTTTTTTTATAAAATTGAAAGTTGAAAGAACTGTTGTTTAATTCGATTATGTTTATTTAACCACCGCTCATTCATGCAATAGTTTGCAAAATGTAGTCTACGGAACAGTAATTTTGTGTAAAAACATAAATTGGTTCAATGAAGACTGGGGTATATAAAATGAATTTGCAACCACATAACCCCTACCCTGTTTGAAATGTTGTAAATTTGTGCCCAAAAAGCAAAAGTATTGTTTTTCAAAGATAATATGTCTGAGATACCCATCAGAAGTTGTGTATAATGCGGATATTTGATTCAATTTTAAATATTTTAAATTAAATTTTAGGTTAGGAAGTGAATCAATGTAGAAGCATTCTTTGAGTGCAGACTAAGCGCCAGTATAGTTCATTTTGTGGATATGATATCGCTAACGTAAGATATGTTCAATTGAACAGCAAACATATGATGAAATCAGCTGCAACGTATAGTTTCTTGTGCCCCTCACTTTACAATCGCCATTAACAATTTCCGTGCAGTTTTCTTATAAGGGTTTAAATGCAAACACTGATTAAATTGACCTGTGATTTTAAAGCATCTCTTCTGGGCAAACTGCCTCTGCCATCTTGGCTTATTTTTTTTACCATAAAAGAAGATGGTATAACAAACAATTTCGAACAATAGTTACGGTCTATCTAAGTGCACTGAAAATTGTAGTAAGTGTGAATGCATTGACCATATATTAAGATGTGCGTGTCAAGTGTCAGTTCCTAATCCTTGTGTTGTGATGTGTTCAATAACTTAGCTACCAAGAGCGTGCACGAATTAACGGTTTATCATGTACAAACATCTATATATCAATTATTAATCTTATGCTGTCAGTTTCGATCAATCAGTTTTTTCAACTGAAACCTTCAACGCTAATGTGGAGTTGAAATGAATGTTGTAGTATAGAAGGTGACTGTCACTTCCTGTAACTAACGTTGTATACAGAGTAAACATAGGTGAAACCATTGATTCTGACTAACTAGCTCAAAAATCACAACCCTCTTCATTGAAGCTCCTGACACGTGTCATTGCACAACATCAACCGATTTCTTTGAAATGTACAAAAAGTTTAATATTTCAAAGCAAACTTTTAACGCTTGCAAATTTCAACCACATGAAAGACTTCCAAAATCATCGATCCCATACTTTAATGCATTTGAATAATTCAGTTTCGGAGCTAGTAACAACAATACTGTGAGGTTTCTCAATTAAATGCGTCTCCGATAACGACAGACCAACCACCTGCTTGTCGATTTCAGTTTTGTCAATGTAGATTTCAACCTCACTGAAGGGTTCAATTTCACCTTATACATATCATTCAAAACCTAAAAAAATATATCACGTTTTATTTTTCACATCCACAGTTGGACATTTCGCGGTTCTATAATAGACAATGGCACGGTATGGCCTTAAAAACGGATACCGAAGAACCACTATGAATAGGAGATACCCTCGCGCCAGCTACAATTAAAAAACACGACATAATATGACTTTACCTGTGCGAGACGGCCCAGTCAAACTCGTCGAGCCGCGAGCAGTTGGAGCCAAATATCCAAGCCAACTGATTTTAGCTGTGGCAGCGCGAATACGAACCAACCCTCCAATAGAAGGTAACAAACTTTACTTCATTATTGCCTTTTCGTATTAGAAGCAGTAAAGTTTATTTGATATCTGTAAGTTAGAACAAAGAAGCTGGAACGAGAAAATACGATATCAGCTTAACGCGAAGCTAAACATAAATAACTCGCCTGTCGTGTTTAGAGAGCTCGCCTTTATTATTTAGTCACCGAGACCCGATACGAAGGGGGAAGATTCAGTTTTCGTCCATACAATTATATTGAGTGTGTATCTGCGAGTGGGACTGTCTTGAGCCCACCGTTTTATACCGCGGTTTTCTTCGACGCGCCTCTCGGCACAGTTTCAAGGAAACCTCGAGCACCGGCTTAGATCATAGACTCGCGACCGGCGACTGGCATATTTTAGCAAGATAAAGAGTGTAATCTGACAAACTCGATCTCAGGAGCATGTTATCGAAGTTCTGGCATTGTAACTGACGGAAAGGAGCTTTAATGAACGTTTGTCAGTTCTCAATAAAACTAAGATATTCTGACGAACGCCAGACTGGGCTATTTGACTAAACTTGATCCGTTCTCGGTCGTAGAAATTAACAGAAATTACAACTGACTACTAAGCCTAAACGTAGATTAGTGAGAGGGGTGGTTCTAAAGCGTGTGTCTCAGATTTATGTAATCATCTCTTGTCTTGTTCATGCTTTGCTTTGCTGTGTAGATAGTGTTCATTTTTGAAATCGTTCCCTGGTGGGTTTGTGAAATTGAGAAAATGGAAAGCTAGCGTCCACGGTGGCCTAAAGACTGCTCGCCTCGAGTAATTGCTGGAAATTTACTAAATACTTGTTTCAAATGGAAACTTCTCAAATTTCTACGCATCCTTCTTGCCAGCGCAGATGGATTTCGAGAAAAGCGTTATTTTTGCTGTAAGTGTGAGAGAAGCCTGCTGTATTTGTTTGACAACCTAAAACACCATAAAAGCTGTAATCTAAATAGTCTACATCAGATGGTTGTGTTTTTAAAGAGATTTTTTAGGCAGAGCCGCAGGAGTGAACACAAAATAGCCATTTTATTTCGATGCTACATTTGCGGCGCAGTGAGTGTGTTAAAACCTTGTTGCAGCCTTTGATTTACGTTTTGTTTTCATTACTCGATTTTTCGTAAAGCTTTTTGGGACCAACTCACTTCTCGATTTGACACACTCCTCAATCACCAGATCCATTTACGAAAAAAAACATGTGATGGAAATCTTTTAAAATAATCTCAGCTGAACTATTTATTTATTCCATTGTGGCACGCAAAACTCCCGCCTTCAGTAGAGGGAGACAAAAAACGGCTTGACTTTTTTTATTCAAATTGATTTTTTGGGCTGAAGTTCTTCCTAGACGTTCCTTTTTCTCCTGTTGGTAATGGACAGTATCCAGCATATTCATGACAAATGATATATTTTCATGAACTGAGCTGATGGTGTTGACTGTGATGCAAAACATCCCCATTAACACTCATCAATTGCTCTGATATATTGAACATTTCACACCATCATACGATGTATTTGCGCATGGAGGACAATTTGCAAAATGTTAATGAACATTTGAAATAGGCAATTGCATTAGATAAGTACCAATAAATCATAGCATCATTGTCACAATAGTTCTACCCAACAGTACCCGTTTAAAACTTATTTCCGTATGACATCAGACACATGAACCTACATCATCGTCACAATAGTTCTACCCAACAGTACCCGTTTAAAACTTATTTCCGTATGACATCAGAAACATGAACCTACATCGTCGTCACAATAGTTCTACCCAACAGTACCCGTTTAAAACTTATTTCCGTATGACATCCGACACATGAACCTACATTATCGTCGCAATAGTTCTACCCAACAGTACCCGTTTAAAACTTATTTCCGTATGACATCCGACACATGAACCTACATTATCGTCACAATAGTTCTACCCAACAGTACCCGTTTAAAACTTATTTCCGTATGACATCCGACACATGAACCTACATTATCGTCACAATAGTTCTACCCAACAGTACCCGTTTAAAACTTATTTCCGTATGACATCCGACACATGAACCTACATTATCGTCACAATAGTTCTACCAAACAGTACCCGTTTAAAACTTATTTCCGTATATATCCCTGTGGTGTATACGGGTAGACTTAGTACCTAGATCGGTATTCATTCGTTGTAATATAAAGTAACCTATGTATAACTGAACACTTCATAGCTTGAAAACGTTGTCAATTTCAAAGTGGTGTCATACATAGCTTTTAGTAAAGCGAGCTATCAATCACGAGCCTTATGCACGTTTCACCTTTGTTTACACAATGGTAGTCTGGTGAAAATGATCGTCCATTGAACTGTACAGATAATAGGAATAATGACGACATTCTGTTGACATAAGTATTTAGAATTATGGATACATAACAGTATGTTTACTCAGTGTATTGACAGCGTTTAAGTGTGTATGATTTCACAGTTGATTAAGCAATGCTTTGCAATGGTCACTTACAAACATCTGTCTTGTTTCAGCAAAAGGATGTAGATTTCAAATTCTATGCTCCAAATTGGTATGTTTCTATATGAATATATATCAAACATATATGGACAAGGAAGACTGTTATTATATAATGTTATACCACATTAAGCATATGTTATCATATTGTTAGTAACTGAGTTTAAATCGATAACTTATTCGTTTATCTGATAATGAAATGTTATCGACATGTCTTCTTGGCGATTGCTGTTGATTGGCCTGTTGTACACGTCGATGAGAATATCACCTGTCAATCTAAACTACACCTGGCTGTCGGCGCCTTTGATATTTCACCTGTACACTCAAGCGGTTGCTCATTACCTCAAATTGGTTACTTCACCAATTTAACGTATTTATTTATTTATTTTTCTCTTCTCTTCGACGTTTCTTCTTTATTTGAAGTCTAGCGGATATGTGAAAGGACACAATCGACATCAATAATGCAACACCCAGGAAAATGTTCTTCGGCGCTCTCAGTAAGCGTAAAGCATTCAAAACATATCTACACAAATTGCGCGCTGGGGAACAAACAAACCACTTACTAAACAGGATATATATTTTTTGCTTGCAAACATATGTGCATGCATATTTTCTACGCATGTTTTGTCGATACACATGTCAGGAAGTTGACAAATTAGTACCATCAACACAGCTGCTCTCTTCGTCATTACACATAAGTACTGCGCTTGTTAGGAGGACATCACTTATTGGCACTAGTGGATTGTGTCTGCAGTCCCTCCCGAGTTCCTGCCTTCTCAGAACATCGGCAATACGCCAGAGCCACACTTTGGTTCTTGGTGGCATTCTTTGTGTTTTCTCTGTTCCCATTCATCCTGACTATGAAACGTTTATAGGAGCTGGGGGACTTTTGTCGACGTGATATGACGTTTCTGGATCCTTTCGGAGACTTTTGTAGACGTGATATGACGTTTCTGTATGCTTTATGGGACTTCTGTAGACGTGATATGACGTTTCTGGGTGTATTCTGAGACTTTTTTAGTCGTGCTATAACGTTTCTGGATGCACACGGACTTAGACGTGCATTTCTTGATAGACGTAATGGGGCGTTTCTAGATGTACTGGAGAACTTTTTGAGACGTAATGTTGCGTTTATAGATGTATTGGGTGACTTTTGTAGACGTGATGTGACGTTTCTGGGGACTTTCGTAGACGTAATATGATGTTTTGGGGGAATTCGGTGACTTTTGTAGACGTCCTGTGACGTTTCTAGCTGTATTTTGGGACTTTTATATGATGTGAAATGGCGTCTCTGGATATATTGGGGAACTTTTGTGGACGCGATATGACGTTTCTGGATGCTTTCGGGGACTTCTGTAGACGTGATATGACGCGTCTGGATGCTTTCGGGGACTGCTATAGACGTGATATGACGTTTCTGGGTGTGTTCTGAGACTTTTGTAGTCGTGCTATAACGTTTCTGGATGCACACGGACTTAGACGTGCATTTCTTAATAGACGTAATGTGGCGTTTCTAGATGTATTGGAAAACTTTTTCAGACGTAATATTGCGTTTATAGATGTATTGGGTGACTTTTGTAGACGTGATGTGACGTTTCTGGGGACTTCTGTAGACGTAATATGATGTTTTGGGTGAATTCGGGGACTTTTGTAGACGTCCTGTGAAGTTTCTAGCTGTATTGGGTGACTTTTATATGATGTGAAATTGCGTTTCTGGATATATTGGGGACTTTTGTGGACGCGATATGACGTTTCTGGGGGCATTCGGGGACTGTTATAAGTGTGATAAAGCGTTTCTGGGTGTATTCGGTGGCTGTTTTGATGTGATATGACGTTTGTGGATGCATTGGGAGACTTTTGTGGAGGTAATGTGGCGTTTCAGGATGTATGGGGAGACTTTGTTGACCCGTTTCTTGATCTATTCGGGGACTTTTGTTGACGTAATATGACGTTTCCGGATATATAGGGGGACGTTTATAGACGTGATATGGCGTTTTTGGGTGCATTCGGGGAATTTTGGAGTCGTGATATGACGTTTCTGGATGCATTCGGGGAATTTTGTTGTCAACCACAGTAACATATGTCCATCGACCGCCTCCGTGGTCTAGTGGTAGAGCGCCCGCCCGGAGGGCGTAACGTCCGGGTTTCGATCCCAAGCCGCGTCATACCAAAAGACGCTAACAGATGGTAATTGTTGTTACACTGTCTGGCGCTCGGCATGAAGGGGCTAAAACAAGGAGTGGTCGGTTCGGAGTCAGTATACTCTGTCTGAGTGGGATATTCATGTTAAACTACTAGTGCAAAGCAGCTACACACACGTGCATGCACGTCGCTTCATAAGTTCAATGATCTTGGGCGCGACGTTAAAACCCATTTCACCTCACCTCACCCCTCATACGTCCATCACAGCTAGATACATACGTCACATCACAGTTACATACGTCAACTACCGCTAGATACGTCCACCAGAGATAGATACGTCCACCAGTTACATATGTCCACCACAGATACATACATCCAAAGATAGATATATACGTTATATCACAGTTACATACGTCAAACACCGCTAGATACGTCCACCAGTAACATATGTCCACCACAGATACATACATCCAAAGATAGATATATACGTTATATCACAGTTACATACGTCAAACACCGCTAGATACGTCCACCAGTTACATATGTCCACCACAGATACATACATCCAAAGATAGATATATACGTTATATCACAGTTACATACGTCAAACACCGCTAGATACGTCCACCACAGATAGATACGTCCACCAGTTACATATGTCCACCACAGTTACATACATCCAAAGATAGATATATACGTCATATCACAGTTACATACGTCAAACACCGCTAGATACTTCCACCAGTTACATATGTCCACCACAGATACATACATCCAAAGATAGATATATACGTTATATCACAGTTACATACGTCAAACACCGCTAGATACGTCCACCAGTTACATATGTCCACCACAGTTAAATACATCCAAAGATAGATATATACGTCATATCACAGTTACATACGTCAAACACCGCGAGATACGTCCACCAGTTACATATGTCCACTACAGTTACATACATCCAAAGATAGATATATACGTCATATCACAGTTACATACGTCAACTCCTGCTAGATATGTCCACCATAGATAGATACGTCCGCCAATTACATATGTCCACCACAATTACATACATCCAAAGATAGTTAAATACGTCATAATACAGTAACGTACGTCCACCACTGCTAGATACGTCCACCATAGATAGATATATACGTCATATCACAGTTACATACTTCCACCAAAGTTACACACGTCCATCACAGCTAGATAGGTCCACCTTAGATAGGTATATACGTCATGTCACTGTTACATGTGTCCATCACTGCTAGATACGTCCATCAGAGCTTGATACGTCTACCACAGAGAGATAGATATATACGTCATATTACTGTTACATACGTCCAACACAGCTACATACGTCCATCACAGCTAGATACGTCCACCACCGCTAGATATGTACATCATATCACAGTAACGTACGTCTACCAGAGATACATGGAAGTATCTAGCTGTGGTGGACGTTTGTAGCTGTGATATGACGTATATATCTATCTATCTGTGGTAGACGTATCTAGCAGCGGTGGACGTATGAAACTGTGGTGGGCGTATGTAACTGTTTCTTGGAGTGATCTGACGTCTCTGGGTGCCTCGAAATGACACATAGTGTTCCCAATCATAGATGGCTTTCCAGATATCTTGTGGCGACGATGGATTTGGTATAGCACTATATGTGCCCGCGTTATTCCAAAAGGTTTTATGACGCTTGTTGGCAATTTCTTGATCCACTATAACCTTTCTCCGTGAAAACCAGGTAATAACCAACAGCATCGACATGTCGACACGATACAAGGAATCAGAATAAGATTTTATTTACTTTTATTACAGCCGCTTTAATAATTGCATTGCCAACGTGCTGGTGATCAAAACGGGCCAACACAGCTATTAGAACAGAACAGAACTCTATTAACGCTCATCACCAAGGACGTCCGGTCCACCCTAACCCTGTCCTCCCTGACGACTTCACCGACGTGACGTCAAACCCTGGCGTTGTTGGGTGGTGAGTCAGTGAGTGAATATGGTTTGATACCGGTTTAAGCAGCATTGTAACAATAACTGCAATCAATGACGTACGTAACACGTTGAATAGAATCCGAAATAACACAAATATAGAAATTATCAACGCCAGAGAATAATCAGTCTCGATTATCTGCCGAAACAGGCGTAAAAGGTAAAATAGTGTTAAACATTATGTGAAAGGACTCCGATCGCGATGAGGGAGGCCCTGGTGTGCTTCACCGCAGACTGTGCCTTTAACATCACCACACCCGTGATGATCCGGGATAGAACTGGTCTTCAACAACCCATGCTTGTCGTAAGAGGCGACTATGCTTGTCGTAAGAGGCAACTAACTGGGTCGTGTGGTCAGGCTCGCTGACTGGGTTGATGCATGTCATCGTATCCCAATTGCGTGGGTGTATGCTCATGACATCGACCATTGGATTTTCTGGTCCATACTCGATTATTTACAGACCGCCGTCATATAGCTGGAATATTGCTGAGAGCGACATTAAACAACAAACAAACAAACATACATACATGACATCACCCACTCTGTTAACCATATTGGCAGATATCCGAAAAGTAGCATGGTAGTTGTATTTAATCATAAGAAATTTTATTGTTTTCATGTCTTTAAGGTGTGGTTTCCTGATTACCTAAGTCAAAGGGCTAAACGTGTATATTGGCTATATACAAAAAACATTGACTTTGATTCCCAACGAACAAAAAGCTGACTATGTATATAAAAAGATGATATCTGGAACTATATACACAGTTACCTTATAATCCCAGAACACTTACTGTATATCTGTATAATCACAGAATACTTACTGTTTTCCATGCATTGGGTTGTCAAATGAATCATAAAAACGTAACTACTTTAGTGGCTCAGTGTGTTGTTTAGTAGGTGTAATCAACACGGGACTATCCCTTACGCTGATATCTATACTATGCGCATGTATTGCACACGTCACCGGAATAGCAGATGTCTGTACAGAAATATTCGCCGATAACCATTGTGTAACATACAAGAACATACCGCTCAGTCCCGCATCCGAGAAACGTGTTAAATGTTAACACGAAATTGATTGTAAGAGTGAAAGATATGTCACAAAAATTTACATTTCACGGGATGTTTTGAAATGTACAAATTCCTTTGGCATGTGTGTCTCCACTACTGTTGTAATTGTGTCAGTATCGGAATGAAATAGATCATGTTGTTTCTGCAGTAATTAATATTAGGCAGAGAAGACTTACAACTGCACAGTTAATCTCATATCGCTTTCGGCAATATGAATTTAGCTGGTAAATCTCGCTACAGTAATATGAAATGATTTATTTTTAAATATAAAAAATATAATTTTACAAATATAAATCCCAGTATTCGTATAAATAGAACAAAAAAACATATATTTAATTTATGTCCTGTTAGGATATATATTATATATTATGTATATATATTTAAGATATATATAAAGTGTTTGTTGTCTGTCGCCATAGCAATTCTCCTGCCATGCGACGGCGGCCTGTGACCAAACCACACAATCAAGTGATCGAAATAGCAATTAGTTCCGTTATACCGTTTCGATAGAACTGAAACCCCATTAAGGATTATCCGTTTAGCTTATTGGCGGATTAACGTATTTAAACCGCGGCTTGTTTAGATGACCAGGATTATTAGTAAATTAATATACATCAGCATATGCCATTGTGTTGACATTTGTATACTGGTTCATTGTGATTCACGATACGTGTCATATAATTCTTCAGAGATGCGATATCCATATCTTCGGAGGGCTTCTAAATGTGGAGCGTGCGGATTACACTACGAAAACGGATCGGGCGATCACCACACGTGCGTTAGCATTGAAATTGGCATAAACTGCACGTGCACGGATGCGTTGACGCGTCCATGCTACGCTCTTTCTACACGGTTGGAATAAATGAATATGAAGATAAATGGCACCGATCCGTACCAATAAGCACGGCATATCGTTAAGCATGTAGACTTGCCATATTGTTTGGTTTGGTCTCAAACCCCATAACGTTTTATGTAACGTCCTTTCAGAAAAATGCACAGATATTCATAAATGACAGTTCCAGCACAATATGTTCTCTCTAACAGTAAAACATCATTCACCGTTTTTGGACCGAGGCACGAGGCAGTTGATGTATCGGTTACGTTACCGTTATGATGATATTCACACGCGGGCTTTAATTTGCAATAAACATTTAAAATCATCACCGTTAAAGGGCAAGTTGACACGGAAATGAACCTTTTTTTCTTGTACTTTTTCCACATTAAAAGTGTTAACATAGAAGTGTCATAGACAAAAATATAAAAACATCATATTTAATTAACATATTTTTTGCACTAAAACGATTTATATTTTTCACATTTACCAAGTGTTCTATTTCCATAACAAAAACACCATGGCTTATGTCCCTTGCAATATGACGTCATTGGTGCCAATTGATAAACATTATGACGTCATCATGCTTTGTTAGAGCCGCTTCACGTGGTGTAGGTACAGTTTTGTGATTCTAGCATCTCAGATGCCAGCCAGAATTGTGTTATGCTGAGTCACCACTGCGCCGGAGTGTGTCGTAGACCATGTTGTTTTACCGCAAACTGGTCCTTGATATCTTTTGCGTTGAGAATAGACAGGGACCCAGTTGAATTGGCACCAATTACGTCATAATCTAAGGGGGATAACTCAGGCCTATTTCGCTCGTAAAACGAAGGCCTCATAACGGCATATCACTTTCACACTATTGTGAGCTTCCTACTTTCACTGTGAAAAAAAATGAGTGAATATTTTCAAACACAGATACTAACTAATTCTAAAATTGCGTTTTGTTTAGAAAAAGAAAGAAAGTGATTTTTGCGTGTACACTTCCCCTTTAAAGAATATATAAAACAATTAAATAGCCAATGATTTAATGGGAAGAGTTGTATATTACCATAACGCTGACACATACACAGGTCGATTTCAACAGCCGTTAAATAACTTCCAAAACAGTATTTTTCAAAAGTGGTTCTAAATACACAGCCTAAATAATTCCTATTGATGTGCAAACATACAATAAAATATTAATACACTTTATGGACACGTAGATACCTTGCGTATGTTGCTCCTAGTTTCGCTACATATTTAATGCTGCCTCGGTGGACGGCTGGTTGAAACTCCACACATTACTTGAACTATTTCCTGACGTTAGGAGATTCGGTCGTCTTCGTGATTTCGCATTATCTCCCTTTTTGACAGGCGGTATACGGAGTGAGTGTTGGTTTATGCCGTTTATAGCAGCGGTTCAGCAATATCACGACGAGGGATAACTGAAATGGGTTTCACAAGTGATTTTAATGTTGTGAATCAAACCCAGGTGTTAGGTGCGACGAGCGAACGTTTTAACCACTAGTCTGATTAACCTTGAAGCTTTTTAGTGTTTTTCCTTAACACGGTGACACCTTGAATACTTTGTACGGGAGTGAGTTAAAAGGGACAAATTCCGTTCATAACGATGTGCATGCGCGTGTGTGTTTGTTTGGGCGTGCGTGTTTGTGTCTCTGTCTGTGTGTGTGTGTGTGTGTGTGTGTGTGTGTGTGTGTGTGTGTGTGTGTGTGTGTGTGTGTGTGTGTGTGTGTGTGTGTGTGTGTGTGTGTGTGCGCGCGCGCGCGTGGGGAGGGTGCGTGCGTGCGTGCGTGCGCGTGCGTGCGTGCGTGCGTGCGTGCGTGCGTGTGTGTGTGAGAGAGATACCATACCGTTTAACATGAATATCTCTCAGACACACTATACTGCCTCCGATACGACCAGTCCTAAGTTTATCCCCTTAATGCCGAGCGCCAGGGTGGGTAACATCTTTCAACGTCTTTTGGTATCACGCAACCGGGATCAAACACCCGACCTTCCGCTCTCCAGACTGACGCTCTATCCACTAGACTACGGATTTACATCTACAATTGGAATTAAATTCAGTCCTTCAAAATTATAAGCAGGCGAACTAACCAATAAATTTGATAAGCGTGGGTGAATTATATTTGTTTAATCGGAAATCCATTACTGACATCATGTAAACAAGGAAGTATTGTTTGATTAATGACCTTCAAGTGTCTCCGACTGATCCGACAGGTGAACCGACAACATATGTTATAATCACCACACAATGACAAACACAACCATTGAAAGGATCACGTGTAAACATTCATATTAGGGGGACTCCGTGAAAATCGTGATCGTTATGTGGTTTCCAGTCAGGTAAGGTTTATTGTAAGGCAAAATTAAGGATATCGTGAATTTTCGGGATTTTTCTGCTTTTGTGTGTATGTTTGTGTGCGGAGAAATCATATGGTCATTGTGTCCTAAATCCGAATCAACTTGCATAAATACACATGCGTAATTAACAAAAAGGGCACGAAGTTAATATTACCCTCATGTCTCTAGATTTTACTGAGTAACGCGGCCACAGCAAGCCTGTGTTTGGATACCTACAGTGAAATCCCGTTAGCCAGGAACCTGTTATTCCGGAAACCTCCATTCAAGTGTTTACTGTTTTGAAATTTTAACATAAGTAAAGTACATTACTACGTTTGAATGGTCCCTTAACGGTCGGACGATTTAACAGCCGTTCTGATTAAAGATGTGTCACTATACCCGCCCACAGCAGAAATCAAATATGATAGAGAACACCTGGTGTCATCATTGATTTTCAGTGATCTATTCAAATCATCTTCATCGCCATTTTGCCGTTCACGCCTAAAAGAATCTGTTTCGGTAGATAATCGCGACTGGTTATTCTCTGGCATTGACGTTTTACTCTTACAATTTGTCACACTGCCTGCTGTCTAGGTAAGTGACCTCATATATACATCTACAGTAAACTACGGTTATAACGAACACGCTTATAACGAACTGACGGATATAACGAACTTACTTTTTTGGTCCCGACTATTTGCTGTAGTTATGCTGTATATATGCTTATAACGAACTACGGTTATAACGAACTAAAATTAGTAGTCCCCTTGAGTTCGTTATAACCGTACTTTACTGTATAAGTGTTTATTTTGAATAATGAGTTTCGCATTTGTATCACGGCACATTAAGAAAGAAGACATATTTCATTTCGAATTATTCCAAAGTTCCAGTATCACTGAAATATTCTTATCCGATTATGCATTTAATTGAGTTAGCGTAACCTCTAAAATATCAAGCATTGTATGACACTCGCCCACTTGGATACAGAGGGTTGAAACGAGAGATGAGTGACGTCTAGCTCATGACGTGTGTAGTTTGGACAAGTAGTACACACGTACTTTTGTCGTAGCCTTATAAACACTATTGATTAATACTGCTGGTGAGGTAAGGAATGAACCTACCTCTGCGCCACACTAGAATGATATACTACCGTGTATACTACCCTATAGTGTATCGTACACATCGCATAATGTCATCAGTGGAGAAATGGTCTTCCACGCATCTTTAAAGAACAATCAGTCCCTATTATCTACCTTGACAGATTCAAAAAGACATACAAGGCAAAACAGTGATAAAACCATATGAATGGATCACTGAAAATCAGTGATGACACCAGGTGTTCGCGAAAAGAGTTCGCATGTCCTGCTTTACTGGTAGCCACTCAAACATGCATGCCTAAAACATGTCTTAACCATGTGTGCAAATACAACCATAATAAAAAATAACACTTTGTCACTTAATTATGTTTATTATTATGTTTGTCTCAAAAACAGGTTACCACATAAAATTCCTCTTTGAATAAACAGCATCAGTACTATGGCTTAAGGCTATACATCCGTGTGTTTTGTGGTTCATGGCCAGGGTCAGTATGTATGGTTGTGTTATAGAACACACTTGTTAATTTCATCACTGGCAAGGTTGTATATTGCTGTAGTGTGCATGTGGTTCAATGTCGTCCACGGCAACATGATAACGAAATCTATCATCGTTCGTTCCAACGGTATTACTTTACATATTTGTGGATGAACTTGATTGTTAAAAAGTACTTTGGAACAAATACAGCGAAGATATTACTGCATGTACATACATGGATTTGGTGTAAATAGCAGAAATACATGGTAAAATAACATGTTCAAATAAATGGCCGTTACACAAATGTCATAACTGCACACTGTGATATATTGACAGGTATACTGATATTAGTTAAATATGAACAATAATCAATAATCAAAATAGTATAAATGAGAATATGTCAACATTTCGATTATTTAAGAAAAGAAAATGTTATTTACCTACCGCCGGTCCGTAGATGTTTATGTCACGTATCCTTCTAAAGGAAATGGCCGTTATTATAATTTCACAATACATTTATACCATTAGTAAAGTTCAAATTACCACCGAATCCCGCGTAAGGCTGGTTCCTACAGAGCGACGCCATACAACAGGGAAACAAGCATGAGGGTGATAGATAGCGCTTGATCTGAGGTTGTGCGTCAGATTCACTATATACCTATTTGTCGGTGCTATCTAGACATCGCCATTAGAATATATCCAGTTCTCTTCATTATATAAATCCGATTCATAAACGTCAGTGATTCATATGTATTAATTGAATCACGGAATATGTCAAACTGGACAAAATGTGAACGTCTAGCATCACTCATATATTTGTGATTAGGATTATTTTTCAATATTTAAAAGGGTACATTATCAAATTATTTTTACTCCCGTTGACATTTATCTGCATATTGTATCTGCCTTGTACGCAGCAATCATGATCATCTTACTGTGTCTAAATCTCGTATGACTTATACTGTAGTGGTGGTCTTGTATTTTCTGTTATGAAATTAAACGTACATGATAAGAAAGATAACAGTAAAAGTATTGAGTAGTTTCAATTTAATTTATGATATGTTATTTAAAACCCAGTAGGCTCTGTATATATTCACATCCCTACAATTACATTTATAGGTACTTGTATATTTATTAGACGGGGGTGGTGGTTTGGGGTGGATTTTCATTTGTTTTTGTTTTGTTTGTTGTTTTGTTGTTGTTGTTGTTGTTGTTGTTGTTGTTTTTTTTTGGGGGGGGGGCAGCCTGTATTAGCATGTAGGGTTAATGATTGAACGCTGTATTATGGGATCGTTGTTTTATACTGTCCTTCCATATGTGCTTTTTCAGTGTGCTTCTAAATAATAATGATTAATAAATGTATGTTCGTTTCATTGTCAATATACCGCGATAGCCTTTTTAGTCAACGGATAAGGTATAGTTCATTTGTATATACCACAAGCATTCAACACTAAGCACATATTTGCATAGTGTCCTTCAACACTGAAACCAATGCGATATCAAGTCCACTATTTATAATTTTATCAAACATTAATGTTTACAATAATACATGTAAAAGTATATGAAAGTTTTATGTTCATCAAGACGAGGAAATGTACACACATGTAGATGTACATTGCATTGTCAATATCGAATACGCCCGCCCGTGTGGAGTTTATGAAGCCCGTATTGTCTTTTTCTTAAATAGGTGATACTGTAACGAGACACCGGGGCCAATAGTCATACGGTCAAAATCTACACGTTATTTGCCAGTTATGTGATTATAATATAGTACAGTCAAAGGTCCATTGTAAAGTTGTGACACCACCCTGACCTGATTAAACAACATTGAACATAAACGGTTGTGTTGTGTGTCCATGTTCTGTCGATGTGCATTACCTTATAGGAATAACCACAAATGCAACGAAAAACGAAACACACAGTTTTGAACGAAATAATAGCTATTTTAACAAGTTGAAATGATATGCATTTGTGTTATACAGGCTTTGAAATGTACATTGTCATGTGTGATATGTACACATGGGGGGATTGTTAATTTCATATCAAACCAACACGAGTGCTATTACCAGTCAAGAGAACGTGTTAAAGTATTTACATTTTGATGTATAGGTTACGGGTAGTTTTTATCTGGTTATGTCGCGTAATATTGCAACTGCATCCACAACTGTAATGTTAAAATATATAATCGATATATTAAGTTATTTTTTTTATTTTTAATATAATAGCATATATGTTATAGCTTATCTTTTTGTGTGTAAGAAAGTCGCAGAGCTGCAATACTCTTTGATACTTTGGAATGAATGATATACCAATATCTAACAGTATATTGAATATACACGTGCATTGGCGGGTTAGAGTCATATCGTTTATGTAAGAAAATAGCGAAAATATTATGTAAATACATTTACAACGCCGGCCATTTCCGATCGCTGCGCATATACCAAATCCACTGATTTTCATGGTGCAAAATGCATCGCAATCTATGACTATCAACTAGATCGATTTCTTTCTCAACAACATTGTACATTTCCCAACACTGTACAAAAACCCGCGTCAAAATTCAAGACTGCAGAAGGCGACGAAATACTTGCACTGGCCAACCATCCTAACCTGCAAACTGTGGCGAAAGTCACATGTATCGTTCATGTTAAACCACGCCCACTATTATCAATGTCCAGCCCACGAGATGTCAATTTCAGCTTGTACATATCATACGCTTTCGTAGTTATTGAAAATTATTTCATGCTATGATACCATAGCATCAGTAACGACCGATGGCACTTAAAGACAGCTGAGGGTTGCCGTCCAATCCGTGCCCCACGGGAGACGGGGGGAGGACATGTCTTGAGGTCGCTCAATCGAAAGTTGAAACTATCGCAACATCGCTGGCCAATCACGAGCGCTCTCGCATAGCACTGACAAGCCGCGCGATAGCGTGGCCCAGGCTGGCATGAGAGGCATAGCAAAACAAAGCTTTTAAGTCAGTGGGCGGGGTTTCATTAGCAGACAGGAAACCGACTCTGTGTCGGGCATTATACTGAAACGTTTGTCTTCGTATTCCTTGTACACAGGTTGTGTGGGACCTTGCAGTTGGGAAAACCGAACTGGTATCTGCCCGACGCTTTGAGGGAGGACTATCAGATAACATCATTTCAGGAGGCAAGTCGGGATCCCGGCACTAGACCCGATATTCAGAGTGGAAACACAAACTGGAACATGGATCCTTACCCATATGCAGGTAGGCTTGGCTTGTTTTGCATCGAATGTTTCCTATTTTCGTGTTAGTGTTTTATATAACTATACCTAACTTTTTAGGCGCCGGAGACAAGATGTGTTAGCGGTGGGGCTAACGTATAGTTATATTTACATGGTTGACATAAACAAATGTTACACTTGTGGTATGACATAAATAACGATAGATTTGAAATTGAAGTCGTTTATTCAAGTGTCTTTTACATATGATCACTTCAGTGAAATTAACATCGACATGTGTCAATATCCATGCAATTAAAGTATGTTTATTCCAGAGCTGATTAGGTTACGTACATGCTAATTTACATAAACATTTGTCAGATAACATCAGCCCCGTGATTAAGTGTGATATACCGGCTCAGAGATCCCATGAAGTCATGTTAGTGTAATGTTGTTCTAAGGACGAGAGTCATTAACAACGCTAATCACTCCCAGGCCTCTCAGTAATCAGTTGTACATTGCTCCAGCTCTCCCGGACTGGGACACCGACTTAATTACTTCACTGAATTTAATCGACTTATTAATGCATTTTATTAAGAGACTTGCGTAATTTGATCACTTTCTCGACAACACGAAAAGCAATTCTCATCTCTCGCTCAAGTCTTGCCAGTTCTTGAAATATGATGGCAAAGCCCTCACTCCGAAATTGAGCTGAGGTAATGATATATTTCAAGACAGAAGAATGACAGTTTTGCTGATAGCGGGTGATTTTGTCGCATCGGCAATGTGAAGGCATCAGACTTTTGAAGGGGGAGGTGATTACCCCGGCTCAACCCTATAACGATATTTGCAATATTAAATTAGTTATTATACTGAGGTTACCAGGAGTCAAATATTGACTGTGTTTTGAAACAGCTGTTACTATAGAGTCGGGGATGAGAGGCATTTGAAACAAACACGTGTATATTTCAACGGATTAATTCATAGAAAGTGATATGATAATAACAAACGCCCGTCAATTTTGGATTTCAAACATCACATTGGTGAATCATGGCCAAATATGATTTTGCTATCGATTTGTTTCAGTGGTAATATATGATTCATATTTTGAAACAAGAATTGAACAGAGTAAGCCATTTGGCACCGTATACAGAAATGTACAATCTAGTTCTGTATATACATAAATGAAACGTAATTAATAGTATGATTTTTTAATGATAGATGCACAACACACTGCATGATGCAACCATACGTGCTCTGAGCACATTGTACATGTTAAATCAAATAAACAAATGTATTATTTTCAAGTAGTCCTGGTATGATATTAGATGTTTTACATTTCACACTGGGTAATACTATGAAACATAACACCCCATGGAGATAGCAACATGAAATAGACATGGTTCCATGTCCTTTTCATATCGGTAAGTATATTACACTCTGCACACAACTAATCATGTCAGTGTATCAACAGTTTAAGAACTTGGTAGAAACGATATCAAATATCAGGCTCTCATATTTCAGTACTAATACTAATTTAATTCGTCAAAAGTTTGAAGAATATAGAGAGACAAGGGACAAGTGTTCAGACCAAAACCGCTCAAATTACCCAAATCTATTTGCAATCGACACATGTCCTAATATCGTGGGGTAAAGTGTCAGTTGACGCTGGAAAACAAGATAGGTGAAATACTACACTCTAGGACGGAATTATTATCTCTGAAACGGACAATTGTAAATTTTCAGTTGTAAATGAGATAAGGGCTTGTATATTAACATGCGCCATGCGGACAGCATGACAGTTGCAATTGACAACACAGAATATGAAATATCATATTGGAAATCCACCGTGTATAATTTCTCAAATGAAACGGACCAGGTTAAATAAAATATTGTTTTCATATCGACAGTTCCACGACAGGTCAATTATTTGTCGATGTTTTTTTACGCCATTGTCAAGGAAAATAATAGGCCATATGGGACGTAGACACTTTTATAAGCACTGTGTGGTGAGTCTGAAGTGAAATTGACATAACGTTGAACACGCAGTTGATTCGAAAATATAGAAACACATAAAATGAACTGCATGTGTTATATATGATTTCATTAAAATTATTCACAATAACCCCATTCCCCTAAAAAAACTGACGTTTCGCTTGTGTTGGCAGTTATTAATTATATCATTATGTCTTAGAATTGAAATTGCTATAACCATAAATTTTATCGACAAAGCGTTAATGGCAGAAAACATATAGCAATTAATGAATGACTTTTTATCATCGCTTTCATTTGCCCGGGAAGACATTTAAAATGCAAAAAAGTAATATCTATTGGTATGTTAGCCATAAACAACAGAACATATATTACCAATAACACAGGGTTTCAATTGTATCAAAACTGGAATGAAATATTGAGTTAACACGTGACGTGTCAAAATCAATTTTGTATTGCTTTCTAACTTAAATACAATCTAAAGACATAATTTCAAATCATGCCTAAAAGTATTTATCTCACATATTAACAAAATACGTCGGTCAAACAATACCTCCTGAACTATAAATATTAAACAGAGATAGTCAACTCAATGTTCCGGGTGAATACCTTATCAAGTGAGATGCGTTTCAAATCAAATACACATATTTCCCCTCTGTGAAATCGACACCATGATCTCGATAGGATGTCACTCTAGGAGATGTACATTTCATTCCGGACTTCAATAAAACAATCGCATACGCTTCAACCTTTGCTTGATTTATACACTGGGTAAATGTACGTTGTAACTTGTATATCTCCCCCGTTTCTCACGGAAGCTCGGAGGTAGTGACTGCATATGTACATCTGTTCCATTGCTGTCATTTTCATCACCTGTCTTGTACATATCCGAAACGTATTTCACCCCATGTGTGTGTGTTCCGAAATATGAGGGACAGGACTCTAGAAATGTAATTTTTTGCCGTTTTTTTTTCTCCGGAAAAACATATGGAGAGGACCAAAGGTAATTAACATGTAGCGTGAATTGGCTTCGTGTAAACAAAATGCGTGTTAATTTCATGTTAATGCATGTAATACTTGCTCATTCCAGATATTTCTCGCGCGTAAAATCTGAGCCTTAAACCCAAACCTTAATTCAAAACACGTCGTGTTTTTATTCAAACACTCTTAAAGTGAGTATTCTATACAATATTTGGTTTCAAAACGTATATTGCTTTTGGCTCAATTTTGCATTCTAATGAAATCGTTAATGCACACAGGAAGTTTCTGCCACCAATAAACTTTTTGTTTTTTAAAAGGATTTATATTTATAAAACAAATTCAGAGTCAAGTACTATATCAGCATGTTTCCCCAGCTGTTATAACGCATATACGTTTTATAGTTGTCGGAAGAAGATGAGTTAATATTTAATAGTGACATTGATTTTTCTGTGTAGTCGTGCGTCTGTTGTTGATATGGCATAGCATACGTGCAGTCTGGGTTGTGTTTAATATTTGAAATATAATCCTATAATATTTGATTTATTGGCATGATATATACGCGGGTTCGATTCTAATTTACAGTTGTGACACACATGCATGTCGTACCTTGAACATTGAGTGAAATGTACATGACATACGTGTCAAGACAGTGTACATTTAAAACAATATTGTAAATTGCATTTTTATATCTTAGTTATCTGTTTCTGGACAATTCGAGAGTCCTCAACAAACGCAACCATTCATTCGTTTGAACAATTCAGCAACGCCACGTCATAAACTCTCACGTCTAATTTGAGGTGAAATTAACCAGAAATGTACACGGTTGTCAATCGCGGCCATTGACAAGCCTAACACAGTACCGCTCTGTGTTAAAAATCAAATTAATGATAGTTACTAGATTTAGAACGCTTGCCCACAAAGACCAGCGTTGATGGAGAGAATAAACATATGGATCAGCTGTTTGTATTGTAATGTTATGCGCATTGATAGGAATACATATCATGCTGGTCAATGATATACAAGTGTTGTATTGCACACACATCTATGTCTATTTCAATAGGCCTGTAGTATCCAGTCACGGGTTATAACTTGTACAAATTTTACTTTAAATACATTTGAATTATGTTACACTGATAGGCATATCTTCTTTCGACATGGTGTACATCTTTAAACACTCTTTCAAATGAATATTCATATCGCTATTTCAAAGCTATTAATTGTGCTATGCGTTTCAATACATGTATGTATAAAAAGTAATCACTATTAGCATACTATAACCATATCATACAATTAAGTACAAAATAAATGTAGGACACAGTTATCACTTTACCGTTACCTACTATCATATACCTGAATATTAATGTATTACATTATTGCACAGATGCTGAACATTATAAACTTTCGAACCATGTGTTACAGAAAACTACTTTCTAAAAATATTGTTTTTTTCCTTTTCCTCGGGTAAATAAAAGTACAAATCAAGACCTCCCTTCCCCCCTTATAAGCGCCCCCTTGTGTGCGGCGTACAAGCTGCCGATCTTAACTTATCGATGTAATTAAAGAGTGAGGATTCTTCCAAAATCTTCCAAAGTAAAACAACTTAACTCTTCGTTTGTTTACTGTTATTGGGTGTTTAGTTTGAAATCTGCAAAGTAAAGTCTATGCTCTGGCGAGGACGTATTTGAGTGTTAGTAAAAAGCGAGCACATGTTATGCTACGATTTGGCAGTGTGTACATTTGGTCCGGCATTCTATTTGTACATAAATCTAGGTCGATGAGGCACTTAGCTGCGACAACCAAACAGATAAGTTCGGATTCTGTCGGTTAATTCCGCCAGCTCACGGAATACCTATCCAATTAGCACAGCATGGACTTGTTTGACGTCTATTGGAGCTAAAGAAACTAAACATCGCTGGACTGTATGTGACTGGATTTGCTTTAGTTCTTTCTAACGATGTTATAAACACTTCAACAACATTTGCCATCGTTTGGTTGATGTATAAATCAAGAAGAACGCGCTGCTTTGGTATTTCTTGATTTCAATTAGAAACCTGTATGTAACTTAAACAGAAAAAAAACATCAACATCATAATCAACATCGAAATATTAAATGGACGTATAAACTTGTTGCATTATCAAGGTCAAGCCACGCCAGATAGCAACATATCAAAATGTCCAATTTTAGGGTAGCTAAATGTGAAACTGACATGAAATGGACTCTTATCTTTGAGTAGTGAGAACTGCTGACACAGTAGTATTGAAAACTTGGATCCTATTATGGAGTGAAATATACATTGACAGTTGTGGTGTTGCTCCAAGCACACCCAATCAATTTCTAGTTAACCTTGCCAAAAAGGATAATTCACATGATCAAAGTCCGAGTTGGCCGGACATTGGTCAGAAACAATCAATCTCAGACAGAAGACAGATGACCAGTCAACTTAGACCACGAATCAGACACGGCGTCCACCCGAAATGAACACGCCAGGATATAGGGTCGTTGGGAATCTCGTTAATAACATGCCAGCATTGAGTGGTCATGAAATATACACGAAATGCACACGGCAAAATGGAAGAGCTGCTTATGATACTGTAATAAGCCACATCAATCTACAGCGTATTTCGCCCCTCCAAGAGCACCAATGACTTAGTCTGGACATTTCTTTCGCATCTTTTGCTAATCAAGTTCATCTTAAGCCTTGACAAATTATCCAATTTTCCGATCAGGGATGATTTGCGGTCTTACAGCTAACATTATTCATTCGACATGTCAGTTGAGCAGTAAAGTCCCATCCTGGGAAGGTCCAGTGCCATCGACCGGTGCAGTACAAACTTGCTTCCATGCCCTCAAATAACCCCTAACTTGTCTCCAATATTTCGAAGGCTATTCCCTTTATCGGATTGAGGTGATTATTACGTTTGATAGCCCCAACTCGCATTGGGAGTCTTGTTAATGCCCCGCTGATGGTATTGAGTGTGAAGGATCTCTGAGCAAGCTCCTCCAGTAAGGCATCGATGGGTGGTTTGAACTGATGAGTATGCGAGCATATACAACGCGCGTGAACAGCGCTGTCATAGGAGTGAACCTTGTCTTATACAACAACTTTACGAACAAGTTTAGAATTATGAGATTTCTTCCAAATTTCTGGAAAGGATTAGAGTTGTTTGATAAAGTTTACGAAAAAGGATAAATCATGTTTTTATTGGTTTAATTAACTTCAAATGTCAGAGCCTTATTCTAACGGTGACATTGTCAGAGAACATTTGATCGACATGCCTGTGATTTATACAGACACTCACCTTCGTTCCAAGAATAACCTTCTTTTCAATCCCAAACCATCAAGTGTAAATATTTGACGAAATCTCTACGTGTGTTCATCAGTAATATGGGTCATTAACATGAACTGTGTAATGTTCAGATAAGACGTTGTTTAATTTATTGAATAAAATGACACGAGTTTACAATGTAAAATCAAGATACATATGAAGGTACACATCTGGGTGTTTTTATTTGCTCGTTTCGCTGTTCAAATAGCATTAAGAAGTCGTCAGATGTATGCTTGCAATTAATAGAAAGTCAATAGAGTATGTAGGTACAGCGCAACTCTCAGGTCAAGGTAACCTAGCGTAGAGGGGAAGGATCAGCTACCACGGCCGTAATCCGTCACATGACCTTTATACCGTGAAAATAATATTCAATAAGTTCAATATTTTCGTATCAAGCACATGTTTGTGGAAGCTGAATAGCGAAATTGTCGTTCATTTGTTTATACAGCACGTAAGTAGTTCTACCAACAAAGGGAGTATGTGCGCTCCGTTCTCCCAATCACGAAATGTTTTATAAGATCAAAAGGGGAATTTCCTCGAGATATTTTCATTAAGTTCTCCTAATACAGGGACTACATATCATTTTGCCGACCAAACATGATGTTAATTCTATCGCAAGGGATGTCGGTCGATCCTCATCTTAAATTTCGCCCAATCAGGCCATGTCTTTATCCAGCATGAAACCCAAAATCTAAATTTATTTTTCTTTATCCAAAAATCGCCCCGTCTGATCCATCAGATGATGAAGACATCACGGATAGAGCGAGTCGGCGCACCCAAATCATTCACCCTGGAGTGCTTAAATTCTGTTGTTGAGCTTCAATCTGACTAATAGATGTATTAAAGGACTTCTTTACCGAAATTCGTGTTTATCGTTTCACGAAAATGCTTCAAATCGGCTCTTACCCGCTCGTACATGGTTACAAAATACTAACTGCACCCGTTCCTCCAAGACGAGAAGAAATTCGCGGCGGGTGATTAAAAAAAGCACGTGAGGAGGTATCGAAGGTGTCGTCTGCTCGCTCAGCAAACTGACTCCCAAGAAAACCGAGATGGCGACCGTACGTTTGGTTCGAAAGGTTAGATGGAATGTTTTAATCTCACCATATGTGTTTCATTAGGCGGGTCAACATTATAAATTTCTCAAATGTTCGTCGTGGTTTCTTCTTCAAGTAGAAAGTCGTCTGTTGAAGCGAGCTTCTCTTGTACCTACTCCATGGAAAGTAGCAGACGGATTCTTAGACAGCGTTTCATTTTTGAGGAATGTTTCGCGATCCCTGTGAGCTGTCGTTCGTTTTTAGTGACGTTGATGTATCTATTTCGAACAAAGGCGACACAGGTTTCTGCAAATGATCGTTCCGTCTTTCTCAGCAAGCCTCGACGGAATTGGATGACAACTAACTAAATCCATTGAACTCCATTGAAGGAATAAATAGGGAGTTCCACTCGATGTTTGCGAGTAAAAGCGTCGATGTATAGTTTAAAGATTGATGACGAGCCTGGACGAGAAATGTAAATACAGGTATATCTTCCCAACTGACAGCTTGATCAGATATAAACAGCAACTCTAGCGACACATGGTGACTAAATTTAAATATTTTGTTTATACTATCAGAAATATAGGTCGAATTTCACATTCCGTCTTTCGTGTGGTCCTCATGTCGTCATGTTGGCCATTAATTGACTAGAATTATCGATTCAAGATGCTAGCGTCGTTTACTTTTCACAGTTTTCCTTATAATGTTTTAATTGGAATTTATTGACATTTAATGTAACGAAATGATGGGCCCATTAGAATGACTAAACGATTAAATACAATTTTCCTTTCTTTTAAGGTTTTAATTAAGATGTATGTACACGCGATGTTCTGATGTGATATTTAGATCAGAGAGAAAAAAATATACCTTTGCAGTTGAAACAAAACGTTTACAATCGATTACTAAATTTTGGACAGATCAAAATGTGGCACCAAATGTACAGCAAAAGACTATTAATTTTTCATCTTAATTCATGTACGGCGGACACTACGATTTTCACAAAATCCAGGCTCTCTTCAAATAATTTCATTGCAAATATTTTTTAATAACGAAAGATACTCTTTGATTGGAAAAATGTTAAAAACAAGATTCAAATTCAGATTCAAGAGTTGTACGTTTTTCAGATGTTTAAAAAATCGAACATTATCAAAAATCTTCAAATAGTATTTCTTATGAATATGGCACAGGGCCTTCTCGCTCTTTACATGCACGTGAAGCATTAATAGAGCATGATGTTGTCGAGCCTACACTATCTACCAAATGACACCTCTTCGGCGTTCGCTCATTAAGTGTTACTTTGTAACACAATGACACACACATCCAGATACCTGTCATATATTCGCGTGATCCAATATCTGACTTGCTAAACAAATCCTTGTATTGCCTGACCTATCAAAATCAAGATAATTAGCAACGGGTACTTGTGACCGAAATAATTAATCCCATTCAGTGGAATTCTTAATCTGGAATTAAAGGAACGGGTTTTTTTCGACCTATCCATTTTGAGTTGGTTGTTGTAGACCCACACAGTACATTTATGTTTCACTTGAATATTTTTGTTTTAAAACAATTCCGCAATTCGATAATAGTATGCTTTGTCATTAAGGATAACACCGCTTATATATATCCCACTCGCTCATGAAATTGTTAATAATGGTAAAATATTATTCATACTTATCCTGGTTAATAGTACCGATTTCAAAGGTAAGTGTGGAAACTAAAACCAAATGAAACGAAGAAACATTCAAAATGTTGACCATATTTTCCATCATTTTGATTTTCCCCAAGTCCGCAACTGATGACAGCTATTTAAGAACAACGTGTAAATATTGAATTTTTCTGATCTTACAATGAATGCTTATATTCCTTCTCTTCTGTAAACATGATTTATAAGAAATGTTAAGATAAATGTAATTGAAAATCATTTTATTTTCACATTACTACTACAAGAATCGATTGCGATGTTGTTGTTATTACCTAAAGGAAAGATTCTATGTTTTATTTTTCACATCTGTTTAAAAGATATTACAATCGATTTAAAACGAATTAGTAAATTTCCTGTGCCTTTTAAATTTGGTTTGATATTTCTAAACTTTGTCGGTGTGTTATAATGAAAATCACAACATTGATTTTAAAACCAAAAATACATTTGCTTATACAAGTTTTTATATGCACTGAAAAATTATACAATACAACATCAATACTATTAATCATACAATGTTTGAATTGGTGTTAGTGTTTAACATTTGTCTGGATAATGTTAATTTGACATTTATCAACTATTATCGACTCGATTCCGATAAAAGATAGACACTACACTCAGACATCTGCAGTTCTGGAACTGGCCCCTATTTATGAAGTACAACGCAGATAATTATTTTCGTAACATTTACTACTGTAGTGCCACTACATTTAGCCAAAGCATGCATTCGTCGACTTTGGCATATGCAACTCCTTTAAGACTTTGACCCATTTAAATTGGGTAATATGTATATCCCCGAGTTCACAATATAATATTGGATCAGTGCGCTTTGATATATTTCCATATATTCCTTTTCTCAACAACTATATTTATCAGTATCGAGAAAATATGCTTCTTACGTATATCATTACATTGCATTATATGATTCTTACTTTCTTTTAAAAATATATTACATTTTCAATGGAATATTGAATTAGGTTTTGCATTTTTAAATATTTAGATCTCGTTCATTGAAAACATGTACATGTCAACTCTCGCGTGTGTTCGGCCATCAAGACATTTGCTTTCTACCTCCTCGTCAAACACAACGAGTCATCTGCGATGTAAAGTTACGATTTGTTGTCACCTGTTCTGTGTATATTTCACATGTCAGGTTACGATTGTCCCTCCCACTAAATACTTGTACATTTCCAAAAGGCATTTCAGGGGGCACTTTCAGCACACAATATGTCTGTTTGGGACTGAAATAGACCACTGAATGACAGTGTCATTGGCAAACATATTTCATTACGGAACTAGTTGACACATCGCGAAGTGGAGCTCTGAAATGGACATGATAGAATCACCAACACGCTTTTGTTGTCGATTGCAGTGCTTTTAAAGACGAGATGGTCTATATTGACAATGTTACCCCAGTAATGCAACGGTAAACCACCATTCATTATACTACCGATGTTTTGTTTACATTTCAATTTCTGACTTGAGCCAATAGATTTAGATTTCATTTCACATTTGCATAAGGCTATTCTGTTTGGTAAACTCCAACTGGTTCAAATATACAATAGCGCTCAGAGCTCGATTAGATTTTGGACAAATATTGGCATTTTGGATTGTTTGTTAGTTTCTGCATAAATATCCCATGGGAACTAGGTCAATATTATTATTTATATTGATGAGTGGCAAAAGATATGTTTCTATGAAATCGTCATTGATTAATTGTCACGTATGATTAATACATCCGCAAGCGAGCTTGTATATTTAATAAAATATTGATTTTGACATCAGTTAACTATTGTGAGAACCAGCGAGTCTCATTTCCTCATGAAACACAAGTCCAATTCTACAACAATTACAGCATGCCCTGTTTATTTCCAACTATTATGCTATCCGGAGATATTATAATAGAACCTTAATCTATGACTATATTCAATAAAACACTGAAATAAAACACGCTACACATTGTCAACTGAGTGAATACATAAATATGTTATAATTATAAAACATGTTTTGATTAGGGATAAACTTGTTACGTTTTTGGATGGAACGCTGAAGGGTTTTCATAATCGGATCTCTGGCACAACCGAAGAGGAAATATGCTTTCGGCAGATTCTTCAAAGATCCTTAAGTTCAATAGTTCATGAGCGCTGTCTAACAAGTAAGTCCCGCTATAGCTTACACAAGACAGAAACACTAGAACACTATGAACAGTTCATAAAATAAGGGACAAAAAATATATACAAACATTTAAGAGGAGAATGTATCACACTCGTCTAACAGTGTCAGTTCAAAGAATTCATTCATTTTAAATGAAATGCATACTTGTCTCAACACAGGGCCTCTACACACGGACTTTGAAAGCTCCCTTAACATGTATGTCATCCCCGCTGAGAATTGTAGTTTACAATGCCCGGAGATTGTAAATTAAACCTAACAAAACATGCATACCTGAACGAAAGTCTCACAAATGAGATCTCTAATAGAAAACAGAGCATCGACATGAGGCTTTCTGAAAACCTGTCACTTAGTTATTCATTGTTACATTACGCTTTTTCATCAAAGGTCATTTCACGTTCCTCCGAAACCTTCATGTGTCGAGCAGGGCCAGAGATGTCTTTACACATCTTTATTATTTAAACCTATTGTTTCAATCAAAGCAGCTATGCTTGGTTGTCTGTTAAGAGGTTTCGTGAATTGTTAATGCTGTGTTCATTTGCAGTAAAACATCATGTGTTTATCATCCTGTTTTGACAGATGTATGACTGGAATTCATCGTCGATTTTCAGAACTTCAAAATGGATTTTTACTCCAAGTTTAGCTGCATTCTGACATTTTGTCGAAAATCCATTTCGCTTGTTTCAAATGAGTCTCAATGTGTTATTTTTTTGAAAACGGGTTAATCGTATTCGAGTTTGAATGAATGTTTCGTATGACGCCGTAAATCTCGAATATCTGGGGTTTTAACGAGAATGCATATCAATCTTCACACGTTATTTCACGTCGTTTCTTGCTCCAAAGCCATCCTGAGTAATTCGAAACTGATCGGCACTAGGCCCCTGAAGTTAGTATGAACTGTTTGACTTAATATATACGAATTGTGATAACGTCCAAAAGAAAAGTATTGATTCAGTTACAACCTTTGAGCGGACTTGTTTCAGTGATAAAGAAGATTGCAATTGCTCTCTTCCGTTATCCCTGCTTTGAAGGAAGGGTAAAGGGGTGGGCAGTGGTTACATTAGGATGGGTCTGGCTACTGTAGGCTGGCGGGTGGAAGACGGGGTAAGGTGGAGCTTGGGTGTTAGGGGGCGATCTTGGGTCAGGATGTGTTTGTCAGATCTACATTGTCAGTAATAAACAAGAGTAATGGTTAGATGTAGGGACAGAACACGTTTGTAAATTGTATATGGGTGGGATGAGAAGGAGTCGACGTAAATGAAGAGAGCGTATTTGTGTAGAATGGTTGAGGGATTGATGTAGAAGGTATTGTGGGTAGTTGAATGGGAGTTGAAGAGGTAGATGTGGGGGTTAATGATTCGGAGGGAATGAAGATATGCGTTGGGTATGTGGGAAGCAGATAGAGAGAGTAATGTAGGGGTATGCGGTGGGATGAGGATGGGTACCGTGTATGTTGGTGGGGAAGGGAGCGTACAGGGTACATGGGTTGGGAAGCGACGGGTACATTGGTGGATAGAAAGCGATACACGGTACATGGTTTGAGAGAGGACGGGTACAGGGAGCAAAGGTTTGGGGAAACGGGTACATGATACATGGAAGGGTAGGGGACGGGTACATGATACATGGAAGGGGAGGAGACGGGTACATGATACATGGAAGGGAAGGAGACGGGTACATGATACATGGAAGGGAAGGAGACGGGTACATGATACATGGAAGGGAAGGAGACGGGTACATGATACATGGAAGGGAAGGAGACGGGTACATGATACATGGAAGGGAATGGAGACGGGTACATGATACATGGAAGGGGAGGAGACGGGTACATGATACACTGAAGGGGAGGAGACGGGTACATGATACATGGAAGGGGAGGAGACGGGTACATGATACATGGAAGGGGAGGAGACGGGTACATGATACATGGAAGGGAAAAAGACAGGTACATGGGGAGGGGGGGGGGGGGTCCCAGGGTGGAGAGAGGGATACAGGGTACTTGGGTTACGAGAAGATGGGTACATGGTACAGAGATTGGGTGGAGACGGGTACTGGGTACATAGGTGGGGCAGTGGGTACATACATATGTATATATGGGTAACGGGATTGTAAGGGGAAAGATAGAAACTGGCATGAAAGGGTAGAGATGTGCTTCGGGGGAATTTCTGCCACCAAGAGTGGGGTATGAATGCTACAGGAATCAGACGATGTACATTTAAACACGTCATTGCGCAATTTTAGCCCGTGCACGCTGTCCGTCCTACATTGTCTGCTGGTAAAGTAATTTCAAGCGTGATTGAATCAAATAAGAAAACCCAAACAGCAATTTATTACACAGATCGGGTCATTCGTAAGAACACTACAACTTGAATTCCCATTAATGAGAAAATAAAGACAACGATATCCAGACAAGCACAACTTTCTAAAGTATTCTTTAACAGCTACGCCAGCGTACAACAAATCCCTGCTCCAGTTCTTGCAAGGAAAGCCTCAATGAGTCGATCGTCACTCCAGATATCGCCGATCTCCCGTCACTGTCATCTCCGCTGCGAACATCCGTCCACAGAACACCAGAGTAACCTCGATGGTCTTAAAAACCAAACCATCACGATACATTGTATCTCATTTCTAACATTCGTCTGGCTTCTTAATCAGAACTGGGTCCTTCTAATTAAGTACGCAGGTAAATCAGAGCGTCTTGGCTATCAAATTCGGTTTTAATGATGTTTCTCTTTGACAACAGACGATAGCCCCCTAGGCGGGAATTGGCAGACGAATTTATCAATCATATTTCGTTTTTGACAGCACCCTGCGTTCTCCAACAATGACTCGTTAACTTTCCGTATTCCTTGACACTGCAATAATTGACGTGAGCCCCCTAGGCGTGGACACTGTCTTGCCCGTTTACCTAAGTCCAGTAATTGGACAGAGTGTTTGTCGAAGATTTAATTAAGAGAAGACTGTGTGTTTTTCTGTTCAAAGACCTTGGAAATGAGCATCCGCACCAGGATCGTGGTTGTGATCTGTTTCGACGTTCTTGGTTAGGGAAGGGGCGATATCTAATGAGGGATGGATACGGCCGACTCGGGGACATTTGCATCCCCTAGGGATCATGTGGACTGATTCTTGATCTAATTGTTTCTTCCTATCGAGAGCGGCGTTTGGTTTGGAACGAATGACTGATTTTGAAGACACCCTTTAATGTTTAATAGATTCGTAGATGATACATTGATTTGCCACATGATGTCTTGTTTGTCAACGTCCGCGAATTCCGTTGTAACAGTGTATTTGGCGCGTTAATTGAATGAAATATTAATAACATATGTATATTTTAGGGATATGTCGGGATTATTTTCAAGGGTAACGAAAAACACTTGCTTAAATTATCAGTAGGTATTCAACAATGATAATAATATCAATTCGCCTTTATAGCGATAGACTGCACAGAAATGAGAGGCGTGCTTAATGTACATCACATTGTGTTACAAACGTTTGTATGTATTCATAATCTCAGCTCCATGGGGAATATACAGTCCAGACTCCCTGCCAGAGAGTTTTCTTATCCACGTTTTTCATCTTAACGATTACAAACCGACATTGGGTAAATAAATGTACTGTTCGGTATTCTCATTGCATGGGTGGCAGATTTTAAATTATAAGAAACATCTACTGCAAACACTGTACGAGCCCCACTATAAACATGTGTATAGGAATCACTATCAATTACTCTACTTTTAATTCGAATTTTATCTGAAACTATTCAGATATTAACGTAATTATACCATGCATAAATTGGTTGACAAAAAGGTAATTCAATAGGTAATAACTTTGAATAAAACTCAAAATCCTGCAACGAAAAAAACCTCTTATTTCTCAGGGTAGAACATATCAACAATTTAAAAACGAGATAGCGATGCTATAACAATAGAGTGTGTTGTAGCACAATCAATTCAGTTTCATATGTCACTTCCCGAATATATATCTGGATGTTATAAACAATCCGTATTTTAATTTAACACGTGGTAACTGGTGTCTGTTTCAGGGAAGAAACTGAGCCTGATATATGATAAGGAGAAAATGTGGTTTATACTATAACGAACAAAACAAGACGAAATAAACGTCGGTATAAATCTTCTTGAGTGGACATAATATTTCATTAAATGGTATCATTTTCAAAATGTGACAGCTCGCATGGATTACATTTCGTTATTGTCAATGACCACATGTCTTCTTTTATTGTCTTGGGAAATTTTAATTCCTGACAGCGGTTTGAGGTTATGTGCACCATTTGGAACAACTGTCCCACAAATAGTTGACCCTGAAACTGTGCATTTAGTAACGTATGTTTAAGTATATACTGCACACAATGAAACATTTCGTTGCCCTTACCCAGGGGGTCATTAGAGGGCTTGGCTTAATACTTAAATTAACTACCCGGTAATTCGTGGTGATTTAGTACGCTGCATCTTAAATATACCCGATAGCAAGTCTCGGTTGTGTGCAAATTATTTGGCTATATACCGTAGTGAAATTGCATGGTTCTTTTGGCTATCTGATAAAGGTCTGTTACGCTGAAAACTGCCATGGGATATTGGTCTTCGATCGAGCCAAAAGAGGTACGGCCACGACTCGATGATGTGAGGATACAAACATTTCTATTGTATGTTAATAGACGGATGAGTGATGGTCATTCTTTGGCTGACCAGGGGTCAATTATGGGCCGGGGGACACGTTAAATGTGTTATTTTCTTGCGAAGAACACCAATCATTATGAGTCTGTGACACAGTAACAAACAAGCGCCCTTCCTCCTTTTAGTATTTGGATAACTGTTGTTTTTACCCCGAGGGTTCAATATTCGGAATCCAGGGTAGCTGGAGGTTAATTAGACCTTATAGCTGGGGCCAATCGGGTACCTATCTTGGCAGGTTGATAACATCCAATTATTTGGGCTTACAGTGTCTTCGTAACCTGTCCGCTCCACATCCATGTTACGGCAGGCCCATTTACAGAGGATACGCCCGGGAAATGAGCCAATTTTATAAAATCACCTTCTTTAAGGATCTGTCTATCTGGTCATAAATCACAAGGATCCTATATCCCTGGACCACACATTTTGAGGTGGAAGGTTTTAAGGTGATCATTGCCGAGATCAGGACTGGTAAGGGTGATGGGTCTTAATTATAGTGTAGAATTTCCTGACACCATGCCTGACATGGGCAAGACGGCTACTCTACAGCTCCTGTCGACCACACAATTTTTGACCCATTTCAATTATGTCTAGAACAATGAGCAAGTTCAGACCACCTTCATTAGAGAGAAAACGTCACGGTTTCGCATGACGCCCATCAACGTTGACATCGGGGTAAATGACATAGTTAGCTTCCCTACATATGGGTTCGAATTTCGTTTTTTGTGTTCAGGGCGCGAAGAAACCGGAGGAGGGAGTTGTTATATGTTAAATGAAGGGTTACAGTTTCCAATCTACCAGAACTTTTGAACAATGGCTGCGTATTCCCGCGTTCTCCGTCCGGCAGACGTCATTGTCCTCCTAGCAGACGACAGGCTAGCAAGGGCCAGTGCTCTCGCATAAACCTGTCGTCTGCTTCTGAGATCTCTGACAATTTAAAGCAATTGTGGTTTGTAAAGGTTAGGGAAGTAGAAGACGAGTCTACAGTAGAGATCAAGCGAACACAACTTTAAGCTTTTTGCCCAGAAAACGAGGATGTTGGACACTTGAGATGATTTCAAAAGTCTTGAAGATCAAGCGTGCATTAAAAAATCCCTGGTCGCCATCTTTAGTTACGATAGGCTTGTAAGAACAGAGAAATGTTGCATTCTGGAGTCACCAGACCGCCTTGTTCTTTATAGATTTCTGATTTACCTACAAGAAAGATTCTCCTGTTCCTTGCTGTACAAAACTACTGTGGATTTTTTTGCAAAATGGGGTTCAGTTACACCATAAACAAATTGATGAGGTTTTGATCTTTGATGTTCCACTTCTTCGAGACTGTGATGGTCTTGTTAACACACCTGAGGCTAGACGATAGGCTCCCAGGACTGGTTTATTTGGTGTGATAGTGACCTAAGTCTGTAAATGTAACATACGACCAGATTGTAGAATTATGGCAAGCCCATGTTATTGCATTGTATCACACGTACATTGATTTGATACGTTATTATAAACGAATTTAAGGTTCTTGTTCGATAACTATGCTTGTGAATATAGACTATAACGTACATAGATAGCCTGGATAAATCCTTATAAGAAAAAAAGATGAAATTTGAGGGAGGTAAATTATTAATTTGGGTTTAGGTAAATGGAATTATGAATTTGGTGGGTTTGGGGTTTTTTTTCAAAACTGATTCATAACGTTGGTTGACGTCTTTCGTTTTATAGCTGCGAGGATCAAATATACATATACATATAACATGAATCAAAACTTTATTCAGAAAGAGTACATGTTCTGGACAAATGCAGATATATCAAACCCGTATTTTCTCAAGCATAAATACACTTCGTGATTTAAAAAAAAAAATATTTAAAATACTATAAGATCCATAACAAACGAGGATAAGATAAAAAGGCGATCAAAGTCGCCACAACCTACAATAAAACGGGCAGTGTCGATACACATTTACATCGTTCGTGACACTTAATGAATCATTCTTGCACAGAATCAGGTCATAAATTTATTTACTGTGCCCTGCTCATCGGTTTCCAAGATCGATGTGAATTCAAGGTTGAACGTACGCTGGTAATAGTATCCCCCTTGACGTAGCAGGTGTGGCTCCAGTACTCCCCCTTTTGCAATGTATTGTGGAAACAGGGTACAATGAGATTGATTGTGCGTTATTGTATAAAATTAATCGCTTTTGGATTACTATGATTATTTCTTGTAGAAAAACTATGCGTTTGTTTTTTGGTTTTTTTTTTTTTTTAAAACGAAACATCAGGCATATTTCAAGTATTTCTGTTGTGTAAAAAAAATATTCTTTTTTAATTGACATGGTTTCTTTTCGATTCATGAAAATGTTGAACTTTTGAATTTTTTTGTTATAAATCAGTAGAAACATTAAATAAAATGCTTTTAACTTGAGGAAGAAAGTGATTACTTTGTGATTTTTTAAATAAGGCACGATCAAAGATTTGTTCTTTGTAAATTTGATATTTTTATTTTATCATAAAAATATCTGATAATATCATGTCTATTGTGTTGGTTGGGAAGAGCTATACATTATAGCGAAACAGAGCAATATTCACACGATTTCATTTGTGATAAATTGGACAAGATGCTACATTGGGTTTATTCGATATTGGTATAATTGCGGGTCATCAAGGGTCACGTTAAATAGACAGAGCTTTGAAAGGACTCCGCCTATAAAAGTCGGTTGTAAAAGCATTTAAACACTTTAGCAAACAACAGGTTGTTTCCACATGTCTTTTGTCCAACCATAAGTGACCGGTGGTCAGTTTTAATCCGCTACAATCATTGGCTAATGCTCATGACTCTAACTATAGGATCCAAAACTTGTCTGTATTGAGGGCGCCATCTTGGTTTATGGTGGTCTGAATATTCATGATAGTCTTTTAATAGTCAGAGATTAACCCAATTGCAGAGATTTAGTCAAACTGTACTTTGAACCTGAATTGTAGTGAGAGTGTTGAACTTTGAATATAGGAGAAACGCTGAAGGCTTGGTTTTTCACCTGCCAATCAGAAACAAGAAAAATGATCACACTGGTTACTTTCCCTTTCTGATTTCATTATTTATTGGTTTGTTCTTTTTTATACCCACAGAACTAAGTAGGAGCGAAGAAATATATTTTGTTAGTGTGTGAAATGTTACAAACAAAAAATAAAGAAGCTATTCCTAAATATACAAGGGTCATTAATATCACTTTTACATACACACACATACAACACAACACACACACACACACACACACACACACACACACACACACACACACACACACACACACACACACACACACACACACACACACACTGAGAGTTACTCTGGTACCAACAACTGGGTAGGTCAGTGTCATCACTTTGAACCCTGTCATCATCAATCTGTTTGAAGCAGTCTATTCTCCGTTCACATCTTCCTAAATCTTTCATCACATTCATCAGAGAAATATTTGTTTTCACCTATTTATCGCACAGTAGTTCGTATTTTTTATTGGTTTCCCTGAAGCTATGATCGAATCCTAGCTAGAGCCATCCTGGGGTGTTAAAAACTGTCATGATGTCTGCGTTTGGAGCAAAGGTATTCTTCACTCTGATCACTGTTTCTTACCGACCCACTGCAGCTCTGCGCTGTTCTGTTCCGACAGTTTGTACAGCCGCAATAACTGTTCTGTTATACAACTGCCAGAGCCCTCGTCAATCCATTTGCACAAATGACAAGACTTACGCCAAGCCCGAAACACGTGTGTCGTATTGCCTTGCATTTATTTACAAGCATTTCAGTAAATAGTTAAGCTTTTCACGAACATTAAACTTCAAGGTAAATTATTCTCAGAGAACATCAAAGCTTGCAAACTTGACAAATGTTCCCAAAACCTCGTCGCCTTTCGTGTTATTTCACGTTCACACGTGGAGCCGGAAAGATATACGCTTAGTATCTCTAGAGCCGACAAGCAAATAGTCCCAATATTTATGTTGAAAGTTTACGTTTTTGGGCCCAGAACACGTGTCCAGCACATTGCTCTGTCGGAAAAACAAGGCTGCAGCCTTAGCCATCTCAAGCGTGTTGGAAATATTAGATGGGGGTAGAATGGTAATATTGGGGTTGACGCCTTTGCGGACAGTCACAACTTGAAAAATGTGCTGATGCAACTGACGTTATTATTAACCTCAAAGGGAGACAATTGATGTCGATGAGCATGGACTGTCTAACGGTCACTGTTCTGGCCAAGTCATCGAAACCGTTTATCTGTAGCGTTATTATTTCAGCTCTGTAGACGCGGATAATGGTTTTCCCAGTCGAGATAGTTTTTGGGTGTGTTAGAACTGCCATGTTTTTCTTTAACCTGATAATGCGATGGAACAGTTATCGTTGGGCCTTTCCATTCAATCATGCCGATCAACTTTCTCAGGAAGAAAGCTAATTTGGAACGTTTTTGTTTCCAACTTACTACTCATCCTTGGCAGCAATGAACACATTTCTTATGCAACGTGTCTCATTCTAGTATGCAATTAATGACCGACAACAGATTCAAACAGCATGTGGCATGGCTCATGGAATGAAATCGACATCCAGGAAATGAAACGGATAACACTAAATGTTCTGTGTGATCTGTTTGTAAAAAACAGACGCCTAAAAGTTTAATATAACCTTTTATTCTTAAAGTTATTTCTTACCATATTGTTCTTAATTGCCGGTATACGTTAATGGTCATGACGTCATAACGTGATTATGGAAAGTGTTTGGTCGCTGTTCCTAGTTGAAATGTCATCCATCTCGCTATGAGCCTTATTAACAAAACGCATTTGATTGGCTATTAATGCTAGGTTCGCTATTCGCTGCAGACAGAACCCATACAGTCAATAGATTTATAACAATTATCGTTATGACTCGCGAATTTCGAAATATGGCCCACGCATACAAACGGCCATCCGACAGGAAGGATGTCTCATTAATGAGCTGTTTAATGTAGCATCAACCAAAGGATGCTAAAGCCATTTTCTCCGTTTCCCAAGTATGTGAAAATAGGCAAATATTTCGGTCCTTGTTATGGCCGAATAGCCCGGTCTTGTGGTACAGACATCTGTTTTTGCATTCAATTTGCTAAACCACCGTCTAAATTGAAAATAATGTGTTATTATTTGTCAATCAGTGTCAGGAAAAAAGAAAATCTATTTATTTTACAAACTTTTTCCAAAAAACGAGCAGACGTCAAAACGCCGCCATTTTGAATCTCGTATTTCAAGGCCGCCATATTGAAACAAACTTCCTTTTAAAACATATATCCTCATCGAACCAGTTTTGACACGGATATACTAAGGGATTTGGTCCATAGTTCCCCTTTTGCTAATCCGATAATCTAGTAATCTGACGATGAGAGCGTTTACATGGGACTCCGATGGGGAAATTGATAAGGATGTGTGTCCGCATGTTGTTGCTATCATATGACACTTTAATCTTTTTCATCATATTTCGTACACAGGGGTTATCAAGAGTATTTTTTTATCCGACACTTGATACTCATGCGAGGCAATCATGCCTATTGTTTCCCTATTATCATTTCAATTTCGAAATTGGATTCCGGAATAAGCTTTCAATCATATTTGTCGCCATGTTCGCGTTTTCGCAAGACAACGATAGATTACAAACACCAGTTCGAGTGACCACTGACAATCGTTATGACAAGCTGCGATTTGTATCTGGTTATTTCTTTGTCATGTGTGTGACGCTCCCTTGGTATCATTGTCTCGCAACAATAAGAAAACATCAGTATTTTCCTTTTAGTTATCTATTCTTCGTAATATCAGAATATCTGTAATTTGACTTTGGGACATGTCACGCATTACTAACACAGGGCCCACTGTATGAACACTAACAAGCATGTCTATTCAATGTTTGACTTTTATTTTTGCTGTATTTACAAAACAAATATTCTTTTAGCGTTAATTTTGCATTATAATGACAGCGTTTCCTCTGTACACCTTTTGTGCTCAAATATGTTCGTGACTTTAGTTCGTGCTGTCCGCGAGGGCGGTGTTGAAATATGTAACACGTCTACGGAAAACATCGGTAAGCGGCACCACGGTGCCTAGAATGTGCATATTTGATGATTTCAAGCGAAAGGTCAAATGTTCATGTTCATTCATTCATATAATTGTCTATAAGTAATTCTTTGAACCACTAAAGCATGTTTATTATAAATACCCCCTTATTAATTCAGCAAACACGAGAAGAAAAGAATGTTAAAATCCATTTTAAACTTCACAAAACGGTACAAAAAGAACAAGATTCATCAATTTTGAAAAATATATCTAAGCTTGTATTATTTTCTTATTTTGTCCATATAAAGCTTCCATACTTGTATACCCCTACTTATATTAAAGGCAATTGATGAAGATTCAGTTGTGCCATACCATACCTTACATTGCTTGTGAGAAATGTTTGCTAAACCAATTACGTTAAACATTTCATGACTCACTCGCTGTAATTTCCAATTTAAATGAAATTCTAATTTTTGCAAATAACTTTCAAGATGTAAAATGCGTAACGCCAAAATTGACAACAGTGTTTATTTGAAATTGACATAGCGCTCTCGGAGGCTGCAGGTACGTCCCATGTGAAAAACAACTCCCTCGTTGCATTCTTGACAAAGCTTTAAAAACACTCTCAGCAGAAGGAAAACCGCTCACGGGGTGTAGTGTTCCCGTCAAGCCGGCAGGGGAAGCAAGGGTGATCGTTACCTATTTATCTCACTGGATTTATGGCACATTGAAGCCCTATGCATGGAACACAGCGTTCAAGTGAATTCCTTCTATGTAATAAATCGCTTGGTTAAAACTTAACTTATAGTGATTTACCGATGCCACTTTTGGAAACAATAATAATGTTAAAGCCACTTGGGTTTTTTATTCTCATTTTTGGCATATTCTCAAATTGATAGACGTCGTCATCATCAAAATTATTTTAGTTAGGGGGAATTATAACTTTTTATGTTCGTACGTGGAAAAAGGGGTGTTTAATTTCATTTTGAGTCATTTATTTTATTATATTTGTATGGTTTATCTGACAGTAGTTTTGTCGGGGAGACAAGTCGATTTCAATATTGTTGACTCACCATTTCCAGAAACTTGCTCCAAGGCTGTACTGAATGATAAAACCCATGGGTGTATAGTACTCTTATCCTTATGATAGGCAAGTCTAGATAAGCATGCAGTCTTTTTTAGGGATACCTTATTCTTATTATTTATATAATTTAGGAATTATGATTTAAACTATTTCTCATTTCCATTGCGACTTGCGCAAGTCTACGTTTACTGATGTGACTGTGGTGTATATAATATACTCACGACGAAGGAAACGGTACTGTACTGACACAGTCACATTTAAAGTTATCCCATAAATCATATATGACCAAACGAAATATTTCAAAAACACACTTAGGATATTTCAACAGGAAATAATAGGACATCGGATCATATTCAGTACAAGAAATAATTATTGAGCAAAACCCTCAAGAAAAATGACTTTCGATCGTGCAAAGCATTTTTACATGCTAATAACTGATTGTCTTTCTTATTAAGAGTCCCCTCTTCTTTATACATCCATGTCCTGTCTTTATAGTGATACCCCTGATAGGAACTAATACTATGAGATGTTATTAACCCTGTCTCATCTCGCGGGATTAACGAACATGGTGTGGCTCGGTTGTTAACGACGTCGCACACCAACATGACCCCCATCAGCGTTATAACGGTAATTAACTCTAGGGCGTTGTTTATGCGACATTGATAACGGCAAGCATGCCACAAGTTTATAATTCTAGGAAATATTTTTGCACTTCCGGTTTGACTATCAAATTTGATATCTTGTAGGTTTTGAATTGGGGATTTAGATAGGTGTCGATGTTGAGTTTTGGTATAGATTCCGTAATATAGAAAGTAATGTAACCTTAATGTGGATGATTCCTATATAATTTCCATTGGGAGTTGACCTACTTATAGTTCTTGCTGGATCAAGCCATTTAAAAAACAGTTTAAAATACACTTCGCGGAGGTGACTGATGAGAGTGATGCTGCTGGTTGTGATGGTAGTGATCGGGCGTTAGAAAGTGACATTTAACATCAATGTTAATGCACTGTCTGACATGCGCAGAGGTGAACTTTTCTGCCATTTATAACACCAAGCTTGCGATAAGCACATGTTACAGGTAGGCATTCTTGACTTCACCATTGAAATTGATGTCAAGATATTTCTGAAATCTATCTCAAGACACGTTTATGACTCTTTGTGTAATTAACACGATTCTTCGTTTAAGAGTTTTAAAACATTTGTTTATTGCTTATATAAGATTATACATTGATTCATTTTAACGACGCATGTAAACTGCGGCGGTGAAATCGACAACTGAAATCAACAGTTTCACTATATACATATCTACTTCATAACTGAAATGTACACATTTTGGAATGATGTAGGGCATATGTTGGCAGCAAAGTTGAAATTGACAACCTCAATTGACCATGAAGAATACATTTTCAAAGTATGGGGTCCGATTTCATGAAATGTACACAAGATGTGCGGACCAAGTACATACACCGATCTCAACAAACAAGAGTAATCTTTTCCCAAGACGGTGTCATCCTTTCTGAGAGTTCTGGGGATCTCATTAACGCATCGCCAACCGTCAAAAACACTAGGAATACTGTAGCATTGTGTATATCAGTGGGATGTTAAACTAATTAACACACCATTAATCTTTGGCGGGTTCCTGCTTTCTACGAGTGAAATACACACCAAGTTAAAAACAGGCAACACAAAAAATGGAGAGAAAAAACATTTCAATGTAAATGATGAAGCCACGTGACCTGTACCCATAGACTTTGACATTTATTCACTCGACGACCAAGGATCAGCGAAGGCGAAAAAAAACATCGTGAAGTAGAGAAGTAATGGAATGTTGCAGATGTTTGCTCTGTGTGTGCGCGCGTGTGTGTGTATGTGTGTGTGTCTGTCTCTGTGTATGTTTCTCTGCCTGTGTCTGTGTGTGTCTATGCGCGTGTCTGTGTCTCTGTGCATGTTTGTGTAGGATTATCACCATCACTGTCTGTTTGAAGTATGTCCATCGCTGTCTGTGTAGGATTATGTCTATTGCTGTCTGTGTAGCATTATGTCCATCTGTCTGTGTAGGATTATGTCTATTGCTGTCTGTGTAGCATTATGTCCATCGTTGTCTGTGTAGGATTATGTCTATTGCTGTCTGTGTAGCATTATGTCCATCTGTCTGTGTAGGATTATGTCTATTGCTGCCTGTGTAGGATTATGTCTATTGCTGTCTGTGTAGCATTATGTCCATCTGTCTGTGTAGGATTATGTCTTTTGCTGCCTGTGTAGGATTATGTCTATTGCTGTCTGTGTAGCATTATGTCCATCTGTCTGTGTAGGATTATGTCTATTGCTGCCTGTGTAGGATTATGTCTATTGCTGTCTGTGTAGCAATATGCCCATCTGTCTGTGTAGGATTATGTCTATTGCTGCCTGTGTAGGATTATGTCTATTGCTGTCTGTAGTATTATGTCTATTGCTGTCTGTAGGATTATGTTTATTGCTGTCTCTAGGATTATGTCTATTGCTGTCTCTGTAGGATTATGTCTATTGCTGTCTCTGTAGGATTATGTCTATTGCTGCCTCTGTAGGATTATGCCCAGGATTATGCTGTTTAGGACGTGGCAACATGGTGATTCTAATCACAAAGTATTCTCAGTCTTTCATGTATATCAATTTGCTCCAACAGGTGTGTTACAGAATGCTTTTTTTGAATTTCTCAAACCAAACCACGCCCCAACACATGCAACACAACACAACCACAACCTCCTCCCAACACATGCACCAGACCCCACCCCCCTCTAACACAACCACAACCTCCCAATTCCTCCCCTTGTCGATATCTTCCCTCCAACATGGCTCCTGTTTCCCTCCCAGACGCTCCCAATCAAACTTGAAACTCATGAAGTTGAAATTGACACCTTGGCTGTTTACTTAAAACGATGTCACTCTGTCTTAGACCGGTCATTGATAATTGGAAATTCAAATTTGACCAACGCTAGTCCTGTCTCGGGTGTCCACGGCATCTCGACAAGCGAAACACAACGTGTATTGTTACCCGAGCACAAATCCAGAGAAGCATTACCCTTCGTTTATTTAGTAGACGTAATGCCAAGAGGGTTTCGGAAGCCAGACCTAGTATGATAGCATTTCTAGTCCCGATTCTGCTCCTGTGGGGGTTGGATCAATTAGAATAGGCAACTCATACCTTCATTTGGGAAATGAATTTGACTTCTTTCGGAATAGCTTCATCGTATCAATTCCAAGAAAAACATACGTACAAACACCATAGCGAGATATCCAACTATAGTCGGCATTTATACTACAGGATCAATTTCAGATTGCCTGACGCTGGGTTTCAACTAACGCTGCCATCGTCTTAATTATAAACTATCTGACATCGTCTTCATTAATTCGGTTCGTTCTTAGGGGAGGGTGTCGGTTACGGGTTATTTTGACTACGATGTAAGAGGCTCAACGACGTAACGTCGGCGACTGTGTTAAACGTCACTGACGTTGATTAGCGTTAGATAAACAGAGCGACGTCATGTTATTTGACCCAACGCTACTCCAGGCTTTTGTTGCTGAAAGCGGAGAGGTATATTGTTTCCCCGCCCTGACATTTATCAACGATCAATGTAAGATAAAGCTGCTATGTACAAAGCGTGGCAGTGGATAAGATAGATATTCTTGATTAGAAAGTGAGAGCCCTGTGTTATCGATGGCAACAACTTTCGTATTGATTAGTGCGTGGATAATAGTGTCACGTTTTGCACGTGCAAGATGAAGGATTGTTTGATATGCATAAGTGAATTAAGGCATTTCCCTGGTTTTAAATGTATTTGATATGACTTCAAACGAACAGTCTAAGGACATTTAGTATTTCTCGTACTGGAACTCGCCGGAAGAGCTAAACCTTTCATGATCGAGAAGCAAAACGTCCAATTTCATTTATAAGCTCGTTTAGCGTTAATCATGTAGTTCTATATACCTGGTTTACACTTAAGCTTTTCGTGTAGTGCCACGCCCTATAGCGTGACGGTGGGTAGTATTACAAAGAAACTGTTTGACATGTATTTGCCTATTTGTGCTGCGGGTACTCGATTGGCACTGGGGTCTCACGTGAGCGTGTAAATAAGGTATTAGAATGTAAGGTAATAGAATTCATTGTATAGGTTTGGACATTAGTGTGGCTGAGACATGTTCATTTAAAATGAGGTACAGCATACTTAATAATTCATTATAATTATAATGCGAACGACAAAGTATTGGCAACATGCAACAGCTGGGCTGATAGCTGAGATTACGCTTTTTGTTCACTGCAAGTTGAACCTGACCTGTTGGTGATGTCATTGGGTGTGAGTGAGTGAGTGAATTGGGTTTAACGCCGCTTTGAACAGTATTCCAGTTATATCACGGCGTGTCAGTTTAATTTGGGAGGAAACCCCGAAGTGATGCAGATCTCAGACGTTTACCACGGGTATGATGCTGACAGACCTGGAACCATAATGGGGGCTAACCGGGATCCTATCATAGGTTTGTGGCGTCCCCAGGGGACGCAACTCTGCACACAAATGTAGCGCCTTAGACCACTGGGCCACCCGTACCAACCTTGGTGATATATCATACTTACACGACTGGACACAATACCGATTAAATCTTAATACACAAGGCAGTCGAAGGTATAAAAATAATACTAAATATGTCATTTTGAAGGTTGAAACGGACACTTAGTAATCAACCGTTACAACCATCGATATTAAGACCCCGCTAATCTGGACGTTACCCATTATGGCCACGACTGATTTGTGTGGCTCAGACCCGAGGCTGTCGTCATATTGGTGGAATATTAGTGACAATAAACAAAAGAAACGCCAATATGCAATAATGGCAATGAGCTTCGTGATGTACATTTTGTCATTTCAGCCTGCTGATAATGCCAAACCTATTCATTAATGGTGTACATTCCAAAATGCTAAAGGGACTTATCCATTATAGAAGTTACTATTCATAAGTGAGTGAGTGGTAGCACCATACACTACACCTGCTCATTGACTTGTTACAGGAATATAGATATTTTTAAGAATAGATTTGTCGTCATGTTTGTTATAATGTTGAAATATTTACTTATCATTTTTAACTTTTATTTTTCATCAGATACGTTGGAGAGTTGGAGATCTATGCATAAATTTGCAGAAGGTTAGTTGATTGTAACCATGGAGACGTTCCACCTTTGTTGTCCTGTAGATGTATGTCTATGCACCCTACCGCCGCACCTACACAGCTCCCTTTGCACTCTTCCCCTGTGGACTATTTTTTATTAATATTATTTTTGTTAAAGATTTACAAAAGACCACCATGCTAAAATTATTTTAGTGATTGAAAAGGACAGGAAATCAAAAGTAATTCATATATCATGTTCGTGAATATTTCATTATCATATTGTAAACTAACGTTTGTGCTTTAGTAATATGCTTGTTATCATATGCTTGTCCTCAATGAAATAATGCATTTATCGTATAAATACAGTTTTGTGGAAAAATATAGTCGATATAAGATTTGCATCTAAGACCATTATGATTTTTTTTCTTGAACATCTTCTGTGTTTTCCCCCTCTGTACTAGTAGTTTCTATAGTGATTCTCTCTGCATCCTAATGCGTTTCACCCTTTCCTCTCTTGCATGTTGACAATACTTAGTTTTCTAGAAAATGCATGTTTAGTTTGTTGTTGTATTCAAATAACATACGTTCCTAAAATACACCACACGTTGACATAATGTTTTGCTGTTTAGTTTCATGTTAACACATAAGATATTCATATGTATTTAATCTCGAAAAGAGACCGGTATGTTTGATTTACTTACTAAAATCAAAGACACAATAATATGCCATTTGTCCTGTAAATAATCTTAATTGGGCATAGTTGGGTTGAAGAGATGCTAGAAAATAGATGTCATTTATTTGGCTTCTGGTCATGGAATCGCAGGCACGCTTCTGTTTTACACATTACCCTTCCATTGGGATACATTTGTTCTGTGGTTAATAATTCATGTCGCAATTGTCAAAGTCAATATTCATCTGAAACGCATCTCTAGAACTGATGCAGAAATGAGCTAAATTGACCAGGTGTTCAAATATTTAGCTTGTTGAAATCTCACCACCCAGGTAAAATATTCAGAAGGTCTAAATCTCACAGGCATAATTGTTCCGCCCGGATCGATTCACATGGGTAAACATGAAACCATAGCATCGCCTTTTCGATTCGTCACTTTAGCAAATACAGCTATCAATTTCCTAAAAAGACGTTCGCCATTAAAAGTCATAGATACGAGTCTATTTTCATTTTTGAAAATCCTAAGAGATTTATATAGGTAATATTCTATACTTTGAACTTATAATCGGTAATCTAAGCTTCTACTATGTACATTTTTCATTTCCAAAGCGTCTTTAAATGCCTGTTGAAACTATTTTGATATCTTTCAGAGAAACATTGTAACATGTTCTTTGTTGGGAATTCGGTGTAGGTTTTATATGTCAATAAAATGATACACGGTGAGTTGTTTAGTATATAAACTTCGCAAATGCATCCGACGAAACCAGGAATATCAGGTCATGTTAAAATGTCAACTTTGGGGATTAATGACTAAACTTAATCTGGACCTTGAAAACTACATGTCGCATTTCGAAAATCGAAATGCATGTATATTAAATTATTTAAACGAAAGTGCGGATTGTGTTGAGGGGATGGGGAGGGGGCGGTCAAAGACAAGGTTTCGTTTCATTTACACCAACATACCAGATACTAGATAAAGATGGGCAAGTGATTATATATTTTTAAACGATGAGACAACGTGTTTTTGTGTAGAACCAGTTACTTAAAATAAATGTATAAATGAGACTGAATCAAGTGTAACTGTGTGCACATTTGTAAAACTATAACAACTTTTATCTGCAGTGCAGTTGTTCTCTCATTGCAGTACAGTAGACTACGGTTATAACGAACTTAAAGGGACTGCAAATTTTAGTTCGTTATAACCGTAGTTCGTTATAAGCATATATACAGCATTACTACAGCAAATAGTCGGGACCAAAAAAGTAAGTTTCTTTATATCCGTCAGTTCGTATAAAGCGGGTTCGTTATAACTGTAGTTTACTGTACATTAATGAATAAATATGCATGTGTGTGGTACATACTGCCTGCCAAACTCGACAACAGGCATTCAAAAGTATGCCTTTAAAGACATTGATTTAAACAATTTGGTGACAAGAGGTTTATTTGTTATTGGCAATTTGTTGATGGCTATGTGCTAATTACCAAAACGTAATAGACAGAATCAAATGTGTTGGAGGCATTTTCTCTTTTTTAAAACTAGGCAGACATGTAATTACCTCTTTTTCAGTGAGTGTTTTTTAAAAGACAATTTTTATCTTTGTGTTTTCGTTTCATCACGGTGACATATTTCGGAATTATCAGATAGTTGTGTATTCTGTTTCAAGACCAGTTAAACAGAAACGTTGTAGATACTCTACTTGATTTGCGCGCACTCCTACATTCAATGAATGAACATTATAAGAACTTTCTCCGAGACATATACAATTCTTATAACAACAAAGATATACTGAATGCGAAATAGAAGAAAGAAATGTATGAATGTTTGATGAGGTATGACTAACAGTATATCCTGAAAGCGTTGTAGAGCCTATATCCCTATCCACTGTTTGGGGTTACTGAAGATTCACAAACAAGGCGTAACGCTCTAACAGTAGCATTCATTGTTAGCTTCGGGTTGTTTAAATGTTGTCAAAAACTCTACCCCAAATCCAAACTATTCTAAAGTCTTGATTGGCGTTTAAGGTGCAAATATCGTGTCGCTAGCACGTTCTATTCATCACGGATGAGCGGATAGGAAAATAGTCTTTCCTCTCTAAATAGCAAACCAAATGCAACCGTCCTCCCAAGCAGAAAAGTAGCAGGAAACAGGATCTGGATGATCATTGTTCTACAAATCTAGTTGTGGCAGAGTGAGAGACTTTAGATTTGATAAGTGTTGATTTTCAAAACTTTGAAATGTAATATGTCAAAATCAAGTGAACAAGTCCGTCATTAATATCACTTTTGGTGGTGTGGTTTAATTGTCAAGTAATGTACAACGGTATGATGACGGAAAGAATGACATACGGACGGACGAGGCAAATATGAGACGGTTAAATAGATTCTCGACCTGGAGTTGTAAATAAATATAACCGTCATGTGGTCCTTGTGAAGGGGCCCGAGGTACAATAGCATGAAGATCAGTGGTAGGAGGACAGCATCACAACGCGTGTACGCATAGTAGGGAGATAGCATCAAGATTTCGTGGTGATTTGCTTTTCTATAGTATTTGTAGTTACATAAACAGTACGAAAACATCAAAGTTTAAAGATGTTTGCTTTACCTCGTTACCATCGGACGTACTAAATGAAGAGCAATTTTCGTTTTTACTGGCTCAAAGATTTTATCTGGAACCTTTAAAATAACACTCCGGACCGGTTGATGCCTAGCTGCAGTTTGTTTTGTTTTGATTGCAATTTGATAAAATGTGTTTGTTTGTCATTTGTAGTGATTAAAAATAAATAGTGTTTAGTTACAGCTATTGTAGCATTTGGTGAAGAAAAGAAAAGGCTTCATTAAAGTAGCGATTTTATCCAGTTTTCAGTCAGTTCAAGTCAATTACCGTTTTCAGAATTCCTGCGTTGGAATGTTGCTTAAACGCCCACTAAGTGATTCAAGTATGTGAAAGTCTTTTTCACGGAGACTTTGAAGAGAATACGAAATTTACAGCTGAAAGTGTTTCCATGTTATGTTTGTAAGATTTTTGTGAAAGGGGAATTTCATTGATTGTTTTTAACCACTGAATTATATGATTCGGTTAAACTACGTGTATTTTTAATAATTCTATAATTGTTACATTCACAACAGGAAACGGATTGTAAGATACCAACATTTCTCCTCGCTGTGAATGGTACTGACGTATTAAACAGTGATAGCATGATGATAAGTGTAATTTAAATACATTGTTAGTCCACTCACGCACCGGGTCGGGGGTTCGAATCCAAAATTGTCGGTCCTTTGTCCGTCTCCATTGCTTGTATTTTTTTTCGCATAATACCCATATGTATGAGAGGAAATTGGGTGTTTCAGCATTGCTTTTGTTAATAGGGATCTTAAATATAGATGATTAGCAATAGCAACGTCGGCTCAATATTATCGTATCTCGCCCTGATAATCACGGCACAGAGAGAGTCAAAAACAACATTAAACCTCAGGTAATTTAATATCGCATGGTTCTATTCACAGAGTAGCGAGTAGGCTCGCTTCTAAATATCATTAGCGACTGTCGTTGAAGTTTATTAACTCCAAACTGACAGGACCGTTTATGTGTATATCAAGATAATAACTTTCGCAAAAATTACACTAGTTGATAAATAAGCACAATTGAAGAGATTTTTATCATTTTTTACAATGACTTTCGGCCAAAGCGTGATTACCGTAAAACTATAAACCCGCCGGCTCGAATATCATGGCATTTGGGGGGGATATGTCAGGCTTTTGAATGGCGATGAAAAATCGGCTAGGTAATGACGCAGCAGAGGAATTGAAGAGAGAATTCCGTGTTAGGGCTCGTTACGTCAAAGGCAATTGAAAAAAGTTAGCTTTTCGTTTGCAGGGAGGAGAGTGGGATATACGTACAATAAATCACATGACTTAACGGAAGACTGAACAGTCTTTTGAGTAGCGAGGATTGAAACATAGGCTCTTTATGTGTTTTTAGTTATTTCCCGGACGGGGAGAGGCTGTGGCAGGCAAAACAAATACAGGGGGCACATGCTGTGGGTGGGGGATCTGGAAGGAAATGTATACCCCAAAAACGGCGCTATGATAGTCATTTGTTATGTAAAATTGACATTTTGACAGGTGCCGTTTCCCCGCCCAGGTATAAGTGTAACGAAATATACATCTGTCAATCAATGATTGACATGGGAGCCATTTAGTACCCTTTTTATGGAGGATGGAGATTGTTCATTAAGTTATAGAGCATATTTTTTCAATATATTCTTATATCGAGGTCTGTATCAATATATGCATATCTATATTCCTAGGGTTTTTTTAAAGTATGAATTAGTCTTGTTTATACATGTTGTTACAGATATGTTATTATTATAAACCATAATTGTTAACTTCAATAAGTTACATTTATATTGTATTAAGTTACTCTTATAGAGTAAGTAGCGTATGTAATCTTATGCCTTGCGTAAGGGCGCCTGTTCAGTCGAGAGTGGTGCACCCAGCATGAAAGCGACACCTTCAGGCGAGATTTGTTACCAAGGGGAGCACACCCATGGGGTTATATTCACTTTCGGTCGTATGACGTTATTGCCGTTACTTCTCATTGGGAAATAACACTGCTAACATAGATTCATTAATTCCATTACACTTCTACATGGGTTTGTTGTGGGGATATCTCCTTTAGCCAATAATGCTTGTAATAATTTCATTTAATGGCCCAATTCCGAAATGTTTTCAAAACGAATACCAGATTATTGTTACTGAAAACAATTTCGGGGAGCGCTAATTCATTTATCCGACGAGCTCTTTTTCGGCATGTTTTTCTCCCAAAGAAAAATAAATATTTGAGCAGATGAATAAAGCCATTTTATGCCCGCATTCCGTCGAGCTTGGCACGTCTCTCGTCCTCGTCTCGCAAACGGTTAATCCAATGTGAGACGGCGTCGGAAAAAAATCCCGATTCCTCGAAAGATAGGAATAACCCTCGACTCCGGTCCCATATTATTGTATGTAATCATGCGATTAGGATGAGTCTGACGTGTATTTACGACGGATAGGATAGAGAAGAGCACAGATCTCGCTGAATTACCAGCAGTTATCGGAACAGTGGGACTTCCCATCTTTCGTGTTTTCGTTATTAATTCGATTCTATCGATTCTTGCCTATCCACCAGTCGAGGTTATAGATCGTTCTTGTGTTATCTGATTGGGGCTCGCTCCATTTGGCCAAGATATCGTCAGTTCTGGTCTGAAGACCACGAAAAACGATGACAGGCCTTTTGTCAATTTCCATCGTGTTGATAATGCGCCCATGTTTTCGATAGGTGCACAGGGGAAGGATATTTGTCATAGTCAATCTTTTTCTGACATATGTGGTTTTCCTGGAAAGGGGAGACAGGAATTGTTGAACTTTTTAGCAGTTTGTCATACCAAGGTGACAGCAGTAATTACGGGAGAGACACGTCTGACCATATACGGAATCTGAATTTTATCTTTGGTATTTCATGCAGGAAAGAAGTCTTTTGGGGGATGTTTCCATCATTGCTATAACGCGTCTCCGTCTTTGGTTGCTCTGTTGTTACAACTGCCAGGCTAAACAACCGAGACACGCAAGAAGAGTTTTGTATAATAACACAATCAGGAAAATATGTCGACTTTTTTAGTAGACCGGTATCCTGGATCAGTCGACTTACGGATTTTCCTTACTTAATGAACAGATAGTGAAATGTCATATCGGTACACGCGCAAAACAGGACAGTTATTTATTGCGCGAATAAAATCATATGTTACTACGCTGCGAAACAAATTCATTAACGTTTCACACCTAAAGGAATATCAAACTTGATCAAAAGTGTCCAAAAGTACCCGGGCTCGTGAAGTTTAGTGTGAAGCGAGTTAAATAGAACCTCTGCTGACAAACCGTTACAAGCACAGAGCATCCGAGTCTACGCCTTGCTGTGGTATTGATTGAGATGGCGGATGCGACACATGCTGCTCAGGCCGTGCGCGCAACGAAGTGATTGAAGCGCTCATAGAATACTCATACCTTTTTCCCGAGGCGATACGTGTTGCGAACAATGTCTTCATATACAATGCGGCTCAGCGAGGTAGTGTAATTTGATCACAGCGGTATTCTCTTATTCATATTCAGCTCGTCTTTGTCAAGTAAGAAATTGATTTATTTTTTTTTAATTTTGTACCGCATATTATTTTGCAGTGGCACTTTGCATGAGTGGGTTGTACAGATCTCTAATGGATTTTGTGTATCCCAGGAGCTGATTTCATATTTGAAATAAAAAAACTTTGGTTAAAATGAATTCCATAGACTACGTGCTTGCATCATAATTTGTTACGCTTGCATAAATGCGATAAGGGAATTTACGTCGTATTTTCGTCGCGTAGGAGACCTAACATTAAACTCGACGCAAAATACATGGTAGATCAGCCGATAAAAATATAATGGCGTGGGACGGACTTTTCCGAAACGTCACCCACGCATGAGCGACATTATATACGCCCTATTAACGTCCTGCCATTATAATATACATAGGCCGTAACTCGCGTAAACCAGTGAAAGAATGTATGAGAAAAAAATCCCCTGTTAAAAATTGTTTCTTTTATTCAAGGGGCGATAACTCCTTTGTTGCCAGTTCTCGTTTGACACGAGATTTGACGTAGCTTATGAGCTCTTGTGTTGTGGGTTTCGGGAACATATAAGCACAGCTTCTAGACATTATCTCGCGGCATTGGACAATAGACAAAATTTGGGAATGAAAAATGGCGGCTCATAAATCTTCCGACACAAAGACAAATGTCATGCCACCAAGGCTGCTGACACGCAGAGTCATCTCTTCAACCACAGTTGCGTATTTTAGCAATTCTGTTCTAACAAACAGGTCTATTGCACAGCTTGATGTATCAATGTGTGTGAAAAATTGAAAAGGGTTTTGAAGCTTATGGGAAACAATTACCCGCCTGTAAGATACTAAACTTACAACATATTTTATACGGTGAAAAATTATCATTCTAATTACTCGCTATATCATTCAAAACGAAGTTAACTAACTTAATGGATTGGGCGAATCCTAGACTACATCTAGTCTCCGAAACATATCTGACAGAAAATAACCAGTTGTTAGAGTATCTTAATAAAATGTTATAAAAAAGAGCCTCATTTTCTTCATTTTCATGAAGCTGCAGTAATCTAAACTTGCCCACTTTTATAGACTTGCATAGGCTGTATTGGATATATTTGTTGCAGGGTCTGTAGGACAGACTAGGCTAATCCTTATCGACATTATCGTTATAAATCTACAACCCTATTTACTCGAACTGTGGGAAACTCGATATATTCATTTGGTTGCTATAACAAGAGTCGATGGGACGTTATGCCGAAGGGTCGGGTAGGATTCTCCACTTGAGTGAAGCCCATTTCTGGTGTCCCCCTTCTAGATATTGATGAAATATTGCCAAAGCGGCGTAAAATAATACTCATCTACTCCTAGAACACAGTGTTGAGTGGTTTTGATGTATTAAAGATGTGATGAGTGCTTTATATACATACATACTGACAGTAAACACTGTTACAAGTCTTTTGTCTTTTAAGATTTATCAAACATTTTAATTTTCTTTCTTCGTTATACAAACTAAATTTACAGATTATAACACACTGTCGATCAATATTACAATTCAATATTTCAAACATTTATCTTGAAGTATTCACACCCGGATTCTAGCAAATTTAAATTTATGACTATTAATTTTGTTGCGTCTGTTCCCATGACTGTAATGAAAATCATATCCGCTTATGTTTTAATCGGGTTGATAAATCAACTGCAATTGACAAACACAGTGGGTGACTTCTAGTGGCTTACAATGAATCGAAACAGTCTTCCCTGGTGGTAAAAAACAACCAGTCCACAACAAAGCCCACATTTGTTTTTCATTCATTATATTCATATAATTTCCACTCTGTTGCCTTTTGAGCCCAATGGAATTTGTTTCGGCAAAAGATCGAGTCTGGTTACTCTCTAGCGTTGACATTTAATATTTATTCGGAAAAGATGGCAGTTAGCAGTAGCTATGATAAAAGTCTCTGACATATGTCACTCCACTTCAAAATGTTTCATAGATATTCATACTTCATTACTGAGAAAATAAATAGAGAGTAAGTTTCTCTTGTCCTCTTGCAACAGAATTATGAACTAAACTTTAGGATCGTTATACAATCTGGTAAATTCGAATTACTATAGAAAAGATATGAAGTTATACCACGGACTTATATATGGTTATATAGGTCCGTGGTTATACGTAGTACGAGACTGTCAATATGAGCTGATAGATCTTACCAGGACATTAAATGATATATTGAGAGAATGAAGGTAACGAAGTTCGCCGTCTATTTGTATTCCCCGACAAAGAAGGAAGTGACAACAAAATGAAAATGAACAATTTGCTGTAGAACAACTATCTAAATTGCGTTGGCCTCAACACATAATTGAAAACCAGCCAGGATCCGGGACTTTTATATTTTTACCAGTGAATATCAGTGTGATAAGGTAAACAATCCAAATCCAATACAATTTGCTATTCAGTAAATGCTAAAACGTTACGCTCTGATGCCACGAGGATCTAAGCTTTACCTCCTGGTCGAGGGTGACTGGTCGCCCTCCCCCCTGCATTTGTCTGTATTTGACGGGACTATAATGGCACCTAAGAAACAGTATACTCGGGCTGTTCATGTTTAGAGACAACACGAAGGGGTGTTTGTGAATGCCTGTATTATGAAATAATGAAAATTTACGCTAAATTATTGAGATCTCAGCAGGTCTTCTGAAATATTCATGATCAATAGCGTCATCAATATATATTATTTGTTAACTATGATGGATTAATACGATGGCATTGTTTTCAGGACGTAATATGATACGTGTGTTTATTTAAATCTCGAAGTCATGGATGTACAAATGTACGCATGTGATGGAGGTTGAAAGGACATCACGAAATTGAGGTCCGAATATCCTGTTGTACCTGTTGACACTGACGGGTTGTGTGACTTGTTGCATCTTATGTCCACATTACCTGATGTAACGGAGGTCCAAATGGCCTGATGTAACGGAGGTCCAAATGGCCTAATGTAACGGAGATCCAAATGGCCTGATGTAACGGAGGTCCAAATGGCCTGATGTAACGGAGGTCCAAATGGCCTGATGTAACGGAGATCCAAATGGCCTGATGTAACGGAGATCCAAATAGCCTGATGTAACGGAGGTCAAAATGGCCTGATGTAACGGAGGTCAAAAAGGCCTGATGTAACGGAGATCCAAATAGCCTGATGTAACGGAGATCCAAATGGCCTGATGTAACGGAGGTCCAAGTAGTCTGATGTAACGGAGGTCCAAGTGGCCTGATGTAACGGAGGTCCAAATGGCCTGATGTAACGGAGATCCAAATGGCCTGATGTAACGGAGATCCAAATGGCCCTATTTAATGGAGGTCCAAATGGCCTGATGTAACGGAGGTCCAAATTGCCCTTTGTAACGGAGGTCCAAATGGTCCTATGTAACGGAGGTCCAAATTACCTTATGTAACAGATGTTCAAATGACTTGTTGGAGCTGATATCCAAATGACCTGGCGTGACGGAGGTCCAAATTACTTGACGTAACGGAGGTCCAAATGGCCTGATGTAACGGAGGTCTCGTGACCTGTTGTCACTGAGGGCCAATGACCTGTTATGGCTCGTGTCGCTATAGCCTGGTGTAACAGAGGTCCAAATGACTCGTTGGAGCTGAGATCTAAATGACCTGGTGTAACGGAGGTCAAAATATGTTGATGTAACGGAGGTCCAAATGGCCTGTTGTAGCTATTTATTTTAATTTATGTATATAAACTTCATTTATTATGCAAGTATCAATATATATTAATCTCTCTACACAAACAGGTTATCATTTGAAGGGTTCCCTGTGTAAGCAACGCTCAAATCTCCATACACGGTTTTCCGATGCCAGATAACCCCACTAGCGACGTGGGGAGTTCACCAGAACTACTGTTCAGTCGTCTGTTGGCGGTAGCTCCTCAAGATTATCGCTTTTGATGAAACCTCGCGGAAAGCTTGACTAAACCCAGACCCGGGGCGTGTGAGATAACGCGAGAACAGACAGCTTCTTCTGGGAGATCTGTTTCAAAACCGACTGAGGTTAGAGCGCACACACCGGCTCCTCCCAAAGTTCGCCCCGCGCTGTCATCGGTCGCCATCTTGAATTTCGGCCACATCGTCAGTGGTCTCAATTTTCACGGCTTCTGCTTGTCATTCGCGCTTTGCTAGCACGTGCAATGTTGATTAAACGTTGTCTAACATTACCCGAATTCATGTTGGACATGCCTTCGCTTATACAATGTCTTTATTGGTAGAGAAGGTATTTATCATGAGTGAAAGTGTATACCCGAAGCATGTTAGGACTCCCGCCATATTATGGCCAACCTCATTTGCGACCTTTTACATTAGATTACTTTCACTTCCCGGACACGGAATATCAACATTGAATTACGCCCATGGATACAGAAAACGATCCTGAAATATTCCATATTCCTCTTTATTTAAGGATATTCCCTTCCAGCATGTCTGTGACCTGGTCGTCTAATGCGCTGTAATTTGCTGCAAAGTGTTGCGTCCTTGTGCGTTCCAGAAACCTACGATCGTGAGTTCGAATTCACGATTCTCACTGATTTTGTTTCTGGCTTGTTGGCACCATACCCATGGTCGTAGGTTTTACCAAAGCTATACACGTATAGGACATACATCACTTCGGGATTTCCTCCCACATTAAGCTATGAAATAACCGAAATACTTTTTTAATTGCTGGATATGCTAAAAGCGGCGTAAAACCATACTCTCATAAAGAATGCATATACTTGAAAACTGCATTTTACCAAACAATTGCAAAACGTATTGCTGGAATATTGCTAAAAGCGGCGTAAAAACGTACTCTCATAAAGAATGTATATACTTGAAAACTGCATTTTACCAAACATTTGCAAAACTTGAAACAGTACCCGAAACACTGCACACTTTCAGGTCTAAAACACAACTATGATACCTGTATCAAATACATCACCATCGAATAACCGTTTGTTGTTTTTTTCAGTTTTAGACATCATCAAACATGGGTGTATACTTTGCCACCATCTTTTGGGCTGCTGATGATGTTAAACATGGGTGTATACTTTCTTTTGCACGGCAGTGTATATGTATATGGTGCATATGTGTTCAGATAATACAGCGTCTCATCACTGACACGCCTCCATGTCGCGGTAACAGTCTTAACGACTTCGCGAACGTCACATCACTGCTATGGAAACACATGACATATATTATTCCTACTTATAACTAACACGTGTCATGGACGTTTCCGGCTTAATCTCAGCCTTTGCACATGGTCTGGTCAAGCTGACCACCTGTCCCATCCTTCCTTAGTCCACCTCCTCCGTTCCCATCACACGTGCGTAGCACATCGCTATGATACAGCCGTGGCGTCCGCCTGTCACTCGTTACCGGAAGTCGAACTCGTTGTGATTGATAAGCTCGCGCAGGCGCAGATTCCACGATGACTGATCGGATACATTTGGCTTTCAGGTTTACGTTAATTGCCCCGGCGGTATTGGCAACTGAGAAAATATATGTTTTTGTTGTGATTACTACAGATAATGTAAGACTGTAATAAATGCTCAGTCAAATAAGATAATTTATTCTACATATACATCCGCTAAGAACACGGCTAATGTGTTTGTTTGTTGTTTAACGCCGCACTCAGCAATATACCAGCTATATCGCGGCGATCTGTAAATAATCGAGCCTGGACCAGACATACCTGTGATCGATATTGTGAGTAACGATCCACGCCTTCAGGGTAGGGTTAGTCACAATCAACAAATCACTGACTGACCACCCGATCCATTTGGTCGCCTCTTACGACCAGTATAGGTTGCTGGGGACCATTTCTAACCCAGAATTCCCAAGGGTCTCAAACAGCTGAATAAATCTATATAACATGAAATAAAATTTATACATTATCACAATGATAATGAAATATCACGATAAGGAACCTATGAAGAGTGATCATTATTTCGTATATCAAATATGCTGTGCCCTGGACGTGCTAGTAAGGATGATATATTTTTGGTAGAGGGTCTAAAATATAAAAAAATGGAGCACTCTCTGAATTACTTTTGGAAATATAACTTGACAATTGAGATCTGACAGATGTATAGAGAGAACAGCGAAGTTGTATCTGAATTTTCCCATGAAAAGTTGTTTGTTTGTTTGTTGTTTAACGCCAGACAATCCAGTGATTGACACCATAAGCATCGATCCAATTGGCATACGATGACATGCATCAACCAAGTCAGCGAGGGTGACCACCCGATCCCGTTAGTCGCCTCTTACGACATGCATGGGTTGCTACTCTACCGCGGAATTTCACGGGTCAGTTAGTATATGAGTAATATCTTCATGTTTATTAGAAGTAACTGTTTTGTAGATGTCAGTGAACTGTTCATGTAAGAGTTCATTTAGTTTTTCAGAATATATATTATCCGTGTCGTTAGTTTTAACATCAATACTAGTGTTTTAATCTCATGGAACCATGAGCGTTAGGGCTGATCTCTTGATCTGACCTGTACTTCATCAGCTGAATATAACAGTTTACGAGGGCCCACTTGCACAAAGCGATCTTAGCGCTAAGATGATCTTAACTCCCATACTTTAACATAGGCTTACAATAGTCGTAGCGCTAAGATCGCTTTGTGCAAGTGGGCCCAGGAGTACGTTTCGTTCGTAGATAATAGCTATACATAACGTGAAGTACCACGTAATTTGTTTCAAGGATTGATGCAGCTGTTCTAGAAACAGTTTTCGTGTTTTGCTGTAACTCATATATCAAAGCGTTTATCTGAATTTTGTATTCTCCAGCAAACGATGAATTATTCAATGTTTATCTTCGGTTTGTATCGCGTGTTGTTGTTCAGTGAACAGTCTACACATCGGTGGATATTTTTTATATCAAACACCGACGAAAATATATAAAAAAAATAATGAAATATGTGTATTTAAATAGTGAACAGCATCGTCAAAGAGCTATTGGAATCAAATGTTTCCTTACTGCGAGAAACTGACATGTAAGGATACATTGATCCAGTTGACAATCAATAATTATGACTCATATTATCATTCCTAGGCATATATAATATTCATGACGAGTAAAACTTTTATGCATGTATGATCCGATAGTAAGCGTAGCGTTGCCTGGCAACTCAATAACAGAAGATGAGACAGTTGCGCTAAAGTCGAAAACACGTATGGTAATGGTGTTACAGTTTTGCTTGAACACTTGCACGACACGAGTAGAACAGTTTGAAAAAGTGGGATACATTCACAATTTACCTTGCGAGAAGCACGTTGTAGGTTAGTGTGTAACACAGACGCCATTCAGACTCATGCAGGACATTATCGTCAGTTAACCCACACACACACACACACACACACACACACACACACACACACACACACCCGCCCCCCATCCCTTGTCAGGACAAATATCTCACACACACACACACACACACACACACACACACACACACACACACACACATACAATGGAGGTACGTGTCAACAGGGAGCCCCTCCAAAGTCCAACTTCATGAAACAAGGGGCGGTCGGGTAGCGTCACGCCGAAAACCCGGGTTCGATTCCCGACATGGGTACAATGTGTGAAGCCCATTTCTGGTGTCCCCCGCCGTGGTATTGCTGGAATATTGCTAAAAGCGGCGTAAAACCATACTCACTCACTCAAGAAACAAAAAAGGAGATAACCCTTTTCGCGAACACCTGGTGTCATCACTGATTTTCAGTGGTCCAATCTGACTGTTTTCACGGCTATTTTCCCCTTTACACCAAAATCCTTTTTGCAGATAATCTGGACTGGTTATTCTCTTGCACTGACAATGTATATCAACTTCGACACAAGCAGGATGTCGAAGAGGACGGGTTCAGGCTTATGATTGTTGATGAGTTGGAAAGTTAGCCTTAACATCAAAATTTGCTTGACACAGACAGCTTACTATAATGTGGATTGTCCTTTGACTTTGCCACTGACCTTGACGAATGTGTATATGCCCAGTGATGCTAATTGCATTTTCATGACAAAAACTTGGTGGCGACATCATCATATAACACTTGGAAACGTTTCATGTTTTAACAGAAGCCCAATTTCCTTATTACATTGGCGGTTCTACCACAAGGTACTTCTGAAATAAACAATCCGATCTACGCGGTTGTTCTGAAATGAACACGCCTTCGTCGAGCAATTGCTGTAGTCCCTTCAAAGTATCGTCTTACGTCGGTGTCAGGTTTCCTTTTATTGGCTGTAACACATGCTAACAACATTTGATACCCGAACGGCATGGCAGTCGGCACATTCTGACTACGTATGGCCAAACGAAATAGCCATTTGTTTTGGGCAGTATACAAGCGGGACGTTTTACACTACCGTGCAGTTACGGGTCGATTTGAAAGCTTTTGGAGTCTTTATCATTGTACGATTCTATGGAAATTTATTATGATAAAATATTAACATCATTGACATTTTTTATTATCTTAGTTTAATCAGAGTAGATAGAAATCTGGGGTTATCTAAAGTGCACGGGAAACCTTGCTATTTAATGGGATAAATTATTCTTCACAAACTACGTCTATTGATAATCACGTGGGTGCAATTTATTATGGTTTTGATAAAGGGGAATGTGAATATTCTCATGTTTATTTTTGGAAATTTGAGATGTATTTCAATTCTGTCATCAAAACTCACCCCATGCACATCCAAGAACAAATATGTCTACCGCAAGAGTTGAAAAAGAGTTTTTAACCGATTTTAAACTGCTCGCCGGTGTGTCAGTAACCAACCTATTGAGCTAGTGTTTTATAGAATTTAAAGTCGGATGAAAGGAGCGAACTTCAAGTGGACCGAAGTGGGTTCGAACCCGACCCCCGTGTGTGAAGACCGTACTCATCAGCGTAACCTGCGTCAATCGGGCTAACATTGCAGGAAGGGACTGCAAGCGTTATTAATGTCAACGGTTAGGTCAAACAGAAATGCAAATATTGACCACAGGACAAGAGGTGCCATTGAGAGGGTTGTTTGTTTGTAAGCCAATTAGTGCCTGTTGACAAGTTCTCATGCCCATTCAGCGGGAAAGAATGGTCTGTGTCCTGCTGGATATTGTGTGTTCGCATGCGACGTAATTTTACGTTCGCTGTGGGTTTTGACGTACATGACATCCCCGTTATCTCACTCAGCACGTTAATAGCCATATTTGCACATTTCAGTTACGATTTGTACGACATGTAGTTTCTGACATGGCCTATGGATTTCTCACTGTCATGTTTATCTGGAAATATGATACAGTATTACCTGACATTTTAGATATAACTTGTTCATTTGATGGTTAGGATTTCTCCAAATATACATTGTTTATATTTTTATTTCACTTGTTACAATTGAGGTAGTAAGATCATAAGTTATATAAGTATAAAAATATAGATGTGGTACAGTTATTAGTTATAATGGCTGATATATGATTATTGATGATAGAGGCTGATGTTTGAAGATTGGAGTATTATCATGAGTCATAACGATTGGAGTATAACCATAAGTCATAACAGTTGGAGTATAATCATAAGTCTTAACGGTCGGAGTATAATCATGAGTCATAACGGTTGGAGTATAATCAGAAGTCTTAACGGTTGGAGTATAATCATAAGTCATAACGGTTGGAGTATATTCATGAGTCATAACGGATGGAGTATAATCATGACTCATAACGGTTGGAGTATAATCATGACTCATAACGGTTGGAGTATAACCATAAGTCTTAACGGTTGGAGTATAATCATAAGTCTTAACGGTTGGAGTATAATCATGAGTCATAACGGTTGGAGTATAATCAGAAGTCATAACGGTTGGAGTATAATCATGACTCATAACGGTTGGAGTATAATCATGACTCATAACGGTTGGAGTATAACCATAAGTCTTAACGGTTGGAGTATAATCATAAGTCTTAACGGTTGGAGTATAATCATGAGTCATAACGGTTGGAGTATAATCAGAAGTCTTAACGGTTGGAGTATAATCATAAGTCATAACGGTTGGAATATATTCATGAGTCATAACGGTTGGAGTATAATCATGACTCATAACGGTTGGAGTATAATCATGACTCATAACGGTTGGAGTATAATCATAAGTCTTAACGGTTGGAATATAATCATAAGTCTTAACGGTTGGAGTATAATCATGAGTCATAACGGTTGGAGTATAATCAGAAGTCTTAACGGTTGGAGTATAATCATAAGTCATAACGGTTGGAGTATATTCATGAGTCATAACGGTTGGAGTATAATCATGACTCATAACGGTTGGAGTATAATCATAAGTCTTAACGGTTGAAGTATAATCATAAGTCATAACGGTTGGAGTATATTCATGAGTCATAACGGTTGGAGTATATTCATGAGTCATAACGGTTGGAGTATATTCATGAGTCATAACGGTTGAAGTATAATCATAAGTCATAACGGTTGGAGTATAATCATAAGTCATAACGGTTGGAGTATATTCATGAGTCATAACGGTTGAAGTATAATCATAAGTCTTAACGGTTGAAGTATAATCATAAGTCATAACGGTTGGAGTATAATCATAAGTCATAACGGTTGAAGTATAATCATAAGTCTTAACGGTTAGAGAATAATCATGAGTCTGTACGGTTGGAGTATATCATGAATCACAATGGTTGGAGTATAATCATAAGCCATAACGGTTGGAGTATAATCATAAGTCTTAACGGTTGGAGTATAATCACAAGTCTAAATGGTTCGGACTATAATCAGAAGTCATAACGGTTGGAGTATAGTTATAAGTCATAATAGTTTGGAGTATAATAATACATCATAACGGTTGGAGTATATCATGGATCACAATGGTTGGAGTATAATCGTAAGTCTTAACGGTTGGGGTAAATGCTAAGTCCTGACGGTTGGAGTATAATCAAATATTGGTTGGAGTACAATCATGAGTCTTAACGGTTGGAGTATAATCATAAGTCATAATTGCTGGAAAACAATAGAGATAATAGATCATAATCACTATAAGCTACAATGTAGAGTCTAGACTGTGGGTTTACGAATAATGTGGGCCGAATCGTAACATATAGCGCATGATGCAGGTTGCTCTGAATTGAATTCATAAAGATGGTCGCCATGGAGATAGGATCCATCATCATAACAACAGACTAAATATAGGCCAGTAAATAACACAAGTACTCAAAAGAAGTTAAAGATCACACTATTTTACCATATAGTTACTTTGGCCATGACAGATTACTCATATGAAAAAAGGGTGTTCTTTTGACTTCTTTTGTGTAGTATACATCAACGCTGAGTTGTTTGATACTAAATATCCCTAATGAGTGGATTAAGGTGTACTTTCTTTCGGGTACTTTAAAGCTTCCAAGATATGACAAGGTATAAATTCTGTTCGTTAGAGGCATACGTTTTTTCCTGGTATTATTTCAGGTATAATCCATCGTGTCTTATCAGCATGTAACAGAATTTTATGCTTAGATAGTAATGTGTTTTTAAACTAGCCCATCTTTCAAAGTCAACAATGATTTACAACCTGCATCAAAGAGTCACACGTCGCAAACAGGGAGCATTTAACCGCAACTCACACCATACAATACAAGAAAAACACTCATTACACCAACAGTAGCACGCTCAAATTAAATTATTATTTTCCCTGCTCGTTTGGGATTCCACCCATGAGATCTCTATTGTGGCTACGTCAGTCTGGAATTTAAGGAAAGGAAGTGATTTATTAATTATAGCAAAAATATACCCTTCGCATCAGGGCTCCTGTATACATGGGGTTTTTAATGTGTTGGACTTGTATAAATCCAGGAGCATTCTCCGCGACGTCGCTCAAGCGAGGTTTGACGATGTGGCTCAATACATTCGGCGAATATGCGGGAGATATAATTATTAAAAACATTTCTCCACATGAAACTTTGATAAGATAAAGTCCTTGTTAAGAGATCTTCCTGTCGGGGATTCTGTGTCCAAGACAATCATGATTGTTATTCTGATTTATAGAAGAGTTGTGAATAACAATGACAGACATATTGTCAATATCATTACGATTGTTGCTAGGCCCTAACAAATTGAATACATTGCTTTCTCGGCTTCATACTTTTAAATTTAATTGTTAAAAGTAATAATGATTTTAATATTTAAATGATTAGCTCACGAAATAAACCCTCGGGCAAAAGAATGTATACACCTACGTTTGGTGGGGGCTCGGTGATTTTACATCCGTCGTAGCTCAATTGCGTGGGTAGATGCTCGTAATATCAACCATTGGTTTGCCTAGTCCAGACTCGATTATTTACAAACCGCCGTCATATTGATGGTACATTGATGAGTGCGGCGTTTAACAACAAACAAAAAGGTACATACCCTTAACGTAATGAATATTATTAATTTACATTCAATACTTGTGAAAGAATCTTAAAAGTAAATATTTCGCAGACTAAAATGTTTTATATAGAATATAAACCACAGGTACAAAGAACATATTTTCTGAAAGAAAAGTCATAGGAAATAAAAAGTTCTCATTGATGTAATCGATTACGGGACAAAGATCGTAAGGTGACGATGTTGAATGTATGGAAGCCAACGTTTCATTAAGAGATACGCCAGTTGCCCCGTCTCGAACCCCATAAACATGTGCAGAGTTGACGCGAGAAATCGGGGAACAACATATGTGCCCCCGAGAGAAGGCAACGCGAAATACAGACACGTTACTTAGATGCTCATCCGGGGATTCGGTCTTTGTAACCGAAATCTCACCACTTCTCGGAGTCGCTTCCTGTCGATAAACTGGACTACACATCTGTGAAATTACCATTTTTCACAACATAACACTCTCCTTCACGTAAGTACCAGGTTAGATTTGTGTCTGATTAAGATTTGCTTAATTCGTTGGGAGTTTAAGTTGATAGATTAACTGGCATCGCGATGGCCGTCCTTTGATAGCGTCTGGCCCTGGTGTGGCTGTAAAGGGGTATGGCTGGCACGATGATGTGGCTATTGCTGTTGGTGTGCTTTCATAATTTGTCCCCATTCATTGTTTGTTGTAATGTTGGTGAACTTTGGGTGTGTAGAGGAGGAATGCTTGTTGTATAAAGTTTTGAGAAAGTTTAGTTGCGACCTTGACATTGCTTCTCGCCTTGACGCCAGGATCTAAGCCAGATGGGCCTTGTCATTGCCCACACCACGAGGAGAGTGCTGTTATTCATCCTTCCCGCTTTCTCACTCTGTCATTCCTTGGAAGAATTCGGTAGCTTTTTCGTACATTTTTTTGTCCATCTACTTTGCAACGATTAATAAACAGCGTACCACAGGAAGGATATATGTCAATCCTTTGGAGCAAAAAGCAGCAGAGAGGTTCACATATGTCCGCCATATTCTCCAAGAAAATCCGCTAAGAAATATCCGAGCAGATATATATTTAGGTTATGTTTACGGCGTCGGTCTAGACAATAACAGACCGTTTGAATATGTTGTTTTGCTTCTGTTAGGCGTGTATGAAATCAGATCGTTCCTCTCTCCTTGAAAGTGTTGGACTTGGGTGAAATTGGCTTTGATTTCTATTTCTAACAGTTATTAATAAGATGAAAGTAGCAGATGTATGTAGACAACACGGAAGGACGACACGGAACATATGTTTACAATTATGAATGTGTAATGAAATGGTGTAAATGCATTGTGTATTTTAAAGGATATTATGGAAAGAAAACTTTGGAAATGCATCTTATCAGTCATAAGATTTAGACTCTATTTTGTAAATTTGTTATGAATGCCACTTCTGCATCAACCATGACTAAGTAAGCGGTGTCGTAGCCAGAGACATCACCGCAACATCCGGGCGGCCTGCAGTGTTGCAGAAGGGCAGGATCTCAAACAAACGAGTGATTAGTGGAATTTAGCTGTCGAGGTACGATGACACACTAAGACAGCCAGGTTACAACTGAGAGTTAATCTGGTTAGTGAAATATAGAAATATCGTCCATATTCAGTATTCATATCATGATTATTCGATCCAATTTTGACAAACGAGGCCGAAAACCGAGAACGTTTTCTGCCAGGAATACATTGAAGTGTTCAACTGTGGTAGTTGGAGTCATGGAGTCTTGCCCAAAGGGATGGATTAAGTGACGCCTTATGCTGTATGTGTAAAGGGAAGCCCATATACACTATTACGACTGTCACGTGTGGGCTAATGAATACATTCATGAATTAATGAATTCCGACCACATCAATGTCTTCATGAAACACGATCCGATAGTGATGACACCAGGTGTTCGCGAAAAAGGTACCATTTCCTGCCCCATCTGTGGCACCTATCTCAAACACATGCAAAGGCAAGGCAATTGTTCGCCTAAAAAAACACGGGAACATACGGTACAAGTCAAAATAGGAATTTCACCGAACATCAGTTTAGTCACTGATGCGTCAAATTTGGAAATGTCATCCACAAATGTTCCGTGAAACATTTTGAAAGCTTAACTTGTGCCTTTAATGATGTAACATGTGTTTATCCGAACACAAATCAAAACGCGTTCCTTGTTTCATAATATATATGACATATGTGTTTATTTGTCTATACACATGTATGTCTTAACATACGTCTATGGTTTAAACACTATTCTAAACATGTTTACGTTCTCAACACATTTCTAAACAATTTACGCAAACGTGTTAAGGCTAAAAAACGTACATGATGGGATTGTTGTGGGTATGCCGGGAGGGCCATTTCATGTTTAGATTCTAACATGTTTAGATGAAACAGTCAATCTAGGATTGAAACATAATTCTAAACACGTTTACATGTAAACATGTCTAGCAAGCGCTTACTACCCAAACACATTTTACAGCGAAAATGTAGAGAAAATACCCAAAGCCACGATTCGATAATCCATAAAATATTCTAATTTCACCATGGTTCGCTTGTATTATACTCTGTTACCCCTGAAGCTGGGGCTTTTAAAACAGTTTTATTAATATTTTATCAGTGATTAATATTATGTTAATAATGTTACCTGCACTATTTAATTATGGTGGTATTTGCTTTGTTAGTAATGATATTATTCATAACACCTAACAGTTCATGTATATATCTGATTAGAATGCAACATATTTAACGATTTTGACCCAAAATATATAGTATGTCACTTTGATCTTTGGTTCCGCTCGGTCTATTAACACTGAAATGTGAATGGTATCTTTCAATTGTATAATATTTTAATATAACTGTTATTAATGGGGGTTCGTCAGGACATTTCCCTTTTTAGTATTTTTACGAAATAATTAACAAAGGAATAATTAATTTAACATTATACACGGACATAACTGCGTTCTACGTCAATGACTCTGACTACAATATTGGATTTGCAGTCATAAAAATATCTAATCTGCACATTTTGTCATTTTTTCACAGAGATATGTTAATAAGGTAGTTATATTTCATTAATAGGAAGAATGGTTTCACATGAAGCTGTATATGATACGTTTCTGGGTTTAAGCGGTATTTTTATAGAAGCTCTTGATATAAAGAACATGTCTCTCATAATTGATATCTTTTTTATGATAGAGACAGCTGGATAAAGTCGATAATGAAGTTTGGTCTCACGTACTTATAACTCGGCCGTCTAATTTCAACAATCATAGTTTCTGCATGAGGGCGACTCATAACCATACGTGGCATCACCCGTTTAACTGAATGCCGATCTCAGCGTTAGAATACTAGCTGTTGTGTTTTACGCTTAGGTTCGCCTATTAAACCGAAGACGACAGCACGACGTTTCGATGACATTTTACAGATAGCATCGTCTGGCCAAAAGCACCTTGTAATCGAGTTCATTCATTTTTTAATACTATTTTGTTCGATGAATGCAATCCACGTTTAAGTCTCAGAGTTTCACATTTTCTTAGGAGTTAAGAGGACGGTTGTGAATTGATAAACTTAAATATGTAATCATATTTGAAATGTACGGATGTAATTGATATTGCAGTACAAATACAGTTAGATGTGGATGTGCAAAGATGTGGATGTGCACCATATGAATATTGAAATACATTTAATTAAAAAGTATGATTTAAAGCACACATCACCGAACTTCGCCAAAGAATTTCTAGAAATTTTCTAAACTAAACGCAAAATGTTGCTTATGCTAAACTGACATATGTAAGCGATGCAATTTAGATTGTGAAAAAATCTATTGAGATACGCCGCCCCGCCAGTCTATCCTTCCTCCCTCCCCCTTTTTCATTCATACCCATTTCTCGCCATCTGTATTCCTCAGAAATATATTGAGAATTGGCACGGATATACAGACCATTATTCTATTTCGACATCCGAAGACCGCTTTCCAACAACGCTGTAAGGAGCTGTACCCGCCCAATACACTTGTACCTGACATTATACGCTCGCCAGGGTAATTCCCCTATGCCACCCACAGTCGCGCTCAAGCTCTCAGCAGGGTATTGCCACCGCGACTCCCAATCTCACACTCAGGTGCAAATTATTTGAACATGCTTATCCGCTCGTGTCAAGCTCAGTATATTGAACAAATTTCTACAAATATGCGTAAAACAGCTGCTACGTTTCAGAGATGATCGGACGTGCTTCATGAGACAACGTAGTAGAGTTGCTCTGTCATAGGAGAAATATGGTCGGCCTAGCTTCACATGTCGATTTGTTGGACGATCATGATAGTTTAGACCAGTTCGTTAATAGCATCCTCCCATCTTCAGGTAAGACTTTTTATACAAAGGATTTTAATATGAATCTTGATTGTCACGTCCTTGGTTGGTCATATAAACGTACGTGACATTAAGGCGGCATTGGTGCTGTGGAGTCGATAGGCTCTGGGGCTTAGGACCAATTGTTTTTAGTTATTGATGTTAATCGTGAGTTTAGCTTTGCTTTTGTGATCGCGGTTGTTTATGTTGGTTTGTTGATGAGTGGGTCGTCGTTTTATTCTCATGAGCAGCTTTTTTTACACCTTTTCACACAAATCGCTAAGCGCCCTTAGGCGGGATTATAGCGGATGTCCTGTCTGGGCCTCTTTGTTAAATTTCAAAAATAGGATGTTTATAACTATTTATAACTAGTAGTAGTAGTAGTAGTAGTAGTAGTAGTAGCGGCAGTAGTAGTAATAGCGGCAGTAGTAGTAGTAGTAGTGGTGGTAGTAGTAGTAGTAGTAGTAGTAGTAGTAGTAGTAGTAGTAGTAGTAGATGTAGACTAACATCAAGTCTCTAAAATGAACATATCTTACAGAAAATATAGTTGTTAAATTATCTTTATGAAATGTAATAAAACGGAGCCCAGAGACTCTCTTGATTTTCCTGATACTGCATTAATCTAGACTTGCCCACTATTATAGACTTGCATGGCTGTTTTGGATATATTTGTTTAAGTGTTTGTATGACAGGCAGCAGTAGTAGTAGTAGTAGTAGTAGTAGTAGTAGTAGTAGTAGTAGTAGTAGTAGTAGAAGGAGGAGGGGGAGGAGCATGAACGTTTTAGAGTTAATGTATAATGTATTTGATATCAGATTTGAAGTAATAAGTAACATGTGTTTCACTTGTACTTCATCCAGAACCAATATGCATTTACAGATTGTTGTAGTTGAGAATATTTACATTTTAGATTAAATACGGCCACATAATATGTCACTCGGATTTCGGTACCGATGTTTGATTCTTTGTACACATGTGCTAATGTAAATATCAAGCTATAGACGTATATGCATATTCAGAGACGTATTAAAATAGCATAGTATAGTAAGGTAAAAAACGTGTACAGAGCGAGTAATTTGAGATGAAATCAAAAACAGAAATGACAAACCTCGTTATAGGAACGCGTTATAGTAGATATATTTCATAGTCACACTGGATATATCAACATATCAAACGAACATATTAAATATCATTTTAAAAAAATCATTATTGGTAATTGTTGCTTTCACTGCAGCTACCGCACAAGTTATCCTTCAGTAAAAAATCACTAACTGATTGTATCCTTGAAATATACATATCGTCCTTGAAAGACAACAGGATATTGGCGGCATACCACAAGCGTATTTACATGCTTATTATTTGTCATTGTTAATTACATTGATCTTGAAAACTTGTTCATTTCACCGTTAAGTATATATTGATTGATGTAACATTTGGCACTATTTAGAGAGTGTGGCGTTTAAACAAGCAACTTAGAAAATCGGGAGTTGAAATCGATAATGATTGGCTGAAATAGACTGGAGGAGTTGTTGGGTCGGCCAGATCAGTCGTTGATTATTTATGACAATGTATTTTTAATGGAAACTGAAAAATCAAGTTGTATTATCGAAGCTCGCTAGTAGTGATAATTATTAATTTATAGCACTGTGATACTTCCACAGAGACACATGTATTTAACGCCGTTTGCATTAACATTGTGCGGGTATTCTGATTTCAAATATTAGTAGGAGTTTTAGGGCTTGGACGTGCACGACGTGCATACTCGTGTCTAGAGCCAGCTTGTTGATACAATGCCCGATAAGATACGTGATTACCCCAAACGGAACGGTCATGTTTTACACGTGTGTTGTCTATGGAACAATTGTGTTCTATGTGTTAGTACAATATTTCATCCGCTCGACATGTAATTATATATGCTTTCAACTGTACTCAAAGTGGAATTTACCCGTGAAGATCCGGGTTAGATAAGAAAAGGTCCTCAGCAACCCATGCTTGCCGAAAAGGCGACTATGCTTGTCGTAAGAGGCGACTAACGGGATCGGGTGGTCAGGCTCGCTGGCTTGGTTGATGAATGTCATCGTATCCCAATTGCGTGGATCGATGCTCATGATGTCAATCACTGGATTGTCTGGTCCAGGCTCGATTATTTACAGACCGCCGCCAAATAGCTGAACTATTGCTGAGTGGGGAGTTAAACAAAACAAAAAAGTTGAATTTTAAGGATAAATGTCTGAATTACTGTCATATTTACTATTAAGATCAGGGAATAAGCATTTATTTGTCATAGTCTGAAACATATTATCTTAATAATTTGTTTTTCACTAATACCTAAAGTCAGCAATTTTATTTTGAATGTACTAATGTCCATATTTCGCAAATGTTATCTAACGAGAAATTGAATCAAAACATAACATAGCTGTATAATTATACCTATTATCACGTGACATTACTTTAGTTAGTGCTCAAATGACAGCATAATTTTGTTCTTGTTTACACACAACCTTCAAACGAAAACAGCGATGTTGATTGCAGCTATTCATGTACATAGCATGCAATATACAACTGTGGGTTGGCCTGTCTGCGCTGGCTCGCCTGACCCGGTGAGATAGGCCTGTCACTCACTGAAGTAAACCCTGAAATTGACACCACTGTCAGGGATGATTACAAGCTTTAAATAAATCCGGTATGCATGGACGTATATACAGCATAGCAATAGGCGTTTTGCATATAGGTACATATAGATATATCGGCTCCATTGGTATGTTGACTCACGCATGAACAGGTACTTCATTGTAAAGTGTTTTAATATAAAATGATTGCTAGAATTGTTGGCAATTATCATAATCTGGTCATATAACGGAATGATTTGTACTTCGAATGTTTGGAAATTGTATTAAAATTACCCGATAGGGTAAAATTATTTTTTTTCATCTCGCTTTGAACTGTTTCTTTTATTTGCACCCCGTCACCTACACACCTGAGGTTTTAATGCGAACTTATTATAGGAATTGTGTTTCTGTGATACCCGTTCTGAAAAAAACACGATTCAAACCAAAACACCCGTTCTAAAAAAACATGATTCAAACCAGTGAACACTATCTTTAATAATGATGAACATTAATTAAACTTAATATGTGTAAAAAATACCATGACTATTATTGCCCCAAAACCGTCTCAATTGCGAACGTGTAAAAAAATTAAATCACATTTTAATGACACACACGCATTTTAAACCACAATATAATAACGTAAACATTAGCGGGAAAGTGAATTGAACTGGACGCTGATGGTTACGTGAGAGATTGATGGTCTATACGGAACGTCTATCTCTCAATAACGGGGGCATTCTTTCCGCACAGTCCAAAAATATTGACCGACCGAGCCCGAACAATAGCGAACGGTAATGGGGGCGGGAATTCAGAACCAGGGGCCTTCGCTAATGCACTAACATTTACAAAGCTACATGTAGAGCAAAGTGTCTCACAAAGCCAGTACACTGAACACGGGTGAACTTCGCCACCCGTTTATGTACCCGGTCGTCGGGAATGGCAAAAGAAGGCGAGTTTCCTCTGTGTAAAGTGGGCGTGGTCTCTGGCTTCGCGTTCGGCCGATATTGACCTTGGGGTACGGGGAGGTGTGAGCCCCATCCGAGACTTGTCCCGACTCCCAGGGGCCCATATGTCGCCCCGTGGAAAAAAATTGCAGTAATCATTATAAAAGAAGTGCCAATTATGCCGGGATCGTAAAAATGAAATTTGATATCTTGTCATCGTTAGGTTGTAATTATGATTTCTATGTCCGCGATCATGTTATTTTTCTTCCTGTTTGGAAGGGGTGGTTAAATGTCGTTTTAATACGAATAGTGCCCAGTTGGTACTGCAAGACTATTGTTGACGTTTCATGACAGGTTTTTAAATAATTCGATAAGGTATGGTTTCAACAGACAGTTATATCTTCATTTGGTCATATGTCACCCTTTTTAAGATGTATTAAAAAAAAAAACGAAACGAAAATTAGGAAATGGTGCTAGTGAAATTTATGTCGACCATTTAGCATTATCCAGTAATGTCGAGTAGATTCTCTTGTGCACAATCAATAAATATTTGTTTTGTGTACCTCGAATGTGAGGACATGTTTGATTTCCCCGCCCCATGTGGTCCGTCCTAAGTAGTGAAAGGAAAAGCAAATCTAAGCCTCCTGTATTCTTCGTGTTCTCTTTGTGTTTACTCTGGGAGCACATAATGTTTACTTGTCGTAAGTTGATTAAGAAATAAATATAGGTCGTTATTGAGTGTTAGTACACAACGGCGGGTGACAATGGCGAAGGTAAATATCTATGGACTGAGATGTTGACAGTAGTTTGCGTTTGGATTAATTTGGTGTCCCTGCCTCACGAGTCGTCTGCGTACGGCTCGCACTCTGTATGAACATCCATTTTCCCGCCATATAATCAAACTTACCACGATCTAATATGGCTCCACATTTCTGATTAGGCGTGATTAGTATATGCTGGTGGTCCAACTCCGTAAGTGTCAACAATCCTAAATGTTATTCACCCGATCGCTCATCCGATATTCCGTATATGTAAAGCGTCGTCTGCTTTTCCCGCCACGGGTTTTCCGAGCAGACGCACAGATACCGGGGTGGAAAATGATAGAGAAAAGAGCAACGGTTGACTTTAGAGCGTCCAGAATGGATAAAGAGTAGAGGTAGGGTCCTGCAGAGAAAGCTGATCGAGTTGTCAGATTCTTTTTGTCGTTTAAATGTCACGGTTGTGCGGTGGTGAGGGATGTTTTTAGGGAAATTCTTCATGGTCTTTGGCCGTCGCTCATAGGGCCTGAAATCGGGGCGTTGTGGAAGGGGAATGTGGCATGGGAATAAGTCAAACCCTGCCCGGCTCGAGACACGAAATATGATCCCCCAGCCTTGGGGGAGAGGCAATTCTTGATGAATCCACCAGACAGTACGATCCCTGCGGGGCTCCTATTTAGATTTGTCCGTCGCTGTGAAAGGGTCCCGTCCTCTTGTCTTCCCAACCTGTCTCCTTAGTTGTCAAGGGACCCCCTACCGAAAACGTCCGTACAAACTCATTTTATCGTCAGTTAATCTGCAACGCATGTTAATGTATAAATATTGATGTTCCCTGTTGTTCACAGTTTATTTATTTCTCACATTTGCGAACAGTGTCAGTAATATTGCCTCTGCATTTACAGGCTGGGAACCAATTCGTTACGCATTTTAGCCAATCTTGCCCCGGTTTCTATGGAACCAATTTAGAGCATTGTTTATTTTTCTTTAAGCTATTCTCCTTGCGAAATCCTCTCTTTACACCAAGTATCATGGAGTCATATCGCGTTTAATATCTCTCCGCGTCAGTGCTCGACGGGTATCATAGCCCAGCGATTCTCACCAGTCATTCTTTATAAAATTCCTTTCAAAATATAATCAGGTCTTTCACCAGGTAGGTTGGGGAAGACTTGAGACATTGTGCAGTTAGCTGTAGTGAATGAAGCATGCGCGTCGTAGTCTAGGGTTCATTTCACGGTGCTGAACGTCATTAGGGACACAAACACCTTCAGTCACCAGACGATTGTCGCTAGAATGTCGGGGACAATTAGCTGGGCTGTTTACGGAGTTATATAGCTGCCTAGTCTTCCCCTCTGTCATTACGAATCGTAAGTAGTGCTTCTCCACCCCGACCGATAGTTGAAACACAATCGCCCTGCCCGAGTGTTTCTCAGCTGGCGAAACTCGTCCACGCCTCTTGATGGGTCGGGTTTCATGATTGACATTGTTGCTATGGCGATGGATTTTCACAGGCATTGTGTGAATAACGATATATCCATGGGGTCGCGCGCCAGAGCCAATCAGCGGCCAGCAGAGGGCCACGGTGCCATGTCACAGTGAAACGCAATAGCTCAGTTAGAAGTAACTCAATCTACCTTTCTTGTTTTTCCAGTGTTCCAAAACGGATCTGCAGTGAGACCGTTTCCGAACGTTCCGGCTGCAATGCTCCATGAACATCAAGCCCCGACAAATGTAGGATCACCATCGGCCGGGGGCCCAACCATGTTGCCATCCTTCGGATTTACACAGGAGCAAGTTGCGTGTGTGTGTGAAGTTTTACAACAAGGCGGAAATATAGACCGACTCGCTCGGTTCTTATGGTCGCTACCGGCCTGTGAGCATCTTCATAAGAATGAAAGTGTTCTTAAAGCAAAAGCAGTGGTTGCCTTTCACCGTGGAAATTTCAAAGAACTGTACAAAATCCTAGAAAACAACCAATTCTCTACCCACAACCACCCCAAGCTTCAAGCCTTGTGGTTAAAAGCCCATTACATTGAAGCGGAGAAACTTCGAGGGCGGCCGTTGGGTGCCGTGGGAAAATACCGAGTCAGGAGGAAGTTTCCCCTTCCCAGGACGATCTGGGACGGAGAGGAGACGAGTTACTGCTTCAAAGAAAAGTCCAGGACGGTACTGAGGGAATGGTACGGACACAACCCCTACCCTTCCCCCCGAGAAAAGAGGGAGTTAGCCGAGGCGACGGGCCTCACCACAACACAAGTGAGCAACTGGTTTAAAAACCGGCGACAACGGGACCGAGCTGCAGAGGCAAAAGACAGGTAATATCCCCCTTTGAGATTAAATTTGACGAAAATCAGTCCATTCTATGTATAGGTTCTGCCTTTTGAAATGTGTCCGACATCTTGATTGTTTACAAATCGCTAACTTCCGCCATGAGACCCCCAATTTCCGTGATTGCATTATTTAGCAGGGAACATGGCTAACTATTGTTATATGTGGATCGGTGTGTATATACCATGGTATATGAGAAGAGCAGTTCTATTTATGAGTGTAACCGGTAGTAGATAACGGTAATTGTGCCCTATGAAATAATTGTGTTTACTCAGTAATTTTCAGCTCACACGGATTTCAATGTTGTTTGGTTGGGTTTTTTATCTATATTGTTGATGCGTGCAACAGCTGCTGAATTATTAAAATACTGAAAATACTAAGTATACTCCGAAAAAATTAAACTGAATTTAAAATTAATAGCTTTACTGATAAGTACAAGTGATCAAATATTTGTAGCTCTTCCTTCGTGATTGATACCTCGGGAAGGAAATTCAGTTTTGAAACAACTAAATTTGGTTATAAATTTTATATGCTTTATCAACTGAAAGAATATGTCAAGCTGTTGAAATTCAGAGAAATTTTGTTCCTTTGTGGCTTTTAAACAGGCAATTATTAGAAGAATGTGACGGGTAATAACGGAGACGAATAACAAACATTTGACATCATTAACGGATTGTAATAACTTAACCACGTCAGTTTTAACTAAAAAGCAGAAAATTTTCTCTAATTACCACGGTCTTGTCGAAGCCATTATGTGAAAAATTCAGCACCAAACCTAATTCTCAAGCTGGCAATCCCAATAAGCTCAAGTTACCAGATTTCGTGCCATCCCCCTTGAATTATTTCGATTTTGTCTGATGGCGGACCAAGGTTTTTTGTGTCGACAATCTTTCAAAGACATAATTCTCAGCACGAATTCAGATGTCCAGGGCGTTATGGTAGAATGTTTTAGGAGTAAAAGCTTTAAAAAATCGGAAATTGTGCAGGCAGTTGAGTCAATAGTCACACTGAACCCATAGTAAATGGAAACGATGTCTCCTTCCCAGGATCCCCAAACATACAGAATGAATTAAATAATTAAACGAATAGCCTACTAAAATAAAATAAATATGCGAATCGATATTTCTACAGCGAAAATCAATGAATTTGCAGCCAGGTTATGTCTTGTTTTGAAATTTGATACCCTAAACTCACAATCTTAGAAAAGATTGAATAGAACTGCACAATCAAATATCAAACGAATTTGATCTTGGTATAATCTAAAATAATAATATTTTGTTATATGCACAATTTAATATATTTGCTGAAGGGTGTTTGTACAATATAAGTCACCAAATGATTCTAAGTAATTATTTATTTCTTACAGCCCGTGACAAAAACATGTTTACCCGTAAACACTCTGCCGTAATTTACACAATGTGCCAGGAATGTGATAACTCGAGAAGGTCTATGACTTTAGACGCCCCACAACAAGCATAAAGATGACAAATCATTGAGTTAATTATTTTGAGCTGTCATTTTAACCACGTGGCCCTACGTAACGTTGTAGTTAACGCGTAAACACAAAGCTCTTCTCGCCACTAATTGCCTCCTGAAAGTCTATGATGCAATATTACGTTGAAAAGATAAGATGCTTGTTTTGGTTGGTTTGCTGTTTAAATTAGCTCAAACCTGTAATCAATTAAAGAGCGTGAAACTATTTTTGATTTTATTTACCCCCGGAAGATAAGGAACAGATTTACCCAGGAAGTGGTAGGGAAGTCAAAGTGGAGATTTCTTATTATCATTAAGATACGAGGAATCTGTGTCTCTCTTGTAAGTCATTACTGAGTATTGTCACAAAACTAAATGCATCAGAATATTTTTATTTCGGCAATTTATTAGTCACATTTGTATGTGTGCTTTCAAATCAACTATTTTCAATTTTGCTGTACATATATTTACAACATAGACAATACTGGAAATATCATATATGTACTTAAACGTATTGTATATGAACATACATCTAACGGTTGTTATTGGATATTTCCACGGTAAAGACGAGATGCTGGATGTGCTGATGAAATGTTTTTTACCGTTAATATTGCAAATATTCTGGAAAAGTTGTTCTTTTTATATGTTTCAAAGCAGAATTATGACTGGCTCAGTATTTAAAGTACTTTAAAAAGTATTTGATTTGAGGTAATTTGATATGGCTATTGCAAGTCCTTGCAAAGAAGGTGGATGTCTGACCATGCCAGTACTGTTGCTGTTGAGAGAATTTCTGTACTAAAGGCCACGTTGAGCGTAGGGTTTAAGGTCAAATATTTTTGGAAGATTAATCACTTCTGTCAGATCTGAGATTAAGTTTGGAAACAGTGATACCACTTTCTTTTAAACCCAGTAAAAGTAATTATTTACAAGCAGTAAGTTTTTCAATAGGCCACAATAATAATAATAATAATAATAATAATAATAATAATATATGAACTATCATTAAGGCGTAAATAAGCTGTAAACGCAAACAGTATGGTTAATTTGTATTACTTCATGTATATATGCTATACTTGAGTTCATACGTGATTTTTAGTTGAAAATGTTTTAGTTTTACTTTGAAAAATTATTCATTTTGTTCACTGTCGTGTCTGCAATGCAGCCCTGACAGTTTCCTGTCTTCTATCAGCAGAGATGGTGTTCTACAGCCAGGTCAAGACCCCGGCTCGCCTTCGGATGATATCAAAGAGGAAAGAAACTCAGACTCAGTAAATGGACAGACTAAACTAGACGATGCCTCTCCTCCCCACCATACCTCCCCTTCAATCTACACAGATTTGCAAAAAGCTTCAGCCCTACCAGGAGGAGCGCTGCTTCAAAACATGCTACCCCACAACCCAGGGGTGGGCCAAGGGGTGGCGGGAGTGGTTGGTATGAATAACGGGTCGGCGAACGATGTTGGGCAAATGTTAACGGACTATCAAGCGTTATGAAAGAGTGATTGAAACTGACTGATTTTCATCTCAATTGGTGCTCTGGAAAAATGTCCCAAAGAAAAAACCAAGGCTGTGTTCCATTCTGTCGTCTGCCTGATCTGATTTAATCGCCACGGCTGCTGGTACGCCACTTCGCTTCTCTCCCTCGCTCCCTGTCGTCTGCTCGACTCGAGTCGGGTTGAAATGTTTTGATTTCGTCCTGGGAGTCGATCCGGGAGGCACGGAGACGTTTTCTTGAAGCGATTGATAACGTTTAGAGATAACGTGATTAAAATTCTACCAATGCCATAATTCCATGTTCGTTTGAGGAGAACTGAGCCTGCTTTTGTAAGCAAGGTAGTGTCAAGAATCTAGATTTGTGCCTCAAAACGAACAGAGAACATACCCTTTACACACATTTTGTGTCGAAAGAAATAACTTGTACTCAAAAGAAGATATCTGACAACATGTGTACATGGATTTTGTTCAATTGTGGTTGGAAAGGGAACTAAGGCTGTGTGTCTCGTTCGCAGCACAGCGAGTACAGACAACAACAGCGTAGCTTAGTAAATGTATGTACAGTGCTTGTTGAGGATACAGGTGAATGTCTAACAGTATTTGGACCATAACCACGAACTATAGAACTATGAGAAACTAGAGAGACTGGTAAGGAATCCATTGCATTCTCCACAGTTCAAAAGCATGGTCAGTGCTAAAACAGTGCAAACAGACAATCTTAGACTAGGTGGCATCCACCATTTATGTGTTCTCAGACCATCAACTGGTTCGAATGTTCTAGAATGAATTTAATTTATCGTATCGTCCAAATTACCCTCTTGTACTAATTAGATCACTTGTAATGGAATGACCCTCAACAACACCCAGGGAACCGAACTTTGTTTCCCCGTCTGATTTACGTGACTATGTTATTTGTCCATAGAGAAGAGAGACAGTGTTTTGACCAATTTTTGAGATTATGTCATTTTTTTGTCCAACACCACTCTGTCAACTCCGATTGTTGCAGTTGGAGAATCATATCACTACAACCATACGTTGCATATACCGTTCCATAACGTCCAAAGATTTTCATTGAAAATGCCATAAATATAGATTGAATTTACCTGCTGTTTTCGTTTTGTTTCTTTGTTGTTTGTGTTCATACAACAAAACCGTATGTTGTTTTAATTACTGCGTTTTCGTTAAGATGTTTAACATCTTCCACAATAGAAAGAATAGTCCCTTTAATATGTGTCAGCAATTGGAAGTTGTGATCGTTGTGGTTTTTTATCCTTCATGATTATCTACCAATAAAATATTTAAAAATTAATACAAACTCACAAAGATTCCAGTTCACAGATAATCTGTGGAAAGATTGTATCAAAGCATCTGGTGTAGCGATATGCATCACACATATTTTCAATGAACACTCGTTATGATATTGTAATTGCATGATCAACACAAATGCATACAGTGAAAGTTAGTGTGCATTTGGTTGGATATGAGCTGGAATGTATGTAACATTGCAACACAAAGTCGATATAGCTCGGTCAGGTGAAATACGTGCTTCACTCATAGACTACTGCCTTGGGATCAAAGAAAGTCCAGACTGAAATTGAGTACACTGTACAAAAAATGGACACGACCTGTCAAAACAACACGAAACACAAAAAGGGAAATATTTTCAAGGCCATCACGCCAAATTGAAAACAAATCGGAGCCTAATCTTTCAACCTTGTCAACTTACCAAGTCCAGCATTGAATTCCAAGATAGACGATATTAATCACAATCGTATTTTTATTATAAAAATCGTCAGATGAATAATGGAGGACAGTCCATTAGTAAATTTAAGTTCATGACATTTGCCTTCAAAATGCTTAATTCATTCTTTCCACGTTCATCAATATAATATAAGCAGTGATATTATTTTTTTATAATTTCAAAAACAGCTTGTCTGTATACATGTACTCAGGACTCAGGTTCGCATGCAGACAATGAGGTAAAATATGATGGTTTTCTATTTCATATGATCAATAGATGCATGATATTTAATATGAACTTTAAAACTAAGTCCAAAGATCCTGCAGATTTGTAGTGATTGGATAGTTACGTATAGATTTTAGATTATTATCAACAAGCGAGTGTATACTTTCACGTTTCAAACATTAACAAGATGATCAATATGTCGAATAATTTAATAATGACATACGTAATATATTCATACCTCCGTCTGTATGGTCATAATTGGTATTTATAATATATGTACATGCATACCCAACACCTAGAGATCCACATGTTTATCATTCAGTGGTAGTTTCAGTTCGACAATTATATCAAACATGTTGATGTTCTAACAACAATAACTAACATAGTTTTCCATGCAATCGACCTCCTGATATCAATAATATTCAACATGTTAAACTTATGCGTTACAATAACATGATAGTCTCAGTTGAGTACTATGGGGTTTGAATACATAGAAAAGTGATGGTCTATTAAACACGAATCATTCTTATAGATTTTGTCACATGTACCATTTTGAAATTCATTTCAACAAAATGTACAAGAAAATAGAATGTAAATATTCATGATGTACAGACGGTACAAAAATTAGGAAATACATCTTTTATGACCGATTTTATTATGTATTTAGTTTACATGCACTATGTACGTAATTGCCACTTGTTAACACGTGTTTGGGCTTTATTCTGAACGGTGAACATGAATTGATACGCAATATTAATCGAATTATTTGTGTGTTTATGTGTTTCATAGTTCCGTGCACAAAATAGGCTTCTATATGGTTGGGTTGTTCTCACGCCGCTGAAGTGTCAAATTGCAAGGAAATATATTTCCATGAGATTACTCATCCAAATAATTCGGTAACAATTTAATAATCGCTTGTATAAAACAGAATAGTGAGTGCCCCTTCAGCGTTAATGAAAACATCATCCCGATCTTTGTTGAATTAGAATTTGTATCCCCATACCACCAATGTGGACATATGTATGTATGTATGTCAAGGCTTATAGGGTGTTGAGTCAAAAATCAATAGCTTGTACTGTATATTAAATATCCCAGCATAAAGCAAGAGCACATGTTACCGTTTAAAAGCGGAGTTTCAATTAGGTGTTAACAGCAGCTGACCTTGATTGACACGACATGTTGTTGTACATATATTCACTATTTATTTTTTTCGAATGTGGTGATATTGGTTTTAATGTTATATTCCACACATGATAGAATAATGACTCATTCTATTTTGGGAAATCACAATGACATTTCGAACAATCAAACCTATATCTGCGGCCGTCGTTGTCGATGTTGTTAAACTGGCAGGTCCTGTAATATATAAAAAATACATATATATATTATGTTCAGACAATTTAAATTTATTCAAAATTAATTTATACATTTCATTCGTCGGATATATGTATAGGTTCGTGGACTATTTCCTACCATACGTGAACTAATTTATAGGGATGACAAGTATTTAGTCATTAAAATGTATCCACAATATCTGGTACACATGTTAAAACATGCTATTAATTCATGGAACCCATATTCTTTGACAATTTTACTCGAATCAGTATGAATTAGTTCCACATTTCAAAACAATATTTAAAAACAACTTTCACATAATAATCGTTTTGCTCAAAATATATTCAAACAAACTAACCTGGTGACGTGTTCATGTCGCCATTCTTGACGCTTGAAATAGACATGTACTCCAAAATCATTGTCACATTTTAGTGTAGTTCTTAATAAGTAAAACTAACGAGTGAATATAAACTGCATTCAAATCCAAATCAGTAGTTTACCTGGGAATATGTAGAAATATTGTCGTAACAAGTTTGTCTTCATTATACAAATATTAATATTGGCAGTCTTAAAGTCGATTATGTTGAAGAAACTTTATTTTTAAAACAATACGAACCTTCAATCCATTGTCCTACTTCATCTCGGAGAAAAAAGCATACACAGTGACAATCCCTGATCACCTTGGACGCTGAGACCGCATCCCCACCTTTCCCATCTCCTACCAGACGCTCATACCTCATTAATCTTAATCAAGACTGGATGGAACGCTATCGTTTATAGTCAGTAATGGGTTATTAGCACACCTGAAGTGGTTCCCCAGGTGTTGGGCTAATGAGGACGGTTGACAAAAGTAATTAGTTACCCAGAAGACATCCTCTGTCCTCGTTAATATGGACATTATCTAAACATAGATTTTTGTCTCCGCGAAAGCTGATGGACATGATAATATCGCTTTCAACACAGACAGAAATCTAGACACACTTACTTCAATCTCAATATTGTGTTTTGATATTAATTTTGCTTTTCGAGTATCTAGACAATTCTAAATCTCTATCTGTCTAAAATATAAGTATATCAATTTATGAAAATAAAAAATGTTAAGTTTATTTGTGGTTATAATAATATTGACAAAATGAATACAAGATATCGCTATTAGAGAGAGGATGACAATAAAGATGGTGATGCTGACGAAGATGATCGATATCAATGAATATTATTAAAACGTTTCCAGTTTTAAGTTTTCTTTCACAAACAACATTTCATATAAACTCGTTTTTCGAAAAAAATCAAAATAAATGTTAACACATTTTGGAAAATCTCCCTCGAACATACATGAGCGGTTTTTCGGCTTGCATGAGTTACCTGTACGTGATCAGCCCGATTGATCTAGCTACGCAATGCTGAAGATGTAATTGAGCAAGTTTCACGCCACGAAGCCTGTTAATAACGGCTCCCTATCATCAGTTCTGTGAAATTATTGTTTTTTCTACAGACAAGTTAATTAATTTGCTCTGTTGGATAATTAATGTCATTCGAAGCTTATTTGCTTGCCAGGAAGTAGTTTATATTATTACCTGCTTTATTCGTAGATCGATACTCTTAGAAATCACATGTGTCTCTACAGCGACTTAATAGAACCAGTAGTGGCATTTCATTTATTCGTGAGCATGATTATTGCAGCGGAACGTTGTGAATATCTCTCTTCTGAAAGTAATTATTATATATTTTTCGAAGTTACTTACAGCGGATAAATAAAAACGCCCAATAAAAACTTACACCATTAACCAACCAGTTTGGCAAAATAAGTCCTTTCAAGATTATTTTTAGTATTTCCTTTATAAAATCTTGTTAAACCACAATCTAAAGTTAATACGGATTATTAGAAATAGCTACCATTAAGCTTATCTAAAATCAGAAAACAAATCGTGTATAATGTCACCGGTTAATTTTGTTAAGATTTGTTTGAAAATCAATATTGTTTTGTCTTTCATTTTAGTATGTAATTTTTATTCTAGAAGCCCTGTCTGCATTTTTAATACATTATTTTAACTTCCTTTAATACCAGTTTAATTTTCATGGTTTTTTTTGTCACATTACGTTATTTTCTGTAAACAATAGACTGTTTGTTTATTTATAAGAAGTCATTACATTTCATTACGGCTAACCTTATCGATATATCCTAAAATGTGTATCCCTTTGACACAGTCGAACCTCCTTCTCGGTGTCTGTTCCGGTTGTATGGTCATTAAGTATCAGTTACAAGATTAGGTAAGCTATACTGTCTTCTACACATACCGGCACGATGTGGTTCAAGTTGGAAGTTTATATGACTGAAAAGGTTCGCTTTAACCCTTTTAACGCTTTGAAAGTCAACTTTTGAGAATATGATACAAACAAAACAACATTGAGATTACTTTTCTGTTTCACATCATTTATAACCATGCTAATGTGTATTGTCACACCCAGATATATGTGTCTTAGCATGGGGAGGAAAATAATTATTACCATGGCTACATATACCACTGTTCCAGGTGATAAGATACGTTACATATCAACTTCAATATATAGCCATTATATATAAGTAGACACACAACTTTATCTAAGTTGGATATAGCTAAACATCGGTTAAACAACTTATTTATTCTTAACCTTGTTTTAAAATGTTCGACTTCATTACAACAAGACCTCCCAATGTCTATCAAGAGGTTTCACGCTTTCCTGGGTAGACCCGGACCGAAAGTGATCTTCGTGAATACGGCCCCATATGCTGGAGGGTTTCTGAATGGTACCAGCGCCAGATGCGAGTGTTGTGCCTGGCTGGAACCTGCGTGGGAATTGTTCTTGGATCTTAAGAAAAACATTGCGCGATATTGGAAAGAACCGATTCTTTTGAAGTTTTTGACGCCTATAGAAAAGTATATTTTGCTTCCCAAGTGAATATTTTCGTGAACTTGGTGTCATTTTGCTACCATCGGCCAACAAATACAAGTTTTCATCGCAATGGATTGGCCGTGTTTTTATTTTAAAAGATGACTGGTAGATGCTTGATGAGATAAGTTGTCTGAAAGCAGTAGCAATAGTTAGTCCAAGAATTGAAACTGTGTGTGAAACCCCGTTAATTCGAATCCTGTCAACTATGGGAAATATCAAGGTATCCATAGTTCGAATTAAGAGATGTGTCGACACAAGACCATAACGTCAATGGTTCCACCTAAGCCATGCTAAGAGGATATATTTGAGTTAACGAGAGTTCCCAGTTTATGCCAGCAGATTAAGACATATGGCATACAACTGTATTGTCGTCCGGAATGTAGTATCATTTCTACTGTTCCACTTTTTCTATCAAGGACTTCATTATCAACCAACACCCATATAACACTTTCATATAATGCTCAAAAGGGTAAAGGACCACCGGGTGCTTTCACATTACAAGAGTTGATCTGTCATGCCATGACAGATGAACCACCCGATTCGTTCATGTTATTATAGCTGATCTGTCATGCCATGACAGATGAACCACCCGATTCGTTCATGTTATTATAGTTGATCTGTCATGCCATGACAGATGAACCACCCGATTCGTTCATGTTATTATAGTTGATCTGTCATGCCATGACAGATGAACCACCCGATTCGTTCATGTTATTATAGTTGATCTGTCATGCCATGACAGATGAACCACCCGATTATTTCATGTTATTATAGTTCATCTGTCATGCCATGACAGATGATCCACCCGTTTATTTCATGTTATTATAGTTGATCTGTCATGCCATGACAGATGATCCACCCGATTATTTCATATTACAATAGTTCATCTGTCATGCCATGACAGATGATCCATCCGATTATTTCATATTACAATAGTTCATCTGTCATGCCATGACAGATGATCCACCCGATTATTTCATGTTTTTATAGTTGATCTGTCATGCCATGACAGATGAACCACCCGATTATTTCATGTTATAATAGTTGATCTGTCATGCCATGACAGATGAACTATAGTAATATGAACGAATAGCGCTTAACCTTTTTTGAGTAGTATATACACATTTCTAACGTAACATTTTGGTTGAATACAATTATCGAACAGACGCATAGTTCGACTCATAATCTAGAGAACTCCGATGTTCTAAATTCACATTTTAAGCACAAATTCGTTATTTCCAACTTCGTTATAACCGGATTTAATTTACACAAATAAATGATTACAAAAATATTGTCATGTGAGTATGCTGATATGTATCGTTTGGTTCGAATGTGGTGTGTTAAAGACCTTCGAGGTCGACCCTCGATGTCTCGAAATAGTGGTTATTTCGAAGTTTCTTTCGGTCCAGGCCTCCCCGTGACTACTGATAAAGGTACAGATAGCTGGGTGTTATCACATCGTTTCCTTCCCTGCGAACTAACCGTGATACCCGAACGAAGCTTATCACGTATACTGAAACATCTACCATAAAACACAGTTACATTATTGTTAATTTATATAGCAATGGACAAGACATGAAAAGAAACTTTTTTCCCACTGGAACTGGATAATTTTTAATAAATGCAAAGCTTTCAAAAATTGTTTAAAAGGTTATCAGATGTGTTCATGTGGATTAGAATAAGGCTTTGTTTACTTCAATATCTTGGACTAATAATAACACTCAATGTATAGTTAAGGATAAAGTGTGTCAAAAGGCAGATTGCAGGTGTTTTCAGGAATCGGTATTCTTAGATTTCAACATGAACGTGCACGTGTCGTTATCCCCAAACCTGAATATCATCTTACGACGTCTAGCCGGTTTTACGAACAGTTGTTAGCGTAAAGATTGTATTACCACCGGTTAGATCCAAAAGGATATTTTGTCCTCTCTGCAGTGAATGATATGCTTAATGTGAGGCCTGAATAAACAGTCTACCTGTCTGTTGACCGGCAGTGAGTTTTATCATCGCCTAGGGGAACAGACTATATTGCATGGCATCATTTAATGGACATATTTAGTGAACATGCATGCTTATCCCTAAAATGTTCGCTATTGGGGTATACAAAGGATTAGCCTGAACGACCATCTCCTTGTTCTTTGACAATGACACACTGGGTAAATGTCCTAGTAGGCTATGCTTGCACTTCATTTTTAAAGGCAAAAGCCAAACGTAATGATACGCAGCATTTTTTGTATTAAAGTGCGATTATAAGTTTCATAAATTATATGGCAATGCATTAATAACTGCAACGATTACTCGTGACATTTAGGAGTTTTGGAAGGGATATGTTTCTGGTTAACTAACTCTATAGCGTAGTATCTGTTATGTGTTTTCTGAAAGTGACATTAACAAATAGATCTCCGGTTTTTTTTGTAACATTAGCTCTATTTCGCCAATGAACCGTTCATGAATTACATGAAGTTGCATTAGAAGCTGGTTAAACTTAACTCTATAACACTTACAATATAGGAAATATCATTAATGAACTTGGTCAAGTTAAAAATATGGTAGTTTTTTTAAAGAAAATAATGTTTTGTACTACATGTATACGCATTTGCTTAGAAACATAGATGCCACAACTGCTTTTTGTCAGATAAATAAATGCCCCTTAGTTGAGTCAACACAGATTTATATTCATTTTGACAAGATTGACATGGGGTCAGTTAGATGCGTCTGAGGGGGTTCAGGGAACGGAAGAACGTGATCATGCATTTCATGCATAATGTATGCACGCTTTGGTTTTTGAATATTAATGAGCTTGCCAAATAGCTGTACAGGGAAACTCTTGAACGTACGTGTCTTCTGTGTTAATGTTAGGACGCAATTTAAACTGTTTGTTATATGTAAGAGACGTTAAGGGGTAGTATGTTTCTGTATGCTCTCCAAGAACGCTTGTGTACCAGCCAACTACGTGTTGTAACCTTGTAAAAAATATCTACGAGCGCGTAATGATAAAATACATAGTTTAATGATCCCTTGATGTTCGTTACACCCGGATTGAGACCCATGAGGCCTTGCTTGTAGTAGTCATCTCTGTTAACTAACACGTACGTGTAGAATTGAACGAACTATCGATTATAACAAAGTTATTATTAATCCTCGACCATTAGTTCAATATGTTACTGTTTTCTAAAATAAACAAAATCTAAGACAAGGAATTTAAAACAATGGAATTCGTAACACCCGTAGTAAAAAAATAATTAGGCTCTATGATCCATTGTTTGTAAGGTCTAGACCTTGTAGCTGGTGTGCTGTGTCTAGACCTTGTAGCTGGAGTCTTGTGTCTAGACCTTGTAGGTGGTGTAGCCGGAGTCTGTGTCTAGACCTTGTAGGTGGTGTAGCTGGAATCTGTGTCTAGACCTTATAGCCGGAGTCTGTGTCTAGACCTTGTAGCTGGTGTACTGTGTCTAGACCTTGTAGCTGGAGTCTTGTGTCTAGACCTTGTAGGTGGAGTCTGTGTCTAGACCTTGTAGCTGGTGTACTGTGTCTAGACCTTATAGCTGGAGTCTTGTGTCTAGACCTTGTAGATGGAGTCTGTGTCTAGACCTTATAGCTGGAGTCTTGTGTCTAGACCTTTTAGATGGAGTCTGTGTCTAGACCTTATAGCTGGAGTCTGTGTCTAGACCTTATAGCTGGAGTCTGTGTCTAGACCTTATAGCTGGAGTCTTGTGTCTAGACCTTATAGCTGGAGTCTTTGTCTAGACCTTGTAATCTGTGCCCAGACCTTATAGCTGGAGTCTGTGTCTAGACCTTGTAGGTGGTGTAGCTGGAGTCTGTGTCTAGACCTTATAGCTGGAGTCTGTGTCTAGACCTTATAGATGGAGTCTGTGTCTAGACCTTGTAATCTGTGCCTAGACATTATAGCTGGACTCTGTGTCTAGACCTTATAGCCGGAGTCTTGTGTCTAGACCTTATAGCTGGAGTCTGTGTCTAGACCTTATAGCTGGAGTCTGTGTCTAGACCTTGTAATCTGTGCCTAGACCTTATAGCCGGAGTCTTGTGTCTAGACCTTATAGCTGTAGTCTGTGTCTAGACCTTGTAATCTGTGCCTAGACATTATAGCTGGAGTCTGTGTCTAGACCTTATAGCCGGAGTCTTGTGTCTAGACCTTATAGCTGGAGTCTGTGTCTAGACATTATAGCTGGAGTCTGTGTCTAGACCTTGTAATCTGTGCCTAGACCTTATAGCCGGAGTCTTGTGTCTAGACCTTATAGCTGTAGTCTGTGTCTAGACCTTATAGCTGGAGTCTGTGTCTAGACCTTATAGCTGGAGTCTGTGTCTAGACCTTATAGCTGGAGTCTGTGTCTAGACCTTATAGCTGGAGTCTGTGTCTAGACCTTATAGCTGGTGTCTGTGTCTAGACCTTGTAATCTGCGCCTAGACATTATAGCTGGACTCTGTGTCTAGACCTTATAGCCGGAGTCTTGTGTCTAGACCTTATAGCTGGAGTCTGTGTCTAGACCTTATAGCTGGAGTCTGTGTCTAGACCTTGTAATCTGTGTCTAGACCTTATAGCTGGAGTCTGTGTCTAGACCTTGTAGGTGGTGTAGCTGGAATCTGTGTCTAGACCTTGTAATCTGCGCCTAGACATTATAGCTGGACTCTGTGTCTAGACCTTATAGCCGGAGTCTTGTGTCTAGACCTTATAGCTGGAGTCTGTGTCTAGACCTTATAGCTGGAGTCTGTGTCTAGACTTTGTAATCTGTGCCTAGACCTTATAGCCGGAGTCTTGTGTCTAGACCTTATAGCTGTAGTCTGTGTCTAGACCTTATAGCTGGAGTCTGTGTCTAGACCTTATAGCTGGAGTCTGTGTCTAGACCTTGTAATCTGTGTCTAGACCTTATAGCTGGAGTCTGTGTCTAGACCTTGTAGGTGGTGTAGCTGGAGTCTGTGCCTAGACCTTATAGCTGTAGTCTGTGTCTAGACCTTATAGCTGGAGTCTGTGTCTAGACCTTGTAGCTGGAGTCTGTGTCTAGACCTTGTAATCTGTGCCTAGACCTTATAGCCGGAGTCTTTTGTCTAGACCTTATAGCTGTAGTCTGTGTCTAGACCTTATAGCTGGAGTCTGTGTCTAGACCTTATAGCTGGAGTCTGTGTCTAGACCTTGTAATCTGTGCCTAGACATTATAGCTGGACTCTGTGTCTAGACCTTATATCCGGAGTCTTGTGTCTAGACCTTATAGCTGGAGTCTTTGTCTAGACCTTATAGCTGGAGTCTTGTGTCTAGACCTTATAGCTGGAGTCTGTGTCTAGACCTTATAGCTGTAGTCTGTGTCTAGACCTTATAGCTGGAGTCTTGTGTCTAGACCTTATAGCCGGAGTCTTGTGTCTAGACCTTATAGCTGTAGTCTGTGTCTAGACCTTGTAGCTGGAGTCTGTGTCTAGACCTTATAGCTGGAGTCTGTGTCTAGACCTTGTAATCTGTGCCTAGACATTATAGCTGGAGTCTGTGTCTAGACCTTATATCCGGAGTCTTGTGTCTAGACTTTATAGCTGTAGTCTGTGTCTAGACCTTATAGCTGGAGTCTTGTGTCTAGACCTTATAGCTGGAGTCTGTGTCTAGACCTTATAGCCGGAGTCTTGTGTCTAGACCTTGTAGCTGGTGTACTGTGTCTAGACCTTGTAGCTGGAGTCTTAGGTCCAGACCTTGTAGGTGGTGTACAGTGTCTAGACCTTGTAGCTGGAGCCCCAGTATATTTAAAACATAAAGTTCAGTCGGGTTTCCAGCAAACTTACTCGCTTTATCAAGTCGACGCCAGACCAATATATATATGTTGGAATATCGAATATGGTATGAATTAATAATTTTAAAACACATTGGAAGTAGTTTTTTTATAGTTGATAAACGGAAATTGCTGAATCACCGCCACTGATCGTCAAGTTAATAAATCATGATTTAATTGTGATCCTGACTTGGAGGAAATACTTGTAGCTCTGCAACACAGCGACCTAGCGATATATAGGACATATTCCTGGCGTTTAGCTACGACGTGAACAGCAGCAGTTGAATACAGAGATACAATAGCAAGCTGCAATGTGTCAGTTTGTTGAGTAATACTGCAGGTCGGGTCCACTTCAGCGAGATGGGTGGAACAGGTGGATCCATGTCACGGGTAGACATTTAGTCTGTGAAATGATTTGGTTGGTTTGTTGTTTAACGCCGCACTGAGCAATATTCCAGCTATATGATGGCGGTATGTAAATAATCGAGTCTGTACCAGACAATCCAGTGATTGATATCATGAGCATCGATCCACGCAATTGGGATCGATGGCATGCATCAACCAAGTCAGCGAGCCAGACCACCCGATCCCGTTAGTCGCCTTTTACGACAAGCATAGTCACCTTTTACGGCAAGCATGGGTTGCTGAAGACCTATTCTACACCGGAATCTTCACGGGTCCTGTGAAATGAACATGTTTTAACATGTTTGTTAAATTATCTTATAATACATCGTAGTAAGGAGATTAAATAATCTCATTTACTCGATTGTGAAAACATCTAGACTTGCAATTTATTATAAACTTGCTACGGTTAGAATCCATTATACAATGTTTGGATAATATATAGCTAATCGGTTCTTTTGCTTTAGACAGCAAAATACAAGTAATAAGACGAATGCTTTGTATTCTTTATTTGGAAACTAGTGGTTGATAGTGTAAGCACCGATACACGACCTCATGCTTAGTAAAAACACCAGGTCGCACCCATCGGCCATCTGTGCAGGTTCTGCCCACATCCAGAAGCTATTGAAACCATCTGAGCACCATCTTTGACGCCCTAATGTCTGTGGATACAACTCCGGTCAAGTACCACAGTGGGGTGTCACAGACAGTTAGATGACTAACGAGAGTGAGTGAATTACATTCAGCGTTGCATCATTAATGTCCAGTAATACATCTACTGATGAAAGACGTGATAAACGATTAAACTATGCACACAAACATCAGTAGTTACGTTCAGTATCCATGCAGCATTTGGGCCCCTCGAGTTCTCGCCCTTCAACCTCCACTATCACGGACTATCCAATTCTTCTTACAGTTAAAATATATATTCGAGTCTAATATTCCTCAATCACTCGAGTGTCTTGCGCCTGGCTGAGCCTGAATGTCGATGCACTACTTTTGCTTTAAATGTGCGCCATGTTGAAAAGGAATACAGGGAATCAGATTAATATACATAAAAAAACATGGATTTTAATATGCTGTTCGGATCGCGATAAACAACATTCCAAAATACAGAAAGAAACTAGATAGAATAGTTAAAACAACATTCCGTGAAGAACAACGGATGTCGATAGACATTCCCAGCTACAATTAGGGGTGAAAAATGTGGAGATAACCCCCACTCTGAGGAAAACAACATTCCAATTTAAACCACATTCCGGGGTAAGCAGCTTACCGGGCTGGGTGAACAACAATCCGGGGTAAATAATTGTCCTCGAGTAAACAACATTTCAAGGTAATAACATTCCGGTGTCCACTACTTTCCTCGGTGAACAACATTTCAAGGTAACAACATTCCGGTGTCCACTACTTTCCTCGGGTGAAAAACATTTCAAGATAACAACATTCCGACGTCCACTTCTTTCCTCGGGTGAACAACAATTCAAGGTAACAACATTCCGGTGTCCACTACTTTCCTCGGGTGAACAACATTTCAAGGTAACAACATTCCGGTGTCCACTAATTTCCTCGGGTGAACAACATTTCAAGATAACAACATTCCGGTGTCCACTACTTTCCTCGGGTGAACAACATTTCAAGGTAACACCATTCCGGTGTCCACTACTTTCCTCGGGTGAAAAACATTTCAAGATAACAACATTCCGGTGTCCACTACTTTCCTCGGGTGAACAACATTTCAAGGTAACAACATTCCGGTGTTCACTACTTTCCTCAGGTGAACAATATTTCAAGGTAATAACATTCCGGTGTCCACTACTTTCCTCGGGTGAACAACATTTCAAGGTAACAACATTCCGGTGTCCACTAATTTCCTCGGGTGAACAATATTTCAAGGTAACAACATTCCGGTGTCCACTAATTTCCTCGGGTGAACAACATTTCAAGGTAATAACATTCCGGCGTCCACTACTTTCCTCGGGTGAACAACATTTCAAGGTAACAACACTCCGGCGTCCACTACTTTCCTCGGGTGAACAACATTTCAAGATAACAACATTCCGGTGTCCACTACTTTCCTAGGGTGAACAACATTCCGTTGTTAAAAAACATTCGTCGGAAAACACCACTTCGAGATAAACAAGACGTCGAGATAAAGAACATAACGGAATAAAAAACATTCTGTTCTAAACCACATATAACAGAATCGAGTTGAATGAGGGTAGTCCGGTCAGGTACCCCCGTTTACATGTTACAGTCACTGTGTTATCAGTCAATGTGTCAAATGTGATTGTGCCCGGGTGTCATCTTCCACACGTCTTGACGCTGAGCGGACAGATCCTGGCATTCTTGTGTCTGACAATAATACTGGATCCCTCATAAACTATGTCTGTGACATTCACTAGATAATGGTGATACGTGTTATAAACCTACATCTGTCATACACCTCTGAAAGGAGTAGTCAGCACAATGGTTTACTTGGTACGGTTTATGTAATATACAGTAGACTACGGTTAAAACGAACACGCTTATAACGAACTGACGGATATACCGAACTTACTTTTTGGTCCCGACTATTAGCTGTAGTTATGCTGTATATATGCTTATAACGAACTACGGTTATAACGAACTAAAATTATTAGTCCCTTTGAGTTCGTTATAACCGTAGTTTACTGTACATTATTATCACTTGGTTGTAGTTACTTGGCATTTTCGTACAACACAACTTACGATAACTTATCACGGATTGATTAACCAGTGCATAAAGTCATGCACACTTATCATGAGCAGCAATTACTGAATTTTATCGAATATACGTTATACATAACGCCATATCCTAACGGTGTCCCACATTTCAAACCTGTTATATATTTAGCATCATGAGTGAGTATGGCTGAGGAAACAAATTCAACCTATTTGAGAATGAAACACGGACCTTCATTTGGACGAGCCACCGCTTCAGCCACTACACTATCCCACGTCCATATTTCTTTAATGAGACAGCAGCATTGTATATTTCCGTACGTTACTTCGAAATCGTAGTTATTTCGATTTCGACTGTGCGTTTGTCCCTGTGTCTCCGAACATTTCATATGACAGTATTATTTCCTTCTTTGAACAGCGACGTAACGTACTTTGCGTACAGCGTAACCGCTTACAATCTCCGGATGTCGCAATCTTTGTTAAAGACTTATGTCACTTTGCATGCAGGTTTGTTTGTTTGTTTTTTAACGCCGCACTCAGCAATATCCCAGCTATATGACGGCGGTCTGTAAAATAATCGAGTCTGGACCAGACAATCCAGTGATTGACATCATGAGCATCGATCCACGCAATTAGGATCGATGACATGCATCAACCAAGTCAGCGAGCCAAACCACCCGATCCCGTTAGTCGCCTTTTACGGCAAGTATGGGTTGCTGAAGACCTATTCTACCACGGAATCTTCACGGGTATCGTATGCAGGTAAGTGTTACAGCTTTAATCGCCCCTGTTTTTTCCATTAACGAGGTTTCACTTTACACACATACACTCAACTTCGGATATAGGGATTATTTGGTAAACTATTATTTCCCAACCCCCAGCTCATGGATCGGCGCTTGTTATATTACAGCTTATAAGTCGACTTCGATATGTTAAGAGCATATGGCTTTTTCGCAGTCCCACTTTGTAGCTGACATCACAAGAAATGTTTGTATTTTGTGTATCACAATAATTTGTCATTTATCAAAGATAATTTTGATATCTATTTACGTTGCATGCTAGCAAATCTACCATGTCTATATACCATAAACAAATAGGCTTCTCATATTGAACCACGCCTACATGGACGGGGATTTGAGCGCTGGACGTGTTGCAATATAGTGTCTCACGTCACATCTTGATTACATTGAGCCCGAGCCGGAGTGGTGTTTATAACCACAACGATTACGAAATGACGGGGAATTATAATGGAATTACACCAGTGGGGAGCGAAACGTACACGCACGTTTTTCACCCACCAGCTGTACATGGGGGTCGATCTGTGAAGAATGAACGTAGTCTGGTACAGGTGTCCTGAAATACTTATGTAAGCCTTACTGTAGACGTGTTGCTCTCTCCCCGGGTTAACAGTAAATCGGCTGAAGGGGCGATATAGTGGTAGGGTAAATGTTGTAGGTTGTTACGGGTATTCTGGAAGTTAGGGGTGCAGGGGTAGGGGTGGAGGCGGAGGGGACGTGTAAGGGTAGGGGTGGAGGCGGACGGGGACGTGTAAGGGTAGGGGTGGAGGCGGAGGGGTACGTGTAAGGGTAGGGGTGGAGGCGTAGGGGACGTGTAAGGGTAGGGGTGGAGGCGGAGGGGACGTGTAAGGGTAGGGGTGGAGGCGGAGGGGTACGTGTAAGGGTAGGGGTGGAGGCGTAGGGGACGTGTAAGGGTAGGGGTGGAGGCGGAGGGGACGTGTAAGGGTAGGGGTGGAGGCGGAGGGGTACGTGTAAGGGTAGGGGTGGAGGCGTAGGGGACGTGTAAGGGTAGGGGTGGAGGCGGAGGGGGTGTAAGGGTAGGTGCGGAGGGGACGTGTAAGGGTAGTGATGGAGGCGGAGGGGGACGTGCAAGGGTAGGTGTGGAGGCGGAGGGGTAGGTGTAATGGTAGGGATGGAGGCGGAGGGGGACGTGCAAGGGTAGGGGTGGAGGCGGAGGGGACGTGTAAGGGTAGGGGTGGAGGCGGAGGGGTACGTGTAAGGGTAGGGGTGGAGGCGGAGGGGTACGTGTAAGGGTAGGGGTGGAGGCGGAGGGGACGTGTAAGGGTAGGGATGGAGGCGGAGGGGGAAGTGTAAGGGTAGGGGTGGAGGCGGAGGGGGACGTGAAAGGGTAGGGGTGGAGGCGGAGGAGGACGTGCAAGGGTAAGGGTGGAGGCGGAGGGGGAAGTGCAAGGGTAGGGGTGGAGGCGGAGGGGGACGTGCAAGGGTAAGGGTGGAGGTGGAGGGGGACGTGCAAGGGTAGGGGTGGAGGTGGATGGGACGTGAAAGGGTAGGGTGGAGGCGGAGGGGGGCGTGCATGGGTAGGGGTGGAGGCGGAGGGGACGTGTAAGGGTAGGGGTGGAGGTGGAGGGGACGTGAAAGGGTAGGGGTGGAGGCGGATGTGACGTTTAAGGGTAGGGTTGGAGGCGGAGGGGGAAGTGCAAGGGTAGGGGTGCAGGCGGAGGGGGAAGTGCAAGGGCAGGGATGGAGGCGGATGTGACGTGTAAGGGTAGGGGTGGAGGCGGAGGGGGAAGTGTAAGGGTAGGGGTGGAGGCGGAGGGGGAAGTGCAAGGGTAGGTGTGGAGGCGGATGTGACGTGTAAGGGTCGGGGTGGAGTGAGGTCGGGGTTCGGTGAGAGGATTGGCTGTGTAGGGGTCGGGATATGTGAATCATTGTTAGAGTATGGGTCGAGATACATGTGTATCTTAATAGGTAGGGGCGGTCGGGTAGCCTAGTGGTTAAAGCGTTCGCTCGTCACGCCGAAGACTCGGGTTCGAATCCCGACATGGGTACAATGTGTGAAGCCCCTTTCTGGTGTCCCCCGCCGTGGTATTGCTGGAATATTGCTTAAAGCGGCGTAAAACCAAACACACTCACTCACTTTAGTATGGTAGGCATTGGGGTACATGTGTATCATTGTTAGAGTTAGTATTGAGGTACATATATATCATTATAAGAATAGACATCGATGTAAATGTACATTACATTATTAGAGTAGGCATTGGAGTACATGTATATCTTTGTTAGAGTAGGCATTGAGGTATATATACATCATTATAAGAGTAGGCATCGAGAAACATATATATCATTGTTATAGTAGGCATCGAGATACATATATATCATTGTTATAGTAGACATCGAGGTACATATATATCATTAAAAGAATAGGCATCGAGGTACATGTATATCATTATTAGTGTAGGCATTGTGATACATGTATATCGTTATTAGAGTAGGCATCGAAATACATGTATATCATTATTAAAGTAGGCACCGAGGTACATGTATATTGTATATAATTATTAGAGAAGGCATCGAGATACATGTATATCGGTATTAGAGTAGGCATTGAGGTACATCTATATAATTATAAGAGTAGGCCTCGAGGTACATATATCATCACATGTATATCATCACCTTTTCCATATTCATAGGAAATCTCTTCCAAAAACAGATGTATACCTTTATTTATAGTTGGCACCGTGGTACATGTATATCATTGTTATAGTAGGTATGGAGTAGGAGTTGGGTACGGGAAGGGCATTGAGAGATAGGTCGTGGTCGGGCCACAGATAATGTACAATGGTTACAGACCTGAGATAGAAATGGGTGGTGAAACGGGTCTGTTTCGCATCTATTTCAAGTATTCCTTATTTCCATGTAAGTATGTTCTTGAAATATTAGAATACCAACTGCATCATCACAGAACGTCCACATCATCGGTGCTGGTAATAGAGACCAAACCCTCCTCCTCATCAAACTCCCCTTTAATACGGTACTAATATGCATCTTGGCAAGCAGTCTGTGTTTGAAGCTGGGTAGGCCAGTTACTTCCGTGCACAGATGTACGGCGATATCGCGTGGCCATTCTCGTCTTTGTTGTGTGGAATCAAAGCAGAATTCCTTGTGTTGGCTCGGAAAATAACGGTGACAATTTAGTTAAGTCTAGACTGGTTATTTTTTATTAAAACATTAAAGAGCACGAGATCACATAAACACGCTGTTATAATCACAGAAAATATAATGCTCTAACGATCTTCTGGGTTGTTGGTTTTTTGTTAGGGAGGCGTTATATGTTAGTGAAGGAAATGAGGATCAACCTGCTTACAATGGAGTCCTAGAACGGACATTGTCGCGTTGCCGACCCTGCCAAAACAAGAAAAAAGTAGAAAGTTAACCAGATGTCGCATTGTTGCGCTTTAAATAATATTTTAATTAGGGCAACAAAGTCCCTTCTCGAATTCCATAACTGTCTCAATCTAGCTTATTTTACAAACATATTTCTTTGATCTATATGTACAATTCAAGCCTTCTTTATTTACAGGTAGAGCACCTCCGTGGTCTAGTGGATAGAGTGTCGATCACATGGTTCGATCCCCTGGCCGCGTCATACCAAAAAGTGTTTTTAAAATGGTACTTGTTGTTACCCTGTCTTGCGCACGGTTATTCAGGGGATAAAGCATGGACTGGCCGACTCAGAGTCAGTATAATGTGTCTGAGTTGGGTTTCCATGTTAAACAGCCGTGTTGTATCTCAGCGAGCTGGCACTATACTATAAAGCGTCAGCGCCAGAGAATGTTATCCGACGAAACACACAGACACAAGACGATTGGGTAGCCGAATGGTCATAACGTTCGTTCGTCACACTTGTGAAAGACATGGGTTCTAATCCTCAAAGATTACAATGTATGGAGCTCATTGTTCGTGTCCCCGCCAAGATATTTCTTGAATATTGCTACATTACATACATATAAACATCGGATTGAACCTCAGCATTCCTCCAAATATACGTATATGATACAATACACCACCAGTAAACAAAACAATTCTTCCACCAGTAAACAAGACGACTGGTCCCACCTGTAAACCAGACAAGTGTCCCCATCAGTAGAACTGACACTTGCGTTCAGGAGTATACCAGACAATTGCTTTCACCAGTAATCAAGACAATTCCTTCCTCCATTAAACTAGACAATTGTTTCCACAAGTAAACAATACAATTACTTCCACCAGGAAACAACACAATAGGTTCTACCAGTAAACCAGACAATTGCTCCAATCAGTAAGCAAGGCGATAAGACGATAGGCCCCCACCAGTAAACACAATAGGTTCTACCAGTAAACAAGACAATTGCTTCCACCAGTAAACCAGACAATTGCTTCCACTAGTAAACCAGACAATTGCTTCCACCAGTAAACCAGACAATTGCTTCCACCAGTAAACGAGGCAATTGCTTCCACCAGTAAACAAGACAATTGCTTCCACCAGTAAACCAGACAATTGCTTCCACCAGTAAACCAGACAATTACTTCCACCAGTAAACAAGACAACTGCTTCCACCAGTAAATCAGACAATTGCTTCCACCAGTAAACAAGACAATTGCTTCCACCAGTAAATCAGACAACTGCTTCCACCAGTAAACACGACAATTGCTTCCACCAGTAAACAAGACAATTGCTTCCACCAGTAAACCAGACAACTGCTTCCACCAGTAAACCAGACAATTGCTTCCACCAGTAAACAAGACAATTGCTTCCACCAGTAAACAAGACAACTGCTTCCACCAGTAAACCAGACAATTGCTTCCACCAGTAAACAAGACAATTGCTTCCACCAGTAAACCAGACAATTACTTCCACCAATAAACCAGACAATTGCTCCCTCAAGTAAACCAGACAATTGCTTCCACCAATAAACCAGGCAATTGCTCCCACCATTGCTCCAAACAGCTCTTAAAAATATATCATATGATCCTGAAGTATTGATGCCAATGACCCTCGCTATAACCATCCTCTCACTGGTCAAACAAAGCCAACAATATATCTGACCTAATCAATATCTAAACCGATCCCGAGAACAGATGCCATGTTTTCATTTTGGAATTATGCGTCATGAGATCTTAACAATACACATCATATAATTTCATTGAGTTCCCCAAAAGATAAATGTTTTGATTAAAAACTAACACAATCGTGGTCTTTATTTGGATAACCTCAAATCTAACGTGCTCGGTTATGTCATGTTCCAGCTAACTAACTTTAATTGTCAAATTGAAGACCGGTGTTCGTGTGGTATGTTGCGCCTAATTGATCAAATGGAGCCGGTGTTCAGACTGTTTTGTACCCCCGGGCAATTTGATGCTATCTTCGAGGATTGTACCATGAATTAGACTATCTCCGAACCCGCGAAAAACGGGCCTTTGTGTTTGTTCCGAAATTACTTCGACTTTCATTACTTGATAAACGCCAGCTTGGGTTAATGTTAGTTCAAAGACCGTTAACGAAACGCTGAGCTCGACATTTGTCGAGTTATGCTACTATCATCCGTTTCCCAGACTGTATATAAAAGTTCAAATATTAAAGAAATATGTATATGAACGATTAAGAGATCCTATTTTCCATCTTATAGTCAGGACGTGGTGCATAAAGTATAATTTACTTATCGTTAATATTTTGATATTTCTTATATTTTGATATATTCAGTGTACAATGAACATTTAATAGGCCATCAATAATATCTTTATCAGGGCCAGACGGCAATTAAATAAAGATTTTATACCCTCTGTCGTGAATGATATCTGCTGAATATAAATTGTAAAATATATGGTACGGAAACCAAATAAATAATATATATATTATGCCAGATACGTGTAAATAAATAAGAATAAAAAGTCATGTATTTTCTTAGGATTACACCAGAGTTTGTAGTTTGGTTTCAGTTTATCATGGCCATGATTATGTGAGTTCGGGGCGGTCGGGTAGCCTAGTGGTTAAAGCGTTCGCTCGTCACGCCGAAGACCCGGGTTCGATCCCCGACATGGGTACACTGGGTGAAGCCCATTTCTGGTGTCCCCCGCCGTGATATGGCTGGAATATTGCTAAAAGCGGCGGAAAATCATGCTCACTCACTCACTTACACTGAGTTGAGGCCGATAGACAACGGAAGAGAGGCCATCATCGTGTATGGCCGATAGACAACGGAAAAATGACCTCCACCCTCCATGACCGAATGGCGGTCATGAAGTATGGTTTATAGATGTTTGTTGAAAACTCATGACACTGACATACTTGCAATGGGACATGCTATATCCTTCACCCGACCCGTACCAACACAATGGGACATCTCACCAAGAAGCAGAGGAATAAAGGGTGCAGTTGTATCGACCGTCACGTGACTGTCATGTGACGCAGTCGTGAGCCTTGTGTACACGATGTGATGTCACTGTTTCTACTCAAATTAAAGTAGCCCAACGTGGACTCCAGGGAAGAATAGATCCCCAATGCTAATGATTACTACAAGAGCCGCCGAAAAGACCTGCCTGAGTCATGTTAACTCGATGGCGAGGATCACCGGTTTGTCTGTTTCGGGCTTGTTATTTTACAGGCCGCTGTGATATTGTTGTAGACTACGGCTTAGTATCGGAAAATATAAAGGTTTTGATAGAAACAAGCAGCTACATTTAAATTGAAAAGGACCCCCAATGAGAAGGGAGAACCTGTAGAAAATCTAGACTTGCATCATTTAGGGCTATAGCATTACAAGTAAGGACTGCGCGGAAGGGAAAATAGTAGTTCAGGGACTGTGTGACAGTGTAGAGCTGTGATATTTCTGATTGCACACCTGCAATGATATAGCAGTGAGAGTGCTGATTACGTACATGTCTTGTGTTAGTACTAAACTGTATGAAATCAACGGTACATCTGAATATTCACAGCCATGTGTTCTTCAGCCTTTTCCTGTATTATATTTTGTTTGTTTGTATTGAGTTTAACGCCACTCAGCAATTTTACAACTATATGACAATGGTAGTCTGTAAATAATCGAGTCTGGTCAAGACAACCCAGTGACTTATTTCACGAGCACCCATCCACGCCATTGGGATACGATGACACGCATCACCCAATTCACCGAACCTGACCACAAGATCCATTTAATCCCCCATTACGACAAGTATAGGTTGCTGGGCACTTATTCTTCAACACGGGTCGTGTTTTAGTGGGTTCGTGGCAGTATGTTCAAGATATCCAAGTCCTCAAGTCCTGATGCACGAAAAAATGAGTCTTCGCCTCGAGCTGTCATCCCGGCGGCGAAACCTGTAAAGGCCTCTGGACAATATCGGAAGAGATACGTTAATATCTAGACTTGCACAAGTCTCTACGGCATTAATTATTAGTTTAAATCATAATTTCTAGTTTATGTAAATAATAAGGGCATGTTGTCCCCATGAGACTGTAATGTCCACATATCTAGGCTTGTCTATTAGAATAGAATTGCTATACATCCATGGATATTTATCTTTCAGTACAGTCTTGGAGCAAGGCTAGTTTATGTATTCGGGTACCTATAACATGGGACAGGAGAGAACGTCCCATTTGCCCAGTCATTTCGCAAATACTCGATGTCACAACTGACAGTGGGAAGCTCGGGTGACCCAAAAGTCCGAGAGTTCAGCGTGGTGAGACCACATTTTAACCACAAGATGGTTTAACCTCCAGTATACCATTTTGGATTTTACAAGATTACCACCTCCAGTATACCATTTTGGATTTTTCAAATATTGAATTTCACTTAAATATACTTGAATCATTAACCTTTAATCTTGATTTTTATTTACCGAATTGTACTTTAGTAGTGGAAAAAGGATGAATATCATATTACTACCAAGACATTTTACAAAAGTACGTTGACGTCAGCGATTCCAAGATATACAAAATATATCAGAATATCAACTATATTCTGCTAATCTAAGGGTTTTACATAAACATGAGCCCTTATGGGAATAATGAAACCGAGCTAGAAAGGTATTTGCTTGCTGCCATGCAGTTTGTCTATCAATATTGGCACTGTGAAGGGAACACGTGTCAACTGTCAAGTGTCTATGTCGCTCTTACTACATCCGTATCTAAATAAATAGCGCACTTAATTAAATTGCGAAAGCCAACACGAGGCTCCATGTTTCCAACCCAAAAATGAATTAAAATGGGACGGCATGCTTGTTTGGACTGGTCGAACTATAGCGGGCCCCCATGATCGGTTTCACTTTTTCAGAGTATATTTAGACTCCATTGAGACCTTAGGAAGTGACGGTCATCTAGGGTGGTTCTTAGAATAAGAATTAAGATGAAACGAAATCAATAATAATTCTTACTTTTTGGACAATTTAAAGTATGTACGAATTGTATCTCCGAAATAAAATGGTAAATAACCTTACTGTCATTGTGAATCCCAATGCACACCACACGGTACCACTGAATCACACTACACAGGACCCGTGAATCACACAACACACTACACAAGGCCCTTGAATCACAATACACTCTCCACAAGGCCCTTGAATCACAATACACACCTCACAGGACCACTGGATCACAATACACACCACACAGGACCCTTGAATCACAATACACACTACACATGACCATTGGCACCATACGGGACCACTGAATCACACTACACACTACACAAGGCCCTTGAATCACAATACACACCACACAGGACCCTTGAATCACAAAAAGCACCACACAGGACCATTGAATCACAATACACACTGCACAGTACCCTTGAATCACAGTGCACACTACATAGGACCCTTGAATCACAATACACTCCACACAGGACCCTTGAATCACAAAACACACCATACGGGACCACCGAATTACACTACACACTACCCTTGAATCACAATACGCACTACACATGACCATTGACACCACACGGGACCACCGAATTACACTACACAATACACAGGACCCTTGAATCAGAGTGCACACTACACAGGATCCTTGAATCACAATACACACCACACAGGACCCGTGAATCACAAAAAGCACCACACAGGACCATTGAATCACAATACACACTGCACAGTACCCTTGAATCACAGTGCACACTACATAGGACCCTTGAATCACAATACACACCACACAGGACCCTTGAATCACAAAACACACCACACGGGACCACCGAATTACACTACACACTACCCTTGAATCACAATACGCACTACACATGACCATTGACACCACACGGGACCACCGAATTACACTACACACTACACAGGACCCTTGAATCAGAGTGCACACTATATAGGACCCTTGAATCACAATACACACCACACAGGACCCTTTAATCAGAGTGCACACTACACAGGACCCTTGAATCAAAGTGCACGCCACACAGGACCTTTGAATCACAATACACACCACACAGGATCCTTGAATCAGAGTGCACACTACACAGGACCCTTGAATCACAATACACACCTCACAGGACCCTTGAATCAAAGTGCACGCCACACAGGACCTTGAATCACAATACACACCACACAGGACCCTTGAATCACAATACACACCACACAGGACCCTTGAATCACAATACACACCACACAGGACCCTTGAATCAGAGTGCACACTACACAGGACCCTTGAATCACAATACACACCACACAGGACCCGTGAATCACAAAAAGCACCACACAGGACCATTGAATCACAATACACACTGCACAGTACCCTTGAATCACAGTGCACACTACATAGGACCCTTGAATCACAATACACACCACACAGGACCCTTGAATCACAAAACACACCATACGGGACCACCGAATTACACTACACACTACCCTTGAATCACAATACGCACTACACATGACCATTGACACCACACGGGACCACCGAATTACACTACACACTACACAGGACCCTTGAATCAGAGTGCACACTATATAGGACCCTTGAATCACAATACACACCACACAGGACCCTTTAATCAGAGTGCACACTACACAGGACCCTTGAATCAAAGTGCACGCCACACAGGACCTTTGAATCACAATACACACCACACAGGATCCTTGAATAAGAGTGCACACTACACAGGACCCATGAATCACAATACACACCACACAGGACCCTTGAATCAAAGTGCACGCCACACAGGACCTTGAATCACAATACACACCACACAGGACCCTTGAATCACAATACACACCACACAGGACTCTGAATCACAATACACACCACACAGGACCCTTGAATCAAAGTGCACGCCACACAGGACTCTGAATCTCAATACACACCACACAGGACTCTGAATCTCAATACACACCACACAGGACTCTGAATCTCAATACACACCACACAGGACCCTTGAATCACAATACACACCGCACAGGACCCTTGAATCACAGTGCACAATACACAGGACCCTTGAATCACAGTGCACACCACATATGACCCTTGAGTGACAATACACACCACACATGACCCTTGAATCACACCACGCGGAACAACTGAATCACACACACACCACACAGGACCATTGAATCACGATACACGCCGCACAGTTCCCTTGAATCTCAATACACACCATACATGACCCTTGAATCACAATACACACTACACAGGACCCTTGAATCACAATGCACGCCACACAGGACCTTTGAATCACAATGTCAACCACACGAAACCACTGAATCACAATACACACAACATCAGACTCTTGAATCTCACCACACAGGACCATTGAATCACACCACACGACACTTGAATCACACCACACATGACCCTTGAATCACAATGCACGCCACCCATGACCCTTGAATCTCAATACACACTACACAGGACCCTTGAATCACAATGTCCACCACACGGAACCACTGAATCACAATACACACAACATAAGCCTCTTGAATCTCACCACACAGGACCATTGAATCATACCACACGACACTTGAATCACAGCACACATGACCCTTGAATCACAATGCACGCCACCCATGACCCTTGAATCTCAATACACACTACACAGGACCCTTGAATCACAATGTCCACCACACGGAACCACTGAATCACAATACACACAACATAAGCCTCTTGAATCTCACCACACAGGACCATTGAATCATACCACACTGGACACTTGAATGACACCACACATGACCCTTGAATCACACCCCAAGGACCCTTGAATCACAACACAAGGACCCTTGAATCACACCGCAAGGACCCTTGAATCACACCACAAGGACCCTTGAAACATACCGCACAGCGCCTTTGAATCAACAATGAACACCTTTTGGAGCCATTGAATCACACCACACATCACACATTGAATCACGATACATATAATAAATTATAACATCTCAACTGTCAATACAGGTAATCGGTTTTGTTATTAGTTTGTCTTATTCGTAGTACGTCTTGATTTACATGTTTGTTGATGCTGATGATGCTGATGCTGATGCTGATGCTGGTGGTGATGATGACGACGACGATGATGGTGATGATGATGATAATGATGTAAAGATGATGATGATGATGATGATGATGATGATGTGAGATCATGAAGGTGGTGGTGGTGATGATGATGATGATGATGATGATGATGATGATGATGATGATGATGATTCACAGAGAGGCGCACGCCGTGTGTGCTGTGTGCGTGTCAAGTCAAACTATCCCGCACCAATCATGCCAATACAGTGGGTGTAGCGACGTTCTCTCACGAACATGAAGCCGTATACTGCGTCGCGTAGTGACAAACCCGTTGTCGATAAACAGGCCTACTTGCATGGACCATAGCAAGTATAATGCCTCATCGAGACTTAGTCAGCGAGGAATCATACCTGGAATCGCTTGTAGATTCAGACGTGTTGACAAACATAGCATATGATTCGCTTGACTGAAATACGAATTACACGCACTGCTTGGAACCCTGGCAGCCGCCTTGCAAACACACCTCCCCGAAATTGATGGGAAATGGTGCGATTCTAGTGTTCTAGTGCATCATTAGGTCACGAAGATGACTAAGAATAACGCCCGAGTACATGTTTTACCGTCCCTAGCTTTATTCAACCGGTACAAACATATCACGACAGCTACAGTGCATGCTTGTACATGTACGGACTCCGATAATTGCGTGATGGCGTGAAAGGTTTTACTGTGAAGTTATCCAAAATGCATTTTCAACTTTTCATGGACCGTGGACCACCATTGAGTGAGCGACAAACTGTACACAGGTTGCTGCCATCATGCGATCCCAATATGAACGTACCTCAGCAAACTCACACAAAGAGAAAATCCTTTCTTATCAAACTTTATATCCCATTTCGTGCCTCATATATTCGGTATAGTAGAAGCTATTTGATGAACTACATATTTACCCTGCCAACCATTTAACGACGTGTCGCGAACACGGTAATATTTTAGAAGTGGATATGAAGTCATACTTTCGAGAAATAGTGACATTGTATATCTTTGAAAAAGAAGTTATGTCGCTCTGTGTCCACTGAATACACGACCATTGACAAAATATTAGCGACATCCATAATCAAAAGAAATCTGTGCTAAAAGCAGCGTCCATTGTACGAATCCAACTATATCATAAGCATGGGTTTATGAATCATTAGGAAATAGTGATGATAACAGATGTTCGCGAAGAGGTGAGCATATCCTGCCCAACCGGTCAAAAACACACGCAAAGTCAATTGTTCACCTGCAAAAACACGGGAATATTCAGTACAAGTCAGACATCATAGAATACAAGTCAGACATCACCGTCCGGATCAGCACATGTCCCGATTAACGAAGTAATATCCCTTTAATAGGAAATAAACATTCCCGACATCTGTCGTCCGGATTAACGTCGTTTCATTGTACATCACCAATAGTCTTGTCACCAACACTGGTGTCATCACTGACCTTCAGACATCCATTCATATAATTTTCACCACTATCTTGTCCTTTACCCTCAATGGAATCTGACTATTCTGCGTTGACGTTCTACATTAGGGACACATAGGTCCCCGGATGATCCAGGTTAGAATTGGTCTTCAGCAACCCATAAGAGGCGAATAATGGGATCGAGTGGTCAAGCTCGCCGACTTGGTTGATGCATGATATCGTATCTCAACTGCGTAGGTCGATGCTCATGATGTCAATCACTGGATTGTCTGGTCCGGACTCGATTATTTACAGACCGCCGTCATATAAATGGAATGGTGCTGAGTGCGGCGTTAAACAGCAAACAAACAACGATACGGACATCTGGGAGTCAAATTGATAACAGTGACCTAGTTGTCGTTATGTGTCATCGAACTCTGACAAGATGCTCGTCGCTTGGTAACAGCTCTAGAACCGATCACACACTATGGAGGCCATCATGATAATAGCTCGATGCTCATGATGTCAATCACTGGATTGCCGCTGTCATGTAGCTGGATTATTGCTGAGTGCGAAGTTAAGCAACAATCAAACATAATCATGATATCACTGGTGACATATTGCTAACCGCGTACTAAACCTTACTCACTCTATACCAGCCTCACATCAGCTATTCTCGAGCAGTGACCGAGGGATGAAAAATATACAATAGTTCAAATCGTCAATCATACACTTCTGAAATCCTTCCAGCAAATTGTTTATTTATTGTTGTTATTTGCATATTTACACGATGAGTCATTACTGATATATCAAACATGTTTGAAGTACTTTGGCTCCACGTGTCGTCTGGTTTGACTTACTTAAATAGCGATACAACCAATCCGAGGTGAAGCGCCGCCATTACATATCACTCCGCTTACAGACGCACATTTTCATATTAAAACAAGCATTCCTCAAGCAATATAGTCTATGGTCGACCTTTAAGGCTTAAAAAAGCAATTAACATCACGTTACACATGTTTAAACTATCCTCCAATGACCCAAACATCTATCAACGATATTTTCTCTCACACGTTTCGCCATTTCCCAAAGCATTCCATTCATAAGTGTTGACACTCTGCTGGATAGCAAACCGGCTATTTCACCGTAGGTTAGTTTGTTTTCCCAAATGCTATAATCCGCATTAAACATATGCTGGAACTACACAAGTCAGTCATCACTTTGTTTTTTACACTTTCCCCGAGTAATAACACAGAGGGGAGAGCCGCTGCCTGTATTTATCCCTAAAGGAAAACGGGCAAGATAAGCATGCGTTGACCATTTGATATATTTATTTAGGCAGAACACCAGCGCCTCGTGCGAGAGGGACTTCCCTGGGTCATGGAACTGGGTCAAAGGTCAAAATACCATAGATCCGGCGCGCATGTGAAGACGATGCAAATAGTATGATATGTGGAGCTATAAAAATATCAGCTACTGTTGTTCTGGAATTATTGCGTAGGAACATAACCCAAAATAGTTCCGGTGAACACTCAGGTCATCTTTTTGCTGATGTTACCGGTTGTAGAACATTGCCGTGGTAACAGAATTACACGATAGTTTATACAAAGAACAGATTTAGCCGTCCGAAAAAAAATGTTGACATACACACCAAAGAGTTCATTTTTTTAGCTGTCAAGCAAAACGTAGAGTTTACAAAATATGGTATGCATATGCATTGGCACGTTTATATTTATAATGTTGTGATCGAAATCCTACCGTCTTATTCGCAAAATAAAGAACATGTTCTTTCTTGTATGTTCATACATGAGCATATTGTTTGTTTCAACTTTTCAGTTTTTCATTCATGAATTAGTTTTACTCACCTTTTGCAATTTACTTTTTTTATTTTGAGTATAAATTTCGATGTATTTGTGTATGTGTATAATATGTTTGAGGTGAAACTTAAAACAATGGGCGGCATGTGTGGCCACGTCATCTACAGAGTGAAGCCACTTAGGCGTGTGTTCAAAACTCCGATATACATTCGGCTTCAGTAGGATTCTTTGTATGACCCCATACCCGTGCTCGTGGAGCTCTTGGTATGGCATCATACTCGTGCTCGTAGAGTTCTTGGTATGGCATCATACTCATGCTCGTGGAGTTCTTAGTATGGCATCATACCCGTTCTCGTGGATTTCTTGGTATGGCACCGTACTCTTGCTCGTGGAGTTCTTGATATGGCATCATACCCGTGCTCGTGGAGTTCTTGGTATGGCATCATACCCGTACTCGTAGAGTTCTTGGTATGGCATCATACCCATGTTCGTGGAGTTCTTGGTATAGCATCATACCCGTACTCGTAGAGTTCTTGGTATGGCATCATACCCGTGCTCGTGGAGTTCTTGATATGGCACCGTACTCTTGCTCGTGGAGTTCTTGGTATGGCATCATACCCGTGCTCGTGGAGTTCTTGGTATGGCATCATGCCCGTGCTCGTGGAGTTCTTGGTATGGCATCATACCCGTACTCGTAGAGTTCTTGGTATGGCATCATACCCGTACTCGTAGAGTTCTTGGTATGGCATCATACCCGTGCTCTTGGAGTTCTTGGTGTGGCATCATACCCGTATTCGTAGAGCTCTTGGTATGGCACCGTACTCTTGCTCGTGGAGTTCTTGGTATGGCATCATACCCGTACTCGTAGAGTTCTTGGTATGGCATCATATCCGTGCTCGTGGAGTTCTTGGTATGGCATCATACCCGTACTCGTAGAGTTTTTGGTATAGCATCATACCCGTACTCGTAGAGTTTTTGGTATGGCATCATACCCGTGCTCGTGGAGTTCTTGGTATGGCATCATACCCGTACTCGTAGAGTTTTTGGTATGGCATCATACCCGTTCTCGTAGAGTTCTTGGTATGGCATCATGCCCGTTCTCGTGGAGTTCTTAGTATGGCATCATACCCGTTCTCGTAGAGTTCTTGGTATGGCATCATACCCGTACTCGTAGAGTTCTTGGTATGGCATCATACCCATGCTCGTGGTTTTCACCAAAATTGTACACGCCTATCATAACTGAAATAATGGTGGCGTCAAAGAGAACTCGCCCACTCACAAAACACGGCAATACAGCACTTCGTGGGTCGTAACATCCGTACTGCTACAGATCGGCAGATATAAATGTCATTAAAATGTTATCATGACCTACCTACGAAGAGAAATTGCGGTTTCATTTTATTGCGATGTCTCATTCAACCTCGCCGTTACACAACCTTTGTTGCAGGTAACCAAGGCAACCACGGGAAAGGAATGGTTATTTATGCAATATGGTTTTACATATATGTGTCATAACATCGTTATATCTATAATCCTCAATAAATTCTCATTGCATGTACTTTAGGCGTAGGCGTCCTAGTAGAAGAGTGAGTATGGTTTTACGCCGCCTTAGCAATATTCCACGGCGGGGGACACGAAAAATGAGTAGTAGCAGAATTAATAGTGTATTTATGACATTCATACACATTTTGTGTGCGAGTATATTTAAAGACTCTTAAAAAATGTTGACATACACACCAAAAAGTTCATTTTTTTAGCTGTCAAACAAAACGTTGAGTTTACAAAATATGGTATACATATGCATTGGCACGTTTATATTTATAATGTTGTGATAAGTTATTTATAGAAATCCTACCGTCTTATTCGCAAAATAAAGAACATGTTCTTTCTTGTATGTTCATACATGAGCATATTGTTTGTTTCAACTTTTCAGTTTTTCAATCATGAATTAGTTTTACTCACCTTTTGCAATTTACTTTTCTTATTTTGAGTATAAATTTCGATGTATATTTGTGTATATTTAAAGACTCTTAACTTTTAATATCCTGTTCCTTTGTCACATCACTGGTTTCCTTTTTTTCGCTTCAATTACTGACATTTTGGTTGCGGCGCCCGGATCTATGGCAAAGATCTTCCGGGTTATATCGCATAAAAAACATACCATCTGCTCTCCCTCGTTTGGGGACTCAAAAAACGGCGAACCAGTTTTGTTGTGGAATGAACGAGCCTGAAAGACTAAACGCCCACGAAATGAATAAAATGCTCGTCTGAGGCACAACCTGGATTGTTCACGAATCTATGCGTTCATCAACCAGTCAGAACTGCAGCCTGAGATACGGTTCATTCAGACGACAACTGTGCGATATGTGGAAAGCGTTTGCCTCGTAAACAATTTACAAATTGGCAGCGAGTAAATACGTTGTTGTTATGAATATGTGGGGGGCCAAAACACAACCCCGGGTCGGCCCAGGCCCAACGGAGTGACAACGCCTGTCGACGTTGATGTGTGGCCGCTTACATTACGCCTAAAGGATCCGCTGCATACCTTTCCTAGAGAACAAATAGAAGTCTGTAAGAGTTTGTGACTATAAACCCAAGTCGATGTGTTAGTTGGGTGGAAAATAGAACAGCGTTTTGTTGTTGGAACTAAATTGTTAGATTAAGTGTTGATTGATTTATGTTTCATGAACAACAGTTGCAGAACCATATAGGTACTATAGTCAAACTCTAACATTACATTTTAAGAACTGGGATACATTTAATTTGACTTTGTAAATTGCAATGTGATATCTTCACGCCAATTATCAGTTTGGAATTCTGGGTTCATTCTAATAATTGAGGGTGAGGAATTTATGTATATATTTGTGTCTGTTTCAGTGCATCTCACCGTGTGTCACATCTGCGTAACATATGCGTATATAAGTACATGTATGCTTCATCCGCGAGTAGGCGAGTGGAAAACTGCATCATCCGGAACGCCGAAAAAACTGTTTCTACTCCAAGTCGGTGTTTCACGGCTCTTACTTCGTACATAATCCCTCCCTCCTAATTTGTTATTTCAAACTTCACAATTGTCTTCTCGGCTATGTTGAGGTGAAATCAATTACTTGCTAGTGCTTTCTGAAACAACATTTCACAACACGACGCTAGACTTAGGCAGCGAGAAAGACTGGAACAAGCTTACCCTCTACGCCCAGTAAATGAGAGGAACCCCTTTGTTTTTACTCGGCGTTTTTCTCAGCACTTCGCAGCACTGGTTTTGTAATTTAGGGTGTAGATCGACCAACCCCAAGTAATGTTTGTCAGCAGTTATGACACGGTGAAAATGGGAGACTAAGACAAAAGCTCTTTATGCACAAAACACACTATGTTAATTAAAGACCCCATATCGGGTTTCAAGCCTTTGGGTTCCTTATCTAAATTGTAACACGAAATCGACCCACTATGTTTGAAATCTGACAGTAAAATATGAGAGGGTGACATCCGATACCCCAGCAACCCATCTGTCTTCCTATATTTACTCAGCCTGGCGTATGGGCGGCCATGCTGACAGACACAAATGTTTTACGGAATTAACGCGATGGCGACCGCGGGGAACGGCCAGCGTCTCGTCAAAGCCAGATGGTCAGACGAACTGGACGTTTGGTTTCGGAAGGGACGCGGGTGGATGTTGTTAGTGATTTATGTGTTGTGTATTTAACAGGGATGTTGTTTGTTTGCTGTTTACACGGATTCACCTGGAAGACAATATCATGATGGATATGTGAAGAGGCCGTGGATGGACCAGACTGTGAAAGTATTCCTGGGGATTGTTTGTTATACACTGAAACAAGTTCTTACGGCGCCTTCCAAGGCCCAAGATATCAAAGGATGTGACCTCATGATTCGATGGGTCATGACCCAGTCTGTATTCGTAAAGTTCGCACTTGTTTAAGTTCGGATCCACAGTGAAACTGTGAAAGTTCAATATAAGTGTTTCGGATTTATGCACACATAATACTGAAAATGTACGACTTGAATTCCAGGTTAATATGATGATCGTAGTGAGAGAGTTGAAGCTTGCGCCACAGTTTAACATTATTTCGACGGTATCACTGCATTTCCGATACATAAAGGGGCGGTGGGGTTAACCTAGTTATTAAAACGTTAGCCCGTCACACCGAAGGCCCGGGGTTCGATTCTGTCCCCCGTCGTGATATTACTGGAATATTGCTAAAAGAGGCGTAAAAACATACTCACTCACTCACTCATACAGGAGCAAAGCCATAAGCGAAAAGATCGTACATGTTTGCCCAAGGCCCAAGGACCATAATTGGGCGGTGATACATGTACCGTTGCTCTAACATAGAACACTGAAAGGACACGTTGTCTTGCGCCATAACTGTGATAGATAGATAGATTTAAAAAACAGCCAAAGAGGAAAGGTTCTTTTGAAGAAAAAAATCAATTATTTGAAAGAAATGTTTTCATAGACTATTTGTTACTGTACGCGTCATGGATCCGTGATTCAAAGATAAAACCTTCGAACATAGTCTTTGTTTAATGTGCTTTATCTTATAATCATAAGGAAATTGGCTCTTCTTTGACAGGCATTTAGAAGTTGGAGTACTAAATAAGGATAAGATTTATGGATGAACAACTTCTTTATTACAATTAACTGCAATGGGGTTTTCCGAGGAAGTTCTTTTGAGCGTATTTTACCTTCCTTAATCTCCACATATTGAAAGGTCACGAATATTTCGAAAGATAAACAACAGCGCCTTTGTGTATGTTCACGGATTCGGTCAAGTAGAAACAGAATTGTCGGATGCACGCAATTCTAGGATCGGTATATGTGACCTTGACCTTGTCACGTGCGCCAACGGTGGGAAAGAACATGTTGATCTTTTCTCGAACACCTGGTGTCCTTCCTAGAATTTTATGCGGACTTTATCGGTGTTGGGGTGAGGAGAGCAGTGCTACTTGATAGAACGCAGCTTAATTCAAAAGTTTCAAATAACAATGTCAGTACAGATGCCTTGTTTTCAGGAAGTTCCCGCTATCTCTACGCAAGACGTTTATGGAAACAAACATGTTGCAGTTTTTCTTAAAGACTAACATTAATGTCTTCTAGAGACTTTGTGAGAAGGGTTTACGCCGCTGTTTGCAATATCACAGCGTCGGGACACCATTAATGGGCTTCGCGCACTGTAGCCATGGGGGAATCGAAACCGGGCTTCGGCGTGACGAGCGAACGCTTTAACAGCTAGGCTACCCCACCGCCCACGTCTTTTTTAGTATAATGTATGTACGTATACAGTTGTAACAATGATGTCTGAATGTGACAACCAAACACACATAGGCCACATATAGTTTGCAGAGGTCGTGCAAAGGCTATAAATCCACGGAAAAAGAGAGGGGGGAAACATTTCCAAACTAACTATTCACACATTCGGGAGATTTAAAGATGTCCGGGTATACTAACGATTGTTAGCCAATGACTAAAGCACATCACGTTTATTTATGAGTACACCCGAAGCAATATAGTCGAGATGCGTCGAACGAAATTTACAATAAAAAAGTCTGTGGTGGTTGGGTTTTTTTCTCCTATACATACATTTCAGAAATAGACGAGAGGTACCATCTTTTTCCACGAATGGATAACACTTTATCTCGATGACAACGGCGCGGGAAAAAGCAAAAGCCATGTGTTCCCGCGTTGAGACGATGACGCATAACGAGTTATTGAACATCTCTGACGCAAAGTAGTTCCATTACTGTTACCCGGGATTGTACTGTTCTGTTGGTTCCCAACTCTCAGCATCAGTGCCAGTTTCGGGACGGTTTTTTACGAAATTCATAAACCGCCCTTCTTAAGCAAAATCTTTCCACAGCTAAATTCTTACTCAATTAGCGAAGAAACAAGTCAATCCATGGACGGAATTTGCGCAAATTACTTTGCAAATGCGGTGTTTTCTCGCGAATGCACGCTTGTGTTTGATTAAATAAACAGATAGACAATGAGAGCGTATTATTCCAAAGTTACGATAATGTTTTAGCAGCCAAACTATGACAAACATGGCGGCCGAGGAATCGAGAGGATTTTACCTCCAAGCCGAAAGAGCTCGCGGATCAGCAGTTAATCGTCTCCGCGGTTAGAGAGCGGTGCAGTGAGGGAGAAAGTGGTGGCTATATGAAGACGAAGAAGGGTCGTTATATGTCTGTGGAATTTTGTTGATAGGCAAAAATGTGTCATATTACTCAAATTACCATCTTTCCTGCACTTAAAACTCCGTGTGAACCAATTAACTGGAAATTATGGCAAACTGGGGTTTTGGTACTAAGTCTATCCCTCGCTTAATGACAGGAATTCGCATCCCAGAATATTTCTTGTTCAAGTCAATAAGGGAGATATCTCGCAACTGATGTCTAAGAGACAATTTCCATTTTTGGATGGTTCACTGATATTTATTGCATGCAATAAAAAATCACATGACAGCATAGCGTAAACATATTATAACTTTTTAATAATTTGAATATTTCCCTGTAATTATCTGCTGAATCTGGTACATTTTGTGCTTGACTGGTAATAGTTTATTACGTGAATTGCAAATTCACGACTTAGCTAGTACGTTTGACGCAGCACGTCAGCCATACGTTTAGCTAAGCCTTTACAAGACTGCGAAGACATATCGTTGGATTGTCAAAGCAAATCGATATCGATATATCGATTAATGTGGAATTATTATAATCTTTTGATGCATAATTATATAGAATATATTTTTATATTAAGAAATATGAAATAAAGAACTTGTAGATATGTACATTTATCCTATAATGGGCAGATGTCTCGGCAGAATAAAGCCAACGGATAAAAACGATATTCGTTGGGGTCATCTGCGGACAGAGAAGCAACTATCAAAGGTCAAGTGGGAGCTACTTTCAGTGTTTACAACAAACAGGGCGCCGCCCTTGTTCGAGTAAGACTTGGCGTTCGAGTAAGAATTAACCATCGGGGATCTGGCGAAACTACTGGGATAATTGTTATCATTATCAAAATAAGTCTAAGGCATTTTACAAGTTTTGGCAATTTAGGAAGTATAAATTGCGAAACGATTTAGCGTGGCAACAGTTGGATTTTGCCGAAATATGTCCGAATTATTACCTTGTTTCGTTGTGTCGCTGTGTGTTCATCTGACTGCACTTCGTAACGTTATGAGGATAGACAGAATCAAAACAAACTTGACGTTCCCTAGTCTGGGGTTAGAGTAGCTTCCCTTTGATAAAGGGCAGTTACTCTTACGAACAGATCGATGGATTGCAGTGAAAGGCAAGTGGAAACAGTGTGTTGGCAATTGTTGTCTTTTCTATATGAAGTTACGATGCTGTACAAGAAACAGCATTCGGTTGGAACGATTAACTGTTGTCACTGTCCTACTGATACGTCACTTACCGCCTGGCGCGCGCGGTGCGTGTGTGTGTGTGTGTGTGCGTGCGTGCGTGCGTGCTTGCGCGCGCAACTTCCACACGCGAGTGTGTTTGGGGATCGCATATATCGTGTATTGGGAAAACACACTGTAAAATTAGCTAAGGTTCGCTAAATACAATAACTATTCCTAATAAGGATATTGACCATCCCCCCAAAAAACTCGCGTGATAACCCCTATGTACGGGATACAGTGAATATTCGTTTTCTCCAACTTCGAGAATGTATTGTGCTTAAACACAGCATCCACTTATCCCGAACGTCAGGTTATCTCATGGCTTTGTTTTTGCTTTCCACACCTGTTTTGTGTTATTATCTGAATTAGAGCTGTTTTCTAAGAAGCATTACTCACACGACTTAATAATAATCAGACTGAAATATACATGAACTGTATACCACACATAATATGTCAGTTGACAGTGTTGGTAATTGGCAAGGAAACACTCAGCTATAGACAAGGACGAAGTGAAAATGAATACTGCTGAAGAGTACACGGCTACGTTGGACAATATGTATGAAATATGAAGTCAATCACAGCCAACATTAGCAACTGACATGATTTACACCAAGGAACTTGATATAGCTTGGTTTTTGATATAAACGAACCACGTTTTACAAACGTAATCAATTTACGTTCTCCAAAAAACCCAAACCAATTTCACAACGTTGTAAGATTAGATAATCGGATACTAACAAATACATGCATTTGTCCATATTATGTCTTCACACGTCCTTTTCGTTTGTGCTAGCAAACATTTTATGTTAATTATCATCATGTTGATGCCACATAAATTAGTCCCAGCATAGTTCTCCGACGTTGGCATTACTCCGACATATGTTGGAAGCTGATGTGAAAGTGTAGCTGACATTAATTTACTGGTACGAAGACATAAGACGTTGGCAAAGTATTAGCATGGCGTCAGGTGCAGCAGTAAGGGGGCGTGCACCTACGGTACTAGTTACACGAGACAACTTGATGATGGACGGAAATTGAACGTCACTCATTGCAGCAATTGACAACCCCGGCATGTGAAATTGATGTAGGGTGTGGTAATTAAGATGTTAGGTGATGAAACTGACATGTACTGGGTCATGTGTTGCATATTCATGTGGTTATGTACTCGGTGACTCGGCACGCTCTGCGCCCTGTATAATTATGTTGTGTAGATGAAACTGGTGAAATTGACAAACGTAATTAGGTTGACTGTCCATCTATGAATCCATTGAGAGGTGAGGTGAAATTGGGTTATAAGATATAAGATTATTGCACTTATATAGCATGCACGTGTGTTCGTGAGGCTACTTGTACTAGTCCGGACTGATGCCGATTTATAGTGCTAGCACACTGAGATACCATGCCGCAGTTTAACATGGATACCCCACTAAGATACAGTACTGACTCCGAGCCGACCAGTCCTTGTTTTAGCCCCTTAATGCCGAGCGCTAGACAGGGTAACAACAAGTACCATCTTTTAACGTCTTTTGGTGTGACGCGGCCGTGAATCGAACCCCGGACCTTCCCCTCTCCGGTCTACCTCCAGACCACGGAGGCGGTCCCATTGAGAGGAAAGTAAAAGGCTGTATATCAGGTTATCAGTGTCCTCAACACCTGTGTTCTTCATTGAACGTTTACAAGGTTATACATGCATTTAATCTGTTTTTTTCATCTGTGTCTGCTTGTTCCTGTTCATGCGATGGGAGTGAGTGAATGCATGCTTGTTCCTGTTCATGCGATGGGAGTGAGTGAGTGCTTGTACCTGTTCATGCGATGGGAGTGAGTGAATGCGTGCTTGTTCCTGTTCATGCGATGGGAGTGAGTGAATGCATGCTTGTTCCTGTTCATGCGATGAGAGTGAGTGAATGCGTGCTTGTTCCTGTTCATGCGATGGGAGTGAGTGAATGCGTGCTTGTTCCTGTTCATGCGATGGGAGTGAGTGAGTGCGTGCTTGTTCCTGTTCATGCGATGGGAGTGAGTGAGTGCTTGTTCCTGTTCATGCGATGGGAGTGAGTGAATGCATGCTTGTTCCTGTTCATGTGATGGGAGTGAGTGAATGCGTGCTTGTTCCTGTTCATGCGATGGGAGTGAGTGAATGCGTGCTTGTTCCTGTTCATGTGATGGGAGTGAGTGAGTGCTTGTTCCTGTTCATGCGATGGGAGTGAGTGAATGCGTGCTTGTTCCTGTTCATGCGATGGGAGTGAGTGAGTGCTTGTTCCTGTTCATGTGATGGGAGTGAGTGAATGCGTGCTTGTTCCTGTTCATGCGATTGGAGTGGGTGAATGCGTGCTTGTTCCTGTTCATGTGATGGGAGTGAGTGAATGCGTGCTTGTTCCTGTTCATGTGATGGGAGTGAGTGAGTGCTTGTTCCTGTTCATGTGATGGGAGTGGGTGAATGCGTGCTTGTTCCTGTTCATGTGATGGGAGTGAGTGAATGCGTGCTTGTTCCTGTTCATGTGATGGGAGTGAGTGAATGCGTGCTTGTTCCTGTTCATGCGATGGGAGTGAGTGAATGCGTGCTTGTTCCTGTTCATGTGATGGGAGTGAGTGAATGCGTGCTTGTTCCTGTTCATGTGATGGGAGTGAGTGAGTGCTTGTTCCTGTTCATGTGATGGGAGTGGGTGAATGCGTGCTTGTTCCTGTTTATGCGATGGGAGTGAGTGAGTGCTTGTTCCTGTCCTGGATGGACGTTACATTAGGTACAGTCATTGGATCACAACTATTCATGCGATTGTATTCTTACAAAAGTCGTAAAATTAATTATGTTAACTAAACCTAAACACTTTTTACTAAGGATTATTTTCATGTGTAGTTTTCAACATATTACATGATATTTTATTTACAGTTAGCGTTATCTCATGTGTAAACACTGGACTCCATACCATGTCCGACATCGACTTGATTCGGGTACCAACCCAAAAGGGATCCGCTTTGTGTGAAGAAAACCCCGGAGTTCGTTCCTTATTTATCTTAGACACGTACGGGGAGGACATTTCCACATTTGACGCATCAGTGACAAACATTATGTATCATGCATTTCCCTCTTTTAAGCTGCTCCTGTGGTTTTCGTGTGAACAATAAACTGGCCTTTGCATGTGTTTGTGACCGAGACCACAGAAGGGACAGGATACGCTCACCTTTTCGCCAATACCTTGTATTATCACTATTTCTGGGAATCGTACAATGTAATCGTACAATAGAATCTGATTTTAGCAAAGGTTTCTTCAGATTATAGAGAGGGTTTATCGCTTTTATTTTCTACAACAAAGTACTCACACTATTGACCACTGGTTTGTTTATTAAATGTTCGATTACCCACATAATGTAACTGATACCTGTAATATTGCTAAATGCGGTGACTAAAGACTTATGAATCCTCCAATCTTAAATATATAAAATGGTGAAAAGTAAAAATAGTTTTGATACTAAAAATAATCTGAAAACATCTGGCATCGATTGGAAAGCTAAAATGAAACACTGAGTGCATTCGTTCCTTAGTTTAATACAGAAACAATATGTATATATTCATAAATGGAATCAAACTCATGTTAATATTGGAAGGACCAGAACCAAACTTTTATTACCCACCCAACTAAATCTCAACGCCCCTTTAATATCTTGAGAGTATGTTATTTTCATTTCGCCCCTCCCAAGACAAACCTTTCAGTATTGAAATGAAAGTTAAAAGATCTGGGTTTAATTCTACTGAAACTTCCGAACATTGCAGCTAGGAACCCTGCCTTGTTCCAAGGATGACCATGGATGTACAGTAATTCTAGACTTATAACAGAAAAGTTTAGATAAGTGGACGCGTCTTTTAAAGAGACAACTTGTACTTATTATATATGTATAATAATTATATAATCTAGGAATTATTATTAAAAGTAAAACCCATCTCCTTATAGACTTGAGTCTACAGGGAACCGTATTAGCTCGTTGCGTCAATCTGATTGTTGAGATTTCGTTAAATATAAGCACAGTAGGAATTCAATGTACGTGTTAAGTATAGTATTGAGGTGATACTTCACTTTTTTATTTGCAATTCCATATTCTTAACCAATTAAACCATATTACAACTCCAGTGATGCAAGTTTTTGTTAGTTCATTGCCGTATTCCCTCACTGACTTGGGCAACAAAGCCACCAGTCTACAAATCCAAATTCCACCGAGGGTCTGTTATCATGTCCGGTGTCACTTGTTTAGATCATCAAGTCACTTCTCGTTGAGCTGTCATATTGTCGATTTCACCAATCCTTGTTCATATCACCCTTCAATCACTCCCAGGCTCTCAAGAAGCCAACCTCCCGTGGCTAAACCTCTTGATAGCACAAAGCACCACTCTACCAGGTGACGACAACACAACACGCTCGCTCCTGTCATCTAGCTTATTACTTTTCAATATGACCATTCATAAGGCGCCACGCTCCTTGAATCAGACTCGATTCTTTGCAAGAGAGGTAATTTGCCGGTGATTCTGTAACTTTTGTCGGAAAGGTAGAGTCCTCCATTGATCTGAGTAGCTGAACGCTCCCCCATTTATTCCCGTCGTTATGGCTCCGTAGACAAAGTGTTCGAACCTCATAGGGATTTGTAATGCGCCATCGCCGGTTGTTATCCAAGTAATGTGTGACGTCACTGAACGTGACGGCTACCAGTTCCCATAGTGACTTCGATTGATTGTATTCATAAGCGCGAGCGAACGTAAATATGGAAATGTGTCATACACCACTTATTTCACACATTATTGATGTATTTAGAAATTAGACTTGTTAGTGGTGAAATATAGCACATAACACAAATGGATAGATTGTTGAATGTGTGAAAGCGACGGGAGATTTAAGGAAATGGTGTCCAATTATCGAGGTTTGGAAAAATTCTGTATAATTATCATCGTGGGAGTTTGCGTTAGGAAAATATATAATTTAGTCATTCGTAATGGATTATTATTTTTTTCTTTCCCGATTTAAACTGTACATGTGGTATCGAGTGGATTCTGCAGTGAATTCACCAGAATGAATGTTGTATCTCTGTTCGAGACACAAATATCTGACTTTCACGTGTACTATAAGACATGACTAGACATCAGCTGACATAGCTCCTATTTAGCAGACTTATTTTAGGTCGTGTGATGTCAGCAACATTTAGTACTTCGAAATTATATCAAAATAAATTTTATTCCTTTAAAAAACGTTTTAATTTTTTTGCAGGATCCCATAAACTGGCGGTCGAAAGAAAGTATACCCTTGAAAATTGGTTTTGACCAAACAATTGCAACCCTCACCAAAAACGTGAATAAGCTGAATTAGTCGTCGAAATACTGCAAACCATAAGTCCAAAACACAACCATGATACCTGCAACAAATACATCACCGTCGAATAACCATTTTTATTTGTTGTTTCTTAGCCTTCATCAAACATGGGTGTATACTGACTTTTGTCCGTCAGTGTAGTTATTCATTGACGCATGTGCTCTCTTCCTTGACAGTTTGACGCGATTCATTTGCTTTCCACCTCGATCAACCGCTGTATGAGTAGGTTTGGTTGTTCAACGGAGGTGTTGTTTGTTTGCGCGGCGTTAAACAACAAACAAACAAACAACATCTCTATTCAACGATGAAAACCTCGAAATACATCATGAAATCTTTATCATCTCACTGAAATAATTGTATTAGTAATGTTGGTTTTAATGGGTAACTCAAATATAGAACATAAATTACATTTTTCTTTTGTTGTCTCAAATAAATTTTCTATATTCATCATTCTAATGTTACAAACGCCACGTCATTGTTGGGCGAGAACATGTCAGCGCGGTTAACATAGTACTTTGGTCATAATGAGTTTGAGTCTGTGATAGAAGATACTTTCAACCTCCACCAGCTACGCCTCTGTTGAACGTAAAAAAACCTGACCATTGTGGAACGAATAATTGCGGATATATCATTAAATCTGTACGTTCTCCATGCCATGATGAAATCAGTTATGTTGGTTTTGCGGTGATTCAAATATCGAAAATAAATGACAGTTTTGAATAATGTCTTAAATGAACATTCATTATTCACCCATATTGCTGTTACAATCGTCAGGTTATAGTTTCGTTAGAAATCGTAAGCGTGGCTAACATTGCGATTTTTAACTAATGAGCTGTAGTCTTTAAATCCCCCTAAACCCTCGTGTTTTTGAGTCGTCACTTCATGACAGGGTAATTGCCACATCACACCCCTGGAGACCGCCACGTCAACCTGAGATGGGAAAGCCCAATGTCTTGGATTCATTAGCACAGCCCATTAATGATATCATCGCCAATTAGCTACATCCACCGACAATTTCTACGTCAAATGCTGCCCAATTTCTCCGCAACCATAAAACCTCGCACAATGCTAAAGGGTGGTACATGGTTGCGGCAGATTGACAAAATTACACCCGTTAGTGCTGACTGACAGCGCAAAGGATGTTGGGTGTTGGAAATTATCTTGCCTTCAAAAGACCAATTGTACAGAAAGGTGTCAAAGCTGACTGTTCACTTGTCGTCTGCTCGCAGCCTTGGCAGACGACAGCTTGTGACGTAAGCGGGTCATTGGTCAATCTGTCTTGGTGTCCACCTACAAAAATCACTAATGGCAGACGACACCTATAAAAGAAGGAATTTGTCTATAGAATCTTCACTCCTTAATCTGTCTATTATTGATATTTGCGCCCCGTAGCTTTAGCAAAGGTAAATTTACCCAGGACCATCGTCTAGTATAACAAGTCCCGACCTTCTTAGAGCTAGAATTGTTAGAATAAACAGGGCAGGCTTGGGTGTATTTAAACTTTTCTTTTCGCCCGCCACAAGCCAGGGCTTTTGTCAATTACCAGAAGACCCAACAACTGAACCTATTAGAAACAGTTTCCCCCGCATAAAGCCATGTGCCACGACCGACTGCAAATGGTCGCGTATCACTGACGCTCCTAGGTGCCGACCTATAAAGGCCATTGTATCTAAAATAAGTGCCTCACGGTCATTCAGAGAGATAATTACCATCTTTGATTGACTCCTGGGTATAAAGGTGCGCGCCAGGCTCCCAGTCTACCCGAGACCCCACACGCGTGTGTAAACACACCTTTAGCATCAAGACAAACTTAGATTCTGCCCCAAGGGCATGGTAGAGAGGGTGGTGTCCATATAGATCTGTACCCTACCTAAGGTAGCGTGTGCCGCTGTTTTAAGCTTCGCTTCACAACGTGCAGCCTATTTTCGAAGACCTTTTCTAGAAAACGTCATGTTTGATTACATTGATGTAAAACTATTGTTTTTTGTATTCTTCATATTTTAAATTTACTTATCAAACTATTTTCAAAAGTTCATTTTATGAGGGATTAATTGCAAAAGTGTTTTTTTACGCAGTAGTCAGTTTTTGGTTTTATCAAGTTTGCCTGTAAATTATGTAATCTTAGCCACCAAACCAGTGGTAAGTACAACGAGGAATGCTTTAGAGCACAATGAGTCGAGCAGGTCAGACGTTGTCACGTCCTGTGATAGATGCATTCTGATTTCCTGTTCTGCCCAAGAATACCCACGGGAGACAAGCAGTGATATCACCAGGGTACCACGACGTGTTGCCAGTAAGGTAACACATTGCAGCCACCCAATACTGACTTTAGTCTGCTCTACAGACAACATTAGTATCGTCAGGGTACAACGACACGCTCTCAGTAAGGTGACACATTACAGCCACCCAATACTGACTTTAGTCTGTTCTTCAGACAAGCATTGGTATCACCAGGGTACCATGACGTGCTGTCAGTAGGATGACACATTACAGCCACCCGATACTGACTTAAGTCTGCTCTTCAGACAAGCATTGGTATCACCAGTGGACCACGACACGCTCTCAGTAAGGTGACACATTACAGCCACCCAATACTGTCTTTAGTCTGTTCTTCAGACAAGCATTGGTATCACCAGGGTACCACGACGTGCTGTCAGTAGGATGACACATTACAGCCACCCAATACTGACTTTAGTCTGCTCAACAGACAAGCATTTATATCACCAGTGGACCACGACACGCTCTCAGTAAGCAGACACGTTGCAGTCACTCAATACTGACTGCTCTTTCGACAAGTATTGGTATCGTCAGGGTATTGGGCACACATTTTCCTCTCGTCTATATCAAAATATATATCAATATTGAAAGTCGGCACTGTAGTTCCCTGCATGTTGAATGTTTAGAATAAATCGTTTTGTGTCTCACCATATGTTGTATTTGAAAAAATCATCGAACGGCTTTGACATTGTTCATTGTTGGCATTACAATGTAAATTCTGTTACAATGATTGATCACTTGATATGAACACTGGCCACGAGTACACACTTCGTAGTAATTTCCAATTATCAAACACAATACATTATATAATTTCCTGTTTCTGCTTCAGAATCGAATACCAATTTTACATTCTAATGAAGTTTGGGTTTGTTTTGTTTTTCTTAAAAGATCGATGTGCAGAAACACCTATGAAAAGAGAACATTACTGTTTCCGTCATCACAACTGAACAAAGAGATACAAATAGTTCTTTTGTTTCTGATATTTTCCGAAAAGTGTGAATCAATGAGAGACAAATGCTTTGGAGAAATATGACAGCCCATCTACAATTTTTCTTACTCTAACAGATAGTCATTGCATTGTTTTCCGTCCATTACATGCCAACAGTACAACGAACGTGAACGCCATGTCGACAAGTTCTACAAGTTCACCTGGTGTCATCACTGTTCCAACACCAGAACTACTTTTTAACACCGACAGTGCAAGGATACACCTGCCATGTGAATTCACTGCAGTGTCCCCATTCTTTCATTTCCCAGTCTAAGAGAGAGAGGGCGGGGGGAGGGGGGGGGGGGGGGGGCTGTTTGTACTAGTCCATATTTATAGTGCAAGCCCACTGCACTGCCAACATGGGTACCCCACTGAGACACAGTATACTGACTCAATAGCCGGCCAGTTCTTGTTTTAGCCCCTTAATGCCGAGCGCCAGACAGGGTAACAACAAGTACTCTCTTTCAACGTCTTTTAGTATCGAACCATAAACCTTCCGCTCTCCGAACATACGCTCTATCCATTAGACCACGGAGGCATTGATACGAATATGAACACCCAGAATGAGTGAGTTTGGGTAACTCTGCTTTAAACAGTGTTTCACGTCTATCATATGTCGGCGCCATGCGGGAGGAAGGTGATACAGGTCTTAGAGGTTTGCCACTTTCGTGAACCCATGAGCACACCTTAAATTGGTGCTGACCAACCTCGAAACATGATCAGTGCGAATTTGGGATTCGAACCCACGATCATAGGTTTCGGGCACGCCTGAGGCACGCAAATCTGCACAGACTACTTGACCACCTGTGCCCACTTCATCGCATGCTCCGGACATTATTGATCTTGTGTCAGGTGTGAGGGAAAATAGTCAGATTACAGGTTTTATGCCTTGTTTATCCACATCATGATCGGGTGACGCCAGAAATGGGCTTCACACGTTGTACCTACGCGTGGATTTGAACCCTGGTGTTCGGCGTGACGAGCGAACGATTTAACCATTAGACTACCCCACCTCTCCAAGATTATTACAACTATGTGTCGTACCTTTTCTGCGAAAAAGGAGTGTAACTTATACTTCCCGATCAAGATTATAATACATGGAAGGTGGCGATCTGTTTTATGTCTTGAAATCCGTGTCGAGAAACCAGGCCCCAAATGGGTTTTTAATCAAATGGCTCACCCAAAAAGAACAATCGGGGAATACAGACAAAACAGTTTTATTCGAAGTATCACTCACAATGAATGTCATTTCAAAGCGACATTTTTGTGGTTTTAAAATAAGAAAGCTTTAATGGTTTTCTTTCAAGTTTCACTAAACATTTATTTTATTATCCTATACCTCCGTCATTGCCGCAAACACACACCCCAATACTTCACTCGAAAACGCCCAACACATATCTACCACCAAAATACCCCAGAATCTATTAACTTACACCTCAAATCTATTCTGTTTCACATAACTTACGTCAGCGTCTTTTACATACATCCCCTCACCCTCGTGGGTTCCGCTACCCCACAAAGTACCCCACCCCGTCCCTAGACACCTCACCCCCTATACTTAGTCCACAATCATTTCGGTTATATTTGCAACAATGTCCACTTTTCGCACCGTGCACGCTCATTGTGTTCGGGGTCAATACAAGACCGGACGTCTACAAACCTGATAAAGTGTGGATAATAAGGGTTGGTCAGTATGTCCTGGGGGTAGTCTCCGCCCACTGACTTGACCAACCGGACACTGATGATTATAGACACATAACTCACACATAAAGATACATTTATAACTGCCACAAATAGACAGGGTCGGGATTGATCGCCCTGTCATATCCCACAGTCGTGTGACAGTAGTTACACCAAGGTGTAAAGAGGCATTCTGTCAAATTCAAAAACAGAGTTTTATATCCATGGGACCTTCACGTTGTTCTAAATTGCTCTTCCAAAGCGTTTCGTCGTGTCACGGTTGTACGTTATTCAAGTCAATTCTAAACTTAATTGCACATTTCGTTTACCCCAAATCTACCTGCTGAACTATACACCACAGCTCTTACTATATATTTCCATATACAATAGCCATTTGTAAAAGTACATCCTGTTTTCACCCTTTTTTTAACAAATCACATTCTATTTGTGTACAGAGTGACAATAATAAAATACCGAAATAATTCATGCAATAACATGTTTCGTAAGGGACGATTCATTTGATATAAAGCTGCAAAAATCGGTATTTTTAAACTAAAACTATGCAGCTGAATATTTTCTTAAAGAAAAACTCCTTGCAACAATACAACTTTTGTGGCAGACAATTTATTCAGGTATGAGTCAGGGCAATGTGATACGGATGACTGTATAAAGAAACACCACCATTTTGTTCGTGCGAGGTGTATTGCTTGAATATGTTAATGTATTGCTCAGGCGAGGAGCATTATGTAATTATTTGGATATGCTGTTCAGGCGAGGTGCATTATATGATTATTTGAATATGTTGTTCAGGCGAAGTGTACAATGGGTATCCTCCCATTAGTTACACGTCCCGTTTGTCACACACCTTAAAACAACATCGGTCATAACTGAAGGCACTGACTGGTCTACCCTATGTTACCTAAGTATTAGAATGGAGTGATCCAAGAAAAGAAGAAAAGTTATCTTGTACTCTATGTACTTATATAAAGATATATTACTGTTATAAGTTACTGTAAAAAGTAAACCTGTACTTTATCTTTGTGTAGTGTATGCACACAAAGACTTATCATCTTATTAATATATAGAAATTCTTTATTAGCACTTGTAGTAACACTGATTAATGGTGTGTATGTTATACTGTAAATATATTGTTGAGGTGCACTATATGTTATTTGTTAATACATTGAACATCTGAGGTGTATTATATGATATTTGTTGATATATGTGATCAGGTGAGGTGTAATATAGGATATCTGTTCATATATTGATCAGGTGAGGTGTATTATATGATATTTGTTAATATATGTGATCAGGTGAGGTGTAATATAGGATATCTGTTAATAAATTGAACAGGTGAGGTGTATTATATGATATTTGTTAATATATGTGATCAGGTGAGGTGTAATATAGGATATCTGTTAATATATTGAACAGGTGAGGTGTATTATATGATATTTGTTAATATATGTGATCAGGTGAGGTGTAATATAGGATATCTGTTAATATTATTGAACAGGTGAGGTGTATTATATGATATTTGTTAATACATTGATCAGGTTTAGGTGTATTATATGACATTTCTAATATTTTAATCAGATGAGGTGTACTATATGATATTTGTTAATATACTGATCAGCTGACGTAAACTATATGATATCTGTTATTATATTGATCAGGTGAGGTGTATTATAGGATATTTCTTCATACATTGACCTGGTTTAGGTGTCTTATATGATATTTGTTAATATATTGATCAGCTGACGTACACCATATGATGTCTGGTAATATATTGATCAAGTTTAGGTGTAATATATGACATATGTTAATATATTGGTCATTTGAGGTGTATTATGTGATATGTGTTAATATATTGATCAGGTTTAGGTGTATTTATATGACATTTGTTAATATATTGATCAGGTGAGGTGCATTATATGATATTTGTTAATACATTGATCAGGCGTGGTGCATCAAAAGATATGTGTTAATATATTGATCAGGTGAGGTGTATTATTTGATATTTGCTAATATATTGATCAGGCGAGGTGCATTATATGATATTTGTTAATATATTGATCAGGTGAGGTGCATTATATGATATTGTTTATATATTGATCAGGCGAGGTGCATCAAATGATATTTGTTAATATATTGATCAGTTATATCAGTGTAATATAGGATATACGTTAATACATTAATCAGGTGAGGTGAAATACATATTTGTATACATATACATGTACATTAATCAGGTGAGGTGTAATACATATTTGTATACATAAACATTTATCAGGTGAGGTGCAATACATATGTGTATACATATACATTAATCAGTTGAGGTGTAATACATATTTGTATACATGTACATTAATCAGGTGAGGTGCAATACATATTTGTATACATATACATTAATCAGGTGAGGTGCAATACATATTTGTATACATATACATTAATCAGGTGAGGTGTAATACATATCTGTATACATGTACATTAATCAGGTGAGGTGCAATACATATTTGTATACATATACATTAATCAGGTGAGGTGCAATACATATTTGTATACATATACATTAATCAGGTGAGGTGCAATACATATTTGTATACATATACATTAATCAGGTGAGGTGCAATACATATTTGTATACATATACATTAAACAGTTGAGGTGCAATACATATTTGTATACATATACGTTAATCAGGTGAGGTGTAATACATATTTGTATACATATACATTAATCAGGTGAGTGTCATACATATTTGTATACACATACATTAATCAGGTGAGGTGTAATACATATTTGTACACATATACATTAATCAGGGAGGTGTAATATATATTTGTATACATATATATTGATCATGTGAGATGTAGCATGTGATGTTTTGAATCTATTCTTCTGGTGAGTTATACTATCAAATTATGTACAGTGAACTACACATCACTTTCGGCATTGGTCGGTTCATACAATCCATTTATTCTTTAATATGAGCAGTATACATGCATATACATTTGTGGTGTCTGTGATTTGCCTTCATCTTCACCTAACTCATCTTTATAATCTTTAGTGGTTTAAATCAGGAGCTTATGTGCTGGAAAAGATTAACTATGGGCGACTTTTTGGTAAGTGAATTTCCTTGCAAGCAATAAAACACAATGCAAATGTGATACTATCGGCAACGATCCTTGTTGATTTGTAAAAAGTCAAAAGTGTTTGAAAGTGACTTTGATTTTGACGTAAATTATCTGTGAAAGACGCATAGTTTAGATTTGACAAGAGATAAAATCTTTGCTATAGTTTGCTATTCAAATCTATGTGGTCCCAAAAACAGGTTTAAGTAAGATCATAAAAATCTTTAAAACTTTTGCCATACGTACAATGCGGAGCAAAATAAAAGAACACTGTTCGCGTTAATATTTCAGTACATCATTTCTTTGTCAAAGGATATTTGTTTTCAGCTTGTTGAATAATACACTAAATATGATATCTGCAATCTGTTGGAGATGGAGTGCAATTGTTCAATCACACGTCAATAAATGTTAATTCCGTACATCCTTTAATATTTAACAACATTCTAATATAATATTTGGAAATACATCAGGTACAGGTGCTCTCTTGTTTCATTCATGCGTCGCCTGCATTCTATCAGGGGTCAAGTATGGCCGATGTCACGTTAAATTTTAACTCACTCACTCGGGGGTCGTGACAGTTGTCTAACCACACATCAAACACTGACATCAATTATTTTCCATTATGCTGAAATTCCATCACGATATAATATTTCAAAATATTAGTCTGAATCCTGCATAATCAGTGAGTTTCAATAAACAGAATGAAAAACATAGCATGCATGACTGGAGAATATGAATTATTTGTGCTGTTATTTTGAGAATGTGACACATTACCTTTCAAACTACGTATCTAAATGTAAATTTGTATGCATATTATTTGCAATGAATGTTCATTAGTTTTTGCAACATATTAACTGGGAGATTACCTGAAAAACGTTACGGTCTTTGTGTGATAAAACCGAACGTTGTAGCTTGTTCTCTCTAACGACCATTGGTTTGCTAGGCACAGACTTGATCCATGTACATGTATCCATGTTATAAGGTTACGGCTGTTGTGTTGCTGACTGTTGTCATCAATTAGCCTTAATTCGTAAGTACTACCCGTATTTTCTGGAACAAATGTCTGTGTCCTTTTTAAAGATAAATCCTACCCTCATTATCATACAACTTGTGATATGACTTAAAAATCATGTTATTGGTGAAATTCATCCTTAAACTCGAAAAAGATATGTTATTGGTGAAATTCAGCCTTCAACTCGAAGTTGGTTTCTTGTTATTTTGTTCTTTAGTCCTTGTGTCAAATCCTAGAAGGGTCATTGTCGCGTTGTCTCAATGTCGCGTTGTCTTAATGTCGCGTTACCGCCCTTACGAAAGCATGCAAAAGGGCTTAAAATTAAAAAAGCGCTGCAATGCGACAATGACCCTTCTAGGACTCCATACCTTTGCGATATGAATCTTTTCAAATCAAAATAGCATCCACACCTCGATCGCATACAAATATCTTCCAGAGCTACCCGGCAAAAACATAGTAAAGCGTAGAAACGGAGACTTTGATACATCAAAGAAACGTCGACCTTATCCCAACTGATGTTAGAGAGAAATAATATTTCAATGTTTACATCAACTCGGGTCTTGGATAACCTCCATTATTTAGCTTGACTGATCTCCGCCCCGGCGTCAGCATTCGATATGTTATTGAGACGCGCCACGCTGATATCAGTGTGAGGTAGGTAAACTTGTGTGTCACGCCCTATTCACTTGCAAAGAAAACAAACATAGCCGCCATGTTGTCTCCTCGGTCACGTGACAAGAACCCGGATGTGTTTCGTGTAGGCATTCAAATGTTTAATAAAAGAGGTAAATATGTCATACATGCTAATGATGTTATTAGCTGTCCTGATTTTGTGACGCCATTAAGAATAAAAATCATCTGCTCGGTGGGTGAAGACTTTGTATCGTAAAAGTAAGATTCTGTATTTCCATATTTGGACATTCGGCATAGAATTAGTTGTTTTCATTAAATGAATTCCAAAAATATGAAATACTGTTTAACTATATGTTCTATTGGCTGACATCCTCTGCTTTATAAATTCGAGATTGCAAAAACAAAATGGACAAAGGAATTTTAAAAAACAGTTATTAATTATTACCAAATAATAGCCTTTTGCAATCTTTGACAACTTTTCAGATAATACCTTCTTGTGATGAACAACATGACGGTAATGCTTAAACCTTTGACTTGGAAATTAAGTCAAATATTTGATAAAAACAGAAGGCTGCTATTTCATCAATACGCAATGGGTGGTACGAAAAAACAAGCTAAATAAACTTGAAACACCTGTACTTTGTAAAACACACGTGTTTGCAGTATGGCGAGAATATCGGTTGTTAACCGAAAACGCTAATTTGAAGCTATGCGTGTTTTTGTTAACGTAAGGAAACGCTTTCATTGTTTTACATTTCTTGATATGAAATAAAAACGTTCCTTTGCGAGCCACATTTATGGTCTGTTTTTATCTGAATAATAAACTTTATTCTTCTGTGGTATTCCAGCCTCGCACAAGAACAGCTTCTGTTAAGCTTCAAATGCCATATAGCCTACATCAAGAAAGGTATGTATTTATACATTTTATGTATGTATGATAATATGCGTAACGGATTCAATGTATTTCACTTTGGATCCAATACTGGTTATGAACATTTTATCAATGCAATTATCGTTGAATGAGGGATGGGGATTTCGACGATACGACAATATCTAAATGATACAAAATAAAGATACTTTGAACTCTGTGTAGATACTCCTTAAAATATACATGTCAAAATAAAATTGTTTTATCCAACTTTGGACGTCATTACGCTGGTGGCCCGGGGATTTACCGGTCTCAATTCTTGACAATCAAGTCCATTTCCTGTTGTTCTGACAATCACTATGGCACAGTTTGAACACTACTGTCCATTTCCAGTTTTTCTGACAATCACTTCATACTGTCCATTTCAAGTTGTTCTGGCAATTACTATGACATAATTTGAACACTACTGTCTATTTCCAGTTGTTCTGACAATCACTATCATACAATTTGAACTCTACTGTACATCTTCAGTTGCTCTGACAATCACTATGGCACAGTTTGAACACCACTGTCCATTTCCAGTTGTTCTGACAATAACTTTTTACTGTCCATTTCCAGTTTTTCTGACAATCACTTTATACTGTCCATTTCCAGTTGTTCTGACAATCACTATGATACAGTTTGAACACTACTGTCTATTTTCAAATGTTCTGACAATCATTATAATACAGTTTGAACACTACTGTCCATTTTGAGTTGTACAATCACTATAATACAGTTTGAACGCGACTGCCAATTTTCCAAATTGCTGCTGTTTCTTCAAATTTAAGACTTGAAATCTAATTTATTAACTTCTCATGTCGGTTGAGAAATTGGATGCGGGATTTGGAAAACCACTGCAAGGGTCATATCAAGAAAAACTGCTCCCCGGTTCTCCCAGCGACTCACAAACTGTAAAATACGAAATCTTACAAGGTCCTTTTAATTTTTCAGACTGGGTAATTTCTTTGGCTTCTTTCCGATGAAATCCTGAGATCTTCAACAATCTGCAATTATTCTGAACACTGCCTGTGAAATTGGAAGCGCCTAAACGGTTTCCTAATGCCAATTTCAATGCCCTATTTGCCCCGTCGGAGCAAACTGGCGATTTACCACTGTGAAAATCAATGCGCTGAAGGGTTTGCTCTTGAGTTTAAGGAGCATGTCGGCTGGTATGAAATGTCTTATTGAGCGTGATCAAGCGCATGCCCAGTGACTCTTGTTTTAGGCTTGATTTAACTTAAAAGATACTTTCAGTGTCGTTCTTGAGTGACCAGACTAATAAAGTGAATGAATTCGCGTGCTCTATTACTTGAACTTGTTCTTCGTAGGTCAAAGGAGAGTGCACGTTCGTACAATGTTTTGAATAAATAAAAGATGTAATGTTTATATTTACATCTAAATTTTGGTCAATGCATTATCAAATTAACAAATAATACAATTACACTCATTTCGTAACAATTAAATGTAAAGTTCAGATATGTGGTTTGTGCGGGTCGTCCACTTAACTCGGATTACCAATGTCTTCTTTTCCTCGTCCTACCGGGTACCCCTTTAAGTACTGTATATGTTTGATCTGATACAGTGCTAGTAACTGACACGAACAGAACATAGTAATTCCACAATTCTAAATACAATACTGTATTTATGAATAAATACAAACTGTCGACAAAAGAAAATTCGCTCATATAACATTAGTATGCCAGGCTTCTACTAACCATGTACATTGTATAACAAACGGTATATGTATAACAACGCCGTATAATAAACCTGAACGATCATATTTTTTATCAATATTTTCATAGCGTATTGAAGTTCTATCTTAAAGAGTGACTGACTGTTTGGATGAGTGAATGAAAATTTATCGCGCCGTCAGTAATATTCAGCTTTATTAGGGTTGGTTTTGTGGAATGGAACCCGTTTAATATGGCGAAAAAAGCGGCATTAAAATTCTTTCCCCAATTCCCACCATCGCTCCATCCATCAATTCAACAATGCCGGATCTACTACGCATGTGTATGTGTTTGAATCACCAACGAACAGTTAGGTTATATGGTGTTCGCGAAAAGTCGAGCGTATCCTTCCCCACCGATGGCATCCGCAACAAACACATGCAATGGCAAGTCAACTGTTCACTTGAAAGTCAATTGCTACGTTCTATCTGTGGAACTGGGCGCAGAAAAACAATGCTTATCTGTAAGCAATGACCTGGTTGCAGTAGTGTCGCACTCTGCCCTCACAGCAGGACACACACCTTGTCTGTATACTCCCTAGGGAGCTGAGAAGGGAAATCTGAATAAACTAGGATCCGTTGAGATGGGTAATGATGTTACATGTTCCTTGAACTTCCTTCTGTGTGAAATATGGCGCTATAGTATCATTACCATTGTTATAAATATAACTATCTCTTTTGCTAATACTAATAATGGTAATAATAGTAATACTATTATAAATTGTCTTGTCCAGACTGGATTGTTAACCTACATGGAACATTTTAACTACTATCACTTTATTATTATCATTATGTACAGAGAAATAATACAAAAATACAGCAAAAAGGGTTCCCCAACAGTGCAGCCTTCTGCATTACCCAGATTGTCAGAAGGGCTATATTCCTGGTAGCAATCCCGGGTACTCTCCCAATGTCAGTCAACAGATTGGGAGGTACCAAACCTAAGGCACCGAGAACAATGGGGTGTCGGACAACTTCATACTTCGGACACAAGCGTGACATTTCGAAATTGTGGCCCGCATATTTGCCTCAATCTTCTCAGTCACATAAGTGTCAAAGGGGACAGAAAATTCAATTATATAAATGACTTCACTGGATTTATCAAAAATGACAAGATCAGGTTTGTTGGCCTGGATACGTATGAGGGTGATGAGCCTCCACCCTAATCAAACCACGCCTTCCCATTATGATTGGTAAATATAAGCGATTCAGAGAAGAGCGAGGGTGGTGCGATCTATTGTCTGACATGATTCTTCGTGTGAGGGTGTCAGTACCCTGGATTTCTTGTTTCGTCCAATCAACAACACCAAAAGAATATAAAAGGACGTGTACAGCATAAGTATTTGTGGCTTTAACCTTATTGCAAGCATTCAGATTTGAACTCCAGATTTTCTTAGATCTACATTTGTCCTCTGCCCGAAGTGTTTCCTTGATATGGGCATTCTGGAGTTTGTCCCTAACCTGCATCCCAAAGTACGTATTGGCCTGACCTTCCACGAAAAGGCCAATAACTCCTCCCCCAAGTAAACTTACCAATCCCCCCTCTCCTACTTTGCCAGGTTTCCGATGAAGAGTGCTTGGGGTAGTAGTAGTAGTAGTAGTAGTAGTAGTAGTAGTAGAGGTAGTAGTTGCTGTTGTTGTTGTTAATACTTATTTAAAGTTCATATAGCATTTGTGTTGCATTAAGTTAGAAAGTAAACCAGGTGTTTGTCTGTAGTTAATCACGCCACAACAGTGTTTAGAACATTAGCTATTTTATGTCATTGTCTCGTGGGGTAATATTTCATTGCATATTTAAACAGATTTGATTCGGAACGGATTGAAATATGTTGCGGTTATTAACAGAAAGGACATCCCCATGAAACTGTGCAGGTTATTATTTATTCATAAACAATAACCGATATGGCTTTGTGGTTAGCGTAATGAGACATAACAAATCTTGCTATGATTTTATAATGATTATCATTGATCATGCTCTTGTGTTAAAGAATCTATTCAACTGAAACGAGGACAACACAAGCATTACAAGTAGGTGTTGATTCGTTACTCCAAAGCTATTGATTGATACATTGCTAATTTATGCAGCAGCCAGTAGGTCGGGGCTTTATTGTTTCAGAAACGATTACATTAGTGAAATGAGAGTGGTGCTTTTATTAAAATACCTTTCTGGCAAAACAGTGACAGAATAGCATGTCACTTGGGTGTCTGTTTCCAAGGCTGTGGGGAAATATTTAGGGACTCGATTAATCATTCTGTCCGTTGATGTTTAAAATATTTTGGAGCCTCACTAATTCCCTAAATCCGTTTAGTCTGGATTTGGAGTGAAAAGGTTCATCTCGTAAGATCTCGTGGGACCTCGCAGAGTCTCGTCCCGTACAGGAAAGTCCCGCGAAAGCAAACATTGGGAACCGGGCGGAATTCCCTAGGACGCTTTCCACTTGGTTTAAGCTATTAAGGCACTTTCCCCTAATGACTACTCAGTCTATGACAAATTTGGCAGAGACGAAGGAGTTTCAAAGGGGGTAAAGCGGTGTACAGTAGAAACCCAATTACGAGATCCCTACGGCCGAAAATGGCTATAAAGCAACGATTTGTAATATGGCCCGGGAACACAGTCACATTCATATCCTTCTCAATCTCACTGTGTAAAGTGTGTTTGCCCGTTTGATTGGCGGGCCACAGTCCACAACGGCGCTTCTCAACCGAAGCTTAAAATGAAGTGTTAACAACAACCCAACCCCAGAATGGAGACAAACGCTTGAAAATGGTCCGAGGCCAAAGAACGAACCAGGGAACGACGAACCATCAACCAAACATGGCTTGATACAAGAAAGCAAGCCGCCATGGTTTAACGCAAAGCTCACAAGCGGCAAATGTAGCAGTCTTTTCCACCAATAACGTCTTCATTGGATGTCAATTAAGCGTGATAATTTCCAATTTCTCCCCAACGCCCGGCTTCCTTGTTATGTCATTTGCAATGTCGTCAAGCCTTGTCGCTTGTTTATCTTCTATCACGACAAGGGACCGACGTCAGCCACTGGCCTAGGGGCATGGGCAGAGTTTCGGCTGAAGCTCGTGGCAGCCTTTACCTTTGGAAACATTTTGAATGGGTTGAAAACAACACTAATCCCCCTATAATGGAGTCCGAGACGGCAGATGCAGTCTACAATTTAGCCACGCTTAAGTGAACTGCAGTGTTTATCTTTTCTCGTCATGCTCTACTGCGCAGACCAGGGGCTGTTCCGATTCTTCAAACTGCCCATTCACCATCCTGAAAAAATAAAAGGTCAGAATTAAATAAATATTTTTTCAATCAGTATTGACGCTTGATCGCAAGCATAGAGATTAAACACCAAAGCACTACACCTTGATTGAAATAGCCAACTTCCATTGCGCCGGTTTCTCTGGTCAATATCGGTTTCGTCGCTGCCATCGACGTATCTCCACTGAATCAAGTGGATGTTGAATTTATATGTGGGTGATCCTTAAATATATAAAACAAATGTTCATGAAATGCTAAAAGACATTTAAATGTATTTTTCTCAGTTAAAGTACCTATGTGTCTACATCTTCGCAAAGTCTTTGTAACCAAGTCCAGGTCACCGATCCTGGATCCTGGTTCCGAGACTGAACCAGGCCCCCGGTATCCAATGCTTATAGTCAGAACCGACATAATATGGATTATCGATTTATGTCATCGTACCCCTACGGCGTGGATTGTTAATCATGCTGTCATCCACTTGGCCTTCGTTATGCTTGGCCTAAACCGTTATTGTTGGCTCGAAGAGAATAAAATATTTTCCCATTTACTCAATCAATTCATTGAGACTCATTGAGCGCGGTGGGGTAGCGTAGTGGTTAAAGCGTTCGCTCGTCACGCCTAAGACCCCCGGGTTCGATGTGTGAAGCCAATTTCTGGTGTCCCCCGAAATATTGCTAAAAGCGGCGTAAAACCACACTCAATCACTCAAAGAACAAAGTCACACATATGGACCAATGGGTAGTACGCGTGGCGTTTTGACCAAGGCGCAACAATTCGTTGTGCAGATTTGCAGTGCCAGGATCGTTGTTCCGTCAGCACAACTCGCGTTCACCATGGGTTCGTGGGTTCGCCATGGTCTATGGTCTGGGGGGGCACGGGTGGCCCAGTCGTCTAAGGCGCCGCGATTCGCTGTGCAGAGTTGCGTCCCTTGGGCACGCCAGAAACCTATGATTGTGGGTTCGAATCCCGGTTCGCCACAATTATGTTTCTAGGTTTGTCAGCACCATACCCGTGCTCGTGGGTTTCACCGAAGTGGTAAACGTCTGAGACCTGCATCACTTCGGGCTTTCCTCCCACATTAAGCTGACACGCCTCGATATAACTGGAATACTGTTAAAAGCGGCGTTAAACCCAACTCACTCACTCACTCACTATGGTCTGGTCTGAGCTTACTTTCCACATTATGATGACGCGCCGTGACATACCTGAACGACACTTTACAGCGGGCTTATAACTCACTCACTCATTCGATGTAAGTGGTTACGAAACTTACAACATATTCTATATTTCTTACAACCCCTACATTGGAAGATCTTATGTTGAATTCCAAGTTAGGATTCGATTCCTAGCGGGGCAAATATGCAGCAGGATGCGATGACATTGAATACCAGTATATGTCATGGAGGGTTATTTCATCAATTCATATAAGTGAGTGAGTGAGTGAGTTGGGTTTTACGCCGCTTTTAACAGTATTCCAGTTATATCGCCGCGTGTCAGCTTAATGTGGGGGGAAAGCCCGAAGTGATGCAGGTCTCAGACGTTTACCACTTCGGTGAAACCCACGAGCACGGGTATAGTGCCGACAAACCTGGAAACATAATTGGGGCGAACCGGGATTCGAACCCACTATCATAGGTTTCTGGCGAGCCCAAGGGACGCAACTCTGCACAGCGGATCGCGGCGCCTTAGACGACTGGGCCACCCGTGCCCCCTTCATCAATTCATTTAAGTAATGCTACAAATATTATCATAAAACGTCAATGCCGGAGAATAACCAGTCTTTATTATTGGAAGAAACAGATTCTATTGGGTAAAATGCAAAATGGTCAGTTAAGCAGTGTTAAAGGGTGTTGCACACATCACTGTATATCGCTGTCGTTGTATGGTCAGTTAAGCAGTGTTAAAGGGTGTTGCACACATCACTGTATATCGCTGTCGTTGTATGGTCAGTTAAGCAGTGTTAAAGGGTGTGCACACATCACTGTATCGCTGTCGTTGTATGGACAGTTAAGCAGTGTTAAAGGGTGTTGCACACATCACTATATCACTGTCGTTGTTTGGTCAGTTAAGCAGTGTTAAAGGGTGTTGCACACATCACTGTATATCGCTGTCGTTGTATGGTCAGTTAAGCAGTGTTAAAGGATGTTGTACACATCACTGTATATCGCTGTCGTTGTATGGTCAGTTAAGCAGTGTTAAAGGGTGTGCACACATCACTGTATATCGCTGTCGTTGTATGGTCAGTTAAGCAGTGTTAAAGGGTGTTGCACATATTACTGTATCGCGGTCGTTGTATGGTCAGTTAAGCAGTGTTAAAGGGTCTTGCACACATCCCTGTATCGCTGTCGTTGTATGGTCAGTTAAGCAGTGTTAAAGGGTGTTGCACATATTACTGTATCGCGGTCGTTGTATGGTCAGTTAAGCAGTGTTAAAGGGTGTTGCACACATCACTGTATATCGCTGTCGTTGTATGGTCAGTTAATCAGTGTTAAAGGGTGTTACACACATCACTGTGTACCGCTACTGTTAGATTATAGAACCGGTGACTGCATCTCCGCTGTTCAATGAACTGTGTGGCGATCAGTACCTAGATACACCGCCTGAATAAATAGACAATGACACATCAAGGAACTTGGTCAAAGCTTGTTGATTGGAACAATCATAAAATCAGCAACAGACATTACAAACTTAAAGGCAGGCAAACAAGTGGTCTATGAATTTATTATATTACACAATACACTTTTCTGCATACTTTTTTTCTGGTGCTGATTTAATGTGGACTACATATAGCTTAACCTACCAATACGATAAACCAATCCGATAAATATGCAAATGAGGTACCCTAGCATGAACTACTTTTAATTAGCTTTTCGCATCGATGCAATTTCTACTTGCTCAGTACAGTGTTCCACAACTCATTATATTTCGATAAGTGTTTCTCGATGTGTGGAACGTTCTGTAAACAAACATGGCTTCATTTGGCATATATGGTAATTGGGGCGTTTCAAACAACGTCCAAACATCGATAATTTAAAGAATAACATTATTAGTTATGGTGTCTTTAGTTGCCGTATACGGTGTCATAATAGGTGAGCAAAAAAAATATTGGCGGAGGCGTGAGGCATATTAAAATATGATAAAGAGAGTATTATTACCCGTGTGTGTTTCCACATCGTTAATATCATATATCAAGAAGACGAATTATGTATTGTACCTGATACATGATACCTACGATACGGAAGCACAGTCGGGTTATAATCTGTAGTTATAATCTGGATGGATTTGATTGAATGAAATGCAGGAATACCGCAGTAACGGTACAGGGTTGACTAACGTTTAGTCTCTCAAAAACATATTTTGATAGAAACATGAAACTACATTTAAATTGAAAAGTAGCTCTTGTGAGATGGGAGTTTCAGAACCTGTGGGAAATCTAGACTTGCTTCACATTGAGCAATAGCATTACGGTGAGGACTGGTTTACATAATATATGTTTGAAGGATTGTGAGACAGCCTAGGTACAACCAAGTGGATAAATAATCGATCACTCCACCCAGTCGTAAACACTACTGGGGATATTGACACGTGTAAGCACTATCAAGGAATTAAATTCCCTACAGAAATGCGGTGAACGTACAGGGATATTTTCATGGATTTGACATTTACATACAATGTGAATCACGAACGTTTTACCACGCGGAACCATATTAGTCCATCAATAATTCAAAACAGTTTAGTTCAGTATACAAGCTGTCGTCAGTTCTCAACAATGTGATGTGTTGGTTTGTATTAATCAACAAATCCTTACAGTTCAGTCCATTAAGATACCCAGCAGGGTAGTGAGTGGGTCGAAATTCACGCCGCTATTAACAATGTTCCAGTAATTTTCAGTATGGGGCAACAAGAATGGGCCGCACACATTTTACCAATGTCGAATCGAACCGTTTCTTTGTAATTTGTTTATTCGAGCCGTGCCATGTTATTTTGGGGAGACGATGATATTTTGTATAGAGACGAGATTTAGTTTCAGCTACAGCCGCGAACCAGATATTATTTTTAGTTAAACCTATGAGTCTAAATATTTCTATTTGAGAAAAGAACTCTTGCGACAATGTATGTTTTGCGACAGACAAGTTCTTTTTTCCGACAGTGTTAAGCACAATTAATTTTATTTGTATTTTCTGGGAACATGGGGTAAGGGGGATGGAATAGAGTCTACCTGTACGCGTACACCCAAGTGAACTACGTTAAGGACCTTACTGAATATCCGTCATGCTCTCTTACTGCATACCGCCTCTGTTGGGGATCCAGGTTAGAATATGTCCTAAGTACCATACGGATGTCGGAACAATGGGCATTAGTTAGTCAGGCTCTGTGACTTGACTGATTATGTCATCGAACCCGGGTGGGGCACAGAGCGAATTGCGGCTCTTCAGGCTACTAGGCCACCGGGGCACCTCGACCGTCATATCAGATATCAAGATTGCTTCGAAGAAGATTGCATGGAGTCAGGTAAGCACTGTTAAAGGATGTTGGACACATCACTGTGTACCGTAGACTAACATTTAGTCTCTGAAATCTTATATTACACAATATCCTTCTTGACTCTAAAAATAAAAAAAAATCCCTATGCTGATTTATAGAGCTAGCTTGAGCTGGCTAGACTTGCTTTTGTATGCATTTCTAGATTATTATTTTTTCATAAAATAAATATATTCCACGGTCATGGTGCAGGACAATGTGTACCGCTGTCGTTACAGGTACTGAATCGATGATCCAAGTGAAGATCGGGTCAGAATTGGTCTTCAGCAACCCGTGCTTGTCGAAAGAGACGATTAAGGGATCGGGTGGTCAGGCTAGTATCCCAGATCTGTAGATCGGTGCTTGTGATGTCAATCACTGGATTGTCTGGTCAAGACTCGATTATTTACAGACCGCCGCCTGGAACATTATTGGGTGCGGCGTTAAACAACAATTTATGCTTTAATAATGTTTCAAACTGTTTGAGCATATCTGCGATCAACTGTTATATATTTATGTGCTGGGTATTTTTTCCAAACCATTCAGTTCTATAGCGTTTGGTTTATGGTAGACTTGTGGATGGCATTTTCAGATTTGACATCAGTGACAAATATTACGTCCATTACTACTTTGACTTGTACCATATGTCTCCGTGTATTTCAGATGAGCAATTGACTTGCCTTTGTATGTGTTTGTGACGGTGGGCTGATATATCATCACTATATTAGTCGTGATTCATAAACACACGATATAGCCAGACGCTTACAATGGACTCTGCCTTCAACAGAGATATTTTTATTATGGAAAGGTTTTTGACGTTTTTTTATTTACCTCCATAGACGCATTTACATGAGCTCGCCACATCTGACGTGGACATAACACAGTGAGCCAAATGTACAGATCATTGATGGTAACACTACTCAGAAGTGGTATATGAATGGTAGTGTAAAATCAATTATGAATCTATTTGTCATGTGTGTTTGTTTTTCTCAGAGCGTAGAGATCGGATGTCCAACATTACTTAACCCGAGCTAGCGCTCTCCGTCGCAGGTCCAGGATGGACCGTCTTATCTACATCACCATGGCTACAACATTAAGCAAAGATGGGATGACTGGTAAGACAGTATGCGCTCACAGACAGCGTCAAAACCAGGTGTCAACAGAGCGTCGATCTTCATGTTGGCGAAGAAGAAGATAAACATGTTATTAATACGTTATTAATACATGTGGATGTTGAGTGTTCATACCGCCTCTTGCACACAATACCATTCCGGCTGCTTCTGTTCGAGGGACAATCGTTACTGCTTCCTGAAGCCTGACAATATTATTTGTACTCGCATAATTACTAACTCGTGTTATTGGTAGAATCAGAGACTATTACAAGGACTAAGTTTTCCCACTGGAACAAAGCTCAGCTGAAACATCAATGCCATCGACATGAAATTGACATGGGTGATTCACTGATGGCTCACGCTACGCAGGTGCAATGGACAAGCAACTGACAACTTTACACCTCTGTCGGATCTCTTATCTACTCTAACAGGACTAATTAGCAGTGTCCGTATTAGACAGGAGAGGGTGGGCATTTCCTTTATCGGGCTCTGATCAGGGGAGATCCCCGCCAATGTTTATATAAGACGCAGGGGCTTTTCCGGACGGCTGAGGAAAACAGGGCCTTCCCTCTAGGCTGACTGTTCGGTTCCCTGAAGATGAGGAGTTCATTCAACGGTAGAGAAATAAAAACAAATGGAGTAACCTGAGACGAATGGGCCCTCGCTAAGGAATTCTGCCCGCCAAACCCTTGTAATTTGTGGGAATTTGAGGCAATCCCTTTTATTGATTGTCGGCGAAAGCACGGGTCCCGGGACAATAGAACAAATCGAATCTGCGCTTCGATTAAACAAACTGAGTTGTCGAGGATGATGTGGTTTTGTCCAACGAACGCGTAATTTTATTTTCATCCCGATCAAGGGACGCTTCTTCAAGGCGAGATCTCCCGAATCCATGTTTTGTGAATTTCGTGTTTCTGAATCCGGACCTGCTGACCATTTCGTGTTTTCGGCACACCAGTGAGGATTTACAATTTCCGAGCGATCGAGTCCGTTCAAAGACATCCATGCAGCGACCCCGCCGCAAACACTCTAATTCAATTACTTAGACGAACCATGGACCACTCTCGCCACCAGAGGGCGCGTCCAGACGGCCATCTCGCGAGATTTCCTTCAACTGGTATTGTCAAAAAGTGTGATTAGGATCGCGGATAGGGTTTCAGAATAGCGATTTTGTGCAGAAGTGAATAAGGCGACTTTGACATATAGTTTTGAGGGAACTAGTAATTACAAATGTCGGTTGTCTGGAAGTTGGACGAGTGGCTAGGCTCCGGAACCATCATGTCTATCGCTATTGTCTTGTGACATTACAATCTGTGTTCATGGGACAATAGCACCCTCACAAAAGATTGGACAATTTCTCTTGACGTGGTTCACGCCATCTCAAATATACAACTCCGGTGATGGGAACACCATCTTTATTTGTAATTACACTCTCCGTAAAAAGTTTGTTGACAGCGAAAAAATGCTCTAATAACAGTCTTGACTGTGGGCTTTGAGTCCTATTTAAAGTATACATTACATCCCTGAGACACCGCTATACAGAGAGTGTGCCAGCTGAAGACCATTGCAAAGCCTTACCTGGATGTGAGCCGTATCTATAACGGTATTACATGTATGTTGTTTCAGCGTAAAAGATGAGTCCGAGGGTGGGGTGGGGTGGGGATGGTGGTGGGGGGTCTGGGTAGCTCTGTTGTGAGGATGAGGCCGGAGGGCTGTGGTTGATGGCTTGAGTGAGAGAGTTGGTCATCTGTGCGAAAGCAAAAACATGGACACCTGGTGTCATCACTGATTTTCAGTGAGCCATTCATAAACGTTTCACGGCTATGTTACCCTTTAAGGCAAATGGAATCAGTTTTAATATTCAATGGAATTTTTTACCTCTCATATATGATACAACGCATACACGCACACCAAATTCATTAACATTATGTAGATAACGTCAATGTAGATATATTAGCTCATGATGCTGGTACTTTTCGATAGCGTAACGCTGATGTTCGTTAATCTATTAAGTTTTAAACACTATAGAAACATATATATTATTATAAACAAGTTTATTATATTAAAATGGAAGGTGCAAATTACTCTATAAAAAAATCGAAACTGTTTAGCATGCTCTTGTAATTTCTGTGAAATGTTTGTTTGATAATAAATATGTTAACTCCAACAGAAATTATGACTAAAATGCAATGACTTTAAAGAGAGAGGTAATTACATATGTTGTTACCACCATATACAAATACTTCAGAACCGGTATTTGAATGGAAGTTGACTCCGCATAATATTTTCTTAGAAAATACCCTTTAAATACAAGAAGATATTCCTGGGTGTTAAACATTTCAAGCTGATTGGTTAGTTTGTTTATGGGGAACTCACGGGGAATCAAGGCATGGAGTGAGTCCCTTAAGTCCCCTTTGTCGTTTTCACGTTTACAGATAAAACAACAGCATGTCAGTGTGTTTATTCAAGAAGAACCAACCAAAATGAAATCCACGTTTAAATTTAAATGAATATAAAGGCTGCCTTATCTGTGCAGATCACCATATGGCCATAAACATCACACGAGCCTCGAGTTTCTGTTCTAATTACACCACTCTGCCGACTTGATGTTGGTGTAGTGGTTAACCGTAGCGGTTTTAGGATGCGTAAGGGGAACAAATACATCCCAATATTGGCCAAGATTGTAATCAAACGTTGTCATCATTATTACATATAACATGTACTTCATGCAGTACCTCAACACGATGTAAACGATGGACATATGGCAGTGCCGTTATCTGTGATGCTTTAAAGGTTATTGCATCACAAAGTTATGACTAAGTGTGAAGCTTTTAACTCAAGAACACACAGAACCTTTGTTCCGGAACCCCGAAAAAGAGAGACTTTCATCTAATTTCGTTGTATTGTTTTATCACTGCAGTGAATCAGGTAATTTCCCGGCATCTTCTAAGCCCGGGGAACCGAAATTGTCTAAAAACGGCCCACGTTATAATCAGAATTAAGCATTTAGGGTCTGATACTGATACGGGTAGACAGCCCCCGCCCCCTTATTGCTTGTAACGCTCCAGTCGCCATCTGCATAGTAGAAACTCCTTGTGAAACTCCTGCCAACACTGACTTCATTAAGTATGACACAACCTCTGCCTCGGAGGTTGGTAGTTTTTTTCCTCGCTTATTCTGTGAAATCAATTTGTGACATATGTCGGCAAAGGGTGACTTACCGGTGCAGGATCATAGGGGCTCATAAATTTCACGAAAATTGGTACTGACAACCCGAAATTACGGGATAAACTACAAAAACCCAGTCTGGATGGCATGCTATTTTCAAGGACTTGTGGAACCAGGCCGTCGGGGTGAAATCCAAAACCTCTGCCCCCAATCCAAGCATTTAATAACTTGATGAGTTTGGAAAAGGGACTATTTTCTAATCCGGAGGGATATGGGAGTGATTGTGGTTCCCTTAGCTTCGATGCAAATATATCCTTCCGCTTCTATGCAATAATGTCCCTTCCCAATTTGATTCCATGCGTTTAAATAACATTATTTTGTAGGACGAATCTGGTTGTTAGTTTTATTGTTGGAGGCTGGGCACTTGCTGCCTTGCATCCGAGGCAATGGTATCAAATTTCGGCCATTTGTTTTTACAAGGAAACCTTCGTCAGATGTCACCCAGAAAGAAGTCAAATTGTAACTAAATACCACAGAACTGGGCGACTTCTATACCCCGAGGCTTCATGTATTAGAGTAGGGCCGTAAGCCCTCTAAAACTCAAGGTAGTCGAACTGTAAACATTGAAACATTTAACCACGTATAAGAATAACCATCGTCTAACATATGATCTACCAAATCGTTTATTACACAATACATGTCTCTCGTTCGAAACATATCTTCCTAATGCTGATTTCTGTGGAATACAGCTGGCTGGGCCTATTGTCATGATCTAGATTGGTTTTGATCACATTAAATGCAGATATTCCTAGTCACAGGACAGGATAAAGTCACATTTACTGTGCAAACCAGTGATCCATAAAATCCGATGATATTTAGTAAATTTACATTGATGAAGTTACAACAAAGCACAACCGGAAAAGAAACGAGCATACAAGAGGTATTTTCGAAATAACACGCAGCATTAGAATGACATTAGTAATGAATAGTTTTGTACAATGGGTAGCATTCATATATAGGATGTTTACGAGTGTTCCAAAGGGTCCACCGAGCAAATATTAAATAAGACACATACAGTTGCTACACATTGGCAAAAACAGAAGAACATAAACAGTGTTGTGCAATTCGTGCATGGTTATTTCCGACTGTTTCAAAGGGATCACCATATGGAAGATTAAGGACATATTGCATGTACTTTTACTTGGAGCTCAGTTGTTATTTGACATTAGACATGCACCACTCGGTCGTAATGATCTACAACAGTGTTTCCGGCATCAGACGTCTATTTTCATATTTTATGAACATCAGTTTGTTCAAAGCTGGAATGTGAATCTAAAAGTGCATATATTCTGGAATACTGGAATACTGTTCAAAGAGGCATTACAACCCATCACATTCACTCACTCACTTCAAGTCCTGTAAGCAGGTAGGTTTGTTAAAGTTTGTTTTGCTGTTTGCTTTTATTTGTTCAACTAAAAGAGTTTCCCAAACCTAGATTCAAATAAAAAGATTTGTTTCTTAGTCACATTGTAACTGACATTTAAACAAATAAAGACATTTCAAGTAAAAACTGCTTTATTTACCTGTCCATTAAAATTATTCAGCAACATAACATTTGTAGCGTCTATATATTCTAAATACATATAAACACAAACAAACATATACTATCTACAGATAAACAAACATACATCTGACACATAAACAGACATCAAACATGGGTGAGTGAGTGAGTATGATTTTACGCCGCTTTTAGCACTATTCCAGCAATATCACGACGGAGGACACCAGAAAATGGGCTTCACACATTGTACCAATGTCGGGAATCGAACCCGGGTCTTCGGCGTGAAGAGCGAACGCTTTAACCACTAGGCTACCCGAATGCCCCACATCCAATATGGACACCTAAACATGCAAACATATAATATGGACACATAAACATACAAACATCTAATATGGACACATAAACATACAAACATCTAATATGGACACATAAATCTATGCAAACAAACATCTAAAACATGGATACATAAACACATAAATAATATTGGCACATACATACAGACAAACAAATATACAATAAAGACACATAGACACACAATGCTGATACAAACACAAATAAATATACTTCGAATATGGACACATAAACCAACATGAAATAGGGATATATAAAGAAACATAAAAAACATCTAACACAGATATATAAACAAACAAATGATATATGGACACTTAAACACAGAACCATATAATATGGACGCATAAACACGCAAACAAAATTTCAACAAAGGCACATATACACATCCAAAAACACCTGAAAAAGACAGAGAAAAACATAAGCAAGCACCAAAAACGGCACATAAACCTATAAAAAACATCTATGAAAGATAAGACACAGACATACTTCATCTAATAAAGACACATATACACACACACACACTTTACAACATTACACATTCACAATCAACAAATACGCAGAAAACATCCTTCACAGGTCACATCTTAGCATATCAATACTAAATCAATTTCAGCATGATCGTGTAATGGTGTTGTCTTAAACCAACAAGACCATTTGAAATCAAATAGGTATGTCAGAAGAAAAAAAGACTTGGTCTATTATCTTTCGTTTTATTAAAATGCGAAACACATCCGCGCATTTAGACTACAGAAGAGTGCATCGATACAGGTTGCGTATCGTCACAAAGTATCGCCATACATACTGTCCTTTCGAACTGGCATTTACAATACTTTGCCCATCCATGTCTGACATATTGGAAATAATTGTACATTATTTCTTTACATATCCATTTCTTTTATATAACATATGACATTTTAGTAGTCTTGACACTACAATGTGATAGAACATAGTTCATTTAACAAGATATACTCACAAGCTATCAATACATAATGTACATATATAAAAGAGAAAGGGCGTGAAATATTGCATTTATTTGAGCAATGGCATCATTTGGAGGCAACATGATAACGCGGATCTTAAAAGTTCAATATGTAAAATATGTCAAACTATGTGAGAGTTGTGACACTACTTGGTGGCATTACGCATCTTGTCGAGGAGATGACACTCGATACATGGACTCAATTCATAAGCACAGTCAGCAAAGAAATAAGCTCATGGCAGCTTACGTCTATTCTCTATCTGTAGGCTGACTATATACATATATGTTATCATGCATGTACATACTGATTAATTAATTTCCATAATAAAACTCTCCGATACTAATGGAGGAAATAAAGATTATTCATTCATTCATTCATTATATAAAAGAGAAAAGGCGTCAAATATTGCATTTATTTGAGCAATGGCATCATTTGGAGACAACATGATAATGCAGATCTTAAAAGTTCAAAATGTAAAATATGTCAAACTATGTGTAATGTACAAATGTAAGATGAACTTTACATGGAGAATGTGAAACGATAGACGCACATTCCTATCTGTAGATAGAATAACATGATTGTTTCAGTGATATAATTGAGAATACTATTCCTTATTGTAAAGATTAGATCTATAGTTCCATGTTCGTTTAATATATTCCAAACCGGTGTAAATAAATTTGAATACTGTTTTGTGAGATTCGTGAACACATCAGATTGTAAGAAAGTAGACATACTATGTTTTGTTTGTCATACCTAAAAAACGCTGTGAAAATCTCCCAGCCTCACTTCTAAACAAATTCAAATAGTGCCATTCGGCTAGGATCGTAATTCAAATAAAACACGGGACCGACTCAAATTTAATCTTTGTTTACTTTTCATGTCACTTTGCGTAACTTGAGAAGGGACAGAGTTCCCTTATCCCTCATGGGGTCCGTCCCCTGACCCCTCGGGCCGGGGTGTAGAGACCGTCGGCTAACTGGGTAATTGTTCAGAGAAAATTGTCAAAGGGCAAGGCCAAACACACGCCCTTGCCTCAGCGGAACCTGGGCTATGTTTTGATTGGTGTAGAGTTGCGCGGACCTGAAAGAAAACGACCTAGGCGAAGTTTGTACGTTGTTTGTTTTATTAATGCGATTAGAAACGCCTGGTGGGTTACGCAATTTTCCATTTGTGGCAACTTTCAACAAGCAAAATGAATAAAGCGCTTCAAAAGAAGGAATATTTCAAATAAATGTACTTGAGCAAACGAATTTCCGATGGGAAATTACGGATAAATCATTTAATTTTCATATCGTAGGATGATTGTAATGGTGCATTATACATTGCAGTATATGAAAGGTCTTATAAACATTCAGAATTGAAACTGATCTGATAAAGATTATTTCCGAAGACTTAAACCAACTGAAAGAGTGCAAATGGGAATATTATGACTAAGCCACAAAGCTAATCAGATCGGTCTTGTCGATGGTATACTGTAAAAGAAACGGTCGAAGTAAACTTTAAGATTCGAATGAATTTTACTTCGTTTATCAATGAGGGCCGATGATTAATAACCACGTAATAATGATTTGGACAATGATTTTTATTTCTGTACTTGTAAGGTACATATAAAACTAAATAGACACACACCTACAATAAATCATGTAGCTGCGTGTATTTTCGGTCATGTAAAACATTTCGTTTATCAGCATCCCCATCGCGTCGGTCTGCAAAGTAGACGTATTAAATCCATGTGACAAAACGAGTACGAACAAGTGAAAAATGATCATTTCGATAACTGCACATTTTGCCAATAAAACTTAATGAATCTTATCTTAAAACAAGCGCAAAACACTTGCGCTTTCAAAGACACATTTAATGGTCCTTGATTCTTTTCAAATGCCGAAACTTTATAACCCGATTTCGTTTTATTTAAAAGAAATTAAGATTCAGGATCCAAACTTTAAAGAAACTTCACCAGCCGTCATTATGTCAAAGCATGTTGCCCCGTAAACATGGATCTTAAAGACCATGATTTATGGCCAGAAACGCTACATGGTGCACGTTCAATTTTTGTCAAAGTGTTTAAACCCCTAAAGTCTCTTGTTGAATCTTCATAAAGACGGTCCCCTACAGGCTTTTCTCGTTAAATGGCTGACCTAGCCCTCGCTTCAGTTTTACAGTACCGAGTTACCCTTCTCTCCGAGTGGCTATCAAAGTTTGATGGGAAAGACGTATGTATTCACTAAACCGAACCAGAACCGTTGCTTCTGGTGTGGCATCACTGCTGTCTCTCCATCGAGTTCTTGCCTTCAATTGCCAGTGTTCGTCGTTCTGAGGCATACTATTTTCTCATTTGCATCCATAAGACCTTTGAGATTTACTCCTGTGTGTTCCAGGAAATCCTAATTGAATTTAGGGTGTTTGGACGTGGGGTGATGTTTTTCAAAATCTTTGGACCACGACATACAGGGTCGTCACCACCTTGGATCATTCTCTTGTAGCTCTGCTTTGAGACTCGTGTGTGTATTTCTGGGGTGGTTTCATCTTCCACAGCCGCTCTTGAATCATTCAGGGGTTCGTCTGGTTCGTTACCATTTCCCCGTGTCTAATACTGTTCCGCGGGGATATTGATAACATTCCCGACAATATGTATATATACATGTATGTTTGTTCTTTTCATGCTTCGGTCGCCTCTTGGATTTTATTATCACTGAAAACATCTAAAACGTTTATAACAAACAATAACTTCATGACTTGTTGACACAACATAAACATATGCGACTGACAGATGGTTGTTTACGAGCACTGCAGTAAAAACGTCATTCAAACGCATGGTCTACATGACTTCCTCGTAGACAAAAAAATAAGCCCTGCCTTTGCACAAAGGAACCCACGTGAGTATACGCGATGTCAAATATGAGTGAGTTAGTGAGTGAGTGAGTGAATATGGTTTTACCAATATTCCAGCTTATCACAGAGGGGGGGTTAGAAATGAGCTTCAAAAATATTAGTGAGTGATGAAATGGGCGAATTTTGTTTTCCGCCTAGCTATATCACGGCGGCCGGTGAGTTATCGAGTCTTTACTAAGCAAACTACTGCTTGATAGCATGAGCAACGGTCAGGAAAATAATGACACGGAATCGCCCTACTCACACATAGTAACCACCCGACATTCTGTAAGTCGTTCTTGCAACAGACATGGCTTCCGGTCTCCTTTGTACCCTGCCACACAAACATGAAAACACGATAACGTACGGGGGCCTATTCTGTCCTTGAATCCAAGCAAGGAGAAACGCATGGGGTACGGGGGCCTATTCTGTCCTGGAATCCCAACAAGAAGACAAGCATGGGGTACGAGGGCCTATTCTGTCCCGGAATCCAAGAAATGAGAAACGCATGGAGTAGGGGGCCTATTCTGTCCTTGAATCCCAACAAGGGGACAAACATGGGGTACGGGGGCCTATTCTGGCTGGAATCCCAACAAGGAGACAAACATGGGGTACGGGGGCCTATTCTGTCCTGGAATCCCCAAAAGGAGACAAGCATGAGGTATGGAGGCCTATTCTGTCCTGGAATCCCAACAAGGTGACAAGCATGGGGCATGGATGCCTATTCTGTCGTGGAATCCCAAGGAAACAAGCATGGGGTACTGAACTTATGTGTGAGTGCACGTATTGATGGTTTAAGTTAGCTGATGCCATATGATACTAACTTCTACATGACGTGGTAAGAGTCTTGCCATACCCAGATATTAGTTAGTATGCTCCTTAATTTAGAGGAGGCACTGATGGCCAAGTTGTCTATGGCGCCGCAATTTGCTGTGCAGAGTTGCGTTTTGGGGGTACCAGAAACCTACCGCGGGTTCGAATCCGGGTTTGCCCCGAATGTTTCTAGGTTTTCCTCCCACATTAAGCTGACAAACCATGGTATAACTGGAATACTGTTCGCAGCGGCTTTAAAACACAACTCACTCACTTACTATAATTTATATATTATTTAGAACTAACCCTAAAGATACTATAGCAAGAGTCTGTGTAACACTTAACCTCAATAATAAAGCGAAATCTACTTGTCACATTTCACAGCATATATTTAAGAGGCACCAACTTAAGTGCAATGAGAATTAACCTATGTATCAGTCAGCCATCCTTCGTCATCAGAAATGTCATCCCACCAACTGTAGACGCTGCGCCCTCCCCTTAATAACATCCCTCCCGGACGTGTTGCTATGCTAGTACAGTCCATTATCCAGAATGAATAGGCCCAGTGTTTCTGTTAGTTAATTAAGGAGGGAGTAAATCACCTACAGACTAGCTTAAGATAACACTAAACTGTTAATGTGTCCATGAAGTCCCTTGACAGCCCTGGATGAAGGATCCATCTGATCGGCGGGTTACAGTAATGACAGACAGCTTGTTCGACTGACTGCACTCGCTGCGTTAGTCAACAATCGGAATGAAAATAAACGAATAAAATACACTTTTGGATTTACGTGAATACATGACGCTTTTTTATCGGTAGCAGCTTCTTTTATTCTTTGAACGACGTTTCAGAGCTACTTCTTGCTCCTTCATCAGGTGAATGTTTGGTTAGTGTTAGTGTTACGTTACGTTATTTTACGTTACTTTACGGTACGGTACGGTACGGTACGGTACGGTACGGTACGGTACATAGTCTGTCTTACAGACCCTGATACAAATATATATCAAATACAGCCCATGCAAGTCTATAATGTTTGGCAAGTCTAGATCACTGCAGTATGGATACGACCAAAAGGCCTTGGTGGTCGGGCTAGGTGAATTGGTTTATTGCGTGTCATCGTATCTGGAGGGACCATTGGAAAATGAAGAGAATCACTGGGCTCCTTTTTATTATATTTTTATTAAGATAACTGAACAACTGTTTTTTTATGTACGATATGTTCATTTCAGAGACTATATGTTAGTCTATACGGTACATTATGTTATGTTATGTTACTTTAATGTTATGTTTTTGTCTAATACAAGTCACGAAGAGACAATGCATGTCATTCAAAATTAAATCATTGTTGTTTCAGCATTACCATCACCAACATAATTATCATTATCGTGTATTTGTTATGAGGGTATGACTGTCCAGATAAACATCTAGTGCCAGAAATATTAAGAAATTCAGAGAGTCTCTTATCGTACGGCCTAGAGCTCTGTGTGTATGTGTGTGGCGGGAGGTGTGGACTTACAGCTGAGAAGAGGCTGGCAAAGGTTCAGAAGGGGCTAGGAACGGGATGATAGAGATAAGAAGGGGGTATGAAGGGACGCTAGAGCTGATGAGGGGCTGGGAACGGGATGCTAGAGCTGACAAGGGTTATGAAAGGGACGCTAGAGCTGAGGAGGGGCTGGGGACGGGATGCTAGAGCTGAGAAGGGGCTAGGAACGGGATGCTAGAGCTGAGGAGGGGCTGAGGACGGGATGCTAGAGCTGAGGAGGGGCTGAGGACGGGATGCTAGAGCTGAGAAGGGGCTAGGAACGGGATGCTAGAGCTGAGGAGGGGCTGGGGACGGGATGCTAGAGCTGAGAAGGGGCTAGGAACGGGATGCTAGAGCTGAGGAGGGGCTGAGGACGGGATGCTTGAGCTGAGGAGGGGCTGAGGACGGGATGCTAGAGCTGAGGAGGGGCTGAGGACGGGATGCTAGAGCTGAGAAGGGGCTAGGAACGGGATGCTAGAGCTGAGGAGGGGCTGAGAACGGGATGCTAGAGCTGAGAAGGGGCTGGGAACGGGATGCTAGAGCTGAGCAGCGGATGGAGAGGAGGTCAGATAGAACGTGCATTTACATCTTATTTGAATATCGCCAAATATATTAATATCTTGACGTCACTTCATGCATGTATTCCAGATAAACATCTAGTGCCAGAAATATTAAGAAATTCAGAGAGTCTCTTATCGTCCGGCCTAGAGCTCTGTGTGTATGTGTGTGGTGGGAGGTGTGGACTTAGAGCTGAGAAGGGGCTGGCAAAGGGATGCAAAGGTTCAGAAGGGGCTAGGAACGGGATGCTAGAGATGAGGAGGGGTATGAAAGGGACGCTAGAGCTGAGGAGGGGCTGGGAACGGGATGCTAGAGCTGAGGAGGGGCTGGGAACGGGATGCTAGAGCTGAGGAGGGGCTGGGAACGGGATGCTAGAGCTGAGGAGGGGCTGGGAACGGGATGCTAGAGCTGAGGAGGGGCTGGGAACGGGATGCTAGAGCTGAGAAGGGGCTGGGAACGGGATGCTAGAGCTGAGGAGGGGCTGGGAACGTGACTAAAAGGCTGAGCAGCGGATGGAAAGGAGGTCAGATAGAACGTGCATTTACATCTTATTTGTTCAATTCAGATATCACATCATGCATTTATTTTAAATATCGCCCAGTATATTAATATCTTGACGTCACTTCATGCATGTATTTTATCACTCAGTCTTTTAATGTGAGGATATCACTTCATGCATCTACTGTGCATATATTACTTAATAATAATAATAATAATAATAATAATAATAATAATAATAAATGTTAGCACATATGTTTAATGTGCAAATGCAAGTATGTTTGTTTATTGTTGATATCAATGCATGTGTTTAATTTGTAAGATATGCAAAGCAGTGCTAAATGACAACCGTACTACATTTAAGCATCACACATACTTACCAAGTACACTATAGGCAAACGAAGATGCGTCTCTACAAGTAGTATATTTATGCAAGTGACAATATGTGCCCTTCACGTACAGTAATTATACAAGATTAGTGCGATAACACTGCACACAAAGTCCCTTCTCATGAAGTGATATGACAACCTACTTGATCTCCGTCACTCAACACGACCGCCTCCCAGGTCTAGTGGATGGAGCGTCTGTTCGGAGAGCGGAAAGTCGGTGGTTCGATCCCGGACGCGTGATATCAAAAGACGTTTAAAGGTGTCCTGGCGTTCGACATTACGGGGATAAAACAATGACTGCTCGGCTCGGAGTCTGTACATGTCGTTAAATCCCATTTCACCTCACCTTCACTCAACACGGTGCTTAGTGTAGACAAACATCTAGTCTCTGAAGTGAACATATTTTACAGATGAAAGCAGTTGTTTAGTTATGTTTATGAAGTTTGATTTTTAAAAAGGAGATCAGAGACGCTCTTCATTTTCAGGTACTGCAGTAAAGACTTGCCAAATATTATAGACTTGCATGAGCTGTATTTGATATATCTGTTTCAGGGTCTGTATGACAGACTATGCCTAGTGCAATGGACAATCGTACACAGATGACCAACGTATTTCAGATGATACTTTGTTCAAGAGACAAAGATACCGTAAAGTAATTTAGCAAAGAGAAAAAAATTGCTAAAAATGAATAAACGCTCAAAATAGCATTTAGTGCAAGAGACAACCTTACTACGAAGGTTAAAATCCTCATATATATGATAAACGATAGGTTTGATTGTCAAATAACGTGACAAACACTACTTAATGCACACGCAGCTTGTGTTTTACAATTGTTGAACATTCACTCTCCGCTGAAAGTTCACGGCGTTTAAGTTTTATGACAAAACGTAATTCGCACAGCCTCAAAATTACACTAACGTTCCCAAAACGGACAATAGACGACCTTGACGACAAATGACCTTCAGCTCATTGTGGGATAATTAGCTGGTGCTTTACGAAGGGAGGGGCGAAAAGTGGTTGTGTCCGAGAAACAAGGAGATACAAACGAAATCTTTGCGAACTGCTGTCCTCCTGAAGTGTTTTCAAACTCTCTTCCAACACGCGAATAACAATGGGGGAAAGTGTCACAGAGATATAACGCTGCAAAGTGCGCGTGATTTGGCCATATTACGGACGTGACAATCGTCTAACGATCTAAGCACGACCATTATTCAGCCCCGTCACATGCACTTGGCATTTCCCCCTCAACTTTATGATCTTCGCGCGTGCAATCTCGCGTGTTATTTGTGACACAACAGTTTGTGGCCGACACAACCGCTTTCCTAAATGTCTTGAGACGAACCGTGAAATGGCTCGTTGCGACTCTTGCCCGGGCGGAGACCGGAGGCCGACGATACAAAATGGCGGTTAAAACATTCCAAAACAAGGATTTGTAAATAAAACTGACTCAGGATTCGTGCTTACAGAGGATTTAACCGTTTGAGAAATATCTACTAGCGAGTCTGGAATCCATTTTTTAAAAAAAGGTCAACATTGAGAATTAGTTTTCATCACGTGACATTTTTTAACGTCTAATCAACGTTGTAGCTTCTCACAATTCCAACATTTCAAACCATTCTCCGAACAGAAATTTGCAAGTTCGTTTTTAAATCATTAATCTTAGTGTGAAAGTAATCTCTGGTTTTTTTTAATTAAATAATTATCGTGAAGGTATGTAACTTACATGCGTGCATGTGTTTTAGCTCTTATTCGGCAACATGACACAGTTTATAAAAAAAGGTTATTTCACTTTTGGAACATCGGAGATTCCTATAGTGCAGGTTTAGCGACATTATCAACTGTTTGAACCGGCTAACTCCTGCAAAACTCGATCCAACATAATTTGATCAGCCTTTGCAGTGCACATGGATGTTTCTGCAATTTTAACCTCACTTTTAACTTTTTAAAGCCACAAAACACACACGCTCATAGGCCGACATGCCTTAATGTTGTCTACCCAAGCCTCACAGATGCAACCTCCTCCTTGCAGAGAACTTACGTCTATCGCTTGCACATCAATATAAGACCGAAGTGGGTGGCCCAATCCTTGATGTCGCTCTGGGTCATGTGACGCCCCCTAGCTCAGGTCAAAGGTCGCCTTCCGGAGAAGCCATGCTTAATAACCTCTCCACGCATGGGCGCAGTCGGGGAAAATTTATCTCCCTTGAAAAGTCAGTTATAAACCATTATCTCTTTTCTTTGTGAAGCAACGCGGCTTGGGCAAGATTGGGCACGTTTATGTACAGTCCTAGTTTTTAGTGTGCTATATTGATAAGTAACAAATGGGAAATTGTCCATGGTCTCTTTAGTTAACGTAATTCGCCTGAGCTTCACAAAGCAGTATTGCTGTGAGTTTCAAATAAGCTATGGTTTCTTGACAATTCCCATCTATTCTGCCGGCTTAATGACTAATTGGTGTGGAATCTCCTTAACGGGTTATTGGCATTTTTGTGTCAGAACACAACGAACGGTAATTGTCATGCAAAAATGTGCACACGTCAATGTCAAATATTCGAGTTGCCATTGACACAATGTCATATTCAACTAAGGATAGCATGCGGCAGTTAAGTTACTTTATTGCCAAACGTTTTGGAACAATTTCTCATGACGGATGTAAATCGTGAGATGTTCGTGGTATGTAATGCCAATATAATTCACGTTACTTCTACACACTCACGATTCCCAGTCGTCCCCCATAGGATGGAATTCCACAATTTGGTCGAATCCAATTACCAAAAATTATTGTGTATCCGAAGAGATTCCTTGGGATTAATAACTAATAACATCAAACATGAAAGTGATTAATCCAATTATTCGCCACCCGCTCCCAGTGCATGCCTACCTGAGTTTCAACCGTAATAATTCCCCTATCAGAGAAAATCTCATTTTCAACTTCATTAGTCCTGTATGGAGGCGGTGAATGGAAAGAGAGAAATCGTTTTGTTTGCCCGGTCAGCACATGTTTTCACTCAGAAAATGAGGATGAATTTTCAAAGGAAGAAAATTAGATTAGATTCTGAAGATGAGCGAATGCTGATTGTTGTGACGTTTGAAAAGATATGCAACTCTAATGGTAATAATAAATAATCATCATCATAATCATCATCATCATCATCGCCGTTCTTGTGGTTTTGTTATTGTGGTCCATCCATGGTACGATCCAGAATATGTAGAGGGCGTCATGGAAAATTTTAAAAATAAAAAAATCTTTGGAATAGGCCCGTATACAGCCTCATACGTATCCAGTCCAATACATCCGATCTTGTCCTTTTTGATAAATCCAATGAAATCATTCATATTATTGAATTTTCTGTCCCTTTTGAGTCGAGTGTGATTGAAAAGATCCAGGAAAAACGTGGCAAATATGCGGATCTGGCTTTCGAAATTTCACTCTTGCTCCCATGTACCATTTTGTCCGACACCCCATTGTTCTCTGTGCATTAGGTTTGGTACCTCTCAATAAGTTGACTGACATTGGGAGAGTACCCGGGATTGCTGCTAGGAATACAGCCCTTCTGACAGGATCACCCAAACCCCCTCTGCTGCATTTTTTATTTCAATCTGTACATCATCATCATCATCATCATCATCATCATCATCGAGTGCGTCAAACAATTTAATCACGATAAATGTTAAAAAATATCGTAACTCTTCATTTTATATTTCTCATATATTATTGCTATTTTCATCTGCACTATTACCTGTTAGAACGAGTAGCACCTAATGTAGACTTGTCTGAACAACTCCAGAAAAACACTCAGGTATTTCCCAGTCAACAATATGTCGTATTGTACTTTTTATTAAGAACGGATCATTACAGAGATATCCAACTGTGCCACAGTGACACCAACGAGAGCATGTGTGGACGCATCGGGTACATAGACTCAAGCCAATGCGCTCACTGACATTTGAGGAGAGGTTTTTTATTGTTAGGATACTCTGACGTTTCCAGCTAGTCAATGCTTCACATCGTTGCTATTTTTACTATTATTATTATCATTGGCTTTCACAATATACAGGGGCGGTCGGGTAGCCTAGTTGTTAAAGCGTTCGCTCGTCATGCCGTAGACCCGGGTTTGATTCCCGACATGGGTACGATGTGGGAAGCCCATTTCTGGTGTCCCTCGCCGTGACATTGCTGGAATATTGCTAATAGAGGCGTAAAACCATACTCACTCACTCACTCATGATATACATGTAAAGTATTTTATGTATACATTCTAGGTTATGTAAGGTATTACATCCCTATACTGTAATTTAGCGCGTTATATATACACTTCATCATCATCATCATCATCATCATCATCATATCATCATTCGTACCTCAACAGATTTGTTTCGTCACAGATTATTCTGGTATAAACAAACAAAACACCCATGTGTGTATCTCCAGATTTGCAATTGTGTATTTAATAAACGTACAAATTCATGAACGTAATATAAATATTTACAAATAAACTTCCGGTGAAAAGGAAGTATACACCAGGTTTGCTAAAAATGAAGCAGACAAGAAATGGTTATTCGATGGTGATATATTTGATACGGGTATCATAGGCCATATTGGACCTTGAGTTTGGAGTGTTTCGGCTTCGTTTCGATAACGGTTGTAGTTTTAGCGTCAAATCCAGTTTTCAAGTGTATACTTTCTTTTGCCCGGCAGTTTAATATTGAGTACTCCCTGCTCGTACAAATATCTCCAAACCAAGTCATGTGGCAGTCAACAAACGAGGAATGCTATTTGTTAGAACCTATATCTCACTGTCATCCAAGCACTCCCGTGTATAACGTTGGATGTATTACAGTAACTACAAGCCACTGACAATGAAAGCAAAAGAGCTTTGTTGCTGTGCATGTCAACCGCAGTGACTTGTGTATTACGTCACGCAATCTGTGGATCTATCAGATATTCGATTGCGTTGCGCATGACCGATGAAGAATTGAAAACTCAAAATTGCGGAACTGGATTTAATTACGAACCAGACACGATATACCCTATAAGCTCTTCAATCTGTCAGTGCCAAACGATAATTACCATTCAGACACGAACAAATATCTCCACTTGCCATCTTGGGTACGGTTGGAATATTATTAGATTCGAAATCCGCTCAGGGTCGTTTGTCATTTGTGGTTTAAGGGAAGCGGGAAATTTATCACTTGGAGTTTATATCTTGCGTTACATATAAATAGACACACGCAGACCACCATGAAAAGAAGTCTTTCATTGGACAGAGACAGATAGAATCTTTTCCTTCAGCACTTTGCATGATCGGGAATCAGATTTCGACTTTGATGTTCATAGTTTTTGTTTTGTGATTATTCATTTCGTAATATAGTTTTACGTTGGTTTTGCCGTATAAAGAGGGGTACAACGTATCCTCGTATGGGGAGTCGAACCTCGGCAGGGTGATAGGCATATCTATTGTCTACTGAGCTACCCGTGTCACAATATCCAATATTTTGTATTTATACATCAAGATGTTAATGGTTTTAATGTGGATTGTGAGACCGTTTTCAAGCTTGAGGATATATAAGAATTCCCCATTGCTTTCAAGAAGATCAAACAAAAATTTGACTCCATAACTTTGTATGAAATATATAAATTGACAGACGTTATATCTTGATATATTTTTGGTGTCAATGAACTATGCGTTCAGTGAAACCAGTCTACGTGTGTCAGAGAAGAATGATTAAAACCATTATTTGTCTCGACCAAAATATCGCAGTCTCGCTTCAACTGAAAACCTCCGACCATCCCGAACATATACCTCCTCCTCCTCCTCCTCCTCCTCCTCCTCCCCCTCCCCACTATATCACTATCTCCCGGGTCCAATGGAAAAAGTGAAGTACCTCATTGAGTCAGTATTTTTATTCATCACAGACACATGTTAGTCTTGTCACATGTAAGGGTATCAGGCGTACGCAGACGTATGTCCCAAAATGGACCTATATGTAGATATTTGCATGTGTTTTCTATTCATACATACAGACACAAAGTACTACACAGTGCGACCCTATTCACCATGCAATGATTCTGAATTACTTTTCATACGAATGAATCAAACGACCTCGTTGAATATTCGGATAGTGAGCGGGTCGGTGAGTGAGTGAGCGTGGGTCGGTGAGTGAGTGGGTGAGTGGATGAGTGAGAGTGTGTGCGTGAGTGATTGAGTGACTGCGTTTCGCATTACTTTTGGGAAACACCAGAATTAGGCTTCACACATTTATCCGTGTTCAGAATCGAACTCGGACCTTCGGCGTTCAGAGCGAACGATTTTACCACTCGGCTACTACACCGCCCTATATTGTATGTGAAATGGATGTCTTTGTTTCCTTTACAGACATAGCGGTATCGCCCAAAACACCCTATCGACAACAATAACCTAATACCCACATAATAGTTTACCTTTTTAAGACCATAATAAATGCATGCATTTTCACTCCGTTGTGTCACAGCAACAAAATCCTATACAACAAATGAATGTATGTATTCAATTTCTTAATTAAAAAAATATCATACATTTTCTGCATACCCAATTTCGTTCGTCTCGCTATGTTTTGCCTATCTTTCAACACCTATAGCGTAAGAGAAAATACCAAAATATCATCACCATCATTTGAGCGTATCAGTCCTCCCCAGCTTAAATAATATAGTCTAAAACACGGAGTGTATTGACAGAATAGGGGTAATTATGTTTTTGTAACACATATCAACCGCCTGGCACCTGTTCGCTGGCTCTCCTTACCTCATGACGGTATGAGATTGGCCTCGGCCTGTGTAACGTTGTGTAAATGCATATTATGTTCTGCAGTCAGTCAAAGACGAAATGGAAACCACCCTGGACCACCAACCCACACTGTTTTCCCACTCAAGTTGCTGCAGGTTTTTTCTTTTTTTCAATATTGGATAATTTGGCATGTTGTTGACAGGGCAGACGCCTTATGCGAGAAAGTGATAATGAATTCTCTCTCGTTTGATTGGATTCGGATAATGAAAGAATTGTGCTTTGGGTGTATACTCATAATTAGCTTTATTTGAGGAATTTGGGCATCCGTTTTTCAAATAATTTAAGGATTTATAAAACTGGCTGATATTTTGGTTGGACTAAGTTACACATGGTATAGTTTGAGTTTGGATCTAGTCATGATATTAACATCCATGGTTTTTACAACAGGCATTTTGATTTCATCACTGATTTTTATACAATTTTCACCGCTATTTTGCCTGTTACGCCCAATCAATGGATTCTGTTTCGTCGGATAATCAAGCCTGGTTATTCTCTGGCGTTGACGTTATATATTTTCATCATGAATGCTATGTGTTTATTTTGCTTTAGACGCGTCTTATATTGGTTATAATTATTGAAAAACGTTAAGTTACGTGTACTCAAGAATGGGCTGCTATCTTTTCTCCTAACCAAATTAAGCACATATGAGAAATAAATCGAGAAACAAAATTCTAAAAATATAAAACTGTATATGTTTCTTTGTTTTTAAATTGATAATCGTTACATAGCTTTGTTTATTTTTGTTTTGATAATGATTTCATAATAAACAAATCTACATTTATATATTTATTAATACATTTATTCTTAGTTTTTCTCAAAATTTCAGTTTCGATCTCTTTCAACAAACATGCTTAATGTATTGGACAATGTTTCCGTAGTTTATATGACAACTTAACATAAAGCTCAGGGTATATTAAGAATTCGCTTTCTCCATCCACTGCATCAAATATGGCCAGTACTCCTTACACTGAACATGACAAGAAACAGCACCATATTACCTCTCTAGAATATGTTTCTGCTGATGAAGCGGAAAAACCGTGGTGCGTGGAGTTGTAGGGGTTATAAGAGGTTATGTGAGGTTCTGTAAAACCAATCCGTAAACATTTACACGTAATGTCAGCACAAATTAGTGATAACTGGTATCATCAAACGGGTGGGGATCTTCTTGGGCTATGACTAATGAATAGCATTGAAAGTTGGGTACAATGTCCAATAAACTGTAATTCACTTCTTTATCCGACTTTTATCCGTACATCGTGCACACGGCATTGCGTCCAAATCACCTTAGCTAATAGTGGTCCTTTAGCCAACGCCATCATCCCACCACCTTGATGTGCCAATATCACTGTGGGAATATTACTGTTAGGAGGTCATTAACGGAGGTTCCTTCCTTCGTGCACGGTGCCCATAGAACCCAAGTGTTTATCATAAACGACTATCACTGCTAAATAACCGTTATTGTTAACATCCTCAACTTTCTGTCTGGGGGAGCGGGTCATTTCCTTCACTGTGTGTGGGAAGGGTTTTCTCTTTGAAGTCGATAAGAGATTTGGGGGCAATCTCATAAACATCGCATCTTTTATACATTTTTTTTTTGCCTTAATCCATATTGACACTGCCATCTGGGATATTCTTGTCCTGTAAACGTTATACATGCCTCGTCTTATTCGTCAAAAATATGTAATAATTTTGTGTTCGTTTAACAAAAGAAAATTTAATTATTAAAAACGTGTGTGAGAAAACCCCTTATAACCCCTCCCCTACCACGCTACAAAAGTCGAAATGGCCCTTTTCCGAAATTTATCCTAATGCAAAACAGTTCTCGCCGTTATTTCAGTATATGCAGTAAAAAGTTCTGTAATTGGTGCTTAACTTGGGCAACTGGATCAGATAAGAAGGAGTCTTGTTGCAAAACTAACAACTTACATGATAGACAGAACAGGTCGGAGTGTTTGAACTCACAGCACCACCTCTGAAAAGAGAACATCCCTGTAAGGAGTTTATGAGTCTGTTTGCGTGAGGTGGGAGGTGCCAATCTAGGTGGTCTGACGTCATGCACTTCATTGCTGAGTTGGCCAATCACAGCTGATATTCAATAACTATTTTCAGTTTTACGCACAGAGAATTTATCTATAGGTAATAAAGCAACTAAATATTGTAAATAAACTGCATAAAATTATTATTCAAATGCATTTAATACTGTTACTGAAACGTGATTGTCAGAAAAGTATAGGATATGTTTATTAACTAATAACATAATTGAGACTGGGAAAATATACAACCTTTTATTATTATTATTATTATTATTATAAATATTATTTCTAATACCTATATGCTATGTACCTATATGTCATCGATGCTACGTTATGATCACGTTTGATATATCTTAAGATATATCTTAATGTATCAACAACACTAAAGATATATCAACACTGCTATACACGCCGAGTAAGAGGATATATATGATCATGAAATTCCAAAGCGGCAAAAGAAAATATTCATTTTTAATTGATGAAATTAAATCCATAAAATCCAGAGACTGAATTATTGATTAACAATTACAAATGATTATTTAGAATATAAAATTGTTTATTATGTGAGTTTTGATACTTAAAGAGGGAAAAGGAACGGTACTTGATCACGTGCCAACATCTATCATATAAACACACCATTTAATACGTATGGCATAAGATGACAAATGAGATCACAATGAGATTAACAAAATTTAAAAGGACAAAACTTTAATAATGCAAATATAGGCATGAAACGTGACTCTACTGGTAACACCCAGACGGTAATAAACCCCAAAAGCCAGTGAAAGTAATAAAAGCTAAAAGTAAATATATATTTTTATATTTAATCATATTGTTTTAATTATCATTTTTTTTCATTTTATTATTGAAGAATATGTCAAAGTGCAATTACCAGTCACATTTGTTATTTTACCATAAAACCAAAATATTGATTAGACCTATTTCTGGAGGGCAATACACAAGTACAAGTCCAACTCGAGCAGACGATATCAACCCCAGACACTTGTGAAGATGGAAGTAGGCATTCATATTTAAGCTACAGCCATTTAATGGGGGAGTAAATGAATAGCCGTGTCTAATATACCCCAAGGTCTCCGGCAGAATCGTTCAGTATATCCACCCTCACCCCTCCCGGTCGGGCAACAAGGATTCTCTATATCTAAAAGCCCTGGACTCACGCCAAGCTCTTTCAGTCCCCGATCGAATTTCTATGTCTACATCAGTTGGGCTTGATATGGGGGTACACACACATCTGCACCATTAATCGCGTGTTTGTGAGACAGAGCAGGGGGGTTCTTAGACACAACATACAACAAAAGGTGAAAGAAGAAGAATTCTCCAGACAAGGTTTGAATATTGTGGGATTAAAACTCAGCGACGTGCCACCGGCCCTGTGTTTGCATTACGGTGGGCAAACACAAGCCGCGGGCGAGATATTTATATCAGATTTTACCCTAGGGTGTTGCACACGACGTAAAAAGTGGTGTGAGGTGTGGAGAAAAGCCAAGTGTTCATGACATGATATAACGACAGCTTGGATGTGTCTAAAATTATTTTTCTCTGTTAAATTTATTCATTTATTTATTTATTTATTTATTTAATTTCATCGTGCATTCAATTATTCTATTCTAATTTAAACTTTATTCATGTCAACATTTTGTTTTTCTCTATTTATTGACCTTGTTTAGATACCTCTTATTCATTTATTCATTTATTCATGGCCACACTTTCATGTTAATTATTGTATTAACTTTTGAGCCTAACTCAACAATAAATTTCTAATTGTGTAAAAATAATTAAATATAAAATAAACAACATTCGCAAAGTAGTTTATATTTCCAACAATCACCATATGACAAGCAGCCATATTTCCACCGAAGCGAAAACAATTATTTGCTTTCACACATATTGTAACATTTGGAGGACATTTAGAGTTACATTAACAGGACAAACCCGTTAAATCAAGTTTAAGTCCTGCTGCGCAGGGTCTTGTATTTTATAGCTACGGAATCTTGTACGTTCATATTTCTCACCGTGTTGATGTCCGTGAAATAAATAAGGAACCTGAATCTGTTTTAAATACCCTTTCCTCAAATGTGGCTCACCTGTTCCGTCAGAAGATCGTTATCGTTGAAATAAATTGTATGATGACAAAAAAGCCCAAACAGGTTGCCGATGAAGACGATTGTTTCACAATCGACTGCTCGTGATAGTCGGCCGTTGTATACAGACTATACGGTGTCTTAACACTAAACTGACCATTGTTCTCTTATACTATCGCTTGTTTGATTTTGATATATTTTTAAGTATTCTTTTAGTATTATAAATATAGTAAGTAAGTAATTTCATCCTTAATGTACAAATCCTATTTATATTAAGCGTCGATGTTGTGGACTACGAATAAACTTATGGATGGTGAGAGTATTTTATGATAATCTTATTTTGTGTATTATATACATAAAATACTGCAAATGTAGATTTGAGAAATTAAATCAGAAAAGTTGAAATGTGCAATTATGCAAATGACAAAATAGACTCTACAGAATGGCAAGTAAAGGTGTTTTTGAGTGTCGTTCAGGTGTCGTGATATAATGGGCTGAGTAGCTTAATCAGTCAGTGTAGTTGACAGGTACATGGTGTCTTTGGTCACATGAATTTGATTAAATGAAATATACATACAATCAAAATAACAGTTATCGGTGCTGCCCGATCGTTGACTGCACTTTGGGTTTATTTCAAATAATTGCGTTACAAATATAGACTTAATTCAATGGAATATTTTCAGTGGAATTCATTTTCTTATCCGAACTGTTCTCTTGTGTTGACATTAAGGATACCCAAACCTGCAGTTTTCCTTCTCAAATATTGTATATTCTGGATATTTCCTTAAAACATAACACCAAAAATCTTAAAAGAAACAGTACAATTATCGTAATTTGATATATGTTAATATTATATCGTTGTTTCAGATTCTGTACGGCTGTGCGGCGTCAGACAACAAACACATACATTTTATGTAAATTGTGTGAATGGCGGGTGCTGGTAGGGGAGGCCATGCTTACCTTTACCACCTGGTGTCATAACTGATTTTTAGTGACCCATTCACATACGTTTCACTGCTACTTTGTCTTTTACGCTTCATGGAATCTGTTTCGTCGGATAATCGAGACTGGTTGACCTTTTTATACTTAATTAGATAATCGAGACTGAATATTCTCAGGCGTTGGCGTTTTATATATAAAAACACAAATGATGAAGTAAATACACAATCTGCTTGAGGCAGTAGACGAGACAATGTCAGTCGCCTATGTGAAGAGGATGTTGGAAGATTACAACAAAGGAAGTAACCGTTAAACAATATCGTGCATCATGACAACAAATTACAGGCGACCATTTAGAAAACTTTGATAAATTATTTTTGTTACAGTCTACTTATCAAGATAAACACATTTTCTTCCTTTTATAACCAGGACATGTTCGAAGTATTTCATTTCCTGACCTCCGTTGTTTCAGATCCGGTAATTATCAGGAAAAGGAAAACTTGCGACCGACCCCACCCACCCACCACCCCTCACCCCCTCCCCCAACTATCTACACATCCATCCCGCAGTGTATAGCAAAACCACCACCCTCCACCCCGAAATCTCTACACCTGTCCCACAGTATATCGCAAAACCGTCACCCCAACGCCCCTCCCCGTCCCACATTGTACTGCAAAACCACCACCCCAACCACCAACCCCAAAGTCTCCACACCAGTCCTACATAGTATTGCAAAACCACCACCCAACCACCCACCCCTAACTCTCCAAACTCGCTCTACACAGTATTGAAAAAAAAAACACACACGCCCCACCCCCAAGTTTCCACATCCGTCCCACATTGTACTGCAAAACCACCCCCCGAACCACGCACCCCCAAGTCTCCGAACCCGTCCCACGGTGTATTGCAAAAAACACTGACCACACATTCGTTCAGCTACATCGTTGTCGCTCACACTACGCTGTAGTCACATTATACTTGTAACAGGGACGCTTCATGTGTCCTTGGTTATTTAGTCCCTCCCTCTTTGTAGGATTATCCGGAAAGCCGCGGTCGTTATGGAGCAAATCATGCGTCCGTGGCTTAGGTTTCGACTCCGTCTCGGATAATGTCATTGATCCCTGTAACAAGTGAAGCAATCGCTAGTCTCTTCTCCAGACGACTGAGGTTATAATTTGTCTTGGAATGCGAGATCGCTCATGTTATTGGGCCTCTAATGCCAACCACGTATTGGCTTGCCTAGTCTTTATTAAATCCGAAATACATTCATTAATTTGGAAATTAAGACAAGAAACTTAATCACAGGACGAAAGAAGTTGTCAGGTAACCCCTATTTCGTTTCCGGGGTACAGAGCTAGTCTAATACATTTCAGCCGCTGTAGCGTAATTTGGCCCGCCTCCGACGAAGGATATCCTGTCCGCCGCAGACTAAAACGTGATACACATGGGATTCCGAAATTTGTCATCGCAATCGGGTTAAATAACTCTAAATCCCGTTAGATTCCATATCAGCAGTTCGTGTGATGTTTAACAAGTTTTATCAGGAACGAAATTTTACCCTTCAAAATTTCCGTTTGGTGGCTATTCTTTGCGCATGCGCGTCTCCTACCCAAAAGGTTAATTTTCTAATTTCGAAACGACTCAAAAAGAGAATCGGCTTTTCATCGAAGTTCGTAATTTTTCAACATTTTGCAGCGGTTTCTTTCATTCGATTTGGGTATAAATTTCATTACATTTCGACGTTCAATTATTCCTATCCAATGCCTTGAAGCCACACTTAGTATTAATTTCACATTCAATTCATATTGTGACGCCATTTTGACATTAATAGGATTTGGGGAGCTTTTCTTCTCAACTTTTTCCAATTATGTTCAATATCAATTTAGTCTGTTGGACACCTTCACATGATAGAAGGCAGAAACAAAATGCTCTCTTTAATGAATTACCTATCATTTGTAATTATTCAGCGAGTAATCATAGGATAAAGACTTTGTTTTCCTTCTCTGGTGTTTGTTCAGGAATATCCTGTGTAGGTGATCCAGACAAAACTTTAAAAGAAGTAATATGGCTGCCTCTTTTGGAATATTTTTACGAACAGTCTTTTTCATTTTAACGAACAAAATAAGCAGCTTTCGTCCATTGAAGGAAAAGCAAAACTCTCGCAGAAAATTTCAGTGTGATTATATGATGCATCGGGAAAATGGCGTTATACTCGGAATAACCCTATACGATTTTGGTTCCTGATCTGATGCATATGTGTGTGTTTGTATGGTTTCAACGAGAAGGAGTTTAAGTTTAGTCCTGAGCGGTTCTAAAATGTTTGAGTATATGTGTTATGTGTGGATGTGGTCCCCTTCCACATGTTTTCACAGTGAAAAGAAACCGGGTGTCTAAGAACTAATGGCTGTAAACAGCAGAGTCATGGGCCTTTGCCAGGAGTGCATGAAAGTGGCGGATAAAGAGTGGATGCAAAGAGTGGAGGCAAAGAATGGATGCAAGGAACGGATGTAAAGAGAGGGTGAAAAGATTGGATGCAAGGAGTGGATGCAAGGCATAGATGCAAGGAATGGATGCAAGGAGTGGAAGATAAGAGTGGATGCAAAGAGCGGATGCAAGGAGCGGATGTAAAGAGAGGGTGCAAAGATTGGATGCAAAGAGCAGATGGAAGGAGTGGGTGCAAGGATTGGATGCAAAGAGTGGATGCAAGGAGCGGATGTAAAGAGAGGATGCGAAGATTGGATGCAAAGAGTGGATGCAAGGAGTGGGTGTAAAGAGAGGATACAAAGATTGGATGCAAAGAGCAGATGGAAGGAGTGGGTGCAAGGATTGGATGCAAAGAGTGGATGCAAGGAGCGGATGTAAAGAGAGGATACAAAGATTGGATGCAAAGAGCAGATGGAAGGAATGGATGTAAAGAGCAGATGGAAGGAGGGGTACAAGGATTGGATGCAAAGCGTGGATGCAAGGAGCGGATGTAAAGAGAGGATGCGAAGATTGGATGCAAAGAGCAGATGGAAGGAGTGGGTGCAAGGATTGGATGCAAAGAGTGGATGCAAGGAGCGGATGTAAAGAGAGGATGCGAAGATTGGATGCAAAGAGCAGATGGAAGGAGCGGATGCAAGGATTGGATACAAAGAGTGGATGCAAGGAGCGGATGTAAAGAGAGGATGCGAAGATTGGATGCAAAGAGTGGATGCAAGGAGTGGGTGCAAGGATTGGATGCAAAGAGTGGATGCAAGGAGCGGGTGTAAAGAGCGGATGTAAAGAGAGGATGCAAAGAGCGGATGCAAGGAATGGATGTATAGAGCGGATGCAAGAAGCGGATGCAAAGACCGCATGCAAGGAGCAGATGCAAAGAGAGGATACAAAGAGTGGATGCAAGGTTGGATGCAAAATAGTGAATGGAAGGAGCGGGGGAAAAGGTTGGATGCAAAGAGTGGGTGCAAGGAGTGGGCGTAAGTAGAGGATGCAGGGAATGAGAGGAGGCAAGGCGTCGGTGAAAGGTGTGGATGCATTGAGTGTGTACGAGATGTGGATGCAGGGAGTGAGTGGGGGCAATGTGTTGACGCAAGGAGTGGCTGTAAGTAGAAAGTACTTGATGCAAGGAGTGGGTGCATTTAGTGGGTGCAAGGTGTGCATACAATTAGCGGTGCAAGAAATGGATATGAGTAGCAGTGCAAGAAATGGATACATGTAGAGGGTGCAAGGTGCGGGTGCATGGAATGGATGCAATTATTCGGTGCAAATAGCAGGTGCAATGAGTGGGTGCAAGGAGCGGGTGCATGGAATGGGTTCAAGGACGAATGCAAGGAGTGGATGAAAATCGTGGATGCAAATGGTGGCTGTGTGTCCGTTCAATTATCCAATTGTCAGATTTCCCTTTATGTCAAACAAAATTCCTGCAAATCCAGCTATTAGTTTCTACATTTCACAACTATTGAGGTACAATCGAGCATGCTCGTTTTTCGAAGACTTCATACGAAGTTGTCTGATCAGGGTTTTGCCATACTGGACCCTAGTAAAGCTTTCGAAGGGTTTTATGTTCAACATGTGGAGGACATTTCCAACATTTAACGCACCAGTGACCAAAATTTTGTTTAGACTTGTGACCTATGTTCCCGTGTGTGTTTTGTTTTAGGTAACAATTGACTTGCCTGTGCGTGTGTTTGTGACGGGTATAAACATTTGCTCACGATATAGTCGGAATCGTACAATCGGCTCTGCTTCTAAAATGTTTATAATGTTTACCACTATTTAGCTCTTTGATCCCAAAGGAATCTGTTTCGGCGGATAATGTATCTTAATGTATTCTATTGTTGTAAGATTTATTATGATGGGTTTTTTTTCACTTTTTTTATTATAGGTGAATTCATATTCTTTACACATACATATGTCCGTTATACATGTACGTCTTTTCTTTACAGACTTGTATCTTCTTTGCACGTCTTTCTTTATATGTGCTCGAGTGTGTCTTAACAACGTGTGTGTCTTCTTTACGTGTATCTTTCATGTCTCTATCCCTTTACACGTATGTACGCCCTAACATCCCATGTCTCTCTTTTGTTCGTATGCATGTCTATAAATTCTATACATTAATATCTCCTTTACATAAGCTTCACTTTTATATATTGTCTCACCTGTACATATGCGCCAGTTGTTTTAATTGATACCTCTTTTACACGTGCATCAGTTTTATACATTGTCCCTCCTACACATAGGAATAAACTGATGTCTCCTGTACACGTGCATCAGTTTCATACACTGTCCCTCCTGTACATATGCATCGGTTTAATAAACTAATGTCTCCTGTACATGCATCAGTTTTATACATTGTCCCTCCTCTGCATCAGTTTTATATTCCCTTACATCAGTTCTAGACTTTTTCTCTCCTGTACACGTTTCAATTCTATAAATTTATCTCTTTTACATATGCATCAGTCTCTCCTGTACATATGCGTCCTTTTATACAGTTTTGTCTCTCCTGTACATTGGCATCTGTTGTATATATTTTCTCTCCTTTAAACATGCGGCAGTTTTATACATTGTCTCTCCTGTACATTGGCATCTGTTGTATATATTTTCTCTCCTTTACACATGCGGCAGTTTTATACATTGTCTCTCCTGTACATTGGCATCTGTTGTATATATTTTCTCTCCTTTACACATGCGGCAGTTTTATACATTGTCTCTCCTGTACATTGGCATCTGTTGTATATATTTTCTCTCCTTTACACATGCGGCAGTTTTATACATTGTCTCTCCTGTACATTGGCATCTGTTGTATATATTTTCTCTCCTTTACACATGCGGCAGTTTTATACATTGTCTCTCCTGTACATTGGCATCTGTTGTATATATTTTCTCTCCTTTACACATGCGGCAGTTTTATACATTGTCTGTCCTGTACATTGGCATCTGTTGTATATATTTTCTCTCCTTTACACATGCGGCAGTTTTATACATTGTCTCTCCTGTACATTGGCATCTGTTGTATATATTTTCTCTCCTTTACACATGCGGCAGTTTTATACATTGTCTCTCCTGTACAAAGGCATCAGTTTTGATAAATATATATCTCCTTTACACATGCATCAGTTTTATACATTTCTTCTCCTGTACGTATGCATCAGTTATATAAATATTTATCTCTCTCTTACATCTGCATCAGTTTTATAAATATACATCCCTGTACATATGCATCCGTTTAATGAATATATATCGCCTGTACATATACATCAGTTTTATAAATATATATCTTCCTTACATATGCATTAGTTTTATAAATATATATCCCCTGTACATTTGCATCAGTTTTATAAATATATATCTTCTTTACATATGCATTAGTTTTATGAATGTATATCTCCTGTACATATGCATCAGTTGTATATTTTGGTATCTACTCTACATATGCATCGGGATTATACATTGTATCTCCTGTAAATAAGCATCAGTTTTATACTTGGATCCCCTGTACATAGGTATCAGTTTTATATTTTGGTATCTACTCTACATATGCATCAGTTTTATACATTGTATCTCCTGTGAATAGGCATCGGTTTTATACATTGTATCTCCTGTACATAGGTATCAGTTTTATACATTGTCTCTCCTGAAATAGGCATCAGTTTTATACATTGTATCTCCTGTAAATAGGCATCAGTTTTATACATTGTATCTCCTGTAAATAGGCATCAGTTTTATACATTGTATCTCCTGTAAATAGGCATCAGTTTTATACATTGTATCTCCTGTAAATAGGCATCAGTTGTATATTTTGGTATCTACTCTACATATGCATCAGTTTTATACATTGTATCTCCTTTAAATAGGCATCGGTTTTATACATTGTATCTCCTGTACATAGGTATCAGTTTTATACATTGTCTCTCCTGGAAATAGGCATCAGTTTTATACATTGTATCTCCTGTACATATGCATCAGTTTTATTCATTGTCTCTCCTGGAAATAGGCATCAGTTTTATACATTGTATCTCCTGTAAATAGGCATCAGTTTTATACTTTGTATCCCCTGTAAATAGGCATCAGTTTTATACATTGTATCTCCTGTAAATAGGCATCAGTTTTATACTTTGTATCCCCTGTAAATAGGCATCAGTTTTATACATTGTATCTCCTGTAAATAGGCATCAGTTTTATACATTGTATCTCTTGTAAACAGGCATCAGTTTTATACATTGTATCCCCTGTAAATAGGCATCAGTTTTATACATTGTATCTCCTGTAAATAGGCATCAGTTTTATACATTGTATCTCCTGCAAATAGGCATCAGTTTTATACATTGTATCTCCTGTAAATAGGCATCAGTTTTATACATTGTATCTCCTGTAAATAGGCATCAGTTTTATACATTGTATCTCCTGTAAATAGGCATCAGTTTTATACATTGTATCTCCTGTAAATAGGCATCAGTTTTATACATTGTATCTCCTGTAAATAGGCATCAGTTTTATACATTGTATCTCCTGCAAATAGGCATCAGTTTTATACATTGTATCTCCTGTAAATAGGCATCAGTTTTATACATTGTATCTCCTGTAAATAGGTATCAGTTTTATACATTGTCTCTCCTGGAAATAGGCATCAGTTTTATACATTGTATCTCCTGTAAATAGGCATCAGTTTTATACATTGTATCTCCTGTAAATAGGCATCAGTTTTATACATTGTATCTCCTGTAAATAGGCATCAGTTTTATACATTGTATCTCCTGTAAATAGGCATCAGTTGTATATTTTGGTATCTACTCTACATATGCATCAGTTTTATACATTGTATCTCCTTTAAATAGGCATCGGTTTTATACATTGTATCTCCTGTACATAGGTATCAGTTTTATACATTGTCTCTCCTGGAAATAGGCATCAGTTTTATACATTGTATCTCCTGTACATATGCATCAGTTTTATTCATTGTCTCTCCTGGAAATAGGCATCAGTTTTATACATTGTATCTCCTGTAAATAGGCATCAGTTTTATACTTTGTATCCCCTGTAAATAGGCATCAGTTTTATACATTGTATCTCCTGTAAATAGGCATCAGTTTTATACTTTGTATCCCCTGTAAATAGGCATCAGTTTTATACATTGTATCTCCTGTAAATAGGCATCAGTTTTATACATTGTATCTCTTGTAAACAGGCATCAGTTTTATACATTGTATCCCCTGTAAATAGGCATCAGTTTTATACATTGTATCTCCTGTAAATAGGCATCAGTTTTATACATTGTATCTCCTGCAAATAGGCATCAGTTTTATACATTGTATCTCCTGTAAATAGGCATCAGTTTTATACATTGTATCTCCTGTAAATAGGCATCAGTTTTATACATTGTATCTCCTGTAAATAGGCATCAGTTTTATACATTGTATCTCCTGTAAATAGGCATCAGTTTTATACATTGTATCTCCTGTAAATAGGCATCAGTTTTATACATTGTATCTCCTGTACATAGGCATCAGTTGTATATTTTGGTATCTACTCTACATATGCATCAGTTTTATACATTGTATCTCCTGTAAATAGGCATCGGTTTTATACATTGTATCTCCTGTACATAGGTATCAGTTTTATACATTGTATCTCCTGTACATAGGCATCAGTTGTATATTTTGGTATCTACTCTACATATGCATCAGTTTTATACATTGTATCTCCTGTACATAGGTATCAGTTTTATACATTGTCTCTCCTGTACATAGGCATCAGTTTTATACATTGTATCTCCTGTACATAGGCATCAGTTGTATATTTTGGTATCTACTCTACATATGCATCAGTTTTATACATTGTATCTCCTGTACATAGGTATCAGTTTTATACATTGTCTCTCCTGTACATAGGCATCAGTTGTATATTTTGCTATCTACTCTACATATGCATCAGTTTTATACATTGTATCTCCTGTACATATGCATCAGTTTTATACATTGTATCTCCTGTACATATGCATCAGTTTTATTCATTGTCTCTGTCTTACACATACATCTCTGTTTTATACATTGTCTTACACAAGTGCCTCTGTTTTACTATGAGGACTCGTGACCTGTTCTTACGTACGTAGGATAAGAAAGCAATCACAATATCAGAGGTTACCGTGAGTTTTTGTCTAGATTCTATCAGGGCTTGTCATATATCACTGCGTGCTTTCAGCCGAGGCAGATAGCATTGTACAACGTGGATAGCCGAGTCCTGTAAAGCAGGGTGTATCATCCACATTTCAAATTCCAAAAGTTGACACCGCTTGAGATTTGTCTAATTGTCCACCTTTATTGTTGTTGATTTTGTGTTTGTTCTATTTCATTGACTTTCATTGCTATTTTGTTACCGTTTTCTTACTCGCTTACCAATAATTGTTTGGTGTTATTTTTGCTGTTGTTTAATTCTTAATTGGTTGTGTTGCAATGTTTTTTGTTTCATAAGTGCTCATTACAGATCTATTCTGTCTGTCTCATTATTTTCACAGAACGAAGTAGAAACAAGTCATTTTAAAATCTGTCGATCCCAAGTCAATCAATCAAATCAAATCCACTTTAAAACCAATTTTAAGGAGTCCTTTATGCAGCAAAAAAATGAAATAATCGTGCCATCAATCAAATTCCTTTTAAAAGTAGCCGGTTATCTTACTGCTTATGTTAAATGGCTTCCGGTACAAGGTTAGAATATTGATAATACCCATAAGATAATTGTCATTAACTAAGATTTAGTGCTACTGTTTGTGACAAAATCCTTACCATGACGTTGTTCCGTCTACCAGAAGGCTTGTAACCGAGTTAGATCGCGCTGAGCTGTATAGAATATCCACTGATTTGCCTCGTCCTCTACGGGGCCATGGGTAGGAGTCGCACAACAAACAATCAGTTATACAGTTAGACCGATTAGGCCACGAGCCGCCTAATTTGACACTTAATTTAAACAGAGTAATTTGGTCCCTCCTTTGAGGACATGCATGAAAGACCCCAGGGGTTGGAGGTCACTTTTACACATCAGTGATTTTGGAAGGGTAGCATTTCTCTCTTCTGTCCATATTTGATTAAAGTGTAAATGTATCCAGATGAGTAGAATATTGGATTTTTTCCACCTATTAAATTTCATGTCGAAAGCGTGGGGTTTTTTTGCCAGCGGTCGCTTGCTAATCACTGTTCCATTAAGATGTGTTAAACCACATGACGATTAAGAATTCTTCGCAGCAGAGTAATTAAATTACTGGAATAATAAATCAACGTTTATTAGTTTTTGAGTCATCAACAACATCAGGTATTGTTGCCTTCACTGTAAAGTCGGTTCTCTTTTATTGAATTTCATCTACCCCCCCAAAATGGCCGCAAAATATAATTCGAATCCGTGTTAATCCCCGGAGTGTCTTCGCCACAAATACGCCGCCATCTTGAAATCAACACGTTTCAGATGTCAGTTTAATCTGACATTATTAGTAATTAGCCACTAATTAGCATATTTAGTCTCGTGCAAAACGTGTCTAATGGTTGGGAATTGTTCCCTGGTAAGCAAACACAATGGTAAATTGATTTGCGATGGGAAACATTATGAAAGCTGAGAAGACTATCTCGTAAATGTTTGTTCCGTAATACTGGTGTAGTCTGTAGTAAGTCTGTTCTTCTTCTCGACTTCAGTGCTTTTTCCAGTCTGCCCCATAACACAAAGCATTCATAAAATGGGGTTCTTTTCAATCTCTGTCGGTATATTAACCTTGAGATAAAAAATAATTGGCAAATTATAATAACCAATGTAAGTGTCTATGTTCACGCTCTGGTGTTAAAAATCCTTTTCTTATTACATAATACAAATGGTATTTTGAAACGAGCCCGATATCAATGTCCCCGATAATTTTATAAATTTATATTATACAAAAATAAATATATTCTTTTGATAGTAAATTCCTTTTCGTTACAAACAAAAAATCATACATGAAATCCACTTCACTAGCAACATAGAATTGGATAAAATAGCTACCATAGAGGGTGACAGGTCACATGTTATTTGAGAGTACAAATGTTATACATTAGCAAAACAGCATCTTCACGGGGCACGGGAGTTAACTGACTATAAAAGTCCAGTTTCCACCCTGACCGATCTAGATTGGAATTTCGTAGCGCCACCAGTGGCGATTACATGTAATGTCCCTTCTATATCCCTCCTATTGACCAATCAAATTCCACCTCTCTTATCACCTGCATTTACTTTTAAACAAAATGGCGGCGACCTGTTAAGACGATCTGATCGATATACAAGATCTTTATTGTAATAAAACGGGTCTTACCTCGCGAAGTGCATCAAATCACTTGAGCACGTAGATTAAAAACATGAAATGATTTGAAACATATCTGTTCCATTTGAAGCTGCACATGCTATGAAAATCCTGCAGAAGACTGAATTTTGCACGTTGAAATCCATGTTGTTTACGAACCGTTTGGGGGGCACGGGTGGCCCAGTCGTCTAAGGCGCCGCGATTCGCTGTGCAGAGTTGGGTCCCTCGGGTACGCCAGAAACCTAATTGTGGGTTCGAATCCCGGTTCGCCCCGATTATGTTTCTATGTTTGTCAGCACCATACCCGTGCTCGTGGGTTTCACCGAAGTGGTTAACGTCTGAGACCTGCATCACTTCGGGCTTTACTCCCACATTTAGCTGAGAAGCCGTGATATAACGAGAATAATAAGCGGCATTAGACCCAACTCACTCACTCACTCACTACGAACCGTTTGTCCAGTTCGTTACGCGGCTTTGATTGGACTCTGCATTGACTCGTGACCCCAGGCAAAATATAACTCCGGAATTCCAGTCTTGTTCAGAAAGGGTTGAAACTGGTCTTTTAAAGTCAGTTAACTCCCTTCCCTGGGGAAGATGGCAAAGCAAGGAACAAGATCTAATACAATGCCTATAATGTTCGTAACAAGTATATGTAACAAAAGCTACACCAGAAAAGGTCAACTCGTCAAATAGTTGGTATAGTTAACCTCGCGTACATCCCGATGTATGAAGCAGCGAATGGTTCAGGGAACCAGTCAGTTAGATAATATGGCTATCCTGGAGTATATCCCAATATATGAGACAGCGTGTTGTTCAGGGAACCAATCAAATAGCTAATATAGTAAGCCTCGCGTACATCCCAATATATGAGACGGGGTGAGGTTCGGGGAACCCGTCAAACAGCTAATATAGTTATCCTCGCGTCTATCCCGATATATGAGACGGGGTGAGGTTCGGGGAACCCGTCAAACAGCTAATATAGTTAGCCTCGCGTCTATCCCGATATATGAGACGGGTTGAGGTTCAGGGAACCCGTCAAATAGCTAATATAGTTATCCTCGCGTATATCCCGATATATGAGACAGGGTGAGGTTCGGGGAACCAATCAAATAGCTAATATAGTTAGCCTCGCGTACATCCCAATATATGAGACGGGGTGAGGTTCGGGGAACCCGTCAAACAGCTAATATAGTTATCCTCGCGTCTATCCCGATATATGAGACGGGGTGAGGTTCGGGGAACCCGTCAAACAGCTAATATAGTTATCCTCGCGTCTATCCCGATATATGAGACGGGTTGAGGTTCAGGGAAACAGTCAAATAGCTAATATGGTTATCCTCTCGTCTATCCCGATATATGAGACAGCGTGAGGTTCAGGGAACCCGTCAGATAGCTAATATAGTTATCCTCGCGTATATCCCAATATATATGAGACAGCGTGAGGTTCAGGGAACCAGTCAAATAGCTAATATAGTTAGCCTCGCGTATATCCCGATATATGAGACAGCGTGAGGTTCAGGGAACCAGTCAAATAGTTAATATAGTTATCCGCGCGTATATCCCGATATATGAGACAGGGTGAGGTTCGGGGAACCAGTCAAATAGCTAATATGGTTATCCTCGCGTATATCCCGATAGATGAGACAGGGTGAGGTTCGGGGAACCAGTCAAATAGCTAATATAGTAAGCCTCGCGTATATCCCGATATATGAGACAGCGTGAGGTTCAGGGAACCAGTCAAATAGCTAATATGGTTATCCTCGCGTATATCCCGATAGATGAGACAGGGTGCGGTTCGGGGAACCAGTCAAGTAGCTAATATAGTTAGCCTCGCGTATATCCCGATATATGAGACAGCGTGAGGTTCAGGGAACCAGTCAAATAGGTAATCAAGTTTACAGTTAGCACCGCCTATATCCTGATGTATGAGACCGCGAGTGTTTCACGGAAGCAGTCAAATAGCTACTTGTGCAGGGGCTCGTATATCAAATAAGCAGGGCAGTGTTTCAAAATCCTTATTATCACTGAAACTCCTCACTGGCATAAAGTGCATGTGTTCTAGCAGGGTGTAGCATGTTTTTTGGTTCAATGAATATGTAACACTAACAATCCTACTCGTATTTATTTTCATCACAAGGAAAACATTTTTTCAGCTTTAATGATGTGTGGTTGGAAATAAGATACCAATGATGTTCTCACAACGAATGAAGCCAGAGTATTTAGTTTATCTCAATGCAAATAGAGGTGCATACAATATCAAACTGTAAGGAAAAGCACACACACACACACACACACACACACACACACACACACACACACACACACACACACACACACACACGTTCAATCCCGTAGTGTAATTTACATCTGCCATTATTGTTAAAATATTACTATGACAGAAGTGGGTTGTGGTTGTTGTTTTTTATTATTAACTGTACATATAAGTCAATTATTTTATGTACTGGTCTATACGGACGCATTTAGATTGACAATAGAATATGTATATATATTTTTAAGATTGTCTTACTCCCTGTAAGAATAGACATATCAATCATATTGTATAATAAGTGCATTAATATAATTTATTAATATATCTGTTATCAATAGGAACATTTTTTATATACAACATATGACTTAAAACGAAATATGCACCTCTGTTAAATTCAGCAATCCGCCTTAAGCGTGTTACAAATGAACAGAAATGAAGATATGTTTCATGAAAATAAAAGTTTATTCTGACAAATGATCACGTTACAGACTACAGGCGAAACACTACAATCAATTTCACGACGAGAATGAACTTGGTCAGTCTGGAAAAGCATTAAAACATTCTTTCATAAACAAACCTTTAAGAGTGTTACAAAAATACACATGTGTTTTGAATAAATAATATTCAACGCCTTCTAAAGTTGACCACAAATTTCAAAACTTCCAAAACGCCTGTGCAGAGTGTTATAAACATGTTCAGCATTATCTATATTTATGTATATACATCAGCATATTTACTAAAATAAAATTGAAAAAAATCTATACCCACTGGAATACGAAAAACTTTAGATTGTCAAATATTTAACAAAACACATTCCCAGAAAATATGCATATTGTGTAGCATAATATATCCTTACATGTAGATTGTAGCTAAACACATCGGTTGAAAGTTTGTTGAAATTTCAATCCAGATTTAAAAACTGAAAAGTGGTTAAATGACAATGTTTAAAAAAAATGTTCGGATTGCGTACAGCATATTTAGCGGTCACGTTAAAATTACTGTATAGATTGAGCTAGTTTTATAATAAATGTAACCCAGATGCGCATTAATATCTTACATGATTTAACATGCGCTGTGCCTTTGCTCTGTTTCAGTCTAATCATTTTTAGACAAATCATCATTTGTGTATCCCTTCATCAAACTTCGGAATCGACAAACCCACCACAGATGGCCCCAAATCGGCGTGTGCGTGGTAGAGCTGTTGGCATTAGTAACCGCCTTTCTCCCTTAATAAGACTAAACTCGATATGCATGGAGCCATTTCAGTGAGTTAGTGTAAGGTAATACCTGTCTATAACTCGTTAAAACGATATCATCATAAAGGGCTGATGGGAAATATCGACAAATATTGCTCTGTTGTATGGCTGGAGCTATCAAGGTATTTATTACGGGAGAATGCTAGGACAGGCTGGGTTTTATGCGTGGAAAATATATGTGTCGAATAACTTGACAGCATTATGAGGATATGTGGAAGAGAAATTAGCTTTGGGACATTTATCATGAAATATGCCAAAAATAAAGGATATTGTCTTTAGTTATGACTTAATACAAAGATTACGTCATCCCTGAGTCGGATACCACATATTAGATATCGAAAGGATTGTGTGTGTTTTAAAATACTCAAAATATATCTTGATGTACTTTTTTAGTTTATCGCCTAATCATAGAAAAGAACACAAGCCAAGAAAGTCAAACAACATCAGGCCATATTATTTTTCGATGATTGCTTTTTAACAAATGTCATAATCTCGAAAAGCTTTTCAAACTCACAAAATATCTGCACATCTCAAAAGATGCATTAGTTCGTCAATAATGAAAGCCACCCACAAAACATCAAAGCCTCGATCAATCTCATGGATAAAATATCTTTTTATGAAATTAGCCTGCTGAAATGTTCCGCGAAACAGGTGAGAGAAAATCTCACGCTCCGCATGGACCCCCCTCTCTGGCGCGTCTCCCATACGATGCCCCCCTTCCCCGATACCCCCCTGCACCCCCTCCCCCTGCAACTCCTCTCCGTTAATTTCTGTTTGATCTGTTGCCTATTAGCCTTCTAAACTGCTATCCACAGATCACGAAAACCTCCCCTTCTGATTTTTGTGCGAACGTGCTTGTTTGTTTATCACACATTGCACAGATGGGGCTTCGAATGCTAGTGCCTATGGAGCCTGCTCTCTGTAGCTCTGCTAAACCTTAGCTAGTTGGTTGGTTTATGACTTCAAGAACAAGAGGGTTATCTCTTAACTGGTACCGCTGTTGGAATGCGCGGTCGCATGACGTATTTCAATATTAAGATTTCAGTAGACAGAACCCGGTTAGATTATCTCACACAAAGGACTTTTCTCAAAGTATATAGAAGTAGTTGTGTTGAAGGGTTACCGCTCTTCTGACCTCTCCTTCTCTCAACAGCTGGTCCGGGGGTGGCTGATAAAGAAACGCTGTAAGGGTATATTTTGGTCTAATTCTGATATTTATGTCCCGCCAGACACGTGTTTTTGAAGTTACGCGGTTTGGGTGAGGCAAAAGAGCACCACACACGTGTTTCTCGACAATAACTAATTAAGGATTGTTGGTTTGAGTTTTTCTCTATGTGAAACCAAATACGAAAAGTGATAATGCGGTGGAATTAGTTTCTTTGGCACTTAAGCCGCATCAATTTATAACGTTTTAACCAAGCGAATAAAAATAAAACGAAATAAGAATTTTAATTAAACATGACATGTGTTGGAATAAATTTACTTTACAACGCATAAGTTAAAAGATCTATAATTATAATAATTTGGCCTTCTTAGTCACTTTTTTTTTAAATCATTACTAACCCGAATGATGAATCATCACCGGATATCGTAATACTCTTTAAACGTAACGATAAAAAAAAATCCAATCGGTCGACTGAAAAGTAAATAGCTGACAAAACACGTTTAAGAAACAAACCAAATGGATTATTGTTTTAGGCATAAAGGTATTCTCTGAATCGAATCTTTAACGTCGGACTTTTGTCGCTGGCCTGCCGATTTCGTGACAACAACAACTCGATTATTTTTTTCCCGGATGTTAACAACATGTCTGTCGAAAAATGTCCAAATGGTCGCACAATAGAAAACTTAGCCATGCTGAAGATATTTGCAGTATCTTTAAAAATCGATTGCAAAGAGAAAATATCATAAATGCATCGTATATTACATTTCTATAGCGCACACACCGCAGTCATTTCCGGTAAGTCTCGCAGAAACCGGAAGTAGTAATGGTTGGGCGGGAGGACGATGGCGCCATCTTAGTTGATTTCTCCAGTAATCGTGGGCTTATTTCCATGATTCCCCGCTGGTCCTCGGCTCGTGGTGAATGTTTAGCATGTGTCAAACATATCAGAATCCAAACGAGTTACCCCCCTTTGTTGAAACAACCCTCCGGTTATTAAACCCTAACACATTTTTTAACTCGCCACAAAATAATATAACACTTTTAAAAACGAAATTCGAAGCATATTTGACGGAATTTCATCAAAACGTACCCCTTTATAACGTTATTCGAATCATATTTTTTTGGAATGGCAATAAATATATAACGTAGGTTAAATTACACGTTGTGAAAAACGCAAATCAGAAGGTCAGAATAACGAATTATCAATAATAATCCCAAACATGGAAGCGACTTCATCGACCAAGAGTCTCCACACCGCAGTGACTGAGCTGAGAATCGTGGTGTACTATGACACTAATTGGGGCTCCATGTCAAAACAAAATTAAAGTTTATTACTAAAAGCCCAGGGTGCCCAATTATAGATTGAGACGGTAAATCACACAATAGAGACATGACTAGGCCCAGAGCGCTGTATGTTTTATTGGGCTGAGAACAGGACAGTTTAGTAATGTTCTGGCAGTGTTTGACTCCCGGTACGAAACAAGTACAGTAGAAAATACCCGTAGCATACTCTCAGATAAAACATGAATGCATTATTCAGTTTCATGTGAGAGATTTGTCCTTAGCTAATTTCCGTTTTTAAAGAATCAACCTTACTATTATTTTGTTTATTGCATATATTTTCTTTACTTGTTTTAATCGGTGGGGGAATTGGTTGTTTGTTTTTGTGTTGTTTTCTTGGGGCTTGTTTGTTTGTTTCTAATTTTAATCCTCCATTTAACACTAGATTGTGTTATATAGTGGGTTTTTTAATGTCTTAAGAACAAGTTACCCAAACAACGTTTATATTTGTTGATGTTTTGTGCTTTTATCGAGGGTTTTCGTTGATCTTTGTTGCCTATATTCTCGTGAACCATTTCACTCCTATGTGAAACCTTTATATTTTCATTGCAATCGTGAACTACATCACTCCTATGTGAAACCTTTATGTTTTCATTGCAATCGTGAACTACATCACTCCTATGTGAAACCTTTATGTTTTCTGACAGCGTTTGTTGTATAAGTATGACTTAACTATAAATAGATTATCTTTTTAACAATGTTAAAGCATACATTGGAGAAAGACAACATTCTTTAGATAATTAGAATCATATAGCATTTCACGTGTTATTTATTCACACAGGTGTCGCTTTATGATGCAATATAAATGTACAATTTCAAAATGTGAAGTTTACACGATATAATTCTTTTGAATTGTACGAGAGGCATGACCACAAAATTTAATTACCACGCAAGAATAAATACAAAAGTGACGTTTGTAAATTCATTTCTTACCATTGTCTTTATTTAACCATTTATGTATACACAAAAGTACCCAGCCAGTTGTAAGAATGAGTGATGGTTATAGACATATAGACATAATCAAATGTAACGACTGTTCTTTCAAACTCGGTATAATCCCCCCGCCGCCCTTATTTTAGAGCTGGTTGTTCTGTCTGTGCCAATGTGATCAAGTCACACGTATTAAATGGAAGTGTGTATGCTTCGAAGTATAAAAATATTATATAAAAAAGCATAGACAGAACTGACACTAAGTGAAAGTAGATTCTAAAATGTATTTTCAATAACAATTCTATAATATAAATTGAAGGAGATGGTCCTACCCACCTCCCTACTGAAGTAACTGTAAGTGTATGTAGATATGATGGTGCAGCCAAGCAAGTGCCATGCGCAGAAATTCCCTTTCAAGTAAACAATACATTCCTTGAGATGTGTTGAACAAATTATGCATATTTATTCACTAGTTAAGGATAGTAAAAGATAACTGCATATTATTAGAATGATAAGGATCGACTCACTAGATACCCCATCAGCGCGTATGTATACCATTAACACTGGAAATACATTACTCTTGCTTTCCTCCGTCTGGCTTGACCTTATGTACATGAATGTTGTTGTTTCTCCCGTTTTGAAATTGCCGATCTCTGGGAACGGCATCAACCTGCACACAGACAAAACATTGAGCTCTGAAGCTTCATCACCTATCTTAGACCTACAGTGTGCTTTCTCCTTAGCCTACCTGGCATCCACAGAGGGTTATAACGACACGTATGTTCTACTGACTGTTATTTAATAATACATTATGATGAAAAAATACATCGAAGGTCATTTATATTTCAGAACTAATAATTCTGAAAACACTTCACTAAATAGATAAACATCACTAAGGAAGAAAAATACGGTTTTTTTATTTCCTTCAATAGTCTCTGCGAGGGAGGCGTTCTAGGTAAGGGGGGGTAACTCGTGTCTCCGCTCGGTGAGACATCTGCCAATGCTGCCGACTGCAGTTCTTTTGTTTGACATTTATACCATGTAGACTGTACTTTGCAGAGAGACACAAGAGCAATGAAAACCAGAAAATTTGCGGTGAGGCAGGGGGAGGGCACTGTTTAAAACAAGCGATCCGTGACCATGAGTATATAAGCGTTCGTAACATCAGATGTTTCGGTGCTGATGGGAGGGGATATTTTTAGAGGGTGGAGATGGGTGATGTTTATTCACCTGTTTGTTTAATAAATGAAGGGATATTAGGATTGTGTATATGATGTTGTTAAACGTCATTTCATTTCTCATTAAACTAATCAGGCGTCTGGGTTGTGACAATGATTCTTGTACAGACACATCTATGATCGGTGTAGCATAAAACACATACTGTGTAACTATACTCACTGAAGTACTAGACACATTCTACCAGACGCACAACATAGTCTATACTTCTTAAAACAACCAGGCACGTGGTAAGTTTCCTGTGGTAGCAAACACATTTTAAGTATCCAGTGGTAACGGCCACATTCTAAGTATCCTGTGGTAGTTACACACATTCAAAGTATCCTGTGGTAGCAGACACATTCTAAGTATCCAGTGGTAAGAGACACATTCTAATTATCCTGTGGTAGCAAACACATTCTAAGTATCCTTTAGTATCAGACACACTCTAAGTATCCAGGGGTAGCAGACACATTCTAAGTATCCTGTGGTGGCAAACACATTCTTAGTATCCTATGGTAGCAAACACATTCTAAGTATCCTGTGGTAGCAAACACATTCTAAGTATCCTGTGGTGGCAAACACATTCTAAGTATCCCGTGGTAGCAAACACATTCTAAGTATCCTGTGATAGCAAACACATTCTAGGTATCCTGTGTTGGCAAACAGATTCTAAGTATCCTGTGGTGACAAACACATTCTAAGTATCCTGTGGAAGCAAACACATTCCAAGAATCCTGTGGTTGCAAACACATTCTAAGTATCCCGCGGTAGCAAACACATTCTAAATATGCTGTGGTAGCAAACATATTCTTAGTACCCTGTGGTGGCAAACACATTCTTAGTATCCTGTGGTGACAAACACATTCAAAGTATCCTGTGGTAGAAGACACATTCTAAATATCCTGTGGTAGCAAACACATTCTCAGTATCCTGTGGCAGCAAACACATTCTAAGTATCCTGTGGTAACAGACACATTTAAATTATCCTGTGGTGGCAAACACATTCAAAGTATCCTGTGGTAGCAAACACATTCTAAGTATCACGTGGTAGCAAACACATTCTAAGTATCCTGTGGTGACAAACACATTCTAAATATGCTGTGGTAGCAAACACATTCTAAGTATCCTGTGGTAGAAGACACATTCTAAATATCCTGTGGTAGCAAACACATTCTAAGTATCCTGTGGCAACAAACACATTCTAAGTATCCTTTGGTGACAAACACATTCTAAGTATCCTGTTGTAGCAGACACATTCTGTTGTAAGGATCATATTCTATGTATCTTGATGTAAGGGTCATATTCTATGTATCTTGTTGTAAGGGTCATATTCTATGTATCGTGTTGTAAGGGTCATATTCTATGTATCTTGTTGTAAGGGTCATATTCTATGTATCTTGATGTAAGGGTCATATGCTATGTATCTTGTTGTAAGGGTAATATTCTATGTATCTTGTTGTAAGGGTCATATTCTATGTATCTTGATGTAAGGGTCATATTCTATGTATCTTGATGTAAGGGTCATATTCTATGTATCTTGTTGTAAGGGTCATATTCTATGTATCGTGTTGTAAGGGTCATATTCTATGTATCTTGATGTAAGGGTCATATTCTATGTATCTTGATGTAAGGGTCATATGCTATGTATCTTGTTGTAAGGGTAATATTCTATGTATCTTGTTGTAAGGGTCATATTCTATGTATCTTGATGTAAGGGTCATATTCTATGTATCTTGATGTAAGGGTCATATTCTATGTATCTTGTTGTAAGGGTCATATTCTATGTATCTTGTTGTAGGGCACGCATTCTGAGTAACTTGTTGCAGGGGGCACATTCTATTATCCACGCAGCTTGTATCAGACATATTCCACGCAGTTTGTATAAGACATATACCATGCATCTTGTATCAGACATATATCATGCATCTTGCATCAGACATATACCATGCGACTTGTATCAGCTATACTCCATGTATCTTGTATCAGACATTTTACCATGCAGCTTGTATCAGACATATACCATGCAGCTTGTATCAGACATATCCCATGCATCTTGTATGAAATATATTCCATGTATCTTGCATCGGTCCCTAGTAGTATTGGTTCTATTTATCGTGTAGTATCAGGCATATTATATTCTCTATTCTAAAAAACTAAATCAGGTTGTACCCTGTTGATACATTCTCCTGTAAGTATTACTTTAACATTATGTATGTTGGTGTATATGTACTCTTGGCAACATACCCGTGTGGTAAACCTGCTGTAACAGTAGCATGTGTCTTGTAGAATTCTAAGTTGTTAATTCCGCCATGCGAACCCCCCTTTCCTCCTCCTTACGAGCGACCAAGAAGCAGCGTTGCCTTCGTGTGTGGCAAAGCTATAAATTTTGGCGCTCTAAAGTGAAAAATTATCCACTATAACTAGAAATTTTCCCCTCAATTTGGCGCTATCTGTAGTACTATGCATCCCCAGTGGTGAACATATTCAGCGCCCGCTGCTAACAGAGCGTATAACAGAGCACGCCTCCGCGGTTTTAACGACGCTTCGCCTGGTTTTACCTGGGATCCGGCAATGGTTAATCCTTTTATGTTGTTGATTACATTTCTACCTGTGACGCGGATCATCGCGACAGGTGTGCTGGACTCCTTGCCTCTTTGTCAGGATGAAATCCCATTGAGGCCAGAAGTTATATTGGTGATAGAGTAGTAATGATTCTGTTAACTCTTGCTTCATTTTGTGTTTCTAGTTCATGCAGTTAAAGACGTACATTCCCTTTGTTGAATCGGTGACCTGACCGTATCATGCTTAACCATATATGAACAACCACGACATAGACAAAATGTACACACACACACACACCGAGTGGTTTATTAATACCAGAGGGACTTGAGATCTAATCCATTAGCGAGCGCGTTAGACTCAGATTAGACATCTATCACAAATGTTTATCAATATTTCAATAAACATATCTATACTAGAAATACTTTATCCTTCTCTATCAAGATGCTTAAGGCCGCTGATTACAATAAAATCATTTATCACTAACAATATAAGAGTCACTGTGTTTTGACGGGTTCACGTGTACTTCTGCAGACAACTTAGTGTGGTGTAGGGTTTTTTAAACCTGTTTATTTAATGCTTGTTTAAATAAACACAAACGCTTTATAAGGAAGCTAATGGGATGATCTTGTCTGTTTCGCAGTCGGATTATCTGATAAACTGATTCATTTCAACATTTAGTCCTTGTGACAGTCACGACAATAGCATCCAACCGAAGTATCAAACCCTGTCAGACGCTTCTCATAGGAGGAATGAATGGCGTCGCCAAGACGCCGGGATCGGCCGAGGGTCTATCTGATATACACTGATCGCTCCAACTGTGTCTGAATGGCACTTCGCATTTGTTCAAGAAACAATGAAATTATTTCACAACCAGACATGGATGACAAGCCTGTACAAACGCCAACGCCGACAATCAACTCCGACTGACAAAACAGCGACACTGGAGGAATCGGCGAGTATGTGAAGCTAGTCGACCACACTGCACTGTTTACAATATCATATCATATAATTATACCTACAACAAAGGGAGATAATTCACCTGAAACACGATACCTGCCCCCTGCGGTGTGATCCCAGTGTTACTGAAGCGCAGAGAGTGGCGGACACTATGTGTCCCGCTTCGCTTACCAACGCAACCCATCTCTTTAAAGTGTTTTTTATATTAATTTGAGAAATAAAGCGTGTAACCGAGTTTCATTTATTCCCAGTCATTTGTTATGGATGCTTTATTGTCCTATTTTCGATCAGTCCTTGTAATCACTATCGCCGCTTTGTCTCGGAAATGTCATCAAACAGAGTAAGTTGGTTTAAGGACTCTCTTCAGAGGCAATAAAGTGGGAATTAGTCCCCCTCGGACAAGTCATTACAATTGTTTCGGGTCGGAGTGGACTAGGGGTCGAGTGGAAGGTGGACCCTAACCGAGCCTTTACCGCAGATCATGGAGCTCTCGCGGTATTTTACGAGAACTAACGTCAATACATCGTCGCTATCGTTGTCTACGCGTGCGTCTCGACAGCCTGACGATGATGACGCGCGGTGGTTTGGGCAATAACACAGCGTGATTAAAATAATATTGTGATCATGTTCTGAAATCGTAACATCAATCATATTTGGTAATCTCAGAAGGCTTGAGAGGACGTTGCCTAATCCTCAAATGATCTGGCGTAGAAGTGCGAGGCAAATTGTGGTGGTGTTATATCGTCCAGTAATTAAAGATATATATCTCGTTATGCTGCAGTTGCAGATGAACAGGAAATGAAGCATTGTTAAGATATTAGAAAGGTTTATTGCTTGAATCGAAGGTCTTTGTCATTGATAATTTGAAATGAAGAGAACAACGCGACATTAATATGATTATTATGAAGGTTTGATAACTTTTTTGGCGCAGTTCTTTGAAATAAGTACATTTTAGAATCAGTGACTTAATTGTTAATTTACTTTTATCTGAGATAATATATGTATGTTGCAATCTATACACATGCGCTTATATCAATGTGGGCGTGTAGAAGGGGGTGGTAACTTGAATTAGTCCGGACTTATGTCAGTTTATAGTCCTAGCCCACTGAAATATGTAGCAGTTTAACCTTCACACACACACACACACACACACACACACACACACACACACACACACACACACACACACACACACACACACACACACACACACACACACACACACACACACACACGCACATACACACACACACACACATACACATACACATACACACACACACACATTGTAGTAGTAGCTGGATGTTGGTGAGTAAATAAGAAAACATACATACGACTTTATGGATAACAACTTTATTCATAATGGATAATGCTGAATGCAATAAACCAGAAGTTGTTATCCAGAAAGTTGTATGTTTTCTTTTTTACGGTAGCAGTAGCAATAGCAATAGCAGTTGGAATAGTAGTAGCAGTAGCAATAGCAGCAGCAGTAGCAGTAGCAGTGGTAGTAGTAGTAGTAGTAGTAGTAGTAGTAGTAGTAGTAGTTAGGGCATAGTTTACACGGTGATACAAATACCTCCCTTGATTTTATGTAATAACTGACATTGTTCATTCATTCAACACAAAAATGTACAACATAAATGGACGTAACGTGAGTCTTCAATGCACCTGAAACGTGTGTTTGCACACTGAATAGTTACATCATATCTAACCGCAATGTAAAACTGCGCAGATATACAATCAAACCAGTCCTACAAGTCTACGCGAAGTTAGATAATACACTCGGAAACGCACGTTGTATCAAAGAGAATCAGCGATGTCCACACACACTATATTTGGTACACAAATAAGCCTTCTTACTTCTCATCAGTGTATCAGGGATCAAAGCCACCTTGCCATTTGAGCATCGCAAAGGTAGTCTGCATTGAAATCCAGGTAGAAAGATTGGGTCACTTCATCAAACGGAACTTTGTGATGGGGTTCATGGTTATCTCGGTGCCAGATTTCTCTCTGAGAACGTGGCAAAGATGAGATAGTGAGGAATATATTCCTGCACGTGGCGTCTTGGGGGGACGTTGCGCAAGAATTTTGTTTACTGCTGTGTGGAAATGTAGCAAGTCGTGTGTAATGATGGCCATGCCAGTGTTTGGCCAGCCGCGTGTGAACAGCGGAAATGAAAGGACTTCGTGTATTCGGGAAATGCAGACATACTGTAGTCTGCCATCAAGAAAATGTGGGTTTGTTTGAACATAACCGTATATAGTAGCATCGAATAAAGGGCATCAGGGATCTACAAATCAGCATTTGCCGATCGGTGTCACCGTCTCAGTTGTTCATTTGTTGAGGGGTTTGATGATGGCTTTTATTTTTTACATGGTAACGTAAAAAAAAGTGTCTCCAATTGGTAAAACTGCTTCAAAATAGATTTTCTGAAAACATGCTCAGCTTTGAACCTCATACTTCATGAAATGTATTCTGGAACAATAGATAAAATAATGTTTTCACGAAATATAAGTATTTTACAAAATTTACCAAAATTATCTAACGAACAAATAGCTTAACATTTATGGCCTAACAGAGCACATATTGTTCATGAAATCTATTTGGGAACAATATATTATATATTTTTCACGAAATATAAGTATTTTTAAAATATTAACTCTTCAAAATTCACTAAAATTATCCAGCGAACAAAAAGTTTAATTTTCATGGTCTTACAAAACATATATTGTGAGTTGATCAAGTGTGCTTGTATGCGATGCCATGTGAATTTCTTACTACATTGAAACACCAGTTGGAACAATGTGTGAACTGTGAAGCCCATTTCTGGTGTCCATCGTCGTTATATTGTTGGAATATTGCTAAAAGCGGCGTAAAATCACACTCACTCACTCACTCAAACCATCGGCGTTCTATGCGCTATCGCCCGGATTAACTAATTTCCGGATTAACGAATCCTGGGTACGGAACAATGTCATTTTGTGGAATGATTCTTAAAGGTAACCGTCCGGAACGAGAGGTTTTCGGATTAACAAGGACCGGAGGTTTTGTTGTATTCTATATTCCTCGGGGCGGTGGGGTAGCCTAGTAGTCAAAGCATTCGGAGACCCTGGTTCGATTCCCCACATGGGTACAATGTGTGAAGCCGTGATATTGTTGGAATATTGGTAAAAGCGGCGTAAAAATGACACTCACTCACTCACTCACTATATTCATTCATTTGGTCTTCTTTCCATTCACTCGAACCTACACCCTATCAACACCGCACCCTCATCCCACCCCTGCCATACACTATCACGTTAATATCTATGTATAACACACACACACACACACACACACACACACACACACACACCCTCATCCCACCCCTGCCATACACTATCACGTTAATACCTATGTATAACTAACACACACACACACACTAACACACATACACAAATACACACACACACTCATCACGCACACACACGCACACAAACACACACGCACGCACACATACACACACAGACACACACACGCACGCGCGCACGCACACACACACACACGTTTAACAAAGCAGAAAAATGCAATAAACCGTCGCATGGATTTTTGACGCAGAACAAACCGACGCCAACATTTGAATCACACCCAAATTCATACATTTATCTATAATCAGAATTAATGGCACAGCTAATGCATCATTCTCCTTCCGCCATTCGTATCACTTATCCGGCCCTCGTCTACATATGATTCTCTCATAGATGGTATATCAATCTTGACCACGACATAAGTAATTTCCACCTCCTACCACAGCACGGTCGCCAACGCCGCAGGTCGTAATTAGGTTAAATTGAGGTCATAATCTTCTGGGTTACGTTTAATGACGTTTTAACGTCATATGAGCTGGCGGTGGCCTCTGAAATGCCAGGATATGGTGCCAGTGGTATTATTAGAGGCAGCCAGTGAATTTCTCGCAGTCACTCCCTGGGTTTAGGTGGCTCGCAAAAACATGATTTATGACAGATTTTGTTTCGTTTTAGACAGACGGAATATGTTTAAAACGAAAGGAGAGCGTAAAAAGGTTGAAGTGGAAAAGTAGTGAAACTTTAATGGCGTGAGTGAATTGTTTCTGGTGTTTCTGGGTGTCATTTCCCCGTATGGAAAATCAGTTGAATAAACGATTAACAATAGGAAAAAGGTTTATGTTGATGTTTATCGTGAGAGTGTTTCCACGCCAAACGTCTTTCTGTAGATGAAATTTACACTGAGATAGACTGCTTTTGTTCAACCGTTCTGCCGGATACCAAAAAATATTATTATTTGGAGAACAAGTAAATTCAAATTTAAACACTAGACCTTAACCAATTTTACTACTATAATTTATATAACGTGCCCGAACTCATAAAAAATGCTTAAAATTGAAATACGTTTCACGGACTGATAGAGAATGACGTAATATGGAAGAAAAGTCACAAAACTAGTCATTTTTTGTTTGTTAAATCTTTTAAACAGTATCACTTTTAAACGCCATTATTTTCTTTGGATAATATTCTGTAGCATCTCTTCTTTTGATATGCAGTATTATACATAGTTGTTTTTTCCATTCAGAGCCTTGGTGGGCTGGAATTATCACAGCGAGAGTGGTACGTGTTCGCGGAAATGCCGCTATCTGACAAAAGTAATGAACATATCCCTCCGTTTCTATCCGTGCACGTTAAGCTGATATTATCATGTTCTCCCTTACTTAAGATAAGGATGTCGCTTTTAAGAATTACATTGGAGGACTAGTAGATTAAGCGTGCAATTCTAGTCGACAGCTTTCAGTACACTGTTTTACTATAATGCTTCAACTGCTATTATCTCATTCAGTGAGTGTCTCGTGTTTCCCGAACAGATCGAGTGTCTTCAACTCACTGGTAGGCGGATATATAAATAATCATTATGAATGTAGATATGCACTACTACATTAAGAGTTCCTGATTTATGAACCAGTGCTATGAAACCAAACCCGTCGTATACAGCCGGCACCACGATCGCCCTCCTACCGGTTTGCTAAACATTTCCAAGAAGTGGTCTGATTTCAAACGCCAGAGGCACTCATAACTGATTTTAGAAGGACGGGACCACACAGGGTATAGTCTTTGAATGTTTCCATATTCAATTGAAGTTTCGGCTACACCACACATCAAATATTAGTAGATAGTTACGATGCAGGGGGTCGACGGCCGCCATGTTGAAAATTTACTGCGTGATTACAACAGGGTCTCCTTCCGGTGAACGTCAAACAAAGATAGCGTAATTGCTGAGTTGATGTTTTCAGTTATTTATTATCCTCGGAAACTGGTCCAAAGGAGAACATTACATCGCATAAAGACTGGGTTTATTGACTGAATCTAATTTATTTGCGCAATTTATCATATTGTCGTCGATTAGACGTTTGTACCTTGACGTCTTTTCCTGCACGTTTTATAAAGCATGACGTAGAAAACAAATAAAAATTATACATCAGCAAACACAACAATTAAATCTGTATATAGTATTCTGAAACCGGTGAGCCATTTCACGATCGTATTGGTTAAAATGTTAACGACTTCGGTAGTTTTCCTCATTAAAAACCGAAAATGACGTAATGACCCTTATTTTGTTACAAGTTTTTGATTACTCTGATTACAACTTCAGACACTAATTTCTTCAAGTGATTTTTTAAAAGATATGTCGGCTGGAGGAAATGAAGCAGTTGGTGGGGTAGGGATTTTGTTGCAAGAAATAATCTGTTTCCGACAATCCTTGACAAAATAATTGGTCCTCAAGTTTACAAACAAAACTATATCTTTCACTAGACACGCTGGATGTTCTGGAAATATAAGACGCCAGAGACTAAATAGTCCTGATTACACACACACCCACCCCACACCCACACCCACACCCACACCCACACCCACACCCCACACCCGTAAAAGGCAAACAAGTGGTGAAAATTATATGAATGGATCATTGAAAATCAGTGATGACATCAGGCTTTCGTGAAAAGCAATTAATTCTAGCCAAAATCCCAGCCTTAAATTTAAAATTTCAAACCATTATACCCCATCGTCTGGTTTAAAGGAGCTCTGTAGTTGTTGATTAAAACACTTGGATATGGTTTGATATAGGACATACTCTGCGGGTTTGTTCTCTTTACTTGGACTGTCTGTTTTCACCAAAAATATTTTTTAATATTTTAGCATTTTTTCGTTCATAAAACGCTACTACTCCACTGATGTCAAATTTGAAATGGACATTTGAGTATCATTTTATCAAAATACAACTAAACCAAAGACGAATTAGAAACAATATCAATAAAATGAAATGAGTTTCAAACTAAGGTGACACCTGAATAATAAACTAGCAGTTTGTGGGTGTACACACGCAGGGCAGCCGACTGGTCGTATTTTGGGGGATCTTTATTTGACATTTAACCGTTCCTTTTAATAAGTTCTGTTCAGGTCGAAAATAAAGCGAAGCTTAAACTACGTTTGCACTCACTGATTGTAGAATAAAGGTTCGAATGTCCATTACAAAGACACATAAAACGAAAAACTCGCGAAATTACATATCCTAGAACCTTTCAATAAAAATCATGGCCCTCAAAAATAATGAGAATATGCAAGTAACATAAAGTTTATCAGATAGAATCAATAGCCATATATCGAAAATCAGAGCTTGAACCGACGCCATTTTGGCATCCTTTATCGGCGACGTAATACGCCTTCCGCGTTGTTAATGTTACAGCGTGTAAGAGAGTAAGCTGGAGCAAAAGCCGTCAATTTTGTAGGGAAGAAATCCATCTATCTAACTGACAAACCTGTGCTCAAACATTGCTGACTCCAAGTCGTCACCTTGGGAACACTAAAGGTTAGAATAGTCAACCAACTCAAGTGAATTATATAAAACACAGTCAGCGTTGCGACTGGAAGCGACGCTTTGTCATATCATTGAAAACTAGACGGCAGAGAGAGAGATTTAGTGTGGGTGATATAGACTAGAGCTATAAATTCACAGAGAATGGGATGCGCCGAGGGAACTAGACGAACTAGCACTAAAATTTGTCTGCATCTATCACAAGTTTCATCTTGGGTGCGTAACATAATGTTCTGGATCCGCGTCGACAGTAGCTGAGGGCCCAGTAATTACTCATGGTGGAAAATATCAAGAATGCCGACAAAATTTCGCGGAAAGATAGAATTTAGTGTCTTTTACCCTGACAATTGCCCCGCCTGTATCTGATAGGACGCGGCGAGGGATTGATACCCCACATTATCAAAACTCAATTTTCCGTTGCGGAAGCCATGTTTGATATAGTTAAGATAGTCCGTCGCTATGACTGTCACTGCTCCGCGGAGGGATATCTCATTATCTCTGTGGCTATCCATCAATCTTCTGTGTCCTTAACCACCCGAGCGAAAATAGTCCATTCATCCTAGTGAAATATTGATATTAATATCTAAAATACCTATCTCAGTCCTGCGACACCGGCGATAAGATCGACAGGTAGACCCGTTCGACATAGGCCATGTATCGCCGTATGAATGGGCTCTTGTGGGAATGTGGCGTTTATTTCAGATTAAACCAACCACAAAAATTGACACATTTTCGTGACAACAATGGAGTTCCCTTAAAGTTTTCTTTTTCGAAATGTGATACGATGATTATGTAGTGGGATCACTCCTTAAAGCTTAAGCATACAAATTTGCATGGACATGTGAAGGGAACCCTACCCTGGCGTTCATTTATTACATGTTCCGATATATACATTAAACTGGGAGATGGCACTGTGATTGATGGTGTGCATGAACCAGTATGCATCAACACCTCCATGTATGTTTTGAGTTTGTGGAATTTGAGGAATCCGCCACGGTTTCCGTTACTAAGCGCTTTATCCAGGATGTCAGTCAATAAATGAGTTGTATTTAACGCGAGTTTAGCAAATTTGCAGGGGGGACTTGAAAGAAGAAAAGAGATAATATATTCTACCCGTGCGGGGATTCGACCCCGGATGAAGAGGTAATACCCTTATCACGTGCTTCATTCAATGTCATCTTCATTTATATGTTTATTCTTCGTATTTATGTATTAGAGTTATATTTAAGAAGATATGAGTTACCATCTTTACAAGGCTAAGGCCAAACAAATACACATCTTAATTTATCGCTTCTTTTCCGAGACATTTTCAATGGCGCTCGTTGTTCAACGCGCGGGATGGTATAGTTCAAAGACAAACCATTTGATTTTCGGGTATGGGGTGTCTATCTCGAGATTTTTGGATCTTTGATTCAACAAATGAGATGTCTTTACTTTCCTTTGGCAATCACGATGCACGGTAATGTCAAGTTATTTTTAAACGATATTCCTAAGGTCTGATTTTCTAGTCGGGAAAATACAAGTCGGTAACCTCTCTTCATTTACATGGCAACTATATCCCCAAATACTACTATAAGTACATTGTATACTTTAAACTCGACATCGGATCTGGGCCGGGCAAACTAGTGGATGATAGCAAGAGCATCGATCGACACGCTCAAGCAGTTCACACCTTGTAATCAACAGATCCTCCTGTTACCCGGTACTCTGCCCCCGAATCCCTATGGGGTGAATGGTATTATAAAGACAATATAGCCATTATCACATGAATGATACAATGTTTTTTTAGGGGGCGCGGGTGGCCCGGTCGTCTAAGGCAAAGAAAGAACGGTTGTAGGTTCGAATCCGGGTTCGCCCAGATTATGTTTCTAGGTCTGTCAGTGTCATACCGGTGCTCGTGGGTTTCACCAAAGTAGTAAACGTCTGAGACCTGCATCACTTCGGGCTTTCCTAGCACATTAACCTAGGACGCCGGGATACAACAAGAATACTGTTTAAAGCGGCGTTAAACTATACTCACTCTCTTCATATGGTGGAGAGTAAAATACATCATCTGACATATTTGTACCTTGAGATAATCCATCTGAAATTGACAATAATAACGTTTTATTGGATTAATTGTCGTATGAAGGAGCTCGTGGTTACGAAAGGTCTTTGATATGTCGTAATTTCACCAAATTTAAGAATTATTGTAATTAATGGTACACTTTGATACGATAATGTTGATCATTTCCAAGCGGTGATTACATTCAGTCGTCCCACGGTAACTAGGTGTAATAAAATTGAGATAATGATCAAATTTCCTTTACCAATAAGCGTATCTTTTTTCTTGTTTATTATAGGGTATTCAACCAGCATTACTCCGCAGTCACGTATCGGCTAGAATAATGAGATATAATCTACCGCGACAAGGCGACCCTTTGCTTCTAATTTGTACAAGGTCTTCAGGATAGTAGTCTCAATCGTCAGTGAGCGCCCTCTATTGGGCCGCTTGTATCACCGACAAGAAAATAAAACTGCAATTTTAGAAAACAGATTGTCTGATAATTACATCGATAAGCCTGATTGCACGGTGCCAGTTATAATGAGAAAACGGAATTTCATCAATTTGGGCCCGACGAGGTGAAAGGTCACGCGAAATCATCTTCTATCTGAAATTCAATCGAGGTATGGAGCTATACACAGGCCTAGCGTGCCCTCAAATTTAGAAGCGATAAAATCAGCGATGTTAAGAAATCATTTGGGCCAATAAAAGATAGCGAGAAAGAACGACACGACACGTCGTTTGACGGGATGGTAAATTGATCTCGTGTTTTCTAATTTGTTAGACCTCAGCAGGACAAAACAGTTCTAGTCGTTTGAACTTAGTCAGTTCGATTCTATACGTCAAACTGATCACATCGATAGTTGGACAGAGCATGTTAGAGAAGGGAATTTTGGAAATTAATTGCTCAGATAAATATCTGACCGTCGTAAAACAAGTCATATTGGATTGTCCAAAACGAATACTCGAAAAGCGTTTGCTTTCATTGCCTGTGTGTAGGGACTTGTGCTATTATTTGACACAAACAACCAGATGTTTTAAATGTTAAGATTAAATTATTCAACGTATTATTTGACAAATATAAATTTATAGTGCCAGAAATAAATTTACGTATAAGATTTATTCAAAATAATCCTACAAAAGAACCTAAAGTGACTATGTTTCAGGAGCCGAGTAGGGGACGAGTATGGGCCGATAGAGCTGAGAAGGGGACGGGTATAGGCCGATAGAGCTTAGAAGGGGGCGGGTATAGGCTGATAGAGCTGAGAAGGGTACGGGTATAGGCTGATAGAGCTGAGAAGGGTACGAGTATAGGCCGATAGAGCTGAGAAGGGGGCGGGTATAGGCTGATAGAGCTTAGAAGGGTACGAGTATAGGCTGATAGAGCTTAGAAGGGGGCGGGTATAGGCTGATAGAGCTGAGAAGGGTACGAGTATAGGCTGATAGAGCTGAGAAGGGGACGAGCATGGGCCGATAGAGCTGAGAAGGGGACGGGTATAGGCTGATAGAGCTGAGAAGGGGACGAGTATGGGCCAATAGAGCTGAGAAGGATACGATATAGGCTGATAGAGCTGAGAAGGGGACGAGTATAGGCTGATAGAGCTGAGAAGGGTACGAGTATAGGCCGATAGAGCTGATAAGGGGGCGGATATGGACAGATAGAGTTGAGAAAGGGACGATAATGAAATCAGGGATTTTTTAATTAAATATATGCTCTGAGGCCTGTGAGATAGACCATAACGTCCTCAGTATTGTTTATGAGTTTCTGGGGTTTTATTCTTAAGGCCCAAAACACACCTGTGACACTTGTTGTTGTTGTTGTTGTTGTTTTTAATTTTTAGACACCATTAAACAAGGTGTATACCGGCAGTTTATTTTAATAAATGTCTCTATTTTGTGTTAACTAAATTCAATCCATGTAACGTTACTGCTTGGGATAAAATTTTGCAGCACGTTTTTTATTAAATGTATCTTTTTACACAAGAAACAAGAGAAGAAACCAGTTGCAAAATAAGATTCGTTAATTTTGGCAAATGCTGAGAATATCAAATTCTGCCTGTGTTTAAGAAAGGTACATTTAAGATAACATCAAATCAAAAACGTCAATAGGTTTTACGTATTCGTCATATCAGTCAAAACAACCCGGGCTGAGACAAAATCCACAACACTGTAAAGAAATATTTTCTGATAAAGCCAGTGTGGGATTCACCCCCAAGAAGCAACGATTTATTTTTCTGTAATTCTTGGATGCATGGATATCCCCATAAACATATCTCGCACCCGCATCGGCATATGGTAACAAACACCAACAGTCTGAATTACCAACCCTTGATCTGCATGGGCTCACAGCGCCGTGAAACGCGCATACAAGTCCACGTATTTCTACAGTTGGTGTTTTATTTGCCCAATGTGTCAACTTGTTTTATTTTCCTAACCCTCAGCACCTAAAAGAGGTGTTTATTGTGAACAACATGCCGCATTAAACTGCCCCGGGCTAGAAAGGGGCGCGGCAGTGAGCTCCCCCAGCTGCACGTGTTTTGGAGTGCATGTCAATGCACGTGCATCACCAGCACGTGGTATGTATATCAACAATCTCTGGGTCCGCATGACTCGTGAAATAAGCACCTGTGAACAGTATGACGTATGATAAAGATGAGTGCATTATATGGAATTCAACCTTTCATCTACTAGATCCCGGGGTAACCTACATACACACTTTACAGTAGCCCAGTAACCTACAGGTTTACACGTGCGTCTCCTCCCCTCCTTGTGAAGATCCGGATTAAAATTGGTCTTCAGCAACCCATGCTTGTCTTAAGAGGCGACAGGGGGTCACGGGTGACCCAGTCGTCTAAGGCGCCGCGATTCGCTGTGCAGAGTTGCGTCCCTTGGGCACGCCAGAAACCTATGATTGTGGGTTCGAATCCCGGTTCGCCCCAATTATGTTTCTATGTTTGTCAGCACCATACCCGTGCTCGTGGGTTTCACCGAAGTGGTAAACGTCTTAAAGAGACCTGCATCACTTCGGTTTTTCCTCCCACTTTAAGCTGACACGCCGTGATATAACTGGAATAATGTTAAAAGCGGCGTTAAACCCAACTCACACACTCACTCACTTAAGAGGCGACTAACGGGATAGGGTGGTCAGGCTCGCTGACTTGGTTGACGATTGTCAGCAAATCCTATTTGCCTAGAGCAGAGGTAATGACGTCATTCACTGGATTGTCTGGTCAAGACTCGATGTTTTCCAGTCCGTCGCCATATAGCTGGAATGCGGCGTGAGTGCGGCGTTAAACAATAAACAAACGATCTTCAAAGCAGACCGACGATCGACGTTCACTGATAGGGTTACCTATATTCGGTCTGAACCTACAGGAAGATGAAGAAAGTTGTTGGTTATTTGTATCACATATTGCATGTGATACAAATATGATAATAAATTTATTATATATTTAAATATGTACTAAATATACTAGGTTACATATCCGAATGCGGATCACCATATGTTTATCTCTCGATGTAGAGAATCGTGACATTAATCCGACGTATATTTCGAAAATGAGAGATAAAAATATACAACTTAACGTTAAAGATACCTTTAATTCGTGTAGAAATACCAAAGCAAATATTTGACACCCATTTGGAAATTGATATTTACTGTACGTAGATTAGAAATTAAATACCATGTCAAAGTAGAGATAATTTATGGAAAACATAAACATACTTTGTCATCCGCCAACTTCTAAGTAATGCCTATCAAACATATGATATATCATGTATTGTACCGTGATCATGTGTATCTCGATGTATCGATACAATGACACCGCGGTACCCAAGGTATGAACTTCGCGTTCGACCCAACTCACCACTCCATCCATTAGGTGACCGTGATCCCGTTACTATCACATTGAAGACAAACGATGAAGGATGTCATGCATCAACTGCGACATGAACAACTCGAGGGAGTAAGTTGGCATAGATTTGCGACGGAGTCGAAAGGTCTCTAGTTCAATCACACACCAGTGGTTGATAACAGGAACAACGCCCGAGGGTGCCATTGTACAGAGTGATCCTTCCGCTACTTAAGGAGATCGCAACTCCCATACCTTAACATAGACTTACGACAGTCGTAGAGCTAAGGTTGTTTTGTACAACGGCACCCAGTCCGCCGGAGCTCGATGACGCACAAACACTCAGTCCAAAACGTAACCGCACGAACCCTATTTCACAGAATCACGTATATTCTGTTGGTGTAACTAATACTTGACATGGTAGGTAATTGATCCAATCATATGCAAAGTTTGATTCTTACTTGAGACGACACAATTACAAACTTGTTCGTTAAGCATATATGATATAAAATGCATATGTATAAACCAAACCAATTGTCTGTTTGATAAAAGATTGAAATTAATATGTACACTGAACAACTATTTGTTTTCAAAATAGATTAGTCTTCTTGCGCCAGCATTGCTCAAAAGGGAGATAAACAACATTGGCCAAAGAAAACTTTAATGTACGCCAATGAGTTTGCGATTTTGGTTAGAAATACGAAATCTGCAGAGCAAATGAAAGTATATATCCATGTTTGATGTTGTCAAATAATGTAACAAAAAGGAAATGGTTATTCGATGGTTGATATCGTATCACAGTTGTGGTATTGGATCATAAGACTACAGTGTTTAAGCGACTTTTTTGATAACGTTTGTAATGTTTTGGTCAAATCCAATTTTCTAATGTAAACTTTCTTTTGCCTGACAGTTCAGCTCCAACACAAAGAATTCGCGACTTCAAATTTGACTCATCTCGAAACAAATTTGGAGAAACTGGAAACAAAAAAACACACTTTTTCTGGTTTATTTTTAACAAGATGAAATGAAGGGTATCTTTAATTTAGTCGGCACGAGTCAGCCCGGAGATACTCCGAGAATGCGGGCATGAGACGCACGTTTCATCCGCCTTGTCAATATCGCAATTAACGAGATAATTGACAATATGAAATGTGATCTTAAGATGTACATTTCCAATATTCCTGTTTGGCCGATCGTGGAGCTTTTACTTCATCAATGTAATACCTTCCATTATTACTGACCCCAGAATGAGCCCGAGGCAGGGCCAGATGATTTCTACAAAACAGGAAGACGGTAAATCGTGATTATAATGACTTTGTAAGAGTGACCGCAGTAACGGCTTCCGGTTGCCATTCTTAATGCTATTTCCCTAATGATACGCCATGGTATATTTACCAAAGGGCATATATTATGGATGTATTTCACATATTACTTCTGAAAGACGGTTCCTAAGAGTCTTTATTAATATCATGTTGTTGTTTTTAAAAAAGCTCACCTTATTGACTAGCAGAGAAATGTTAAAAGCCTCTCTATTCATCAAAAGAGGAATTACTATGAATTTTATATTGGCCCATTCGGTGTAGACGTTTCATGTCTGAGACTCCATTTGATAAATGTCCAAAATGTATTCAATGCTTGTTAAGCAAAAAGTCTGCCAAATTAAATTATTAACAAAAGGTCATCTCGCCCTGTCTGCCCAGTCTGTCTGATTGCGATTTCGGATAAATGTTTATTTGGAAATCCAGGAGGATTCATGCTAACGAATTCGAATAAAAGAGAAATCATGATACACACTACACAAACTGTGCGACATGTAGTCTTGTGCTTACGGCAAGTCTTTCGTCGATTTTAATTTCTATGCAAAGGGATCACTATGTTTTCGGAAGAAACATGTTTGACGTCATAATGATAGATTTATATCCCAGTATGGTACTTAACTACGATAGAACCTCGGTTATACAGACAGACTGATTAACGGGTTAACATGCTAAATAAACATGGATCATTATTAAATGCCACGACAAGACATTACTTATTCATGGATTCTTTCCCTTATACAGTAAACTACGGTTATAACGAACATGCTTATAACGAACTGACGGATATAACGAACTTTCTTTTTGCTCCCGACTATTTGCTGTAGATATGCTGTATATATGCTTATACCGAACTACGGTTATAACGAACTAAAATTAGTAGTCCCCTTGAGTTCGTTATAACCGTACTTTACTGTAATCCGTTATTTTATAAATTTGGGTTTGGGGATCTAAGACTAGAAAAAAAGTTACTTTTTACTTCTACTCAAGGAAACTGTTTCAAAAATTCCGATTTAATTCCGTTCTAAAATATTCAGGGAGGGCGTTCCATGGTAGGAATGTTCCGTATTAATCACATTCCCCTATTATTCATGCTTATCTCGTGCACCACCGGTCGGTATAGATCATTTTAACACCTTTATAAGTTTATGCGTCTGAAATGCCAAAACTGTCTCGTGTTTCCCTGCTACAAAACAGCCCTTTCTCGACGTCATCGAGCTGAATTTAAATTGCCACAAGATCAGCTTGCTGACACGATGTTACGTTTTAATAGGCAGGCAATATAGCCTTCTTCTTTGATGTAGTCTTGTGTTCCTGGATAATGTTTCGAGGACTTTATTTGCTGTTAGCTTTATAGCAGGAGAATACTCTCTCTGGACATGTGTGGCAGCGATGGAAAACAGGAGGAACAACCTTTTGGTTTCGATACTTGCAAGTCTTTGAAATCAAGAAGCGGCAGAGGGTCATAAATCACCATTGATTGTGGCAACACAATAGAACTTTGTTTATGTATGGGGCTTTAACATCACGTGCAACACTGGCCGATTGAGATATGGCACGAGAATTCCATTTTAATTGGTGTTAGGATGGATTTTATTGTTTATGTGTAAATTTAAGCTGCCGTCTGGTCATGTTGTTTAAATTGAGGTGAGATAATGCAAGTTCGCTCAAATTTATAATAATCGTCCTCTGTGATATACGTGCTCACATTTGAACTAGGATTATATCTATTTCATGTGTAAATTTCATGAGTATGAGATGGACTTCAATCGTATGCCATTCTTGAATATTAAATGAATTACAATTCTATAAGCAGCATAACGGTCGTGTTAGTCAAGCCTTTGACCTCAGTTACTCCACTTTGCTCATCTCTAACGGTCACGGCCAAGGACAGCCTGGATAAGAAGGTCAAGGTCAAGGGCACATCGCTGACCTCGAGACCATTTCTCGCCTCTTATGAATTTACGGTTTTGAACACACAAAATCTTATCTGTTAAACTGTACTTATTAATACTTCATGATACTGTTCCAAATGTGTCCTTTGTGTCCTTTGTATCCGAAAAAAAACTCTTCAGTCTATGTCCTTGTTTCGATGTGTAGCAACACAGGAATTCCGTTCCGTAGTTCATTCGTGTAAGGTGTAACGTCAAATGCTGTTTTTGTTTTATTGATGGCAAAAAAGAAACGTTATGATTAGTTAACACAATTGTACTTTTAGCAATATTTGTTAGAACTATATGTGGGGATTCTGGGAGGAGTATGATAATTGTTTGTCATTTGAAGGTTGTTGTTTGCGGCGGAAAACAACACCCACTCACTTGTAGAAAGAAACGGGTACAGTTCACAGAGTCTTCATGACGGAGGAGAATCAAATTATTAAAAGCACGCTGTTCCATATGGAACGTCGAATTACAGCTAACGGGTTTAGAAAACCTAGCGAATACGGGTTTAAATTTACACCAAGTAGACTGCCAAAGGGAGATAACTACACAGTAAAGAGACTGTATGACTAAGATTCCACAGCTGTTCGATGACATAACGTGTTACAGTGTTTTCTACAAACATACTTACCAAACAATAAACCAATGCAATACAGCATGATTGACATCAACAAACATTACGGTAGATGTGTGTGTATACAATGCCGGTACAATCCCAAGGTAATTAGAAATAAATAATCTCACCTGGTTATTATACGCTCCCCGTGTAGTCAACAAGCCGGGAACATTACGTTACACGTGTAAGCGAAGCCACGTTCGACAAAGAAGCGCAGACTTTTCACAGGGGTGGGTCTAATTGGGCTAAATTTACAGGAATTTCAACCGCTTCCTCCAAGTCTTTGATGTAAATTTACAAACCATTTTTATCTTTATTGAATGAATTACGGTATCTCAGGCCGCCCACAACAGAGCATGCAAGGTTCCCATGTTTTCAGTGCCGACAATTAGACGGGCCAAATCAGGCCCAGCTGGGACGTTTGCGCTCCTTTGAAGTACTGGTCTCCGTCTGCAACAGTGGAGTGTTGCTTTCTTGTAAATGTCATGTGAAACCGCGCTTTTTGGGGGGTTGGGTTATGCCACAAGACTTGTCTTAGTTTCGGGAACCATATGGTGTGGGTTTATGAATTGTAATCGGCAAATACTGGAGTTCATGCGACTGATAAACTATTCTCATTCTTGTCGACTTTTATATCCTGGTTGGGGTGCGGCTAGCTTGAGTCGAATCCTCTGGGGTGCTCAATGGGTTACTTCCGGGGTGGAGTATAAACACAGTATGGAGGGTCCGTCAAGGGTGAAATATTGTAAATATTTGTCTTAATTTAAACGTTTTTAATTGTAAACAGTGGCTGTAGGCTATAAACGAAATATATTTGTTTTATAACAAGCAATTGTGCTGAATTAGTTCAAAGCATGCATGGACGCGTTGTGTTATTAAACTTTTAATAATTTGCTATTAAAGAATATTAAATGTTTCTCACGTGGCAAACTTCATGAATATATATTAATCTTACTAAAAATATCAAAAAAATAACTCCGAGACTTGCGCTAGCATTAGAATCACAATAGAACTGAAATAGAGATGACATGTGACATACCTTTAATGCGCAGAAGAAGAAAAGATACCGACTAATGTCTCCCTGGAGCTGTAACTAGGTCAACGTGACCTCATTCACATAAATCCATTTTGACAGACCCTCTTACATCTGGAGGAGAAAAACAATATTGCCGCATCAGCAACTTTTCGTGGTGCATTATGGTATGGATGGAGATGAAACCTGCCACAACCGGTGTGACGTCACAATGTATATGATTATAGATCTACCTCAATTCAAAACAAGGACAAACTTACTCAACAAAACTCAAGAATTTCCAGAACTGTCCAGAAACTTGAAAAGTGTTGAAATCACGTGCCAGAATACCCAACGAAGAGTTTTAAAGTTGCTGATGCGGCAGTTTTGTGTTTCTCATCCAGATGTAAGAGGGACTGTCATTTTCTTGCAAACTCTATGTTTCGCAATAGGTCTATGTGAACAAGATTGCCATCAAACACAATCCTAAATAGATCAGTGACTAGGACTTTTTAATTCGAAATTTTAAAAAAAACTTCTCTCTGGAATGTTTCAAGACAAAATGAATATTCTTTGAACCTGAGTTCGAGGGTGTTGTTCATAAAGGATACAGGAACATATGTCCTCAATCCTAGAGATATATGGATACACATCCAAAATGATAAATCTCGACTTTTCTCTTCGAAAAGGAATTAAGTAGAAAAATGTATTGAAAATGTCCAACCCCTGGAGGGCCTCTTCAAATATGAAACGACCATTGCATAGGCCATAGTGACGGTGAGACAGCTGTTTTACGCCGGGGGTAAGGAAGAGATTGAGGGGCCCTTTCCTGTGTAACAATTCCAATTTTGTTAACATCGACACCCAAAGGTCAAAAGTTATGGATTGAAATATGCAAGCTTGTTGACAGTTGTATAATGTCTTCCTGAACAAAATATGTTTTCCATACCACTGATATCAATATCGGTGTCACGTGACCGAGGGCGTCTTAAGGGGATGTAAGGTTAACAAGACGCAATCCTCGGGCCATTCCACAATGTACCGCTTTCAAGGAAATGCATTTAAACGTATTTTCTTTCACTTTTGTACTGTGAAGATAATGTATTCTATTGTATTTATGTTTAATGGTTTGTTATTAAAAAAACATATATGTCGATGTGCGTATACTCAACTGTATGCATACATTGTAAGTATGTATATAAACTGATGGATAACATCAACTATACCTCCCAGTTGATGTTATCATATGTTTGATTTTCGACTGAAAATAAGATGAGGTAGCGATATTTCTTCTGTATATATTAAGTCAATGTATAGAATCAGGCAATAACTATATTGACTGGAAATTGCAGTCAATATGTATATTGATTAATTCACTCAGGCAATGTATATATTGAGATAAAAACCGAGCCTGGATTTTTAGACAGACTGACTGAAATGAATTAGACTAATCAAATTAATCTACTCGTTTCAATTTAGATCTTTTTTTATTTAATGAATCAGTCAATATACATATTGACTGATATTTTCAGACAAAATACACATTGCCTAATTATAGACATTGACTGTAACATATACACAATACACTCTACTAGTGCCTCGTCAGCACTCAAAGAATGCTTCGACATGGTTTTATATATTTTTAAATATTTGTGTTTAAAACTTTTAAAAATTAAAACACAATCCGCATGATAAAAAAACTGCTGATGGGTAGCTTCGATATCTTATTTATGAAAATAATATTTTCTTTTTTCTGCACAAATTTACCGCATCTCAAACATGGTAGAGACCACGTGGTTGTAAATTCATTTCTTACCAAAGTCTTCATTGAACCAATTTATTTTTAAACAAAATTACCAAGCCACAGATTACGTTTTACAACTGTTGCAGGAATGAGTGATGGTTAAATAGACGTGATCAAATTAAACAACAGTTCTTTCAATGTTCAAAAACATGAAAAACAAAGTCGTTACACCTTCTTTTGGCCCTCAAACATTATCAAAGGTTCGTATGATTCTAGCTGCAAAATTCATATCTACTGGCACGTTCTGCAGACTTCGACCATAGAGGGTAGTAAATATGTTCACATTAATACACATATCACCAAATAACCAGCAGATGAAATGTGAAAAAATAATGTTTGAAATGATAATGAACTATTTACTTGAGCCATATTTTTTCAGGATAAAAGTATATTAATATTTTCTCGTCTTTGTTTTTTATGCTTATCTGAGAATAATTTTAGACTGCTGTTCCCTCTACTGCTTATATTAGCGATAAAAGTCAAAACTCAAAAATCATAAGAAATCTCGCTATCTATTGCACGATTTCGACTTTATCATAAGCACGTGTTTGAAGGGATGTCTATATTTTAGGCAAAAAAATTAACCTCAAAAGATAACATATCTAACTTCATAAACTACACTGTATTCAAACCCATTGTGTGTGTGTTTCATTTATGTCTTTTCTTTGTTTCCTAGACAATAAAACATGGTTTGTGCGTGCATAGCAGATTTGGTTCCGTGAAGAGAGCGTGGGCGATTGTTGCTTTACGCCGCACCCAGCAATAGTTTAGCTATGTCAGAGCGTCCGGAAATAATCCAGTCTGGGTCAGGCACCCCAGTGATTGATAGAAGGAGCAATGATTATCGATGACACCCTATCAGCCATTATTATATAGGAATTATGATTTAAACTTATAATTATTGCCTTAGAGACTTGTGCAAGTCTAGTTATTCGTGAACTATTCTAAATCTGGCTCCCTTCGGGGATCTGACTTTAAGAACATAGAAAACAATTAGCTTTACTCCTAATCACGTTAAGGAACCGCTCTGCCTCAAACAGAGATATACCATGTAGGTAGCAGAAGTACCGTAAGTCCCCTTGGTCCCTAGTATGATGGCCAAACTTTGGTTGCTGGTGATCTGTAGCCTATTCTTATTTGTATTGTTATGACTAGTCCAGTTGTTAAGTGAGTGAGTTTGGTTTTACGCCGCTTTTAGCAATATTCCAGCAATATCACGGCGGGGGATACCAGAAATGGGCTTCACACATTGTACCCATGTCGGGATTCGAACCCGGGTCTTCAGCGTGACGAGCGAACGCTTTAACCACTAGGCTACCCGACCGCCCCTCCAGTTGTTAAGGTTGCATGCTAGTTTTAAATTTACATATGTTATAATCTAGTTCTTTTATCGAACTTTGTCGACAAGTCTAAATTTATGTATCATTAATATATACAGTAAACTACGGTTATAACGAACTCGAAGGGACCACTAATTGTAGTTCGTAATAACCGTAGTTCGTTATAAGCGTATATACAACATTTGGTCGGGACTAAAAAAAAGTTCGTTATATCGGTCAGTTCGTTATAAGCGTGTTCGTTATAAACGTAGTTTACTGTAACTTGATTTAGTCACGATATGGCTGAAATATTGCCTGTGTGACTATAAACCTTAGCTCCCTCACCTGCACTCTCAAATGAGATAAATAATAATCGCTGACAAAAATACACGTGTACACACCCTACATACCGGGCCGCAGTTTATCACGTCATAACTCTGAACCTTTTAACGTCAAACATAAAATATATCTCAACAATAAATATTTCAAACAGGGGTCACCTAAATTGGAACACGTGTGAATGTCGCAATGAATGTTTCTAAAACAGTGTCTTTCTTGTCCAAATACACGAAACATTATTTGAAGAAAATCGGTGTTCGGCAAATAATACAACCACGTGTCCGCCTTCGCCGTGTTTTACAAACCCCCAATCTCTGAGACAGAAATGCAACTATAGATTAAGACAGCGCGAGTATGTGAAATGTCAGCGCTACCCAATCCCTGGACAAGTGACCTGTGATCTCGACCAACACGGAATCCACAGACGAATCGGATTAACTGTTGAATTAAAACAACATTTATGTGTCCTGCATGTTTAGAAAACGTGTGAAATGGTGTAAATAATGTTAAGACCTCACACCATTTCAAAGTGTGTTGAACATATATTGTGTTCCTGGTCGTGTCTGTGTTCTTACACAATTGAATAACTACTTCTTCTGCTTGTTGATTTCCCCGTGCGTCTCCTCATTCATCTACAAAATGTTAATGCAAACAAAATCTGCTCTCCTCTCTAGACCTAAAGGTCGACACGTATATAATTATGTCCATTACTAATTTATTTATTAACAATTTCACACCCTTTCAGCAAACGTGATAAATAATTGTCATTGTTACCTTTATATATTTTAATCCAATATCTTAAACTATATTTTTACAGACATTTATTCAATTGTAGTGTCTCATAGTCCCAATCTGGCCAGACACATTTATATGTGTGTGACACTTTAATAAAATATCTCTTCTTCTTCTTCTTCCTAAACATGGCAATATTTCTGTTACATTGTGTATATCAAAAGTCAACAACCCATTTATACACCATGTTGCTTCATTTATAACTAATAATGTTTAATCTCTGTACCCTGCCCCATTCGTATTTTGATGTACAATAAATTCCTCTTTAATCAAAAATATATATTTTGAACTGACATTGTAAAATGAACAAAGTTACAGACATATGTCTTAAATCTTAGCTATTGTATGAACTAGGATCAAATGCTTACTCTTTTCGCGAACACCTGGTGTCATCACTGATTTTCAGTGATCCATTCATTAAATTTCCACCGCTATTTTTCCTTTTACGCTCAAAGGAATCGGCTTATAATTGAGACTGGTTATTCTCTGGCGTTGAAGTTTGATATTTAAGAAAAATAATCTGTATGGAAAATAATCAAGAGTATTCACACGTATAACAAATATAAAAAGGAAAGATGAGGACACCGTTTAGTGGAATATATTTAGAAGTTATGATAAATATAAGGTAGATACAAAATATGATTATTAATAGATTGATATACATAAAGACACGTGTGATGCATATAAAGATTGTGATGAATATACATGAACTTCTGTATTAATCAGACCAATGTCAACGTGTGACACAGATATGTGTCTCTGGATTCATGTGGTATTATATTTAACAGAGTCTTTTCAAATGTGAGAGTTGATACGGTATAAATGTTGACCTATGTGTGTGTGTGTGTGTGTGTGTGTGTGTGTGTGTGTGTGTGTGTGTGTGTGTGTGTGTGTGTGTGTGTGTGTGTGTGTGTGTCCAAACGTCGGCGCGTATGTGTTGCCATGTTAATCTGAGAGTGTCTGTTCATGTATGTAACAATGTGTTCATACTGTGTGGAGGTGTTCATATGTGCGGTGATATATCCACATGTGTGAAGGTCTGTTCACGTGTGAGTTTTAGTGTTCATCTGTTGAGGATGTATTCATAAGAGAGAACTCATAAACGTGGGAGCGTGTGTGTGGATACACGAGAGTGTGTTTTCTTGAAAGTGTTCATAAATACATACTTATTACATAGTCGGAACCGTACACTAGCATCTGCTTTAAGCAGACAGCAGGACATACTTCCCCTTTCCTCGAACACCTGGTGTCATAACCGTTCCATTCATTTAATTTACACCACCATTTTCATTCAGTGGAATCTGTTTCGGCAGATAGTCGAGACAGACTGTGTTCTCTGTCGTTGATTTTTTACATTTATGATAATAGAAAGGATATTGTCGTGTTTATTCATATATTCAGTCAATTGAAAACACCTAGTAGATCATGGCCAGACCCAAAACAGATCTATCTATTGTCTAAATTAAATGCGTCTTATTAATTAATAGTGAATAATAAAATACATAACACTGATTTTATATGCGACACGGAATTTGTGATCAAACATACTTTACAATAAAAATACTGTAAAAATTTAGGAGAAGAAATATTTCGTGATTTGTTTTAAATCAATTCTAAATACCCATACACAACTCCGTGGACAGGTGGGTACTTGAAAAATCAATGTTTGATAACTTTGATGAATGTCATATTGAGATTGTTGAGATTGAACTTGTGATAGATATTCACACAGACATTGTACAGACCATAGAATGTTTCACAATTACAATTTAACAACAAGTATGCGTCATTTCACATACATAAATATATGTTGGCTCACGTCTTCGGTCTTCACTATTCTTTGTAGCAGTGGAGCTGAATAATCGTGCACTGGTCTTTGATCGCACATATCTACAAGCTCATTTGAGTGTGTGTTGCGCGGGGTTGGGGTGGGGGTGTGGGGGTGCGGGGTTTCACAAGTTTGTCATCATTACGTGTATGTATGTAAATAAAAAGATAAGATGAAAGTTCTAAATGATGCCGTAGATTAAGTACTTTTACAGAATGCCTGACAGGCACATTACGTCAAAAAGGGCCTCTTGAAACTTTATCCAAGTATAAGATAATATACATGTGATGCGTCTATTTTCACTTTATATTATCACATTTGGCGTTATTATTAAATTACCTCTTTTCACTTCTGCAGTATTAATCATTGTCCCTGGGTACCGTTCAATAAAGTGAGTTAAACTTAACGCTGAATCAGCAATTTTTGAAGCTTTCGGGTATTAAAACAATCCATTGCTGCCTCAGAGAACTATTTTGCTTCAATGGTTTCTAGAATTGCATTCAAATTGTAGTTCTTATGTTCTAAAACATTTATAAGCATCATCAAATATTGTGCTAGAACAAGTGTCCAGTGTCAACTCTACAATCATTAGCTAGTTTTGATGGCGGGGACAGAGCGGAGTCTGTAACAGTTGACCTTCGTGTCGGACCTCCGGGTTTACACTCGGCGCCTCCAGTTAAATTTTATAAAACATTAAAAGTCAACAAAGAAGCCTCAATAACAAACTCCAAATGTCCCAGAATATGTTGTGGATGAACAATTCCCACCGACATAGGGTTTTGCTTGACGGCGACACCCTGCGGAAACTCTGGTTCCAAAAGCGACTGAAGAAAATAAACCACAACATCATGCTTTTATTCCAATCCACTGTTATCTTCCGTTAGCGGTCTTAGATCTTCCCCTTCTAATATTTCCCCGACAACAACTCACAGATGATCTAAAGCAGTTGGCTTCCGATAAGGTGACGTGAAAACATAAACCAGACGTTAGTAGAATCCTAAAACGAAATTGGATCTGATCATTAGCTGATGTATAGTCGGGTCTTCATTGGAGAAAACAAACAGTCAAATACATCGGACATTTGCTTTAAGTGAGATCTGTTTTATTGTGACTCTGCTAGTGGAAGATTTCTCTCAGAAGCCGTATTCAATTTCAAAAGTCTCCTCTGCGTGAATGGCAAACAAGCATAGCTTTGATTAGTGCTGGAAAAAATACAACGCAGCTTATGTTGTTCAGCTAGAAATATAGCTTTCGTCGAAAGAGCATTTATTTGAGATAAACTTTCAAAACACTTGTGTGAAGTTTTTTTTCCCAGTTTTCTCCACTTTCACGAAAGCAACTTGATAAATTTGACAGATTCCTGAAAACTCGTAAATACGTATGAGGATAAAAAAGGCGTGCCGTCCAAAACGACAGGATTTCATGTTGCGGGGCGGAAATGCTTCTGTAACACTTGCCAGGAATTCTTCAGACTTTTTACCCCAGCTCTCTCGTTGTCGACACTATCTCCTCATTATTCCGCTGTTCCCGCCGTTGATTATAGTATCCTTTCGACTGATCAAAGGGGGTTTCCCATCAAGGGCGGTAACTCTGTCCAGACAGACAACTCTGAGCAGTGTGTGTGGCATTTCGACAAGCAAACCTATCAAGGTTTGGGCAAAAACCATTTCATTTTCTTTGAAGATTCGCGATTCGGCGGCATTTGATGGAGTTTCACGCTGCTTCGTGAAGTGGATGAATGTTATAATTGTTGAGAAGCCATGATTGGCTTTGACGCCCCCTCCTGGAGCGTATGCCACCCATGTAGCTCTCAGCCAATCAGCTACCTCCTAACATCAGACTCCTGTTTCAAGCAGGGTCATAGGTCAGTCTATCTTGCCTCATAAAACTTACCCCATCCAAACAAACAAGTCCGAGATCTTAAATCACTTGTCATTAAAGATAGGAAATAAGGTTAAATCCTTCCTTTACTATAAATCAGATACATTAAGATAAATACCAAACGTAATGGTTGCATTTCCTCAGATATATCTTTGTTACGTAAAGTTCCTTGCACAAAGATAACTCCCCGCACCCATAATGAACGTGTTTGTATGCCACAGCGTTTATAGAATGCAGTGTACATTACGATACTACCGCATACAAGTCGTATACGTCTCTTAAAGAAATACATTACAGCGATAGCTTTGTATCTAGTGACACACCACAAATGTATGATTTCACTAAAATGGACTATTTTAAACACCAAACGTTCTCTCAAAAAGCGACATATTTTACCCAGATCTGAAGACATAAGCATCCACTGTGGTGATATTTCAAATATGGTAGGTAACTATAGAGATGTCCCCGGTCCAAAATACATACGTTTCTTACATACAAAAGATAAACATCGCTTACTATATATTTCCATATAGAATAGATAGATTAGATTTATTTCAAATCGCATCGGCTCCGCAATTTGATGTGCAGAATTGTGTCCCTTTGGGCACGCCAGAAACCTGTGGTTGGGGCTTCGATTCCTGGTTCGCCCTTATTATGTTTATTGCTTTGTCAGCACCATATCTGTTCTCGTGGGTTTCACCAAAGAGGTAAACGTCTGAGACCTGCATCACTTCGGGCTTTTCTCCAACATTAAGCTGACGCGCCGTGGCGTTAAAGCCAACTCACTCACTCACTCACTCACTCACTCACTCACTCACTAACAATTGTATCGTGTATTAATTTCTGACAAAACGTTTGTTCTTAATTACAAAGTGACATACTCATATTGAAATATTGAGTTGCTAAAAGCGGCGTAAAACCATACTCACTCACTCACTCATCAAGGTGTATATGTATAATTGCAGATACATTTACTAGTGGGGAGCACTCAAATAGACTTACAGTGAAAACACGTTAGTTCGAAACGCCGCAATAAGATTTAGGAACGTCTATATACACATATACAAAGTCATCATATTTCTTAGCCATGATTCGTCCATCACAATCAGAAAATTAATTAATTTGTTTTTACTGAGAAGGATACTGTCCAGATACACGGGATCTCATTGTGTGTGTATCTGTAGAATAAAACATAAATCAACCATCTTATTGTATGTGTATCTATAGATGTGTATCAATCATCGTTGCATATAAAACAATTCAACTAACCGATAATTTGAGTTTAAGGTAACTTATGTTCTCATCGTCAGGATTATATGAGCATAACTTGTAACGAAAATGCTAACTAATTATATATGAAATGTGCATTTGAGTGCGTAGGGCTCTAAGTCCCTTTTAGAAATAGTTCCACCATATCATGGCAAAGAATATCAACAATGGGCTTCATGCGATCATCGTCACCGTGGCGGGCATCGAAACCGGGTTTGGATGTGGTAAGAGAATACTGTTAAACACAAGACTACCCCCGATCAGCTGGCAGATGATGAAGATGAAATTGGGAACATTTTAGAACTTCATAAACTTAATTGATATCAATCGATTATGGTTATGTCGAAGATAATAATGACGTCGATGAGTATGTTGCTGCTAATGATGATGATTATGATGATGATGATGATGATGATGATGGTGGTGGTGGTGGTGGTGGTGGTGGTGGTGATGATGATGATGATGATGATAAGATAAGATAAGATAAGATAAGATAAGATAAGATAATATTTATTGCAGAAACGTTCCATCACGGGACAGATGCAATTTTAAAAGATAAGATGATTGTGGTGGCGGTGGTGGTGGTGATGATGACGTCGATGATGATGTTGATAACGATGATGACAGAATCAATTTCAGTGGCAATGACAAGGAAATACATGATAACATATGTTGATTTTCGCTACATATTTGAAAAGTCCAGTAAGACATTTCATTCAGCAGTGACATGAACACGCAGCGAGTTTCGTGTAGCGCCGTCCTAATTCATGGAGACGTGTTTACATTTGAAACGTCGAGACAGCAAGTCTGTAAAAACATCGGCGCTATACCCTCCTCGTTGTGGCCGACCGCCGGACTAAAATGGGGGGACAAATTGCCCCTTCTAGCCGAGAGGTGGGAGACTTCGATAAGTCGTCACACGCGATGGTAAATAGAGCTTGGATAATACACGGACTTACAAACATACCAACGCTCGCTATGTGTACTGACGCGCTACATGAACAGAGAAACAGTATAAGCATTTCAGATTAGACTAGACGTTTCTGGTACAGAACGTCCTCATATTGTACACGAAAAAAAAAAATGTTTACATATTTGGCACATTAAGATATCATATATTAATACATAGAAGAATATACATAATCAATTCAATACAATGTATATGCAACAGCATTACTGACGCCGAGAGCTACTCTGCCAGTATGGTGTTTTGTTTGTTTGTTTGTTTGTTTGTTTGTTTGTTTGTTTGTTTGTTTTTTAACGCCGCGAACAGCAATATTCCAGCTATATGACGGCGGTCTGTAAATAATCGAATCTGGACCAGATAATCCAGTGATTGACATCATGAGCATCGATCCACGCAATTGGGATACGATGACATGCATCAACCAAGTCAGCGAGCCTGACCACCCGATCCCGCAGTCGCCTTACGACAAGCAAAGTCGTCTCTTACCACAAGCATGGGTTGCTGAAGACCTATTGTACGGATCTTCACGGGTCTAGTTTTGTGTGAATTGTGTTTCATAATCTAATAATCTATAAATATTCATGTCGAGTCTGTTCTACATTACTGTTCTGAGATTTGGTTTAATATGTTCTATTAAAATAAATAGAGAGCCCACTCAGTTATTGGCAGACATCAGTTACATAAAAAACATTCGTATCCTGCGTTACCATATCGACGATGTTCCAAATTGAATAGGGATATGTGTCTACAGGCCGACAAACGTGACGTGGGCAATAGGAGACGGGCGTGTCATGTCTTTGATTTATAAATTTCTCAAACATATTAAAATATATTTGCAAGTTTATTGTCGTTTCAAGACAACCCCACCCGTCGTATTATATCCAATGTTTCTCCAAAGCTAGATATGACTCCGATATTTCTCCCGCCGTTCACGTTCCCAAACTAACGTCTTCATTTAGTAAACGAAATACCGCGTCCTAAATGGAGAAAAATACTTTCAAGCATTTATTTCATTTTCAAAATTTAATTTAAAAAAACGGGTTAAAAAATGGCTTATTCATTCAAATGTACAGGCAAGCATATCTTGTGGGTATTTTTTCCCTCTTGTTATCTAAACAATAAAAACCGATCGCGTCCTCAGCTCGCAAGATCTAAAGCGTCTCGGCTCCATAACTTCTACATATCATTTACGGGCAAGCTTCGAAGTAATGTCATAAGGCAATTAGTATGATATACAGCCGACACGAAACGGCGCTCACAGCTCGGAATTCTTCTCCATGTGTAACTGAGCAGTGGAGAATACTGCTCCTGTGGTTTTACTTATATCGTTATTGTACATTGGTAGTCTGCGCAGACGACAGAAACGCCGAGAGAAATTGCCTGGCGTTGAATGCCTGATTTAATGGGACGGTAACAAGGGGAGGTAATTGCTATGTCGCATGAATCGGTGATGTTGCGAGGTAAAGCGCCTGGGGTGGGAAACAGCTGAATAAATCATGTTTTCCTTTTTGACTGACGAGCTTCTAATATGATCAGTGACGGAGGCTGTGATCACAGAATAACTTCTTTTTTCGGCGTCAGGTGGCGGTTTGATAGAAAAATTCCGCCCTGTCACTCTCTGACGCGACCACCCCAAACTTCCATCATGGCCGATGCTATCTTCAAGTCCCCAGTTTCCCAAATTCCCAGGAAATAATTCAACACTCATGATGAGGCGTCGGTCTGCGCTGTGTGGAGCTTGAAGACTTGTCAGTCACGGAAATCACGTTACTGGAACGAGAACCAGATCTCCGTGACGAGATTTACGCATGATGGGAAACATCAGCGTAACGAGATAATCCGTTATTTCAATACATCCATTACATATTTATCATTGTCAAGAAGAGGTTCAAATGTCAGGCAAATCGGCATCACTGAGCCACTTTGACAAGAATAAATATGGCGAAACAAAGTCTGGCGTTTTGTTACTCGCGGAGTTACACCAAAAGACTACAAAAGACGGCTTTATCACTTCTAAAGAAAGGCCCACTGGTATTAACTTACTTCTAATGAAATTAAATAAAATTAATCGCTTTCAAATACAACAAATCGGGCCGAGAAATGTGTTTCTTATTTTCAGCGCATCTCGTTTTCCCAGATTTTTGTACAGAACAAAGAGCCGGTAACTAGCCAAACATTTCAATAGGCCCGTACCTGCATTTAATAATAACAATAAGACCACTCGTAACGGGCACAAACTCCACAGCGTGGTGATAATGGCGCCTTCACAAAACGAAAAAGAGATTAAGGGATGTTCTAAGTAAACTTTGGAAAGATATGTCTTTAAATGTGCTTTGAATTATGCCAAAAGATTCAGCAATTCTCAAGTAGTCAGACAGAGAATACCTCATCATAGCCGCTGCTACTCCGACAGAGCGATATCCAAACGTTTTGAGTCTATGGGAAGGGACAACTGCCTTCCTCTGGCTGCTGGAACGTAGAGGTTTTGTAGGAATATACATCTGCGTGAGATCTTACAAGTATTTTGACATTTCTATAACAAGTGAGCTTTTTTTTCAATTCTATGCACCAAAACAACAACAACAGCCAATTGGGTTTTTTCTCAAAATGAAAAAACGCGAAACAAATATATGTAACTTTTTTATGCCCGTACTGACGGACATAAAAACGTTATCATCTTTTTTATCTCGACACAGAAACTATCCATTACAGTTTTCCGCGAAAGCTGTTACCTGTCACGTAAAAATGTTACCTGTGGCATCTGTTCAGGTGAGACAATTACAACAACAGCAAACCATTGACTGTCCACGTTACGCCGTCGTCACGGTTAATAGACGGGAAAATTACGTAGGGGAGGTAATACTACACTTTTTTAAAGGCGCCTTATCGCGACACAACAGCGTTCAGCTATGACCATGTGACACAAGCTCGTGTTGTGTTACCCGATCTCTTTGGACATGACAGAGGGAAAGGAGCCTATCCCGCCGTCAAAGGCCCCTACTAACCATTTAGAAATTTCTCCATATCGAACCTTCTAAAAGTACTGTTTTCCAAGCTAATATAAACGTTTGGTGATAATGTCGAGGACGATGAAAATGATGACGACAAAATTGACGATGATGATGTTGATAAAGATGACGAAAATGGTGTCATGATAAAATGATGAAGATGACGAATATGACGACGATGATGATTATGATGATCACAACGATGGCCACGATACTTGTATAACAATAGCAGTGATGGTTATCATTAACGCTGTAACTATACGACTATACGATTATCGTGATGATTGATGGTGATGAGGAGGTGGAGTATGACTACGACGATGATGATGTTGATAAAGATGGCGAAAATTATGTGATGATAAGACGATGATGATTATGACGACGATGTTGATGATTATGATGATCACAACGATGGTCACGATACTTGTATAACAATAGCGGTGATGGTTATCATTAACGCTGTAACTATACGACTATTGCGATGTACATTTAGTTAATTTGTGTAACTCGGATTTTATGTTATCTATGCATACAATGTCGCATTGATTCATACCACGTGGCACCAAAAAAATGTTAATGGATATTCTTTCTTAAAATTCCTATAAATTATGGCATCTCTTCGTAGATTCTGATCATTATTGCATATTGACTTTATTACCAGGTATGAACGTATAATAATAAATTCATTGTGATTTAACTTAATATTTTCAGCACTACGGCAATACTGTAGCAAAACAAGACGCGTAGTATTATCAGTTTGGCGGCCCGGTGCTATGTTTATACTGCGCTGTGAAAGGTAAAGCTACCTTTCGTGTGTCAAATTATTATATTTTTCGATACAAAAATAAAATCTACAATTGCAAGAAATAATAATTGTGGCTATGTTAATTGCGGGTCTCGATCCTCCCTGCTTGCAGCCGCATAAGTTTTATGATATTCAGAGTTAATAGGTTCAACTACAACATCATAAATCTCTCCACACCGATACTATCACCAAGATCTTCAGACAGTGAATAAAAGATGATCTCGGCCCTTCAAATCTCGCCACTAGGGGGCCAGAACGAGAGTAACGTGTAATTTTCTCTATCGGTGGGTGTGTCCGGGCCCGTATCTTCATTGTGTCCATAATGAAATTTTCTTGTTCTCATGCCGAGCCCTCCGCGTCGCATTACGCTGAGAGTGATTTGAAACTGACGGGTGGCCTGAATTATAACATGACTCCGTGAAAATGGAAAATGGATTCGGCTCTTAATTACTACCTTCATCTAGCTGATCGCTCACTAAAAGAAATACGATAACGTAGGACACTGAACGAACGGCCTTCAAAGGGGATGGAATTGACACTTCATAAAGAAAATTATCTGTTCGTTTCTTCTATTGTAGTTTTCTCTTCAGCCGATAAAGTCTTTTTATGGTAAAACATGTGCCTAATTTATCATTCAGCTAATTCCGGCGCTATTTGTGAGAGTTCTGTAAATAGTTGTTTTATCTCAGGCAAGGGAGCATTAATTGCGGACGAAGAAGAGTTGTAATATGAAAATAATACGACGCGGACAGGGGGGACAAGATACACAACAGACAGCAGGGAGGCTCGACACGTGGGCTTGTCTTCGCCCCATGCTGATTATTTTGGGGTCGAGCTCATTATATGACGTGTCTCGTTCTTGGTTTGAAATAAATGTAGATCTAGATTTAAAAAAAAGGTCGATTTTAAATATATAAATATGTTTGATTTTTTGTGCATGTCTGTATAATGTTTTATGTCTCAATATCCTAAACATAGGCGTCAGGGGATTATCATATGTAAGAAAGAATATCTTTCCAAAACGCTGGCTCTAAATATTCACATGACTGTTGTTCCTGTTTAGAGCAATGTTAAAATATATCCAGGTATTAAAATGAAGTCGCTTTCTTAAAATGGATTAAGACGGTCGAATGTACCGTGCACGGTAACAGGTACGGTGTTAAAGGTGGGTAGGACACTCCTGTAGACAATGCTGCCTTTAAACAGATTACTGTTGTCGGTCCCGTGTCGCAAAGACATCGCATGACTGTCGTTAGTCTGTCTTACAGACCCTGATACAAATATATATCAAATACAGCCCATGCAAGTCTATAATGTTTGGCAAGTCTAGATCACTGCAGTATCTGAAAATGAAGAGAGTCACTGGGCACCTTTTTATTATATTTTTATTAAGATAACTGAACAATTGTTTTTATGTACGATATGTTCATTTCAGAGACTAGATTTTAGTCTAGACTGTCGTAAGTCCCATAGTTTAATATTCACTCATAACTCTGCGACCCCTTTGTGAAATAGACCCCAGATATTACATACATTCAGTGAGCCCCAGCTGATCCGGTACGTCTAATAAACCGACAATTAGCAAATTTTGATATTAACGAATCAACGTAACGGTTAACTGTCCTTTGTACGGGTAGAGACGTCACTAAACTAATTATCCCACAGGTATGTATCGGCCACACACGAAACATTCAAATATCACCCCAGTGTAAAATCGTTTTTCAAGGACGATGGTGCTTCTTCAAACAATATTACTCAATACGGGTGTGTGGACATCCATGTCTAAGTAAACAGTAGGGAGGGGCGGTTAATTAAAATATCTGGTTCGAATCAGGATTCTTGAGTAGGCCTCTATTCAAAGATCCACATTCCTTCACCCAAAACAATCACTCTTTCAAATGTCAGAAAAATCAATTAATCACAGAAAAAAAACCTTTAGAGTAACCGTCACCCGTCAGCCTCTGTGTCGGGTATTTTGGAGATTTTCTAGGGGTCCTCGTTAGATAAATCTGACGACGGAGTGCCCGGCACGATTTAAACTGTCTATTATCCGGGAACAATACGCTCTCGACTTTGATTGACAGCTGTCATAAGACTACGGGCATTATGTTTCGACTTATCTGTCTGACGACTCGAGGCCGATTTTTTATGTCTATTCGTTTCAGTGAGTTTAGAATAACAACAGAAGCCTCTAAAGATGACACCAACATATCGCAGAATCATAGGTAAATATTTGAGTCACTCTCGGAAGAAAGCTGGGGTCAGTATCGTTGAAATGGACAATGAAATTGACATGGTTAAATATTAGACGACATGACACCTCGGCGCGTCACTCATTGCAAGAAATCATGGACATGGCTCGCAAAACAGCACAGTCAATAAACATGGTAATAGAAGAAGCTGCCGAACAAATAACGTGAAAGCTAATTACCTTTACGGAGAGCTAGGGGAAAGTGTTATTTTTTCCCAGGCTCGGTTTCTAATGCAAGTATGTACATTCATTCTGTCGCGATGCTTGTTTTGTTCCCCTTGTATGATGAATGATATTATGTTTGGTTAACTTTCCGTTGACAGTGTAAATGAAATCTACAAACGCCGCCTTTAGTGTTGACATACTGATATTATATATAACCCATGCTTAAGGCGAGCACACACCCGTAAACCATCCTTGGTAAATGTCAATAAGATCACATGTCTATTGAAACAATAGGATCTATAAAATAATCCGAAAAGAGAGAACGATGTCATTACGATATAGTTGAAAACACGTTGTACAAACTGAATGTATTCACCAGCTGGTGGTGCGACCAAAGGGAAACAACTCTGTATTGACTGTATATTGATATCAACATTGTTGTGTGCGAATGGCACAGATGTAATTTATAGCATTATAGATGACACCACGTATATACAAAAAATGTAAATACAGAGGCAGTTGTGGTAATATGAACAGCAAACGTGTGTACATATATCTCGAGGTCAACTGACATGTAAAATGTTTTTATTTTGTAAAAGGGAACAAAATAGTTTCCTCTCAAAGAAACAAAAACAGGAAATGGTTTCAATTTACAGTTAACTGTCGTAGTTGTCGTATTGTAATGATTATGTATCAGCATTTATATAGATAGGCTACTACATACTTTGCACAACTGTCGTAGATGAAATCGCTTGACATTTGTTACGTGTTTTTATACTTAAAATATCAAGTCCACTATAAATGAGATATATCCACTAAAAACGAATTTGACAAAAATATGTAATCTATCTCAAAATTGACCTGAAATCTGCAGATCGGCAACTGTGCATACGTAATGCATTATCATAATGAGCATGGGGCATACCGTCGAACGTAATCAGTCACCCCGTTAATCTGGACGGCACCTTTCCAAAAAAACACCGTCCGGAATAACGAATGTCCGGATTAATGCCCCTTTAACCTACATGTAGACGTTCCCAAGATTCAACCCCAGAAGATTCTGTTTCCGGATTATCAGGGTCTGGACAAACGAGGTTTCGCTATATGGTTAATAGTGTGAATAGTGAAGGTGAAGCTTATACAAGTAGAGAATCACACCCTCGTGTCTTTTAAAATCGAGTACATCGACACTCGTTGATAAAAGTTTAAAACTCCGATGTTCGCCGATGAGTTTTAAACTTTAAGTAACTCGTGTTGATATATTTTATGTTAAAAGACGGGAGGGTGAGATTCTATTTATCATCCAAAATCATTCTTGCAACTTTGTTCAGTATGTTAACAGTGTCTTGGGTGTAAAACGTACTGCGATCACGCTTCAGTTGACTTTTAGTAGGCAAGTCTAGATCAAACAAAACCAAATCTAGTTTCCTAGATTCCACAACAGAGGAGGATGAGTTATTTGGAAATTAAAAAAATACAATTATTTTTAAAGAAATATTTTTCAGAGACTAAGTGTTAGTTTAGTGTCTAGGCTCTACTGCCTTACCGTTCTTATCCAAAAATATTATTTGGCCTTTTTTTCTGTTTTTCAAATGTTTTCCTAATGACGGTTACCTCTCAGGCTGTCTACAGCTCGTCCTGCCTACAGTTCATAATAAGCGTAATACATTTTGATGGGATTAGTTCCACGTGAATGCCTGTCTTCCCTTTCCCATAATAGACTAGTCATTTTAACACAAGTTATAGAAACCAGTATAAAAGGAAATGTGACTACATATCAACCTATCTTGTCTCATTACATGCACTGAGCACTGGCTTCTAGTGGAATATATCACCCTATCTACTGTAATGGCATCAGATAAGCTGATGTAATAGCATAGTCAGCCAAAGAAATTCCACCAATCTCTAGAAATAAACAATAAAATCTTATTAATAAGAAAATATATATCTTATCAAAATCTTTGAATTATGACTTGTTTTATGTGAAGATGGCGTGAATGTTCTTAAGTGTACTTATGGTGTGATATCATGTACATGATAATGAAGGTATGAAAGATGTTGACACAAATGAGCATAGGTACGATATGATAAGATGTATGGTAATGATATGAACGCAATGCAAATGAAAGATAAGATTAAATAAATATAAATGACAAACCTATCAAAGTTTCTGCAAAAAGTATACCCCTACAATATTTTTAATCTTTAGGACGTCTCTTAACTACTTTGTTTTTCCATCAATATGGAAATTAGCATCAGTTAAAAATACTGTATATAGTTTCACAAAAATTATCACCACAATTGAAAGTCTTAAAATTTTTGGCTTTAAATTATACTAAACTACGTTTATGACGAACAGGCTTATAACGAACTTACCGACATAACGAACTAATTTTTAGTCCCGGACATTTCTTGTGTGTAAGCTGTATATTTGCATATAACGAACTACGGTTATTACGAACTAAAATTAGTGGTCCTTTCGAGTTCGTTATAACCGTAGTTTACTGTAGACTATGGTACCCGTTTCTGTAAAAGTATCCACTTCCGCCTCAGATAAGGATGTTTTATGGACAATTTACTGTTATTAATTGTTAAATGACATCGGAGGTAAAGGTGCTCAAATAGGCCTTTTTCTTTTCAACGATCCTATTCCTTTTTTAATCAAATATTGTTAAAATCAGATGTGTTTAATATCCTCCAAACCTGATAATTTCTTTATGTTGTCAGTGTTTTAACAAATGCGCTGTCTTATTTAATTGAGAGGTTTCAGCTTTTTCAAGAGTAGGCAGTAGGAGCTGTAGGCAGAATGAGCTGTAGGAAGAATGAGTGTTGGCAGAATTAGCTATAGGCAGAGTGAGAAGTCCCAATGACCGTGCATAATTATAATGAGGTAAGACCACGGATTAATTTGTGTAGTTCAGTAAGTACTTTTTTAGGCATGACAATTTCGGTCTATCAGTTTATTGAGAAATAATACTGTTTGAAGTGCGGTATGTTCAGTATTGTTTACAGTTTCATGTGTTTGTGTTTACATCAGAGAATGTGTTGTTCTTTATAAGAGGTTTGCAGTGGCCACAGACTACAGATATACTTACTTTTATGCTTCCAATTTACCTTTTTTTATATTCTAAACCATCATATTGCCGCGGTCTTCAAATAAAAATAAAATTAAACTATTTTTTGTATTTTCTTATTGTGACCAATGTTCGGTCAGTTAAATACATAAAATTAAAAATTAAAAAGGTCTCACCTGTTATTTGTAACAGCCATAAACTACAAAATCCCGTTAATAAGATGATCATACACAACGAAGACACACATTACGTGTATACAAACGCACTGATGTAACCCAATAAACGATACAGCGTGAAATAAGCTCATGATAGTGTTTTTATTATGTTCTATTTATAAAATTTAAAAAAACGTGCACAATTCATTTATTGGGTCATACAATCATATCCTCATAAATCAACTATACCCGCTTTACCCAGGTCTAGCCCTTTCATTATACACATGTCAAAAGAACTGCATTTGACTGATAAAATCTGTTTACAATAAACGAGACCGTATAGACTATTATTCACACGTCTCCCAGCCTCTCAACCGGAACAGGAAGGACGCACAGACGGACGACAGCCTTCGAGCTACATTAGAATCAACACGACCCATCCCATTGTGGAAAAGGCTGTGATCTACGTCCGTGAAATTCTCTTTCATGTTGTTAAAGAAGAAATTTGTCAAGACTGTTTGAGTGGGGAACAGATATTATCTCAAATATGATCAAATTAAAGACCGCGTTGAATAGATTTGACATTTAGCAGTGTATCCCTTTCATAGCAAATTTACCGTATCTTTGTGATTATGATAAACGCTTTTCTTGGAAGTAATATAAATGATAGGAGGAATTTGGAGCATTCGGAATGGGACTGGCGATGACAAAACAAATGAACTCTTCAAAAAGGTGTCTGTTTAGAGGGTTAATTTAAGTCATCATATCATCAGACCGGTTAAACTGATACTAAGATTGTTTGATAAGCGTATCGTGTTTCAATGCTCCCTACATTAACGTTCTATGCCGAATACAACGGCATGACGCATGCGCGAGATATTAGTTTGTAGTGTTGGCTCAGAAACAGCCCCATCTTTAACATAGCGTAGCAAGCACTAAGATGGTAACATATTATATGTGGGCCGTCTTTTTTATAACTGAAGTGAACTTTGACGAGAAAAGTAAATATTATGTAAATGCAGCATTTGAGCCTAATTTAACGAGTGTGATTTGCCTTACAGAAACACAGGTTACTTCAGTGGTTACTGGAATGAATAGTTCGGTCTGCGAGAGACGTTCAATCAAGATGTACAAACTGCTGACGGGACAGAAAGGTATCCATTGTGACGTATTTAGGTCACGTGTTACTTAAGGTCTTCCTGTATTTTGGCATGCATCGATGTCTATCTAAAGGTGAAACTGACAAGGAAAGGAAAAGGACCATTAGCGTTATGGCAGTCAGCGACATCATGGTAAAATGCCGTAACCGAAGAGTTCTATATTATTCGATTTATAAATACTGAGTAAACTGAGTGTTACTTACGGCCCTCGGTTATGTATGAACAAGTGACTGAGAATGGTTTTACGCCGCTTTTAGCAATATTCCAGCAATATCACGGTGGGGGACACCAGAAATGGGCTTCACACATTGTACCCATGTGGGGAAGCGAACACGGGTCTTCGTCGTGACGAGGGAACGCTTTAACCACTAGGCTACCCACCGCCCCTGAAGGATGAGGAAAGCCTGAAGTGATGAGGCCTCAGACGTTACTTTATCAATGCAGCCTTCTCGCAATTTATTATTGTTTTAGACTCTTTACACTCCTTAAAGCGGCCACATTGGCGCAGTCCTAGCTAGTTGATCCAAGTCTAATAACAACAGTTTGTGAGCCTGCTGGTGAGATTTATGAAGTTTATCAGTATGTCAGTTTCACACACGGAGAACATTACAATGTCTCGACCTATTCTGGAAACTATCACCAGACCATTGAACATGGCACGCTTTAAGGGATGTATGATGTCACGTTCTGATGGGCTTCTGCCACGTACAGTTCAAGCCTGAAATGACTGCTACTCTGTGTGTGTGTGTGTGTGTGTGTGTGTGTGTGTGTGTGTGTGTGTGTGTGTGTGTGTGTGTGTGTTTATTGTTTAGCCCGCACTAAGCACTATTCCAGCTATATGAGGGTGGTCTATCAATAATCGAATCGGACAATCCAGTGACGATGTACGATCGTTGCACAATCAACCAAGTCACATAGCCTGACCACTCGATCCACGAAGCCGCCTTTTTCGACCAGTATATAGAGCAATTCTAACCCAGACTCCCCATTGGGACATTTCTTCGAGACAGCGTGTACAAGGTAGTGTAAAATATGCAGGGTTCGGCTTGAAATATCAGATAATACAATTTTCTCATCGTTCGATTTGGTAATACACATATACTGCCCTTCAAAAGAAACGTGAATTACATACCACTAAAGTTGCAAAAGACGGATGAAAAGACATACTCTACTGTACAATCTGAATGTAATTTATGCACTATTGCATAGACGCCCGTTTGTCTGGACTTCAGAAGGGGTGATTATGTTTCGAAATGGCAGCTGTTTAAAAATGTAATGGACAGAAGGGAGCTGTTATTGAATGATGCTATCCATCCTAGTTTTACTGCATCCATGACTTGATGTAGGTTTCGTTCATTAGGACAGTTCTCAAATATTATCTCCCACGTTGTTTTTGTATCTTTTGCAGTCTCATAATATTTACAGGTTAGAAAACTAGTAATGAAAGTGTTGCAATATTTGTTCTTGAAGTTTGTTTCTGACAATAGCCGCAATGGCGAAACGTAGCCGAGTCGTAGTAACTCAGGAAACAAGCAGTCCCGAGCTGCATTAATCTCAATATCCGGCTTATGTCACCAAGATCAAAATTCAGTACTGCAAACAATCCAAAGTGTCACGGCTTAAGTCCAGCTGTCAAGTTACACCTCGGGTAACTAAACAAATAGACATGTTCACGGTGAAATTCATAACACCATCACCGGGGTCGCTGGCCTCATGGACTCCTAGTGGTCGTTTCCCCAAACTTGTAAACCGTCAACGACAGCACTCGTGTGTAAACCGTTCTGTCAATGAGCCATGTTGGAACACCCGATTCAGCGATTACTCAAATCACTGTTTTGAAATCGGATCAATGGAAATGAAATGTCCGCCCGCGTTTTGGATTGACGCGATATGCTATCCTCTTCAAATTTACGATACCTGACTCTTTCCCTCCCTCCATAACTAGAGAGCTTTGCTGAAACACAAACAAGTGCCGCTTAGCACTTCGCGAACAAAATCATTACAGGACGGGGAAGTTTGCGGACGGGAGGAGATGGCCTATAAAAATACAACTTTGATTACATTCTGTGTATTTACGCCGAGGTCGTATGCAAGGGGGGGTAACTCGATACCTTTAAGCTTTTCTCCTGTGTCCGAACGTGCACTCGGTGTCATCTCACCTCTGACCCGACCTCTTCACTTCTCGTGTACGCCACCTGTCCCCCATCTTGGCAAAATAGTTCCACGATTTCGACGGCGCGTGCTTGCTTGAGAATCGATTTGATTGGTTTGAATCAAACGTCATATGTTGCGATTGTGGCGAACCGTAAAAACGCTGCCCCGCTTTCTCGTTACTTGTGAAATGTTATCGGGTGCAATTTTGTATTTCACATTAAGATGCCACGTTTAAAGACAACACAGAGTGTTTTCCAAACGTAGCAGATTCGGTTACCTGCTTGTTCATTAGGGGTATTTAAGTGATTTTCAATAGTAGCTAGGTTTTCACGTTCGCAATCATGGTGGCACCGTAACGCCAGAGGTTCCGCTAGCAAGCGTTTCCTTTCATATCATTCAGGGAAAACCATTTGAGAGTCGACATTCCGCGGTGGTGGGAAACGGGTGCATGCGCGCAATGTTAAAATCGTTTCCTGCACTAATTCTATTTTGTTTTTAAATAGTCGTGTCAAACGCCGGGTCATCAGTTCGAAGCTATTTGTACTGCATTACGAAAGTTGACGACGGTAGTTTTTAGCCGATACATTACAAGTCAACGAGTGTCAAATGCATTAAAATGTTAGAAATTCTAACTATGTTATTAAAACACCCTTACTGAAGATTGTTGGCTGATGGGGGGTAGGCCCACATATTGTCTTTACATTCTAAATGCCTGGCTCATCTTTCCGTGTCTGACACGCTGGTGGTGATTTCGGGTCGATTTGCATGTTATTAAAATCATGAACAATTAGTCAGTCGTTTAGTGAGACAACTGATACATCAATCATGAAAAATCATAATAATCGTTATTATCATCGTCATCACAATGTATATAATTATATAGTGGCGGACTCCATGCAAAAGCAAGCTCAAAGTGCATGACATGTTAGTTGTTTTTTAATTATTTGGTTCATGGACCGACTTGAAAACCGCTATATTCATATTCTTACAAAATCGTATTGAACAGGTTGTTTTTTAAGTGAGTTTCTGTCACGTTAAAAAATAACAAAGGTTTCTCCCCTTGTCCTTTACTACCCGAAATCGGTCGAATGATCATAAATTTACAATTTTGATTTAACATTTGTGAACAATACGTCTAGTTTTCAAAGGCCATAGAACCGCATGTATTTGCATCCATTTCGACCCGGTGATATACTTGCATGTATAGTGTATACTTAATTTTTCAACGTTTATATCTGAAACACTGAAAGTCAGATCAATACTTATGTCAGATTATACTTGATGTGACTTGTAGTACACAATAACGTCGTATAATTCCTATATGAAATAATTTGTGACTTCAAAACAAAATAAATGCACGTTATGTAATAATTGACAAGCCATAGAAAATTTGTTTCTGTACTAAATGTCTTATTCTCTCCGATTACATTGAAAAGAGTTGCTCACGTAAAATATAATTATCCTGAAATGTCAAATTTAATTATTGTTTCCTTCATTTTATGGATGTCCCTTTGTGTGTTATACTGTCGTGGAAGACACCGCGACTAGAACATCGTGGTTGGTAAGGTTTTTCCGATCATATATGTCGACAATGATTTAAGATAGGAAACATTCAAAGGCCATTCTGTACCATTCTTCAAACTGGTGCGACTGGTGCACAGGTTTTATAAAGCTGTTTTTCAATCATTTTGTCAATTACCGTCTACAGCCATAAACTATTTCCAGACAAAGGAAACTGGTAGATATAGATAACTGTTTTTCAACCGAATCTTGAATCACGAATCAACTTATACAACTCTGGCCCGCAAGGTGTTTAATATGACGGACCAAGGGGGAGAACTGTACTATTACTACTCAGAAAAGAAGCGCTCATAAAATACCCCCTCAATGTACAACGTTGTTTAAGTTACGATCTATACAGAGCGTGTGAGCTTATGTTGCATCAGCAATATTCGTGGTGTATTATCTAGATCAGGCAAATCCAGTGATTGATATCATGAGCAGCGATCCACTCCTTCGGGGCACGATGCCAATAAATCAGACAGGTCACATATTGTTAGAACCTCTCGAAATTCATGATGCGACGGCACTTGGGGATCCTCTCAGCTTTACAGAATATATGAGGGGGGCAACTCCATTTTGGTACCCGGATGCCGAGCCCTGGTCAGTGGTATTCCGAATACCGCAGTGCAGTACGCTGGATGCTATGAAATGTTTATCTAGCACGGGGGTGACAATATTTCAACGTTGAAATATAGTTTTCGTCTTTTCTTCCATGTGCCAACCCCCAACATCTACAGTTCTTGGATCCAATCTTAGAACTCTTGATTCATATCAGTGTACACAGCTGCTACAAGTATATTAGACTGGAATTTTCACATAGAATGCATGACCATGTGTACTCGTAAGCTCAGGGCTAAATAATATTGTTTTTATTGATTGGTCACTTTATTCATGTCAGAATATGTGGTACGCAGAGGAGGATATGTACGGGACATGGTTTAATATCACCCGTTCTCCACCATGCTCAGAATATAGACATATATATCAGGAAACGCACGTGCATCACACAGTCCTATGTCGACAGCCCGTATGCGCTTACTTGCACAGTAATGCATGCGAGTGAGTGAGTGAGAATGGTTTTTACGCCCCTTTTAACAATATTCCAGCAAAATCACCACAGGGGACACCGAATGTAAACAAATGACAAAATCCTTTTGGACTGCAGTCTTAAGTTGCGTAACGTTTAAACTCGTGCTCGATGTTCTTACAATCATACAATGTGAATCACTGTTGGCAAATTAGAAAAAAAGAGGTGAGGTGAAATGGGGTTCGACGAAGCGTTCAAGATTTTTGCCCTTTTATAGCATGCGCACGTATGTGTGTGTGGCTACTTGAACTAGCCCGGACTAATGCCGACTTTATAGCGCTTGCCCACTGAGATACCATGCGGCAGTTAAACATGAATGTCCAACTCAGATACAGTATACTGACTCCGAGCCGACCAGTTCTTGTTTTATTCCCAATCTCAGCGCCAGGCAGGTAAAAACAAGTACCATCTTTTAACGTCTTTTAGTATGACGCGGCCGGGGATCGAACCCCGGACCTTCCTCTCCCCGGGCTCTACCACCAGACCACGCACGGAAACGGTCATTAAGAACAGAAAAGTATTTTAATGAACACGATAAAGGCTGGATGTAATATCTTAAACGTTTCATTAAAAAAACATAGCAAACAGCAAACATCAGTCCAGGTTCCAACCATGGATGTGCATAAACTTCAACAGAAAACTGTTTCACCAATACTCTAGCCTAAACTTACGGTGGCCCATAAGGGACATGGAGTCTGTTTTTCCATATTTTGATATTTCGCTTACATTAATCGTAACCTTTTGCAAATTAACACGATTTGTCTTACAAATATGTGATAAATCATGTGTAAAGAAGATATTGAATCGCTGAAAAACGAAACGAAAATGTCAAAAACTAAAATGTAAATGTCAAAAACAAAAACGAAAATGTCAAAACCTAAAAAGAAAATGTCAAAAACAAAAGCGAAAATGTCAAAAACTAAAATGAAAATACAGGAAACTATTTCCACCGCGGTGATAATATTTACACCGCGGTGGAAATAGCTTTCTATGGTTTCATTTTAGTTTTTGACCTTTTCGTTTTGGTTTTTGACATTTCCATGTTAGTTTTTGACATTTTCGCTTCACATTTCAGCGACTCAGTAGCTACTTGAAGGTACATTTTCCATGTTTTCGGATGTTTTTATACATGATTTATCACATATTTGTATGGCAAATTGTGTTAATTTGCAAAAAGTTACGATAAAAGTAAGTGAAACATCAAAATATGTCCCTTATGGGCCACCGTATTAACTGAATATTCGACTGCTGTCACATGCCTGGAATACTGCTAACTGCAGCATAGAACAAAACGCCTTCCTTATCTTGAAAATATGGCTTTATTTATCTTCTCTTGTAATCTCCGCTGATGGTCCACGTTACAAGGGAGTGAGTGAGTGAATACTGCTGCACGCTGCAGTCAATACTCTAGTTACATAGCGGTATCTACAAAAATTCGATTCTGGACCATGGACCAAGCACACCAGTAAGCAATTTCGACCAACACCGTCGGGGCAAGATATATAATCAGCCAGGGGCCCGTTCCACAAAGCGATCTTAGTACTACTTTCGTAAATCACATTATTTAACAGTCGCATTGCTAAGATCGCTTTGCGGAACGGGGCCCTGGGCCCGATTGTAGAAAGCGATCTTAGCGCCAGGATTATCGTAAGCCTTTGTTAAAGTATGGGAGTTACGATTATCGAGACGGTAAGATAGCTTTGAGCAAGTGGACCCCGGTCACATAAAATATCACCCACGGTTATTCAATGTATTAAATCACCATTCGATTGTAATTAATAAAATGAGCCGATTTCCCACGATACCTGTGTTTTGAGCACGATTCGAATGACAGGACGCAAATATTGCCTTGTTAAACCAGAGACCATATAATCTATTATATGGTCTCTGGTTAAACTTATAATATAAATATAAAAAATAATTGTTATAGTTAAAATCTGTCAACGATGGACAGTATAACAACTAGCATATCACAGTTTTGTTTTAAAACGAGTATTAGAGCATTAAAAGCTATGACTATGATTTGACATTACAACATAATAGCAGGCTATTGATCACCAGCAGCTAAGGTAAGGCCACCGCACAAGGGCCATGGGGACTTCAGGTACCCCTGCTATTTGCATGGTACCCCAGCAGGATTTACACTGTCCCTCATGCTGGCGATTGTTAACAGGTTAAGCCGAAAATTAAAACAAACACGTGTTCTACGAATTAAAACGGTGGTAGTCATAAATATTCTTTGGATGACATGGTCTTACGATAGACCCCATCTCCCCGAGGCAAGGGAGTTAACTGACTATGGCCGAACCAGGCTGGAATTATGGAGTTACATTTTGGCAGGACTAACGAGTCTATGTAAAGTCCAATCAAATCCGCAGCAAACGAAATCGACATCTGGTTTGTAAACTGCCGTGCAGATTTCGGTCGATTGCAGGATTTGCAAATCATGTGTTCCTGCTGTTTATGTACTTTTGGTGGTTTTCTGGTCCAGGTTTTTTGCTGGCTACGTCGGATAACAACATTCACTCACTCCGATGTGTCATAACACATATACGCTTTACTTTGGACAAAGTATACACTTTAAAAGGAAGCACTGTTACACACAGAGGAAAGGGGAAAACGACGTAGACTGTGACATGTTTTTTTTTAATGACGAGCAAGAAAGCATTGTATTAAAAGACTGAGTGAAGCGCCCCACAAATCCTCTTGACGCTTTGAGTTGGTGATCATTTTTCACTTTTTACCAACTTCAAGTTTCGGTGCGTGCGTACGTGTGTGTATGGCATAATCTAGGGAATGTCGCAGTGAAACTGTGGCCCATGATATTGTGAAACTACGGCCCATGACATTGTGAAACACATACGTATGTTTTGTACTGTCAGTATGCATGAAAGAAATGAAATGTTTGACATTATCTTTGTAAATTGTCTTGTTGATTGCTGACTGGGTCGAATGAGGATGATGTTATCTTGTCATTCCTCCAAAGTTCGAAGTCAGACTATACTGAAGATCTACAAGGGAAAAGGGGTAACTAATAATTCTTATTCTTTCATGCTGCTTGTATTTTATTACACATTGTTTGTTAGTTTCAGTTATATTTATTCTGTGTTTATATTGGTATATTTTTTAAAGTTTTAAATCAATAATATATTCTGTGTAAGTATCACTTAAACTCAAAATGTCAAGCATCGTCAATGTTTCATTAACTACTGTCATAATAACACTACAAAAAATATGTTTATAAATATATCACTTGTTATTATCTGCACTATACATGCATCCTGCACAATCATTATTTATAAACGTATAAATGTAATATGTATTAACAATATATACCATTATGTTAGGCTCGCTGACGTGAAATTACAGTTATATATTACTCCCTGACATCCGACTAGCCTTTCTTATATCAAAGTTCATTTTTAGTCCTGATAATTAATTCAAAGTAGTTAGAGTGTCATTGGAGACTCTTCTGTGCCGATTAAGAAATGTGTGTTATCTTTCATTAAACAAACATAAGATGACAAATGGCCATTTTGCATTACGTAGCATTATTAGTTAATACATAAGAGTATTAAGAGTATCATTATTTTCAGTACATTGATGCATCAAATACCACTGACCCACCCAATCCTGTAATACATGACCGGTCCTTAAGTAATACTTTTTGTTAAATGTATGTCTACAACCCTGTAAATGTATACGAAATTTACAGTCAATATCCGCTGTTGGGAGGTTAAGTTGACGTGTTTTGTGTTTATGGAGGTAACTTCATTTGTATCTAGTAACCTTCACCATTTGGAGGGACAAAAAGAATCCGCCCAACGTGGGGCTCGAACCCACGACCCCGAGATTAAGAGTCTCGTGCTCTACCGACTGAGCTAGCCGGGCACTGAAGATTCGTGTGGAGTTTAATAACCTTAATCTACGTTTAATATATAATACGTTTGTATTAATATATACATTGTTTAATTAATTTGTTTATGTTTCTTTAGTAACTTATAACATGTTTCAAAAGTACAATGTACTTTTTCTTTATTTAGAAAAATGGCGCGCAAATGCAAGGGGCGCAACTCCAAAAGTAAAAGTAGGTGGCGCATGTGCTTCCGGTAACTAAGCACGCCAACTTATTTTACTGATCAGTGTTTATTAATGTAAACAAAGCTGGTAATGAGATGATTTATCAAACACAGTGGGTACAAGGACGCTGATGGGAACTGGATGTAGCTCAGACAACAACGTCATCAGAGCATCAACTGCATCGTTACAGGACAACGAAACAACGCCTTTCAAAGTTCTTATTTTGGGGCCAAGTAATGCGGGTGATTACCTGTAAACTATCAGTATTTAGCAAAAACTAATATGCTAGTAGTTGGGTCATTAATCAGTCATTAGTTTCAACAGAGACCAAAAATATCTATCGATGATCAACGCATTTTTTTAATTTTAGACAGGACAAGAAGCTCCTTCAAACTTTAAAGATGATGAGGGCACGAGTGGCCCAATCAAAGTTGTTTAAATTCGCTTTTCCGAGGTGCTTACCTTGAACATGCTAGAAAAATATGACCGTGGTTTGAATCCCAAGTTCACCCTGGTTATATTCCTTTGTTTGTAAGCACCCTACCTTAGCCCGCTGCTTTCACCAAAGTTGTAAACATCTTATCTAAGAACTTCATCATGTTGAGCTGTCCTCCCACGCCCATATCTGAAAATACTGCAGCATTAGACCACTCTTGCTAACTCTCTGAAAGAAGTTGGTGAACTAACTACGAACCTATACAGAGTAACCTCACATTCTGTGACAGGTGTATACAGACACTGTATCTGCTGCACAGCTGTTTGTGAAGCGACAGTCCAATCAAAAGAAACCTGACTTTGATGTGCTCTAATATAGAGAACCTCAGCACCACAAAACACATCAATGACCAGCAACACTCAGATCAGTCAGTTACAGTGTGTCACCTGGTTGATTGGGATATTGCTGGCTCAGGTTGCAAAATTAAAATATGTCTGCTAGTTTGAGACCAGTAAAATTCTGGAAGGACTAGTGACATTTCCTGGTGGGCAACCATATTTACCATTAATGATTTAATGGGTAGATAGAAACTCTGTGGATCATTTGCAGACTCGTGAAAATAAGACGTAATTTCTAACCCTGCTGAATGCCGTTTTTAACAACTCCACTAATCACAATACAAAAGGGTATCACAATAAGCATGTTTACCTTAAGTAGCATGGAAACTTCTTGACTATAGATATTTCTGAGCAGGTTCAAAAGGAAAAGCTTTGTGTAGACACATCTTCTTAGCAACTATTATTAGCATTGAACTTGAAGCCCTAATTACAACATATTTTGTGATATTTGACTGACAAAAACACTCTGGTTCATCAAACGAATAGCAAGTTAGTAACTTTAGCAAGTGTATGGGTTTGTATCGATACAGAAAAAAACCTATTGTGTATCGTATCTTCTCGTAAAACCTCACGATGCACCAGTGCGACAATGTCTCTTTTCATCCCTAGTTAATACTAGTAATGCAATTTATAGTGCATCTGATTCGCAGGGGAACGTAGCCAAGGTACTGTGTACATTAGAGTCAAGCATACATTGTAGATGACTCGAGATGGACCATTTGTTTCATGCAGGATTAGCGTGTAAATCTTGGAAATCACATGCAGCATGTCGTGATGAAAATAAAGACAATGTAGTAAAACTTGACTGACTGTTAGTTTTGTTATTTAACATTGGAAACATGTCTTCTTAATGTACATACTTATCTATGTATTTTTATGGTTCGCATTTCATTTGGCGATGAGTATAGAAGAAACCAATACACCACAATTCAAGTTGCTGTTTCAAATACGAGATTTTACCAGTGGACATCTCTATTATCAAAAAAAGTTTTCTTGAAATGATACAGGTTGTGTCTGTTTTCAGGGAAAACCTATTTATTATATTCCTGGTTGTTGGAAGTAGAGGGCGTCCATTCGACGAAGCCAACAGAGGAGTTTAATGTGGAGACTCTGGAGGCCAAGTCGGGGGCCAGGTTCACCGTGTGGGATCTAAGTGGGGCCCTCCGACATCACAGAAAGAGAAAGTTTTATGAAGGAACACAGGGACTTGTATTTGTCTATAATGCCAACACAGACTTAACACAAGCCAAAGACGACTTTCAGTTGTTGCTAGAGGAGCGAGTTGTGCAAGATGTCCCCTTAATGATAGTTGCGAATCAAATGAAAGAACATGGTAAGATATTTTGATATTTTGATTGTGTTCTGATCTAAATAATCATATCGTGATTGGATCAGATTCTATTTTTTCAATATGAATTATGTTAATGTTTTGACAATCCATCTGACAATGAAACAAAATGGCTTTCAAAAGTTATTAAACAGAGGACTTTTATACATTTTGCTATATATACAGCTATAAAACAGTTTCAAAATAAACACCTGCCCATAGGCCTGTGGTAGATAGATCTCTCATGTTACCGTAGGCCTGTGGCAGATAGATCTCTCATGTTACCGTAGGCCTGTGGCAGATAGATCTTTCATGTTACCGTAGGCCTGTGGCAGATAGATCTCTCATGTTACCATAGGCCTGTGGCAGATGGATCTCTCATGTTACCATGGGCCTGTGGCAGATAGATCTCTCATGTTACCATAGGCCTGTGGCAGATAGATCTCTAATGTTACTGTAGGCCTGTGGCAGATAGATCTCTCATGTTACCATAGGCTTGTGGCAGATAGATCTCTCATGTTACTGTGGGCCTGTGGCAGATAGATCTCTCATGTTACCACAGGCTTGTGGCAGATAGATCTCTAAGGTTACCATAGGGCTGTGGGAGATAGATCTCTCATGTTACTGTAGGTCTGTGGCAGATAGATATCTCATGTTACCATAGGCTTGTGGCAGATATATCTCTCATGTTAACATAGGCTTGTGGCAGATAGATCTCTCATGTTACTGTAGGCCTGTGGCATAGATCTCTAATGTTACCGTAGGCCTGTGGCAGATAGATCTCTCATGTTACTGTAGGCTTGTGGCAGATAGATCTCTAATGTTACCGTAGGCCTGTGGCAGATAGATCTCTCATGTTACCGTAGGCTTGTGGCAGATAGATCTCTCATGTTACTGTAGGCCTGTCGCAGATAGATCTCTCATGTTACCGTAGGCCTGTGGCAGATAGATCTCTCATGTTACCATAGGCCTGTGGCAGATAGATCTGTAATGTTACCGTAGGCCTGTGGCAGATAGATCTCTCATGTTACCGTAGGCCTGTGGCAGATAGATCTCTCATGTTACCGTAGGCCTGTGGCAGATAGATCTCTCATGTTACCGTAGGCCTGTGGCAGATAGATCTCTCATGTTACCGTAGGCCTGTGGCAGATAGATCTTTCATGTTACTGTAGGCCTATGGCAGATAGATCTCTCATGTTACTGTAGGCCTGTGGCAGATAGATCTCTCATGTTACCATAGGGCTGTGGCAGATAGATCTCTCATGTTACCATAGGCCTGTGGCAGATAGATCTCTCATGTTACAGTAGGCCTGTGGCAGATAGATCTCTCATGTTACCATAGGCCTGTGGCAGATAGATCTCTCATGTTACCATGGGCCTGTGGCAGATAGATCTCTCATGTTACCATAGGCCTGTGGCAGATAGATCTCTCATGTTACCATGGGCCTGTGGCAGATAGATCTCTCATGTTACCATAGGCCTGTGGCAGATAGATCTCTCATGTTACCATGGGCCTGTGGCAGATAGATCTCTCATGTTACCATGGGCCTGTGGCAGATAGATCTCTCATGTTACCATAGGCCTGTGGCAGATAGATCTCTCATGTTACCATAGGCCTGTGGCAGATAGATCTCTCATGTTACCATGGGCCTGTGGCAGATAGATCTCTCATGTTAGGCCAATAGTTTCAAACTTGTATGTGTCCTTATGGCCTGCAGTACATTCATGTGTCTATATATTTGTCATAATAAGTTGGAAGTGGTTTTTTTCAATGAGGGCCTGAAGAGTTTAGCCAGGACCTGCTGCTTCAAACAACACAATCATTGGGTCCTGATTACAGCCTGGCAATATTTTTGTATTTCAACCACTGACCCAAATTATCCGAGATTTTCAAAATATATATTGAAACAGACTAAGTCTAGATTGTGATTGTGCTATCTGAATAGTGCAAAATGAAAAAAAAATCTAATTCTGAGTTGAAACATTATGATGTGCAAGTTGTATTATATTTATAAGTTCTTTATTTATAGCAACAAGTTACATTGTTCTGTTAAATATTTCATACTCCCTCAAATAATTTCTCCTTTCAGAAACCCCATCCGAGGAGGATTTGCTTGGTAATCTTGGTGTTAAAAAAGATATGTTAAATAGACGTTGGTGTTTATCACGGGTTCGACTGAAATCGCAACAGGATGTCGATGAAGCAATCTGTGATCTCCAAAGACTTGTCAGGAAGTGAATTATGTAAATACAGAGCTCCAGATAAGCTTTTGTGTTATGGGTATTTTACCCATGCATTTTAAAATCATTGGGTATCAGCAATGCTATCTGGGTATTCAAATTTCTGTTACCCACTAGTTTTTACACGTGGGTATTTAAGTTAAATATTTAAAAACACTATTCATCTAGTCCCTGCAAACTGGTGTCATGTGGGTTCGAGAGCTTTATAGGACTCAAAAATACCACGATACTTCAACAAGAAAGTGTGATGGCAAATGATCTTGATGTAACTGTCATCGTGGAGTTTGGCAAGGTTGATGGAATGCCCGTTTATAATTTCAAAATAAGTTGCTGATTTGCTGATCGAATATGCAGGGTTACTTCACAATATTTTGATGATACTCACAAGTTTTATTTTTGTAGCTTATCTGTAATGTTCGTTGCGTAGTTGATATGCTTGGATTTGATTTTATTGCGTATTTCTGCATTTCTGATGCGTATTTTACGCAGATACGCACCTTATCTGGAGCTCTGGTAAATATTTAGCAGGTTTCTACATTGACTGTGGAGCCATCAAACTGGCTACCTTGTCACTTAAACTACATCTCCAACATCATTTATCATCAATCCTGGCTTCTTACTGTTACTGTTGTCATAAATATTCCTTCGCAATCTGTTGAAAGCTCTGATTTTTGGTCATCCGTGTCAGCAAAAAATGGCCTGCACTGCACAGTTGCATCCCCTTGTTGTGTCAGAATCAGCTGATCATTGGTTTGAATCTCAGATTAACCCTGGTCATGGTCCTTGGTCACCACCATACCATTCCTCCCCTTGGAAAGCACTGGACCAGTGAAGCTGAACTCTCATGCTTGATAACACCTGAATTGTTTCAAGAGGTTGGAATCGATTTTCAATAGAGCCAGCACAGCAGAAATATTGTAAAATCTATCTATGGCCACTGCTCAGTCATTTATGTTTAAATGCATTTTTGGCTCTGCAAACATCTTTGAAATAGCTGAAAAAGCTGTATTTTTCTCCCTGTTTTGACATGGTAGGATGTTGAAATCATTACGGTTTTAGTGTGGTTCTTGTGAAACATGGGAACATTGTTTGGCCTCAGAAAAATACTCGCCTAAGAAGGTATATAAAGTTCAGAATTGAAGGTCTGTGTAAAGTAAATTTAAATGTTATGTATTGTAACATTATTCTTCAATAGTACTTTCATCCTTGAAGGTTTAGAAACAAATGTAGTAATTTAGTTGTTTAAAATTTGTTAATACTTTGTCGTCACTATTGATTCAGAAATATGTGAAAACTTTTGTTAACTGGCCATCTTGACATTTTGAAGTGTTGACTACATATCCACATGAGCTAAAGTGCCATGGTACTATTTTTACAAACATTCACACAGTTCTTATTTCTGACCATCTAATTTAATTTGTTAGTTTTTGTGGCTTCTGCATCCAGTTGTCATCAGTTTTACATCATTCTTCATCCAGCGTGCCAACTGAACAGATTTTGTGTTCATGCAAAATGTGATAACCGTCCATTATACATTCATTGTATTATTATAAATATTCTATCTATTTGTCAAGCTACATACTGAGTATCATTAGCAATGATAGTCGACTGAACAACAATGAATTAAAAGCATATTAAGTTTTGTGATTTGAATGTATGAAATAAAGTTTTACACCACATCACATGTGCTTTTGTTGTGATGATCATTAAAGGGGCACTGATCTAACGCCATTTCCCGGATTGGTTGTTGCCTTTGTTATTGTTTTTTCCCCTGTGAGTACCCGGATGATACGTAACGCAACTGAGCGTGACCAGAGACTGGGCTACCGTCTGCAAGGACAGCTAAATAAACTTGGAGGCTGGAGGCAATATTTGTTTTACGCATTTTTGAATAAACACTGATTAGTTAAATGTGATCTATAAAGATTCGACAAAGGGCGCATATTAATTAATTTCTTCAGCCTAAACAAACAGACAAAAAGAACGGCGGAGCTCATCGGAAGTCGTCATTTGGAAATACCCCAGATGGTTATAGTTTAATACTAAAAAAAAGGTATCCATGCAGTGAAAGCATTTTCGGATTTCGGATTGCGTCGATAATACGATTACTACTCCCTTGTTGTCATCAACGTTTTCTCGTATAACCCTACACTTGTGTATTTGTCGTCATTCACTTGATGCTCAGTTAATGAATTTATTACAGGTACAATTAGTGGTAGCACCACTTAGATTACCTGACAAAGGTTCTCATTTGGCATTTATTGTGTCTGGGGTAATTATTCAATCTATATCCAGGTTTGAAGTGAGGTGAAATGTGCGTTATGTAATATGCACGTGGCAGCCCAGCAAGAGATGAATGATCAGTTGATTTACTTTTTTAGGTAAATCAACGGATCGTTCCTAGTCATCAAAGGATTAACAGAAAATATGTTATCTTGCACAGTGGATATGTCAAAAGTGAGTGTTTACATGTCTAGGTTTACTAAAACAAAGGGAATACACTCATATCATGGCGTGAAGTGCCGATGTAAAAACAACATACTTTGTTCAAAGGGTTAACTGATAATACGTTGATTGGTTGCTCATTGTTATCAAACTCAGTGGATTTTTTAGGAACCGTGGACGTTATGAAAATAGTTGTCACGTGGCCTTTCTCAGCCAACCCTTGGAAACAATCCAAGTGATCAGTTGAGAAACGAACACTGGTTATAATATCCCGAAACGATATATATCTTTTAGAATATTTGATAGTTACAGAGACACGTGACATCGAATAAGTTATTTTGTATAGCTGCAGATGAGTGGGACATTATTCCTTTGTGTGGATATTCACGGATACATTCCTCGAACAAGGAAGCTGCCTATTTATACACATAAATTTGGTAAGTTGTAATTATGGTATTTGCATTTTGTTTTCCTTCATTTGAACCGATTCGTTCTTGTTTCTCTACGTCTTGGTTGGGAAATTCTTCAATGCGCGATAGACATTGTTTTCACAGGTCATTTCCTTTGTAAGCGTGTATAGATTACCGTCAATTTGTAAAATGTGATTCTCTCAGGCAATTTATAAAATGTGTAAATATTTCAGTCATTTTGACTAAAAGATCTGTCCAGATTGATTAAGACGATCAAAAGGGCCTACAAACATCACAACAGATTATTATGTAGGATTAGAAGCCAAACAACATAGAAATGTACTTTTCAACGTAACATTTTCAGTCTCTTTGTGATGACATTAAACATCAAAATGTTTGGAATTCGTTATCATAATAATACAGATGGAAATGTTTTTCAGTCACTTTGTAAAATAACTGAATATTTATACGTTTAATAAATATGTTACACATTTTGACAGTAAAAATATACACACTATAAAAAAAGCAATGCTCAGATGAAATATTTACTTTGTGTTGCAAGTCAAAATAGTGTAAACGAAATTCGCAAAATTACCAAGCAAGTGACTTATCAAAACTTCGTCACCATTACCGATGCTACCCACAAAAATACCTACATTTCCTTATTATCTCGAAAACTGTATTTCATTTTGTTGATCAATGTGACCATACGCTCTTATTACTACCGGTATCCATAAAAGTGACTAATGCGCTTACGAATGGCGCAACAGAGGTCGCGAGCTAGTCTAGATTTCTGCCTCTACATCCGGGTACTCACTGGGAAAAAACAATAACAAAGGCAACAACCAGTCCCGGGGAATTGCGTTAGATCAGTGCCCCTTTAACCTGTGTACAGAATCACTGCCCCTTATTCTGTAAAAACAGAAAAATGTCAATGACCGAAAGAGGTCAATTTTAGCATTTAAGCACCCTGCTCCAAAAGGTGTTCCCTTACCAACTTCTAGACCAATCTGTCAGTAATCTTTATAAATGACCGGTACCAAGACTGAAAATTTACATGTCAGTCCATATTCTTGTGTTGAGATCTGTTACATACCAGTATTTTTTTTACAGAAAGCAGGAAAGCAGAAAGGGAATATTATTGCCTTGTTACTATTATGAAAACAAATTTAACTCATTGTACATTGTATATGGTTTAAATAAGTGCCCCCCTTTGTCAAGTTTCTAAGCACCCTGGGTGCTTATTACGGCGTATATGGTAGGTCCATATCAATATGCGCTGTTGTGAGAAGTGACATAATGGATTGGGTGGTCAGAATCTGCAGCATCAAACGTTCACTCACTGATGGAAGTGTTTCAAAGTGTTTCAAACGCATTCACAAACTTTACACAACAACAAATACAAGCATGGTTTTATTTGTGTATACAAAGTCTCAACCTCTGTATATGATTCCTGTACAAGTTTACAGTCCAACTGTCATAATATAGTCATTCACATTGTGTATCACAGGTAGCAGGTGAAATGATTCATCTATTCCATATCATCTTCCGGAGGCAAAAGTGTCCACTGGCCTTTTGATCCAAGTCTTGTTCCCACCCTTGCCACATCAAGCTTAATATGATTGGACTATCACACATATCAATAGTCCAATCAGAGAACATTTCGCAAAATCAACATCCATGACTGGTACCCCTTTGAATGAAAGTGATTTACCGCTGCCTGTCTTTGTTGACCTGAATATACCTTTTTCATCTTTTAAACCCCTCAACGGTTGCCTATGTTTCAGGGATGAAAAAGCGTATGTTTTCGTTATCTGATCGAATAGGTTGTCACCTATCATAGTCGCCATCTTTGTGGATCTATACAAGATAAGAACAGTGATCTGATTGGATATCGTGTTTTCATTACAAGGGGCACAACTCGTGATCTACGCCAGGGTCAAACCAAGAAAAGTGACCTTGATGTGGCAAGGGTAGAAACTAGGCTATGATATAGGCTAGTGGACACGCTTGCCTCAGGAAGATGATTCCACATCAGTATCCATGTGTCTGCAGCTGGTGTCACATCAGTATCCATGTGTATGCAGCTGGTGTCACATCAGTATCCATGTGTCTGCAGCTGGTGTCACATCAGTATCCATGTGTCTGCAGCTGGTGTCACATCAGTATCCTTGTGTCTGCAGCTGGTGTCACATCAGTATCCATGTGTCTGCAGCTGGTGTCACATCAGTATCCATGTGTCTGCAGCTGGTGTCACATCAGTATCCTTGTGTCTGCAGCTGGTGTCACATCAGTATCCATGTGTCTGCAGCTGGTGTCACATCAGTATCCATGTGTCTGCAGCTGGTACACCTTGGCCCCCTTCTTCAGCAGAAAGCCTTGGTTGTTGAGAGAGGCCACAAACCCCTCAAAGTCTGCGACATGGAGACCGAGATCCTGCAGAAGGAAACAACCCATGTACAAATAAACCTGGCAATAAGTGGTTTCTTGACATCAGTTTTCACCATACATTGCAGGCACAGTAACAAGTCGTCAGGAGATGATAATTGGCCTGGTTCTCTACAATGTGCTTCCTGGATAAATATAGACATGGGAAATTTTTTTTTTAAATTATGTGCAACAATAAAAGAAATCTGGAAATATGAGAAAACCCATGAAAAAGGCTCAACCAAAAACATGTAAAATACAGTTATCACCTTATAATGGTTATGTGGCAAAACTAAACACGTCTTGAGTTATGCTCAAGAAACAAAATCATTAAAACTTCTATGTGATTGGGCAAATCAGAGAAATAGTTGCTTATTAATCTATTTTATCTAATGCTCTTATGGTACTGGGCCCTGTTCCAAAGAGCAGTCTTAGCACTATTATTGTCTAGGTTAAAGTATGGGAGTTACGTTTATCTTAGCGTACACATGAAGATCCAGGGTAGAATAGGTCTTCAGCAACCCATGCTTGCCGTAAAAGGCGACGAACAGGATCGGGTGGTCAGGCTAGCTGACTTGGTTGATGCATGTCATCGATCCTAATTACGTGGATTGATGCTCATGATATTAATCACTGGATTGTCTGGTCCAGACTCTATTATTTACAGACCACTGTCATATAGCTGGAATATTGCTGAGTGCTGCGTTAAACAACAAACCAACCAACCAACCAAGCTTATTAATCTATTTTATCTAATGCTCTTATGATACTGGGCCCTGTTCCAAAGAGCAATCTTAGCACTATTATTGTCTAAGTTAAAGTATGGGAGTTACGATTATCTTAGTGTACCCGTGAAGATCCAGGGTAGAAAAGGTCTTCAGGCCGCCGTCATATAGCTGTAATATTGCTGAGTGCCGCGTTAAACAATAAACCTACCAACCAACCATCTTAGCGCTCTGATCACTTTGTGGAACAAGGCCTGCTCCTACAAACATTCTCGGTATAGAATCAACATGCCTGGCATATATGAGTACATGATTACCACATGTATAAGACATGAGACAAAATGGACAGCAGATGTCTGTTCTGTTCTGATCTACCGCATGTGCCCTATTAAGTACTATTCAGTACTGCTGTTCCCACCTTGGCTATCTGCCTCATCTGCTGCACAGTGAAGATGGAGTTGTACGTCTGCTCCGCCACCTTCTGAAGGGCTGCCACAAACCTCTTGGGCTGAAACAGAGGGAAGCCATCCATCCCGTTCTTCTATATTTTCACTATTTTGGTTATTAAAAGTTTCAGGTTATGTTGCATCCCTGTAAGATATAACAACACATCGGATTCAAACCTGATTAATAATTAATCATAATTATCAATGCAGCAATGATGTTTCATGGCAAGCTCGTATTTTATAATATGCTGGTCTTCCCATACTCTACATTCTGTGTCTGCATGGAAACCTTTATGTGATAAAAGCTGTCCTTTATTGATGACACAGACACCATATTACCACACAACACAAGGAACATATCACATATTACAAATCAATCAGTTCAAATGTCCATGAAACAAACCTTATTTGTAATAGTTGCAGGGCAGTTATATATCCCTTCTACACTGCTGTGCTTTCTGTAGAAATACCGTATTCGACGTAATAAGCGCCCAGGGCCTTCTCAAAATTAGAAATAGGGGCTCTTATTAGAATATTATTTTGGTGAAAAAAACAGAGTTGAAAAATCGTGGTTTATGCTGACAGCCTGAAATGTTTACATACAACAGATATATTTTTCAAGAATTTAATTCCCCATAATTGAGGGTGCATATAACACCTGAGTGCGCATTATACACAAATAAATAAGTCTTGTGTACATTGATCAATCGGAAGGGATCCTAACTGGGATCGTGCACTAGCCATCATATTAGCAAATATCGCCGGGCGCTTACTACGTCGAATACGGTATGTGTAATATGCTCGAGGAAATACGGAATGCCATGTCAGTTTTCGGGGTCAGTATCAGTTCAGTATAAAGATTACAGGTTGGTCAAGAAGTTGGTCAGGGGATGCTTAAATACAGTGACATCTCTAATTGTAATTTATTGCAGTTGAATCAGTTGTCATTACCAGGTTTCATGTGCAACACAGCCTTATATACTTGATAGAATCTGCTTACCTGAGATCTCCCACTCATGCCTGAGCCGTGCTGTGAACGTTTGAAGTCCAACCACCCAAACTGATCCGAGTAAACGTCCACCATGCTGGGAGTAGACAGACACACTTCATCAACAAACTAGAACATCATTTATCAGTCATGACTAATGAATAAACCTGTCATATTAAAACAAGCATGAAATACACATATCCCTGCCAATTATATGTTGCACTGAGTGTGAGACACCAGACCCTGACCACAAAAGGCACCTGGGACTCGTCCCAAGCAGTCAATAGCACAACAATAGACTGATTAATATGCTGCTAGTACCATTAGCAATCCCAGCAAGGTAGTGTTACTTTGAGAAGATCACTGGGAGCAGTGGTTATTATCAGATACACTGGTGTTGTACATTTGCTTCTGTGGATAAGAGACATAAAATTCCTAACAGTTGACCACTTGTTTGAAAAGTTAGGAAACGGTTCAGAAGATATTTTCACTGATTGAATCTTAAATTGAAGTCCAATTGTTGTTTCCAAAATTCCTAAATAATAAAAGGCACCAGTTCAGGGCTTGGGTGATATCTGAGAAAAATTTGATCAAGAAATATTGAAGTCTTTGATTTAACCAGAAACTTGACGGACAGAAGAAGCGACACACTTTCCTATATCCCTGCCACACTATTCAAGTCTGAGTCCCTCTCAACCTCATGATACACACACATCTCTCCATGCCAGTCTAGCCTCTAAACCTCAGTCAATCTTATGATATATGCTCCACTCGCAGCACAAGCCTAGCCTAGGCCTGTCAACCTGCCAGGAAGTGACACTCACCTGAACTTCATGATCTCCACCACCTCCTCGGCATCCTGTGAAGTGGCCACCTCCCTCAGCTCCAGTCTAGCCCTGGCCTCTGTTAGTCTGATCAGGGACTCCAGCTGTCGGGTTGTGATCGGGGTGCTGTCCTGTGTCTGATGCTTCTTACGGAGGTCCAGATAGAAGTTCTGGGGGATAATTAGGAATTGAATTCAATACTTTTTGCATTTATGGAGGTATAATTACTTTTATGAAAAACACTGGTGTGCCCTCTCTGGAAATCCGTGTAGCAGATTTGCAAAGTGTGTGCACACCTGTTTTCACATTTTTACCTCCATAAACGCTACATATTGCAGATAACAATACGAAATCATCGACAACACAAGACCCACCCACTCTATTGTCTAGCAATCAGGAACAGTAGTCAGTTACTAGGCACGGCCTACTATTGTTTTAGGTTTATGGAAACAAATGCAAAAATATTGCTTGGTTATCCAAACAAAAGCCATGTAATCACTTGCTATTTATTTATTCAAACATTATCAGGAATGGCAATAACGTAACATATAAGAGACCTATATGTCATATACTGATCCATCTGTTCACATCATTGTACTGTACTACTATCAGTTACCTTTTTGGACATGAATCAACATTACTGTTTCCATTATCAAAAAAATATAAATCAGTCCCAAATAATTCATGACAAAATTAAATGCATTACCAGAGCAGTAATTGAAACAGGCATCTTAATTGCAAACTAACCTACCATATTTATTTCATTGGCATCCAACACTCCAAACATGGATTAGAATTAATATGGATCAGATTGTCTTGCCGTAGTTAATCATTAAAACAATAAATCATTCACATGGAGTTTAAACACAAACATCTATTCTTCAAATACAAACCTGTAAAACCCTGGCTGCTTCAGGGCCTATGGTTGTATGAACATACTTCCTGGCATAGCCTATGTACTGCAATACAAGAATACAAAAAAGTGTTTCAAAATAGTTCAGCAACATTCGGATAAAATGTTAGTCTATAAGAAAACATATTATTTTCTCAGTGTAAATGTTGACAATTTGATCAAACATGCAGATTTATTAAATTCCCTCAATTTCTGATGTGAAACAGCAGTCCATTGGTGACATTACAATGCAGTTTAAGAACATTGTGGCACTGCTCCAACTCAGTTAGAAAGGTACTATATCCACTTCTTATACTTTATTGCAAAACTGTGAAGACGGTGTGTGATGTCCCTATACGTCTCTATAGTAAAATGTTATGTTTCTAGGTTTGTCAACACCATACCCGTGCTCATGGGTTTCACCGAAGTGGTAAACGTCTAAGACCTGTATCACTTCGGGCTTTCCTCCCACATTAAGCTGACACTCCACGATATAACTGGAATACTGTTAAAAGCGGCGTTAACCCACCTCACTCACTCACTCACTCACTACAGTAAAGTGTAAATTTTGCGCTGTTTCCTGATTTGGACAATTAGATCAATAACAATATCTCCATCCTAGAAATAGTTACACTCTCTTAATGCAGATGATCAGGTATTCTTAACCAACACTGATTCCTATTACAAGAACAGGACCAACCACCTACAACCACCTGAGAACCAATAGCTTGTAATTTTTCAGGCTACAGACCAATGTGTGAATATTAAGTGGTTAATTTGGATTCGCTTGATAAAAGCATGCATAAATATGTTTGAGAAGTGACTGACTAGGTGTGGGACTGTACGAGGACATACCTTCCGAAGCAGCTGATAGGGGATGGGATCGAAGGCATCGAGCTTCGGGATCTTCAGTCTCTCACTCAGTGGCTTGTCTGCCTCCCACTGCAGCCGGGAGGAATCAAGGTCATCCTGAAACAGTCGAGATCTATGCCGTTTTTATCAATGTTATGGCAGGGGACACCAAGAATGGATTTCACTTTACACATATGGGGAATCAAACCCTGGTCTTCAGCATTGTGAATCCAGGCTCTAACGGAGAGGAGACTTCATGGACACATGCTCCTGCATTCTATGTGTATAAACTTGAAACTGCAGAGTGCAGAAAATTCATATGCATGTTCAGGAATGAATGCTGATATTTCATAATTTGGTACCATTCAAAATTTATTTCTGTACATAATCATGTTTAAATTCAATGCATTTCAAGGCATCTTGTTCATTTTCAAGGCAGATCAATGTAAAGCCTCATCAAGGTAGGGATCCCAAATGCAAAGCCTTTTCAGGCCTGTGCCAACATTGCTATGTTGTAACCATGACTTGTTTAAGATTATTGTACATGTACTTACATAGCGATGTATGTGTGTATGTGGCTGCTTGTACTAGTCCGGACTCCTGGCGATTTTATAGGGTTAGCACTTTGAGATACCATGCGGTAGTATACTGACTCAGTGCCAACCAGTCTTTGTTTTAGCCCCTTAATGTCGAGCACCAGGCAGGGTAACAACAAGTTGCATCTTTCAACGTCTTTTAGTATGATGTGGGCAGGGATCGAACCCACAACCTTCTGCTCTCGGAGATGTGTTTGTGGAAGATCTGAGAGCACCTCAATAGGAGTCGTGTCAGATGATAATTCAAATAGGCCAATCAGCATCGAGGCTTCTAAATTCTCAGTACGAATGGACGAAACATTCAGACCAGCATATCTGATTTCTGTATCTTGAAAAACAACTTAACCACAAATTCTGAATGAACATAAATAAGGCTGCACTATTATATTGTGGATATTTTACACCCTGTCGTTTCTGACCGCCATGGCATCAACATCAAAAGGCGGTGCCATCAATACTTGTGTTCCGTGGTAGTGTCAACTCAAATCTATCTTCTGGAGGCCTGGCAGTTTCTTTTAAGGACAAAACCTGGGCCACAAAAAGTTACTTGATCACTCTTGGCCCCATTTTGGATGATTAATAAGCTGTCAGATGTTACAGAGATTCTTAATGTCATGTATTTTGGAAAAATCACAAATTTCTATAACTTCTTGTGCAATATAAATGAATGTGTCAAAAACCAACAAACAAATATCCCAGGACAGACACCCACAATACATATGCTCAATCCCTTGGTCAGTAACTCCCTCCTCTTAAGGTAATAGAGGGCCTACAAAGTACATCTACTTACCATGCAAACAGCTTATCAAGGATGCAACTTGGCAGTAGCCTGCTACCCCGAGTCACTTTGCCTTGTGTTAAAGGTATCTCAAGGGCTAGTACAAGTTCATGATTTTAGGGTGTCCCCTTACATAGACTACTCAAAAAAAGTTAAAGAACGCCCAATTCTTTCATATTACTACAGTTAATCTGTCGTGGCATGAAACAATCAGGCATTCGGTAAGCTCTCTTCAGTAGTGTATTAGCACTATTCAGGTATGTATGTATCAGGTTAACTTGCATCCCTGCTTATCCAGTAGCAACTTGCCTGAGTTCTTCTGACTGTAACTCCCAGAAAATCACTAAAAATAAAATGACAGGTGCTAAATGATCGACAATCGAACAGCATAATATGCCAATATTTCTTTGAAGACAATTGAATACATCTATCTGTAGATTTCAAACAGATGCAGTCAAAATAACTCTTGAAATAACAATAATATCTAAACACATCCAAACAGATGCTGTTATCCATAATACTCCTCATCGTGACATCCTAACAGATGCTGTTATCCATAATACTCCTCATCGTGACATCCTAACAGATGCTGTTATCCATAATACTCCTTGTCGTGACATACAAACAGATGCTTAAGAAACCATATTTTCAATCAAACAGTATTTCTAATTTAATACGTATTTACTTCTGGAAATTTTGGACAGCTTCACCCATAGGACAAGAAAGAATATTGATCTGGCCTGAAAATCAATTTAGACATAAACAGAAATCTTGACCTCTGTCAGTTTACTATAAGACTTATGAAAAATATATATTCTTAGTCACAATATTGTCAGTAGAAACTCAAATAGCTGTATCTTTACTTTGAGTCGTATACCAAAGCTGAGAATGAATATCATGTGCACACTGATCAGGGTAATAAAAATGTAGTTATTTGAGAATACCCCTGCATGGTGTGGAAATGTAATCCCAATATAGTCAGTAGAAAGACAAATAGCTGTACCTTTTCTTTCCTGCATGTAGCGCCATCACATGTTCAGACAGCATGTTGTCCATTTCCTGTAAGACATCACAATGGTCTTTTATAGAGAGAATTGCCCTAAACAGTCAGTGCAGTGAGTACACAATCACATTTTCTCTTCCCTCATCCTACTATTCCAGGAAGTAATCTTTTATCAACATCATCTGTATTCAACGACAGCATCAAGTTCAAACAAATTAGGTATCTTCTATCAAACATTTCAAATTATTAATTCACTTTATTATTTCAATAAATCTGCACAGCATGATGTTTCCTGTACACATATTCTGACCTCGTCTGGCTTGTCCAACAGGATGAAAACTAGGTCAAATCTTGACAGGAGTGCACTGCCCATTCTGAAAGGACAGACTTGGGATAAGGCTGACTCATATTTATCATAAATAGCAGTGAATCGATTCACCCAGTATGCAGTGTACTGCAATGTAAATTGTAAAATATTAATTCTGCTCGAGTAAAGAAATGTCTCAAGCCACTACCAGTACATCAGTTGACTCAAGTACGCAAAATATGGTTAAAATATTGTTAGGGCACTTAGAAATCACCTGTGGTCAAATAAAAAAACTTGCCAGTGACAAATGTTCTTTCACACAAGGAAACTTGATAAATGTATGGAAATGATGAACATTAAAGAACCAAATTTCATGTATTTTTGAAACCGGTTCTTTTTTCATTGAAAAGTTTTCTTCGGAATGGCACACTGAAATCTCCAAAGGGCACACTTAAACATCAATAGACGTGCCCTGTGGCACAATTGAAAGAAATATATTCTATCCCCGGTTTCCTTCACATTCCAAGTGTTGCGTCAGTGGTAGAAACTAACAGTTTTAGTTCACTAGTCCTTATAATGATAACATATAGCAAAGCCCTTAAAAAGGGCAAATTTATACTAGTCACTTAGGATACCTTAACTATTGGGCAGTTTGGAAAGGATTTTAGGACTAGTGTTAACACTGTTGTCTTTATGAATCGTAATGTGCATCTCTTCTCAACCTTACTGTCAATATAAATATCTTATCACAACACAGCTCCCCATCATGAACCCAGGTGAAAGGTGGCCATCTAAAACTTAGTGAATGCTGATTTGAACAGTATTTCATCTATACCACAGTTCGTTAGCTTTCACATGAGAGGAAAGACAAAAGTGATGCAAAATGTAGTAAATATTATACATAAAAATTGGAAAGATATCACATAACAACTTATGCCATTGATTAGTGTTCAATGCTTGTTTGAGTGCTGACACTTCACTACTTAGATGTATTTGTTGGGGAACAATGAAGACCAGACAGGGAGAAGCAATGACACTTCTTCCCTTTACTCAACTGTGACTATCCCTGGCACAAGTCTAGATGCTGTAGCAGCCATAAAAATTCTGAGTCCCGTGATGGGATTCGAACCACGGACCTTCTGATCCGAGGTCGGACGCCTTGTTGACATGACCAAAGGGGTTAACCCCGTCAGCAAGCTGACAAGGTAAGGATGTCATCTGTGGGATGACTCCACGCCCTGCTACAGACGCCACAGCGATAAGTTGGCAAAGACATTAATAATACTAGGGGTGTCACAATATGCCTACTTCAAGTATCAAGGCATATCACAATACTTGAGTCACAACTATCACAATACTTAATTTGCCCAGTTTTGGCATGAAAGTCCTAACATTCCACGTGGCCCAGCTAAGAGGTTGTTGCTATCAACTTAACTATCTCTGTCAACCAATATAGATGTTACAGACATACTTGAGGTTTTCTGAAACTGTTTTAGCCTTGTTGTAATGTCCGCCAACTGGATTGGCTGCTGCGATGATGGAGGTACGAGCAGGCAGACTGAAATGTAATGGTCATGTGACTTTACAGATATATGTGCTCTCTTCCAAAAACTAATAACAGTGTTTATTTACAATATTTCTCGTGTTTAAGGAGGTATAAAAGAAAACAAAGTGTGTGCACACTGAGTCAAATCTTATGAATAAAATGCAACAAAAGCCCTGCAAATGCTATTATCAGCCAATCAGGAAACAGTAGTGTGGGCAAAAATTGCTTGGTTAGCCAATCAAACGCCACGAAATCAATTGCAATTTATTTATAAGAACAGAAGTTCTCAATCATTACAAAGAGTGACCATTAAGAAAGGTTTGTCGCTCAACTGGGTATTTATGGCAATGAGTGAGTGAATATTGGTAATATTGTTAAGTCAAGGCTAAAGAAAATTATATAAAAATAGTCTACCACAAAATGACTTTTAAATAACTGATTCAACCAAGCAGATTCATTCTTTATGCAGAGGGCAAAATGTAAAACCAGTGTGTCAGAATTTGACCCATCTCACCTGCAGACTATTCCGGCTTTAGCAATACTGATACTCTGCTGCTCCTGCAAGAGTCACAGACAAACATCTCACATCACTGAGAACTGAACGATGGTGTACAACCTCAGTTTGTTTCAAGTCTTTGAAGGCATTTAGAAGTGATGCACATGAGGAAGAGAATTTATGGATGTCAGCTTCTTTATTATGAGGAACACAACGTTTCGGGGTATATGCTTACTCCTTCATCCTCAGTTTGTTTGCTTGTTGTTTAATGCCTCACTCAGCAATATTTCAGCTATATGACGGTGGTCTGTAAATAATGGATTTTGGACCAGACAATCCAGTGATTGACATGATGAGCATGAATCTACATATTTGGGAGATGATGTATACATCCATCAATCAAGGCAGTGAGCCTGACCACCTGATCATGTTAGCCGCCTCTTACGACACAACCTCAGTAGACTGTCCCACACAACAAGACATTCTTATACTGAGTTTTACCAGGAGCAGCATATTGAATCCTATATGGATACAGATTAAAAAATGAACACATGTAATATCATTTGTGAGTTCCACTCAACTGAAGCAGGTACTTAAGATTTATGTGTTATTTCTGTTCTCAGAATAGAATCGTTGTTTTGGACAATCTGATTTTCTTCACTCAATCATTAACTTGATTAAGTCTCAATTCCAATAAGGAATCCCCATCTGAAGGAAGCATTAGGCGTCATCATACTTTGTTTTTTTATTTGTAAATCCAAGAGACACATTATTATTTGAATTTGGCATGGGGGTGGGGTTGAGATGAGGTATTACAGCAATAGAAACTAAAAAATGTAGCCCACTCGTCCTCATCATGATAACATATAGCAAAACCCCTAAAAGGGCAAATTTTAAAAAATCCTCAGGATACCTTAACAATTGGGCAGTTTGACAAGGACTATAGGACTAGTGCCAATTTCTAATGCTGGTATTACAATGTCAAGACCTGTTGAAAACATGTCAAAGTCACTATATAATGAATCTACTAAACGTTATTCCCAGAATTCCATATCTTATACTACTCACCATAGCCTCTAAGAGAGCTTGATGCTGATTGGTCATCTTGTCAAACTCATCTATGCAACAGCAGCCCTGGTCAGCCAGGACAAGAGCACCTGCTTCCAGGGCATAATCTCCGGACCCTCCATCTTTGGACAGTGTCACCTGGCAGACATCAGACAGCATACAATTGTTGCCATACACTACTCTACCAACTCAAACTTCAGGTAGTTCTCTTTGCAAACAGGGCGTACTTTCACACCCTAGCTTAGATATTACTCATGTAGCTACCAAGGCTGACTGTTACTCAGGACACATTTCCATAAACATCTCATCCAAGACACTTGCTGAACAGATACAAGCATTTTACAGAGGCTGAGCGAAGAGAACAGGGACTCTGTACACAAATATGCACCAAAATGAAGCACTTGACTCTGAAGTCACATAAATTCAAGCACTTTTCACATCAGTGCACAAACTCTCCTGTCCTTTGTTAACCTGGAATGTTTTCATTTAATGATTTAACAGAGAAACCAGTAAAGAGATGCTGAAAATGTGTTCAATTTTCTATCCAAAGCAGCTGGAACGCTTGTCATTGAAGTCACATAAACATCTTATCAAAGACATGTGTTGAAGAGATACATGTTCAACAATGTTTTTGCAAAGAAACAAAAATTTTCTTCTTTCAACTGATAAATTAGATAAAAGGAAAATACCTTTTAAAATCATGTTTTGAATAAAAGCCATAAAGCCACATCATTAGAACACATATTTCATTTTTGAATATTCAAACAGCTGGAAATATATACAATGGAATTTTGTTCAAGAAATTATTAAAAGTGAGTTACATATTTCATATCAGTTATGTCATATCAGTGTGTCAGTGATGAAGGTCGAGTCACAATATGGCTGAAAAACTGCCGATGTTACTTAAAGGTTTAACCCCCCCCCCCCCCCCCCCCCCCCCTTGAAGGTCGTTGATGCGGAGTAGTGAAACCATAAAGCAATGGTGTAGTTCTGATATAGCCCAAGGATCATAATTCTGATGAACCTAGGATTTGAACCTATCACCAGCAGATCATTGACCAGCTAAGGGAGGTAACAAGTAATAAGCAGTACTTAGATCACTGCAACACCAGTACCTAGGAAGAATAAGTAGGTTACTTACAGTGAGGCCTGACGTTGTTGTGGTGTTTCCACACACATACACGCTCCTGGGGGCGATGTTCGACACGGCCTGCAACATCTGCAACATAAACAGCATCCTTGCAGGCAGTGCTAACAGAACTCTACTAGCTTCCAGGCTAGTATGAAATGAAATTGATTGTTACCTGCTTATTTATAAATTCAAGTCACATATGACAATGAAATGCATGTTTTACAGTTTATGTTTTACCTAAACCTTGAAATTACTCTGACCACCATTGACAAACGTTTCAATCATTTAGGTCCAAATACCACAAATGTACTGTAATGTAACAGAACCAGCAGTGACACAGATACATTTGAAATCTTCAACACTAAGGGGTGTCATCTAATCATGTGCACATTGTTTCTAAACAAATCTTCATGAATGTTCAGGAAGAGTCATCAATTACAGCTATTTCAAAGCAATTAAGCACTTCAGAAAATACTTTCTTTCATATAAGTCATAAGCTTCCATTGCATTATACATTTTGGAACCGAACTAGTATTTGTAATAGACAATATTCCAATTCATATGTCTGAGTGAGTGAGTGAGTATGGTTTTATGCTGCTTTTAGCAATATTCCAACATTATCATGACAGGGGACACCAGAAATGGGCTTCACACATTGTACCCATGTCGGGAATCGAACCTGGGTCTTCAGCATGAAGAACAAACGCTCTAACCACTAGGCCACCTGACCGCCCCTCCAATTCATATGAAATGCCAAGGACTTCTACTTACAGATCATACCTCCTCCTCAATTGAATCTTAATGGGAAATACAATTAAGATAAACATTAATTCAATATTCAATCTACTCATGGACACGCATGGACAGAAGCAAATTGCAATTATCTGTGAGAGTATTTGTTCACTCAGCAATATTCCAGCTATATGACAACATCCTGTAAATAATCAAGTCTGGACGTGAAAATCTAGTGATTGATATCATGAGCACCTATCGACACTGACGGATTAGTTTGGACACCATTGACCAATTCCCCAAGCCTGACCACCAAATCCATTGAGTTGCCTCTTATAACCAGCATAGGATGCCTGGGACTAGTTCTAACCCATAATCACTAGGGGTAACTTGCAATGGAAGAAACATAGAAGTTAACAATAGGTTGATAGAAATATCTACTGATCTTCCCTAGATTTACACATGGATGTGTCCTTTCTTACAATTTGAGCACTCTACATTGGCTGACCAAAGAGAACAGAGACTTTGTACACACATATGCATCAAAATTAAGCACTTGACACGGAGGTCGCATTAATGCAAGGACATTTAACATCAGTGCACAAACTCTCTAGTCCTATGTTAAACTGGACTGCTTTCATTTAACGATTTAACAGAGAAATCAGTAAAGTGATATTGAAAGTGTGTTCAATTTTCCACACAAATCAGCTGGAACGCTTGTCATAGAAGTCACATAAATTCAAGCACTTTTCACATCTGTGCAAATCAGGGTAAAAAAACACTCTGGTTTTGAAGGCCTCTAAACGCTCTGCCACACTGACACTAGTCCAGACAGAAAGAAACTGACAATGGCCTTTAGATGTTCTTCAAGAATACCCTGCAATAAGTAAACAAACCTGACTCTTCCCCAGCCCCGGGTCCCCGACAACCAGTATGTGTGGATCTCCTCGGACCGGGATACGGTTCTGAAATGTACGAAACAGATGAACATCAAACAATGTCTTAGAATTGTACATGACTTCCTACTTTCCAATTACTATAAACTGAATGCCTTGAAAAAAATAAAATATAGGTCTGCATCAACCTTTCAATTGTTTCAATATCATGGACACTTATATTCCGAGGAGTCAATTATTATTCAAATCTCACGTCACAGGGAATTCATTTGAAGCTATTTAGGAGGCTTGGATGTCTAGTTTTCCCCACCCAGCAACCTGGGCTGTGTTCCCCAAAGTGATCTTTTAATTATAGCACTTGATAGTTGTAGCGCAAAGACAGCTTTGCGGAACGGGCCCAGGTAATTCATTCTTTGTTGGTCATAAAACCTGCAAATTTTTCAGGATTTTATTTTCAGTCTTTGATTGTCAACTTAGTGATGCAACTTAACCTGAAACATGGTACCGGCTCTTATATCGCTAATAAATAAGGACACCCCCTGAAGAGCCAGAAATACTACTAACAATGATAGCTTTAACCTTAAATAGACTCTGGCTTGTGTCAAGTTGCCGCCCTGCAGCTACAGCACTTCATACTGGTGACAGGTTGACTCAAATATGCAGGGTTCGCAATTAACACAAGTCCGCTAGTACGACACTAGGAAGATTTCATTGTGGACTAGCACTTCCACCATTACCCTATTGGCAACTCTGTAGCAGTTCATTTTTTGCAGACTCGTGAAAATTAACCTCTGGCCCTGATTCCACTAATGGACTCCCGATACACAACAGTTTGAGTTGAGCAGAGTGAGTGAGTGTGTTGGGTTTAACGCAGCTTTTAACAGTGTTCCAGTTGTATCGCGGGTCAGCTTAATGTGGGAGGAAAGCCCGAAGTGATACAGGTCTCAGATGTTTACCACTTTGGTGAAACCCACGAGCACGGGTATGGTGCTGACAAACATAGAAACATAATCGAGGCAAACCGGGATTTGAATCCACAATCATAGGTTTCTGGCGTGTCCATGGGACGCAACTCTGTGCCTGGGCCACCCGTGCCCCCGAGCTGAGTAGAGAGTGTAAGTACATACCAGAAGACCTGCTCAAGCTGACAACAGAGAGGTGGCTGAGAGGAATACTACGTACCTTGTCATTCGTGTACTTCTGACCTCCACCAAACATGCCCAGTGTCAGGCCAGCCTTCACCAACTGAAGAAACAATCCACAATAAAAATTGGAATTATCATTTTATATTATTGAAACTGTCCTAGCTACTTGAGGTATAACAATATAGTGGGCCTACAATACGATACATATCCAATACTATGGGTGCAATACGATTCATATCAGATACAGTACTTTGCAGATGTATAACAACCCTGGATCATTTGTTTTGAAATTTCAAAGAGTAAAGATGGGAAATGGTAGGGCAGAAACATATAGGCTTGAGGGCACTGTGAATGTTATGCTATTCATAGCCAATCAGGAATACTGGAGAATCTGTGTAAGCTGGGTGTTGAACAGGCTCTATTATTATTCATGTGTTTATACAACACAACTTGTAATGTAATGTATCGTATTGTATGTATCACGAAACAGGCGTTGTAAATCAATGCATTGTATCATGGCCTCATACGGCAATAAAATGCTGTATTGCCGTATTGTTACACCACTACTACTGTAGCTACATATATTTTTGAGAGAAGACAAAAGAGAGATAACAGATTAATATAAAAAGTAACTAGCACATTAATCGTGTTTTGAGTATGGTTTAACGCCGCTTTTAGCAATATTCCAGCAATATCCCGGCGGGTGACACCAGAAAATGGGCTTCACACATTGTACCTATTTTGGGAAAACGAACCTGGGTCTTCAGCATGACAAGCGAACGCTTTAACCACTAGGCTACCCTACCACACCCAATCATGTTTTGATGAGGCTCAATTGACCATTCTATAATCTTGACTCCCATGGAAAATCACTCCCTATCATAAAGTCAAATCCATGAATCCTAAATAGTCAAAAGGTTTACTTGGATACTAATTGACAAGTATTGCTGTTCTGTTAGATATACTTATGTATTCCCTTGTGTGTCTGGTTTGTTTTCTACATCAAGTGTTTCGAAAATATTTTCAAAAATGCATGATACAAACAAATTTTCCTAAAAGCATTTCACCAAGATCATATTTTATATGGTATCACAGAAATTCTATGGAGCTTGGATGCTGTATCATAAACTTTTTGAAAATGAGGAGCAGCTTTCATTATAGTAATACTAATAGTTTTATACTTAAGACTTTAATGTTTGAGACCATGTTCTTTCCTGTACTGCAATATGATAACAGAGCTCCAGATAAGCTGCGTATCTGCGTAAAATACGCATCAGAAATGCAGAAATACGCAGTAAAACAAAATCCAAGCGTATCAAATATGCAACGAACATTACAGATACGCTACAAAAATAAAACTTGTGCGTATCATCAAAATATTGTGAAGTAACTCTGCGTATCGATTAGCAAATCAACAACTTATTTTGAAATTATACACCGGCATTCCGTCAACCTTGCCAAACTCCACGATGACAGTTACATCATGATCGTTTGCCATCACACTTTCTTGTGGAAGTATCATGGTATTTTTGAGTCCTATAAAGCTCTCGAACCCACACAACACCAGTTTGCAGGGACTAGATGAATAGTGTTTTTAAATATTGAACTTAAATACCCACATGTGTAAAAACTAGTGGGTAACAGAAATTTGAATACCCAGATAGAATTACTGATACCCAATGATTTTAAAATGCATGGGTAAAATACCCACAACACCAAAAGCTTATCTGGAGCTCTGATGATAAGCTTTAATAGTTTATGCATACTTGATATACATATGCAATATATCTGTATTACTAGAGTGAATGTGTCAGAGAAGTATGTTATTGTAACATATGCCATGGGCTTTTTGCTACCCTAGGCAGGAGCCTATTTTCATGTAACAGGTACTTCTTAAAAACAGAAGAAAAAAGAGAGAAAAATATGTATTTTGTATCATCATGTATCGTGATACAGGTCCGTATGTATTTTGTATCATATCCAAGGCCACGTATTGCATATGCTTTAACACATCCACATGTGATTGAAATCAGTTCTGATCAATGTAACCATGGTGTAATACCTCATGTCCATAGATGGTAGGGCATAGTGACCTGCAACAAGAGCATCATTATCACTTAATACAAACAAATCATTTCTATGTCAATGTCTATTATCTTTGTATGATTTCCTAATACGAAAAAACACGAGTATGTTCACAACCTCAAAGTATGCTCATGAAATTACTGATGTACACATCCATGTTAAACATTGAATTGGAATTCTTTGAGCACAAGATACATCCATTGCTGGGATCATTCATGCAAACATTTCAGCTTTATAAGCCTTGCTTGTTTGTTTTTTGTTGTTTAACGCTGCACTCAGCACTATTTCAGTTACATGACGGCGGTCTGTAAATAATCAAGTCTACACCAGACAATCCAGTGATTGACATCATGAGCATCACTCCACGCAATTGAGATACGATGACATGCATCATGCAAGTCAGTGATCCTAACAACTTGATCCCGTTAGTCGCCTCTTACGACAAGACAGTCGCCTTAGATGACAAGCATGGGTAAGACCTATTCTAACCTGGGTCCTTACAGCCTTATAGTTTCTGGGATGTCTTAAATATAGTAACATCAAAAAAGGTAAGATGTAAAGATCATAGCTGGTATAACAGGGCTATGTTTTTGGGTTTTTTTTCATTTTCATTATTCCAAAAGTTGTAGAGTAGTACAGTATTCCATCATAAACATATTTATAGGCCTATGTTGTTCTACATCATTTCATAATCATACATGCAGAAATGACTGAGTAAAGGGCAAAAATGACATTTTTAAAATGGCTGCCATGGCTGCTATGTAGTTTTAGATGGACATTGGAAATGTAAACGTTGATAGATCAACAGACCATGACTAATGAATAGAAGAGAAGGTTGGTTGGTTGGTTGGTTGGTTTGTTGTTTAACAGCGCACTCAGCAATATTCCAGCTATATGACGGCGGTCTGTAAATAATATAGTCTGGACCAGACAATCCAGTGATTAATAGCATGAACATCGATCCACGCATTTGGGATCGATGACATGCATCAACCAAGTCAGCAAGCCTGACCACACAATCCCGTTAGTCGCCTTTTACAACAAGCATAGTCATCTTTTACGGCAAGCATGGGATGCTGAAGACCTATTCAACCCCGGAACCTTCACGGGTCAGAGAAGAGAAGGTGTTTCATGGTTATTCATCAGACATCCATTTACAAAATAGACTTCATATATCAAAGTTTCTGATCCTTCCCAGTAAGACATCAATGTTTGATTCTACGCAATCCTAACAAACATGTGTGATATGTATAAAATCCAATTCATGCGCTGAATTCAGTTAGGAATCAATAAATGAGTCCAACTCACCCGACCAGAAGCCTGAAGAGATTGTCTTGACTGTGTATTTCCTCTATAGCATACAGCTCCTTCATGGTGAAGTCCATGGCAAGCCCGGAGCTGCCCTCGCCTCCAGACTTGTTGCCCTTCAAGTTGCTCACCGAGTTGGCGTGGAGGTACAGCAGGAACATACACTTGTCCTTGTTCCTCCCCTTCCCTGCAGCACACAGGACGGTCGGTACACACGGGATGATCGGTACATACAGTACAGTCGGTACACACAGGACAGTCGGTACACACAGGATGATCGGTACATACAGTACAGTCGGTACACACAGGACAGTCGGTACACACAGGATGATCGGTACATAGAGTACAGTCGGTACACATGGGACAGTCTGTACACACATGACGGTTGGTGCACAGAGTACAGACAGTACACACAGGACAGTCTGTACATACAGGATGATCGGTACATACAGGACAGTCGGTACACACAGGATGATCGGTACATACAGTACAGTCGGTACACACAGGACAGTCGGTACACACAGGATGATCGGTACATACAGTACAGTCGGTACACATGGGACAGTCTGTACACACAGGATGATCGGTACATACAGTACAGTCGGTACACACAGGACAGTCTGTACACACAGGATCATCGGTACATACAGTACAGTCGGTACACACAGGACAGTCTGTACACACAGGATCATCGGTACATACAGTACAGTCGGTACACACGGGACAGTCTGTACACACAGGATCATCGGTACATACAGTACAGTCGGTACATACAGTACAGTCTGTACACACAGGATGATCGGTACATACAGTACAGTCGGTACACACAGGACAGTCTGTACACACAGGATGATCGGTACATACAGTACAGTCGGTACACACAGTACAGTCTGTACACACAGGATCATCGGTACATACAGTACAGTCGGTACACACGGGACAGTCTGTACACACAGTAGAGTCGGTACACATGGGACAGTCTGTACACACAGTACAGTCGGTACACACGGGACAGTCTGTACACACAGTAGAGTCGGTACACATGGGACAGTCTGTACACACAGGATCATCTGTACACACAGTAGAGTCGGTACACATGGGACAGTCTGTACACACAGTAGAGTCGGTACACATGGGACAGTCTGTACACACAGGATCATCTGTACACACAGTAGAGTCGGTACACATGGGACAGTCTGTACACACAGTAGAGTCGGTACACACGGGACAGTCTGTACACACAGTACAGTCGGTACACATGGGACAGTCTGTACACACAGTAGAGTCGGTACACACGGGACAGTCTGTACACACAGTAGAGTCGGTACACATGGGACAGTCTGTACACACAGTAGAGTCGGTACACATGGGACAGTCTGTACACACAGTAGAGTCGGTACACATGGGACAGTCTGTACACACAGGATGATCGGTACATACAGTACAGTCGGTACACACAGGACAGTCGGTACACACAGGATGGTTGGTACACACAGGATGATCAGTACATATAGTACAGTTGGTACACACAGGACAGTTGGTACACACAGTACAGTGTACACACGGGACAGTCTGTACACACGGGACAGTCGGTACACGCAGTACAGTCTGTACACACTGGACGGTCGGTACTTACAGGACGGTCGGTACACATAGGACAGTCGGTACACACAGTACAGTCAGTACAGTCGGAACACGTGGTACAGTCGGAACAGACGGTACAGTCAGTACAGTCGGTACACATGGTACAGTCAGTACAGTCGGAACACACGGTACAGTCAGTACAGTTGGTACACATGGTACAGTCTGTACACACAGTACAGTCAGTACAGTCGGAACACACGGTACAGTCAGTACAGTCGGAACACATGGTACAGTCAGTACAGTCAGAACACACAGTACAGTCAGAACAGTCGGTACACACGGTACAGTCAGTACAGTCGGTACACACAGTACAGTCGGTACACACGGTACAGTCGGTACACACAGTACAGTCAGTACAGTCGGAACACACGGTACAGTCAGTACAGTCGGAACACACGGTACAGTCAGTACAGTCGGAACACACGGTACAGTCAGTACAGTCGGTACACACGGTACAGTCAGTACAGTCGGAACACACGGTACAGTCAGTACAATTTTACACACGGTACAGTCTGTACACACAGTACAGTCAGTACAGTCGGAACACACGGTACAGTCAGTACAGTCGGAACACATGGTACAGTCAGTACAGTCGGTACACACGGTACAGTCAGAACAGTCCGTACACACGGTACAGTCAGTACAGTCGGAACACACGGTACAGTCAGTACAATTTTACACACGGTACAGTCTGTACACACAGTACAGTCAGTACAGTCGGAACACACGGTACAGTCAGTACAGTCGGAACACATGGTACAGTCAGTACAGTCGGTACACACGGTACAGTCAGAACAGTCGGTACACACGGTACAGTCTGTACACACAGGACAGTCGGAACACACGGTACAGTCAGTACAGTCGGAACACACGGTACAGTCGGTACACACGGTACAGTCTGTACACACAGGACAGTCGGAACACATGGTACAGTCAGTACAGTCGGTACACACGGTACAGTCAGTACAGTCGGAACACACGGTACAGTCGGTACACACAGGACAGTCGGAACACATGGTACAGTCAGTACAGTCGGAACACACGGTATAGTCAGTACAGTCGGAACACACGGTACAGTCGGTACACACGGTACAGTCTGTACACACAGGACAGTCGGAACACACGGTACAGTCAGTACAGTCGGAACACAAGGTACAGTCAGTACACACGGTACAGTCTGTACACACAGGACAGTCGGAACACATGGTACAGTCAGTACAGTCGGTACACACGGTACAGTCAGTACAGTCGGTACACACGGTACAGTCTGTACACACAGGACAGTCGCAACACACGGTACAGTCAGTACAGTCGGAACACACGGTACAGTCGGTACACACAGGACAGTCGGAACACATGGTACAGTCAGTACAGTCGGAACACACGGTTTAGTCAGTACAGTCGGAACACACGGTACAGTCGGTACACACGGTACAGTCTGTACACACAGGACAGTCGGAACACACGGTACAGTCAGTACAGTCGGAACACACGGTACAGTCAGTACACACGGTACAGTCTGTACACACAGGACAGTCGGCACACATGGTACAGTCAGTACAGTTGGTACACACGGTACAGTCAGTACAGTCGGTACACACGGTACAGTCTGTACACACAGGACAGTCGGAACACATGGTACAGTCAGTACAGTCGGAACACACGTTACAGTCAGTACAGTCGGAACACACGGTACAGTCGGTACACACGGTAGAGTCTGTACACACAGGACAGTCGGAACACACGGTACAGTCAGTACAGTCAGAACACACGGTACAGTCAGTTCACACGGTACAGTCTGTACACACAGGACAGTCGGAACACATGGTACAGTCAGTACAGTCGGTACACACAGTACAGTCTGTACAGTTGGAACACACTGTACAGTCAGTACAGTCTGTACACATGGTACAGTCAGTACACACAGTACAGTCGGTACAGTTGGAACACACTGTACAGTCAGTACAGTTGGTACATACGGTACAGTCTGTACACATGGTACAGTCGGTACACACAGTACAGTCGGTACACACAGTACAGTTGGTACACACAAATGCACATAGTTTGACAGATTGTTCATCCAAAGACTTTTGCAGTGGGATTTTAGTTTGAATCTTTAACCTAAAAAAAAAAGATTTCCTGTCAAACTGAATGAATTAGGAGCCACTTATGATGACAATGATGCTGCTTCCACAGACCTACATGTTGTGATTGTAGCGGCCATAAAATTTCCGAGTCCAGTGATGGGATTTGAACCACGGACCTTCTGATCAGAGGTCAGACGCCTTGTCCACATGACCACAGAGGTTAAGTTAACCCTGTCAGCAAGCTGACAAGGTAAGGATGTCATCTGTGGGATGGCTCCAGGCCCTGCTACATACTCCCCCGTCAACAGAAGGCACTTTCCAGGCCGCATAGGGTAGGGTACTGAGACTTATTTTCCTCAAATTTAAAATGAACGTGCTCAGCCCCACGTTGGGTGCCAATGTAGCGGCCATAAAACTTCTGAGTCCCGTTACGGGATTTGAACCACGGACCTTCTGATCAGAGGTCAGATGCCTTGTCCACATGACCAAAGAGGTTAGTACCGTCAGCAAGCAGACAAGGTAAGGATGTCATCTGTGTGATGACTCCACGCCCTGCTACATGAACATAATGACAGGACATGCTGACGATGTTGTACTTGCCTTCCTCAAGACTGTTGACTTTCACAATCCCCGACACAGTCACAATGTCCCCAGGTACACAACTGTCCACTGAAATACACATTGACATGTACTGATACACACTGATACACTGTAATACATGTTTATACACCTTCATAGTTAATACACCTTGATACAGTAAAACACATCTGGATACATACACTGATACAACAAATTGATACACCAAAATACACTTTGAAACAACAACAAAACATTAGGATTTTCTTTTTAATAATTTGTTTTCCCCAACAAAAAATATTTCCTCAGATTTTTAACCCAAAGAAACCGTTGGACATACCAAGTGTCCTGAAAAGAATGTGCTGTGAGAAAAAACAGATGTTCGGCTCGTCATATCACAGAAAAAAGTGTGTGTTTTGAAGCAGTGACCGACATATTATCCTGACTCAACCAAAACTCCCACTGTGGCACACCACCAAGAATATGTAAAGGTGGGTCTCTAACACAACTAACTACATATTGATACACTGATACATATATACATCGATAGTAATGATACACCTAAAACACAATGATACACCAACAATTTTGAAACACTGACATATATGTCTAGAAAGTACACTGCCTGCAAGCATAATTGTGGTGAGAAGTCCTAGGGCTTCACCCATCAAGTATTACACATACCTTAAAGTCACTGTAGCCACCTGATGAATGAATGAATGCGTTTATTCCGTAAAGGGGCCACCGGCCCATTATACAAGGTACATTGGATTAGTCAGTTCACATGTACAGAGAGCGCTGATTATTACATCAGGGAACCGATTCACAAAAGCGCCCGCGAGCCATGAATTAGCGGTCAACACTCATCGGAGTGCTGAGAAGGATGCACAAAAGGTTACTGAGGCCGTTCATAACCCACAAACGCCCCGTGGATCGGGTCCCAACACATGTTACACACACTGGCAACAACCAGTCTCACATTGTTACAATGGCATAGTGCTACATAACAGGCACATCTTTAAGAAGAGTGTTCCTTTTATTGAGAGCGAGAAATACATACTTTCGCAAATCTTCTTATAACATAGAGGTTGCAGCTATATAATTGTCTTAGTTTATCCAGAGTTAGACTTATGCAATAATATTTAGGAAGTACCTGTTCCCTTAAATTTGAATAAAATGGACACTCAAGGCAAAGGTGGAATTCAGTTTCTATATATACTCATATAGTAGCCACCTGATTGTCATTAAAATAAGTGTGAGTGAGTGAGTTGGGTTTTATGTTTAATGCTGCTTTGAACAGGATTCCAGTTGTATCAAGGCATGTCAGCTTAATGTGGGAGGAAGGACCAGAAAGTATACAGGTCTCAGATGTTAACCACTTTGGTGAAACCCTTGAGCACAGCTTTTTATGCTAACAAACCTAGAAACATAATCAGGGAGAACCGGGATTCGGACAATCAAAGGTTTCTGGCATGCCCAAAGGATGCAAAGCAAATTGCAGCGCCTAAGACAACTGGGCCACCCGTATCCACTAAATAAGCATGAGATACAAGAGACCTGGTCTTCCCTGGATCACAGAAATCACTTCCAACAAGTCAGATACATTAAATTCAAGATAGTTCCTCACCTAAGTCTGCTGTCAGTTCACAGTCTATTGTACGTGGTATCCTTCCAGATTCCTTCTGTCCTCCATCTCCCATAATTTCCTGAACCCTAAAACACCATACATCTACTTTGAACATTTAGAATAAGGTGAAATGGAAAATAAATTCATAACGGATGTAAATTTTACATCAACATGGCCAGTATAAATAACTTATCACATTAACATCCCTTTCATTCCGAAAAACAAGGAGGGAAGCAAATCCTTTATCTACAGTAACAGTCTTGTACCATACCTGACAGTTTGCCAATCAATAGTTTCAGTTTGACTTGAGTTGCGTTGTGGGATGAATGTCTTTCCTCTGCACTGCTGAGCAGGGCACTGGTGTGAAGAAACTCATATTAAGAACACAATTCTGGACTAAAGGTAATGTCAAAGAAGTTTGAAATACATGATACATAGCTTAGAATAACTTTGGCAGCTTTGGTAGTATAATCGTCAGCCAGGGATGAAAACTAGCCTGCTAGCCAGGACCAGTTTTGTTAATGCTAAAGGTGTCCTAAGGCCTTAGAATTTCAAAGATTTACAAGGTATTGCTATATGTTATCACTATTCAGGGTAGTAGACTTTCTTTGTTAATTTCTATCCCTTCCAGGGAGCTGAGAATGATATTCAAGAGCACAGTAATCCATTGACAGGGTTTATAATGGTGTGGTGTGTGGATCTAGCATTTCATCATTTTTCATGGTGGCTTGTAAATAATTGAGTTTTGACCAGACAATCCAGTGATTGATACTGTGAACAATGACCAACACTGACGGGGATACGAGGGACGCTCAATCAACCAAGCTTGACCACCCAGTCAATGAAGTCACCTCTTACGACAAGCCTCGGTTGCTGGTGACCTATTCTAACCGGGACTCCAAACGTGGGCATAACCCTACTACTGAGATGCATCTGTTTACTGCTCCAACTCATAAACAGATTCACTCATAAATACCTTATCATTCTATACTTACCTTCGTGGGGACAATGAATTTTCCATCAGGTAACGATATACTCTGTGAAAATAAGAAGAAAATGACACAAACTGCTGCCTTAATGTACACAAAAATATAAGGTCACAGTTTGAAACCTACATAAAAGAAGAAGTTAGGATCACCCAATTTTTTCATATTGCTATAGTTAATCTGTCATGCCATAACAAAGTAATAAGAAAGAATCGGGTGGTGCTTAACATATTTTGCATAGGATAGTTAAGCAGGCTTATTATTACATGACTTTGTTCATTGTTTAATGCGGCAGTCACTATTATCCCAGCCATGCCATGGTGGTTTTGTCCCACAGTCAGGGAACGAGGACCCACAATCAACCAAATCAATGAGCCTGACCACCTGATCTGTAATTGTTATGATAGCATAGTATTACTGATACCTATTCTTATAAGGGATTCCCAAAAGTTAAAAACATGAACTCGTGCATCTAATGACATGCTCACCTTAGGTTGAAAATTATGATGTACCAATAGTGCCTTCTACATGTAAAACCAGTTCAGCAGCATCGTACAGGTATGTATTGTTATTGCATTTACCCAGTGCATTGAGATATTATTAGTTGGTTGGTTTGTTGTTTAACGCCGCACTCAGCAATATTTCAGCTATATGACGGCGGCCTGTAAATAATCGAGTCTGGACCAGACAATCCAGTGATTGACATCATGTGCATCGATCCACGCAATGGGGATCGATGACGTGCATCAAACAAGTCAGCGAGCCTGACCACCCAATCCTGTTAGTCGCCTTTTATGGCAAGCATGGGTTGCTGAAGACCTATTCTACCCAAGATCTTCACGGGTCTGAGATATTATTACATTTAATACATAGTAACTGTAGTACCATGACTATTAGCCAAATCGCTAGACATCACTACTATACTTTATCAGTGTGGGCGATGGAATACCTACCTGAACAGTTCCACAGCCAGCACACTCAAACGCCATAGCGGTGCACAGGGGCTTGATGTTGCTCACCCTCACTACTGTTCCCTTCACACACACAAACTTCCCTGCAAAGTGAAATCCCGATCTCATGAAAATCTGATTTAAATTATTCAGTACATGTACCTCTCTCCATCAACATGTGACAAAACCCTCTCTAGGTCACCTGCTATAGGTGAAGTTTTACCACCCAATCAAAATGAAAGCTGTGTGGGCAAGGGGACCAATCAGGTGTGATGTTTCTAAAATGTTTTGGCATCAAAATATTCTTAATTTTGTCAACAAGTCTGTTGTCAGTGTCAGTCTGGGTTTCCGATTTGAAAAATCTGGTCTGAACATAAGAAAACCCACACCAAACACAAACGATGCTTTAGTAGGGAACCTTTTTGGGTGGAGATGCTATGGCTCTTAAAAGACAACGTATAAAATTGCTTTTACTAGTCTCAATTTTAGACCACCCATTAATGTCCATTTTTGAGATACAGAAATCAGATGTGCTGCTCTTAATGTTTTTGTTTGTTTGTTGTTTAAAGCCGCACTCAGCAATGTTCCAGCCATATGACTGCAGTCTGTAAATAATCGAGTCTGGACCAGACAATCCAGTGACTGACATCATGAGCATCAATTACACAGTTGGGATATGATGACATGCATCAAACAAGTCAGTGAGGCTGACCACCCAATTCTCTGAATGTAGAAGCCATGGATGATTAAATATCTAGTTAAAGTTGTTTAACTCTGCAATATTCCAGTAATATCACTGCAGCCTGGACCGTCTTCCATAAAGCAATCATAACATTAAGTCGATTTATTCATTAATACTGTGACTAACAACAGTCGTAGAACTAAGATCGCTTTGTAAATAGGGGCCCTGTCCAACACAGTATACAAGCAGTCTACAACTTGAGTAACAGTAATATATTGTAACAATGAATAGGAATGGATATCCCAGTGCCTCATGTTCTTACCATAACAACTTGCCTTTACATTTTTCAGTGGTATGGGTTGTGCAAAATTGACAACCCTGGCATGAATGACAGGCACTATGACATCACTGACTACAGCTTGGCTGCTTTCTTCGTCCCGCAGGTCAGCAGCAGCCTCTCTTTCATTCTTCTGACAAACAGACTAGAACAAGATATTTAAATTTTGCAATACACCATGCACAACTTGCATGCAATAAACACATTATATACCAGTATATCAATACTGTTTATCAATTAAACTTATCACAAAAAAAACATTTCATGATCTTTCAGGAAATGTTGTCCTTATTTTGAAAATGTTCCTGACTCTTTATGCTGTGTCATCGACTCATCGTACATGAGTGGAAAGCCTTAAGTGAGGCAGGTCATTAACTCTTGGGCAATTAACACTTTGGAGAAACCAACAAGAACAGGTATGGTGCCGACAAAACCAAGGATGCCAATTGAGTTGTATCTTAAACCCAGAAGATGCAATCAGCTAAGGGAAGCAACCCTGCACAGTGAGCTGCAGCACCTTAGGCCACTCAGCCACCTATGCCATGTTACTAACAACAGTTTGTACAAGTAACCAAATTTCACAAAGGGAACAAGAAAGAAAGTGTGGACTGACTGAGGCTTGTTAATTTCACACTACGGCACAGTGGCAACTATGCATGCATGTGTGTGTGTGTGTGGGGGGGGGGGGGGGATAAATACACAAATGGAAATAAGTTTGCATTTTTCAAGACATTTTTGCAATGAATTTAACTTATCGGACAATCTTTAACAGATGATAATTATATGTAGCAGTCTTGTTGAATGGATAATGGAATATAGTCACATAGGCTGGCCTGTGCCAGTGGTACTCCATTAGGGTTAGAAATTGGCACTAGTCCTGTAGTCCTTGCCAAACTGCCCAATAGTTAAGGTATCACAGGGACTAGTAGAAATGTGTCCTTTTTAAGGGTTTTGCTATATGTTGTCATTATAAGGACTAGTGGAAACCTGTTAGTTTCTACCGCTGCTCCATTGACCATAGGGTACTCTGGCTAGGAAAGTGACTTCATTCATTTTATTTTGCACTTACCTGGTGCATAGCAAGCCCCATGCAGGCCAGAATGTTGTCAGGCATTTCTCTCATCTGTGCAGCCAGCTCTGGGAGGCCCTCCATCAATACTGAAACACACAACGAGTGAGTGAATGAGTTGCGTTTTACGAAGCTTTTAGCAATAGTCAAGCAATATCACAGCGAAAGGACCCTAGAAATGGGCCATATACATTGTACCCATGTGAAAATCGCACCCAAGCCTTTGGCATGACGAGATAACGCCTTAACCACTAGGCTACCCGACCTCCCCGAAACACACCATGAAGAAACCAGCAATTCTTGCTGAGTCATCACCAATAGGACTTACACTGATCTGAAGACAAATCTTTGAAGTCGACTGTGAAAAATCCTTTCACCTCAATTTCAGACTGAAATAAAAAATATCAAAATATCATAATTTGAACAACATCAAGCTAACAACAACAAAATCTGATGTCCAGGTTTTGTAAAACAGATGCAGACCTTCTGCTTTAAAACAGAATCTATATGCTGTCTTGCATGGCAGAAACGAGGGGTGAATTAATCATATAGTCTCATAGGTGAAACCACAAAAGGAGGGGGATTTACCATGATGTTCAAAGTATAGTGACAAAATTGTTAATGGCAGATATTGTGCTGCTAGTTAGACAGTACATTCAGGGAAAGGTGAGTGAGTAATGTATTAAACACCATAATTAACATATTTCAGCATTTTAGCCTTAGAAATTCATTGAAGCATTAAGAACTGGTTTAGAATTATAACTTCAAATGCTATTAGTCAATGATAAATACCATCATTGCATTCTTACTGGTACTATCATGCCTTGTCAGCTTAATTTGTGAGACAAGTCCTAGTCATGCAGGCAGTATTTGTTTAACACTTGTTTAAATTCACGAGCAAAGGTATAGTTCTTACAAATCAAGGATCTTTATCTGAGCAAATCCAAATTTCAAACCAGTGCCCAGCAGATCCATGGCACAGCATCATGTTTCATCATGAAGCTCTTTATCAACCCTGCTTCTGGAGGGTCAAGAGGAAATCTATAAATACCTCAGTAAATGGTTTAACTTACTAATTTAAACATCCCTGACCAGCTGAGGAAATACTTTTCAAATATTTGAACCTTCTTCACTGTTGGCGAGTGGTCAGAGTACCCTACAAGAAAGTTCAGTATGTCAGTACATCAATAAAAGTGTATGTGATGAAAACATTTTGAAACTAAACCATGTTTGTGAGAATGAAACTGGTTCATTTTCCAGACAAACCTGGAAAAACCTAGAAACATTACCAAGGCAAATCTAGGATTTGAACCTTAGATCATAGGGTGCTGGCATGCTAAAGGGATGCAGCAATGCACAGAGAATTTTGGAACACTAGACGAGGGTGCCACATGAGCCCCTAATGATAAAGGAAGATTTCTTAGCCATGTTATGCTACCCTAAAAATGTAAAGCCTTTTTATTCGTATATTTCTAAAACCACATGGTTGGTGATCGATATTAGCAAGCTGCATCAGCAATTGTTCAGCCACATAGCTTGAAGTTGAAATAAAAATAGAAATGAAACGATAAAAACACATTATACCGAATGATCTCACAAAAGTAAATTGATTATATGAAATAAATAGAGTTTGAATGCTACATAACCATAAGCCAAGATTTTAAAACATAACAAACTAAAGGGGCCTTTTACAGACAAAATATGGAGTGAGCTACCAAATATGTCAGAGAATAATGACACAAAGCCATCACAACAAATCAAACATTTCTGTTACTAGCGTAAGCAAAAAATATCTAAATCTATCAATCACAGTATATATTAATGCTACCTTCGTCTGGAAAATATATTTTCCATCCTTTGTAAGGTGAGGAAACTTCAAGACGAGTCTGGACCATTGGTTGACGACGAGGACTTGGATCATCCATTAACCTCATGCTTCCCTGAGAATTCTGTGAAGCTGTTAATAAGGTTAGTTTAATTTAGTATATGTATCATTTATTAGATTATCATCAATATTCCCTGAAAGTGAGTGAGTGAGTTGTATTTAATGCAGCTTTTAACAGTATTCCAGTTATATCACAGCGTGTCAGCTTAATGTGGGAGGAAAGCCCGAAGTGATGCAGGTCTCAGACGTTTACCACTTCGGCGAAACCCACGAGCACGGGTATGGTGCTGACAAACCTAGAAACATAATCAGGGCGAACCTGGATTCGAACCCACAATCATAGGTTTCTGACGTGCCCAAGGGACGCAACTCTGCACAGCGAAATGACGACGGGGCCACCCGTGCCCCCTCCATGAAAGTGAGAAAGTATGCATTAAATGTTCTGTTTTTATTCTTTTTACAGAAAGATGATAATGAAATGAATTTACTTGAAATAATTAATACCCTCATAAATATCAATATAGAATTTGTCTATTCATACCATGGACACTTAATACGATCTATATTTAGGGTCCATGTTCATACACATGCACAACAATTCAGAATTTAAAGCAAAAATAACTTATAGAGGCCTTTTTCCAGTTTAGGTCTCATTGTTATAACTAATGTACAGTACAGCAATGTTACCATCACTGTCCATTTGGGTAAATGTGAACTTGCTACTCAGCTAGATTGATCTACATCCTAAACTATACCTTATCTGACAACCATATTGCAGCTTATTTACAAATTCTCCCAATCACAACTTACAATTTCCCCTGCCTCTCCAGTTTCCTCTTCCATTTCCTCTGTTGCCATACTGCTTGAAGTACCCACCCCTGCCACGCCCACGACCCCAACCCCTTCCTCTCCATCCCCCACCGCGGCTCCAGCCTCTTCCACCTCCGCCTTGGGTTTGATTCTGGCTCATTTATACGGCAATAATTTGAGGAGGAAGATGTTAGCGACTGGGAGGACAATCCAGCAATGTCAAATAGGAAGTGTCACAGAAGCAACCAGGAGCGTGATGATCACTGATCAGTGAAGCTATCAGCAAGACTAAATCAACTCTGTGTCGTCTGGGCCCTCGTCACAAATCATCAGCATTGATAATTCTGATATGCCTAGATTTGGTTCAGTTGCAGCATCACTGATGTTGATACATTTGCTTCTTTCGAAGTGCTATTTGGCATTCTCATCCACTGGGAAGTGCTTGTTCTTTTAATATTAATAGTTTATGTTTTGATTTTGCCGCCTGCGGTGGAAATGTTTCAGAGGAGACAACTCTCAATTTTAACCCCAAAGTCAAATTTGCAACCCACTAAAACCACCATTCTGTTCTTCAAGTACCTATAGAGAAACGCCATATTATATTTAGAATTTACATGGTGAGATATATGTTTACATTATCTCCATAGACCATTGAGAAGGTTTCCCATAACAATTAGTTCAAACTGTAACAAAATTCAATTTTAAATACTTGTAAATATTATACGTTCTAAAAGATTTTGATATTGGAAGGAAAACAACCATTGCCTTATGGGATCGGAGTCGATTATACAAGAATTTTAAGTCATTATTCGAAGGTGTGGTCACAATACACAAAATATCCTATATACCACAATCCTGTGTGTCTTTTCTACTAAATGGTATTTTCTTTCATATTCGAATAATATATACAATTAGAGCTTTTGTTTGTTCATCTGTACATGTACGAGGTTATCGAAACAAATATTGTTTCTCGATTTTATATCACTTCTATTGTATTCTGTTGTATTTGATTACAGTATTTATTTTTACAAAAAGAATGGTATTTAGATATATCACAGTCAGATAACAGCAATTAAAAGTCAAAAATAATAAGTACAGAGACTATCCACAATAAGAAACCGGGGCCTTAAGCTGAGTAGAAACAGTGACGCTTATTAGAAGGAATGCGGTATACTGCACCGGTCGTGTTTAAGGGTTACACGCAAATACTGAAATTAAATTATTAAATCCAATTTTGTTATACACTACACATCCTGTAACAAAATACAACATGATATGCTTTGTTCGAAATGAAACCTCTTTGACGATAGTAGTCTATGGTTATTGTCGACTGGAGGAAGTATGGTGTGTCAGAGGGCCATTACCAGTCTACACTAGACTTTGTAAGAAGTGACGTGTGGCAAACTGAGTCGCTTGTTGTAGTTGGTGTAACCAGGGAGCCTATCTCCGTCAAGTCAGTCTCCCTGGTGTAACCCTTCAGCTACCAACACTGAAGTGGCGACCAAAAGGATCTGGTGGTCACGCTCGGTGACTTGGTTGTAAGCGAGTCATAGTACATGAACGGCGTGGATCGTTTCTCACAGTATCGGCCACTGGGTCGTCTGGTCCAGAAACATTTACCTACACACCATCGTCATAGAGCTGGACTATTGCTAAGTGTGGCTTTAAACAACAAATTGATATTAATAAATAATAGAGTTAAGGGACAAACGAAGACGTGATTCAACCTTGCCTTGACTGTAATAGATACGCGTCTACATGGTTTTCAACAGCTTGTTCCTTTACCTAAAACATAATACGTTCAATTACTCTACTGTAACAATAAACTATTCAACATGTAATTGAGAGCTTATTGTAAATTACCGAGAACAATTACACCAATCAGTTATAACAACAATATTAATACCTCAACTCGGACTTGAATTGCTGTCAACACTGTCCTGGTACCTGGTTTGGTACTCTCATTTCTTCTGTACCTTCTGATTGGAAACTGACATAAAAGTTACCGATCACCTTTTCAATGATGGGATCTACGCATCCGAAACAGCGGAAAGGGAAGTTTTCTTTTGTCCGGCAAATTTCTTTTTTACGGGCCACAGTTATCACATGATACAGCATGTTGATTTTCTCTGACATTCTTCTCGCATGCAACACAGCGAATCGTCTAATTTCTTAATTGTTTTATGTAAGTTTATTATCATTTATTTGACCAAGGTGTAAAAAAATATAAGGTGCCGTTTTCGCCAGGAAATAGTAGCCGTTTTCGCTTGAGTCGAGGTGCCGTTATCGCCAATCGGTGCCGTTTTGCTGAGGTGACGTTTTCGCTATAACCCCTTTTAATGACGATTTTTAAAAAGTGTTTCATTTAGATCATTTTCATATGAGATCCTGACATCTAATATAAGGGACGTAACTCTGCATGTCGAGTGTCAACAACTAACACTACTCATCATCTCTGTGTTGGGAGACGTTTGATTTATGGAGTTAGCATCATAGTAATGGAATTAAATGTAACAATTCTCCCAGGGGAGGAATTCCACTCATTCTTGTGGGTTGGGTAGCGATGTTTTCGTCAAAGAAATTATTCATAAAATACAAATAATAATTCCTCAAATTTTTGTCGTAGTGTAAAAGTTGATCATACCTGAATCATATTCAGAAACGAACACAAAATGTTTTTCACATGTCTGCAAACGTTACCGCAGAAGAAGCCTAAAAGATCTTGATGGTTTCTAGTTGTTCAACAATTTAATGGGTGGTATATACATGCGTCGGTTCCATGACGATCTTCATGCGTCACAACTCACAAGCCATAATAGATGAAAGGCATGCATCGCTTAAATTGAATCATTATTTCCGTGTTTCTCAAACTAGTATCAGGGAAATACGTCGTTTTAGACTGTTAGTGAAAATTATTTATTCAGAAAAAATACACTATTTACATGGGTGTCACTTAATCAATCTCAAAAGGGATACTCGATTCTTGTGTATAACCATGGCCTGCTACAAACATTTCATCACTGACGATTTCTTTCTTAATATTATAATTATCATTTGCTTTCCCTTTCTGAATACGCGCCATAACCAAAGAGATGTATACGAGCTGAAGAAACGACTCTTTTATATGTTCTTTGGGTGATCAAGGCAGTTTCATCTATCCATACTCATAGCATACAATATGGCTGGATAAACGAGTATTTTTACGCATTACTGTTTTGTTTATTCCTTTAAATGTTTATTTAAGAATTATGTGATTTGTTATTTAATTTATCAAACATCAACGCTGAAACCATGTGTATGTCAGGTTTAATTTTGTAACTTTTAAAGAAACAAATGTGGAAATACATGATATCAAAATATTAAAATAAAACAGATTATCAATTAGTTACAATATGTTAACATAACTTATACCTTGCATATGAATAGAGAAGACGAGAGAATTACATTGTGTATCAGCTTTCATTTCATTGTTAAAAAAAACAGGCCTACATGGCACCTACTATTTGACAGATGTATATGGTATTCAGACCTTGGCCTGAGATATTCAGGCGTTATGACCACACAAAGATTCATTTTAGCATGCTGATCACAGAAAATTATATTTACGCATTTTTATTTCGAATGAAAAGTCTGAAACTGTTAATTGGTGCATTCACCCATCTCTAATATTGTCACTTTGCATTGGAACGTGTTAATTTCACTTGTACAGAAGTTCGAACACATTTCATTATTTGTAAACAAACATTTTCCACAAAGGAAACATGCGAGATTGTGAACTTTGACCCACGTGTTATTACCAATACTTTGTTTTTCCAGACCAACTTTAGTTGCTCAAACTTGATAGGTCATGTACTGGCGTATAAGTACGACATAAAGTTATTTACAAAGGAGAGCATCGTTTTCAGCATGCACAGCACATGCAGCTCGCGCGGGTCACCGGTCACCTGCAGATCGCAGCGCCATCTACCGGTAAGATTTAGCTCAAGGTGGTGAGTTCGCGGGAACGAAAATAAAGGGACTTTTCAGGCAGTTTACGATGGAAATGTGCAATATGGTAGTTATATTTTTAATAGATGGTTATATCTAGCTTGAATAAGGAGGGTCAACATGCATAATTTCAACTTTTCCCCACCGCTTTTGGCCTGAGATCACGGGCACTCTCTCGCTGCCAAACCAACAAATATGGCGGACGGCAGTGAGATCGAATCGGGCCTTTTGATGGAAGTGACAACAGCCCCTAGCACACTTAGTCAGGCTGCTCCGGTGCAAATCGTATCGGTGACGGATGGGCATGTGTCAGTCCCGAGTGAGGGTCAGGTTGCTGAAGATATTCTTCAGCAGGCCTTTGTAGGAGCAGAAGATTTTACCCCAAATACTGTTGAATACACAAGTGGTGAAACTGTGGAAGATACATCTGTCGCTGCTGAAATTGTAAACAATGTTATTGCCGAAGACAGTTTGGTCACAAATGTTGCAGATTCGGTGTCAGAAACCACAACTTTCGCAGGGGTTGAATATGGGGTTGTTGGGACTGAGTCTGAGGTGGGAAGTGCGGAAGTAGCGTTAGTCGAAGAAGGGGAAGAAAATGGCATGGTTCAGTCAAATGGCAACACAGTTAGTGTAACGTCAGTGATCGAACAGACTGAAGCTTCAGATTCCAATAGTCAAACTGTTGTTGCCAGTAGTCAACAAGCACAGACAGGAAGTGTCAGCGTGGCTGTCATCCCTGGCACTGGACCAAACCTTGGCTCAAGTCATAACCCAATTCGCATCATCCAACAAGGAAATCAGTACACACCGGTTCAACAATTGACTGCTGAGCAACTACAGCAGATAATGCAAGTAGTGCAGCAACAACAACTTGCCAAAAGTACATCACAAGGTGGTGGATCAAGTGTTTTGTTCAATCCACAGACTAATACACGGATAGTTTACCGAGTCATCTATCCATCTGAGCTGCACAAAGGTGGCACTGCTGTGGTGACAACGTCAACAGTGTCTCCGGGGCAGCAAGATTTACTTGGTAGTCATCATAAGAGACCCTACAGAAGGCGAGTCAGAGAAGATGAGGATGATAAAGTTGAAGGACCAGAACTTTCCAAGGAGGAAAAGGAGGAGAGAAAAAAACATAGACCTAGAACAAGATCTGGTCGGGTGTCAAAACCTCCCAAACACATGATGAAAGACTATAAACATATCCATGTGTTAGATTGGGATGAAGACTATGATGATTCTGATGGAGGCTACTCTGACTACAAATGCAGTGATGAGGAGAAGAGACGCAATGAAGAAGGAGAGGCTTTGGAGAAAGAAGAGGCAACATATGTTTATCCAGGTGTGTATTTATTAGTCAGAAGCAGTGAGTAAAGTGTTTTTAGTTACTGTACTTCACCTGCTGCACCATAATTATGCCAAATCGCAGGCACTGGTTTTAGAAAAGATGACTTTTCCCCATGGCCTGATTTATTTCAGTTGTTCAAAACTGTTTGCAGCTAGTTCTATCGTGTCTCTTTGGCATTTCAGGCCTTCTGTTTTATGCCGTTGTAAGCACCCGGCTCTAATTAGCAGCTCTTGTCCAACCTGTATTAATCTGTTATAAACACCCCCCTACCATGCCTACTAAGATGGAAAATTTACTTGACAGAACTGTCAGTCCATATTTTCTTGTGTATACCAAGTATGTTTTGTACAGAAGTAGAAGTATATGATTACCTAGTCACTGTCTTCAAACTTTGTACACTACAAATCTTGATCTACAAATACATTTGACTCATTGATGACTAAAGTGCAACACGCACCCACATACCCCTTTGTAAATATTCAGAGCACAAGAGGTTCTTAATACGGCATATTAGGTTAATAATATGACATATAACTGAAAAAAATGGTGGTCTGGATGCATGATGTTCTGATTAACGAATGTGTAAGTAACACAACCCTTCCAGAGCTCCACATCGGCAGTGTATTTGCATAAACTACCTGAAATTAATCACCATTAGCCAATTAGTTTTGAGTTGCTTGCAGAATTATATTGAATACCCAAAGAAAACTCTCAATAAGCAATCATAACTTGTGAGTAAATGGCTAAATATATTATCTGGAGCTCTAATCCATTATCAATTAATTAGGTGGGAATTCTTAACATGCTTAAGATTTATTTGGATGATACTATCCAGGGTGCTGTTGTACAAAGCAATTTTAGCACTGAGGTGATCGTTACTCCCATACCTGGGGGATTGGGTGGTCAAACTGTAACTTGGCTGATTAGATGTTGTACTAAGGATTTATCCAGGATTCCAAACATTTGAGGGGGGGAGGGGATCAGCATTTTGGTCAAGTTGTTCAATGAAATACAACATCCTTGTACATAGTCATAACATTAGTTATTGCAATATTACATGTATATTACAAATATTTACTGACATTTGTTGCAGACTTGGGGCTGAATATTGGCCTCTGAGCAAGCTGACCCAGTTGTGTGGATCAACATTGTGTGATCAATGCTCATGCTTTCACTGGTTTGCCTCATTCATACTTTATTGTTGACAGAAATAGATCCAAGAAATGTGCATTTCAGGGAGGTAAAGGTAACAGATACATGTGATACCAACACAGTCGTTGACATTGGCCATCTTATGGTACATCGTTCCATAACAGTAATGCCTTTGAATGAGCAACAGTTCAAATGCCCACAAACGTTACCCCTTTGGACATGGAAGACGAGGACAACATAAATGTATCTTTAAAAAAATCATTTCATTATATGCCAAAGATTTTCTTTCAGCACTGTTTTCTGTAATGCTATATGCAGGGTTTTACCACAGAAGTGGGGGTCCAAGGGACCCCAAATAATTAATTTTGAGGGTCCTTTCAGGCAATATGGATATTGAACCATGTGGCCTCGGGTTGCAAACTGCCATTTGTCGTGATATATTTTTTAAATGTGAAGTTTACACGGTATACAGCCTTGCCATTAAACTCAACATGCTAAAGGTTGGTCACATGACCGTGAAATTGATGTTCATAAGTGTATGAACAACTCAATTTGATGTTCATATGTTACTCACAGGACTGTTCTCGAAATGACGTAAACACTGACAGACTACTTACACATTCCTGGGGGAACCCCTGGAAATTTAAGAGCACAAATACATACAGGATCATTGTATTAACTATTATCTGGACCTTTTTAATTATCCTCCGCCCAGCAATGTTGGCGGGGGATATAGAAACGGGCTCAGTCCGTCCGTTACGTTTCGTTTCTGGAGCATAACTCATAAACCGTTCAATATTTTTTCATGAAACTTTGCAGGTCTGTGAAGTACATGCTGAACTGGTGCCTTTTGCTATTGAGAAATTTTTATTTTTTTTACGTTTCCATGGCAACAAGATGGACTTAGGTTCAGTTAGGGTAGGGCTCGTTTAGGGAGCATAACTCATAAAACCGTTCAATATTTTTTCATGAAACTTTGCAGGTTTGTCAGGTACATGCTGAACTGGTGGCTTTTGCTATTTAGAAATTTTTGAAATTTTTATTTTTTACGTTTCCATGGCAACAAGATGGACTTAGGTTCCAAACTCTTCTTTCTTTATACACTTTCCATGACAAGTTCTACCTCGGTTAAAAAATGTTAGGGTTTGTTTAGATTTAATTATGTCATAATTTCTGCAACAGGGGCGGGGGATATAGCCACGTTAGTGGCACACTCTTGTGTGTGTTAATTTTGTGTTTTAGCTTACATCAGATAAGTTGACTGCATGATCGTTCACAAATATCCTTGCTACGACCCATCCCAGTGAAAAAAACCAATGCAAGCCTAACCTATCATGGTATCAAACTAGATTCATGTCTAGACTGACGGTGGCAGTCTAAAGAAATCTATGAATTTCCTTAGTATCTATTTGACATATCTTTATAATCACTTTTCAATGATTGGCCAGTTGATCAATGATGACTAACACATGTGACCGCCACAGGCTCATTAACAACTTCAGAAATCTCCTACGTTTTTCGCTTTGGCCATTTTGACATCTTGCACTTGATGCAATTGTATTACAACATGCTGTCATTGTGACTGACTGACTTTGGTAGTTCTTAACAGACCTAATCATATAAGAGGATATTATTTTAATACATTTGTTCCAAACAAACTACATACAAACCTCATGACACCTCTTTTGGAGGAACAATTTTATTCCGAGATGCAGCTTGTTGTATGGCTGTCGGTGTAGTCACACATACTAAATAGAATTTTGAATAGATCTAGGCCTACATCCTTCAAGGTAAAAAAAAGAGCAATATAAGAATTGACTTTCACTTTGTGTGGGTTCATTGGAGTATGAACCTTCATGTACAGCATGACCCTCACTCTATGAAAGTGCATACCATGCATACTCCAATGAACCTACACTAAGTAAAAGTCAATTCTTAAGTAGATTTTGACATGGATGGTAAAGGCATGGTATTGTCATGATAGTTTTTTCTTCAGAAATGTTACTCTTTCCATTTAACTTCAAGATGAAATGCAAGTCAGCTGCAAGGCCATGTTCATGCTTGCTCTGTTGTACATGCTAAGCTATCATTATGCCACATGTAGGAGACTGGTTTTGAACAGTGGGGGTCAGCGTGGTGTCATGATGCATATCCTTTACTGATTGAAAGAATAGTTAAAAGCACGTACACAAAAACTGTTGGATGTTGCAGGTCTAGGGTCAACCCGCCCCAAGAATTACAAGTGTGACACTTGTGAGAAGGCATATATCGGACAAGCAGGTTTGAGTCGGCATTATCGTTTGAATCCTTCACATGGCTCCATACCCGAAGGAGAACAGGAAGATGACAGGAGTCAAGATGGTGAGCTTGAAATATGAAAGTCGAGCCAATATCTAATATCCAATATCCAATTACTAGTGGGATGATGCATCGGTGGATCACAATATTTACTTCCCGATACAAGTATCGAACACAGTCGCACAATCAGTTTAAAATATTGATTCATACCTTAAATGTTAACCTAAGTGGCTGTTACACCAACTGTAAGTGAAAAAGTAAATATTTCATCCATTGCGCCATACTTGACACTGCCCAGCACTGTAAATCTTCAGTGTGCCGGATATTTGGCCATCATGTCTATGAAAGAGATGGCTTGTGCACCACATATAAGAGCACATACTAGTATTGTGAACTTACGCGTATCAGTTATGGTGTATCGTCCCAGCCCAACTTATAATGATACGTGTTGTTGCAATTAGTACTGGGACGATACACAGATGCATTGTTGGGTCGCGATGTTTTACTTCTCGATACAACTATCCAAAACAATAGCATACACTAGAAGTAAAAGGTATTGACTCTTACCTTAAATGTATTCTTTAATAAATGTTACAACAAACACTAATTACTATTGAAAATGAGAAGTGAAAACGTAACTATTTTCAGCCATTACACCATATTTGACACTGCCAACCCTAAATTGTAAGTGTGCCAGGTATTGGTTGTCCTGTCTATGAAAAAGATGGCTTACGTAACCACAGATAAGAGCACATGCAAGTATCAAGATATGTATCGGATAATGAGCAAGGTATCGTGATGCGTAATGGATTGCACAGTTAGTGTATTGTCCCAGCCCTAGTTGCAATTCAATGTACATCTCGATAGTAAGGTTGCAATTTGATACATTAAAATTAACACTTGACATGCTAAAATATTTCAATTATTATAAAAGGAACTGAATATTAAAGTCATGTCTTCTTTACAAGAGACTTAAAAAGACTTTCTTCGATGAAAATGTGTTCCATATTCTCTGCCTAACCTTGTTTGTCATCGCAGGGTCTGGACGAACAAATGGAAATATGGGCAGCTTATCAGAGGATAGTAATACTCAAGACTCCATACCCGGCCTGGGGCTGATTGGTACAGGGACACCTTCACCAGTTGCCAAAAGAGGAAACATCCACTCCAGCCGCGGGAGGGGGAGGGGGCGCCACCTACAGGAACTCTCGCTATCTAGGCGGAAAGCCAAATTAAAAGAAGTAAGAATACAAGATCAATACACATGTTATATTTGTAAGAAAAGAAGACAACGATGGATTATATTTGTAGCCATACTAATTTATTTGAAGCAGAGCTAGCTATTCTCAGCCTTTTGCAATTACTAATTTACATTTGAAGCTTCCAGGGTTTTTTGTTTGTTGTACAATCTTAACTTTTAAGAGATAAGAAGACCTGCATAATCTCACCTAAATCTATGCCATTGTTGGGCTTTTTAGCTTAATATGCATGTTTGTGTTTATGTTCATACCTTGGACTCAAAAGAATTATTACTGAAACTACTCCCATGGCCTCGAAAAAAGATAAACCCGGGTAAATCTCTTCACAATTCAGTTCAGACTAGAGACAATGATGCTCAAATATATCCTGCATGCTTCAAAAGTGAAATACGAAGGTGACAATATTTTGCCCAGTAAGGAGGAATAGCAATTAGCATAAGCTTCACTAATGTCAAATGTGTCATAAGGGCTAGTAAAGTTTCAAACATTTTTGTGGGTATTGCTATATGATATTACTATTCGGGCTCGTACACCTTCTTGCCAATACGTCACTTGAACAATACAGAAAGGAGGCTATGATGCTTAATATTTTTCGTCATCCAAATTGAGAATGATGCGGAACCTAATTATCTGAGCCTTCTGATTCTTTATTTTATGTAACATAAGATGGAACTGGATGTGTGGGAAATACAGAGGTGGTGTAGGATCACTGTGCAGAGTTATATCCCTTAGCTGCCAGGACCCTCTGCTTGTGTGGTTGAATTGGTTTCTCTCTTATGATCCTTGACACCACCATACACATATTTGTTTGTTTCTCTAAATGTCAATGACTGGTATGAAGTATGACTTTCCTCCAAAATGTAGCTGACACTGCAGCTGAACTAAAATACTGGTTAAAGTATAGTAAAAATTGTTCTAGAAAATGTTTTCTCTGTTAATTATTGTGGAAACATATTTGGTAAATGGATTTGACATTTCAGGGTTCGTATAGGCTTGGGAAGGCGTTGAATTTTAAGGTCTCTCTTGAAAAGCCTTGAAAATCAGCATCATAGCTTAAAAAGACTTGAATTTGTACAAAATGACAGTTACTTGTTAATAAAAGTATTAAAGCACACAAAAATATGAACCAGTGATGTTTAGTGTGATTTATCACATTGACAGATTTATGTTCCAAAGACAATGAATAATTCATGACAAACTTAATTCAATTTTTTGTTGCGTTGGAAAATAAATCTTGTTGGAAAATGTCTGATGGTCATAATGCTTTTGATAGTATAATAATAATAATAAAAAGAAACACACATAAATGTTGATGGAATATTCTCTTAGATTCCGAATCCTACACAGAATACTTATTGTAATGTTTAAGAAAATTTGAGAACATGAGTAAGAAGGCTATGATGTTTCATATTTTTCGTCATCCATATCTTGAATGAGGAAACAAATTATCTGAGCCTTCAAATTCTTAAAGATAAATAAGCTTACTGAATCAAACCTCTGTTGTCCATTTTATTTAAGGAGCTAAGTTAAAGTTTGTTCCAGACATGTTATTTCCCTCTATTAAATATTCATTGTATAACTGGATGTTCACATTGATTCATCTCCACTTTCCAAAGATGCCCAGTTTGTGTCATAAAGCTTGAATACTTCAAGTGTGGTGTTAACAAACAAACATAGATAAGTCTAGTGGTGAACTAGTGCCTTTTGATAGGTTGGATTTTAAAAAAAAAAAATATATTTCCAATTTCCCTGGCAACAACTTTGACTTGGGCAGAAAATGGCAGTAGTGCTCATTTCCAGAACAGATCCTGTATTCCTTACAATATTTATTCACCATAGTTGCTACTTAGATAGGCCAAGTGGTGAACTGGCCTTTTCTTTTGCTATTGTAGGATTTTTTAGACAAATATTTTTCGAGCTCTCTGGCAAATTGTTTAATAAATATTTATTCGCAACAAGTATATACCATTGCGGGGAATATCTCCATTGCGGTCGAATATACTTTTCTCAGCTCTTACCTGAATAATTGAAAAACAGAGAAAGGAAAATTCTATTGCCCCAAGGATGCCTGGACTGCTAACATAGGTCAAATTGCTTCAAGTAAGTCGTTAGTTTAATTCAGTAAGTGGGTATTTATAATTATGTTTCTAGAAACATGAGAGTTTCTCAGCAAGGATGTTTTCTTTTAATAAAAGAGATCATATATCCTATACGCAAGTCCCCGAGTCATGCAGAAATGCTTCTGGTGATGAGAGTATTTTGGGTCATCAGTGGTTTTGATTGAGCAACTGTCATTGTGTTTCAGATAGTGCGACAGTGTGAGGACGAGGATCTGATGGAGATTGTGTTACCCCGGCTGGCCAAGGTGATCACACTGTGGGAGTTCCTCCTCATGAAGGTGGAGAAGGGTTATCCATCACGGCCACATGTTGATGACATCTACCGGGAGTTCGAGGCCCTCCACAAGCAGGTCCAGAAAGTCTGCCAACTCTATCTCAGTCCTCGCAACAAGGACAAGTCAGAATCTAACTCTACTCAGTCATTGCAGGTGTGTGGAGAAAATTAATTTGTGGAAAATGTGAATGTTTTGACAGCTTTATTATGATTGGGACTTTTATTCTGATACAATACCTCTGCATGAAGATCTTACAACACCTCCATGCAAGGTTGCGACAGGTGAACCTTGTGCAAACTTTGACTGCCCAGTTTATATGAAGTATGTGTGGCTTCTTGAGCCAGTCAGATGTCAGCTTTCTAAAATATTTTTGCTTCAGTTCTTTGCCATCTCGATTTGAGACAGGAAGAATTGTTTGTTTAACGCCGCACTCAGCAATATTCTAGCTATATGATGGCGGTCTGTAAATAATTGAGTCTGGACCAGACAATCCAGTGATTGACATCACGAGCATCAATCCACACAATTGGGACCGATGACATGCATCAACCAAGACAGCAAGAAACCAACACCACATGCAACTATACCTTTGATGGAACTCCAATTTGTTTGTCGATAGCATTGCACAGGATTACTTATTTGCATTTGGAACTGGTTGTTTTGAGTGTTCTTGAGAAATCAGATATGCTAATCTGAATGGTAAGCTCACTCGTACTGAGAATTTAGAAGCCTCGACACTTATTGAAAGTTCACCTGACTTCCTCAAATCTTCACTCAGGGAGGTATCGTATCAGAGGGTAAGGTCTGATTTTAATGAGATTGATATTTCTGTCAAATTGGATTGCAGACTGAATTTTGACAGTTAAAGCTCTTCTTCTTCAGACCAGTGTTGTCGATCAGAGGTGACTGTGTAGTTACACAAATATTTTTAGCTTTGTAGTTGTATTTACCCATTATCGTAATTTCCTGTTACTAGCATTATGGTAACAGGTGATATGATTGCATAGATTTCCAAGTAGAATTTGAGCTTGTTTCTCATGTTATGACAAGAAAGAACTTTCCCATCTCAAAACTATATCACATATATTTCAGGTTGAGAATGTCCAGCTGGCTCAAGCTCTTGGTCTTGAAGTGGGGATGTTTGATGTGAAGGAGATGCCAGCAGAAGAAACCCCCACATTCCAGTTCAAACTCACACCAGAAACCATACCCTCCCCCAGCAAGCCGTTGCCAGTCCGCCGCAAGATCCAGGTGACCACACCCGACCAGACGCCTGGACTGCCGGCCGCTAAACGCCCTAGGACTGTTTCTGTACTTTCGGACACGAGTCCTATGAAAAACAATAGTGCTACATCAACTTCAATTCTGAAAGGGACGCAGAACGTTCAGTTCCGTGTTGTCTCTGCATCCTCCCCGGCAGCTTCATTGACAACTCCGCACATAATCGCTGTGTCCAACCCCCATAGTGTCAATATCGCCAACAACAACACAGCACCTGCCTCACGTTTTGTGACTGTGTCAAATCCGAACATAGTGACAGTGTCAAATCCCAACATAGTGACAGTGTCAAATCCCAACATTGTAAGTGTGTCCAAGCCCAGTAACACAGCTTCTACCCTTCCTCATGTCGTGGCTCTTTCAAATTCTAGTATTGTATCACACCCGCAGATAGTGACTGTGTCAAATGCTAATGTGTCTGGCTCAAACATTACAACTGTTCAACCAAAGACAGTTGTGCGACCACCAGAATCAAGTGTTCAGACCACATCTCAGGTTGGAGGTGTCAGTAAATCTCATGAAATCCTTACCTCTCAGGCAGCTACTTCCACAATGCCATCCAGTAGTACAGAGACAATTGTTGCTGTAGAGACCGACAATGTGTCAGTTGTGGACACAATGAATCAGAACGTTGTGTCTGCTGTCAACAGTGCTAACTTAGTTAGCAGCAGCAATGGCTCTGGTGTCAGTAGTGCTAGTAACAGCATTGAAAGTGCTCCCAATGGTGAACCTGTTACCCTAAGAACTATCCTTGTTAATGGAGGAGTGACAGGCGATGGTGGTGTTAAACAGCTTCAGCCTCTTGTCCAGGAAGCCCTTCACACTAATATTCAGAATATTCAGGTGGTGGAAAGCCTGGAAGAAGCTCAGCAACTTATTCTGGCACAATCTCAAATGAATGGTGTCGACCCGTCTTCAAATATTGCCACCCTAGCTGAAGTCATTCACAATGAATCTGAGTTTATTGAACAAACCATTGATGGGGATGTGAAAAGGGAAATTGTTCTCAACCCTGTTGAAGCCAAATCTGAAGAAGTGGATCCTGGTGAAGTGCAAGGCCAGATTGTGAGTGCTGAGCAAATAGAAGGACAAGTGATAAGTCAAGATCAGATAGTGACTCATTCCAATATCTACCAGACAGAGGATGGTATATTAATCATACAGAACCCCGATGGAACCACGTTCCAGCTGCAGGGTGCTGAAGGCATACCGTTAGAGACAGTTCAGGCCTTGCTAGCCATGGAGGGGCAGTTCGAGGGAGGGGAGGCAGTTCAAGCTGAACTTCAACAATAGCATCTTGCATTGTTATTTCACTGCTTTTGCCAGAGTTCTTGTTCGGATGTAAGGGAAACTTATAGCAAACAAAATATAGTAAAATACTTTCAACCTTTACCAATATTCATATGTTTTGGTCTTCATAACTCAAAAAGGTGGAATCAGTGGTTGGTATGTTGTTGTTTTTTAAGTATTTCTTTATATCCAGCTACAATATCAGCATATTTGTATGTTTCCCCAGATGCCCCGATAGTTGTCCATCGGGAGTTACTTCCCTTCCCTTTCACTTGCAATATTTTAATTGGTCAAAATCTTAAATGCAAATTATTCTTTCGTGATATGGTTACCTAAAGGTCGGTGTTGAGGTAGGTGTTATGCAACTAATGGATGCACCTTAGTTTCAAGAAATAGAGGGTGAATAAGAAAAAGAAAATAAAGGTTTTTGACATTATTCCATCTCACAATAGAAGATCAAATAGCCTGTATTCAGTGTGAATGATAATCAAAGTGACAGTTATAGGTGTAAAAACACATGTTGTAATTGACTTTTATTTTTATTTTTTTATTTTTTTATTTTTTTCATTTTGTAGGATATATTGAATTTGTCCCTTTGAGATTTGAGATTTGATCAATATCCACTGTATACCCCAATGTTTTGATGACACAAGATTCCATTGTTAGTATTCTGCTGGTATTTTCAGACAAACGTGGATGAGCATGTTGAGTCTTAGTCTGTGATTTTTCCTTGCACCGCAACAGAACTTTGGTGAACATCTTCATCTTTGCATGGCACATCCTGAAATCATCTTTGTACAGTTCAGACCTATTTTCTAAAAGCATTATTATTGGTTCATGCGCAATAAACATTTACCATTGATCTCATTTTCTACTGAAATTCACCTTGTACGTCTGATTTTGTAATGAAGGAAGGTATACAAATGTAATGTCAATGACGATATGTTACTGCCTACACAAAGACAATTGGTAATAAGGTGTAGTCATGAAATACATATTACAGCGCATGTTAAGAATGTCAAGACATACATATGGGAAGTATTTGGCTCACTGACATGTATTGGACTTAAGGCTTAATTTATGCAAGGTATACAAGGCCAGTGTCATTAAAATCAGATCTTCGTGTTCGCTACTGCTATGCAAAGTTATGAGGGCATCTAATAACAGGTCACATCAGAATGACCTTTCGCAAATATTAAAGTCGACATGGGCCAATTGGAAAGAAGCTTTCTGTAATTTTACGGCACTAGGTTCAAAAGGGCATCTTCTATTCCAGTCTAAACTTTAAAAAATATTGAAAGTCTCTTCCATTTCAATTTTTTATCCCCTTGATATAATCTGTCATACAGCCCCTAACTGTTGTTCGGAATGCGCCATGTTAACCTTTTTGAGGTTAAATTCGGAAACCTTCACTTTCATGATCTCATAAGTGACTCTGATTGGTTGGATGACCCATAATTTGATGTCCTCAGATCTTTGTTTAGCGAAAGCAAGAACTAAAATATGATTTTAATGAGACTGACAATAAGGTCGGATCTCACTAATGAGAATGAAAGCAATATTACAGTCAGCCATGCTCTGGCTTATGTAGCCTTGAAAAGGCCCCCATCAGATTTTGTTTGTTTAATGTGTTAAGTTTTTATAGAAGATTTTTTTTAATGGCCTAAGGTAACACTGGGAAGAAGAAAAAAATACTGTTTTTGAATTTTGGTATATTTTTAAACGTCTGGAAATGGGTTTGCTAATCTATAAACAAAGTTACAATGAAATGAAGGAAATTGTTTACACATGAAAGTTTCCATCTGATCAAAGGTAGAAAGAATGTGCCAACCAGTCATGTAAGGCCACAATAAATGAATAATAACATTCTCGCCCATTTCTTTTTTTAAGGTTGGATATGTGGGAAATTACTTTTTTATTATTTATTTTACAAGGTCACAGGTATAACTGTTCACACACTTCACATGAGTACTAGTCAAACTTCCATTCTTTCGAGGGGGCACGGGTGGCCCAGTCGTCTAAGGCGCCGCGATTCGCTGTGCAGAGTTGCGTCCCTTGGGCATGCCAGAAACCTATGATATAATATCACCTAGATTTTAATACAGAGAATTGTTAAAATCTTTTGAAAGCCGCACATGTGCAGACAAAAACTTCCACCAATCTATTTAAGAACATACCAAATGAAGCATTCATATGATGTCAGTTTAACACTTGGAGTTGCATTGTTCTAAATGCCGATACCAAACATCGGCAAGATCTAGGCAGACGTTTGGGTGGCAAATACATTTTACTGAGGCGTGTTTGGTCATGAGGCCGATAGGGATGAGAATGTAATCATTAATTTATTGTGGCCTACTGAACCAAAATTAATCTGTAAAATGTAAAACAAAATGTTAAAGCTTCCTTTCACCAGACAGGTTATTTTTGTCAACTTTAAATGCAATTTGTGTGTACTTTGTATTCAACAATTATAAGATACACTTGCAATTTTCTATACAGTAAATTTTAAAGAGCTAACAGTCTTTGCCAGTATATATATGTCCCATAGATATCAGTCTCTTTGTAGATAAATCTGGTTTTCCCAAACTGCTCTCCCGAGACTGACATTTAGGACCACTTAATACTGATTATTAAGACTTTCATGCAGGGAAGGGTACTACATTTTGATGTCATGCAATTTTGCTTTCCAAATTGGTCTAATGAAATATTGAGTAATTCATACCAACACAAAAAGTCCACTTAACTGAAACAAGTCATGTGAGAATATACATGATAAATAGTGCATAGGGCTTTTCTTATTAAATCTCATGACCTGAAAAAGTGGACATTTTCACTTGTGGCTGAGCCACTCATGTCAATTTTGTCAGGTCAATGAGATAAGATGTCCTCCATGTACCCTTGTAGCAGTTAACAATTTAAGGAGGTTTATGTATATTTTAGGACTGCAAGATTGTCTCATTGAAAATCTTTATTACTGAAATATTTAGATTGGTATCATCAATCAAGAATCTATACTGATCCCATCCTTCTCACAAAAAGATAGAGGAAACGGTTTTCTATTAATTTCTCTATATACATGCTGTACTGCCCAGACTGAACTCTGCTTTATCAATTATCTAACTTCGAGGGGTCCTTTCAACATAAAGATCAATGAAGTCTGTCGGATGGAATATATTGGGGTCCTTTCACTGAAGTAGGGGAAGATATGTTATGCTAAATTGTTAAATGTCGACTACTGCATTGACAAAATCGGTTGACAATGTAAGCAGATTCTTCCGTTTATTTTTGTTCCTGAGCATGCGTCTTGAGTTGATACAGGTAATACATTTGCCATGGCTTTGCTCGGGACAATAGAGCATTTGTCATTAATTGTATTAAACTTGTCCATTGTGCAACTGATGTAAAGTGTAAATGCCTTATTTTTTGTATACCATTTCAAGACCAGTGATTTTTGCAAATAGTTTGTATTCCAAATACCATGTATGAAATAGGCCTAGCCTAAGAGGTTGGTTTTGTCTTGAGTTTGTCGAGTTGATACGAGACCCGAAGAAATGTCCACCCTACAGACCATACATTATAAAAGACTTGTACATTGAAGATTTTGTGAATAGATTCCCTCAGTAATTGTACAATAGATGTAATAGACGTTTTATACTCACAACTATCTTAGAACTAAGTTATTGGCATAGGACTGTGGTGCACGTTAAATTATGTTATTGTTGAAAACTGTTTTGAATGCTTGTTCGACAACATGTCATGTTTGTTTGGTCAGTGTGTATGTTTACCTGAACTTGGGAATTTGAGAATGTGTACAAGAGTTCTATTATCAATATTATATGTAAGGAAATCTTACGGAAGTGAACAACTAGAAACTTGTTATTTGGATATGTTTGTTTTATCAGGAGGAGACATCACAATTTGGACATATTATTTATTAAATCAGCATGTATGGTCCAAATCTGCTTCACAATTGTCAATTTCAGTGGCAATTCGGATTCTGTAGTTGGCATTGTTGCTGCATTTAGAAATCAGATATTTATGAATTCGATTCTCAGAATTGATTTGAACAAGAAATGAACAAATGCTAAACCATTCGCCCTGATGTTGTTTCTAGGTTTTTCAGCACCATACCATGCTTGCAAGTTTTACCAAAGTGATAAAGTCTGAGACCTGCATCACTTCGGACTTCCCTCCCACATTAAGTTGCAAAGCCATGATATAATTAGAATATTGTTCAAAGCTGTTTTAAAGCCAACTCACTCACCCACTCTGCAGTTTTATGGCTTGTATCGACTTCGATGACCATCTTACACAAGGATAACTGAAGTTAGCCTTCATTACGATTTGATTACACACTTACTAAACATTTAGCATCATTTTTGTCTGTTAACTGACTATGAGACTTTTTCTTTATATTTATTTTCAATGACAAAATGTTGGTGAGCCAGCAATATCTCATATCAACATATCTTGGCATATATACTACTCAAACAAGCTAAAGAACACCTACAATTGAAAGGCTATGTGTTGCAATACCCACTAGCCATGACAGATTAAGTACATGTATAGTCATTTGAAAATAAAATAGGTGTTCTTTCAGCTCTTTTCTGTAGTATATCCAGTATAATATAGTCTTTGATAGGCACTTACAGGTAGGAAAAACATGAAGACAGGAAACGTTTGTGGGAAATAACTTCTTTATTGTTTGTAAAGTCATTTCAGGACACATCTTGCCCTTGAAACATTCAAACAAGAATGAAGTTGTTAGCCGTAGAAGTTTCATGTCTTTGTTGAGTATGTATGAGATAAGTCAGGTTTGAAACTTACTGTAAGATTGTGCACAAATTAAATGGTTGGAAACAACTAAAAGAATGACCCAAGACTAATAAACATTGACACCCATAGTATTATGTCTCCATTCTATAATGATAAAAATCCTGGACCCATTTGCAGTCATGGTTTCATTTGGGATGTCCTCATGCCATATTTCCTTTCAGTTGCTTCCCCCAGAATTGTACATGCACATGAGAAGTCTGCGTCCTTCGATTCATTTTATCAGAGCACAACAATGTGTTCTATTACACCCAGCTATAAAATACCATGTATTAAAACTGTAAATGATACTAGGAGAAATTTTGACTCCCGACTTTTGCCATGGACTGCACAATGGTAATTTTTTGCATCATGTCATTTGAATGGATCCAGGGCATTAATCAGAATGGCAATATAATGCACTTGATAAACGAGGATGGTATATATCTTGAACTCAGGAGACCTATCATCCATGGAGTTTGACTTCAGGGCATACATAGCCTCCAATTTTTGGGGGGCACGGGTGGCCCAGTCGTCTAAGGTGCTGCGATTCGCTATGCAGAATTTCGTCCCTTGGGCACGCCAGAAACCTATGGTTGTGGGTTCGAATCCCGGTTCACCCCAATTATATTTCTAGGTTTGTCAGCACCATACCCGTGCTCGTGGGTTTCACCGAAGTGGTAAACGTCTGAGACCTGTATCACTTCGGGCTTTCCTCCCACATTAAGCTGACACGCCGTGATATAAATGGAACTGTTAAAAGCGGCGTTAAACCCAACTCACTCACACTCACTCTTATTGTTCTTACCTCCTACTTTTGCACAAGCCATCAGAATTATTTCAAGTAACAAATATTCAAACGCCATTGTAGAGGAACATATATATTAAATATTTATTTGTTGATATGGTGCTGACAAAAAGTGTTCCAAATTCTTGTTGACAATGAATGAAGACAATAAGTTATTTTTCCTCTGTCAAACAATACAACGTGATTAACAGGGAAAGGTATTTTTCAAAATCGTAATTGCTTGTCTCCTCCACCTTTGCAGGCTTAGATGTTCTAAACAGATTTATATAAGTACACCTGTCCATTAGTCTGAGACAAGTGACATTCAGGAGGTACAAGTGGCACTTGTACCATTAGGTTGATGTAGGTTTTGTTTTGTAGGATGTCATTATTTTTTTAGAACAAGTTGAAATAAAACAAAATATTTTGTGACCCTGTTAATACAGGGATACAGCAATTAGGTTATGATTCTCTTCACTTTTCTCACTGATGGACTGTACAAAACCCGGTGAAAGGTAGCACCTGTATATTCATTTACAGTTGTAATCAATGAAGAAAATCGTCAGGACACATTTCTATTTCTTTTTTGTTTTCAGAAAGATACTTGAAAACATACATAGGAATAAAATATTTTGTTCAGGCATTTTAAGAAAATGTTATTTCCCTCTTCTTTTGAAAACCAAATCTTCAGATCAGTGAATAAAATGTATCTAGCAAATTAGCAATGAAGTGTTATTGCTATCCACTCCACTGCTTGTATCACATACAACTTACAGAATGCCATTCAGTTATGTAAGCATCATAAAAGTAAGCATAAGAAATACGTTATCTCCACATCTTGAGCATTTGTTGCATTGGTCCTTATTTTCAAGGTTGACAAAGCATGTTGAATACTTACTTTTATGTTGTCAGGATATGAACAGAGGTGTACAAAGAGTGTGTTTTATTATGACTAAGGCAGTTAACAACTTTAGCCATTGTCTGGATTACAACACATGCCATTCTCATTGTATCAAGTTCATCCCATGTCATGGAGGCAATACAGGCTATATCATCCCATTGACGTGCCATCTTTCACTGTATATCATTCTTTATATTTGGAATCCCCCAGTCCTTGTATTCACCCATACTGCATAGTCATTTCATTGTTCAAAAGATTTATGAATATACAAATCCAGTTGTTAGAAATACTGATGAAATATTCTCTATTTCACTTGAATAAATCTTGAAATTTGTCCCACCTAGTTGTGATTCTTTTTCTATCTTTACATATTTGTTTGTCCATCCTGTTTTGTGTACTTGAGAAGAAAATTAGTGATTGATATTTATGAATCTTGAAATGGGCAGGATGTGAGGACAAACCAGTGTGTGGTGGTGTGAGCATGGGCCCATGACAGGATGTGTTGGGACAAACCAGTGTATGATGGTGGGAGCATGGATCCATGACAGGATGTGAGGGTACAAACCAGTGTATGATGGTGTGAGCATGGATCCATGACAGGATGTGAGGGTACAAACAAGTGTATGATGGTGGGAGCATGGATCCATGACAGGATGTGAGGGTACAAACCAGTGTATGATGGTGGGAGCATGGATCCAGGACAGGATATGTATGGACAAACCAGTGTGTGATGGTGTGAGCATGGATCCATGACAGGATGTGAGGGTACAAACCAGTGTATGATGGTGTGAGCATGGATTCATGACAAGATGTGAGAGGACAAACCAGTGTATGATGGTGTGAGCATAGATCCATGACAGGATGTGAGGACAAACCAGTGTATGATGGTGGGAGCATGGATCCATGACATGATGTGAGGGGACAAACCAGTGTATGATGGTGTGAGCATGGATCCATGACAGGATGTGAGGGGACAAACCAGTGTATGATGGTGTGAGCATGGATCCATGACAGGATGTGAGGACAAACCAGTGTATGATGGTGTGAGCATGGATCCATGACAGGATGTGAGGGGACAAACCAGTGTATGATGGTGTGAGCATGGATCCATGACAGGATGTGTTGGGACAAACCAATGTATGATGGTGTGAGCATGGGTCCATGACAGGATGTGAGGGTACAAACCAGTGTATGATGGTGTGAGCATGGGTCCATGACAGGATGTGAGGGGACAAACCAGTGTATGATGGTGTGAGCATGGGTCCATGACAGGATGTCAGGGGACAAACCAATGTATGATGGTGTGAGCATGGATCCATGACAGGATGTGTTGGGACAAACCAATGTATGATGGTGTGAGCATGGGTCCATGACAGGATGTGAGGGTACAAACAAGTGTATGATGGTGTGAGCATGGATCCATGACAGGATGTGAGGGTACAAACCAGTGTATGATGGTGGGAGCATGGATCCAGGACAGGATATGTATGGACAAACCAGTGTATGATGGTGTGAGCATGGATCTATGACAGGATGTGTTGGGACAAACCAGTGTATGATGGTGTGAGCATGGGTCCATGACAGGATGTGTTGGGACAAACCAATGTATGATGGTGTGAGCATGGATCCATGACAGGATGTGAGGGGACAAACCAGTGTATGATGGTGTGAGCATGGGTCCATGACAGGATGTGAGGGTACAAACCAGTGTATGATGGTGTGAGCATGGATCCATGACAGGATGTGTTGGGACAAACCAGTGTATGATGGTGTGAGCATGGGTCCATGACAGGATGTGTTGGGACAAACCAGTGTATGATGGTGTGAGCATGGATCCATGACAGGATGTGTTGGGACAAACCAGTGTATGATGGTGTGAGCATGGATCCATGACAGGATGTGTTGGGACAAACCAGTGTATGATGGTGTGAGCATGGATCCATGACAGGATGTGTTGGGACAAACCAGTGTATGATGGTGTGAGCATGGGTCCATGACAGGATGTGTTGGGACAAACCAGTGTATGATGGTGTGAGCATGGGTCCATGACAGGATGTGAGGGTACAAACAAGTGTATGATGGTGGGAGCATGGATCCATGACAGGATGTGAGGGGACAAACCAGTGTATGATGGTGTGAGCATGGATCCATGACAGGATGTGAGGGGACAAACCAGTGTATGATGGTGTGAGCATGGGCCCATGACAGGATGTGTTGGGACAAACCAGTGTATGATGGTGTGAGCATGGATCCATGACAGGATGTGTTGGGACAAACCAGTGTATGATGGTGTGAGCATGGGTCCATGACAGGATGTGAGGGGACAAACCAGTGTATGATGGTGTGAGCATGGGTCCATGACAGGATGTGTTGGGACAAACCAGTGTATGATGGTGTGAGCATGGGCCCATGACAGGATGTGTTGGGACAAACCAATGTATGATGGTGTGAGCATGGGCCCATGACAGGATGTGAGGGGACAAACCAGTGTATGATGGTGTGAGCATGGATCCATGACAGGATGTGAGGGGACAAACCAGTGTATGATGGTGTGAGCATGGGCCCATGACAGGATGTGTTGGGACAAACCAATGTATGATGGTGTGAGCATGGATCCATGACAGGATGTGTTGGGACAAACCAGTGTATGATGGTGTGAGCATGGGTCCATGACAGGATGTGAGGGTACAAACAAGTGTATGATGGTGTGAGCATGGATCCATGACAGGATGTGAGGGTACAAACCAGTGTATGATGGTGGGAGCATGGATCCAGGACAGGATATGTATGGACAAACCAGTGTATGATGGTGTGAGCATGGATCTATGACAGGATGTGTTGGGACAAACCAGTGTATGATGGTGTGAGCATGGGTCCATGACAGGATGTGTTGGGACAAACCAATGTATGATGGTGTGAGCATGGATCCATGACAGGATGTGAGGGGACAAACCAGTGTATGATGGTGTGAGCATGGGTCCATGACAGGATGTGAGGGTACAAACCAGTGTATGATGGTGTGAGCATGGATCCATGACAGGATGTGTTGGGACAAACCAGTGTATGATGGTGTGAGCATGGGTCCATGACAGGATGTGTTGGGACAAACCAGTGTATGATGGTGTGAGCATGGATCCATGACAGGATGTGTTGGGACAAACCAGTGTATGATGGTGTGAGCATGGATCCATGACAGGATGTGTTGGGACAAACCAGTGTATGATGGTGTGAGCATGGATCCATGACAGGATGTGTTGGGACAAACCAGTGTATGATGGTGTGAGCATGGGTCCATGACAGGATGTGAGGGTACAAACAAGTGTATGATGGTGGGAGCATGGATCCATGACAGGATGTGAGGGGACAAACCAGTGTATGATGGTGTGAGCATGGATCCATGACAGGATGTGAGGGGACAAACCAGTGTATGATGGTGTGAGCATGGGCCCATGACAGGATGTGTTGGGACAAACCAGTGTATGATGGTGTGAGCATGGATCCATGACAGGATGTGTTGGGACAAACCAGTGTATGATGGTGTGAGCATGGGTCCATGACAGGATGTGAGGGGACAAACCAGTGTATGATGGTGTGAGCATGGGTCCATGACAGGATGTGTTGGGACAAACCAGTGTATGATGGTGTGAGCATGGGCCCATGACAGGATGTGTTGGGACAAACCAATGTATGATGGTGTGAGCATGGGCCCATGACAGGATGTGAGGGGACAAACCAGTGTATGATGGTGTGAGCATGGATCCATGACAGGATGTGAGGGGACAAACCAGTGTATGATGGTGTGAGCATGGGCCCATGACAGGATGTGTTGGGACAAACCAGTGTATGATGGTGTGAGCATGGATCCATGACAGGATGTGAGGGGACAAACCAGTGTATGATGGTGTGAGCATGGGTCCATGACAGGATGTGAGGGGACAAACCAGTGTATGATGGTGTGAGCATGGGTCCATGACAGGATGTGTTGGGACAAACAAGTGTATGATGGTGGGAGCATGGATCCATGACAGGATGTGTTGGGACAAACCAGTGTATGATGGTGTGAGCATGGGTCCATGACAGGATGTGTTGGGACAAACCAGTGTATGATGGTGTGAGCATGGGCCCATGACAGGATGTGAGGGTACAAACCAGTGTATGATGGTGTGAGCATGGATCCATGACAGGATGTGAGGGGACAAACCAGTGTATGATGGTGTGAGCATGGGTCCATGACAGGATGTGTTGGGACAAACCAATGTATGATGGTGTGAGCATGGGTCCATGACAGGATGTGAGGGGACAAACCAGTGTATGATGGTGTGAGCATGGGTCCATGACAGGATGTGTTGGGACAAACCAATGTATGATGGTGTGAGCATGGGTCCATGACAGGATGTGAGGACAAACCAGTGTATGATGGTGTGAGCATGGATCCATGACAGGATGTGTTGGGACAAACCAGTGTATGATGGTGTGAGCATGGATCTATGACAGGATGTGAGGGGACAAACCAGTGTATGATGGTGTGAGCATGGATCCATGACAGGATGTGAGGGGACAAACCAGTGTATGATGGTGTGAGCATGGGTCCATGACAGGATGTGTTGGGACAAACCAATGTATGATGGTGTGAGCATGGGTCCATGACAGGATGTGAGGGGACAAACCAGTGTATGATGGTGTGAGCATGGATCCATGACAGGATGTGAGGACAAACCAGTGTATGATGGTGTGAGCATGGATCCATGACAGGATGTGAGGGGACAAACCAGTGTATGATGGTGTGAGCATGGATCCATGACAGGATGTGTTGGGACAAACCAGTGTATGATGGTGTGAGCATGGGTCCATGACAGGATGTGAGGGTACAAACCAGTGTATGATGGTGTGAGCATGGGTCCATGACAGGATGTGTTGGGACAAACCAGTGTATGATGGTGTGAGCATGGGTCCATGACAGGATGTGAGGGTACAAACAAGTGTATGATGGTGTGAGCATGGATCCATGACAGGATGTGAGGGTACAAACCAGTGTATGATGGTGGGAGCATGGATCCAGGACAGGATATGTATGGACAAACCAGTGTATGATGGTGTGAGCATGGATCTATGACAGGATGTGTTGGGACAAACCAGTGTATGATGGTGTGAGCATGGGTCCATGACAGGATGTGTTGGGACAAACCAATGTATGATGGTGTGAGCATGGATCCATGACAGGATGTGAGGGGACAAACCAGTGTATGATGGTGTGAGCATGGGTCCATGACAGGATGTGAGGGTACAAACCAGTGTATGATGGTGTGAGCATGAATCCATGACAGGATGTGTTGGGACAAACCAGTGTATGATGGTGTGAGCATGGGTCCATGACAGGATGTGTTGGGACAAACCAGTGTATGATGGTGTGAGCATGGATCCATGACAGGATGTGTTGGGACAAACCAGTGTATGATGGTGTGAGCATGGATCCATGACAGGATGTGTTGGGACAAACCAGTGTATGATGGTGTGAGCATGGATCCATGACAGGATGTGTTGGGACAAACCAGTGTATGATGGTGTGAGCATGGGTCCATGACAGGATGTGTTGGGACAAACCAGTGTATGATGGTGTGAGCATGGGTCCATGACAGGATGTGAGGGTACAAACAAGTGTATGATGGTGGGAGCATGGATCCATGACAGGATGTGAGGGGACAAACCAGTGTATGATGGTGTGAGCATGGATCCATGACAGGATGTGAGGGGACAAACCAGTGTATGATGGTGTGAGCATGGGCCCATGACAGGATGTGTTGGGACAAACCAGTGTATGATGGTGTGAGCATGGATCCATGACAGGATGTGTTGGGACAAACCAGTGTATGATGGTGTGAGCATGGGTCCATGACAGGATGTGAGGGGACAAACCAGTGTATGATGGTGTGAGCATGGGTCCATGACAGGATGTGTTGGGACAAACCAGTGTATGATGGTGTGAGCATGGGCCCATGACAGGATGTGTTGGGACAAACCAATGTATGATGGTGTGAGCATGGGCCCATGACAGGATGTGAGGGGACAAACCAGTGTATGATGGTGTGAGCATGGATCCATGACAGGATGTGAGGGGACAAACCAGTGTATGATGGTGTGAGCATGGGCCCATGACAGGATGTGTTGGGACAAACCAATGTATGATGGTGTGAGCATGGATCCATGACAGGATGTGTTGGGACAAACCAGTGTATGATGGTGTGAGCATGGGTCCATGACAGGATGTGAGGGTACAAACAAGTGTATGATGGTGTGAGCATGGATCCATGACAGGATGTGAGGGTACAAACCAGTGTATGATGGTGGGAGCATGGATCCAGGACAGGATATGTATGGACAAACCAGTGTATGATGGTGTGAGCATGGATCTATGACAGGATGTGTTGGGACAAACCAGTGTATGATGGTGTGAGCATGGGTCCATGACAGGATGTGTTGGGACAAACCAATGTATGATGGTGTGAGCATGGATCCATGACAGGATGTGAGGGGACAAACCAGTGTATGATGGTGTGAGCATGGGTCCATGACAGGATGTGAGGGTACAAACCAGTGTATGATGGTGTGAGCATGGATCCATGACAGGATGTGTTGGGACAAACCAGTGTATGATGGTGTGAGCATGGGTCCATGACAGGATGTGTTGGGACAAACCAGTGTATGATGGTGTGAGCATGGATCCATGACAGGATGTGTTGGGACAAACCAGTGTATGATGGTGTGAGCATGGATCCATGACAGGATGTGTTGGGACAAACCAGTGTATGATGGTGTGAGCATGGATCCATGACAGGATGTGTTGGGACAAACCAGTGTATGATGGTGTGAGCATGGGTCCATGACAGGATGTGTTGGGACAAACCAGTGTATGATGGTGTGAGCATGGGTCCATGACAGGATGTGAGGGTACAAACAAGTGTATGATGGTGGGAGCATGGATCCATGACAGGATGTGAGGGGACAAACCAGTGTATGATGGTGTGAGCATGGATCCATGACAGGATGTGAGGGGACAAACCAGTGTATGATGGTGTGAGCATGGGCCCATGACAGGATGTGTTGGGACAAACCAGTGTATGATGGTGTGAGCATGGATCCATGACAGGATGTGTTGGGACAAACCAGTGTATGATGGTGTGAGCATGGGTCCATGACAGGATGTGAGGGGACAAACCAGTGTATGATGGTGTGAGCATGGATCCATGACAGGATGTGTTGGGACAAACCAGTGTATGATGGTGTGAGCATGGGTCCATGACAGGATGTGAGGGGACAAACCAGTGTATGATGGTGTGAGCATGGGTCCATGACAGGATGTGTTGGGACAAACCAGTGTATGATGGTGTGAGCATGGGCCCATGACAGGATGTGTTGGGACAAACCAATGTATGATGGTGTGAGCATGGGCCCATGACAGGATGTGAGGGGACAAACCAGTGTATGATGGTGTGAGCATGGATCCATGACAGGATGTGAGGGGACAAACCAGTGTATGATGGTGTGAGCATGGGCCCATGACAGGATGTGTTGGGACAAACCAGTGTATGATGGTGTGAGCATGGATCCATGACAGGATGTGAGGGGACAAACCAGTGTATGATGGTGTGAGCATGGGTCCATGACAGGATGTGAGGGGACAAACCAGTGTATGATGGTGTGAGCATGGGTCCATGACAGGATGTGTTGGGACAAACAAGTGTATGATGGTGGGAGCATGGATCCATGACAGGATGTGTTGGGACAAACCAGTGTATGATGGTGTGAGCATGGGTCCATGACAGGATGTGTTGGGACAAACCAGTGTATGATGGTGTGAGCATGGGCCCATGACAGGATGTGAGGGTACAAACCAGTGTATGATGGTGTGAGCATGGGTCCATGACAGGATGTGAGGGGACAAACCAGTGTATGATGGTGTGAGCATGGGTCCATGACAGGATGTGTTGGGACAAACCAATGTATGATGGTGTGAGCATGGGTCCGTGACAGGATGTGAGGACAAACCAGTGTATGATGGTGTGAGCATGGATCCATGACAGGATGTGTTGGGACAAACCAGTGTATGATGGTGTGAGCATGGATCTATGACAGGATGTGTTGGGACAAACCAGTGTATGATGGTGTGAGCATGGGCCCATGACAGGATGTGAGAGGACAAACCAGTGTATGATGGTGTGACATGGATCCATGACAGGATGTGAGAGGACAAACCAGTGTATGATGGTGTGAGCATGGGTCCATGACAGGATGTGTTGGGACAAACCAGTGTATGATGGTGGGAGCATGGATCCATGACAGGATGTGAGGGTACAAACCAGTGTATGATGGTGTGACATGGATCCATGACAGGATGTGAGAGGACAAACCAGTGTGCAATGGTGTGAGCATGGATCCATGACAGGATGTGAGGGGACAAACCAGTGTATGATGGTGGGAGCATGGGTCCATGACAGGATGTGAGAGGACAAACCAGTGTATGATGGTGTGACGTGGATCCATGACAGGATATGTATGGACAAACCAGTGTATGATGGTGGGAGCATGGATCCAGGACAGGATGAGAGGGTACAATCCAGTGTATGATGGTGTGAGCATGGATCCATGACAGGATGTGAGGAAAAAAACAGTGTGTGATGGTGTGACATGGATCCATGACAGGATGTTAGGGGACAAACTAACAATTCATTACGAAAAATCTACCTCTGTTACATATCTGCCATAAATCCTTTAATTTGGCTTCAATCACACTAACTACAATTTTCAGATTTTCAACAGACATCCTCTTCACTGTCAATCACACAATTAGTTGCTTCCAAGTAGTCTCGTAACTACTCATGCCATGACGTCATAATGGCGGCCATATCACTTGTTTCCTGTGTGTGCTAGAGTTAACACTTACTACAATAGCACTTGGTAGTAAGTCACCTAAGATGATTCTAATATGTTTTCTACAATAACAGACAAACACGCACGTAAATATAGCTGGTGTTTTAGTGATTTTGTGAAGTCATCATGCCGTCTTGCTCTACCCCTGTGTGCAAGAAGTGTGGCCGATTCATGGTCACGGGGGATCCTAATGAAAACCACGATCAATGCAGCAATGCAGTTACACATCAGAGAAGATCTCCAAGATGACAGGCCATGACTAAAGCCAAGAGTCTGCCAACAAAAATGTGGAAAACATCATAACTGCTAAGTCAGTTTCCATGCCAGCGCCTCTCTCCAGCCAATCAAACCATCTCCTGCACTCACCATGCATCTAATCCACCAACTGTCCAATGAACAGCAGGAGATGGTGAAGGGCATGCTCGAGACGAAGCTCTCAGCAATGGACATGGAGATGCATAAGATCAAGGAGATCAAGGTTCTGGCAAAGACTATCAGATCTTCATCTACCGCAGGCCCATCTACACAAGACCAACAAGCTGAGTACGGTGGTCACATGGACCCCATGGGCCTGCCTTCCATGGCAACCCAGCTGACGGATAAGCCGTCCAGCCAGCCAGCCAGCAGTAAAGATACCTACGGCCGTGGCACGGACTCCATCGGCCAGCCAGCCAAGAGGACAGCCATCGCAAAGAAATTTAAGTCTACAGTTCAGTGAAGAAAGTTATGTATTCTGGGATGCAAAGGGTGAGATGGTTGTTGAATACTTAGAAAGTCAAAAGGCAATTACCGGTGCCTACTATAATGATTTGCCTCATCGCCTGAGAGATTCTATCAAAGAACAGCAGCGATGAATGCTGACTGATGGAGTTCTATTGTTTCATGACAATGCCTCTTGTCACACCTCTCGACTTGCAAATGCTGCTGTGCAACAACGTGGGTTCGAAGAGCTTCCTCACCCTCCATACTCGTCAGACCTGGCACCAAGTGATTTCTACCTGTTTCCTTAAACTGAAAGAACACCTTTGTGGAAAGAGCTATGACGACAACGATGACCTGAAAGCTGCTGTGAATGGGTTTTTCAGGCTGGCTTCAGAAAACTTCTTCCCGACTGGAATTGAAAAGCATGTTGAAAAATAAAATATAAAAACTTTCAGAATTATTTTTTGTGTTGTTTGTTAGGCTTAGAACTTTTTGATGAGCCCTCGTAAGTTGTCAACTGATCTTGAATCGTATATGGTCTGATGTACCCTGTCGTTGAGTGAGTGAGTTAAAATTCAAAGTCACATCTACAGTATTTCAGCCATATCGTGACTCTCAAAGGTCATCACACCATATACCACAATGAATTTATCTCACCGACATTCATTAATACAGACCAGGTAAAAATGTCCGAAGTTTCACTGGATAAAATGTTTTGATTCAGCCATTTTGACGGCGAGCAGATGATGCAAATGAACCGAGTAACTTCCCTTTACAGCTTAATGATACTTAGCTGAGATAAGCAAGGTACCTGAGGTGTTACGATTGATTTCTCAGCAGGGTACATAAGCAGGCTACATAGAAAATAATTGCCTGCACCTCAACCAATCAGAAGCTAGTATTTGAATGTAAGGTGAGATAAGGATCATTGTCGGGATGTGATGAACATTTACAAGACAGAAGAAAGAATAAAAGGTCTTTACAGTTGATCGAGTATGAATAACATTACTTAATCAGCTAGTGAGTGACAGTTGTTCATGATGCCGCAGTCATTGTAGCTCAAGTAGGACAACACAAACTAGTGGCTGATAGCATAGACAATATGATATGCCACTGGCTGGAATCGACTGTAAACACACTCTGCAGATAGTTGGATTTAATAAATCTGTATATCCCTGTACATGAACATTTGATCAAGCACTTACACATACAACATTGGAAATTTGGCACTTGACCATATTCCTGCCAAGAAACTAATTGTCTGGTTGGAAGTTTCTGGATCAACTGGATCTAACAAGGTGTAACTGTTCATTGAAGAAGAAGAAGAGCACATTCGGGGGAAAGCACAAGAGTCCTGCTCTCAATCAACTACCAGCATCAACTCTTATGAGGACAGTTTTCTGTGTGAGGTAAGTGTATCATCTGTGACCAATCTCGGTAGCCAGACATAGCACCATCTGGGCCGAGACTTACACGTGATGTGCTGATGTGTCCAGACGTCACTTATGTCCTGTCTCAGTTATCAGACTCTCCATCAGCATCTGGGCCGAGTCTTCCACCTAGGGCTGATGTGTCCAGACATCACTTATGTCCAGTCTCAGTTATCAGACTCTCCATCAGCATCTGGACCGAGTCTTCCACCTAGGGTTGATGTGTCCAGACGTCACTTATGTCCTGTCTCAGTTATCAGACTCTCCATCAACATCTGGGCCGAGTCTTCCACCTAGGGCTGATGTGTCCAGACATCACTTATGTCTAGTCTCAGTTATCAGACTCTCCATCAGCATCTGGGCCGAGTCTTCCACATAGGGCTGATGTGTCCAGACGTCACTTATGTCCAGTCTCAGTTATCAGACTCTCCATCAGCATCTGGGCCGAGTCTTCCACATAGGGTTGATGTGTCCAGACGTCACTTATGTCCAGTCTCAGTTATCAGACTCTCCATCAACATCTGGACCGAATCTTCCACATAGGGTTGATGTGTCCAGACGTCACTTATGTCCAGTCTCAGTTATCAGACTCTCCATCAGCATCTGGGCCGAGTCTTCCACCTAGGGTTGATGTGTCCAGACGTCACTTATGTCCAGTCTCAGTTATCAGACTCTCCATCAACATCTGGGCCGAGTCTTCCACATAGGGTTGATGTGTCCAGACGTCACTTATGTCCAGTCTCAGTTATCAGACTCTCCATCAGCATCTGGGCCGAGTCTTCCACCTAGGGTTGATGTGTCCAGACGTCACTTATGTCCTGTCTCAGTTATCAGACTCTCCATCAACATCTGGGCCGAGTCTTCTACATAGGGTTGATGTGTCCAGACGTCACTTATGTCCAGTCTCAGTTATCAGACTCTCCATCAACATCTGGACCGAATCTTCCACCTAGGGTTGATGTGTCCAGACGTCACTTATGTCCAGTCTCATTTATCAGACTCTCCATCAACATCTGGACCGAGTCTTCCACATAGGGTTGATGTGTCCAGACGTCACTTATGTCCAGTCTCAGTTATCAGACTCTCCATCAACATCTGGACCGAGTCTTCCACATAGGGTTGATGTGTCCAGACGTCACTTATGTCCAGTCTCAGTTATCAGACTCTCCATCAGCATCTGGGCCGAGTCTTCCACATAGGGTTGATGTGTCCAGACGTCACTTATGTCCAGTCTCAGTTATCAGACTCTCCATCAACATCTGGACCGAATCTTCCACATAGGGTTGATGTGTCCAGACGTCACTTATGTCCAGTCTCAGTTATCAGACTCTCCATCAGCATCTGGGCCGAGTCTTCCACCTAGGGTTGATGTGTCCAGACGTCACTTATGTCCAGTCTCAGTTATCAGACTCTCCATCAACATCTGGGCCGAGTCTTCCACATAGGGTTGATGTGTCCAGACGTCACTTATGTCCAGTCTCAGTTATCAGACTCTCCATCAGCATCTGGGCCGAGTCTTCCACCTAGGGTTGATGTGTCCAGACGTCACTTATGTCCTGTCTCAGTTATCAGACTCTCCATCAACATCTGGGCCGAGTCTTCTACATAGGGTTGATGTGTCCAGACGTCACTTATGTCCAGTCTCAGTTATCAGACTCTCCATCAACATCTGGACCGAATCTTCCACCTAGGGTTGATGTGTCCAGACGTCACTTATGTCCAGTCTCATTTATCAGACTCTCCATCAACATCTGGACCGAGTCTTCCACATAGGGTTGATGTGTCCAGACGTCACTTATGTCCAGTCTCAGTTATCAGACTCTCCATCAACATCTGGACCGAGTCTTCCACATAGGGTTGATGTGTCCAGACATCACTTATGTCCAGTCTCAGTTATCAGACTCCCCATCAACATCTGGGCCGAGTCTTCCACATAGGGTTGATGTGTCCAGACGTCACTTATGTCCAGTCTCAGTTATCAGACTCTCCATCAGCATCTGGGCCGAGTCTTCCACCTAGGGCTGACGTCACTTAAGTCCAGTCTCAGTTATCAGACTCTCCATCAGCATCTGGATCGAGTCTTCCACCTAGGGCTGACATCACTTATGTCCAGTCTCAGTTATCAGACTCTCCATCAGCATCTGGGCCGAGTCTTCCCCTAGGGTTGATGTGTCCAGACGTCACTTATGTCCAGTCTCAGTTATCAGACTCTCCATCAGCATCTGGGCCGAGTCTTCCACCTAGGGCTGACGTCACTTATGTCCAGTCTCAGTTATCAGACTCTCCATCAGCATCTGGGCCGAGTCTTCCACCTAGGGCTGACGTCACTTATGTCCAGTCTCAGTTATCAGACTCTCCATCAACATCTGGGCCGAGTCTTCCACATAGGGTTGATGTATCCATGCAGCGGAGTAGAACATCATTATTTGTCGGCTCTCTGCATGAGCAACATTTTCAGCAATGGACTTCTTAAGTTTCAGCTCTGAAAGGTACATCTCAATCAGCTGGTCCATTGTATTTACTGTAAAGAAACCAAATAAACCTTTCTGAATACCAAAGGACAGTGCAGATCAATGATTTCAACATTTTTTACAGTCAATACCACAAACGTTTGAGTCTACAAACCCAAACATGGCACTGAGCATTATTTTCACTGAGTTCAGTGTTACCATATGGTCTGTCACCATATGAGCTTACAGGACCGAACAGAAATTTACTGCACTTGGGCTTTGGACAATGTGACTAAAGTTGAAAGACAGTTTTTCCTCTGTCATCACAGTTTTATCACAGCAGTCTGAAAACTGTTCTGGAGCCTGTTCTACCAAGCAGTATTAGGGTTAAGATGAACATACCTCCAGACATTAACTAACCAATCACACTGCTCAGATCACTTTGTGGAATGGTGCCCGGGGCTTCTTGCCCTTCATCTTACAGAGATATATTTTTTAATGGGATTCTTCAGCAAAGGGATTTTTTTTACCTATCATATAATCCAGTGAGAGCAGTGCTGTGCTAAATGGTGCTGTGCTAAATACTATTTACATAGCTCAATCCAGACAATTCTTTTTTATACCTTTTTTCACTTTTTCTCTCTCTTCTCATGGAGGTTTACTTTACACTAACACTAAGTTAAAGGACACCCCATTCTTTCATATTACCATACAATGAACTACATCCATAACGAACACGCTTATAACAAACTGGCGGATATAACAACTGACTTTCTTTGTCCCGGCCATTTGCTGTGTATATGCTCTATATATGTCTATAACAAATAACGGTTATAATGAACTAAAATTAGTGGTCCCTTTGAGTTTGTTATAACTGGAGCTTATTGTAGTTAATCTGTGGAATAACTATAGTAATATGAAAGAATCAGGTGTTCTTGAACTTATAATAGAAGCATAAATCACTTATGATATCATTAGTACACAGCCAGTGTTGGAGGGACATAAATCTTTAACAAATACAAGATGGATGGGGACTCAACCTTGGTGAAAGGTTCTGTGATATACAAAAAGGAACAGAAAACAGTAAAAGGTGTGGATGTTCTGTCAAGAATGTTTAAAATGCGTCCACAAAACCATCAGTAGTTGTTGTATTGTTCTAAAAGCTACCATTCACTGAAGCCAGTCCTGTAAATTGGTCTGTAAGAAAATGAATACAGGAAGTCAGTTCACCTACCAAAATCCTGAATGTTCCAAGTGTGAAACAAAATGTCCTCTTCCCCACCCTTGTGTCGAGACAGAGCCTGCACACCGCACAGGGCAGCCCTCAGCTGTTGCAGCTTCCCCACAATCTTCTCCTGAACAATATCAAGTAGTGCACAACTAGAGGTTACATTTGGACCGACTCGTACTACATAGAGGACTTCAGGTCACACACAGTCTGCTTGATCACTCAGAATTATTATATCTTTTGTGAAATAAAAAAAATATCTTCTTTGAGAAAACAGAATTAATTTCATGCTGTAATACAACAGCATATCACATCACAAGTAGCAAACTGAGGCTTTTGGTAGGGGGAGTGAGTGAATTTTGTTGAAAGTCGCAGTGAGCAAGACTCCAGCTGTATCATGGCAGGAAATAATCAATCTGAACCAGACGAACCAGTGGATGATATGGACAATATCCCTCACTGTCAGGGCACGATGGAATACAATCAACCAAGTAGGTAGGTTAACATAGCATTCAATCCATGATGTAAAACTAGGCATTAAAGCTTGGGAAATTTTGAATTCCAATTTGTGAAATGTACTGACATTTGCTGCTGTCTAGATAGCTCCCTGATCAGTGTATCTGAACCAAGGTTGAAGCCTCACCATGTTGTTATATACGGAAGTGAGTTTGTCACACAGAGGCTCGAGGCTGGCCGGCAGCAGGTTCCCATCTGTCTCCTCTCCAGCTACATTGAACCTGCGAGGGTGAAGCAGTAATGATGGTTAGATACAAGACTGAACCATTTCAATGGTGTGGTTGGCAGCATGAGGAAAGGTTCATGCTGCTAAGGTATGCAAACACAGAACAACCAGGTGACACATTATTATATTATAGTATACAAGCATGAGAGACTTGTCTGCCCTGGACTGGATGAGTGAGTGAGTTGGGTTTAACGCCACTGTGAACAGTATTACAGTTATGTCATGGCACCTTGATGTGGGAGGAAAGGTGAAGTAATGCAGGTCTCAGACATTTACCACTTTGGTGAAACCCACGAGCATGTGTATGGTGCTGACACACCTAGAAACATAATCAGGTGGAACCAGGATTTGAACCCACAGTCATAGGTTTCAGGAGTGCCCAAGGGACACAACTCTGCACAGCCCACTGTCTTCCCTGGAATCCCAGTGGGAAGTTGCACATGTACTTTTGTTTTTTGAAGTGGTCACCCACTCCAGCACTATCCATAATCTACAGTAAACTTGACCACCCCTTCCTCATATTAGCTTGTGACCTATATTCCCTTGAATTTTCATGAAGTTAGCTACTATATATATCCAATGAGACAGAGAATATTATTTTTCCACAACACATCCTCAAACAAACATACACTGTATCATTCATAGGAACACCTTTCAGTAGTTATTACTTTGATGAACAAGAATTCCACCCATGGTTTTCAAAACTAAACATGTGTACTAATTTGAAAATAGTAATTCCAGAGTCCTCACACTTTTTCTATTTTGGTGTTAGCTATTTCACTGATGATGTTGCTTCCTTCAGTATTCAGTTTCTTCCATTTGAAAATTTGATTGTGAACGTCTGCAGCAGTGTCCTTGACCTTCCGCAGCATGCCTGTAAGATTGCCCTGGTGACGGCCATCATACTGGGGAACTATATAAACAAGTATACTTAGTTAAAAATTATTTGTGTGTATAGAAAATGCTTCACATGACATCTCCATAATTTCACATTCACATGACATGATACAAAGTCTTCCCTTCATAAATCTGAAAAGACAGAATGCAAAAGCACACTAGATCTATAATTAGATTATAGAATATCCATTTGTTTTCATATACATCTCCAAATATTTGTAGGCCTATTATTTTTATGACCCTACCCTTGAGACTGTCATGTTTTGGTGACCTTCCCCCGATCCCCTCTGACACCCCCCATCCAGCATAATAAATGAAGAGTCCCTCAGCAGACGACATATACAATGTCTAGTATCTAAACAGACAGTATGAACTTAAAACCCTCGTTATTGAGGGTTAATCGTGAAGACCCATTAATCGTCGAATACCTGGTGACTTTACAGGGGAAAATGTAATTTCTTGTCCATCTGAACGGTTTCTACTTTTGTCTGACGATTTAGTCACTTCAGCCATTGTATTTGAGCAAATATAATCGGAATATCCTTTTAGATTCGGGCACCTGCTTCGACATTTGCCATCAAGGGGAACACCGGAAACTGTAAAGTTGTCCCCCTTATCTATATCCAATATGGCTGCGCCCATGAAAACAAATGTGAAATACTTTGACTGCAGACAGCCCAAATGATCAAAAGAAACTGCAGACAAATTGACGTGACATTTTTAAGTTTCCACGCATTGGAACTTTCTCATGTAAATATTTCTTTCTTTTTTTGAGAGAGAGAATAAGCCGCGTTATTTACAATCTCAAAATTGGTCGGTGATTGCGAGAGTCGACAGGTATAGCACTTGGTAAAAGCCTGCAGTTACCTAGGCACAGCTATTGGCTCCGGATGTGGCCAATGATTCACCGAAAAACACCCCTCAAAGAGAATAATTTGAATGCATTTTTGTCTGTCATGTAACAATTGGGGACGGTCCAACTACATTTATTATATTTTTAATGTATTTTGTGTTCTAAGTCAGTAACTTTAACTCATTCATGTTTACTATTGATCATAACTTAAGCTTGTTGTAATAGATGGAAATTGGCTGGTACAATATATTAATATGTGTTAGAACTCTCATTAATTGTGTGTCATTGGACCTAATACCAAAATACCTATGAAGATCCCAGGTAGAATACGTACGTCTTCAGCAACCCATGTTTGCCGTAAATGGACTATGCTTGTTGTAAGAGGCGAATAACGGGACTGGGAAGTCAGACTCGCTGACTTGGTTGATGCATGTCATCATATCCAAATTGTGTGAATCGATGCTCATGATATCAACCCCAGGATTGCCTGGTCCAGACTCGAATATTTACAGACTGCCATCATATAGCTGGAATATTGCCTAGTGCGGCATTAAACAACAAACAAACAAACAAATCATACCATGGATACTGATGGTATTAATAATTGATCATGCTGAAATACTGTTCAAGGCTGCGTCAAACCCAAGTCACTCACTTGATTCTTTACAAGCTGCCGTGATATACAGACTGGTGCTGCAATATTGCTGACTGTGGCATTAAACTACATTCGCTTGATCAATAGCATGTTGTGAACAGTTGGGATATATCTCATGTTCCAGACAACAGACAATGAAGACAATTTCAATGTTAACGTCACTGAATATTAAATTCTTCACATTTATGTATTACATGAATTCATAAATGTGAGACAATAATTTCAGGTTTCAGTTAATATCATACTATTTTCATTTACAGATGTTGGTTGCCAAAATCTCAAACTGTCATGATGCTTGTGTCTGAAATTATTTCACCTGTTATCAAGCAGTGTCTTGCAAGGGTTGTTAATCAGTCTCGGTTTAAACGCCTGCTTACTTCGCCACACATACCCTGCCGCCGATGTCCTCAGCGAAAACTTCACTCTAACAGTAAAGAACAAGTTCCCCAAGCCTGGCAGGAATCATTTCATCTAGAACCTCCACAACTAGATCTTCAATATCTCTGCAATCCACAAAATACTGAGCAGATTCATCAAAATATTGTCAACAGAAAAGGAGTTGGTGATATTCATAAGGTGGTATGTGGTAATCTTGGCATTACTTTAGTCAATCATGGAAGCTCCAAGTGGAAATCAGAATAATGTCCAAAGCACCCATTGCTATTCATAAAAGGCAACTAATTTGTATCAGGTGAACAGCCTCTGACCTCAGGCACCTGGGATATAGCTGGAATATCCAAATGAGTTCAAATGAGATCTTTCACTCTTAAGATACCTCTCTGTGAGAAGTGCTGATGACACATCCATAGGAGGCACATCGGGTGAATTTCCTAATCAGCCAATCAATGTTGAGGCATTTATATTCTCCGTGCGAGCTAGTGAGGCATTCAATCCATCATATTTGATTTCTGTATCTAAAAAACGAACTTAAAACGACTTCCAACTGTAGCTGATTAATGCCGTGCCATTATAATGTTGTGGATACTTTATTTACCCTGTTGTTTCTGAGCACCATGTCATCTTCATCCAAATGTGAGTTCCAGCAAAGGAATAAGTGTGTTCTCTGGGTTTTTCTGTTGTTTTTTAATTCAAAATTTTCATATCGAGGTGGTGATGAAATTAAGCCAAATTGTTTGAGAAAGTTGACATATGATTGGCTCAAGAACCTACGCATCCTTCATTCAGTCCGGGCAGTCAAAGTTCACTCAGGTCCATCTGATGTGACCTACTATGGATCTTTCATCAGATCTTCCTGCAGAGGTTTCATATGAGTGTTAAAGATAAGGATTTTAATGAGATTGAGTATATACCTGTTTTGAAATACAAATGATCCAGGTAAAAGTCAACAGTCAACAATCGTGCTTGTTATTTAGGTTCATTTAACCTTTTACAAAAATATGTGCTGCAACACATATTGAAATAGTATTTTTATTTCTTCCAGGTTTCCCTATGGCAGGAGTATAACAAGGCCACTGAGGTGTGTGCAGTGTAGTCATGGAATAGTGTCTTAATAACATTAAACAGAAACAAATAATTGTTTTTGTTTGTATGTTAAATAACATTGAAAGGCCTTTTGACATATTCATCATACACTTAAATGAAACTTTTGACAGAGCTTAAACTTTATCCATAGACTCCTTAGCTATATTTGTCCGATACCATGCAATTTTCAAAAACTAAGAATTAAAGTCCAAAGTTATCTTGTCATAACTCTGTTAGACCCTGTTAGATTTTCATCCCCACCTACCTCACCTCATTGTCTCCTTGTACGTGGTCCACAGATGAAGGAAACCGCTATGTATGCGTACATCTTTCATTCCTTGACTAAATGAAACATATAAATATAACCTGACAATCATGTTTTATGGGAAGATATCCCTCAAAAGTAATATACACAGATGCCTTCAACATTTGTTTAAATTTAAAATGTTTAAAAATAACATGCCACCAGCCTCACATAGTCATTCGTATATGTACATTTTATATATCATATAGATAATCAACAGATGGTAATCGTTTGTTTAAAATTGGCACACATAATTGTCATTGACCCAGGTTCAGTATTGCACACATAGAACAATAGATTTTCAAGGTGAAGGTCATCTGTTCTCAATATCTTGTATAGCCACCAACTGACTGGCATCGTCATCCCATGGAAGCAATGACATCACATATTGTGGCCTGGGGAATGGTCACCCACTCTGCCTGCAGTGCTTGTGCCAACTGTCAGAGGTTCTGTGGTTTTTGCTGACATGCTTGCAGTCGTTGATCCAGTGCATCCCATAAATGTTCGATTGGGTTAAAATCTGGAAACCCGAGGGGCCATGGCAAGACCTGTATGTTGTGATTCCTGAAAAAGGCTGTTGTCATTCTTGCCTTGTGAGGCCGGGCGTTGTCTTGTTGGAAAATGACGTTCGCTTGTTGTATAATGGGAAGGATGTGTGGCCGAGGAATCTGTAGGAGATGGCTGCCCACATCATCACACTACCACCACCAAATCTGTCTACTTCCTGTATGCAACCTCATGACTAACGTTCCCTGCGACGCCTGTAAACACAATATCTACAATCCGCATGGAAAAGCATAAAACATGACTCGTCACCAAACCAAACTTGTCTCCATTGCAATTGTTGCCATACTCTGTGACCATTGATGTCAGACAACAATGTGGTCTGTCAAAATGACACCTCAAACTGGTTGTGTAGTGCAAATACCTTCTGCGTGGAAACAGTTCCTCGCTGTCTGGGCTGATATCCTACTCAATCATGGTACTGCCGTTATTGTAGAGGTGGTCATGGTGGTTCTTTCACGTAAGTGAGGTAGCCAAAAGAATCTGTCCTGTTCTCTTGTGGTGATACGTGGTTGACCGGATGTGGGAAGCTCACGTGTTGTCCTGTGTGTCTCATAATGGTTCCACAGTCTTGTAATAGTGCTTGCTGCTACGTGGATCAACCTGTCTACAGCCAAATATGATTGTTTGTTTGCAGTCGGCCGATGGCATTGTTGCGTTGGGCTTTTGTCAGTCAAGGCATGTTTTCGCTGTTCACTTGCTGTAAGATTGTTATAGCAAGCAAATGAAAACACAAGGTTTTTATAGACCAACAAGTGATGTTGACCATGCATGTCATGTTGGTGTATTTTGTTGCCACGCTCTCACGTGGTTGTGTTTTTTGTGATTTTTCCGTTGTTTCACCAAATTTCTGAATTTCTCATTCTTTCCACACAAATCAATCCCAATTGATATTTGTATAGATGTTGGCAACACTCTGTCAGATATTTACGTTTTTACTACATTTGCGTTTCTTTTGTTGCAGAGTATAGTATGTTTTATGTGTTGCATGTTATTTTAGGCTGACTACAAGAAGGAAATATGGAAACAGCTGATTGCTGCAGCTAAGGACATCCCCAATACAAGCCATCCTACTTCTGTGAGTGGTCTGTCCTCTCTGTGTCTGTGTGTTTATACTGGTACATCAGTACATGTAGCCCCATGGAGATTCCAGTAGGTCCTCAGCAGCCTATGCTGGTCGTAGGAGGCAACCAAATAGATCGGGTTGTCAGGCTTAGTGACTTGGTTGATGGCGTGTCCTCTAAACCATGAATCGTTGCTCGCAATTTCGATCACTAGATTGTCTTGTCCAGATTTGATTATTTACGGGCTGCCCTCATATAGATGGAATATTGCTGAGTGCAGCCTTAAACAACAAACAAATATAACATGTAGTGTTCACCTGTTTTATAGCACTGTGACACTCTTAACACAATAAGATGTTTTTGTAAAACGAAAGGCCGTTTTATATTGTTAGTACATGTTAATTGTTTAATTGTTCATTTGAATAATATGTCATCTTTATAATAGAGAGAGAGAGGGGGGGGAGAGAAAGACTCTTTGAGAGTACTTGTCAGGTTATTGTTTGTGATAAATTACCATTTATGTGTGTAGCCAATTGGTGATGAGGATCAAGCCAGAGTAGTCTCCCTTGTTGGCACAAAACGAGGTGAGTTGAGCTGCTTTGACCAGTTACATCTATCATCAGTAAATTGCATTCGTAATCAAGTAATCAAGAATTATATGATACAACTGAGATAAATTTGATAGTTTATGGTCTGTCATAAGGTCCTTAAGTACCAGTACCTAATATTTTACTTTTCATTTCAGCACTAAATGTAAGAATGTTTTTCTTCGGTATTTTTCAGAGTTTGATTTCAAGCCAAAGACAGTGGTGGAACTCGGAGACAAGCTGGGCTTACTAAGAACCGAGTAGGTTTTACATCATTGGTGATTAACACTTCGTCTCATTTTTTACTCAGGGAATCTCATCAAGGATGCCAACCATTATGAATTTGATGGATCATTATGAAATCTTGAACTAAGTTCTTATAACATGGGAGTGTTAAATATTTTACGATTTACCAAAAAATGACTGCCAGTAATTTTGACTATCACTAATAAATTAGTACTGTTTGGCATATTTACTGAACAAAGACGTCTACATAGAATTTTTCATACTAGTGATGATTACTAATTATGTTTTTTAAAATAATAATTTTAGACCCTACAGCAAAAATGTTTAGATCTAACCCAGATATTTCTAATTGTTTCAATTTTGGGGGTTGACATCTTGTCAATGTATGTTGTTGTATATAAATTTATTTTATCTACAACTATTATTATGGTAGTGTATGAATTTTGATGGTTTGTTTGTTGCTTAACACCGTACTCAGCTATATTCCAACTATATCACAGCAATCTGTGAGTCTGGACCGGACAATGCAGTAATTGACTTCATGAGCATGGATGTACGAAATTGGGATACGATGACATGCATCCACCAAACCATGTGATCCTGACCACCCTATCCCGTTAGTTGCCTCTTACGAAAATAATAGGTCTTCACTCGGATCTTCGAAGGGCTTTGATATGAAGAGGTAACCTCTGATAGTGTATACTACAACGATACCCATATTCTCTTGACGTCTGTGTTAATAATCAGAGGCTTGTTTACAGCAATGTCTCCATGACAACTGGTGAGAGGACATACTATTTGAAGGATGAGCTGGCGAGGCTGGAGCAAGCTTTGATTCAGTACACAGTGGACAGGGTCAAGCAGAAGGTACACCATGGCAGCTTTGTGCCTTGTGTGACTGTGTGAACGTAGGTATTAGATGGAACCTGGAGTCTAAGGCCTCTTTTTGTGTCGCACTAAGCAACCCCAAGTTGATAAATGTCATGGCTCGTTTGTTTGTTTGTTGTTTAATGCCATACCCAGAAATATTTTCAAGCTGTATGACGGCGGTCTGTAAAAAAATCGAGTCTGCACAAGACAATCCAGTGATTGACATCAGGCAATTGGGATATGATGACATGCATCAATCAAGTCAGCGAGCCTCACCACCCAATCCCATTACTTGCCTCTTACAAGCATGGGTTGCTGAAGGCCTATTCTATCCCGGATCTTCATGGGTCTCATGACCTGTAGCAAATACACTTGTTAATTCACCTTCGACTACTTAGCCTTCTAATGTTCTTTCAAGTTGGTAACATTCTCAGTTAAGGGAGAGTATTTGTGGATGTCAACTTCTTTGTTATGAGGAACACAAGGCTACGGAGTACATGCTTACTCCTTCATCATACTCCAAAACGTTGTGTTCTTCATAATCAAGAAGTTGACATCCATAAATTCTCTCTTTTATGTTTATCACTTCTAAGTGCCACAAAAGATATAATCCTTGTTGTTGTCCCACAGGGGTTCCAGTTGGTGACGGTGCCTGATATGATTCACCCAGCTGTCATTGTGAGTTCTGTTAGCAGATGGGCCATGTGTTGCCAAGTTGTCTAAGATGCCACAATTAAACGTGCAGAGTTACCTCCCTTTGGTGATCCAGCAACCTATGATTGTGGGTTCGAATCCTGGTTCGCTGTAATTCAATCTCATTCAGATCTTAGTTCTCGCTATCGCTGAAAAGATCTGAGCACATCTCATTACGGGTCACGTCAGAACGACCTTTCATCCGACCAATCAGAGGGTCGCTTACCAGATTATGAAAGTCATAGTTGGAATGTGTTTTCTAATCGTGCAACCTCGAAAACATTAAAACGGAGTATTCCGAATGACAGTTTGTATGTTAAGTTTTCAAAATTTTAATTGAGAACTGTGTCAACATATTTTTCAAGCGTAGCCTGAAATTGAAGTCGCCAGGTTTAAATGAGTGCCGTGAAAAGAGCAGCAGCGAGAGTTAGATCTGGCTGCGATTATGTTTCTAGGTTTGTCAGCACCATGCCCATGCTCATGGGTTTCACCAAAAAGGTAAACGTCTGAGACCTGCATCACTTCAGGCTTTCCAACTACGTTAAGCTGACACGCCGTGATATAACTGGAATACTGTTCAAATAAGCGTTAAAACACGACTCATTCACTCTCTACATTTAATAGCAGTCATTGTGAGTTACACCATTTTGTAATCCTGGTAGTACTCCTGGAAAGATTAGTGAACAATCACAAGAGCATCATAATGTCATTTTGTCATCACCATCATGATCCCAGAATTCATTGAGCCTCTGTGCTGCTTGTCAATACATAGAGTTTAATCTAGCAGATCAATTACATTGTAAATCTATATTACTGAAGCTTAGTGTTTGGAAGTTTCTGAATATATAAATTCCCCTCTCAAGGAGAGCTGTGGCTTCAAGACATCAGGGGAGCGAACTCAGGTATACAAGTTGGACCCAAGCAAACATGGCGACGTCTGTCTTGCAGGAACGTCCGAGATGCCTCTGGCAGGTCAGTTTTAACGCCATTCAGTTAGGCAGACACAGTCATGTTTAATTCATCCCCAGTTCTTGCTTTTTGAATGGTTTGTTAAACCCTGCACTATAGTAGCCCTATGATAAACCAGTTTTATGTATTAAAAACAACGTCCCCCGTCATCGGGGTAAAAGGAAAGGCAGTCAACCACATCACCAAGCAGGATAACTTTATCCATTAAGTGTCTTGCTGGGGAAGTTCCTTCTGAGTTTGCTGTTTGAAATACTGACTGAAATGTATGTCAAATAGTGGGTAAATGTTTCACTGCAGCAAAGGAGTCCGTATATAAAAATAGACGCCCTCATGCATATTCATGACCATGTCCACACGCCCAGGCTCGCGTGTGGAGATGGTCATGAATATGCATGAGGGCGTCTATTTTTAGATACAGACTCCAGTGACTGCAGACAGCAATAGTCGAACTCCGCTCTACAAAAGAAAGAAGTGCTTAGGTGGTAACAATATTTCACTGCTACATGAAAGTAACGTTCCTTTTAACTGATAAAGTGTCACAAAAGGGATTTATTGTCTTTGATAGAGTTATGTCGATAATCTTTGAGATTTGCATGATGCATTTTCTTGGGAAGCCGAAAAGCAGATGTCTTCATGGAAGTCATGGAATTTGTTATTGGGCAAGTTTATGACACATAGTTATCACGAAACATTCAGGTTACGAAGTGACTTTTAAAAATCATTATGCAACAATAATGTGAGAAATAATGCTATTTGTAGACTTGAAGCATGTGAATCACAAGCATGAGTGGGAGGCATTTCAACATTTCCCGGAGTACAATTTCCTTTGTGGGCCCAATATTGTCAACATGGCACCACTAGAGATCGCCCAAGATCAGGACTCTGTATTAGCAGCCCTGGATCGCTTCATCTGGGTCCTTCACCATCGAAACTTCTCCATTTCTCACTGCATCGTACACTGCAACACAAGTTCCTGGTTTACATGCCATATCTGCACAAACTGTCTGGTACCGCTTACAAGCTACTGTGATCCGAGTATGAGGGCGCTACATTGGCCTTATTATACCTCAATGTAATCAACTTCAGTGGCTGCAGCAGTGTCCATTACATCCTCAGTGGTTTCCCCAACATTGGCATAGCGTTTGGTAAAGTGACGAATCTTCTTCAAATGAGAGATGTGGCGTACATGTGTATCATCCATGGAATGAACGTTATGCTGGATGTTGTATACAGGAAGTATCATGATGTGGGGAGCCCACTCTTGTAGGCAAAGATCTTGTTCGTATCCAGGGCAACAGATGTGCGTTATTGTGACAAGATCTCATGTTGTCCTGGCTCGTCCCCACACAGCACACGACAGTACTGATTTCCTGAGAGGTCAGGACATGAACGTAATTCCGTGGCCATCAAAGTCACCCAATTGAGCATCTGTGTGATAAGTTGTTTATGTTTTTGTCAATGCAACCAGGGTGCTGTTGTACAAAGCGATCTTAGCACTAAGGTGATCATAACTCCCATACCTCAACATAGCCTTACGACAGTCGTAACGCTAAGGTTGTTTTGTACAACGACACCCAGGGCCACAGAATCTGCAGCAGTTAAATCAAGCTCTTCAGGAAGTAAGGGCTGCCATTCCACAAGGCAGACTTGTTGGTTCCATGGGCAGGAGGTGTTGTGCAGTCATTCAAGCCCAGTGGTGGAAACACACGATACTAGGCTTTAGAACTTGAGCAGTGACATAACTGATACATTCAAAGACTTCTCTGTTAACATTTGATGAACTCTATTTCACAGTTTAATCTTCCAAAGCCTTGTAGAAGTCACATGAATCTCTTGAAAACCACATATGAGTTTCTTCTTAGGTGGAGTATATATTGATGGGTAACAAATAATCATCTCCGGACTAGCTATACCATTGGATGATAACATGAGCAACAATCCCTGCTGTTGGGATACACACGTTCAGAAAGTCACACAATGTGACCACCTGATCCTCATTGGGTGGCTCTTTAGATAAGCAGTGGATGTTGGGGACCTGTCCTTCTTTGAATTCCCTGGAAGAAGTGTCTGTGCCCTGCACCATAATGCGGCCTAAGCACTTTTGTAAGCCAAAGTTGACGGATGAGAGTCATGATCATCTTCGAGCTTTGTGGAATGGGGTCTAGGATCTAGTTTGGTTGTGGATTAGGAAGGCAGAAATCTTATTTATCTGTTGAATTCATCTAAATATTTGCCCTTTTGTTCTGCAGAGCCTTCTCAAATTCTTGTCTTTTTTTCCATGACGCTTTCTTCAATTTAGTTTTGTCCCACCATATAGAAATCAGCAACTGTGTGCCTATCAAATGTCTAAATGTCTGAGGGACGGTCAGGTAGCCTAGTGGTTAAATATTGCTAAAAGTGGCGAAAAAACATACTCACTCACTCACCCTAAATGTCTGATATTTTCAGGATATTTCATGAATGAGGAGCTGCAGCTAGATCAGCTTCCAGTAAAGTAAGTAAGGAATCTTTAAGCAGCGACTGTAGTGGGGGCGGTTTAGTGTGTTGGCTTGAACTTGAGCTCAGCTATGGTTTTTAAACCATATACTTATGATAGATGTTAGAGATTTCTTACTTGAGATGTATGCAATGTACTCCCTGGGGAAGTTTATGACCTATTATTGGATGACATTGAAGGTCACGGTCACTCAGTATGAACTGGCACCAAAAAGCTTATGTACATGATAACTTTCTTAATGGAATTTGACATTAACATTTGACACTAAAGAGTGGTCTGTTTTGGTGTCACCTCTGTTAATGGTTAAGGTCACTGAAGGTCAATTTCTGAAACATGGTTCATGTTTCACCAAACTTTGGAGTAATTCATGAACAATCAGTTAAGATGAACTCTAAGTAACTAACTCCAGCTATTGTGTCATGATTGTGTTAAATGTCAAATTTGCTTAAAAGGTCATTCATTCTTGAAATCATTTGTAAATAGTAGCATGAATTGGAGACATTGTATTTGTAACACCACCTAAGTTGTGTTCTTGCATGTTATTGTATGTGGTTTTTATGAGTAATTATAATTTGAATCAATCTCATTAAAATCAGATCTTAGTTCTTGTTACCGTCAGGACCTCCCATTATGGGTGATGGGCGGTCGGGTAGCCTAGTGTTTAAAACGTTCGCTCGTCACGCCGTAGACCCGGGTTTGATTCCCTACATGGGTACAATGTGTGAAGCCCATTTCTGGTGAACCCCGCCGTGATATTGCTGGAATATTGCTAAAAGCGGCGTAAAACCATACTCACTGACTGACCATTATGGGTGATGTCAGAACGACCTTTCATCCAACCAATCAGAGCGTCGCTTACCAGATTGTAAAAGTGACGACAAGATTACTGTGTTTTTTATGTTGATGAGTAAATCTTGTTACTGCAACTTACATACTGAAAGGTTGAAAGATACTTTTATACTGAACAAAAAAAGTTAGGAATCATAAATATTTGTTGTTGTTGTTATGAAGACTGGGTACACAAGTTCATAAAAATATCCCCAAAGTATTCATGATCCTTGACTGTTTTTGTTCAGTATGGTTATTTGGTTGTTTGTGTGTAGATTGTCATCAATCAGCCGATGTTACCGGGCTGAGACATCCGAGTTACAGGAGGAGAAGGGCATCTACAGAGTGCATCAGTTTACTAAGGTACTGCTAGTGCTGCTGAGCACTGCTCAGTGTTACTTAGTGCTACTCAGCAACTCAGTTGCTCACATCTCTCAGGGGGTTACAGTTAGCAGCCTGGCTGATTGCGCCACCATGCCCTGGTAATGTAGATGATTGCTGATGATATAAACCACTGCTTTGCCCAGCCTGGAGTCGATTGTTATTGGAGACTGTTATATATTATTGCTGAATGCGGCATAAAACAACATTCAATTACTCTCTCTCTCTTAAGAGGACTTTACTCTAAGTTTATGAATTCTTCACTCCAGAAATGTAAATATGAAGAAATTGAGATCCTAATGACACATTTTGAAACGCCTTGATACTATTACAACAAACAGCCTGCACTTCACTGTGTTCCTGGTCAGGTGGAGTTGTTTGGAGTGAGCTGCAGTAAGGGCGGCGGGGAGAGTGACCGTCTGCTGGAGGAACTCCTGGATCTACAGAAGAACCTCTTTGCTGATCTCGGGCTGCACTTCAGGTAGCAGGACATGGGATCTCTGACTTAAAGTTGGGAGTGTGGGATTGGGAGTTGGTTGTTGGATGGTGGGGTTTTGGTTGATGGATGATGGGGAGTTGGTTGATGGATGGTGGGGAGTTGGTTGATGGATGGTGGGAGTTGGTTGATGGATGGTGGGGAGTTGGTTGATGGATGGTGGGGAGTTGGTTGATGGATGGTGGGGAGTTGGTTGATGGATGGTGGGGAGTTGGTTGATGGATGGTGGGAGTTGGTTGATGGATGGTGGGAGTTGGTTGTTGGATGGTGGGAGTTGGTTGATGGATGATGGGGAGTGGGTTGATGGATGGTGGGGAGTTGGTTGATGGATGGTGGGGTGTTGGTTGATGGATGGTGTGGTGTTGGTTGATGGATGGTGTGGTGTTGGTTGATGGATGGTGTGGTGTTGGTTGATGGATGGTGGGAGTTGGTTGATGGATGATGGGGAGTGGGTTGATGGATGGTGGGAGTTGGTTGTTGGATGGTGGGGAGTTGGTTGATGGATGGTGGGGAGTTGGTTGATGGATGGTGGGGTGTTGGTTGATGGATGGTGGGTATTGGTTGATGGATGGTGGAGTGTTGGTTGATGGATGGTGGGAGTTGGTTGATAGATGGTGGGGTGTTGGTTGTTGGATGGTGGGGTGTTGGTTGATGGATGGTGGGAGTTGGTTGATGGATGATGGGGAGTTGGTTGATGGATGGTGGGAGTTGGTTGATGGATGGTGGAGTGTTGGTTGATGGATGGTGGGAGTTGGTTGATGGATGGTGGGGTGTTGGTTGATGGATGGTGGGAGTTGGTTGATGGATGGTGGGAGTTGGTTGATGGATGGTGGGGAGTTGGTTGATGGATGGTGGGAGTTGGTTGATGGATGATGGGGAGTTGGTTGATGGATGATGGGGAGTGGGTTGATGGATGGTGGGGAGTTGGTTGATGGATGGTGGGAGTTGGTTGATGGATGATGGGGTGTTGGTTGATGGATGGTGGGGAGTGGGTTGATGGATGGTGGGGTGTTGGTTGATGGATGGTGGGAGTTGGTTGATGGATGGTGGGAGTTGGTTGTTGGATGGTGGGTGTTGGTTGATGGATGGTGGGGAGTGGGTTGATGGATGGTGGGGAGTTGGTTGATGGATGGTGGGAGTTGGTTGATGGATGATGGGGAGTTGGTTGATGGATGATGGGGAGTGGGTTGATGGATGGTGGGGAGTTGGTTGATGGATGGTGGGAGTTGGTTGATGGATGGTGGGTGTTGGTTGATGGATGATGGGGAGTGGGTTGATGGATGGTGGGGAGTGGGTTGATGGATGGTGGGGTGTTGGTTGATGGATGGTGGGGTGTTGGTTGATGGATGGTGGGAGTTGGTTGATGGATGGTGGGAGTTGGTTGTTGGATGGTGGGAGTTGGTTGATGGATGATGGGGAGTGGGTTGATGGATGGTGGGGAGTTGGTTGATGGATGATGGGGAGTGGGTTGATGGATGGTGGGGAGTTGGTTGATGGATGGTGGGGTGTTGGTTGATGGATGGTGTGGTGTTGGTTGATGGATGGTGTGGTGTTGGTTGATGGATGGTGTGGTGTTGGTTGATGGATGGTGGGAGTTGGTTGATGGATGATGGGGAGTGGGTTGATGGATGGTGGGAGTTGGTTGTTGGATGGTGGGGAGTTGGTTGATGGATGGTGGGGAGTTGGTTGATGGATGGTGGGGTGTTGGTTGATGGATGGTGGGAGTTGGTTGATGGATGGTGGGGTGTTGGTTGATGGATGTGGGAGTTGGTTGATGGATGGTGGGGTGTTGGTTGATGGATGTGGGAGTTGGTTGATGGATGTGGGGTGTTGGTTGATTGATGGTGGGAGTTGGTTGATGGATGGTGGGGTGTTGGTTGATGGATGGTGGGGAGTTGGTTGATGGATGGTGGGAGTTGGTTGATGGATGATGGGGAGTGGGTTGATGGATGGTGGGGAGTTGGTTGATGGATGGTGGGAGTTGGTTGATGGATGGTGGGGAGTTGGTTGATGGATGGTGGGGAGTTGGTTGATGGATGGTGGGGAGTTGGTTGATGGATGATGGGGAGTTGGTTGATGGATGATGGGGAGTTGGTTGATGGATGATGGGGAGTGGGTTGATGGATGGTAGGGAGTTGGTTGATGGATGGTGGGGAGTTGGTTGATGGATGGTGGGAGTTGGTTGATGGATGGTGGGGAGTTGGTTGATGGATGGTGGGGAGTTGGTTGATGGATGGTGGGGAGTTGGTTGATGGATGATGGCAGTTGGTTGATGGATGGTGGGGAGTTGGTTGATGGATGATGGCAGTTGGTTGATGGATGATGGCAGTTGGTTGATGGATGGTGGGAGTTAGTTATTGGATGGTGGCAGTTGGTTGATGGATGGTGGGGAGTTGGTTGATGGATGGTGGGGAGTTGGTTGATGGATGGTGGGAGTTGGTTGATGGATGGTGGGGAGTTGGTTGATGGATGGTGGGAGTTGGTTATTGGATGGTGGGTGTTGGTCGATAGATGATTGAGAGGTTTAAGCTCTGACAGTACTGATAAAATGTTTGTTAATATTAAAATATGTTCGTGTTTTCTCTTAAAACCATGATTGTGATGTGTTATGATTTGTTCACTCTGTAGAGTCCTGGACATGCCGACCCACGAGCTAGGGGCCCCCGCCTACAGGAAGTACGACATCGAGGCCTGGATGCCAGGGAAACAGTTCTGGGGAGAGGTAGACAAGATTTGGTTGTTTATATAGATCTTGCAGTCCGAGATCAGTACGAACATACAGACTAGTCTCTTGTCACAGACTTGTTATTTAGTACCTTACATTTGTAAGTTGTATTTCTATATCTAGTACCTCATATAAACAGAACATCAAGGTTTTAGCTCACCTGAATAATGCTGCCTTCCCATTGCTGTGACACTGTAACCCTGTAGAGATTCCAGGGTGGAAAGGATCCCAAGTAATCTATGCTTGTTGTAAGAATCGATTAAAATGGATCAGGCTGTTACACTCATCGACTTGGCAGATTGTGTCATTGTAGCCCCTTGGTGTGGAGTGTTGATTTGTCTGGACTCGATTATTTACAGGATGTGGTTATTAAGCTGGATTGATGTTTTTGTGATAGCCCTGTGATGTATCTGTGACACATTTAATGTTGCTGTAGCCGTGATGTTGCTGACAATGACTTCCTACTTCTCCAGATTTCTAGTTCCTCCAGCTGCACAGACTACCAGAGCCGTCGTCTCCACATCAAGTACAGAGGGCAGGACGGCCATCTCAAACATGTCCACACAGTGAGTAGCTCAGACCATGCCGAACTCTGTCTCATTAAACTGTTTATAGGCACCTTTGTCAATTATTCTGAGTGAATTTCTTTATTAATCATGCTTATCAACCTGTAAACATATCCTCCATTATTCTGATATAGAATTAATGTAAAAACAAAGAAATGTAAATGACAAAGGCAAAAATACAAATCATAGACCATGTACAAAGCAAATCAGTTTAAAGTTACCATTTATCATGTTGCAAATAGCTAAGTTCAGGTGAACATCATACCGTTAAAGGGGCAGAAGGGTAGTTTAGTTGTTTAAGCGTTCAGTCATCATGTCGAAGATCCGGTTTCGATTCCCAACATGGGTGCAATATTGTGAAGCCCATCTCTACTGTTCCCCGCCATGACATTGCTGGAATATTGCTAAAAGTGTCATAAAACTATACAGACACTCAGTCATATGATTAAAAACCAAACAAACTGATAGTTATGGTGCCTCAGATGTGTCATCCTCAATTATCCAGTGAATACCTCCATGCCATGTTGATGCTCAATGCATTTGCCTCCTTAGCTTCATCTTAGCCCAACTGGAAAGGCAAGGTCGGGTAGCCTAGTGGTTAAAGCGTTCGCTCGTCACGCCGAAGACCCGGGTTCGATTCCCGACATGGGTACAATGTGTGAAGCCCATTTGTGGTGTCCCCCGCCGTGATATTGCTGGAATATTGCTTAAAGCGGCGTAAAACCAAACTCACTCACTCAAAACAGCATGACAAGGTAATTGAGGGTGAGATGTGTCAGTCTGTACATGGAACACCTCCTCTGTGTGTAGGTGAACGGGACGGCCTGCGCTGTTCCCCGGATGATCATGGCCATCATGGAGAACAACCAGAACAAGGTAGGGACATAACTGTCTCCATCATCTGTATTGGTCAACATAAGGGGTTGATACAAGTAATATGAAACACTTGTAAAATAACTATTTCCCACAACCAGAACCAGGTAGGGACATAGCTGTCTGCAGCATCTATATGGATCAACATAAGGGGTTGATACAAATTATATGAAACACTTGTGAAATAACGATTTCCAACAACCAGAACAAGGTAGGGACATAGCTGTCTGCAGCATCTATATGGATCAACATAAGGGGTTGATACAAATTATATGAAACACTTGTGAAATAACGATTTCCAACAACCAGAACAAGGTAGGGACATAGCTGTCTGCAGCATCTGTGTGGGTCAACACAGGACAAGGTAGGGACAGAGCTGTCTCCAGCATCTGTGTGGGTCAACACAGGACAAGGTAGGGACAGAGCTGTCTGCAGCATCTGTGTGGGTCAACACAGGACAAGGTAGGGACAGAGCTGTCTGCAGCATCTGTGTGGGTCAACACAGGACAAGGTAGGGACATAGCTGTCTGCAGCATCTGTGTGGGTCAACACAGGACAAGGTAGGGACAGAGCTGTGTCGTCTCTAGGGTCACAACCAGAACAAGGTAGGGACAGAGCTGTCTGCAGCATCTGTGTGGGTCAACACAGGACAAGGTAGGGACAGAGCTGTCTGCAGCATCTGTGTGTGTCAACACAGGACAAGATAGGGACAGAGCTGTCTGCAGCATCTGTGTGGGTCAACACAGGACAAGGTAAGGACAGAGCTGTCTGCAGCATCTGTGTGGGTCAACAAAGGACAAGGTAGAGACAGAGCTGTCTGCAGCATCTGTGTGTGTCAACACAGGACAAGGTAGGGACATAGCTGTCTGCAGCATCTGTGTGGGTCAACACAGAACAAGGTAGGGACAGAGCTGTCTCCAGCATCTGTGTGGGTCAACACAGGACAAGGTAGGGACAGAGCTGTCTGCAGCATCTGTGTGGGTCAACAAAGGACAAGGTAGGGACAGAGCTGTCTGCAGCATCTGTGTGGGTCAACACAGAACAAGGTAGGGACAGAGCTGTCTGCAGCATCTGTGTGGGTCAACACAGGACAAGGTAGGGACAGAGCTGTGTCCAGCATCTGTGTGGGTCAACACAGAACAAGGTAGGGACAGAGCTGTCTGCAGCATCTGTGTGGGTCAACACAGGACAAGGTAGGGACAGAGCTGTCTGCAGCATCTGTGTGTGTCAACAAAGGACAAGGTAGGGACAGAGCTGTCTGCAGCATCTGTGTGGGTCAACACAGAACAAGGTAGGGACATAGCTGTCTGCAGCATCTGTGTGGGTCAACACAGGACAGGGTAGGGACATAGCTGTCTGCAGCATCTGTGTGGGTCAACACAGGACAAGGTAGGGACAGAGCTGTCTGCAGCATCTGTGTGGGTCAACACAGGACAAGGTAGGGACAGAGCTGTCTGCAGCATCTGTGTGTGTCAACAAAGGACAAGGTAGGGACAGAGCTGTCTGCAGCATCTGTGTGGGTCAACACAGAACAAGGTAGGGACAGAGCTGTCTGCAGCATCTGTGTGGGTCAACACAGAACAAGGTAGGGACAGAGCTGTCTGCAGCATCTGTGTGGGTCAACACAGAACAAGGTAGGGACATAGCTGTCTGCAGCATCTGTGTGGGTCAACACAGAACAAGGTAGGGACAGAGCTGTGTCCAGCATCTGTGTGGGTCAACACAGAACAAGGTAGGGACAGAGCTGTCTGCAGCATCTGTGTGGGTCAACACAGGACAAGGTAGGGACAGAGCTGTCTGCAGCATCTGTGTGGGTCAACACAGGACAGGGTAGGGACAGAGCTGTCTGCAGCATCTGTGTGGGTCAACACAGGACAAGGTAGGGACATAGCTGTCTGCAGCATCTGTGTGGGTCAACACAGGACAAGGTAGGGACATAGCTGTCTGCAGCATCTGTGTGGGTCAACACAGAACAAGGTAGGGACATAGCTGTCTGCAGCATCTGTGTGGGTCAACACAGAACAAGGTAGGGACAGAGCTGTCTGCAGCATCTGTGTGGGTCAACACAGGACAAGGTAGGGACAGAGCTGTCTGCAGCATCTGTGTGGGTTTACACAGGACAAGGTAAGGACAGAGCTGTCTGCAGCATCTGTGTGGGTCAACACAGGACAAGGTAGGGACAGAGCTGTCTGCAGCATCTGTGTGTGTCAACACAGAACAAGGTAGGGACAGAGCTGTCTGCAGCATCTGTGTGGGTCAACACAGAACAAGGTAGGGACAGAGCTGTGTCCAGCATCTGTGTGGGTCAACACAGGACAGGGTAGGGACATAGCTGTCTGCAGCATCTGTGTGGGTCAACACAGGACAAGGTAGGGACATAGCTGTCTGCAGCATCTGTGTGGGTCAACACAGGACAAGGTAGGGACAGAGCTGTCTGCAGCATCTGTGTGGGTCAACACAGGACAAGGTAGGGACAGAGCTGTGTCCAGCATCTGTGTGGGTCAACACAGGACAAGGTAGGGACAGAGCTGTCTGCAGCATCTGTGTGGGTCAACACAGGACAAGGTAGGGACAGAGCTGTGTCCAGCATCTGTGTGGGTCAACACAGGACAAGATAGGGACAGAGCTGTGTCCAGCATCTGTGTGGGTCAACACAGGACAAGGTAGGGACATAGCTGTCTGCAGCATCTGTATGGATCAACATAAGGGGTTGATACAAATTATATGAAACACTTGTGAAATAACGATTTCCAACAACCAGAACAAGGTAGGGACATAGCTGTCTGCAGCATCTGTGTGGGTCAACAAAGGACAAGGTAGGGACAGAGCTGTCTGCAGCATCTGTGTGGGTCAACACAGGACAAGGTAGGGACATAGCTGTCTGCAGCATCTGTGTGGGTCAACACAGGACAAGATAGGGACAGAGCTGTGTCGTCTCTAGGGTCACAACCAGAACAAGGTAGGGACAGAGCTGTCTGCAGCATCTGTGTGGGTCAACACAGGACAAGGTAGGGACAGAGCTGTCTCCAGCATCTGTGTGTGTCAACACAGGACAAGGTAGGGACAGAGCTGTCTGCAGCATCTGTGTGTGTCAACACAGAACAAGGTAGGGACAGAGCTGTCTGCAGCATCTGTGTGTGTCAACACAGGACAAGGTAGGGACAGAGCTGTCTGCAGCATCTGTGTGTGTCAACACAGGACAAGGTAGGGACAGAGCTGTCTGCAGCATCTGTGTGTGTCAACACAGGACAAGGTAGGGACAGAGCTGTCTGCAGCATCTGTGTGTGTCAACACAGGACAAGGTAGGGACATAGCTGTCTGCAGCATTTGTGTGGGTCAACACAGAACAAGGTAGGGACAGAGCTGTCTGCAGCATCTGTGTGTGTCAACACAGGACAAGGTAGGGACAGAGCTGTCTGCAGCATCTGTGTGGGTCAACACAGAACAAGATAGGGACAGAGCTGTGTCGTCTCTAGGGTCACAACCAGAACAAGGTAGGGACAGAGCTGTCTGCAGCATCTGTGTGGGTCAACACAGGACAAGGTAGGGACAGAGCTGTCTGCAGCATCTGTGTGGGTCAACACAGGACAAGGTAGGGACATAGCTGTGTCGTCTCTAGGGTCACAACCAGAACAAGGTAGGGACAGAGCTGTCTCCAGCATCTGTGTGTGTCAACACAGAACAAGGTAGGGACAGAGCTGTCTGCAGCATCTGTGTGTGTCAACACAGAACAAGATAGGGACAGAGCTGTCTGCAGCATCTGTGTGGGTCAACACAGAACAAGGTAGGGACATAGCTGTCTGCAGCATCTGTGTGGGTCAACACAGAACAAGGTAGGGACATAGCTGTGTCCAGCATCTGTGTGGGTCAACACAGAACAAGGTAGGGACAGAGCTGTGTCCAGCATCTGTGTGGGTCAACACAGGACAAGGTAGGGACATAGCTGTCTGCAGCATCTGTGTGGGTCAACACAGAACAAGGTAGGGACATAGCTGTCTGCAGCATCTGTGTGTGTCAACACAGAACAAGGTAGGGACAGAGCTGTCTGCAGCATCTGTGTGGGTCAACACAGAACAAGGTAGGGACAGAGCTGTGTCCAGCATCTGTGTGGGTCAACACAGGACAAGGTAGGGACATAGCTGTCTGCAGCATCTGTGTGGGTCAACACAGAACAAGGTAGGGACATAGCTGTCTGCAGCATCTGTGTGTGTCAACACAGAACAAGGTAGGGACATAGCTGTCTGCAGCATCTGTGTGGAACAACAAAGGACAAGGTAGGGACATAGCTGTCTGCAGCATCTGTGTGGGTCAACACAGAACAAGGTAGGGACAGAGCTGTGTCCAGCATCTGTGTGGGTCAACACAGGACAAGGTAGGGACAGAGCTGTCTGCAGCATCTGTGTGGGTCAACACAGAACAAGGTAGGGACAGAGCTGTCTGCAGCATCTGTGTGGGTCAACACAGAACAAGGTAGGGACAGAGCTGTCTGCAGCATCTGTGTGGGTCAACACAGGACAAGGTAGGGACAGAGCTGTCTGCAGCATCTGTGTGGGTCAACACAGAACAAGGTAGGGACATAGCTGTCTGCAGCATCTGTGTGGGTCAACACAGAACAAGGTAGGGACATAGCTGTCTGCAGCATCTGTGTGGGTCAACACAGAACAAGGTAGGGACATAGCTGTCTCCAGCATCTGTGTGGGTCAACACAGGACAAGGTAGGGACAGAGCTGTCTGCAGCATCTGTGTGGGTCAACACAGGACAAGGTAGGGACAGAGCTGTCTGCAGCATCTGTGTGGGTCAACACAGAACAAGGTAGGGACATAGCTGTCTGCAGCATCTGTGTGGGTCAACACAGGACAAGGTAGGGACAAAGCTGTGTCCAGCATCTGTGTGGGTCAACACAGAACAAGGTAGGGACAGAGCTGTCTGCAGCATCTGTGTGGGTCAACACAGAACAAGGTAGGGACAGAGCTGTCTGCAGCATCTGTGTGGGTCAACACAGGACAAGGTAGGGACATAGCTGTCTGCAGCATCTGTGTGGGTCAACACAGGACAGGGTAGGGACATAGCTGTCTGCAGCATCTGTGTGGGTCAACACAGAACAAGGTAGGGACAGAGCTGTCTGCAGCATCTGTGTGGGTCAACACAGGACAAGGTAGGGACATAGCTGTCTGCAGCATCTGTGTGGGTCAACACAGGACAAGGTAGGGACAGAGCTGTCTGCAGCATCTGTGTGGGTTTACACAGGACAAGGTAAGGACAGAGCTGTCTGCAGCATCTGTGTGGGTCAACACAGGACAAGGTAGGGACAGAGCTGTCTGCAGCATCTGTGTGTGTCAACACAGAACAAGGTAGGGACAGAGCTGTCTGCAGCATCTGTGTGGGTCAACACAGGACAAGGTAGGGACAGAGCTGTCTGCAGCATCTGTGTGTGTCAACACAGAACAAGGTAGGGACAGAGCTGTGTCCAGCATCTGTGTGGGTCAACACAGGACAGGGTAGGGACATAGCTGTCTGCAGCATCTGTGTGGGTCAACACAGGACAAGGTAGGGACATAGCTGTCTGCAGCATCTGTGTGGGTCAACACAGGACAAGGTAGGGACAGAGCTGTCTGCAGCATCTGTGTGGGTCAACACAGGACAAGGTAGGGACAGAGCTGTGTCCAGCATCTGTGTGGGTCAACACAGGACAAGGTAGGGACAGAGCTGTCTGCAGCATCTGTGTGGGTCAACACAGGACAAGGTAGGGACAGAGCTGTGTCCAGCATCTGTGTGGGTCAACACAGGACAAGATAGGGACAGAGCTGTGTCCAGCATCTGTGTGGGTCAACACAGGACAAGGTAGGGACATAGCTGTCTGCAGCATCTGTATGGATCAACATAAGGGGTTGATACAAATTATATGAAACACTTGTGAAATAACGATTTCCAACAACCAGAACAAGGTAGGGACATAGCTGTCTGCAGCATCTGTATGGATCAACATAAGGGGTTGATACAAATTATATGAAACACTTATGAAATAACGATTTCCCACAACCAGGACAAGGTAGGGAGATAGCTGTCTCTGGCATCTGTTTGGGTCAAGACAAGGGGTTGATACAAGTAATTTTAAACACTTATGAAATAACGATTTCCCACAACCAGGACAAGGTAGGGACATAGCTGTCTCCAGCTGTTCTAAATAAAGGGTTGATAAAAGTGATACATGGATCCAGAGCGGGTTGCATGGGTGAAAACTCCAACTTTTTTGAGAATGCTAAATACAACATATACAGAACATTTAATAAAACCATTTGGTGATATTGCAAAAATGTATACACATTACCGAACACAATTTGTGTGGAAAATTACATGCATGCATCTTGCATCTTCTGCTAAGTGCACTCCTCTTTTCCGAAAAGCTGTATTCATGCGAGATCCCCTCGGTAAATTCAGTGACATATTAATGTTTGTGGATATTTCCTTCTTATGATGTCTTTACTCAGAGTGTTTCAGTAGTTTGAGATATGTTTGTTGCCAGGACGGGTCTGTCAGTCTCCCGGAAGTGCTGTGGCCTTACATGAACACAGAAGTCATCACCAAGTCCCACAGCAATGTTCAACCTCACTGGATCAGGTTGAAAAAGATCAAGTCAAAGAAATAAATGTCTTATTCATAGCAATGTTTTTGTGTAATTTTTAGGGGCATGGGTGGCCCAGTTGTCCTAGGTGCAGCAATTTGCTGTGCATCTTGGGCATACCAGAAACCTATGCTTCTGATTTCGGATTCCGGTTTGCACGGATTATTTCTAGGTTTGTCAGCACCACAACCATGGGTTTCACCAAAGTGGTACACGTCTTGAGATCTGCATCACCTTGAGCATTCCTCCCACATTAACCCAACACACTAACATCATCATCCATCATAAGTATCTCATTTTTCTTGAGGAGTGAATTGTGGTTTGATGCTGCTTTGTACAATAGTTCAGTATAGTGTATCAGCTGAAGTTGGAACCCAAATTGATTCGCGTGAGTGGGTGCAAGAACGTGTCACTGGTATTCTGTTTGAGATACGCCAGTCCGATAACACAAGTTTAGACCCTATTGTGTGTGTAGCTGCTTGTTCTAATCCTGCACTGCTGATTTCATAGTGCTAACCCACTGAGATTCCTTGCTGCTCTTTAACTTGGGATACCCGACTAATGACACAGTATACAGCCAGGCAGGGTAACAACAAGTACCATCTTTTTAAAGTCTTTCGGTATGACGTCGCTGGGGCTTGAACCACAATCCTGCTAGAGCTGGTTACATAATTTGGTCTCCTAGTTGAACTCATTGTACTCACAACAGTTTCTGACTGGATGTTTGTTGCATTATTGTGCTGAACAATGTCCCAAATATTAACAAAAATATTGTGTGTGTGTTAATGATGATGTAAGCAATCTATGGAGTTATGGTTGACATTTTTATTTATAGGAATTGACTTCAATATTATTTTGTGTTTATGGAGTAAAACATGTGCACTCTTTGCTTAAATCTGTTACACATGATTGACAGTTTGTACACTGGTTTTTACAGGGTGGGCGGGTCAAAGGGAATCGGGATGTCATAAAACATACACATATTGGGGAGGTTCATGACAAAAATTGATTTTCATAATAAGATATAAAATGCTTTTGCATTTTGTATTTTCAGGGAGGGTCATAAAAAAATTATACAAGGACAGAGGTCATCCAAAAGTATTGCAAGCATTAGGTCATTCTTTTCAGTTCATTAGTGCATGAAAAACCTCTGACCCAGTCACCCCTGAACAAATTATCGGTCTCTTATGTTATAACTCCATAAACACCAAAATACTGAAGTCAACTCTCTGTGAACCTTTTTTTTCATCAACCACAAGCTTGCATTCTGTTTTTCAAATTTCAAGTGACTCTCTTGTTGGGAAATCCAATCCGTGTTTCCTCGAGTGTGATTCTCGACCTCCATAACAAACACACCAAATAACACAACACTCGAGGCAGCAGGATCACTTCATTTGACTCTTCAACAATGATGATAACATGCAATATCACAAGTAATGCTACACGCTACAATTTACACACCTTTTCAATTCCTACATGACAATCTGCTTACAAAACAGTTCTAATACATGATACATCTGTCTGCATGTCTGGGCAATTGAAAACAATAATCCGCTAGTCATTATATTACTCCGATATAACATCAACATCTCCTATATGATTGACAAGTAACAGCTTTCAGAAAAAATATACACATACTACTCCATGTTTCAGAGGGGTCATCAGATATGTCGTTCTATTTACATATACACTCGACATATGAGAATCACTTTTGTGTATCATGGAAAGATAAAGATATCCCTATAAAAAATGGAGTAGTATATGTCCTTCCCATGCAATGAATGGACAGAATCAAGTCTTTCATCACCTTGATGTAGGTATCACTGTTAGAGTTTACATGGTACAGACTTTGAAACATCTGTTCAGTGGCCAATGGTGTATTATTGCAGCATGGGGAACACTGAGCTTTTCTTGGCCTGTGAACCCGAGGATCCACATCAATGTTGGTGAGGGGAAAGGAACTGAACATATCGTGGAGCAGAGATAAAATCCTACACTCAGAGTGAGTGAGTGAGTTGAGTTTAACGCTGCTTTTAACAGTATTCCAGTTATATCACGGCGTGGCAGCTTAATGTGGGAGGAAAGCCCGAAGTGATGCAGGTCTCAGACGTTTACCACTTCGGTGAAACCCACGAGCACGGGTATGGTGCTGACAAACCTAGAAACATAATTGGGGCGAACGGGGATTCGAACCTACAATCCTAGGTTTCTGGCGTGCCCAAGGGACGCAACTCTGCACAGCAAATCACGGCACCTTAGACGACTGGGCCACCCGTGCCCCCCCTACACTCAGAGGCTTGGTGGTTGGTAGAACAATTTGGGGTACAACTATTCAGTACATCTTCTTCACATGACATGTATCATAACAATTTCACTGATAACATTCATTCTCCGTGAAAATCACTGAAAACAATCCTGTGTCACTTAGAATGCTAAATTTTAACTCGCTCACATATTTATTTAAATTGTCTTTCCTTAAAAATTGAAACGCTCTAATCATGAAAGTAAGTTAAAATTTGAGGTCTTCTAATTTAGGATCAATGCCGATTTGAAAAGAATATCAGTTATATTAGGGTTTGTCCTATTAATCCATCTACACAATGAGTAGTCCATTAACTTCCAAGACTGATAAATGCATCATGTTATCTTTGTAATACAGCAAGATGACTAAACCCTTTGAAAAACTGATTGATCAGTTATTGATTCCAAAAGAAAGGACTTCGGAATGTCTTGATGAATTAATGTAGCTGAACCTGACCACAAGGAGTTTTACTGACCCTCTAAATACTTCTGCATGGACACAGGTTGTAAGTTGTATCTATGGGGCATTAACCAATAGATATTCAGGGGACAGCTGGTCGTATTAAAATGCATCATGTACTTCCCAAGTTATTTGTTTCGTCTGAGATTACCGTGAATTTTGTCGAAGATTGGAAGTGTCTATGAATTCTTCATGGCTACGAATTAGTATGGTTATGAATTCACCGACATCCCTTACATCTTGAAGGCATTGAGCAAGCTCCATTTCGTTTGATATGAACAGGAAACATTTTAAATGCAGTAGTCTGGAAAAGCATCGACAGACTTAAACTGTATCTGACAATTTTGATCCATTTGTTTCTTATGAGAACAGTTTGTGACTTTAGCCACGAGTCCAAAGCCAGAGTTTAGAAAAAGTCAGTTTGGTAGTTGATAATAGTTCATATGATGACATATAAAAGCACTAAAAATTATTTTAAGACCCAAATTGGGGCCAGTAGACTGCGCGAAAGAGGATAAAAAAGTGAAAGGCTTACAGGCGTGAAGTGAAAACCCTCAATCCCAAAAATCTAAAATGGCCACTTTCAGCAATAAAATGTTTACAATCCTGTTTCCCTGGAACAAACTTTTTTTTTTTGGTTAGAACTGCTATCTCCTGATGGTGATAACAATATGAACATTTTGACAAAAAACATAAACTCATGTACGATTAAAACAAATGTATGCAATATGAAAAAACATGTATGTGAAATAGATGACAAGCTGTATAAAAGTGAAAGAGAAGTGTTTGTTCCATATCAAAGTTTGAAAAACTAGATAAAACGATAAATAAAATTTGTTTTTACAAGAAAACATAAAATGGACATGTAAGGTTTCCTGGGGTGATGGCACTTCTGTTATCATAGATGTTTGAAGTGATCACAGCCACGTGTACAGGTCAACAATGTTACAGTTGCCTTCATGTATCTAGCTAAACTCTAAACTCACAAATAGTTATTTCAACATGACAATGATTCATCTGCAGTAATGAGATCTCTTATTACATGTATCAATACTATTTTAAATAATGACTTGTGCAAATGTTTCATTAAAACAATAATGGTTATCCTGCAGTAGTGTAATACCACCAAGAAATACTTTACCATGTACAAGGACAATGACTTTGCCAATCTCTTCAATTCAATTTGTTTACTACAATACAATGCCTCTCTGTGAGTGAGTGAGTGAGTGAGTGAGTATGGTATTACGCCACTAATATTCCATTAATATCACGGCAGTGGACACCAGAAATAGCCTTCACACATTTTACCCATGTGGGGAATCGAACCCGGGTCTTTGAGGTGAGGAGTGAACATTTTTAACCAGTGGGCCACCCCACCGCCCCTCACAATGTGGAGACTTTTAGGATGCCTCCATGGGAGGTCACATCAGGGTAAGTTTCTAATCAGCATCTAGACTTCCAAATTTTCAGTACAGGTGAGTGAAACAGTCAGACAAGCATATCTGATTTCTGTGTCTCGAAAATAAATATCATCAGGGATATCTGATTGCAAAATATACAATAATACGCGACAATATTGTGGATGTTGAATGCATCAAGGTATAAGCTACATCTAAAAGGGTGTACAATCTTTTGCATAGATTTAAAATTTCCTTAATAAGGTAGTAAAGAAATGAAGCCAAATCGCTTCAGAAAGCTGTCATCTGATTGGCTGAAGAACCCACTCATCCTTCATACAACTGGATTGGTCAAAGTTTGCTCAGCGCTCACCTGATGTGACTCTTGTGTCCTAAGATGTTCGCACAGAGAGGAATCATATCAGAGTGAAATATGGGATTTTAAAAGACACTGATGACATTAAATCTGAGCTTCCCTATTAGACAATAAAACTCCATAAATCCTAACACTGGGAAACACAAATCTCACAAGATGTATATGCTAAGTGGAAATTACAAATAATCAAGTGTCCTTTAAATCAACTTCTCTTTACACAATAAACATTCCGTTTATAACAATGCAAATAAATTATTTTCCAGTACCCAACTACTTGTCCGCACAGCAACATCTCTGATTACAAAACTTGACAGACAACACAATATAAACACAATGAATCTCAACATCGGTGAAACAGACATGACAGTATGGTGGTATGGGCACGACACATTTTGATCACATAATATTGAATGTTCGGTGACCGATGTATTTCTCCTCAATGATCTCAGGAAGCATATGCTAAGACTGGCCATATTGGTGACTTTCACAGTATGTTACATAACACAGGGCAGATAATAGGAGTTCTATAAAGTCCTGTCTTATAAGTCCATTAAAAAATGCATCCGATTCCATTCACCAAGTGAATGCCTATTACCCAGTCTTTATTTCTAAAAGCAACATCTGAGTATAGGTGGTCTGAATAGTTGTCAAACAATTTTACCTTCAATGCAGAACATTTTGAAAGGGCACCTGTCATGTCCTATATATAACAGGTTTTGTTGACAATCTTAAGAGTTAAAAAATTGAGATTTGGGGGAGGGGTCCCTGTAATTTCCAACACTGCTATTTTAGGCTGCCAACTATCTAGGTTTTCTGTCAGACCTCTTATTCACACTCTTAAAATAAAATTCTATTGCACAATATAATTGTTCTAAAATAAAGCTGGTCAAAATAAATTCCATCTAAACATTTAAGGGGGTTAGGTCCATAGAGAACCATCAGGCATTCCAATAGAGTTGTGGCCAACACTTGTGAAAACAAATCATTGGATTTCAAACAATTATGCTGTTCAGCTCCTGTGAGAAAACAATACAAAAGACTTCATAACACACCACCGAGGAGCAATATATCTTTCAAGTTTTGGCTCAGAGTTAAATACCTGCCATTCTCCAAACACTAGCATTCCTCTCATCTACCCTCTCACACACATTCATCAGAGCTCTGGCTTCCACAACGGATCTCAATCTACTCCTAGTCATTCTTCTTCTCCTCAGCTGGCTTAGGCTCTGATGCTGTGGAGTCCGTTGCTGTGGAGTCCGTTGCAGGGTTCTCTGTTGCTGTGGAGTCCGTTGCTGTGGAGTCCGTTGGTGGCTTCTCTATTGCTGGGGTCTCACCTTCTGTTGTAGACCCTGCTTTAATCGCTGCTTGATCTTCAGTTTTGACCTCTGCACTTTCATCAAACATATCCTGACTTGTTCCATACTCATTGACTCTCTTTGGATCAATCTTATATATGTAACGCTGATAGACATATATGAAAAATATCACATCTGAAAAGAAAAGACAAATCATGAGAGTTGAAATTAATCATCAAACGGAGTAGGTAATGATTCAATTTTAGCAAACTTAGTGTAATTCACTGAAACTGTGGACAGGAGTGGACATCCACAACAGGATGCTCATTGGCCATTTTCCATTTCAATCGTTCAGAACGTCTCATGAGCCAAAATACTTTGATAATCCAATTCATTTGTCAAAAACATAATCTATGTTAAAACTACTCAATGACGGAGATTTATTACAATACCGATCTTGATTATCAACAAATTCAAGTGATATGAGAAGTGGATTCTGATTAGTCAATAGGAGAAACACAGAAGGGACATAACTCTTCATATCAACTGGTGACACGAAGAACAAGCCATGAAATTCCAGCCTAGTTCAGCAAAAGTGGAATCTGGACATCTATAGTCAGTAAACTCTCTTGCCTCATTAAGATGACAATGAAATGAGGCCATGTGTAACTCTTGGAAGTCAAAGGTCGAGCCATAAAATTCAAGCCTAGATCAGTAAAGATGGAAACTGGACATCTACAGTCAGTAAACTCTCTTGCCTCATTAAGTCAACAATAAAATGAGGCCATGTGTAACTCTCGGAAGTCAAATAAACGTACTTTGTGCATGACACTGAAGCAATAAGTTGAGCAGATAGGACAAGGCTAGGGCACATGAGGCACAGGATGTCAAACAAGTACCGGTATCATTGACATTTGTGTGATGAAATCAGAGCTGGTTTCCCTCTCCAAGCTGCCAGAAGTATTTATGGGTGATGGTTGGTTGGTTTGTTGTTTAACGCCGCACTCAGCAATATTCCAGCTCTATGACGGCGGTCTGTAAATAATCGAGTCTGGACCAGACAATCCAGTGATTGACATCATAAGCATCGATCCACGCAATTGGGATCGATGGCATGCATCAACCAAGTCAGCGAGCCTGACCACCCGATCCCGTTAGTCGCCTTTTACGGCAAGCATGGGTTGCTGAAGACCTATTCTACCCCGGAATCTTCACGGGTCTCATGGGTGATGGAGGAAGGTAGTGTATACAGAACTGTGAAGTCTTGTTCATGTGAGTGTTGCTCAGCAATATTCCAGCTACTGAAGTATTGACAATGCAAGTGAAGATACTAAACCAAAAGTCTATAATTACAATTCAACGCAGTTAACAAATCACTTTCAACATGTTCAATATGAAGCATTGAGACTTACCATCACGTAAACATCCTAAACGATATAACGTTGGCATCTTAATGACAAATGCAAATATATCATCAATGAATGTGTTGAGGGCTTTGTACGTCAGCATCCTCCACGGTAGATGAGCCACAGACTTCAGCTTGTAGTTGATGAACAGCTGGGGAGTCATCATGATGAACCCTGAAGACAACACACAACCGCAACATCACAATCACACTTTCTCAAACTCATTAAAATCTTATCTTTTTACTCTGATACGATACCCCTTAATTGAGTGAGTGAGTGAGTGAGTGAGTGAGTGAGTGAGTGAGTGAGTGAGTGAGTATGGTTTTATGCCGCTTTTAGCAATATTCCAGCAATATCACGGCGGAGGACACCAGAAATGGGCTTCACACATTGTACCCATGTCGGGAATCTTCTTCCAGGTCTTTAACCACTAGGCTACCCGACCATTCCCCCCCACCCACCCCACCCCCTTAATTGAGATCTGAGGACTCAACTTATATGAAACCTTTGTGGGCTCTTTCTACATCAACCACCTCGATTCCAAAATTTTGATTTGTACAAATATTTTGCTCAGAAACAACAGGATGTAGAAAATATAAACAACATAACGGTACTGATTTCTACTTTTGGAACTTGTCGTTGCAGTTTGTTTTCAGGATACAGAAACCAGATTTGGTGGTTTGAATGATTCACTCACTCGTACCGAGATTATGGACCCCTAAACGGTGTTAGGCTGATTAGAAAGTTCACCTTAGACGATCTCAAATAGACATGATGGAAGTGTCCTAAGATTGTATCAGAGAGGTATCATATCAAAGTAAAAGAACAGATTTTTGTGAGATTGAGCTAAAATGGTGCCAAGTCATCTGTGACTTCTGAAAGGCATGTTATGGCAGTCTGTTACCTCTCTTCTTAACACTACTAACATCCCTGTATTTAATTACAATGTTATAAAACTAGACATTTACGGAGAGACTGCTCACTTAACTGGCCTCATAACAAGATGGATGTCTTAAGCTTCATGTTTATAACAAGCTAGACTCTCCAAAGTGAGACTGCTCACTGAGGTGATCTGAATTAATGCTTACTGTGTATCTGATACTGCAAAAACATGACAATACATGTTTAAGGCACATAATGTTGAGTACAACTTGCTCCGTATATTCATGACTCCTACTCCATCCAAGAATAGCATGTTTTGTTGAAACCCTTTCCCAAAGGTCATGAGGTAAAAGTAACTACAGAATTCGGTCAACTGGTCCTTATATGATATAGGTCAACCAGCCCAGGGCAGCTGTCACAAGTGCCGAGGGATGGGCTGTAGGCCTTCATCATCCTGTCTGGGTCACAGCGACCCAGGCATCACGATGCCAATACAGATATACAGGGTTGGGTGACCATTGGCAGGATATAGCGACTGTTTATAACTGGTTGCAAGTTGAACATTTCAGGATGAAAATGAATTGAACTCGAGTCATCAGGAGATGACATATCACCCCCTGATCTGGTGCATTTCTGAAATGGACTATGGCTATTCGGACTCCACTTTTTAGCTTATTGCCCTTGGATACCTTCAGTTCAGTGAAGAAAACAAAAATGTAGTTTAGTTTTTTTAAAAATCAAAATGCACCACTTCACCACTAGACTGATCTGTATAGCAATTTTCAACAAGAAATGTTCAACAGTTTTGAAGTCCCACTCCACAAATGAGCTTTTCATGAAAACAAAAAAATTAAAATTCCAAATTATCAAAAGGCACTTCAACAATAGACTTGTATGGCAAGTTTCAATAAGAAATATTCAACGGTTTAGGAGTATCTTTGTGTCTGAATCTCATTTTTTGAAAAAGGTGCCCACTGCGTTGGCAAAATGGATACTGCACCAATTTTATATGAAGTTGATCACAATTTAACAGAACAACTTTGATTTTGTTTGGTTTCTCCACAATAACAACATTTCCTCCGAAAATCCTAAACACCATCGTGATATAACCCTGTCTTGACAGTCTTCACAACGTGGTTATACAGAATAATCACTGATACAGGTTCTCATAATAAAGATATGAATATCTCTGCCACCCTACTAGCACAGCCATGTTGTTACAGCCCATCCTCATGATGTCACTACCTCCATCTCAGAAAGTGAATTTGGCATAAGTCGACATTCAAACTTGTGGCCTCACCCAAGCAAGTCCCTGATATATTTAACTGAATCAGAAGATAGTCATAAGTCATTTTTATCCAGAAACGCTGTATCCTCAGTACTCAAGCTCCTCACAGCAATAGCAACTGACTGACCGTTATGTTTATAAAAAAATGATGACCCCAGGTAAATTACTTTCTTTGTTCATTTGAATTTCTACCGGTACTTCATTTCAACTATGGTGTAACTAGTTGGTTGCCTTGCCAAACTGATCAAACAAACAAACAAACAAACAAACGTAAATTCAACTAAGAAATACTAAGTTAGGAGTAAACCTTTTCTCATTTCACTATAATGATGTTCACAAAAACATAAATGTCACAACATTTCAGTTACGAGGGAAAATTCTCAAGATTCTTATCATGGCCGCTTGCCTACTGGTGGCAGCGATGACACAGGGAGGGGAACAAAGTTGTCAAAGGGGCTTGCGGAGTACTAACACAGAGGGTAGTAAGTCCTTTTGCTACAAGACAGATCGCTGTATTAAAGACAGCACACAACAGTCGAGTCTTGTACTGGTCAGTCAGTCAGTCAGCGATCCGCTGTGCAGAGTTGCGTCCCTTGGGCACGCCAGAAACCTATGATTGTGGGATTGATTGTGGGTGTGTCAGCTTGATGTGGGAGCCAAGCCCAAAGTGATGCAGGTCTTAGATGTTTACCACTTTGGTGAAACCCATGAGCATAGGTATGATGCTGTCAAACCTAGAAACATAATCGGGGCTCACCGAGATTCGAAAACACGATCAAATGTTTCTGGCTTGCCCAAGGGACACAACAGCACAGCGAATTTGCGGTGCCTTAAATGACTCGGCCACCCATGCTCCATATCATGATAGAACAGTGACATGACATGAATGGATGATCGAGGATGGTTACAGCTAATATACTACAGATGTACAACATTGCTATTCATTATCAAACAATACTCACCGAATGTAAGGAGGAAGCCATACATCATGCCCAGGACAAATGAGTACCATCCCTTGTGTTCATTGTAGAGGAGTGAGTAGACAGCATATACTCCCAGCAGGGGAAACAGAAGCCAGGACAGGTACTTGAAGGCCAGCTGCAACACCACACATCAATGTCAGCGACTCAGTGACTAGGGCTGGGACGGGTAACTCGGGTACTCGGGTCAGGTAGGACCCGGGTACCCACAGGACTACCCGGACCCGTGGTTAGTCACGTGATATATTGTTTCATGACAAAAATTCACAATATAACTACATGGTGACACAACAATTTTAAGTCTCTAATGTTCGCATTTCTCCATGACTATGAACTAGTTCCTTCTGACTATGTTTGTACAAAGCTGAAACTTCAGTGTATGCATGACCTACTGTCAAACTATTCCCAATTAGACATTGTGTACCTATCTCTTGACACCAACAGCGAGTACCCGGGTAGGGTCGGGTTATAGGGGTGTGGGTACCCAGGTAGTAAAATTGGACTTGTCCCAGCCCTATCAGTGAGGGTATATTTCATAATCAAGGTAATAAATCAAGGGTACACTTTTATACTTTTATGATCTAAAGATTTTTGCTTACCAATTACAGGTAATTCGCATCGGTTAGTTCAATTGAAAATAATCTGTATGGCATGAATTTGTTCAAAGGTACTTTTTTACTGCCTAACATATGATTAAAGTGCAGCATGTCCCAGTTTTTATTAGAGGTATATGGATTACATTCTGAAAAGGTTTTGTTCTCCTTATAACATGTATAAGGGAATTGCAGGGCTCAGAGACAGTCCATTTGTGATTCATTATTATTTCAAAAGTATTTTGTATGTTTCTCTAAAATTTAATCCATAGAACACAGAAGATGGAGCAAAAGAGATAAATTTGAACTTTTTTTAATTTTTTTACTTTGGCTTTGGGCCCTGGTCTGTAGAATTCATAAACCGAAAATAAAAAGTATTGATTAATAAGACTGCTCAAAGTGAAACGGCAGTCTGTAAAGATTTCACAGGTCAATAAAATACAATAATTTAATGTTTGAGCAAATAATACATTGCATCAAATCAAATTGTTAAGTATAGGACATGTTGAAGGCTCAGATAATTTAGTTCCGCATCATTCATAATTTGGATGACGAAAAATATTAAACATCATAGCCTCATTTTTTCTTGTTTGAAACAAGAGGGTGCAGAATTCAAATCATGTTTCAACAATACATTTAAACAAACTTTATATGTCGAATTCATTCACAGTCTATGACTCCTTCAAGAAGTTTTGGCATTCTTCTATTAGAAATCTACTTTAATCATAAGGAAGGTACTTTAGGAAGCCAGTCAAAAAAAGTGCAATATTTTCAAATTAAGCAACTTGTGATTGTCAATATCATTATGTCCTCACATCTGTAGCAGTAGTAACCAAGGGTAACTGTTGTTTATCAGTTTCAATGTATGAACACAATGATGAAGACACATGACCTTTTTTTAACATTGGGGGTACAAGGACATACGATGATTGATTGAGGTAAAGGATAAGGCTAAGATAAAAAGATGTAAGAACTTGCTTGAAAATAATCAAAGAGAAGCCAGAACATTTCCAACAATTTGCACTGGTGAATGTCCAGAAACATCCAGGTCAACATAGTGTGCACAAAGCTGACTGATCCAAGGCCAGTAAATCACTTTGTAGACATTGGAAACATATCCAACTTCTCCAACATGTCCATGGGCCAAAAAAATGTCAAACCTCTTAAAAAGTGGCAACAGCTTGAGTGAGTGAGTGAGTGAGTGAGTGAGTGAGTGAGTGAGTGAGTGAGTGAGTTAGTTGTGTTTAACGCCGCTGGTATGGTGTTGACAAACCTAGAAACATAATTGGGGCAAACTAGGATTCAAAACCACAATCATAGGTTTCTGGCGTGCCCAAGGGATGCAACTCTGCACAGCGAATGGCGACACCCTAGACAACTGGGCCACCCGTGCACCCCTCAACAGCTTGAGGATTCAAACTTGCCTTATTATAACAAATGTTTTAATGGGGTATTTGTATTGTTAAGTATTGAAAGGCTCAGATAATGTAGTTCCGCATCATTCATAATTTGGATGACGAAAAATATTAAACATCATAGCCTTCTCCCTCTTGTTAAAAAGAAGAGGGTGTAGATGTCAAAACATGTTTCAAACAACACATTCCATCAAAATTTACATGTATAATTCTTGCATCTCCACTCCATCACACTACTATCTGTGATAGTATTTTGGGAAGCCACTTTAAAATGTCATTTTTAGAGTAAAAGTCTTGGGATGAGCAGCTTTTTCTGTTCTCCGGGTACAGTTTAGGAAGTTTCCACTACATTTTGGAATGTTGAGGTAAGCAAATAGTATGAGTCAGGATAAGGTAAAATAATAACTGTGCATTATTTACAAACAAACAGACAAAGTTTGATTGTCAATACCTTTTTCTTCACATTTTGAACTGTAGAGAATTTATTCATAAGAAACTGTGAGGTCACAGGCCCATAGTACACAGCATTTAGGAAGTGGTTCTCTTAAACATAAAAACTTACTTTCTCACCATGCTCACTGATATATCATGATAAATGTAAGTGGACAAATTTAGTATAACACCCATGTTAACAGAAGATATTTTAGAGACAAATTTTTGTATATTTGGACCAGATAAAACTGGTTATTTTAAATAAAAATTTCTTATATTATCATATTTACAGCCTATCAAAGTGATATTCATCTTCAATAAGATCTAGATTACATTGATTACAAAATCATAATTGTCTATGTCTTGTCTTGGTAACCGTTAGTTTCAAGTATGGAGAGACATGATCCCAGTTAATAGTGGTGGCACAAGGTCAATGATATCAAGATGATTGAACTACCCCGATGAAAAATATGGCTGAGAAAACATTATGTAAGAACTTGCTAGAAAATAATCCATGAGAAGCCAGAACACATTTGCTCTGGGGCAAGCCCAGATATATCAAGGTCAACGTAGTGGACACAAAGTTGCATGATCAAAGAACATTAACTGTTTGTTAGATATTGAAATGAAGCATCTCCAACATGTCAAAGGTCCTCACCAAGTTGAACCTCCTGAACATCCTCAACAGCCTGAAGTTATTAACTTGCCATATAAACTATCATTGAGAATCAGAAGGCTCAGATAATTAGCCTCCGCATCATTCAAAATTTGGATGACGAAAAATATTAAGCATCATAGCCTTCTTCGTGTCCTAATATAAGATAGCTACACAATAAATTGCAATGAAGAATGAAGAATGAAGCGTGGTTTATTTCACTATAAAACATTGTTCTATCATGACGTCATTTCTGGAGATTTGAACATGCGCTTGCAACTTGATAACATATATATGACAATGTTATTTTTGAGAGGGGAGTGTCTGCTAGTGAGATGTTCCCCATAGATATAGCCGGGCAATGCAGATAAACACGATGACTGAATGTTCGCATCCCAAAGCGGGAGAGATTTGACAATCAGTATTGTGAGAAAAGGTACAGGTAAGCGACATGAGGATTGTGAGAATATGCGGGAAATACCAAGCTGTGCATCAATTGGACTTGTCTGACATTGCCGAGGTCGGATTCTTTGAGGGAGTCATGATTATTTAAATACGGGTAAATGTTTAAAAAGCTTGTACAGTTTATCGTCATCCTTAAAAAGGCTGTACATAATGTTGATATCTCATGTAAGAAATAAACGACGAGTAGCAGTTGTTTATCATACAATAAAACACTGCAGGGAGATTAAACCTGCACCCCTGCAGTGTTTTATTGTAAAATAAACAACTCAAACGCATCATTTATTTCTTAAATATGGAAACAAAACATTGTCTATGGCTATCAGGCCTCAGCACACAATAGGGGAACAGCGCAGAGTCTACGACTATCAGCCACAGCACCACCCAAATAATTGTGACTATTCAACTTGATATGACCATGATGACTACTTACAGTATCATACTTCTTTGTCATAGATTCAGTGTAGCTGGATTTGTCTCCCAGGCTCAACCGAGGAAGTACCCCAAACAGAAGATTCTCTCTGTCAAACTGCAAATACAAGGTAATTCAAGACATTGAACCTGGATTATCAGTTACTTATATCTTGAGTGAGTTGGGTTTAACGCTGCTTTTAACAGTATTCCAGTTATATCGCGACGTGTCAGCTTAATGTCGGAGGAGAGCCCGAAGTGATGCATGTCTGAAGACGTTTACCACTTCGGTGAAACCCACGAGCACGGGTATGGTGCTGACAAACCTAGAAACATAATCGGGGCGAACTGGGATTCGAACCCACAATCATAGGTTTCTGGCGTGCCCAAGGGATGCAACTTTGCACAGCGAATCGTGGCGCCTTAGACGACTGGGCCACCCATGCCCCCACTTATACCTTGAGTAAATCATACAGTACGATTCCTGATTGCCCTCCTGAGCAGACCCTCAGAAATGTCTGTCTGAACAGATGACTGGGGACGTATTCTCTAATTTTTCTCTCAGAATTATCATGGAATAAACTAAATGTGTGTCAGATGGACAACATCATTGATTATTAATAATTACTGAACTTTATCATGTTTATATTGACACAAAATAAAATATAATATGTAAAACCATACTTGGAAACCAGGAAAGCATAATGTTTATACCTTGACATTGACAACTTTGTGGATCTTCCAAATCTCAATACACAGTCCAACGAACACACTGATCCTGACAACAGTGTTGGTCTCGTTGTCCATGACATACAGCAACACAATCAGGGATTGGAACACATTGAAGAACACGGAACGCACTGACAAGCCCTCCAGAGACTTGCGACTCTTCCAGAACTGAATATCTGGAACATCAGGACAGGAATGCTTATCTAGGATGCAGCGTTGGAAATTGGCACTAGTTCTACAGTCTGCCCAATGGTTAAGGTATCATAAGGACTAGTAGAAATTTGCACTTTTTAAGGGATTTGATATTTGTTATCATTAAAAGGACTAGTGGAATAAAACTGTTAGTTTCTATGGCTGTGATGAGTGAGTTTAGTTTGCGCCTACTTTTAACAATATTCCAACAAATATCCCAGTCATTGGCACCAATTTGGTCTCAAAACAGTACATGGATTATTTCCCTTTGATTACAAAAACCCCTGAACTTACCGTTTTTGAAGGCAAGGAACTCAAAGACACTGTGGAGAAGTGACACCACTATGGTCATCGCAAGGAGGTAGGGGTTGGTCTCCAAGAAAGCTGTCTGTAAACCAAAGGAAGTCTTGCTCCAGTTTGTAGACATTACAAGGGCACAATATTTCCATGACAAACCAGGTAGTGTAACTATCATGTGAACAACGTTTGTTGCTTCAAACAATTCCTTATAAGCTAACACAATTACTTTCTTATTAAGCTTAATAAGACCTACGTAAAGAATAGGTCTTCAGCAACTTATGTTTTTCGTAAGAGGTGACTTTGCTTGTCGTAAGAGGCGACTAACGGAATCAGATGGTCAGGCTTGCTGACTTGGTTGATGCATGTCATCATATCCCAATTGCGTAGATAGATGCTCATGATGTCGATCAGTGGACTGTCTGATCCGGACTGGATTATTTGCATACCACTGTCGTGCAGCTGGAATATTGCAACAAACAAACAAAATTTTAATAATTTTTTGTTTGATCTAATGCTGCACATCCTGCCCAGTGTCTTTGCTGTCTCGACTTTGTGGTGTGTGAGAAGACTACACGGAATTGGCATAAATCTATCTAAATATGAAGCAAAATGAAAAAGTATTCAATATTCTGACCTTCAGTGAATCCTGATCATCATCATTCTCCTCAATCAGGTCGCTCCCCATGAAGCTGTACCACTTGTTGCGCATGCCCTGCGCTGCATAGATCTGCCAGCGGAACAGCGAGATGGGGCTGTAGGTCAGGGTCAAGTTCAGCTCTCTGCATAGAACACACTCAACTAGAGCAACATTCAAACCTACCACATTTAAAACAGAAAATTTATATCTTTTCACAGACTTTTGACTTTTATTTTCTATGATTATTATTTCTTTCACTCAATTGAACGACAGATCCCGCAATAAAATCAATTGTCACTATTCTTAAAAATCATCATATATGAAAGAATCTTTAATTCTATTATTCAGTTTATGCAGCAATCACAATCATCCAGTATAATTTTGTGTGAGTTAAAATATTAAATCGCATCAGCAATATTGCTGCCGTATCTCCATGCTATAAATCAATTCCCAGGATCCGTTCTCCACCATAGCTTAGTCACATCACACCATCTCCAACTTTGCACAGACTTTCTATCACTCATGATAGTAACTTGTTAAGACTGTCCTTTTCAGTTTCATGACAGTTGATTCAGTCTCAAATGGGTTCTGCATGATGACAGAACACTTTAACTACTAGGCCACTACCCCTAAAGGCCTATAACTATATTATACGATGCAGAATCCCAATTATGGAAAAGACCAAATATATTTTAAGTGTCATAACATTTGAATCCGTCTCAAATGGGTTCCGCATGATGACAGAACACGTTAACCACTAGGCCACAACCCCACTACCCCTAAAGGCCTGTAAGATGCAGAATCCAAATTATGGAAAAGACCAAATATATTTTAAGCGTCATTCCATTTGAATCCGTCTCAAATGGGTTCGGCGTGATGAGTGAACGCTTTAACCACTAGGCTACCCACTGCCCCTAGAGATTTTTATTGCATCCCAATTATGGAGATGACTAAATGGAACAATCAGGCTGGGGCCAGGGTGAGTGAATGAGTATGGTTTTATGCCACTTATAGCAATATTCCAGCAGGGGGACACCACAGTGGTGGACACCAGAAATGGGTTTCACACAATATACCCATGTCGGGAATCGAACCCAGATCTTCGGTGTGACAAGCAAACACCCTAACCACTAGGCTACCTCACCAAGAACAATATAAAACCATGCAAGGTGTATGAGTAATGAAGAGATAAGGAACGTACGTGACTGTGTCATTGACAGGCATGTAGTGACTATTGAGGTTCCAGTAATCATTCAGATACAAGACTGGGAAGTACTTGTCAGTACCAGGGATGAAGTCAATATCTAAAACATCAAGATGAAACATGAGATAACAAGGGGAGTGAGTGAGTGAGTGAGTGAGTGAGTGAGTGAGTTGGGTTTAATGCCGTTTTTAACAGTATTCCGGTCATATCATGGCAAGTCAGCTTAATGTGGGAGGAAAGCCAGAAGTGATACAGGTCTCAGACGTTTACCACTTCAGCGAAACCCACGACCACGGGTTTGGTGCTGACAAACCTAGAAACATAATTGGGGTGAACTGGAATTCGAACCCACAACCATAGGTTTTTGAAGTGCCAAAGGGATGCAACTCTGCACAGCGAATCGCGGCGCCTTAGATGACTGGGCCAGATGAAACATGAGATAACAACAAGGGGATATGATGGTGATTCCACATAATCATGATGATATAGATGCAGAACTCACAAGAACATTATCGTGATTAGTGTCACCAAAGGTACCACTTTAAGTGTCAAGAAACCTATCTAAAAATGGTAGAAGGGCTGCTATGAACAATAATGAAACTGTTGCAGTTAAAACCCTTTTGGATGCAGCATGACCTGTTTTTCATTGACCTATTTTCAGCCAATACAGAATCAATAGGTCAGATTAAAAAGAAATCCTGAAAGGATTATTGAGACTCACATTCATCAAGTGGAGCTGGCACATGGCCTTCAATCCAAGGGGAGTAGTCATCCAGAAGGTTGATGGTCATGTTGGGATGCCAGTGGGACAGGACCTCAAAGGAGGAGGAGTTCTCTCTCTGTCAGTAAACAAAAAACATATCAGATTTGTTACATGTTAATAATCAACAAGTCTTGTTCCAAGAGTACTATTAGTAATATGCTGAGTGACTGATTCAGTTACACAGTAGTGGCATCATAAATGAAATTGAAATAACTTTACCACTTAAAGGGAACCCATGAGGTGGTGCTGTCACTCCAATGGTCATTATTAAAGCCTAACTTTGATTCAAACATTCATGTACTGTCAGCGATTTTCAGTCCAAAGACCAGAGTTGTAAATTTCTGTTTGGCCTAGTCAACTCAGCTAGTAATAGTCAAATAATAACATCAAAATCTTCAGAAAATCATGCTAGTAGCCAAGTTCGGGCTAGTAATGAGTTAGTGAGGATGGTTATGCTGATATTTCAGCAATATCACAGTGTGGGACACAAGAAATAGACTTCACACATTTTACCGTAAAATGTGTGGAATCAAAATGTGTGGAATCGAACCCAGGGCTTCCGATGTGACTTTACAATGGTTATATTACAAGCATGGGTTAAGAGCTCAGTAATTATTTTCAAAATGGTTAATTTGGTGAGGGCAAAGAGCCATTTATATCACCATGACATATCTTTTCTGATCATTTTATCATAATATGAGTGAGTATGGTTTTACGCCACTTCAAATAGGTTCACGCGTTGCCCCACTTTGGGATTTGAACCCGGGGCTTTGGAGTAATGACCAACCACTTTAACCATTAGGCTACCCCACTGCCCCTCAAGATGTACCGGTAACATCTTTGACTGAGCATGCTGGATAATGATAATGCTCCAGCAACACCTGGTATATGAGTTCAGTCATAATAGAAGTTACACCATCCAATTAGACTGTCCACATATATGATGAGAGATCATACACCCTATTTAGCAATCTAGAAAATCAATAAAAAATATCTTCAGCTGATTGCTAAATCCTTTTATCCTGAATTCCCATTAATGACTAAACAACTGTTACCATCACGATAATTGCACCTGTGTGTATTGAGAAACCCATTAAGACATATCCCCCATCAGTTGCAATTCATAAACACCACAGTGCCGCCACAAACCTTGATAAGATCAGGATGTACATCTGTCTCTCCTGTGAGCAGATTAACAGTGTTGTGGAAAAAACGCTTCTTGAATTTGTTCAGGCCTAGAAAAAGAGATTATTGGCTGTGAAACATCGAAAAAAAATAAAAAATCTGTACATCATTAATTTGTATAAGGCTTAAAAAAGAAAAGAATTAGTTCTCAGGCAATGGCTTTTGTAAATATAGTGTGGGTGGGCTGTGTCTTTTTTTTGGAGGGGGGTTCAAACTAGTATGTCACAAAATAAGCAGTTATGTAACCATATAATCAGTTGTGTACAATGAACCTGGATAAGGGCCTCCCTACATAAATGAATTCCTTGATGAGTAAATGACTGGAATACAGTATTTGACTCCTGTTGGGCTTGGGATATTTAAGGATTGTTTTGTTGTTGATTTTTAAATGAAAAGTGCGGCAAACTTTATAATGAAGCAGGCGGGGCCTGAGAACCAAGACTATTATTTTTTTAGCCTGAACATGAATGTGTTCAAAACATACAAATGCAGGTTACTGACTGCAAGGAATATTTTAAGACATACAGGACTGAGTGAAATACATCACACTTATCTCAAAATCTCCAAACTAACTCAACTAGAAGTACCTCAGGTTGATGTTGTAATCTTCAGCTTCTGGACATGTGATTCTTTTTTTAAATGGAGCTCTTAAGGACTTATGAAGTATTATCATGACTTTATGCGGATGATTTGTTTATGGAATAAAGGATCAGTGTGCTCTCAAATATAATTCTCAGCTTCCTATGTAGTATACAACAGGTATCGAAAACGCTGGTGTTAATATGAATCTTGCAAACATATATATATATGCCTACGTTTGGATCTGTACACTGTTGTTTTCCTGGAGAACTTCCCCTTCTCGTCAGGGTCGGGCAACTTTCCAGCTTTCACAAAGTAGACATGTAGATACACTGATCCGTTGCTTTGAATGGTCTGAAAACATAACGATTTTCCATTACTGACATGAACCTTGTTCTTATGTGTTTTCATTGTGTTCTTCCAAGCATATCATAGACACTACACAGTGCTTTAGCTTCCCTACCTTTCACAAACAGACAGTACTGAAACTGAGAGACAGTTGAAAAAGATTATAGTCTGTGCCCGGATACCAAAGGGACATCCGCCTTGGCCTGTACTCCCTCATATTCTTCATTGTAAGGCAGTAGGCACAACATGGACAGTGGTACCTCAACAGTAAGGCTTCGGGAGGGTTTCGTCCAAACAGTCCTGGATAGTGGTGTTGGCAAAGAGCCGAGTCCATATGACCAAGTTGAGCGTCCGTCATTGGAATAGAGGACATTCCTCAACATCATTACCAAAATTGAAAAATATCTTCAGGACGTTTTGGATGACAATGAGTCAACGTCCTTGAAAAGGAATCGACCTGAAATCCTGTTAATGGGTGTCTGATCCTTGTCAAGAAACATGTATGATGGCAAAATCATCTAAATTAATTTCAGATCAGTTTCCATACCAATCATGCCAATAGCCTGTTTAAATTTCTAAACTACACAGGCACACTGCACCATAAAGCATGATCAGTTTCCATACCAATAGCCTGTACATGTGACCCTTGTTTAAATTTCTAAACTACACAGGCACACTGCACCATAAAGCATGATCAGTTTCCATACCAATAGCCTGTACATGTGACCCTTGTTTAAATTTCTAAACTACACAGGCACACTGCACCATAAAGCATGATCAGTTTCCATACCAATAGCCTGTACATGTGACCCTTGTTTAAATTTCTAAACTACACAGGCACACTGCACCATAAAGCATGATCAGTTTCCATACCAATAGCCTGTACATGTGACCCTTGTTTAAATTTCTAAACTACACAGGCACACTGCACTATAAAGCATGATGATTATTTTCAGTGCCCAGATTGTGACCAGAAAATAAATGCAGATTAACCGCTACAAACATCTCATGTACATCACTTGATCATTCTTCTGAAACTTACGTTTTACTCTTGGAAGGATTAAAGATATAAAACACTTTTCCTCTACAATCAGTCAGCTAATCTACAATTTTCATCAGATCAATATGCACACACCGGAGTTGCTTTAATCTGATCACTGTGAACATATGACCCATCTCCATCCGGTCCACTGGTCCAGTCTCCATACACAAGTGCCCGCTTTGTCCAAAACAATGCATCAGGATTCTTGAAGTCTGTGAAATGTTCTTGCTCCGACACATATACATACATGTCCTGAAACAAATATAACATAGTCAACACACTGATTTCACACTTAAATACCACTTCATGAAACAAAGAGTAAAAACTTGTTGAAAGATTCATTTGCAACCATGTCTATACTGCTGTATTTTATTCTAACAAGAGTACATTATACATAAGAAAAGACGGTATTGGCTTTTACAAATTACTGCTCCATTCAGAAACCTTACTCAAGCTATAATATAAGACGATATAACTTTAATGTAAGAGTGAGTGAGTGAGTATGGTTTTACGCCGCTTTTAGCAATATTCCAGCAATATCACAGCGGGGGACACCAGAAATGGGCTTCACACATTGTACCCACGTCGGGAATCGAACCCGGGTCTTCGGCATGACGAGCGAATGCTTTAACCACTAGGCTACTCGACCGCCCTTATTGAAGAGAAGAGTCTTCATTGGTACTGTGGTCTGATATCGGCTTAACTTCAACTATGGGTAAAATAAGTGTTTGTTTTATGGTAGATAGAACTTTGACCATATTTCTTTTACATTTATTAAAAAAAAGGTCTACAATCTACATCTACAATTATCTCCAAGAGATTACTTTGATTACTTTTCTGCATAAGGAAGATTGGTAGATACAAAGTACAAAGATGTTTAGCAAACTTCAAAATCTTAAATCTTCAAAATAAATTGTATATTTATATACTTATCCTTTCTCACACTATGCATTTCTTCTTCGATCCTATGTGGAGATGTACTTGAACAAAGTTTCCAGCCTCCAGAAATCAATTCACCCGACGACATCCCTGCATCAACATGGTAACCACCCAAACAAATGGGTCACAAACTGTAATCCTGTGCATAGCGACATGACTACCCCTGCCCCTCTTCCGTCAGAGCAACAGGCTTGAGGAATTGTGTGGTGACTTTGATGTTGAAGACCTAAGTCTCTACAGACGAGTGAATCGACCCTTCAATTGGGGACTCAGTCTGGGAACCAGAATAACAAAAAAACAATAAACACAGAAGCAAATTTCCAAGACTTATTCTGTATATAAAAGCAGGAGTAGGTACATGCATTGGTTATCTGTGCTGGTGTGCATTTAACAGCTTCTGTGCCAGGACCAAGGGACCGAATTGATGAAAGCCCTAGACGTTTGTAACAGAGATGTCACAGAGATAAAGAGTGAGTGAGTATCCATTTTTTCAATATTCCAGCAATATCATGGCAGGGGGACACCAGAAAGGGGCTTCGCACATTGAGCCCATGTGGGGAATCGAACAAGGGTCTTTGGCATGCAAGCAATCACTTTAACCTCTAGGCAGCCACATGCGGCGATAATGGGAAGCAAAGACTGTATCAGAGTTCCAAATGCACCCTTCCATAATAAAGGCGGACAGGGTGCAATTGCTGTGCAAGGCCATGGCAGCGGCGACGTCTCGAGTCTCGTGAGGATTGGATGTGATCGGGGCGGCAATCCATCAAAAGTGTAGGCCCATAGTATGGGCGACTGGAGCCAAAAGGAGATTGTGGTATGGGAGACCTCAGTTCAGCCTGACGTTGAAAGTGGGATGAAGTGTCTCTTCTGAGAGTGCCAAAGTTGTGTCGCAGCTTCCAAGTAGATTCGGAGCGCGCAAACCAAACATAAGGAGCTATCTTCAAGGTCATCAGGGCTCATGATGGATGCCAGTGACAGGACCACAAACAGCCGTTCTTTGTTTTCATGGATGCTGGTTTTTTTGCGACAAAATCCAAGCGAAGGCCCAGAAAAACCATCCTTCTCTCTGTTTGAACTGGACTGTTTACAAAACATAAGTTACATCAAGAGCATGGAACTCGCTAACGCATGCAGCAGTCACATACTCATACTCGACCGAAGTCAAACGACAGATGATGATGTTTACATGCCAAGTGGGTGGCCAGTAACGGGATCATTGGTCTGCCAACTTATAGAGCCAAATGAGGGACTGAAGTTCAGCAACTGTAGGAATCTTCGATCCCGTGGTAGTAGCAAATAGATTGGCGATCTGTTGCGGAGAAGCAGTGTTGGAAATAAAGATGTCACAAGCAAGACAATAAGCCTCAAATGCCTTCCAATTGTGGTCGTAGAGGAATGGTGAGTCTCTGTGAAGGTCTTAGCTACCCGCTGAGAATAGAAGGAACCTCTGTAGATGCACCAAACGCAAAGATGTAGGGTGTCAAGTGACAGGTGGAGCACATGGGAGTGAGGCTACAGAAGTAGGTCATCTTGTAGTGGAAGACGGTGGAACCTTCTTTGGACGAACTGTACCAACGTGGTGAACCAATTCCGTGTTGGCAAAAAGGGCGCGACCAAAATCAGTGTGAGGAGACCCGTGGCAGACCCTTTCTGAAGGACCTGAGGGTAGAACACTGGTCGAGAGAAAGGCATACAATATGTTTCTTGAGTATATAGCAGTAATCTGACCGTTGTTGCTGTTAATAACGGTGAGTTGTGCAATCTTCCGATCGCTTCACACACGATTTCGCCAAAATTAATTAAAACAATATTAAAAGGAATTTTGAATATAATTAATGAAATAAGTTACAAACATAAGTCCAGATATACAATGAACACTTTTGTATAACCAGACAGTGTAATTACAAGATTTTATTGTGTACTCCAGTGCGGCTTTGTTGACATGGTATTTCCGGTGATTACGTGCTCACGGTAATGTCTTTGCGTTGGGGGAAAAATACAGCCAAACTCATTAGGTCGTGTATAATGTGCACCCTTTATAACAGCCGTGTTTTGGGGGGGAAAAGGTGTGCACTATACTCAAGAAAATACAGTAAGTGTTGAGGCTTTCTCAAGAGATCGCCAGAGCATTGTGTGTGGTCCCAAGCTTGAGGATCAGGGATGGAAGAGATGAACCAGGAGAGCTGAGCATTGAACCTTGCTGCGAACAGAACTACCTCTGGGATTGGAGTTGGCAGATCAACCAGATTATCGACAGGAGGAGACGCCATTCTGTTGGTGATGGTCTGTCGGGTCAGGAAAGGGAGTCATTGGTGATCCAGGGAATGAGCCTCGTTCAAACCTGAATGTTGAGGGAGTTGATCAGAAGTCAATTGAGAGCAACATCGACTTGGTGCAACCCAGCTTGTTGACGTACCAGACGTCCGAGAGATTGTACAACTGGATCATGAGGTTTGAATTTCGAAGAAGCTCTGACCAATGGGACACCACCAGGATGACTTCCATGAACTCGGAGTTATTAATGTGAAGTCGCCCATGGTCATGGAGGACTGGCCGCATAGAGAATCTGTCACAAACATTTGATGTTACCAGCCACCACTGAAGGTGTGGACGCAGGGGAAGCAACAGTGAGATCGGTTTCTGGTCATCAGGAGGGTAGTTAACCCCTCAAAGTGAGGGCTTGCCCCAAACTCAGAAGGCCAAGGATCTGTTGCCATTGACGTTTTTGTTTGTTGTTAAACGCCACACTCTCTGCAATATTCCAGCTATATGACAGCAGTCTGTAAATAATCAAGTCTAGACCAGACAATCTAGTGATTGACATCATGAGCTTCGATCCACACAATTGGGATACAATGACATGCATCAATGAAGTCTGTGAGCCTGGCCATCTGATCCTGTTAGTCACCTCTCATGACATGCACAGTAGCCTTTTACGGTAAGCATGGGTTGCTGAAGCCCTATTCTACCCCAGATCTTCACAGGTCCCACTGATGTAGCAGAAGCGGATGTCTGAGTGCCAATGGCAGGGGACGCTGAATCTGGAGGAACGAACAGCTTGCCAAGGTGGATGTCAAGAAGTCGTTGAGTGGGAGTCATCCCGGACTTGCCTATGTTGACGAGCTGATGGAGAAGACATTGTGAGAACTTGAGATGTTGTAATAGGATGTTTGGATCTGCATTGGGGTGAATGTAATCTTCTATGTAGGAATCGAACACTATCCCCTGGGAGTACCTTCCATTGGTAGTTGCAGCCTTGGAAACAAACCATAGGAAATGGCAGTGATTCCAATGGATAGGAACGTGATGGTGAACGTCCTGTAAGTCGAGACTAATCATAAAACCACCGGGACAAATGATTGTACGAAGAAGCGCAAATTACGTCATGTGGAAATGCGGAGGGTTTTCTAGGTATAAAGCGTTGAATGCTTCATGCTGAAAATGAACTGAATCTTGAGGCTGTCTATTTTCTGAACGAAAAATATTAGTGAGTAGAAACATTCTATAGTATTCTATGTCCCTGCCATGAAAAGAGCTTGATCGTCCCCTGAGAACTTCGCGGAGGTCCCATTGGGCGGGAACTAAGTGTTGGCGCTGATGCTCTTTCTCCTGTTGATCCTCCAAATGTTGTCACTGTAGATGCAGGGTATCCCACTGAACATCCTGCGCAACATCCTGAATGCGGTCCGCAAAGAGACTCTGAGATACAAACAGATTTGAAAGCATCATGCCAAGTTTAAAGAACGCCTCTGTGTCATAAGGCTGTGACCGATCCCACATGATGAGAGACAAGGTACAAGATAGCCGTGATCCTATCCTGAATCAAAAGTACTGACTCTCCTGTCATTGGAGGAGGGGACAGTTGGTTGGTTGGGCTTCTTGGTAGATAATGACTTGTGCTTGATAGCGTCCTTTCATTTCTTGGACATTGAACGGTGATCCACCTCACGTCAATGACACTTGTGAAGATATACACTGAATGAATCATCCGGAAGATAATAACACAAAGAGCACCTCTTGTCAGAACTACACCGGCCTCAGCAATCGCAGCATCAATCCTGAGGGTCTGATGTAGAAAAAGTATGCCTCCAGGCAGTCCGGGCGATCTTTCCTACTCATATTCCCAGATGAAATACATTATCACTACTATGTGGTTGGAAAACTATGAAAAACAAACAAAAAACTATCTTCTCCAACACTGACAGTACACGTCTCCAGTGAGTAGCGATGCAGGGGATTACATTGTGTGACCCATTTGTTTAGGTGGTGACCATGGTGATGGATGTGTTAGGGTGAATTGTTTTTTTAGAGGCTGGAAACTCCACATATGTTAAGATCGAAGAAGAAATGCGTATAGTGAGATAGGATAAGTTTAATAACTATATTTGTCAGATTTCTAAATTTTTTCGAATGTAATTTATCATATGAAAAGATCACCGATTTACCTTCTCATTAAAAACCAGCTTTTTTGTAAATACATAAACCACAAACCATTCTCATGTCTTTTGAATACACATTTGATGATGGTTTCTGCATGATGGATGATCCAGCGGTCCCATCAGTAGTCGTGTTTGTCTGGGGTGAACGTTTGAAGAGACTGGCGATGAAATAGATGAACAACATGCGGACAATCAGAGTCTTCAGTATGGACCACATGTTTTGTCTGGGGGCAGGCTGCTGTGCAGGCTAAAACAAAATAAGCAGAGTTAAGGCAAGTTGAAACAGTATTGCTCTTATATATAGTGACGTTAATAATTTGGTTACAACTGCTGAGTAACATGACACCATGGATACCATGATTAAAATTTTCAAATTAGATAATTTCTTTTATACTTTTGCATTCAGTTTGTGACCTTAGCCACTTGTCCAAAGCCTTAGGCTACTGAAAACATTCAAGGTATATCGAAATCAGTTTTTGCTAGTCCAAATACTTACACCAAAAGTAAAACATGCTGGACATGATGGAATGATGCCAAAATACATGTTTGGGCTGTTTACAGTACACGCCATATACCGAACATTCCAAAAACCTTGGGATCTTGTAGATTATGGAGTGGGAAGAGTGGTAATAAATGGCATCATGGCCACTTTTCAGTGTCCGTAGACTGACACCATGGCTACCCATTACCTCACTAAGTGTCTGTCACCGACCTTTCGATAACATTTTATGCATGACGAGGTAAATTTGCCCTAACTTTGACTGTGCTGATGTAGCTCAATTGGGCCTGTTGGACTAACAATCTGAAAGTCTCTTTGACATGTGCATATGGTACAGATTGTTCTCACAAGAATTCTAAAAGGCTTCTAGTTTATTTCATCTAAAGGGAACAATCAATAGGTCCAGATAGGAATAAAAACAGGTAGCTGTTTTGTGGGGTCCGCCATCATGCCTTCAAAAACCTGTACCAGTTTTTGGTTTTGATCTGGAATCCTTATTCAAAATTCACGTTCAATTTAATACATATGTATACGCATGTGGTGGTACATGATTCAAGTGAGTGAGTGAGTTGGGTTTAACGCCGCTTTTAACAGTATTCCAGTTATATCACGGCGTGGCAGCTTAATGTGGGAGGAAAGCCCGAAGTGATGCATGTCTCAGACGTTTACTACTTCGGTGAAACCCACGAGCACGGGTATGGTGCTGACAAACCTAGAAACATAATCGGGGCGAACGATTCAAACCCACAATCATAGGTTTCTGGCGTGCCCAAGAGAAGCAACTCTGCACAGTGAATCGTGGCGCCTTAGACGACTGGGCCACCCGTGCCCCACATGATTCAAGAAGATATTGGTCACATAGATGTCTCAAAAATATTTTAAGATATTGTAGCCAATTAAGAATTGACTTTCACTTTGTGTGATTTCATTGGAGTATGAACCTTCATAGAGTGACGATCAAACTCTATGAACATCGGAGCTTGTGATGGCGTTCATACAATGTTTAGCCCTCACAAATAGATCTAAATAATATCATCATTATATGAAAAAGGGCTCTTAAGATTTGTTTGTTTGTTGTTTAATGCTGCACTCTTAAGAACTACATCAGTAAATCAGTCAGTGTCAACGCATGTAATACATAAATTATGAGACGTCAAAATGACCCACACGATAAACGTGACGGAAGATACTTTCGAAGTTGTTCATGAACCTGTGGTGATTACAAGTGTAAGTCGTCATTGATCAATTGGCTGATCATTGAAAGGTGATTAAATATGTGTTAAATAGATACTAAGGTAAATTTATAGATTCCTGTAGACTGATAGTGATACTTGGCAGTCTACACATGAATCGAGTCGATGCTACCATAGTTTTGACATGCATTTCTTTGTTTTGTTCTCTAGGATGGGTTGTAGCGAGGATATTTATGAACAAATGAATGATGAAGAATGGCTTTCCCCAGGAATGTGGAAATAGTCCATCAGTTTTTAAGTCATTTCAAGAATTGTCTTGTGAAAAAAGTATAAATGTCAAATTGTGTCGTTCATACAGTTATGAACATGTGGAGGTGACATGTGAGGATCAAACTCATGTTGCCAGCTTGAAGCTAACAATAATGAAATACTGTATTCAACGTAATAAGCGCCCACAGCGATATTTGCTAATATATTGGCCAGTGAACAATCCCAATTAGCACCCCTTCCAATTGATCAATGTGCGCAAGACCTATTCATTCGTGTATAATACGCACTCGTGTGTTATATGCACCCTTAATTATCTGCAATTAAATTCTGGAAAAATATATCCGTTGTATCAGGCCGTCGGCATAAACCTCGAAATTTATCTTTCAACTCTGTTTTTTTCCACCAAAATAATATTCTAATAAGAGCTCCCTATTTCTAATTTTGAGAGCGCCTTGTGCCCTTATTAAGTCGAATACGGTAATCTAATTAACCAACACCAATGGGGCTATCACAAATAATGAGTGCTTGTTTACCAAGTCATTAGCACCCAATTGTTTACCTTTATGAGCATGCACGGTAGCCATTTTCGAAACTGATCAAATGGTTTCCTCAAAATGCATTGGATTAATTCATTTAAAGGGATAGCTAATCCATACCCTACCTCACACCTAACCCTCCAAGGATCGTAAAGGTGTGCCTAACCCTAAGGATGGGATAGGTGTGTTTGATCGGAAAGGAATACCTAACCCTAATGTTCGTAGAGGGGTGCTTGATCGAGTTAGGGTTAACCTACCCTAAACCTAAGGATCGAAGAGGCATGCGAGATCTGTGATGAGAGGGGTTAGGTAAAATCTAGGACTAGTAAAAATTATTGAAATCCCATTTTCTGATTCGAGAAGAATTAGTGAACACGTGTTTAGATTTGCTCTTCAGCCTATGAAGAACCTCTGATTAAACAAATCGGTTATAACTGATTTATGATTCAGAAAGCATAATGAGCATAATTCTGCAAGAGCCGGGGCAGGTATCATGAGTAATCAGCGAAAAGCGAACGCGCGACTTCGATTTCTCATCATGAGTCATACAAATGAGCCACATCTAGACTCAGAAGAAATAGCTGAACCTGGGCAGACTGGTCTGTTCCATTTTGGACTTGATTTCCATCCCCATTCCCAGTAGAAACGGTTGAGGAACCTTCCACAGCATTCTCAGTACTCGTGTTTTCAGCCATCTTGTTGAAATACTCTCCAAATTACCTGAAATGCTTGTATGAATTAAACCAAGTGAATACATTTATAAGATAGTTAAAACCTTATAAGCAAGATATGTTTTTATAATTAAGAACATTATAGACGTTGTAAATAAGCTACTGTGTTTTGGACTTACTACCACAAACTGATTTTTATTTCGGTTCTTTGCTAGTAACTTGTTGTCGCTGGTTTCCGACAATCATCGAAAAGCGGAAGCAAATTTTACGGAAAGATCCGAACGTAGGCCGATGAAAGCCGATAAGCGGCTTCAAGATGGCGGGCTTTCGGGATCGCGAAAAACAACATTTCCCTCTACAAAGTATTCAATCTGCTGTCGACTTATTTAGAGATCAACTGGCAAATTCCGAAGAGCCCAACTTAGCTTTATTGTCAATTGTGTTGGGGTGTATTGAAAATACACTGACACTCAACAGAGCAGTGTCATCACGGGACGATAAAGCTAAAGGTTTGGAACCGATCTTTCCTGTGATCGAACTTTCTACAGTTGAAGCGCTCTACACTAAATTTGTGACGCTTGTCAAGAGCTCTGTTGATCTGTCAAACAACACTGGAGAGTATTCCTCACGAGAGTTAGTGAAGAAGGTGTCAGACGTTATTTGGAGTTCGCTAACGCGCAGTTACTACAAGGATAAAGCACACCTCCAATCTCTCTACAGCTTTCTGACGGGTAAGTACCTCACATGCGATCTCATGCTGTGGTCAATCTAATTAAAATCGTATGGATTTCGATGTACCAATGTGAATTTTAATCATTTATCTATGTAATCTTTGTGACTAAATGAGTTGCCATGGTGTCGTTTCTTCATAGTCTTGATTTTGTTTATAGACGACACCTGTCAGTTTGCGCGCAGTAATTCTAGTGCGCAGCCGGTGCACTACCATTTGCCTATGACGATTCACACTAGCAGAGACCATCGATTGAGTAAAGAGTTCCTCATTATCATATTGCTATATTTTAATATTATAATAAACCCGAGGTCGGTGGACGCGCACATCTTAGTTATTGATTGCTTGCTTAAGCGTTTAGTTACTGGTACATTTCGCAACTGGGAAATAAAAAGGACTGTTTAATAGAGAGGGTTGGAGTTAATTTATGATTTTCGTTATTGATCACCAACATTACTCATATTGTCATAAATAAAATGTGTTTGGTAATAAAGCAATGACATGCAGCTGATAACATTGGATAATGAATCATTATTTAATATTCTTCCTGAGAAACATGTTATTGTACCTACCTCATTTGTAGCTTATGTGAGATTGAGGTGTTCCTTGTTGTTATTGACATTCATAGCTTTACCTTGATTTCTTATCATGTTTATATGTTCTGTAGGTCACAACATTTTAGTCCTTGTTGAGTAAATATACAATTTATTAGAGCAACAGCATTTTAAAATATTGATTAATCATTTCCTCTAATTGTCTTGATGGTGATATGTAAACTCAACACTGTAGGCCTAGATCATGTCTATGAACATGGTGTAAATATGTGTTGTTGCATTGAAAGTTAAATTTGTATTTGGGAACAATTTAGCATTCTACGACTGGTAAATACATGTTATATATAATCCATATTGCTAAAACTCCCAGAGTTCCCTCCCTTATACCGGGCCAGTGCTGTTCAAGGTGCATTAATCTGAAGAAGTGACGTAAAATATATATCATCCAATGTTATTTAGAAGATGTTATTTCTAAAAGGAAGAATTAATGACAGTATGTTAACATTTAACATTTAAATACTGTTTTGTTGCAAAATCTATATTTACAGGAGGATGGAATTTCAGTTGAACATTTTACGGAAAGAGTTGGGATATCTGTAAACATAGACAGTTATGTATTGTACTTTGTAGTAATTACCAAGACCTGTTACCCAGCGTTCGAAACTAATAGTTTTAGACGACTAGTCCTTATAATGATAGCATATAGCAAAACCCTTAAAAAGGGCAAATTTCTGCTAGTCCTTACAATACCTTAACTATTGGGCAGTTTAGCAAGAACTATAGGACTAGTGCCAATTTCTAACTCTGGTTACCAGTGGTTACTGGTAATTTAAAGTAGATTGACTTTGACAACATATCGTACACCCTCAGGTGTTTCATTTTCTAACCTGGCTCAAAAGCATGTCTTTCTTATATGTGGTTTAATACCAGCTGGGGACCCCAAGTTTTATTCCAGAATGTCCATGCCTTTTCCATTTGTTGGTGACAACACAACCAGTTTAGCAGTCGTTGTCATTCATCTGTTATCAGCTTCCTCCTTATCAAGTTATCTGCACAAGTTGTTTCCATGATGTATTTATTATTACAACAGAAAAGTTTCATTAAGCACATAGATGCCCTAGCTAGGGATGGGTATTGGAGGTTTAAAGTGTATCACAATATTTTGCAATGCACAAGGCCGTATTGTGATTCGTACGACAATATTGTATAATGTAAAATTTTGAATTCAGCAGCAATCTGATACATTAAGGTATGAATTGAAGTTCATAAATGGAACAGAACAAGATGCTGGTACAACATGATGTTTACTCAGTCAATAAATACACTTTAACCACTAGGCTACCCCACCACCCCACATCAAGCATGAAAAAATGATATTGTCATATGTACCGAGGGAAGAATAAACCTCAATTTACAGATATACCGACAATACCGCACATCTTTAGCTCTAGCTGAAGTTTGTTTGAGTCTGCTTTGCACATGGTGACATGTGTCATATTGTTATTGCAAAAAGAAAACAAATATAATTCTTGTTGTCCTACAAGAACTGTGTAAGGGAGGAAACTTTGCCTGTTCTCAGCTGCCAAGAAACAACAGACTGTTGCCATTACATTAAAAAAACTTGCAACTTTATTGTCTTTATCAAATCATGGTTTGATTGTCCTGACTTAATACAACCTGCTTCTTTTGCAGGTGTCACAGATCGAGACTGGTATCAGCAGTGATCAGTGTTGGTCAAAAGCAGTTTTCAGCTTCACTGACCCTTTCTTTCGTCTGATTCCTAAAACTAATTTGACAAGAATTGGGAGTAAAAGTAGCCCTTTATTCATTTTCCAGGAAACAAGCTAGATTGTTTTGGTGTTGCATTTGCGGTGGTGGCAGCCTGCCAAGTTCTGCGTCTGAACGATGTACACCTGGCGCTGTCCGAGGACCATGCATGGGTTGTGTTCGGGAAGGACTTGACAGAGTCAGCTGAAGTCACATGGCATGGTAATTACAGGTTCACTTTTATGGGGACAATTTTGTTTTAGTGAATACAGTTGACCCCCTTGAGATTCCAGGTTAGAAAATGTCACCAGCATCCTATGCTAGTTGTAAGAGGAGACTTAACGAATCAGGTGATCAGGTGACTTGGATGATAGTGTCCCATCATATCCAGACAGCATGGATCTTTTGCTCATGATATCAGTCGATGGATTGTCTTGTCCAAACTTGACAATTTATGGCTGCTGTCATATAGCTTGAAAAGTATATTTAATTAAAATAATGTTGCTTGTTACATTTTATTTAAATCGTATGTACATACATAATTTTGAGGAGAAAAATACAGATTTAGAAAGAGTTGGAAGGGTGTCCAGGCGCTTTTGATACTTTGCAAGAGAAGATCTGAACACACATCAGTCATTACAAACTTGGCCTTGTGATTGTGACTCGAATAGGTCCCCAATACCTCATGTTTCTTCTAGGAGCTGATTAAAAAGAGGATTGTGTCCTCTTTTGACAGTGTGGGTGTTATTTTCTTCTTAAATAATTCCAATTTTACTCTACTGTTAGAAATATGAGGTTATCAAAGATAGGAGTGGAGACGGTACAGTAGGTTGCTTGTAAATGGTTTCTGAATATTAGTAAGACTGCACCAATTGCTATGGCTTTGGAAGAATGTGGAAGATGCCCTGTATGTTATGATTCTTTCCTGAGGTGTATAAAGTTCTGTAGAGGGATAATCTGTATGCCGAGAGCTCTAGGTAAGCTGTGTATTTGCCATGTTTGCATAAAATATGCATTATATAAACTGAAATACGCACACAAATCCAATCCTAGTGTATCAATTACGCATCAAAAATTATAAATATGATATTGAAATAAAACGATTGCATATGTTACAAAATGATTGTGTATCAGCCGTTTGCGAAATTCACCTACCAACAATAACATTCAGAAAAACTTGTGCAACTCAAATACTGATAGATTCCAACTGAATCAGCACACCATGCCAAGACAATGTATCTTAAACAGTCACTTATTGAAGTAGTGCCTTTCTTACAATGCCTTTTTTGCAAACAAAAATGGCTTCTTGGAGAGGGAGCCGCATGCAATGAATTAGAATTAGAATTGCAGGGATTCTTACGAAACAGGTTTTCAAGTTAATATGCCCAAATATCAGGAAACAGGTGGGTAAAAAATATTTGAACACCCTCTAAAAAATGTGGATTGCCAATCTAAATCAAACCTATGGGTAAAATCCACAAAATAACCAAAAGCTTGTCTCGTGCTCTGCCCTGTAGCACAAATAACCATAAGCATATGAAATGCTTTATGTCTTGGATTGTGCTTATAGTCATGTGGGCAGCTTTTGTCAAGAATGTCGTGTTTAGTTTCGGTTTTGGTTTTGCCTTGTCACTTTCAGGAAGTGGGCAATGTTCAGATTGTAAACAAAGTGTTAAGGATATGAGTAAGAATAACTCATGGGCAGTTAAATAGTTTGCAATCTAGTTGTGTATATGAGTTAGAAACTGAGTTGTATTTGACAAATTCTTAATTTGCTTTTTATCGTCGCGGGTTGGCAAAAATCTGTACATGTATGTCCATGTTAACTGTGGAACACGGAATGTATGTGTAATTAAAAGTCAACGCTTTGGATTTACATTTGATAGAAGATGTGTTTGTTTGCTTTTTGGTTAACACAGCACTTAGCAATATTCCAACTATTTGACGGCGGTCTGTAAATAATCGAGTCTGGACCAGACCATCCAGTGATTGACATCATGAGCATCAATCTACGTCATTGGGATACGATAACATGCATCAACCAAGTCAGCTAGCCTGACCACCCAATCCCATTAGTCGTCTTTTATGACCAGCATGAGTTGCTAAAGACCTATTCTACCTCGGACCTTTCTTTTTTTTCATTTTACTTGCCCTTTAGTATGAAGGTATCCTAAGGACTAGTAGCATTTCAAATATTTTGGGCGTATTGCTATATGTTGTCATTGTTCTGGCTAGTTGACATTATTGGTTAATTTCCGTCCCTTAAGTTGCGGCCCTGTGAAGATCCGGGGTAGAATTATCTTCTGCAACCCATGCTTTCGACTAAGGTGATAGGGTTGTCAGGCTCGCTGACTTGGTTGATGCATGTAATCGTATCCCAATTGCGTGGATTGATGCTCAATGACAATCACTGGATTGTCTGGTCCAGACTTGATTATTTATGGACCGCCGTCATACAGCTGGAATATTGCTGAGTGCGACGTTAAACAACAAACAAACATACAAATCTTGTGTGTGGGCCAGTGGTCTCACATACAGTTGGTTGGTTGGTCTGTTGTTTAACGCCAGGTCAGGCTCGCTGATTTTGTTGATGCATGTCATCGATCCCAATTACGTAGATCGATGATCCGATGATTCTCAGTATATATGTGTGTGTCTGTTACCAATTTCTCAGAATAATCTAATAACATTGTTCTGTGCCCCATTTGGATTATATTTTATATCTTGAATAAGATGACTTCATTCCTGTGACAAAGTGTTAGCCGGGTAGAACATGTACATTGTTATTCCTTTAATCCTGTTGTCATGTTGTGCATCTGTTGCTAGGCAAGGGCAATGAGGACAAGCGAGGTCAGCCAATCAACGTTGGCGTTACAGAGAAGAGTTGGTTATACTTGAATGGCCAGCCCGTGGTGTGCAGCCGGCATATGGAGACAGCAGCCATTGTGTCTGGAATAAATCCGTCTTTAAACGCCACCATGGACAGTGTGGAGATGGGATCCTTGCAGCAGGTATGCTCACTTACAATGATGCCAAATAGCCTTTCCCCCTGACAATTTAAAAATAAATTATTTCAAATTTAATATAGGCCCCATGAGGATTCCATGTTTGAATTGCTCCCAAGTAACCCTGCAGCAGGTATGCACACTTACAATGATGCCAAATAGCCTTTCCCCCTGACAATTTAAAAATAAATTATTTCGAATGTGATATAGGCCCCATGAGGATTCGGGGTTTGAATTGCTCCCCAACAACCTATGCTGGTCGTAACAGGCGACTTCATGGATCAGGTGGTTAGGCTCGGTGACTTGGTTGATTGTATGTCATTGTACCCTGACGTCATTGATCGTTGCTTACACTATCGATCACTGGACTGTCTGGTCCAGACTTATTTTGATAATGGCTGCTGTGATATAGCAGGAATATTGCTGAATGCGTAAATTTATTCATCTGAACAGTTTTGTTAGGAATAGTCTTTCACTGTACTTTTCATCAGCACAAATGGTATATGTTAATTGAAAAAATTCCTTTTCGAAAGGTGAAACAAATATTATGGTCTGTAGACAGCAGGATTCAGTTCGTATTTGTGCATCATGTTTGTCCTAATGATCCTTGGTTTAAAGGTTGAATAGTGGTTGGAGTTAGTTTCAGTGATTTAAAAAAGAATTACATATATGCCTCCCTTTAGCAAATATTAGACAAACAGGACACATTATTGTGCAATGATGTGACATCGATAAAATTCTTGGAAATCAAGTGAAGTGTGTAACAGGTCGACTGGCCCCCAATGTTCATACCTTACACCACTCAAATTTATGACTGAGAATCCCGGGACTTGAAAAAAGGCAGACCCGGGAAATCCCTGCATTCTAGGTACACCAACGATGAGACCAAAGAATGTAATTGGAGCTGCTATTTTAATTAATTTTTCTATTCACCAAAACTACTTGCTCAAGGATACTGAGGGGGCACGGGTGGCCCAGTCGTCTAAGGCGCCGCGATTCGCTGTGCAGAGTTGCGTCCCTTGGGCACGCCGGAAACCCATGATTGTGGGTTCGAATCCCGGTTCGCCCCGATTATGTTTCTAGGTTTGTCAGCACCATACCCGTGCCCATGGGTTTCACCGAAGTGGTAAACGTCTGAGACCTGCATCACTTCAGGCTTTCCTCCCACATTTAGCTGACACACCGCGATATAACTGGAATACTGTTAAAAGCGGCATTAAACCCAACTCACTCACTCAAGGATACTGTTCAGACTACTTATGGGGGGCACGGGCACTCACTCACTCACTCACTCACTCAGACTGCTTATGGATGCAGTGTTGGTGTATTATCAGAGGTGGAACAAGGTTACTCAAGAAACATTCAAATTTTGGTATTCATTGGAATGAGAGTAACATCCTATATTCATGTAGATTTCTCTTAATGATAACAAGGAGAAGAAGGAGGTTGCGGGGATCAGTGTATTGTGGCACTTTGTGCCATGATCACCTTTTTCTATTGTGGACGATGGGGTAGTCCAGGGATTAAAGCTTTAGCTCATCACGCCGAAGGCCGGGATTTGATTCTCCAATTGGGAACAAAGTTTGAAGCCAGTTATCAGGTGTGATATTGCTGGAATATTGCTTTGAGCAAGTTGGCTACCTCTGAATTTTAGACAGTAGACACTAGGCAAATTGAAATTTAGGTCGCACCGGTGACTGTTTTCATCACAACTTTGAGGCCAGCGGGGTCTGACATGAAGTAGCTGAAACTAGTGAAAGAGTTCAGATCGTGGCCATTGGCATAAAATAGCATTCTCTCACTGTCTGAGACACCATGGAAGATCAACCAATGAACGGAAAGATTTGAATAAAGGATAACAATCATGCTGTGCCCATCCGCTGTCAGAGTACAACTAAGGCTTAAATTTTTTTTTAAATTTTGGACCTAAAGAAGATAATTAGAGACTGCTTTTGATGTGGTTTTGTTCTCCCTTTTTCAGGAATTACTGTGGCTGCTGTATGATAAAGGTCATCTAGCAAAGTAAGTTGAGCCAATCACCACACAGCTGGAACACAGATAAACCTCATTCAGTAGACCTTACAATATAGTGTTATATCAATGGACATAACCCACGTGATGCACGGAGGTCCGTCCGGTATAGAAGTTCTTTTGTTCTAGTTGCTTTAATTTTTCAAATATGTTGTATTATAAGGGCTCGATTTAGCTATAAAACATGTACCAGTGCAACCTATTATTGAAAAATGCATCCTTATATTTTAATCTACATGCACATATTCAAATGTTTGGTTGACAAACCCTTACTTGTCCAACATTGATCTTCGAATAAATGCAGTACCTCTAACCTTTATTTACCACACTATGTTACAATTCTATGTGTTGTGTGTAGTTAATTCATAATACATGACACAGTCATCAAAGATATGAGATTTTACCTACTGTATATGACCGTAGATAAGCCGAATTTTGACAGAATAGATTCTGTAGAAAAGGGGTCGGCTTATGTGTTAGTTACACTTTCATCAAATTCTTTTTCTGTTGGTAAAAAAACTACATCAGGTGACTGAACAATGCTTTAACAAACTTGGTCAATGAAAAGGTGAAATTTGCAATTAAACATCACTATACATGATGATTTATCGTTTCGATTGTATTTCTTGTTATGCTAGGCGTTGTTTTATACGCAGGGATAATGATTACTCTGTGAAATAGCATTCAGCTGTAGACACATTTTCTCCCTATCTACCTGTGATTACGTTAAAACATACGCAATAATATAACGGAAAAGAATTTTGATGCAATGATTGAAAAAATTGTATCTTAAACTACTATTTTACTACGAATAATATATTCTGATGTTGTGTTATTTTAATTGGAGGTTTTACTATATATCTTCAATATAACTTTAACCGTAACCTTGATTGTGCAGTAGCACTTATTCGCAAGGAACAATTTGACAAATCACCGTTGAGGTTTGACGTGATCTTGCTATTTCCATTGCAGAAACAATGTTGACATTTAGTTGTATTACTTTTAACAAGTCAAAGTATGGCGGTTATATCCATTCTCTGTCAACTAAGGTTGGTTTCAAAGTGTCAATAGCGGTAATATGATCGTGGTTGCTGTAAATAACGATATGTTGGTAAGGCGGACCTTATGGAATGGGGCAAATGGAAGTTGTAAGTATCAGAGGAACACATGATTTCACCAAAATTTATGTAAATATGTTTAAATGAAAGTTTGATTAAGATTAATAAAATAGATCACGTAGATTACAAACATGAGTCCAGATATACAATGAACACTTTTTATTACCGATGGTGTAACGACAGGATTAACTTGTGTAATTAAATATAGATTTGTTGATATTCTATTTTCGATGACAGATCATGACGACACAAGGTTGGAAGTCCGGCTTTTCTACTGCACATAACATTTTGATACAGATTATCTATGAGATCGGCTTATCTACAGTCATATACAGTAGTTGGTGCAAATATGTTTCAATTTTGAATATTCATGGGACCTGAGCGCAAATTGGTTTTGTCTGGTGCAACTAGCTCTTCATGCCAACATGCACCTTGTGCAAGTAAAATCAAGTTCCTTAAATTGAGCCCTATTTATCCCTTTGTAGATATGTGGTCAGCTCAGATTGTCTCATACTTGACTGACTGATAGCTCCTCTTATTTCAAAGTATTCCTTCCATCCTGACTAGGTTTGCCCAACTTGGTTCCAGGGTAACTGTATTTCGTTATTGTGCGTGTTATTTGATCAAATGTGTAGTCAAGGAAAGCTGTAAGCTAAATGTCCCCTCTCTACAGGTATCCCATGGCCCTTGGCAACTTGGGAGATTTGGAGGAGATATCTACCTCACCTGGTCGACCTCCGCCTTTGGAACTTTTCAAGGAGGCCATCACATCATGCAAGAAGAATTACAACAACCAGCATGTCTATCCATACACATATCTCGGGGGATTCCTGTACAGGAAGAAACTCTACAAAGATGCCATACAAGCGTGGGCTGATGCCAGCTCTGTTGTCAAGAGGTAAGTGTGACACAGTGTGTATCATTGCGTCTACAAAGATGCCATACAAGCGTGGGCTGATGCCAGCTCTGTTGTCAAGAGGTAAGTGTGACACAGTGTGTATCATTGTGTCTACAAAGATGCCATACAAGCGTGGGCTGATGCCAGCTCTGTTGTCAAGAGGTAAGTGTGACACAGTGTGTATCATTGCGTCTACAAAGATGCCATACAAGCGTGGGCTGATGCCAGCTCTGTTGTCAAGAGGTAAGTGTGACACAGTGTGTATCATTGTGTCTACAAAGATGCCATACAAGCGTGGGCTGATGCCAGCTCTGTTGTCAAGAGGTAAGTGTGACACAGTGTGTATCATTGCGTCTACAAAGATGCCATACAAGCGTGGGCTGATACCAGCTCTGTTGTCAAGAGGTAAGTGTGACACAGTGTGTATCATTGCGTCTTCAAAGATGCCATACAAGCGTGGGCTGATGCCAGCTCTGTTGTCAAGAGGTAAGTGTGACACAGTGTGTATCATTGCGTCTTCAAAGATGCCAGCTCTGTTGTCAAGAGGAAAGTGTGACACAGTGTGTGTGTCTGACAGCCATGGGAGCCAGTTTGGTGAGATGTGCATGGCAAGGCTACATTGTGTGTGATTGTCTGACAGCCATACCAGCCAGTTTGGGTGAGATGTGCATGGCAAGGCTATATTGTGTGTAATTGTCTGACAGCCATACCAGCCAGTTTGGGTGAGATGTACATGGCAAGGCTACATTGTGTGTGATTGTCTGACAGCCATGCGAGCCTGGTTGGGTGAGACGTTCATGGCAGGGCTACATTGTGTGTGATTGTCTGACAGCCATACCAGCCAGTTGGGGTGAGATGTGCATGGCAAGGCTACATTGTGTGTGATTGTCTGACAGCCATACCATCCAGTTTGGGTGAGATGTACATGGCAAGGCTACATTGTGTGTGATTGTCTGACAGCCATGCGAGCCAGGTTGGGGAGATGTACATGGCAAGGCTACATTGTGTGTGATTGTCTGACAGCCATGCGAGCCAGGTTGGGGAGATGTACATGGCAAGGCTACATTGTGTGTGATTGTCTGACAGCCATGCGAGCCAGGTTGGGGAGATGTACATGGCAAGGCTACATTGTGTGTGATTGTCTGACAGCCATGCGAGCCAGGTTGGGGGAGATGTACATGGCAAGGCTACATTGTGTGTGATTGTCTGACAGCCATGCGAGCCAGGTTGGGGGAGATGTACATGGCAAGGCTACATTGTGTGTGATTGTCTGACAGCCATGCGAGCCAGGTTGGGGGAGATGTACATGGCAAGGCTACATTGTGTGTGATTGTCTGACACTGGTTCCTTTCTTGCAGCTTCAACTACAACCGTGAAGATGAAGAAATCTACAAGGAGTTCCTGGAGATAGCCAATGAACTTGTTCCAAACATTGTCAGAAGCGTAGCAAGTGAATTACACAGAAATTCAGAGACACGTCCACTTCTGCAAGATCCTGAGGTATACAAGGACATTTTACGCTTTTACGACGGTATCTGCGAGTGGGAAGAGGGAAGCTCTACACCAGTGCTTCACGTAGGTTGGGCGCAGCACTTAGTGTACACGCTCTCAAAGTTTGATCCCCGCGTTCGATGTTTCCTGGATGTTGGAGCGTCTGATGGAGACGATGATGATGAAGAAGAAGAGAACCAAGAACCGAAGGCTAAACGTGAATCAACACGAAGAGCATCACACAGTGACGGAACGGCTCCTGTTGGGAGAGGGAGACGGGGCCGGAAGAAGGCAGCGAATGATGCGGAGACAAAGAATGATGTGAAAAGTAATGGAAATGGGGTCAGTGTGAATGGTAAGAGTGACGATGATCAAATCAAATCAACGATCGAGGAACTTGTTTCCAAGGTCGGAGAAGAAGGACAGAATGACACGCCCAATCCCAACATTGCAGCTTTAGCTCAGGCCTGTAGTGAGTCTATTTTGAACAAGGATTATTTGTTAGGAGGGGGTGAGCCTTTCACAACAACAGCCACTGCTATAGCCACCTCCACATCCTCCGAGCCCAGAGTAGAAATTAATGAATTTCTTAGTACAAAATCGAATGGCACACCCTTCATGGGGCTGACGGTTGAGACCATGTTGAAAGCTGAAAGCCCTGCTGACATGATGCTGTGCAGAAAGGAAACAGATTCTCAACCAGCACCAGATGACCTTGGGACCAAGGTCGACATTCTAGCAAGCTTGGACCCAGTTTCTTTGTCTCTCCGCAGTGAGAAGATGAAGGGCCTGAAGAAGTTGCTAACATCATCTAAGCTGAACACAAGTGCGATAAAACTGCAGCTAACTGCGCAGTCGCAGGTGCATCTGAAGCACAGTAAACGTGGAAGTGAAGCCGAGATGGCATCAATGCGGAAAAGAACTAGAAGGGAATAAACCCTTCCAAAATTCAGGAATCAGATGCTGAGTTGTCTCCTCTTTAACTTGCTGTTCATTTTCTGTGGATGTGTCGGCAGTAATTCGGTGGGACATAGTAATGTATAGTGCTACTTGGTGCGTATCCCACAGTCTGTCGGTTTGTCTTTGTGTTGAAGTTCAGGAATAAAGTTACTGTAGTAGTTGTGTGGAAGTAAGCATGAATTTAAAGAGGGACTTGCTCCATTGCCAGGTTCCCACGTCCTCCAGGTTTATGTTGTAGTCGGTGCCCTGTGTAAAACTGACACATTGTCTGGGTAACTGGTGTCATTAACTAGGTTGATATACGTCATAGAATTTCAGTTCGCAGACAAAGTTGTCCTTGGCTTACTCGAATGAAACCTACTGCAAGTACCAGGACTGCCAGCCCAAGCATAGTCCCTCTTTAAGCCTGAAAGTTTACCATTGTGGTAAATGATCAGAGACATGTAAGTTTAAGTTCCTGATAGGACCCCAGGAATATCCTACCAACTGTAACCGGTGCATGATTCCATGAGTTCATAGGCATGAAAAAGTATGTGTGTTTCTGCTTTCCAGACCGACTCTGAAATCCCCAAACCTGAACATTTTCTCATTTTTCTCAAGTTGCACTGTCCATTTTTCCCCCATCTTGGTATTGTCAGTATTTCGTGCCAATGGCTTCACTATAGAAACGCCAGTCGGTGTCTGCATGTGGAAGAAGGCTTTAACTGACTTACTGCAAATTTCTGATTTGTAAAGAAACAAAAATCTTTTTAAAATCAGAAGAACCCACCTACCAGAGTTTTGAAAGGGCTGAAACAGGAAGTACACACATTCTTTTTTTTGCCTGATGATACTCTCTTAGTCAACTGAATTTCATTTTTTGAAAGAAAGTGTAGAATCTAAGTCTATATAAAGACATTGTATACCGGTAATCATGTACTTCTGCAGTTTGGGAGCACCATAAAAATCAAAAATGTTTTAAGCTTCTTAACTAACTGATATCCACAATATTTTTACATTTTAGCCTTTTTACTGCAGAATGTGCTGGTTTTTCTAAGCCTTTTATTCATTGCTGTCACTCACTTCAATGTTTTTACTGTGTTAAACTCATCCTGCCATATTGTATATATTTGTTGCCATGGTTACAGTGTGTTTATTTACACATCTTAGTTGTGACTGATGGAGTGATGGGTCTTGATCTACACCCTTGCTGTCAGTGCTGTAGAGCGATTTGTGCAGACGGCTGTATTTGTGAAACAACATCAATATTTAGGCCATTCTATGATGTTTAGTGCTAATTTACGTCACCTGTCACCCAAGTAGGTTAGAAAGTGATCATCCCGTATCTGAATGATGTTGCAGTCTCCTTTTTGCCCCAGTATCCATTTGACCACTGCAGGCTTTCTATATTTTGGGGACTTGATTTCATGCAGTTTTAGATTGATGCAGGAATTGGTCATGCAGATATATCTGACATTGGTAACACTGAAACAAGGAACGGCACTCTAGACATGAAAACCACAAGTGGTTATCTCCCAGGGATATTTGAAAAGCAAGAATCCCACATTGATAGCCAAGGAAAAAGAAATTTACAAGATTCTTTCCTGCTCACTGTTCAGACGTTATTCGTGCATGCTATTCATACATCTAAACAATTTAATGAACCCCCAATTCGGTGGAAGGGGATATATTTAAAATAGTACCATTAGACTTTGGGGGCACGTCTTTTAATGCTTCCTTATCTCAATAATTATTTTTTATAAACACATTTGAATTTGTCCTGGTGAATAAAGTTATTTCTGCATGGTAACCATGGTAACTATGTGGTTGTCATGGAGAAGTGGATCCCGACGTGTGACAAGCATGGTGCTGACAAGACAGTGTACATCAGCACTTGGTATATACGTAGGTTAGGTTCATTTAGGTTAGGCTGTTATTGTGCTTCCTGTTAAACAATTATCAATTTATTGTCCAGACATTTCCAAGATTACAAACTTTAAAGAGAAAACTGTACATTCATATCATCTTTACGATTCCCTTACAGGATACAAAAAGTTTTTTCATACCAGTTAAGGTTCACATGAAAAAATCTACAAATCCAGCTCTCAAAATGGCAACTAATTTGATTTGGAAAACGTTATGACTTATTTGCCACATGTTTTTGTTCATGCTTGGTAATGTTACTGTTGGTCACGAAATGATTCATGCACGCGTGCATGAATGCATGTAAATCTTAAACACTTTTCTGTCAATAATTTACCATAATCTTGAATGAAAGAGACAAGGCACCATAGAATCATATGGTTTGCCTACAAAGCCTTCAAATTTTTATCCAATAAATAAGTACTGATAATAAGATACCGTTTTACAATGTATTTTCTGGCAGGCCAAACATCTGTAGTACCAGTTTGTAAGTAAAGCAATCACAGATAAGTGACTTTCAGTGGATTATTCATTCAGGAAGGTTTTATATTTATATTGTTTCTTTGAGTGGAGGTATAGAATCTTGACGTTTCTGCACAGTGTATGTACTAGTGAACAACAATGTCATTAAAATCACACCTTTTATTCCACCCAATACCTCTCTACAATGTCCTTAAAATCACATCTTTTACTCCGGCCAATACCTCTCTACAATGTCCTTAAAATCACAACTTTTACTCTGGCCAATACCTCTCACTGCAAGAACATCTGATAACACCCCCAAAGAAGGTCGCGTCAGGTCAACCATGAGCCAACTTTGACCGCCCAGTCTACATGAAGGATGTGTAGGTTTTTTTATCCAATCAGCTGTCTTAAAACAATTTGGCAGTGTTGCTTTACCATTTTTTAGTTTACCATTTTTACAAAAGAGCACAAAACACAAATATCCCTTTTATGGAACTACTTTTTTAGTGTAGATACTGTGACCCATAGAAAAGACAGGGTGTATAAAATATCTACAACAATATAATGGCACTGCGTTCTACATTTTGAACTGGTTGTTTTAAGATTGTTTTCGAGATACAGAAATCAGATATGGTGGTCTGAATGTTTCTCTCACTTGTATCGAGAATTTAGAATACTTAGCTTGTAGCCTCATCAACCATATTGCGGCAGTCGCATTTATAAGAATTTAGAAGGCTTGACACTAGAGGTGTCAGATCTTCACACAAAGAGGTCTTGTATCGGAGTAAAAGATTTGATTTTAATGAGATTGTTGTGAACGACTAATTGGAAGTGGGGATGTCGTCATATACAGCATTGTTGTGGTAAAGATGTCATCATTATAATCAAACTGTTGATAAATATTTCATTAATATTTATGTTTTCACTTTCATCAAATATACTCATTCATTTCCATCTGGTTTGCGTATAATTTCCATCTGTTTCACCTCATGTCATTTGTACAGAACAACAGTTTGTGATCATGTATTGCCATTCGCACATTTTATTATATACTTGTGATTGCAGACGTTTCTGTTGTGTATTGAAACAAGGGCATTTTGTTCACAGGTTCACATTCTGTTATGAATAGTGAACATGATTTTCGTGATTGTATATACAGACTTACGATGAACAGTCATTTTGCGAATTTGTATTGGATCCATATAAATACATCAGTGATATATACTACTCAAAAAAGTTAAGGACCGTGGTTCTTTCATATTACTCTAGTTAAAAATGCCATGTCAGATTAACTATAGTAATATGAAAGAATCAAGTGGTCCTGAACTTTTTTGGAGTAGTGTAGTACTTGCCAGTAATGGTGTCATTATGACTCAGCCAATCTGGTGTTCATTCATTTTGTCACCTCATCTCCGTTCCACTATATCTCAGTAGAAGCTAAAATACTTCATCGTTCACGTGAGCAAGGGCTTTTGTGAGCATGGTGAGCTGCATCGTCTGTCAACAGTTCGTGATTCTTTAGTCTTCACAAGTGTCAATATGGTAGAAGTTCATAATTTGGTGTCTTGTTGTCAAATCTTGTAATTATGAGAGAATTAAAGTAAACAGCAAAAAATACTATATTCCTCACTTAACACAACACTCCATGTAACGTTTTCCTCAACAGAACATACACAACACAATGTAATGTTTCCTCACATATGCAACACTTGATGTAATGTTTTCTTCAGTTAAATTACACGATGCTTGATAGTGTACAAACGACTACAGACAGAACATACACAAGAGAACAGACAACTTTTGACAGGCCCTGGTTGAGTAACCAACACGTCAGAATGTACCCAACACCTGAGCATTCTGCACCACACTGAACAATCACAACACTTACTGTTTGTACTGTTAGTGTGAGCTACAGAACACCAAGGTTGTCTTATTTTAACTGAAGGTGCAATTTGTAAATACACCCGCACATACAATCTGCCCCATGCTAACAGACGTCAGTGTTGCCCTATCATTTTATCCTACAGCTTGACAATCCCAAGTCAACTTTTAGAGCACTGTACTCGCCTTTTTAACTAACTATTCAATTCTTAAATGCACTTCATGACTATTTGATAAAACAAATCTTGAAATAATCTCGTCTATAATATGTGTTGCCTCTGCTGAATAGACGTCAATTTTCTCCAAGAGTCTTAAGATTTATTTTATTGGGATATGAATTATCTCCCCTTAATGTTGTGTGATGCGTTTGTCGGACATCCGTCCTACAGCTCCCCGTCACTGTTGATCTATGCCAACCCCTGGTGGAGCTCGTTGTTTATTTGAAAAGTGTTAAGTGATGGTTATTGATGTGATATGTAAAGTGTCTATTAATCTTTCTTTGTTACTCCTGTTTAAGTTCGAGTTTCGGAGTTGAAGTGGCCTTATCGTGGTGATGAGATGTGTCTGTATCTATATCAGATATATCTGCAATATAAGTTTTACTCATTTTGGACAATATCTAAGATTTAATGTTTGATAATTAAACATGCATACATTTTCTTAATTCAATGTATCAGTTTAAGAGAGTTGAAACAATTGTTTTTATTTTCATTGGTATCTGATGTTTAGGATATGTAAAGACAGAATTCACCTTGGCCAAACCTGAAATAGTTCCTGTTTAAGTCATTATATATATATACATACATTTTGAGTGTTTAGTAAAGATATTGTCACCTGTCATTTTATTTATTTCCTAAAAACTAATGTGTATTTTAGTAGATGATGATTCTGACAATGCTGGGAAATTGGTTGTATGTCATGATTGAAAAATAATTTCATCGTTACGATATTGTATGTATTATGGTAATTTACTGGTACGTAAAAAGAAACGGAGAAATTCCTTCTCTCGATTTGCACGAGATTACTTTAATTACTGGTATTGTTGTTTCTAGAGCCTGTCGTCTGAAGTGTATGAGTTAGGCGATCTTGAAACAAACAGGAATGAAACAGAATCAAAAAAAGATGTTTGATCATGGAAGAAAATCAGTAAGGTGCATCCTAATCATCTCGGGAAAAGGTAAAATATACTACTCAAAAGAAGTTAAGAACACCCAATTCTTTTCATATGACCACAGTTAACCTGACGTGACAGCTTAATTTAGTCATATGCAAAAATTGTGTTCTTAAGCTTCTTTTGCGTAATATATATATGACCCTTTTAGATGAATAATATTTATATTGAACTTGTTTTGAACATTGAACAAGATCGCTTAAAGTTTCTAAAACTGAGACAGAAATACAAAAAGTGTGGTATTATTCAGTGAGTTTACGAGTGAAATGTGTTAAAGACTGCCTACAAAGAGTGTGTTTTGTCTCTTCCTGTGTTCTTCAGTCTATTGCTATTGTTAAAAATCATTTTCAAAATACTTTTTTCTATGTGTGACTTGGAGTCATTGGTTACTTTGACTTTCAAACTATTTTTAACTGACCTTTGTCCATGATTTAATTGATGCAGCCGTTTGGCGTTTAGTGCGTTGAAATTGACTTATTTTTAGACATTTTTAAAACCTTTCCCTCCCCTTTGTATTATACTTGACAAGACGGTGCTGATGTAGGGGACAAGATGTCTGGTAGATATGGTTTATGCAGTATTCACATTTTACCCTTGTTTTATTGTACAGGGAAGTATTCGCTACATGCAACTTGTTGGTTTGTTGGTTTGGTCAGTGGCACATATGTCCAAATTGCTGGTCCGATTCTTCTATGGTCATTCCAAATTTACTTGTCAAGGGCAATTTGGAATTTTAAGTCAAGGCGACCTCAAATTCTATTTTTCAAGTTAACACTACAAGTTCTTTTCTTCACTGGCTTCCTTGCTGCCAATAGCTGCAAAATTGCTGGTGCTGCGTAAGGCAATAATTACTCACTCACTCTTCACTTGCATCCTGATTGACATTTCGTAAATGTACAATTTATATTAAAAACAAACAATAAAAAAACATGCTTTGAGCAATTATGTTAGATGTCTGAATTTAACATCCTTGCTTTGAGTTATTGTCTGTATGGTTTGATGTTCAGTACGTGACCTTGGAAGGTCGAGGTGACCAATTCAGCCTTGTCATGGCTTCCAGTTATGGAGGCAATGATGTCTCAGAAATCTTCAAAGAATTTTGAATGAGATATTCTATTTGTTCATTTGAAACCTGAAACAATTTATTCCCAAGATCATTTTTATAGCGTCTATTTCCTTGTACATATCATGTTGATGTATATATTACCTTATTGAGTATTTTATCATTGATACAGTGTAAATATGTTCATTTCAAGTTGAATGCCCACCTGTGATTGTATGATGTTTTAGCAGTGAAATGTATGTTGCCCCACAACACATTAAACACACACACAAATGTTATAACATATTAAACCCAATAAGTGCCACAATGAAACTAGGTGAGTCTTGAACACTCCCTCCTCCCCCTAAACTAACACTTAGTCCTAGAAATAAAGGTATCTTATTAAAAAGTATAAATTACACAATTAAGATTATATTGGAGCTTAATTTTAGCCTAGAGTTGAGGCAATCCAGCGTTAGAAATTGGCACTAGTCCTGTAGTCCTTACCAAACTGCCCAATAGTAAAGGTATCATAAGCACTAGTAGAAGTTGGCCCATTTAAGGGTTTTGCTATATGGTATCATTGTAAGGACTAGTGGACAAAAACTGTTCGTTTCTAACCCTGCAATCTAAATCTGCCGAACCATTCTAGACTTGAGCTTGATTCCTTTCTTTCTTTATTCTCTTGGGTCTTGGAGACAGACTATCATGCCACTTCCTCCTTCCCGTCGCTCCTTCTCCTCTTCTTCCCCAACGATGGGAATATCACCGTGCGTGAACGGGTTGATACTTTGTAAAACGGATTTGTTAATTTTGAAATTATTTGTTGGATAAACAAGTGGAACCGTCCAGATTAGTGATATTTTCTGATAGTGCACCTTGTGTTGAAACCTACTAAGACAGACTGGGAAGTTTATTGGGTTAAATATGGTATATCCCATGACATTTTGAAAACATGCCATTTGACCTGCTTTAATGTGTTAATGTCACATAACTGATTGACAATTTGAACTTCACATATCAGGAAATAATATATTTTATTTTTAACTTTTATTCATCAAGGGTATATCAATGTACACTAGTTGATGTGACAGTGTCAGCATACCTTCACATATTATGTGTTGAAAATACACAAACATTTCATTGATGATCAGTGTTAAATAGACAATCGAGACTATTTGGAGCAGTTTTTTTACAAATCGTATTGTTCAGTATTTTGTTCATCTCATGGTATAAACATCTGTACACATATACCAAACATGTTTTGTTAGAAATATGTTAAATTAGGATAAACAGTCTATGTTCGGTTTTAAGGCATGTTTTCGCAATATTAGAACCCCTTTGAAAACATTTGGGGTTTTTTGCATAAAAATAGAAATGTAAATTTGGACTTTGATAGAACTCTTTTCTTGCTCTAAATGTGAGCATAATTTTTGCAAAAATCATTGCTTCAAGACAACTATTTATTGTCAACCTCTGATTTGAATAGGATAAATCTGGTTTGTGGGTTGGAGTTACCTCCCCTCTTTCATGTATTAGTGTTAGTGTTTGAGAAGTGTCTTCAGTGATGTCGTGGGTGCATGCATGTCCGACATTTGTGTCAGTTTCATAAAGTTTAGAATGTTAGGAGGAAGTATTGTTTTTGGTGACGATCGATTATAGTGTTGTGGTAGGTTTAGTTACGTCCATCGTACATATGTCAAAATTTCACGAAAACCTTCCTGGTTTGTTTATCTCATCACCTGCCATCTGAATCACGGAACAGGTTGGCAATACACCTTGTGTATTGGATGGCCACAATGGAGGCTGAGTTTGGATAAAACTAAGTGGGTCATGTGACCAGCTGATTTTCATTCACCAATAACTTGTTCATCAACCATTGGCTTGCCTGTTCCACACCTAATCACATATGGGATGCTTTAACATCAGTGATGCAACTACGGCTTTCACATGCATTCGCCATCTCGTCTCATGCTGGATAACACTGATTGATCCGCTTTCACCTGCATTCACTGTTTCGTCTCATGCTGGATAACACTGATTTGATCATAGGGAGAGTACACATTATGAAAAATTTGCCGAAAAACTAATTTGACATTTATATATGATTTCTAAGAAATGAAATTTTGAGAAAGTATTTCAGAAAGGTAATGTGTGATCAGTTTGGTTTGTTGTGCAACAGGGTCACTCATGTCATTGTTTTTGTCATCCAGTGTTAATTAGCATTTCAAGTTTAACCAAAGATTTATCAGTATATTTTTTCACAATTCATGAAGTAGTCACTAGGTTCTGTCAGCCATTATCTGATACAGCCAAGCTGCAGTCACTATTCACAGAAGCAAACTTCTAAGACAGGTAATTGAATTGATTCAGAGACTGAAGATTGAAGAAGGCATCCCCCTTTAGAGAAATGAGAAATGTGAAATAAGCCTTGTAGACTTTTGCTGTTTCAAATTCAAAAATGAAAGTTAAAGTATGATGCCTTTTCACTGTGTCCTGTATTACGTATAAATACAAGTAATATTTGTTCTTTTCAAGGACCACAAATTCTAATTTGTTAGACAAAAATTTTTCAGCGACTGACTCATTTGTAGACACTGGGGAATGTTTGCCAACCAATATGGCTCACCTTCAGGAAACCCTTGTGGCCTGAACACCTACTAGGATGGTGGGGTAGCCCACTGGTTAAAGCATTCACTCGTCACACCGGAGGCCCGGGTTTGATTCCTGCATGGGTACAATGTGTGAAGTCCATTTCTGGTGTTCCCTGCCATGTTATTTTGGAATATTGATAAGAGTTGCGTAAAACCATACTCACTCATTGAACACAATAGCAGCATGGTCTGCCATGCATGTAAATGGTGTTTAAGCAGTTTCTGGAAACGGCAGCCTTCATTTTGCTGTATTATAGTGATGTGTTTTGAGAGAATTATTATTATTCCAAAATGGTCAGTTTGTGGAACAGGTGAATTTGGACTTTTTAACACTTTCAGAAGACCTTTATACAGAACTTGTGAAATGACTTCGATTTGAGTCAATAACCATGTGTAAAATCAAAGTATCAGTAATTTCTCTTGTTGGATAGACTAACATCTAGTCTCTGAAATGAACATATTTTACAGAAAAAAACAGTTGTCAAATTATAGTTATAAAAAAATATAATAAAAAGGAGCCCAGAGACTTTCTTCATTTTCAGATATCTAGACTTGCCAAACATTATAGACTTGCATGGGCTGCATATATTTGTTTCAGGGTCTGTATGACAGACTACTTGTTGGGATAAAGACACTTTGAAGAATTGTAGTTGTGTAATTGAAAAAGTGTCATCTCCCAAACAAGCCAGTCAGGGTCTCTACTTTGTATAAACTAGTCAAAATATGTATTTAATGTGCCATTAAGTTGCCGAAATAATCACTGTAAATCTGCTTAAAACAAGGGGCGTTTCTCTCAAGGGAAATAACTCTTCCTTTTTGTAACTAACACTACTGGTATTCAACCCCTAAGAAGTTGCGGTCAGTGGTTTAGCGTAACTAGTCAACATGATTGGTTCCCGGTACTTCTACATGTACTTACTCTATTCAAAATATGTTAAAAAACACAATGACCCGAATTTTTTATATTACCATAGTTAATCTGTCATACTATGGGGGCGGTCAGGTAGCCTAGTGGTTAAAGCGTTTGCTCGTCATGCCGAAGACCCGGGTTCGAATCCCGACATGGGTACAATGTGTGCAGCCCATTTCGGTGTCCCCCGCCGTGATGTTGCTGGAATATTGCTAAAAGCGGCGTAAAACCATACTCTCTCACTCACTGTCATGCTATGATGATTATTTTGAGTGATATGAAAGAATCGGGTGTTCTTTAATTTCTGTTGAGTAGTATATTTTATCCTCACTCCAAACCAACACTGTTCCAGCAGGGGAGAGCTTGTTGGTGTCATCGTTTCATCTCTGTCTCATGTTGATGTAATCACAGTCAAATGTTGGACACTGTACAGATACCTGGCTTAATAAAAGTCTTTACTTTTTGTTTTGGTTTTACTTTTCAGCTGTTTGCAATTAAAAAATACAGGTAACCATTGGAGTTGGATATACTGTATTCGCCATAATACGCAAAGTTGTAAACTCATGAAGATCCGGGGTAGAATAGGTCTTCTGCAACCCATGCTTGCCATAAGAGGCGACTAACCGGATCGGGTGGTCAGGCTCGCTGACATGGTTGATGCATGTCATTATCCCAGTTGTGTGAATCGATGCTCATTACATCAATCAGTGGATTGTCTGGTCCAGACTTGATTATTTACAGATCGCCGTCATATAGATGGAATATTACTGCAGCGTTAAACAACAAACAAACAAACAACATCGTCAAAACTAAAACATTTTTGATAATAGTTACTAAGAATCTATATACTCCTTCTACACTGATGTGTTTCCTGTAAAGAAATATGTAAGTCACACACAACATATATGTATGTTATGTCATTTTGGGGGCTAATTATGGGTTTTTTATAACTATTACTAAAAGATTGGTCTAGAAGCTGATTGATGGTATTTACTGGAAAAGGGCACGTAATAAGGAGTATGGTGTGTAAGACTATACAAGGAACAAGGTATGGTAGTGGCCCTTTTGGGGCACACAGGATCTGCACCCATGAGCAAAACTTTTGGACATACATGTAGTAACTATAAATGTGTTCAATGAATGAGTTTATTATGACTTTCTTTACACAACCTGTGTTACATGACTGTATGAAGAGTGACCTGTGTGACCAATTGGCTTATGCATGGACCTACTGGCTTAAAACTGTTACCATGATGTATAGAAGTAAGGACCGACACCACTGGGCTTATGCATGGACACCACTGGGCTTATGCATGGACATGCTGGCTTAAAACAGTTACCATGATGCATAGAAGTAAGGACTGACACCACTGGGCTTAAGCATGGACACACTGGCTTAAAACAGTTACCATGATGCATAGAAGTAAGGACTGACACCACAGGGCTTATGCATGGACACACTGGCTTAAAGCTGTTACCATGATGCATAGAAGTAAGGACTGACACCACTGGGCTTATGCATGGACACGCTGGCTTAAAACAGTTACCATGATGCATAGAAGTAAGGACTGACACCACTGGGCTTAAGCATGGACACACTGGCTTAAAACAGTTACCATGGTGCATAGAAGTAAGGACTGACACCACTGGGCTTAAGCATGGACACACTGGCTTAAAACAGTTACCATGATGCATAGAAGTAAGGACTGACACCACTGAGCTAATGAATGGACACACTGGCTTAAAACAGTTACCATGATGCATAGAAGTAAGGACTGACACCACTGGGCTTATGCATGGACACGCTGGCTTAAAACTGTTACCATGATGTATAGAAGTAAGGACTGACACCACTGAGCTAATGAATGGACACACTGGCTTAAAGCTGTTACAGTGTATATAGAAGTAAGCCAAATGGTGTCAGCCCCTATTTGTATACTCCCTGGAAACGGTTGTAAGTCAGTACATCCGTGCATAAGCCCAGTGGTGACACTCCCCGCTTCTGTATTCACTGTTAATAGGTATATGCCAGTAGATCCATGCATAAGGCCATTACTGTCAGTCCTTTCTTTTGTATTGTCTGCTAGTAGCTATAAGATGTCCATGCATAAGGCGGGGACAGCTGTTACCATGAAGTATAGCCGTAAGGACTGTCACCACTGGGTTTATACATGGATGTTCTGGTTTATAGCTGTCACCAGGGAGTGTAGAAGTAAGGACTGACATCACCGGGCTTATGCATGGATGTTCTGGTTTATAGCTGTCACCAGGGAGTGTAGAAGTAAGGACTGACATCACCGGGCTTATACATGGATGTACTGGTTTATAGCTGTCGTCAGGGAGTGTAGAAGTAAGGACTGACATCACTGGGCTTATACATGGACGTACTGGTTTATAGCTGTCGTCAGGGAGTGTAGAAGTAAGGACTGACGCCTTTGCTTATACATGGATGCACTGGTTTATAGGCGACCAAATGGATAAGTGGTCAGGCTTAGTGACTTGGTTGATTGCATGTCATCGTATCCCAACAGCATGGATCGATGCTCATAATGTCAATCACCGGATTGGAATATTGATGATTGCGGCGTTCAACAACAAACTAACGTGAAGAAAGTGACCTAGTGGTATTATTTTATGCTCAATGTTGGTTTCATTGGCTAGATTCTGCTTTTATGTAACGTTTAAAAACACCCGTGCGGTACATCACGTATGCACATTGATGTATGAGCAGTGAGTGTGCTGCAGATTTTCTTATTTTAGCTGTCAAGGTGTTGACGTTTATGTATATGTGTGGCCCTGACAACCCCTCCCAGCGACAAGTCCTAGTGTGAGGTTGCCATGACAATATACACATAGCTCCAGGCAGTAGCCGGCGGTGTCCTTTTCTCAGTGACAGATCAATATGTCAAACAATGCTTTGGCGGCGACTTCAAAGCGGCGTGATTGCTGTACAGGTATGTGTAGGTATTATAGAGTAAATAACCTTTTTGAAATGGACAGGGATCAATTTGGTTGAAGCTTCGCAAGAAGTTTTCATGTTAAAAACTGGATGTCTCCATTAAAGATTAAACCCCTAATATTTCCTCGCATTAAGTGAACGCATTTCTTTGAATTATTTCAAAGTGTATGTGCAATGAGATTCCTCTTTTACACCCTCTGCAGAAATTCAGATCACGAACGTTAAAATCAATAAGACAAAAGAAGATCTGAAAATGGTGCCATGACTACCAGCTAATGAACTGAAGGTCGATTTCAGGCGACCATCACACAACTGCCCCGTCCGTCCTCCCATTCCCTTCCTCTCTACAAAGGGCCGGGGGCACAGATGGTCTATATATCCGTCTGAGGCGCCACTATTCGTTGTGCAGAGTTGCGTCCCTTTGATGAACCAGGTCCTGATTATGATCCATTGTTTATTTGCAACAGGCCTGTGCTATTGGGTTTTATCCCCGTGGTCTAGTGGATAGAGCGTCTGCCCGGAGAGTGGGAGGACAATTGTTCGAACCTCTGACGTTAGCGCGGGATGTTAAAAGATGTTGCTGTTGCCTGCCTGCCGCTTGTCATTGGGGAATAAAACAATGACTGTTTGTTGTTTAACGCCACCTTCGACAATATTCCAGCGATATGTCTGTGAATAATCGAATCTGGACCAGACAGTCAAGTTAGTCTTCTCTTACGAGAAGCATTGGTTTCTGAAGACCAATTCTAACCCGGATCTTCATGGGTCAGATGAAACAATGACTTGTCGGCATAAGTATACTGTGTCTGAGTGGAATATCATGTTAGACTGCAACGTGGTATCTCAGTGGGCTACAGCAATATACAATAGGCATAACGCCGGACTAGTACAGGCAGACCAGTGGGACACGATGGCAAACAATCAGCCAACCAATGCACAGTTGGTTCCATGTATATTTATTTTAATATTTTAATATTTATACGGTAAATATTGATGTCCGTGGCTTTGGCTTCAAACGCTTTGTGGATCTGACCACAGTCATGCTTCTAAGAACAAGTAGATATTCACAGACCTATATGAGCTGATATCGCGATGGTCGATGGTTCGAATCCCGGTTCACCCTGATTACATTTCTGTGTGTCAGGATCATACCCGTGATCGTGAGTTTTACTATATTTAGTAAACGTCTGAGACTTCAGTCACTTCGGGCTTTCCTCCCACATCGGGTGATAAAACTGCAATGCGGGGTTATACCAAACTCACTCGTATAATCCGGACCCGTGAAGATCCGGGGGTAGAATAGATCTTCAGCAACCCATGCTTGCCGTAAAAAGCGACTATGCTTGTCGTAAGAGGCGACTGACAGGATAGGGTGGCCGGGCTCGCTGACGTGGTTGATGCATGTCATCGTATCCAAATTGCGTGGATCGATGCTCATGATGTCAAACTGTTAAACGAACTGTTTAAAAACAAGAATCAACGACACTGTGTACACAACGAAGACAAAGCAAACACTACAGTCAGTTTAAAAAGAAGAATTCGTGTAAGAATCTTTAACTGGAAAGATGATAATAAGGTTTTCTTTGTTCCCTGAATGCCCTTTTTGGTTCACTAGTTCTATCTCATGTTAGAAAATAGTAAAACGTTGTCACGGACGTGCCCCTTGTTAGATACCCATTGTATTTCGAAAATTCAGTCGTTTTCACTTACTATAGCCATATCCCTGTACATACCTGTGCTCGTGGGTTTCACCGAAGTGGTAAACGTCTGAGACCTGCATCACTTTCGGGCTTTCCTCCCACACGCGGTGATATAACTGGAATACTGTTAAAAGCGGCGTTAAACCCAACTCACTCATTCACTCATAATGCCACAAGTAAAACATGGCTCATTCCAAAGACCAAATAATAGATTATATTACATGGTCTCTGCTCATTCTTAGTCGTACAGACATGTCCCAATTTCCATAGCAATAATGTCAAAGTTGCTTAACGTAACTTATCTCGTATCTTATTCTCGTGGTCGCAAGTAGCCCTGGTTATTCCTCCTCATTTTTTCGAGAATCAACTTATCAGAAAATGACTTTAAAATACATTTTACAAATAAAAACCCATTGAAACAAAAAGAAACATTTTCATTGCATGCAGACCGAATCCGGGACCCACAGTGTGCAGTGATTGCACATGTTGCAGAGACGTGATATTCATATCAAGTCATATTGCACTGCCCTTCATCTTCGTGATGTTTTCCCCCACCACACCATGTTCAGCGCGACGGCCGTGCTATATATAAGTATGTTGACTTGTCGACAAGTCGTGTCGCCCAGTGACTCGAGCCTCGTTCTCGACCCAGCCCGACCCACCATCGCTTTGCTTTCACCATCGTTTCAGACTCTGTTGAAACCAGGGGGAAAAGGAGAGAGATTCCGTTAAAATAATTTTACCGGGATAAACAGTTAACGCTAACTTTTATGTGTTTTGCATATCCAGCTATTTGAAAAATAGTATATTAATTTTGCGTAAATATTCAAGAAAATTCCGATTTTGCATGATAAATGAGCCTTTATTCAAATAGGTTAGTTATGTGTGGTTTTACGTAAATTGCGGCGTTTTAGATGGAACACATCTGATATCATTTACGAACATTTCTTAAGGTTTTGCTCACTTCTAACATAAGATAGAATTACTGGTCCAAGAAGGGACTGATCATACTTGGTACTTTCCAGTTAACGACCCTTACACGAATCTGCTTATATGTTATATATATTTCTCCTTGGAATCTAGCTCTAACACCCAGTAAATGAAATATTACTATATCATCAAAGACATTTTAAAGAGATTGGAAATATCAGTACACGTTTGTGTTACAGGGAGATGCCATCTAAGTACATACCAAGCAAGAGTAAGCCAGACCCTTTAATTAGTTTAATGTTGTACTTTTTTTGCTGTATAACCTTATAGTACATGCCGCGGTACACGTTGGCCATGTGGTCACACATTCTGTCATGTATTGTGCTTTTGTTGTTTGGGCGTTGTCATGGTTTTATGTTTGCTATTGTTTTTATATTTTTATTTTGTTTTTGAATCCGCCTGTATAGTCTGTACGCAGCAACCCTGGCACGTTCCACGAAGACTGATGAGCTGTAATGTTAACACTTTTCTACGCTCCCGTTTACTAGACAAGCCGAATGGAGGCCTTCTTGTATGTTACCATTCGTGACCAACTCGTGTTATTCCGGGACAAGCCGAATTCTTGCAGGTTACGGGAAGGGACGAGTGGTGACGAAGGTTATGTTACGGAAAGACGAGTGGTGACGAATGCCTTATGTAGGTTACGGAAAGATGTGAGTGGTGGCGAATGCATTATGTGCGGAAAGATGTGTGACGAATGCCTTATGTAGGTTACGGAAAGATGCGAGTGGTGACGAATGCCTTAAGTAGGCTACGGAAAGATGTGACGAATGCATTATGTGCGGAAAGATGTAAGTTACGAAAAGATGCGAGTGGTGACGATTGCCTTATGTAGGTTACGGAAAGAAACGAGGGGTGACGAATGCCTTGTGTAGGTTACTGAAAGATACGAGTGGTGGCGAATGCCTTATGTAGGTTACGGAACGATGCGTTTGGTGACGAATGCCTTATGTAGGTTACTGTGGTGACGAATGTAAACCGCCTAAAAACAACCAGATTGAGAGTTATCTTCACTTAACCTTTACCCGATCAGAGACGAGAGTTAATTAATAATATGCTTAGACATTGCAAGGTGAATATTTAAAAATCAACACGCAAAGTGTATGCATGAACCCAAATGATAAATTACGGTGTTTTGCAAGAACTTCAAGGTGTTAGCTAAATCGACGATAGTGAAAGTGAACGCAAACAGCCGCGACAACGTGAAACGTGAGTTGTTAGTAATAATTAACTCACACATTTGGAAAAAACCAACAAAGTTGTAATCTATGACATCAGTAACAGATAACAGTGTTAGTACCTACACTGAAATGTCGCTCCTACTTGATAGAAAGAAGTTGTTCATCCATATATCTTATCTTTACTTGACATTGCCAAGTGACATTACGTAATCTCAAGTAGATACATGTTCATTCTTGATCGTACATCCTCCACTCATTCACTTGTTTGCATGACAATATACACAAGTCAGCCAATCTTTATTCAAACACGGGCAACAGGTCCATTAGTACATGGCCCAGAGTGGTGTACACGATTCTAACTATTATTTAGACACTTGGTTCCATGTAATAGTGTGTGGTATATGTACATGGTCATGTTTTGTGTTGTTACTTTATCTAGACAGTTTATCAAATGTCGGAATTTCACAATAATTGGATAAATAAATCAGGAATACATTTTCCCCTTACATTGGAATAAAATGGACTTACAAGTAAAAAGAAATATTTATACTCAATAGCATGGGTATTACACGCTTTATACACGTACGTAGTAAACTACGGTTACAACGAACTCAAGCGGACCACTAATTTTAGTTCGTTATAACCGTATTTCGTTATAAGCATATGTGTACAGTATAAATACAGTAAATGAACGGGGTGAAAACAGTTCGTTATATCCGTCGGTTCGTTATAAACGTGTTCGTTATAAACATAGTTGTGACCTTGTGACCTTGGTGTATTTGTATGTCGCCCACTCGATGCATAAACCATGTGATGAACAAAACATATGTATACATGACAAAACTGGAACTGCTTAAGCATATTTAACCTAGTCAGGAAATTTTTTTAAAACATGCAAATATCAAGAAAAACCGTGTGTCTAGGTCGAGCTAGCCGGCGTGGAGCAACCGCCAGTATGTATGTAGGTAGGTATTTTTAGCTGCCGATCATAGACAGCCGAGTGGGAAAGACGACGGGCGTTCGTGGTGTACGTAGTCGGTGGCTCCAAAGCCATCACGCTACTGACTCACTCTTCCCATATACTTCTTGTTGGCTGCATTAAAAAACTTGACACAACACAGACACTATCAAAATTATGCATATGGTATCGTGTGCCAATCTCTGAAACATAGCCGAGAATTGGATACAACTCAGATATGTCGGTGCTACTTCCAGCTAGTCCATCTTATTTCGAAAAGTATCCCGATGCTGAGCCTTCGTGGGGGCCTGGATTACATTAAGCTCAAAGGGAATTATTGTCGGTGACTCAATTGAATCGGTGGCCAGCTGATTGCGTACCATCATACCCCCACGACTTCCAACCTTGCTCATGCTATCAGTCAATGGTTTGACTGGCCTATACACGATTGTCTATTACCGCAATTATACAGCTTCCCCTCAAAGTGACACAAAAACACAGTCAATCTCTGCAACTTATTCAGGCATACACCATACCCCATCCCTACAATAAACGACCCAGCCCCATCCCCACCTTCCCGTCGTTACAGACTCAACCAGCAAGGCACGACCCTGTAACTACATCCCCACTTCCCCGTCGTTACAGACTCACCCAGCACGGCACGACACAGCAACTACACCCCACCTCCCCGTCGTTACAGACTCACTCAACAAGGCACGACCCTGTAACTACATCCCCACTTCCCTGTCGTTACAGACTCACTCAACGAGGCACGACACAGCAACTACACCCCACCTCCCCGTGGTTACAGACTCACTCAACAAGGTACGACCCTGTAACTACATCCCCACCTCCCCGTCGTTACAGACTCACTCAACAAGGCACGACCCTGTAACTACATCCCCACCTCCCCGCCGTTACAGACTCACTCAACAAGGCACGACCCTGTAACTACACCCCCACCTCCCCGTCGTTACAGACTCACTCAACAAGGCACGACCCTGTAACTACATCCCCACCTCCCCGCCGTTACAGACTCACTCAACAAGGCACGACCCTGTAACTACACCCCCACCTCCCCGTCGTTACAGACTCACTCAACAAGGCACGACCCTGTAACTACACCCCACCTCCCCGCCGTTACAGACTCACTCAACAAGGTACGACCCTGTAACTACACCCCCACCTCCCCGTCGTTACAGACTCACTCAACAAGGCACGACCCTGTAACTACACCCCACCTCCCCGCCGTTACAGACTCACTCAACAAGGCACGACCCTGTAACTACACCCCCACCTCCCCGCCGTTACAGACTCACTCAACAAGGCACGACCCTGTAACTACATCCCCACCTTCCCGTCGTTACAGACTCAACCAGCAAGGCACGACCCTGTAACTACACCCCACCTCCCCGTCATTACAGACTCAACCAGCAAGGCACGACCCTGTAACTACATCCCCACCTCCCCGTCGTTACAGACTCAACCAGCAACCAACCCCACACCTACAACAGACCCTACCCCCAAACCACGACCCTGCACATACCTTCCACACCTACAACAGACCCTACCCCCAAGCCACGACCCTGCAACCAGCCTCACAGCAACAACAGACCCTACCCCCAAACCACGACCCTGCACATACCACCACACCTATACAATTAATATATCCTATTCACAACCGCAACCATACATCAACCATCACACCTACAGCATAATCCACGCCCAAACCAAGACCCTGCTACCACCCTCACCCTCACCCTCACCCTCACCTACAACCATCCATAAATCACGACCCTGCAACCAATTACCTCCTACGGTTACAAAACACCATTTACAAACCACGACCCTACATCTACCATCACACCAACAACATACTCTACTCCCAAACCACGACCCAACAACCACACATCTGACACACTGCAAAGTGCTGTTTTTATAACACCCCGCCCATCGTAGCGTCAATAACATCTCCTTGCACCCCATACCCGCGCATGCCCGTTCTGTCACTGGCCGTTCCCACCTCTACTCCCCTACCCCCGAGCTACACCTACACATGGAAGGCAATCACATCACAAAATCTGCGTCTTCACCTCTCACTTGAATCACTCACACGACGTATGTTTGACAGTCAGGATACATTACCAATAACACTAAATCCGTAGGTAACAAACTGCTTCGACAATGTTTTTGAAGTTATGAAAATAAAATATACCACACCCGTTGTACACAGAAAAAATGAACGGTTATCAAATCATTGTATCATTTATCACGTATCATATTTTGTATAATCTAATGCTCATACTGAATAGTCAATTATGGAGATATCGATCGTGTCAGTATAAATATTTCGTAGTTCATATTATCAGTAACATGAATTAATAGACCGACGCAAAAAACACTTACAAACACGCTTTCAGTCTCAAGTTCATTGAGCCGGAGCCAAAACATAGTGCGCATGTCTGATTGTGTACGATGTCGATTGCACCGACTGATCTCCACTCCCGCGGCGCACGAGCTGACATCCTGACAGCGAACCTTTGAAGCACTGAGGCCACATCACGCAGTCATACCTTTGCCGTTAAACTGTTCTTATGAATCTGTACTTACTGACAGTGCTGACAATAGGGTTAAATCAGAAGTGTTTTTCATTGTTGGTGAAAGTTTTGTTAACAAGTATCGCAATTATTGAGAATTTGCTGTAGTGCGGGACAGTGATCGCCAGTTTAAAGGACACAGTGTCGTATTGTATGGAGTAATAGTATCATTCTTCGTGAGCAATGACGTTTATTGTCCATTGAGAGTGGGTACATAATAATATGTGTCATAGCGTTGTATTCAATGTTCACGAAACGGAAACGTTTATGTAGTTAGAATAACCTAAGAATGATACTTGATAGATGAAAGGGGTTTGATGTTCTGAAACTGACCATTGTGTGGTTTCGTCAAAAGAGGGAAGGGACACCATGTATTCAGTTAACGGGTTAATTCAAGTGACCTACAATTTGTACCTTTTAGGGGAAAATGGAAGTGTGGTTTATGTTTGTTTGTTGTTTAAAACGCCGCTCTCGGAAATATTCCAGTTGTATGACTAACATCCACCATGTCTAGTAATAGAGTATTACTTGTCCAACCCGAGGGGACAGAACGTTATGCAACACTTTCAGGTACACATTATTTCTTTAAAAAAACCTCCAGGAAATATTAATTGATTGGCTCAAATAGAGAATTTCTTATAGAGGGCGGGGTCCCATTGCAACAATACATGTGATGTGAAACCGATATACACATTCACAAACATGTAAGCCTAAACTGCTATATATGCCCGCATATGACAAAAGTTCAAAATCTCGTTTGAAAATACAATTCCATCGTTCATTAGCTCATGCTTGTTGTGTTGCGGAACACTAAACTCTCGTGATACCCATGCTTGTTCCGTTACAGATAATTAGGTTGGTTGGTTGGTTTAACGCCGCACTCAGCAATACCCCAGCTATATGACAGCGGTCTGTAAATAATCGAGTCTGGACCAGAAAATCCAGTGATTACTATCATGAGCATCGATCCACGCAATTGGGATCGATGACATGCATTAACCAAGTCAGCGAGCCTGACCACCCGATCCCGTTAGTCGCCTTTTACGACAATCATAGTCACCTCTTACGGCAAGCATGTGTTGCTGAAGGCCTATTCTACCCCGAAATCTTCACGGGTCCAGATATTTAGTGGGTGTCGGGCCTGGAAGTAGAATTTATAAAATATGAGTACCTGGTACGCAGAACGGTATTTTGACTTGATTTTCATCGTGCGGGCCAATAACCAGTTTGGGACAGACCTGGAAAAAGATATTTGAAACAAAATGCTGAAGACGGGAAATAGTTGGAAAAAAAGCGTCCACGCTCACTGATTCATCCTACTTATCCAGGGATATTTTGTAAGCGGGTGTGTTTCTTTTTCCTATATTGCAAGATACATTAATATGTTGCTTCAGGCTGACGGCTTCTGAAAGTGATATTGCCCTGTTAAAACAAATAGGGTCAACGTTATCATAGCTGAAATGGAGAGACTTAGTCAATGAAAAAAACAGCGTTTTTTGTTGTGAACACGAAGGACACAACAAAGGTCAGCGTCGCACATGCCAACACACACGTCAACAATGGACTACGTCACGCACACGTAGTGACGTCATTCGACTATGGCTTTGATGACATGTCCAGCGTGGGAGAGAGAAAGTTTTGTGAACAATGTGAAAGTACATTTTCGGATTTTGATGGACATGCTTGACTTTCAATCGATATGGAAACGATTGACAGTGCAATGAGTGAGACTGGCGCCTCAAGGAAGTTCAGAGTATCAGAATAGTGCATCACGTTGCTCCCCCTAAGTGTTCGTTTTACCCTCCATCTGCAGTCTGACGTGTGTTTACTCATCCAAGTCGCTACTTTTTTCTCTGAGCATCATCGACCCATATATCATGTTGGCTCGTGGATGGCCGGACAATAGGGCGAGTCTACATAGCTGTTCTCCTTACAGTCAGACGCCATGTTTGTTTACGTTAGTATGCATATTAGAATCTAGCTATGACGTCATATGGCAACGTGGTTGGTAATGGTGTTAGGCGAAAGAACGACATTACAAGAGTTACAGTGGCCCGAACTTTGCCGAATAACATGTAATTCTATTACACTTGCATGTGTGTCATACTGATTTTACGAAACGAGAGTCAGAATTCTTGCATTTCCCGAGCGAGAGCGAGGGTAATACATTAATTCTTACACGAGTTTTGGACATATAAGTTCTGAAGTATTTCTAGTGACGTCATTCAGACCTTTAAGTCACAATGAGATTCGAATGACGTCAACAATGCCGTCTCGATGACGTAAACAATGCATTGGTGTGCATGAAGTGATATTTTCAGTGTGAGCTCGACAAAACATAACTTATTACGATGATTCTGGATACATTGCGTGTTGTTTAACGCGTTTCAGTCATATTCAAGCTACATGTAAATAATCAAGCCTGGGCCGAAAAGTGATTGATATCTTGAGCAAATGTCCCACGCCATGACACTCAACCAAACCACCAACTCCACTCTCCTACCCAGAATTCCTTGCTCTCAGAGGTCAACGAGATGCAACCATTCGTCACAAATGTGCATATAGTTTCATTTTTATAAAGTCTACACACAAACTGGTGCCCGTCCAGAGTGAGTGAGTGAGTATGGTTTTACGCCGCTTTTAGCAATATTCCAGCAATATCACGGCGGGGGACACCAGAAATGGGCTTCACACATTGTTCCCATGTCGGGAATCGAACCCGGGTCTTCGGCGTGACGAGCTAACGCTTTAACCACTAGGCTACCCGACCGCCGGTGCCCGTCCAGATGGATGATATCAATACTGTAATAACATTTGGTGGTAATTATTATTTTTATTTTTTTCATTCATACATGTAGCTTTTATTTCTACGTAAATAATATTAATCATTGCCAGCCTTAACGCAAGTGGTAAAACACGATAATTTTACATATATAGAGAGAATTTGATAAATATATGGGTACACATTTACAAACGACAGTGGAATATCTGCATTTTGTATTGTTATCTAATAATTCTAGATGTCTAAAATAGTTGAGTCTATTTAGTTTGTGTTCCACACACGAATACAACATTAGGGGAAGAATGCCATAGGCTACACACAGGGAAAGGCTGTCATAGAATGGCTTTCAAAGGGACCTTAAATAGAAATTTTCACGGAGCGTCGTGTAAACGATTTAGAGTACAAGATGTTAGTCCAGTTGTCCAAACTTACCCCAGCTGACATACCCCTCATGAAAATGTAATATGAATAGGTGAATACTAATGAATGACCTGAATGATCAGGCTATGTTTTGTCATTGTCTTTATCTAAGCTTCTTTGTTGTATTTAAAAAAATCTTAAAACATTGCAAATGGCCTAAATTGTAAACACAAAATGTATTTAATATTAATGTTAATTATCTATATATGAATATCATATTGTTTTGAAACTGGTGGCTATTTTATTGTTAAAAACATAGTTCACTTCGATTTTCGAACACATATCAAAATGGATAATAAACTAAATTAAGTTAGGAAAGCTAAATTTGTCGTCAGAGATAAAACTCAATGGGAAAACAATTGAGCCGTTATCTGACTGTAAACAAACGCACGGGTGTGAATTTGAAACTTACACTGTGTATGGCCTTACCTATATTAACCATAATTCGTACAAATACATTTCTGTTATCCATGTAATTTGCAATGTCGAAATATATTTCTGATATTTTAAATAAAGCGAGGTTATTTGATTTATGTACTTGGGATTGGGTTTTTTATTTTATCAAAGTACCTCTATCATTACGCGCTTTCTGATTGGCTTTTCGTATTTTCGCACATAACATTTATCGATAGGGGGCGAGTCCTTCTTGCGGGGTACGGAAAGGGCCGAGCGGGGACGAATGTCACCGAGCCTAATCATCCGATCCATATTGTCGCTATTCGGGCTCCATTTGGAACCAAGAATCCCCACATCAGCCGACAGGATTCAGTGTAATGGGGCAATGTAATCCGCTCCCGGAAACCCAGTTTTTCTCTCATTTGGAATTCACACCTCGGTCTGGGCTCTCATTTCAAACTTGTATGTTTCGATTACTTAATTCCTTCAAACATTTAAAGAACGCGCTAATCTTGTGGCTGGCGAAATTACTCTATTACGATAAAACTATATGAATATATTTATGCGTTTAATGTAATTCAATCAATGTTTTAGTTGATATTGATTATTAATGAACAGGAATTAAAATATTAATACATAAACAGGATATCATTGACACATAAAAAACGCCCAAACCAAAAGTGTTTATCTACTACTCAAAAGAATTTAAAAAAACCCACTATTTTCATGGCTAAAGTTCATCTTCGATATTGCAACGCACAGCCGTCCAATTGTGGGTGTTCCTGGACTTGTTTTGAGCAGTTTGTTATAAACAGTTATTCCCTAGGTGGTATTGCATGCGATCTCGATATTAAGCTGAACCTTTCAACATTATCTTGTGTGCCTGTACTGATGGTGAATGAGTGAATCGTGTTTTGAGGCATGGTCAGGGGTGTAGCTTCGAACCAGACATACATGTGGAAGACGAACTACTCACCGCGCTTTTAGTTGGTGTATACTAAGTCAGCAATTCAACTCAACGTGTTGTGTATCTCAGAAGAGTCCGTGCATGCTAACTACATCGGCATATTATTTCACAAACTGGTAGAAGAGGAGCGAGAGAAGATAGATAACCAGAGAGAACACAACACATGTGTACTTATTGACATCTGAAGTTTTATTTTGAAAATGTCTTTCTTCTACAAAGATAGATATATTCAAAGAGTAGAAAGTATGAGAAAGACTTGAGAACTACTGATAAAATAATTGTTGAATATTTACACATGATTCAGTATTAAAATATAACGTTTGGATTTCGGATAATACTATGCTCTACTATGAATTAAAAGTGAAAACAACGTATGGTAATATTCTTTGTTTTCCATGATAAACATATGAACATGTAATAAATAACATAAAACATGTGAAGCATCTTCCTTCACTGTCTGTACAAAACAATTTTCCATGTCCTTGAGAACAGTAGGAAATCAACGCAATATATACACAGAATATCTCCTTTTATCAACAGAAAACCAACTTTTGACAAACAGAAAAACGACCTATTCAGTTTCCGCGAACGCTTTTAAAGTACAACGAACCGAATAGAATTTGTAACCAACATAGATTTCTGACATCGAAATATCATATCGCGATGGCAAACGAACGCAAAATTTATCAAAGGATTCAGAAAATTAATTTCTGCAAAATCTTCTGCGAGTTTAGCTTCAGCGCGCTCAAGCTAGTGGCCCCAACAGCGGAGGCGACCAATAAGTTGAGCCAACCCTAGCCTTGGCCTACACTCGGCAAACATCGACCCATTTTCCAGCCATCCTGGGCAGTTTATGTACCAGTAACTATGACGACGAAGTCACGAAGGCTGAGCGTGATCGACGCGACCTAGCCCCGCCTCCAGTGATCGGGACGGCCGAGCCTGCGTTAACCGGGTCAAACAGCTATGTACCAGCGTCGAGATATTTCCCTGGCGTGGAAAATAAGTTTCGTCGATGGTTTCAAGCACATAAAAAAACTTATTTGTCATAACGTAAGGTATGAACATAACTGATTTAGCTTTTTGCCAACAAAGTTTGCTGCCGTTTGAAGACAATTTTCCACGAGAAATATTTGACGTTACCTTCTGTAGATATTCTGACTTGTTTTTATTTACCTCGGCGGACGGTAAAATACATACAAAAAAACATTTGGAATACTGGTCGTTTTGTGCCCCGAGCCATGTTTAGTATTTTGAAGCGAATAAATAAATTCTGTTAGTGCTGACAATAAATAATTTGATATTCTCAAACTGATAGTTCTTCAAATAAATATGATATACCTGTAAAAGATCACATGAGAAATAAAAATCATGAGTGATCTTGGCAAGATACAGTGTTACAAGCAAAATAGGCAACTGTTTGAAATTACAACTCAACTTCCTGCACAAGCTATGAAAATGTACATACAAGTATATATCACAGATGTGGCGAGAAAGTCATTTCACAAATATATTAATTTCAATTTCTTGAAGCAATACATAAATTATTATGTATCACACAAATGTATCAATACTAAAATCTCTACTTTGCCACTGAGATCTTGAGCTCAAATCATTTCTGCTGCCAATATAGAACAGTTAGCTGGTATTATGAGATAGTTCAATGTGAAGCTGTAATGACTGCAAAATGTCAACATTAACAATATTAACACATAGTGATACCATGGTAACAGCTGTATTTGCTATTTCTCTAAGTAGAACTTCCCAAGGACTTCATGTAACCTGTCAAAGGAATAAATACATTCCTTGACTTATTGCTATGAAAGAAACTTTTAATTTCTCTTTAAACAATCCTTGGGATGTAAGTATTGTTTGCAATAAACTCTTTATTGTGCATGAAAAAACAAGTGACATTGCCTCAGCTGATTCTATGGAAGCCTGAACTATCACCAGTACTATCATGTCCGACACAGCATGGACCCATTTGCCAAAAGTTATTCTTTTAACATCGGTAAAAATATTCTCAACTTTTCATCAATGTGAAATATCCATCTGACAGGTATTATTGACAAAATATACAGTTTCTCTTTTCATTCATTTTCAGACCATTCAATACTGTTTCCAACATACACATTTTCAGATTTATGAAAACAAATTTAAACAACCGAACAACTTAATCCTTGGCCAATGTTGTGGAGAAGTCGACAGCAGCCACAGTTAAGAAATTACAGCAACAAAATGATTTTATAGAAATCTGCAGACAGTATGTTCCTACTCAAAAATGACTAATCTCTTCAGGATGGAAGAAATGGCGGAGTAATAAATGAATATGAATATAATAATCATGAATAAAATACACAGGTTGGTAAAATATTTAACTGATGAAAAATATGAACCGTTGATGCTTGCATGCTAATCATTGAGAACTAAAGTCCAGGTCAGACCGACCCTTCATTTATAGCCTAGAGTTAACAGGTTGACATGCCAGAGAGAAGAATAACATTCTGCTTGGGTAACATTCCGATTCTGTGGTTACTACCATGGACAATATTTCCCTTGGCATATACTAGCAATATAAGTAATACTAGGGAATATTTAATATATGAGTGATTTCAAACGCAAATTTTCGTAAACTTTAAAACACTAAAAGAACCTGCAGTTTTTGCATTAAGTTAACCCAAACCCAAATATGAGTACACTAATCAATTTGAAGTTCTGCTTTCTTTGCTATGTTGCAATTTGAGTATCTAATCTAGCAATCATTTATATGAAATACATATGCTACGGATATAAATACACCTTTGAAAATATTTTCAAAATTGTGAAACAAGTGCCAAAAAGACACATTTGACTAGATCTGTCCACATAGCATATTTGTTTGGCATCACTACTGTTGCTCTGAGACTAAGGTAATAATTCTAATGATTAACTTAAAACCAATATGAACTTAATGGGCTTTGCATCATGTTGTGAAACAATGCAATGGCATGAGTAATGTATGACGAAACAACTATAACCGGCATATCACAAGTAATGCAGTATGGATGTGAAGATCAAACATGAAAATATTGCCATAAATTTCAAAGATCCTCTAAATAACCTTTCAATTTCAGCGTGATGACTTATTCATCAACAACAACTTATCAATTTGAGTGGTATAAAAAAGGTGCACTGCACTGAAATGTATGACGGTTGGTTGGTTGGTTGGTTGAAATCAGCAATAGCTGAATCCTTATGCACAATAACTTTGCCATTAAACTGATTCCTTCAATAGTTGTCTTCAATTATCAGCACTAGAAAGTATGGCATAATACAACACTATTTTACCATAGAGAAAATAGGAATTGTCATATCCGATGGTAATTGGTATGCACTACAATATATTCAATGTTTCTGTCCAGATTTTTCCTCCTGTGCACTAAGTTGTTCTTTTAAATGATACCACAATGTGATAGTTTGTAACAATAAGCACCATTTGGTGAATTGCATTTCATCCACTGCCATGCATATTTGGTTCAAAGTCAGTTCATTCCAACCAGGAAACCATCCAATTTCCCGATTATCTCCCTTTAGCATTACAAAATTCATGCATTGCATAATTCAAGTTTTTATACTTCCATGCTCAAAAATATATGGCCACTGTTGATAAAAATCATATCAAAAGTTTTTGACACTAATGAAGCCTGGAAGATTGCACATGGTTCAATATGGAGACCATCACAACCACTGATATGAGCAAAACTGGCGCCTTCTCAAATTGGATGTCTCCAGGCCAATGCACATTATTGATAACATGGCCAATGATGTGCTTTGATAAGTCCTGTGGCTATTATTACAATATCCTTGCATCAAAGCATGATAGTTGTCAATAAATAACCAAATTGTACATTACTATGATCAGTCATCATATGACCACAGACAAAACAGAAGTTCACAATAAATTAACCTGACACATGTCAGTACAGTCTCCCTGTAAAAATATGTAAAAATATCATGTATCTTGTAAGTCTTTGTGTTATGCTGTGACTTGTACATATATAACATACACCATGACGATCACATCCCAACAAGAATCTGCATGATATTGTCTAAATCGTCCATCACCGATTCGTTCCTAAATGAAGTGCCACATTGTGAGTTTATGAAAGATGGGTAACTGTCACTGGCATGTCCTGAAGTATTTGGAAAGGAATGAAGCACCTCCTCAGCACTGAGAGGTGTAAGTTTCATTGCAGATGAAATTGAGTAGATATCGACATCACACACACTTATGTCTATATCACTAAAGTCTTCACTCCATGAGGCAGACGAGTTGGATGCAAAACTGGCAAATGATGATGGCAACAGATTATTATTTGCATCTTCAATATAACTTCTGGAAGCTGACAGTTTTGACACAGGGGTGCATGGCAACACTTCGGCTGTTGCCAGTTTACAAGGCACCAAGTCTAACACAGTTTTCCCTGATGTGTCTTTAGCACTAGTGTCCATATTTTCTACATCTTGAACTGGTTTTGGCATAGGTGAGGGTGGACCTTCGGTGGCAACATGAGGCAAAAATGATACAGATGATGGCTGCAGAAAAGAAGGGTTTGAGTTGCATTCTGGCAGGGGATCAAGATCAATCTTGCCATGTGAAGGATCGGTGAGATTAAATGTGGCGTCAGTAGGAGAGGTGAAATACACACCCTCCATCTCTAACTCAGTTTCGATGTGTTTCAATGTGTTTAAGATGAGGACACTACGTCGAAGACATGGTTCCACGCGCCGCCTTGGAACCATTTTCAGCTTGCACATAGATATGTTGAGGACAGACTGGCGCTGGGAGCCATAGCTTCCTTCATCATCAATGAACTCATCTAGTTTTCGCTTCATGGTGGTCACAACATTTGGTGGCATTTTTCACTGCAAGAGAGAATTGAAGAATATTAATTTTCAAATATACAGATAAGATAAAACAAATGAGTACAGATTCTGCTAGAGTTGTGTTAACTGTTTCTTACTGATGTGCCAACTTGTTTTAAAAATAGAGGATTGGTATTCCAGTGACTATATTTTGAAACATTAAGTTATTAAATGGCGTGATCGTTTAACATGATGATTCAAGTGATGTAGGGAAAACTATGGATGGTCACTGTAAGTCATACTTCCTTGTGTGTGACGCATGAGTCAAAGTTAACTGAATCAGTTATAGGACACAAATCATCATTGCATGCACTTACTTAGTCATATTGGAGTTACCCAAATTGTAAGTTAAAAGATTCATAGTCTGGTGTATGAAGACAAATTATTTTTAAAAAAAAAAGTACTTTCACATCATGAAATATAAACGTAGATCAGCTAAATTTAAATCTCTGTGTGAAGATCTAAAGGCTACAGCTCTATTATCTATAAAACATATTTCACACACTAGTTTAAACATTGTCATAAGTATATGTTACAAATAACATATTTATCATGTTTAAAATTAATAATCAGTTTAAAATGCTTAACTTTTAGATCATGAATGAATAACATTAAGAATGCCTAGATCTTTATATTTTCTATTGTTGGAAAAAGTTTAATTAGTTTTAAAGAATTATTATTTTTCTTGATCTAATTTACCAAAGTATCACAGTTGTAGAGGACTAGGAGTTTGAGTTTAGGTCCCTGGTTATACCCGGGGACCGTCCATGGTGTCAAGACCGGGGCACGAACTTGACAAGTGGCGAGCGGTGAGAGTAGGCCTCTTGTCATGGCTTCAGACAGCGACTGAAAACACAGGTTTGTCTAGAAAAAGATCCAAGTGTGGACCACAACACGCAAACTATGCTACAACAAGGAAGTCGGGTGGGAAAAAAACTACATCTAAACGATAATATTGAGCAACACGAAATAACGGTATTATGCTGAAGACTTCCTTTACATCGTCGTCCTATTCGCACTGATTCACTCATGCATCAAGTCCCTCGGCCCAACTGGCGCGCCGTATGAATCAGACAAGCCGTGCTCGGCTACATCGAGAAAACTCGACTTGGCAAATGTTCAAAAAGCTCTCGATTCACTATGAATGTAGGGAGAAGCAATAAAGTAAGCGGAAAATGGCACCAAACTCTGTAGTGTTAATATGTAAGCGCAACAAGAGATGATAATCGCCGAATTCTCAGTGACCCGGGTCAACCGAGCTCGCCCGGTCAGTGAATGGTGATAAGAAAATGGCGAGAAGCCACATTCAAATCAGTTTCGTAAACACAAGAGAAACAAACCTTTAGTGGTCGATCCTACGTAACAAGTGAATGGAAGTGGTTACAATAAGAATAGGTTAACATTATACTGACGCAAAGAAGTGAAACAAGTACCGCGATTGCAAATGAAACGCGAAACATATCTGACATGGTTGACCTAAATAGTACTGGGTGCGTTGTTTCAACTGTTGGGTCAACTCACCTCGCCGACTTTCGAGTGGAGAAAGTTTGAAGGTTCAAACTTTCACGCCCAGCTGGACTGAACAAGAGTAAGAATATTCCGAGAAATAATCGTCAGCTCTCTTCCAACCTCATCTCCATACTTTCCTGGCGTGAGACACAAAGTGAAATCTTCCGCGTCAGTCGACAGGTTTTCCCCGAACATGGTCAAGCTCCAAGTGCAGCTGACGTCAAACCCTTCGTACGAGGCGGCATTTCAGCGATTGGCTAGAAAAACAACCCCCAATAACTGCATATAAGTGATATAATTATAATATCAACTAAATATTTAGATAATTATGGCATACATTTTGTGAAGAAATTATTTCATTTTATTAATGATCATTTCTATCAACGACAAGGCGAGTTTCCGTAAGCCCGTACAACCGGAAGCTGTTTCCAGGAGCCGGGTCGCAAACAGCTCTGACAAACAACCTGTCCTTGTTCGAGGCGGCAAGCAAACAGGGTTGTTATTTTCAGTGGGATAGGCTTGCAACATGATTTACTTTGAAGTTAATAAACACGCAGAGAACTTAATGAGTTTAGTTTAACTACAAGCGTACACAAAATAACAAGATCATGTTTTGCATAAGCATCTCGGCAAGAGTTGATATGATCAAGCAGTTATTTATCACGACTTTTGTAAGTTACGAGATAAGAGATAGGTAAAAATGAATCACAGGTTTTTCAACGATTTCATGTTCTGATTTTAAATGTTGGTAGGATATGTGTGGATGCGAGGTGATCTGTTAGTATTGAAAATCTATACTTATATGTAGGGCCAATTGTTCAAGAAAATAGGGTTTTATACAACATATATACGAATCAACACAAGGTATGTATGGAGGACAGCTTGCAATGTAGAGGGTATCGAGAGTAGGAATGACGGAGACATAAGACTGTTGTAGACTATGGGATATTCTTCCATCAATCTTTCGTAGTCTGTGCAGCACCACAGTAAAACCAGCACGCTGATGTCTTGGGAGTTACTGCGTTCGACGTTGTTGTGACGTATGTAGGACCGGCCAGGTTGTTATTTGCGTTCCCATTTTTTCACTTGATACAAGTACTGTGGGTATTCAAAAGAAAACCTGTCACTTATTGCAAGTACTGTGGGATTTCAAATGAATAACCTGTAAACTACAGATGTACGTGTGATTATACGTTGTCGTTTGAAATTAAAACATATTGTTCTAAGTACATGACATTTACGAGAGAGAGAAAGAGAGAGAGAGAGAGAGAGCATACCTAAATGTTAAACTGTTTTGTTAAAATTACACCATGCATTTTCAGCAACAAACTGTATCCCAGACATAATAAATGCATCTTGTCTGCCAGACCCTTTGTCATTACGATATTCATACTTAAAAAAACCCAACACTTTTCGTAAAGAAAGATAATTGTTTCCTAAAATATGTAAAATATATTGTTTGAACTACTTAACGTTCATTACTTGTTTTTCTGTAGCAAATAATAACTCTGCATTTCTTTGCACAGAAATGATCACTGTTTGGCTGCAAAGTTATTTTCAAAACCTCAGCGTTAGATAGTGTCACAAGTGAGCTCATACGAGGCAGCGATTGCCGACTAGAGGCTGCTTGTTGACTAGCAAATCGATTTAGGCCGAGCTCCGACTGCGTCGCTCCTCGCAGTTAGCGCCGGTCACAACAGCACAGTCGTACCAATAAAGGAAGAAACGGTTGCAGTGATGATTCATACGCCGTACGCGCTTGATACCGTTATGTACAGCTCGACCGCTTATGTGTTTAAAGAGCACAATAATCGCTACTGCATTTTGCTGCAAGTGGTACGTTTTGGCATTTATAAGTCATGTAATTATAAAATGTTTAAAGCTTGGCAAAGAATGAGGTAGGTTTATATAACTTTGAATATAGCATTCGCTGAAGTTTAGAAATGAGGTCAGTCCCAGCGTTGAGACAGGTCGACTAAAACAGCACGCATTCAATTCTGGACCCATCTGTAATCATATCGTTGTTCCTATGAATAAGCGTGTTTTAGATGATGACATGTAAGTCAACATAAAGATAATCTATAAATGGAGTTTCATGCGCGTTCATGAAAAACATGTTTCATTAATTGGTGCCATTAAATCATAAAGTAGGTTCGACATATCTTCATCTTTAGTTTTATAAGATGCGATGAATATGACATGAGCTCGGGCTTCTTTCCCTAAAGCTATATGCGTCATTATCTTTGACACTGCAGCCGTTGTGGGTGGAACTCCTCCAAATGTCACCATGTTATTATTACAGATACAGTGGGCGGCTGTCGGCGGACAGTGGTCACTCACTCGGCGACTGTTCACATCTCAAATAACGGTACATACTACACGTAAGAGACTATGTCATACAGCGTTACATACATAGCAGACAATGTCGCACAATGTTACTTATACACGTCAGACAATGTCACACAATGTTACATACACACCATACAATGTCACACAACGTTACATACATAGCAGACAATGTCGCACAACGTTACTTATACACGTCAGACAATGTCACACAATGTTACATACATGTCGGAGACAATGTCACACAACGTTACATACACATCAGACAATGTCAGAAAACGCTACATACACATAATACTATGTCACACAACGCTGCATACACATCACACAACGTTACATGTCACACAACGTTACGTACATATCAGACAATGGGGCACAACGGTACATACATATCAGACAGTGGTACACAAGATTACATACACATCAGACAATGTCACAACATTACATACACATCAGACAATGTCAAACAACGTTACATACATATCAGACAATGTCACACAACGTTACATACATATCAGACAATGTCACAACATTACATACACATCAGACAATGTCAAATAACGTTACATACATATCAGACAGTGTCACACAACGTTACATACATATCAGACAGTGTCACACAACGTTACATACATATCAGACAGTGTCACAAAACGCTACATACACATAATACTATGTCACACAACGCTGCATACACATCACAACGTTACATGTCACACAACGTTACGTACATATCAGACAATCTCACACAACTTATGTCGACAGTTTCACACAAGGTTATATACACATCAGACAATGTCACACATACGTTAAATACATGTCTGAGACAATGTCACACAACGTTACATACACATCAGACAATGTCACACAACGTTACATGCACATCAGACAATGTCACACAACGTTACATACATGTCGACGCAATGTCACACAATGCTACATAGACATGAGACAATGTCCCACGACGTTACATGTAGGTATCAAAGCCATGTCTATACATCACCACATGCCCCGTCTACAAACACGCGGATTAAAAAGTGTGCACACGGGTCAATTCTTAATTACCCTTATTAAAAGGCATTATTTCGGGTCACAAACAGCCATATTTCTGTTGTTCATACATTTGATCTCATCACACTATGTACATGTATGGAGTTAATAACTCCAGTCCCGTCAAAACTTCACATGTAACCTCAACCAAGAACACAAGTCTGCAAGCCCCGAGATCAACCACTTGGGTTTCACCTCAATACATGAAATATGTGTCTGGTTTCCGCCCTTCAAAGAACCTCAGTGTTGTGAACGCCTGACGCTTGAGTGTGTAGGCGCATGTACAACAGATCATATAACAGCTCTGGTTGTGTATCACGCAACATATCTATGATATAACTATACGATATTCAACGCTATACACAAGTATGTAGTTTCATGTAAAACAATCAACCCGAGTGCACACATCATCACCAACCTCAGTCTACACATCACCATAAAAAAACCCAGTCTACACATCATCATCAACAACCCCAGTTTACACATCATCACCAACACCAGTCTACACATCATCACCAACCTCAGTCTTCACATCATCACCAACTCCAGTCTCAGCTGAATCACCTGCCCATGTTGACACATCACCAACCTCAGTCTACACACCATCATCACTTACCCCAGTCTACACATTATCACCCCAAACCCCAGTCTACACATCATCATCACTAACTCCAGTCTATTTATCACCACCAACTCTAGTCGACACATCACCACCAACACCAGTCTACACACCATCACCAACCCCAGTCTACACATCATCATCACTAACTCCAGTCTACTTATCACCACCAACACCAGTCTACACACCATCACCAACTCCAGTCTACACACCATCACCAACACCAGTCTACACACCATCACCACCAACACCAGTCTACACATCATCACCAACTCCAGTCTACACATCACCACCACCAACTCCAGTCTACACATCATCACCACCAACACCAGTCTACACACCATCACCAACACCAGTCTACACACCACCACCAACACCAGTCTACACATCATCACCACCAACACCAGTATACACACCATCACCACCAACCCCAGTCTACACACCATCACCACCAACACCAGTCTACACATCATCGCCAACTCCAGTCTACACATCACCACCACCAACACCAGTCTACACACCACCACCAACACCAGTCTACACACCACCACCAACACCAGTCTACACACCATCACCAACACCAGTCTACACATCACCATTACCAACACCAGTCTACACACCATCACCAACACCAGTCTACACATCACCACCACCAACACCAGTCTACACACCATCACCAACTCCAGTCTACACACCACCACCAACACCAGTCTACACACCATCACCAACACCAGTCTACACATCACCACCACCAACACCAGTCTACACATCATCACCACCAACACCAGTATACACACCATCACCACCAACCCCAGTCTACACACCATCACCACCAACACCAGTCTACACATCATCACCAACTCCAGTCTACACATCACCACCACCAACACCAGTCTACACACCACCACCAACACCAGTCTACACACCATCACCAACTCCAGTCTACACACCATCACCAACTCCAGTCTACACATCATCACCAACACCAGTCTACACATCACCACCACCAACCCCAGTCTACACATCATCATCACCAACTCCAGTCTACACACCATCACCAACACCAGTCTACACACCATCACCACCAACACCAGTCTACACACCATCACCACCAACACCAGTCTACACACCATCACCAACACCAGTCTACACACCATCACCAACACCAGTCTACACATCATCACCAACACCAGTCTACACACCATCACCGACACCAGTCTACACACCATCACCACCAACACCAGTCTACACATCACCATCACCAACTCCAGTCTACACACCATCACCAACTCCAGTCTACACACCATCACCAACACCAGTCTACACACCATCACCAACACCAGTCTACACACCATCACCAACACCAGTCTACACATCATCACCAACAACACCAGTCTACACACCATCACCACCAACACCAGTCTACACACCATCACCAACACCAGTCTACACACCATCACCAACTCCAACACCAGTCTACACACCATCACCAACACCAGTCTACACACCATCACCAACACCAGTCTACACATCATCACCACCAACACCAGTCTACACACCATCACCACCAACACCAGTCTACACACCATCACCAACACCAGTCTACACACCATCACCAACACCAGTCTACACACCATCACCAACACCAGTCTACACATCATCACCAACACCAGTCTACACACCATCACCAACACCAGTCTACACACCATCACCACCAACACCAGTCTACACATCACCATCACCAACTCCAGTCTACACACCATCACCAACTCCAGTCTACACACCATCACCAACACCAGTCTACACACCATCACCAACACCAGTCTACACATCATCACCACCAACACCAGTCTACACACCATCACCAACACCAGTCTACACATCATCACCACCAACACCAGTCTACACACCATCACCACCAACACCAGTCTACACACCATCACCAACCCCAGTCTACACACCATCACCAACACCAGTCTACACACCATCACCAACACCAGTCTACACACCATCACCAACACCAGTCTACACATCACCACCAACACCAGTCTACACACCATCACCGACACCAGTCTACACATCATCACCACCAACTCCAGTCTACACACCACCACCAACTCCAGTCTACACACCATCACCAACCCCAGTCTACACACCACCACCAACTCCAGTCTACACACCATCACCAACACCAGTCTACACACCATCACCAACTCCAGTCTACAAACCATCACCACCAACACCAGTCTACACATCACCACCAACACCAGTCTACACACAATCACCAACACCAGTCTACACATCACCACCACCAACACCAGTCTACACATCATCACCAACTCCAGTCTACACATCACCACCACCAACCCCAGTCTACACACCATCACCACCAACACCAGTCTACACACCACCACCAACTCCAGTCTACACACCACCAACAACACCAGTCTACACACCATCACCACCAACCCCAGTCTACACACCACCACCAACTCCAGTCTACACACCATCACCAACCCCAGTCTACACACCACCACCAACCCCAGTCTACACATCATCATCACTAACTCCAGTCTACTTATCACCACCAACACCAGTCTACACACCATCACCAACTCCAGTCTACACACCATCACCAACACCAGTCTACACACCATCACCACCAACACCAGTCTACACATCATCACCAACTCCAGTCTACACATCACCACCACCAACTCCAGTCTACACATCATCACCACCAACACCAGTCTACACACCATCACCAACACCAGTCTACACACCACCACCAACACCAGTCTACACATCATCACCACCAACACCAGTATACACACCATCACCACCAACCCCAGTCTACACACCATCACCACCAACACCAGTCTACACATCATCGCCAACTCCAGTCTACACATCACCACCACCAACACCAGTCTACACACCACCACCAACACCAGTCTACACACCACCACCAACACCAGTCTACACACCATCACCAACACCAGTCTACACATCACCATTACCAACACCAGTCTACACACCATCACCAACACCAGTCTACACATCACCACCACCAACACCAGTCTACACACCATCACCAACTCCAGTCTACACACCACCACCAACACCAGTCTACACACCATCACCAACACCAGTCTACACATCACCACCACCAACACCAGTCTACACATCATCACCACCAACACCAGTATACACACCATCACCACCAACCCCAGTCTACACACCATCACCACCAACACCAGTCTACACATCATCACCAACTCCAGTCTACACATCACCACCACCAACACCAGTCTACACACCACCACCAACACCAGTCTACACACCATCACCAACTCCAGTCTACACACCATCACCAACTCCAGTCTACACATCATCACCAACACCAGTCTACACATCACCACCACCAACCCCAGTCTACACATCATCATCACCAACTCCAGTCTACACATCATCACCAACACCAGTCTACACACCATCACCACCAACACCAGTCTACACACCATCACCACCAACACCAGTCTACACACCATCACCAACACCAGTCTACACACCATCACCAACACCAGTCTACACATCATCACCAACACCAGTCTACACACCATCACCGACACCAGTCTACACACCATCACCACCAACACCAGTCTACACATCACCATCACCAACTCCAGTCTACACACCATCACCAACTCCAGTCTACACACCATCACCAACACCAGTCTACACACCATCACCAACACCAGTCTACACACCATCACCAACACCAGTCTACACATCATCACCAACAACACCAGTCTACACACCATCACCACCAACACCAGTCTACACACCATCACCAACACCAGTCTACACACCATCACCAACTCCAACACCAGTCTACACACCATCACCAACACCAGTCTACACACCATCACCAACACCAGTCTACACATCATCACCACCAACACCAGTCTACACACCATCACCACCAACACCAGTCTACACACCATCACCAACACCAGTCTACACACCATCACCAACACCAGTCTACACACCATCACCAACACCAGTCTACACATCATCACCAACACCAGTCTACACACCATCACCAACACCAGTCTACACACCATCACCACCAACACCAGTCTACACATCACCATCACCAACTCCAGTCTACACACCATCACCAACTCCAGTCTACACACCATCACCAACACCAGTCTACACACCATCACCAACACCAGTCTACACATCATCACCACCAACACCAGTCTACACACCATCACCAACACCAGTCTACACATCATCACCACCAACACCAGTCTACACACCATCACCACCAACACCAGTCTACACACCATCACCAACCCCAGTCTACACACCATCACCAACACCAGTCTACACACCATCACCAACACCAGTCTACACACCATCACCAACACCAGTCTACACATCACCACCAACACCAGTCTACACACCATCACCGACACCAGTCTACACATCATCACCACCAACTCCAGTCTACACACCACCACCAACTCCAGTCTACACACCATCACCAACCCCAGTCTACACACCACCACCAACTCCAGTCTACACACCATCACCAACACCAGTCTACACACCATCACCAACTCCAGTCTACAAACCATCACCACCAACACCAGTCTACACATCACCACCAACACCAGTCTACACACCATCACCAACACCAGTCTACACATCACCACCACCAACACCAGTCTACACATCATCACCAACTCCAGTCTACACATCACCACCACCAACCCCAGTCTACACACCATCACCACCAACACCAGTCTACACACCACCACCAACTCCAGTCTACACACCACCAACAACACCAGTCTACACACCATCACCACCAACCCCAGTCTACACACCACCACCAACTCCAGTCTACACACCATCACCAACCCCAGTCTACACACCACCACCAACTCCAGTCTACACACCATCACCAACTCCAGTCTACACACCATCACCAACTCCAGTCTACACATCATCACCAACTCCAGTCTACACATCATCACCACCAACCCCAGTCTACACACCATCACCACCAACACCAGTCTACACACCATCACCAACTCCAGTCTACACATCATCACCAACCCCAGTCTACTCACCATCACCAACTCCAGTCTACACATCATCACCAACACCAGTCTACACACCATCACCAACTCCAGTCTACAAACCATCACCACCAACACCAGTCTACACATCATCACCAACACCAGTCTACACACCATCACCAACCTCAGTCTACAAATCATCACCAACCTCAGCCTACACATCACAACCAACCTCAGTCTACACATCACCACCAACCCTAGTCTTCACATACCCACCAACCCCAGTCTACATATCTTCATCACTAACTCCAATCATGATCATCACCTCAACTCCACTTTTCATTTCATAACCCCAGTCTGCATTAATCCCTTCAACCCAACTTTTCATATGTCAATCCCAGTTTACACATCATCACCTGAACTCCACTTTTCACTTCTCAAACCCAGCCTCTACATCCTCACCTCAACCCCACTTTTCACACCTCAACCTCAGTCTACATATCATCACCTCAACCCCAGTTTTCATGTCTCAACCCCAGTCTACATATAATCACCTCAACCCTACTTTTCATATTTCAACCTCCGCCTCCACATCATCACCTCAACCACAATTTTCATATCTCAACCCCGGTCTACACATCATCACCTCAACCCCAGTTTTCATATCTCAACCCCGGTCTACACATCACCACCTCAACCCCAGTTTTCATATCTCAACCCCAGTCTACATATAATCACCTCAACCCAACCCCACTTTTCACATCTCAACCTCAACCCCAGTTTTCATATCTCCACCCCAGTCTATATATAATCACGTCAACCCCACTTTTCACATCTCAACCTCAACCCCAGTTTTCATATCTCAACCCCAGTCTACATATAATCACCTCAACCCCACTTTTCATATCTCAACCCCAGTCTACATATAATCACCTCAACCCCACTTTTCATATCTCAACCCCAGTCTACACATCATCACCTCAACCCCCGCCTCCACACCATCACCTCGAATCTGAGTTCTTCTGTACCATGGTGCACAAACAAGCCTGCAGCTCTGTGTGATAGACTGCGACATTCAGTTGTGTATAGATGATATATGTACTTACAAGGGAAAGCAGAGATGAGGTGTGTGGAGGCGAATATAATATTCTGAAATATTCACAAGTAAATTGTTCACGAAAATATGTTCCACATTACATGCAGTAAAGAGTTTGGCGTTTTATTGTGTTGGACGGGATTAACATTCGTTGCCACAGCATGTCACGTTGACATTAGGGGTGGTATCAAGAATTTTAATTGGTGATACAATACCTGTAGTCGTCTTCATTTCCACAGCCCTCTACTTTAATCATTTTACCAGCAATAGATTATTTCGGAAATAAATCGCACGAATGACGACTAGAATATTCTGCTGAACCATTTGATAAGGAAATTTATAGTACATTTTGACATCACCGCGAAGTAAAAAAAAAACCAACAACAACTTGGCTCCTCCCCGAGAACAGTGATAAGTGGAGGTCATGTGGCGGCGTCAATGTTTATGCATATGACCTGGGTCAGATGATGACGTCACGACAAGTGTCGCGTGCTGCACAGCAGACAGCGAGTTGACGATGCCTCTGAGTTGGCTTAGGCTGTGTTTTGCTGTATGCACACATTTGACACAGGTCATCTGATTTAGTTATGCTTGTGACGCCAAACGTTTACACAATTCAGGAAAACATGTTGTCAATATATTCGCATAGATACTTAACCCTTCGTCAAATATCAACTTTAGACTCATTTTAATGTAGTTTTTAAAAAATAAAATGTGCTGATGCAGCATTTTATTTCCCAGGCGTTTTATTCACGATTTTATACAGATCGTTAAAGCCGCATCCCGGGAATTCATCGTATGTCCATTGACGTCTTAATTATTATATTATATTCATAAAATTTATTATACATCCTAAAGCAGTGCAATTAATATGGAGGAAATGTATTTCAAGCCTTTCATTTAATGTTTCAGCTCAAGTGGGAGGGAATGAAAAAGGGGAACGAGTCATCATTGATGAATTTTATGCGTTTTTATTAAAGGATTAAAAAATAATATTTTTAAATATATACCAGCCGTATTCAAGATCGTCAGCTGAAGAACGATATGGGGACAAGTTATTGCCATGATGTCTTTTTGATCTGTTTTCATTTTTATGTTGGCCGTCATAGAGCTGGCATATTGCTGACTGCGGCGTTAAACAACAAACAAACAAACAAAAGTTTTATTTTGGTGGTAATATATTTCTAGTGACTCTTTTGTACCATCGGCCATTTTAAGATAATAAACTGTTCTGCTCTGTTAGCTGGGCATCTTTATGGTTTTGGCGTTTATCTTTGTACTCTCTTGTCTAAATGCCAACGTGAATTCGGTATTGTGGTGTATTGGCATTGTTTGACCACGCATATAGCAGTATTCCGGCGTTATCAGGGCAAAGAGAACCAAAAATGTCTACCGGGAGAATGGAAACACGCGTACATACGTCACGATGAATGTCTAACCACTTCTCTAGGCATGAATACAAACGTAAATATGGGCACACATGGAATATAGGAATGCGTATTAGGAATGCAAATATCGGCACACATGGAATAAGGAATACGTATAAGGAATGCAAATATGGGCACACATGGAATAAGGAATACGTATTAGGAATGCAAATATTGGAACGCCTGGAATAAAGGAATGCCTATTAGGAATGTTATATGGGAACTCATGGAATAAAGGAATGCGTTTTAGGAATGTTATATGGGAACTCATGGAATGAGTGAGTGAGTGAGTATGTTTTACGCCGCTTTTAGCAATATTCCAGCATTATCATGGCGGGGCTTACCAGAAATTGGCTTCACACATTGTACCCATGTCGGGATTCGAACCCGGGTCTTCGGCGTGACGAGCGAACGCTTTAACCGCTAGGCTACCCGGCCGCCCCACTCATGGAATGAGGAATACGTATTAGGAATGCAAATATGGGCACACATGGAATAAAGGAATACGTACGAAGAATGTTATATGGGCACACATGGAACAAGGAAAACGTTTTAGGAATGTATATATGGGTAAATATGGAACAAAAGGAATTCGTATGATGAATATAAATATGACTACAAATTGAAGAAAAGGGAATACCTATAGGTAATTTAAATATGAGTACACTTGGAATAAAAGGAATACCTTAATAGAATGCATTTTTGAGTACAAATGGAATAAAAGGAATACCTTTAAGGAATGTAAATATCAGTACACGTGGAATAAGTAGTACGTATGAGGAATTTAAATATCAGCACACGTGGAATAAGGAGTACGTATGAGGAATTTAAATATCAGCACACGTGGAATAAGGAGTACGTATGAGGAATTTAAATATCAGTACAGGTGGAATAAGGAGTACGTATGAGGAATTTGAATATCAGTACACGTGGAATAAGGAGTACGTATGAGGAATTTAAATATCAGCACACGTGGAATAAGGAGTACGTATGAGGAATTTAAATATCAGCACACGTGGAACAAGGAGTACGTATGAGGAATTTGAATATCAATACACGTGGAATATGGAGTACGTATAAGGAATTTAAATATGGGTACACGTGGAGCAAATATTGTTTATTTGTGAACCAGATAGACGCGAGTTGTCATGGTGTACTTGTGTGTGTACATGACTAGGAAACAGGGAGGATGCTCGGTTCAGGGATCGTATGAACATACATGTATGAATCATCAGTGGTGCAGCGGAAGGTTTAAATGTGCACGTCCTCCCAGCACTAGTTTTCCACACATGGCGTCATTCAAACTACCATGACTCACGCTTAACTGTGAGAAAATATCGTGTAAGTCGTGTCTGGGGTGGGGTTGAGGGTGTTTGTTTGTTTATTTGATGTTTAATGCAGCACTCAGCAATATTCCAGCTATATGACGGCGGTCTGTAAATAATCGAGTCTGGCCCAGACAATCCAGAGATTGACATCATGAGCATCAATCCACGCAATTGGGATACGATGACATGCATCAACCAAGTCAGCGAGCCCGACCACCCGATCCCGTTAGTCGCCTCTTACGACGAGAATGTGTTGCAGAAGACCTATTCTACCCCAGATCTTCTTCACGGGTCGGTTGAGTGAGTGAGTGAGTGAGTGAGTGAGTGAGTGAGTGAGTGTGAGTGTGTGTGTGTGTGTGTGTGTGTGTGTGTGTGTGTGTGTGTGTGTGTGTGTGTGTGTGTGTGTGTGTGTGGCGCGTGTGTGTGTGTGTGGCGCGTGTATGTGTGTGTGGCGCGTGTGTGAGTGTGTGTGGCGCGTGTGTGGCGCGTGTATGTGTGTGTGGCGCGTGTAATATATATGTGTGTGTGTTTAGTCTGTTTAATGTGTGTGTAGCGTGTGTGTACATGTGTGACTGTGCATGTGTAGTGTGTGTGCTCTGTGCGTGTGTGTGTGTAGGATAAGTGGTTCGTGCGTGCGTGCGTGCGTGCGTGCGTGCGTGCGTGCGTGTGTAATGCCTATTTGTGTGTGTATGTGTGTTGGCGCAGTGGTGTGTGTTTCAAAATAACACGCTGGTGTCTTGGGACCGGCCAGGTTGTTTGCGTTATCAATTTTGTATTACAAAAAATACCTGTCACTTAATTCAAGTACTGTGGGTATTAAAAAATACCTGTCACTTAATTCAAGTACTGTGGGATTTTCAAATGAATACCCTGTAAACTGCATTGTACGTATAATATAATCTATATATGTATATGCATTTGTGTGTGTGTGTGTGTGCGTGCGTGCGTGCGCGCGCGCGTGTGTGTTTGCGTGCGCGTGCATGTATGTGTGAGAGAGTAGAGGGTATTCACTTCCACTTTATTAACTAATGACACTCTTCTCAGTACCAGAAGACTACTATAAATACACAACATTGTCTCAGTCGGTATACCTGGAAGATAATAAGGAAATAACTACTAGGAATTGATAAAGGTTTCCCACCACTGACGTCATCAAAGTAAACCAGTAAAGATAAATGGTGGTACAGCCTAGAGCGCGGGCCGGGCGCTGTTATCACGGTACAGCTGAATACACGCTCTTTCTATATCCTTAACCAATCAGCACCCGGCATTTACACAACAGCGCGATCCGGCTTCCGGGTTGATTGGGCTGTGTGTTGAAAGAGCTAGTACCCTTCGAGGACAGATTTACTTGTTCGTGAGTCGCCCACTGAAGACGAGAAGTTAGAGGACATCGACGATTATGGTGCAAATACACAATATAGTCATTTCAAAAAGTGGCAAAATATTATTGAGTGTTATTAATCTGGAATCTTTCTTAGCTAAGAATGTATTTTATGTAAAATGGCCCCTTTCGAAACCCAGTCTGTTTGTTGTCGTTTGGTGTTTAACGCCGAAATCAGCAATATACCAGCTATATGACGGCAGTCTGTAAATAATCGAGTCTGGACCAGACAATCCAGTCCACTGACATTCTGAGCATCGATCTACGCTATTCTAATGGGGTACGATGACATGCATCAACCGAGTCAGCAAGCCTGACCACCTTATCTCAAGCATGGGTTGTTAAAGATCAATGTCTAAACCGGATCTTAACGGGTTGGATTTGGTTTTAATCAGACATTCTTCATACACTTATGTGTCTAATTAATACAAGGAATGACATTGTTCACGTATATCAGAAAGAAAATAAATAGTATTTTTCACAACCTGTCGCCCAATATGCTTATATCAAGTGCTAGGACTTTCTGTCATAAAGGCCCTAAAACAAATATACCCCATTTAGCCCATGCAAGTCTATAATAGGCAAGTCTAGATTCCTGCAGTTTCCGGGTCTGTACAAACCGGCTGAATCACAAGCAAAGCGGAGGAAGTCTCTTGGCTCCTTTTTATTATGTTTTATTAAGATGTTTTAACAACTGTTTTATTTGTGTAAAATATGTTCATTTCAGAGACAACATGCGAGTCAAGTATTATGACGTAATTTCTCCTGTTTCTGACTATTTCCCTTTGAGGAAATCCGCGTTAGGATAGCCGACATAACTGCCATTCTGTTCAAAGCAGCGTTAACCCAAACTCTCTTACTATGATTGTTACGATGTAGTCGGAATCGTACAATGGATTCTGCTTTTAGTAGAGATGCCTCTATGATGTCTGGAAAGGATTATGAAAATGTTTCTTGTCGCTCCTATTTTAACTCTGACACATTTAATTGATTATGCAAAATTAAAATGGGCACAACAACCGCCTAAAATCCTATAGACACACAACTCTTTTTATTTTGGTCGATGATTTTACAAGGGCGGATCCAGCATTTTAAAAGGGAGGGGTTCATAAGACAAAATATCAAAATCCCCTCTGTGGGAGGGGGGACTGTCTACATACCCAGGATCCCTGGACAGATAACGTATCAGACAAACTCAGATGGTGACAAGTCTATGACAGGCTGACATAAGGGTGCTAGCCTGTATTCAGTCGCTTAGACATTCAAAGACCGATGACCGCTTAGTATAAAATATTACCGGGGCTGCACGTTTTAAGCACTGAGCGGATTTTGCCTATTTTGGTAGAGTAACATTTCATCCTTCAAATTCAAGCCCCAAATCCCAAATTCAGTGGAATGAGAGAGCGACACTGTAAAAGAGTCATGATTTTCTTTTTTAACTAGAAATTATGAATCAAGAACACGTTCAAAATTGAAATGATGGCTGTCACAAAAGTAACAACAAACGAGTGTGGCAGTTATGCGTGTTTGTCACATGTGTCTAAATTGTCCAAGACAGAGTATCAGAAACACCACCTGCATTAACGGTCCAATGTGTTGTAAACGTGGAACCCTCTAACAGTGATTAAGGTGCAATATACAGAAGCGTGCTATAACACATGTTGAAGAATATCGTCTATGTGAGATCAGTCAATGTTTCAATTTACTTTAAGCCCACGTGTATAAAAACGTTGTATTTTCCGTTTTTAAGCCCATGGACTAAAAAACGAGGAGTAGATTTCTGTCTCTGTCCCAAGCATAGCTCTAGCAAGGCTAGAAACAGGCCCTCACATCTCCAAGAAAAGTGGCATTACGTTAAATACACAGTAGAACTATTTTTGTTTTATGTTTGTTTTAGTTACCAGAGTAAAAAAAACACAATTTACTAATATTTATTTTTATTTTTATTTGCCCAAACCGGATAAGAAAAATGAAACGTTATTTAAACATATTTTACTGACAATGAATAGAATTGGAAAAAAGCTCCAGGAACTTACTCGATCCAATCCCTTCTTCAGAATGATTAATACACATGTATATCAATACATGCAATCAACTTTTTACAACAAACGTAATTGGTACAAGAAAACATGAACTAGTGAAGTCGTTTAGACAGAACATAATTATGTACAGCTTTACCAAGTTGACATTGTCATCGGACTTTGGGTCGCTAAATAGCAGATTGTTAAGATCATATGTTATGCAAGTTTGAAAAATTAATGTAATAAACTGAGGGTCAAGAGAAAGTATGCCATGTTTGCTGTTTGTGTAATTAATTAAAATTTACAGAAAGTTGTTAAATTTAACCATTACTCTTGCCAGCAACAGTTTGAAAAATGTCATCTGTGGCTGTGTCAAATTTGGGATATTGAAGTAATAGCATTCTAATAGCTAATAGAATTACGACCCTAGAGGAAAAAATGTAAAAAACTTTAAGAGTCTAAACCACAAAAAGATATGATTTTCTATGATTTGCCTTGAATAAGTCGGCTATGAGTCTTGCATGTAAACTGTTTGCCCTCCTATTTCCTTACAGATATAAACATGACCCAGTCTTGTGTTTTTGTTTTCTGGCTTATTGTTTTGTTTAAACACTTTTAATGAACCTCCTCCTTTTACTACCGATCGAAGTTGATTCCACATGTAGATGCCATCATAAATGAAGGAGTTTTGGTGTTCTAAATCTATCTGCGAATTGAAAGATTAAATTTGTTTCGAATGGTATAACCAGTGAACTTTCTATTTGGAACATTGATGTTATAGGAATATACGAGTAATCCTTAAAAACACTTTTGAAATAATTTTTGATCACATGCATTTGATGTAAACTGAATTCGAAAGGAAACTTTACCACTTTCAAATGTGTTCTATAGCAGTGTAATTTATTGTTATACAATGATTGTAAATGTTTTACAATGTTTCTGTTGAGATTCAGTAGAAATTCATTGCATTATATTTGGACAATTATTAGTTGTCAGGAATGCAGTAGTATTTAATGTAAGCAGTGGTGAGGAATTTATTATATTATGTTGCTCGAATTATCTGTAAACTTCCGTAATAGCATGGATGGATGTAAAGCGTAATAGAAACATGTGGAATATTCTGGGATATTCTAATGACACTGGACTGGACAAGCACTGTGTGGAAAGTACTAGTAGCTAGTAAGACTAAAGAAGTTGAGCGGAAGCGTCCCTGTCTCATTTCACATTTGATCTGACATTTCATCTGACATAACATCAAGACCAGCTTTCGTGTGAAGATCACTTTTCACCCTGAATTTGACATATCGGAGTTACATGGATGACATTCTTCGTCCGATTGTCATTTCTACAACAGCTGTCACGTGGTGTCCTTTATCAGCATGACTATGCCAGACTCCATACATCACGAATCGTACAGAACTTCCTTTCAGCCAACAACGTCAACGTGTTGCCGTGGCCTGCATGCTCCCCCGCATGACATCTCTGGGATGTCATGGGTCGTTGTTATCGACAGCGACTACATCCTCCAGCCACCCGACAACAACTGGTTCAGGGCCTCCAAGAAGACTGGCGACGCATTCTACGTGACGTCATCAGACGACTGGATTTTTCTGTGCCCCGGAGACTTTTGCGTGTCTTCAAGCAGGGGGTGGTCATACACGCTATTAATGTGTCTTGTCATTGAACTTAAGCGATTTCAGAGATAAGTGCCCTTTGTCCATTACGTTGAAAGCTTGTTTTTGCTACCCAACCTCAATTCGGGCATCTTCCATGCCAATATCGGATGCTGTATGACTGTCATTTTAAATTTTGATTTCGTTGAGATTTTGATCTTTTCAATCAATTTTACATCTATCGATCTCTTTTTTGTAGTTTTTAAACTAGACTTATTTAGAACTATGGTAAAGTTTCCTTTGGCCGTAAGTATAAAATGTCTCTACAAATGCCCCATCAACGCTTCCTGTGGTAGTCGTAAATTCACGTGGATTACACTGACGAACATTTAACATCCTGAATTTATAAAAGATCTTGGTCATTTTCTAATTTGACCAACAAGAACAGATTTAGGTCAAAGAAACCTGTACGGACTTCGTATTAGGATTCTACATTAATTGTCAGGGGTTTAACGATTCCCGTTCTATCTTGAAAGAGTGGGCGTATAAAAATAGTATTACTATACATTATTTTCAAAATATTTTGTTTAAAAAACAATGGGGACTATTTTAATGTTGAAAATTCCCAATACACTCCAATCTATTGCTGCTCTGACATTGACAGGACGAAATGTATTCATTAAGTGTGAGTGAGTGAGTTGGCTTTAAGGCGTTCAAGTTATGTCAGCTTAATGTGGGAGGAAAGTCCGAAGTGATGCAGGTCTTTAGATGTTGCAGAAATTTGTGTTGATTTGTAAACCTAGTTAGTTTTGTAATACATTTATGGTTACATACCACTGGTTGGTTGTTTGTTGGCTTCACACCAAGTTCTTATTAGTACAGATTTTTGGGGTTAACATATTGTTCCAATTAGGGAATCAACACGTAACAATACGTCGTTATTTATATGTCAAGCTTACATTAATTTAAGTGCCTATGACAAAATATATATTTTCAGAGACTAAACCTTAGTCTTACCAATGGAGCGGCAATTGTGCTTTTATGGCACCATCGTATTAACGGAATGACAAATTTGGGTTGAACAGACGAGCTTCATTGTCGCATTACGTCCATTCACATACTTGTGTATCAGTTTGACTCTCTCAATGGGATGTGCGAGGTAACGAAACGAGGAAGTTAAGTGAGGAGGAAGGAAGTCCGAATGTGAACCCTCATGTCAATTTCCACGGCATGGAGAAGAGGAACAAATTAACTGAAGATAGAAATTCAAGCATTCACGAAGTCCTTCACCAGCTACTTAACTTATTATCGCAACATCACACTGTTTTCTATATAGGATATTACAGCTGTTGCCAAGGTGACGGTGTTATGGGATAAATGGGTTTTTTTCGAAGATTTACGGTGTATCTTATTTTTCATTGGAGGAATGGCGTACAACTGGCTTTGGGCAGATAACCTGTATTTGAAGAGTGGTATAATAAATTAAGCGAAAATTGATATTGCTTTATATTTACTCCAATGCGCTGTGCAGAGTTGCGTGCCCTTGGCGTGCCAGAAACCTACGAGGGGCGTTCAATCAGTTTTTCAAGTTCAATATAAGACCAAGTCGCAGAATATCTTTTGAACTTTTATTTTTCAATGTAATCTTCATTCACCCCAATACACTTATTCCATTTGTCCTTCAAGCTTTTAATACCACTTTATAGAAATCTGCAGATTGGCCCTCTAACCACGCCTCTGTGGCAGCCTTTATGTCCTCGTCATCCTGGAAGCGTCTTCCACGTAGGCCAGATTTCTTTTGCCGGAACAGGAAATAGTCACTGGGGGCGAAGTGTGGGCAGTACAGTTAAATCACCCACCTTACAGCTCAGACTTGGTCTTATATTGAGGTTGCAAAACTTATTGAACGCCCCTCGTATGATCGTGGGTTCGAAAGCCGGTTCATCCTGGTTATAATTTTAGGTTTGACATTACGTGCCCATTGGTTTTACGCCGTGATGTAACTGAAATACCGTTCAAGGCGGCGTTAAACCCAACTCACTCACTCACTCACTCACTTAGATACAGTTACTTTTTTGTCGTCACACTCTCTATCCTTCTTATCAGCAATTCCGCACAAAATGCGGCTCGCATTTGAGGGTATTTGAATGGAGGGTTATTCCATCAAATGAAAGTTATAACAAGTCCATTGTACTGAATGGGCCCGAGACATCGTAACATAGTAGTGAGTGAGTATGGTTTTACGCCGCTTTTAGCAATATTCCAGCAATATCACGGCGGGGGACACCAGAAATGGGCTTCACACATTGTACCCATGTCGGGAATCGAACCCGGGTCTTCGGCGTGACGAGCGAACGCTTTAACCACTAGGCTACCCGACCGCCCCATAACATAGTGGAGATATAATGGAGCACTATGGAAAGTCAAGGATGCACGCAAACAGCATAAACCCCGCCATGCAACAGGTGTGTCAGATCAAATCACTGAGACGCTGACTTGTATAGTACGTCAACATATCTTTGCTACGTCAGTAGACCCGTGAAGATCCGGGATAGAATGGGTCTTCAGCAACCCATGCTTGCCGTAAAAGGTGACTATGCTTGTTGTAAGAGGCGACTAACGGGATCGGGTGGTCAGGCTCGCTGACTTGGTTGATGCATGTCATCGTATCCCAATTGCGTGGATCGATGCTCATGATATCAATCACTGGATTGTCTGGTCCAGACTTGATTATTTACAGACCGCCGTCATAGAGCTGGAATATTGCTGAGTGCGGCGTTAAACAACAAATAAACAAAACAAAGCAACGTCAATATCTCGCATGTCTTTTCGTATGGCCTTGACCGATGGACGTCAACGTCGAGGACGTCACTGGGTATGGACAGTACAACGAGGCTGATCCGTGACTGACAGAGAGTGCTTTTTACTGACGAAAGAAATTCTGCTTATTCCATAATGAGGGGCGGTCGGGTAGCCTAGTGGTTAAAACGTTCGCTCGTCACGCCGAAGTCCCGGTTTCGATTCCCGACATGGATACAATGTGTGAAGCCCATTTCTGGTGTCCCCCGCCGTGATATTGCTGGAATATTGCTAAAAGCGGCGTAAAACTACACACTCACTCACTATTCCATAATGATGGTCGACCTCATCCGTGTGGATTCCGGGGTAGATTAGGGGACCGACCGGTTGATATTCCGGGGGTGGGGGTGGGGTTTTTGACGGGGGTGGGGGTGGCGGTTGCTGTGGAAGTGTGGGGTTGCTGGGATTTTATCCCAAAAAATAAATTGTCCCATAAAATTCTTGAAAAAAATAATAATGCTTAAGGCTATTGAATAAAATAAATTGTCTGCCATAAAAATGCATTGAACATCAAATTGGATGTCCCCATGCATGATATCGCAAAGGCAGGTTTTCCGTAATCCACATGTAGGAAGTCTAAATACTCAAATGTTGTCACTTATAAATACACGTTACTCTTTGTTTATAGCACTGGGGAAACCAACGATGGCCAAAGATGAAAAACGTAAAAACACACATGTTACCCCTGTGTGCACCCAGTAGGGGTGCTTAGGTACACTCTGTACCGCCCCCACAGTCAAATACCTCCGTCCATTCTGTGTCTGTACACTGTTTACTTGTCTCTGGGGGAGTGGCTAATTATTTAGGGTACGATGTCAGCTCGTTCTGGATCACCAGACATGAGTTAGAGGTAGCCTTTGGGCTTCCATTCCAATGGCTGCTGCGTCTCCAAACGATTCAGAAATGTCCGACGCAATTCCCTATTTGTACCATATGATCCCGTGTTTCTTTCAGGTTAACAACTGACTTGTTTTTTGTGACGGGTGCAGTCGGTGGGGCAGGACATGGTCACCCTGTCGTGAACACCTGGTATCATCACTTTTTCATAGTGATTCATAACCACATGCTAATGATAACGTTGGAATCGTAAAGGGACAGTGTTTAAGCAGAGATTTCTTTTGATTATAACCATATTTTTTGTCGGTTTAATTATCATTATCGTGAAACTTTAGTGTATCTTGTTTTGCGAGATACAATCAATCAAAATGCTGTAGTAATATAAATGCCACTGGTTACCTGTTTCCAAAGGGAATTTCATTCGGACGACTTTCGGTCACGTTAGTGTCGGTCTTCCAGCCTTTGTGTATCGTTCGATGACTTCCTTTCCGATAGTTATAGTTGTTAAGAAGATGATCATATGTAGTACTCCTATAGTTTTGTTAATAGAACCAACGCATCTTTAAAGAGAAACACAAGTCCATGGTGCTCATTCCATCCTAAGACCAAACGATGCCCTGTTTGTAATTGACAAATGCGTTATATGTGAGTGAGTGAGTGAATATGGGTTTACGCAGCTTTAAGCAATATTCCAGCAATATCACGGCGGAGGAAACCAGAAATGGGCTTCACACATTGTACCCATGTCGGGAATCGAACCCGGGTCTTCGACGTGACAAACAAACGCTTTAAGCACTAGGCTACCCGACCGCCCCACGTCATATGTAATGACGGCAAACGATGTTTTGGCTTGAGTCAAAAAGGAATTGTGCGTTAGTTAATAGATCTGAATCAAATTTTGACTTTACTGATAGAACCAAGCAAACCTTAGAGAAACATAAAAAGGTTCGGGAAATTGACAGTCATATAGACGTTTAATCTAATTTATTCAAAACCCGCTTTGTTTGTCTACTTACCGGTATTAAAACTGTACACATTCTTGATTATTATGGGTAGTAAATCACCATTCTATTATTATGTATGCACTGGATCTATGCGCTTTAATAGCTTCGTTGTTTTATTTGGTAGTTGTTTAACGCCGCACTCAGCAGTATTCCACCCCATTTTGAGTCCGATTTCAAATTACACGACACTAAAATTAGCCGCCCAATCAAACTACGCTCATAAGCGAGAGAAATTTTGTGCTTAGTGATAAGAGAGATTGAGATTGTGAGGTCACTTCCCATTGGCGGATCCAGTGGGGGCTTTTATGTTCTGATAATCAAATAATCAAATGTAGTATGCTGTAAGCAGTAAAATTGGGGTGGTTTTGGGTGGGGGGTGGGTCGGGTAACCTAGTGGTTAAAGCGTTCGCTCGTCGCGCTGAAGACCCGGGTTTGATTCCCGACATGGGTACAATGTGTGAAGCCCATTTCTGGTGTCCCCCGCCGTGATATTGCTGTAATCTTGCTTAAAGCGGCGTAAAACCATACTCACTCACTCACTAAAATTGCTGGATCTGCCCTTGCTTCCGAAACGAAACTTTTTGGCGAATGAGTCCAGGCTATTTTTGATAGAATGGCGATATAATACACTGAGATACGGACCCCCTGCAACACGTCAAACGTGAACTTAATAATTTATCAGATTTGTCGCGAACAGGCTAATTGTGAAATGTGACCCACTTTGAGAGAGAACTTATATAAGGAAAGAAAGACAGGGAAGGAAGCTATTGTTTATTTTGGTGATGTTTACACACTGAGTGGACTACAAGTAATCATGACTAGCTATACAGACTGTATAGACGAATCCGCGTTATTTGGGAATAATGTGGGAATAAGAAATTCGTTCATTGTCGCCGCAGATAGACATCTCGATGTACGTGTCATTGTCATCCGATGACTTGAATCATGCCATCAGCTGGTGGAGTGTTTTGCCCAGACTCGATTAGTAACAAGTGGATTTGATTTAGCTGCTTTTGATATAGTTCTGATTCATATTCAAACACATTTTATTGACAATCAGTAAGATTGGGGGAAAAGGCTTCAGGTCCCCGTTCCACAAAGCGATCGTAGCGCTAAGGTGATCGTAACTCCCATACTTTAACATTAGCTTACGACAGTCGTAGCGCTACGTTCGCTTTGTGGAACGAGGCCCAGGAGCTTACTCTATCATTTCCTTTTCAAAAGTACAGAATGAATAGTATATCAATTTACAACAAACATAATTGGACACGATAGGATGAATTAGTTAAATCTTTTAGTTTACAGAATATAATTATGTTGCTTCAAAAAGGAATTCGTTGACACTGCCATCTGTGTTTAAATATTGTTATACAGAATATTGTTAAGATCATATTTTAAGTTTTCAAAATCCATATTGTATTCTACAACATCTAATGCAGATATCCAAGGAAATTAAATACAATACTTTCAGAGACTTAACTACAACTACAAATATGATTTTGTTTTGCCTTGAACAAGTTAGGTTTAAGATTACTGCATGCATGCTTGAGTCTTGTGAGTACAATATCAGCTGTCCTGTTTCCTATGAGCTAAAATACAAGGCACAATGTTTTGTTTCTAGCTTATTTTATTGTTTCAAAACTTTTAATGAACTTGCTCCTGTTATTGCTGGCTGAATTTTAATTATTCCACACACAGCTGATATCATAAAAGAAGGATTTTGGAGACTAGTTCTAAATCTGGGGATTACGTAATTCAATTTGTTTTGTTGGTTATAGTCAGTTAATGTTGCATTTGTTGAAGGAATTAAAACATGAAGATTATCTGGACCTTTTCCTTGTCAGGTTTTAGAATGCACATTGCATCTGTCTTCGAATAATACTTAATAATAACCACCATGCTTCATGGTATAAACTAGCTTCTAGCTTCAAAAATATGTTTGTCTCCAAAACCCTCAAAAATATATTAAAAAGGAACCCATCTCAAGTCTGGAATGATTTGACAATTCCGGATTGCCTCAGCTCTGGGAAATTAAGCTTTGTTCTTGGTTCCATTGGTATTGTAGTTTTCATTTTTCAGATATACATTTTAAATAAGATAACTTTATGTTAGTTTAGGGGGTCCGAATATGCCCCCAAAGCTCTATTGCTTGTCGTCAGAGGCGAATAATGGGTTGGGTACTTGGTTGATTTCGTGTCATTGTACGTGGGCCTTTATTTATATAATGTTAACCACTGGATTGTCTGGCCCGGGGTATGTACAGGCCGCCGTCATACAGCTAGAATAAGGCTGACTGTGGCACAAAACAACATTCACTCACCCGCGTGGGTGCAGGCGTTTCAGATGTGACGAATGGACAGGGCTCCAGGTCTGTAAGGGCCTACACATCACATGATGAGTGAGTTGTCAAGTTGTGTCAGTCACAGGGCCAGGCTATAGTGGCGGGTTAGTCATGACAACCACAAGACCTGCACGTGACATATGAGTGGAAAAGTGGCGTGGTTCTTCTGCTGACCTCCATGGCCGTTTTCAAATAAATATTATCTCAAAAATAACTTTTCCACAAACTGATTGATATCGAATTTGGTAGTGTGGTCGATGTTCACAATCGGACATAATACACACTATTGCTTAATGACTGAAACAATGAGCATATATGATTTAAATTAAAACGCAATAAAAGAGGAAACTATTACGAGAGCAAATACATGTACAATAAATATGACAGTGAATATATCGGGGTTTTTTTCAAACTATAGGATAAAAAACGTTTATTTTTATAAACTTCAAATCTCATTTCCGTGTTAGAATAGTTTTGCATTGTTTGAATTTAAACAGGATTCGACTGTGTAATGAACACCGCTTTATCAATGTACATCCTGAGTCTGGTTTAGTGAACGGGAGGACGTCTAGAACAACGGCCTGTGTAGCGCCCTCGTTGATATGGACATACCCCGCGCCTTATGTGTGGGCAGTGAAGCGAGACGGTGGCGAGCATACATCGAGCAGACAATGGACGGATCAGCTGCGTTCGTGTGATATGTTTTAACTTCATGTTAAAAATGCCTCCGTTTAAAAAAGTTTTCCATTTTAATAAGATTCTGCGCCGATTTATGTGTTAATCCAAATGGTTTCAGACAGGAATTATAGCCGAATTAGATGGACAAATATCATGGCGGGTTTATAAGACGTAAAATTAATTATTTAATCGTGGGGCGTGTGGTGAAAACATACATTCTTTGTGTGATCAGTGACGATACGCCGGTATATGGTTTCTGGTGAGATTTTGAATTTTTGATTACAACCAACTCGTGTGACTCAGAGACTACTATACTGTATTATGAGGGAGGTCATCAAATACTACCGCTCCTTAACATAAATGAAATATATATCATCCACTTTCTTAACAAACACCAGATACCAGTGATGACTTTGGTACATCATTCTAGAGACTTAAGTTTATTGAATTATCGTACACATTAGTCATAACTTCGCGTCGGCTCCAATTACAACTTCAAAACCAAGGTTAACCTCAAGCACTATTTTCCACGGACATAGTTGATCAGGATCGCCAAAACGCAGCAATGTTCAATCATTCGCCACTCCCCGGTAACCTCCGGTAAATTCCGTCGAGATACCTGGAATTCCCCAAACAGCCCAGGACCAGCCTGCTTCGAGTCCCAACGAGTTTAGACGGGTTTGACCTACTTTTCACCATATTCCCGACCATCTATGCAAACCCAAGCTACTTTGGCAAATTACAGATAGTCTAGTTGTAGATAGTTTACGCACATTGCGGTGTTTGTTTCATTGTCGATTGATCATGGAATTTTTATGACAATTAAATGCACGGCCGAAATATGAATATATGGTTACGTAACGGAGTCTAAATATAGGATATTAAGTGTCCATGGTTACGTGCATTCATGCGTGATCGAGATGTGCCTACACAGCAAAATGTATTTTATATCAAACACGAAAACATAAAAATGTGTTCCTGATTCAAAAACTGCGTGAAAATGAGAACATGTACTTTTGGATTTGAATTATTGAATTGTTTGAGAATTTGGGAATTGTAGTTCCAGCGTGTGCAAGTAGTTATGTTAAAAGTACGACAGATCCAGCATCCATATATATATTCTGAGTGTGTTCGTTAAATCGTATTAAAAGCGATACTATACCTGGCTGATGACTATAGCTTAAAAATAACCATTTGCTGACTTTTGATCAGCTGTAAATATGTCTAACGTAATACACAAACAGAACTAAATATAGATCCGATTTCGCCTCATCAAAAAAAGCAATGTTATGTATTTATTGAACTATTTAAATGTGTGATATATAGGTGAGTCTATGTATATGCATGAACATGCTTCTGTGTTACGTGACTTTAAAGTTGTATTTTCTGTTCTCTGAAATTGATAAACACCTTCAATCATAATGGTCCCATGTATACGCCTGTCTCATTGTAGGGGTTCCCGGTTAGAAGTTGGTCTCACGTACCAGATGTCTGTCTCATCAGTGAGGATTCCTGGTTTGAAATACGTTTCAGTTATATGTACCCGGGGAATCCAGGGCAGAATAGGTCTCAGTTACCCATGTATGTCTCATCCGTGTGGATTCCGGGGCAGAATAGGTCTCAGTTACCCATGTATGTCTCATCCGTGTAGATTCCGGGGAAGAATTGGTCTCAATTACCCATGTATGTCTCACCCGTGTAGATTCCGGGGAAGAATAGGTCTCAATTACCCATGTATGTCTCATCCGCGAAGATTCCGGGGAAGAATAGGTCTCAATTACCCATGTATGTCTCATCCGTGTAGATTCCGGGGCAGAATAGGTCTCAGTTACCCATGTATGTCTCATCCGTGTAGATTCCGGGGAAGAATTGGTCTCAATTACCCATGTATGTCTCACCCGTGTAGATTCCGGGGAAGAATAGGTCTCAATTACCCATGTATGTCTCATCCGCGAAGATTCCGGGGAAGAATAGGTCTCAATTACCCATGTATGTCTCATCCGTGTGGATTCCGGGGCAGAATAGGTCTCAATTAACCATGTATGTCTCATCCGTGTAGATTCCGGGGAAGAATTGGTCTCAATTACCCATGTATGTCTCACCCGTGTAGATTCCGGGGAAGAATAGGTCTCAATTACCCATGTATGTCTCATCCGCGAAGATTCCGGGGAAGAATAGGTCTCAATTACCCATGTATGTCTCATCCGTGTAGATTCCGGGGAAGAATAGGTCTCAATTACCCATGTACGTCTCACCCGTGTAGATTCCGGGGAAGAATAGGTCTCAAGTACCCATGTATGTCTCATCCGCGAAGATTCCGGGGAAGAATAGGTCTCAATTACCCATGTATGTCTCATCCGTGTAGATTCCGGGAAAGAATAGGTCTCAATTACCCATGTATGTCCCATCCGTGTAGATTCCGGGGCAGGACAGGTCTCAAGTACCCATGTATGTCTCATTCGTGTGGATTCCGAGGCAGAATGGGCCTCAGGGGGGATTTACTTATCATTCTACATTTTCAATTTGCAACAGAATATATAAAAAATATACAAATATCACATAACTGATATTAAACGACGAAGAGATGAAGTGATATGATAACATCAATTTAACGTACCATTGTTGGGCCTCATTGCCCTTGTTATCAACATGGTTTGAGTGGACCAGAGTCGATAAATGTAAACACCGGAATACAAAAGGGGACTTTTCAGACTGCGCCGCATATAAAACAATCATGACACAGTCACTGTTACAGATATTCTTTCGTCAATCAAGATTCTAAATCTGAAGTGACTCTAAAATGTCGCGAATGTCCCCCGCAGTGACTCATGTCCAAGGATCGCGAGGGTGGGATGTAGCTGGACAGTGGTGGCTGTTCATCGCTGACGCTGCACTGTCGAGTGCGGGGGCGTTGGAGTAGGTGTAGCCAGAAACCGGCAGCACGACATCATGTCTTTGCCTGACAATTAGTGAAGAACTGATATTCTTGAAAAAATCGCAACACGTTTCTAATTCTACTTCCCTCCCACTTTCTGTGGATCTCCTGCAGGTTTAAGGATGTATGCGTGTGATGTATGACAGTAAAGATTGGATCACGATGCCTTCACGTGGCAGCTTTAGACATATATTAAAGTGTGTTCACTGGATTAGGTTCTTCGCCTGTTGCCATGTTTACACACTCTCAACTCAAACCATATGAATCTCTGCGCTAGTTGTGTACATTTTATACACTGACACTGATGTTTCAGTATGTATAGGCATTGTATGTATGTTTAGATATTGCTAAATTAGTTGCGACTTCATCTCTGCACAGGGAGGTCGGGTAGCCTAGTGGTTAAAGCGTTCGCTCGTCACGCTGAAGACCCGGGTTCAATTCCCGACATGGGTACAATGTGTTAAGCCCAATTCTGGTGTCCCCCGCCGTGATATTGCAGGGATATTGCTAAAAGCGGCGTTAAACCCAACTCACTCACTCATCTCTGCACATATCGCGAAGTCTATCTTTTGTGCTCGACTTTAGGACGATTTGAAGGTGTACGGCATAAAATCAATGTACGCGTAAGTTTTGTGATATAACCTCAGCGACGCCATCATCAACCCCTTTCTGCCCTTTCACCTTCACCCCATCTCCAAACACCGTCCTTCCAAATCTACACCCAAACCGTAAAACCAAAACCCAACCAAACATCATCCTTCTACACCCCTCCCCCGACCCTAAACACCATCTTTTAACAGCTACACCACATCTCCAAACACCGTCCTTCTACATGTACACCACAACCCCAAACACCATCCTTCAACATCTACACAACAACCCCAAATACCATCCTTCAACAACTACACCACAACCCGAAATACCATCCTTCACCACTAAACCCCATCTCCAAACACCGTCCTTCAACATCTACACCACAACACAAAACACCATCCTTAAACAACTACACCACAACCCCAAACATCATCTTTCAACAACTACACCACAACAACCTACACCATCCTTCAACACAACCACCCAAACACCAACCTACACCTCCTGAACACCCACACCAACCTACACCTCCTGAACACCCACACCAACCTACACCTCCTGAACACCCACACCACCCTACACCTCCTGAACACCAACACCAACCTACACCTCCTGAACACCCACACCAACCTACACCTCCTGAACACCCACACCAACCTACACCTCCTGAACACCAACACCAACCTACACCTCCTGAACCTCCACATGAACCTACACCTCCTGAACACCCACACCAACCTACACCTCCTGAACCTCCACACCAACCTACACCTCCTGAACTCCCAAATCACCCTACACCTCCTGAACACCCACACCAACCTACACCTCCTGAACACCCAAATCACCCTACACCTCCTGAACACCCAAATCACCCTACACCTCCTGAACCTCCACACCAACCTACACCTCCTGAACCTATACCCTTTAAGAGCCCAGATGCTTAATTTTAGACTTAGGCAATCTCGACTTGCCAAATCATTCCAGAGATTCGTGTTTAATTCATTGTATAGGGTCTAGGTGATAGGCTAGCCACACATCCTACACACCCAACACCCCCACACCAACCAAAACACCAAACTATTAGCCCAAACCCAACACTTATGTCGACCACCCCAGCTCCAAACTAAAACTCCTAAACGTCGACCACCAATTCAAATGAATAGTCTCCACACCTGTCCCTGACCAATCTCACCCCAACCTCAAACCGAATCCCACCCTAAATCCCGACCCTACTCCAAAACAGCAATCTCGACCTACACCCAACGTCAGTCTCGAATATCCATTCATACAAAAAATCTCATCACCAAACACCCAATCACCCCAGCCATCAATTACTGACCACACCTCCAACCCCATCTTCCGACCAGATCCCTGATCTTACAAAAAAACCATTATAAAAATTAGTATGATTCCGATTCCATGAATATGATGTATTTGAAAAACCCAAACCTCTGTTCCAGCTTGAACACTTACTCTGAAACCTTAGCTTAGCCTAAAACCTTACCTCAACCTAAAAACTACAACCCTCGGCACACAAAAGTTTCCCAAGTCAGGAGACACTTTGGCTCCGCCTAGTCAACCACTTGTAATATCTATCTCAGCTTTCACACCTACCCTATATCTGTTTCCTTCAGATCGCCTACACCTACATCCCCTATCGATCGCGGCTCCCCACTCGCACGACCTACAACGCTGAACCTCCCTTCTCTCTGTATACGGTCACCATAGCTAATCTAGCGGTAATCGATGCTCTCTGCTTAATTACCCGACGATACGGGCCTGCCTCCGACCCAAGCCTTCTCTGTTGTTCAATCAATATCTTGGTGGTTTCCAGGTCCCGTGAATTCCCCAAGAACGCCGAAGAGTCATTTGTATGCTCTCTGCAAGCCTTTACGTAACTCGAGAAATATAGTTTCTTGGGTTACCAGTTTTCTCGATTACAGAGGTTCTGGAAATGTTTATAGGTCGTGTGGTTTGAGGGCTATCTTCAGAGCATGCATCAGTATGGAATCACGATGGTCGTATCCCGAAGACTACTTTGTGGAACAGTGCCCGGAGCTAAATGGGGCTCCACGAGGCTCCACATGTGTAACTTGTGGAACTACTTTCAACTTTTAACCTGGGTTTCGAAAAGCTTTTAATCTCTTCTTGTAGTTCTTCTTGTAATAAGAAAGTTTTTTACTGCAAATCTTTGCCCAGTTGGTAGATATCTCAATACATCTACTCCCATTACCCTTGAATACACCACCTCCATGGTATGTAGGTCTACAAGTACGCTCTATTACCCCAGCCACGTACGTTACAGTGCATGTTACAGTAGCGGCTGTTGTATCTTAGTCTATAAGAAATATGTATATGAGTGATATAATAAGTAATTTTCCCAAAATTATGCACCCAAGTATATCAAGCTTACCTTCATTTGTTTTAACGACTTCCCTCATTTTCTTCATGAACCTCCCTATGACGAAAAAGTGCCAGGGTTGTAGAAATTACACGCGCACACGCATACACGTGCACACACACGCACCCACGCACCCACGCACCCACGCACGCACACCTATTATCGATTTTATATATATTCTGGCAAACTATACATAAATCGCATAGGTGGAGACTACTGTCTACAATCTAAAGGGGATTACGGATTATCTGTCCAAAATGAACGCTCAAGCTTGGCATGGAACTTTTATCTTGGCGTGACAGATTAACAATTATAGTAATATGAAAGAATCGTGTGCTCCTTATTAGTAGTTAAACATATTACCATAAAAAAAGGGAGATAATTTGCGGGGAGGTAACTCTTGTAAGACAATAGTTCCTTTAAAGTGTTATGATCACTACAATGAAATATCAAATGTTATGTTCACTGCAGTGAAAATATCACTTTTCTCAACTTCAGAATAATCAGTCTTTCATTGAAGTATATAATAAATGGAATAACGTACTCGAAACTCGTAATAACGGATCACCTGTCCCTTGTGAATCAATGCTGCAAGTCCCCCGCCAAGGGCCCGGGATTAACACCACTGAATCACTCGGGACAGACAATCCGTAATTTCTCGGAGCTCATTGGTTATTCTCGAGGTATATCACGGGAGTATAATTGCTTTGTATTAATCTGTGATACGATTGCAACTTTACTGAACCGCAAAAGAAACGTCACCACAAGTAACATGGCATGAAAAGTTGTCATTTAAATATCTGAGTAATTTTTGTCAAAGTTTCTAAAAGTTAACATTACCTTGTACGGAAAAATGAAATTTGATGATAAAAAAACAAAGCAGATGGCAATAAAGCCGATCGCCCAAATGCATCACGGCAATGGCCATGGTAACCAGATGCACGTGAGTTCCGTGCAAATTGAAATGCAAATTCGTTCCCCCATTTTTTGTCCTATAAAAATCCACCCAGATCGGATAACATTTATTCGTTATTGAATTGCTACCATATGCCAAGATTGACAAGAAATCAGCGACACCAAGCCCTTGGACGATTGCAAGCTTGACAAACCGCCCGGCAAGTAGCCAATGCATTTCAAGTCCACTTAAGAACCATATCCAGGCTCCAGCAACGGTACCAGACCACCAACACTAGACATGATCGACCACGTAGTGGAAGACCAAGGGTCACCACCCGACGTCAGGATCGTCAGATTGTGCGACAGTATCTTCAAGATCGCTTTGTTACTGCTGCGGAAACTGCTCGACAGACCATGGGGACACACCAGCGACACTTAGTGCGGACACTGTGCGTCGACGATTGACGAGCAGACACCTCCCCTGTCATAGGCCACACCGAGGACACATTCTGACACCACGTCATCGCCGGGACCGTCTACAGTGGGCAACACAGCACCAGCATTGGCGCAACCAGCAGAGCTCTCTTCTCAGACGAGAGCCGTTACTGTATCTCAACAGCAGATGGCAAGGAGACACAGAGAGAGATAGTCTGGCGACGCCGTGGGGAACGTTATTCGAATGCTTGTGTTGTTGAGAGTGGGGTGGTCCTAGCATCATGGTGTGGGGTGCAATTGGTCTTGCACAGAAGGTCGGCCCTGTGGCCTTCCAGAACATCGGTCCAGGGAGAGGCAATGGTGTCACAGCAGCTTGGAACATTGATCAAATCTTGAGGCCACACGCTATACCTCATTTAGCACGTCGCCGAAACCACGAGTTTCAGCATGATAACGCCCGTGCCCAAACTGCGAGAGCAACAAGAGACTTCCTCCAGCAGAATGGCACCAGAACCATGTAGTGTCCTGCCCTCAGTCCCGATTTAATTCCCATTGGGCACCTGTGGGACGAGATTCAAAGACGGCTGAATGACCAAGGCCGACAACTGCAGCTGAACTGCGTAAGGCGTTCCTCAGAGTGGGGGCGCAAGTACCCATCGCCTCCATCAACCGCCTCATCCATTCCATGTATCGACGTTGCACGGCAGTCATCAATGCAAATGGCGGACACACGAGATACTGACTTGTGATGCCATTTTCTCAGAGACTAGTGTTGTGTTTCACTTTAAGAATATTTGACACTTTACTTTCACCCTTTCATCTTTTTAACATGTCTCAAAGTATGTTTACAGTGTTTGGACAAATAAGGTTTCTCATATATCTATCCATGGTGACGTTTCTTTTGCGATTGAGTATATTTTATTTTTTGTCGACATGTTTTTAATAATTTGTAATTTGTTCACGTTGCTTGCCTGAAATACTGCTGATGCGATGTACGCCGTAAACCTAATTACGCCATCAACATTTTTTCTTGCCAAGACTCGATTTTAAAACAGGCAGCCGTCATTGAGCTCGGATATAACTGACCGCGGCGTAAACCCACATGCACTAACTTGCATAATATTTGTGAGTTTAAGTAGTATGCACTATTTTAGCCATATCACGACAGGGGACACCAGAAACAGGTCTCACGCGCTGCTCCCTTGTAGGGAGGGGTCTCCGGCGTCAGCAGCCAGCGCCTTAACCACTAAAAGGGGCGGTCAGGTGGCCAAGTGGTTAAAGCGTTCGCTCGTCACGCCGAAGACCCGGGTTCGATTCCCGACATGGGTACAATGTGTGAAGCCCATTTCTGGTGTCCTCCGCCGTGATATTGCTGGAATATTGCTAAAAGCGGCGTAAAACAACTCTCACTCACTTAACCACTAAAAAGACTGTCCCTCCTTGCCTCATCTGATGAATGCTTCTATAGAAGGTGTGGTCGTGTGAGTGAATGAGTATGTTTTATAAGTCAGTTTTAGGAATAATTTCACCATTATCACAGCAATGCACACCAAAAGTTAACTTAAAGCATTGTACCCTTGTGCGAAATCGAATCCGGGTCTTCAGTGTGATGATCCAAGGCTGCAACCACTCTGCTACCCCATCGCCTATATCTGGACCCTGTGACCATGTAGTACGGTGTTGCAAAGGGTTGTTGCATTGCAACATGATACTCTAGAAGCAATTGGCTGGATATATTCAAAATCACTGCAAACCGTTAACTATTTAACCGGAGGTAAGATTTTAACAGACTGTTACTTGCACTTTTATCTTAAGGGGAGAGAACCTGTAAGAAGCTTCACAAACTTTCAGAGTCACGAAGCTTGGCCACTATGATATCCTGGACGAGATGTCCAATATGGAGATTGAAGTGGGGTTTTTTCAGTCATGACAAAATGTGAAATGTTACTGCATATGTAAATAATAACACACTTTAAAAAGATTTTTTCTTTGTAATTCTCAAAATGATGCATAAAAACATATGTTCTTGTTGATGTTACGATTTAAAGGCAATGTGATATATCTCATTGGGAAACACTACCTCCTTTACTGATATGAGGATTATAGGCCGGATGTGTTTCTGTATCGTAAATATCAAATATTGGGAATAAAACTGAATCATGAAGCGAGCATTATACCCATTTGTTATTCCTAATGTATGATATTTAAAATTCGGAAGCAAACGAGGTTAAAATCTCTTTATCCTGTAATACCATTCTTACAATAACGGATGTTTCAGACATAATTGTATTCTATGATGTAGCTTTAGGTACAGTGTATGAACGCAATTTGAGGAAAAGGCCCAATTTAATAAAAATCAGAAACCAGTTCTCGCTACCGCTTAACAAAAATCTGACGACATCCCATTTCTGGTCACGTCAGAACGACATTTTGCGACTGTTGACAACAGATATTAAATTACCAGCAGAGTTTTTTACTATCACTGTCCAGGTCCATAGTGGTGCTAATGGCCACACATGGATGTGAAGTGTGGGGAGAGCAGATCATCAGTAATACACGCATACTGTAAACTGTCAAGGACAAAACAAACAAGCTGAGACTGCAGGGGAATTTCCAATAAAATCTTGTGTTAGTTCAGTCAGAAACAAGAAACATCTGACCAACTTGCGTCTCAGTACCCATCAACTGGAAATTGTGAGAGGAAGATATAGAAACAGCCAACTGACAACGAAAATTTAAACTCTGCCACTCTGAAGATCTCTCTCGGTCCGGGGTTCGATCCCCGGCCGCATCATACCAAAAGTATATTAAGAGATGGTACTTGTTGTTACCTTAACTGGCGCTCGGCATTAAGGACTGGTCGGCTCGGAGTCAGTATACTTAGTCTGAGTGGGATATTCGTGTTAAACTGCGGCACTGTCTCTGCTTCATTAAGTTTTTCTTTCCAGCCCATATTCCCCAAAACAACTCTGAGACTGGTACCACCGCAGGTTTAAAACCCCCACTGAACCTGTCACCTCATCATTCAGCCCTTTCGGTCCGATTACCCCACAGCATGTTTGCAATGCGCCAAGAGGCCCTCTCTGTGAAGGTTCCAGCACGGTGCTACAACTGTATTCATTGTGTCTCAGTGTTACCACCCTGTGTCATACATTTAACTGTTATATATATTTCTGTACCCTTCTTCTAGTTGGTGTGCATGTACGCTAAAGTATCTTTTATCTTATTTCTGTACCCTTCTTCTAGTTGATGTGCATGTACGCTAAAGTATCTTTTATCTTACCATAATAATCTATATATGCTTTTTTTTCTTTTTCTTTTTTGCGAGAACCAGACTTTTCAAACAAGCTCTATACTTAAAACCAAGTGACTGGTTAAAGATATCAAGTTCCCTTGTATAATGTGTTTTGTGCCTTGATGTATACAACAGAAGCCCATGTCTATAAAAAATATACCTGAGATTTAGTAAAGGATTCTTTTGATATGAGACCAAATGAGAACAGTCTGTGGTAAGCAGCTTCGTATGTGGTGCACATATCGCGACGTTTTGAGATTCGAATCTAAATCGTTTAACCCGCGTGCAGTCGATAACAAAACCGAACTGTGTAGAAGAAAAAGACCACCTACACTTTGGACGAACGTCTCTGTGATCACTGCCCAGTCCTTGAAGATAAAGAACACTTTCTGAAGTCTTGTAATAAATATTCAGATGTTAGGCACTCCATGTTTAATTCTCTTTCCTTGAAAAATAATTATTTTGAAAGCCTTAACATCACAGAAATATTTCGTCTACATTTCCAATTATTGAACAAGGTAACAGAAATAATCTGCTATCATGTATACACCTTCAAATATATCTGAAATACTTTTTATAGATAATCCTAGGTCATAATATAATATTTTGTATTAGTACTTTATATTGTAATCCTGACTTATTATGTATCTGTGTATATAGTTTATAGAACATTGTCACTGTTTTTTCCATGGAACCTTTGCGCAATAAAAATCTTGTAAATCTTCCAAACAACAGGTGGGCTGGAAGGTTACCCCTGTTCAATATGCAAATGAAGTATTGCACGGTAACGCCTACTGTCCCAAAACGCGGTCTTCACGCCGATTTATATTCTACTGAAAACACGTATAGCATTTGAGTTCTGATGCCGCTCATCGAGACAAAGATGCTTCTCAAACACCTGCTGTGGCGACGTTGTTCAAGCTACCAAGCAAATGTCTTGAATGTGTGTGGAAAAGGTATATGCTCCTATTTCCCCGTAACAAAGAAGACAAAGTTCGTGATATGGGGTTTCCTGGACTAAAATAGAACTGAGGTGAAGGAGAAAACATGATTCACCTCATCTTTGACGTCAAATACCAACACCTGATTGGTCTATTAATGTAAAACGTGTGTGTGACGTCATATTGTACGCGCATCAGGTAGTTTTTAGATACACCAAATATTAGAAAATATACCAGATTCATATACCCCACGTCGCGTGTGGATGAAGTAAGCACAACATACGTGCACAAGGAATATAGCTTCAAAACAAGCAACACCCATGTTCCGGAAGAAAGCATAACCTTCCTCGAAAAGTATTCACCCCATTAAGCAGACGACACTGATCTTTCCTGGGAAATAGAATGTCCAATACCATACAATACCAGTCAGTACGCTATAGATAGATCCACGCGGCCCCCATATTTAAAGACAACGGGAAAGGGCTTTCCAGACTTTTATGAACATTGCGTCAGTCTTTTGTGACATAAATAGTTACCTCGAACACAGGTGATTCACAGCCCCGGCCAGGTAGGCCGACATCGCGTCAACATGTCAGGGTGACTTAGCGATAAGTGGCTGCCACGAGCTGCATGTTTACGATTTCTACCGAGGGGAACATGTACCCGTCCCACACTGACTGCCGGAACATGACTCTCTGCATGTGTGCGCGGCGTATGTGTAGCTAAACATGTACAGGAAAGTCGTTTAAGGACACATTTAGACACATGTCTGTCTCAAAGAAAAGGATAGTGTGATATTTCATCACGCATATTCTATGAAGAAAAGGATGTATTGGCGTTGGTATGTGAAATACAGTTGCATAGGACAACGTTTAAAATCTATTCTGCATCCTATTAAAAATGTAGAATATAGCACAAATATAGTTTTATAATTATATTCCTCACGTGCATAAAATTTGTATATTCCTCACTGCATTTAGATTATCGGTGGCTTGGCCATTGGATAAGAGACACTCTGGAGTAACACTGATATCATTTGTCTCAGATGCAGATACATTGAGAGTGACAGACTAGAAACAGGCAGTGGGTGAATAGACTAACATATATACAGTAAAGTACGGTTATAACGAATTCAAAGGGACTACTAATTTTAGTTCGTTATAACCGTAGTTCGTTATAGGCATATATACAGCATAACTACAGCAAGTATACCAAAAAAGTTAAGTTCGTTATATCCGTCAGTTCGTTATAAGCGTGTTCGTTATAACCGTAGATTACTGTATTCTATAAAATGTTATATCAAACATTATATTTCTCCCCTAAATTTTATTATTTCTATTGCTGATTTCATTGACATGTTCAGACCCTTCCTGTCGGGACTATCTTGAAATGAACATGGGACAAGATGTAACTGCCCAATATACCCGTCTCTCAGCCCTTATCAACAATACTGTCCACGGTGTAGATTCAATGCCTGTATTTATTGCTCTTATTGTTGTGGAATAGAGCTGGCAATTGCTTATTTATAACATAGATCTTGTTTTTATAAAATACATATGTTCAGTCAGGTTGCAGTAGTGTGGGTGTGCAGACTGAGTGCGATAATTCTTGGTAATTGAAACCTAAAGTCAAGGTCGATTGACTGGGGTGACGGGAGATCTGGTTGCAAGCGGTACGGGTCGGAAGTAGTCGTGTTGTAGTAGCATGTACTAGTATATAACGCCTGTTATATGCAGCAAGGGATCGTGTAGCCATTCAGTCTAAATCATACAGTTGAAACTGTAAGACCACAAGAACTCAAATAGATAACATTCACATATTGATAGAAATATATTTCATACGTCACGGGGGGCATCAAGTTATAAACATGTGACGTCATGTTCACTTTGATCTTTTTGTTTGTTGTTTAACGCAGCACTCAGCAATATTCCAGCTGTCAGCGGTCTGTAAATAGTCAAGTCAGGACCAGACACTCCAGTGATTGATATCATGAGCATCGAACCACGCAATTGGGATACGATGACATGCATCAATCAAATCAGCGAGCCTGACCTCCCTATCCCGTTATTCGCCTCATACGGCATGCATAGGCTGCAGAACACAATTCTAACCTCACTTTGATCTGCACCTGTTTTATGGCAATATCGGATATGATTTGAATATATACTACTGCACTTTTGATAGGGATATTTATTTTTCCATGATACTCAAACGTGATTCTCATAATACGTCAAGTGTATTATGTAAATCGAATGACATATCTGAGTATCCCTCTGGAGTAATATATATGACGACGTCACCGAGATATCACCCGTCACATTAAGTCCACACCTGCATGAAATGATAGGACTTACAAAGTAGACAAAGGTTTATGGATTACAGCTTCTCTTTTTACACTGGGATGACGACCTTCCGGTAGAAATCCTTATACCATTGTCAAGCGGTCTAATCCTATCTCTAGGAGTGTGAGATTTCGTCAACTGCTGTACAAACAAAACCCATTTCATATACGTTTCAAAACATGAATGCAAACATTGTAACATTCATGTTATAATCTTGAAATTTACGTTTGACACCTCTCCCGTGAGCAGTATTACTTCTTAAGTCTAACCTGCACGTTCGTTTAACCAGGGAATCGTTAGTCTTATAAAGGCTCTCTTGTCAAGGGGGCGGTCGGGTAGCCTAGTGGTTAAAGCGTTCGCTCGTCACGCCTAAGACCCGGGTTTGATTCTCGACATGGGTACAATGTGTGAAGCCCATTTCTGGTGTCGCCCGTCGTGATATTGCTGGAATATTGCTAAAAGCGGCGTAAAACCATACTCACTCACTCACTCTCTTGCCAAGACGTGTGTGAAGGTAGCCACCAAGGCCATTTCATAAACAGGTTTGGTGTAGGCCTTGTGTTTTGTTTGTTTGTTTCTTGTTTAAGGTCGCACACTGCAATATTCCAGCTATTCGACGGTGTACTGTAAATAATCGAGTCTGGACCAGACAATCAAGTGATTGACCTCATGATCATCGATCTACGCAATTGGGATACGATGACATTCATCAAACCAAGTCAGCGAGCCTGAGAAGACCAATTCTAACTCGGATCTCCATGGGGAGACGAGCGTGCAAGGGTTGCTGAAGACCAATTCTAACTCGGATCTCCATGGGGAGACGAGCGTGCAAGGGTTGCTGAAGACCAATTCTAACTCGGATCTTCATGGGGGAGACAGGTGTGCAAGGGTTGCTGAAGATCAATTCTAACTCGGATCTCCATGGGGGAGACAAGCGTGCATGGGTTGCTGAAGACACGGGTCTTCACGAGTAAGAGCTAACTAATGTGAGGATTGAATGGTCAAAATGAGTAACCAGTCTGGCTGTGCGACATCTTACCCTGGCGACGGCCTGTGTTGTCGTTTATGCTGTCAACCTCTAGTTTGTTTGGAGCAAACTCAATTATTGACAGGCAGCCTCTATAAAACTTTAGGGGCACGGGTGGCCCAGTCGTCTAAGGCGCCGCGATTCGCTGTGCAGAGTTGCGTCCCTTTGACACGCGAGAAACCCATGATTGTGAGTTCGAATCCCGGTTCGCCCCAATTATGTTTCTAGGTTTGTCAGCACCATATCCGTGCTCGTGGGTTTCACCGAAGTGGTTAGCGTCTGAGACCTGCATCACTTCGGGCTTTCCTCCCACATTAATCTGACACGCCGTGATATAACTTGACTAATGTTAAAAGCGGCGTTAAACCCAACTCACTCACTATGAAGCTGTACTATTTGTTAAAGAACATTCACTCACCCAGCCATTACGTTCAAGTGCTCTCTTTTGAGATAATCCTAAAAGAGAATTGCATGTAAATTTCTCAAAACATGTTTTCTTGCGGTATCAGATTGTATGTTTTTAGAAAAAAATGACTGACTGATTATATCATCTTCTGTATCTTTAAATAAATAGTATTAAATATTCAATGTTCAAGTAAAGTGTCTGGGAATAATCTTCATTTATTTAGATTCTGATAAAACAAAAACTGCTCCACGTAAATCTCAGCGACGTGCCACAGCCTCACTCAAGCATGGCAGGTATAGCGTTGTCTGTGTCGCGCTGGCTGTCAATCAACACAGTCGGGCCAGGCTCGAGACTGTAGTTTACTGGTCGCTATGGGAACGCGGTTGTGCGGAGAATGGAGAACGCTGACACAGACGGCCGACGTTCACATAATGTATTGATTTGAAACATGTCTCGTCTTGGCTGAATCCGAATCAACATGTCGTATGATGCTCACTCATAACATGGGGTAATTCATTATTAAACAGTAGGATTTTATAACATTGAGTTGTTAGGTTTTTAAACTGGATATGTTTACTCATGGACTACTAACGACAGCTCATGGTTATGGGTAAATCACTCTTGGTAGATTGGACAAGTCAACATGACTTTGAATTCAGTTAACTTTTACTTTCTCTCTCATCCACAAGATCTATCCCTGCCCATTTCCCCCCATCTCTTAACCGCTGCATAAAACGTATATAACAGAAATGCATCTTAGGATATATGCGGCTATAGTGAGTGAGTGTGTTTTTGTGTGTAATTTTGTTGACAGTTATAGCTGTATTTAGCGGGTGCATCCGTAGCGGGAAGGGGTAGTCAAGTAGTTAAGGTGTTGGCTCGTCACGCCGAAGAACTGGGTCCGATTCCTCATGTGGCACACATGATACGACTGGAGTGTTAGTGACACTCACAAAAAGGCACCTGGACCCTATATATATATATATACTCGACAGATATATACGACGTGTTTTCTATCAGCTATTCGCAGGTTTCCGACTTCAGAAATACCTACTTTGGTATTGCCACACGTGGAGCTGCTGAAATGTCAATATAAAGTATATATATATATAGTTTTAATCCCCTTCACGCACGCACACACACACCCATATCCCCACCCCCAACACACACACACACACACACACACACACACACCTATAGTTAACATCCCCCAACACTCACCATACAAAGACACACTCTTGCACAACATAAAGTACATTTACATTATAGCTTTCGCTCTAGAATTATCATCTATATTAATCCACTGCCCCATTATGTGGCATGTGCTACCCTAAACCACCCCACCCCACCCGACCCCACCCGTATTTCTTTTCTCCAATCACTGATACCCCCTCCACCCTAGTTCCCCCTTCCTGTACCCCACCCGTAGCAAACCTCCCTCCGTGTACTTAATTCCTCGTATCACTTCAAGACAAAATCAAAATCACCCGGAACTATTGCCACATACCTTCAGCCACGCCGTAAACCACTCCACCAGTTGTCATGGTAACGACAGCTATCGACGACGCTGATTTTGTTTATATCCCTATTACATCGTTGTTTTCCTCAACACGTGAAACGCCAGAACTTGGAATTCAGCGCCTACAGACGATTGTGTATTGAATGAGATTTTCTTCTGAAGCGTGTTCATTGCGCGGGTGTCCAAATCATGTTCCTACTCTATGTCTTCCAGGGTCGGTTTCGCATCCCATTGTCGCTCCGACTATGATCCTTGGCATATGTATTTATTTTGCGTTCAACCCCGACTCGATTCATTCCAGGGAACAGGGAATCTATGGTGTCCCCTTATCCAGAAATGTTATCAAATTGTTCTTGGTGGACCCAACTATCAGCAATTCATTTGCCAGCCTTTTTTCACCCGTCGCCCCCTGAGCACCCCATCGCTACAGGGTCTAGATTACTACCCCGTCACCCTACTCCTAATAACCCTACCAATGACACAAGACACTGACATCTTGAAGCTCACCCTCCCTGTCGGAGAACCACCCAAGTCGGAACAAAACAACCCCTGGTCTCTGGGGATATCCTTGCCATTACAAAAATAATGATAATTTTACCAGGACATGACAGTCAACCTGTAGCCCCCTTACATGACAGTCAACCTGTAGCCCCTTTACATGACAATCTACCTGTAACCCCCTTACACGACAGTCTACATATAACCCCCTTACACACAGGCTACCTGTAACCCCCTTACACGAAAGTCTACCTGTAACCCCTTTACATGACAGTCTACCTGTAGCCCCCTTACATGATAGTCTACCTGTAGCCCCCTTACATGACAGTCTACCTGTAGCCCCCTTACATGACAGTCTACCTGTAACCCCCTTACATGACAGTCTACCTGTAACCCCCTTACATGACAGTCTACCTGTAGCCCCCTTACATGACAGTGTACCTGTAACCCCCTTACATGACAGTGTACCTGTAACCCCCTTACATGACAGTGTACCTGTAACCCCCTTACATGACAGTCTACCTGTAACCCCCTTACATGACAGTCTACCTGTAACCCCCTTACATGACAGTCTACCTGTAACCCCTTACATGACAGTCTACATGTAACCCCCCTTACATGACAGTGTACCTGTAACCCCCTTACATGACAGTGTACCTGTAACCCCCTTACATGACAATGTACCTGTAATCCCCTTACATGACAGTCTACCTGTAGCCCCCTTACATGACAGTCTACCAGTAACCCCCTTACACGACAGTCTATCTGTAACCCCCTTACATGACTTCTAGTACTACCCTTACATGACAGTCTACCTGTAACCCCCTTACATGACAGTCTACCTGTAGCCCTCTTACATGACAGTCTACCTGTAGCCCCCTTACATGACAGTCTACCTGTAACCCCCTTACATGACAGTCTACCTGTAACCCCCTTACATGACAGTCTACCTGTAACCCCCTTACATGACAGTCTACCTGTAACCCCCTTACATGACAGTCTACCTGTAGCCCCCTTACATGACAGTGTACCTGTAACCCCCTTACATGACAGTCTACCTGTAACCCCCTTACATGACAGTCTACCTGTAACCCCCTTACATGACAGTCTACCTGTAGCCCCCTTACATGACAGTGTACCTGTAACCCCCTTACATGACAGTGTACCTGTAACCCCCTTACATGACAGTCTACCTGTAACCCCCTTACATGACAGTCTACCTGTAACCCCCTTACATGACAGTCTACCTGTAACCCCTTACATGACAGTCTACATGTAACCCCCCTTACATGACAGTGTACCTGTAACCCCCTTACATGACAGTGTACCTGTAACCCCCTTACATGACAATGTACCTGTAATCCCCTTACATGACAGTCTACCTGTAGCCCCCTTACATGACAGTCTACCAGTAACCCCCTTACACGACAGTCTATCTGTAACCCCCTTACATGACTTCTAGTACTACCCTTACATGACAGTCTACCTGTAACCCCCTTACATGACAGTCTACCTGTAGCCCTCTTACATGACAGTCTACCTGTAGCCCCCTTACATGACAGTCTACCTGTAACCCCCTTACATGACAGTCTACCTGTAACCCCCTTACATGACAGTCTACCTGTAACCCCCTTACATGACAGTCTACCTGTAACCCCCTTACATGACAGTCTACCTGTAACCCCCTTACACGACAGTGTACCTGTAACCCCCTTACATGACAGTCTACCTGTAACCCCTTACATGACAGTCTACATGTAACCCCCCTTACATGACAGTGTACCTGTAACCCCCTTACATGTCAGTGTACCTGTCACCCCCTTACATGACAATGTACCTGTAATCCCCTTACATGACAGTCTACCTGTAGCCCCCTTACATGACAGTCTACCAGTAACCCCCTTACACGACAGTCTATCTGTAACCCCCTTACATGACTTCTAGTACTACCCTTACATGACAGTCTACCTGTAGCCCCCTTACATGACAGTCTACCTGTAGCCCCCTTACACGACAGTCTACCTGTAACCCCCTTACATGACAGTCTACCTGTAACCCCCTTACATGACAGTCTACCTGTAGCCCCCTTACATGACAGTCTACCTGTAACCCCCTTACACGACAGTCTACCTGTAGCCCCCTTACATGACTTCTAGTACTACCCTTACATGACAGTCTACCTGTAACCCCCTTACACGACAATCCACCTGTAACCCCCTTACACGACAATCCACCTGTAGCCCCCTTACACGACAGCCTACCTGTAACCCCCTTACACGAAGTCTACCTGTAACCCCATTACATGACTTCTAGACTTCTTGCACCACCCCTATACATGACAACCCCCCGAATGTATGTGTTCCTGTGCTACCTACATAACCACGGTAAGGTAACAGTCCGAGTACAACAGAAGGGTCAGTTAGACGACATTGTTGTCTTTCGAAATCCTGCAGTACTGGTTTCAGTTGCCGAACCGTGCACGTGATTGCATTGTTTCATAGCGGTCCGTTATTTCATACACCACATCTCAAACTTCCATCACCTTCCCCACTCACTATTCCTTTTTTTCTTGGTATGAACAAGACCAAGTTTAAATTGGATGTTAAGTACTCTTTACGAATTTATGATATGTCACATTTGAAAATGTAAATTAATTCCTTACGTTCCTATTGTTTCACACTGAACCTGACCACACTCCGCCCCAGCACAAGTTCACGTTTCCCCGAGACTTGCAGCATGGGGTATGACTTCATACACAGCTAGTATTGATTCTGCTGAGAAGACAAGGCGAATTGTGAGAGTTCCTTTCCTTTTAATGCCCTCGGTGCATATGATTGTTATATCTATTTAAGAGAAATAGTTGAATGCAAGAATAAGCAACACCCATTTATCTGAAGATTAAACCGACAATTCTCGTGTCCAAGGTCAAGGGAAAAGTACTGTCTCCACACGCAACGTTATAGATAGCTGCTAAATTAACATTATGTTTCAGCTGCTACCAGTAACATGTGCAAGATCATACGAATGACCTCTGAACTTGCTTAGCTTCTGGTTTTATGGGTTCATTGTATCAACTCCCCGAGAAACTCGTAATGGTCCGAGCTGTGGCGTGAGAGTGAACTTTGACATGTTTCACGCTCAGCCCAGGGATGTCGTTGCCAGCAGGGTGAATCACACATGCCGCACGAGGCAGCGCCCAGTTTGCCTGCTGAATGGGGAGGCGTTTCGAAGAGTGGTTAACCCGATAAGAGTTACGTCCCTTTAAAATATCTCGCCCTTCCCTGATGAAGCTAAATGACGGCGGCTTCCATTTCTACTCTCAAGACATCTTGCTATATCGTGCTGGAGACCTGAGAGTTTGAATTTTCCTCGGGCATGCCAGAATCTATTGGCGTGGGTTCGTTTGCACCATACACTGCCTTGTTGGTTTCACAAAAGCGGTAAACGTCTGAGGCCTGCATCATTTCGGGCTTTCCTCCCACATTAAGCAGACACGCCGTGATATAACTGGAATACTTTTAAAAGCGGCGTTATACCCAACTCACGCTCTGTACAAAATCCCTCTGCCCTGGTAGGTAAATAAGTTTACAGGTGTTGAACATCAGAAGAGGGTCATGATGGGGATGTTTTAAATATGTAACTATTCGAGTCTGGACCAGGTTAACAAGTGGTCGATAGCATGACTAACGATCCACGCTGTTATCATTACACGTTTCAGCGTAATGTGAGAGGAAAGCCCAGTGGTCTTAGAGTTACGTCCCTTAGTGCCGACTATGATCCTTGGTATGTCAGAACCACGTTCAATGGCTTCACCAAAATGGTAAAAGTCCTCGACCTGCGTCATTGTTGGCTTGTCCACTAAAATCAAGCTGAAGCCTCGTGATATAACTGTTCATAACGGCGTAACTATATTTATCTATTTTAGAACCTGTGGTGATCCGGGTTAGAACCGGTCATCAGCAACCAGTGCTTGTCGTAAGATGCGACTAACGGGATCGGGTCAGGCTCGTTGGCTTTGATGACTCATGTTATTTTATCCCAATTACGTAGATCGATGCTTATGATGTTTATCACTGGATTGCCTGGTTCAGTCCTAATTATTTACAGACAGCCGGGGTCGGTCGGGTAGCCTAGTGGTTAAAGCGTTCGCTCCTCAGGACGAAGACACGGGTTCGATTCCCGACATGGGTACAATGTGTGAAGCCCATTTCTGGTGTCCCCCGCCGTGATATTGCTGGAATATTGCTAAAAGCTGCGTAAAACCATACTCACTCACTACAGACCGCCTTCATAACGCTGGAATATTGCGGTGTTAGACAAGAAACATACTATCGTTTTTATTAAGTTGAATGCTTGGGAATGCTTGTTTTTAAACAAATATATTAAAAATCTAACGGTCTATGTTAATGTTTCTAGCTTAAAGCCTGAATTACCTCAATAGGAATATGAGTGTATAACAAATTTAGTTATCTAAGGTGCTAATATAACATTTGTTCCCAGTATAGGCGCTAATGAATGTACACGTGGGTTTAGCATCTACATCCCTGCCTAACGAAGTCCTCTACTATTTGAACAAAATCAACTGCATCTTTGTTTTAACGGAAGTCTAACGGATGTGACGAACGTCGGTTTTATAGATCAATGGAATTCAGGATGCAGGACATAAGGTTATGACGTCATCGTGCAGGCAGTGCAGGAAACGGTTCCACGAAGCGATCTTGGTGCCACGACTATCGTAAGCCGGTGTTAAAATATGGGAGTTACGATCACCTTAGCGCTAAGATGGCTTTGTAGAACGGGCCCCAGGACCTGAAGCATATAATGTCAGAGGACATACAGTGACTGGTCGAAGGTTTTATAGTGTATTGTGCATGGTTGCGTCCTTTAGCCGCACCAGGATCCGCTGATCCTAGATTCACCCTGATTACCGAGAATGCACGTATATAAGCATAAGGCATAATAACGTGTTTTATCACCTTTCAGAACCCAAAAATTCATTCAAAAATAAGCTCTGGGCTTAAATATGGAAAATACACGACCTAGGACTCTATTTCATTGAGTATTTTTCAGAAATTCAAATTCAAACGAACAATAAAACAGTAATGCGCCACTTAAACACTAAATCATAATGAAATACAATGGTGAGACCAATGTGTGTTGTAGATACCGAAGCCATTCACAACGCTAACAGTCTGAAGAAAGTCTAGATCATCCAAGTAATACCGTCGTCACATTACACTTGTTTCGAAACATCTGATAGCATTGGATCTCTCGAAAGTGATTTCTAAATTTAATCCCATGGGCCAAATAACGAAAAAAAATGTAAGCAAAAAAACGGAGGGGCTTAAATATGTGAACTCCCTGTTTTACCCTTGTTGTGCCAGCGTCTTATATCCTCCGTGCTTGTGGGTTCTCCCCTAAAAAGGGTTTATCGTCAATAACCAGTCAGTTTGGACTTAACCCATGATTAAGCTGCTGTTTTAGAACTAACATGATGTTGAGAGCCTCGTTAAAGCTATCTAACTCCATGGGACGAATTCCGGTTAGAATGGTCGTACGAGGCGACTAATGGATCGGGTGACCAGGCTCTGTGACATGTTGATTGCGTGTCGTTGCACCTCGACGTCTTGAGACGTTGCTCATGAAATAAATCACTGGTTTATCTGGCCCTGTCTAGATTATATACAGGTCGCTGTCATATAGCTGGGATATTGCTAACTGTTGCGTTACACAACCAACAAATTGAAGCCAGTTCACTCACATTAAAGTTCTACTTCTGGGGCCGGTAAGACAGTTATAACAAGCATGAATATGACATGTCCGACACACCACTAGACCTGTTATATCTATGTGCCAAGTTTGGTTAAGATATCTCTCATGTTATTTTAGCTCTGCTCTGGAAACGAAACGATACGGACGGACAGTCTCCCTTCCACTTCGTGGCGGAGGATGATAAATCTGGTTAAGTTGTACAATATCGAGGATTTAGTTTTTGATGATACAGAAAATCATAGGTTGAATGAATTGTAAAGTGATTTTTATCCGCAAGACAAATTCATTTTACAAGTTTAACACAAATATTTCGACATTATCTCATTTGTGGTATTTGACATTAAGGTTCAGCAGCTGGTTAACCAACTCTTTATTTGTGGATATTATATGTACAGTAATGTACGTTTATAACGAACACGCTTATAACGAACTGACCGATATAACGAACTTATTTGATAGTCCCGACCATTTGTTGTATAAATGCTGAATATATGCCTATAACGAACTACGGTTATTACGAACTAAGATTTGTGGTCCCTTTGAGTTCGTTATAACCGTAGTTTACTGTATATACAAAGCACAATTGTCCAACCAATGATCCACACGACATTAACGTGCATCAGCTGGTTAACCAACTCTTTATTTGTGTATATTATTTGTATATGCAAAGCACAATTGTTCAACCAATGATCCACACGACATGATATAATTAGTAGCGTGTATTTATGGCGAACTCGGGGCACGGGGCTCTTTTCCCTCAACGCCCAAGTAAATTTTGAGTTAAATTATCTCCCCTTACGTGAACAGTGACTTCAGATTGTAATATCGACTTGGAGTACTGATATCAAAAGGTTGTGTAATAGTATGATAACTAGAGGATCTTCACATTTGATAAAGTGTTTTTACTTTAGTAGATATGTCTATTATTAAAACGTCCATATTTTAAAGCTTTCTGAAGCTCGATACAAGAAGGAAAAATATGCGATTGGCGTGCTCAACATTGTCCGTGCATATTGCATTATACTTTAAATATATTACCAATGTTGATTATACAAACTCATATATGAGTTATTAATAATATGAAAACGCATATATAACAATGCTTTGCGGCCTTGCGAGCCATGGATCAACTGACAGTGCGAGCAAGCTGGAATCACTTTTTAAAACAACACCGTACTGGTCTGCTAAACGATGTGTTATTCTCTAGGTCGGACCCGTGAAGATCAAGGTTAGAATAGGTCTTCAGCAACCCATGCTTGTCGTAAAAGGCGACTATGCTTGTCGTAAGAGGCAACTAACGGAATCAGGTGGTCAGGCTCGCTGACTTGGTTGATGCATGTCATCGTATCCCAATTGCGTGGGTCGATGGTCATGAGGTCAGTCACTGGATTTCCGGTCCAAACTCGATCATTTACAGACCGCCGTCATATAGCTGGAATATTGCCGAGTGCGACGTTAAACAACAAACAAACAAACAAACAGTCCACAAATACACGAAAACAACTATTATGTAAGTTTGAATCTTTCACGCAAAGCGCAACAATGTCAACTGATCACAGATCCGCCGACGGCAAAATCAGAAATGTGGGAATGGGTCAGCATAAAAAAAATAATTAATTGACGCCGAGGTTGATAATTACCCTTGTGACGAAAACATCACACGTTGTTCCCTGCCTGACTGGGGAAAGTGGTACCTGCTCGACGGCCCCTTTTTCCTTGTTCAAATACTATTCATAGCTTCACCGGTACTCCAAGCAGAGTGTCGCTCTGTTGCTGTGTAAATGCTATAACATTGTCAACATTCCTGTTACATTTGACAGAGATCTGAGTTGAAATTTGTATTTATAACTTAGACATGCAAGGTGAGACTAGGACTACTTGTAACATAAATAATATGTAACCAAGACTATTTGTATCTTAGATAATGTGTTACCAGGACTTTCTGTCACCTAGATAATGTGTTACCAGGACTGTATGTAACCTAGATAATGTGTTACCAGGACTGTCTGTCACCTAGATAATATGTTACCAGGACTGTCTGTCATCTAGATAATGTGTTACCAGGACTGTCTGTCACCTAGATAATGTGTTACCAGGACTGTCTGTCATCTAGATAATGTGTTACCAGGACTGTCTGTCATCTAGATAATGTGTTACCAGGACTGTCTGTCACCTAGATAATGTGTTACCAGGACTGTCTGTCATCTAGATAATGTGTTACCAGGACTGTATGTAACCTAGCTAATGTGTTACCAGGACTGTATGTAACCTAGATAATGTGTTACCAGGACTGTATGTAACCTAGATAATGGGTTACCAGGACTGTATGTAACCTAGATAATGGGTTACCAGGACTGTCTGTCATCTAGATAATGTGTTACCAGGACTGTCTGTCACCTAGATAATGGGTTACCAGGACTGTCTGTCATCTAGATAATGTGTTACCAGGACTGTCTGTCACCTAGATAATGTGTCACCAGGACTGTCTGTCATCTAGATAATGTGTTACCAGGACTGTCTGTCATCTAGATAATGTGTTACCAGGACTGTCTGTCACCTAGATAATGTGTTACCAGGACTGTCTGTCATCCAGATAATGTGTTACCAGGACTGTATGTAACCTAGCTAATGTGTTACCAGGACTGTATGTAACCTAGATAATGTGTTACCAGGACTGTATGTAACCTAGATAATGGGTTACCAGGACTGTATGTAACCTAGATAATGGGTTACCAGGACTGTCTGTCATCTAGATAATGTGTTACCAGGACTGTATGTAACCTAGGAAATGTGTTACCAGGACAGTCTGTTGCCTAGATAAAGTGTTACCAGAACTTTCTGTCACCTAGATAATGTGTTACCAGGACTGTCTGTCATCTAGACAATGTGTTACCAGGACTGTATGTAACCTAGCTAATGTGTTACCAGGACTGTATGTAACCTAGATAATGTGTTACCAGGACTGTATGTAACCTAGATAATGGGTTACCAGGACTGTATGTAACCTAGATAATGGGTTACCAGGACTGTCTGTCATCTAGATAATGTGTTACCAGGACTGTATGTAACCTAGGAAATGTGTTACCAGGACAGTCTGTTGCCTAGATAAAGTGTTACCAGAACTTTCTGTCACCTAGATAATGTGTTACCAGGACTGTCTGTCATCTAGACAATGTGTTACCAGGACTGTCTGTCACCTAGATAATGTGTTACCAGGACTGTCTGTCACCTAGATAATGTGTTACCAGGACTGTATGTAACCTAGAAAATGTGTTACCAGGACTGTCTGTCGCCTAGATAATGTGTTACCAAAACTTTCTGTCACCTAGATAATGTGTTACCACGACTTTCTGTCATCTAGATAATGTGTTACCAGGACTGTCTGTCGCCTAGATAATGTGTTACCAGGACTGTATGTAACCTAGATAATGGGTTACCAGGCCTGTCTGTCGCCTAGATAATGTGTTACCAGAACTTTCTGTCACCTAGATAATGTGTTACCAGGACTGTCTGTCACCTAGATAATGTGTTACCAGGACTGCCTGTCACCTAGATAATGTGTTACCAGGACTGTCACCTAGATAATGTGTTACCAGGACTTTCTGTCACCTAGATAATAAGTTACCAGGACTGTATGTATCCAAGACAATATGTTACCAGGACTGTCTGTATCCTAGACAATATGTTACCAGGACTGTCTGTATCCTAGACAATATGTTACCAGGAATGTCTGTATCCTAGACAATATGTAACCAGAACTATTTGTATCCTAGACAATGTGTTACCTGGACTGTCTGCATCCTATAGACAATATGTAGCCAGGATACTCTATATGCTGTAGACAAAATGTAGCCAAGACTACGTGTAACCTAGATAATGTGTTACCAGGACTGTCTGCATTCTAGCCAATATGTATCCAGGACTGTCTGTATCCTAGATAACGTGTTACCAGAACTATTTGTATCCTAGACAATATGTATCCAGAACTATTTGTATCCTAGACAATATGTATCCAGAACTATTTGTATCCTAGACAATATGTATCCAGAACTATTTGTATCCTAGACAATATGTATCCAGAACTATTTGTATCCTAGACAATATGTTTCTAGAACTGTTTGTATCCTAGACACTATTTTACCTGGGCTCTCTCTATCCTATAGACAATATGTAGCCAGGATACCATGTATGCTGTAGACAATATATAGCCAGGACTATGGGTAACCTAGCTGATTTGTAAAAAGGAATATTTGTAAGCTTGACAATATGTAATCATAATTATTTGTGTCCTACACAATATGTAACCAGATCAAAAAGAAGGAATATCTGTAAGCTAGACAATTTGTAACCTAGAATCTCTGTAACCGGACTCTCATTCACCTCAGCATTCATTCACCAGAACGTCCTGTTGCCCCGCCCCTCTGGTATGACGTCACGTGGTCGTTTGTGCAGAATAGAGTCACCATAACCATAACCTCTAGGAAATATGATTCACATTCTATTCCGAATTCCAGCACACGTTTCCGCATTCCACGATTTCTTCATAAAAACCCCATCCATGTGCTTATCACCAAGGGGCAAGTGGTACAGATACCTTAAGTCAAATAAGAATAGCTTTTCGTTGGAATTGCAGATGATATACAATGAGCCCATTGGGTATGAGATACGCCATATGCACAGGGAGATATTTTAAAATGAGCACATTATTTTTTAAACATTATATATGCTCCCAGTAATATATGTAACAGGCCATCGTGGCTGTGGTCGTTCGGTTGATGCCAATGGACTGGTTCTGTTCAGATAATGTGTTATAGGAATAGAGCCTTTGTCTTGAATAAGATTAAGAATACGACTGATTTATGTGGAACCGCAGAACAACATTCTTCATTAGACCATAATAAACCCCCAAACGTACGAGAATCTGTGCTTTACTAAGAAAGTGTCATCCCAAATATAACATTTGTTATATCTGACAACTTTCTATATGGCACTGTGTATTCACATAATAAATTAATTATTATATTTTCACGCCCGCCCGCCTCACTATCACACAACCCGCCTCACATCATTACAGAGTCCCCATGTACAGATGAAGAATGTCGCCATGACTGTGTGTTGTCTCCTCCGTTACTGGCTGACAAACGTCATACACGGAATCCAACTGAAATCTCATATTACACGTGAATCACATCCGTCATAGATAATTTCCAAAGATATCTTGAACAGTTTGCTTGAAAAAAATAAATACTTGTATATAACATTACTCCTGCCTTAACATTTGGTAGAACTGGGCTGAAAATCTAATAAAAGCATTTTGGCTTTAGTTCGCAATGAAAACACTAATTCAAAAATGCTCCGGTTTGTTTTTCTACACTTCACCCAGTACAGCTCAATAGAACGCTCTCGTACAAAATGGGAATGATTACTTTAAATGCTTCTAGTTCAATTTGAATATATTTACATGTTATCACGACACTTCATATGTAATTGCCAAAGGACTTGAAAAATAATCATATTGTTAGCAAAACATGACAAATGCATCAAATTTACCCACAGCCCGTAGAATTTGTAATAGCCTGTGCCGATACATGGATCGAACATGCGCCATCCACAGGTCATAGGTCATTTGTAGGACGAAAAGAACCCGGATTCGAAAAGGACGAATGGGTTTATAAGCAGTCACGTCACCTATATAAGAGGAAAAGGGAATCATGTTTCATGAATAGCGCCACTTGTTCCTTCACATCGGAATTTCCGGAATGATAGAGCTTCAGTAGGTCAATACATTTTGAAAGTAACCATTTGATGTTTCTGTAAAATAACAGTGCTTCAACCTACCGGTGTCTTTTTATGGGGTAACCTGGAACCATGTTCTTAAAAGTGTTGTTGTTGTTGTTGTTTTTTATTCAAAAAGCAATTCAGTAACAGAATATGTAATTCTGCTAATTGTTTCTTAATAGCAGCCAGCGGAAGGTCCGGGGTTCGATCCCCGACCGCGTCATACCAAAAGACGTTAAAAGATGGTACTTATTCTTACCCTGTCTGGCGCTCGACATTAAGGGGCTAAAACAAGGACTGGTCGGCTTGGAGTCAGTATACTGTGTCTGAGTGGGGTATTCATGTTAAACTGCGGCATGGTATCTCACTGAGCTAGCACTATAAATCGGCAACAGTCCAGACTAGTACAAGCAGCCACACAAACACACACACGTACATGCGCGTCGCTATATAAGTGCAATAATCTTGGACGCGACGTTAAACCCCATTTCACCTCACCTTATTAGCAGCCGCCACCACCTATCACTATTTAAGGGGATCCAGGTGCTTCTGTCGTCTAAGTCGCTGCAATTCTCCATGCAGAGTTGAGACCCTAGGCGTGTCAATATGCTGTGGTAGTAGGTTCGAATCCCTGAGTATGATTTTTGGTTTGTCAGCTCCGTATACGTAGGTTTCATTTAAGTCGTAAACATCTAAGATCTGCATCACGTCGAAATTTCCACTCACATCAAGTTGACCGCCGCCACTCACTCACTCACTCACTCACTCACTCATAAGGACATACCATATATCATTCTGTAGGTGGGATAAATACCCCTGGTGTTCTTCGGGTGATATAATAAAGTCACGGCCATTCTCTTTTCAGAAAATGTTGCCCGACACATACGTTTGTATTAAGGAGTTATAAGTTTTCAGATCAACACAGTCAAGGGGACACCACTCTTTCATCCATATACCATAAGTTAACATTTGTCAACCTTTGAGTTAGTGGTTGTAACTGACGTTACAACTGTATGTATGGGGTAAACAGAGTAGGTCTTATAACTATATTTCCCACACCTTGTCTCTATTTGTAAAGGTAGGTTCAGCCATGTGGAAGAAAATATTGTTTTGCATTTGTTTGGTAATTATAGAAGCGCCATTAAAATATTCATCCACTTCCGTTCATCCAAATGCCAAATAGATTGGTTGATTGGCTTGTTTTACGCCGCACTCAGCAATATTCCAGCTGTATGACCGCGGTCTGTAAATAATTGAGTCTGGACCAGACAATCCGGTGATTGATATCATGAGCATCGATCCAAGCAATTGGGATCGATGACATGTTTCAACCAAGTCAGCGAGCCTGACCACCCGATCCCGTTAGTCGGCTCTTACTACAAGCGAAGTCGCCAAATAGAATGGCATCTGAACATTGGACTGATATATAGTCACCTTCATAAAAAAAGATACGACTTTAATAAAAAAAAATAATGGAACCATCCAGTCTCTTTATTTCACAGATGGGAAGGGATCGGTATACGCTGCTAGAGCTGAGAAGGGGTGAAATACGGGTGAATGTTATATTAAATATATGCCCTGTCTAAACCGGACGGGTGTATTACTCAAATATAGGTATATGGTCCATGCGTGAATGAGTTTTTCCCGAAATATTAAATTTGTTTAATTAATGTAAACCTTTATACACAATTGTGTCAGTGTGTCCTCGGGTCGCGGCACCTCATATCGGCACACGTCAACAGCATTGCAACGTTGCTGATACTGGGACGAAACTGTGGACGAAACTACTTTCATTCAGATGAAACTCGTTAACGTTGATCACGCAAATGTCGACGACTATCCCTAATATTTAGATTCTGTCATCATGATTTTAGTTCATCCTGGGGCGGAATACCTCCCTGGTACATTCCTACAGCCGCACAAACAATATACTTTTTGGTAGGATAGATGACTTATGAAAATTGATACTCGTATCATGTGCATTTCGTCAAACTCCTGTGGCTTGGAAAGACTGATTAGGACGAGTTGGGTTCGATTAAACGCAGTTTAGAACAGTATTTCACGTATATATCAAGACGTGTCAGATTGAAGTACATACTGACACATAAAATAATGAATGTTATGAAATGTTATCAATTGAATGCTATGAAGTGATCACTGCTAATACAAGTCAATGCTGCAGTTACGTGTATTGTATTTTGTGGCGGACGTTTGCGAGCGAAAACGTCTATAACGAACAACGGATATAACTGATTTCCCCGGTCCCTTGTAGTTCGTTATATCCATGTTTTACTGTAGGAGAAAAACCCAAAGCGTTTGGGACGGCGCTTCTGACAACATGGTCACCGGTGCGCGCCCACACGACGAGGGGTGATTCAACTGGATGGTACTGTATTTGATCGAACCCAAAAGGCGTTGACCGTTACTCATGCTATCAATCAATGGTTTGTCTGTCCCATACTCGATTACTACATGCCCACGTGATATATGTGTATATGTTCGGCAGCGGCGTAAAACAACACCCACCAAGTCATGGCTAACGAGCTGAAATGGATCCTGATTTGGGGGTAACAACAGAGGGTTCGGAGTCACGCAACCCTCCCATTATCAATTAGTACAGGCAGACGTTTGCGGAGTGTTTAACGCGTAGTTCTTGTGGATCAGCTTTCCTCGCCTAGGAACTGAATAAGCCGGTCTCAATGAAATGTGGTCCGTCACGCTACCCACACAATTCTTTTATTCCTTTAAAAAATAATAACTACTCCATATTGTCTACACGCTGTGACACTTGTATCCGACATAATAACACAGTATAGCACATAATCTCGTTCATACATATCGTTAAATTAGCATGGACATCTATTTTCATCCTGATAAACAAACGACTGTCCGAACCTCGTTATTCATGAAACACCATATACTGAATTAAAGCGTATGGTAAGTTTTGTTTGTTTGTTTGCCGCTCTTAGTAATATTCCAGCTATATGACGGCGGTCTGTAAATAATTTAATCCAGTGATTGATATCATGAGCATCGATCCACGCAATTTGGATACTATGGCATGCATCAACTAAGTCAGCCGACCACCCGATCCAGTTTGCATAGTCGCCTTTTACAGTAACAACAAGTGTCATCTTTTCATCTTTTAACGTCTTTTAGAGAGAGAGAGAGAGAGAGAGAGAGAGAGAGAGAGAGAGGAGGTCACTGTGTCACTGTATATGTTACACATTCTGGTCTGTATATTCCTGCACCTATCACATATATCCGCATACGACATGATTAGGAATATCATGTGATATGTGTAGTATAATGACCAGAACCTGCCGTGTTAATTTAAAACAAAGAAAGTCAGTCCTATATAATCGTTTCATTAGAATAAATAAAAAAAATCTCTTCTTATTGCTTATCTTTAAGAAAATAATTTAAAAAGTGTGTACACAGTACTCGTAAATAAGCATGTAAAATTTAAACACCTGAGTCTCCTATAACCTCGCCTGTTTTACATATTCTGTCTACCATTTTTACTGTAATTGGGATGAAACTCAAACATCTTTAGATGACATATTTTATAAAATTAAAATGATTGATCATAACTAAAATATGTTTTCTTAAATTTACGTGCATTAATATAAATTGTAAATATAATCAAGGAATTTAATAAAACTTTTAATAAAAGTTTGATCTTAAATGGTTATCTTCCACAAATGATTAGCCCGTGTTGGTACTGTCTTTGATTACCATGCAAGTGTATTTATATTCGTTCTGTTATCGAGACACCCACGGATGTGTTCGCACGTGGTGTACCTATAATCTCATTATCATTTCACTAATACCCCGTTCACGTGCACCTCTATGCATATGTGTGTATATTTGCATATATGTGTGCATATACATACGTGAGTATACTTGTCACGTGAACGCGTTTACACCAGGAGCATCATGTCTGGAGCAGGTGCAAAAGTAAATGTAAATTTGCACTGTTTGTATATATGTTGTAATGTGAACGTTTATGCCAACGTCCGAGGATGATCTAATTAATATATCTGTTGATTTGCCAACATCATACAAATAGTCAACAGTTCTGTATGCTGAGGTGAGGTGAGGTGAGGTGAGGTGAGGTGAGGTGAAATTGGGTTTAACGTCGCGTCCAAGATTATTGCACTTATATAGCGACGTGCATGCACGTGTGTGTGTGTGTGGCTGCTTGTACTAGACCGGACTGATGCCGATTTATAGTGCTAGCCCACTGAGATACCATGCCGCACCCCACTCAGACATGGTATACTGACTCCGAGCCGACCAGTCCTTGCTTTAACCCCTTAATGCCGAGCGCCAGACAGGGCAACAAAAAGTACCATCTTTTAACGTCTTTTGGTATAACGCGACCGGGGATCGAAACCCGGACCTTCCGCTTTTCGGGCGGACACTCTACCACTAGACCACTGAGGCGGTCCTGTATTTTGAAGTTGACGACTTTAATCCAGGACATCCTGAGCTGGGCGGACAGTGTTTTCTTTGGGTTTCAAGGAGTCAAAAAATGTTGAACAGATTAAGTCAAACACATGTTGCTTCATGTGAAGATTTCTGTAAGATAACTCTCTTCTCATTCGACTTTGATTGGAAAACAACATTTTTATGTTGAAAGACATGAATAGACTGATGAATATATGTGCCTTACACGATTTACATACCTTGTCTAATTTTCATGTGAACGCATAGTCAATTTTCATGTACACACTTATGTACAGTTACACATGTGCAAAATTACTTACGTGAGTAAATATTGTGCATGTGAACGGGGCATAAGCCGTACGCACCCATACTGTATATATGTACGTGATGTACCGAGGAATGTCACGCATTTACATGGAAAAATCTCTTTGTTGATCAACTATTCATTGCTATTCTTTTGTAGGATGAATCATTGACAAGCTATGATTCACACTTGGGAGTCATAACACTGTATATGTTGGGCCGTGGTTTGCTCCATCCCGAGGAATAGGCCATGTACATATACATAAATTAGTAAATGAAATGTAAGAAAATCTTGAAATGCAATATAAACAAATGAATTATTCATGTATACGATCTCCTCTGTTGGAGAAAATCGATATCGGAAACTTCGGTCGTGTGGGACAGATCAGTTTGAGAATCCCTCAAGTTGCAGCTGTGTGCAGATGGTGAACATTCTGTTAAAAATACTACTATCTCGGTCGTATTGAGAAGAAAGTTTTAGATTTTGTTGTATCTAGTCCCTACGAAACGATTACAATGTCTCCATACACATCAGGTGTCAGTTCTGAATCATCTGCAGCGACTGAGCGAGCACTTGTTCAGTGACGTTCCATTGTATCGCCGGTCAAAGGTCAAACTCGTGAAAAGGTGAAGGACGTCGTAGCAGACAGAATGAGGGTTCCGAAAATGGCGGAGCTACAATTTGAAGCTCCCCTTGCATCGATTGAAACAGAGGATTGGAACGAATTCAACGAGTTTCAAACTGCTAAGACGACAGACGATGAAAACTGTAACAAAGACACGTTAAGCAAGGACCTTCCGAAGGAAAATAACGATAACAGTGTGGCCGAGAATTTCGGCGAAACATTTTCTGGTTCTCTGGAGGATTTAGTGAACTCATTTGACGAAAAAATATCCAAGTGCTTTTGCAATTTTGAAGAACAGGTGGACAAATTTGCTCCTGTGCAGATCAGGACGCAAGAGGAAATTGTGAATGACTGCCAGTGAGTATTCGAAAGTGATTTCGTGGCTGTATAACCAGCCTGTGAGAATATAATGTGGATGGCATTATGTCAACAGTCTGTGGATACTAGCTTCCTGATACTACAGAATGGTTCGTCTGCTATGGAACGAGATTTCTGATGGCAGGGCTGTTTGATGTTTTTTGTTGTCCTTGTCACCCTGTCCTTTGTATTCGTGGTATATTACGTACACACACAATACACAATCATGCTTATTCAAGCTAATCAACAGGTTTTATTTCAATACACACTGGTTGTGAATCCACAAGTTGTTTATTTATTGAAGTAGGTTATTTCGGAATTCATGTTTTTGGTGCACATGATTAGCAATTACAGCTAAGCATTTTGTTTCATGTCAGACTGGGAACCCATATTTTTAGTACATTGTGGAAAAGGTTTTTCAACAATATGGATGAATTCAAACAAATAGGCCTATGATAGTAAGATATTATGTATTACTTTGAAGACTAAATGAAATATGATAAAATAAAATAGTGGTTAATAATCAGATTGTATGTTTAGAAGGTTGCGGCAAAATATTTGTAATATTATCATTACCTACTTGCATGGTTATGATGATGACGACCTAGTTGAATTGACCATTTCTGATATGTGGTAATTACATTTCATGTTCTGAAATGTTCATAATCCAAGTGCAGTAATGTGACACAAGTTTGGATCTTTTACTTTCCTGTCTTCCAATGAATGGTTAGTTTTATATTCCTTTTGTGATTTATCGTTTCGTTGGCGCATTTGCTTAACATGTTTAAGTTAACAATCTTGGCAACATTTCTCCCTAGATCTAACCTAGTTTTCATGTTCCCAACTACATGGTCACAATACTCATGTAGCTTAAATCATTGTGAACTTTCATTAATAATTTTGTAAATATGTAGCAAGTAATATAGGGCTTTAACCTTCTGTGTACATGTGGTTTATCATCTTCAACCAATCTACTTTGACATTGAGATTCAAATTTCATATATAAATATAATATATAGGTTAATGTAAATTCAAAACATCAAGGCTAAAGGGTAATTTGTCACAGTTTTCTGCTGAAACAGATTCCACCAGGCGCAAAGCGCAAAATGGTAATGAATGATCACTAAAAGTCAGTTAGGATACCAGGTGTTCCTGAAAGGGTACGCATCTCATGCTGTACCCATAGCACCCACCTCTCACACAATCTGTCGCAGTGAATAGCTGGAAAATTGCTGATGCGGCGTAAAACAATATTCATTCATTCACACAATCTGCATAAAAAAGAAAAGTCATTCCCTATTGTCCTACTACTAGTCACTGAATACAGTTTCATTTCTTATCAGGGTTTAAGTTACAGGACACCGGAACCAGACTCTTGTTTAATTTCACTAAATCTCAAAATTGATGTGAAGAATGTCCATGCAACCCATCCCAAAAATCATTCCCCTTGAACTAAGATAGTGAATCTAGTGATGTTGCATAATTATAAGTTGTGGGACGATACACCGATGCATCGGTGGATCCAGATTTTTTACTTTTCAATACAAGCATCGATCACAGTCGCACACTAAGTAAACAATATCGATTCTGACCTTAAATGTTTGCTTTGATAACTGTTCCACTAAACACTAATCAGTAGTGCAAATTGATAGTGAAAACATAAATATTTTCATTTGTTGTGCCATACTTGACACTGCCAACTGTAAATCATCAGTGTGCCAGGTACTGTCTATGAATAAGATGGCTTACGCACCACAGATAACAACACATGCATGTATCGTGATACCTACTGGATCGTAAGAAAGGTATCGGATCTCACAGTTGGTCTATCATCCCAGCCCTAATAATCACACAGAATTTGAAATTTAGGTGGATCCTGTTGGTTTTCTCCTGTCTTATTTATATCTACAGAGTTATAACAAGGGCACATTGACTTTCTTTAATAATTTTGAACATTTGCATAAAGGGATGCAGCCCCTGTAAAGTGTTATGTAATGACACTTTACCTTCATTGCTGTTTACATGATTTTGGAAATAGATATTTGTACATTTAACAGAATCGAGACAATGAGAACAATGAGTTACATTGTAGAGATTTCTTAGGTCCCTGGAAACAGAGTTCATTGAACCCTTGGAAAATAATAGCGGTAAACTGCCTATGCTAAGATATCCAAATGAGATGGACACATGTTGGTGAAGGTATCCTGCTGATTAATAGAAATTCTTTCTTCATCATCACAGATTCCTTCTGTATCAGTGAACAGTACTTAGACTACTAGAGGAATGTTATGTCGCAGTTTTGTTCACCTGCTATAATCATCCCCATGTTAAACCGTGTTCGAACTGCAGCATGTAAGTCAAGGAGTCCTTGCCTTAGTCCTCCTGTTAAAGGTTAAAGATTGATGGGGTTCCAAGATTCAAATGATGTAGCACAATCATCAAAGACTCCAGGACCCCATTTAGTTTTAACACTGTTCTACATACCGGTATTAATGTGTTCCTACAATTTTGTGAATTTTTTCTTTTTTTGTTTCTACGCCTCTAACTTCAGAGACCTGTTGATCAAACATGTCAGATGCATAGTAAAATATAAAAATATAACTCTATCTTTTAGCTTCATTTTTACAATGACATATGAGTACATAAACATGATAAATAGTAAGCAGTCTAAATATTTACCAGGCAGCCCTGAGTTTTGAGAACCATGAGATAGCGTTGTATCCGTTTCACACGAGCCAGTATAATATAGTATAATATTATAATACTGGAGTGGTTATAAAGTACATTGATGGATGAATTGCCGACATATGTTATCCTTATACTTGGCAAGCTGCAATTACATACGTTAATGTATTGTTAAACATTGTAATGCATCCTCATGCAAATAATAATAGAGTTTTTAAGAAGAACTCAAACAAGAAATTAATGTTTTTCTTGCATCCGATCAGTTTGCAGATGCTCCCACACATCCATTTGACGTTAGAGCATCAATTACTTCTATATTGATTGTGAAAATGGCTATTACTATGTTATTAAATATGTAGGGGCTGGGGGTTGGCTGTCGCAGTTTGCTGTGCAGAGTTGCGTCCCTTGGGGAAACGCTAGAAACCTATGATTCTGGGTTTGAATCCCAGTTTGCTGTGATTATGTTTCTAGGTTTGTCATCCTACCCATGCCTGTATGTTTAACCAAAGTGGTAAACGTCTGAGACCTGCATCACTTCGGGTTTTCCTCCCACATTAAACTGACACTCCGTGATATATCTGGAATATTGTTCAAAGCTGCATAAAAAAACCAACTATTAATAAATCAGTGTGAGTCTCTATCTTTTCATACTGGGAAATATATATACAAGCATCCTTGTATTGCGATATGTATCACGTCACTATATCCCATGCACACAGTCTTTTATCATTTCGATTGGATCGGCACCCCTGTACTGGATATGTATCACGTCACTACACCTCATGCTCAGAAGTCAATATTTCAACAATATTTCATATCAGCAGGAAAAATGAGAAATAGGATACATGTTCACTGGGATACATAGCCATGTAACCATGGCAACCTGAATGTCATCAAATGCCACAAAACAGGCAAAATACATACTGGTATTGTCACAGTTTTCCTAATCCTGCATTTACCTGTGGAATTTGTGTATTTTATGTAACACAATCAAGTCTAGATTACGAAAAAGCAAGTCAAGCCAGCTAATCTGTTTCAGGGAAAAACAATCTTTTTAGAGGAAAGAAATGGATTGTGTAATAAAAGATTTCATTGACTATATGTTAGTCTACAGTTTTCCTAGAGTCAGCCTTCCTAGGCCTAGCACTAAATACAATGCTGTTCATGAAGCTAGGTTGATTTCCATTGACTGGGTGTTATTTTTCTCGGTCATTATGCAATGAGCAACCTGTCAAGATTGCCCTACATTCCATGGCTGGCATTCTTACAGCTCTTCTGAACTACTCTGGGGAATTATGGTCATTCCATTTTCACCAGGAATTTTGCATCATTTCTCGCCTCCATGACCTACAAGCTATGCTTAGGTTCACATGGACTTGGATGAAGAATTGGGCTGTGGGGTTGTGGTTGTGGAGGAGGTTGTAGTGGTTAGATTACCCTTACCTGGCTGATCCAACATCAGCATTCTGTTGATTGAAACATGTGATAATGGAAAAAATTCTATCATTAAAAAAATAAAAAATAAGTATCTGATGTGTGGATTATAAGGCATATTTTGGTGCGGTACATCCAGGGTTCAAACCCCTGAGCTTCTGCTCTCCAGGCAGATGCTCCACTACTGTTTTACGGAGGCGGTCTGTGGATTGATAAAAATGTGTTGTGACAAATATGACTCACTGAAAAATATGATTAGTATATTGTTAGAAATCTTCATCAAATACACATAAGCCCTGCACCATGTGAATATGTAGTGTCAAATCTGAATCATTGAAAGTATTGTTAGGATTATGTTGTTGGACATCAGCATCAAATACACAGGATTCCTCACTGCAATTTTGTCTCTGAAATGAAAATATTTCAAGATTATATTTTTGTTAAATTGCCTTTCATTACGCAACAAAAGTGAGCCCAGATGGGAACCATTACAGACTCATTTTTGTTTTTTGTTTTGTAATATTCTTTTCATGGTAAGGATGAGAGATGATGAAACTGTGTTCCCTAGAGGTCCTGGGTAACCAGGGTGACATTGAAAGTGGTCTGAGTTATCATAGTCTGACAGATAGTGCCCATGATGCTGATAAGGAGTCCGCCTCGACCGTAATGTAATTAATATTATGGTAATGTATCCAATCAACTGAATTCCATTTGTTGCTTTCAGGGTTATTGCTGTATCATGCCTGTATTCTTGTTTCCCTGAGATTCCATCCAAAGGATATTTTCAGAGGTATTTTGAGGTTGTGTTCCATTTGAGAGCATCTGCACTTGTTGTTTCGCCTGTTCGCTGATGGTGGTGCAGACATTCTGCTAATGCTGCAGACATTCAGAGACTGATGGCTCCTGTATTGGGTAAAGCTATTTAACTAATGTGTCTCTAACAAAATCAATGGAATTTTGAAGTCCGCTCTTCCACAAAAGTAGAAACGCATCTTTATAGAATTAATCAGGGGTATTATTTAACATATCTCCATTATGATAACCATGATAACAGTTGATATATTGTTCATACTTTGGACCCCAGGGGCTAACAGTTATTCCAACATTAGAGGTGAAGGCTGAAGCCATTTTTCTGTTTCACTGCAAATTTTGTAAAAATCTTTTAGACATTTTGGTTAACAGTCAGTCAGTGTCCAAGAATAGGTACCAATCTGAAACTCTGTCCACTTGGTCAATTCATCAAGATTGTCGTAAGAACATGCAGCATCGATAGATTATTGCAGGAAAAGATCTGTGTGTAGTCAGGAATCTACACGGAACTAAATCTTTAATATTAATATTAGCTAAGGGGGATATAATTAGATTTCCATGGTTGCACATGGGATTGTATTAGCGAAGACTCTGACCAAGGCTTAGAACTGCGTAGTTCCTCCTCAGGAGGGAGAGAAGGAAGGTTGGGATGACTCATACTATTGATTCCCAATAATATCATCAATCGTGACGTTTTGATTCTGTTCTGCCTGTATATCCCATAGGGCAATAATTGAGTCGGGACTATGGTTTGGAATCATAACCTGTTGAATCCCCTCAGCTGATTGGTTTTTAGAGAATTCTTCCAAATAATTTTGGAAGATGTTGGATTCTCTCCTTCAGTTTGATGTAATTGGTGAAGTTGATTTTATTCCTACCAGGATCGACATGATTCTGATACCTTGGACAAATCTTGAGATGAGATTAATTTGTAGATGTCTATGGTAATTAATGGAATACTGAGCCTATGGGGTTATGGTGTTCACTTGCTATGTCTAAGACCTAGGACTGGTTCTCCACATGGGTGGGGGGCACGGGTGGCCCAGTCGTCTTAGGTGCTGAATTCACGGTGCAGAGTAGCATCAATTGGGCATGCCAGGAACCTATGATTGTGGGTTCAAATCCCAGTTCACCCCGGTTATGTTTCAAGGCTTGTCATCACCATACTCTTGCTCGTGGGTTTCACCATAGTGAGATCTGCATCACTTAGAGCTTTCCTCCCACATAAGCTAACTTGCCGTGATATAACTGGAATACTGTTCAAAGCGGCTTTAATCCCAACTCACTCCCCACATGGGAAGAATTCTTAAGACTTGCTGGATATAGCTGAAATGTTGCTTCAGTGGTGTTAAACTTACTCATGGAACACATAGGTTGTCAAGGATCCTCCACACTTGGATGCCCAATTCCATCTCGGTCTAGACGTTGTTATTGGTGCCATGTGTTAAACAGAGACATTTTGTCTTTGAAAATAGGGTGATAATTAGCTGTTTACGTAATTAAATTGAAAGTAGCTGCCAAGCAAACCTCGTTTGAATGGCTTGAGTCCAACTTGATCGGACTGCAAATTAACCCAAGCATAGTCCTTTCTTCACTTGAAACACTTACTAGCCCAAGTAATAATAGACACCACATGAAACACAATTCTACTAGTCATTGGTAAGCCAATAGATAATCTGACTAATTTGCATCCTCGGTAGGTGTGGTGAAGTGAAATGGCCTTTAACGTAACATTCCAGGTTATTGCACTTATATGACCGTGTGCATGAATGTTTGTGTATGTGTGACTTTGTATTAGTCTGACCTTATGCCGGTTTTATAGTGGTGATCCATTGAGATATCGTACAGCATTTTAACATGGATATCCCACTCAGACACTGTATACTGACTCTGGTCTGAGCCCTTAATACGAAAGACCAGGCATGGTAACAATAAATAGCACATACCACATTTTGACATCTTTTGGTGTGACATTGCCAGGGGATTGAACCAGTGACCCTCACTTTCTGGGCAGACACTCTATCCACGAGGCCACAGAGGAGATCATCCCTGATAGAATTATCTCTTATAAAGAGTAACATTGGTGCAACACCAGAAATCATTTATTTAATAACAATATCAAGAGGTCCACAGACAGTTGAGGTTTGTGAAGATGCAGAGCGTAGATGGTACTCTTGATGTCCAAGTGCAAAGGTCAAAGGTAATGAAGGTCACACTTGCTTTACATCATCAGTACATGTAATCAAATTTGTCTGTCTTCTGTGAAGTACAAAAACATCATACTGAATGTGATGTTTGAAATTGCATTAAGATGATTAAATTAAGTCAAGTTATATCTTTTTGTGTAGATTTAGTCTAACAAACCAATTAGATAAATAAATCAAATATTCTTGGCAGTTTGCAAATTTTTTGAACTCAAACAAGGATTTTCATTTGTTAGATTTTGTTCTTGAATGTCACAACAGAGATAAATATTGTCTAGCAGATCTGTATATCCAAAACCTAAATAGGCTATTCTGAACTTTTGGAATAATTAAAGATTATGTTCTGTTTGAAGGCGACTGTGCCTGTAGTGAGAGGCAACTGACGGGTTTGTTTGGTCAGGCTCGCTGACTTTGTTGATGCATGTCATCGTATTCCAATTGTGAGTGGATCGATGCTCATAATGTCAATCACTGGATTGGCTGGTCCAGGCTGGATTTTTCACAGACCGCCTTCATATAGCTGGAATATTGCTGAGTGCGGCGTTAAACAACAAACAAACAAACAAACACTGTAATAAAGTAGTTGTATATCCATAGAACTATCTCCTTTGTTCTTCCTAAATCTAACTTTAACATTAGGGTTATAGCAAGGACCCTTTGACGATCATGCTTACGTCACTTTCGACCCTGATAAGCTTGTCCCATTTTGCCTAATAGGCACTGTCAAATATTGAGCTGGATAGTATTTGTAGCAATGTCTTCCAGATGCACACCTGAACTTACCTGTATTAGAATTAGATCAGGTACCTTGTTAGGCCATCAGGCTCAGGTGCAATAGGAGATCAATACAGCTGAGCATTGATCTGGAGGAGGTATTGTTTGTGTTTGGAGGCAATCAGACTGACTGGCGCTGTCTGCCATTACATCAGTAGTCCAGCATGAATAATGGAGAGATCTTGTCTTTGTTGGCTGAAACAATAGGTGGAATATTGTCTGCGGTTTAACAGTATTGTGTGTGTCTAGGCACCATGTACCTGCTGAACTTCAGTCATACATGTCAAATGGAAGTCGTTTATGATTAAGTATGTTTGTCAGCCATGGCTCGGCAGTGGTCAAAATTTAGCATGAAAGTAAAGATGTCCTTTTCATGGTCGTTACAGTAACTGAATTCATACATGGATTAAGTTAAATAATCATGGTTATTGTCAAATAGGGAAGTGACTCAAATTACGTTGTCCCTAAGGTTTTGCTTGATGACAAGGTAATTGCTTAAGTTGAAATTTGACATCTCCAGTGGTTACCGTATTCGACGTAATAAGCGCCCCGCTCTAATAAGCGCCCACGGCGGTATTTGCTTATAATTTGGTGAACAATCCCAATTAGCACCCCTTCCGATTGATCAATGTTCACAAGACTTATTTATTAGCGTACAATACGCACTCGTGTGTTATATGTACCCTTAATTATGGGCAATTAAATTCTAGAAAAATATATTTGTCGTACATAAACATTCCAGGCTGTCAGCATAAACCACGAAATTTAGCTTTCAACTCTGTTTTTTCACCAAAGTAATATTCTAATAAGAGCCCCCTTTTTCTAATTTTGAGAGCGCCCTGGGCGCTTATTACGTCGAATACGGTATATCTTTTGAGATTTGGTTTGAAAAAAATTACAATTCTTTAAGCAGTTCCTACCACAAATGTTTGGGTCTCAAAACCACTAGCCCAAACCAGTCCTTTGTGATCTGTTTTTGTACACTTCATTGTTAATATATGGCTACTAATATAGCTGAGCTTGCTAGAGGAATGCTAGGCAGAAAGAAGAGTTGATTAGATTAGGACTGGGGACTAGTAGTTATGTCCAACATTTTAGACTTTTTAGATGCTAAACTCTGTACACTCACGCTTGTTAGTGAGTGAGTGAGAATGGTTTTACGCTGCTTTTAGCAATATTCCAGATATATCCCCCCTGGGGACACCAGAAAATGGCTTCACACATTGCACTCATGTGGGGAATCGAACCCAAGCCTTGGCATGTCAAGCAAACACTTTAACCACAAGGCTACCTCACCACTCCCACAATTGTGCCTTAAGAACATTTGAGTGGACTGGCCTGAACATGGCTCTTTACATCATATACGTAAGATTTTGTGTTATTAGACTATTATTTGCTGAGCTTACTAGACCAAACAGAACTTTACTACGTGTGGGCTTTGGACTAGAGGTTAAAGTCACAGACTGCAAGCATCTATTATTAGCTGTGCTTACTAGACTTATATGGACTAATATTTCTTTGGCCAAAGTTACAAACTATTTATATGGACTAATATTCCTGAACAAACTGGACCTGTTTTCGGACCAGTGGTCGGCCCAGTCGCAGACTGTTTATATGGACTAATATTCCTGAGCTAACTGGACCTGTTTTCGGACCAGTGGCCAAAGTCACAGACTGTTTATATGGACTAACATTCCTGAACTAACTGGACCTGTTTTTGGACCAGTGGCTAAAGTCACAGGCTGTTTATATGGACTAATATTCCTGAGCTAACTGGACCTGTTTTCGGACCAGTGGCCAAAGTCACAGACTATTTATATGGACTAATATTCCTGAACTAACTGGACCTGTTTTCGGACCAGTGGCCAAAGTCACAGACTGTTTACATGGACTAACATTCCTGAACTAACTGGACCTGTTTTTGGACCAGTGGCTAAAGTCACAGGCTGTTTATATGGACTAATATTCCTGAGCTAACTGGACCTGTTTTCGGACCAGTGGCCAAAGTCACAGACTATTTATATGGACTAATATTCCTGAACTAACTGAACCTGTTTTTGGACCAGTGGCTAAAGTCACAGACAGTTTATATGGACTAATATTCCTGAGCTAACTGGACCTGTTTTCGGACCAGTGGCCAAAGTCACAGACTGTTTATATGGACTAATATTCCTGAACTAACTGGACCTGTTTTTGGACCAGTGGTCGGACCAGTCACAGACTGTTTATATGGACTAATATTCCTGAGCTTACTGGACCTGTTTTCGGACCAGTGGCTAAAGTCACAGACTGTTTATATGGACTAAGAATCCTGAGCTTACAGGACCTGTTTTCGGACCAGTGGCTAAAGTCACAGACTGTTTAAGTAGTTTGTATTAAATTATCCAAAGCTATCAGAAATGTTAGATTTGCTTATCCCATCTGTTGCTGTAACGAGTGGGTGACAATTTCCTGCTGCCAGGAGCACAATATTGATTATGTTTGTGTTGGGGAAGTGAGGAGATGGAATGCCAGAACTACCTGGACTGGTTATGGATTAGTTCAGATCCCATCTTCCCTGTGGGTAGTAGTTACAGCTAGTTCAGGCTTGGTATCAGGGACATGCACCCAAAGACAGATTGAGGCAGGAAGTATTTATGCTCATTGTTTACGGTGGCCTGCACCTGTAATGGGGAGTAGGATCGTCCAGTGCTGGTCCATGACCTGGGTTCTGAGGGCTTTCCTATCCACATACCTGACATCTCATGTTATAACTCAATAATGTCCATAGCAGCATTTAACTTAAGCATTTATTCAAAATTAATATTTTCCCCAAAACAGGAGCATTTGTACAATCATGATCATGTTATAGCCTTTGGAGATTGATTTATTTTGTTTGTTTTATGCTGTGCTCAGCATTATTCCAGCTATATGACGGTGGTCTGTAATTAATCAAGTCTGGATCAGACGATCCAGGAATTAACATCATGAGCATCCATCTACACAAATGGAATGTATGAGCAAACTGTCTGTTTTGTTATCTCCATAAACTGTTTACTTTCAATTTACCGTCCACATCATCTTGACATAATACTGTTCAAAGCTGTGTTGCAATCGACAACTCACTCACTCACTCACTCACTCACTCACTTGAGAGAGCTGTAATGACAATCCAGTTAGTCCACAACTCCAACTTTACTAAACCAACACTCCTTCCATATATGGACATCCTAGCAAGACATATGACCCTTCCCTGTTTCCATACGCTGTCATGTCAAGTTTTGGTGGAATTTGTCAGTAATGAAGTCAGTACAAATTGACCTGCCATAATGAATGTAGGACTAGCACCATCACTTTGGCTTGTATGTAAACCAGGTCACCCATCTATGATGGGAATAATCAATAATGTTTCACTGCGTAGAAGGATTGGCTTTATTATACTGATGGTATGGATGCAATACATAGCATGTCCAGGTGTCACAGGTGATGGAAACTGTATGTCCTCCAAGGCATATATTGGATACAGGTTAGATTCACATTTCTGTAAGTGTAGCTTGTTGGAGAGTTTCCAAATGATTTGATATCAATGTAGATAATATGTACGTAAATGTATGCTCAGAGATGTCAATGTTTTGGGGGATGATTTCTGAAAAGAATAGCGCTATGGCAGTTTATGCTGAAACTTTTGAGTCTACTTGCCCAAATGTAGCTATAAGCAGCATGATATGTAGATTTGGATGTTATCTAATGTTAGAATATTACAAGCTGAGCATACTCATGTAATAGACGGAACTGAATTGTAGTAGACTCGACCATCGGACAAATGGCTAAAGTCACAGGCTGCGATGGCTTTCATGGGCAGTTGAATTTTCAGATTCTTTAGACGACATGAAATTGGTGCTTTTAAACTAGTTGTTACCCTTTGCCTGGCCGTGTCATACCAAAAAACGTCAAAAGATGGTACTTGTTGTTTCCCTGCCTGGCTTTTGACCTTAAGTGGATAAAACAAGGACTGGTCGGCTCAGAGTCAGTAAACAGTGTCTGAGTGGGGTATTCATGTTGAACTGCAGCATGGTATATCAGTGGGCAAGCACTATAAAACCAGCTTTAGTAAGGACTAGTACAAGTAGCCACACAACCACACACCTGCATGCATGTTGCTAAATAAGTGTAATAATCTTGAAAGCATCATTAAACCTGGTTTCCCCTCGCCTCCAGTGACACAACACTTGTCACAACATCGGTGCATGTTCCAGGCATTGGAAGCTGAGTTATGTTGATTGCGATGTTGTGCACTGCTCTGTAGACATGCTAAACATTAAGATTCAATTTGACCACAAGCCAAGGGAAGGTTACATGTGATAGATGAATCCTGACAGCAACCAGTCACTTGATGCAATTGATGATTGCTGTGTTATTTTCATATGAATTATTCAACAGCAAATGGCATTCTGACATTTGTAGAGGAATAAAACCGGTAAGGCATGCTGGGAAAGTGAAATGTTCGAGATGTAGCCAGTTTTTAAAATGTTTTTTGTTCAGAATTAAATAGTCTTTTATTTCTGGTTGTTTTCTTTTGAATATTGTTTGGGCTAATAGCCTTCCAGAATTACATTTAATAGTTCAGCGGACTTTGAATATATATATTGATGTTGTTTTATTTCATTGCAACAATCCTTTTGAGAAGTGAAGAAGCTAAACATTCATTGTGAGCAAAGTTTGGAATGATTTATTTCTTCATGATGTGTTTGAAAACTCAAAGGTGAAGAAGCTAAACGTTTATTGTGCGCAAAGTTTGGACCGACTTATTTCTTCATGATATTCTAGCTTTACTTTATCTAACAGGGCGGTGGGGTAGCCTAATGGTTCATGTGTTTGCTCTTCATACTGAAGGGCCAGGTTAGATTCTCTGCATTTGTACAATGTATGAAGCAAGCCCATTTGTGGGGTCCCCGACCATGATATTGCTGGAATATTGCTGAAAAAGGCATAAAACCACCTCACTCACTCACTCACTGCTTTGTGAAACTCCATCTACATATATGGATGGTTGGATCAGTCCACCTTCAGTCCACCTTCATTTCGTCTGGTATAGAGATGATCTAATCAGCATACTTCAAGAAGAGGGTGAGTTTGGGGTGTTATGAAGGCAGGTAAAATGATGGAACCTGGACCAGACAGGGAGACAGTTGATGGAGACAAATGGCAGAAGGACATTTTTCCACATTTTATGAACATTTAACTTTCCTCAATGTCATTACCAAATTTGAAAGAAAATCTTAAGAACATGCTTGATGACAATCAGTCAATGTCCTAGGAAATGAATCGACCTGAAACCCTGGGGAAAGTATCAAATCATGGAATTGGGTTACGATAATACAGATCGGTCGTCAATGTTATTCCTGCTCGGAAGGCCTTTTAACCCCCCAATCTGCCATTTTGGTCAGCTGTTTATGGTTTTACTCTGTAGGGATATGAGTGAATAGGTCCCTTGTCCTTCCTGCTTGTAGGGGACCAGTGATATTTCCTTGGGGGCAGTCAGGGTGGGCACTCAGTGTTCAATATGCATTACTTGTCTGTGACCAGTAAACTTCAGGAAGAACCAGTGATATTTCTCTGTGGATTGCCCCTTCCACCATTAGTCAGCAGGGGTAGAAACTAACATTTTTAGACCACTTGTCCTTCTAATGATAACATATAGCAAAACCCTTAAAAATGGCAAATTTCTATTAGTCCTTAGGATACCTTAACTATTGGGAAGTTTGGCAAGGACTACAGCACTAGTGCCTATTTCTAATGTTGCAGTCAGATGGCAACTCTGCAGCAGATCATTTGTGGACTAGTGAAATATAACTTGATTTCTAACCTTGACACGCTGTGTCAATTCCAGCTAGGACAGGGTTCGTTCTAGCTAGTGGTTTATGTAACACAACTAGATTTGGAGAAAATTTAAATCTCCTCGCCAGCCCCTCAAGCCATTGTGTGTATCATGGTAGGAAACTTTCTTTCATACTTGTCTGTTGTTTCCTGTGGTTTACAGCTCTAGGGCACTGACTCAGTCCTAAAACTTGGAATTCTATCTATGGAGTGACTTAAACCTTTGAATAATAGCATGAATGATTATCTTCTTCCATCTTCATTGCAACTTAGCTGAAGCCTCCTAACCCAAGTCGGTTTGTCTAATGTTAAAGTTATTCTAAAGGCTTAGTAAGTAACATTTCATGCTTTGGGGGGATATCAGTATATGTGATTGCTATTCGGGTTAGTAAATGTTACAGGTTGGTTTACGTGCCTGTCATGGTTATGGTATGGATATTGGATAAATTGGCATTTGCTATCAATAAAATTATAGCCCAGCTAGCAGATGACATTATCTTAAGAAAACGTCCAACTTTATTGATAACAACTTCTGGTTTACTGCATTAGGGATGTTTCGATGTAGATTCTCACACCGTTCTCAAGCTGGACAACTCTGTCTTGACCTTTATGGTGGATCTGTGGAGATAGGTAACTGGTCCCTGGCAGGAGTTGGTCTGATTTCATAGCCTTATCTGTACGTCTTCTCAGCAGCATGACCAACAGGATTCCAGCAGCAATGGGTCATTGAGGGATGCGCCATGTAGGAAGATGTTCTTCTCTCGGTTTTGTCATGGACGTTTGATCAATGCGTATTCATGTTTACAGTCTGTGCCCAAAGAGTCTGCTTTGAACTTGGCTATAACTAAGCAGCATTTTCCTATTTATATGTTATTATTAAATTATTACAAGCTCTGCCTTCTAGACCGAACAGAATTTGACTAGACTTTGGTTGAGTTGTCTTAGCCTGCTTGTCTAAGTTATTTGCAGTTCAGATTTGCATCATCCTCACTGATTTTAACAATTTCATGCTCAGTGCCTATAAACAATGGAACTATTATGGTATTTGTGCCTGTTTCAAGGTCTGTGTGGCAAAGCAGTCATTGCCAAAATCTTTTGAGTTCACTAGATCAAACTTGGGTAAAAGCATCATTTTCTGTAGATTTTGATGTTGTTATTATTATTAGACTATCATAAGCTTAGCTTACTAGACCGAACAGAACTTGACAAAACTGGGGCTTTGGACTTGTGGCTAAAGTCACAGACTGGGTTTATAGTTATACATTTAAAATGGCTTTGAAATGACTGAAACGAATGTTTACCATACTAATATTTTCCATATTTAAGCTTTGTCTGAAACTATGAACTTGTTAAAGGACTGTAATTTTTCATCAAATTTTAGTTATGGGGGAGAAAAATCTTAAATGATCTATTGGGTTTAAGCTATGGTGTTCAAGTTTATAATGTGAAGATTTTTTTTAAATTCTTAAGATTTTTTTTGATAGGTATCGTTTATTAATGTAGAAGAAACAATGTCAGGTTTGCCCGAGGTATACTGGTGACTGCAGTACTTGGCAGAACTCCACTCATACCGAATTTCACTCATACCTAACATAACAAGCATATAAAGCATGGACAAAGAAGTCCTGTTCAGGTATTGATTAGGGGATGCTTTGCTCTTCTTTGTCACCATGAATACTGGTGAGCCTCCAGTGACTGTAATGTCAGATTGGCAGTATATCAGTTGTCCTCACCTCCTGCGGGGTTCAGTGTGACACTGTCTGCATGTAGAGTCTCAGTCGGTGCTACAGAGAGGAAAGCATCTCCCTTGATGGTGACCAGATGTAGGGCTGGGATGAGTCCAAATTTACTACCCGGGTACCCACCCCCCTATTACCCTAGTCGACCCAACCTGGGTACACACTGTAGGTCTCAGGAGATGTCTCAAAATGTCCAATTAGGAACAATTTTAGCATAACCCTGGCAAGACGTATTTAGATACATGTATTAAACAATCTGGTCATTCATACACTGAAGTTGAATTAAGTTATATGTGCATTCAACCATATGAAAAACCGTAAGGAATGGCCGCACAGTCACAAAGAAATTCGAACATTAGTGACTTGTAGTGTAACCACAGAGTTCAAGATAATTTTTGTCATTAAACAATAGATCACGTGACTAACCACGGGTCCGGGTAGTCCTGTGGGTACCCCGGGTCCTACTCAGTACCCACCCAACCCGGGTACCCGAGTTACCCGCCCCAGCCCTAACCAGATGACATATTACCCGGCTTCTGGACTTAGGTATTAAAAATGAAACAAAAAGGGGTCCCCTAAATTTGAACTTATAATATTGGGGTTACAACAAGGACCCCTTAATGTGTCAAATGTTGAACACTAGACTACAGTATATACACAGAGCTCGAGATTACTTTTTGAGCAATTGAGTTTTTACTCAAAGGTTTCTATTTTAATCGGGTTATTTCAGTTTTCATTGGGTAACCTGTATTTTTGCAGTCATCTAGTCATCACTCTATTGGGTTTTTCCCCAAATGAGTACACATTTTGAGATTTAAAAAAAAGGGTTTTAGATGTATATAACGTTTCTAAATCTAAGTGACTCAGAAAGTAACTTGGCTCATAATTGTGTTTCGGAAATTAGCTCCGTTGTACGCATGCTGAAAAAGCTTCATTGGGAAATTACGCATGCTGTTTTTATACATCTGAGTTTTTCATTTAATGCATGAATTTCTGTATGCACGTAAATTGAAAGTAATTGGGTTTTGAATATTTTGAGGGGGTATTTTACACGTATACGCAGCTTATCTGTAGCTCTGAATACAATACATGTAAGATAACATGAGATACACATCTCCCTAGTGTGTGTGATAGCATCGTGATAACATCGGAAGTAAATCAGTGACATGCTTGGTACATGGTACTGCCATGTCTGTCTGGGATGCGATGTCAGAGAGCTGGGAAGTGGGGAGATGACAGTTACGATTGAGACAGGATTGAAGCCGCAAGCTGAGAGGGCAAAACATGAATAAAAATATGAGCAACTGTTCTTATGTGTCAGGTTGATACATGCAGTGTATGGTGACACATGCCCCTGCTTCTAGACTCCAGACAAGGCTTTATCCCCACCTCCCTGGAGTGTTTAAGGTTTTTACATACATGATGACATACTACTCATCTTCTAATCTTTAGACTGTATAGGATGATACACGCTCACATTTCCCTGGAGTCTGTTTTAGGTTTATTCATACATCATGGCATATTACTATTCTAGACTTTAGACTACACTGTATCATGCTGTATACGATGATACATGCTCACATTTCCCTTGAGAGTGTTTAAAGTTTATATGTACATGACAAGGTATTCCCTTGCTTCTAGACCTGAGACTACACAGTTGACATGATCACATCTTCCTGGAGTGATATATGATATTCACATTACATGAGGGTAATAATCTTTTTGTCATATAATGTCATTCTAAAAATAATTGAAGTTCGAGGCACATTTTCTTTCACTGAGGTAACCTAGTGGTTAATGCATTTGCTCGTAACACCGAAGACCCGGTTTTGATTCCCTACATGAGTACAATGTGTGAAGCCAACTTCTGGTGTCCCCCAACCGTGATATTGCTGGAATATTACTAAAAGCGGTGTAAAACCATACTCACTCAATCTTTCACTAAGATTACTTCAGAAAATGTGTAAGAATACAAAGCCTGGGTAAGCCAGGCCATTATGATATAGTGCACTAATGATTTGCAGGCATGTTTGTTACTCACTCGTATCAGGAAGCCCCTGTCTAACTATTTGGGAATGTTATCAAATAGTTCATAGGGCAAGGCATGCTATTAATGTATGGAGGTTATAAAAAGTAGTTCCTTTCTACATGACCTCATTTGCATATATATTGAACTGTGATCATGTTGATACCAAGTTTATCGGCTTGGTTTATTGCATTGAATCGCTATGCATTATATTTGACAAAGCTTTATTTGAATTAGAGGTCAGGATGGTACATGGGCAGCCTACAGTCACACAGAGGAAGTAGTTTATGATCAGGGCTATTACCTTCTGCTGTCACTATTCCAGTCTTGCCGATGACTAGTACTAGTCCAGCCTTGTCATTCAGCATCACAACAATACATAGCAGGGTTAGACAATTGTATTTCCTCTATTCCACAAATAGATTTGCCATATTGAATGGTGAAAGTGGTAGTTCACAAAGAAATGTCGCTAGTCCTTCTTGAATTGTGATTGTCTAGCACTAGCTGACCTTTGTTAAAGTAGAACCTGTGGAGGATTTGATGAACCCACTGCAAATGTCAACTGTAAATGTGTATATCCAACAGCTCCTGTACATGTGGAATGTTCACCTGCATACTGATCTCCACCTCCCAGCCTCCTCCCATCCCTCATCTTAAGCTTCCCCTTCACTCCATCCCTCAACCCCTTCCTTCCTCATTCTTCCTTCCTTTCTTCTGTTCCTTCTATACCAGTACCTTTCCTTCCCCATCACTCCATCCCCCACCATGCTCACCCTTCCATCTTTTCTTCCGTTCCAGTCTCCTTCCTTTCCATCACTCCGTCCATCAACCCTTCCAGATCGGAATATGCCCCAGATGACACGATGATATCTTGAGTCTTAAGGTTGTTTATTCGCTTATATATTTGATAACAAGACATGTATGTGCACACACAGCCGCACTCTCAACCAGACGGACGACTAACTGACATTCCTAAAAAAACCTACTTCCCTTACATCACATTTAGTGATAAAATATCACATAGAACAACCAGATATATGTTACTTTGGTGACATTGAAGAGATCATGAGATCTCGTTATATCTTTGAAAAAACTTTTAACATGTAACACCTATATTCATCCCATCCTTCATCCCTGTCTCCTTCCTTCCAATCACTTCATCCATCAACCCGTTCCATACCTCCATCTTTCCCTTCATCCTTCCATCTGAATCCTCCACCTTCTCCATCACTCCATCCTTCAACCCCTCTCTACCTCCATCATTTCATCAGTCTCTCCCTTCCATCCCTACCTCCCTCGCTGCCTCACTTCACTCCTCCCATCCTTCCTTCCCCTCATCCCTTTCTCCCCTCCTTCCTTCCCCTCTCTACCTCCATCATTTCATCAGTCTCTCCCTTCCAACCCTACCTCCCTTACTGCCTCACTTCACTCCTCCCTTCACTCCTCCCCTCCTTCCTTCCCCTCATCCCTTTCTCCCCTCCTTCCTTCCCCTCTCTACCTCCATCATTTCATCAGTCTCTCCCTTCCATCCCTACCTCCCTTACTGCCTCACTTCACTCCTCCCTTCACTCCTCCCCTCCTTCCTTCCCCTCATCCCTTTCTCCCCTCCTTCCTTCCCCTCTCTACCTCCATCATTTCATCAGTCTCTCCCTTCCAACCCTACCTCCCTTACTGCCTCACTTCACTCCTCCCTTCACTCCTCCCCTCCTTCCTTCCCCTCATCCCTTTCTCCCCTCCTTCCTTCCCCTCTCTACCTCCATCATTTCATCAGTCTCTCCCTTCCATCCCTACCTCCCTCCCTGCCTCACTTCACTCCTCCCCTCCTTCCTTCCCCTCTCTACCTCCATCATTTCATCAGTCTCTCCCTTCCATCCCTACCTCCCTTACTGCCTCACTTCACTCCTCCCATCCTTCCTTCCCCTCATCCCTTTCTCCCCTCCTTCCTTCCCCTCTCTACCTCCATCATTTCATCAGTCTCTCCCTTCCATCCCTACCTCCCTTACTGCCTCACTTCACTCCTCCCCTCCTTCCTTCCCCTCTCTACCTCCATCATTTCATCAGTCTCTCCCTTCCAACCCTACCTCCCTCGCTGCCTCACTTCACTCCTCCCCTCCTTCCTTCCCCTCTCTACCTCCATCATTTCATCAGTCTCTCCCTTCCATCCCTACCTCCCTCGCTGCCTCACTTCACTCCTCCCATCCTTCCTTCCCCTCATCCCTTTCTCCCCTCCTTCCTTCCCCTCTCTACCTCCATCATTTCATCAGTCTCTCCCTTCCAACCCTACCTCCCTTACTGCCTCACTTCACTCCTCCCTTCACTCCTCCCCTCCTTCCTTCCCCTCTCTACCTCCATCATTTCATCAGTCTCTCCCTTCCAACCCTACCTCCCTTACTGCCTCACTTCACTCCTCCCTTCACTCCTCCCCTCCTTCCTTCCCCTCTCTACCTCCATCATTTCATCAGTCTCTCCCTTCCAACCCTACCTCCCTTACTGCCTCACTTCACTCCTCCCCTCCTTCCTTCCCCTCTCTACCTCCATCATTTCATCAGTCTCTCCCTTCCATCCCTACCTCCCTCGCTGCCTCACTTCACTCCTCCCATCCTTCCTACCCCTCAGACTGCCTCCGTGGTCTAGTGGTAGAGCGTCCGCCCGGAGAGCGGAAGGTCCGGGGTTCGATCCCCGACCGCACTATACCAAAAGACGTTATAAGATGGTACTTGTTGTTACCCTGTCTGGCACTCAGCATTTAGGGGCTAAAACAAGGACTGTGTCTGAGTGGGGTATTCGTGTTAAACTGCGCCATGGTATCTCAGTGTGCTAGCACTAAAAATCGGCATCAGTCCGGACTAGTACAAGCAGCCACACACACACGTGCATGCACGTCGCTTTATAAGTGCAATAATCTTGGATGCGACGTTAAACCCAATTTCACCTCACCTCCTTCCCCTCATCCCTTTCTCCCATCCTTCCTTCCCCTCCCTATCTTCCCTACACCACCTTCTTCCCTCACTGCCAAGAGATCAATACCACACAATAGATGGCATATGTGCTCCACTTCAAGCACTGTTGGTTTCCATCCCGACATGGGAATTAAGAAGTAGGTTTGAAATGGTCATGTTTAAATTACGCTGGATGAAGATTTTGATATTGTTAACTGATCTCCGCATGTCTCCATCATAGATTTCTTATTGATTCCTTGTTGAAGGTGGTAGGTTGAGTGGATCACACAACATTTGACCTTACACCTATGTCATGTGAAATGACAACATGCTACGCCAAATCGTACATGGTATATGTAAATGTAATTCTCATTTTAATGCCTATATGAAGTTCAATGTTGCCACAAATTCTTGCAATATGTACTTTCACAACTAGTCTCAAGCGTGAATCTATTAACATTTCTTTCCTTGCTTCTGATTTCCCCATTGTCTCCTCCATTCTCTCCTTGGCGTGACGAGCGAAGGCTTAAACCACTAGGCTCCCCGACCGCCCCTGTTACTGATGATAGCAATCACTTCATTGTCAGGTCCAGACTCATTTCTTTACAGGCTGCCATATGTATGGATTAATGCTGAGTGTGATGTTAAAGAACAAAAAGGAAAAAAAATATCATACACTTTTCTGGGAAAGCTTGCTACACAAAATATAGCCCTTATTATCAGGTGACACTGAACAAAACAACAAAGAATATTCAAATAAACATTTGTATTTCTTCTGATACGGAGAGAGTTCAAGGCCTAGTTTTTTTTTTAAGAATGCAGACTATCGGGGACTGTTACATATTTGCAGTTTTAGAAATTGACACTAGTCCTGTAATTCTTGCAAAACTGCCCAATAGTTAAGGTATCATAAGGACTAGTAGAAATTTGCCATTTTTAAGGGTTTTGCTATATGTTATCATTATAATTTGAATACATTACAACACGCAATACAAGGGAAAGGATCATTTGTTCAGCTGTCTGAGACAGCCATGTCTGTGCAGCCTTCTGTAGCACTATTGATCTGATAAGCGGGAAATGTATTTAATCTTTCATTGACAGACACTATCAGTAGGGCTGTTTATGGAGTCAGATCAGTCATTTACATGTACATGTATTCATGGAATATAGACATCGATCGTCTTACACAACATGGCCTGGAAGCATAAGATATATTGTCAATACCAATGCATGTTTGGTTCTTACATGATTTGCTCGTTACTTCTATTGATTAGCTAATTAGGAGATGAAAAACAAATAATGGAGATAAATAAATCGTGTCTTTTGATATCAAATATATCAACACAAGTTGATAAAAGTGGAAAAACTCTGAGGCTTGCTGAGGAGTTTTTCCACTTTTATCAACAAGTGTTGATATATTTGATATCAAAAGACACGAAGGTGAGATTTTATTTTTCATCCAACATCATTCTTCCACTTGGCTAATCCATTGCCCCCAAAAGACCCGTGAAGATCCGGGGTAGAATAGGTCTTCAGCAACCCATGTTTGCTATTAAAGGCAAGTATGCTTGTCGTAAGAGGCGACTAAGGGGATCGGGTGGTCAGGCTCGCTGACTTGGTTGATGTATGTCATCGATCCCAATTGCGTGGATTGATGCTTATGATGTCAATCACTGGATTGTCTAGTACAGACTCGATTATTTACAGACCGCTCTCATATAGCTGGAATATTGCTGAGTGCAGTGTTAAACAACAAACAAACCAAACATTGCCCAAAAATGTTTGATGTATGATGAATAGTTTGAGCTGATGTGCCCACTGTCTCCTGGGCTGTTCAGTTTGGTATTTGGATAAGAATATATTTCTTCAGTTTGTATAAAGTTTGGTTTTTAAGTTCTTTAAGCGCCAAACCCTGTCAATACTATTGTTTTTGTTTGTTTGTTTGTTGTTTAACGCCACACACAGCAGTATTCCAGCTATATGACAATACTATGCAGGTCAGAGGTTACGTGACAGTAACTGAAAACTGGCCAAAAATGTAATTTTACATCAGAAGTAGAGCCGGGTATCGCATAAGATCTTGTTTGATGATATACATATATCACAATATTGACACCACAACAAATAAACTGTTAACCTCTTACTTCATATATTTCACAACCCTTTTTCTGTTTGACGACTTATCAAACCCAAAATTTGCCCAAACTGAAGACTTAAATGGAGCAGGTGCATCAACTATTACCGCGTCCTTGTGTTCCTGCATGTGTTCCTGCATGTTTACAGGTGGTGCTGTGCTACTGCCTACTTAAAAACTGTTCAAGTACGGTCTGTTCCTAAGTATCGATGACGTCATAGTATTGGTGAATCATTATCATTACAGCTCTAATCACAAGTTTAAACACAACTAAGATGGGAAGGGATTCTGGGTGATAATTTCAAGTTCAGGTAGGGGACCTGTAACCAAAGTCAAGGTCAGAAGCAGCTAAAGTATAGGTCAGTTCCACAATTCAAACATCACATCATGATCTCTAGCAGAAATGCAAAGAAATGTCTGATACGAGTTAATTATGTATCAGTAATCACATCAGTGGAGCTCATACCTGTCCCTTTAACCACATTATGTCAGATGATATCAGTAAACTAGACATACATCTATGAAGGCTCTAAGATAACAACACTGCCAGAAGTAAGACTGTGAACATGGCTGCATGCTATACAGTGACATGTACCTCACAGACACATCTACATTGATTGGTGTCTATTTCAGTCTTTATGGCTGTCACCATGACATTGGAGGCGCAGATCACTTGTGTGCACATCCTCATCAATTAGCATGCTACTTACTATAGGCTGTTTCAGATTAGTCTTACATTAATGAATCTGTATAAATTATGGATTTAGATTAACACAGTGGACCAAAATAATTGGCTTGTATTTACTGAGGTGGAGCACAACTTTCCTGTTTTCAAACTTTTAGGGATGTTGTCTTGTTATATCTGCACACAGTCTTACAGTCCTAGGGCCTTTTATTTCATTGCTAAATCTTGGAGGGGCGGTTGGGTAGCCCAGTGGTTAAAGTGTTCGCTCGTCACGCCGAAGACCCAGGTTCAATTCCCGACATGGGTACAATGTGTGAAGCCCATTTCTGGTGTCCCCCACCGTGATATTGCTGGAATACTGCTAAAAGCGGCGTAAAATCAAACTCACTCACTCACTCACTCAAATCTTGCAACCTCTAAACTTAAAATCTAAGTTTGCAACTTTAGACACTTTTCCGAGTGTGTAACTTACAAATTGGGGTATAGTTATTGCTCCAACTATTGGTGCCTTGTGGTTGTCTATACGTTAATGGAAACACTCCAAAAACAAGTTGACATTAATACCATACTTTACTGTTGTTAGTTTTGATTGTTCTAAAACTGAAAACGTACACATGACCGCCAATGGTTTATACGTTGCCATTCGCTTAGAGTCAGAATATATTTCCTCAATTGTAATAAAAAGTATTTCTCGTAAATCTCCAATACGTTCTTAAGCAGTCATGTAAATTTGGGGAATGGCTGCTGTGTGGGATTTGACACTGTTGATAAGATCCAAGAAATCTGCTCTTATAGAAGGTAAGAATGCCCAGAATACTGTCACAATAGTGTTTTAACTAACACGATACTATTGCAGTGGATAAAATGCCATCAATAGTCACCCGAAATTACAAAGCCAAGAATCGTCAGCCATTTTGGATTTTTTTTTCTGCAGCACAGATCTAATTTCATGTTTGCTGTGTGTCTGTAACTCTTTTATGATTGATCAAAATCTGATCTGTGATGTTTTCATAAAGTGAGTGACACTGACTGATGGGAAGTGAATTATCTCAATCAACTGTCATGTCAAGAATAGTCTTACCTCTCCTGGGGAGATGAGCCATTTTCTCATTTTAGTAGACTTTGTTATGTGTGAACATTTTGTCTTGTTATATTTCCATGATTGTGTCAAAAGGTTCTTACAGTAGCCTAGTTGTCTTATGGTAGCCTAGTTGTCTCAGGGATTAGTTGTCCAGATTTGCATCACCATTACAGATTTTCATATCATGCACAGTGCCTATAAACTATGGATCTATCTATGGAACGTTTGCCTGTTTCAAGTGTGGCAAAGCTGTCTGTGCCAAAAACTTTCTACTAGCCCGAACATGGCTATAAGCATCATTTTCTTTTGATTTTGATGTTATTTGACTAATAGTACCTACTTATCACTAGACCTAACAGAATTGTGTACAAGATTCAGGCACTGGACTAGCAAACTACAAAGCCATTATCATTTTGTTTGTTGGATCACCCTGTCCATCCAAATGGGCAAGAAATGGTTAAAATTTACATTTATTTTTGGCACGCATTCAAAAATATTGAACTCCACAAATAAGATGCTCAATTTGACATTCATATTCTGTCAAATATTTCAGTTAGTTGCTATTTTCATAAAGAATCGATTATTTTCCTGTCGTTGAGCCGCAGGTTTTGTTCACGTCGTTTTGTGTAAGGACCTTGAAGTTGATTGGAAGGATGGGGTTATACAACAAGAAACATGCTGAATAACTCATGCCCAATCAGGATGTAGCACCCACACAATCAATGAACATTTAATGAACCTAACAGAAGTTCCCTTTTCTTTACAATATTTATACAACGTTTTACACAGCATTTATTCTATTTTAGCATTAAGTCTAAAAATTGATATGGACTTTTGGAGAACTAAGGGAACAGGACGACACAGACACGTGACATGAAATACTTCGGTCAGCTGTAGATAATCAAAGATTGTTAGGAAACACAGCAGAGATTTATCTAGACCTGCCAGATGCCTACCGGTACATACATTCCCAAGTCTGCAGCAAATGTCAGTAAAACTCCCCAAATTGGAATTAAGAGTTTCTCAATTTTTGTTATTAGAGTTAGAACTAATGTTGTGATATGGCTTGAGTATTACTGACTTAGTGCTTAGGAGATGAAATTTAATGTAGTCCCACTGTGGATGAAATACCTCTTATATTAATTTGGATCCGAGCGCCTTACAGCATGAGTGCTTTGACAACGATGCTCTCTTTGAACACGTAATGACACATATTTACAAAGATACGCTATCTTAGAATATTCCAAAAAGTGTCACAGTTAGTTGTAAATGTAACAAATATTACTGAAGTTCAAGATTAAAATACTCATAGTCTTGACTAGTTCAAAATAATGGTTTTAAACACAGTTTTTCAAAAGAAGTTGTCAAATAACCCTCCCAAATTATATGTTTTAATTTCAGCGCGACCAGTTGCATATTTGTACTGTTTGACCTCAACCAAGTCATTTCTAGGAAATCGTCGCTACTCGTCATTTCTAGGAAATCAAACATGACCTGTCCCATTGTGGGGGTGACAAGTTGTAGAAATAGTGAAAAAAATGCTTAAAATTATTTCTCCAACAAACTTTATTAAACAACCAGATTTCAGTTTTTTGAAGTTTTACTTATGTTGCAGTAAGTTTGAAATAATTCCCCAACAGTACTACATATTGCTCAGCATTAGAAATTGGCACTAGTTCTTAGTAGTGGGACGGTACACCGATGTATCGGTGGATCGCGATTACTTACTGCATGATACAGGTATTTATCCCAGTTGCACACTAAGTAAAAAATATTGATTCTTACCTTAAATAAAAAAAATTAATAACTGTTACACCGACCGCTAATTAGTAGTGAAAATTAGTCATGAAAACATAAATATTGTAAACTTTAAACATCAGTGTGCCAGGTATTTGGCTATCCTGTCTGTGACAAAGAATGTTACACACCACAGTGCACTTGCAAATATTGTGATACATATTGGCTCATGACCAAGGTATCCTGATACGCATTGGATCGTACAGTTTGTGTATCATCCTAGCCCAACTAGTTCTGTAGTCCTTGCCAAACTGCCCAATGGTGAAGGTATCATAAGGACTAGTAGAAATGGCCCTTTATAAAGGCTTCGATATGTTATCATGATGAGGCTTCAACCTGGCTGAACTTGAGAACCTGAACCTTGTGTCCATTACTTGTGGGTGTCCGTGGCGGCTAACATAGTTGTTTACTGTGACAGTGCCAGGGTTCACTCCAGCAATTTTCTGACATGGGCCCAATATCTGAACATTTTAAATATTCCAGAGGTACACCAACACCTGCCCATTCAGCACAATGCTAAAATGCTGCATTGTCTTTGAAAATGTGGGCCTTTTTTCAAATTTAGAGGCTAAAAGCACTAGGCACCCTAGAATTAACCTAGTCCTGCACCATGACCGTGGAATATATTTATTTTATGAAAAAAAAAATAATCTAGAAAGGCATACAAAAGCAAGTCTAGCCAGCCCTAGCTAGCTCTATTCCACACATGAAAGGGGCGGTCGGGTAGCCTAGTGGTTAAAGCGTTCGCTCGTCACGCCGAAGACCCGGGTTCGATTCCCGAAATGGGTACAATGTGTGAAGCCCATTTCCTGTGTCCCCTGTTGTGATATTGCTGGAATATTGCTAAAAGCAGCGTAAAACCATACTCACTAACTCAACACATGAAATCGGCATAGGGAAATTTTTATTTTATATTTAGAGTCAAGAAGGATATTGTATAATATAAGATTTCAGAGACTAAATGTTAGTCTAGAATTAACCCTGCACTGCCATTTACAAATTGCACAAACCCAGAGGACAATCTCGATCTGTAGTTATGTTTAATATCAACCTGATGATTACTGATTGAAATGAGCACACTGGCACAACCATTTCCTGTTGTAAACATACCAATATGATCACTAGTGTTTTTAGCCACAGAATGATGACAACACGAGTGAGACTACTCATGTTTGTGACTGATGATTGTGTGGCCTTCACACAGTGGTTAGTGTGTGTTTTACAGAATTGTGTGTGTTTTACTGAATTGTTCATCATGTTTGATAAGCTGTTCTGATACAATATTCTAATGGGTTAGTGTCAGTCATTGTTAAATGCATCAATACATAAGCTGTTGAAGGATCGATATTATCATACTCACATTTTTTGTGTGAAAATGCTTAATTAAAAAGAGGTATAAGTAGGAAAAAGGATACCTCTTTTTAAGCAATCAGAATCAAGCAATCTTCAAAATCATAGAATAACAATATTAACTCTGTATGTTAACAAAAATATTCTTCAACATTGATGGGTGATCCTTTATAGTTGTCCATCAATATATCTTAGGTTATCATAGCTGTGAGTGGGCAGGTCTACATGGAGGTTATATAGTGTGAATCATTCCATGCTTTTGTCGCATTGATGGCGTCATCCATTGATCAGATTCCCGCTGACATCATGGAGCAGTAGGTGCACATGGTATTCCTCGGGGACCAGTTGGTTCAGACTTCACTGCACTCATATATATATATATACTGTGGAATCAGAAAGCAGTAATGATTTTCTTTACTTCTGCGTATCTTGTTGACTTAGGAGTTGCTTGGATAGCATCAGATGTATGTACGGATATCTTTCCCTGGAATCATGTTCTGATGTCATCGTTCTATTGATTTGTTGTAATTGTGACAGAATTAGGCTGATGTTTTTAGGAAAGTTTATTCTGTATTTTTAATCACATCACATGTGGAAGATTGTCCATATTGTTCTGAAGTATTCATTGTCGCCATTTCTGTGGATTGGTCATATCTGTTTCGACCTGCAACTTTTGAATTGCTATCTATTGGATCTACTTGAATATTGATTGGAGTTGTTGAAATGCAGAAGTGTGGCCATAGTTCTGAACCTAGACTTGATCAGCTCTGTGCTAAGCTTAACCTCTCAGCATGGTGGTTCATTGTGGTCATGCTGACATCTTTCCTGCTTACAAGTAGACATTTGTACAATGAAACACTGTTGTGTTGAAACTTACGTTTGTCTCGGAATAAAATCACGGTCTCTGCGTAATCCTTCTTTATTCAGAATTTTTGGTTGTGTCGAACCTCGTATAATTAAAGTATTAACACAGGTCCCTTCGACTTCGACACAATCGTGTTTGATTGCAGCTGCATATTGGTTCTGAAGTATCAAGATATATATAGATTTATAAAAAATTAGTTATTCTATGTATGTATAGATAAAACAATTCAAGCTTGACCTGTAATTAATCAGCTAAATATGAACTAGGCTAATCCATTAAATGTTTAAAATTGAATTTTGTGCCCTCCTATTGTCCTTATAAACCATGGTAATCTTGATAAATGTAAATGTTTCTGTGGCAGTGAATTATTAACTTAGTCTTGATATTCATAAATCATTTCATTCGTGACCAACTCGCGTTAATTCCGGGACAAGCCGAATAGCGTCTCGTGCCCCTCTCATGGCCATTTTTGCGACCGGGTACCATCTTAGCGCAAACGGGCATACCTTAAACAATTGTCAACTCATTGCGTAATGGTTCATATATATTTCCCCATATATTATATATATTTCAGATGCAATTTAAAGCACGTCGGGACATCAGAATTATACAGTATGATTGAACTGTATGATTGAACACATTTAACTGTGTCTTGGGTATATTTTTATATGCAAGACACATGTAAAGTCAAAAAATTATTTCTGAGGGATTCTTTGACGAAGTACTTGAAATCATACACGCATTCTGATTGGTTTGTCGTATTTTCGAACACAACATTCATCGATAGGGGTACAAGTCTTCTTGTAGGTTACGGAAAGAGGCGAGTGGTGATGAATGAAGATCACTTTTGGGGGGCCATATTTGGATTAGCAGAGGCATTTACCAAAAACATCTTATCCTTTCAATATGATTTTTGTTGCACTTTTACAGGTAGTTAGGTTAAAGATGAACCTTGTGAGCTTTGAAATGGTTTTATGTAAATTTTAAATTCAGACAACCTATGATTTAAAATACACATCTTTCTAACATTTGAGTGGTCAGAGTTCTGGTGTTTTCAGTTCTATTGCCAATGTACAACAGTTTTGTGGAGAAAGGAGTGATGGGTTAGCCTTGTGGTTAGAGTATTGGCTTGTCAAACTGAAGACATAGGAGTGATTTCCCACAGGGATGTACATTTTCATCTGCTTGCATTTTTTGTCATGATAAGTTTAATTAGGCATATATTCATTCAGTTTATAAGTTACTTGAGAAATAATATTTAAAGAATTATCAGGGATTTATCTAGACCTGCTGGGAGGACGATATTCAGCAAATGTCATTAAAAGGTCACAGATTGGAAATATAAATTTCCCAATTCATTTATATAACTAAAAACTAATTTTATTGCATTGTAGAGTTAACCTTCAATGATAACAAGACCACTAAATAGGAATAGGTTTTAATACTTAGCTTTGTGTTATTGCATTGAATGCAATGTCAAATTACAATGTTGAAACACATCTGAATTTAGGAAAATATAAACTTTTATATGTAAAAAAGGTCCCAATTTTGAGCAAAATAGCTATTTTCTGTTTCGAGATTGCCTGCCTGGAGTTTTTAGTTTTGAATCCTTAGATAAATCTCTGATTTTTTTCAAAAACAATATTTAAGTCATGTCTGTATTTAGTGGAGGTAATGTATTGTGATATTGTAAAAGATGGCATGCTTGAGAAGGACCTATGTAATAAGAAATAATATACACTGAATATTTCCCCTTTTGTACCTATGTGAAAACTGCACGTTATTGTAGGGCGACTGAGTAATATCGACTGATGAACACAGTCCATCAGGTTATCATGGTGTCACTAGCCAGAGGCCAGCCATTAGCTTGGTGACTAATTAAGTAAATACACTGAGTTGTAAGGACTTGCAGGCTCTGGTGGCAGCTCCTTTTAAGGACTTGCAGGCTCTGGTGGCAGCTCCTTGTAAGGACTTGCAGGCTCTGGTGGCAGCTCCTTTTAAGGACTTGCAGGCTCTGGCGGCAGCTCCTTGTAAGGACTTGCAGGCTCTGGCGGCAGCTCCTTGTAAGGACTTGCAGGCTCTGGTGGCAGCTCCTTGTAAAGACTTGCAGGCTCTGGTGGCAGCTCCTTGTAAGGACTTGCAGGCTCTGGTGGCAGCTCCTTGTAAGAACTTGCAGGCTCTGGTGGCAGCTCCTTGTAAGGACTTGCAGGCTCTGGTGGAAGCTCCTTGGCATCAATGGTGGCTCCAGTCAGCTGCTGTCCTTGTGCTTGATACCACATGGATTAGGCTGCACTATCAAAGGATTCGTGACATTAGCAGGTGCTTGCCGTGTTTCATGATGTAAGACTTTGATGTTTATGTGAGACATGCTGTCGTGTACTGTTGATAAGTAATTATGGTAATGGTTTGGGCAAGAGGAGAGTATAGGAGGTATTTAAGTGCCACGGATCTGAGTCTTTGGATGAAGTAGTGTTTGATATTCATGGAAGGTCTATTTGTGATGACAGTTTCCGCTGGCTGACTCATAGGCAGGATGGAAATAAGTCTTGGAAAAATAAAACATTTTTCAGATAGTTTGTGTTAACGGTTTATGGACTAACAATATTTGATAGACCTGTATTAAATAATAATAATAATAATAATAATAATAATGATAATAATAATAATAATCTTGATGATGATGATGATAATTGTCCATTTGTATGGCGCTTTTTCCATGCTGAATATCATGCTCAAAGTGCATTATTACCTCGGTCAATGGATCCGTGTCCATCAGCTTCCCAGGGAATAAACCCAAGCTGCCTGTGAGGCATTAGAAGGTTAACAGCAACATTCCCATCTCATCCTACTGGGTACCCATTCACTGATGAGTGACCAGAGGCTCCTTTCAAACAAAGTCACTTGCTCAAAGAGACATCACATGTGTCACATGTGCTTCAGTGTGTAGCAAGACCGAAGCCCTAGAAACTTTTAGTAGTCAAGCTGCCGACCACAGTCACCCATCCAGTTGTTTAGCTTCACCTGATTTGTGACCTGGGCCCTGTTCCACAAAGCCATCTTAGCGTTCAGGTGATCGTAACTCCCATACTTTAACACTGGCTTACGATAGTCGTAGCGCTAAGATCGCTTTGTGGAACAGTGCCTTGTGCACAGGACGCTGTGCCAGCACAATATGACATGTATTGTTTGTCGGATATTTATTCCTGTTGCACCTTTCTTGGTTAGACTAGATCACCCCACCACATGCTTGTAACAAGAGGCAACTGAAAGTGCTTACAATGTATTCATGATTTCAACCACTGGTTTGCCTGTACCAGACTTAACTACCTGGAATATTGTTGACTGTGGTGAAAAACATTTCCTTTTTGCATTATCGATGTCGCCTAGCAGGGGAAAAGAACAGAATGCTTTAACAGAATCAACAACCGGAAAGCAGATTGAACAGTTCAGTTCCCGGGCCATGTTCAGCAATAGTAGTGCTTTGATTGTCGTATCCACCAGTTAACAGTCATAGCACTAAGCTCGGCCCAGGGCCCATTCCACAAAACAATTTTTGCACTGTGACTACCATAAGTCAATGTTAAAGTATGGGGTTTATGATCATCTTTGCGCTAAGATTGTTCTGTGGAACAGGGCCCTGGGCCCCATTCCTCAAAACAATCTTAGCACTACGATGATCGTAAGCCTATGTTAAAGTATAGGACTTACGATCACCTTAGTGCTAAGATCATTCTGTGGAACAGGGCCCTGCTCACTAAATGTTGATACAAAAGTAACACAGGACACAAGTTTAAGACAAAATTCAGATGCTCTCAGGCCTGCTCATGAATTCAACAGAATTGAATATGTATCATGCTCTGTCTTTCATGGAGGAACACGAAGCAGGTAGTTTGGGTGTGTGTGACACGGTCTTGTACTTCATTCATTGCAGGAAATGACACATTGATGAATATGGAAGTCATTAACTTGAGGTAATTTGTCTGGCAAGTTCCTGTAAGTGAGCCAAATACTATTAAGAAAGAATGAAAATGAAAATCGATTTCCCTTGTAAGTGGATTCATTTTGACCAGCTACAACTTTCAATTGGCCCAGGGATTTGAGGACATTATACAGATTCTTTACACTTAGGAAGCACTTAAAAAAGAAAGATCGGTAAGCTGTCTTGAGTCATTGTGAAGGCTCATATGGCTAGCACATGAAATGAACAACCTGTCTCAAAGATCTTTGCTTTGAATGTTTTCAGTGACTTTCCACGCCTGTCTTGTCGTAGGTTGAGGTGACATTTGACACTATACCTGTGCTTGTTTGATACAAGATTTATCTCATGCACTTGCTTATGTGACTTTATCGTATGTTGTTTGGTCTGAAACGTGTGTTATCTTTCCAGAATGTGGTGGACTATAACAGGGAATTTTGGCAACATCCTTCCTATTGACTGGTCGAAGACATACACAAGGCAGCTGCACACCAGAGTTCTCAACCTGGGGGAGAAAAGGGTAAGTGCAAGAACGTTTTACCAGATAGACAACTATGTGGCATGATTACACCAGTTTTTGGCCAAGTCTGGTTCCTTTGAGCTCAGAACCTTTATTCACCTTGCTGTTAGTTCTTTGTGTTTTTACGTGCGATGATATTTCAGTTTCTTTTAAGTGTTTTTTCCACAAACTTGGCTTGGGAGGAAAGTAATCATTGTAGATGTGAGTGTCCTTTAGAAATAGCACTGCTATGTCTCTGGGCATAGGTGTCCAGTTCCTGCAACACTCAGCATCATCCTATAGGATCTCGGCCAGCACTGGAAGGAAACCATACGCGAACAGGGGTGGTCGGGTAGCCTAGTGGTTAAAGCGTTCACTCGTCACGCTGAAGGCCTGGGTTCGATTCCCGACATGGGTACAATGTGTGAAGCCCATTTCTGGTGTCCCCCTCCGTGATATTGCTGGAATATTGTTAAAAGCAGCGTAAAACCCCATATTGAAACAAGTTTCATGTATGTGACTATCACATGACACAATGCAGCCTGGCAGCGGTTATCAACATTAAATAGATACTAGTTCAAACTGTTTTAGTTGGCTTTTCAGACATGAGAATTTTCCTCGGATTCCGGGATTTTTTCCTTTCAGAATGATGTCAAATGCACTTATTTTAATTCTTGTTTTTAAAACTTTCTTTGTGGGGGGGGGGGGGGGTGACAAACCCAAACCCAAACCCAAACCCCACTAGATTGGAGATGTTCCTCCTAAAACCAGTTTGGCTGTTCTCATGTCTGGCTTCTGGCTTCAAATCAAAATGTACAAATAATTTCTGTTAGGCACCAAATAAGTTTTAAAAATGGAATGTTATGCGGACTACATGTGGTAAGATATATCATTACATGATTTACAATGAATTCATGCAATATCGCTACTCTATGGACACCCGAAGTATCTGTAAGTAGTGGTATAAGCCAGGTGGACACAACTGGTTTCTTCAAGTTTCTGTGCCCTTTGCTGCCAGGAACTTCAGGATGCTGATTTGAATCCCACCTGGCACTGTTCATCATCCCTGGTTTGTCAGAGCCATTCCTTATGTTTGTGGGTTTCAACAAAGTGGCAAATGTCTCGCACCTGTGTCACGTTTTTTTTTCTCTATCATTACCCTGACATGCTGTGATATGAATAAAATACTGAAGGTGGTTTTACACTCACTCTCTCTCTCACTCACTACTCACTCACTCACTCACTCACTCACTCACTCACTCACTCACTCACTCACTCACTCACTCACTCACTCACACACACACACTCACTCACTCACTCACTCACACACACACACACACACACACTCACTCACTCACTCACTCACTCACTCACTCACTCACACACACACTCACTCACTCACTCACTCACACACACACACACTCACTCACTCACTCACTCACTCACTCACTCACTCACTCACTCACACACACACACACACACACTCACTCACTCACTCACTCACTCACTCACTCACTCACTCACTCACACACTCACTCACTCACTCACTCACTCACTCACTCACTCACTCACTCACTCACTCACTCACTCACTCACACACTCACTCACACACACACTCACTCACTCACTCACTCACACACACACTCACTCACTCACTCACTCACTCACTCACTCACTCACACACACACACACACACACACACACACACACACACACACACACACACACACACACACACACACACACACACACACACACACACACACACACACTACTGATCACGGATCTTCAGAAGGTAACTATTCATAGTCCGTCTTTTGAAGAGTTCACAGAAATAGTCCATGAAAATGTTTATCCGGTTCTATGTGGACACCTGAGGCAAGAGGCTGGCCTTTTCTCTGAACCCTGGAGATAAAAAATAAGATGATTAGAGCAACAGAATGTAGTAATTCAAGGCATCTCCTCAGAAAATGATCAACACCATTCTTGCTGATGGAGGGACGCAGTGATTGTTGACGATAAGAAATACAATGATCTTTTCACAAGTATGGTAATTCCAGGCCCCTACTCCTCACAGCATTATGGCAGTATTATGGCCACCTTCTGGCTCAAAGATTGTATGAGATACGAAATAAGATGATTCTCACACCAGAGTGCAATATTTCCAGCCATGCCCTTCTTTATGAAGCCAGTGCTACCATTATGACCTGAAGCGAAGCCAGGAGGTAGACTAACACTTAGTGAATGAAAAAATGTCTTTAAATATTTTTTACTTTTTTCTTTGAAAGAACCTTTCCTCTTCTGTTTTCATATGTGGAATCAAGCAAACAAGACTTGGTTAGTTTGATCTAGACTTGCTAAGGCTTTTATTAAAAAAAATATCTAAAAAATATAAATTCCACAGTCATGGCGCAGGACTAGCCAGGTGGCTGTGGTGCATGTTGTCTGTACACACGAGGAGTAGCCAGGTGACCTTCCACCGGCAGCTGTGGTACATGTTGTCTGTCCACATGAGGAATAACCAGGGGACCTTCCACCAGCGGCAGTGGTACATGTTGTCTGTACACAAGGAGTAGCCAGGCGACCTTCCAACGGCAGCTGTGGTACATGTTGTCTGTACACGAGGAGTAGCCAGGCGACCTTCCAACGGCAGCTGTGGTACATGTTGTCTGTACACACGAGGAGTAGCCAGGGGACCTTCCACCAGCAGCTGTGGTGCATGTTGTCTGTACACACGAGGAGTAGCCAGGGGACCTTCCTCCGGCAGCTGTGGTGCATGTTGTCTGTCCACATGAGGAGTAGCCAGGGGACCTTCCACCGGCAGCTGTGGTGCATGTTGTCTGTACACATGAGGAGTAGCCAGGGGACCTTCCACCGGCAGCTGTGGTACATGTTGTCTGTCCACATGAGGAGTAGCCAGGGGACCTTCCACCGGCAGCTGTGGTGCATGTTGTCTGTACACACGAGGAGTAGCCAGGGGACCTTCCACCGGCGGCAGTGGTGCATGTTGTCTGTCCACATGAGGAGTAGCCAGGCGACCTTCCACCGGCGGCAGTGGTGCATGTTGTCTGTCCACATGAGGAGTAGCCAGGGGACCTTCCACCGGCAGCTGTGGTGCATGTTGTCTGTCCACATGAGGAGTAGCCAGGGGACCTTCCACCGGCAGCTGTGGTGCATGTTGTCTGTACACAAGGAGTAGCCAGGCGACCTTCCAACGGCAGCTGTGGTGCATGTTGTTTGTACACAAGGAGTAGCCAGGGGACCTTCCACCGGCGGCAGTGGTACATGTTGTCTGTACATGAGGAGTAGCCAGGCGACCTTCCACCGGCGGCAGTGGTACATGTTGTCTGTACACACGAGGAGTAGCCAGGGGACCTTCCACCGGCGGCAGTGGTGCATGTTGTCTGTACACACGAGGAGTAGCCAGGGGACCTTCCACCGGCAGCTGTGGTGCATGTTGTCTGTCCACATGAGGAGTAGCCAGGGGACCTTCCACCGGCAGCTGTGGTGCATGTTGTCTGTACACACGAGGAGTAGCCAGGCGACCTTCCACCAGCGGCAGTGGTGCATGTTGTCTGTCCACATGAGGAGTAGCCAGGCGACCTTCCACCGGCGGCAGTGGTGCATGTTGTCTGTACACATGAGGAGTAGCCAGGGGACCTTCCACCGGCAGCTGTGGTGCATGTTGTCTGTCCACATGAGGAGTAGCCAGGGGACCTTCCACCGGCAGCTGTGGTGCATGTTGTATGTCCACATGAGGAGTAGCCAGGGGACCTTCCACCGGCAGCTGTGGTGCATGTTGTCTGTACACACGAGGAGTAGCCAGGGGACCTTCCACCAGCAGCTGTGGTGCATGTTGTCTGTACACACGAGGAGTAGCCAGGGGACCTTCCACCGGCGGCAGTGGTGCATGTTGTCTGTCCACATGAGGAGTAGCCAGGGGACCTTCCACCAGCAGCTGTGGTGCATGTTGTCTGTACACGAGGAGTAGCCAGGGGACCTTCCACCGGCAACTGTGGTGCATGTTGTCTGTCCACACGAGGAGTAGCCAGGGGACCTTCCACCGGCAGCTGTGGTGCATGTTGTCTGTACACACGAGGAGTAGCCAGGGGACCTTCCACCAGCGGCAGTGGTGCCTGTTGTCTGTCCACACGAGGAGTAGCCAGGGGACCTTCCACCGGCGGCAGTGGTGCATGTTGTCTGTCCACATGACAGTCCTCCCGTCCCTACCCCTTAATGGAAGTGTTCACCTCTGGTATTTAGTCGCTCCTCCTCCCATTATCAGCTACCAGTGTCAAGATCCATAGCTTTGTATGAACTAATGTCTCGTAGAGCTGCCGCCCATTTTAAGGAATAGCTTCCTTTTAATGGTAGTCTGGTCTACTTTCCACTTGAGACTTCCGTTTACAGCTTTGCGTATTTCCATTCAAATGTGTGTGTCTGTGTGGAAGTGTAGGGTTCTTAGCTGAATGTATAGACAATCTGTTCAAGTGTAATATGTTCCAGTGTTACATGTCTATCTGTGGCCGAGTGTTCTCTCTGAACAGTCTTCTTGGTAGTTTTCAGAAATCGTTGATGCCATTTTAATTTGAGGTTGCAGTGATGCTGGTATCTGTGTTGAGCAACATTTGAGTCAGAGGGTTAGCATGTAAGAGGACCATCAATAACCTGCTCAGTCAGTGTCAACGCATTAACTGGTGATGTATTGTCCACAGATATTTCAATAGACACTTCGCAGCACATTCTTTCCATTAACCTATGTACATTAAGTGAAATCTCTCCTTTTCAAATTTATTTTTGGACGTTCCTATTTCAGGAGAGATATTTCAAATAGAAAGTCGTAATTACCAACATGGAACATATATCAAAGAGTGTGGATTAGATAGCAATATTGGTTATTGATCATGTGGAACATGGTATTCCTGCAGATGTCCTACCTCTTTCACATCACTGCCATAAGTCCTGTATTTTGGCCTATAGTGTCCTCACACTACAGGGGTGGTCGGGTAGCCTAGTGGTTAAGGCTTCCACTTGTCATGCCGAAGACCCAGGTTCGATTCCCCACATGGGTACAATGTGTGAAGCCCATTTCTGGTGTCCCTGCGTGATATTGCTGGAATATTGCTAAAAGTGGGGTAAAACCATAATCACTCACTCACTCATCACACTACAAAAATCTTTAGATTTCAACAAATTGGAATAATGACAAAGTTCATTGGGTCCTCAACTAAATGCAACTCTGGAAACCACAATATCCAGCAATATCATGGCGGGGGACACCAGAAATGGGCTTCACACATTGTACCCATGTCGGGAATCGAACCTGGGTCTTCGGCGTGACGACGAACGCTTTAACCGCTAGGCTACCCAACCGCCCCTCACAAGGACTGTGTGTTCACATATAAGTACAGTATTGTTTGAATGACTGATCAAAACCAGCCATTTTATCTAATAACTTATTCAAATCTCATTTCCTGACTTGCTTTCATTAAGTTTAAAATTACAAGCCCACAACAATGGATGCTTTTGTCATAGCATGTTTCAATGTGTCTTTTTTTTGTTGTTAAAAATGACTTTAATTCCCATTTGTATTTTCCTCTAATTCTATATCACCTAAAAGCCAATTTGAAATTGGACCTGTCTCTAATGACTGAGTTCAGATGCTGGAACTCCACTGCCGATGATTACCCAAATAGCTACAAATATAACTTGCATGTTGGGGGATATAAAATTCAACCAGAATTTCTCCCCTGAGAAGCGTGATTACATGACACATTGTCTGCATGCTGAATGGGCTCCTTGGTCTTTGATTATCATAATGAATGTGGATAGTATCAATGCGATACCTAAGGGTGGACCACGTCCCTGGCTGTTGACATTCATCTGTTGCTGATAATTACTGCCCCCAGGGTAAAAGCTTTGGCAGAAGCAGTGATGGCATTTGTGCCAAATATTGACAGGCAAACTCCAGCTTAAATGAAACTTAGCCATCCAGAAAATATAAGCACATATTTTGTTCCATGACTCCTGCATGGGGAATATATGGTTTGATACTGGTTTAGGGTGGAACCTGTGAATGTGAGACATAGGGATTCATTTGTTAAAAGTTAAGTTTATATCCTACTCAAAAAAGGTTAAAGAACACTGTCATTTTTGTTTGTTTGTTTGTTGTTTCACACCACACTCGGCAATATTTGAGCTATATGATGGTGGTCTGTGAATAATCGCGTCTGGACCCGGCAATCCAGTGATTGACAACATGAGCATCGATCCACACAATTGGCATCAATGACATGCATCAACCAAGTCAGCGAGCCTGACCACCCGATCCCGTTAGTTGCCTCTTACGACAAGCATAGTCGTCTTTTACGGCAAGCATGGGTTGCTGAAGACCTTTTCTACCCCGGATCTTCACGGGTCTAATCTGTCATGCCATGACATGACTGATTAACTACAGAGGAATCAGGTGCTCTTTAACTTATTTTGAGTAGTATGTATTAGGATACTGTATGTTAGATCATGTGAACCAATCCGATCTCAACATTCTGACATGGAGGTAAGATATTGATCTTTGTTCATGCTATCAACAACTAGTTTGGTAAATACAGACTTAATCATTCACAAGCCACTGTGATATAGCTGGTGTATTGCTGTGAGGAGCAAAACAACATTAACTCACTCTCTCCCAATACAATTTGTCCCATTTACAAGAAAGAACAAACAATTGGAAGTTTAAGAAAAGGCAAACGAAAGGACAGACATGAAGAAACGGCCATGTCCCCGAGATGCCGCATCAGCACATTGAAGGAGTAGACAATGGGCAGCATGACACTGGCATAAAGCCCACTTCGCTGCCATGCTACGAGAATTCAAATTGATTTGCAGAAAAAGAAATCTAACCTTTCTGGGGCCTGGTCTTCCGTCTTGATTTGCAACTATGTACTGTTGATCTCAGTCTTGGTGAAGGCGTCTTTGTGTTTGTAGGAGAAAGCTTGGTTGACTCACAGCAGCATTGTAGAGCAACTTACCAGGGCACTTAAAATAGAAATATGAAATATGAAAAGCGCTGATGAAGCTTGCAGCTTAGAGAAAAGCGTTGACTGTTTTATTGAATAGCTTTAATGATTATTTCTGGACGCAGGAATGTAATGGGATGATCAGAGACCTGCATTCTGGAGTGATTCTCCTTCATGTTCTTACATTCGAATTCTGGTTCGCCCCGATTTTGTTTCCAGGTTTGTCAGTGTCGTACCCGTGCTCGTGGGTTTCACCAAATTGGTAAACGTCTGAGACCTGCATCACTTTGGGCTTTCCTCACATTAAATTGACATGCCGTGATATAACTCAGTTAATGTTAACAGTAGTGTTTAATCCAACTCAGTCACTCACTCATGCTCTTACATGGTTGAAGTTGACTTAATAACTGTTGCCAGGTTAGTTTTTGATAATGTTTTTGTTGAGAAATATCAGTTTGTTGGAAAAGAAAATTTGGTCAGTGTGTTTTTATGAATGTGGAATATAAAATCGAGGATTGTAGATTTTAAACTGCTAAAATGCCGAGTTAGTTTTTGATACCATTTATGTTCAGAGATACCAGTTTGTTTAAAAAGAAATTTTAATGAATGTGAGGATTGTAGATTTTAAACTGCTAAAATATCTGTCTCTCATGTGTTGACATGTTGTTTGTAAATTGTAGTAATATTGAATAAGAAAAAAAAAGAATTGTAGGCTGTAGACGGAGTAGATGATGTCTTAGACTATCAAGTTCTGACATCCAATGATAAACAGTTCTAGGTCATTAGAACAAATGAATGTCTAGGCCATGTTCAGGTAATCATATTGCCATCCCAGTGGATGATGTTAGAAGTGGTTCTGAGAGTATTTCACCATTTACTATCACTAGTTCGGGAGGAGAAACCTTCACGATTTGTGTCTGTCCCTGTAAATCATGTTATCATGACATTTCCGCAGCTCTCCATCAGAGATTGTTTCAGCACCAGCCAAGTAGTGCCTCTTTCATCACGTACAGACTAAACTCTTCCAGTTCTTTTCCATTTCATTCATAAAGCATGAACCGAGCTTACACCCAACAAATGTATCAGTTTCGGCAATCTCCGAATAGCTCTTTGTTCAAAAGATATTTCAGGAAGCAGAAAGCTGATCTCTCTTGAAGACAATCTACCTGTGGTATTATACGCCAAGATGAAAGCTGGCCTTTGTCACGCTGACCACCTTGAGGTGGAGTTCCTTCTTAGTGTTCAGTGGAACCGTCTTGAGGTGGAGTTCCATGAGGTGGAGTGCCTTGATGTGTTAGAGGTATCAGCTTTTGGTGGAGGGCACAAGCTTGCAGGGCACATGCTTGCAGGGATGTGGGTCGGAATGGGTGAAATGTGAGGTACTTGTATTATTGATGGCATGAGAGAATGCTCTGACATGGAGATGTGAGTATTTGTGGTGCCAGGTTGACTTCCATCTACTGGCACTGCTGAGGAATGTTTCACTAACAAGACGCACCATCATGATATAGCTAGAAACAAATGGCATTAGGACAGAGGATTTCATGATCTTTAGGAAATACTGGATAACAATTATTCCAAGCCCAAGATCAGCTGTGCTATATGTGTAGGATAAAACATGCCGGAGGGTTTTTATGAGATGTAAAACATGAATCTAAAGAATAAAAACAAGGGACATTATCCCGAGGATGAGGGTTTTAAATCTAAAAGCAACCCGAGGGGAAGTGTTATATCTAACTTGTAGACCGAAAAAAACAACTTACAACAACATTTATCAACATTTGTATGTTTAAAACACTTTCCATGAACCTTAGGAAATGGTTGTATAATATCTGTTCCTGGCGTAAAATATCTGTTCCTGGCATTCGGTACTTTAAAAAAGACATTCTTAAAAGCATTGTGATTTATCAGCGCCTCTGTAGCCTAGTGTTACACTCAGTGGCTACAGATACGAAGGCTGCTTGTTCAATCTTCAGGAATATAAAAAAAACATTTGTTATTGATTTTACATTTCATTACATTGTGTTCAAATGCAAAATAAATTTCTCGTGAAAAACATTCATATGTTACAATCTAAACGGAAGTTGTACAAATAAATTTCCCGGGATTTCATATAATATCCCGGGGATATTACAATATCCCTGTTTATGACATTTAACCCTACTAGATAATGATAGGATGATGTCACTTGAGGTTTAAAAAAAAAGAAAGAATAAAAAGGAAAGTTGAGATATTGGTTCAAATATCGAAATGCTGATTGATAATTGGTCCACTAGTCAAAGACTAGTATGTCATCGTATCCCAATTGCGTGGATCAATGCTCATGATGTCGATCACTGGATTGTCTGGTCCAGACTTGATTATTTACAGACTGCCATCATATAGCTGGAATATTGCTGAATGCGGCATTTAACAACAAACATAGGCCAGTCGACTTGGTGCTTGGCACATCACATCACATCACATCACATCACATCAAAGACTAGTAAATTATCAGAGAGGACAAATGACATTTTTTTGTGGCCAACCACTTCTAGCATTAGGTAAATGCGGTAGCTATCCTTATTGTATCCATGTGATTGAAATCTTCATTGGTCGAATATAGAGAATGAAACCCATGTGATTACTGTATCCCCATTACCATAATGGCCATAGTGGCGTGGTTGGAGGAAGTATGCCATGTATACAAGTCTTAAAGTCCATACTTGTTCTGTAAGTGAAGGATGAATTACTGTTATAACCTCCAGTAAATTAGGGTCTCTCCCTTGTGAACATTTCCATGGTAATGACTCATGTCTACTTTAACAAACACAGACAAACACAACTTAAGCCACTTGATGCAGTATGTACTACTGATTCTTGATGGAGGAATTACTGTAATGATCGTGACCCTGTCGGCCATGTGAGTTTGTACGGGATGACCCGAGCACAATCATGAAGGGGCATAGGGGTAGCCTAGTGGTTAAAGTGTTTGCTTGTCATGCAGAAGGCCCGGGTTTGATTACCCCAGGACATGAACATTATGGTGTGGCCTAGAAATAACAGTGTTTGTTTATCATACAAAAAGCCCTGGGTGTCGTTGTAGAGAACAACCTTAGCACTACGACAGTCGTAAGTTTATGTTAAGGTATGGGAGTTATGATCACCTTAGCGCTAAGATCGCTTTGTACAACGGCACCCTTGTTCGATTACCCCAGCACATTCATGAAGATTGTGGGGCTTAGGGGTAGTTAACAATGGCAGGGTCCAGCATGTACTTTCCAAGCACTCTCAAGTATCGTGCTAACTATGCTGGTATTATGGCTTTTTAAGACTGAACATTCCTTATATTTCCATATATCCAGCTTTCATTGACATAGAAAAATTATTTCCTGTCTTTGTACATTGATGCTCAATGGTTTTCATATGCCAATTTCAGCATTACATCCCCAGAAGAAGTGCCTGATTCCTATGACCCAAGCTTATCATATGCTTGGCCTCTGTTGCTGTGTGTGGTCATAGCTTGTGGGAGAGTGTGTTGCCCTAGCTCTGCACTTGGTCTCTAGACACTCTGCCATATATGAATCACATCTCATGTGTGGCTGCTGCCAGACTCATGCTGGTGATGAATAATCAATGAATATACACCACAGGGTCGATAACATCCCTAAACACCTGCTGTGTATGTAGGAATCAGATGCCCCTATGCAGAATGGTAGTCTATAAAATATTATTTTTTGTAGTTTCAGTTGTGTGCTCGTGTGTTGTACTACTCTTACTGTAGTGCTAGTCGTTGCCTTTGTGGTCAAATATGAGGAAGTCGGCTTGGAGACTGACAATATGTATTATCACTTCCGTGTTCTCAAATTCTGTTATTTATGATGACCAGGAAGAGTAGCTATTAGTGTAGCCTTGCTACAGATGACCTCATTTTGTTCCTAGGTGCCACTATTTAAAGTGATCTTTGGTCTATGTTGGTCATGACTCCCATACCTTAACCTAGACTTACGACAGTCGTGACTATAGTTGTTTTGTACAATGGCACCCTGGTCGGCACAGTTTGTGTTGAGTGGGCAGCCTGGGTCAGACTTTGTCCACGTACCTTCTGCTTGTTGTAAGAACTGACTATAAGGATAATCTTGTTAGGCTCTGTAACTTTGCTGATTGAGTCCCAATGGTGTGGGTTGCATGCTGATGGTTTCGCTGGTTTGACTGGTCCAGACTTGATCATCTACAGGCTTCCATGGTGTGGCTGGAATATTTGCTGTGTGCGTCAGTTAACATACCCCAGTGGTGTGGATGGGTTTGCTCATGTTTTGCACTGGTTTAACTGGTCCAGACTTGATCATCTCCAGGCTTCCATGGTATGGCTGGAATATTTGCTGTGTGCATCAGTTAACATACCCCAGTGGTGTGGATGGGTTTGCTCATGTTTTGCACTGGTTTGACTGGTCCGGACTTGATCATCTACAGGCTTCCATGGTGTGGCTGGAATATTTGCTGTGTGCATCAGTTAACATACCCCAGTGGTGTGGATGGGTTTGCTCATGTTTTGTACTGGTTTGACTGGTCCAGACTTGATCATCTACAGGCTTCCATGGTGTGGCTGGAATATTTGCTGTGTGCATCAGTTAACATACCCCAGTGGTGTGGATGGGTTTGCTCATGATTTGCACTGGTATGCCTGGTCCAGACTTGATTCTTTAGAGGCGTCCATGGTATGGCTGGAATATTGTTTTCAGCGACACTTCAATGAAACCAAATATCAATACATTCATTATGAACGAAATGCCTTGAAGGCATAAAACCTACTGAATGGTGTGAGGTAAAGGGAGACACTGTTGGGAAGTATTTGCCTAAGAAAAAGCTGTCGAGTTGAGGGAATACTTTGTCAACATGGTTACAATTCTTAATTGAAGCCAAATTGATATTTGAAGAGTCTTGCACGCTGGGAACAATTGTCTGGCCACTCCGTTTTCTTTCAGGGTAAAAAAGGCAGACCAAAAGCTGCGAAAAATCAACATGTCCCTGACTTAATAAAAACAGTTAAGAGCAGACTTTTAAAGTTGTCAGATTGATAAATGGTTTTCAGGTCTTTGGGAGGAAGGGAAGGGACCTCAAATCTTGTTCTCCCAGATGCAAATTGGCAGTAGCCTGCTAGCGCCAGTGAGTGCTTCTAATGTTAAAGGTATCCTAAGGGCTAGTAGAATTTCAGGCTTTTTAGGGGATTTCCTTATACGTTATCACTATGGGGGCTTGTAAATATTTCACCCCTGTTTACTTAACAGGAGTAATGAGATAGAGGCCAGAGGACATGTTAGCTGTTGCTGCTTATGTGAATCTGCTTTTGACTCTCTGCTACTTTATTCATTAGTCTGAAGCCTTTGACTGGTATAATTTCTTATGGTCTAGTAATATCAGCTTGTACTAGTCCATATACTAAGACTTATATATACTGAAAATAATGCCAGACTACACGTTTGGGCTTGTAGGCTCCAATGTTATGGGCACAGACTGTATTTATAGATACTTGGAATGTTCTAAATCAATTTTGTATACAAGCAGTCTGTGACTTAAGCCAGTAGTATAAAAGCTGCGGGATCTGTGAAGATCAGGGGTAGAATACGTCTTCAGCAACCCATGCTTGCTCGCTGACTTGGTTGATACATGTCAGCATATCCAAATTGCGTTGATCGATGCTCGTGATGTCAATTGCTGGATTGTCTGGCCCAGACTCGATTATTTTACAGACCGCCGTCATATAGCTGGAATATTGCTGAGTTAGGCAATAAACAACCAACCAACCAACCAAAAAGATGAGGGAAGTAAAATATTTCCCTGTCTGATAAGAACAGCTGATCATAGTCCATATATTTCCACTACAGTCTACAGAAAGTATACAAAAAGACAATTTGGTGCAAGTAGGCACAAAACAGTTTGACACTGACTACACAAGTCAATGACTTTCAAACTGAGAGTTGTGTCATACAGGGAGATTGTGGTGATGTTGACCTTAAGTGTATAATCAATAACAGGTGTATGGTATACATAAGAAGAGATTATTTGAAAATAAACCTTTTTCAACATTCATGATCGTGCCATTTGAGTAGCACCATTTTAAATGCCGCATGAATAATCTTTTGCTTTCAGGTGTTCTGTTTCACTATAAGTTTCGTGAGTGATTAATGTCGATTGGAACAGTGTTTCAGTTTTATCACGACGTGTCTGTGAGGAAACCTAATGTGATGCAGTTTTTAGAAGTTTTACCTCTTTGGTAAGGCTTTGTGGGGTAGCCCGGGCTTGACTCCTCACAAGGGTACAATGTTGGTTGGTTTGTTGTTTAACGCCGCACTCAGCAATATTCCAGCTATATGACGGCGGTCTGTAAATAATCGAGTCTGGACCAGGCAATCCAGTGATTGATTTCATGAGCATCAATCCACGCAATTAGGATCGATGACATGTATCAACCAAGTCAGCGAGCCTGACCACCCGATCCCATTAGTCGCCTTTTACGACAAGCATAGTCACCTTTTACGGCAAGCATGGGTTGCTTAAGACCTATTCTACCCCGGAATCTTCACGGGTTGGGTACAATGTATGAAGGCTGTGAAAATGCTGGAATATTGATAAAAGCAGTGTAAAACCATAGTCACTCACTCTCTCACTTTGGTGAAACTCATGAAAACAGGTATGGAGCTGACAATCCTAGAAACAGTCGAGATGAATGTGGGATTTGAACTCAAGATCATAGGTTTCTGGTACACCTAAGGGATACAACTCTGCACCAAATTTTCCAGCACCTTAGACAACAGGGCCACCCAATACCCACTGAGTTGAATCCATCTGGTCCACACTTTTTGGGGTTTGGTTGTTTGGGAGGAAAACAAGTAGCACAAGGGTCTAGCCCTTGCTTTGTTTTAGGATCAAAGTCAAAGATTCCATTAGGAATAGTGTTAAGTTTTCACCTCTAAAAGACTTCAGATGCAATCAGTTAAATGTCAGTCAGGATTGCATTTTCAAATGAACCTTAATAACTGCTCATTTCGCTTTTAATCCTGTGAATTTCAACTGAAGAGTGAGACTGTGTGGAATGTAATAGAACTTGAGGTGCATTCCAATTATTGAATGATTTAAAAACTCATCACAAAGCATTTCAATACCCCAGATTACTAAAACCAACTTCCCCTGCTAACCAAAGTAGTTCCAGTGCCTCTGAACTTAATTCCATGGCAAAACATTTCCCCCAATTCTCTCTTTTTTCCTGAATAAAAAACGTCCAACATGTCAACAATTCTCCCATGCCATTCTAAATACTGGCAATTGTAGGTTGTGTGCCAGGCTTTTAGTCATATTGGGTCCATTGACTTGGGAGGGGAGACTGACAGGCAAGCACGTAGAACAAGCATGGAGGCATTGTGATGGAGATGGTTCCTCATATTTAGCTGGGATCTCCCTTGGTGTGTAATCTGGCTAAAAGGCAGCCTGTTTCCTGGGAGGGTCATGTTGTATATCATTACTCATAGACCACTGTGTGCTGGGCGTGTAATACCTACGAGTCCGGGCACATCTGCTAGCTTGGTAATGTTAGGTGCTTAGGGAAGTAGGATCTCACCGGGATTACCATGTCTAGGAGTGGAACTGTTTGATGAGGATTAGAATGATTGTTTTGCATTTTAAAAAATGGAAACTCGGCTTTGAAATTTGAAACAGTCTGAGAATTTACATGTTTTGCACTGGAAGTCGGATAGTTTTATGGTAGTTGTTGACTTGGAAAAGGAGTATCAAATGTTTGTACTGTCAAATGAAAATGTTTACATTACATATGCTCTTATCTAAGATGAAACTCATTTATGGCAGTCTATTCAGATGTATCTCCAATTTGCAAATGTGGGTCTGTTTTTTTTATTTTTTAAGCAGACATATTTACAGTTAGATAATGATTTTAGTATGCATCATGCATGCTGCCTGATATAGGTGACTTGAGTGCAGGTATGCACTGTGTGCCTACGTACCTGTGTGAAGTGTACCATATTCACTGCAATAAACGTAGCTCAAACGTACATTGATGAAACTAAACCATTTTTGCTAATTGTTACTAGGCAGTTATCTTCCCCTTTTACTCTGCTGTTTTCTTTAAATAAATCTATACTATACACAAGAAAATAAGGACTGTCATGTAAATATTTGGTCTTAGGGAGCCTCATAAAGGTTACTTACAGATTGTCTTAAAGTTAGTCAGGGGTGCTTATCGGAGCATGTTTGTTGAGTGCTTGTTGGAGCAGGGTGCTTTATACTATAACTATGGTATATGTTAGTTGGGCACTTGTTGGAGCAGGTTGCTTTATACTGTAACTATGGTATATGTTTGTTGAGTGCTTGTTGGAGCAGGTTGCTTTATACTGTAACTATGGTATATGTTTGTTGAGTGCTTGTTGGAGCAGGTTGCTTTATACTGTAACTATGGTATATGTTAGTTGAGTGCTTGTTGGAGCAGGGTGCTTTATACTGTAACTATGGTATATGTTAGTTGGGCACTTGTTGGAGCAGGGTGCTTTATACTGTAACTATGGTATATGTTTGTTGAGTGCTTGTTGGAGCAGGGTGCTTTATACTGTAACTATGGTATATGTTAGTTGGGCACTTGTTGGAGCAGGGTGCTTTATACTGTAACTATGGTATATGTTAGTTGGGTGCTTACTGGAGACAGGTGCTTTATACTGTAACTATGGTATATGTTTTGGGTGCTTACTGGAGCAGGGTGCTTTATACTGTAACTATGGTATATGTTTTGGATGCTGACTGGAGCAGGGTGCTATATACTGTAACTATAGTATATGTAAGTTGGGTGCTTACTTGAGCAGGGTGCTTTATACTGTAACTATGGTATATGTTAGTTGGGTGCTTACTTGAGCAGGGTGCTTTATACTGTAACTATGGTATATGTTAGTTGGGTGCTTACTTGAGCAGGGTGCTTTATACTGTAACTATTGTATATGTTTTGGGTGCTAACTTGAGCAGGGTGCTTTATACTGTAACTATGGTATATGTTAGTTGGGTGCTTACTGGAGCAGGGTGCTTTATACTGTAACTATGGTATATGGTAGTTGGGTGCTTACTTTAGCAGGGTGCTTTATACTGTAACTATGGTATATGTTTTGGGTGCTTACTGGAGCAGGGTGCATTATACTGTAACTATGGTATATGTTTTGGGTGCTTACTTGAGCAGGATGCTTTATACAGTAACTATGGTATATGTTAGTTGGGTCCTTACTGGAGCAGGTTGCTTTATACTGTAACTATGGTATATGTTAGTTGGGTGCTTACTTGAGCAGGGTGCTTTATACTGTAACTATGGTATATGTTTTGGGTGCTTACTTGAGCAGGGTGCTTTATACTGTAACTATGGTATATGTTCGTTGGGTGCTTACTGGAGCAGGGTGCTTTATACTGTAACTATGGTATATGTTTTGGGTGCTTACTGGAGCAGGGTGCTTTATACTGTAACTATGGTATATGTTTTGGGTGCTTACTTGAGCAGGGTGCTTTATACTGTAACTATGGTATATGTTAGTTGGGTGCTTACTTGAGCAGGGTACTTTATACTGTAACTATGGTATATGTTAGTTGGGTGTTTACTGGAGACTTTTGGCTTTTGATATGGCAAATATGGTGTCTGTTTGTAGAATGATGAGACTGGGGTCTGCACCAGCTGGTTGGCCTGGTCTGACATCCTGTTGCTGTGTACATCCATCTACATACCTGTCAGAGTGCATTGTTCACGGACACGCCACTGACAGCAGCGTAGGCACAGGTTTCCCAGCTCATCCTCCCACTGATGGCTTCTCATATTGTCTCCACTCTACAATTAAATTTTTTTTCTTCTGTTTTTGACATTTTTTTATTCCTTTCAAAGGGTTGTACATCAGGTTCCAAGGTTGTACAGTAGGTTTAATCAATTGTAGTGAACATACGTTACATAGATGTACATTTCTTGTTACATTGGATGTACATAACTGAAATATATATATATATATACAAACACATATACATACATCAGGGGTCCGGAAACCGTCATATGCGCCGGACATGTCCGATTGGGAATCTCAAATGTCCGGTCTAAAATATTGCTTACCGGACATTTAAATTTTTCTGTCCGGACATTTTAAAAAGTTTTGTCCGGACATTCTTAAATTTTGACCGGACATGATCAACAGTTAGGACTGAGCAATTTCTGTCTGCAGTTGTAACACAATGAAGATTATCTACACTGACAAGCTTTGTTTGTTTTGATTGCTGTAAATACATCGTACCTAGAATGATAGTCCAATCGGTCAATCACTGTAATAGGCAATAAACTGAGTTGACACTGATTAATCGAGGATTTATTACTGAGAACATCTTGTTAATTTGAGTAAAATGTATTTACAACTGTACATAAATACCTTGCATCATCGATGTACCTCATTATCCTCACAATGCTACGATACGTAACCTCAGTCAAGAAGCGAAAGCGTGACGACAGCCAGTCGACCGATGCAGATCAGTCGAGCGGATCTGCCAAACCCTCAAAGTCTGAATGATCATTTTGTAAGTCGTGGCTAACGACTTTCACTTGGTTGACATACAACGAGGATTTGCAGATTTTATTGTTTTCAGTAGCTAGTCGTATATTGAATCTTGATTGACCGCCATTTTGCTTTCTGTGACGATCGATAACAAAAAAAATTATGGTCAATAATTAAGTACAGATGAAAAAGTATTCAAATAACTACTGCTATCAACGATAGTTTAGGATTTAGGATTATATTATCTGTCTTGTTTTAAATAATCTTTAGTTTAAAAAAACAAACTTTTCCCGTGAGGTCACGTGATAACCAAATATGGGATAATAGTCTCGATCCAAATGTTACAACGCGTACACTCTAGCAGACTCATGAATATTAATTAGACCGTTCACAACGTTGACAGATCGTTATTATAACAGAAACAAACGAATGTTTTCCATATATATCTAAAATGATATTATTAATTAATTAATTATTAATTGTCCGGTGATTTAAACAATTTAAATTGAAACAATTCATAATTCATCATATTATGAATACGTAACAACTTGTAATTTGTGTGTAAAAAGTCGTACTAAAACACGCTGTTTGAAGGGGGCGTGGCATAAATGTAAATGTCCGATTGGGACTTTAAATTTTCCGGACCCCTGACATACATACATACATACATACATACATACATACATACATACATACATACATACATACCGATAGTCAGATATAAGCATTTATGATAGTATTGCTACTTGAGGTGTTACTGATCTATAGCATTATCGTACAGGGCATAATTGTTATTTTAATTTGTGTAAGATTTTTCCCCATTTTCGTTCAAATTGTAATAAACCATTGTTTTTTGTGGCAATGAATTTTTCAATCATAGCTGACTCTTTTAGTATTTTCCTAAGATTATCAAAACTTGGCTTCTCACCCTTGATATCTGATATATATAGATATATATCTTTTACTGTACAATTAAAATTTATTCCACAATCCCTCTGAAGCTGAAGGGTAGCCACCTGGTTCTGTAACCTGAATGCTGACTACTCATATATATAGGTGCACTGGTCACAGTTTTAGGGTTAGAAATTGGCACTATAGTCCTGTAGTCCTTACCAAACTGCCCAATAGTAAAGGTATCCAAAGGACTAGTAGAAATTGGCCCATTTTAAGGGTTTTGCTATATGTTATCATTATAAGGACTAGTGGACAAAAACTGTTATCTTCTAAACCTGAGTTTCATGTCTGTAGTGTTTGTGAAGAGTTAATATTTTGATGAAAAAATTCATATGTCAACAGTTGAATAAGGTATGCACTAGAAACACTTACTAGCCTGAATAATGACAGCATACAAAGACCCTGAAATTCTGCTGGCCCTCTGTAGATTAACATCAGACGAACTGATTCAGACAAGCAGGTCTGGTGCCAGTTTTATACCTGTGTGTCTTAGTGTTACATATGTTATGGTGAGACAGTTTCTGTTAGGAGGGAGGGGCAGTCGGGTAGCCTAGTGGTTTAAGCGTTCGCTCGTCACGCCGAAGACCGGGGTTCGATTCCCGACATGGTTACAATGGGTGAAGCCCATTTCTGGTGTCCCCCGCTGTGATATTGCTGGAATATTGCTAAAAGCGGTGTAAAACCATACTCACTCACTCACTGTTAGGAGGGTGCTGATACGATAAATCTGCCAGGGTTAGAAATCAGCTTTGAATCCCACTAGCCCACGTGTATGATCCACTACAGAGTTGCCGTTCAACTAATGGTAAAAGTGGTAATCCACATGGAAATGTTACTGGTCCATCCTTTTCAAGGACTAGCGGACTTATGTAAATATCGGACCCTTCTGTAAATACATGGTGTAAGAGCCATTGGTTTATCTTTGTAAATATAATCATAAAGATGTATATCAGATAACGGTCTGTTACATCTAAGTCAGGAAGTCTACAGTAGAATCTATTCAGAGTGACTATATAGTTCTGTTGTCAAGTCAGTCCTATGTAGACGTAGACACTTTTAATGTAGAAATGTCTTGAAACATTTCAGGGATTTATCTAGACCTGCTCAGAGGCTGACATTTGGCCCCAAATCTGCAGCAAATGTCAATAAAAGTTCCGAATTTGGAACTAAATATTTCCAAATTCATGTTATAATTTATTAATATATACAACTAATAACCAATTTTAAGGCTTTGTAGAAGTAACATGTATTTGCTTATAACAAGACTAATAAATAGGAATATGTTTTAATGCTTTGTTTTATATAATGGCATTAAATGCAGTCTCAAAATATTATTATTCCCAATTGGCCTGCCATGGGCACTGAGTTAAGAATTGTATATAAATACCTGCATTTGTATCATTGTATCTACTTCAGTGAGACATGTACAGGGCTAGTAAGAACATGTAGAACTTTATGCATAACAACTTCCGGTTTGTTGCATATTGCGATGTTTTGATATTGATTCTTACACTTTTATCAAGCTGGAGTGACAAGTGTTTACCTGCTGCTTATCATAACGTCATGCATATGTACCTCTCATCCCTTGGTTGTTTGGTTGGTTTGTTGTTTAACACCGCACTCAGCAATGTTCCAGCTATATGACAGCGGTCTGTAAATAATCGAGTCTGGACCAGACAGTCCAGTGATTAATATCATGAGCATCGATCCACGCAATATGATGATGACATGCATCAACCAAGTCAGCGATCCCTTTAGTCGCCTTTTACGACAAGCATAGTCACCTTTAACAGCAAGCATGGGTTGCTGAAGACCAATTCTACCCCGGAATCTTCACGGGCCTGGTTGTTGTCACTCCAGCTTGATAATGGTGTTATAATCTATATCGAAACATCGCTATATGCAATAAACCAGAAGTTGTTATCAATACTGTTGTATGTTTTCGTACTTACTAACAAACTTCTAGAATACCAATCAAACGTGTACAGGGCTGTTGATAGACCTGTCTCTGTGACTTGGTTGATTACGTGTCATCATACCCTGAGGGTGTGGGACATGGTTCAAGATATCAATCACTGGTTTGTTTGGTCCAAACTCTAATATTTACAGACTGTCATGGAATATTGCTAAGTGCAACGTTACACTACGAACAATATGTAGTTTTACCATGTGGCCTCTCCATGAAGACCACTAACAAACCTGCTCCTTGTTCCAGGAACCAGAGGTCCTAGACCTGGACCTCTCGGATGACGAGGAGCTGGCCCAGGCCTTCGACATGCACTCTCTCATCATCTCCAGCCTCCAGCCCGAGGAGTCCGACCATGTGGCTTCCGCAGAGGAGGTCATCAGCGAGATCGACAACATGATGCAGGTGAGATGTCTGTCTTGGAGTAATACTAATAATATTAAAAAGTCCATTTATAAATATACCATTCACCAAGCTAATACTCATGGCACTATATTATTATTAGCCCGCTCAATGGATCAGTGTGCACTCGATTTTTATTCTCAGCTCCCTAGGGAATATACACCCTAGCTGACTGTGAGGTGCTAGAAGGTTAACATTACCATCTCATCCTACCGAGTACCCATTCACTAATGAGTGAACAGTTTTAGTAATTACTGGTTCCTTGATGTCGTCATCTATAGCACTGTGATCTCGGGATTCCTTTGATATTAAATGTTTCACATTAGTGTTATGACAAGGACCCCTTGACTTTTATGCTTATTGTTAAATAATTTTTTAATTTAAAGTTTAGACGATATACAGCTTTTCCATTGGACGAGAGGTCGGTCACATGAAAGTGAAATTGATGTTCATAAGTGTGTGAACGACATAATTTGACGTTCATACCTTTTTCACGAGATCGTGTTCTTGAAATGACGTAAACACTGACGGACTACTTCCACATTCCTGGGGAAAACCCTGGAAATTCCCTAGCATGAAACATACATAAGTGTTCTTTCTGATCATTAAGAACCTTTATTCTTGGTCTCAGCATTTCAGTATACATTGAGAAATGTCAGAGAGCGTTATTGCATGATTGTTACATGAATATCCTCGCTGCGGCCTATCCTAATCTAAACTATCGTAGTATCGACTCAATCCATGCCTTGGCTGACATTGACCGTCTCCAGCAATCTATGAATTTACTTTAGTGTCTGTTTGACGCATCTTTATTCACCTTTCGGCCAGTTGATCAATGATGACCTAACACATGTAACCGCCACAGGTTCATTAACGACTTCGGAAATCTCTCTCGTCACGTTTATCGTGTTGGCCATTTTGACGTCTTGTACTTGATGTAAATGTATTACGACGCACTGTCATTGTGACTGACTTACTGAGGTAGTTCTTAAAAGACCTTTCTCATCTAATGAGGATATGTTTCGAACACATGTGCTGCGTAAGATATTTCTGAAGAGCAAGTTGTGCATCCATTCGCCCATGTCACCTCACTTTTTGAGGAACTATTTTACTCCGCGATATAGCTGGTTGTTGTATGGCTGTCAGTGTAAACATGAAGTTACACGTCTAAATAAAATTGTGTTTAGATCTTGGCCTACATCCGTTGAGGTAAGAAATGGTGATAACAAAATTATAAGAATTGACTTTCACTTTGCAAGCTCCGACATTCATACAGTTTGGCCCTCACTCTATGAAGGTTCATACTCCAATGAACTCACACAAAGTGAAGGTCAATTCTTAATTAAAATAGCCCATATATGTTTTAGCATTATGTTCAATAAATGTCCAATCCTCATATGCAGCGGTAGAAACTAACATTTTTGGTCCACTAGTCCTTATAATGATAATATATAGCCCAAACCTTAAAAATGTCAAATTTCTACTTTCAATGATACCGTAACTACTGGGCAGTTTAGCAAGGCCTATAGGACTGGTGCCAATTTCTAACCTTGCTTATGTATATTTTTGCAAGTTTATCATAACCGCCTTTAAAAGTATGTCTTTGAATGTGGACTTCTGGCCAAATGAAATATTCAAGTTTGGTTGAGTTTGGATGTGTATTGTATCATGGATTCATTACAGGGGACAGTGGTAGATCACTTGTCTAAGACATTGTAATTTGCTTGCCAGAATTGCCTCCCTTAGCTGTGCCAGGAAATGCTGGATGTGTTCAAATCCCAGATTCACCTTGATTATGATCCTGGGTCTGTAGGCGCCACACTGAGGTGGTAAACACCTACAAGCAGTGCAGTTAGACTTTTCAACTGAAATATTGTTCAAGGCGATGTGAAGTCGATTCACTTATGTCATTACACCTTGGATTAATTCACAACATATATTCAGACAAAAAGTATGGCCATAGCATCAAAGTGTCTGTGTGACTTGAGCCACTAGTCTGAAGCTCAGTTGCAGTTAACGTCTGTGAAGATCCGGGTTAGAATAGGACTTAGCAACCCATGCTTGCCGTAAAAGGTGACTATGCTTGTCGAAAGAGGTGACTAACAGGATCGGGTGGTCAGGCTCGCTGACTTGGTTGATGCATGTCATTGTATCCCATTTGTGTAGAACAATGCTCATGATATCAATCACTGGATTGTCTGGTCCAGACTTGATTATTTACAGACCGCCGTGTTATAGCTGGAAGGTTGCTGACTGTGGCGTTAAATAACAAACAAACAAACAAAGCTTCAGTTTTGACAGCCCATTGTAAGGAGTAAGATATAGATATACCAAAACAGATGTGGAAGTACAAGCCAGGTCAAGTAGACTCCAAAGTTTTTTCACTCAGACTGGAATAATCATACACTGGTACCCATTTCTGGTATGTCTGTAAAACATTCATGTTTGAGTAAACCTTTAGAGAAATAATCAAAGCGTTTCAATTATCCCTGTTATCTCATTCTCAGCTTACACAATGAGAGCTGGATGAGCTCAAGGCTGCCTCGGGAGAAAATTGTCCATACCCAGTTAGGCGTACCATTGTGTAAAGTACATTCCTGTCTGGTAGACGGACTCAGCAGTGATTCCATGTCCAATGTCTCTGATGTATTACACTGCAGACATCTCATCATTATTACATGGGAGAGGGTAAAGTGCTGTGTATTGTTTGAGATTTAGACCTGCCTATCTTGGCATCAAGTAATAAGTGGGTTGTGCATGTGATAACTTGCAATGCATTTTTCATTCTGTATTAGTTCCTGTTGTTTATGAAGCTATTGTGATTGTGTGGTTGGTTTTATCAGCTCGGATGGGCAGCTGAAGAATTTTGTGGCTGTGAATATATGGCTGGATGAATATGTAAATTGTTTTTGCTTCTAAGGTAGTTAGTTATCAGTTCTGATATGTTCATGCAATGTTAGGAGTCCCATCTACAAATGTGTACAGGTTTTAAGATTAAACTGGTATTTATTTATTCTTGGCATAAAACCTGCAAGACTAAAATCATTTTATGAATTGCCATTATTGGGGTATACCATTGCACCTAATTTGGCTGGTTGAGTAAAGGTGTCCATGTTGCAGTTTAAGGCTTGCCCATCAATTTTACAAAATATCTTTGTGATCATCAGGCTGTCCCAGACAGTGTGGCCAAGTTCTTCTGTATCACTTGTAATGACTGCACCTGTAATGATATAGATCTTATTCAAATTCCAAATTCAGTACAGCATTTTATTGCCTCCAAATTCTATTCACACTCTGCTTTATACAGGATAGTCATGATGATGGGGTAATTCAGTAGTTAAACATTTGCTTTTGATGCAAAAGACCCGGTGTAACAAGCTGAAAACTGCCCTGGACAGTTCTTTCACAGGGAAGGTTTAGATGAGGCCATTTTGTCCCTGGAGAAGAAATGGATTAGGCCAAACCTTCCCCGGGGAAGAACTGGCCAGAGGAAGGTTTAGAGTAGGACATTTTGTCCCTGGAGAAGAAATGGATTAGGCCAAACCTTCCCCGGGGAAGAACTGGCCAGAGGAAGGTTTAGAGTAGGCCATTTCGTCCCTGGAGAAGAAATGGATTAGGCCAAACCTTCCCCGGGGAGGAACTGGCCAGAGGAAGGTTTAGAGTAGGCCATTTTGTCCCTGGAGAAGAAATGGATTAGGCCAAACCTTCCCCGGGGAAGAACTGGCCAGAGGAAGGTTTACAGTAGGCCGTTTCGTCGCTGGAGAAGAAATGGATTAGGCCAAACCTTTCCCGGGGAAGAACTGGCCAGAGGAAGGTTTGTCTTTTTGTCCCCCGCCGCGCGAAAGCGCGAAGCGGGGGATATAGTATTCACGACCGTCCGTACGTCCCACCTGTTTGTTGCCGCGATATCTCAAGAACTAAACACTGGATTGTCTTCATATTTGGAACTATGGTGTATATACAGACTCCGCAGACACCAGTCAGTTTTGGTGACCTTGACCCCATTTTCAAGGTCACAGCAGGCAAATCTGCTTTTGGAGTTGGAAAACGGTGTTGCCGCGATATCTCAAGAACTAATCGCTGGATTGTTTTCATATTTGGAACTATGGTGTATATACAGACACTGCAGACACCAGTCGGTTTTGGTGACCTTGACCTCATTTTCAAGGTCACAGCAGGCAAATCTGCTTTTGGAGTTGGAAAACGGTGTTGCCGCGATATCTCAAGAACTAATCGCAGGATTGTTTTCATATTTGGAACTATGGTGTATATACAGACACTGCAGACACCAGTCGGTTTTGGTGACCTTGACCCCATTTTCAAGGTCACAGCAGGCAAATCTGCTTTTGGAGTTGGAAAACGGTGTTGCCGCGATATCTCAAGAACTAATTGGTGGATTGTCTTCATATTTGGTACTATGGTGTATATACAGGCGGGGGACATTTCGTCACTTTGTGACAAATACTTGTGTCTTATGTGACTGCCTCCATGGTCTTGTGATAGAGCATCTGCCAGGAAAGCAGGCCGGTGGTCTGATCCCCGGCTGCGTCATATCAAAAGATGGAACTTTTTGTTGCTCTCCGTGGCACTCAGCATTTAAGGGGATAAAAAAAACAGTGGTCAACAGTAGACTGTGTCTGAGTGGACTATTCATGTTAAAACTGTGGCATGGTATCTCAGTGAGCTAGCACGCACCATTTCACCTCACATTTCATGTGGCCAATCCAAGCCAGGTGAAATACAGAACACATCCTTGTCAGACTTTGTGCAGTTTTTGAATAAAGGATCAAGGTGATCCTTGGGGGTTCCCTGGACTTGTGACCATCATGTAACCTAAGCAACCTTAGTGTCGGCCAGTGTGCTGTGTCTCTCAGCCTATGAGGGGCGGTCGTGTGAAGCCCATTTCTGGTGTCCCCCACCGTGATATTGCGGGAATATTGCTAAAAGCAGTGTAAAACCATACTCACTCATTCACTCTCAGCCTATGAGGGGTGGTCGGGTACCCTAGTGGTTAAAGCGTTCGCTCGTCACGCTGAAGACCCGGGTTCCATTCCCGACATGGGTACAATGTGTGAAGCCCATTTCTGGTGTCCCCTGCCGTGATATTGCTGGAATATTGCTAAAAGCAGTGTAAAACCATACTCACTCACTCACTCACTCACTCACTCACTCACTCACTCTCAGCCTATGACTATCACTATACAGCCCAGTAGATGTTTGTTGTTCCTCTCCACCTATCTTAGACTTGTATAGCATCTCAGCTATGTATGCTTCTCTGCTGAAAGGCCTTTGCCTTGTTCGTGGGTGATTACTTCTTGTTTGCTGTCCATCAATATGACAAGAACACTAATTGATTCAAATTGTTCCTGCATTTCTCTTTGTCAAGGTGGTAGTGGTGAAAGTCAGTAGTATAACCCCTAACACTGCTCACTGTGGAGGAAGTCTAACCTTGGATTCCTTGAAACATAGCAATGAATAAACCAAATGTTACTTCAGGATTCATTAAGGATCATTTCCCCATGAGTTTAATCAAATCTTAATTTTTCCATTTTCAGATTTCATTGACCAGATCCAAAAGCCGCAATTACGAAATCTGGCCACGCCAGAAACCTATGATTGTGGGTTCGAATCCCGGTTCGCCCCGATTATGTTTCTAGGTTTGTCAGCACCATACCCGTGCTCGTGGGTTTCATCGAAGTGGTAAACGTCTGAGACCTGCATCACTTCGGGCTTTCCTCCCACATTAGGCTGACACGCCGCGATATAACTGGAATACTGTTAAAAGCAGCATTAAACCCAACTCACTCACTCACTGGAATCAGATCTTGCGTGATGTTTGTTGGACCAATGTGTCATCATCATCAGTTATCAGTAACCTACATTCAACCCATTCCGAGAGTACCCTGTTATCAGCACAAACTGGGATATTCTGATCACCTGGCAGGCAAACACCCAGCAATCGGCCAGACAAAGGACCATGGCTATTGATTATGCCTCTCCCTTATCAAAAGGTTAAGCATGCAATGTGAAAGAACAGAAGGTCACGTTAATTGATTACATGTTTCCCTCAGGAGATCAAGCTGGCCCAAACCACAGCACTGACCATATTCAGATGTATTTTGAGTAGACAGTCAGGGTATCCTTGAGCATTTTCCATGCTGTTCTGACAATGAACTCATCAAGGCACGTCCATATGCATGTACATATTTTTGTTGTTGCTTCCTTTCTGTCAGGTCTATGAAGTAATTGTCAATGTGTTGCGAAAGGCACTATATCAGTCAATAAGATCTGTGTAGTGAGGTCATAGTGTCTGGACATGCTCTGCATCAGTCTGTAACATCTGTCTAGTAACGGTTATATTGTCTGGAGATGCCCTGCATCAGTCTGTAACATCTGTCTAGTAACGGTTATATTGTCTGGAGATGCCCTGCATCAGTCTGTAACATCTGTGTAGTAACGGTTATATTGTCCGGAAATGCCCTGCATCAGTCTGTAACATCTGTGTAGTAACAGTTATATTGTCTGGAGATGCTCTGCATCAGTCTGTAACATCTGTGTAGTAACAGTTATATTGTCTGGAGATGCCCTGCATCAGTCTGTAAGATCTGTGTAGTAACAGTTATATTGTCTGGAGGTGCTCTGCATCAGTCTGTAAGATCTGTGTAGTAACGGTTATATTGTCTGGAGTTGCTCTTAATCAGTCAGTGTTATAGCAGCTGTTTTAAGCCCGAAAAGAACTGCATCATTCTGTTGGCTTATGCAGAAGATTTGTCCTTTTCAGACAGACTTTCTAAAAGCTGAGTACACTCACTGCTAATGGAGAACATATGCTGATCACGGCTGTGGGGGTGAAAAGACTGACATGAATTTTAGTACACCTTTTGTAACAGTGAATGACAGGATTTAGATAAATTTACTTTTTGATGAGTAAGTGCACACTAAAACACTCTGTAAAGTACTTCTCGTGTCAGGGTGATGAGAAACAAAGATACCTCGATCCCAGTCTTTATGTTGGTTGGATGGGAAAGTCATTGATAATGACTGGTGACAAACAAGAAGCCAGTACGATCTTATACCCAAATACTTTTAACAGTAGTCATTTTTTTTAAAGGAGAAAATGTTTTTGTTCTGTGAAAGTTTCTTTTGTTGCAAGAAATTGTTTCTAAGATAAGACTGTACATGTACATAATCTTCTTCATAATCTAGATAAAGGAAACCAAACCATATTGAATGCATAGACAGGACCTCGGCTGAGCGAGTGACCGACTGTTGGTCCGATATTCAAAGCGCGGTGTGATGTGACTTTTAAATTTTTTTTATAGGTGTCCTGCGCACTAACAACATGGTGCTTGAATTACCATAAGTTGAAGAAATTCTTCCAAAAGTATCTTGAGCGTCAGTGCTATTATGTTTGCAAAGACAACTGCAGGTGCATGTTGTTAATGCGTATGCATAGAAATGTCAACAATGCCCAATAAAAGTTGTTATGTATTTACACTTAAATATATATTTAATGGGGGTAATAAACAAAATACCACTCTCATTCTCGTTAGATAGCATTTTTTATGAAAGTCCACTTGTTTGGTAAAAATGGTATCTAAGGAGAATGAGTGTAGTATTCTCTATGTAACAATATTATCACCGATATGATTATTGTATGGAACATAAGTATATGTATAAATAATCTGTAATAGTGATCAATCCCGTTGTCATATCACCTGTTTATGTCACAGTTCTGACTTCAGTAAAGGTCACATGTTCAAGTTCTGCACTCAATGTTAATTGATTTTATGACAGATTTAGTCAGTAAAATAGGTTCTGAATTCAAGTAAACCATTGTCAGTGTGTATTAGTTGTATTCTTACACACTAGTGAGTGAGTATGGTTTTACTCCACTTTAAGCAATATACCAGAGGAGGGGAAAACCAGAAATTAGCTGCACACATTGTACCCATGTGTGGATTTGAACCCGAGTTTTTGACATGACGAGCGAACGCTTTAACCACTGGGCTACCCCACTACCCCTCTTACTCAATAAACCTCTCCATGTGTTTCAGGAGCCTGACCTGGATGATGTGCCAATGGGCCTGGAGGGAGAGATCCCTGAGGATCTGAGCTACACCAAGCTGAAGGAGACACTTGCCAATCTTCCAGCATACCCTGAAGCAGGTCAGTGTCACTAAGGGGGAATAACTCTCAGAATTCACTGTCATCATGGGCAGATAACTGCACATGTTACATGTGATAGATCAATATGAAATCAAGCATTCTTGTTAATCATTCATTAGATATGTTCTTATTTAAGATACTTTGTATTTGAAAATATCAAGTATCAAGTAATCAATAATGTGTATCAACTCAAGGATCATATTTTAACAGGGAAAAAAGGTACATATAAACGAAAATTGTGAGAATATCTTGGAAATACCAAACTTGATGGTATGAGGTAAGGTGGACATTATGGAACAGGGTAAATGGAAGTTGTAAGTACTCGCGCTATAACTGGGGATGTGGCATCACAGAGACGTAATTACTCAGATGATGTCCTGTTTAAGATGAAGTCTTCTTTTAAAAGTGAATGAGATGTTTTGCAGTTGTTCATGGGATTAGAGAGAAAGCTACGAATGTTTCTAAAGTGTCCGAAAACCCATAACACAGGGATAAACATTATTGAATGAAAGTTTGAATACCATTGATAAAATAGTTTACAAACATAAATCAAGATATATAATGAACACTTTTTATTCCAAAACAGTGTATCAACAGGATTAACTTTTGTTTTCAATACATATTTATTGATATTCTCTTTCCGATGATGGATCATGATGAGAAGATGGTGGTCCAGCTTCTGTATCACACATTACATTTTAATACCAAGTTCAAGGACCAAGTTTATAGCTGAGCTTAACCATGAGATCGGCTTATCTATGGTCACATTTTCCAAGAAATGTATGTTCCTTAGAATAGTGTCTGAAGTGTAGGATCTTAAAGTTAATTTTTTTATGATATTCTAGGTGATATATCATATGTGGATCTCTCATTGAATGAAAGCCTCCAGCTGTGCTTTTTATGTCACATTATGTGCATGGTTTTGGGTAGGTACAGAGGGCTGTATGCTTGCAGGAAGCAGGGTGTATATTGGGAAGAGAGAACCCAGCTGGGTGTGTATAGGATATATATGTATGCCATCATGTCAGTATCCGGACAAGATTAGAAAGTTCTGTTTTCAACAATATTCCCGAAAATTTGGGTTTGTCAATATTTCCAGGAAATTATGTCCATATGTTTGAGACAGTAATCCGAATCCCTTCATCAGTGAATTCTTCCCCCACCAACCCAATCCATGCTGGTGATTGATAAGAGTCTGATAAGGGGATTAGTGAGATATCTCTATTTCTGAGCTGATTGCTGAGTTGCAGGGCGGGAGGAGATGGACACTGTGCACTCGTGGGATGCTTCAGACCTCAGATCAGATTGTTGCAGTGTTAATAGTTATCTCTGTGTGTGTGTGTGTGTGTGTGTGTGTGTGTGTGTGTGTGTGTGTGTGTGTGTGTGTGTGTGTGTGTGTGTGTGTGTGTGTGTGTGTGTGTGTGTGAGACTGTGTGAGACTGTGTGTGAGCGAGAGACTGTGTGGCTGTGTGTTTGCGCGCGTGCATGCTCGCGTGTGTGTGTGTGAGAGAGAGAGTGTGGGGTGTGTGTGTGTGTGTGTGTGTATGTGTGTGTGTCAATTTGCAGAGTTTCTTTTCTTAGGTGTTGCTATTTGTTGCGCAGAGTTGAGTCCCTTATGCATGATCCCATGATCGTTTCGAATTCAAGATTAACACTGATCATGATCCTCGGTTTGTCTGTGCAGTACTTATGAGTTTCACAAAAGTGGCAACATCTGAGACCTGCATTGCTTTGGGCATTCTTCCCACCTATGGATGACACATCATGAACACACATACTGAAAGTTCACTCACTCACACACTCACAAATAGTAGCAGGGGTGCCGGGATCAAAAGACCACTCGATGGGACTTGTCACATTTAAATGATTTTTAAGGATTAGAATATCTTTTAGTATGTAAGCCTGTCCTGTGTTTGAAATTACCTAATGTTAAAGGTTTACGGTTTAGGGGGTCCCTAGCTTCAAATACTAACGGGGGAAACCTCAAGGACCCAACTTAGTTTTGATTTCTGCCTGTTACTTTTATTGCATGTAATTGTTGCACCTGCTTTATTGTGGTACAGGGGTGGTTGGGTAGCCTAGTGGTCAAAGCGTTCTCTCGTCATGCCGAAGACAGGTTCGATTCCCGACATGGGTACAATGTGTGAAGCCCATTTCTGGTGTCCCCCACCGTGATATTGCTTGAATATTGCTAAAAGCGGCGTAAAAATCAAACTCACTCACTCACATTATTGTCTTATAGCTTTTGTGTTTTCTACTTCCATTTTCAAAGTTAAAGATAATACATGCAAAATTTCCAATCACTAAACCTTCCTTTACGATCAGGCAAGATGCATCAGCAGGTATATTCACACATATTTCCCTTGATAGTTCAGAGGTCAAGTGTAAAACAAGTTTATTCGAAAGAAAGAGTTTGCCTAAACTGAGTGAGTAAGTAGGATTTAACACTGCCTTTAGCAATACTCCAGTCACAGCAGGTATCCCGAAAACAGACTTGAAGAGCATACCAGGACCTTCAGCCCAGCAGGCCAACACTTGAACCACTAGACCGCCTCCGTGGTCTAGTGATGGAGCATCTGCCCGGAGAGCGGAAGGTCCGGGGTTCGATCACCATCCGCGTCATACCAAAAGACGGTAAAAGATGGTGCTTGTTGTTACCCTGTCTGCTGCTTGGCATTAAGGGGCTAAAACAAGGACTGGTCGGCTCGGAGTCCGTATACTGTGTCTGAGTGGGGTATTCATGTTAAACTGCGGCATGGTATCTCAGTGAGCTTGCACTATAAATCGGCATCAGTCCGGACTAGTACAAGCAGCCACACACACACACACACACAAACACAGACGTGCATGCACGTCGCTATATAAGTGCAATAATCTTGCAATAAACCCCATTTCACCTCACCTGACCTTGAACCACTAGGCTACTCCTAAACCCCATTCCAACCAATCCCATTGGGCTTTTGGAAATGCATTTTTCGAAGGGAAATTCTTGGTTTCTATCGGACTATAAGTCTGAACTGATCCCTTGTCGTACCGTTCAGTTGATTTGGGTTTTAATTTTCAATAATATTCGTATTGAACTGAATTCGCAAGACCAAAATACATTTTAATAAATGTGGGCTTATGACTTGTGGCTAAAGTGGCTTCAGTCTTCCATAGGTGAAGATCAGTTCTTGTGGTGTGCATGATGTAAGCAATCAGTATGAATGATACAAAAATCTCAAATTAGATGAGGTTGGAAGTCAAAGGAAAAAGGTATGAAGGCTTTGTATAGCGAAAAAATATGATGTTTGAAACTGTCATTTGATGCATTTCTTTGAGGGGCAACTTTATTCAACAGAAATGCAGACGATGAATATTGATCTTGGAGAATGTGGATTTAGTATTTGTTGAAGAAGCCATGATGTTATGGATTTATGTCAGTCAAACTTGAGCTTGAAATATCTGTTTGTGAAGTTGAATTATCAGAAAGTTTGCTTCAGCAGAAGAATAAAGGCACTATGACAGTTTTGAAGCTACTGCAGTTGTCAGTTAAGCCTGCCACATTCTCATTCAGATCTTATTCCTTTGCTTTTTACAAAAATGTCAATTTGCATCATAGGAAAATGTTTTCAGCACAAATTATTAGGAAAACATTTGGATATGCTGCTGCGGAACAAATTATCTGAACTTTTTAAAATCTTCTGATAGGATGCAGCCTTTAGCAATCTTAGCAAGAACTGCTCAGATCTTTTTTCAGCATGAATTGATGAATCAAGATGCTAAATGATGAATTACGCTTCATAGAAAAGGCATGGCATATTGCACTTCCAAGGTTTTTATGTAATTTGACTTGAGGAAGTGTGTAGCAACGTAGTAAGGGTGTTTGTGTTTCATGATACCCAGGTTTGGTGACTTTTGGGGGGCCATGCTCTAACGACTGGATGATGCTTATCATATTTTACTGATGAGACTATTTCATTTAGTTGTTCCATATTTATAGATTGGGTAGCATGGGTGGCCCAGTCGTCTTAGATGCTGCAATTCGGTGTGCAGAGTTGCACCCCTTGCCAAAAAAAACTATGATCATGGTTGGAATTCAGGTTCCCCCAGTTATGTTTCTCTTTTTGTCAGCCCAATATCCATGCTGTTTGAATTCACCAGAATGGTAAAAGTCTAAGACATGCATCACTTCGGGCTTTCTTCCCACATGAAGCTGACACACCGTGATATAACTGGAACACTGTCGAACTCACTCACTACCTCACTGACTCACATGTGACAGACTGTTCAGCATTAGAAATTGGCACTAGTCCTGTAGTCCTGCCTAACTGCCCAATAGTAAAGGTATCCTAAGGACTTGTAGAAATTGGCCCATTTTAAGGGTTTTGCTATATGTTATCATTGTAAGGACTAGTGGACAAAAGCTGTTAGTTTCTAACCCTGCTGTTGATACTGCTGACATCTGTTATCGTGCCTACAAATCACTCTTCCTACAGAAGACGTTCAAATGGACGGCAGTAAAGCCTCCAGTCCTTTTGAATGGGCACTGTGAATATTGATAGGCAAAGGACAATCAATGTAATGCATTGTTTTACAATGTTGTTTGATCCACCGGAAACAATTCCATAAATGCCAATTATTAACAGGCCGCTAGTAACAGCACAGCCACCATTTGTAAATACTGTTTATATCAGCAAATGATGCAAGAAAGTAAATTGTGCTCAAGAATAACAGTCATCATTTCAAATTATGCAGTTTTTATTCTTTGAAGCCTTTGTTTATGATCAATGTGATGCTAGTCGAAAGGTTGAAATATGCATCTTGCAAAGCACTGTGGAGCAATGTCTGCATGAAAACAGGAATTTGTGATGTGGCCCGATTCCGCTGATGGTCTGTTCCTAGATTGCCAACAGACACACAAGAGTTGCAGAGTAAGTGAGCCAATCAATATCAAATCGACCACTGACGAGAGCTGAGCTCACCAGCACATCTGTAGCCCCAATTCCAACAAATATGGCCGAAAACCTGGAGCTTGGAAACGTCCAATGCTGTTAGCCTTGTGAAATATGATAGATCCAATATAACTGATTTATCACAATCAATAAAACAGGGGCCATTTGGTATGCCTAGTGGGATATTCTGTTACCATCATTGCTTATATGGAACCTAATACAGATTCAGCATCTAAATTAAGACCCGGAGGCAGCTGATGAAGGCTTAGAAACATCCATCATTGTATCATACTGCATGTAAACCTTCTCCTGGATCCTTTTCCTCCCATAAATACAGCGTTGAGATGACAGTGGAATGAAATAATTTCTATTTTTGTCGTCCCGATTTTTTCAAAGTCATTCAAAGTATCAGTTGGGAGTTGCAATTTGCAGTATAGTTTTTAAAGATATTGGATTCATCAAATCTGGAAGTTAGTTGTTAATTATATCTTGCCTTATTTAAAAAATTGAATAGGAATCGGATTAGGACTGGTAATTTGTTATGGGGTGGGGGAGTCTTTTAAAATAGAAAACAGCAAAAGAGGTTGTTGGCCACAATTTATCACAACTACAGCAGGGGGGTGGGGGGTCATGACAAAAAAGATGCAATTTTATTTCTTCAAAATAGGGATGGGGTGGTCATGCAAAGTGTTACATAAAATGGTGGGAGGGGGACAAAATATGATACAGTCATACGATCAATGCTTGCGTTGTGTCCACCCCCAGATTTCTCATAAGGCCACACTTTGTTTATTTTATGTTGCATGGATTTATTCCAGCTTTGCAACACAAGGTCGGTCGAAATAAAAACAAATATCAATCATTTATTTATGTGTATGAAAGTCATTCTGCCGTGGAGTTGAAAATTGCAGGTGGCCTCTGGAATCACAGAGAGTGGACAAGGAATTTATAGATCTATAACATTTTGTATTGGATCATTTTGTTTATTTGTGAAGTTAAAACTGCAGCTGGCTTTTTGATTCACTGATAGGGATGTAGACATGGAATTTATATGTAACATTTTATATTTTATAAGAGGGCCTATATTACTAACGAGAGAAATAATAATAATAATGATAATGATAATAATAAAAATAATGGTATGATGGGTTACAGTTCTTGGTGTCTTCAATCATGATATGGCTGTAAAACTGTCAAGAGTGGTGTAAACATGATTCACTCAATCAAATATTCCAGTTTAATGAAATAAAATCATTGCTTGTAATTTTCAGCAATGATAGCATTGGAAATGGGCAGAAAATCAATATTGGAGCAAACAAATCACTTCCCTGATTCAGTCCTTTATTTGGCAGAAGTGGGGATGTTTACTCGCCAGAGTATCTTAAAGTTGAGCTGGTGTTCTTGACCACAAATGCTCCCATCTTATGCTGTCATCCAACTTTCATTTCAAGGAGGAGTTTTGCCCTGTGGGGATTCCGGTTAGAATTGAAATAAGAGGCAACCAAATGAACAGGGTGGTCAGGCTTAGTGCTGTGGTTGATGGCAGCTTGTCTACGTACCCAGACGGAGTTATCGTTGCTCAGAACATGAATCTATAGATCATCTTTGCAGAGTTGATTATTTACATAGCTTGAGTAAAGAACAAACAAAACTAAACAAGGATTTTTACTCATTATCATCCAAATATGAACGTCAAAACTGTTATCATGCTTGTCAGAGTTTCAAATTTAGAGGGGTCCTGTGGACCTTGAGGTTTGCTGCAGTAGTATTTGTTTATATGATTTTGAAGACTGCTTATGGATACAATTAATCTTTGTTGATTTGAAGTCCTGGCAACTATGACAAATATGCTTCTCAATACAACTTCAAGAACACACGATTGGAAGGATGTGTGTTGCAATACCCACCAGCCATGATACATTAACTATAATCATGTAAAAACATTCGGTGTACTTTAACTTCTTTTGAGTACCTAGTATATAACAAATTATAACGTAGTTCGGTATAAGCAGGGTGCCAATATTAGCGTACAGTGATGATAAGGATTCTCCTGGGACCATAAGATAGTATTGTCCCAAACAATATATCAATCTAAGGTATTCAAGTTCTGAGGAGTCATTGTACTTGGTTGATGCAAGATGATTTTCAGGGATTTACCTGAGCCTGCTCAGAGCAAATAACTATTGTTTCCCAAATTGCCTGTCAAGGGCACTTTGTTTGCAATCCTGGATTAATTCCTGATTTGGTTATATTTTATAATAAACCCTTGGAAAGTATGCCCATATATCGGATTTACCATTTGGTATGAGCTCAGCTAAACCTTAGCACCCTGAGCAGGTTCATAGTTCGATGGAAACATTCCCCACCATTTGATATTAAGAGCATCTTGGGGCACTGTATATGGTTTGCTATCATCAGTAAGCATCAGTGGCCTTGTGTTTGACGGGTGTGCAAGTCTCTCAGCAGTACTTGACCCCAGCTGCCATTTTCTACAGCAGCACCATAAACATCTAATTTAATCTAATCCAGAGATTCAGAATAATTATATGTCATATGATCATCCCATATCAGTAAACATAAGGATTTGTTATCATTTGCATTACAAACATTTCCAGAACTTAATTTTTTGCACAAGCCAAGGGAGGTAACTGACAGTCTCATGGCTGTTCTGACCTTCAACACATCAGTGCAATGCATCAGGATTTTCTGACCATGTTCAGTTGACAGGTGACACTACCTGTCATGTACACAGAGCTCTTCAGCTATTCACCCATGTGCTCTGAACGCTGGGTTCTCCCAAAACTTGGAGAGTCCCACTTAACTGAAAGGTTATAATGAAAAGTGGGAATTGACCGGAAACCAATCACACAACCCAATGTTAACTTGATAGCAAGTTTCAGTGTTACTGATTAAGATGATATGTTACACTGCTAGGCATTGCCATTGGTATAGTTAACCCGTGAAGATCCAGGGTAGAATAGGTCTTCAGCAGCCCATGCTTGCCATAAAAGGCGACTATGCTTGTCGTAAGAGGCGACTAATTGGATCGGGTGGTCAGGCTTGCTGACTTGGTTGATGCATGTCATTGTATCCCAATTGCATGGATCGATGCTCATGATGTCAATCACTGGATTGTCTGGTCCAGACTCGATTTCCAGACCTCTGTCATATAGCTGGAATATTGCTGAGTGCGGTGTTAAACAACAAACAAACAAACATTGGTATAGTGCATTATTAACCCACTCACACACACAAAAGGTGTGACTGTCGTTCTGTTGCTGCTATCATAGCTGGTGTCAGCAGGTTGTTTTTCATTGATTGGAACATTTGGAACATTACCAGGAAGGTACTTACCATGGAATTAGATATTCAAACCAACTCTACAGTCTGTTCCTTGTTTCTAGTGGCCCAGATTGTTACATTTACATGAAACAGATCACATCAGACTTTGGTTGTGTGGGTGTTTTCCTTTTCACTTCTTTAGTAGCAAATTTGTTCAAACATTCTATGAATCAGGTCAGAAAATGTCACAAATACACCAGAGCTGTCTCATGATTGGTTGGCTTTTACATGGCCAGACACCACTGGTCATTTCCAACTAATCCTCAGATCACTTCAGACTAGTCATTTTTGTAACATAACTAGCTTTTTGGATAATTCAACTAGCCCTTCCAGATTTTCACTTGCCTTGTCCTAGTGGCCTTGTCTACAATGTCTGACCTTGTCTGAGTTTTTCCGATAGTCTGTCAGACACTAGTTTATCCTAGCCAAGACGAGCTGTAATGCAGCTGTTATGTTTGCTGGACCGCCTCCATGGTCTAGAGGTAGAGCGTCCGCCCGGAGAGTGGAAGGTCCAGGATTCTATCCCCGTCCGCGTCATACCAAAAGACGTTAAAAGATGGTACTTGTTGTTACCTTGTATGGCGCTCAACATTAAGGGGCTGAAACAAGGACTGGTCTGCCCGGAGTCAATATACTGTGTTTCACCTCACCTCACCTGTTTTGTTGCTGACTGCAGCATAAAACAGCTTTCACTCACTCACTCACTTGTCTCTAGGTTGTTTTGGTTGGTATATAGTTTGTAAAACGTTCTGTCAAAGAACTTGATTTTTTGTCATGTATCTTGATCCATGATACTGAGCGTGTCCACCTCTCTTGTCCACAGAGCTGAAGGGAATGAGCAACACTGAGCTGCACGAAGTCCTGGCTGAGTATGAGCTGACCATCAAAGAGCTGAACGAGACATTGGTGCATGAGCTGGCCCTGCGCGATGAGCTGGAATACGACAAGGAGCTGAAGAACCAGTTCATCTCTCTCCTTCTCACTATCCAGAAGAAGAGGCGCGAAGGCAACGTGGAGAAGAAGAAAAAGAAGAAGTGCAGCGCAAACAACAATGACAATACTACCAGTCCAGGATCGGTGAGTTGTAGAATAGGGCTTGAGTCTGTTACCCTGGGAGGATATTGGGTTAGAATACCTGGGTCGTCGATGATCGGTCAGTTGTAGAATACGGCTTGAGTTTGTAACCCGGTAGGAAACTGGATCAGATTTCCGCTGTCGTCGATGATCAGTGGGTTATAGAATACAGCTTGAGTTTGTTACCCTGGGAGGATACTGGCTTAGAACAGTCCAAGATCAGTCAGTTGTAGAATACGGCTTAAGTTTTGTAACCCGGGTAGGATACTGAATCAGAATTACGGGGTCGCCGATGATCAGTTGGTTATAGAATACGGCTTGAGTTTGTTACCCTGGGAGGATAGTATTGGATTAGAATACCTGGGTCTTCCATGATTGGTCAGTTGTAGAATACGGCTTGAGTTTGTTACCCTGGGAGGATATTATTGGATTAGAATACCTGGGTCTTCCATGATTGGTCAGTTGTATAATACGGCTTGAGTTTGTTACCCTGGAAAGATACTGGATCAGAATTCCGGGGTTGTCCATGATCGGTCAGTTATAGAATATGGCTTGAGTTTGTTACCCTGGGAGGAGACTGCATCAGCACTGTTTGTAACAGGAACCTTATGGGTTAAACTATTAACATTGCTGTCTTCCTTCTTAGATTAGAATAGAGTGACCCTGATTGTTATTTTTGGTCTGTCAGCATCATTCCCATGCTCATGGGTATCACCATCATCTTCCCACCTTTTCCTCCCACATTCAGCTGACATGCTGTAATATAACAAAAATACTGTTCAGAGAAACCTTAAGCCAAACTGACTATGCACACATATTGTAATGTTTGATGGGAAATATAGGCTAGGCATCACTGTGATGAGATGACGTCCTGAAGGATGTGTTTGTGATATGGTGACTTGTGTTACAGTATCTGACCACAGTGATCCCATACCACCTACACCAGGGGCCGCCAACCTCAGAACAGCTCCAGATCTATATCAAAAGTAAGTACAGTGCATTTGGCGGGTTGGAGACTGTGTTTCTTGTCAAGTCCGACATGTTTAATCTGACATGGTTGGTTGCATATGATTATGTTGGATTAACAAGTGTGTGGGATAAACGAAATTAAGTTCTATCAACATTCTTGATGGAAAATCGGATAACTACACGATGGATAACGATACAAACACGCTTCTATTCGTCCTGTCTTGCATCAAAACACGGGCTGTGTACTGGCGGGCAGATGACTGCGGAGTACGCGGATTACTGTGTTGGATTATCAAGACTGTAATGAGTGATTTTGTTAATTAGTTGCAAATTAGTTGTGTCAGAGTTAGAGTGCGAGACTATCGGAATAACAGGTCTAAATAGCTCTGATCTAATCTGTTCCCAACAGTCGTGTCAGATAAAGCCAATTGTCGGATTAACGAGTCTCAGATTAACGAGACTTAACTGTTTATGACGGCAGTTGTTTGGAAGACACAACTTGTTTGCAAAGGGGATGCAATTAGAATGAGAAACAATGAATTGAAATAATTCAGGCGACAATTTGCATTTGTTAGCCAACATTTGGTCAGTTATTGTTAATTTTGTTTAATGTATTTTTTCTAAATGATTTAGTTATGAATTTATTTATACATCAACATGATAACTATGCCTAAACAATGGGGGTAAGGGTCGGCTGCACACAACATATGAGTCATGTGGAAATATCTCAAGCCAATGAGTTCAGGGTTAACAAGTTGTTGCTGCACTTGGAGCTACAGTGATGCCACAGAAGTCCAACAACTTTGTCCATGATCTCTCTCTCTCTCTCTCTCTCTCTCTCTCTCTCTCTCTCTCTCTCTCTCTCTCTCTCTCTTCTCTCTCTCTCTCTCTCTCAAAAATTGTAATTTTGCATTATTTTGTTTGTTGTTGCAGTTTTACAGGCCATCAATGAAGACAGCCAGACAGTTCCAACCCTGCTGACTGACTACATCCTCAAAGGTATTGCACCCAGAGAATCATATATATCATTATGAAGAATCTCACTGTAAATTAAAGACTCTAAATTCAAGTTTGTTACCACCTGAATTCCCCAAGGGATATGATGTAGTTTTTTACCATGCATAATATGATGTTGACGGATAGCGCTCGCTCAACCACGCAAGTCTTGTATATACCCTTATCATCAACAACATATCGGTCTGGCAGCACCTCTTTATTTTATGTCCTTTCTTATAATATCCAATCTCAGGCAGGAACTTTTTTGAAAATATTCTGTTGGCAAATTTTAAAATGTCTGGTTTGCATTTTTTCAAATCGGACATTTTGCAGTCCCCGCCACACAAGTCCGGCTCACAGACCGGTTCCCAGATCCCTGGACCTGACATATTAAAATGATCCCTGAACCTGACATATTAAAATGATCCCTGGACCAGACATATTAAAATGATCCCTTGACCTGACATATTTTAATGATCCCTGGACCTGACATACTAAAATGATCCCTGGACCTGACATATTTTAATGATCCCTGGACCAGACATATTAAAATGATCCCTGGACCTGACATATTAAAATGAACCCTGGACCTGACATATTAAAATGATCCCTGGACCTGACATATTAAAATGATCTCTGGACCTGACATATTAAAATGATCCCTGGACCTGACATATTAAAATGATCCCTTGACCTGACATATTTTAATGATCCCTGGACCTGACATATTAAAATGATCCCTGGACCAGACATATTAAAATGATCCCTGGACCTGACATATTAAAATGATCCCTGGACCTGACATATTAAAATGATCCCTGGACCTGACATATTAAAATGATCCCTTGCCCTTACATATTTTAATGATCCCTGGACCTGACATATTAAAATGATCCCTGGACCTGACATATTTTAATGATCCCTGGACCAGACATATTAAAATGATCCCTGGACCTGACATATTAAAATGATCCCTGGACCAGACATATTAAAATGATCCCTGGACCTGACATATTAAAATGATCCCTTTACCTGACATATTAAAATGATCCCTGGACCTGACATATTCAAATGATCCCTGGACCTGACATATTAAAATGATCCCTGGAGCTGACATATTAAAATGATCCCTGGACCAGACATATTAAAATGATCCCTGGACCTGACATATTAAAATGATCCCTGGACCAGACATATTAAAATGATCCCTGGACCTGACATATTAAAATGATCCCTGGACCTGACATATTAAAATGATCCCTGGAGCTGACATATTAAAATGATCCCTGGACCAGACATATTAAAATGATCCCTGGACCAGACATATTAAAATGATCCCTGGACCTGACATATTAAAATGATCCCTGGACCAGACATATTAAAATGATCCCTTGACCTGACATATTTTAATGATCCCTGGACCTGACATATTAAAATGATCCCTGAAACAAACTGTGACGTTGGGAAAAGTCACTTTGTTATTTGGAAATGAAAAACATTTTTATCCATGGTTGATATGATCGCTCACTATGCAGCAGTGAAATAATTACGTGCAACTCTTCCAGCACAGTATTGCTGGTGTATCAGTCTGCAAACCCACATTGGCCTCATTTTCAGTAGATTTCAGTGTTATCATATGGACTATTGTTAGCTGAGCTGACTGGACCTCACAAAATTTTACAAGACTGGGGCTTTAGACCAGTGGCTAAGTCACAGACGATTATATTGCTTGGTACTATGTTGTAAGATGCAATATTTAATCTCATGTTTTGTTTCTTTGCAGTCCTTTGCCCGACATAATAAGATATAGCCTGCCACTGGAGGGCGTTGGTCATAATATTCCGCCACGATCCCGCTGAATTATCGACAAGATGCTGCCACCATTGCAACATCAAGCTATCACTGCAGACGTTAAATACAGCTTGTAGTATTATCAGAGTTAACACCCACTTCACCCAGCGCTTGTCTCTACCACGTTTACAAATACATTATTGAGAGTATCTGCCGACTGTGAAATAACTGGTATGGTTAAAGGGAGATAAATACTGACAGACTTAGTTGAAGGCCAGTTTTCAAGCTGTTTGACAGGGGGAAGTTTTTCTTAATATTGACAACTGTTTGCTAAAGCTTCTAAAAAACTTTCTCTCTGGCAAACAGTTAGTATGGAGTGAAAAAACAACAACATTTTATCAATGACTTAAATCTTGGTTTCCAGAATACGCAAAGCGGCTATGAAATTGAAATGAAACAAGGTGTTTTTGAAGTGGGTGTTATCTCTGCTATGGCTAGTATTGATCAGTGTCAGAGCAGTGGCTCTGTCTTCAACTTCATATACAGCACTGTACATTTCAGCAAATCATTTCCGTTGACTATGTTATAGCTATGGTTACTGACATCGGTGTTGTTATAACACATGAAATGTACATGGTACTTACATGTCAGTATCAATCGAGTGATTTTTTCCACAAAGCTTTAACAGCTTCTGAAAGTTGGCGCGTGTTGTGTGAATCAGTAATCGAGTTTCTGTGGTATGCTTGATGATGTTTATCATTGATACAGTGTGAAACTCTTCATTGGAGTTCACAGCGTTTTCTCATGAAGGGCCATTAAGGTGATAGAGGTTTATAGAGGGACATATAGAGTAGAAGGTTTCAGGAATATTTTGCCTGAATTTACAATTCGCCCTTTGTGTGTCCAGTTTAATATATAAGCGTTTTGCTGGCATGTTAGTGTGTATTTTCACTCTATTCATAGCTCACTATGGGCACATGTGCAAATAATATATACTGTAAAATGTACATTTCTGCTTTGTTTTATAAAGCTTTTTGTGCCAGATGTGAATATTTCTGCAATATTTCCCATGTAGGCACAACAATGACTGTGCATGATTGTATGCACATATCAGTGTGAAATAGTGACATATTTATATCTTTTTAATATTGATATCACCATGGAGATTTTCTTGGTAGATGCTTTCTATACTACTCAAAACAAGTAAGCTTGTTCGACGCTTGTGCGTTGCAATGCCCACCAGCAATGACTGATAGCCATAGTCATATGAAACAATCGGGTGTTCTCTAACTTTGTTCGAGTAGTATATTTATGTTACACTGTAGTTTTCATATGCCAGTGACATAGGAATCTGGTTTTAGCAATTTCCTAAGAATTAAACCATGTTTTATGGGCAGTGTCTATCTATCAACGTATATGTTTAGATTTCTTTTTGCATTGAATACTAACTAAAGTATAAGAGTTTAATATGATTTGGTGCGAAATCCTAGGTGTTTACGTAGATAGTTACCCTAATCTGTTCCCTATAGCAGTGTTTTTATTTGATCTGATAGTGTAGTCATAGCAACTAACTCTATCTGGCAGCATCGTGTAATATCAAAATGCTTTCTTCAAAAGCAACACTGATTTGCAGTAATGTAGATATAACACATACTTGTTGTGATTTTCAATTCACAGTTGTTTCTCTGATCTGTAAATATTGAAAGATGGAGTATAGCATCAAATTGCATATTAGTGACTTTAGTTCTTCTGTGATGAATCTTTGAATTCTAATGTTAGAGTATATTTTATCTGATCTAAGCATTCCATCTGTTTCTTTATGACTTGGCGGATGGAGAAGGAGTCTAAAAATCGGACATGAATCCTAGGAAAGATGGTGTTACGGTTAGATATTGATGTTACTTTCTCCTTGAAGATTTGTCCGAGTATGTAAATCAAACAGGTATGAAATGAAATTATTAATTAGAAAATTAGTAAGTGATCCAATCAAATCAGAGAGTTGTCAAAATACAACATTGTGATGGAACGGTGATATGTACAATGTTATTGTTGACTATGTATCAGAACACTAGGTTTGTGTATAGTGTAAACTGTTGTATATGGGTTAATATGTTTAACACAAAATTGAAATGTTGCTGCAAAATTCAACCCCAAAAGTAACATCTAAAGCACCAAGGAGCTAGGACGAAGAAGGAACTGTTGAAATCAAATTCTTATATTGATCATTTAATGATATTCAAACCAAAATCACATTTCGCCACCGTGGGAACATCTAATATCCATGGCGATGTACCATCTGTCTCTGAAACCAGCTTGACTGGATATCATTTCATTGTATATATCGTACATAATACCCACATCAGGTACATGTCTTGTGCTCTTTGCTGTACTAAGAGACTCCATATATCTCCACTGTGTGCATGCATGTACGTCACGGAGTCATGATGTTTGGTGCTTCATTTACCCTGTGTTTGTGTCGATGTGTGATCATTCCTTATGCAGTCATTGCAGTTAGTGTTTGTGACGGGGGAGTTTTTTGTGGGGATGCATCATGGGATGACTGAGGTGACGATATTCAAATAGGGTACGAGGATGGACGTACGGATCAAGTTTATGGAAGGTTGAGGGAACAGCAGTCATGATAACTTAGCTTTGGAATTTTTCAGCTATTGGCAATAAATTTAATCACCAGGGCCTGTGTTCCACAAAGCGATCGTAGCGCTAAGATGATCGTAACTCCCATAATTTAACATAGACTTACGACAGTCGTAGCACTACAATTGCTTTGTGGAACGGGGCCCAGAAAATGATTACTGTATCTACTCACCCATCTTCTTAGAGTGGGGATGATTTCTTATTGAAAATTGGGGGGTGGGGGGGGGGGGTGGTGGGGGGGAATACTGACTTTTCTTTTCAACAAATAATGGTAATAGGGTGTATGTTTGGGACATCTGACATTCTGAGTTCCGAACCAAGTGTCAGGACAAATATTGGTGATATGTGGGGTGGCTTCTGTTTGGTAAGAGCAGCAGGAATAGTCCCACACCCTAATACAAGGCCTCCTGTGCACAGTGTACCTATTACATAAATGAATCATTGAACAGGTTGGTAGTATAAAAAAAAGTAAAATCAGAATTTAAAATGTTAAAGAAAATTAGTATTGGACACTGCTAAGAAAATGATTGCATTAAAACAAAAATATTCCTCAAGTGTTAATCTATTGCCGGCAGCCATTGTCGGCTGATGGTTCGTCCCTGTAATTGTGATGCGTCCCTGATTGGCTGTGCTGTAGTTTATAAGTTGACCTTGAATGTCGTCCCTGCAGCATCTCCATGATGTTCTCAATGTAGTGGTTCTGTTTTACTGACAGCTGCAGCCTCCTTGCTGATGTTTGTCTTATTGTTTATGTGATTAGTGCTCAGGGGAGATCACTCCGTCAAGTGTTGTCCACTTGCTTTCACAAAGTGGACAAATGTATACATGGCCACCAGTGAATGTGCACCTAAAAATCATATCCTTAATTAAGTAATTACTGATTAACCTGGTGAAAATGCTGTTTTGACTGCTACCATTTCATACCTTCAAAAGGTAACATTGACAAACTTGCAATTTTTAATTCAACTGTTTTGAAGGGACATTATTTGTAATTTTAAATATCATTGACATTTGTAACAATGTATTGATGTGGTAAAATGTGTCAAAACTTTAAATGATCAATAGTTTCTACAAAAAAAGAACACAGTGTTATAATATCATAGCACTGTCTCAGAATTTTGGTTGTTGAGATTTTCTGGTGGATAATTCATGGCTTTTTACATAGCTGCCAAGTTATATCTGTTCGATGAAGGATTTTCCTTTGAAGGATGTTGTGATTGGAAAAGGTGTTAGTTATGCTTGTTACTGTTACCAATGTACAGTACCCCATTCATGGCCATTCACACGGTGCAAATAGTGAATACATGTTGTTGCTTTCAACACACTTCCTTGTGTAAACATCAAAACACACAAAACTATTTGATTATGTTAAAGAAATTGAAAGATAATTTTTGTAGTTTGAGTAGGTGTATTGTAAGTCCAATAAAAAAATATTTTATCCATCGATTCATGACACCCCAACAATGACACGGTCTTACATTCACACATGACTACAGGTTAACACTGTTAGAAATTGGCTCTAGTCCTGTAGTCCTTGCAGGGCGATCGGGTAGCCTAGTGGTTAAAGCGTTAGCTCGTCACGCCGAAGACCCGGGTTCGATTCCCGACATGGGTACAATGTGTGAAGCCCATTTCTGGTATCCCCAGCCGTGATATTGCTGGAATATTGCTAAAAGCGGCGTAAAACCAAACTCACTCACTCACTCACTCACTCACTCACACTCACTGTAGTCCTTGCCAAACTGCCCAATAGTTAAGGTATCATAAGGACTAGTAGAAATTTACCATTTTTAAGGGTTTTGCTATATGTTATCATTATAAGGACTAGTGGACAAAAAATGTTAGTTTCTTCCACTTAGGTATTCATTAATACTTTCAAGAATCTCAGCAAATTCATCTGTTTCTGTGGTAGATGCCATGAGAATGTATCAGTATGTTGCTTGGCAACAATACAGTAACTGAGATGTATTGGAACTTGCACCGTTATCACCAAAGCTCCTGTGAATTGTGTTGGAATGCTAGTCATCTTGCAGTCCTAGTTGCCCCGTGTGAATGAACCTGTAAACCGTTATATGTTGTACCTTGTGCTTTGTGTCTTTCAAAACTTGATGAAGTACACCAGTATATTTTCCAACTTTCTGTCCACATATCGATATTAGTTTGTTGAAAACATGATGTCTGTGATTCCATGGAAATTAATCGTGACCTCGCAAGCATAATCATGTGTAACAGAATCAGAAGCTGTCGTTTGTCGCCATGTTCATCACATTTTGGACAAACTAAGTTCACAGCTACACAAAAACTTGCCTTATTACAACACTGTTTATCCTGGCCTCAGCTACTCCACTATAACATACCATGTTGTGTTGTCAGAATTGTAATAGGCTTCAACAGATCAATCATATTATCTTTCAAAGGGGTGATAAAGGTGGTCCCGTGTCACGCTAGCGTCCTGGGTTTGATGACCCACATGGGTACAAAGTGTGAAAGACTTTTATAAGTGCCCCCAGTCATGATGTATCAGGAATGTAAGCGGTTTTAAAAAAACTCACAAGAGTTTTTTAGAAAGTAACAAATTCTGGATTGCTAGCACACCTGATAACAAATATATTAAATATTCTTTAATTGCAATCAGTTAACACACTCTTGTCATCAACCTGTCGAAACGGGACTAACATAATTGGACTGACAAACCCAAGAAGTGTGTTTGTCTCTTGGAAAATCATTTTGTATTTTTATGTTCTCAAAGTCCTCAAAACCAGTTTTCTCAATCATTGACAGGCAAACTTTCTTTCACGAAGATAAAATGATTGATCCTTAAGTGCTTCCTTAAGACCGATGTTGACACTGCTAGATCGTAACCAAATTTGTACACCAAGACATTCACTTCCATCTTTCGTTTCAAAGAATCATATGTCCTGTCTTGTGTTGATGCTTTTGTCCCATGTGTCCATGAAATAATCATTATCCTGTGTTTCACCATATTGCATAATCCACATGACTTACATGCTCCATCCATTGTGTTTACAAGTTCGTGCCATTAGAAAGATTTGCCAATATGATCAAACCTCGCCATCGCTGTCAAGGCCTCTCTTCACATGTGAACATTGAGCAAATTGAGTTTTACCCTTGGGTGGAGATTTTATTGTATATCCTTGTCATATTTGATCAAATAACGGAGATTGAGAAGTTGTGAATGGTATGTGGAGGTTGTCAAGGTTGAATTATCAATCACCAAGGATTATTTATGTTTCTGAAGATGTTTTGGTTTGGTCCACACTCATGTAGAGAGTCAGATGTGGGTTACCCTCTAAGGTGGAATGTTCGCGCTATAAAATTCAATATTCACCATGTGCAATATGAAAAAAGGCAAAACAATATTCTTTCATTTCAAGGCCTTGTTTTGTTTTTCAGATTTGTGGCATTAGTCTGCAAAGGCATTTCTACCTTAAGTGTTTGAGACTTACCCCCATCCCATGTCTCTTGATGTACTATTTCCGACACTAGTTAGCAACTGCTTAAAATGTGAGTTGTGTTTAGTGATGATGGACACAGATGGTGGAAGCTGATGGTGGACTGATTCACGTTCACATCAATAAAGATGCTTCATTAGATATTAAGTTAACATTAAGTTGAGAACATTCTATCCTCACTTTAAAACCAGTGGTTCATTTCAGAAAGTGATCATAGCAACACAAGTGTCACAGCTGCTGTTTTAAGGTAGACTTATGTCAGTCTTCTCTGTGAGGGGGCGGTAGGGTAACTTTGTGGTTTTTCCTCGTCTGTTGAAGTTATGACTTCCCATACATGGGTACAATATGAAAAGCCCATTTTTGCTGTTCCCCAGCCATGATATTGCTAAAATATGGCTAAAAGTGGTGTAAAACCCAACTCACTCACTCACTTATCTTTTGAGACTTTTGAGAAACGGCACCCTGGAATCCCTCCTCAGGGAAGTATCGTAACCTTATGACTGACATAAGTTTATGTTCAAGTATACAAGTTAGGACATTCATAACGCTACCATCACATATGAAAGGTTATATTGGACAGTATGTAGGTCTACTTTAGTACCAGGTCTCTGTGGTGTCAGGATAACTTATTCAGTAACTATGTGTGTCCCTTCAGCTGTTCTCCAGCAGCCTGTTGCTCTGTTAACTAGCCTGGTCTAACACTGTAGCTCTCTGAGCTAGGCCGTTCCCATCCATGAGTGTTATAGAAGTGTAAAGTGGGTCTTTGAGTCATCCTTAAGTCTACCTGAAGTTACCCTCATTCCCAACACTGGGTGTTTGAGATAGTTTGAAGTGCTACTGTGGATCTCAAAAGCCATATATCCATCTTTAATTCATTGAGCTAGCCAACTGATAACTAAGAACTGTGAGCTAGCTATAGATGAAGCCCATGGTCTGCAGTTCATGTTGACTGGGTTAGACTGAATACATCCTTAGGTCTCTGCACTAGTTTAAGTGCTAGTGTCGTATCCGCACTAGTTTAAGTGTTGGTGTGGTCTCTGAGATCACATGTAGTACTGCATGGGCCATGTCTGTGGTGTCCCGCAGACACGCTGAGCCAGACTTGTGGATCACTTGTACATAAAGCAGCAGTGTTGGCCATCATGAAGTGGGTCAGGCTGTTACCAGGTCCTCTTTGTTGTATGACAGTGTAGCTAGAAACTGTTTCAAATAAACTGTGCTTTGTCAAAACTGCTTTTCTTTTGTCATGTGTTAATGGTTGATTATGCTCTCTTTTCATGTGCATATATGAAGATCCGGGGAAGAAAAGGTCTTCAGCAAACCATGCTTGACATAAAAGGCGACTATGTTTTTCGTGAGAGGCGACTAAAGGATCGGGTAGTCAGATTTGCGGACTTGGTTGATGCATGTCATTGTATCTCAATTGCGTGATTGTTGATCATGATGTCAATCACTGTATTGTCTGGTCCATCTGCATAAAGATTCAGAATGACAGAGTGACATCCCACAAGACAGTATGACAAGAGGAATGACTTTCCAATAGTCTTTCATGTCAAGGGGGCGGTTGGGTAGCCTGGTGGTTAAAGCGTTCGCTCGTCACGCTGAAGACCCGGGTTTGATTCCCGACATGGGTACAATGTGTGAAGCCCATTTCTGGTGTCCCCCGTGACATTGCTGTAATATTGCTAAAAGCGGCGTAAAACCATACTCACTCACTCACTCTTTCATGTCAAACAATATTTCAGGAGCTCCCTCCTTTGGTGTCTACATTTCACAACTTTGGAGATGTCTCATCCTCAAAAGTTGTTTGATCATGGTTAAAACATTCAAGACCTTAGTAAAGCTTTTCGCCAACTGCAGGTACCATGCTATTTCATTCATAAACACATGCTCATGATATAGTTGGAATCGTACAATATGCTCTGCTTTGAGCAGAGAATTCCTATGACTGCCGAAAGGGGTTTGTCAGTTTTGTTTACAATGTTTGGCCAACGAAAGTTTTATTTGCAAAGTTGTCCCAACGTATGGAAGGAAATTCGCCAACGTCAGTCCAACGTTAATGTAATGCCCTTCGTCAACGCTATGCCAAGCTCTTATAAAATTATATGGTTTGTCTATAATTGGAGGGTGTGCTGCTACCATGATACGGATTATCAAGTCAAGAATAACATAACTGTAGTCGTTTACAGTACCTGATACAAATAACTCCCCCCATAAATATCAGCCTTCATAACAGCCACTTACTGACGAGGACTGTGTTTGAATTAATGATATATGTAATGATGAAAGATAAAACGAAAACATACTGGAAGCCATTCGGTTTGTGTTTTATGGCATTGAAAACAGTATTCAGTCAGCTGGTTTGACTTTTGCTATTCTTAAAATTCTCTCACGCTTGCATACGTATCCCTACCTGTCTCGTGACAATTCCAATGTCTGTTTTTGCGCTGGCTTTGTTTGTTTGTTGTTTAACACCGCACTCAGTAATAATTTCAGCTGTATGACGGGGCGAGTCTGAACCAAACAATCCAGTGATTGACGCCATGCACATCGACCTACGCAATTTGCATACGATGACATGCATTAACCAAGCCAGCGAGCCCTGACCACTTCTAATACGACAAGCATGCATTGCTTCAGGGTTTGCCCTGTCTATAAATTGGTTTTGCGAAGTTGCTTCATGCAGAAGCGACTGGAAACCATGGTTACGTTATTAATTTATCAGTTATTTACACGAGGATGGATGTCAATTATGGGTGCGGCGACATTCTATTTGGCATTCCGGCGATTGGTCCAAACATGTACCAGGTGGCGGTTAACAATGACTTAATGTTGATTGAATAACTATATCATATATATTGGGGATTTTATCTGTTAATTTCTAAAACATATGCGAGTGTGTGCGTGTTTTAATAACGTTTATAACTATATATACTCTTTATGCTAAGTCATCACTGTGCCGGAGTGTGGTCACGGACTATGTTTTTACAATGACGTCACAGACACGTGATGTTTACTAAAAGCACACGTCTTTGTGCACAGTCACCATAATAACAACATTTACTCTCGAAGACAAAATACTAATTATCAGTTAAAGTATAATTGCTGTAAAATATACATAGAAACAAAAGAAATTGATAAAGCGCAACTGCTTTACAACTGTAAATCAACCTTGCGGTTAATTGTTAACACTGTATCAAAACTTCCAACCAACGTTTGCCCCAACGTTTCACTGCCACTGGATGTAGACTTTTTCTTTACAACGTTACGCCAACGTTGCGTTGTCCCAACTGTGTCAAACCATCTTCGAATTCCGGTTCGCCCCGATTATGTTTCTAGGTTTGTCAGCACCATGCCCTTGCTCGTTGGTTTCACCGAAGTGGTAAACGTCTGAGACCTGCATCACTTCGTGCTTTCCTCCCACATTAAGCTGAAACGCCGCGATATAACTGGAATACTGTTGAAAGCGGTGTTAAACCCAACTCATTCACTAGTAATGCTGAGATGCTTATGCCTTCTTTGTTCCTCACTCACTCACTCACTCTCTATATAAAATTAACTGAAATCTTTTGTGCAAGAGTTCATATGAATAGCAGTCTACCAACATGATGGCATAGTATACACATACTGCGAACTTGATACATATCCTGATTTATATCCTGAAGTCATCATTGTTTTTTCTCTGTTATAAAAAAGGGAGGCGCTCTATTCTAATCTGGGTCTGGATTTATTTTAAATTACTGGCAACTGACAACTGTAAGGAGGGTAATATTCAAATTGCTAAATTGATATTAGGGTCAGTAAAGTTTCGAAGTGTGTAGGACTTCAATCAAATGTGTTTGGGTTGTTATTTTGCCTGAGCCATGTAGCAGCAACGGGCAAATTAAGTTTACAGATCGCAGAACGGATATGTCCGAAACTGACAAAGCCACCAAAGATATGTTGAATAGGTATTAGAACAAAATATTCGCAATCGAATAGAGGATATCCGAGTCATTATTATATCCACAGACGATGGCATTGGTTAACAAGCTTAAATTGGTTCTACTATTGGATTGCGTGTACAGGAACCCAGTCAAGAACAAACTCCGAGGTACCATCCGGGTTAAGCTGGTTCCCGTGTCCCTATGCGCGTCGTCAACTTGCTATATTGTGATATTGGAGACGGGGCCCAGCTTACCATCCGGGTACGGTGAGGCTAAGCTGGGCCCTGTCTCTAATATCACAATTTAGCAAGTTGACGACGCGCATAGGGACCCGGGAACCAGCTTACACGAGGCTTCCCTGATCCTCCGTTGGTGTCGCTGTTCTTTCTCTGCCTTCGCAGAACGGGAACCAGTCCAGGCGAGGCGTCGGTCAGAAATTTGTCGGCATTTGATTGGTTGGGAAGTACTTCCAGAAACGAAAAATTTGGTTCATAGGTGAATAGGCCTAGGTGTCGCCGGAGGTAAGCAGACGTTACACATATCTGTGCTGTTAATTGAAAGTGTACCTGTGCATTTGGAAACATTTACGTGGTATATTCCACCATTGAAACTAGATACCGGAAGTCTTAACTGCTTCGATGTCGAAACGTCGTCAGATGTAGAGCGATGTCAATGGCGAATAAAATCCTAACAAACGAGTATGAACTACTTTCAGTCGCTGATTGTGAAACCTCCAATTGCGTAAATGATTGTTCCCATGATATATTCACAAACCCTTCCAAAATTAAAAGTCAATGATAGTCGGTATTACTCGAAGCCACAAGAAAGGGTAGGCTACAACACAACACCTAAAATACCCTTGGATCCCCTTTAGGTCAATCAACCCTATATGATCATTTGGGTTAGGTACCCATTAGTGGCAATTAGCTTCTTTTGCGGTTGCTTATATTCTTCACACAACAACGTTGAGAAAGCATGATGAAATCGTTTATCGGCTATTGGAAACAGTCCTGGAACATCCACACAAGCCACTTTCACCCTCTACATTTGTTCAGTAATGATTCAAGCTGACTTGTCCTTGTGGGGGCACGGGGGGGGCAGTCACTTAAGGCATGCCAGAAACCTATGATTGTGGGTTCGAATCCTGGTTCGCCCCGATTATGTTTCTAGGTTTGTCAGCACCATACCCGTGCTCATGGGTTTCACCAAAGTGGTAAACGTCTGAGACCTGCATTACTTCGGGCTTTCCTCCCACATTAAGCTGACACGCCGCGATATAACTGGAATACTGTTGAAAGCGGTGTTAAACCCAACTCACTCACTAGTAATGCTGAGATGCTTATGCCTTCTTTGTTCCTTACTATGCTCTACATTATCCTGACAGTGTTCCCTCCCAATATAGACTCCCGTATATTTGACGCCTGGAACTCTTATCAGTCAGCACCATATCGGTTCATTCCTCACCACTCCATAGCTTTTAGATTACACTACAGAATGGGATAGGTGTGCCAGATGTCATCGTGATCCCACGTAAGTGTTAGTAGACTAAAGCCTACCCGTAACCTTCATAAGTGTCTGTCACCCTTTCTGTTCAGTTCCGTAACGTCATAGTCAGGACTAGCCCTAAGTTTAACACTGTGGACGCAGCTCTGTTGGTTAAGCTGTCAGGCTCACATTCCGAAGGTTGCGAGTTCGTGTCTGACAGATTCTCTCAAACTGGTTGCGTGTTTAAGTGACATGACCTACGACCGAGAAGTGAAAAGTTGTGGTGCTGTATTCTTAAAGGTGCTCTGAGTGGTGGTGTTAAGGATCATTATTATCACCTTGTCAATTAAAGTGTTGATTTTTTCTTCAGGACAAAATGGGTACCAGGGTGTACATTGGACGATTGTCTTACCATGCCAGAGAGAAGGATGTTGAACGTTTCTTTAGGAACTTTGGCAGACTCAGAGATGTTATGTTGAAAAATGGTTATGGCTTTGTAGTAAGTAAAGTTGTCAATATATTTCAAAAAACACTTTTGTCATAGGTATAGCTTATGTTTGGCAACCACAATTATCACATTGTGGCCCAGAAGCAGTGGTTGTCATTTTGGCGACCAGCAGTAGTTGCCACATTTGCTTGGCAATTCTAGCCCATGCTTGCCGCAAAAGGCGACTATGCTTGTCGTAAGAGGCGACTAATGGGATTGGGTGGTAAGGCTCGCTGACTTGGTTGATTCATGTCATGGTATCCCAATTGCGTGGATCGATGCTCATGATGTCAATCGCTGGATTGTCTGGTTCAGACTTGATTATTTACTGATGGCCGTCATATAGCTGGAATATTGCTGAGTGTGGCATTAAACAACAAGCAAACAAACAAACAAATATGAACCCAGGCAACTTCTGTTTGGTAGCCTGCCTTTAGCATATACCATCAAGATGGTGCTTGTTACACTGCCTGGTGTTCAGCATTTAGGGTATAAAACAATGACTGTTTGGGTGGGAGTCTGTATACCAGCGGCAGAAAAAACATTTTCAGTCCACTAGCCTTTGTAATGATAACATATAGCAAAGCCCTTAAAATGGCAAATGTCTACTAGTCCATATGACACCTTAACTGTTGGGCAGTTTGGCAAGGACTATAGGACTCATACCAATTTGTTACGCTGTGTACTGTCTGAGTGAGGTAGCCATGTTTATTTGTGGCATGGTATCTCAGCACCATAAAGCTGAGATAGTGCAAGCAGCCAAATTCACGCACATTACTGTATAAATGAAGTGAACGTGACGTTAACCCCATTTTACCTCAACTCTCCGTGAATTGTAGATCATGCTTACAGTCACTGGTTTGTCTGGTGCAGGCCACTGTGACATTCTCAGGTGTCATTATTGCATACCGGTATTGACATTCACTGACTCACACAATCGTGTCATTTCATTTCAGGAATTTGAAGACTACAGAGATGCTGATGATGCGGTGTATGAATTAAATGGCAAAGAATTGTGTGGTGAAAGGTAAGGCACTAGTTGAACAGCCTTGAAAGTAAACTGTTGAAAGTAAACTTTGAAGACCCAGGCTAGAATAGGTCTTCAGCAACCCATGCTTGCCATAAAAGCCGATTGACAGGATCGGGTGGTCAGGCTCACTGACTTGGTTGATGCATGTCATTGATCCCAATTGCGTGGATCGATGCTCATGATATTAATCACTGGATTGTCTGGTCCAGACCTGATTATTTACAGGCTGCCTTCATATATGATGTGGAATTGAAATCAGAAAATGTCTTTTCTCCAAAACACTGGGTTTGTTATTGGGGAGTGGCTATAATTATTTTTATGTTTCCATATATAGCGTGTATGTACCATTGGACATTAGGCAATAAACTATGCTTGGAAAAACAACCTGTATTCTGTTTTTTTGCATCTACACATAGACAGGATAAATATGTACCTCTCTTTGAAATATTCTTAAAGAATTGTAGAATCCAAAAAATGTTTTCTTTTAACATTATGCTCATGACAAGAACTCCTTGACAACGTACATAATATTAAAAGCTATCTAAGGGATGCACTGAGGTTTATGTATTTCATTTATTATACCATATTCGACGTAATAAGCGCCCAGGGCGCTCTCAAAATTAGAAATAGGGGTCTCTTAATAGAATATTATTTGGTGTAAAAAAACAGAGTTGAAAGATAAATTTCGTGCTGACAGCCTGAACTGTTTATATACGACAGATATATTTTCCAGAATTTAAGTGCCCATAATTAAGGGTGCATATAACACACGAGTGCGTATTATACACGAATAGATAAGTCTTGTGTACATTGATCAATCGGAAGGGGTGTTAATGGGGATTGTTCACTTGCCAATATATTAGCAAATATTGCCGTGGGCGCGTATTAGAGCGGGGCGCTTATTACGTCGAATACGGTAATTTACATATTACTCCAAAATGATGCTCAAATGGAAATGATATATGATTCGTTTGGAGATTACAGTATTTCCTTTACTCAAGTGATTATGATTTTGGATGTTGTATTTACAGGTGTATTGTTGAGCATGCAAGAGGGGCAAGGGGAGACTTCTTCAGAGAACGAGAGCGTGATCGTGGGTACCCCCCACGTCGTAGGGGTGGTAGTGGCAGAGACAGGTATTAAATAAGATAATTCTGACTTTATGATTTTGTCCTTCACATTGAAAGGGTATGAAAGTGATAACTTTGAGAGTGACTACTTAAAGAACAACTTGGAATGATGTCATTATTACTCGTTTTGGTTCATCATCTCAAAGATTATGACGTAAAACAATACAATGAGATATCCGTGACATGAAATAGTATTTGCAATATGAAATGTTATTTGCAGTCGCTATGGACCACCTACACGCACAGAGTACAGGTTGATCATTGAGAATCTCTCATCAAGGGTTAGCTGGCAGGTGAGTTATTTACTGTCTTATGCCTTGCATGTTGTATCCATTGCCTCCTATCTATTTCAGTTGCAGCATTCAGAGAAAATTTATCAAGAAAAGAAATGATAAAACCCCATTTAGATCATATGTGTAGTAATATGGAATTGTATTGATAAAATTTGGAAAGATACCAAAAACAGTTTAATGATTATATTCCATTGTTTTTGGCAGTTACTAATTTTAAGGATGTTATCTATCTTCCCCCAAAGCTCGAGAGACTCGCTGAAGCCTGATGGGGTCACTGGGTCTTGAACTTGAACCAAGGTCCTTAGGTCTGAGGGTTGCCACTATCTATCGGCCTAGGTCAGGCAGGCATACAGGCAGGCAAGCGCTGTCGGACTATCACAGGGTCCTACTGAACGACACAGCCAAACTGCACTTGGTCTTTCTGCAGGTCTTGATCTAGCAGCATGCCATAAAACATCATCCTCTACGCTGGTCCTCTGCCACCAGTGGTGTCCTTCCCAAGTCTGATTGGGGTTGGATGAAAAAAGAATTTAGTTTTCAGAAAACTTTTGGAAGTCTGGCTGAAAGAATCCCTAGTGAATAACAGAAAATGCAGTCACTCATTGGGGAGATGATCTTCCAAGCACTAGCTTCCTCTCAGACAGGGTCCTCCTTCCAGTCAGGGTGCTCAGTTGTTTGCCGACTGGGGAACCGTACAGAACAGGTCCATCCCTTGGGGTCTATTCTCATCCGTCTTATGAGCAAGAGATCAGATACTGGCCCTACTTGTTGGGCACTGACTCCAGCCGTCAACCCGAGGTCCATTCTTGCAGAGCGTATATAGGGTCCATACCTGCTTTGGCCTTTGAGAAATGAGCTCTTGATTAAGGGAAAGTACAGAGGTAATTGTTTTGAATGCTCCTCTTATGCTGAAAGTAGGTGTAGGGGAAACAGGGATAAGTATCTTCACTTGTGATTTTAATTTAATCAACTGCAATGACAGAAATGATCAATTGTAAAGTCACTTGCTATTGTTTGTGAACCTTTCTAAAGTTTACATTTGGCCTACTTTAATCACGTATGATTTTTCCCAAAAATGTTTTGAAGAAACTTACCTGAAAGTTTATCATTGATCTACTACTCAAAAGAAAACAGAAGGCGTTGGGTGCCTGAGAAAGATCTTGTTCATTATAGGGTGAAAACAATTACATTAGTATTCAGAAGGCTTTATCTAATGCAGTCATGCACTGAAAAAAGTGATATGTTTTGATACAAATTCTTTGATGTTCAAATTCAGTGAAGAGTTCATTTCTATTTAGCTATGAATATTCTAAGTGGTATATGTGTTTGAAGACGGGGAACTGGATCCAGGATCAGAGACTTTGTCAGCTGATGAAGTATAAACATGATAAAATGAGTATGCAGTGTGATATGGTCATATGTCAATACAGCTTCTATGTGAATAATATGTTTAAGTTATGTGAGTATAAATTACTGCTCCTATGTTCATTAGTTTGTGAAATTCAGCAGCTTTATACCACTACTGTTGAGGATTTTTACAAATTTCAGAAAATGGATTTTCATTGACAAAGAAATTCTTATACTTTTAGGTATTCTTGTATTCAGGTTTGGTATCTAGATGGTATAGATATTTCTCTTTGGAAACAGGTATGGAGAAGCTGTATCATCCTGTTGTGGTAAGATTGAACATGTTTCTTGATGAAAATAGGTTCCATTGTTTTATGATTATTCTTTGTGTGTTCAAGGACCTTAAGGACTACATGCGTCAGGCGGGTGAAGTAACATATGCAGACGCACACAAGAAGCACAAGAATGAAGGGTAAGTTTCAACTGGTTATAGAGTTGGGGGTATTGACTGAAGTTTGTTTTGCAATTTTATAGTCAATGCTTTAAGTTGTTCATTTGTTTTTATACCACTGCCTATTTTTCAGAATTGTGGAGTTTGCTACATATTCAGACATGAAGAATGCTATTGATAAGCTAGACAGCACTGAAATCAATGGAAGGAAGATCCGAGTTGTGGAAGACAAACCAAAGAGGCGTGGCCGGTAAGTTTTTGGTTCTATTAAATGTAATCACTTAGATTTCTTCTTGAACAATCACATTGGTTTTATTGAGGGCAAAAGGGTTCACACTCTCCATAAATGCATGTGTATAGGAACAAATTTTCTCATTTGAATGGTATTGTTGTGAAAGATGTCTGGACCAAAGTCATTTCATTAATCTTGAAAAAATAGAACAATATACATGTAGATAAAATGAAGAAAACATTTTGCTACACCTTTCCAGTTCATACTCCAGAAGTCGTAGCAGGAGCCGAAGCCGTTCCAGACCGCGAAGAAGTCGGTCAAGGAGTCGCTCCAGAAGCAGAAGTCGCAGCAGGAGTCGCAGTCGCAGTCCCAGTCGTAGCAGATCAAGGAGTAGGAGTGAATCCCGTTCCAAGAAGGTTGACAAAGATAATCGTGATTCTGCAAGCCCGAGCAAGGGCAGGTCTAGGTCCAGGTCCAGGTCCTGTTCCAGGTCCAAGTCCCCTGACAAGAGGGATGCATCACCAGCCAGCAATGGGGATGACCGGAAGGATGATGACAAGGATGACTGATCTACACAGAGAACTTAAATCTGCTAGTATGAACTGTGATCACGATAGCGTGCATGGATTGTAAATAATCAGAGAATTGTATTTGACAATTGTGCTGATGGCTGTGCATATATTTCAACATCTAACCTTTCTAACCAGGCAGATGACATCAGTTGTTTGATTTGCATTCATGATCAGCATTTTTAATCTGTTTTGTACATGATTGTGAAAGTGAACTGTTATCATGTAAATAATGTGTTGTCCTTCTCCAGTGCTGGAGATTCCAAATGGAAATCGTTACCAGCCCAGTTTGAGTTTTGGGAGAAATGATCACCACCCTAATATATTACATGTGTTATCAGTGAATACATTTCATGTTTTGTTTATGAACTTTGATACTTTGTATTCTGAAATCAATAATGCCATTTCATACTTGAACAATCTGCCCTTATTCGTAGCACTTGAGTTTAAAGAACATTATCTTACCTCTCTGTCAGAATGTTGAGATCTGCTTGATTCTTGGGATTTTGATAAGTTACTATGTATCCCACCTGTCAGGGAAATAAATCTCTTATACCCCACCACGAGGAAAACAGACTACACATGGACTTTTGAGCAGGAGAATAAATCTTTTGCACCACACTACGAAACAAAAAACTGCACTTGTTTATGTGTCAGTGAAAGTAACTTTGCATGGAACAAGCTAACCTCAGCTCAGTTGAACAGCTGTTTTCTATCAATTTTCAATTTGTATTAATTCATTTACAGTGCCAGATTAAAAAATGTCAGTAAGATAAATTCATTGTAGCAGTATCATGAGGGGTATATGTAGTTTTATGCATCCCACATTAGGTTCTGTATAACATGAGCCTTTGCTGATGCTTGCATTAGTGTTAAGAGGCGACTAACAGGATCAGGTGCTCAGGTTCGCTGACTTGGTTGATGCATGTCATCCATCCCAATTGCGTGGATTGATGCTCTTGATGTCAACCATAGGATTGTCTGATCCAGACTTGATTATTTCCAGACCGCCGTCATGTAGATGGAATATTGCTGAGTGCGGTGTTAAACAACAAACCAAAACTATTGTCCAAATCATCACTTTATTATTTTCTACAATCATGTAATTATTGCAAAATGTTTTAATATCTGTATCATTTGTTCAGGTGTCGTTCACTTTTACTTCATGTGTTTTCTTTTATGTATTTTATGTATAGGTATTAAAGTATGAATGTGGAAATTTGTTTCTTGCATGATTTATACCATTGTTAGCTCACCTGACTTATGTAATGGCATGCTTGTCCAGCATCCTTCCACATCTGTAAATATCACAGAAATCGCTGGACATTAAAGCTGAAACTTCACCATCTTGTTTCCACCAATGACGACACCTGAATCTCTGTCATGGAAGCTTTAAAAAAAAGCTATTTATGGCCATTATGCCAATGTGATGAATATTGGTACATATGTAGTTAATAGTGAGTGAGGCTCAACTGTTTTTTGTGATTTTGACCTTGATTTGAACTTTGCACAGAATTTCAGATTCTTGCTCTAACCAATTATTACATTAATTTTCAAAATGGCCACCATGGCGACAATACTGCAAAACCTTTTTATGGCTGCTGCTCAGCAGTTTCTGCAAAAAAAAAATGTAGTGCTCTTCAAGTCTCTCAAAATGAATGGTTTTAGGCTCTGTAAACATCTCTGAAATAGGCAGTTTGAGGAAACAGAATTTTGGCATGTATGTTCCTCTTTATGACAACATATTTTGTTCAAAATCATTGGGATTTTTCACGTTAAAACGTTTGGCCTCAGTATTGTAAGCAGGACATATTTCAATAGCAATGCTGACAGCAATTTTGTTATAAAGTGGCTGTCCTTTTAAGTATTTTTATTTTTTGACTACATATCCAGGTGAGCTACAGTGCCTAGGCTCTATTTTTGTAAAGATGTAATGAGCTGCATTGTTGCGACATTTATTGGATCAAGGCAGCTAGATTTTCCAAGGGAGGGCTGGCAACCTTGCAGACACATGTGGAACTTGGACCAACCATACACTCGAGTGCAACACAATACATATCTCCAAATATTTAGTAGGGCAGACATTCTTTCCTTTGCGAGAGGTAAGTTTGTAAATATCGTTTCAGTGTAGGATTTTCCTATATTTGTCGACTTCTAACCATATATGACAAACCCTTTTCAGTTCTGTAAAAGCATAGCCACCAAAGACCTTTCTGGACAAATATAAGCACTTCATTTGCTAAAATATTGACAGCCATAAAATAATCTAATCGTGTGTGTCAACTCATGCTTTTGATGCGTCTATGTAACAAAATATGGTGGTTTGCTTTAACGTTACTTGAATACTGTGGTGTAAAAACTTTCAATAACCTTGCTACGGCATGGTGCCCTGAAGTACACATGCATGCAGTTTACCGGACACCTGGGTCCACCATGCTTGTCTGTCGGATGCTGCTAATATAGATGCATGCAACACTGTTACAATTTGAAACAGGGCGATAAAGCTCAAAATAAGCAGAAACAAGGGCTCCCTTTACATTGGTACGCTTCATACAAACGATTGAACCTCGAAAATGAATATCATGGCAATTCATAAACAGTAAATTGGAGTTCCACATAAAACAACTCAGATTCCATGACAAGCGAGAACCTCATCAGTGATATCCATTGGGTCCCATTTAAATAAACGGTACGTTTCATAAAAAAAAAAAATACTAAGTAAGCAGGCCGTCTCCATGGTGTTAGCGGATAGAGTGTTTGATCTGAGCGAAGGTCGATGGTCCGATCCCTGTCCGCATCATATACCAAAAGGTGTTAATAGATGAAACCCCTTGTTTCGTTGCGATGTTACTTGTCATCAGAGCATAAAACAAGGACTGACCAGAGATGAGTATAATCTGAGTGGGGTACCAATGTTACCACTGGCATGGTATATTAGTTGGCTTGATATTAAAAGCCGGCATCAGCCCAGAATATAACAAGCTGCCAAACGCAATCACACGCACGCACACGCGCGCATGCATGTACGTAACTATAAAAGTGAAATAATCTTAAACGTCACATAAAGCCCCATTTCACCTCACCTACCATATGGAAGGAGTTCGTGGACATCCCTTACCAAAATGGAAGGTGTCCGGTAAAATACATACACTTTACCAAAGTCCCAATACCCTTAACTAGGGAGCAAACCCCCTCCTCCCTCTAAACGCTGAATACCGTCTAAAATTGTTCACTCTGAATTTCATTTGTTCGCCCCTGAATCCTGAATACTTCAAAAGCACATGTCAGAAGTTCAGTCCACAGAGGCAGAATATCGTTCACAGACGAAAACCATAGAACAGGTTCTTAGCTCATAAAAGGGTACGATTTGCAGTTACACTAGTGAAAAAATACCCCAAATCCCGCGTACAGGAGGTTGGTTGGGGGTTGGCAGCCTCCTTAACTATACAGCAAGGAGCAAAACTCAGCATGTATCCCGGTGAGATTAGAATACGTCTTCAGCAACCCATGCGTCGTATAAGGCGATCGACTAACTGGATCGGGTGGTCAGGCTCGCTGACCTGGTTGATGCATATCATCGTATCCAAAGTGCTTGGATCGATGCTCATCATATCAATCACTAGATTCTTTGGTCCAGACTTGATTATTTACAGATTTGAATCTGGCTGGAATATTGCTGAGTGCGGCGTTAACAAAAACAACAACACACAAACAGCTTGTAGGTTATATATTTCCATCAAAATAAATATTTTTAGTTTTTTTTATCTTCTGAAATTGTTCATAAGTAGGTTATCTAGATTTGGCAGATTTTATCTTATTTATAAGATCGTATTGTTCATACCACAATATGTATAGAGTCTACCTATTTCGACAGTACCATTGTCAAAATATTTCAGCACATGTAGATTCTATATCCTGTACAACAACACTGGAATGTATATTTTCTCAAACCGGGACCAATCTAGATGATAAAAGAACAACAACTAGACAGCCCTCAAATATTATGGTCTTTGTCAGTGGTTTGCTTTTTATAAAAATTGGGGCTAGCAGACGATCAAAAGTTTGTCCGTCGCTTATGCGCATGTCTCTCTCTGAATGGTGCTAAGCGGCTGGAACGTGACCTCATTCTTCTACGCACAAACTCCACGCAGGTTGGACCGAAAGGAACTCTGGGTAGAAAAGCGATCAGTGCGTGTTGATTTTGTGGATTTCTTTACAGTTTGTCGAAGAGTGAGAGACCAATTTCTCGTTTTCTAGTTAACTAAAGTAAATTATTGTGCATATTCTGCAAAGAGGACTCGTGGACAGGCGAAAATATCCCGCTAACTGTGAGAATTTCGACATTTTCTCAAAGTATATCGGGAGTTTTGATATAGTAGTTTGTCCTTCCTCCATTTTGGTTTGATGTGAGAAAGGGTTGTGCCCGATTAGGCCCTATTTGGAAATTTCATTCATACAGTATGGACCACTTCATGGCCACATGTTCGCCTTGAAAGTGTCGTGATATAAGGTCATATTTTAGGAATGAAAATGATAATCTAAATTTGACACGTTGATTGCTAACCGGAAGATATTTTTTTTTTGTCATTGTGGATGCATAGGCAGCGTTATGTTCGTCTGCACTTAATCAAGTTAATGTGTCCGGACTCACCACTACATCCTTACTGTTTATTTTCCAGATCAAAATGGGCACCAGATTATATATTGGCAGACTATCTAACTACGCACGAGAGAAGGACGTTGAGCGTTTCTTCAGAAACAATGGCAGAATCAGAGATGTTATGTTGAAAAATGGCTATGGCTTCGTGGTAAGTCTCATGTGTGCACATTATCAATGAAACCCAAATAGCCTTAGTAAACATTATTGGAATTCGTTTTTACGTTAACTGCCGGTTGGTGCGACTCTATGAGCTATTTCAGAAATGTTTTGTCTTTCAGGAATTTGAAGACTACAGAGATGCCGATGATGCTGTTTATGAATTAAATGGCAAAGAATTGTGTGGCGAAAGGTGAGACTGATATTTTGTCAACAGCTAATGGGAAAGTAAAGAAAAAGTCTTAACTAATTTGTACCATTAATATCATGCATTTGGGAACAGGGGATGGTGAGGTTGTGGTGTCTAATCAAGGTTTGAAAAAGGGCTAGAAAAGTATTGCATCAAGCCATGTGAGTGTAAATAGACCTCATATCTTTCTCAAACAAGAAATCTATATGTGAATGGATGAACTAAGAGTTAAGTATCGTGAAGTGCTTGTGCAGTGAAAAAAGGATATACTTTTGCAACTATTGGATATGTATATTTGAAGATCCTGTCAATAGTGCACACACACATTTACCTGTGAAGATCTGGGGTTACGTCTTCAGCAACCAATGCTTGCTGTGAAAGGCAACAATGCTTGTTGTAAGAGTGGCTTCCATGGAAGTTTCATAACAGTAATTAGTTATCAGTTATTAGTACTGAAATGCATTTGAGCACATGAGCAGGGGGTACAACCCCCTCAGATCCCCTGAATAGCTGTCATCATTGTCATTACAAACCAGAGCCTACAACCCTAATTAACTTATTCCAAAAGATGTCCCACGGTAGATAGTGTTTGATTTGTGCAGCATCAATAAATATATACTCAATATACTGCATTCAATGCATAATAAGGAAAATTACCAAATCGAGAAAATAATATATGTACATTATTTCCCATCTATGACCCCTTTTGCCCCTTGAATTGAATATAATATTTTGAAAAGAAAATTGCTTTCATAAACTGGCATCAACTGTAAGCTGTGCTACAGTAAGTAAATACATGACCTAATTTCGGAGGTAACAAGATAAAGTACTACTTGTACCTATCGCCATGTTTATAGTCTTCGTGGGGATTGCGTGGGAGAATAGGTCAGACTCCTCTAGATAACATCTGACCTCACAGATTTTTGCTCGAGTTTTTTATTGATGGTTTGTCTAGTCCATATTTTTATTTACTGATTGCTGTGATGTGGTTTGAGTATTGCTGAAAACGTTAAATTACATTTACTCCCAGTCCCATGTTACTTTATTTAATCAACTGGGGTGATTATCATTTTTTGTGTATTGTTTTCAGGTGTATTGTAGAGCATGCTAGGGGACCAAGAGGGGATTCCTTCAGAGATCGGGATCGTGGGTACGCCCCACGTCGTAGGGGTGGTGGCAGAGACAGGTATTGTTTTCTTTAATATTTCTTGTTAGTGAGAGCAACAAAGGATTCTTTTTCTAATGTTATTTAAGAGATTAAAGATTATGAAAGAAATTGATTGGTTGCAGTGGATTGATATAATATCTCCTGTTTTCCTTTGCAGTCGCTATGGACCACCTACACATACAGAGTACAGGTTGATCATTGAGAATCTCTCATCAAGGGTTAGCTGGCAGGTGAGTTACTTACTGTCTTTGGCCTTGCACGTTGCCTCCTATTTCAGTTGCAGCAATTAGAATTTATTTCTAAGACAAGGAAAATATAGAAAACCCCTTTTAGATAATGTGTAGTAATATGGAACTGAATTGTTAATATTTTGGAAAGAAAAGAATCTTAATTATTTGTGTTCCATTGTATTTGGCAGTTACTAATTTTAAGGATGTTATCTATCTTCCCCCAAGCTCGGGAGACTCGCTGAAGCCTGATGGGGTCACTGGGTCTCGAACTTGAACCAAGTTCCTTAGGTCTGAGGATTGCCACTAGCTATCGGCCTAGGTCAGGCAGGCAAGCGCTGTCGGACTGTATCACAGGGTCTTGCTGAACGACACAGCCAAACTGCACTTGGTCTCTCTGAAGGTCTTAGTCTAGCAGCATGCCATTCTACGCTGGTCCTTTCTGCTACAAGGGGTGTCCTTCCAGAGTCTGGTTTCGGGTTGGACGAAAAAACAAATTTTAGTTTTCAGAAAACTTTCGGAGATCTGGCTCAAAGAAACCCTATTGAATTAAAGAAAATGCAGTCACACATTGGGGACACAGTCTTCCAAGCACTAGCTTCCTCTCAGACAGGTTCCTCCTTCCAGTCAGGGCGCTCAGTCGGTTGCCTTGGCGATCGACTGGGGCACCATACAGAACAGGTCCATCCCTTGGGGTCTATTCTCATCCATCTTATGAGCAAGAGATCAGATACTGGCCCTACTTGTTGGGCACTGACTCCAGCCGTCAACCCGAGGTCCATTCTTGCAGAGCGTATATAGGGTCCATACCTGCTTTGGCCTTTGAGAAATGAGCTCTTGATTAAGGGAAAGTACAGAGGTAATTGTTTTGAATGCTCCTCTTATGCTGAAAGTAGGTGTAGGGGAAACAGGGATAAGTATCTTCACTTGTGATTTTAATTTAATCAACTGCAATGACAGAAATGATCAATTGTAACGTCACTTGCTATTGTTTCTGTGAAGCTTTCTATAGTTTACATTTGGCCTACTTTAATCACGTATGATTTTTCCCAAAAATGTTTTGAAGAAACTTACCTGAAAGTTTATCATTGATCTACTACTCAAAAGAAAACAGAAGGCATTGGGTGCCTGAGAAAGATCTTGTTCAATATATGGTGAAAACAATTACATTAGTATTCAGAAGGCTTTATCTAATGCAGTCATGCACTGAAAAAAGTGATATGTTTTGATATGTTCAAATTCAGTGAAGAGTTCATTTCTATTTAGCTATGAATATTCTAAGTGGTATATGTGTTTGAAGACGGGGAACTGGATCCAGGATCAGAGACTTTGTCAGCTGATGAAGTATAAAATGAGTATGCAGTGTAATATGGTCATATGTCAATACAGCTTCTGTGTGAATAATATGTTTAAGTTATGTGAGTATACATTACTGCTCCTATGTTCATTGGTTTGAGGAATTCAGCAGCTTTATACCCACTACTGTTGAGGATTTTTACAAATTTCAGAAATGGGAGTATGCAGTGGGCAGTATGGTCATGTCAGTACAGCTTCAGTGAGAATAACATGTTTGATTGATATGAATTCAGGAAAGGGCTATTTCTTTAGTTGACCAAAAAATTCTTACACATCTTAGGTATTCTTGTATTCAGGTTTGGTATCTAGGTGGTATAATTTTTTTCTTTTTGGGAACAGGTATGGAGAAGCTGTATGCTGTTGTGGTAAGATTAACATGTTTCTGTATAATGTATGTTCCATTGTTTTATGATTAATCTTTGTGTGTTCAAGGACCTTAAGGACTACATGCGTCAAGCGGGTGAAGTTACATATGCAGACGCACACAAGGAGCGCAAGAATGAAGGGTGAGTTGCAACTGTTGACAGAGTTTGCATCAGTTTTGTTTGTTTGTTGTTTAACACCACACTCCGCAATATTCCAGCTATATGGCATAGTTCTGTAAAAAACCATGTCTGGACCAAACAATCCAGTCATCAACAACCATGTGCCTTAATCTACACAACTGGGGAATGATGACATGCATCATCCAAGTCAGCGAGTCTGACCACCCACCCCAAAATGTCAGTTTCATTAGAACAAAAATGGGGTACGATTAGCATTGTCAAATAGCGGTCGGCCATATTGTTTGATGCTTATAATATAGAATCACATCTAGCAGCCAAATTGAAAATTGTTCCCACATCAATGAAAGGATCTTTTAAGTTAACCACCAAATGTACAATGTTGGTGTTCTGGTGTCTTGTGTCACTTATGTATGAATTTAATAAATGTGACATCTGTAGGGGGCAAATGTCAGCCGAAGAAAAACTTGGAAATTGTAAAATGTAAGTTATTCATGCACAGTATACTGTAATCTAGCTAAGAAAGGTTTAATGCCATTCCATATTACAGTCTGTTTGACTCCAAATGAGAATGTTGAATTGCAAAATAGCTCAAAATCGGGAAAAGTCTATTAGTTGTCAATATGGTACATGGCAATGAAAACACTGTACCCAACATTATCTGCTTCTATTTATATTTATTCCCATTACTTGAAAAATCTTTTAAAGCTTGTGGTATGTCTTCTGAAAGAGTGAAAGATGTCGTCCGTCGACGAGACTCTAGCAATCGGGCAAATGAGGTTGGGAACATATCAAAACCGTGTAGGGTTGATAAATTAGACATGTTTTCAGAAAAATCAAGTCAGATGTGTAATTGTTAATCTGCATTCAGGAAAAATGGTGAGTCAGTGGGGAGAAACTTACCAATGGGAACAAGTGAAAGACTTATTCTCCATGCTGGCCGGGCTGGTCAGGGTTTTTTTCCAGACTGTGACCTCGGTTTTTGAGCCAAAGACAACAGGGACTACCACACAGTTATTTCTGGAGTTGGTGAAAATAAATAGATCCCTGCTTTGCCTGCCAAGTCCCTTATTATGGACAATGCAGCATATCACAGTATTCAGGATCCAGACAGCAAGGCCCAGATGTCGACATGTTTGCTCTTGTCTTTCTATTGTTGTGCCCCCTCCCCCCAAGTTCAAGATGTGTTAACTTGTACACAAAACAGTTTCTTAAACTACTTTTTCCAGTGATGGGAATAAGAATAACAAACAGCAGATATTGTCGGTAACAGATATTCATTGCTGTTTACTGTATTGACATTTAATAGACTATGCCCAAGTTGGTTTGCAATTTATCATTCTTATTTGGAGCCAAGCGGTCTGTACTGTTATTTGTTTGCATAACAGTATCTAAATGAGCATGATAAACGGCCTTGACATTTCACCAACTAGTGTGAACATCCGGGGTAGAATAGGTTTTCAGCAACCCATACTTGCTGTAAAAGGAGACTATGCTTGTCGTAAGAGGCAACTAACAGGATCAGGTGGTCAGACTTGCTGACTTGGTTGATGCATGTCAACTGCGTGGATCGCTGCTCATATCAATCACTGGATTGTTTGGTCCAGGAGGGATTATTTACAGACCGCCGTCATATAGCTGGAATATTGCCGAGTCGCTTGAAACAACCAACTTCAGTGGGTTAATTGATTGAAATGTATTTTTTAGTTATGTAGTAAATGGCTTTGATATATCTTTTTAAATACAACTCCCTATATTTCAGAGTTGTGGAGTTTGCTACATATTCAGACATGAAGAACGCTATTGATAAGTTAGACAGAACTGAAATCAATGGAAGGAGGATCCGAGTATTGGAAGACAAACCCAAGAGGCGTGGCCGGTAAGTTTTTGTTTTAGCTTCAATTAATTTATATGACAATTTCTGCTTTAACAGATTTGTCTTATGAGGGTGAAAGGGTCATCTCTCCATAAATGCTATTGTACACATTTCCTCATTTGACTGTTATGTCATAATAGGTGCCGGGACAAAAAGATTTCATGAATCTTGAAAAACTACTATATGTGGAGATTGATTTCACAACTGTCATGAACTCTTCATTTCTCCTTCCCCTTTCCAGCTCATACTCCAGAAGTCGTAGCAGGAGCCGAAGCCGTTCCCGTTCCAGATCCCGAAGAAGCCGATCAAGGAGTCGCTCCAGAAGCCGCAGTCGCAGCAGGAGTCCCAGTCGTAGCAGATCAAGGAGTAGGAGTGAATCCCGTTCCAAGAAGGTTGAGAAAGATAATCGTGATTCTGCAAGCCCGAGCAAGGGCAGGTCTAGGTCCAGGTCCCGTTCCAGGTCCAAGTCCCCTGACAAGAGGGATGCATCACCAGCCAGCAATGGGGATGACCGAAAGGATGATGACGACAAGGATGACTGATCTACACAGAGAACTTAAATCTGCTAGTATGAACTGTGATCACGATAGCGTGCATGGATTGTAAATAATCAGAGAATTGTATTTGACAATTGTGCTGATGGCTGTGCATATATTTCAACATCTAACCTTTCTAACCAGACAGGTGACATCAGTTGTTTGATTTGCATTCATGATCAGCATTTTTAATCTGTTGTGTACATGATTGTGAAAGTGAACTGTTATCATGTTAATCAATGACTACATCTCATGTTTTATCTTCAACTTTGATAGGGGCAGTGGGGTAGCCTGGTGTTTAATTGTTTGCTATTCACGCCAGACTCCGATTCAATTCCTGACATGGGTACAATGTATGAAGCCAATTTCTGGTGTCCTACCATGATATTGCTGTAATATTGCTGAAAGTGGCGTGAAACCATACAGACTCTTTAACTTTGTATTCTGATATACAAAATCATGCCATTTCAAATTAACAATCTTCCCTGTTAATAGCACTGGAGTGTTAGGACAGTGCTGCTTATCATATGATTGTTTGTGTTAACATTGTCCAAATCATCACCTTATTATTTTGTACAATTATGTAATTATTGCAAAGTGTTTTAACATCTGTATCATTTATTCATGTGTCATTTCACTTTTACTTCATGTGTTTTGTTTTATGTATTTTATGTATAGATATTAAAGTATGAATGTGGAAATTTGTTTCTCACATGATTTGTATCACATTATTAGCTCACCTGACTGAAGGTCAAGGGACCTGTCATGGCATGCTTTTCCAGCATCTGTCAGCATCTGTGTAAGCATCTCAGAAACCACACTCCTGTGCAGTGTTGACTTGGCATCACACCACTGCGGCAGGCTAATTTGCATTTCACCAGACCTTTCTTTTGTTTGTAAACAAACTACTTATTCTGAAATCAGAACAGATTAGCCGAATGCAAGTATTAGGGCACTTTTTACATATTTTGTATAATTATATAGATATGCTACTGCAACAGTGAGGTGCATGACATCTTAAATTTGGTTTTAAAGTTGGCTGTCTGTAAACATTTAAAATTGTTGACTACAACATATCCAGGTGAGCTACAGTGCCATGTCACTATTTTTATAAAGATATGAGCTGCATTGCTGGGACATTTATTTGATCAAGTCAGGAGGGCTTGCAAACATGTGGAACTTGGACCAACCATACACTTTGGTGCAATACCATACATATCACATAGCAAGGTCAAGTTATATGTAATTCAACACATGAAGGGCTTAGCTGAAATATACTTGTACTGTTCTTTATTGATATAACCGCATGATATAATTCTGAAGACAGTTTACTTATTGATTTCAGTTTCATTACTGTCTTCAAGACAACAAATTCTAAAACATCACTTACAGATATGATATATTGTATTCCATGGCACAATGATCGTGGGACAATTGAATCCTGGTTTGACCCGATTGTGTCCAAGTTTGTCAGCACCATGGACAAGCTCGTGAATTTCACATAGAAGTCTTGGTGCACAAATTCCAACTCTTCATCTTGCTTTATTACACTGTAAGCCTTTACCTTAAAAAATATGGTAACTGTGTAAAGTTATGATACATGTAGTACAATGCAGTGTCTGTCCATTATTCAAAGGGTGAATAGAAATACAATGCTCAGTTGAAAATTCAAAGAAAATCTTAGTCATCAGCAGGTGTATTTCATGGAAGGGTCACGTAGTGCAGATAACTTTCTAGTGCGAATATTAAATCGCACTTACAATAATCATAAGCTGCAGTAATGTGTTTGTGCCAGGGGAAATCTGTTGGTAGTCAGTTTGGTCTAGTACATGAGCAAACACTGCTTGTTGGACAAAGTCAGCCTGAAATAATCAACTACACTAAAATGTGACAGATTTACACTTTACAAAAAGTTTTGTATTCTTGGGAACAACCTGTGGTCTCAAATGATAAGGATTTTCTTGATGTTACCCAAGTCAATACTTTTGTAGATGCTGCTTGATTCCTCAAGCATATTTTCTTGAGGGTCAGTGTCAGAAGATCAAGGGAATGTTATGAGCACAGTTTACTGGTAGTTTCTGAAAATGTGAACAATCACAAAGGTATAAAGTGTGACTCTCTATCTTCAATGAGCTTTTTGCATTATCATATAACCAGTGGTGCCATCATCTTTTTTTAGGCATTTTGCTATGTGATTTTAAGCTCATAGATTACTTTGTAACACATAGGCAGTGGTTAACTGATCATTGGGGGAACAGGTTCCTCAGTCTTAAAGCGCTGCAATTCACTGTGTGGGTTTGATTCACAGTTTGCCCCGATTATGTTTCCTGGTTGTCAGCACCATATGTGTGCAAAATGGTAACCAACTAAAACTTCAGCCTTTCCACCCACATCAAGTTGACATGCCATGATGTAACTGGAATATAGGGCTGGGACAAGACCAAATCTACTACCCGGGTACTTGACCCCTCTATTACCCGACCCTATCGGGGTACCCACTGCAGGTATCAAGAGTTGGGCACGAAATGTCTGATTGGGAATTGTTTTACCACAGCCCTGGCAAAAAACTACTAGATACATATATCAAACAACAAACACATGCATACACTGAAGTTAAATGAAGCATTATCTTTACTTTACTTTTACGTCAGAAAGAAATGCAAACTTTAGTGACTTTTAGTGAAACCACTGAGCTATAGTGACTTATTGTCATTAAACAATATATCACGTGACTAACCACGGGTCCAGGTAGTCCTGTGGGTACCTTGATCCTACTCAGGACCCACCCAACCCGTATATCTGATTTACCCGTCCCAGCCCTATGGAATACTGTTCAATGCGGCTTTAAACCAAAATCACTCTGTTGGTCAGCTCCACGTAAGTAATAATAATTCATTTCCTTATGTTGGAACTGATGCCTGTGACAAACTATATATTATGTGACAATGTGAAGTAAAGTCAGCATTAGCAATTGTCACTAGTCCTGTAGTGCTTGCCAACTGCCCCAAAAGTTCAGGTATCATAAGGACTAGTAGACATTTATCATTTTTAAGGGTTTTGATATATGTTATCATTCCAAGGACTAGTGGACTAAAAACGTTAGTTTCTACTGCTAAAAAAATATCAGGACAGTCAGTGCTAAATTGGGTGTTTGTGAGGCTTTTTTAATTGCTTGTTGAAAAGTATGTTACTAATGTTGATGACAGTCTGAATTTTTTTTTTCTTTTTTAAATTAAAAAATTGAGGAAATAGTGTGTAGTCTGAAGTTACATGAGTCACAAGTAACACTTTTAAATTTTCTAACAGAAGCCTATTTGTATGAATGCAAAACGTTGATGCCAAACACATGGTTACATCCAAAACTCCAGTATTTGATACACTATCCAGAATTATTTCTCCAAAATCGTTATCTTTGAGCTAAGATTTCAGAGTAAACATTCTTCACAAACTGTGCTTCAAGAACTGCACAATTATGAAAGTTTAGCTTAAATTCATGCTGAGAAACATCAGCTGGTGCAAGCTACATATACAGTTCAGGAGATATTTTTGGTGGTGAGTTGCAGGTACATCATCTTCCTTCAATCAACACACATACTCATGATGTGAAAGCAGCTGTTTCCAGGTGTGACTTTGATTCTTCAAATACACAAACTCCATCAAACAGTGTTTCAGCGGTACTGAATATCAAATAGCTGATGTTTTAATTATCAGTCGACAAACTTCCTGTGAGTTGATTTTTGGAAATATTCAAAGCTTACAGGTCAAGGGACCAAGTGTATTTATCCTTCTGAACTGAAATACTAGTCAGCATATGCCTGCCATGGATCCTTTAGTATTTGAAAAGGAATGTGAAGGAAATCTGCTGTGGTTCACAGTGTCAATTTTCACATCCCATCTCTCTAGCACACTTTGTTATGTGGCAGGTACATACAGGTATTACCTTTCTCTGAAACAATCAGTCTGTTATAAGATGAGGAAGATGATCTGAAGGGCTGTTTAAACCCATCCTTAAAATGCGGCTGCTAAGAAGCTACTTGTCTACATTGGGTAAGAAGTATGCAAGCTCTGATGTCTGCTATTCCATAAAAAGCATAAGAAATATTTAGTATTTGGCTCTCTGTCGAATTGTCAGAGAACATTTGAAAATAAGATTATTTTTGTTATTGTCTCAGGGGAGATAATTCAAAATCTATGCTTTTGAAAAAGCATAATTTTCATTTCCGAATTCCCTGGAGCAATAGAGATGACACATGGCACAGACATTCCCACCCATTAGAGACACAAAAACCTTTACATTGATTTCTTATTTCTATTAAGGCTGTCAGACACCCATCTTTGAATTTCTAAATAAGCCTTTTAAGAAAATGAGGGCGGTCTGTAAATAATCTAGACTGGACCAGACAATCCAGTGGTTGATATCATAAGCATCTCCCTACGCAACTGGGATACGATTACATGAATCAAACAAGTTAATCGCCTCTTACAACAAGACCAATTCTAACCTGGACACTCACCAGGGATAGAATCTAACATTTTTAGTCCATAAGTCCTTATAATGATAACATAATAGCAAAACCCATAAAATTGGCAAATTTCTACTGACAAGGTAGACACAATTTTTATGGTTAACAACTTCTATAATACTGTAAAAAGCGACGTTTCGGTATAGATCCTTATACTGTTGTCAAGCAAGACTGAATGAGGGACATAGTGCAGAATATATATAGCAAGTGGAGGATTAACAGTAGAGGATTAACAGTAACAACAAGGGCATACATGAGTGGGATAACATAGGTAAGTACCCACTCATGTATGCCCTTGTTGTTACTGTTAATCCTCTACTGTTAATCCTCCACTTGCTATATATATTCTGCACTATGTCCCCCATTTAGCTTTTTACAGTATTTAAGAAGTTGTTATCCATAAAAATTGTGTCTATCTTGTCATCCGCCAACTTCTAAGTAATGCCTATCAAACAAGAAATTTCTACTGGCCCTTTATATACCTCACCTATTGGGCAGTTTGGCAAGACTATAGGACTGGTGCCAATTTCTATTGCTGCTCATGGGTGTAACATGTTTGATCACAGCTCACCTGGGCTTTTATTTTGATTGATTAAGTATATTGTTTTGAGGGACAGCATGAACTTTATTCTTTTTACTTTTTTATCCCCCCGGCATATAATGCAGGGGGATATAGCGATCAGCCAGTCTGTCTGTCCGTCTGTCCGTCTGTCCGTAATCATTTCCATTTCCGGGGCAGAAACTTGGATCGAAACTTGGCAAATCTATCACATACTGAAGTTGTGCCTTTTGCTATTTACGAATTTTAGACATTTTTATTTTTTACGTTTCCATGGCAACAAGTTGGACTTTAGTTCTATAAGGGTGGAGTTCATTTCTGGAGCGTAACTCAAAAACTGTTAAATACGTTCTACAAAACTTTGCATGTCTACCAGGCACATACTGAACTGGTGCCTTTTGCTATTTAGGAATTTTTTATTTTTTATATTTTTTACGTTTCCATGGCATCAAGTTGGACTTAGGTTCTTTAGGGTAGAGTTCGTTTCCGGAGCGTAACTCAAAACCCATTCCAAACCTTCTAACAAAACTTTGCATGTCTATCAGACTCATGCTGAACTGGTGCCTTTTGCTTTTTAGGAATTTTAGAGGTTTTTATTTTTTACATTTACATGGCAACAAGATGGACTTCAATCTCATTAAAATCAGATCTTAGTTCTCGCTACCGCTAAACAAAGATCTGAGGACATCCCATTACAGGTCACGTCAGCACGACCTTTCATCCAACCAATCAGAGCGTCGCTTACCAGACCCTGAAAGTGACAGTTGGAATGTGTTTTCTAATCATGCAACCTCGAAATATTTAACATGTGGTATTCGAACAACAGTTATGGGTTTTATGATTATATCCATATATTCTAGGCCATCTGTGAGCCATTCCAGAATGTTGTTTTGGTCAGTTTTAAATTTTTTAATCGAGAATATGTCAAAATATGTTTCATTGTAGTGGCCAGTTTGAAACTAGTGACGTAAAGCTCGAGATACCTGCCTTCTGATTGGCTAATGTCAATTTCATGTCAGTCATTTCATTGGTCAGTCAATTTTTGCGAAAGGTCGTTCTGACGTGATATCCTCAGATCTTTGTTTAGCGGTAGCAAAAACTAAGATCTGATTTTAATGAAATTGGTTGGACTTATACTTATGGTTGGTTCTGTAAGGGTGGTGTTCGTTTCCAGAGCGTAACTAAAAAAACAATACTTAAATACTTTCTTACAAAACTTTGCATGTCTACCAGGCACATACTGAACTGGTGCCTTTTGCTATTTAGGAATTTTATAAATTCATATTTTTTACATTTCCATGGCAACAAGTTGGATTTAGGTTTAAATATAGGATGGGTTCACTTATGGAGTATAACAAATAAACTGTTAAATATTTCCTAGCCAAACATTGCATAACTATGTATAAAGCACATACTGAACTGGTGCCATTTGATATTAAGGAGTTTTAGAAATGTTTATTTTAGAATTTCCATTGCAGCTATTTTGACATGGGCTAAGAGAAATGTTTGGTCAGTTACCTGGTTTGGGACCATAACAGGTTAAAATGGGCGGGGGGATATAGATGACTTCGTTGACTATATGCTTGTTTAGTTATTATTTCTTGTAATTTGTCATTTGTATGAAAAGTCAGAAGGAATGGGTGCATAGTCAGAAAGAAATGCGAACATTATATTAGTGACTTGTAGTGTAACCATAGAGTTTTAGATAATTTTTTACATCAAACAATATATCACGTGACTAACCACGGGTCCGGGTAGTCCTGTGGGTACCCGGGTCCTATTCAGTACCCAACTGACCCGGGTACCCGAGTTACCCGTCCCAGCCCTACTTCTCTCCTAACATTTATTTCAGTTATGTAGGATATCTGAAATTTTTTTTATATGTGGACTAAGATTATGACATGTCTCTATCTTTTTTTCATGCAGAGCTTGTGTTCTGAAATTTGGACAAATTTGCATTCTTATAAGGCCCAAATGGCCAGGTTTTTTCCTATTCATCCTGTGAAAGTAAAATCATGGCAGAAAATCACTGGTACAATTTCTGACACTTACTGAAGGAATCTGTTTTCAAGTATGGATGTTTTCTCTGCTCAGATTCAGGGTTTTTTTCAATCTCAGAAGTTGCCAAATTAAGTGGCTTACTGTGGAGTGTGATCTTTTTATATCAGGTCATAAATATGTGAGCTATAAGCAGCCTGATTATAACTGCAATATATATGTTTTTCAGTTCATGCTCAATAAAATATATTTGTGACACAATGTTATTTTGTTGCATTTTCTTTTCAGACTTCATTACAAGGATGACCATATGATAAGATTGTTGTAACCACACAACTTGCATACTGAGTCTTCTTTGGCCAGGACTGAATGCTATTGAAGCCTGGCTGTCAACCTTTTACCATAATAATTACGGTATATATTCTAACGTTCCACAGAATTAGCGGAGGGTTATCAAATAATATGACAGTCTCTAGGGGAGGGTCATAGAAATTAATACACATAGATTCTAGATCTATTTGGGGCACTTCATGAACAAAATGGACAATTGAATTTATAATAAAATATAAAGTGCTTTTGCATTTTGTTTTTTCAGGCAGGGTCATAAAAACAATGTACAAGCATTAGGGGAGGGTAATTATTTTCAGTATATTAGTACATCAAAAACCTATTATTTTTGCGCAGCTGCTAAAATGACTAAGATCGAAAGGTACCGCCTCCATGGTGTCATGGATGGAGGGTCTTCCTGAAAAGTGAAAAGGTTGGTGGTTTGATTCCTTGGTCATGACAGACATTGATATAGGTGGTACATGTTGTTACCCTTGTGGCACACAGCATTAAGGGCATAAAAAAGAGCTGGAGTGTGTATAATCTGTTTGAGTGGGGTACCAATGTTACCACTGGCATGGTATCTCAGTGGGCTAGACTTACTGAAACAGCATAAGCACAAGCAGCTACAAAGAGACATGTGTGCATTACGTCACTATATATGTGAAATAATGTCAAACGTGACGGTAATCCCATTTCACCTTACCTTCTGTGGAAGGAGCTCGTGGACATCCCTTACAAAAAATGGAGTAAGTTTTCGGGTAAAATATATTCTTAAAAATACATTTTCACAAGGAAAAACTTAGGGTATACTGACACTCTCCCTATGTATCTAGGCCTGGATCCTATCTCATTAGGCTGAAAGATAGGCCTAGTATTGTTGATTTCACCAGAGACCATATTTAATAGATATAATAATCTATTACCGTGTCGGCTATATGATCTCTAATTTCACAGACTTCATTTATTTTGTTATGTTATCCCGACGTAGACAACTTATTGTGTCGTTGTCCCCAAAAGCAGTTTAATCGTTAGTTTACTGTATGCTCTAGCTTAGCAGTCAAGCCCTTGAATTGGTAGATTAGGTACTAATCACTTCCCAAAGAACATGCAAGGTGCCTATTTCGTGATCTTCGTACATTCTCTTTGTTGACTTGTTTGCAAGGAGGGACGTTTGACCAAAATATTGTCCTGCACCATGAATGTGGAATATGTGTATTTATAAAACCTGAACCAATTTAGATTATGAAAAAGCAAATCTAACCAGCTCAGATTAATGTCTTTGTTCGTCGTCTGCTTTCTTTCTTTGTGCAAGCAGACGATCGGAAGTTGGTCCGCCGTCGCTTGTGCGCACGGTGTTTTTCTCAACGGAGTTGAACCTCGATTTCTACGCACAAACTCCACGCAGGATAGCGAGCAAGGCACTCTGGGTAGAAGAAAGGCGACCAGTGCGTGTTGATTTGGTGGGTTATATTCTCGATATTGCAGAAGAGTAAGAAAACATATATCTGTCTTTCTAATTAACTGAAGTAAATAATTGTGCATGTTTCTACCAAGGAGGCTCGTCAACAGGACGGGAATTTCCGCTAACTGTGAACATTTCTCTCGATACCTTTTTCCAAATAATCGGGATTTGGCTGTCTGGTCCTCCATTTTGGTTTTGTGTGAGACAGGATAGAATAGCCTATTTCGGATAATTTCATCGTACAGATATCGGCTACTTCATTGTTATGTAATCGCATTGGATTCGTCGTGATTAACATCTGTTGTATGTAAGGAAACAACTAATGAAATATTATTTTCTTATAATTGATTTCTAACATGAAGATCATTATTTTGTTGGCGTCATTGTGTATGCAGGCCCTGTCTGCACGTAGCCTAGTGTGTCGACACGTGTCCGGACTCAACACTACATACTCTTTGTTTATTTTCCAGATCAAAATGGGCACCAGATTATATATCGGCAGACTATCTAACCACGCACGAGAAAAGGACGTTGAACGTTTCTTCAGAAACTATGGCAGAATCAGAGATGTTATGTTGAAAAATGGCTATGGCTTCGTGGTAAGTCTCCTGTGTAGAAATTATACAATATTAATATAATAAAAAGGATTGAGAGGCAACGCACAGTAGATATTACTTTTGGAGGGTGGACACGCATGGAAGTCTTTCCATATTGTGAATGAAACCCAAATAGCCTTAGTAAACATAAGTGTGGTTTGTTTTTAAGATAAATCCTTCGGTAAGATATCCACCCATATGCCCCCTAAAAATTATATATAATTAAAAGGATTGAGCAGTAATGCATACATATATAACTTTTGTAGGGGGGGATACAAGTGGAAGTCTTTCCTATGCTTGTTGGTCCGACTATGAGCTTCAGAGAATGTTTGATTTCATTTCAGGAATTTGAAGATTACAGAGATGCTGATGATGCTGTATACGAATTAAATGGCAAAGAATTGTGTGGCGAAAGGTGAGGTAGATACTTGGCTGCAACTGATTCTGGAAATTACCTCCCTCAGCAAATTTGTACCTTGTTCCATATCTTGGATTTGGGAACAAAGGGTGGTCTTAATAAATGTTGCTCCTTGCTTCGTGCTGCAAACCAATCCAAATTGTTTCACAAGCAGGAAATCTATATATGAATGTTAGTGTGGACGAGGTACTACAATAAATCGCAGAACTCTGGTTAGAACTTAGCAGTAGCCCGTCAGCCTGGGCCTGGTACAAATTGCCACGGTTCTAACCCTGGACTCTATTTGATAGGTATATATGAAGATCTCTTCATTAGTGCACACAAATAGATGAAAATGAAAGAGGAAACCTGAGACCTGTATTTGAATGTACCATTCTTTTGTATACTTATTACTATTATGTAATAGAGACATGTTACACTAGCACATTAGTCTTTCCCTAATTCCTAGGTAATAAAAAGAAGTTAACAATTTTATCCTACGTAATGAAATAGTGGTGTGATCTCAGATGTCGGAGAAATATGTAATAACAAGAAGTTGTGGTTAGTGTCCCCTGACATCTTTTGCATGATTTTGTTTATGTATTTGATTATAATTTGAGTGGATTGATGCTTGTTTCTTATTAATGCTTTGTCTAGTCCAGATTCTTATGTACTGATTGCTGTGTTTGAATATTGCTGAAAATGTTAAATTACATATACTCCTAGTACCATGTTACTTAAGTTACTCAACTGGAGTGATTATCATATTGAGTGTTGGTTTTCAGGTGTATTGTAGAGCATGCTCGAGGACCAAGGGGGGATTCCTTCAGAGATCGGGATCGTGGATATCCCCCACGTCGTAGGGGTGGCGGCGGAGGTGGCAGAGACAGGTATTGTTTTCTTTTGTATGGTAGTGAAATCAACAACAACAAAATTTCTGTTATTTAAGAGCTTGAGCATTATGAAAGAAATTGATTGGTTGCAGTTGATTGGTATAAAATGTCCTGTTGTGTTTTGCAGTCGCTATGGACCACCTACGCATACAGAGTACAGGTTGATCATTGAGAATCTCTCATCAAGGGTTAGCTGGCAGGTGAGTTATTTACTGTCTTATGCCTTGCATGTTGTATCCATTGCCTCCTATCTATTTCAGTTGCAGCATTTAGAATTTTTTTCTAAAGCAAGGAAATTATAGAAAACCCCTTTTAGATAATGTGTAGTAATATGGAACTGAATTGTTAATATTTTGGAAAGAGAAGAATCTTAATTATTTGTGTTCCATTGTTTTTGGCAGTTACTAATTTTAAAGATGTTATCTATCTTCCCCCAAGCTCGGGAGACTCGCTGAAGCCTGATGGGGTCACTGGGTCTCGAACTTGAACCAAGGTCCTTAGGTCTGAGGATTGCCACTAGCTATCGGCCTAGGTCAGGCAGGCATACAGGCAGGCAGGCAAGCGCTGTCGGACTGTATCACAGGGTCTTACTGAACGACACAGCCAAACTGCACTTGGTCTCTCTGCAGGTCTTAATCTAGCAGCATGCCATTCTACGCTGGTCCTTTCTGCTACAAGGGGTGTCCTTCCAGAGTCTGGTTTCGGGTTGGACGAAAAAACAAATTTTAGTTTTCAGAAAACTTTCGGAGATCTGGCTCAAAGAAACCCTATTGAATTAAAGAAAATGCAGTCACTCATTGGGGACACGGTCTTCCAAGCACTAGCTTCCTCTCAGACAGGTTCCTCCTTCCAGTCAGGGCGCTCAGTCGGTTGCCTTGGCGATCGACTGGGGCACCATACAGAACAGGTCCATCCCTTGGGGTCTATTCTCATCCGTCTTATGAGCAAGAGATCAGATACTGGCCCTACTTGTTGGGCACTGACTCCAGCCGTCAACCCGAGGTCCGTTCTTGCAGAGCGTATATAGGGTCCATACCTGCTTTGGCCTTTGAGAAATGAGCTCTTGATTAAGGGAAAGTACAGAGGTAATTGTTTTGAATGCTCTTATGCTGAAAGTAGGTGTAGGGGAAATGAGTGATGAGTATCTTCATTTATGATTTCAATTTAATCATGTGCAATGTCAGAAATTGTAAATTTGGCATAAACTTTGAGTCCTTTTTAAAGATGAAACATTTTACCTTTTTTCCAAATTTTAAGTTACATGGGGATACTTTACTGATATGTATTAACATTTAAATTTTTTGATATTAACTAACATCAGTTGATTACAATTGGGATAAGTTGATTAAGAACAGCAAGTCTTGTGAGTACAAATTTTGAATAAACTGGGAGTGAACATCTTAACATTCTCTCATGGTGTATCTGTTTAGCATGTAGTGAAATTTATATATGTTGACTAATGTGAATGAAGTGAATACTCAAGTTGTTTCTATCATGCAAACTGTTATGGGGAAATGTAGCTGAAGACAGTGGAGCGGAAGTACATATTGGATATGCAGTGAATGAGGTTCTATGGAAATGGATATTTCTTGTACAATCTACATTTTTAATGGTTTTTAAATGACATTTTCTTACGTTCATTTGTTTGTGGAACTAAAAAGCCTTTGATGCACTTGTTGTGAAGGAAGTTTACAAGCTTGTTTTTTTTTCATTGGCATGTAAATACAATGAGAAATCCAGAAACTGGTTCAATATTCCTTTGTTTAGTAGGGTTGGTAATTTCTCTTTAGGAACAGGTATGGAGAAGCTGTATGCTGTTGTGGTAAGATAAATCTTTCTTCATAATGTATGTTCCATTGTTTTATGATTATTCTTTGTGTGTTCAAGGACCTTAAGGACTACATGCGTCAGGCGGGTGAAGTTACGTTTGCTGATGCACACAAGAAGCACAAGAATGAAGGGTAAGTTTGAGATAGTTATGGAAACCAGATCTAAAGATAATTGGGAGTTGCAACTTAAATCTACTGACCCTCTTTGTGCTTAACATCTTTGTCATTTCAGGACAATAAAATAAAATTTGTTTTCTACCTTACATAATGACAGTTTATTTGTAATTCAGAATAGTGGAGTTTGCTACATACTCAGACATGAAGAATGCTATGGAGAAGCTAGACAACACTGAAATCAATGGAAGGAAGATCCGTGTAGTAGAAGACAAACCCAAGAGACGTGGCCGGTATGCTGACTTTTCTTCTACTAATATTCAAATTGATTATTGCCTTTGAACCCTTTCTCCAAAATATAATAGCATTGAATATAATTTTTAAGTTATCCCATAACATGAAATTTGATTTGGAAGAGTTACTTTTATCAAATTCAGCTAAATCAGATGATATTTGTAATTTCTTGTAAAGTAACATGTATATTTTTAATCACCTGATGAAGTTAATATTTCAACGAGTGATTCGTCCTAGAGTGTAAAAAAGAAATCACAAGAAAAGACAGGTGTTTGTACATGTTGTACTTAGTGTTTACCTGAGAACCATTGTCATTGAGGCTTCTAAATTTTCAGATAATTACATCATTTGTGCACTAATTATACATAATAAACATGTTTGCTTAAAAAGTGTCATGAGAAAAACCTTCTTTTGTGAAATGCACGATCCTGACTTTCGGTCAGTAAACATAGATTTTAAACTTCAGTGTCATGTACTCTGCATTTTTCCTTTTCCTCTCCAGTTCATACTCCAAAAGTCGTAGCAGGAGCCGAAGCCGTTCCCGTTCCAGATCCCGAAGAAGCCGATCAAGGAGTCGCTCCAGAAGCAGAAGCCGCAGTCGCAGCAGGAGTCCCAGTCGTAGCAGATCAAGGAGTAGGAGTGAATCCCGTTCCAAGAAGGTTGACAAAGATAATCGTGATTCTGCCAGCCCGAGCAAGGTCAGGTCTAGGTCCAGGTCCCGTTCCAGGTCCAAGTCCCCTGACAAGAGGGATGCATCACCAACCAGCAATGGGGATGACCGGAAGGATGATGACAAGGATGACTGATCTACACAGAGAACTTAAATCTGCTAGTATGAACTGTGATCACGATAGCGTGCATGGATTGTAAATAATCAGAGAATTGTATTTGACAATTGTGCTGATGGCTGTGCATATATTTCAACATCTAACCTTTTTTACCAGACAGATCCAGGTGACATCACTTGTTTGACTTGCATTCATAATCAGCAGTTTTAATTTGTCGTGTACATGTGAAAATGAACTGTTATCATGTAAATAATGTGTTGTCCTTCCCAAACTGTACATGAATACCAAATGAAAATTGCGAATTTTGCGAATGCATTTTTCACTTTTCTGCAATTCACATGGGACAGCTTAGCTGGTCATTTTTGGAATTATCATCTTATTTGTCACCCTAATACAGAATCACATTTCATATTTGACCTAATGCAGACACATTGTGTTTCCTGATTATAAACAATCCTGCCATTTCCAACTTGTGAATGTCTGCATGCTACGGTTCAATGGTTTTTGAGATGTGGGATGGAAAACATCTTCCCGAAGTTTTTGAAGCACAGGAAGGTGAAGGGCAGTGCTACAGATGATATGATTGTGTTCACATTAAAATTGTCCAAGTCATCAGTTTATTATTTGAGAAAATTGTGTAATTATTGTGAAGTGTTTTAACATATGTCTCATTTGGTCATGCATTTCATCATTTCACTTTTATGTCATCCATTTTGTTCACTTATTTTATGTGTAGATATTAAACTATGATCTTGGAAATATGATTTGTGTTTTTAAATTATTTTCATGAAGATTGAAGTAGTGACCAAATCGTTTGCTTGCATCTTTTCTAGATATTTCTGTTAATGGTTACCTTCAGAAAGATGGATGTTTTTAAAGCTTTCATTTCAAACTCTGGCATATGCCAACTCCAGTTCTTTACACACTGAGCTCACTTTGAAGCATGTCAAGGTTAGACAGAATCACAATTGCATCATTTTTATGGTAACCAATTTTAAAATTGGCCTTTTTGGTCAATAGTACAACACAAACATAAATAGATAATTATCATCCATTATGAAGTGAAATAATTTTTGGCTGTTTTGGCAACTTGACTTTTGAAACGGTAAAATATATACCGTATTCGACGTAATAAGCGCACAGGGCGTGCTCAACATTAGAAACAGGGGGCTCTTATTAGAATATTATTGAGTTGAAAGATCGTAAATTTCGTGATTAATGCTGACAGCCTGAAATGTTTATATACGACGGATATATTTTTCCAGAATTTAATTGCCCATGATTAAGGGTGCATATAACATACGAGTGCGTATTATACACAAATAAGTCTTGTGTACATTAATCAATTGGAAGGGGTGCTAATTGAGATTGTTCACCATTATATTAACAAATATCGCCGTGGGCGCTTATTAGAGCAGGGCGCTTATTACGTCAAATACGGTATATGTAATGCCATTTTGGGCACTTTAAAAGCATCTTAAATTGAGGACATGTCACTTTGTAATGTCTGCCATCTTGAAATGGAAACTGGCACTTGCAGATCCCTGTATCTACAATGTTATTGCTTAGCATGTGAGCCAACTGAGGATTATTTTTTCTCTTTTTCACAATATAGGCCACCCTAAGTTTTGTTAACTGCAGTGTTATGAAACATTTACTGATACACTATTGGAGCTTTGTGGTAAGAAGTACATGTTCGTTTCAGAACTGGCATAATGTTTCTGAATGTGGGTGATCATTGCTTCAATATTTTGAATTTGTGTTAATTCTTTTGCAATGTCACATTAAATCATGACCGTAAGATAAATTCGTTGTAGCAGGATCACTCGGGGTACATGTTTTTTTTTGCACCCGGCGTTATGGACCCTACCTCAACGTTTTAGAGTAACTTGCACCTAGCGTGTAAAAGACAGTTAGTACGCGGTCATACGTCGAGATTTCATCGAAAAAACATGATTTTGGCGTATCCATAGCATTACGAGTTCACCGAAAATGTAACGCTTGTCTAACGTATTAGTAGCGTATCACTGACATAAATAAACATAACTTATGACAGCGTATAAAAGCGTATTGCCAGCGTGTGTCTGGCGTGTTCAACGTATGGTCAGTGTATGCCCAGCGTATGAGTAACGTATGACTAGCGCGCTCAGCGTAGGCGAAAGGTGCCTAAAACCGGCCCCGCGGTAGTATAACTTGTAGTGTACACCCATTCATCAAATTACTTCATTCAAGCAGTAGTCTTCGCTCAGTCAACATCATCAAGATGTCTCCAAAGAAACCAACCAGGGGCCGAGCAAGATCTGGTAAAGTGTCAATTGGAGGATGTCATGCTGATGTTGGAGAATGGCTATTTCTTCTTGGTGCAGCCTCTCCGTATCCTTCACCACCATCTTCTATAATGTCTCCATCAGAAGTGATGAGGTACTGACCGGGACCCAATATATACAGAAGCCCCCAAAACGCTGGTATAATGGTACAAATACGCTAGCTAAACGTTAGAAACACGTTTAATAAGTTATTTGTCGTCAGACATACGCCTAATACGCCATATACTTTGTGTGTGTATACGTTAGACATACGTTAGAAGTAAGTTACGCTACGTTATCAATACGATAAGTGTACAGTACACCTTCAGCCAACTTATGTCGACGTATATCAGCATATGGGTAACGTATATCTAGCGTATGTAAACGTATGTAGAGCGTACCTCTAACGTATGCTTAACGTATAATTCATACGTAACCACGCCTCAGCGTACTACAACGTATACCAGCGTGCTTTTAACGTATACAGCTTACACCTAACTTATCCATAGCGTGTTTCAGTGTTGCCGGCGTTTGGGCAAAAATTCTCATATGTCGCCATACGTTACTGCCATACGTCGTAGTTTGACGGGCCCATTAGGGTTTATATCACTCGCCTCTGGCAAACTACACATGATGTAATTTAGAACGTATTGAAGTAACGTACAGCATGAAATAAATAATAATGTATTAAGGGAGGAGGGTAGGACTACCTTTTTATAAGCATTAGAGATGATAGGAACAGATAACTAAGTGGGCTCAACCTGACCAGACATGCAGTATTTTTAATTTATTTCTTCTGCCTCTATTTATATCGATTTCCAGCGCATACTGGCTGAGATTTAGCCTCTAGCGTATTGATGACATGGCAGCATAATACACTCCTTGATAATGCCTCTTTATCTTCTGTCATAACTGGTCAGGCAGTTGTTTCAGGGGAAAGTCTTTTAAGATTAATATGGATGCATTTTGTTACCAAATTCAAATTATGAATAGTTCGTGTATGTATTCGGTCAAATTTCACTGGACACAAAGAGGTATCTGTGTGTTGGGTCCCTCGGTTGCCTGACTGCTGCGGATAGTTAAGAGAAAAACATGTAAAGTGTAATACCAATTCAAATCGGATAACACGCCTCAGTCTTCATTAGTTTGTTATTTGGGTCGATAACTGGGCTTTTTTTATAACAGTTACTTTGGAAGTTTATTGGTATCTTCTGTGATCTTTCGCTGTCACATTCCCGTTTCATCTAACTGCACTGCACATTTGACAACTCTGAACGCATTGATATTTTGTGTGGAACATCAATTGTCTCTTAAATTATTTATCGAATTCGAATCCATTTTCTACACGTCCATGTCATGTTGGATAAATGATAAATCGATTTTTCAAGGAAAAATATGGTAAGCGTGTGTCTTGTGCACTTGTACCTGGCATTCATTCAGCTTTCACAGAATCAGACTGTGATGGTGATGGCATTGATACTATAAGTTTGGCCCTACTCCGGTTACCCACGACGCGAAATGTGAAGTAGTCTTGTCTACCATTGGATGACCTGTGATTAAATTTGCAAAATTATATTCTGAAAATATACTGTCTTTGCAAGAAATGAATGCATAGACAGTTGTAATTTCTTTGATATTTTCCATGTTTTAGTAGTTTGATATTTTCCATGTTCCAGTAGTTTGATATAACGAAATACAGTATAAAGCTTGAATAGGTTAACCCAATAACTGTAATTGTTCCATGTATTCAGTTTCAACACAGTGCAACAGGTGTTCCGTATTACAGACACGTTTTCCTCTCGCGCGTCCAGATGTACCACCTGTTCCCAATTAATCACTTCAGGTGTCAATATCGGTGGAATTATCTCATTTCTGGCAGGATTGTATCAGTCATGTTATTAAGTTTCGGATTAAGAAGCGAACGTATGAAACAAAGATTCGGTATTTGTGTCATTGTTGCCATCAGGCGTCGCACGTTTCCAGCCTCTGGAGACCCTATATGTTAAACAATGACCCACGTTTCTACTCCAACATGGTACAAGTTTCACTCCACAGGCGGTGGCCTCTACGTTGCATGCTCCTGCTTATAATAATCAATTCGGTAATTACTGTATCAGTTCTGTGGGGTTTATTTTCTAAAGGGAAATATGCTGCCAATGAAATATTTGCAATTCTACACACAGCTCCTGCAACCATAACAGAACAGCCACGTACATCTTTGCCACGGACTGAAAAAATCAAACTCCTCGTTGCAGGAAACATGTCTTCGATTATCACCGATAATGGAGATACTCCACTTTCGGAAAACAATCTAAAAGGGCGATTGGAGCTATCGAACAGTACCCGGAGGCTGATAGTTTGGTACAACATTCCACATTGGTGGGACAGGTCTTGCTCCTCGAGTATAGCTCACTGTCCAGTCAACAACTGTTTGCTGTCGGCCAACAAGTCATTTATGACAGAAGCGGATGCTATTATTGTACATGCTCCGACCTTAAGGACAAGCACTATCCCCAACAACACTGACGACAAAATATGGGTCTTCTTTGGGTTGGAACCGCCGCTCCACTTTTGGGATACCTACAAGAATCCAACATGGCGCCATCGGTTCAGTCTCACGATGACGTATCGGTTAGACTCTGACGTTCCATCACCCTATGGAAGACTGGTCCATAGGGATGTGTATCAAGAAGGTGTTGACGTCAAGGAGACGGTGGAGCAGAAGTCCCGAGCTGTTGCATGGTTTGTTAGTAGCTGCCTCACGCTAAGCAGACGTGGAGAATACGTCAGGCAGTTGCAGAAGCACATCGCTGTTGACGTGTATGGGAAGTGTGGTACAATGAATTGCTCCAGTGAGGGCGAGGGCTCATGTTTAAGTTTGTTGAATACCACGTACAAGTTCTATCTTGCCTTTGAAAATTCCCTTTGTGTAGACTACGTAACTGAAAAGTTTTTCAAGACATTTGACACCACTGCCATACCAGTCGTCCGAGGAGGCGCGGACTATGCCAAATTGTTTCCTGGTGGAACTTTCATCAACGCTGACGATTTTAGTGGCCCTAGACATCTCGGGAACTATCTTAACTACCTAGATAAGAATGAGACAGCATATCTGCAATTTGTACGAAAAAAAAGTAAATACCGTAGACTTGACATTAATCGCTCCGAGTTGAATCCTTTGTGTACGTTATGTGAAAAGGTGAATGGCGGTTTGTCGGAAATCGTTGACATAACTCGGTGGTTATTAATGTCTGGTTCAGCTTGCCGCATGCCAAGCGATATTTGAAAAAAACATATTATTCCTTGCCAGGCTGCTTTCATGTATGAAATTTTATTAGAAAGTAAACGATGCCCCAATCGCACGTGTTTATGTAACTTTCTGAAACAGCGAGGTGGAAGAGTATTTTTCGCACGTCGGGTGAAAACCTACGCAAGTTCTAGACGTTTACCCTTTTGTGAAATTATCCAGCACGGATATGCTTCTTTTAAACAAGGATCATAATCCAAGCACGACTAAGGGACGCAACTCCGCACAACCTAGATCACCTGTTTGCCCTTGTTCATGAAACGGCCGTATAAGCAGAAATAACCAGCATTGGCGACTCAATGTGGGTCTTAATTCGTGTTTTCTTTCGCAGTACAGGTACAAATATAACCACATTAACATAATTATAAAGTATACGACATTTGTTGGAACATAAATTATCACATATCGAGGAGAAACCCTAAACATAACAGACCAAGTCAGATGAAATGGGTTTAAAGTTGCCTATATGGTTATTACATTTCTGTAGCAACGTGTGTGCGTGTTTGTCCGCGCGTCTGTATGTGTGCGCATGCTCAGTCTGCGGACTCCGAGCCCACCAGTCTTTGTTTCATCACCTTAATACCGAGCACCAGGCAGGGTAACAACAAGTATATAATCTTTTAACGTCTTTTTGTATGACTTGGTCAGAGGATCCAACCACTGACCTGCTCTCCCGGTAGACAACGTTCAACAAGAAACGATTTTGTGGAAGTGTTATAATTACTTTTTAAAACTGTAAAATAAACATAAAGAAACTAGTATTTATAAGTGAAATCGACATCACCACTGCTCTATTAAGTGGGCAGTGACACGTCAGTTGATTCCGGTTGGTTGTTGAAGGACAGATTCCAAGCAAACCATATATGTTTTTAACTATTACTATTAAGGTGCATCTATATGCTTCACGTTCATCCCCAGCCAATGGGTAACCAAGTGGAAAGAGTGTTCGCTTTTCACGCCGTCCGGGTTCTATTCCTCGTAAGGGTACAATGTCAGAAGACCATTCCTGGTGACCCCCGCCGTGGTATTGCTGCACTGTTGCTGAACCCATACTCACCCAATCTCCAATAGTGCAGATATGTCATTAATTTGGCCCGAGGTTAAATGAACCTTTTCTTGAGTGGCTCACCTTTGGCAGATACACAAAATCTGACAGCAGGGATGGATTACAGTTAATGAAACGAGAAAGACTCCTGAAATAAAAGGTCAACATAGATTCTATAAGAAACAAATCAGAGGTGAGATGTACTGGTGTAAGGCCGGTTCTATATAGTGCTGGCCCACCGATGTACCATGCCGCTGTTTAACATGAATACCTTACACACACACATTCTTATACAGATTCCGAGACGTTTTATCCACAGCGCAAGGTAACAAGTGGCCAAACCACCGAGCCACCCACGTTACGCCTCCTTGCAGATGTTCTATCCACTGCACCACAGACGGTTTAGAAACAGTCAGAAGCTGTTCTAATAGCATGTTTGAGCGAGTGTGTGTTTTTTTCAAGACATGTATTGATGTACATTGACCTACAAGTGAAAAATATTGATTGATTTTGATTGTTAAATATTTGTATGATATTTAATACCTTGTCCTGTACCCAAGTGCCTTCAGTTCTGCTTTTGAGATTCATGTAGTTATACATGTAAATTTTATTTGCCACCAACACTCACTGACGTATTGAATTCAGTCTTAGTTTGGTAAAAGATCTGAGCCAGGGAATGTTATATTGTATCTAGTATGTAGAAACATTTTTCACACCTTATCATGCTACTTCATTGCATCTCTGGAAAATATGCTGAAAACAAACCTTTCAAACAGAAATACTATTGTAACTCCATTAATTTACTCGGATTAGTGGATACTACCGTATTCGACGTAATAAGCGCCCACGGCGATATTTGCTAATATATTGGCTAGTGAACAATTCCAATTAGCACTCCTTCCGATGATCAAGGTACACAAGACTTATTTATTAGCGTATAATACGCACTCGCGTGTTATATGCATTATTAATTATGGGCAATTAAATTCTGGAAAAATGTATCTGTCGCATATAAACATTTCAGTGTGTCAGCATAAACCACGAAATTTATCCTTCAACTCTCTTTTTTCCACCAAAATAATATTCTAATACGAGCCCCCTATTTCTAATCTTGAGAGCGCCCTGGGCGCTTATTATGTCGAATGCGGTATATGGAATTAAGAGTTATGCATTAGAAAGACTAATACATTGTTGAACATGTTGTGATATTAGAGACGTGACCGTGACCTTAGCGGGACACCATCTGAATGTAGTTGAGAGTTATCCCCCTTTCAGATCCACGCAAAATATATCTACGCGTTTGTGAACATGAACTCGGTAAAACACACACATGCGCGTTTTTGGATACTTCTCAGCTGGACTGACTAATTGATGTTGTAAAAAACATAACATGTTATGTAAATGTAATTAAATCCCCGCTGCACTATGTTTTTCAGCGGACATGCACTGTTGTAAATAATACCTCGTTGCTAGGAGACCGATCGGAAGCCATCTTCATGCGTTTGATCATAGTCTTTGATACTCTTCGTTTTCGAGGACATTCAGTTGCTATATTTTGCGGTTTCTGACAACAGCATTTTCCAACAGATCTTCAGTAAGGTATGGTTATTAAATATTAACGTATTGGGGAGCATCTTGGTACTTTATCCCTTTATCAACCAAGTCAAACGACATGATAAGAAAATGGTAAGCAAGACAACGCCAACAATTCTAATCATTCTTAGTCTTATCTGCTGTTTCGGCTGCTTCTAGTTATCTAACAACTCTTATACCTTAATATGTTTGCCTTTCATATTCCATTTAACTAAAATGTATAAAGACGATTTAGTAATAAATGGTGCTACAATGTCCATCTTGCTATCTCTGTCATCAAATAAAGTGTAAAAGTGAAATCTTATTCATCATATTTGTTTCAGATCTATCCCCCAGTTATCTACATTATTGATATGAAGATGCCAACAGGCTACATACAGGTTCCTCCCTTTTTGTTGGATCCTGCTCTAGATCACAGAGTTGAGATGTTTCTTGAGGAACAGATTGGACAGTCTGAGGAACTGGACTTCTTCAATCACTACAGGATGCTGAACTCTTCCTCTGTGAGGCCATCTGTGTCTGACTCTGCCCTAATCACTAATGGTCTGGGAGTTCATGAGAGTGTTGACATGTACATATCTGCTGCAAGACAACTGGATGAAATCAGGAGGAGGAAGTTTCCTTTTCTGATCTCTGGAAGTGTGGTGAAATCTTCACAAAACCCTAGGAAATCTTTCTCCGACTCTGATGTTTGTCAAGTCATTTCAGCAGAGAGCAGCATCAGCCTCCAGTCCAGCTCAAGTGTGTGTGTGAACAGAGTACAAGAACAGGAGGACTTTGAGCCACAGCCCGGACCAAGTGGTTATGTGCCTGAGGCAGGAAGATTTAAGAACTTGAAGCCACAGTCTGATCCTAACTGTTCTGCATCTTCCAGCATGTCCTCTCTGTACAGCACAGAAAGTGAAGTGAATGTTTTCTTTGATGAATACATGGTCAATATGCATGATATCCATGCACACAACTGGGCTGACTTTGATGATGATGATGATGATCACTCAGTGTCTGCTGTGTCCAGTAAGGAATCTGTCCTATCAGCTGTGTCAAGTGTTTTGTCATTGCACACCGACTACAACCATTGGAATGGGAATGAGGATTATGAGCTGGTTGGACCTCTTGGTGATGATGGATGGGCAGTTGGATCAGCGGAGGTCGTCATTGATATTGATGACACTCTTGAGTTTAACATGCAGTATCCTCCTCTTCAACCTGAGAGTGAGAGACAAGTTCCAGCTATCCCCCACAGGACCCCCAGCGAGTCTATGTTGTGTGACAGGAAGAGGAAATACTATGATGAGCTGATGAGCAATGGTGATCATGCCAGCAAGAGACCACGGAAGTCTGTCAGTGACACAGCAGTTTCCAGTCCTCCTGAACAACCAGAGGCACCACAGCAGCCCAGGAGACAGATAAGAGCTGCTCGTCGCAGGTTGCCCAGAGAGTGACATTTGGATGTGATATGAAGTAATTGTTCTATGTATATCTGTGTGTATGGGACTGTTATATTTAACTGTAATGTAACTTATAGTGGTTGACAGTTAAAGTAATAAGCTGGCCAGTGGCTAAACACCAAAGCCCATATAGGACACTTTAAAATTCTCTGTAGGTCTAGCTAGATACCTCTGTGTCAAGACCGTTCAGACTTCTCTGTAGGTTGGGCTACCTCCTATATGGTCTGTGCCAATACCTTATAGAGGACACTTCAGGCTTCCCTGTAGGCCTAGGTATCTCTTATGATGGTCTGTGCCAAGACCTTAATATAGAGGACACTTCAAGCTTATCTGTAGGCGTAGGTATCTCTTATGATGGTCTGTGCTAAGACCTTATAGAGGACACTTCAAGCTTCTCTGTAGGCCTATGTATCTCTTATGATGGTCTGTGCTAAGACCTTATAGAGGACACTTCAGGCTTCTCTGTAGGCCTAGGTATCTCTTATGATGGTCTGTGCTAAGACCTTATAGAGGACACTTCAGGCTTCTCTGTAGGCCTAGGTACCTCTTATGATGGTCTGTTCTAAGACCTTATAGAGGACACTTCAGGCTTCTCTGTAGGCCTAGGTATCTCTTATGATGGTCTGTGCTAAGACCTTATAGAGGACACTTCAGGCTTCTCTGTAGGCCTAGGTATCTCTTATGATGGTCTGTGCCAAGACCTTATAGAGGACACTTCAGACTTCCCAGTAGGTCTAGGTACCTCTTATGATGGTCTGTGCCAAGACCTTAAAGAGGATACTTCAGACTTCCCAGTAGGTCGAGGTACCTCTTATTATGCTCTGTGCCAAGACCTTTTAATGGGTACTATAGAGGACCCTTCAGACTTCCCAGTAGGTCTAGGTACCTCTTATGATGGTCTGTGCCAAGACTACATAGCCCACAAAGGACACTTCAGACTCCGCTGTAAAGGTCATGTAAGTGATATTGTGTTCATAATACAATATCTTACGTATCTTATGTTGTGGACTAAAACACTTGTGAATCGTTTAAGCCATAATAGTTTTGATTCAGGCAAGCATTACTATAGTGACCAAATTCACAGATTGTCCAATCTCATTTTGGTCAACTACTCTGACCAACATGACCAAGTTTAGAGTTGAATTGTATCCTTCTTCTCAATATATATGGTTCTGACGAAGCAGGATTTGTCCTTTCATCATTACAAATTAAGGAGAGAGGGTTTGGAGGTTGTTAGTATTTTAACCTAATGATTTTAACATTACATTTATGACCAAGATCCTTTACTTTCGTTACCAGTGTTTGAACAAGACCCATTCATTTGTCCATTTTATTGAGAAATGTCTGTATGCTTACATGTCCATGTGCTGGAGTTGTCAGTCTGTGTATGTATCATGTGCAATATGTATGTTGAGTTGTATATATCACAAACCTGTATTGATGCAGTATCGATACAGTTTATTTATCACTGCTGTTATAAAAAGTCAACAATCAATAATTCTTCTCTTTATCTTTAAACCATGTATCAAGCAAATTGTTTTCCAGGCATGTCTTTGTTATTTTCGAAGTGAGCCTGGTTTAACGCTGCTTTGAACAGTATTGCAGTTACATCACGTGTGTAAGCTTGATGAGGGAGGAAAGCCGGAAGTAATGTAGGTTTTAGATGTTTAACACATGTCCACAGCTATAATATACCACAAATCTTGATGGTTTACCTATGAAACAAGCTAGCTTTGGATAACCATTCATAAAATACCCCATATTTTTATATAATAAAACAAATCTGAAAGATCCACTTACATTTTCTCACATGCCAATTAAAAATATTTTCTATAATGTAAATGTAGTTGAATGTTTTCAAATGGGGAATAAATTAAAAAAGGAGTCCAACTCAAGTCTAGAATGATTTGACCAGTCAGGTTTGCCTTAACTCTAGACCTGAAATTAAGGATTGTTCTGGGCTCCATTTGGATCTTAATTTTATAGTTTGTAGATATAATATTTTCAAATAAGATAACTTTATTTATAACTAAATTTCAGTCTATCCAATTATAGGTTAATGAATTAGCTAAATGTACATGCTTTTATCTCAAACGTGGCTTTAGAATATCTGAAAATATCAGTGAAAAGTAATGGTTATTCAGGTGAAACTTGAGTCTGATTTCAGCAAATGTAAAAACAGACAACGTTTTAGTATCAAATCATGTTTATTGTTTCTGGCAGAGAAAATCATGTCATTCCTTTTGACAGATTTCTGGATGATATCTTCATCCAACAAACTCATCACATTAGTACAATTTGTACATACACTCAAGGTCTCCTTGTGAAAGAAAGCATTTCCAGAACAACTGAAAGAGAATTATGTAACTGTAACAAGAAAGCTTTCTACAAAGATTTTTTTGCAGAGAAATAAGTTGAAAGTAAACTTTCACCTTCAACAAAGGTAACTGAATATTGAAACTTTAAAGTCAAACATTTTCATAAGCAGGTTTTTGCAGGTATCTTGACTAACTTCAACAAAATATTTTTGGAAATTGAAATAATACTCATGCTCACCTTTTCACTACTACCATACACAATCATATTTCACATACAGATGTCATACTAATGCTGATGGTCCAGATATAAAGGTCGCCAGTTTCTTACTAATTCATGCATCCAGCAACTGTAACATGGTCACACACATCTCTCTAGCTTCCATTCAACAGCTGGCATCACGTAACTGCATGTGAATCTACCTGAGTTACTTGATCACAACCTACACTGTCCAGAGATGATTGATTGCATGACTTGTTTTTCTCCCTGAGCTTGTTTGACAACACTCATTGCATATTTCTGGGACAGGGGAAATTGCAGCCTACATTTCATATTTGAATTAACGCAAATTTCAACTAAGCCACCCTACTATTTGTTAAAAAAGGCTTTGGCATCATGAAGTAAAAAAAATCTTCAATCCATTATCATTCTTCATTTATATCTGACTATGTGTGTGCAATTGTTCTCAAGATAATGAACATTTCATGCATAATTAATTTTCATTAACTATAAAATATATCACAATTGTGAATTTTGTTCAAAAAAAGCTTATATTGATGACATAGATAAATGAAGACAATTTTAACTTCACAGTTAGCTAATAAACCCATCAAAAGGCATTCTTCTCTCATCTCTTGTTTCGTACTACAACACACTCCTCTCCTAATCACACTTCTCTCCATGCCTAGTATTGACCTAGTATATCCCACATAATTATCACAGAAATGCTTAATCATATCCATCCACACAATTTGAACAATCGCAGTTACCAAAATATCTGAATAAACTTAGTCAAGACACCAGGCTGATTTGACGTCAAAAAACTAATTCAATGATTTCTTCATCAATTTACAATTTAAGTTAAAGGTATTTTTAAAATCAACCTTTCCCTTGATGCAGAATATAATGATCAATGTGTAAAATGACAAACATTAATGAATTCCTGTAAGAAGATGTCTCTCCATTTCTTAAAAGCCAGATTTCCTAAAACAAACCTCCCTAAGTGCAAAACCTGTACTGATTGGAAGCACTCGAAAAATCTTCAAAGCAAGCGAGCAGGGATAGCACTCAGTTGGGCCTAGAGACAGAAGTCGCTTACTGAATCTCTTTGGCTGGTAACTTACTTCTGCACGTACACTACAGGGTATACATCCTACCCTGGAGCAGTACTGGCCCAGGGTTTATAGTCTGGCCCAATTGTTTCTGCAATAATGGATATTGAATAAGTAACTGACATCCATCTTGAATGCTAGCATTAATCTTCAACGACAGATCTTTCCAATAAATATCTTGCGTGGGCGATGTATATGTCAAGATGAATATGAGTATCTATGACAACTGATATTCCTTTGTTAGGTCTGCAAATACTGACACTTTAAGTATGTGTCTGATATCCTTTATTAATGAATGAATGGAAAATGATTAATGATAAACCTGAGTTCAACCAGATGATGATATCAACATTGCCCTATAAATCTCATCACAACCATCCACTCAACAATGTTTTTTATGTTTGTGACAGTATGACTAAAAAGGTTATATGTTCCCATCAAGTACAATCCATTGAGTACATGTGAACTATGAAAAACTGTTTACAATGAAGGATATGGAGAACAACATCGATGACTGAATATATTCATATATATGTAAAATCAGACTCACCAACCATCATCGTTCAGGCTTTCCTGGACCCTGTTCCACAAGCGGTCTTAGCTCTACACACGCCATTAAACCCCATTTCACCTCACCTCCCCTTAGCTCTTATGTGATTGTAATTCAACATAGGCTTATGGTAGTTGAAGTGCTAAGAGCGCTTTGTGGAATGGGCCCAGCATCAATTCCACAAAACAAAAGTAGCGCCAAATAATTCATGACATTTAAGGTGGACCCCTTTTTACTATATGAATCATGGAGCACATTGGGATAAAGTGAGTTGTGAGATCGAAGGGGTACCAGTGTGCATAGGGAATTTCAAATAAGGATTTTGAGATCTTCATCTTGAGATTCACTGAAGGAGAGATGTCAGTAGAATGTCTTTGTGCTTATCTGTAATTGATTTAGATATTTTTCAACCGACTAAAAACAAATTTAGCAAAGGATTGGGTCATTTAGACACTTAACGTTTTAGAAGACTCTTCCCCAAAACGCTCATGTGTTGATAAGTGTGAGTGGATGATGAAAGTATCTCAAGTTCGAAACCATGATGTTTTCAACATTGAAACAACTTTTTCAATTCATTTGTAAATAGAGATTCAGTTGGGAATGTGTGATTCCTAAAGCAACAAAGCAAGGAGGATTGGATAAGCAACATGTACTAATAACCCATTACAGACAAGCAATCCTTGAATAAATAAGGTTAAATGTAAGGGAGACCTGTCATTGCTTAGGATTAATGTTTATCTGACACACAGACTCAACACTTTCATTTGTCTCTACAAGAATGAGTTGCGTGTTATACAGGCCCTATCAGTACTCTGGGCAAAGTGGCATTAAACCCAACTCAGTAACTCACTCTCTGCACTGATTTACACATCTCAATGGAGTGGCATCTGGAGTATCACAGTGGTTTTGGGGGTTTGTGTTTGTTCTTTAACGCTGCACTCGGCCGTATTCCATCAATATGACAGTGGCCTGTTAATGGTAGAGTCTGGACCCGACAATCCAGTGATTGATATAATGAGCACGATCCATGCTGTCAAAGTACAATAGAACAGAACAGTATCAACCAAGTCACCTTATTGTTCATCAAGTCCATTAAGTTGCCTCTTACTACAAGCATAGGTTGCTTGGGACCAATTCTAACCCGGAGTCTCCACAGAGGTCAAAGGTATTTTGTTTTATGTTCTAATACATTTAAATTTCAATACTTATGACATGCAACGGTGATTGAGGCATTAAACCAGATTTCACTGATTTAACTAAAAGAATTACAAAATGTCTTAAGAGTTGCTGCCAAAAGTTTCAATGTTATTGAATATTGACTTTTGTTCAAGGAATATGACAGCTAGAGCATACGGTCTGACAAATACACTCAATCAATTTGTCAGATTTTATATTTTCTATATCACAATGCAAGTACTCAAACTTGACAAAAAAATTAATCAAACCTTAAACATCAATTGTTCATAAAGCCCCATTCTCGTTGTATTTATCCCTGAAATCCATTGGAAAACATTCAAAAGAAATATATAATGTGACAGGAAATTCTCTGGTTGACCATAAAGCATATTATCTCATTACTGTATCTCATGTGTGTTGTGTCCACATGTATAAAGTAGGGTTCCTTATTTCAAGTTGTCATTGGATGCTTGTATAGGAAGAAAAGCCATTCAGTTTGCTTGTATGCCCAAACTGTTGATCGCTTTTGGCAGCAATCTTTAGGTTCTCATATTAGTAGCATGTATTGACCCAGAGGAAAACCAAACTCTGGGCTTGTCAAGATGTAACAACAGATAAAGTTTGGCATTACCAATGGAATATTCTGAAATTATAAAGCATGTCTTCTCATATGATATATATCATAACAATTACAAACATATTTTAGAAAGTCTACCAAATGACGACCCATTGCAAAACCAGTCGGTCTGTAGCAATAAATGTACTCTAAATCTGAAATTAGTACCATTTCAACCTTACTAAACAAGAATTCACCTCAAAGTTTCTACCATCTTCCAGAGGCAATGGAGCTGAATGATTATAAAAACTCAGTTTCCACCCTTGCCAAAATAAGTCAAAATAAAATTGTGTAGCAGAATCGACATCCAGTTCATAAACAACATGGCAACTGCCATGCAGATTTCAGTCAATCACAGAATTTGCAAAGCATGTGTACCACCAACTGGGCGTCAAGATATATTTCCCGAATCTGTTCATGTTTAAATCAACTTGCTCAAGTGATTTGATGCACTTCGCAAGATAAGACCTGTATAATCACAATGAAGATCTTGATTATCGAACAGATTGTCTTGACTGGATTGATTATTTTGTTTTAAGCAAATGCAAGTGATATGAGAGGTGGCATAGAAGGGACATAACTCTTAATAGCCACTGGTTAACACAATGATCGAGCCATGAACTTCCAACCTAGTTTGAAAAGGGTGGAAACTGGACTTTTATAGTTAGTTAACTCCCTACCTCGGGAGGATGAGTTTCTACTGACTATTATGCAGTTGGAGTATTATCACAATGACTAGATATAAATATATTGCATACTGCACTGTAAAGAGTAATATATAAATACAATACAAGCATTGGAGGACCAAAGCTCTACGTCAGGATTGGATCAAAACGGCAGAGAACGAACAAACACATATAATCTAACTTTGTTTCAATATTGCTCATCATGAAAAAACTTATGTGCATAAAGGTTGGTGTACACGACATGTAACTTGCATAGTTGTTAACAAATATCAATTGTGCAACAAAATCATTTTACACCTCAGGACCGAATCATTCATAATGTCCATAATTATGGTGCAAATTTAATCCATTGGAAATGTTCAAGTCTGTTTGGTTTCAATCACTGATTTGGTTATTTTGACTAGAAAAATAAAGTTGATCACTGAAAATTATTCAGGAAAAAGTCAATTTAAACTGATTAATAGTTCAGTTGTCTTTGTTCTGTGACTCGTGAAAACACAGGATGTTAAAGTTAGACTGCTTCCATGGCTGGGACTTGGCATCAGGGGTATGAGGCAACAGCCATTAATGTTAATCCACATCGAGATCCTGATGTAATATAGTCAAATGTGACATAGAATCACAAGCTGCCTGTAATGTGAGAGTGTAAGTAAACATTTAACGTCGCTTCAGCACTATTTCCGCCAGATTGCGATCTCTTCTTCCAGGAGTGGTAACCACTTGGTAATGAGGACTGAGTTAACTTATAGATTTCAACTTCTTTCATTCTTTCAATGCAGTGTTTAAGTAGGGATGCAGGTAACTTTATCAATGACTTGTAAGGTACTAGCATCTGTACCCAAATGTCACATTGAAGAATAAAAGAAGTTGAACTCCGTAGGTTATCTGTCCTGACTGTTTATCCATAGCATGCTACCTAATGATGTAACCACATATAGTCCAGTTGAGCAGGATCACACCGTTGTATAGAATAGATTGATGAGATAAATTAAGTCAGTTTTGGGCGTTTCAAGACGTTAATAAGATACAAGCCCACTTTAACTTCCCGTGTGAATGCCACTTAAATGTTAACAACACAGTTCTACTATACTCAAAAGGAAATATGAACCACCTGATTCTTTCACATTACAAAAGTCAATCTGTCATAGTCACCCAATTCTTTCATATTACTCATGGTCAATCTGTCATGGCATGACAAGATTCAATATAGTAATAAGAAGGAATCGGGTGGTCCTTAACTTCTTTTGGGTAAGATTACCGTAATTTCTTGAGTAAAGTGCGCACCAAAGTAATATGCGCACCCCCCTCTAGTTAAATCTGTATTTTGGAAAAAAAATCTCGAATATTATGCGCAGAAAAAAATTACACCCCTTCAGTGAACTCCGGTAAACGAACGGGTGATAAAAAAAACCGAAATTAATTTAAACAATATTAAAAGGAATTTATTTTGAATAAAATAAATGAAATCAGTTACTAACATAAGTCCAGATATACAATGAACGCTTTTTATAAGCAGACAGTGTAATAACAAGATTAATTTGCGTACTTCAGTACAGATTTGTTGACATGGTATTTCCGGGTTCTTTCTTTGAGTCGGGGGAAAAAAACATTAAAACTCATTATGGTATGTATAATGCGCACCCCCTTCTACACAGCTGTGTTTTTTGGAAAAAAAGTACGCACTGTACTCAAGAAAACATGGTACTATCCATGAAAATTGCCCAAAAAAATTTAGTATGAAAGCCATGTCAGTTGCAGTTTCTAAAGAGTGATGTCATAATTATTACAGGTCAAGGATGTTGCGTGCACGATTAACAGTGAAACACACATCAACACATAACGCACACAATTCAATAGATCACATGAGGTATCATGGGTGAAAATGTACACTCACATCTAGGTCAAGAACAGAACCAAACTCAACAATACAAGTCAAACAAATGAGTAACATTCAATGATCACATCCCTGCAATGAAATATCAAGCTGTCAAATGTTCAGCAGTGTCAGTGTAATAGATTGCTTTTGAAAGGTAACATGACTAGGGGAAGTAACTCTAAGTCCAAGGGGAGATAACTGCTGCTATGTGTCCCCATTCATGGCTTCTGGTGAAGGCTGCTGAAGTTTAATATTGATGTAGTCCGCTATCAACAAAGTGATTGCCAGGATCTGAAATTAGGTCAATTTGATTAAAAGTTGTTATAAAAATATTTATAAAATGGTGAGGTGAGGTAAAATGTGTTTAACGTCACGTCCAAGATTATTGCACTTATATAGCAACGTGCATATGTGTGTGTGTCTGCTTGTACTAGTCCGGACTAATGCCAATTTATAGTGCTATCCTACTGAGATACCATGCCGCAGTTTAACATGAATACCCCGTTCAGAGACACAGTACACTGACCAGTCCTTGTTTTAGCCCCTTAATGCCGAGCGCCAGTAAGGGTAACAACAAGTACCATCTTTTAACATCTTTTGGTATGACGTGGCCGTGGGTCGAACCCCGGACCTTCTGCTCTCCGGGTGGACGCTTATTTATGAAATGCATGATCACAACCTGGTATACCCTGACATTAACACACATATTACCCATAAGGGTATGAATGTCGGTGATTTCCACTAATTATTCTCACTGAACATAACATTTCTTCTATTGTTTTCATTGTTTGCAAAGAGGCACATAGCAAAGTGACGTCACATGACATCATCTCCAATTGTTCACGACAATCCTTTCATGTTATGTGACATAGTTCCAACAATAGATAAAATGAGCCAATGTTGAGATTAAGAAACCCACAGTTTTGTACATTTTATTAGAAGAAAGACTGTTGGTAATATATAGAATAAGCAACGTGCAACTGGGAATTACGGATCATCATCCCTCATGCATTACCGTTGAAAGTTTCTCGCCAAGGTTCAAACTTGACTCACACACGCACCATGTTTTTGTACTTGGTATAAAGTGACTTACCTTGGGTTGTGACATGGCAAAGATGAGTTTCTCCGTGTGGTGTTCATAGTGGTGCGGAGCGGACTCCACGAGCTGGTTCACCACCACCATGAAGTCGTTCTTCCACCCACCAAAAGTGATGATTGATTTGAAGTCGTACAGGGCTACTGGTTGCTGTTAAACAAAAGTCACGATTGATTTGAAGTCGTACAGGGCTACTGGTTGCTGTTAAACAAAAGTCATGATTGATTTGAAGTCGTACAGGGCTACTGGTTGCTGTTAAACAAAAGTCATGATTGATTTGAAGTCCTAAGGGGCTACTGGTTGCTGTTAAACAAAAGTCATGATTGATTTGAAGAGGTACAGGGCAATGTTTTGCTGTTTAAACTAAAGTCATGATGGATTTTATGTATACAGGGCTACTGGTTGCTATTAAACAAAAGTCATGATTGATTTAATGTGTATACAGGGCTACTGGTTGCTGTTCAACAAAAGTGATGATTGATTTGAAGTCGTACAGGGCTACGTGTTGCTGTCAACAAAAGTGATGATTGATTTGAAGTCGTACATTGCTACATTGCAAATTAATCATGATTGTAAAACACCTTTGAGAACACACCATTCATTACACACCACAGACACTAATTACTACATACCATAGATACAAGTTCGAGAACTGAGACACCATCCTCCTGCACAGCTAGCCAGATGTCTTCATCTGAGCTTGGCGGACACTTTATCTGAATGACAGACATGACAATATTATTTCTGATCTGACAGTGCTCGAAACAAGTTGCGTACCTGTATAAATAACATACTTACATATGCCCCAATACGTCAACAAACCTGTCATTGTTGGCGTCTGCTAAACAGAGGGCTTCTGTTACCTCATAAAACAACCACAGTTGGGGTAATTAGGGGCTTTCCAAGAACACACAATCTCATTAAAATCAGATCTCAGTTCTCGCTACCGCTAAACAAAGATCTGAGGACATCCCATTACGGGTCACGTCAGACCGACCTTGCGCGAACTTTGACCGACCAAAGGAATGACCAATCAGAAGGCAGCTTTCTCGTGCTTTACGGCACTAATTTCAAATTGGCGACTATGCTTCGCAACATATTTTGACAAATTCTTGATTACAAATTTGAAACCTAAACAAAAGAACATTCTGGAATGGCTAATAGATAGTCTAGATTGTATGGATTCAGTCGTTAAACCCGTAACTATCGTTCGGAGTTAAAGTTTTCGAGGTTGCATGATTAGAAATCACATTCCAACTGTCACTTTCATAATCTGGTAAGCGATGCTCTGATAGGTCGGATGAAAGGTCGTTCTGACATGACCCCTAATGGGATGTCCTCAGCTCTTTGTTTAGCTGTAGCGAGAACTTAGGTCTGATTTTAATGAGATTTCAAGAACACAGTTCTCCACACAAAAACATTATTGCCTGTTTCTAGATGGTGACTATGGCAATATTCAGTGAAACACACCCACAGCTGCAGTGTTTTCAGTGTAGAGCTTTGTTGCCTGTAGATTTGATTGAGTTATTTTGAATTTTGAACTAAATATTGAGTATTGGGTTTTAAATGTTACATTTTCACATTTCCAATTGCATGTGCTTCATATTTGTGCATCAGATTATCAAACACGGCTGTTCATAATTTCAATTTGTTAATCCTCTGTTTAGTTTGATAAAGCATTCAAATTTTGTATGGTGGAAGCACATCAATACAATATATTTGGGAAACAATAGTTTTGCAATACTGGTTGATTGGTTGGTTTATGTTTTACGCCCCATTCAGCAATATTCCAGCTATATGATGGCGGTCTGTAAATCATTGAGTATGGACCAGACAATCCAGTGATTGATATTATGAGCATCGACCCACGCAATTGGGATCGATGACATGCTCAACCAAGTCAGCGAGCCTGACCACACGATCCCGTTAGTCACCTCTTACGAAATACTGAAATAACATCAAAATCAATTGGAAGTGTGAACATTCATATGTAATGTAGCTGATTGGCTATTTAGACAGTGGCATATTATTGGGATTTGATACCTCTGACTGACCAATCAGTATCAGTCTGTTTAAGGTCATTTTCTTCATTCATGGTAACTTGGCTCTAATTGCTTCATACCCTGTGAAACTTAATTCAAGTATTGCTGGATAAAAGTGGGTTTAAACAATTGAGTTAACTCAGACATAGTAATATGAAACAGCCTGTAACTGTGGTACCTTGGCTCTGAACAGCTTTGCTCCGTAGTACTGCCACTTCCTGGCCACAGCGAGATACACACGGATACAGTCTGCAGACGTCCGACCTTGAAGTGACAACCAGCGTTCAGCGAGCCTCTCCAGGAGCGAACTGGAATTGTTAGAATGATATGCAGTCCAATACATGTACTTGGATACTGGGGTTACAGTGTTACTGTTTTGGTTTTCAGGAAAAACATTTCACTAAAAAATCTTGTCATAACCACTGCAACTGCAACATCCTAACCTATCTGCAAAATGGTATTAGTATTATAAAAAGAGTTGGTAACAATGCCGCTTTATGCAGTACTTCAGTTATAACATGGCATGTCAGCTTTGTGTGGGAGCAGTATTTCTGTTATGACATAGCGTGTCAGCTTTTAGTGGGAGCAGTATTTCAGTTATAACATGGCATGTCAGCTTTGTGTGGGAGCAGTATTTCAGTTATGCCATGGCATGTCAGCTTTGTGTGGGAGCAGTATTTCAGTTATGACATCGCATATCAGCTTTGTGTGGGAGCAGTATTTCAGTTATGACATGGCGTGTCAGCTTTGTGTGGGAGCAATATTTCAGTTATGACATGGCATGTCAGCTTTGTGTGGGAGCAGTATTTCAGTTATGACATGGCATGTCAGCTTTGTGTGGGAGCAGTATTTCAGTTATGCCATGGCATGTCAGCTTTGTGTGGGAGCAGTATTTCAGTTATGACATGGCATGTCAGCTTTGTGTGGGAGCAATATTTCAGTTATGACATGGCATGTCAGCTTTGTGTGGGAGCAGTATTTCAGTTATGACATGGCATGTCAGCTTTGTGTGGGAGCAGTATTTCAGTTATGCCATGGCATGTCAGCTTTGTGTGGAAACAGTATTTCAGTTATGACATGGCATGTCAGCTTTGTGTGGGAGCAGTATTTCAGTTATGACATGGCATGTCAGCTTTGTGTGGGAGCAGTATTTCAGTTATGACATGGCATGTCAGCTTTGTGTGGGAGCAGTATTTCAGTTATGACATGGCATGTCAGCTTTGTGTGGGAGCAGTATTTCAGTTATGACATGGCATGTCAGCTTTGTGTGGGAGCAGTATTTCAGTTATGCCATGGCATGTCAGCTTTGTGTGGGAGCAGTATTTCAGTTATGACATGGCATGTCAGCTTTGTGTGGGAGCAGTATTTCAGTTATGACATGGCATGTCAGCTTTGTGTGGGAGCAGTATTTCAGTTATGACATGGCATGTCAGCTTTGTGTGGGAGCAGTATTTCAGTTTTGTCATGGCATGTCAGCTTTGTGTGGGAGCAGTATTTCAATTATAACATGGCATGTCAGCTTTGTGTGGGAGCAGTATTTCAGTTTTGACATGGCATGTCAGCTTTGTGTGGGAGCAGTATTTCAATTATGACATGGCATGTCAGCTTTGTGTGGGAGCATTATTTCAGTTTTGACATGGCATGTCAGCTTTGTGTGGGAGCAGTATTTCAAATATGACATGGCATGTCAGCTTTGTGTGGGAGCAGTATTTCAGCTGTAACATGGCATGTCAGCTTTGTGTGGGAGCAGTATTTCAGCTGTAACATGGCATGTCAGCTTTGTGTGGGAGCAGTATTTCAGCTGTAACATGGCATGTCAGCTTTGTGTGGGAGCAGTATTTCAAATATGACATGGCATGTCAGCTTTGTGTGGGAGCAGTATTTCAGCTGTAACATGGCATGTCAATTTTGACTGCATCATTTCAACAAGTACACTGCAGGAACAAGAGTATATTACTCACGCTTGTTCTTCTGGTTGTGTGACATGGTATTTCTTTGGGTAGAACTTGGTGACGGCGGTGATGAGGTGCTGATGTGCTGTGGATGATGTTGATGATGCTGCGCTGCCGCTTGATGATGCCTCCATCCTCATGTCCCCAAACTCCACCTGCAGCAACAAATGTCAGTCAAATCAAAACACATCTCCATGGCAAAGCATTTTTCAATATGGCTGCTTCTATGTTCTATAGAAATTTGGATATTTATATCAAACTGTGTCAGCGTACAAAGGGAGGAAAACCCAACACAGGTAGGAGATGTATAGATGTACACACAAGCAAACCAGCTATCTTAATCAGGGTGAATCTGGGATCTGAACTCACAATCAGCAGATCATGTCATGTTTGAGGGAGGCAACTATGCACAGCAAATTATTGATGTCTCAGAGACCTTGGCCACAGTTGACCCACATGTATATGAAGAGACAAAAACTCTCCTTTGGTCATCTTACATCAAGGTTGTCAAAAGGCATGTGACAAATTTCAGCATCAAATGGCTATGAACCTATCACGGTACATGGAAACCATAATGCTAATAATGCTAATGCTAATATTGCCCTGACAGAGCGAGGATGGTAGGTGCAAGCTGTGGATCACATCTTACCTGAGCCATGAGTGAGGTCAGCTCTAGAGCAAGGTCTCGGTTGAGGGGGAAGCGTCCATGGACAATCTCATCGTTCACTTGGTAAGCCAGCAGGAGTTTTTCCTTCTCCATCTCACTACGACTATTGCGGCTAAAATATAACCTGCCAAATAGATCAACAACTGGTCAACAGTCTGATATACCATACCCTGCAACACAGATCCTACCCAAGACTAGCAGAGAGAGAATGGCTTAATGCTACTTTGAACAGTATTTCAGTCAAATACTGGCGAGTCAGCTTAATGTGAGAGGACGGGCTGAAGTGATGCAGACTTTAACCATGTTGATGAACCTACATGGAAGAGTATGGTGCTGACAAACCAAGGATCCTAATCAGGGTTAATCTGGTATTCAAACCCACAACCAGCGAATCCTTCCATGACTAAGGGATGCAACCATGTCAGAATAATCCAACAGACTGCAGGATACTTGTGTGTTTGATACAGTCTGACATATAACAAATCTTAAAACTGAATTCTCTTCAGAGTATTCTGATGGCCTTCCTCTGGTCAAGCACCGACTCTCCTATTCTTGTAGAGTATTCTGATGGCCTTGCTCTGGTCAAGGTTCCCTGACTTCCCTGACTCACCTATTCTTGTAGAGTATTCTGATGGCCTTCCTCTGGTCAAGGTTCCCTGACTCACCTATTCTTGAAGAGTATTCTGATGGCCTTGCCCTGGTCAAGGTTCCCTAACTCACCTTTTCTTGTAGAGTATTCTGATGGCCTTGCTCTGGTCAAGGTTCCCTGACTCACCTATTCTTGTAGAGTATTATGGTGGCCTTGCTGTGGTCAAGGTTCCCTGACTCACCTATTCTTGTAGAGTATTCTGATGGCCTTCCTCTGGTCAAGGTTCCCTGACTCACCTATTCTTGTAGAGTATTCTGATGGCCTTCCTCTGGTCAAGGTTCCCTGACTCACCTATTCTTGTAGAGTATTCTGATGGCCTTCCTCTGGTCAAGGTTCCCTGACTCACCTATTCTTGTAGAGTATTCTGATGGCCTTCCTCTGGTCAAGGTTCCCTGACTCACCTATTCTTGTAGAGTATTCTGATGGCCTTGCTCTGGTCAAGCACCGACTCACCTATTCTTGTAGAGTATTCTGATGGCCTTGCTCTGGTCAAGCACCGACTCACCTATTCTTGTAGAGTATTCTGATGGCCTTGCTCTGGTCAAGGTTCCCTGAGTGATGATCACGAAAGGCTTGTTCCCACTTGGAGATTATATCACAGACCTGCCAACAAGAATCAAACACCAAATGTACCTGACATGAGTCACTGAGCACATGAAGCAGGCTTGAAACTGAAACCAATGACATGGACAAATAGTCTCTTGAATGAGTGGATACAACTTCACATGCGTCAGCAATATTCTGCTAAATCATGGCGGTCCGTAAATGATCATATCTGATAAAGTAAAACAAGTGGTTGATAGGACATGTTGTGCCTTAGACAACTGGGCCACCCGTACCCCCACATCATAAGGGAGGGCACGGGTGGCCCAGTCATCTAAGGCGCCGCGATCGCTGTTCAGAGTTGCGTCCCTTAGGCACGCCAGAAACCTATGATTGTAGGTTCGAATCCCGGTTCGCCCCGATTATGTTTCTAGGTTTGTCAGCACCATACCCATGCTCATGGGTTTCACCGAAGTGGTAAACGTCTGAGACCTGCATCACTTCAGGCTTTCCTCCCACATTAAGCTGACACGCCATGATATAACTGGAATACTGTTAAAAAGCGGCGTTAAACCCAACTCACTCACTCACTCACTCACTTACTAACTCACTCACATCATAAGGAATCAGATAAGACAGAATCAGATAACAGAATTGATCTTAAGTGAAAAATACGAAATTTACTAGTTACTTGATCCTGGTCCACTTTGTGGTCTTGCCACAGTGTCCTTATTTAAGAACAGTAAACCATGGATATTACAAACACAAAGGGACCACTAATTTAGTTCGTAATAACCATAATTCATGAGCATATATACAGCATATATCCATCAAATGGCCAGGACTAAAATTAAGTTTGTTATATCGGTCAGTTTGTAACAAGCGTGTATGTTATAAACATAGTTTACTTTTTGAGTGTTTCGTGAGTCAAACTGCAATTGTGGAGAGGGTTGCCAGAAACTGACCTTGAGATGAGTTTGTAAGCAGTGTTCTGTCTGGGTCCCGGCAGGGTCGTCCGTGTAGAGGGCAAACCCCGACTGGCTACAGTCTCGCACGGAGATCATCTTGTGTAGTGATCCCAGGAACTCCTGTACTGTAGTGGACCCATCGAAACTGACAACCTGGAAGTAGGGTTGCGTGAGTGAATGATTCAGTGCTGCAGTTGGAATATTCAGAATTATTATGCCTCAAAGTGAGATTGACCAATCAGAGAGCAGAACTACTGAACCCACATGAGCACGTATACTGTCAGTAAAAATCCATGATGGTTTGTTATTGACCTAATATGAGACCATATAACGTCCGTAACAGCCATCTTGGATTTTCAAACACCCACTTCACATATTTCACATGAAAATTCTGCTACAGAAATTTGTTATTCAACACTGTTTTGTGTTTTTATATCATTAATTGTGATGTGCAAGGACATTAATCTTGTTGAAATCACATTTGTGACTTTATTGATAAAGATTATAATTACAATTGTCAACAAAGTTTGGCCCTTAAGGTTTGAAGAGTAGTCTCCCCTTGACCCTTAACGTCAGCGTACTCAGCTCAGAAGAGTAGTGCATTATGGATACCACATAGTGTAAACTTTTCGGCATAATAAATTTGTCATGGTGTGTATAGTTGCCGTATACAATGTTATATTAGGTTGGAAGAAAAATATTGGGCGAGGCATTAAAGACACCATAACTAATAATATCATTGTTGATCTTCAAATAGGACATTTGTATCAGTAAATAGTTTCTGACTGCTTTTCATCAGGTGTTAATGATACCGTATATCGCTGTGTATAAGGCGACCCCACGTATAAGACGACCCCCCTGTACACGCCTTAAAAATCAACCCAAAATCCTATACTCCGTGTATAAGGCGACCTGGAATGAAACACAACACAAGTCTGACTGATATACCGGTAGAAGATTTAACGCGCTCTTGCCGACTGTAGCGTATTTCGCACACGGACATCACAAATTAGTTAGTTAGTTACTTTGGAGATTGAATGTGCGCTTTCCGACTGATGCGTATTTCGCACACATCACAAGTGCGCACACAAACCTTATATATGCAATAAAAATATGTTTATCTTGCGTTGTTTTTTTTTCTACAATGATAGGTCGCGTGTGTAACTCCGGCACACGTCGCCATTTTGTGTTTACACGGTACGACACCAAATTGGTGCCCGTAAAATAAAATTCATTTATGAAGTAATAACATATAAGAGACAATGGTGAGTAATTTAATCGCCAATTAACTATGTTGTAACTAACTAGGCTTATGTTTGCTTCACATTCAGTGTTTTTATTCCACAATCACTTGTACACACCGTCTCCAACACTTGTTAATACAACTGTAAAAACAGCGGGAATTGATTTCAGCTTAACAGGGAGAGGCGGGTAACAGGGAGAGGCAAACAAAATTGGCTTTTCTGCCGACGTATCAGTCAGAGATATTGTATTTAGTGAATGTGTCCAGATATATGCCAAGATATTGGGGAAGGTGACTTGAGGTTTAACTGTGGACTGATGCTGTTTTTTTAGCGCCCGTCCATTGAGATACCACGGCACAGTTTAACATGGATACCCAATTCGGACACAGTATACTGACTCCGAGCCAACCAGTCCATGTTCTGTCGCCTTAATGCAAGGAAGAGTACCAAAAAGTACCATCTTTAAACAACGTTTGGACATTCTAGTCAATATTTAGCTGGTATGAGACAATGGTCAATATATATTTGATATGAGTTATTGGTCAATATTTACCAGGAAAGTGTTAATGGTCAATATTTACCTGGTATGTGTCAATGGTCAATGTTTATTTTGTATGAATCATTGGGTAGTATTTTCCCGGTCCAAAGTCATTGGTCAATTATTACCTGGTATGTGACATTGGGCAATATTTACATGGTATGTGTCAATGGTAAATATTGACCTGGTATGTTTCATTGGTCAATATCTCCATGGTATGAGTCATTGGTCAATATTTACCTGGTATGTGTCATTAGTCAATATTTATTTGGTGTGTGTTATTGGTCAATATTTACCTGGTATGTGTCATTGGTCAATATTTACCTGATATGAGTCATTGGTCAATATTTACCTGGTATGTGTCAATGGTCAATAATTACCTGGTATGTGTCATTGGTCAATATTTACCTGGTATGAGTCATTGGTCAAGTTTTACCTGGTATGTGTCTTTGGTCAATATTTCCCTGGTATGAGTCATTGGTCAAGTTTAACATGGAATGTGTCATTGGTCAATATTTACCACCCTCTTGTCATTGGTCAATATATACCTGGTATGTGTCGTTGAGAAAATGAACTGGAATACTGATTGGTTGAGAATGGTGATACGGGTGCCGCAGCAGCATGGACATCACCTCCATCCGCGACGGCTTCGACTCACGCACACCCTTCAGAATAATTCTCTCCAGTGCCCTCTGGCAGAATATTGCATATTTGCCCGGTTCCGTTCTGTCAAAATAACACAATCCATTCAAAATGACATGCAGGTCCAGATCAGACCTATCAAACTCCATCAGTGATACAAATGAGAATAATACATCTCATGTCAAAGAAATCAACAGAGAACAGAGAGAGCAGGGGTTGCATTCATATAATAATACATTTCACTGTTTCCCATCCCAGAGTAGAAGATTGTTATACACAATGTCTGTTTTAGAACCCCATGGACGTACTCTTCTATCAACAAAGAAAAAGAAAAACATACTAAAGAATTGACAAATCATTTAATAATTACTGTGGTGGCACAGTCAGTCTCATCAATTGGTCAATTCTGTTCATAGTGGTATGGGTGAGTGAGTGAGTTGGGTTTAACACCGCTTTGAACCGTATTCCAGTTATATCGCGGCATGTCAGCTTAAAGTGGGAGGAAAGCCCGAAGTGATGCAGGTCACTGACATTTACCACTTCGGTGAAATCACGTTTCGTTTGTTCGTTGTTTGATGCCACACTCAGCAATATTCCAGCTATATGACGGCAGTCTGTAAACAAGCCAGTCTCGACCAGACAATCCAGTGAATGACATCATGGGCATCGATCCACGCAATTGGGATACCATGACATTCATCAACCAAGTCAGCGAGCCTGACCACCCGATCCCGTTAGTTCCCTCTTACGACAAGCATAGTCGCCTTTTACGGCAAGCATGGATTGCTGAAGACCTATTCTACCCTGGATCTTCACAGGTAGGTGAAACTCACGAACGAGTGAAATAATGTTGTTTTAGGCCTGTAAGTAAACGGGTATGTGCCAGGCAAACCTGTGGTTGGCTACAAGAACAACGAGCATTGCCAACAAGACATGATTACACACCAGCAGCCAGGGTACTCAATACTAACTCTCATTACCACAGTGCCATAGGAATTCCAGGGGTAGACAAGGTCCCCAGCAACCCATGCTGGTTGTAAGAAGTGACCAAATGAATTGGGTGGTCAGAATATCAATCACTTGATTGTCTGGTCCAGAATAGAATAAGTACAGGCTATCAACACATAGCTGGAATATTGCTGAGTGCGGTGTTAAACACCAAACAAACAAACATTACCAAAGCATGGAATATGGGATTGATGCTACAGTGGAATCCATCATTGTCTTATACGAAAGACTTGAAATTGAATCAAACGGTTACTGTCACACAAACCTGGGATCTGCATGTCTCTGGAGATGTACTTTGAGCAGCCACATGACGCTTTGTTTGGGAAGGAAGAGGGACACACACAGAGACATAAGCTGCCACCCCTGCATAATAACATGGGCCTGTGGGTTCATCTTGGAGTCGGACAAGTCCATTACAGACGAGGTGGGGGAGGTGGGAGACCCGTCACACAGGAACCAGGAATGTTTGCCACACAGGAGGAGATTCTGAAACAAGGGTGCTCATAGTTGACAATCAGTGTGATTTTATTATAAATATTACAGAAACTAAAGGAGGCAAGCATGAAATACTCATATCCCCCACCAGTATGACATGCCTGGTGGTGTGCAAGGCCAAAAATATGGTACACTTTTCAAGATCTACTCCGGAAACAAGCACTACTGTCATTTTCAGTCTTGAGTCAAAGTCTTTGCTCTGGAAACTCAAAATATAATTTTTTTAAACATCCCAAACTATGAAAAGGCATCAGTTCACCACTACCTATCTATGTGCAAAGTTTGGTTAAGATATCTCTCATGGTTTTTGAGTTCTGCTCCGGAAATGAAATGTGACAGACGGACAGCACTCATTCCTATATCCCCATTCAACTTCATGGGGGATAATAATACTTGAAGAAATTAAATGATGATGATATTTACACATGACTGCTATATGGCAAGCAAGCTGTATATCGTCTCCTACCTGCATGGCTGTTTTGTGGTGTCCGGGGTGACGAGACGTCTGCTTGATCAGCTGACAGTAGAGTTCATTTTGCAGCTCGGGGTGTTCTAGGCAGGAGTGAAGAATGGACTGTGCCAGAGTGACGTGGAACTCCAGGGACGGAGACTCAATCACAGTGTTGATGAACTGGTACATAGACTGCAGGGAAACACACCAGTAATAACATGATGGCTAAAACAAGGGGTCTTATTGGTTGGACATTTTAGTATCGATATATCGAAGTTTGACGATATATTGATAAATAATAAGATTAATTTCTCTGTATGTGTATAGATAAAAATTACCTATATAGACTTGCAATCAAATGCTACATATGAACAAGTCTGATCCATTGAATGTATAAAATTGAAGTTTCTGCCTTCTTATTGTCCATCTTAACCATGGTCATCTTAAGAAAGGTAAATGTTTCCGTGGCAGTGAATTATTAATTTAGTATGGATATTTACAAATGTGTATTAACACAGTAGCAATATTAAAATGTACCGATACATAAATATCGCGATATACTTTCTTTCTATATTTCTTTGTTGTTTAATGCTGCACTCAGCAATATTCCAGCTAAATGACGGCGGTCTGTAAATAATCGAGTCTGGACCAGACATCTTTTAGCATTGATCCACGCAATTGGGATACGATGACATGCATCAACCAAGTCAGTGAGCCTGACCACCCGATCCCATTAGTCGCCTCTTGCGACAAGTATAGTCACCTGTTATGGCAAGCATGGTTTGCTGAAGACCTATTCTACCCAAGATCTTCACATGTTTTGCGATACTCAATGACATCCCCAGCTAAAACTGTCACAGAGTAAGGGAGTGAATGCTGTTTAATGCCATTCAGCATTATTCCAGCTATAATAATGCAAATAAATAATCTGGGTCAGGTTACCCAGGGGTTGACTGCATGAGCAATAATTCCCAGCTATGAGACAAGTCCTTCCAAAATTGGAATGTAAACAAAAGTGTTGATTGGTTTTGAACATATTTTGAACATATTTTGAACATATTTTGTACATATTTCATTATCTTGGCTATCCCCTTGTTATAATGTTACAAATATGACCTGCTGACAGCCTTCAACTGTGTTTTGGCAAACACATGACAACATTCATGTTTTTCAGCATTATAAAGTCTACATAAAGAGATGTCAGCATTACCAGTACACAGTGGAAAGTGTTATTTTAGGGCATCACAAAGTTTGATTGTTTTGATTGTTTTTTGCAGCATTACAATGTTTAAATAACAAACATTTGAAGCTACGTATTAACAGCAAAATTACAAAAACTAACAGGGGCCTCAGTGAGATGGGAGTACTCGCTCCATTTAGAGCTAGAGCATTACAGTATAGGGCTGGGCGGAAGGGAAATACTATGGATCAGGGACTGTGAACAGACTACCTTGAATAGTTCAACAGCCTTCTCCTGCAAGTCCTCGGAAGGCAGCGTGGTCATGGGCCGACTGATTGGCTCCTTGGTGTGGAGCAGGATAGGATGTTTCCACATCACTGAGTCTGTACAGATATATTTAAACATTAACAAATATTTACAATAGAATCATATTGACTTGAACACCTTAACATCAAAGGTCGTAGCTGGATAAAATTTAAAAAAAAAAATATACCAACAATGTATTATATGTTACTCTGAAAACCACATACCCGCTGTATATCAAATTTCATAATTATACAAGCAGATATGTGTGTGTAAGGACTAAAGACATTTTAAAGTTAGATTGGAGTTCTTTGAGCCCTTTTTTTGAGGCACCAGAGCTAAAATCATCCATGCAATGTTTCACCTTCATAAGCCGTGTAGTTTCAGAGAATTTGTCGAAACTGCAAAAGTTTACATCAGATAGGACAGACAAAATGCTGGCCATAAGCTTACTTGACTTTCAGTCAGGTGAGCTAAAACAACACCTACTTGGATCTCCATTTGCCTCCATGAGTTTAGACACCAGCTGCTCGAAATCAGTGCCGACAGTGCCAGCCCCTCCCCCTGTGGCTACTGTGAGATGGTACAGCCAGGAATCCTGGGGTGGAAACAAACACATATATATACATCACAGCATTGGTAATTTATAGGTCATGTTGTTTTCAATCATGATCATCATTACAATGAAAAAAATATGAAGTTAGCATATAACATGAGATGTCAGAATGGTTTGCAGTTTTATTAATTCTTATTATCTTATTATCAAAAGGGAGGTAAGTGTTGTGATTTATGCTGATACATCAGTGGCCATACCATCCTGTTGGTCGTCTTCTGTTGTATGGCCTAACACTTGGTTGGAGAAAAGGAGTTAATATTTAGTTCTCATGTATAATACGCATCCCTAATTTAGGAGTCTAAAAATTTTGAAAAAAGTGTGTATTATACGCGAATAAATACAGTATTGTCATACCATTTTGAGTTCAGTCTTAATTCCTTTTATGAGGTAGGTTGACTCTCAATATGCCATTTATATCCAAGTGTGTAAGTGGATCCTGTATGGCAAAGGGAGACAACTCTGCATAGGGAACAGCTGTTACTTAGACAACAGGGGTACTCATGGCCTCTTGGGGAAAGTGACAGGAGTGTAAAGATGACAGGGTAATGGATGACAACAGGGATAATGCAACAGCGGTTACAACATCAAAAACATGTCCTGCCTTGTCCACCTACCTTTTCCTGTTTGGTGGGAATCACGAGATATGTTGGTCCCTGACATGGTGGCCAGATGGCGATGACGTGACGCGACGGGGTAGCAACATCCGACTCATCGTCTGAGTCACACGTCCCGTCAATCTCCTCCAACCTCACGTCTCGTAGCTGGATCTGACCAATCGGGGTCTGGCAACAACACAGCACAGTGTCACACAGCTCCAGTAACACACAGTGTCATACAGTAATGGCCTACAAGACTTATTCATCTCTCACTCTCTCATCTGTATAGTATGACTATCGTAAGCTTCTTACCAAACTTTGAATAAAGTAGTTTGACCGACATGGTCAGTAACACTTACAGTGAAATCTCATTAAATTGGACAGTACAGTTCTTGGTGAAATCGTCCGGATAACAAACTTCAGAGAACTTCCCTAAGTGTATATGTCAACGTTCCTACCAGTGACTGTGTTCTCAAGACTAATTGGGTCCAGATTACACAAGGTTTCACTGTACCATTCATCCATGAAAATACTGCCGAGAAACTTATCAAATAAAACGTTCAGAGAATTAGATAATTCCTACATACTCAGGATACATAAACTATAGAACACATGACAGATGTGATGGAGAGGACACAAGCTACTTTATCATCCGGAACTGGCTCCCACAGGAGATATCACTTGGGAGAGATCAAGTGATATCTACATTGTAGATATCTCTGCAATGAAATGGCAACACAATGCTTTGCAGACCATTGTGACATCATTGGTTACCATGACGTCACAATCATATGACATCCCTAATGGCTCTGCTACTGAAACTGTAAGCAGTACTTTTTACACTAAAGACACTGCTTATTACTGTCTACAAATTGAAAAAGTTGGAAGATAGATGTTGGGTGATAAATAAAATCTCACCCTCGTGTCTTTTGATATCAAATATATCAACACTCGTTGATAAAAGTGGAAAAAATCCTCGGTAATTTCCCACTTTTATCAACTCGTGTCGACATGTTTGATATCAAAAGACACTCAGGTGAGATTCTCTATATATCCCTGCCTTACTTTGTCTGATGGCGTCTTGTAGTAGAGAAAGTGGCGACTGAGCAGCACACACCAACATCTGCGAGTTGTTCCGTTCTTCACCTGCACAGACACAATATACACCATCACACCACAGTCTCCATACAATCTCCAGTGGAGGAAATAAAGGATAAAGCCAAGGCGTTTGTCAAAGTCCTCATCATAGATATAGAGGGTCCTTAGATTCCAATTCTAATGGCAGAAAATGGCATGAACAGGAAGGTGTAAAGGTGTTGACTGGAATCTGTACATTCTGATACCTCCAGTACTGGGAAGAGTGAGTGAGTGAGTGAATATGGTTTGACATACTTTTAGCAATATTCCAGCAATATCATGAAGAGGGGCGCTAGAGTGAGTGAGTGAGTGAGTGAGTGAGTGAGTGAGTGAGTGAGTGAGTATGGTTTGACATGCTTCTAGCAATATTCCAGCAATATCATGGAGAGGGGTGCTAGAAATGGGTGATATCATCAACCACTGTTTCATGCAGAAGTGGTGGAGAAACAGGCCAAAGTGACATTTACAATAAGGATGCTTATGAAATCAGATTGGATTTGTGTTTCACAATATCTAAAGACACTAGTACTTCTGTCCAGGTGAACTAAACTGACCACACCAAAGGGAAACAGGTGCTACATTTTTTTCCATATACTGTAAATCTTGAAATTAATGCATCTCCAAATTAATACGACTGCTGGCCCCAAGCCAAAAATGTGACTCAAATCAACGCGACAATGCCGCTATTAGCACTGAGTAAAGCATTTCCGTAACAACAAGAAACAGTGATTTCCTAACAACAACACACAGTATATATGTTTATTCTGTTGATTGGCATGAAGGAAGTTCAAAGGTAATAAAAAAACAGTTCACTAATTGGAGTGGTCAATGATGCCTAGTTTGACAGGAGTGGGTACAACTTTTGACCCCAGCTGTGATAACTTACCGGATGCCTATTGTTTAATTCCTATTCTTTAAATGACATTGTATATAATATAAAAATCTTAAATATACTTGTTACAACTGCTGTTCAATAAACCGTGTTTGTGTTTATATTCAAGATGGTATTTCCGCTATCTAAAGTGTGTGTCTTATTGTTGATAGTCATTTGGGAGACAAAAATGCAAAGTTTCATTAATGCGAACAAAGACCACTCGCATTTTTCACATTTAATGCACGCTCGTGTTAATTTCAAGATTTACAGTACATATCATATGGCAGTAAAGATAACAGCAGGCCAGAGTAGTATAGACAACAACATAGACAAGGTATAACCTTGGTAATCCACCCCTTGACAACTGCCTTGCCATCCATATTGTCCAGTAGATAGCTTGTTGCTTGTCTCTTGATTACTCGGTTAAGTACTGGAATTAGAAACATGAATCCCGTCAATATCAGGAGTTAATTCAGCTGTTGAATTGTTCTCTGCAGTGTGTCAGTAGCAATTATATACATAAACCAAACTTTCATTTTGACAAAAAATATCCTGTCATCAAATACTACAAAAACTGTCCAATAACATTGAACGTAGAGTTAATGTCAAAGGGAGACAACTTTTCAGATAAATTCCCCCCTTGGTCAGAGTGGCCACTGTTGTACACTCCCTGACCATAAGTAAGATACCAAAATGGTTGACGTTACCAACATAAGAGAGAGGACCAGAGATGTTTTAGCAACGATCCACACTGTTGTTACTTCATACCACACTTTGAAGAAAGTCACCAGGCCTTACCACCCGATACATTAACTCGCCTCTTACAACAAGCATAGGATGCTGGTGTGAAATTATATAACCCAGCATCCCCCCACACACAACTGTAAACTACAACTACAATTAGTTCAGTAAAATCTCAGGCTTGTCACTGTATCCTCACAAGAGGAAAGTCAACTTACATCGCATCCATCTGTCCATTTCTGCTATGGAGTTGGCTGATAAGTAGTAGGTCTTCTTTGGGTTAGTTATCTGGAAATCAGAATCTTCAATATTGAATAATAGATCAATTCCCAATTGAAAAATTCTCTGCTAGAACAAAATGAATACAATTGTTCATATATTTCCTTCATACATCACTAAAGATAGAAAACAACATGTAAAACAAGGAAAAACAATGATCTGGAAAGAAATACGTTTCGATTCAGGTTTTCAAAAAAATAAAAAAATGATCCACTAGACATGCTTGGTGTCTTGAAATGATGTGCTGTGAAAAAATAAAACTGTTTAGTTCCTTCTTTCAGAGAAAAAATTGAAACAGTGATCAAATATCCTATCTTCGGCAACATTCCCATGCTCCCCCTTAGAATATTTAAAGAGTAACCAACAGCTATAAGGAATTACAGATTATCTATTTTGAGTGAATGAATGGTGTTAGTCGTCAGCCTTTGGCGAACTAACAGCATTCATTCACGATGGACAGATCATACATATTTCTGAGTTTCGAGTAGATTATTCTATTTATAACTCCTTGATATTTTAAAAGAAGAAAAAGAAAAAGAAAACGTATGAAAAATCAACCCTACACACAAACTTCACTGAAGGCAGCCTATTGTTTAGATGACGTAATGTAATCCTTTTGTTACATTATGAACAAAGGATGATGTCATAGTAAACTTTCTCATCAATGAAGCATGGTGACGCATATGGATTCAATTGACCAACAAGCATTGAGAATTGCTACAATGCATGTGTGCAAATATCAGGAAGTTATTACACATAATCATTCTACCCTTATGGGTGATATTAAATGGTAGGTTCCTTATTCCTTGGCCATGTCTGTCTCACTGACTACATATAAAACAATGTACAACATTTTAGCCCTTTGAAAGATTATTCTCCACATGTTACACACTTCGAAAGTGAGCTCTGCAGAAGATCGAGAGATGCGCGTCTGTTCGTCCAGTTTGATGGAGCCCTGTGGTTTCCTGAGCACGTCATGCTGTGACTTGTAGTAGAACAGTTCCCCGTTCCTTAGCGTGAACCAGCGCCGCTTCCACGTCTTCACCTTACCACTCAGCTTTGACAGGTAGCCACACTTCTCCAGTGTATCCTGAACACAGAAAGGCCAGCATCAGTCTGGGGCAAAGGTTTTGATCTTTTACTCTATACTGTTACTTACCTTGAGCAGAATTGGACCAAACCAAATGAAGGATGACAAGATAGACACAATTTTATGGATAACAACTTCTTTAATACTATGAAAAGCGACGTTTTTGGTATAGATCCTTATACTGTTGTCAAGCAAGTCATAAAATTGTGTCTATCTTGTCATCCGTCAACTTCTAAATAATGCCTATCAAACAATTTAAATGAAGGATGTGTGGGTTTTTGAGGCAATCAGATTTCTTAAATGATTCAGCTTCATTTATGCATATGTTTGTTTGTTTGTTGTTTAAAGCCCACTCAACAATATTCCAGCTATATGACAGCGGTCTGTAAATAATCGAGTCTGACCATCAACTTTCCGTCTTACAAAGCAAATATTTCACTGAGTATTGTAGAGAAATTCAATCGTCACTACAACTGTCCTGATGACAGTTCCCTTTAAGGAGGTAACAAGTGCTCACATGTTTCTGACTATCTGCAGCAAATTTGAGCAGTTTCTGTTCTGGTTCTGACGTGTCCGAGTCACTCTTGCCCGAGGAGTCATCCGGGGGAAGTGCGTAGTCACATGACACCTCGGACGCAGCAGAGTGGCAGGATGCACCTGGACAGGCAACAAATTCCATAAAAATTCCATACAAGTTCCATACAAATTCCATACAAGTTCCATACAAATTCCATACAAGTTCCATACAAATTCCATACAAATTCCATACAAGTTCCATACAAGTTCCATACAAATTCAATACAAATTCCATACAAGTTCCATACAAATTCCATACAAGTTCCATACAAATTCCATACAAATTCCATACAAGTTCCATACAAATTCCAAATTACCGAGACAAAGCCTTCATCCCCAAATTGGTACAGTTATATATGAATCATACAATCATATAATTACATGTTTTGTCCATCATATTTTGTACATAATAATATTCAATAATGAATCAGTGTGATGTCGAATGTCATTCTCAGCTCCCTGGGGATCATACAACCCAGGCTGCCTTGGTCACCTATCACAAGCGATTTCAGCTGCGGCCAACTAACATTGGTTGGGTGACTTACTTCTGACAGGTTTGGGTGTGGTCTGGGCACTGGGGGTCTTCACTTGCACTGTGTCGGTGGCCATGCTGCTCACACCAGCGGCAGACTGGCTCGGCGCTACCACGGCAACAGGAATCTCCTCCTCATTCTCAGAAGAATCAGATGATGTCTCTTCCATGAAAGGTGTGCTGCGGATCTGAGCAGCTTTCTGTAAAAATTGAAGGAATTAAAGTTAATAAGTGATAGAAAATATTTTTCTTTACTTTACATGCTAAATCTGTGTCAGCCCATACCCTCTTCACTGAGGTGTTTGGCAAGACATTCTCCTCAGCAAGATACCCTTGATCGACTGATGCTTTGTGAGTTAGTGAGTTTAGTTTGAACAGTATTTAGTTGTGCAGTGTGTCAACTTGCATCCTCCATTACCTATTGTATCATATCATCATTCTATTGTGATATATTCCCTGGATCCATTCACAACCATAGCTCCGTTTAAGCCTGAATCAAATGGTACGATGCTAAAAATAGCAGTCAAATTAAAATACTCTCTTGAGCATGAGATATGTTGTGCAAAGTTAGAGATTGGAGCAAAGGAAATGGTGATGTAATATCCGAAACGAAGCTATGGTGGCAGATGGGTCTGGGGCATTTATTAAAATAGAATGGAGACATAATATTCAGGATAATCAGTGTCAGTGAGTATGGTTTTACGCCCCTTTTAGCAATAGCAATATTCCAGCAATATCACGGCCCGGGACACCAGAAATGGGCTTCACACATTGTACCCATGTCGGGAATTGAACCTGGGTCTTCAGCGTGACGAGCAAACGCTTTAACCACTAGGCTACCCGACCGCCCCTCAGGATAATCAAGGATGGCCAGCTTGATGTGGGAGGAAAGCTGATGTGTGTGTGTGTGTGTGTGTGTGTGTGTGTGTGTGTGTGTGTGTGTGTGTGTGTGTGTGTGTGTGTGTGTGTGTGTGTGTGTGTGTGTGTGTGTGTGTGTGTGTGTGTGTGTGTGTGTGTGTGTGTGTGTACTAGTCCAGACTGATGTTGATTTATAGTGCTAGCACACTGAGATACCATGCCGCAGTTTAACATGAATATCCCACTCAGACACAGTATACTGACTCTGAGCCAACCATTCCTTGTTTAAGCCCCTTAATGCCAAGCGCCAGGCAGGGTAACAAAAAGTACCATCTTTTAAAGTTTTTTTATATGAGGCAGCCTGGGATCGAACCCTGGGCATTCCGCTCCCCGGGCTGACACTCTACCACTAGACCTAGGAAGTGGTCGACCTATGACATGGTCTGTAACTAAGTCATGGAGCACATGACAGTGACATTTCGTTGATTCAAACTTTAACTCAATATATTGTTAAAGATGTAAATAGCTAGAATCTGAACCGTCGGCAGTCTGCTTGTATCTAATATTAACACAATGTATACAACAACCCCTGGAGTTCAACTGTCTTGTCTTGTCATGTCCAACTTACCCCTTTGAGTGTTGCATACACCGGCACGGTGAAGTCCCTGTACAAGTTGTTGGCCGCGTGGTTCTCCATTATTGGGGAAGGTTCTGGTAGATGAGAACATGGAACCATTGTGTTCATTAAACTTACACATCATCCCAATGTGGGTTAAGGAATAGAATCAGCCCCTTTGTCTTAAGAGCTGACTTTATTAAAGTGACTTGAATGTGATAATCAGGTCAAATCAAGGATTTGAACCTGTGATCATATAGTCCAGCTATATGACAGTGGACCAGAGTCGAGTGATTGATATTGTGAGCAACGATCCATGCCATTAGGGTACGATGACACACAATCAACCAAATCACCGAGTCTGTCCACTTGAGGCATGCTGAGTCATTCTGACACACAATCAACTTGACCAGAGCTGAGAGTTTTCTAAGGCCACCAAACCAAGAGCTAGACATTCACAGCAGACATTTTGGCCATTATGATAACCTAAAAGTTGCCCAATTTACCATAATCACAAGCTACTGAGGTCATATTCAGCCCCTAACATCGCTTTGCCTACAATCAAAAGGGAATGGATGACATGAAAAGGATTTCTGTAACTATATTCATATTCAGTTCCACTTTGAACGAAACCTTGTATTATAATTCTGAGTGTCATACTGACCTTTCACCTCTGACACTTTCCTCCATCCTTTGGTCCGCTTATTGGCTACTGCATAGATTCTTTTCTCCTGTAAAACAGCAAACACAATCGTGCTTATTACTGTAGGAAGGGGCCAAACAAGTTTACCTTACATACACACTGAGACAAAAAGAAATAGAAAAAAATTCAAAATCAGAATATAAAGTCAATAAGTGTTAACATCATAGCATCTTATCAGCACTTGTCTGACAGTGTACATGGCATCAGGTCATGTATGTTCTCATGGCACGGCACCAGTAGTACAGCAGTGGTAAGGGTAAGAGAAAACCTGGGCCAAAGGAAGACATGTTTGGTCTATATCTTTGCACTGGTGCCACACTTTATTACCTCCCCTGATGTGTCAAGGGAGGTAACTCCGTCTACCTTACCCCTGCATGCAGGTTACACAAGCACAGTGATCAGCAACACTCTAACCACATGGGATTCGAGGCCAGATTAGATCACCAGTACTGAATATTGAGTTTTGCTGATTGCTCCTAATTGCACCTGGACGAATCGCCTTGGGCATGGAGAGACCAACTAAGTCATGACCTGGGCCCACTTACACAAAGCGATCTTAGCGCTAAGACTATGTTAAAGTATGGGAGTTACGAACATCGTAGCGCTAAGATCGCTTTGTGCAAGAGGGCCCTGGTATACAGAGTCCAAAAGTTTGATGTTGGAGAAAAATAATTATTACATATTTAGTGATACTGTATTAATCTCAAAAATATAAACTGATATGTCCTTTGAATGAAATAATTAACACTTGATGCCGGAGAACTTTCAGTCTGCTTCAATGGCACCTTGGTTTTGAGTGTAAGATCGTGACAATCAGTAGCAATATACATAATAAATAGAACCTATGTCCTGTGTTGTCATATATCATTTACCTCATCAAGTGACCTGACATAAGTGACATTTTTATTAGGCATCCATAAACATGTTCTGTCAATTCACAATTAAATTTTGGGGACTGTTGAAGTATGTGTCAAAACTTGGTACCTTGCAAAAAATAGGGCTGGGATGGGTAACTCGGGTACTCAGGTCCGGTGGTTCCTGAATTGGACTCAGGTACCCACAGGACTACCCGGACCCATGGTAAGTCACGTGATATATTGTTTTATGACAAAAACTCACGATAGCTCAGTGGTTACACTACAAGTTGCTAATGTTCGCAAATTTTTCTGACAATGCTCACATTCCTTTTACTTGTATATGTTTGAGTAAAGATAACACCAAAGCCAGTCAATTTCACTGTACGCATGATCTGATTGTTTGATACATGTATCTAAATACTTTTTGCCAAGGCTGTGGTGAAACTATTTAGAATCAGACATCTTGTTACCAACTCTTGAGACTTGCAGTGGGTACCCGGGTAGGGTTTGGTAATAGGGGGTCGGGTACCCGGATAGTAAATTTGGACTCGTCCCAGTCCTACTTGCTATGTGTCAATGTACTACAGCTTGTTGGTGTGGAGCTGTGTTCACAGGACAGTGACATAATGGAGATGCTTTCATGTTAAATATCGGACAAAACCTCATTCAAATTCACCATGCAGAAGGTTCAACGAGCAATTTATGCTACATACGTAACTACAGTAAACTACGGTTATAACGAACCCAAAGGGACTACTATTTATAGTTCGTTATAACAGTAGTTCATTATAAGCATATATACAGCATAACTACAGCAAATAGTCAGGACTAAAAAAGTAAGTTTGTTATATCTGCCAGTTTGTTATAAGGGTGTTCGTTATAACTGTAGTTTACTGTACATAATTTTATTTCTCTGATGATGGTGTTATGATAATGTATCAGCACCTCATGAGAACTCCTCTGATGAATTAGAAATAAAAAATATGAATTATTCATTTTAAAAAATCAATAATGTCGGATTTGTTGAAGATCTCAATACAAGGACCACTTCAGGGATCCTTGCCACAATACACAGCCAGTGGGGCTAAAGTGGGCCAAACCATACATGGATCTCCCGTACCCACTCCCCACCACAAACACACACAAACACACATGCACTTTGAGAGCATAGTTATCATGTTGATGCATACACAACATCTAACTTTAACTCAATCATTTTTGTAACAAATGTAACAATCAATTAACGCAAATGTTCCTGAATTATTTCTGTTCATTTTTCTACATTTTAAGGGCCCTCCCCTTATCCTATAAGCTGTGCACACCCCATTTTCCTATAAGCTGTACCTGTTTTTGCTAATGCACATCAAAAAACACAGGGAACTAACTCACTGAGGTAACTGGTTTGGTGTGAGGTCCCGAGGTCTGTTCTGTTTGTTTAGGCACATTGTTGGTTATTGTCACTGATCTCCTCCCTGCTGCCCCTATGTCCGTTGGCTCCGAATTGGCAAAATGGTGCACCTGAATATCCACTCCCGTGATCAGCTCCCTGTGTGGAATAAACTCCCTGGCAGTGTTGTCGGAGTGAATGAAGGCCCCTGGCAACTTCTCCTTTCTCACTCTGGGTAACGTCGCTATTGCTGAAATGTTCGAAGCATCAAAGTTGACGCTGAAGAAATTTGTTGGCGTGCTTGGCGGTGCATCGGGAAGGAAAGGTGTGAGGGGGGTCATGGGAGTTTTGGGGGTGAGACTGATCGGAGTGATTTCCTCAGCAATGATGAGATCTTGTTCATCAACCTCATGTCCGTTGAACTCCTTCTGAATCTGCGATATGGACACCCGAGCTCGCTCCAACATTTCTTCACTTCCATTGCAAGAACTGACGAGAGAATCAAGTAAATGGGCACTCTGCAGAATTTTTCGTTCAATTTTGATCTGAGGTGGATTTAAACGTTTTGGTTCGTAGATGCTTTCGTGGTTTGCATCCACCTCCTGGTACAGCTGCTCATGGTCCATGTCCCCCATGGATTCCTCACTCTCTCCTTCAGAAATGTGTTCCTCCGCGTCCTCCAAGCTACTTTGTTTGCTGGACATCTCTCGATGCATGGCTTCCAGCACGGAGCTCCGAGGGCGCTGTGGAATCTCAGGCGGCTCTGACCCTCTGGACGTAGATCTGGAGATGGATCCCTCCTAGAACAGACAGACAAAATGTTAGCTTTAGAAGCGAGTTGAAAAGACCTTACCTTGTAGTGTACTAAGTCCAAAGACCATCTCTTAGCTGTAGTAAGGCAATAGGCTATATGTCAGCTATACTACAATCAGTTAACCAAATCTCAGTTCACCACATCAATAAGCCATATCTTAGCTGTATTAAGGCAATGGGCTATATGCCAGCTATACTACAATCAGTTGAACAAATCTCAGTCCACCACATCAATAGGCCATCTCTTAGCTGTAGTAAGGCAATGGGCTATATGTCAGCTATACTACATCAGTTGACCAAATCTCAGTTCACCACATCAATAGGCCATATCTTAGCTGTAGTAAGGCAATGGGCTATATGTCAGCTATACTACAATCAGTTGAACAAATCTCAGTCCACCACATCAATAGGCCATATCTTAGCTGTTGTCAGTAGACTATTTTTTGCTCTGCAACATCAGCAGATAAAACTTCAGCTATGCTAAATCAGTAGACGATATTTAAGGTGTACAAAGTCAGTAGACAATATCTTAGCTATACTAAGTCAGTAGACGATATCTTAGCTTTACTAAATCAGTAGACCAAGTCTGAGCTATACTAAGTAGACCATATCTTAGTTTTACTATGTCAGGAGACTACATCTTAATATCTTAGCTATACTAAGTCAGTAGATGATATCTTAGCTTTACTAAATCAGTAGACCAAGTATAAGCTATACTAAGTAGACCATATATTAGCAATACTAAGTCAGTAGATCATATCTTAGTTTTAGTAAGTCAGGAGACTACATCTTAATATCCTAGCTATACTAAGTCAGTAGACTACATCTTAATATCTTAGCTATACTAAGTCAGTAAACCATATTTCTTTGCCATATATGTCAGATCAGCTAAGACACTAAAAGGTGCAACTGCAGTTGTTCTGCTGGAGCCTCAGTTCCTCAGTCCATCAACCAACCTGCATCTCAAGGCTGAGTCTGTATATTTCCTTGACGGCCTGTGCAGGGAGAGACTGTAGGCGATCACGTAGCAGCTCCACCTGTTGTTGCAGCATGTCGTTCTCACGCTGGATCTCATGGTTCTGCTCCTCCAGCTGCAGAGTACACACCACGCATCAGATATACACGTGTTACACACCAGGCTACAGGAACAGTGCAGAACTGTGCATCTGTTCTCAGAGCTGTCCTGATAGACTGAATTGTTGTAAACTCAAGCCCTCAATTATAGCCCTCAAATGTTACGAGTCATTGAGGACAATCAACATTAGATGTTTATTTTTAAGGTTGCCCTACAGGGTACCATTGTAAAAAACAATCTTGGCGCTACGACTGTCTTAAGTCTATGTTAGAGTATGGGGTTTATGATAACCTTAGCACTACGACTGTCTTAAGTCTATGTTAGAGTATGGGGTTTATGATAACCTTAGCGCTACGACTGTCTTAAGTCTATGTTAAAGTATCTGGTTTATGATAACCTTAGCGCTACGACTGTCTTAAGTCTGTGTTAGAGTATGGGGTTTATGACAACCTTAGAGCTACGACTGTCTTAAGTCTATGTTAGAGTATGGGGTTTATGATCACCTTGGTCATAACAAGGTCATTAAGTCATGACAAGACAAGAATTAATTAAGACTTTGTCACTTTCCCTTGTCTATACAGGTGTATATTAAATGATGTCAACACTGAAAGGAGAATGGGCATTTTGAAAGTTAAGATTAACATACTTATATAGATTAATAAGCATGCTGTTAGAAGTTCATTGAAACATTACTGTCAACTTGTGTTATTTATGAATAATTGAATTGCAAATAATTGCATAGCTTTTAATTGGTTAACCAAGCAATTCTTTTGCGATTATGTTTCCACAAACACAAAAATAGAGTGTTGATATATTTGAAATCAAAAGACACTCGGGTGAGATTTTATTTATCATCCAATATCATTCTTCCAACCTTTTCAGTTTGTAGACAGTAATAAGCAGTGTCTTAAGTGTAAAAAGTACTGCTAACAGCTTCAGTTGCAGAGCCATTAGTGATGTCATTTGATTGTGATATCATAGTAACCAGTGACATCACTATGGTCTGCAAAGCATTGTGATGCAATTTTATTGCAGCGATATCTACAATGTAGATATCGCGTGATCTCTCCCAAGAGATATCTCCTGTGGGAGCCAGTTTGGGATGATAAATCCTAATATCTACTTCCTTATGCTCAAATATTGGCAAAAAAAACCCTGAAAACCTCTAGAATAAGTATTTATGACACATTTAGTCTTACCTATGCATATAGCGTAGTTACAAGACCCAAACATGCCATTGTTGAAATGGACAAAATCTATTCATATGAACACATCTGAACACATATGAACTTTCCTACTGATTTGTACAGATTTTCTTCACTTCTTAAATAATGCATATCACATGGCCCCAAAAATATACACTTCTTATACCTCATCATTTATCACAAGATGAAGCCAGGACTTAAAAGATATTACATTTCCATAATTTCTATTGTTCTTTGGAAACAATATCTACATCAAAAACATGTAACAAATAGGCAGTTGGTTTGTGATGATCATGAAACCTAAGCAAAGAATAGAAATGATCGACATCTTCAAGATTAAATCTTACTGCAGTATAAACTGATATTGATTCCCAGACAGATTTATATTTTGTGAAATTACTTATGGTTATAACTGTTCTATTCAACTTTTATATAGGAATAAAGACGTCTCAGGGGTATTTCCAACTGTTTGAAATATACATGTTATCGTACATCACTGCAATACATGCTACACATCACATGTTTTAATTCCCTGTCCTGCTGGATGAAATATGCATGCTTTTGTTCCTATATCATGGTACATGCTCTGAAGTGACAGCCTCAGGGTGCATTCCTCAACAGCAATATACAGGTCATAAATCTGTTTCACAATATGCCTGTTATTACATCCCACTGTCCTCCAGCTGTAATGTATGTGTTATAAATCTTATATCTCATGCCTATGTCCTATTATACAATCATTATTAAGGGGAGTCCTCTTAGCAATGTGGCACCAATATCCAACAGAGACAATGTATTAGTAGAAAGGACAAAAGGTACCACGCAAAAGAAGTTAGAACACCAGATTTTTTCATACAGCTATACCAGCTGATGAATCATATACATATGAAAAAAATCAGGTGTTCTCTATGTTCTTCTGTGTAGTTTATATTGACAAGGTCCTGTTTTCTTTCATTATTCTGATATTATTTATGGAAAGACCAGCACAGCAGAGAAACAGCTATTGAAGTTCATTTTTATGAAATTATTCTATTTTGATGTACCGGTATCTGGCAGCACAAATGATTATTCTTTTTTTTCTTAAGTAACAAATTCCTTTTTGGTTGCAAATACTTATTGGCTATATCTTAAAATGTCAGATGTAAACTTTGGAAGCTATATTAAGCCAGACTAGTTTAATGTCTTGTTTCAAGGATTCTCTTTGTCCATATCTTTGTTTGTTTGTAGTTTAATGCTGCACTCAGTAATGTTTTTACTATAAGATGGCGGTCACCAAGTATAACCACCTGATCTTGTCAGTTGTCTTACGACAAGCCTGGGTTACTGAAGACCAATTCTAACCCAGAATCTTCACAGGAATGGTCCATATGTCAAAAGGCAAGAGACAAAAACAGAAAGATATCAAAATGCATCTGGGGCTCCGGACAATATTTTCAGCCACAGAGTATTTACTGCCATAATTATTCACAATGGGTATGATACAGTTCTACTTTTTCAAATAAAAAAATGATAAGTTTGAACATTATTTAAGGACTGGTCATTATATACAAGGGGGGGGAGATGAAAAAATGTTGGAGGTATGTGGGGGTAGGGGGTCATGAAACTTACAACAGAGACATTCACTGAAATAGGTAAGAGTGAGTGAGTATGGTTTTACGCCGCTTTTAGCAATATCCCAGCAATATCACGGCAAGGGACACCAGAAATGGGCTTCACACATTGTACCCATGTCGGGAATCGAAGCCGGGTCTTCAGCGTGACGAGCGAACACTTTAACCACTAGGCTACCCGACCGCCCCAAAATAGGTAAGAGTACTTGTATGCGAAGACAGATTAACTATCATAACATGAAATAATCCTTAACTTCTTTTACGTAGTACATGGACTGGTAGTTTCTCAACCAATGTGGAAGCAAACGTTTATCAACATGACACATTTGGGTCAGCTGATGGTAGAGTGTGATGACAGCGTGGTGACAGCGTGGTGACAGCCAAACTACAGCATTATGACAGTGACGTAATAGAGGTAGGGTACTCGCAGGAATTACACATAGTCTGTAAACCACTGTATGTGTCTCACCTCATGCAGTTTGTTTGTGACCCACTCTTTGATCTTGAGAGCTTTGGCTTCTACGATTCTGGCGTCATGATGTCTCAGCTGAGTCTAGAGTTAAAGAAAACGAAATTCAATATTTTTTCTGTTTGTGCTGACAATTCATCACTTTATTAAAAAGAAAAACAAACCCTCTGAGATATTAAAATATTGAATTTGCTGAGTTGAAATACCTACAATTTCCTCGAAATGATTTTCGTCATGTTATTCAATATGACAACAAAAAATCCAGTTTTGCTTCAACATTGTGATTACTACTTTGGAGCAAAACACTTTGGGTATTTTTTTCCATTTTGAAGGAAAGTGGTAAGTGACATATGAAACACAATTGAAAATAGAACATATTCATCACGAGAAACAAGGAAATCTGATTGAGTGATTGTATCCAAATACAACATTTCCGTACATTACTTTCCTAATGACTATTTGTCAAAGCAACTCTTTTAACATTAAAAGATAGGATCAGAGGCAATGGGCATTTGCCTCAAAGCTTTCTAACTAAAGAAAGTGACTTTTTCCTCCACGGGAAAAAATAAGTCTGTTAAATTTTCAATCGATTCTTACACTTTCAAACATGTGATACTAGTACTGTAAATGAACTGCTGCTGAAGTGCAGCGCCGCAGCTAAAAACTCTTCTAATGGATTAAGTAGTTACACCATCTTCAAGAGAAACGTGACAGGCAAACATGTCACAAACAGTGTTTAACCAAACACTGATCAAAGACGCCGCCATGCTTGAGTGATAATCGTTCAACAGATCGTATGCCTGACCGACTTTGTCATTATATCTGATCACAACTTCATCAAAATAAATATTTTCCCATCACAAATAATTCATCAACTTCATTTCAATCTTGAGCGTTTAACATCAAATATGTGGAAAACTGTATTCCTTTTAAATGTGATTTTAAAGGAATGCAAATCCTTTTAATGTTGCAGTTTATATTTTTTCTCATCTTCTTGTTTGATTTGTTTAAAGTCAAATCAGCCAAATGCGAAATATTAGAATTTATTGCGTTTGTATTGATCAAAGTCGTGAAATGGGCAGTGGCCCACTCTGTGTCACCATCAAAGACATTTTAATTCAACACACAAATGTTTTAATGGAGCGTCATTATGGTATGAAACTGTTCCAAACATCAAATAGTTCTTTTTACATTCATGTTTTCTTTCTCGAAGCACTTTCACTCCACATCGCATCCATCACATTTATTTCAAACGAAACAAACATGATCAATTTCTCGCCAAAATATGCATGACTACATAATTTGCACCTACCACAGTTCAGCAATCTACACGTCAATAAAGTAAGACAGATTCATCTTCCAAAGCTTACCACGCGTCAAAGCAAACAAGTATCTCCTCATATGTTATTTAGCAAAACCGCTTTCTCTACGACAACAAATAATCTCAACTTGTGTATTTGTCTTATCATATAATAGAAAAGTAATTTCCTCAAAATCCCTGGAATGATTCGACCAGAGCATAACATATACACGAGCAAGGCTGTCTGCAGGTGATCATGCTCATCAACCTCGTATAAACACATAGGGAGGAACAACACGCCAATAATCTCTGTTTTTTCTTCCTCTTCTGAATGTTATTTTTGAGCTGCCTTCCGCTAATTCCCTTCTTTCCATGCATGGCCCACTTGCCTCATTCCGTGTAATTTGTAAATGTTTACTTGGAACATTCCAATCTAGATAGCTGCTCCCACACCCCGACACTTGGTGGAACACTTGGGGGGAATCGAGTGTATTCTGTACCTTCTGGGCTAGAGAGTTCTGTAACTGATGTTTCATAAACTGTTTATGCTGTAGTGAGTCCCTGTGGTTGGTCTCTGGATTAGAATTGGTGCCCAGCAACCTATGCTGGCCATATGAGGTGACTAAATGGATCAGGTGGTCAGACTCAGTGACTTGGTTGATTGAGTGTCATCATGTCGTGCCCTGATGGTGTGGACCAGAAATGGGCTTAACACGTCATACCCATGTCGGGAATCAAACCCAGGTCTTCTGCAGGATGAGTCAATGCTTTAACCACTCGGCTACACCATTTCCATATTGGGAATCTAACCTTGGTGGAGATGAAAATTCCTGAACCACTTGACTGATACTCTCTCTTTTCTTCCTCTCCCTCTCTTGCTCATATTCACTCTCTCATTTACACAGACAGACAGACAGAGTACAAGACTCCACCAACAGTTTGGAACTAGTATACCTGTGGACAACAGTGTCCGAAGACTTTTACACAGACAGACAGACAGACAGACAGACAGACACCGTACAAGAATCCACCAACAGTTTGGAACTAGCATACCTGTGGACAACAGTGTCCGAAGACTTTTACACAGACAGACAGACAGACAGACAAACAGACAGACAGACAGACAGACAGACAGACACCGTACAAGACTCCACCAACAGTTTGGAACTAGTATACCTGTGGACAACAGTGTCCTAAGATTTTTTCACAGTTACACAGACACAGACAGAGTACAAGACTCCACCAACAGTTTGGAACTAGCATACCTGTGGACAACAGTGTCCGAAGACTTTTACACAGACAGACAGACAGACAGACAGACACCGTACAAGACTCCACCAATAGTTTGGAACTAGTATACCTGTGGACAACAGTGTCCTAAGACTTTTTCTGGGTGCAAAATATCGCATCTTACACAATGATCGAGAATTGATGCAAATAATGTGCATCGCAGGTCCTATGGGATGTAAACAAACTATAGCTACATGAATCATTCAAACTAATTCAATTGCAGCATGCATTTCAAATTACAATGATCTGATTAGAAATACATCAAAGTTCAGTGAAATCATATATGAGCAGCACACTCAATCACTTAGTTTCATTTGAAACCAATTACTAAAAAGTTAGCATAGACTTCAGATCACATGCTTTGCCATGACTTCATTAAAATTCTTAAAGGTCAAATCTCACCAGCCTATAGATGTCAAGGTCGCAGTGATTACCCTTTGACCCCATTTTAGCCAACTCACCAAAAAAGTGGTGATAGGGTAGCACAGTGGTGAAGCATTTGCTTGTCATGCCGAAGGTCCTGTTTCTATTCCCCACATGGATGCAATGTGAGAAGCCCATTTTTGCCTTGATATTACCCGAATATTGCTAAATTTAGCATAACACCCAACTCACTCACTCACAACATTAAATACTGCAGTATACCCTTGGGGTTATTCTTACACGAACTGCCAACAAACATGGCAACACTTAAGTATCATAACATTCAACTTTGTCCCAAAGGAAATTATAAGCTCTATAAACAGATACTCGCAGTCTGAAGAGGCACAAGTTTCCCCATAACATTTTTAACTGTATTTTGATGTGTTCTTCAGCATGTACTAACACTGTTTCCCTACAACTCATTCAATCTCCAGTGCGTAGAGATCAAGCTCAGATACACTCTACCTATCTTTTCCCATTTTACTTGATAACTGACTTGCAGAAGTGACAGATTGCTGGCGATTATTTGTGTGTATGTGTCTGCAAGATGCTGTACTGATCAGCTGAAATTAGATAAATGTGATTTCACATTAATTTTGAGACAGTTCCTGAAATGATTCGTTTGTTTGTTTGTTTTTAACATCACACTCAGCAATGTTCCAGCTATATGACGTCTGTCTGTAAATAATCGGATCTGGACCAGACAATTTAGTGATTGATATCATGAGTATCGACCTACACAATTGGGATACGATGACATGCATCTACCAAGTCAGTGAGCCTGACCACCCGATCCTGTTAGTCGCCTCTTACGACAAGCATAGTTGCATTGCCTCTTATGACAAACATAGTTGCCTGTTATGACAAGCATAGTTGCCTGTCATGACAAGCATAGTTGGATGTTACGACAAGCACAGTTGCCTCTTGCGACAAACATAGTTGCCTCTTATGACAAGCATAGTTGCCTCTTACGACAAGCATAGTTGCCTCTTACGACAAGCATGGGTTGCTGAAGACCTTAGATGATTCTAATCCAGATCTTCACGTTTCCCTGAAATGAATATACTAATAGGCTAATTAATTTAAAATACAACGAGATACTTAACGTTGTAGATATGATATATTTTCTAACACTTCAAATAAGTAGCTGACACTGATGTATTAAAAATTAATTCCTCACACCCCGATTGAACACAGATTTGAAAATCTACACGACTTACATTGATTTTTTAAAGATCATAAATTTGGGTGAATTCCCCAAATTGCTATTGATTATGTAACGACAGATATAGCACGGGCTGTCAGTATTCAGTTGGTATCTCCTGACCACAATGATCATACCTGGTCCGCAATGGATGGAAATACGACTCAATCAAGCCGAATCAATACCAACGACTGATTAGCAATCAGAATGAAATGGAAACAGTCAGATCAGGTCAAGCAATACATAATCAGAGGAATAGAAATTATGACGATTATGTCAATAGCACTATTGACAAGCTACCGACACCATCACACTCACGGCTGATGGAACATATGTCGATATATAGCCCGAGGGCAGTCTTCCTTAATAGCAGTACAATCAGCTGTTAACAGAAAAATCTAAAATAACAACCAATAATTGCCTATAGCTGTCGCCCAATAAATGCCTGTTCCCCAATAATTTCTCATCTCAGTCCTGTACACTTTTGGTTGCTACCCTGGCCATGACCCTTGACCTTTTCACCTTCACACTTATTATCTCGTCGATTTGTGATGTGCGTATGTTGACTATTCTGCTCATCAGTGCAAGCAGTTGTGCCTTGGGTTCAATTCTACTAAAGCATCTTAACGCCCAAACTGTCATAATTGAACTCCAACATCCATTTTAATAATGATGCTTAGATTGACGTGTAGTGGAAGGCGCCAGGCACAAGAATCAACTTGTCCGCAGGGTATTGCACACATCACCCTTTCCAAGCCATCACACCATCTTAATGCTCGTCCAAACATTATACGAAACACAGCAATAAGTCTAAATTTCTTTTTAAAGAGTCGGTATTCCGGGTATGAATAAAGGCCACTAGCAACCTAAGCGTGCCATGACGTGAGAGACAACTAAATGGATTGGGTGGTCAGGCTTGGTGACTTGGATGATTGCATTTCATCGTATCCCATTTGAGTCATGTTCATGATGTCAGTCACTGGATTGTCTGGTCTAGACTTAATTATTTACAACCCGCTGTCATATAGCTGGAATATTTGCTGAGTGGTGTGTTACACAACAAACAAATATCCAAACAAACAGATATATCCATATGTAGATAAACACTTCGTCAATGAAAACATGTCTTTAAAATAATTTTTTTTTTTTTAAAGAACCTTCCCTCTTCTGCTGTTTTCAAGCAAACTAGACTTGGTTAGTTTGATATAGACTTGCCAAGGCTTTTAGTAAAATCAAATACCTAAAAAATATATATTCCACAGTCATGGTGCAGGACTAATCCATATGTCTCTTCAGGTAATCAGTGAATGAATGTTGTTAATCATCGCAGACAGGTACATTCAGCACAGGAGTCTGGCCCAGACAAACCAGTCAGTGAAAGGATGAGCATCAATCTAAATCATTGGGTATGATGACATTCTATCAGCCAAGTTCGTGGCTCAGGGTCCCGCTCCACACAGAGATCGTAGTGCTACGGCACTCATGTTAAAAAATAGGACTTGCAATGACCTCAGTGTACGATTGCTTTGTGAAACAGATCCCTGAACATAACACCCCCATTGTAGTCGTCTCTGACAAACATGGGGCACTTGGGGCCTGTTCTGACCTGGAATCCCAACGGAATTTATGAAACCAGAAAGTGTTTGCATTACATGCAACAACAGAAACACACCCATTAAGCATTTTCTCTTTCCAAATCCCAAGGGCGTACTTAAACCAAAGTTTGGCAGATTTTACTCATAACGAGTAGGTCACAGTGACCTGCTTCTGTGATGACAAGTTCTGCCCAGGACTTACATCTTATACATGGGTAACTGACAACTGCAATGATCTCTCATGTTGCACTTTAATGTCTCATACTAAGGGGACATCAAGTTACACGTTAACGAGATGTGGACCAGACGACATTTTCATTGTGGCTGCCATGTCAGTGAATGAGCAAGTGACTGAATGTTGTTTAACATCACACTCTGCAACTATTATTCTTGCCATATCATGGCAGCCTGTAAATAATTGAGTCTGTACCAGACAAACCCGTAGTTGATATTTTGAGCAACGACCCACATTGTCAGAGTTTGGTGACACCAATTGTAGGTGAGGGGTTTAACATTGCATGCAAGACATTGCACTTGCAGAAACTAGCCAGTCACTAATCCAGTCTACATGACCTTCCAGCTAGTCACAGACCAAGTCTACATGCCCATGTGTGTGTGTGTGTGTGTGTGTGTGTGTGTGTGTGTGTGTGTGTGTGTGTGTGTGTGTGTGTGTGTGTGTGTGTGTGTGTGTGTGTGTGTGTGTGTGTGTGTGTGTGTGTGTGTCCATGTGTGCGTGCGGGCGGGCGTGTGTGCGTGTGTGTGCGGGCGGGCGGACGGGCGTGTGTGTGCATGCATGAGTTTGTGTCACACTGACCACTCCTACTTGTTATCCTTAAATAAACTCCTAGCCAGTCACTAATCCAGTCTACATGACCTTCCAGCCAGTCACAGACCAAGTCTACATGCCAACGTGTGTGTGTGTGTGTGTGTGTGTGTGTGTCCATGTGTGCGTGCGTGCGTACGTGTGTGCATGCATGAGTTTGTGTCACACTGACCACTCCTACTTGTTATCCTTAAATAAACTCCTAGCCAGTCACTAATCCACTCTACATGACCTTCCAGCCAGTCACAGACCAAGTCTACATGCCCACGTGTGTGTGTATGCGTGCGTGCGTGTGTATGTATGTGTATGTGTGTGTGTCTATCTGTCTGTGCATTGTCTGTGTCTGTATGTCTGTGTCTCCAACATGACCTCCACAACAGTGCTATACATGGGAGATAAATCAAGCCCTGGTCATGTTTGGGACATCAAGAATGGGCTCCTCATGCTCCGACCTAATGCATGCAGGCCCAGCTGTCTCCACTAAATGTATACACCTTGATTGCCACTGTGAACAAAAACATGCAATGGATTACCTCCCCTTTCCTTGTATCTAACATTATAACCCCCTACCCACGTGACCCTGGCTCAACTCGTACTGCCCAGCTGGAAGATACAGTCAAGCACCGTGTCAAGGTGAAGGCTGATTATCTTTGTTACAACTAATTTACTTACTTGACTTAATTCATTCTTACATAAACATCAAGTGCATACTGTAATTGTTCCTTTGAAACTCTCTCTCCTCTGACTTTCTTTATCACCCATCCCCCAGAATCAATCAAGTTTATCTTTGATAATGCTCCCCTGTTTAGACAATGTCAGCACACCAATAAGAATGCGAGGCTAACATGTTCTAAAGCACTAATCATTCTGTCAGAGGTAATTCCACCTCGGACAAATTCCACAACATATGCTTGGAATTTAGCCGCAAAAAAACAGAATTCTTTGTTGAAGGAATTTAACTTGTAAGGCGGGATGAAGATCAAAGAGAAAACCTGTGCTTGCTTATCTGCCCTTGGTAAAAGCCTCATCACTTGTTGTTAACAATTTTTAGGTCGTGTGACCTCAGTGGGTTGTCAATTTCCAATGGCCATGTTGAAATTAAGAACATGAAAAAGTTAATGTTATGAATGAAATTAGTGCTTTTTCCAAGGGTGTAATAGATTTCATCATCATTATTGGCGTCTATGAAATTAACATGCAATATGTCTGAAGTACCGGGAAACGGGCTGTGTCATGATGAACCAGCGTGCATTGTTTGAAGATGATATGTAAGTGACGATCTTAAAGAAACACTGATAATTAACGAGCTACTTTGCCCATGTCTTAATGAATAGATCAAAGATAAGTCAATGATTATGAAAGTGAGTGAAAATCGTTTAGCAGCTTGGAAACATGTTAAGGAAGCCCTCACACTTACTGGCACTTGCTGCGGAATCAGCCAGGTGAAATAATATACATCAGTATGATTGACTGCAGCATCAACATGGGTCATACAGTCAATCTGTCTCTTTGCCTTATACAGTCAAGTCTCGTTAATCCGACACTCGGCTTTATCCGACACAAATGATTGGGACCGATTAAATCAGTGCTATTTAGACCTGTTAATCCGACATTCTCGCACTTTGACTCCGACACAGCTAATTTGCAACGAATTACCAAAATCACTCATAAATCAGTCTTGTTAATCCGACACAGTGATCACCGTACTCTGTGGTCATCTGCCCGCGAGTACACACCGCGTGTTATGATGTAAGATGAGTCAGCTGGTAGCTGCATATTACAACGGCTGCAGAGATAAACTTGCTCAACAATAAACAATTTATGCTTTAAATAAAGAAAACAGGATTAATCACGTGTTTAGATTACCTCAATCTCATTAAAATCAGATACAAGTTCTCGCTATCGCCGAGGACATTCCATTACAAGTGGTCACGTCAGAACAACCTTTCGCGAACTATGACCAACCAATGAAATAACTAACAGGAAGTTAACTTTAGCCACTTAGAAAGCAGCTTTCTTAGCTTTGTGGTACCAGTTTCAAACTGGCGCCTTGCATTCCAGACAATGCCTTTAAAAGTATTTTAAATAAGTCATACAGTCCATAACAGTTGTTTTGTGTTGAGCTTAAGAAGTTGCATGATTAGAAAACATATTCCGTTAACAATGTAACATAACAATATGAATATTTCATTTATATTTTTTTAATTACGTGTTTGTATCGTTATCTATCATGTAATCTGACATAATCATATGCAACCAACAATGTCGGATTAACGGGAGTTGACTGTATAAAGAATATGTCAAACTGTAGTTTCAAGAATGAATTCTGAACATATACCAACAGAATATATCCCTTGTAGAATTAATCCTTATAAGTAACATCATAATTAGTTTGCTTCTTGCCACATATCCTTTGTGCTAGTGTACTCTTCTACTACTTGGGCACGGGTGGCCCAGTCGGCTAAGGCGCCGCGATTCGCTGTGCAGAGTTGCGTCCCTTGGGCACGCCAGAAACCTATGATTGTGGGTTCGAATCCCGGTTCGCCCCAATTATGTTTCTAGGTTTGTCAGCACCATACCAGTGCTCGTGGGTTTCACCGAAGTGGTAAACGTCTGAGACCTGCATCACTTCGGGCTTTCCTCCCACATTTAGCTGACACGCCGTGATATAACTGGAATACTGTTAAAAGCGGTGTTAAACCCAACTCACTCACTCACTTCTACTTCTATGATACATGCCCATTCTACAACACAGGCCCACAATGATCTAAGATCAGAGACCAAGTCCCCTCTATCGAGCACCCCCTGAAAATTCCTCTAGGCTAACTCTATGTTATATTCACAAGATCCAACACGTCTCTGTACAAAACCCCAGTGATCCGCAAGTTCCACTTTCCATGCTGTGTGTGGTGCACCCTTGTGTTTACAGGTAGTGTTGATCTTGGCTTCTGTAGTCTCAGCCGATACACAAGTTTCCTCGCCGCAAGACAGGGGGTAATTAAGGATCTGGCGCCAACAACACAATCAGTGCTGACAAGATGGTAACTAGAACTATCTGTGGAGGTGAGATCGTTACTGGTGTTGGGCCTCTTTGAAGTTAGGTGCAGACAGATACCAATGACTGCGAGAAGAGGGAGTCAGGAGGACGGACAGCTTGGAAGAAAAGGGCCTGAGAGTACAACCTGTGTTGGAGTGGAGTTGTCTTGGGAGTTTAATTGTTCATTCCTCGCAGCTTGACAGCCTTAATTTGATAACATAATTACATGCGTACCTTGTGTCTCAGAGGACCGGCCATTTGTAAGTGTAGTGGGAACTGTTGCCTTGCTGAGATTTCTCTAAGTCTGTTCGTTTCTCATAAACCAGCCGATCTCTTGCCAACCAAAGCTTAATACAATACTTTTATTTATATATTGATTATGTAGAACATTACACAATTTCATAAACAAACAGTAAAGTTTTGTTATTCTCCCAGCATCTGCAAACCAATCTCCACCATCCCATCTTATCATAATCAATGTTGTGATTTCATGCTACAGTGTATATTTATTCAATCACAGTCCATGTCCTGTCGACCCACATATCCTGTAGACCCACAAGTCCTATATGTATAGGCCCCACCCGCCTGTGTTGTGGTAGATCGTCTGCCCGGAGAGCAGAATGTCTGGGGATTGATACCATGCTGCTTCATACCAAAAGACGGTAAAAGATGTTACTTGTTGCTATCCTGCCTGGCACTCGCATTAAGGGGCTAAAACAAGGACTTGTCAGCTCAAAATCAGTATACTGTGTCTGAGTGGGGGATTCATGTTAAACTGCAGCATGGTATCTCAGTGAGGTAGCACTATAAATCAGTATCACACACACACACATCTTCTAGACCCACATGTCCTGCAGGCGCACATGTCCTGAAGACCCACGTGTCCTGAAGACTCCCATGTCCTGTAGACCACATGTCCTGTAGACCCCTATGTCCTGTAGAGCCCCATGTCTTGTAGACTCCCATGTCCTGTAGACCCCCATGTCCTGTAGACCCACATGTCCTGAAGACCCACATGTCTTTTAGATTCCATGTCCTGTAGACCAACATGTCCTGTAGACCCACATGTCTTCCAGTCTACAATTGGTGTCCAGTAGACCTACCTGCTCCTCCAGATGGTGCTGCATGGCCCGTAGCCGCTTGTCCTTTTCTTGTAGCTCTCTCTCCAGCTCCTGCACCCTCTTCTCCAGGTCACAGGGCTTCCAGTTCATGGCCGCCAGCTGCTGCTCCATCACCTCAAGCTGGAACACAGAGTGAGTGAGTGAGTGAGTGAGGTTTTACGCCTCTTTTAGCAACATTCCAGCAATATCACGGTGGGGGACACAAGAAATGGGCTTCACACATTGTACCCATGTCGGGAATCGAACCCGGGTCTTCGGCGTGACGAGAGAACGCTTTAACCACTAGGCTACCCGACCGCCCCCTTGGAACACAGAGCCATGTATTGGCGTGATGCTGTAGTGTTACATGGCACAGAGCATTTAGTGTTCATTGTGGTCATGTCATGGGTCTATATGTAGGCCACATTAAAGAAAATCATATCAATACCTTACAAAGGTCATGACTGCCTATTTTTGCAATTTATGGAGATACAGTTTCTATTCATATAAATATATGTCAACAAATATAACCTCACAGACCGCTTATTTAATAATTAACACTCACAAAACTGTAGACAACAACACAAATCACCGTCATCATTCAGCACAATGATGCAATACAACCACCGTCTATTCAGCCAATCAGCAAATAGTTTGTTAGTGGGAGTGTCCCAATATATTTTCGGTTTATGGAACAAATTTTTTGCAGTTAGCCAATCAAATGCCACGGAATCACTTGCAATGTGTTAATCTTCCCTGGACGTAGCCCATTGAGGTGCTACAAATTTCCAATCTTGGCAACTATTCCACTAATTATTTGCCGCCTACATCAAGCAGGAGGGACAAAGGACCCATTCTTCTCTGGAATCTCCCCTGGGGAAGTGTAGATGGGGAAGGAAGGCCGAGTATGAGCCAGCAATAGAGTTTTATCTATGATGTAGTACTACAGCTGGGGAAGTGTAGATGAGGGAGAATGCATGAGTATGAACTGGTCAATAGGTTTTCATGTATGATGTAGTACGCACAGCGAGATCACAGGGCTAGGTCACTGGATCAGACAAACCGGAGTCGGACAACGGGCACATCAATCCCTGTCATCAGGGTGTGCACGGGTTTCAACACTGTCAGCGTATCTATCATTACTATTTACAGGATTGGATTGGTCAGTCTCTGTCTTGGAAAACTCCATACAAGTTGGCTTGCCAACCACTGAAAATATATGATTTGTTTGTTTGTTTGCTGTTTAACGACGCACTCCGAAATATTTCAGCTATATGACGGCGGTCTGTAAATAATTGAGTCTGGCCATGACAACCAGTGATTGACATCATGAGCATTGATCCATGTAATTGGGATCAATGCATCAACCAAGTCAGCGAACCTGACCACCTGATCCTGTTAGTTGCCTCTTATGACAAGCATAGTTGCCTCTTACTGCAAGCAGAGTTGCCTCTTACGGCAAGCATGGGTTGCCTCTTACGGCAAGCATGGGTTGCCCCTTACGGCAAGCATAGTTGCCTCTTACGGCAAGCATCGGTTGCCAAAGACTAGTTTGTGGAAAGGAGTCACCATCTGATCAAGGCTTCTTAAAACAATGAATAATCTGTTAGTAGAAATCTCATTAATTTCTCCATATATTTATATGTGAAACTAATCCTGCAGAATCCTGATCATGACTGACGGGGGGGGGGATCATCCCACAGGAGTGTCGGACCCCCCACCCACCCCCCTCCTCAAACTCTATTGTGTATTACATGTGACAGCCACCAGTTGGGATGACACTGATTGACAGATAAGTGGAGGCATCTCACGCAGTGATTGACATTTCACACAGGATATACATCAATAGAAAATACCACACTGACAATTGTTTAACCTAAATATTAATACTGATATGCCAGTGGCCCAGCAAGTGATGTCCTCACAATTAATGCTGTTTCTTTATCATCATATTTTACCAACTTGAAACACACATCAAACAAGTTCATGGAGTAAATTCTTTACTTCTGCTTGGATAAAAGTAGAATCTTAAATCTTGTAAATCACGTTAGAATTTTGTGTAGGATTTGTTTTTTTGTTTGTTTATTTGTTGTTTAACGCCACACTCAACAACATTCCAGCAATTTGACAGCATCCTGTAAATAATGGAGTCTGGACCAGTCAAACCAGTGGTTGACATTATGAGCAATAGTGAGTGAGTATGGTTTTAACAATATCCCAGCAATATCACGGAGGGGGACACCAGAAATGGGCTTCACACATTGTACCCATGTCGGGAATCAAACCCGGGTCTTCGGCGTGGCAAGCGAACGCTTTAACCACTAGGCTACCCGACCGCCCCTTATGAGCAATAATCCACACCGTTGGTGTAATATGACACACAATCACCAAGCATGATCAACTCATCCTTTAAGTCGACTCTTACAATCAGCAAAGGATTCTTGGGATCAATTCTAATCCGGAAGTCCCCATGAGGGGAATTTTACCTATGCTTCATGCTTGTATACAATACCTGTAAGCAATGAATAGTTTCACACTGTTCTTTAAGGGGACCACTCTCAGAAAAGTTGGTATTCCCAGTAAGTTGGCTTTTTCATGTTTTTTCATGCATTGTAGCATAAAAGTTCAGGATTTTATTTTTATTTTTGTTTTGTTTTGTTATGTAATGCCACACTTAGCACTATCAGCTATATGAATGCACTCTGTATATCATCTAGTCCGGTAGTTGTCATCATGATCATTAATCCAGGCAAATGGGAAACGACAACAATCAACATACTTCGCTGTATTAAACACACTCAAAAAATAAATATACTCTTTGGAAAATTATCCAGACAAAATGTAAATGTCCACAGTCATGAAGACAAATTATTTCACTACCTCCTGTCAAATAATGAAGCAGTCAATTTCAACTGCATTTGTTTCCATATCTATCATTTCAAACAATAAATACCCCTTCATAATCAACATAAATACATTTGATGTATAATAATATAATCAAATATGTCATATTGATTGTTTTGTTTTTGTATGTGTCTACAGGAATGTAAATTATGTATGTCTGTATACATGTATATATGAATCATAATGTCTTGTCTTTTAAAATTGCATCTGTCCCGTAATGGAACGTTTCTGCAATAAATATTATCTTATCTTATCTTATCTTATCAACCAAGTCACCAAGCCTGACCATCCGATCCATTTGGTTGCCTCTTACAACAAGCATAGGTTGCTGGGGACCTATTTTCTTACCCAGAACTCTTCAAGACCGAGGGGAGCCCTGTCATTCTCCTGACAGAGTGTATCCTATATGAACATGTTCTTAACACAAGTCTTTTGGAAAATATGTCTGCTAATATTTTCACACTCATTTTAAATTCTGTGGAAAATAAATATTTTCATTTTTAACAACAGATTCAAAATAGCACTTTAGCCAATGAATAATGATGCCGCAAGGTGAAAGTATCCCAGAAACAACCATGGCTATTCTACATTCACTGAAACCTGAAACTGGGTGCACAACAGGTTAATATCCTCATAGCAGCTGATCTATCATTAGTTGTCCGTTTAATATCATCTCTGAGGCTGTAACTAGTTGTGTGACATATTGCATGTGGAGCCACATCTGGGTTGTGGAGGTAATGCATTAGCAACACTGTACGCATCGTACACACCAGTTGGGGTTTGCTTGGTCTGTGGCACCAGTACCAGGATGTAATCATTACACTGTCTAACCCTACGAGTTCAATTAATTCAATAAGAGACTGGTATTAAATATACTACTCAAATGAAGTTAAAGAAAACTCAATCTTTTCATATGTATATAGTTAATCCGTCATGGCCAAGACATCCACAGATTAACTGTAGTCATACGAAAAAAAAAGGGTTGTTGTTAACCTTCTATTGAGTCATGATAGATTAATTGTAGTCATTGAATGTTTCATAAAAAAACTTGTCCTTACCTTCTTTTGAGTAGTATATAAAAAATGTGCCTGGTTGTATTTACCCTGCCCCGATGACATGCAATAGTTATCTTAACAGAATGAAAAAAACAAAAAGATTTTTGGATTTTTTTCCAGTGTCTCTTCTTTGGTATTGAAATGCTGCAATGCACTTTAGTGACTGCCTTTCTTCAACAGCGAGCTTCTGTTAGATTGATTGTTCTTTTGTAGTGGGATAGCCTAGTGGTTCAAGTGTATCCAGGTCTGAGTTCAGTTCTCCACAGTGGATAATGTCCCTATCATGACACTGCAGGAATAATGTTGAAAGGGTGTACCCACCCACCCAGCCACACATGCTCATTCACTTGCTCGCTAAATCACTTGCTCGCTAACTCACTCGCACACTCATTCACTCACTAACTCACTCACTCACTCAATCATTCACTTGCTCACTAACTCACTCACTCATTCACTTGCTTGCTAAATCACTTGCTCGCTAACTCACTCGCACACTCACTCACTCATTCACTTGCTCACTAACTTACTCATTTTCACTTGCTCACTCACTCACTCATTCACTTACTCGCTAACTCACTCATTCACTTGCTCACTAACTCACTCACTCACTCACTCACTCACACACTTACTCACTCATTCACTCACTCACTTAATGACTAACTTGCTAACTCACTCCTTCACTCACTCACTCTGGGCAGCAATGAACCACTATTACACATCTCTCAAAAATCATTCCATCACATTTATATATTGAATGATAAATTCTTTGGTTAACATAAATGCAAGAAGCCATTTAGTGACAGACCTATTGGTCAAAGTTCTAGTTTGTTTGTTTGTTGTTTTACGCCACACTCAGCAATATTCCAGCTCTATGACAGCGGTCTGTACATAATCGAGTCTGGACCAGACAATCCAGTGGTTAATAACATGAGCATCAATCCACGCAATTGGCATTGATGACATGCATCAACCAAGTCAGCGAGCCTGACCACCCGATCTGTTAGTCGCCTCTTACGACAAGCATAGTCGCCTTTAACGGCAAGCATGAGTTGCTGAAGACCCATTCTACCCCAGACCTTCACAGGCCCAAAGTTCTAGTAGTCAAATGAAATGACATTGTATTGGTAACCACAGCATTCCCCATATATACTGAACAAAAAAGTTAGGTATCAGGAATATGTTTGGGGAAATATGTATGAAATTGTCTCAGTCTTTAATTCCAAAGATATCCCCCAAATATTCCTGATACCTATATTTTTAATTCAGTATATATATATAAAAAAAGAATTACTTTGACATACACTTTTGATTCCAATAAAATGAAGCAACTTTTAAAACTCCTTGATGAGATATGATCTAATCTCTACTGAGGCTGACATCGCAAAACAATAAAAAATATATGGCTCTTCATCTTACCGAAGAATGTTAATAAACCATCCCCAAGGTCGTAACAGCTTCAATCATTTACACAATTTATCTATTTCTGCTATAAAATTGTATATTATCTCTTGATATCAAAAGGCCCATCACTCACAGGAATCACACAGCAGCACTCATACTCAGCCACAGTGAACCTGCCCCAGTCTCACTCTCCTGACAGCCATCTGAACCAGCAGCCACCATAGCTGTCTGCCAACAAGGGGCTAGTGGACTTGGAGAACAGCTTCATGACTGATGACAAGTACACAGTCATGGAACAAGACATAGATATTATTACATGTACATGCTGCTAACTCCAGCGACCGACCGACACACTTCTACATAGTACACAGATGTGGCATACACACAGACACGGACAGACAGACACTCACAAACACAGTCACGCAAGCACACACAGACACACCAGAGACACAGACAGACACAGACATGCACACAGAGGCTGTGAAAGCAAGATGTGTGAGAGACAGATGGTATAAGTGACACACAGACACACACATACAGACAGATACATACACACACAGACACACTGACTGTGAAAGCAAGATGTGTGAGAGACAGATGGTATAAGTGACACACAGACACACACATACAGACAGATACATACTCACACAGACACACTGACCGTGAAAGCAAGATGTGTGAGAGACAGATGGTATAAGTGACACGCAGATGATACAACTGTCACACACACACACACACACACACACACACACACACACACACACACACACACACACACACACACGATACAACTGTCTTTCTCTCTCTCTCTCTCTCTCTCACACACACACACACACACACACACACACACACACACACACACACACAGAGATGATACACATAGGTGATACAATTCCCAAACACACACACACAGATGGTACAAGTGACACAAACAGATGACACAATTCACATACACAGAAAGTGACACACATGCTGAACATGCACCGTGACAGCTGGGACGTATCTGGCTGTGTGCACTTCACTCACAGGTCAGGATAACATTGTTTCTGGTGTGTCATATGCTATTTATTGTCCACATGAAATATGCTCGTAGGCTGTCGTGTGACTTTAATAGCCACTTTGTCATTGCTGATACCATAACATCTAACTTTAGCAACAGAACAGTTTTTATTGCTTTGTTCTACCCGAGCATCCTACACAGCGCAAATATTTTGATAGCTGTCAATGTTAAGCAGCTCAAACAATTGTTAATATTGCAATATCTCTCTTTTTTAAGAACACAGTGCCGTCAGTCTGCATCAAATAATCTGTAGAGTGTAGTTTTACTAAACAGCTACTTCAAGGAGATTATGTTTGCCATTACACTGAGGGTGGTATTGCACCTAGTTGTCTTGATGCATTTCCAAGTTAATTAGACTGGTAATTTTGAACAAATCAGAGAGTGAGAAATGAGTCGCTATAACAATATTCCATTTACAACACTGAGCGGTCATCTTCTAGAGTTGGTCAAAACTCTGGATGATGCTGGTCGTACATTTAAACACTTTAATCAAACTGAAAAGTTTAGACAGAGTGCCAACACATTAAGAATCCTATTCACCAAGGATCTGGATCTGAACCAGAGAGGATCTGGGATTAGAACCTGCAACCAGTGCATCATGGGTACTGTAAGGGGACACAACTCTGGACCACTTGGACCAGTGGCACACCGAACAAAATACACATGAATGAGCGAGCTGGGCTTAATACAACTAATGACCTCAGCCTCATTCCCCAGAGTGATTCTTGGTGTAGAACTAATGTCAGTCAAAGCCGAAATATGACAGCTCAGACTGAGTTCAGACCCAGAACAACAATCAGCTATTTTCATGATATCAACAAGCTTTAAAAGAAACTACATGTATTTCATCTGTTACATCCTCTTGTATATGTGGTACTTCGATATACTTTGTAATACAGAATAATCAGGTTTCTTATACACATAGGATCCACAAAAGAAAATACCTAATTTTGTTTCAAATTTTACAGTCACAACTTTATATCAATTACTTTATGTTTGCAATAAAGGTTACAGATACTATAGGATTATATAAGATTGCAGCAATTCAACTGACCCAGATATGCAACTTCACACTACCATGTACATTTCAGATGATCAGAAAATCAAACAAGCATGTTCAACCCACAAATGCCATTTTAGCCATCCACCACCATCAGTCTTCAGTGTTAAACATTTATACCCTGTCAAAAGAGGCAAACCGCCACGGGACAAAATTTCACAAAAGTGAGACTCCTTTTTCACGTTTCTCCCATTTCCCATTGATTTGCGTGTAGCAGGCAGTCTTTTAGGGTCGTAATAAACATAAAACAAGTGATAAAAATCAAATGGCCTTTCTTGTGAAAGTACTTGATTCGATCTGTATAGAAGGCCTCAACCCTGAGGGTAAGACCTTTTCTTTCTCTTCATCGATGCCCAAAGTTGAAAACTGTCCTCAACAACTGCCTCTTTGCTGGCAATTTCTTTAAAAGCTTTAAATAGTATTCTGCAAAGAACCTGATAGCCAAAAGTGGAATAAATCTTCAACAAAACAAGCTCATTTGCAGTGAGAAACCTTGTTTGATCTTCTCCGAGAGACTAGGTTTCGTGTTGAGAATACAAAATGGTCATAAACACAAGTATTGTAAGGTCATTTGGGATGGCTGTTTTTCGGAAGCAAGCAATCTTATTGAATTAATTCAACCAATATCTTTTTTACATAATGGCTCTGAATTTTTTTGTAGGATAGTATATGAGCATATGTGAGAGACAGAGAGAGTTACCATATGAAAGTTGGATATATTAGTGTTCGCGGTATGGATTTGAGTCAGACAAACCAGTGGTCGTCATTATAGTCGTCATCATCAAGAGAAGTGAGTTAATAATAATAATAATAATAATAATAATAATAATAATAATGATGATGATAATAATGATGATGGTGATGCTGATGATATGATGATGATGATGATGCTGTGATGATGATGATGATGATGATGATGATGAAGAAGAAGATGATGATGTGATGATGATGATGTGATTTGATGATGAGATGATAATGCTGCTGCTGCTGTTGCTGATGATGATGAAGATGTGATGATGATGATGATGATGTGATGATGATGATGGTGATGATGATGAAGACGATGATGATCAAAGAGCTACATCATGAGATACTACAACGAATATTGAACCAAAATGTGTAGACATAACCACTGATCTAGTGTTTCACATATATCCACAATACACTGATATTCTGAATGGTCCTTCTGCTCAAAACACATAGACAATGGTACATATGGTCTGTGATTGCGATGCTGCTTTCATCTTCTGTGCTTTTCAAGTCTAGCCCTGAGTTTACATCAGTCACACTGCCTCACATTTCGATAAAACAAACATCAAAATTGATCCAATCATGATAAAGAAACCATCTAACGCTGTTTCATATACACTATGCTATAAACACTACAGGGTGGTCAATATAGGCGTTCTATCACCAGAGGCCTGAAACCATTACTCGGTAAGAGGAACCCCGCGAGGTGGATGCTACTTCACCTGGTACATTGCAAACAGAATGTGGTCAATTTCATTATAAGCGTCATTGATTACACACTTGTTCAAAGGACCTGAAACAAACAGGCCTTAATAGAAATGGTTTTCAAATGCACATAAATTGATTTCACTTACTTCAAAGACATAAACTGATTAGCTATCATATAGATACGGCCTCGTCCCGGTCTTCCATCAGTGACAAATGGTACTTTAATGCAGTAGTCTTCCTATGGACACATTTGAGAAAGATATAAAAAATATATCTTGTTTGTTTGATGTTTCCCGCAGCACTATGCAATATTCTGGTTATATCACAGTGGTATGTAAATAATCCAGGCTGGATCAGACAATCCAGTGATAGCCACGGATGGTCAGGATCAATGCTCATGATGTCAGTCAGTTGCTTCTTAAAAGGACAGGTTGCTGAAGACCAATTATAACCCCGATCTTCAAGGTGAAGGAGACAAAAGGTCTACACCAGTCTGGACCAACATAGAGTGTATAAAGGTCATTCTATAAAGGAACCAAACCCATTAATTTGAGAGCTGACAAGGGATTGAGAATGGAATGGTGATGGTTGTTTTATTGAATATAAGCGCTGGCGTCTGTACCAGCCTTGTATAATTTCCTGTCCTTATTCAAAACACAATGACACATACATACAAGGGATGGGCAGTGCATGGTTGATGCACAGTAGATGTCCATGTCGATACGCTCATGTAGGACCGTCCTACATCAAAACTACATATCATTCATTCATTGTATCAAGAGTGAGTGAGTGAGTGAGTGAGTTGGATTGAACGCCGCTTTTAACATTATTCCAGTTATATCACAGGATGTCAGCTTCATGTGGGAGGAAAGCCCGAAGAGATGCAGGTCTCAGACGTTTACCACTTAGGTGAAACCCAAGAGCACGGGTATGGTGCTGACAAACCTAGAAACATAATCGGGCCGACCAGGATTCGAACCCACAATCATAGGTTTCTGGCATGCCCAAGGGATGCAAATCTGCACAGCGAATTGCAGCATCTCAGACAACTGGGCCACCCATGCCCCCTATTTGATAGGTAATTTTAAGCCACAAAATAAAATACTGGCTCTTATAACTTATAAGCAAAAGATATTAGTGGTCTCCTAGAACTATTAACTAAGAATTATAGTCTTGAATAAAAGATAAACAAGAATATTTAATAATTAATGTAAATACTAATTTTGCAAAATGATCATAAAAGGGGAGCCACAAAATGAAACAGTGGCTGTCCGCAGTTTGACTTTTTAGTCCAACATAAAAATAAATTGTGTGTCTCAAATGAATGATAAATATTTGAATGATACAATATTGATATCAATGTAGTTATATGATTTTGAATAAAATAAATAACAAAAAATATTATACTAAAATGCCATAATTATTTCAAAAATGTTTTTTTACCTTTTTAAGACGAGTATGAACTGCTAGCTGATGATTTGTCCTGTACATCCCTGGATATAAAATATATGTCTTGCGTAGTGGAAATGAAACTGATTTTCACATAAGTAAAAGCAAGGTCAAATCCGAGCCACTTTACCACACCTATCCAGGCTGATTATGCACGTAATTGAAACTTTATCTAGCCCGAGACCAGTCTCAAGTGGCACAAGACTGAAACTCTAGTCTCCAGACCGAGTATCAATTCCAACAGGCACATTCTACCACATTTAATCATCAATAGGCTCTTCTTACGGCTGTCCAAAATTAAGTAACGCCCTAGTCTATCAAATGAACCTTTTAACGAGTCACCAAGTAGATTTGGAATCACTTGTGGTCCACCCTAGCTTAGAGCCTCTGGCTAAAATTGAACTCCGGTCTCATAAAACATGCTGGCGATATTGTAACAATTCCAAACATTGTCAAAGGGTCATGTGACTCTAGTGTGGTCTCATTGTTGTTCCTAGCTATGACGATAGCCGAAAAATGTTTAACTCCCAACTCCGAAATGTCAACAAGGAGGACGGAGGATGATTTGAAATTGTTATCAACTGTTAAATGCACAGAATCCCAGCCCAGTTTTAAAGGCCTAATTTTACAAACAATTTAGCGGAATTAATTTATGATGCCTGTTGAATATTTATGGCTGTGTGATATGAACTTGACATCAAAACAGGCTGGAGTGGTGATACGGCAGAGGGATTACAGCCATGTTAATTCATCACACCCACTTCCTCCATGTTATAGTCATCTGACTCGGTAGTCTCACCGACACAGACAGGAAGTACAGGTGTAACATGGAGGGAATTCAATAATTCACGTACTCCAATACTAATTAAAATGAAATCAGTTGCCTATTTCCATCACGTATTCAGGAAAATAACAAAATGAATGTGTTGAAATGTGACCAGCGGTTTCAGAGTTTATTTTCCTTGTAGCAATGTTGACTAGTTCAATGGTTGTATGAGTAAATGAGTTTAATGCTCTTTAGATACTGTATTCATGAGTTTTCAGAGATGGGGCGTTGTTGTAAACAAACATCGCTCAAATGTCCATGAAGGTCACTTATTTTCGTTTTCTGTTCCAAATGTGCAATATTCACCAAAAAAAATATGCACTGTTATGTTAATTTTCAGTCTTATACAGGGGGCTTATGAAGATTATATACAAACTGGTCTAGAAATTATCCAAGGGGAGCTTATTGGAGCAGGTGCTTAATATGGTTATTACATTATCTTACCATGTTGGGAGACGAGAACTGATTTAATTCATATATTGTACTCATGCAGGGAATCAAACCCAGGTCTTTAACATGATTTACAACTTACTTTAAATCAATTTTAAACCAGACATTGTATTTTTAAAAATAATATCCCCGTGTTATTGGTCTTTGGACGCTTAAGAAACATTCATGGTTTTCTCTCTAATCACATGAACAACTATAAAACATCTCATTCACTTATAAAAGACAACTTTCTCTTTAAAACAAGCCATCATCTGAGTATTTACAATGTCTGTGTGATGCTACACCCACCGTTATTGGCACGAGTAATCTTTAAAGCACATGGGTAGAAATTCAATATAAAAAATGCACTTTTCTTTTCCACTAGAATTCATCAGCCTCCCAGGGTCCCCATTGCTCAAAGTGATCTTAGCGCCACCACTATCGTAAGCCTATGTTAAAGTGCGGGAGTTATGCCATCTTGGCATTTACATAGCTTTGTGCAACTGGGCCCAGGAACAGGCTAGCACTACGTAACCTACACCTCCTATGTTATGCAAATCCATCTCTGCCCCAGATATAACACAACATGATACATGTCTAATTTAGAGTCATTTAAATGCATATCAAAGGTGTCTATTTCGCTAAATACGTCGTTCATAACCCCTCCGGATCAACAAAGGTCTCTCTGTAGTTTTGCCTTGACACAGAAGCGTGCCTTGTCCTTGATAATGAAGTGAAATAATACATTCAGAGGAGTACTTGTGGAATAGAGATGAAATGGTTTGGTGGAATGATTGTGAAAAATGGGCAAGACCTAGGCAGGTGGCATGCTAATAACGCCATCATGCCTCACACACAGACAATTATGTGTAAAATAAGGATGTAAATCAGACCGAGGGAGACACTCTCTATCAAAAGTGTTAAGCTAGCTTTAAGCTTCCTGCAGTCACAAAATGCGATTGATTACGTCATAAATAAACACTGTAGACGATGAATGTTTCATAAATATTCCAATTCCAATGGCGTTATGTAATAAAAAACTGATAAAGTTTATCGATATTTGATTTCATTAGCGTGAGGGGTGTGAGAAAATTACATACAGCCATCTCATGAATTTGCTCCTGTCATAATTGTAATCTGTGCAAATATTCCCTTGCATTAATTCATGATAATCTGAATGGCAAAGAATAAGTGTCAGGCAAAATACCAAGGACTTAATCATGTTAATAGCCGTCACCATTGGCACGTTCTGCCATAACAAACAGCAGGGCTTTGTTTACTGAAAATATCATTGCGTACGACATATGAGACTAATTTGATCTTCTTTAATGATAGACACCCTCATTCATTGTGAACATGTCTCATACAGTCACAAAAACAAATGTTTTTCAGGTATACATTTCAGTCAGTTCATACTACTTAAAGTTATAGTATTCAGTCTGTTACAGTGACATTTGCAACTGGCTATCGAAAATAAAACATCCTTGTCCGAGATTGGAAAAACATGGCTGCTTAGACAACTGAAGCAACAAAAGTGAGTGAGTTAGGTTTCATGGAACTTTTAGCAATATCGTGAGAGGGGAATTCCAAAAATAGGCGTCACACATTGTACCCATATAGGATCACACACTGTACCCATATAGGATCACACATTGTACCCATACGGGGTCACACATTGTACCCATATCGGGTCACACATTGTACCCATATAGGATCACACATTGTACCCATATAGGGTCACACATTGTACCCATATCGGGTCACACATTGTACCCATATAGGATCACACATTGTACCCATACGAAGTCACACATAGTACCCATATCGGGTCACACACTGTACCCATATAGGATCACACATTGTACCCATATAGGGTCACACATTGTACCCATATAGGATCACACATTGTACTCACATAGGGTCACACATTGTACCCATATAGGATCACACATTGTACCCATATAGGAACACACACTGTACCCATATAGGATCACACATTGTACCCATACGGGGTCACACATTGTACCCATATAGGATCACACATTGTACTCACATGGGGTCACACATTGTACCCATATAGGATCACACATTGTACCCATATAGGATCACACATTGTACCCATATAGGATCACACATTGTATCCATATAGGATCACACATTGTATCCATATAGGATCACATATTGTACCCATATAGGATCACATATTGTACCCATATAGGATCACACATTGTACCCATATAGGATCACACATTGTATCCATATAGGATCACACATTGTACCCATATAGGATCACACATTGTACCCATATAGGATAACACATTGTACCCATATAGGATCACACATTGTATCCATACAGGATCACATATTGTACCCATATAGGATCACACATTGTACCCATATAGGGTCACACATTGTACCCTTATAGGATCACATATTGCACCCATATAGGATCACACATTGTACTCACATGGGGTCACACATTGTACCCATATAGGATCACACATTGTACCCATATAGGATCACACATTGTACCCATATAGGATCACACATTGTATCCATATAGGATCACACATTGTATCCATATAGGATCACATATTGTACCCATATAGGATCACATATTGTACCCATATAGGATCACACATTGTACCCATATAGGATCACACATTGTATCCATATAGGATCACACATTGTACCCATATAGGATCACACATTGTACCCATATAGGATAACACATTGTACCCATATAGGATCACACATTGTATCCATACAGGATCACATATTGTACCCATATAGGATCACACATTGTACCCATATAGGGTCACACATTGTACCCTTATAGGATCACATATTGCACCCATATAGGATCACACATTGTACCCATATAGGGTAACACATTGTACCCATATAGGATCACATATTGTACCCATATAGGATCACACATTGTACCCATATAGAATTACACATTGTACCCACATAGAATTACACATTGTGCCCACCTAAGGTATTATGAGTTTTGACCTTTTGTCATGGGTATAAATCATACAATTTAATTCCTGCATCTTTGGGTATCTGATTCTAATCCTGTTTTTCAGTTTCCCATCTCCAACAGCATCGGTTGCTGGGGACCTTGTCTAAACCGGAATCCCTTTAGGATCACCTCTTACAACCAGCATGGGTTGCTTGGGACCTTGTTTAAACCGGAATCCCTTTAGGATCGCCCCTTACAACCAGTATGGGTTGCTTGGGACCTTGTCTAAACCGGAATCCCCACAGGGTCGCCTCTTACAACCAGCATGGGTTGCTTGGGATCTTGTTTAAACCGGAATCCCTTTAGGATCGCCCCTTACAACCAGTATGGGTTGCTTGGGACCTTGTCTAAACTGGAATCCCCACAGGGTCACCTCTTACAACCAGCATGGGTTGCTTGGGACCTTGTTTAAACCGGAATCCCTTTAGGATCGCCCCTTACAACCAGCATCGGTTGCTTGGGACCTTGTCTAAACCGGAATTCCTTTAGGATCGCCTCTTACAACCAGCATGGGTTGCTTGGGACCTTGTCTAAACCGGAATCCCCACAGGGTCGCCTCTTACAACCAGCATGGGTTGCTTGGGACCTTATCTAAACCAGAATCCCTTCAGGATCACCTCTTACAACCAGCATGGGTTGCTTGGGACCATGTCTAAACCGGAATCCCTTTAGGATCGCCTCTTACAATCAGCATGGGTTGCTGGGGACCTTATCTAAAACGGAATCCCAACAGGGTCGCTTCTTACGGCCAGCATGGGTTGCTGGGGACTTAGCTTCACACAGAATCTTCACAGGGCCGCTTCTTACGGCCAGCATGTGTTGCTGGGGACTTAGCGTAACACGGGACATAGCTTAACATGGAATCCCCACTGGGTCGCTTATAACAACCAGTATAGGTTGCTGGGGACCTTGTCTAACCGTAATCCCCAGGGGGTCGCTTCTTACAGCCAGCATGGGATGCTGAGGACTTAGTCGACAACAGAATCCCCATGAGAAATTGGATGTGGGAAAATTGTGGTCTTGATTGTGTGTTGAGGTCAATAAATGATGAGCACAAGAACAAATGTGTTTTGATAGTGAGTCAAGTGATGTTGTTTTAATGCCACTTTGAACAGTATTATAGTTATATCCCAGTGGGTCAGCTTAATGTGGGGAGAAGCCTGAAGTGACGATGGTCAAATAGGGGCGAACCTCAACAATGCTTGGAATGAAACTGTGAAGAGCTAGGCTAGCCGGCCACCCAACGGTAATCTTCAGAATGTCAGCAAGAGACTGCTTTCAAATGAAGACAATGACTGGTTTATCTATAGTGAAGTGCAACATATATATGCCAGTGGCATAAAATATGTAAAAATGCCAAGATGGTGCAACTAAAAAATAGGTTTAGGTTTAGTCTGTCTCACAGTCTCTGAACTATATTATTTACCCTTACACCCAACCCTTTCTGTAATGCAAAAGCCCTAAATAAAGAAAGTCTAGATTTTCCTCAGGTTAGGGTAAATCTCCCATCTTACTGGAGCTCCTTTTCAATTTAAATTGAGTTATTTGTTTCTATCAAAAATTATAGTTTGGGTCAGAGGCTCCAGATTACAGTCAGTTTGGAAACAGGAAACGAACACAGTATGTTTTCAGACCTTACTATAGTGTCTGCATAGTGCACACTCAGTATAATTGTCGGGTATCAGTTTCAGGGCAATTGCTTTTTGTTTATTGTGCACAGTCAAAAAAGAAATCGTATTGCATCTGTTGAATGACAGGAGATAACAAAGCATGAAAAATTGAAATTTGCATAAAATATCAGTAGACAGGATAATTTACAATTTCAGTTGTGTTTCCTGTTATGCCAGGCATTGTTCTATATGCATAGATTAAGATTACCATGTGTAGTTATCTGCTAAACTGAGCAGGAAGTTAGCAATCAGTTGTACACACATTTTCTCAATACCCAATACTATAACTGAAATGATACTCAAAATGAAAAAGTTGCTGAGAATCTGCCTGGGATGCGCTTCAGGCAAGTTGACCAAAATAATCCACTAACACAACAGAATTGTTAAATTTGCTCACGGACAAATAGTTTTAATGGAGTTCATAATGTTATCATGAATATTAATGGTCAGCAAATAGCTCACAAAAATCAGATAGGGTGCAGTTGCCCACCCAGCCTAGAGGTAGATGAACTACCACAAGATCATCTGGGGAGATCCCATTCAGATATCTGTGGGCAGTCTCACTGATCCCATTCAGACATCTGTGGACAGTCTCACTGATCCCATTCAGACATCTGTGGACAGTCTCACTGATCTCATTCAGACATCTGTGGGCAGTCTCACTGATCCCATTCAGACATCTGTGGGCAGTCTCACTGATCCCATTCAGACATCTGTGGACAGTCTCACTGATCTCATTCAGACATCTGTGGACAGTCTCACTGATCCCATTCAGACATCTGTGGACAGTCTCACTGATCCCATTCAGACATCTGCGGGCAGTCTCACTGATCCCATTCAGATATCTGTGGGCAGTCTTATTGATCCCATTCAGACATCTGTGGGCAGTCTCACTGATCCCCTTCAGACATCTGTGGACAGTCTCACTGATCTCATTCAGACATCTGTGGGCAGTCTCACTGATCCCATTCAGACATCTGTGGGCAGCCTTACTGATCTCATTCAGACATCTGTGGGCAGCCTTACTGATCTCATTCAGACATCTGTGGGCAGCCTTACTGATCTCATTCAGACATCTGTGGGCAGTCTCACTGATCCCATTCAGACATCTGTGGACTGTCTCACTGATCCCATTCAGACATCTGTGACCAGTCTTACTGATCTCATTCAGACATCTGTGGGCAGTCTCACTGATCCCATTCAGACATCTGTGGGCAGCCTTATTGATCCCATTCAGACATCTGTGGGCAGTCTCACTGATCCCATTCAGACATCTGTGGACTGTCTCACTGATCTCATTCAGACATCTGTGACCAGTCTTACTGATCTCATTCAGACATCTGTGGGCAGTCTCACTGATCCCATTCAGACATCTGTTGGCAGCCTTACTGATCTCATTCAGACATCTGTGGGCAGCCTTACTGATCTCATTCAGACATCTGTGGGCAGTCTCACTGATCCCATTCAGACATCTGTGGACTGTCTCACTGATCCCATTCAGACATCTGTGGACTGTCTCACTGATCCCATTCAGACATCTGTGACCAGTCTTACTGATCTCATTCAGACATCTGTGGGCAGTCTCACTGATCCCATTCAGACATCTGTGGGCAGCCTTATTGATCCCATTCAGACATCTGTGGGCAGTCTCACTGATCCCATTCAGACATCTGTGGCCAGTCTTCCCTTGGCTGGATCCAAGTTTCATTGATCGTCAGCTGCCATTGTTTAGTAACTAACTAAACTCTATTTTAGTTAGCTTTACCTTCCTATAATCCAGGGTCAGTGGTACAAAGCAACTTTAACATTTTTCTGGTCTAAGTCTTAGTGCTAAGATCACTTGTTGAACAGGGCCCAGGAACATATTCTTCCCTAACCCCCTTCCCTCCCCCACTATGGGCTAACTTGTACATGTATTGAACTAGAAGAGTGTTTGCAAGTAACCCCTTAGACTGCAATTTCCGCAAGGTCCCAGAAATCATTACATCACTTCCAGTCTGCTCTCCTTACATTTGGTTTTGGGAAATACATGCTTGCTCCAACACAACTGCACAGCAGATTTAAAGTTGCATGCCCCTAGCCAGGGAAATGGAAACCTAATTAGCATTAGATGAGATCCTAAATGCACTGCAAGCCTCATGGCATCCCTTGCTGTCTGAGAAAACACTGACCTGAAGGTCCATTCCTCTTTCTACTTGAGTACGTAAGTTATATGCAATTCGCGGACGAGGACATCAACACAGTACAACTTTATAACATACAGTCCCTCTAGCTACCTTCATTGGGAGTGAGTGAGTGAGTATTGTTTAGTGATTTGGCCATGTTCCAGCAATATCAGTGAGTGAGTGAGTTAATATTTAACATCACGTTGGCAATACAGTAAACTACGGTTATAACGAACTCAAACGGACTACTAATTTTAGTTCGTTATAACCGTAATTCGTTATAAGCATATATACAGCATAACTACGGCATATAGTCGGGACTAAAAAGTTAGTTCGTTATATCCGTTAGTTCGTTATAAGCGTGTTCGTTATAACCGTAGTTTACTGTATTTCAGCCATATCGTCACAAACCAATATCAGTGAGTGAGTGAGTGAGTTTATATTTAACGTCTCATTACTGTGGGAGGAAATCCGGAAGTGATGCAGATCTCAAACGTTTGTCGTTTTGGTGAAACCCACAGGCACAGGTATGGTGCTGAGAAATCTAGAAACACAATCGTGGTGAACTGGAATTTGAACCCATAGGTTTCAGGCATCCCCAAGGGACGGAACTCTGCACAGCAAATCTAATGACTTGGATGACTGGGCTACTCAGGTTGGGGTTGAAACATTGTACCAATTTGTGGAATTGAACCCAGGTGTTTGGTGTGATGAGCAAATGTTTTAACCACTGAGCTACATCATCACCATATAAAACCCATGAAGATCCGGGTTAGAATAGTTCTTCAGCAATACATGCTTGTCGTAAGTGTCAACTATGCTTGTTGTAAGAGGCGAATAACGGGATCGGTTGATCAGGCTTGCTGACTTGGTTGATGCATGTCATCGTATCCCAATTGCATAGATGCTCATCATATCAATCACTGGACTGGATTTTCTGGTCAAGCCTTTTTTTATTTTCAGACCACCAAAATACAGTTGAATATTGCCGACTACAGCATTAAACAACAAACAAAACTTTCATATGAACGTTATATACACTTCAGGATTGATTACAGACGTCAAGTTTACTTGGAGCTGCTTAAAGAAACAAATATCTGGGAAACTGAACCTTGACCTTATGTGTTCATAGAGACAACACATTAACCATTGTGCTACCTCTAGACATTTAAAAAACTTTGAAATTGAAGAGGAACCATTCTATCCAATCCTCATACTCTTCCCTGTTTGTGTATACACCCAGATAATCCTTGAAGACTGAACCATATTTTTTTTCAAAATGAAAAATCCATACAAACTAAAATATCCGAATTGAAGTGATTCAGTAGATCTGAACAAAGCACAGGCAGTTCATCATTCAGCCTCCAGGTTGAACAAATATCAACTGAAGTACCAATATCCCTAACCTCCCAGAGTCTCTCAATAAAGATGGAAATCCACAAGCGTCAGTGACAATGCCCAATTACCATCACGCAGAGTTCCGAAGCCCTTTAACTGCGGTCAGTGGACTTTTGATGTATCAACAAAACTGACCCGCTGCCCAATGGCCACTTGATCGGCAAGCATCAAAACGGTCTCCACACACCATGGCAGCAAATCAATTCCTTCTGAAAACATTACAGCAATCCAAGCAGGAATGACCCATTGGTGGGTAAATTCCCACCAACATACAAACTGATGAATCAGTGCCAATAACCATTATACTGCAGCATTGACTGGATTCAATATCCATCAGACAAAAATAAAAGAACCCTCCTCTTAAGAATTGGAGCGATCCCAGTCTCCGCAAATGAGGCCCCAGGAGACTGTTGATGGAAAATGGTACTGCCTCATCGGGAAAGTTGGACCGATGTTGCTTTGGTGATTGGCGGTTCTTGTATGAATAATGAACTATCATGGGCATTTCCAATGTCAATATAACCAGATTATTTTGTCATGCTATTCATCTTTCAATTACTACTTACTTTCTATGTAAATGGTGCTAATGAAATCTCATTGGAATGTTACATGATGCAGTCGAAACATTACTTGACGACTCCATCTGAGCATGTTGTAGAGAAGCACTTGCCTTGTGCACATACATAGACACCATTGGATCCAGCAAATCTACAACTCATTCCAGACCAGGGAAAGAGAAAACCCAAGATATTCTTTTGGACTAATGGCTGTATCTAATGCTCTTAGATTGTCTTATTTTGACAACATAACAATATAACAACTGTTGCACAGCAGTGTATGAAACAGCTTGTCCACCAGTCTTTGACCGGCATGTTTTCAGGAGGACAGGGTATTCTGTGGAGAGTACCCAATGCTTATAGGGCGGGACATGCTTACCCCTTTTTGTGAACACCTGGTGTCATCAATGATTTTGAGTGACCTATTCACATAATTTTCCCATAATCTTGCCTTTTACACGCAATGGAGTATGTTTTTGGTGATCAAGACTGGTTATTCTCTGGCATTGACATTTTTTTATATTTATATAGTTTTATTTTGTATATATAGCTATATTGGCCAACTGATGTGGATTGAGTGGTCACAATGTCTGACATGCCTGATTGTGTGTCATCGTGCTCCAGTGACGTGTCACTCATTTAATACCAATAACTAGTAAGTCCAGCTATTACATCATTAACTGACTGCAAGGATATGGCTGCAGTACTGCTGACTGTGACATAAAACAACATTCACTCATTCGCTGGTAGATGGTGTTGGATATTCACTTTAATTGAATAAAAAATGGTGGTTCAAAAAAGAAATGGAGTATTGTGAAATTATTGATATTGAATGGGAATAACCCATCTTACATTACTGCATTCTTTCAGAGCATCCTTCATGTAAAAACTACAACTAAATGACAAAATTGTTGAAGAATATTTTATTGTATTGGAAAATAATACAATCATTTTGAAAAGGTTGCCATAGGAATAAGCCCTGCAGCATCAATGTTACTGGACTTTATTTAACATTATTATCTGTTGCAACTTCATAAAAATAAACTCATAGCAAGTCATCGATCACCAACTTCATGAGATTCCATGGTTGGAAATGAACCAACCGATCACTGATGAAATATTGGGGTTTTTACAATTTGTTCCCTTGCAATTCAGCATTGCAAGATTGGTTACATTTTCTCACAAGTGTCGTAATGGCGGACCCGGCTTTGGCAAATTGGCAGTCAAGTCATTCAAACACCACTTTATTTGTCTGCTAACACAAATTTGATGATGTACATTAATCAATCAGTTAATGCTTTCCCTAATTACATAGACACAATGTCCTAATTTGTTCCTTACAGAGCTCACGCTACAATTTCCCGAGTTTGGTCTCCATAGGATGGACTGCAATCCCTATTCTGCATGCTAGCTCAAAAACGACCTGACAAACTCACCCTAGTCAGAACTAACATTGCTGTTCATGACAAAAATGCTGTCTATATGACTACTATTAATGAAAACAGACAATTTAGAACATTGTGTCGGATGGGTAGTCTTGTGAACAGTGTCATGTCATGGACCAGGAGAAGGCTTGGTCATGTGACGAGGTCGATGCAGACACATGTTTCTCCCATCTGAGCAGAATTCTAAGCCTGAAGTGACGTCACTGTCATACTAATCCAAGTTTACCACCTTTGTGAAAAGATTTTCAGTGGATCCTGACAAGTCTAAGGCACTGAACTCTACAAAGCAGGTTTCATGCAGCTGCAGCAACTTAGAAAATTTTGTCACCCGTTGTTTGTTTCCTTATTTGTTGTTTAATGCTGCACTCAGCAATATTTCAGCTATATGACGGCGGTGTGTAAATAATCGAGTCTGGACCAGACAATCCAGTGATTGACAACATCATGAGCATTGATCCATGCAATTGGGATACGATGACAAGCATCGACCAAGTCAGGGAGCCTGACCACCCGATCCCGTCAGTAGCCTTTTACCACAAGCATAGTTGCCTTTTATGGCAAGCATGGGTTGCTGAAGACCTATTCTACCCCGGATCTTCACAGGTCATGTCACCGTACCCCCTTACGACAGATCCAGATCCACACCTACACCACCAGCCTACTTACCATACACTGCCCTGTATCTGTAATTGTTCCTAATCTCCTACACCTTGAACCAACACTTGAGCAAATGATGAAGACACCGCATCAACACATTCCAGCTACTGCTGGGGCGGTCGGGTAGCCTAGTGGTTAAATCGTTTGCTCGTCACGCCGAAGACCTGGGTTTCGATTCCCGACATTGGTACAATGTGTGAAGCCCATTTCTGGTGTCCCCCGCCGTGATATTGTTGGAATATTGCTAAAAGTGGTGTAAAACCATACTCACTCACTCCAGCTACTGCGTAATCCTCTAGCAATGTCACCTAATCCTCTTCTACCTACAACCTGTGTGCGGGTTTAAGCATTTGTAACTCCCTGTTCATTATCATCACTAAGGTACCGAAGAAATGATTTCATAACCTACTTCTCCAGATTTCATCAAAATCTGAATACACTCGGGTAGACAGCAGTGTCATTATTCAAATTTGTTACTATCATTCAGTTCCATATATTCATTTAGTGTCTCTTGCATAGTAACTTTTTCTTGTTCAGATTTTAATGTAGTGTTCCCAGATATTGTTATTACCAGAATTCATTTCCCCAAAGTGTTGACGAAGATGAGACGGTTCCAACAGATTAAGGACAAGTATGTTGAAGCTACAATAGTCATGAATAAAAAAATACCAAAAGCATCAAAATAAGCCGAAAACTAGTTTATAGGTAATAAGGAGAGTGCACAAGAGTCTTACCTAAATATGCCATCTATGACGTTCCAAAGAAGAATGTGCGCCGAAAATAATTTTTGATTAGTCAGCAGAAATGTTTTGAAGTTTACTAACCAAAATCAGAATACTGAATTCGCAATCACTGAACACTGCCTGTCCCATGTGGAAATATCCTGTGAACATACAGTATCTAGTTACATGATGATCTAATTCGCATGAGTGAGCCATTGGTTTCATGTTTCAATCGACACATTGCATTGTTTACAGTATAATCTGCACTGCTTGTACCTAATGGAACATTGCCGGAAGCTGACTTGTGTACGTCCACTGTTTAAACTTGCGAGTATCCTTTATACAGCTTCTTATCATTTACATTCTAAACAAGACACTACTTGTGGGGTTTGGTTGAAGAATACGGAGTGTTTGTTTTCACTCCACATTGAATGTTATCCTATAAGGTCTTGTTCTCAGTGCAGGAGCACCCAGTGACAAGCCCGTCCATGTATGCATTAACTCCAGTACATGATTTCAAACTCCCTGTATTGTGATACACGAAATGCATTTTAGATAACATTGATGATTTGGAGACCTGTCTGTGATGATGAGGGCTAATTTGATATGTGTGGGCTGTCAATGCATATTGTGAGGGTCAGTGCTGAGAACAAGTTAACCAAGAGAGGGTGCGATGGAGGGAATATTGTTTAATGCCACAGTTATTACTTAAACAATACTATCACGACCTGTACATAATTGGGCCAGGTCAGCAGTGGTTGACAGCATGAGCAATATTAAGTTTAGTCAAGGCTTTACGATACTGGGGGGAGGTCATGTGACTTAAACAATACTACCACGACCTGTACAGAATTAGGCCAGGTGAGCAGTGGTTGACAGCATGAGCAATATTAAGTTGAGTCCAGGCCTTATGATACTGGGGGGAGGTCATGTGACTTAAATAGTACTACCATGATCTGTACATAACTGGGCCAGGTTAGCAGTGGTCGACAGCATGAGCAATATTAAGTTGAGTCCAGGCCTTATGATACTGGGGGGAGGTCATGTGACATGGGGTTCCATATGTCGCATACAAGATTATTTCACATACATAGTGACGTTTATGTGGCTGTTTGTACTAATCAGGACTTATACAAGTTTTATAGGGCTAGCCCACTGAGAGGCCACAGTTCAACATAGATACCCTATTCAGACACAGAGTACTGACTCCATTGTAATCAGTCATTGTTTTATTCCTTTAACGCTGACTGCCAGGCAGGGTAACAACAAGTACTATCTTAGTAAATAGCATCTTTTCATATGACACAACCAGGGGATCAAACAACCAACCTTCTGCTCCCTAAGTAGATGCTCTATCCACTTGACCATGGAGAGGTTACATTGTACCACATCCTGAAATCTAGCTCTTGGACAGAATACACAGGCGAGACTGACCTGTTCTTTCCAGACCTGAATGATACTATGGTACATGTACCAAATCCTGAAGTGTGGCTCTTGGACAGAATACACAGGCTAGACTGACCTGTTCTCTCCAGACCTGAGTGATACTATGGTACAAGTACCATGTCCTGAAGTGTGACTCTTGGAGAGAATACACAGGCTAGACTGACCTGTTCTCTCTCGACCTGAGTGATACTATGGTACATGTACCACATCCTGAAGTGTGACTCTTGGACAGAATACACAGGCTAGACTGACCTGTTCTCTCCAGACCTCAGCGATACTATGGTACACGTACCACATCCTGAAGTGTGACTCTTGGACAGAATACACAGGCTAGACTGACCTGTTCTCTCCAGACCTGAGTGATACTATGGTACACGTACCACATCCTGAAGTGTGACTCTTGGACAGAATACACAGGCTAGACTGACCTGTTCTCTCCAGACCTGAATGATACTATGGTACATGTACCACATCCTGAAGTGTGGCTCTTGGACAGAATACACAGGCTAGACTGACCTGTTCTCTCTCGCCCTGAGTGATACTATGGTACACGTACCACATCCTGAAGTGTGACTCTTGGACAGAATACACAGGCTAGACTGACCTGTTCTCTCTCGACCTGAGTGATACTATGGTACATGTACCACATCCTAAAGTGTGACTCTTGGACAGAATACACAGGCTAGACTGACCTGTTCTCTCCAGACCTGAATGATACTATGGTACATGTACCACATTCTGAAGTGTGACTCTTGGACAGAATACACAGGCTAGACTGACCTGTTCTCTCCAGACCTGAATGATACTATGGTACATGTACCACATTCTGAAGTGTGACTCTTGGACAGAATACACAGGCTAGACTGACCTGTTCTCTCCAGACCTGAATGATACTATGGTACATGTACCACATCCTGAAGTGTGACTCTTGGACAGAATACACAGGCTAGACTGACCTGTTCTCTCCAGACCTGAGAAATACTATGGTACACGTACCACATCCTGAAGTGTGGCTCTTGGACAGAATACACAGGCTAGACTGACCTGTTCTCTCCAGACCTGAGAAATACTATGGTACATGTACCACATCCTGAAGTGTGGCTCTTGGACAGAATACACAGGCTAGACTGACCTGTTCTCTCCAGACCTGAGAAATACTATGGTACACGTACCACATCCTGAAGTGTGACTCTTGGACAGAATACACAGGCTAGACTGACCTGTTCTCTCCAGACCTGAGTGATACTATGGTACACGTACCACATCCTGAAGTGTGACTCTTGGACAGAATACACAGGCTAGACTGACCTGTTCTCTCTCGACCTGAATGATACTATGGTACATGTACCACATCCTGAAGTGTGACTCTTGGAGAGAATACACAGGCTAGACTGACCTGTTCTCTCCAGACCTGAGTGATACTATGGTACATGTACCAAATCCTGAAGTGTGACTCTTGGACAGAATACACAGGCTAGACTGACCTGTTCTCTCTCGCCCTGAGTGATACTATGGTACACGTACCACATCCTGAAGTGTGACTCTTGGACAGAATACACAGGCTAGACTGACCTGTTCTCTCTCGACCTGAGTGATACTATGGTACATGTACCACATCCTAAAGTGTGACTCTTGGACAGAATACACAGGCTAGACTGACCTGTTCTCTCCAGACCTGAATGATACTATGGTACATGTACCACATCCTGAAGTGTGACTCTTGGACAGAATACACAGGCTAGACTGACCTGTTCTCTCCAGACCTGAATGATACTATGGTACATGTACCACATTCTGAAGTGTGACTCTTGGACAGAATACACAGGCTAGACTGACCTGTTCTCTCCAGACCTGAATGATACTATGGTACATGTACCACATCCTAAAGTGTGACTCTTGGACAGAATACACAGGCTAGACTGACCTGTTCTCTCCAGACCTGAGAAATACTATGGTACATGTACCACATCCTGAAGTGTGACTCTTGGACAGAATACACAGGCTAGACTGACCTGTTCTCTCCAGACCTGAGAAATACTATGGTACATGTACCACATCCTGAAGTGTGGCTCTTGGACAGAATACACAGGCTAGACTGACCTGTTCTCTCCAGACCTGAGAAATACTATGGTACATGTACCACATCCTGAAGTGTGGCTCTTGGACAGAATACACAGGCTAGACTGACCTGTTCTCTCCAGACCTGAGAAATACTATGGTACACGTACCACATCCTGAAGTGTGACTCTTGGACAGAATACACAGGCTAGACTGACCTGTTCTCTCCAGACCTGAGTGATACTATGGTACATGTACCACATCCTGAAGTGTGACTCTTGGACAGAATACACAGGCTAGACTGACCTGTTCTCTCTCGACCTGAATGATACTATGGTACATGTACCACATCCTGAAGTGTGACTCTTGGAGAGAATACACAGGCTAGACTGACCTGTTCTCTCCAGAGTGCAGGCATTGATTCACTGCTACATGTAACCCCAGTTTCTGTCACAGATAAACAACATTCATAATGTGCCTTTAATTAGCTTTACGGCACGTGAAATAATTGATTAGAGATGAAACTTATGTCAATAACATCCCATGTAAATTGTTTCATTGAGGCCACATTACACAATAAATCAATATTCTATTTCAACACCTGTTTCATCCACGGCTGGATTTATGCATTGATAGCTTTGTTCAAATGTTAAAGCTATTTTTTATGACATGTATTCTCCTCAAAACTGATACTGGTTACACAAAAACATACTGGTTATACAAAAAACATTTGAGTTTTAAAATAAGGCTAGTATCATTATTTATCCACACAATAGTATTTCATGTTTGCACAGAAATTTGGTTCTAATCAAAGAGAAATAATAATAATAATAATAATAATAATAATAATAATAATAAAATCATCATCATCATCATCATCATCATCATCATCATCAGTATTTGTTTCAATTGCATCCCCAAATTCTCATCTCCCTCGGGAGTATATTAGTCAACAGTAGTTGCAATTCTTCTGAACAGACATGTTGTGTTAAGGGAAAGGGAAATTTTCATTTTTATAAAATAACGACAAAAAAATACATAAATAAATAAATAACAGTGTAAGTAAAAGTCAGTTGGAATCACAAGAATAACACACACAACACTAGATAACCAACACCCTTTGATAAGTGATTACACGTCATTTACTTGCATGCACTGGCTGTATGATACACTCTATCCAATAAAATGTAGGCTCCTATGGGGGCAGTGCAATATAGATATTGTATCCCCTGATAATGTAAGCATAATTGCAGGAATACAGCATACTCTCACAGTAGTTACACGTCTCTGTACGATAATATCCACACAGCGACCTGTCATAGCCTTATTCTAGGCTGAACTGTTTGTTTGCTGTTTAACGCTGCACTCAGCAATATTCCAGCCATAGGATGGCAGCCTTTCTATAATCGAGTCTGGACCAGAAAATCCAGTGATCAATATTGTGAGCAATGATGCATAGCATCACTGTACAATGACAGCAAAACACCAAGTTGTTAAGCCTGACCACCCAAGTCCCCTGTTACGACAAGCATAGGTTGCTGGAGGCCTATTCTAATCCAGCATCCCCATGAGCCTAGGTAGAACTGAGTGAGTGAATTTTCATTCACACCTGTCTCCCCACTTCCGAACTATTTTTTGTCCCCAAGTTCCCACAAAGATATCCCCATGTGGTCTGTTCCCTATTCTTTACTTGATGAAATACATCACACTTGAAGTCTTACCAAACATTCATGTTTCATGTGAATTCCATCCTCCAAAAGTTAATAATGGACACAGATGCCTTGAACTGTTTGTTAAGAATACAGAAATAAATAATCTGATGGGGAGGCATTGGTTGACAACATGAGCCATGTCGACAAACAATCAGTCAGATCATGCATCTTGACCATCCGATCCTCATTTATCATCTAATTGACAAGCACGTGGCAGCCCTGGAATCCCAATGGGGTCAGCACACAGACCAAATGACATTCTACATGTTCCAGATGGTCATATCTACAACCGTTGCAAAAGGCAATGCCAGCCTAAATATCTCGACTCAACCATGGAGACCAATTCCACTCCAACTCCCCATGTTTACACATAAAGTACATAAGCGTAATGTTTCACTCAAACATGGGGCGGTGGGGTAGTCTAGTGGTTAAAGCGTTTGCTCATCACGCCGAAGACTTCGATTCCCTACATGGGTACAATGTGTGAAGCCCATTTCTGGTGTCCCCCGCCGTGATATTTCTGGAATATTGCTAAAAGCGGCATTAAACCATACTCGTTCAATCAAACTCTATAGTCTCATCAATTTCTGAAGAAATCTAGACTTGACAAGTATAATGGACTTTCGAAGAGATAAAAAAGCCATCAAGTAAACTTTAAGTAGACAAAAAAATACTAGTTTTGGCTAAAATAAGGAAAGGTCATAATGTCCCAATGCAAACAAATTATCGAAAGAAATCTGTGTCAAAAGCCATAATAGGTTCATTCTTAGACTTTCTGCCCACTGACTGTTGTGGTTAATATCCCACGAACTACTTAATGAAGCGCACTAACTTCAACCGGACATTGTAGTCAGGCCCTGTGTAAGAATACCAGTGTGTGTGATCTCCTGGTAACATGGCATGCTGTAGCCAGAATGTTGTAGTCACTATACACAGAGTGTAACTTGATTCATCGATTGTCTTCAGCAGGAACATCCCACCTTACATCCAAATTTGATGACATACATCATATATGAAGTCCTACAAAACATTCACGCTTCAAGTGAATGCCATCCATCCACAGTAAATAACGGCCACAAATGCCCTGAACAGTTTATTATTTTTTAATAAATCAATACCTTCCCACCTCACATTATAAAAACTGTTATTATAACTCTAACAATTAATTATGTGTGACCTAATATTGAAATTTGTTTCATATCTACAAACTACCGAGAACATATTGTGCCTAGAGTTAATGCAGACTTACACTAGATAACATTATGAATAAAACGTGTTGATATCGACAGGACTGACTTCTATGAAACATCTGTTGCAAATGCAACACCGTGGTAACAATATGGATGTTATACATGGCAAATACGCTATACATGGCTAATACGCTATACATGGCTAATATTCTTACAAAATATATTTCAAACTATGATTTTTAGAAAAACATTATCCAAATTATCACAAAATGCATATGACAATTATTACACAAGCATGTATGTAAGGGACATTTAGCACAAGGGCAATTATTCAATGCTGCTTTATGCATGACAAACTGCCATACATATGCACTCCAGTGCTTTATCTCGCCTTGTCACTCACAGCAATGGCTCTCTTTGTTTAAATGATCAAAACATTTTGATGACGACTTCCTGAAAATTCATTACTTTCCCCCTACCTGGCTGAGAAAGAAATTAGCTCTGCTTCCACCAAACGCTGCCATGATCCGGACCAGCAGAAGGTTATGTAATTTCCTCAAACATTCATAATAAAGCCAGCATAGCGTAAATTATTACCCATATTCCCTCTGACCTAAATTAGATGCATTAGCATAGGGACGACTGGACTGAGAGAATAACGCATAAGAGGATGAAATTTGATGCTGAATGAATGAATTGCAATGAAACATTACTAAAATGATTATACTGTTGAGAGAGCAGGGAGACTTGTTTTCAGAACGAATTTGCTTGACATACTGAGGGAGTCATTTTCAAAACTTGTATAATCAACTTAAGACATGATTAGGTCTACTTTCAAAGGTCACTTTTTTTAAATGATAGTTTTAATAAAAATGGAATTAAATTATGTTCAATCATGAAAGGATTTCAATGAGCATGTTTGATACGATTAATTTGATTAATCTTATGGGACTTCCAGCCTGTCAGACAAATATCCATCACTTACAATCTACTTACTAAGGAATCTGCCAACAAGTATGGTCCCAACTATCCATTAACCTGGTAAGAAATTAATTTCTAATTTCACTGGGCTATAAAATTGATCTACTACAGAGTGGCTATGTAATGGTAAAAGTTATAGTCCACAAGGAAATATAACTCATCCTTCCTGAATTTCACTAGTCTAGGACTACTGGACTTTTAATTTCTAACCTAAACTGATATGATCTACCAAACGTAGTCTGTAAACCAGGATGATTTATCTGACACCTTTTTAACATTATCCACCATACTACAGTCTGTCATCTGATTATCATTTTTTTTGCCAAGCAGAAGTCCATCAATGCATCCCCTGCCTACACCCACCCCTTTCCTGCCATCCTATCAACTAGTAACAACATAATGTCCATCTCCACACTAGCCAGCACTGAAACCCTCCATTTATCACCTTCAAGCCTCCACTCACTGCCCTTCAACCCTTTACCTTCAACCTTCCCTTCATCAACCACCTGCCTACCCACCTACACACCAACCACCAGCCTATCCACCTACACACACACCAACCACCAGCCTACCCACCTACACACCAACCACCTGCCTACCAACCTACACAACCACCAGCCTACCCACCTACACACCAACCACCTGCCTACCCACCTACACACCAACCACCAGCCTACCCACCTACACACACACCAACCACCAGCCTACCCACCTACACACCAACCACCAGCCTATCCACCTACACACACACCAACCACCAGCCTACCCACCTACACACCAACCACCAGCCTATCCACCTACACACACACCAACCACCTGCCTACCCACCTACACACCAACCACCAGCCTATCCACCTACACACACACCAACCACCAGCCTACCCACCTACACACCAACCACCTGCCTACCCACCTACACACCAACCACCAGCCTACCCACCTACACACCAACCACCAGCCTACCCACCTACACACCAACCACCTGCCTACCCACCTACACAACAACCACCAGCCTACCCACCTACACACCAACCACCAGCCTACCCACCTACACACCAACCTACCAACCTACACAACCACCAGCCTACCCACCTACACAACCACCAGCCTACCCACCTACACACCAACCACCAGCCTACCCACCTACACACCAACCACCTGCCTACCCACCTACACAACAACCACCAGCCTACCCACCTACACACCAACCACCAGCCTACCCACCTACACACCAACCTACCAACCTACACAACCACCAGCCTACCCACCTACACAACCACCAACCTACCAACCTACACAACAACCACCAGCCTACCACCTACACACCAACCACCAGCCTACCCACCTACACACCAACCACCAGCCTACCCACCTACACACCAACCACCAGCCTACCCACCTACACACCAACCACCAGCCTACCCACCTACACACCAACCACCAGCCTACCCACCTACACACCAACCACCAGCCTACCCACCTACACACCAACCACCAGCCTACCCACCTACACACCAACCACCAGCCTACCCACCTACACACCAACCACCTGCCTACCCACCTACACAACAACCACCAGCCTACCCACCTACACACCAACCACCAGCCTACCCACCTACACACCAACCTACCAACCTACACAACAACCACCAGCCTACCCACCTACACAACCACCAGCCTACCCACCTACACACCAACCACCAGCCTACCCACCTACACAACCACCAGCCTACCCACCTACACACCAACCTACCAACCTACACAACAACCACCAGCCTACCACCTACACACCAACCACCAGCCTACCCACCTACACACCAACCACCAGCCTACCACCTACACACCAACCACCAGCCTACCCACCTACACAACCACCAGCCTACCCACCTACACACCAACCACCAGCCTACCCACCTACACAACCACCAGCCTACCCACCTACACAACAACCACCAGCCTACCCACCTACACACCAACCACCAGCCTACCCACCTACACACCAACCACCAGCCTACCCACCTACACACCAACCACCAGCCTACCCACCTACACACCAACCACCAGCCTACCCACCTACACACCAACCACCAGCCTACCCACCTACACACCAACCACCAGCCTACCCACCTACACACCAACCACCAGCCTACCCACCTACACACCAACCACCTGCCTACCCACCTACACACCAACCACCTGCCTACCCACCTACACACCAACCACCAGCCTACCCACCTACACACCAACCACCTGCCTACCCACCTACACACCAACCACCAGCCTACCCACCTACACACCAACCACCTGCCTACCCACCAACCACCAGCCTACCCACCTACACACCAACCACCAGCCTATCCACCAACCACCAGCCTACCCACCCACACACCAACCACCAGCCTATCCACCTACACACCAACCACCAGCCTACCCACCCACACACCAACCACCAACCTACCCACCTACACACCAACCACCAACCTACAAACCAACCACCAACCTACCCACCTACACACCAACCTACCCACCCACACACCAACCAGCAGCCTACCCACCCACACACCAACCACCAGCCTACCCACCCACACATCAACCACCAGCCTACCCACCTACACATGCACCAACCACCAGCCTACCTACCCACCCACCAACCACCAGCCTACCTACCCACCCACCCTCCCACCAACCACCAGCCTACCTACCCATCCACCCACACACCAACCACCAGCCTACCCACGCACCAACCACCAGCAGTCTCAACATGTCTACACATCTTTACTTACACTATCAAAAAAATAGTTTAAAAAAAGAACACCTCTTGCATTTTTTTTCAATATAATCTGTATTAGCTGTGCTTAATCAAGGCTTTTAGGGGCTGTTAATCTAATCATAGTGTTACAAATTGAGTTAAGCTGGCTGCGTGTGTTCCTTGGCTGGAAGCCGGCATGTTATAAGAGGCGTCAGTAACAACTCGGCCTTATCGGTAGCAACAGCTGCCTTATGTCAGTGGTGATTGTGGCCAATTTCTCTAGCCCCCATTTTGGCCACGCTCAGATTCCTTAATTACACAAGAAGTGTTTTTTGGTGGTGCGGGATATGATGCAATTCACGATTTGGCTATCTTGCCGAGTTCAAAGAGGAACACATGGACAGCAACGGTGCCTAAGACTAGATGCCAGCCTTGGGATTCCTGACAGTCACAGAGCGATGGAGATACCAGAATATTCTCCGGTGAAAAACACTGATAACGGCCTAGGCTCCTCTTGTAATGATTCGTAGTATCTGCTGAGTGATACAACTACAAGAATCTATCTCTGTCAGTATTGATGGCATTGAAAGTTTAGGAGGGGAGAGTTAAACAAGCACTGCTAGATATAGAAACAATGGAAAGTATTCCATGACTGCAATCCCAGATAATGCTGGTGATATTTTAGAAATGTGAGCATGTCCCTCTTTTCAATGTCAGATATCAGATACATTCAAACTTCAAACCTATAGGTCTCATGATAAATAGTACATATGGTACTGTCAATGTCAAAATTTAGTCAATATCTATTTTCAGTTACAATATTAATTTCCTGATTGTGTCTAATTGGTGTATTTAATTTTATGACAGACTGATTCTATTAGTATTAAACCACAGCCAATTAGATATTTATACTGAGCTTAGATCTGTCTTGTGTTTTGCATTTTCACAATGAGTCTTACCCCTGTTACTGGATTTACCTTGTATCTGTGTCAACTGAGGCAAAGAGGAGTATGTAATCCGCAGTTTATGATACTGTTTTAGTTATTTATTACATCATTTTCATCTATTTTTCAAATTGACTGAAGTTTTACATTGACTTGAATGGCATGCATTCCAAGCTGGAGCTGTCGGTCAAGTTGACCATCATTGATCCTGTCCAGCCACTGAATCTCACACAGACACGATCCAAACTTAATGACCGACTCAGCTCCACACTCTGGAGCACATGTCCAGTCTACATCCAGACTTTGTAATGAGTGGAATGTGTGAAACTGTCGATAAGTAATTCGGGTATTTATTTACAGCACGATTGATGTACATCATAAAATTAGGGTTGGCAGACAAAGTGTTTTTCAAATGACCTGAATCAAATTTGCTCGGATTTCTAATTTGCCAGAGCCTATTGCCTCTTTACTACCGCAATAAGATGCTGTCACAAGTCTACAGCATTTTGAGTGCATGTTGTTTCATTCAGCAAACTCCAGATGTGTCATAGCAATCTGTAAGGAATCAAGTCTGTGGCAGGAAAACCAGTGATTGATAACATGACCAACAATCCACATCGTCAGGGTACAAAACATACAATCAACCAGGTCACACACTGTGACCACCCAATCCATATTACTCGGCTCTTTTGATATGCATGGGGTACTGGGGTCATATTCTGCCAGAGATGTCCCACAGGGTGAAGTTTTATCCAAAATACTTCAGTGGAAGTAAATAGTTTGGGGCCCTTTCAGTATTACCAAATTCTAGTTCTACATGACAACAGTGCAGAAGGGAGTAATTCCATTTCCAAATCCAACACAGTCAATCTCATTCTGTCCTTGCCTTTACATCGTTATGATCGCCTTAGCACTAAATCACCCTTGTACAATGGCATGCAGGGCATATCCAGAACAACCTTGACGCCTGTCGTAAGTCTAGGTAAAGGTATTGGCATTACGATTGCCTTAGCACTAAATCGCTTTGTACAAGAGCACCCAAGGCATATCCAGAACAACCTTAGCACTACGCCTGTCGTAAGTCTAGGTAAAGGTATTGTCATTATGATCGCCTTAGCACTAAATCGCTTTGTACAAGAGCACCCAAGGCATATCCAGAACAACCTTAGCACTACGCCTGTCGTAAGTCTGGGTAAAGGTATTGGCATTACAATCACCTTAGAATGACATCGCTTTCTACAACAGCACCCAGGGCATATCCAGAACAACCTTAGTGCCATGACTGTCGCAAGTCTAGGTGAAGGTGTGGGAGTTACGATCACCTTAACACCAGATCGCTTTGTACACTGGCACCCAGGGCATATCCAGAACACTCAGGCCCCAAAGGGTTTATCCCTGAAGATGATTGTTTCCCATTAACAAAAACAAGCAGGCCAAAAATCTCAGCATCAATTACCACCAAACTGACCATTGGCCATAAAAAACTGACCTGGCATTCCCAGACGGGCTCATTACCGGCTATCTCTTGTCTCTATCAAAACAGGCCAGGCTAACAGGCAGGGCCATAACCATTCAGCAATTACACCCTTCAGGCAGTAAAACTTCATCTACATGTGGTCAGACAAGGAGATAAGCTACACATGCCATACATGCTGACAAATCCTCAAACCAGATTACCTGTTCCGCTTGGACAGATATAATATGTATCATGTGTGCCTAGTGTTTCATGGCGTCTTACGGATATAAAGTATTAAAGCTTGGTTGCACATTGAGAAACGGTTACATGCAACTACCATCCGTAGTTTATGTTAAAGTATTACAGTTATGACAGTAACATTCATCATCTGTGCCTAGTGTTTCATGCTATTTCAATGATGAGGGTATCACGAATTATTCTCCGACATATTTCAGTGGTATCTTCAGGGAAATATCTTTTAATGGCATCTTCAAGGAGCTATGTTATATATATATATATATGTCAATCATTGCATAACATATACTATTATAATGTCCCAAATTTATAATACTTTTGTGATGTTTATACCATGTCCCATCAGGGCATTTTGTAAAAATAAATTCTATTATAATGTGTGAGTCATGAGAGATGCTGCATGTTGGGATTTACTGCTCTTAGTCCAGCCATATCGGACTATATCCATGGTCTAGTGGATAGAGTGTCTGCCTAGAGAGAGCAGATGGTCGGTGGTTCAATCCCTTTCCGCATCATACAAAAAGACATTAAAAGATGGTACTTGTTGTTACCCTGTCTGGTGCTCGGCATTAAGGGGCTAAAACAAGGACTGGTCGGCTCGGAGTCAGTATACTATGTCTGAGTGGGGTATTTTTGTTAAACTGCGGCATGGTATCTCAGTAGACTAACACTATGAAATCAGCATGAGTACAGGCAGTCAGACACACACACAAAAGTGCATGCACATCGCTATAAAAGAGTAATAATCTTGAACGTGACGTCAAACCTCATTTCACCTCACCTCCACCCATATGGTGGAAATTCACACACTTTACCCACGTGTGGCATTAAACTGGCTCTGTGTTGTTATGAGAAAACACTTTAATAACTGGGCTACCACACAGACCTTATAGCAGTTAGGACAGTCCAAGTGCAAAGAAACTGGCCCTGGTTACCTCCCTTGTCTTGAGATATCGGAGGAAAAATAATTGAATATGGTGCTGACAGTGCAAGGACAGTCTAAAAGTGCAAAGAAACTGGCCCTGGTTACCTCCCTTGTCTTGAGATATCGGAGGAAAAATAATTGAATTTGGTGCTGACAGTGCAGGGACAGTCTAAAAGTGCAAAGAAACTGGCCCTGGTTACCTCCCTTGTCTTGAGATATCAGAGCAAAAATAATTGAATATGGTGATGACAGTGCAAGATTAATTGCGGCAGACAGCAGTAAGGAGTGACAGATGCTGGAGGTTTTTGGATGACTTTTTTATGTAACGAGGCTAATTAAGATTGATTGTTAATGAAATAAATCAGTGACACTTGGTACATAACGGTATCCATCATTAATGTGGACACGTAAACAAAACACACAGCCGAGCGTACTTCCTGTAGCAGAGATTTTGTTTTCCTTAAAACCAATAACAGATTTAAAAAACGTAACGATCTTAACATGTGAAACTCTAGGAAGCTGTCTGTTAAACTGTACAAAATGCATATTCATTCTGATTGCACTATTCACATAATGATGGCTCTGTCAAGAACCGTTTTCTACAATGATTAATGACTGGCCACACGTGGAACTAAGACTCAGCTAGAATACTTAACTCCAAAAACTTATAAAATTTAATTGAACAACCAGCTGAATCACAAACCCAGCTGTCTGAATTCAAATTTTGCAAGGAAATATGCTCTCGTAAATATATATTTGCAGATAATTTCACACGACGTATAGACTGAAATACATCCCTGTTTGATGTCGTTAGGAATGGTTCATCTGGATATGACACTAAGCAGGTAATTCTGATGTTAATTTCATCTGTGCTAATGACATGAAATCGGCATGTGACATGTGTTCCAGGAGGCATGGTTAATCCACATGCCCAGTTATCAAGTCTATTTTCCTGCAACTTATCATATCGTATTTACACTAAACACTCACTTCCTGGTTCAAGATCAGACTGAGGCTTGTATCTTTTGCTTTACGCTAAATAGAACTAAAGCGCAACTGATGCATGATAACTTCCTTTGGTGCATTAAGATTACATCTCCTTGATTAGCTGAGACGGGAGATTTGCAAATGGCTTGACTGTGCTAATCACTGATATCTGGTACATTATGAATAAATTATCACTATCAGGGGATTTTCTTCACATTGGAAGATAAATTGGACTAATAAAGATGGGGCTTTCATGACAAATAATGGTAAATTCTCACGATCCTATTTATCTGCAACCAATTAACATCTTCACATCTTTCAGATTAAGAAATTATGCTTCCGATAAAGAGACTATTAGCAGATATCAATAAAATATTGCCTAAACGACTTTGGGGTTGACATTAAAATGATGTAAATGTGACAGTATAGGATGTAGTTTCGTAAAACGTATTAGATTAACTTTTAAAGTTTGTTGGAAAATAGATTTAGATTTTTCCTCACACCCAACTGTTGATAAATGGTCTAAACTTAAAGAATTCAATAACATATTGAAGAGTTTGTTTGATTTGTTATTTTCCTTCTGAAACAAGACAAAGAAGCAGTTCTCCTGGTTATGAAAACAAGGCTAATTTGCTAAGTCACAACCTTGTCCTACTAATGATCTGACAAGAAAACCTTCAAAACATGGTCATAAATATCCCTTCCTGCTAGAAAAGTCAAATTGCCCGTATGAAAATATTAGTCACAAATTGGAAATTAATCGCCTTGTCATTCTACCGCAGCAAGAAAAGATGAGAATGTGGCCAGTTTCCCACACTGGCAACAGCACAGATAGAAATAGACTCACCGATTCGGAGTTGCCTGGAAATAGTTCCAACAGCAACAAGTGGTCTTCTACACACTGCTTAGCATGACTCCATCAAAACAAGACAAAAACTCCTTCCCCGAGAGCTCCATACCTCAAAGAGGTGTCTGGTGTGAGTAGAGGCTTCTAGTCTACTGCTTTCTTGATAACTGGGAGGATCTTTATAATACCTGGGTGCATGCACGCACGGGAGGGGCTACACGGGAGGGGGAGGAGGAGGAGGAGCCGTGACCCTTGTGGGGCTAGCATCACGTTTCTATGGCAATGATGATAACGGCTGAAGATCTGTATGCATTGTACTGGCATGTATGAAAATGAGGGGAGAGGGAAAGAGAGGGGGAGAGAAAGGAAGGAAGTGTAAAAGGGGCACAGAGTAGAGAATGAAGAAGAGAGAGAGATTTGAAGAAAGGAAGAGAAAAACAATGAGGGAGACAGTAAGAGGGAGAGAGGAAGAGGAAGAAAATGAGGGAGAGGAAGATAGAGAAAATGAACAAGAGAGTAAGAAGAGAAGGGAACAGTGTGAGAGATGGAACGAGTTTGAAGAAGACAAAGTAGGAAAGAAGGAGAGAAGAAGAAAAAGGAGAGAGAGAGAGGAATAGAATGGAATAGAATGAGTGAGGGAGTAAGAGGGAGGGAGTAAGAGGAAAATGAGGGGGAGAGGAAGAAGAAAAAGAAAAGGGAAAGAAAATGAGGAGCAAAGAAAAAAGAGAAGAAGAAAATGAAAGAGAAATAGGGGAGAGAGAGATTTGAAGAGAGGAAGAGAAAGAGAGAGAAAACATGAGGGAGAGAGGATGAATAAGAAAATGGTGAGGAACAGAAAATGGAATAGAATGAGTGAGGGGTAAGAGGGAAAGAAGAAGAAGAAAATGAGGGAGAGAGGAAGAGGGAGACAGGACTTAAGGGAGGGGAAGCTGTAAAGGGAGAAGAAAAAGGAAAGGAAAAGAAAATGAGAGAAGAAAAGGAAGAAAAGGAAGGAGGGAGAAGGAGAGAAGAAGGGAATGGCTGAGAAAGAGCAGATGAAACTAGTAGAAGGGGGAGATGACTAGAGGTGAGGGGGACTACCATGAGAGACTGGCATCAGGTTACAATAGCAATAAGTTATTTCACTACAGAGGAGTATACCTGTAGATTTGGTGGGAAAGTGGTGGAAGAGTATGGAGCAGACTGAGTTGATTGTGCTTGGCAGCGTTTCTTGGTGATGGGCACTGTTGGTTGCACGGTAACAAGGTATTGCTGTCAGCAGTCGGGCTACCACCATAACTGATGGTTCTTACTGGGTAAAGGAGCCGTTACTTTGTTTGAACGTTAAACATTTGAATGTTACACCTAATACTGGGGCTGTCTAGAGGCTAAATTGACTTATCCATTTTGAAGGAATTGTTCATGTTGTTTTAGAAAGTTGAAATTATTTTTGACAATTTTCTAATTCAGCTTTGTATATTACTCGCCACTGTACAGCTTTTGAGTGCTGACTTTCACACATTTCCTTTCCTGATTCTATTTATTAATCACTATCTATTTATATGAAAAGAAGAAGTGAAAACAATCTTGAAAAAAGGCATTTCTTCAGAGAAAAAACAAAACAGCACAATCAACACAAAGTCATCTCCCCTCAAACAACAGCCAGTTAAGAATATATACTACTCAAAAGAAGTTAAAGAACACACGATTCTTTCATATAACAATAGTTAATCTGTCATGTTAATGTTAATCTGTATAGCCTTATGAAAGAATCAGGTGTTCTTTCAAGTCATTGCTTTAAGTAGCATATTATGGAACAATATTTATTTCACAATCACTACAGAAAGTCCAGCTGAATTTTCGGATCAGGCAATGAAGGCGATTTCAAACTGAAGAGTCTCCCCGGAATCCCTATTCAAGTGAGGACTGGACCGCTGGTTTTGTTTGTTTGTTGTTTAAAGCCGCACTCAGCAATATTCCAGCAATGTGATGGCAGTCTGTAAATAATCAAATCTGGAACAGACAATCCAGTGATTGACATCATGAGCATCGATCCATGCAACTGGGATACGATGACATGCATCAACCAAGTCTGCAAGCCTGACCACCTGATTCCGTTAGTCGCCTCTTACGGCAAGCATGGGTTACTGAAGAGTGGAGGGCTGAGAGAGGTTTCATCACAATATTGAAACTGCTAAAAAGGGAAATCCTCCCATGTTACAAATCCTACCTCAATCAAGTAGAAACCACAAATCACTCACATATGATAACATGTATTACCCAGGGGGATCATCTGCTGACAGAACACCCCCCCCACGAATCAGGATATTTCTCTGTAAAATGTATAAAGCAATCTCGTTATACGAACCCCTTCCCAGGTTTTACCCACAGCCCAGTGTTCCCACATTTAGAATCCAATCAGCGATATAGCTGGCCTGTGTGGGATTGTCCGATATGTGCAAATGTAATGTCACTTCAGACCATTTATCAACATGATTGCATAAGTCGACAAATTTGATGAATATCGCCTGGCATTGAAATCCCACCCATTTACATGGTGGGGTGAGCATGTGATCGTATTGATTCAAGGTGATGTACTCAATAAACCATTCGTCAGTTTTCCACAAGTAAATTGGAAGATTTCGCCATGGATGAGTACCATGGACAAATCAGAAGCTCCTGTCGACTTGGCTTGTGGGCTACAAAGTTCTTTTTTGCCAGGAGTCCAATTTTCATAAATCCGTAATTTCTACTTTTTGTTTTTAAAAGATGCATCAGAAGGATCATTTTGTCAGATTGACTCCTATCTGTCTTCATCTTTTTCTAATTTCTGTTTCCATAGATATGGTTGTGGTTTAGTGTTTATCTTTATTATGGATCTGAAGGTATTGCTCATGGAACAGTCCAAAGAAAGAGCGATAAAAGATTTGGTTGTGAATAAAGTTCAGTCATATGCAATTTGATGATGAGTTTCAAATACGATTTCATCAATACAAACCTCAATGCTCAGGTGTTCATAGCAAAAGTTCAAGGACAGAGGCAATTAACCCAGCTCACTCACTCACTCACTCTCACTCACTCACTCACTCAAGGACTGATTACTGCAAGGAGGCTATTGCTCATATAGATGCTACTTAAATATACTACTCAAAAGAAGTTACAGAATTTTATTTTTCCATATGGCTATTGAATCTGTCTTTCAATTGTGGGACCCATGAAGATCCAGGTCAGAATTGGTCTCCAGCAATCCATGATGCTGTAAGAGGTGACTATGCTTGTTGTAAAAGGCAACTAATGGGATCGGGTGGTCAGGCTTGCTGGCTTGGTTGATGCATGTCATCGTATCCAAATAGTGTGGATCGATGCTCGTGATATCAATCACGTGATATAAATAATCTGGACTAGACAGTCAGTGATTGAAATTATGAGCAACATCAATGTTAGCATGCTGACACGCTATCAACCAAGTCCGTGGGCCTCACCACTCAATCCATGTGGCCGCCTCTCACAACAAACGTAGGATGGTGGGGACCTATACTGACCCAGAAACCACAATTGAAGCATTCTTCCACACAGATACTCTTCCCTTTGTATGTATCTCTGGTGGAACATGTCATCTTAGAGGAACCTTCCCCAGATAGAGCCTGGAACAGTCAGCTGCACTTATACATAACGGGACATGACAGAAGACGTGGGGAGAAGAATCCAACATCTAAAACCCACAGCAGACAGGTTTTATTTTTATCTAGTTGTTACCAATGGAACTATTTCAGTGACACACTGCTTTCAACTTTCTTTGAAACTCTGGGGAGTTTATTAGTCTTTCATGCTAAACATCAAACATATTTCACGTTATTTCTTCAAATTTTCAACTCGGAGCATTAAAAATCTGAAAAGATTCAGAGAGATCTCCTGTTTTAGGCTTTAATCAAACATGCCACTTTACATGTGTAAAAGCTCCCCGGGCTGTTTTTGGCCACAAAAAACTTCAACACCCATCAAAGCGAATGTCCCTTTTTGGTTTTTACAATTGTTAAAGGCAAGACTCTCGGCCAGTTTGGCACCAAACTAGTAAGCAAGCTGCATCTCCATATAACTACATCAGAGCCAAGAAAATTACAGCCGAATACATGTATCTATGGAGTGAGAGAGTGGGTCGGCAGGTGGGTGAGTGAGTGAGTGAGGGTGTTGGGTTTTACTCACAGGACCTTTCAGTGTAATCGTGATGTAATTAGACATTGGTCAGGATCAGAATAGCAAGTGCCAGTGTAATAATAACTTCTCACCACCTTGGTATGATGTCACATAAAAGCCAATTAATCTTTTTGTCTTATTTTTCAGTTTATTGATATATTTACTTCTGCCAAAAGAAATTGTGAAAGTCTAAAGCTGATAATGCCAAGGCACTACACGAAATGGATTGGAAAATTATACAATTCAATTAGCCATCACAGCCTTTGATAAAGTCAGAACTGTACATTGGACTCAGCTTTTAGCAGAGATTTCTTATGACTAGGGAAAGGGGTTTGTCACATTTATTTATTTATTTGACATTTTAAATAATAACTGTGTTAATTTATAAAAAGAATTGTACGTTTTCTCCCCAATGTAAATATATAATAAAACAAATAAACTTATTTTTCATAAAAAAAATACATGTTAATGCATAGAAATTAACGATCTAAAATCTTAAAAAATCATTATTAGTTAAATAAGAGCATTCAACGTTTTTGAAGTAGCTGACCAAAACAAAGAAGTCATTAAAAACAATAAATCATATAATCAGGAACACAAATTTATTATTTTGTTTATTTCCCCTTACAAAGTTATAATCTGATTGTTAAGATATGTACCGATGAAGTCAAAAGCGGCCTATTATAGCCAGAATACAGATGAAAGTCTAATGATGTGGTCATCTATTCAAAGACACATTCAGCCCTAATCATGAATGAACCCAATTTCTTGTTTTCATGTCAGACCAGGCCTGGAATACCAATGACCTCATCACAACTGGCCCCCTACAGAGTTAGTGAGTGGATGAGAATGAGAAGCGCTTGCAGGAAAGACAAAACACCCCTGTCATTACTTGATGTCTAGCCTACACATTCAAGATGGCTGCAATGAGAAGAGCAGACGACAACTTTAAGTAATAGACAACAGTTTGGCTACATTGCACTGATTAAAAAAGAAGAAGTTTTCTTATGGTTTGACACAGTTAATGCTGTTTGTGGCCTACATATATTCCATGGCTTTGGAAGCAAGTTTGATGGGTTAACATGGTTCAAAATCTATGCTGTAAAACTCAAAGTAGTGAAGGGATTGTAGAACTGTGCGTATTAACTGCTGGTACATTATACTTGTACCTGACGACTTGAGTGAGTGAGTGAGTGGGTGGGTGGGTGTTTGGGTGTTTGGGTGAGTGAGTGAGTGAGTGAGTTGGTTGGTGGGTGTTTGGGTGAGTGAGTGGGTCTTGGGTAAGTGAGTAAGTGAGTGAGTGATGCCACCATTGACAGTATTTCCGTTACATCACAACACACTATAATAATGTGGGAGAAGGCCCATCATATTTACTATTATGTTTACTATTTGGATGGAACCCTTGAGTATGGACATGGTGATGACAGACCAAGTCATCGTGAATCTTGGATTTGAACTTATGACTTGCATGAAGACCCTAGCATGATTAAGGGATGTAGCTCGGAGTTTTAGCACCTTATTCAACTGGGCCACTATCTCCCTCAAAACACAGATAGGACATCTGCATTGGTGATCATGACATCAAAGACTTGTAACAACTGGGCCACCCATACCCCCACAACACGCAGAACACCTGCATTGTTGACCACTACCATCTCCAACTCTCTCTGGTACAGGTAGTGTGCTAGCCATTCCTATCAAGATCAATGCCCACAATACTGGATTATCTGTATTAGTTTTATTCCAGGGAATGTCCTGTGATGAATATGACAGACATCCCCAGTGGCCCAGTTCACTAAGAGTTGTGTCCCTTGGGCACGCCAGAATTATGGGTTCAACCGGTTCGTCCCAACTATGTTTCTAGGTTTTTCAGGATCACACCTGTGTTTGTGGGTTTCACCAAAGTGGTAAAGGACTGAGACCTGCATCACTTCAGGATTTCCTTCCACATTTAACTGACATGCCATGATATGCCGTATTCGACATAATAATTCTCAAAATTAGAAATAGGGGGCTCTTATAAGAATATTATTTTGGTGAAAAGAAAAAGCAGAGTTGAAAGATCATAAATTTTGTGGATTATGCTGACAGCCTGAAATGTTTATATACAATAGATATATTTTTCCAGAAGTTAATTGCCCATAATTAAGGGTGCATATAACACACGAGTGCATATTATACGCGAATAAATAAGTCTTGTGTACATTGATCAATCGGAAGGGGTGCTAACTGGGATTGTTCACTAGCCAATATATTAGCAAATATCGCCGTGGGCGCTTATAAGAGCGTAGCGCTTATTACGTCGAATACGGTAACTGGAATACTGTCAAAGCGGTGTTGAACCCAACTCAGTCAGTGGAAAGAACACCTCTAGGTGTTTGTCTGTTTAATGTGGAACCTGCACAGTGCTGGTGGCACCTTTGCCAATTTGAATATTGGTCGGGTGTCAAGTGTCCATTAACTGTCACAAGCAAGCCTGTGAGGACAGTGCTGACAGATGGGGAACAGTGCCAACAGATGGGGAACAGTGCCAAGTAATGATTTCAGATAAGCAGGGAACATCCACGAGTGGTTACCAGTGCTTGTAGGCCGCTTTGATAGCAGATTTTGATAACACTAATATCTCCTCTACTCCAACAGCTTCCTTGCTATCTGGCACAAATAGTTTAGATGGAAGGGAAGGAAGTCAGGCTTCTGGACAAACATGAAACAGGAGGGGCTCCAGTCCTGCACCAGGAACACAAGCACCAGTAGAGATCATAGCCAGCTCTATTCCAGCATCAGGAATTCTTTTTTTCAGAAGAGAGAAATGAATTATGTTATAAAAGATTTCAAATATGTTAGTCTAGAGGTGCTCAAGTGGCCGTTTTCAGCCTGGGTATCAGTTCGGCTGCAGTACAAGATATTTATTGTACAAAGGTTCCATGGAGAAAAGGTGACAATATTCTTAATACATAATACCGTATTCGACGTAATAAGCGCCCCGCTCTAATAAGCGCCCACGGCGATATTTGCTAATATATTGGCAAGTGAACAATCCCAATTAGCTCCTTTCCGATTGATCAATATACACAAGACTTATCTATGCACCCTTAATTATGGGCAATTAAATTCTGGAAACATACATCGGTCGTATATAAACATTTCAGGCTGTCAGCATAAACCACAAAATTTATCTTTCAATTCTGTTTTTTTCACTAAAATAATATTCTAATAAGAGACCCCTATTTCTAATTTAGAGAGCGCCCTGGGTGCTTATTACGTCGAATAGGGTAGGTCAAGATAAAAATACAAATACCAATATCAGAATATTATGAGTCATAATCCGACTGCATTGTGTTACTTGTATACCGATATACTGCGATACGCTTTTCAAATGAAATGTATTGCAATATTGTTGTGTGTGTCTCGGCATATTGGCTAAAAAAAGAAGTTTTAATATTATTTGTATTGTAATCTACACAGAAACTCATTTGCAAGTTACGTTTCCCTTCAAAATTGATTGACAAAATGGCGGAAATGAGCTGGTGATTTTTCTTTCATGTTGTTATCTCCCCTGTATCCATGACTACAAAATGGCTGCAACTGATCATGAGTAATATTTTCCTTTAAGAAAATAGGATCTGCATGAACAATCAGTATCAATCAGTATCAATCATTGTCAGACACGTTAGCTCCCAATATATTGTAATACGTATCGCAAAACAGATGACTGTATCACACTATATAGCAATACAAAGTTTTGGCCAATACACAGCCCTAGTTATAACCAAAGATTATCTATAATGAGTAGTTCAGATTGCAGAATGTCTTCATTACCAGGTCGATGCCTGGAGGGCTTGATGTTGGAAGCTTCAGAATTTGGGGTTGGAGCATTGGAGAATACAAGTTTGAAATATTTGCTTCTTAATAATTTGAACAACACTGTATTTTGTTTCTTTGTTAAGAGTTACATCCCTTAATATTGCCAGGATCTTCTGTCAGAAAAGTGCCTTCTTTAAAACAGCATTGTCTACTGGAACAGTAAGAAAGGATTTTAGTCTTCCATATAATCTGATTATCATAAAGAATATATCTTAGCAATATTATCAAAATTGTATAAAATTGAAACTGTTAATAAATAGAACAAAACATTTGCAGACTAGGCAGTTCACTGATCCATTCACTGTTAAAAGACAAATTAATGGTCCATAAAGTGCATAACGATCTATGCCATTGGTTGCTGCAACTATATCTGCTCCCATCTCATGTTGTCTCTTTCAATAAGAAGAACAGTGTCAGAAACGAACAGATTCTCAAATGCATATGAACATTGTACTTATATCGAACAGACCCTAAAATCTATACATTGCAAACATAACAAGGTATTGCATCAATACATTCTTTATTTTCAACGGTGAATGTTGTACTGCAGATCTACTTTGCCTTGGAATTCCACATTGACGTGAATAACAGTAGTCCTCAGCCAATAACAATTGTTACCTCACTCATTCTTCAATAAACATATTCAACATACATCTACTTGGTTCTACTTTATCCAAGTACTGAAGTTCCTAGAGTCTGAAACCTCATCTCATTACATCCTCTTTTTGCACAATCCTACATGCAGCATTTGTGGGTCCAATGGTGGAGGGTTGGGGTGGAGGGTTGTGGTGGGGACCCCCCTCCTTTCTGCAGCGTACTTAAAGGGCAAATAAAGCCAACACAGCAGTTTTGCAGATTTTTATACTTAAGGATGTACTTAATCCTAAATGCTTGATCAAAATTAAATTTAAAAATGAAAAAATCGACACCCAAACAAAAAATTCATCCACAGTGACGAATCCCCTTGCTTGAGTTAAAATGGGTTCCTTGTGTTTGACACAGTGCGCAATATAAATTAAATATCATGATGTAATTTTAACTATAATAACGCCCAGTCTGCCTGCCTCTGCCTTAAATTTTGTACGACAAAATATATTTGTCTGTCTGCTCATCCATTTGATTACCATGTCCACAACACTGAAGATTCCTTCAGATGTTAATCAGGGGACTAATCCTTGAAAGGCATTAATTGTGCGGAATAGAGCTCAGGGCAGCTCGTGTCTTAATATCATAACAGGATGTTAGTAATAAAACGCTTACCGTAATCGACGTAATAAGCGCCTAGGGTGCTCTCAAAATTAGAAATAGGGGGCTCTTATTTGTATATTATTTTGAGTTGAAAGGTCTTAAATTTCTTGGTTTATGCTGACACCCTGAAATGTTTATATACGACAGATATATTTTTCCAGGATTTAATTGCCCATAATTAAGGGTGCATATAACATACAGGTGAGTATTATACACAAATCTATGTCTTGTGTATGTAAACCAATTGAAAGGGGTGCTAGCTGAGATTGTTCACTAGCCAATATATTGGCAAATATCACCGTGGGTGCTTATTACAGCAGGGCACTTATTACGTCGAATACGGTAATTGTTCACAATAGCAAAATCAAAGGTCGTTTCACACATTCAACAACGTATGCAATGTGGATACTTGTGTAGGATTAACAGAAATAGCAGATACAGTACCCCGGTATATGTATAATGGCTGAGAATCCCGAGATGAATAAACATGGCAAACTTAACAGCCAATGAACAGCAAAACAGAACAGTTGTCACCGCTGCCCCGGTAGCTTTAGATCACACCCCCAAAAAGGTTTGTTTTTTTAGACCATTTCGGAGCGTGTGATTTGATCACTTTCCCTTGGAAATTTAAATACTTTCTACGAATATTACATATTTTTCTCTGAAATTGACTAAATGTATCTAGGAAGATTGATATTCGTAAATAAATCGCAATAATGACTTTCCGCTTTACTTGCCCTTGAACATCTATACACTGGGAGGTTTTATAGGTGATACAAAAAATAAACGGACTCATTTGGTGACATGTTTTCAACAGGTGTGTGTGTGTTTGTGTGTGTTATTTAACACCACACTCTGCAATACTCCAGCTATGTGGCAGCGGCCTGTAAATATTGAGTCAGGACCAGACAATCCAGTGATATTGTGAGGGACAATCCATGCCAACAACGAGGTCACTGAGTCTGACCACCTGATCCATTAGGTGACCAACAAGGGACTGATTCTAACCCAGTATCCCCATGGATTTTAAGACTGACATAAAAGTACTTACCGTATTCGACGTAAAAAGCGCCACGCTCTAATAAGCGCCCACAGCGATATTTGCTGACATATTGGCTCGTGAGCAATCCCAATTAGCACCCTTTCTGATTGATCAATGTACACAATACTTTTTTATTCGCGTATAATATGCACTCGTGTGTTATATGCACCCTTAATTATGGGCAATTAACTTCTGGAAAAATATATCTCTCGTATGTAAACATTTCAGGCTGTTAGTATAAACCACAAAATTTATCCTTCAACTCTGTTTTTTTTTCGCCCAAAAAATATTCTAATAATAGCCCCTATTTCTAATTTTGAGAGCGCCCTGGGTACTTATTACGTCAAATACGGTAACTCACAAAACTGTCCCAAAATGCACCAGTCCTTTTACGAAAGTTTGCATTCCTGTTTGTGTCGAACACAATCACTGGAGTCACTAAATTCAGGGGTAGCCAAATCATTTCCAGATGCCTCAACTTTGCAATGACTTAACTGCAAACAACATTACAAATTTCTTACATATGCATATCATTCACATGAATACATGCCCTGTTCTACAAGTCTGCACAAAATAATAGGTAATTCCCATTTCAGATACTGGCTTGATCTCACAGTGGATTCCTGCAGACAGACATTACTTCATTCGGTAACATACCACACATGACAAAAGCCATGATTCATCTGTTTTATACAACAACGCCCAGTATAGATGCAGAAACACAAACGATTCACATCAAACTGTATCGCTCTAACTTGGTATGATAGGAATATCATGTACCACTAGCCAAAACTATACCAAGGTTAACATAGTAATGACATTGTAATCACCTAATAGAAAACTTGTACTGTCACAAAACTAGGCTATTTGTGATATAAAACTGACCAAGGACGATCTTGTACTGTCACAAAACAAGGCTATTTTGTGATATTAAACTGACATTAGACAACCTTGTGCAGTCACAAAACTAGGCTATTTTCTGATATAAAACTGACCAAGGACCACCTTGAACAGTCTATCATTTCAAAGAAAACTGACAAAAGACAATCTTGTACAGTCACATGCTTAATGATCTACAAGAACCTCAAATTCTATTACAAAAGTCTGTATGATGTCTGATGTCCAATCCATAATGACACAGTCTTCCTGCTGGTATACTACTGCCTGCATCACACTGGACATCAGCAATAACTGAAGCCAGGAAGTCATTCAACAACCCAGGGCAGTCAATGAAGGAGTGAGTGAGTTGGGTTTTATGCCGCTTTTAACAATATTCCAGTTATATCGCGGCGTGTCAGCTTAATGTGGGAGGAAAGCCCGAAGTGATGCAGGTCTCAGACGTTTACCACTTCGGTGAAACCCACGAGCACGGGTATGGTGCTGACAAACCTAGAAACATAATCGGGCGAACCGTGATTCGAACCCACAATCAAAGGTTTCTGGCGTGCTCAAGGGACGCAACTCTGCACAGCGAATTGCGGCGCCTTAGACGACTGGGTCACACGTGCCCCCGGGCAGTCAATGAGGGAGATCCACTTTTGTAATTATGCTAACGAGGTGAACATCAACAAATCCACATTTGAAACTTTTTCATATTGCATATCACAAAAACATAGGCTGTGGCTTCAAAATTAAGAAGGGTACTTGGGTCTTAAGGTCTTTTCGTTAGGTATTTGAATCTGGGGACGCCTGATTTTTAACTTTTAACATCAAGGTTATGACAAGGATCCCTATATCTTCATGCCTAACTTTGAGCATTGCATAAGGAAATATTCTAACATGTTTATAGTTCACAGGGACCCATATTCCAAATCCATAAGGCATAGGACTATGGTCCTCACTCCTCACTTACACACAGATTTATGATAGTCATACCTCTAAGGCCATGTTCTCATTACAATGAAACCTTTTACTCTAGATACTTGTTTGTGTTAAGATCTGACAACCCCCCCATAGTTTGGGTCAGGTTAACTTTCCAATCAGCTCATCAGCACTGTGACTTCTTAAATCTCAGGAAGAGCAAACAAAGCATTTAGATAAGGATAAGACATATGGATGAACAACTTCGTTATTACAATTGGGAGCCAAAGCATTTAGAGCAGCTTGTCAGATTTTTGGATCTGAAAACAAACATAATCAGGGCAGTTCTGAATGGAAAATAATTACGGTTGTGTTATATATGGTGTTGATATTTCATACGTCCTTTGTTTCACAGCACCATGGCATCTACACACATAAAGAGTTGCTCTCAAGGAAAATGTTTTGTTTTGTGTGGGTGATCAGAATTTCTGAATCAAGACTGAAACGAAATGAAACCAAATCATTTTAGAAATCTGATACCTGATTGGCACAAGAATAATATTTCTTTGTGGTATATTTCTAGCCTTCATATGAGAAGGGTAATTACAGTGTAGGCCTCTGACCACAATAGTCTCCCAGTTGGACTTGTGTGTATCAAGGCCTGGCATCAGGAACTAGCTGCTCTCAATGAGTTTCCTGGTTATCTAGTACAAACAGACCTGTCAGCTGAGGAGCTGAATAGCAACAACAGCAATCAATACTGATAACTCACGTCTCATTCACAGATTATCTAGGTAATTCTAGTAAATGTACAAATTTCTGGAACAGCAAACGGTTCACATTATGTTTGGAAAGACAAATTACTATTTGTCCAAGGTTCTGTTTGAAGCATTCAAAATCTGTAATTCATAGGTAAATGAACCATGCTTCAGGTCTAGTGCTGGTTGTGTGGGAACAGTGTTGGTCCTGAACCAACAAGTCTTAAAAACCAAGATTAAGAATCCTCAAAAGAAAAAAATAGTACAGCTTTATTTTCATTCCACGTATTGAACGCCTAAGATAGGACGTTTTAGGCTTTCGCAGCGGAATTGAAACATTCAAGTGAAAGATAAAACAATTTCACTTTGAACATGGAAGGCAAAGCATGTACATGCGCACCAGATTGAAGTCAATTTTTAGAGACATTTAACACAAGATAATGACACAATGACGCCATTTCACCGAAGACTTGGAATCCTCACGGCCAGAAAAACAAAGATCAATTTCAGTTTGAAGCATGTGCATGCAAATACCGAGTTGCATGAAACAATGGAAGCCAATAATGTCACCTGCAGTGAATCACGGCCACATTAGGAACTAAAGGGGCCGAACACATACATATATTTTAGTGGGGGTGAGTGAGTGAGTGAGTGACAATGATTTTATGCTGCTTTTAGCCATATTCCAACAATAACATGGCAGGGACACCCGAAATTGGCTTCACCTTACCCATGTGGGGAATCGAACCTAGGACTTTGACGTGACGAGCAAACACTTTAAACACTCAGCTACCCCACCATCCACACATATATTTTAACTCCTTACCAAACCATAATTGTAGGTTTATTTCTCTCCATGTTCAAAATGGGAAATTATACACTCTCTGTGTAGATTCGATCACAATGATATTATTTAGTAAACTATTTTTGTCTTAATTTTTCATGTATAAAGTCATAATTCATTTCATTATCATTATTATAAAGCATAATATTTTAACTGTGTTTACACTCTACAGTGGGTATACATGTCACTTTTTTATCTACAACTACCTGACCAGAATATTGATGTAATACCTAATTGGCATCAGCAGTGTTCAGCAAGGGACTCCAATAACAGTACCAAACACAAGCCAGGAGACAGCACAAGCAGTCTGCAGTGTTATGAGAGAGTGAGTGAGTGAGTTGGGTTTAACACCGCTTTTAACAGTATTCCAGTTACACCGCGGCGTGTCAGCTTAATGTGGGAGGAAAGCCCGAAGTGATGAAGGTCTCAGACGTTTACCACTTCGGTGAAACCCACGAGCACGGGTATGGTGCTGACAAACCTAGAAACATAATCGGGGCGAACGGTTTCTGGCCTGCCCAAGGGATGCAACTCTGCACAGCGAATCGCGGCGCCTTAGATGACTGTGCCACCCGTGCCCCTGCAGTGTTATGAACAAATCATTAACCAATTGCTGTATCCAAAATTAAAAATAAAAGGCTTTGGGTGCAGCTTTTAACCAGGTTTAAAATTGAGGGGGTTCCAGGGTTCTGGGGTCTTCTCTTGTGGTATTAGAGTCCAGGGACACCTTAAATCTATTAATTTAACATCCAAGTTTAGCATTACACAACACAACACAGTCTTGGCTAGATACAGTTGTTTAGTCCAAAGCCATGACTGTGGAATAATTGTTCTTTTTCTAAAATTTTGTAATACTAAAGGCACGGTCAAGTCTAGGTCAAACTGAACCAAGCATCCTTGCAGTGAAAACAGCAGAAAAGGAAAGGATCTTTAAAAAATAAATTACAATTATTTCATAGAAATGTTTTCAAAGATTAAGTGTAAGTCTAACTGTTGTTGGTAATAATGACTTATTTTCAAACTAAATTCTAAAATAAATGACAGAGCAGTTTTTGAAGCTAGGGGTTCCTTATGCCCTATGACATAAAACTTGTAAGACGAGGAAAAAAACATCACTTCAAGAGAAGTCATTAGCACAACTCTCCTGATCTACTCTGGGATAAGAGTCGACTTCCAGGCTGCCACTATGCCGCAGGGCAGCATCTACTAATTATAGAATGTCACAATGGCCAAACTATCTACTTACAGATCACATTCAGTTAAAAATGGAAAGGGTAAGCCTGAAATACAAGAATCCAAGTCCTACCCAAAGCAGCAATATGTGAGTATAATTCCTGGTCTGTCAAGCAAGAACTATACACCAAGACAGTAAGGCATGGGACTCTAAAGGCCATGAGGTTAAACTGTAAATGACCATGGATTAACAATCAGCTTCAAAAGAAACCGAGGATAGGCTTACAATGGTTGGTTTAAAGTTGTATAGGTTTAGTAATGCTAACTCACTGTGGGGCCACGTCAACATATAAGTGCCATAATCTAAAACCCCATTTCACTTCACACTACACCATTGTAGAATAAGGACCAATTTAATTATGTACAAATCTGCTCTTGATATACCAAGACTGGATATAGCTAGTAGGGAGCATGGACCAAACTAACCTGAACAGTCAGATCTTGATGTTCTGAGATTAGATATAGCTAACAGTTGGCCTTAGAGACCTGCATGAATCTTCATGACTGGATGTCCATTCTCTCACCTTGACAAGTAGGAGCACCGGTGTCCCTCGTGGATATACTCTGTCCCTTAAGCACACTATCTCCGTCCACATAGCACACTATTTCTGTCCACATAGCATGCTATCTCTGTCCACATAGCATGCTATCTCTGTCCACATAGCGCACTATTTCCGTCCACATAGCACACTATCTCTGTCCACATAGCGCACTATCTCTGTCCACATAGCGCACTATCTCCGTCCACATAGCACACTATCTCTGTCCACATAGCGCACTATCTCTGTCCACATAGCGCACTATCTCTGTCCACATAGCATGCTATCTCTGTCCACATAGCGCACTATCTCCGTCCACATAGCACGCTATCTCTGTCAACATAGCACACTATCTCTGTCCACTGGATACTTTCCTTATCCACTATTCACATTATCCTGTCCACTATTCACATTATCCTTATCCACTATTCACCTTATCCTGTCCACTATTCACATGATCCTCTCCACTATACACATTATCCTTATCCACTATTCACCTTATCCTGTCCACTGTTCACATTATCCTGTCCACTATTCACATTATCCTTATCCACTATTCACCTTATCCTGTCCACTGTTCACATTATCCTGTCCACTATTCACATTATCCTTATCCACTATTCACATTATCCTGTCCACTGTTCACATTATCCTTGTCCACTATACACATTATCCTGTCCACCATTCACATTATCCTTGTCCACTATACACATTATCCTGTCCACTATTCACATTATCCTTGTCCACTATTCACATTATCCTGGTCAACTATAGACATTATCCTCGTCCACTATAGACATTATCCTCATCCACTATAGACATTATCCTCGTCAACTATAGAAATTATCCTCGTCCACTATAGACATTATCCTCGTCCACTACAGACATTATCCTCGTCCACTATAGACATTATCCTCGTCCACTATAGACATTATCCTGGTCAACTACAGACATTATCCTCGTCAACTACAGAGTGAGTGAGTGAGTGAGGTTTTACGCCGCTTTTAGCAATATTCCAGCAATATCACGGCGGGGGACACCAGAAATGGGCTTCACACATTGTACCCATGTTGGGAATTGGACCCGGGTCTTCGGCGTGACGAGCTAACGCTTTAACCACTAGGCTACCCGACTGCCCCTCAACTACAGACATTATCCTCATCAACTACAGACATTATCCTCGTTCACTACAGACATTATCCTCGTCCACTACAGACATTATCCTCGTCCACTACAGACATTATCCTCGTCAACTACAGACATTCTCACCATACACTATGCACACATCCATCTGACTGACCTGTTGTTCAGCTGTCTCGGCCCGAGCTTCACTCATTGACAGCTTCTCCTCCAAGTCTCTCATCTAAAACAAACAAATACAGGTGAATACAGGTGAATATCAAGTGTTATCTTATATTCTGGCAGTACCACAGGTTGAATAGACCCATGAAGATCCTGAATTGGTCTTCAACAACCTATGCTTGTAAAAGGTGACATGGAATTGGATGGTCAGACTCGCTGATCTGGTTTATGATCCTTTACTTATTTGTTCAGTTTATGTTGTCAAAAAATAAACAATAATAATAAAAAGGTTTTTTGCATGGCGCAAAATCTACATCGGAGAGTGACACGACCTGAGAAGATTCCGGGGTAGAAAAGGTCTTCAGCAACACATGCTTGCCGTAAAAGGCGACTATGCTTGTCAAAAGAGGCGACTAACGGGATCAGGTGGTCAGGCTCGCTGACCTGGTTGATGCATGTTATGGTATCCCAATTGTGTAGATCAATGCTCATGACGTCAATCACTGGATTGTCTGGTCCAGACTTAATTGTTTACAGACTGACATCATATAGCGGAAATATTGCTGAGTGGGGTGGTAAACAACAAAGAAAGAAACAAACAAACAGAGGTTGAATATGAATGGTTATCTTATATTCCAGCAGTATCACACACAGACACAGGTGAATATGAATAGTTATCTTAAAGGTGAATATCAATGGTTATCTTATATTCCGACAGTACCACACACAGGTGAATATGAGTGGTTATCTTATAGGTGAATATCAACGCTGACCTGTTTGATATATGTCATCGTGAATATCAACAGTTATCTTATATTCTGGCAGTACCACTCACGGGTGAATATGATTGGTTATCTTATAGGTGAATATCAATAGCTATCTTATATTCCAGCAGCACCACACACAAACACACACCACCCAACACACATACTTGTGGTAATGCTCTGGTTCTTCTCATGCGTATACTGCGAAACTAACTAACAAACTAACATGAAAACTGAAGCTGTTGTTGCGTTCTTCAATTTTCAAATTGTATTAGAATCCTATTCTGTTTTACAAACCCTATGGCGTGTGTCCAATAGTAAAAACAAGGAACTATAGTGTCAGGACAAATGAATGTATTTCAAAGTATGTATTGTAATGCACACGTCTGCCATGATGTTGCATCAGGTACCTTCAAGCTCAATCTAATCTAATCCTTTCAGCACATTAGCATAAGGCACAGTGATGATTTCTCATTGAGAAATTAATGCCATGTTAACCTGCGAGATCCTATTCCTGGGGCGGCAATATCAGGCTTATCTTGCCGGCACCTTGCCTGGACATGTGCCAACCCTGTCTCAATCCTGATCCTCCTCTCTGATTAGAAACGAATAACAAGAATTGAAAACTCTCCCAGACATATTATACTGATAACTCTCCTTACACACGTTTGGCTGAGGATATCGGTCAAAACCAACGATGCTAGCGCTGGTTAACTGTGAGTAATTGAATGGAGTTTGGTCTGCAAACAATACCTAAGCAATTGAATAGCAACCAAAAACGTCAACCTGATGACTGAAAGCCCGGTGAGTGAGTGAGTGAGTGAGTGAGTGAGTGAGTGAGGTTTGAACGTGGGAAATCGAACCCATGTCTTTGGCATGACATTCTGCTACTTTAACCACTAGGTTACCCAAACCCGAAATCTTCACTTCAAGAAACCATTTACCACAAAACATACTCGAGAATATCTATTCAGGTAACAATTGCTCTTGTAGAATAAACGTTAATCACCCTTTTTAAAATATTCCTTTTGATAATAATCTTGATAAAATGTATATGTTGCCATTTTCATAATATTTGCTATCAACACACCTTACCATATTCGACGTAATAAGTGCCCAGGGCCCTCTCAAATTTAGAAATAGGGGGCGCTTATTAGAATATTATTTTGAGTTGAAAGATCATAAATTTCGTGGTTTATGCAAACAGCCTTAAATGTTTACATAAGACAGATATATCTTTCAAGAATTTAATTGCTCATAATTAAGGGTGAAATAACACAAGAGTGCGTATTAAGAATGAATAAATAAGTCTTGTGTACATTGATCAATCGGAAGAGGTGCTGATTGGGATTGTTCACTAGCCATTAAATTAGCAAATATCGCCGTGGGCGCTTATTACGTCGAATACGGTACTTCCAAAATGATTGGTATGACTACGCCAATGGATTGAAAGCTTGTCAGAAAGGCTTTACCTTGTGTTGGAAACTTAACTTCCATTAAAAACATGTAAAAGCACATTTGATGGCTCGTTCCTTTTTTTTGGCAAATAGCAAACACTAATGTTACATGATATACATCACACAAAAATACAGTCTGTTGTCTGTGAAAAGTCATAGCATGACAATTAAAGCCCTGAGTTGATGGAGCAACACATTCACCCTCCGCCAGCAGTTACATTACAGCATCAGCATCATCATCATGATGTGGGAGATGGGGCTCCCTTCAGTACTCGAGTATCCGGGGCTGGGTTGGTTTCAGAAAAACTTGAGTGCATTATTGACGACTCAATTACTCTCTCAGGGGAGGTAACTCAAATTCACATACTGGTAATTTCAATGCACGTGTATATAATGAAAGAAAGACGTCTCATTAATTTAGTCAAACAATCTGTGCTACAAGTGAGAGCTGGTGCACATAGAATAGCATTGACAGTATTTCTTCTCTTCTGTAATTTCAGAGATGATTGTTCCGTCTGTTAGCCAATCACATACGAGCTTATGTTAACAGGCACATTCCGGTAAGACTGCTGCAAATAAGACTTAATATTTCATACAAACGTCAAACGAAAGTCATTTAAATGAACGTTTGTATCATTGCCTTGTACAACGTATATAGGTCAACATGTCCCAGAAAGTTACAATAATGAAAATCTAACACAGGTGGGATTATTTCCATTTAATTTTAGTTTAGTTATATACTACCGTATTTGCTTTTATTAGCTAGAAAATGGAAGCTACAGAAGCCTACACACTGAAGTCTTATTCATTAAGTTAATTATGTTATCAAAACATTCTTATTATCATTAAGATAATTATGTCATCAAAACGTTCTTATTATCGGGTACTGAAGCACGAGTTGAGTTTCGCCCCCTGGGTACTCGAGTGTCTAAAATTGAAGCCATTGAAGTCCTCGTGAGAGGCAAACCAAAGTGATGCAGGTCTTAGGCGTTGACCACTTTGGTGAAACCCAGGAGTACGGGTATGGTGCTGACAAACCTAGAAACATAATCGAGGCGAACCAGGGTTCGAATCCATGATCACAGATTCCAAGGGGATGCAACTCTGTACAGGTCATGGCAGTGCCTTAGACTGTTGGCCCACCCTTGCCAGTAGTATCAATCATTTGTGAGTTTTAGTAACAAAAACTACAAAAGACGCAGTTGAAACCAACAGATGTCACATGCTCTGTTTGTTCTATGCTGACCAGGCCTGTGTGATACACTTACACATCTTGTGACTATATTTACGGTTTCAGCCATGTTGGGCCTGTATTTCCGCAAGATTCACACGTGTGTTCGGCAATCCTCATATGTTTCCAACATTAAACAGTTTGGCAGTTTCTAAGTGTGATGTAACAGTTCCTACAGTTTCAAAATTGATTTGATTGACAAAAGATGTTTTAGATGTACATGTATTACCTTATAGTTGTTTTGGCAAATGTATCAATGAACTTATTTAGTTGTTGTGCACAAAATGTCACTATGATATTCATTCATGATGACACACAATACAGCTGTCAGTGTGTGTGATGATTGATGCTAAGGAGCATGATGACAGAGTCACACAACACAGCTGACAGTGTGTGTGATGATTGAAGACAAGGGGCATGATGACACATATTCACACAATACAGCTATCAGTGTGTGTGATGATTGATGACAAGGGGCATTATGACACATATTCACACAATACAGCTGACAGTGTGTGTGATGATTGAAGACAAGGGGCATGATGACAAAGTACAGCTGACAGTGTGAGCGATGATTGAAGACAAGGGGCATGATCACACAGTCACACAACACAGCTGTCAGTGTGTGTGATGATTGATGACAAGGGGAATGATGACACAGTCACACAACACAGCTGACAGTGTGAGCGATGATTGAAGACAAGGGGCATGATGACACATATTCACACAACACAGCTGACAGTGTGTGTGATGATTGATGACAAGGGGCATTATGACACATATTCACACAACACAGCTGACAGTGTGAGAGATGATTGAAGACAAGGGGCATGATGACACATATTCACACAACACAGCTGACAGTGTGAGCGATGATTGAAGACAAGGGGCATGATGACACAGTCACACAACACAGCTGACAGTGTGAGTGATGATTGAAGACAAGGGGCATGATGACACAGTCACACAACACAGCTGACAGTGTGATCGATGATTGAAAACAGGGGGCGTGATGACACAGTCACACAACACAGCTGACAGTGTGATCGATGATTGATGCCAAGAGGCATGATGACACATATTCACACAACACAGCTGACAGTGTGAGCGATGATTGAAGACAAGGGGCATGATGACATATTCACACAACACAGCTGACAGTGTGAGCGATGATCAAAGATAAGGGGCATTATGACACATATTCACACAACACAGCTGACAGTGTGAGTTATGATTGAAGACAAGGGGCATGGTGACACAGTCACACAACACAGCTGACAGTGTGAATGATGACTGAAGAAAAGGGGCATGATGACACAGTCACACAACACAGCTGACAGTGTGAGAGATGATTGATGACAAGGGGCATGATGACATATTCACACAACACAGCTGACAGTGTGAGAGATGATTGATGCCAAGGGGCATGATGACACATATTCACACAACACAGCTGACAGTGTGAGCGATGATTGATGCCAAGGGGCATGATGACACATATTCACACAACACAGCTGACAGTGTGAGAGATGATTGAAGACAAGGGGCATGATGACACATTCACACAACACAGCTGACAGTGTGAGAGATGATTGAAGACAAGGGGCATGATGACACAGTCACACAACACAGCTGACAGTGTGAGAGATGATTGAAAACAGGGGGCATGATGACACATATTCACACAACACAGCTGACAGTGTGTGTGATGATTGATGCCAAGGAGCATGATGACACAGTCACACAACACAGCTGACAGTGTGATCGATGATTGATGCCAAGGGGCATGATGACACATATTCACACAACACAGCTGACAGTGTGATCGATGATTGATGCCAAGGGGCATGATGACACATATTCACACAACACAGCTGACAGTGTGAGAGATGATTGAAGACAAGGGGCATGATGACACAGTCACACAACACAGCTGACAGTGTGAGAGATGATTGATGACAAGGGGCATGATGACACAGTCACACAACACAGCTGACAGTGTGAATGATGACTGAAGAAAAGGGGCATGATGACACAGTCACACAACAGAGCTGACAGTGTGAGAGATGATTGAAGACAAGGGGCATGATGACATATTCACACAACACAGCTGACAGTGTGAGCGGTGACTGAAGACAAGGGGCATGATGACACAGTCACACAACACAGCTGACAGTGTGAGCGATGATTGAAGACAAGGGGCATGATGACATATTCACACAACACAGCTGACAGTGTGAGCGATGATTGAAGACAAGGGGCATGATGACACAGTCACACAACACAGCTGTCAGTGTGAGCGGTGACTGAAGACAAGGGGCATGATGACACAGTCACACAACACAGCTGACAGTGTGAGCGATGATTGAAGACAAGGGGCATGATGACATATTCACACAACACAGCTGACAGTGTGAGCGATGATTGAAGACAAGGGGCATGATGACACAGTCACACAACTCAGCTGACAGTGTGTGTGATGATTGACGTCAAGGGGCATGATGACACATATTCACACAACACAGCTGACAGTGTGAGAGATGATTGAAGACAAGGGGCATGATGACATATTCACACAACACAGCTGACAGTGTGAGCGATGATTGAAGACAAGGGGCATGATGACACAGTCACACAACACAGCTGACAATGTGAGCGATGACTGAAGACAAGGGGCATGATGACACAGTCACACAACACAGCTGACAGTGTGAGAGATGATTGATGACAAGGGGAATGATGACACAGTCACACAACACAGCTGACAGTGTGAGCGATGATTGAAGACAAGGGGCATGATGACACATTTTAACACAACACATATGACAGCTGATCTTGTGCGCTGGTCACCCATCCAAGAATTATTTTTCCTTCACAGTGCCAAATTAATCCCCAATCTTTGACGTATTCTACAGCTCTCAAAAGAATCAAATTTGACAATAAATCAAGGCATCATAACACTAACAGCGAGTGAATGGTGGGCTGTCAACTTCTGTTTTTGTAACCAACATAACCAGGTCTCCACTTTCCACATACACTGCAGAATCCCAACCTCGGTGTCACAAGCTGGCAAATGGTTGACATCATTTCCCTTTTTCATCACCTTTAGTTCTTTTTTGCTTGTTATATTTTGTCATTCGGCTTGAAATTCAATTACAAATTCTTGGTGACATCTTGAAACAATACACAAGTCTGGCGTAATGAGAAAAGCTATCAATCATGATGCCAGGTTTTGTGAGGAACAATGCACTGCACTGAAATCCAGCGAGGCCTGATAAGAGCTAGATAAATAATTACATACAGGGACCGATGTTACACAGTGCTCCGTGTCATGTCTCTCTTAAACAAGGTATTTACAGCGTAATGCAAAGAGACATGATCTCTTAGAGGATAGGAATATATTTAGTTACTGATCAACACCATGTTTTGTCATTTCTTAGCTAAGAGGTAAGTAAGTTGATCACATATGATTTATAAAATGGGGATGGTATGCAGGTACGGAGTGTATAGAAATGCTTTCATTCCAGCTGTTCCTGATACAGTAGGAGTTGGTGAGGTGAAATGGGTTTAACATCGCGTCCAAGATTATTGCACTTATATACCGACATGCATGCATGTGTGTGTGTGGCTGCTTGTACTAGTCCGGACTGATGCCCAGTTTATTGTGTTAATAAGCCAACTGAGATACTATGCCACAGTTTAACATGAATGCCCCACTCAGACACGGTATACTGACTCTGAGCCGACAAGTCCTTGTTTTAGCACCTTAATGCTGAACGCCTGACAGGGTAACAACAAGTACCATCTTTTAACGTCTTTTGGTATGACGCGGCCGGGGATCGAACCCCGGACCTTCTGCTCTCCGGGCGGACGCTCTACCACAAGACCACAGAGGCGGTCTGATACAGTAACAAGGCACATAAATATTACTGTACAATTTCTCATGAATATATGGATTTTTCCACAATGGTAATTTCTTTAAAAAAAATGTCATTGCTAAATTGATTTTTTCATTTATCAAATACCCTTTATTTATCATTATTTGACTTCCTTCAGTCGATGATGGAGGAGGCCATAGATGAGATTAGACAATATAATTTACAGATCCAAGCATCCAAATACATGGAAACGTTTAACTTAATAAGCAGCCATTCTGATGTGTGGTAAGCCCGCTACAGATTGCACACCTTGCTGATTGGTCGCAGAATTATACTACTCAACATATGGTAGGGATATTGTGAGTCTCCAGGAGGGGGTCGATTGTGACTGTTGTTGGGAGAAGTTGTCGTGCAAATAGTATTCAGTATTGCCACATTAACAGCTTCATTCAAGTTAATACAAACATAAGTACACAGTCCCTAACTGACTGTTCCCTGTGTTCAGTAACAGTAAGATAAATATCTGTATCCCTATCAAAAGTTATGAAGTATGTATCTATTATTACCTTGAGTCGATAAAGGTAGTATTACCGTATTTTCTTGCGTTATAGTGCGTACTTTTTTTTCCAAAAAACACAGCTGTGTAGAAGGGGGTGCGCATTATACAGAAAATAATGAGTTTTGATGTTTTTTCCCCCCCATGGAAAGATATTACTGTGAGCACGAAACACCGAAAATACCATGTCAACAAATCCATACTGAAGTATGCACATTAATCATGTAATTACACTGTCTGGCTATAAAAAGTGTTCTTTGTATATCTGGACTTATGTTTGTAACTTGTTTCATTAATTTTATTCAAAATTCCTTTTAATATTGTTTTAATTAATTTCTGCGAAATCATGTGTGAAGCAATCGGAAGATCGCACAACTCACCGTTATTAACAGCAACCATGGTCAGATTACCGCTATTAACGCCTTGAAACGAACTTTAGTTGACAGAGAATGGATACATGTATCATAAATGCCATACTTTGACTCGTTAAAAGTCATATTTGTTTTTGTTTGACAATTCTATGTCAACACGTAGTTCTCGTGATCACGCGATCACGTGCGTGGGTGCCTTGACGGTGACTGATCAGACTGGTTCCATGTGAAAAATAATACCCAGCAATAGCGATCAGCTGCTTCACTTAGGGTTATTATTATTCTAAATATGTTTAGTAAAAGCTGCAACTAAACAAGATATTGGAATATATTATTCCTGATAAAAAAAATGGTTTCAGATACAATTTTTGCCGATCCTGTAAAGTTACATCATTCGGTGTGTCTTGACTGAATCACCGGTAGATTCCAAGAAAACGTGTGTACAGCTGATTGCTGTTTCCGGCTTAGTTTACGAGAAAATACACAAGGTAATCTTAATCCCTGAATGGAAAACAATGCCTAACAGAACAAAAAATATGATTTAAACGGTAAATCAACATGTCTGGTGATTTTTTTATCTCAAATTTCAAATTTGTACTGACCTGACTTCGCTGAAGGGGTACGGTGTAATTTTTTTCTCTACTAAAAATAGCAACAGCAAGCTTTCTTTTTCAACCTGCTCTGAAATATTTATTGTCAAGAAGTTTCCATGCGATTTGATGTCAATATGTGTATCACGATACATATTGTATCATGACCTTGCTGTATCGTTTCACCACTTGCTAAGATTACTGAATGCATTTACTAAAATGACCAAACTTTCAGTTCCAAACATATAACATGTCAAGTGCATTTAAATAATATTTCATAAACAACCTCTGCAGGAACAAGTCAGTGCTAATGCCTAGCTAGCATATGTCACCTGATAGCCAGTGAAATCAATTCATCCACACAACACCATGCTACATCCACTGCTTGAGACTGCCATCAGACAATACCACCTCACAAGAAATCAACCATGCATGTAGCACACCTGTCAATCAAAGTCCGAAATCAACACCATGGACAATGGTGCCATAATGGTCCTGAACTGAATGTAACCCATGCGTACCGTAAAAGGCGACTAATGGGATCGGGTGGTCAGATTCGCTGACTTGGTTGATGCATGTCATCGATACCAATTACGTGGATCGATGCTCATGATATCAATCACTGGATTGTCTGGTCCAGACTCGATTATTTACAGACCTCCATCATATAGCTGGAATATTGCTGAGTGAGGTGTTAAGCAACAAACCAACCAACCAAAGCCAACACTCTGTACCACTGGCACCAAGGAAGGGAACTCCATGTTGAAGAAAGGCCTTCGACTTGCACAAGTCTCTAAGGAAAGTATTATTAGTTCAATTCATAATTCCTAGATTATATAAATAATAAAGACAAGTTGTACCTATAAAAGACTGCCATCCTTGTAGACTTGCACAAGTCTCTTAGTAAAACATTTTTGTCTCAATCATTATTCCTAGATTATATAAATAATAAGAAAAAGTTGTCCCCATAAAATACTAATGTCTGTACTGTCGGCTTATCTAGACTTGCGGATTATAAGGATAGAATTACAACACATCCATGGACTAATCATTCAGTACAGCCTTAGAGCAGGACTAGAAGCAACTGTGTCACAACACTCCCATTCTACAGAGCCACACTGCATCTCTTAGCACTGAAAAACAATATCTGAAAGTGTTCAATTATTAACCAAGAAAAAGAGGATTACGGTTCAGATCCACATTGTGTTAAACGACAGAAGGTGTGTAATCATTGATTCCGTGAAAGACGAACACAGGGACAGTGATATTCCGTGATAGCCAGTTAGAACATTACAGAAGTCGTCACAGACTTTTGTTGGTTATTCAACTCTTACGATCAATATACGTAATGGTATGATAGAGGAAGGTAATGAGGATGTAGAGCAGGCTACCTGGACCCATTTAAGCACACCTGGTGAAATACACACCTGTCTGTTGAGTGTAATATCCATGATGATCTGATAACAGCTACAATTTACACAATGAGACAGGCATATCACGATAAGAAGAAATTAATGTTTCTGCACTGAGGTGAGGACGTCCAGGAGGATGTGTGGGATAAGTTGTCAATAGCCATTACTGAAGTAGCGATTGGATTTTTGAGTTGACCTGACTATTGGGGGTGGTCAAAATGAAACCCAGAGATGAATAATACATGCAGTATGGGAAAACAGCATTAGAATTTGGCACTAGTCCTGTACTCCTTGCCAAACTGTCTAATAGATAGGGTGTTTTAAGGACTAGTAGAAATTTGCCATTTTTAACATGTTTAAGAGGTTTGCTATATGTTATCATCATAAGGACTAGAGTATAAGGTTAAATGAGTGAGTGAGTGAGTATGGTTTTACGCCGTTTTAGCAATATTCCAGCAATATCACGGCGGGGGACACCCGAAATGGGCTTCACACATAGTACCCATGTCGGGAATCGAACCCGGGTCTTCGGCGTGACGAGCGAACGCTTTAACCACTAGGCTACCCAACCGCCCCCCCATCATGATACGATGGACCAGAAGACTAAAAATGTTAGTTTCTACTGCTGGAACACAGTTGAACACTTTCAGCTCTGAGTCAGTATAATGTATCTGAGTGGGGAATGGGGTGTCAATGTTTAACTGCGGCATTGCATATCAGTGGGCTTGTACTATAGAGTTGCCATTTATTTAAGTCCGGACTACTACAAGCACCCTTCACACCCACATCCACATCCACATCCATACATGTGTATGCCATCACTACATCAGTGTAATAATCTTGCACGTGACGTTAAACCTCATTTCACCTCACCTTACCCACATTTGAACCTTGTCTTCCAGTGAGAAAGCACATTTATTACCTACAAGGGCAAACATATCGGGGATAATAAAAATCATATGTGCTCCAGGGTCATATCACGCCATGTGACAAAAGTGTATTGTTTCCGTCATCCAGATGTCATTGATGACATCATTTGAATCTAATTGTGACGTGAGATCGGAATGACGTCACAATAGAAACGATGTCATAGCTGAAGATTGTTGACGTCATTTGACAAATTGAGGTAAACACTGAAAGTCATCTCTGTATGTAGACATCTTTTTCGGTAATAAATAGAACATTATATTTGCGTTATGTCATACACTCGTGCTCGTATTCCGGTATTTCCCTTACTCTTGCTCGGGAAATACCGGAAGTTAGACACTTGTGTCGTAAACATAGTATGACATGATCACTCAAATAATATCCTCTATTAATCACTAGGCTGCCTACATGACCATCAGTAGACATGGTAGAACACATTATGAATATCTGTGGTTGCAAAATAATCAGTGATTAAAACTTACGCTAATGCATTGCTGAAACAAGGGACTAGCCATGGCTTGTTGGCAGTGTTAGCAAGGCAACTCAAACAATGCTATATTCATATGCTAACTGCCGTTTTATGACCATAGATCAATCCTGAAATTACAGCTTACAATATAGAAAGATAAACTCTCAATTTCACACAAGGCACTAATCATGACGCCTAGAAAGTCACATAAAACATGCACCAGAACATGGAGTTTTGTCTCCCTTCAACCACTCTTGTGTGCTGCGACCCGTGAAGATTCCGGGGTAGAATAGGTCTTCAGCAACCCATGCTTGCCGTAAAAGGCGACTATGCTTGTCGTAAAAGGCGACTATGCTTGTCGTCAAAGGCGACTAACGAGATCGTGTGGTCATGGTCGCTGACTTGGTTGATACATGTCATCGATCCCATTTGCATGCATCGATGCTCATGCTGTCAATCACTGGATTGTCTGGTCCAGACTCGATTTTGTACAGACCGCCGTCATATAGCTGGAATATTGCTGAGTGCAGCATTAAACAACAACCCAACCAACCAACCAATCTTGCGTGCTGCATGTCCACGCAGGGGTTTGTTGTTCCAAAAGGACAGGCCGCCAACCAACAAACCATGGTTGAGTGCTGCTGATGGAGCCGATGTGTAACCACTGCCGCAGGTGTGAGCATGAACAGTAGGGATCATTTGGGGCAAGATTTGAGGATAACCTCTCAGAAATAGAAATATTCCAAATCACTCCTGAAATATTCTTACAAGAGTGAGTATGGTTTAACACCGCTTTTAGCAATATTCCAGCAATATAATGGCCGGGAACACCCGAAATGAGCTTCACACATTATACCCATGTCAGGAATCAAACCCAGGTCTTTGGCGTGACGAGTGAACGCTTTAACCACTAGGTCACCCAACCGCCCCTATTCCTACAAGAGATAACCCTGCCTTAAAAACTTCAAAACCTCATCGGTCATTTCTGATTCAAAAAGTATCTGTTCCATGTGAATTTATTTTGGGCTTGATCATAATAAGTTACAGACATTTTGAGCTAGATCACAGGATCATAGCTGACAGATAAAGTGTCATTCGAATGACCTATCTGAAAATCTACTGCTAGTTTATCTTTCAGTATAAACCTGAACATGGCCAATAAGCGGAATATGTTTCCAAAGTGATGTCATCCAACATGGATTTCCTTTAAGTTGCTGAATGTTGTAGAGTATCACGTTCAGCCTCGTCTTTTAATCTATTAACTACTAGCAATGGCCAAGATACTCTATCACAGAGGGTCCTGATTGGGTATGGATGAGTCAATTTTTTATCGTAAAAGATTGATGTCAAATGTTCACAAAAACTGCTTGGCGTAAACTTTAATTTTACTGTTTATCGAAATCATGCTCAAATATTGTAAAAGTCATTTAACGAGATCTCACACACAACGAAACCAGTCAAAACACGAATAACAGTTATGACATAAAAGCAGAACCAGCTGTCTGCATGTTTCCCTATGGATAGACTGCGTTCACACAGGGATGATTTTGCATTATAGATCCAGCTTGTCTGCTTTAATTGGTTTGCAATGTTTCACCGACTAAATATGATGTGGAAAACCTGTTTACGTTTTACTAAGACAAAAAATACCGACTAAAGGCCCCAAGTTTTACTGAAAACTGCCTCTCCCCTCAATCAGGACACAGGGAATGCTGTCATAGATACAGAATCATCCAATTATCCAATTGTATGCCAAAACAATGACTTCAGGATTAAAGTGTCTAAAACATCACAAGAATGCAATAATTCGGTCTTATTGGTGAAGATGATTTCGAGCTTGGATGCGAGCCATGATTATGTCATTGGTCAAGTTTTGTGCCAGTTGTCAAACAGTGTCATTTATATCAATTGTGTATGGAAGGTTTCTAGTCATGTGGTACCTCATAGAAATGAAAAGCTGGATATTTAAGAAAAATAACTCTGAAGAAACAAAATGTTCTGATATTGAGAAGTCTATGATACTGTATACTGTAGGATAATGATGATGTATTCATTCCACCTGTGTTCATGCATACATCCATCGCAACTGATCCAAGCTTCAGACAGAATCATGCCAACTCGGTGTTTAGTGCTTGCAAGAGCTCATTTTTCTCTGGTGCTATTAGCTCATTTTTCTCTGCTGCTGGTATTAGCTCCGCTTTCTCTGCTGGTATTAGCTCAGTCTCCTCTGCGGGTATTAGCTCAGTCTTCTCTGCGGGTATTAGCTCAGTTTTCTCTGGTGGTATTAGCTCAGTTTTCTCTGCTGATATTAGCTCAGTAATCTCTGCTGGTATTAGCTCAATATTCTCTGCTGGTAATCAAAACTTCAGAACTTCAAAATATTCAAATAAGTACATAATGTTTTAGAGAAAATTTGAAAATTGAAAAACACCATTCTATGAATGTCATTGTTTGCCATTATGATGTTGAAGGTAAAATTAAATTCCATAAAAATATTTGAATTTGCTGATGACAGGCCTTTGCTTATTTCACTGTTACAATTATTGAATAGAAGCAGAAATATTTTCACATGGATACTGTTGACTGCTGATTAAGCACAAGCTTTCAAATTGGAAGTATTATACTAAAGTACATTAGATATGGAAATAGTGGCATGGGTGGCCCAGTCGCCTAAGGTGATGCAATTTGCTGTGCAGAGTTGTGTCCCTTGGGCATGCCAGAAACATACGGTTTATGGGTTCAAATCCTGTTTTGCCCTGATCACGTTTTCAAGTTTGTTAGCACCATACCTGTGTTCATAGGTTTCACTAAAGTGGTAAACATTTGAGACCGGCATCACTTTGAGCTTTCCTCCCACAAGATGCTGACACAGCATTATATGACTGGAATACTGTTCAACGTGTCGTCAAACCCAAACCACTCACGGATATGGAAATTGCACACAAGTTACATTCACCATGCACAACCCTCTTCACCATGTTGATGATTAGATTTACATCTTCCATACAATACTAATCACATCTTAGACTACCAAAATAATCCAAATCCAATGCCAAACTTTAATAAGAAAATCCTCTTCTGTACTCCAAAGGCTTTGATTACATAATAGTTCAAAAGAATCGTCCCCAAACTGTCAGTTACCAATAGAAACTGAAATGTAGTACTAAGAACCACAGCAAATAAACTGCCAACTGAAATAAATTCCGAGAACACACCACAAAGCAAGGATTCAAAATGCTAATTGATTCTATTCACTTGCAATATCGCCTTCATCTGATGTGAAACCGTCAACCCAGCAACCACCAAAAGAACCTACAGGGTTGACGAGCATTAAGTAACACTCCTTGATTGGAACATTTCCTCATTAGCCCATCCCAGACCTTGTCGACAACGTCATCAGGCAACTTAACGTCCTCCAGCTCAGGCCTGCCTTTGATAGCATCTGGCAGTTGCTTCTCAGACAAGCTAAATGAGATAAATCTTCACAAAGCCATATTAATCAAGGCACCATGAAATGTCAAACAACTAAACTCCTTATCAGAGCAAATTTTGTTGGATCAATCCCAACAAAACTCTGCAAGTTGAGGGAAGATTTGATATTACTGTAATAGGATAACTGGCTGATAAACCGATTTGAAGGGATCCCACAGGGTCCAAAATCAATACTATTCTGAAGTTGCAAAGGTGATTGTGTCCAATGCATGGCACCGGATTGGAGAAGATAAGCTTTTGTAAATAGCCGCAGGGTCTACCCCTAAACCTTTCTGGTAAATGCAGTTATCAGTTCTTAAAATTGCATCACTTCCAAAATACTCCGTTTTTCAATCAATTAATTTTCCAATCAATGAGCAAAGATTGAGAAGTTTGCAAGTGATTTGGGACAGAATGTACCGTTGATGGAAGTCAAATACTGGCCACGGAGGTCTTCCCATGCATGATAGAAAACCAGCCAATGGAAAAATGATTTGATCTGCTTTTAACATCATCACGCTAGATTAGCTGAGTGGAAATTTGCAATAAATGTCAAAATTAGCAAACAATGTCCACCAAGTCTCTGGTATCATCTGACAGATTTGTGTAAAGAGGGAAATATGAACAGCAGACCTATATAAGAAACAATTGAACCGGTGGGTCAAGTAGAACAGAAAACAAGATCTGATTTCAACAAATGAATTCAATACAGAACAAGGCAAATTCATTTACCACAGATGCAATATCAGCAGATCAGTTAGGAGATAAACATAACATGAGTTCAGATTTGCAAGCAATATTGAGTATTTGCATGGAAATATGCATTTACATATTGACACTGTAAATTACAAAAGTTATAAGTAATTTTTCGTAACACTCCTTCTCTAAATGAACAAAAGCAAGACAGACATGACGTCACTCTGGATGCTGTGACATCACACTGGATGCCATGATGTCACACTGGATGCTATGATGTCAGACTGGATGCAATGACATCACACTGGATGCTATGATGTCAGACTGGATGCTATGATGTCAGACTGGATGCTATGACATCACACTGGATGCCATGATGTCAGACTGGATGCCATGATGTCAGACTGGATGCTATGACATCACACTGGATGCCATGATGTCAGATTGGATGCTATGACATCACACTGGATGTCATGATGTCAGACTGGATGCTATGACATCCAAAATGGAATAATGTCCTGATACAATGGACAATGTCACATGACTTTGTGATAACGGAACTCTCTGACTGTGGAGCCCCACAACAAAAATCGAAGTTGTTTTGATAAATATTGATACAATTTAATGGTATATTTCTTTCAAATTTAGGATTGAGAAAACAAAAAAGATACTGTCAAGAATTAGTATTCATAGGCAGTGAAAAGTTGATTTCTTAATATAATAAATTTTAATATTTCTAAGATCCAATCCCATTTAATCAGATTGCAGCACATACTCCCATTCATTTCACAATTTTTTCCTTTTAACGCTTCCAGATTTATACATTTCTGAACTCTCAAGCACATCCATACTTACATATTTCTGAACTCTCAAGCACATCCATATTTACATATTTCTCAACTCTCAAGCACATACACACTTCCACATTTCTCAACTCTCAATAATCAATAATTATCACAGGTTTCTGTATTAACAGTGTCCAGACTGACAAGTTTTGACTGTAAGGACATTTACGAAAACCTTGACATGGCTTCAATGATAACGCTCTGAGCTGCAACAATAATGACCAAGTTCAAAGAGCTCTCACAAACTGATGACCTCTAGCACAATGTTAATATCAGAAATTGCGTGAGTTTGGAGGCAAGAGTTAATCATTAACCTTACACAATTCAATATATCTTGTCCAACGGCAGGACAGGACTGCACATGTCTTTGATCATGGCATGTTTGATCTCTTCGAAGACCTGAGAGAGGTCATGATATATATATCTGGAAATTTAATTGGTCCATTTTCAGTTGTTTATGTGTATCCAAAACCCCATTACTTACGTCCTGTAACTTTAATCAGTAGATAATAGGTACTTATCACCTGAGGTGTCATATTATATGTGTGATATAAGTCTTGCAGACAGTAAACCAGTCTGTAGCTCTGGGAGAATCAGAAATTCCCAGTTTCCAAAAAGTTATTTGATTTAATACATATCCTCCTTCTTAGAGAGAGAAAAAGATACAGAAAACACATAAACTCCATAGAAAGCTTCTGAACTTCCAACATTCTGCTATAGTGATGTGCTGAACAGTTAATCATTCCCTATCCTACTGAACAATGCAGCAATACGTCTATATATTTATTTCAACTGGCCAAGCAGTTTTGAGTTTGAGAGTTTGGTTTAATGATGCTTATAACCAAATTTCAGTTATATAAGCCTGAAGCGGTGCAGGTTTACCACTACAAAGTAAGCTAAGAGTATGGCTATGGCGTTGACAAACCTAGAAATTTAATCAGGGTGAATTCACGATTGGAATCCAGATCATATGTGTCTGGCAGACCGAAGGGATGCAACTTTGCACAGCAAATGGTACTGCCACAGATGCCAATGCAGCGCCAAACAATAAAACACAGCAACTATGTGTGACAGGCAAACACACGTCCCGCTGGGCCACCTGGCTCAACCTGGCCAACAGTCCAGTGCCAAGATTAGTGAGAAACTTACATAATATACACCTTCTCCAGGTTCAGTTCTACATTAGCAGCATAATTTGAATAAAAACAGACAATGAAATCAGATTGAAGTTGCCCATACATAGCCAAATCAAATATAGAAGAGTTTGGAGTCATCGATCTAAAGGTATCAAGTATGTGAGTGTCTCAATGACCCAGTATACAGAAATATTTCTATTTGTTACCATCACTGACCCAAGTCTGTGAGAATCTATTGATTTCCACAAAACAAATAAAAACTTCTCCAAAAGTTTACTAAGCCCTAAAAACCATGATCTTATTAAAAAAACATACGAAATCCGAGACACTAAATTTACATTCTGTCCCCAACCCATATAAGCAGCTTAATCTCCACACCGTCCTTATTTTCAACCATAAAAGCATTTTTATGTCTGGCTCTTTGATGCCATCATCCTCAGACCATGAGCACTACACATGAAATCAGTGCACTGAGATTTCTATTGCGTGTATATCTTGCTGCTTTGATGATCAACGTATGAGAGTGATGAAATGTCTGCAATCTTGCCAAGATATACGCCAATAATGATGCCAAATTCTACTTCCCTATGAAAATGGAGCACAAACCAAACACTCAGTCCAAACACAAGCAGCAGACATAAAGCAGCCTTTATGGACAAGTGGCATTTTGAGGTCAGTGTTGTGCGTCCAGAGATAGCCCCGCTTGATCTGTATTTACCTACGGGCGGCCATCGCTTGGATCTTGTAGGTGTCTGTGGTTGGAGGCCTGTCCCTGAGACGTGCAGATCTATACTCTGGTAGGCCGCTGATAAGCATAATAGGCATCATGCTTAGTTTCTACTTTTGTACCACTGAATGTCGGATTGAAACACTCACGTGATGGGACTTCTCATCCAAGGCCCGAGTGAAAAAAAATCCTCAGATTAAAGGGTCGTGAACGCTATGTGTTTCCCTCCTATCAATTTTTCATTCTCTTTTTTTTTGTGAAAGAAATAAATCTGATTAAATCAAAATTACAAGCTGGGCTGTGTAGTGGTGATTTCTTTTTTTAAAAGCATTGGTGCTGTGGTAATACCATAGACAACGTTTATGAGTGCGTGAACTTGAACTAATGTCCTCATTATATAGAAACAAATTTGCAATATTCTTTGAACCTATATCAATTGCGAAATTCTAACCAAATTACATCAGAGCCTGTGGGTGACATTACCAGCTGTAATACAGAATCTGTTTGTTTTTGATATACTCTTTAGAAAAAAGAAATCTAATTCAATGCAAAGCGTCTAAAAAATAAAAACATCAATGTTTTGGGGGGGCACAGCTTGACATTGCAAGCCTGAACAGTAAATAGAGATCAAATACTACTTAACACTATTAATCAAAGAACCACTTCTATTGAGACGTTGTGCATGTATGCATAAAAACTTTATTTAGAAATTAACACTTAAACAATAATAAAAAACTTCATCTGCAAATACCACTAAAACAAATTTTACTTTCATATGATTTCAAATAACAAATATAGTAAATAGGTTCACAATTAAATTAAATAGATCCTTTATGGTCAGTTATTCATAAAAAAACTTCTGATAAATCTAGCATGCATTCTTTTAAATGGAGGAAATACATTCAATAATTAACAACCTTAATCTGCAAACATCGTTAAAATCAATCATACTTTCATATGATTTCAAGTAAAAAAATATAGTAAATAGGTTCAAAAGACAATTACATTTATTAGATTCTTTATAATTAATCATTCACCAAATCCTTCTGATAAATCTAGCATGTATTTTTTTAAATGCTGGAAATGCATTCAATCATTGTTTCACGATATTGGAAGCTGCTCTTGGTCTGTATAATGGTGAAGTAATATTAGGTGCCTATAGTCGGGTTTTACCGTATTGTATGTGGCCTGTAGCCTGAATTGACAGGAACAACGCCAGAGTTGGCTTCAGCGGTGTGAAAACAGAATCAGTGAAGGCCAAAGTCCTGAAACTGTCAATACAATATTCATTACATATTCAAACTCAAACCCCTGACATTAGCAGCTATGTTTCATAAGTTATTTTTTTCATAGCTACATTACACGCCTTCTTTCCCCGTATGAAATCATGAGTAATTGCATTGAAAATATAATGAGACGTACAATGATCATCGGTGATTGCTACGAGAAAGGTTTGAAGATTGCTGCTGTAGGGATCAAAGGCCAATCAGAGGAGAGCGAAAGAGCAGCCATGATCAGTTTTGACCATTGGCGCTATCGATCGCATTTGATCCTGACAATATTTGTGGACATTTCTGAGAAAACTGCCAATGACTGGTCACGACAACTTAGACCACCTGTTGTTGAGAGTATTAGTACAACGATGGGAGAGAGATCAGCCTTCAGGCATGGATAAATCACCAGACTTTGTCCAAGCTTTATGGATGGCAAGTTTGTTATTCATGAATATACTGTAAGGGACAAAAGCAACACCGTTGACAGATCAGATGCATCCCCAGACAAAAAGATCGGTGTTTGGAGGATGCCCAAAGGCCCTTTCTGTAAGCTTTATTAGGTAATGCCGATATGATCTATTGAACATGTTTTTTGAAAAGTCTGAGTTATTTTCAATGGTTTCAGGTGCGTCTGGATTTTTAAAGGCTTTTCCTTGTCTGTATAAAAGATGAAATAATGTGACTGGATAAAAAAGAGATATCCCATTTTGACATTCTCCCTTCTGGATAAAAGAGATCTGCATAGATTGGATTCTTAGCTTGCAATAAATACATACAGGATATTTCCATCTGACAAAAAACTTCTGAGAACTGAAGCAGGAATCCAGTATAGCACTTGAGGCAGTAAAATGTGTTACTTATTTATAAAACGATGTCTAGCTATTGAAATGAAAGATGCCTAAGGCCCCATGGGTATTTCACCACATTTCCTTAATGTATTCCATTCATCAACAGGTTACTTATTGGAGACATTGGGAGCTGTTGTTCAGTTAAAGGTGTCGATGTCGACCAAATCTTGTCTCACTGATGGCCCAGTTGATGACAATGTTTGTGGACCAATCTGGTATCCATTATGGCCTAGTTGATGACAATGTTGTAGATCTATGTGGTCTTGATGATGTCCATTTGATGACAATGTTCGTGGATCTATCTCTTAGTGATGGTGGCCCAGTTGATGACAATGTTTGTGGATCTATCTGGTCTAGATGATGTCCAATTGATGACAATGTTCGTGGATCTATGTGGTCTTGATGATGTCCAGTTGATGACAATATTCGTGTATCTATCTGGTCTTGTTTATGTCAAGTTGATGACAGTGTTTGTGGATCTATCTGGTCTTGATGGTGGGCCAGTTGATGACAATGTTTGTGGATCTATCTTGTACTGATTATGAGTTGAGCTTAACGCCACTTTGAACAGTAGTTCAATCATATCATAACATGTCAGCAGAATTTCACATGAAAACCCAGGTGAGGTCCAAAACGTTTACCCATTAGTTGACCTAAGGGTAAAAAGGGGAAAAAGGGGATTCAAACTATTGACCACCGGGATGCAAACTTTAACAGCATGTTGAAGCACCATAGACCACTGGGCCAGCCCCAGCCCCGGCCCCGGCCCCGGCCCCAATAAGGGGAATGTGCTCAACAAATGTTGTCTTATGCTTAGCATAGTCTTTTGTAGCCATGTCCCATCAGAGCAGCCTGTTATGACAGGTTAGAGGTACTTGGGATCTATCCTCCATCAGGAATAAGTCAGGTGAAATATCCTGCTAATAAAAACATTTATAAAACTGATGTCTCAAACTAGTTTCTGTGACAAATGGATCATTGAACATTTTCATCAAGAAGAGACATGGAAATCCTGATATAAAAATTAATGACTCTGTGCAAATCACCATATTTATCGATCAATTACCACAAAATGATCCCGCTGCCACTTTTACTGGACAGAACTTCAATTTCCTTATCAACAAAATGGGAAAGGTTTCAACCTGAAAACAGAACTTGAAGTGTTTCAATGTTTCCTATCACATTTGTAGAAGGTGACCTGGTTTCATAAGAAATTGATCAAATTTTACTTCTTGCCCCTCAGGATCTGATTAATAGTATTCATAGTCCAAAATCAATTATGCTGTGATCCACATTCACAATTTAAGGAAAATGTCAAAAACTTTTAAAGCAAGGCTGCTATTAATTTGAGCTTTTTCAGTTAAACAAAATCTGAACCAATTTCTCTTCAGACAATCTGTCCTCCTTTAGTGTAAGAAAAGCGGCTTTTCAACCCATTATGCATCAGATTTATTTTGTTTTTTATCCATTTTACCAAATTTGAATCAATTACAAAATTTGATCAATATTAGAAACTGGCTGTCTAAAAACAGTGGCACTGAAATGCAAAGCTACGTGTAAAGACCATCTTAAAACAATCACCGCTAATTGCTAAAAAAATGAATGGAGGCAAGGAAATGCAATTTTTGTTCCATTCAAGATTGTTATTTTTTCCTATGCGGATTGTACAGTGAAGAAATAAACAGAAGTGTTGCAAACTGAGACATGACCAGAGAAACAAAATATATTTTAAATGTCAGATTGTTGTTTCTTTCTATGTGGATTGCACAGCGAAGAATTATAAAATAAATGGGCAAATTCTGACCTTTCCAAATGACTTGTTATCAGTATCAGTACAGCCATTAGAATTGAACCACAGCATGAGGACTGAATGCACTCAAGCATCTGCCTCATTGGGTCGAACGGAAGAATAAAACTCGTGTGAAGTCGAGTGAAGATCAAACTGTACCAATGGAGTGTCATGATACTGCAAGATTATCAGGTAGGACCACCACAAATGGAATTCACACATTGTACCACATGCGGTATCAAACCCATGTCTGTGCTTGACAAGCAGAACTTACCCACTAGGCTAAACATAAATCCTTCACAGAAGTGCCTCCTATTCGGTACACATGGACAAACTAGTATATGCTATTCTGCAAATGTATGAAAAGAAATCTCCCTTCAATTTGTCCTACTTCCACTGAGAACCTATGGCAGCCCATGAAATCTCTTGAACTGCATCTGAAGCCTTCTAACGGTAAATATGCCACCATATTTATGTCATTTGTCTCCTCCTATGATCAGCTTCAAAGAAAACCTGGACTCTGTCCCCCAAAACAATCTCTGTGTTATGAGAGTCTCAACTGCTATCCCCTGACTTAATCCTGCAATCCTTGTAACATTACGCCTGCTTTGTGGGGCAGCCCTGATGAGGATAGCATAACATACACATCAACTGATAAACGAGAAAAACATCAAAGCCGAGGCATAAATAATCAAAACTGTCACCTAAAATACCGGTAATTAATTCTAATCAATTTCATCTTCAGTGCGACTCAACTGACGCTTTGAGAATAATCCTTGATATCATTTCCAACATTGCACATAAAAACCTCACAATCACACCCATTCAGGACAGAAACTTAACAAAATTCACATTTCGATGGGGAAAGGTCGAAAAGTGAACTGTGAGTCAATCAGTCTTAAACCTGACATGGCAGATAGATGTCCTCCCAAGCATGTGACATGGCCGGTGCAGAGAAGCGCAAGACTCCCGAGTTCAGTCATGTTTACACCCATGCAGTATCTGGGAGTGATAACATCAGATTCCTCTCCCAAATGGAAGAAATTGATGGCTGGAATATTCTAAGAACTTGTGACAAGAAATGATTAAAAGGGTCTGCAATATTTGTTTTCAGCAGTGCCACTCCTATGGGATGAAAATCCATAGCATGTTCATTGTAAATCTATTTCTAGAAATGATTTTGGCGACATAATGGGTGATGTTTTGCAAGTGTAATTATAACTTCTTGAAGTTAAGGGGAAATGGCTCTTAGAGAATTGGGAAAGTATTCTTGATCAGTGTTAGGGAAATGGGAAGAAGTTTTAGTGCAAGCTGTTAAAATTTGGTAGGATCAATGAAAATGTTTTGGAGGTTTATGAGTAAAGGAAAAGGCACATGCACTTGAGAAAGTAAGGCTTTCTGGGTGCATATAGCAGAGCAGGTCATAGTGACATGGTAAAGAAAAAGACCTAGCACAGATTCATAAATATGTCATAACTCATCACGGAAGTAGGTACAAGTTCTCCAAGTTGTAACAAAAGTTATATTTGGGATAACACTTTCTTAGTAAAGTACAGATTCTCGTAATGTTTTGGGTTGAGTCCCGTCGAGGATTCGAACCCACACTTGCCAGAGTGAGGCACCTAATCACCAGCACACAAAGTCAGTGATCTAACCCACTCAGCCACCGAGGCTTCCACAAAATGAAAGTCTGACAACTGGTAGTCTAGATCACGTACTTTGAGTACTTTGTAACAAATGTTATATTTGGGATAACACTTTCTTAGTAAAGTACAGATTCGCTGACTTTGTGTGCTGGCGATTAGGTGCCTCACTCTGTCAAGTGTGGGTTCGAATCCCGGATGGGACTCAACCCAAAAAAGTACTTTACTAAGAAAGTGTTATCCTAAATATAACATTTGTTACATTTGACCACTTTCTAAATGGCATTGTGTATTCTTCAAGTTGGGTCGTCACTATATGTTTCCAGGATACTTGAGTCACTGGTGAATAATTTTAGCTACACAGTCCCAGTTCCCGACAGAAATGGGGGCACCCATGGCCCAGTTGTCTCAGTCGCTGCAATTTGCTGTGGAGAACTGCGCCCCCTGATGGGAGTTGCGTTAATTATGTCCATCCTTATATACGAAAAAACTGAAGAGCTGCAGACAAAGACATAGTAACATCTATATGAAAAGGATTATCAGTGGTAGAAATTGGCACTAGTTCTATAGTCCTTGCCAAATTGCCCAATAGTTAAGGTATCATAAGGACTTGTAGAAATTTGCCTTTTTAAAGAGTTTTGCTATATGTTATCATTATAAGGACTAGTTTCTATCGCTGATTATGATGTTATTCTGTTCAAAACAGTTACTTTCATACAATAAAATGGAGAATAAGCATATGATACCTCTAATGGGGTGGGCATAGTTGCTGGCCCCTTGATCCATGCTAGCAGAAACAATGGTGGGCTACTCCTGGAGTCCGTGGCCTGGTAAGATGCATGTCAACTGCACATAATGCTCTAGACATTAATTCTTTCCCCCCATCTATTTATGGAAAATGCAATTATTGTCTTTCTCTTCATTAATGGTCTTGACGTGATATCATCAGAGTATATTTCAGTCAGATCCCAATCTTGATTGTTAAACTGATCATAAATCATAGCTGCCATGGAAGGGATGAACAAACACGAACAGGAAGACCATTGAATTGTCACTTCAGATGTGTTGACTTACTGGTGTCAGGCACAGTCCAACTTGTTACTGAGTGAGTGAGTGAGTGAGTGAGTGAGTGAGTGAGTGAGCGAGCATTAAACAACAAACAAACAAACAAATGGCCTCCTTCTTACTCATAATCATCTAGAAACGTGTTCAGGAATCAAACACTTGTTGTCTACTCAGAAGGAATGAAAACTATTAGTCTTTTCCACAAGTTGGTAATATGTGGGCAATAAATGCGTGGAAGTTGAACTCTGACAGGAAGCATGACTTCTCTCTGTTACTTGAGCCTCGTTAACAGCAAGCAAGTGCTAACCTCACACTCAAATGTCAGTATCGGTTTTATCACTGTGTCCTCACGCTGCAGTTCTGACACAGAAATGGCTAAATTTGAAGCTGGTAAAGGTTTAAGTAGCAAGACAAATTATTGAATTAACAGCTTTACTGGTGCCAGTTCTATCGGAACACATGACTAATTTGTTTCTTAGATATGTGGGTTACTTTACTGACTCAAGTTCCTGAAATGACGGAAATTTAATATTGATTGTAGTTTCACAGAAACTGCAATATTTCATTGATTTGTGAGCTGAAAGCACCAGTGTAATCAAATAAGATGTTTTGGAAGATTCAGATGAGATAGATTGATTGACAAAATTTTACAGCACCCAGTAAAAATAGATTTATTTTTTCACTAAAATCTTTTGAAGCGGTTACTTCAGATTCGATTGAACTGAGACATGGGCCAAAGTGAACCGTTTCACTTTTGCTGTTTTGTTTTTTTCAAGTACCTAACTTTCCAAATTTGATAACTTTGTACTCAATACTGTTGATTTGTGGAAAAGGGCATTTCGAAGAGTGCAGCCAAATGATCCTTTATCCTTAAACTGCTTCATCAACATGGAATGTTTTAATAAAAATAAACACATATCACCTTTACCATATCCTGGTATAATAGTTCTGAGTGAGTGAGTGAGTGAGTGAGTGAGTGAGTGAGTGAGTGAGTGAGTGAGTGAGTGGGTGGGTGGGTGGGTGGGTTTTGGGTGAGTGAGTGAGTGAGTGAGTGAGATGCAGATGAAGCTTTTAACAGTATTGCTAAAAGTGGTGTAAAACCATACTCACTCACTCACTCAAACAGTATTCCAGTTATATCACGCCGTATCTAACTGATGCAGGAGGAAAGCTTGAAATGATGCAGGTCTCAGACATTTACCACTTTGGTGAAACCCATGAGGTGCTGACAAGCCTATAAACATAATCCGGGTGAACTGGGATTCGTACCCACAAGGTTTCTACAGGGAATTGCAGTGCCTTAGATGACTGGGCTAATCGCATGACCCATAGTACCAGAAGTAAAAAGAAGTAAGGACTACCCTCGTAGTGAGTGAACATTGTTTCATGCTACAGGAACCAATATTCCACCTGATTCATGGTGGTCCTGAATAAATATAACAAGAGTTTGCCACTAATGTGGCTATATCCCCCACCCCTGTTGCAGAATTTATGACATACTTAAATCTAAACAAACCCTAACCTTTTTTAACCAAGGTGGAACTTGTTGTGGAAATTGTAAAAAAAAGAAGAGTTTGGAACCTAAGTCCATCTTGTTGACATGGAAACGTAAAAAATACAAATTTCTAAAATTTCTAAATAGCAAAAGGCACCAGTTCAGCATGTACCTGACAGACCTGCAAAGTTTGATGTAAACATATTGAACGGTTTATGAGTTATGCTCCGGAAAAGAACCCAACCCTCACAGAACCTAAGTCCATCGTGTTGCCATGGAAACGTAAAAAATACAAATTTCAAAAATTTCTAAATAGCAAAAAGCACCAGTTCAGTATATACTTGACAGACCTACAAAGTTTCATGGAAAATATTGAACGGTTTCTGAGTTATGCTCCGGAAACGAAATGTGACGTACGTATGGACGGACGGAAGCCCGTTTCTATATCCCCCACCAACTTTGTTTGGCAGGGGATAAAAAAACAGGCATAACTGTGTTGACTCAATGAGCACAATAACACACTATCAGCCAGGGCCCCATTGCACAAAGCTATCTTAATGCTAGGGTGATCTTAACATCAATACTATATCTTAGATTTATGATAATCATAGCGCAAAGTCATCACTTTGTGCAACAGGGGCCCAGTGCCAACTAAGTGATCTTAGCTCTACTGTCATTAGCCCATGTTAAAGTGTTGGAGTTACGATCACCTTAAAGCTACGATTACTTTGAGGAATAGGCCCCAGCTGCACCTCATTTGTCAGCTTACAACAAGCATGTGGTACTGCGGACATATTCTGCCTTGATATATCTCAATAACTTAAGAAATATTTAAGGTATATCTGGACATTTCAGTTTAGGTATCATGCCCTCGGTTCTCTTACAGACCCCATATATATGATGAAACAATCACCACAACCTCTCATCCCCTTCTGGGGCGGTCGGGTAGCCTAGTGGTTAAAGCGTCCGCTCGTCACACCGAAGACCAGGTTCGATTCCCAACATGGGTACAATGTTTGAAGTCCATATCTGGTGTCCCACCCCCTTGATATTGCTGGAATATTGCTAAAAGCTATGTAAAACCTCACTCACTCATCCCCTTCTTAGCTCTAAGAGCCTACACTCATCCAATTCTCAGCTATAGGTCTAAAATTAAGAGTGAGTGAGTATGGTTTTACCCCGTTTTTAGCAATCTTCCATTAATATCACAGCGGAAGACACCAGAAAACTGAAATTAGGCTTCAGATAAAATTTATACTTAACACTATACATACACATAACTGAATTTCAGGGACTATATGTTAGTCCACAATTCATATGATGCCATTCTCATTGAAACACACAGGACGGTCGGGTAGCCTAGTGGTTAAGCGTTCGCTCGTCAGGCTGAAGACCCTGGTTCGATTCCCAACATGGGTACAATGTGTGTAGGCCATTTCTAGTGTCCCCCGCCGTGATATTGCTGGAATATTGCTAAAATTGGCGTAAAACCATACTCACTGACTCATTAAAACACACCCACATAAACACAATTAGGACTTACAGGTGGCCTAATTAGCACACTGACATTGGCAGGTCATCTGTATAATCAGTTGCAGCTTGAGGAAGGTGATTACCAGGAGAAGATTGGCCACTAGTTGCCTGTTCCTGTTCTCATCACGTGTTGAACTTACCGACAATTTGTCACAATTATTGGACGTCTCACCATCAATACTCATTGGCCTATTGACGAACCACCAACGGAAATACCAACCATTTTGTGCACCTAACAGCGCACCTAAAACCTACTCTGCCATTATCCGAAGCTTTCAAGCAGTAAACAAGCCCCATCATACTTACAACTGCAGGACAAATGCAAGTCAAGCAGATGATGACCACTATTTGAGATCACAGACAGAGGTCCCTGACATCGAAAAAGAGTTAGTTTTGACAACAAAATCACACACAAAATGTTTTGCCAGACATGTTTATCCCCAATGTACATGCTTGGCAGAACATCTGACAAAAAGTGTGCATCAAAGAAGCTGTTAAGGCCAAAGCATGCCTGCAATTTGTAGAATCCAAGCATTAGTTTGCAATACCTGGTCCCAATGCTTGAAGGAAGCAAGGACTGGTCTATACTCTATCAATACCAGAGACTGTAGCAACCAAGCAGAACATTTCAGGGCTGTTAGTGCCACAACAAAGTGTTCAGTGGACTACATGAAGCTCTAATTGGTTTGTAATTATGCTATTTAAAACTACATCTCTGTCACAGACACACTGGTAAAAGCTAACGATGTAAAATATTCATGGGCAGCTGAGGGCAGCCTCTCCAGAACAAGGGGAACAACAGAGGCTGAGGTCATCCCGGCACACTGGACTCTAATGAACCTCCAAGGACTTGGTGGAGGAGGGCATGTAGACGAGATGGACATGGGACAGCTGCCATGGGCAAATTGGATTGAGTGCACATGTGCAGTGGGTTACAATGGGCCTCTGTGTACAAGGAAGGACTACTTGTGGAGTAGGTCATACTGCAATGCTTGAATTCCAAAACAGAATTAGTCTACAGAAACCCATGTTGTCATAAGAAGTGGACTGACTGACTGAGTATGGTTTTACGCCGCTTTCAGCAATATTCCAGCAATATCATGGCGGGGGACACCAGAAATGGGCTTCACACATTGTACCCATGTCGGGAATCGAACCCGGGTCTTCGGCGCGACGAGAGAACGCTTTAACCACTAGGCTACCCGACCACCCTCATAAGAAGTGGATGACACAGGATTATGTGGCCAACATGTTGTTCAGCATGTGTTTGTTGTTTATGGAGCACTCAACTATCTTCTAGTAAAAAGATGACAGCCTTTAAATAAGCAAGTCTGGATCAAACAAACCAGTAATTGATATTATGAGCAACTATCCACGCCATCACTGAACCCGACCACCCTATTCATTAGGTCTCCTTAACGCCAAATTACCAGGCAGGGTAACATCAAATACCATTTTTAATATCTTTTAGTAAAGGATCGAACAACAGACCTCTTACCCTCTGGGCAGACGCTCTATCCACTAGACCACAGAGGCTGTCTGATTGAAATATTGACAGATAGGAGGGCTGACTGTATAGGATTGAAGTAGATCAACTGTGAACACTAAGACATGTTTGGAGTAGACGGTCCATTTTACAGATTGAGTAAACTAGCTACAGGGGACATACTGATCCATACTGACTTTACACAACCTCCGAGCACAGGCCATGTTTTTCTCCCTGTATAGAATTGTAAAGCAATTTGCTTGGTATATACACCGAGAATGAGATAAATCTATGAACCACTGGTTGGAAGCAGGAACTAAGATTCTTCCCAGCGGCACATTTTGTTGCTTTTTGGACGTGAATTTCATCAGCAAAAACACCATTTTCATTTGTCCATTCAATATTTATAGGCAAACTAGCACAAATGTCTTGTATATACACTGGCTGTGCCTGCAGAATAACAACGATTGAGCATGCATTGCATTTGGGCATCGGCTCAAGTCCAGCTCATGACTAATGCAAAGGGACATCATGAGCCATACGTAGGCAATTTCAGTCCTCCAGTGAAACAGTTCATCTTGCAAAACAACCCGCCAATGACCAGAAAAGAAATGCAAGGAAATATACAATTATCTGTGTTGTCTTTAGTCAAGGACACCTACAGCTTTAAGAATTCATGAACAAATGTATTTATAGCTGCTACAGTTTTTTTACTTTTTAAAAGACTGGAGTGAACTCTATCATGGGAAATCCTGCTGACTCAGCGAAGGAGTAGGACATTGCCCCTTGACATTCAGGATTTACTTCACAATTTCAAGTTTAACAGCCAACACATTTTAAGTTCTAATCAAGCAAATATGTCAACAATGTTCTTCATGATGTAGAAACAGTTCGAAAAGTTGATATAAGATTGTAAATTTTTAAAAAGTTTTTTGAAGCTTTCCATCACTGCTTGTGCAGCGCTAGGCCCCATTCCAGAAAACAATCTCAGAGCTACGACTATCGTTTAAAGTATGGGAGTTACGATCATCGTAGCTTCTGAAACGGGCCCTGGTCCTGCAACTTTCTTTTTCCTTCTGAGGCTGATGAAGTTAGCTAATAATAGCAGACAAAATACTCCTAATTCCTCATTATATTGATGCTGAATTATGTTTGAACATATTGAACAAATTATAAGGAACAAATTATCAATAACTATTATCACCAGCATAAAAATCAGCCTCATAAGCAGAAAATACAACCCTCTTCAAATAGACCAACTCCACCTGTTATTGGTGATAAACAATGTAATTATGAATTACAGTCAGTTCCTGCATTGATGCCTGTACTCCTGCCGGAGCAGGGAGAGGAGATAGCATGACGGGGCTATATGCTATGGTTCAGGAGTAAGGGGATGTAATAAATTCTTCTCACACTAGGAACACTCCGGTACTGTGCTCATGGTTGTAGGAACAGACAGATCCTTGTCGGTACAGTGTATTGTAGCCTTGGAGGAGTGATGGCAGAATCAGTAGCTGAAGTAGCTGTATCAGTGACTCAATGTCCAAGTTTTTTTGGTTGGTTTACAGATTTATACCCCCAAATTTTAGTTCAGTGGGCAAAAGATATTTAAAAAATGATATGACAATGCAAGGTACCCTTCTGTGAACACTGTGTTGTCACATAGATCATTGCAGAAGAGATTCCTTCTGTAATTTATACTTGCAGTGTGTTTTGATGTCAAAGTCATCTCGTTACTGCATTGCAAGATTCTACAAACATATATTTTCTTATTGTTAAACAAATGTTTTTTGAGGGGGCAGTGACAAGTGACAAAAATATGATTTGTTAATTTTAAATTTATATTCATATTTTTCCCCCAATTTTTTCAGCATAATAAATATTATATACTTAAAATGCCATGTCCCCATGTAGGCCCAGCTGATTCAACAACACATGATAACCTCCAGTCCTCATGGTGACAACAGACCACCGGACTCACAGACCATGATAAACTCCAGTCCCTATGGTGACAACAGACACCTGATTCCCAGACCATGATAACCTCCAGTCCCCATGGTGACAACAGACCACCTGATTCCCAGACCACGATAACCTCCAGTCCCCATGGTGACAACAGACCACCGGATTCCCAGACCACGATAACCTCCAGTCCCAATGGCGTACAACAAACCATCTTATTCCCAGAACATGAGAAACTCCAAACATTTTCCTGGAAGCTAACGCAAGCTGGTGGTGGTACAATTGAAGTTTATCTTTTTATTCAATTCCTATGGGCCCCTCCAAACCAGTGGGACACAACTGACCTGCCCACAACTGTGAACGAGGCTGGAAGGTAGCTGACTCGAGCGTGTTTGTATGGAGTGGAGTAAGGAGAGCAATCGCTGTTTGCTTGCAGTTGGATAGTGTTTCTAACAAACTTTTCCGTCTAATGTAGGAAGTCTCGAGTGTAGATCAGATATCCCACCACTATCGTTATGAGTTGGGCAAATGCTGCAACACGAACAGTTCCCTCCATGCTTTAATACACAGACTCGGGGACTGATCATTTATCAAGTGACAGTCAGATATGTTTCATCCTCAGTGTCCAAAAAAAGAAGATAGATCCTTCCCAAACTTTTTTCCCCTAAACCCTCCAAATGCATTTTTTATGAGGCCCCATGGCACCAAAATAGCTTAGAATGAAATAAAATAATTGTAAAAACATTTGAACTCAAAGATGACTATCCATTCTAATTAAAACAAATTGTCAAGACTCCGCATGGACCAATAACATAAGACCAGATCAAACATTTTCTATATTTGTTTGAAATGTATGAATTAATCATTGATCGTGATTACGTCTAAATGATTAACCTGAAAAGTATGTATGCAGAAAAAAAAAGGTAAGTGATCATGAATATTTTTAGGGATATTTTTATGAAATTGTTTGCTTGGTCTTAACTACAAAACATACTCCGCAAAATATTAATGATCCTTTACTTATTTGTTCAGTTTATGTTGTCAAAAAATAAATAATCATAATAATAATAAAAAGGCTATTTGTATAGCGAAAATCTATATCACTGAGGGGCATGCTCAAAGCGTAAATACAAAGTAACACGACCCGAGAAGATCTGGGGTAGAATAGGTCTTCAGCAACCTACATTTGCCTTAAAAGGCGACTATGCTTGTCGTTTGAGGCGACTAACGGGATCGGGTGGTCAGGCTTGCTGACTTGGTTGATGCATGTCATCGTATCCCATATCTCATGATGTCAATCCCTGGATTGTCCGGTCCAGACACGATTATTTACAGACCGCCGTCATATAACTGGAATATTGCTGAATGCAGCTTTTAACAACAAACAAACAAAACAAAAACTTAGTAACACAAATTGTTTGAATGATATCGTCACTGTTAGTACAACTGTGTTCATGCAGTGAGAATTTAGTGATCATGAATACATAAGGATATTTTTATTAAATTGTGTGCTCAGTCGTAACTACAAAAAACATCCCCCGAAAATTCATGATCCTTAAGTTTTTTTGTTTGGCATATACTGTCAAATATAGACTGACACAAATCTATTGAATGATGTTGTCATTGTGCGTACGCCTGTTCATGCAGGGAGTAGAAGTTCAGGATTGGTGAACTGTTAAACATTCACCATGCTCAGTTGATTCTTCTTCCCCTATTGATGAGATAGCTTGAACCCCACCTCACATGTTAAACTGGAAAGTGTTCAACAGACCCGTTCTTGTCAGGCCAGTGGACAGTAGTCATCAATCCTCGAGGAAACACCGCAACATCAGTGACCATCCATTCTAATTAAAGCAAATTGCCAAGACACTACATTGACTGAAAACAATTTTCATATTTGTCTCACCAAAGCTCTATGTGAGACATGATTTGATATGACCCCAGAATATAACAATTTGCCATCCAGATTTGCCCAACTCGATCGCCTTGCTTGGATTTGTTTTCCACATATAGCATCATTTCACTACAGAAAAGTCATGTCCAAATCAACTCCATTGCACCCAAACTGTGCCGAAATTGCAATTCCAATCATGCCACGTGTCAGGGGCAAATGATTATTGCATATGGGTCAGAACAGAATCACCATCACCAGCATGTACAGACATTCCCCTGTGATCGTAAATGGTAATTCCTTCATATTGGTTGAAAAACCATCAGCATATAAGCAAGGGATGATATTCGTTGGATGCAGTTTAAGTGACAGAAATATGATTGTGCCCATGCACTTACACCAACTCTTTGACCCAGCCCTAGTTAAATCACATCACTTTTCATTAGCAAATCCCAAAGCTGTGTGGCAAAGAGTTTGTGTCATTGATGTCCCTTAATCTCCATCACGTGCATGTCACCATCGTGATCTGCGACAAGTCCAAATTGATTCCTTTTGAGCAGCTTTCATTTCATGTATGGTAATCGGAAGCGTTTGATACAGCTAACAGTTTGAGGAGACAGCCCCAATTAACTGCCTTTTTCAATTGCAAATTTCACTGAATAGGTATCCATCTGATTGCCATGAAATGTCCCCCGAGGCATGTTCAAGTTCTTGTCATATGGACATGTTAATAGCTGTGGTACCACTATTCCAATATTTTATCAGGGATTTGCTGACTATTTGAAGCAAATGTACACAATGGTTTGGTTCTATTCAGCGTATTATGTGTTCCCTCATGGAACACACCTCTCAGCCTCTCTCTCACACTCAAATAATATCTTGAGACTCCTTAGGGGCGGTCGGGTAGCCTAGTGGTTAAAGTGTTCGCTCGTCACGCCGAAGACCCAGGTTCAATTCCCGACATGGGTACAATGTGTGAAGCCCATTTCTGGTGTCCCCCCCCCGTGATATTGCTGGAATATTGCTAAAAGCGGCTTAAAACCATACTCAGTCAGTCAGTCCACTTCTTATAACTTGGGTTTCTGTAGACTAATTCTGTTTTGGAATTCGAGCACTGCAGTATGACCTACTCCACAAGTAGTCTTTCCTTGTACACAGAGGCCCATTGTAACCCACTGCACATGTGCACTCAATCCAATGTGTGAAGCCCATTTCTTGTGTACCCCGCCGTGATATTGCTGGAATATTGCTAAAATCGGCGTAAAACCATACTCACTCACTCATTCACTCACTCCCTCTAGCATCCTAATACATTAGAAAGCATGTACAGTGTCCTTGTCATCTGCAGTTTTTATCATATTGATATCATAAGGAAGTATTTAGAATAGGTCTTTATAGGTCAATTGTCCTAGCTTGGAAAGTTTTCGTCAAATATGCAGTATATGGCAGTACGTTAAATATGATATATCAATGATTTGTTTGTTTATTGTATTGTTTCCGTACTCAGCAACATACCAACTGTATGAAGGAGTTCTGCAAATAATCGAGTCTGGACCAGACAATCCAGTGATTGACATCATGAGCATCAATCTATGCAATTGGGATACAATGACATGCATCAACCACTCGATCCTGTTAATCACCTCTTACGACACAGCATGGGTTGCTGAAGACAAAATATAACCCGGATCTTCATGGGTAGATATATCAAAGACAGAAAATAATATGACATAATGACACTGTACTGGAGAACAGGTCCCATGGGTATTCTGGGTAAGAAGTGGATGCAGCAACCTATGATGGTCGTAAGAAGCAGTTTATTAATCGGGTGGTAAGGCGTAGTGTAGGGCTGGGACAGGTAACTCAGGTACTTGGGTCGGGTGGGTACTGAATAGGGACCTGGGCACCCTCAGGACTACCTGGACCTGTGGTTAGTCATGCGAAATATTGTTTAATGACAAAATGTATCTAGATGTCCATAGTTACACCACAAGTCACTAATGTTCACATTTTTTTCTGATGATGCACGCATTCCCTCTGACTTTTATATGTTTGAATAAAGATAAAACTTAAGTCAACTTCAGTGTATGCAAGACCAGATTGTTTAATACTTGTATCTAAATACATTTTGCCAGGACTATGGTCAAACTATTCCCAATTGGACATTTTGTACCTTTCTCTTGAGATACACAGCAGGTACCCGGGTAGGGTCGGGCAATAGGGGGGTGGGTACCCAGGTAGTAAATGTGGAATCGTCCCAGCCCTAGCTTGGTGACTTGGTTGATTGAGTGTCATCGTACCCTGACAGTGTGGGTTGACGGACATAAAATCAGTCACTGGTTTGTCTGATCCTGACTTAAAGATGTATACGTCGCTGTCTGGAATATTGCTGTGAGTGCAGCATTGAACCAACATACTGGAGCACAGTGTAGTACACCTGACTCCATCGCTCAAATAACAATAATTCCACATCTGGTTGACGAAATTTATGAATTGATTTCAATATTTTGGGGGCGTTTATGGAGATAAAAACATAAAAATGGTGTGCACACTTTGTAAATCTGCATAGCAGTGTTCATCCCAATGTTTACATTTTGAAGTCAATTCTTGTTAAGAAACACATAAAATTAACAACTTCAGAGACTACTAAGTACATCATTAAAACACTGTAGACAACATTATGAAATCAATGACAAAGTTACGAGCAATAAAGCAACAAAGGCTGCCCTTTCATCAGTCAAACAGGAAACAGTAGTCCGTTAGAAGGCGTGGCCTATGGGGGGGGGGGAAGAACAAATATAATTGGCAAGCCAGTCAAATACCACAAAATCACTTGCAATTTATTTATAATGGGCTGACTATCTGAATATATGCAAAACATCAACCAGCCGATTCCGCAAAACACTGACATCCTCATTTATCTATTTTTGTGAAAATTAATTTGATTCTACTGACAAGATAATGACAAAATATAAACAAAATAAACTCAGGATATTAAATAAAAAATTAAGGTTAGTTTTAATTAGTAGAAAAAGTGGAACAACTTCAGTAAAAAGTGGAACAACTGACAGAATAAATTAATGTACTATGATGAATCGTGAGAAATTCCAGGTTAATTTTGCTACAAGAGACTTTCTTCTTCTGAGATATGTTTTTCCCTGGCCAGCAATGTCAGATATATCCAGGAGAATGATATTGGCACATTATTTCGACAAAGCTCCGCTAGATGAGACGAACACCTTGTTAATTCATGAGGAGGCTTCTTTGTAATACTGATTACATCGTCAGCAGACATAGCATGTTTGTGGCTTCGGAAGCTGGCTTTGGAGCATTTGGCACCATTACCACGACCTAGGTTGATCTGTCTTGTAAATATGCAACGGAGAAGACACCTAGAAAACTGAGGCACTGAAGCTCACCTTGCCATATATTTAACAACTTCAGCTGCAAAAACAGCAGTTTAAGATAATTGCTGTCAGAATATCAGAGATACCTTAAGATTGTTAGTTCATAAATTTTTATCTATTTAATTTGAAAAAAGTAAACATCAAATTTTGGATTCATGAATAACTATCATTCTTCCAGTGGGTAGACTAATATGTCATGTTGAAGATCAAGGTCTTACTAATACAGGGTACATAGAGAATACTAGACTCATTCTCATTAGATACCATTTTTACAAAATGAGTGGACTTTCTATGGTATCTGACCGAGCGATGCAAAATGAATGACGTCTCGCGATTTTTTATGAATGTAAAAAGTAGTCCCTGTGTGAATAAAACATGGTCAACCTTGTACAACACATGTAGGATTTAGTATCTTACCACTTGTATATTCACCACGTAGGTAATAAAGTGTATTTCTATTCCTTCTGTTTATTACATTTGCTGCAGTGTAAAACCTCACTCACTCACTCCAGAGTTACTGCAGTGAGTCAGTGAGTATGGTTTTACGCCGCTTTTAGCAATATTCCAGCAATATCATGGCAGGGGACACCAGAAATTGGCTTCACACACAGTACCCATGTCGGGAATTGAACCCGGGTCTTCGGCGTGACGAGCGAAAGTTTTAACCACTAGGCTACCCGACAGCCCAGAGTTACTGCATGTGTTTTAGTGAGTGAGTTGTCTTTTATGCTGATTTGAACAGTATTCCAGATAGATCATGGCATGTCAGCATGATGTGGGAGGAAAGCCCGAAGTGATGCTTGTCTTTGACATTTACGATTTAGGTGAAATGCATGAGCATGCGTATAATGCTGACAAACCTGGAAATACAACTTGGGCGAACTGGGATTCAAACTCACAACGTAGGTTTCTTGCATGCCTTAGGGACACAACCTCAGGGACACAGCAAATTGTGGCACCTTAGTTGAATGTGTTAAGAGAGCCATAAATCTATGCATAACAGATTGATAAACAGTTTCTAGTGATTGATAAAATGCCTAAATATGAGTTATCGCCTATCAAATTTTAAAACAAATGTACGTAACTTGAAATATTCCTAACTATTGATGCCATGCACATCAATGCACATTGGACAGATTTCCATCGCAAAATATTTCAAATGTATTTCATTATTATTTCAATAACCTTTCAAATTACATTGGTTCCTTGGTTCAGCAGTTTCTGAGAAAAAGTGGAACACGTTATTTTCCCACATTGTCTACAGAATCTGAAGTGAGTCTCCATGATGATACCATGAAATCTTTACACTACTTCATGCACTCAAAGTCTGTTTTATGCTTTCTAAGAAGAGTCTGAATACACTGTTTTTTCTTCATTTCTTTTTCAAATTGAAAGAAAATATCTTATTACCCAATTGAGTTATACATAAAATTCTCAAGTACCGATACGAAAGCATCTCATGTCCTAATTGCAGCCATAAAGATTTTGTTATCCCACATATGAAAGTAATAATATTATAGAATCTGATTTCTTTCCAAAATCACATAACAGATTTCTTCTTTATGTGATTCATTTAACTTTCAAAGGTCTAGCTTACTTACATACATATAATTTCCACAAAGATGTTTAAAATAAATCCCCGACCTCAAGATTCTACTACACCAAATCAGAACCAGTTGGGACAGTGAGGTTTTCGTAGGGAGCCTTCAGTGCAGATCGAAATATATCTGCAGGCTGTGATTGGAGGATATTGTGTAAGATTTTTATGTCTTTTAAATGTTCATCCATCCAGTTATTAAAACTGACCATGGTTTTCTATATTTAGTACTGTGTTTTCAACATGATGACTTATGCTGAATGTGACCACAGCTATTTTCAAGTAGGTGACATTTGGTGCGAAACTGGGGGTGGTGTGTTTAGCTTCCTGTACTCGGAAAAGGAGCTGGCTAAGCTAGTCATTTTTTTATGTTTTTATTGCTGCTCTAAGGCCAAACTGTGCACACACATACAGGTAATAGCTGTTGAATGCTTAGTTATTTAAAAAAATATACATAACGTTACTATAGAAGTCTATGGGAAAACATTTGGTTGTGTGCAACCTCAAAGTGCCATTCACCTCTAATGTTGACAGACAGGGGAGACAACCCAGTGTAGTTTATGACAGACTGCCAAGACTTGCAAAGTGTATGCCAGATTGTGTGAGAGCCCCGACTTTCTCACCAGACATAGGTGAGAGGTGACTGAACCCTGTGAGAACACTAGCATGTCTGTGGTTTGGAACAGTATAATACTTGGCTCTCAGGCAAAATGTGTAACCCATTTTCTCTTACGAGTAGTTTTCATGTAAAGTGCATGGAAGATGTCCTTGTGTACTAAAGAGTGCCATGAACAGATATTTAAGGATAAACGATTGTGTTTCTATTACATTTCAGACATGTTAATGATTGGACAGTGGAATAATACATTAAAAAATGGTTTGGATAAAGAGTTGATTTTGTATCCAAATATTTGTGACTGTCCTGGGGGAGTGACATATTTACTCCTGTATAATGAAACCAAACTAATATCAATTAATATTTCAGACCAGTGAAAGAGACACATACACCAGATCGGAAAGAAGACACCAGGCAAAGGGCGATATGAACACTAACTAGACTACAGCAACAGAAGAGAGGGCTGATCTCATAAATCCCAATGAATAGGAGAGGTTTCCTAGACTCATTCAGCAGACAGAAGAGGGGTATCCTTGACTGGACTCGTACAGCAGACAGAAGAGAGGTATCCTTGACTGAACTCGTACAGCAGACAGAAGAGAGGTATCCTTGACCGGTCTTGTACACCCAAACAAATAGGAGAGGTTTCCTAGACTCATTCAGCAGACAGAAGAGGGGTATCCTTGACTGGACTCGTACAGCAGACAGAAGAGAGGTATCCTTGACTGGACTCGTACAGCAGACAGAAGAGAGGTATCCTTGACTGGACTCGTACAGCAGACAGAAGAGAGGTATCCTTGACTGAACTCGTATAGCAGACAGAAGAGAGGTATCCTTGACTGAACTCGTACAGCAGACAGAAGAGAGGTATCCTTGACTGGACTCGTACAGCAGACAGAAGAGAGGTATCCTTGACTGGACTCGTACAGCAGACAGAAGAGGGGTATCCTTGACTGGACTCGTACAGCAGACAGAAGAAGGGTGTCTTTGACTGAACTCGTACACCAGAAACAAGAGACGTATCCTTGACGGGACTCGCCCACCAGACAGTAGAGAGATGTCCTTGACTGGACTTGTACACCAGACAGAAGAGAAGTATCCCTGACTGAACTCGTACACCAGATAGATGACCGGTATCCTTGACTGGACTTGTACACTGGACCAAAGATCGAAGTGTGGACCTGTTGGTATATGGCAAGTTCTAAGAACATGAAGACATGAAAAATCCTATAGAAACACAACTGCTTTATTTTTTTAAAACAAACTTTCGTGGCTAGAAGGATAAAAGGGAAACAAGGAGCCCATAAACATCACTAAAACAATTAAAGACAGTTGTATCCACAGTTATATGTCTCCTTTAAAATAATGAGAGGATTTGTACATCACAATAGTGAGACGAGTATTTCACTGGATAAAGGTTCTTTAGAGAAATGTTACTATCATACCTCCATGTCAGAATGATGAGATTTGATTGGTCCATATGATATTGATAAAATACAATGTATCCCGCCTTGGATGGGAATAAATTTCCCAGTGGGGAAATACATCTGTTATACCCCGCCATGAGCAAGTCAGGCTGCACATAAATTTTTGCGAGGCAGAATAAATCCCTTATACTCTGCTTCCAAGCAAAGAGCTACAGGTTTTTTCAGAGTCACGTGATATAGCACAAGCTAACCTCCGCTCTATTGAGCATTTTCCATCAATTTTGAATTTGGTTGAGTTCTTCTGCAATATCAGATTAAAACATGTCGGTAAGATAAATTTGTTTTAGCAGGATCACTTGGGTTACATGGGGTTTTATGCGTCCCTCATTAGGTTTTATACAAGCCGGACCATGAGGCTCGTGGTATAAAACCTAACGCAAGACGCATAAATCCCCATGTAACCAAAGTGATCCTGCTACAACTTATAATGTTAGGACCTACACTACTTTCAGGTTTAAATTCTACGCAGCCACATAAGCCACTCTAAACCAGATCAATCATATCTGAATAGTGCCAAGCAAATATTCTCGCAATACTTATTAGGGCTTGATTTGAAAAAGGAAAGTGAGTACTTCTCATGCTGAATAACCTGGACAACATATGCATCAATATATGCTGATAGATGGAAAACTTGTTGGACAGATAGAAATTAAACATATGAATAATATGACGCAAAATCAATACACAGCCTTTATCATGTTTATCCTGTTTTATAAGCAAGGATATTTATTCTTATCACAGCCTTCTGACAAGGGATTTGTAATGGGTCGGCATGAAATGTGGGGTTCCTGGTGGGTTTTTTCTGTACAATAATGTGCAAGTGGTTGGATAACAGTGTGATAAACCACAATCTCCAATGCATTCATCACAATCTTCCATATATTCACCACAATCTCCCATGTATTCATCACAATCTCCTATGTATTCATCACAATCTCCTGTGTATTCATTACAATCTCCCATGTATTCATCACAATCTCCCCTGTATTCATCACAATCTCCCATGTATTCATCACAATCTCCCGTGTATTCATCACAATCTCCCATGTATGCATCACAATCTCCCATGTATTCACCACAATCTCCCACATATTCACCACAATCTCCAATGTATTCACTACTCAGCAATATTCCAGCTATATGACAGCAGTCTGTAAATAAGCGAATCTGGACCAGATAATCCAGTGATTGACATCATGAGCATCAATCTACACAATTGGGATACGATGACATGCATCAACCAAGTCAGCGAGCCTGACCACCCGATCCCGCAAGTGGAACAATACGCAGCAGGATATGGCATCACACAGATTACAGTGATATCATACCGTATCACTCCTCCACGGATGCGTGAGGTATAACATATTAGAATAAGCAGAGTAGTGTGCACTTGACTGGATCTGATCTCTGCCTGACAGAGACCAGCTTCCTTAGATTATACCTACATTCAAAATAGTGTATATTTTTCCAAGTTTCATAAGCAATGTCACCTTGATAGTGCGCTCTGAAACATGAACGAATGTTGTTTTATGCCACACTTTTCAATACTGAAGCTGTATCACAGCTGGCTGCAGTGCCAGGCAAACCATTGGTTCATAGCATGAACAAAGATCAAAGTCATGCCAGTAGGGCTACATGTGATCAGCCAGGTAACATATAATGGCCACCCAATCCTCATTTCAGCTGACCTTTACAACAAGCATGGGGTGCTGTGGACCTTAAATGACTGCCATTGAATCCACTTCGGTGCCATGTTACACATTAAAAATGTGCGTTTACAAATTTCTCCCAATTTCTCCCAATAAGCAGTGACCTTCCACGAATGATGTCCTGTTGTACTACAATGACCAGCAACAAGATACAAGTGATGGCATTCTTGAAGTACACTGCAGCACTTCGCTCATACCCTCTTGTCGCAGGCAATATATGACCCGTCGTAAAATAGGATTTAATTAACTTTTTTGTTAGATATATCAAACTCCAATTCTTTGACAATTTAACATGCAGTCTTGATTGTTGGGCCCCTTAAAGATCCAGGTTACAAATGGTCTTCAGCAACCAATGCCTGTCGTAAGAGGCAACTAATAGGATCGGGTGGTCAGGCTCGCTGACTTTGTTGATACATGTCATTGTACCCCATTGCGTAGATCGATGCTCATGATGTCAATCACTGGATTGTCTTGACCAGACTTGATTATTTACAGACGATTGCCACATAGCAGGAATATTGCTGAGTGTGGCATTAGACAACAAACAAACAAACAAAAATGATTTTCTGCTTCATCACTAATATTGCCAACTGACTCTACTCTGAACCCAAAATCAGCAGACATCCTGAACCCTGAGTTAGCTGTAACAGGCCCTTCATTGATTATCCTGGGAAAAAACACCTACAAAACAAAAAAAGGTTGATCCATTAACTTGACCCAATTGCCGATTGTTACTTCTCGGAAAATCCATAACAACTTCAGTTCCTATTGTTGCCTGTATAAACACTGCCTGGTTTAGTAGTACATGATTGCTAAGTATAGCAAACTGCCACAATACCATACCATACGATCAACTATCAATAACGGTCCCAAAATAACCTCAGTCGGTGTGTAAGTAAGTGTTCTGGCTGCAGCAACAATGTCATCACCTTTAATCCATCTCAGTCCACCTTTACAACAGATTAAGCAGTGGATTACAAAAATAAATCGCCCCTTCTTCTCAATGCAAAACACGAATGTGGAGGAGAGATGAGTATTTTGTTACATCATTCTCATCACAAACCAGAAAATAAACACGTCATGTGACCTATAGGAGATATTGATTCTTGAAAAACATATATAAACCATGAGAGTCAATGCCCTTTCCCAATCACTTATCAACAGCAGCAATACAGGAGAACACGTATCTCATATATTGCCCAAATACCTCGCTCCTCTTCTCAAAGAACATCTCTGAGAAGGAAGACTGGTCTATCATGAATTGTTATTGTAGGAAATGCCATGTGCTTGCTACCGTTGGCTCGAGTCTGTCCTTCAGGTTCAGAGGAAAAATATGCGATTCGAACTATAAACAGGAATTCCATTTGCTATAAAAATGTAGATGCCTGTCCCCCCAGCTTTCCGTTCCCACGCACTATTCTCACAGAATCTATTCTCAGACCACCTTTTCTCAGTTCTGTTGTTGCTATGGAAAATAACAAACTCCAGGTTGTGTTCAAATCTGACAATTATCTCCGCACATTCAATTTTGAAAACAAGTCTTAAGACATTTATTTTGGAATTTGTTCAAGTGTGAATCATCAAGTGTTATTTGTTTATAGCGTGATTCTCTGAAGCTGAATCGCATCAGCAGGGGAAGGCCACTTAGACTGGTATACAATTTATTTTCAAGTGCACATATTGTCAAGATTGAATATCTACATAATTCTTCTTCCTGTCATAAACAGCACCATCATTGAACATGTATTAACCACAGGAGATTGGTGTGTGATAAGCTAACCTTTATTTCAGGCAGTGCTTCTGTCCCTGGTTCAAGTACTTCAGTGAATTCAGGATCATAATCAGTGTTCCAAATTAAAGGGAACCTTCTCATGGTGTATGATATCGGAATCTAGGGACTCCCTATTTTATGGTATTGGAATCTAGTGACTCCCTATTTTATGGTATTGGAATCTAGGGACTCCCTATTCTATGATATCGGAATCTTGGGACTCCCTATTCTATGATATCGGACTCTAGGGACTCCCTATTCTATGATATTGGACTCTAGGGACTCCCTATTCTATGATATTGGACTCTAGGGACTCCCTATTCTATGGTATTGGAATCTAGGGACTCCCTATTCTATGGTATTGGAATCTAGGGACTCCCTATTCTATGGTATTGGAATCTAGGGACTCCCTATTCTATGATATTGGACTCGAGGGACTCCCTATTCTATGGTATTGGACTCTAGGGACTCCCTATTCTATGGTATTGGAATCTAGGGACTCCCTATTCTATGGTATTGGAATCTAGGGACTCCCTATTCTATGGTATTGGAATCTAGGGACTCCCTATACTATGGTATTGGAATCTAGGGACTCCCTATACTATGGTATTGGAATCTGGGGACTCCAAAAATCTTAGGTTGGGAAACATAAGAGACTTTTATGCTTAATTTTGAAAATTGATATTGATAACATTTCCACGCACTATGGCTCACTGTACATTATGTAGGAATTCTATCCCATACATGAATTCCTAAAAAAACTCATAATTTCAAACACAAACAGAAATAATCAATATTCTACCTTTTTTCAGGCTCATATTTTCTGATCTGGCTTAGAATAGAAAGCATAATGATAATGATTTCTCCAACAATACATTTTATTAATTCCCTAAAAGAATTCATCAAAATGAAAGGGGGATGTGTTACATGGTCGTATGTCTCTACATATGGATGTTGTATTTAATGCCTGGTGTGAAACTGGGACTTTGTGTCTGTTCTATAATGGACATATAAGGCTGCGGAATTCATATACATTTACACCAGTGACAGCCTTTCTCCAAGCCATATCATTCAAGTCTTATTGTACATATACACACGTCATCAACTGTGGCTGTTCATTTCGTGTGAGATACCAAGGGACATAACTCATTGTTAGAATAGGATTTCTGTCTAATCCGAACTGCTGCCTAAACCGGACTTAAATCCTGGCCCCACACAAGTTAGGTTTAGACAGATTCCACAGTAATAATAGTTGAGTTAGCAGATAACACTATTTCAGAAATACACATTACTCCTTGGGGGGAGTAATTAGAGTAATCGTCAATGAGAAGAAATGTTAACGAGTATCGATATGAAAATAGTGTCATCGATAATATCTGACATAAACTATTGTGACAACATAAAGTTTAGATTTACCAAACCAGACTTGTTTTTGTCATTAATGTCATTTGCTGATTATGGGAAGTAACAGTTTTTGTTATTTCTCAAATGTCCACAAAACAATTCCTGCATAAATGTGACACTGCTCACCTGAGTGAAGTGAATTTTGTTGATTTCTTTCCAAATTTTATTTGGGTATTTGCTCAAAGTTACTTCTCCGATATTTATCGATAATTGATCGATATTTATTCAAGATTATCAATCTTTATGATCTGTATTGATAGCCAGCCCTAGGTAGTAGGATTTTCAGGTGGGTAAGGATTCGTGGGGTGGGTCGGTTTCCATCTTAGTTGTATGGTGAACCCTAAAACCGAAATAGTAATAAATGTTATAGACAAGAATGGTATATGTTATTCATGGTCTTGGCATCCTGTATTCACAGTCCTATGCATCCCCTGACCAACTTCTGGACCAGTCTGTACGTAATCTCTATTTGTGTCCCCGTATAACACCAGATGTTTGCATGACAGTCTATATTGTCTTGTGTTATTACAGGAAACAGCACCACAGATAGAATATAATAACTATTCTTGAAAACATTTTATTTCATCTAAGTTTACTTCTCGGTCCTCTAACAACAAATCTATCTCATTGTGTATGTTTTTCAATTTTCTAAGCACCCTAGGTGCTTACGTACGATGAATACGGTTTATCTACACCCTCTAATAAAATGTCACACAGATATTGATGGATAGTATTAATTTACTTCTTGCTGCCGCCCTTTCTTTAGCTTCAAATTACAATCAGGACAACAAGTTGAATTATATACTCTCATACTGAACATGTTTTGGTACACATCCATCACAGAGAGCTTGCAGTGAGTGAGTATGGTTTTATGCCTCTTTTAGCATTATTCCAGCAATATCACAGTTGGGGGCTTCACATTGTACACATGTGGAGAATCAACCCGGATCTTTGGCGTGACGAGCGAACGCTTTAACCACTAGACTACCCCACTGCCCCCAGAGAGATTACAACTGATTCTACAGTATGCTACACTTTGTTAACTTCCAACACCATTCTCTTAAAAAAAAAAACCATCAGAAAATAAAAAAATAAATTCAAATTTAGCCCAGGAATGAAGAGAATTTACAAGATTTAAGTTTTGTGAAATTAAACTCTTTATTCTGTTAAACATTCTTATTAAAATACCTTTACTTAATCCATGTAACTAAGTTATTCAAAGCATGAAGTAGGCATGTTTATTTTAAAGACAGCATCTATTCTAAAGCTGTACAAAACTGCTGGGAGGTGCTGGAGACACCTAGCTCCAGAATTAGATCCTCCAATATTTATAGCTGCATGTTCTCTTGAAACTATAGCTGTTTAAGTGGGCACTGCACAACTGTTGTTCGACATAGTTCTCCTCCAGGTGCTGTAATTCATAAGGAAATGCTGTCTACATTCCCACAATGCCACGGTCTATTTTCTACAAGGTGCATGGTCCTTCCATCAGACTCATCCCATTTCAATCACCATTATTACCGCCATGCCTTCCTTCCATGCATTCCTACAAATGCATTCCTATTCCCTACTCAAACCAAAAATACATCTCATTCATTTGATGCAGTGAGCAGAGTTTGCTCTTCATATAGGCCCTTCCAGGTCTTGTAAAACAGTGACAATGAACATGATGAATGGCCTACCATATTTTTTTATTTAAGGATATAAATTGAGATTTACAAATTTGATTTTGAAAGTACGCTTCTTTCTCAATACCTACATGATTAAATTTGTGTTTCAAGGCTTGATTCAAGAGTTAAACCAAAACATACTCCTCCAACCAACAGTTTTTTTAAACAATATCCAGAAGTTGTGTGTTTATGCAATACAGAGACTGTCCTTGACATGTACCATACACGCTCTAATCAGCCCTCAGGCAATCATTCATTTTGTTTTTCTGCTTCTAAGCATCTTACCCATACTTAGATAGTAATTCAAGCCTGAAGGGGTTACAAAAAAGTATCCCCGTGTTCAATTTTAATCATGCTTATTAGGGCTGGGACGGGTAACTCGGTCACTCGGGTCGGGTGGGTACTGATTAGGAACTGGGTACCCACAGGACTACCTGGGCCCATGGTTAGTCAAGTGATATATTGTTTCATTACAAAAATTCACTATATAATTACATGGTTACACAACAATTTTAAGTCTCTAATGTTCGCATTTCTTCATGACTGTGAACACATTCCTCCTGACTTATATATATGGTTGAACAAAGCTAAAACTTCAGTGTATGCATGACCACATTGTTTAATATGTCTATCTAATTACATTCTGCCAGTGCTAGTTTCAAACTATTCCCAATTGGACATTTTGTACCTATCTCTTGACACCAACAGCAGGTACCCAGGTAGGGTCGCTTAATGAGGTGTGGGTACCCGGGTAGTAAATTCAGACTCTTCCCAGCCCTAATGCTTATGCCAAACATCTATTTTTGAAAAATATGAAAAAAAAGAAAGATTTTATTCATTATATTTATTATGTTACAATACTGTCCTCTGTGTGTCACACTACTGTCCTCCATCTCACAATACTGTCCTCAGCGTCTCACAATACTGTCCTCTGTCCTAATACTCTTCATAATACTGATAACTAGCATGAATAATTTCTCATTATACCTAACAAGTCTACAACTCTAGACTGTCATGAATCTTCAACCACTGGTGACCCAAATTATGTTTCATTAATTGTTCACATTTTTTATGACATGAAACATTTACGAAATTCCCATGTCTATCAAATGATTTCAAAGTTCCAGGTTTATTTGATGTCCTTTAAAGCTCAAACGAAAGTACGACTACCATGTATTTTTTCTGAAAAACAAATCCCATATCAAACAGAAATGATGGGGACTGGTGTTAACAGGAGCTGTAACAAAACTCCCTATTTACCGTTCTTATCTCAATATACCCTGGAAACTTCAACTCCGATGACTTGAATCAAACACACATCCAAGATGTTCATGGCATTCCATCCAGGAAATAAATGCATGGCTGCACCCTACAAAAACATGTTACAATGCTAAATATACTTGAAATTACCCTCCCTCTCTTCAGGATTAAAGAGCATATTTTCAAAGCGCTTCTTTTCATGGAAAGTAAAACTTTCACCTAAAACTATTATTGTAGTGAAAAAGCAAACATTTGTAGGTTTCCACTGTGATAACACATGAACACATTCCACAAATAATCCTACTTTTTCTCGGGAACAATCTTAACATTTCAGCCAAACTTCTCCAAGCCATCTTGCCTTTCTATCCCTCCTGCCCGGGCGGAGACATTCTCTGCATGTCTTCGCCATATGGTGGAGGGTATTTTTTATAATAGATACACCACAGGGAAACTTAATGACATGAAAAAGTCAAGATTAGGCTAAACTTAGCTGCCTACTCAATAGCTTCCATGTCAAGCATAAACACACTGCAGTGCCTTGTGATTGGCTCTACAGTGCTGAGTGCTTCCAAACTGCTTTGTGCTTAAGCAGCCGCAGACAGAAAGTCGTAGTGAGTGTATTTAACATGTGTTTGTTTGTTGCATAATGCCACACTCAGCAATAGTCTAGCTATATGACACTGTTCTGTAAATAATAGAGTCTGGATCAGACAATCCAGTGATTGATATTGAGCCTGAACACAGATCTAGCCTTGCCCCAAGTCTGTACTGAATGATAAGTCCATGGATGTGCAGTAATTCTATCCTAATTTTAGGCAAGTCTAGACAAGTGGACCTGTGAAGATCCGGGGTAGAATAGGTCTTCAACCCATGCTTGCCGTAAAAGGTGACTATGCTTGTCGTAAGAGGCGACAAACGGGATCGGGTGGTCAGGCTCGCTGACATGCTTGATGCATGTCATCGTGTCCCAGTAGTGTGGATCGATGCTTGTGATATCAATCACTGGATTGTCTGGTCCAGACACGATTATTTATAGACCGCCAATGTATAGCTTGAATATTTTTTAGAGCGGCGTTAAACAACAAATAAACAAACAAATCCAATTGTATTGTACATACAATATGAGACCGACCACATCATAAAAACTGGAACAACAATACCGGTACAAGGACGTGTAACGTGTGAGAGGCAGATTTCTGCTTTTTTGTACAAAATTGTTTGTTTGTTGTTTAACGCCAGAGTTAGCACCATGTAAGCCATATCATGGCTGATGTAAATAATTAAATCTGGACTAGACAGCCAGTGATTGAAATTATGAGCAAACAACAACATCGTCATCATATCCCAACTGCATGGATCGATGCTCATGATGTCAATCACTGGATTGATTATTTACAGACCACCATCATATAACTATAAAGCATATTAGTCCAGACTAGTGTACACACACAGACACAGACACAGACACAGACACAGACACAGACACAGACACGATTCCCATTCTTGGTGCTACGTTGCAAGACTCTTGAACAATATTATGGAAGAAGGTGCAAGATGGGTGTGGGAGTTTGTATGTATATCAACAGCATACAGCGGAGATGACACAAGACGGACATGGAAGCGCAGGGATGGCACATCACGGATGTGGAAGCGCAGGGATGGCACATCACGGATGTAGAAGCGCAGGGATGGCACATCACGGATGTGGAAGCGCAGGGATGGCACATCACAGGTGTGGAAGCGCAGGGATGGCACATCACGGATGTGGAAGCGCAGGGATGGCACATCACGGATGTGGAAGCGCAGGGATGGCACATCACGGATGTGGAAGCGCAGGGATGGCACATCACGGATGTGGAAGCGCCGTGATGGCACATCACGGATGTGGAAGCGCAGGGATGGCACATCATGGATGTGGAAGCGGGTGGTGCAGGAAGCTCCTCCAAACAGACGGAGATCACTCACCGATTGTGAGGTGCACATTTCACGCTTTTATCATCACCACAATTACCCAATGCATCTTCCTCCACCACCATGTTTTATGGCATCTGTACAGCTGTAGGACTAGGGTCTCTTGCTTCAACTCTCACTGGTTCTACATGTGAAGCAAGAATCGTCCCAATGTGCAATCTGGCAATACTGATTACTCTAAACTGTTAAAATGTGCAAGTGTCATGTTCTGATTATCTTCATAATCTAATTCATAGTTTGAACAGAGCTGACATCTTTTCAATTTTGAATCTGACATTTTTTTTAAGTATTGGTTAAAGAAATGCCAGGAATCATTTAAACTGCATGATATATGGTTGGGAAACTGTCAAAATCAAGAATATCAAGGCCACGTGAGGTGAAATGGGGTTTAACGTCACATTCAAGATAAGTGAACTTCTATAGTGACGCGGGTGCGTGTGTGCGTGCGTGCGTGCGTGCAAGGCCACGTGAGGTGAAATGGGGTTTAACGTCACATTCAAGATAAGTGAACTTCTATAGTGACATGGGTGCGTGCGTGCATGCGTGCGTGCGTGCGTGCATGCATGCGTGTGTGCTCATATTAACATGATTAATGCTGGTTTTATAGTGCCAGTTACTGAGATAAAATTGCCACAGTTTAACATGGATACCTCACTCAGACACAGAATACTGACTCCTAGCCAACCAATCTTTGCCAGGCAGGGCAACAATAAGTACCATCTTTTAATGTCTTTTGGTATGATGCAGCCGGGATCAAAGCACTGACATCTGCTCCCCGCGCAGACTCTTTATCCACTAGACTACAGAAGAGGACATCAATGCAGTGCAACATTACATGGCATCCCTCCAAAATCTTTACGTGCCATGTTGAAAATCCTAATGTTATAAAACCATGCCATGCAAACCTTGTTTTGTTCGTTGAACCTAATTTGTTTTAATCAGTTTCACTGCTTCCCTGCACCAGGTGAGTGTCACACCAGCTATTTCCATTCGCCATTAATCAAATTAATCAAAAGATCACCAGAGCAGTCAAAGGAATGATGAGTGGTAAATTGTGTTGTACAGTTAATTAGCCTGTCAAGATCTACTGATGAAGGGTCAGAATAATTCATATTATCAATATTAACTGAATCTTGTAGGCGGTCAGTGTAGAGATAATGACCATTGGGCAGGTGATGATGACCAAGGAGTGTCGGTCAGGGGGGAAAGGACAGCTGTCGGCTGAGTGTACACAAAGGCCTAAAGCACCATCTTGCCATGGGGACTAACCTTCGGTAGAATGGCAGGACTTTAACGTTTGATTTCACCTTTTCACACCAGGTAAATACAGACAGTATCACCCCTGACACCAGACCAATACTGACAGTATCCACCCTGACACTAGACCAATACTTTCAGTATCCATCTTGACACCAGACCAATATTGTCAGTATCCACCTTGACACCAACCAATACTGACAGTATCCACCTTGACACCAGACCAATACTGTCAGTATCCACCTTGACACCAGACCAATACTATCAGTATCCACCTTGACACCAGACCAATACTGACAGTATCCACCTTGATGCCAGACCAATACTATCAGTATCCACCTTGACACCAGACCAATACTGACAGTATCCTATTTCACACCAGACCAATACTGTCAGTATCCACCTTGACACCAGACCAATACTGTCAGTATCCACCCTGACACCAGACCAATACTATCAGTATCCACCTTGATACCAGACCAATACTGACATCCTATTTCACACCAGACCAATACTATCAGTATCCACCTTGACACCAGACCCATACTGTCAGTATCCACCCTGACACTAGACCAGTACGAACATTAATTCTGATATTGCCAGTTCTGGTCGTTCCTGATGAGCACACTGATTTCCCCTGTACTTCCATTACAATACAGACATTTAACGTCCCAATTCAGAGTGTTCGTGAACCCCGCGAATGCCACCAAGCAGTGACTACAAACCACATGGACTGCCCTCTGTCACATGATGGATCACCCCACGGAGAAATGACTGATCTGCCACACTACAGACAAACGAGGGCCACTGCAAACCTGCCACAGAAAAGAAATCCTCAAATACCAGTCTGTTTTAATATCTATTTTCGCAGATAAAAAAAAATGAAAGCATGTTCTGTCACCAGTGGGAGATCAATCCCTATACAATACACATTCTCCTTTCTTTTTGTTTGTTTTTCTACAAATAACAACACAACTGTTCCGAAATGTGAACAGCTGAGTGTCAAATATAATACAGCTTATCATGGGTGGCTGAGAACAGCTTCATCACACCAATCAAAAGTTCCACAGCTATTCCATGACACTGAGTGATAGGGACAATAACACAAGCTAAATATACCACATATCATCATGTACCATCACTATCTACGTCCGTCTATTGGACGACTTCAGAAAGTAACGGAAAATATTGATCTCTTTCGTATATGGTTCAATCAGTTCATGTCATATTACTCTAGTTAATCTGTCACGGCATTACAGATTTACAACAGTAGTATGAAAGAATAGGGCAGTCCTTGACGTCTTTGGAGTAGCATCGGGTAGCCTAGTGGTTAAAGCGTTCGCTCGTCACGCCGAAGACCCAGGTTCGATTCCCGACATGGGTACAATGTGTGAAGCCCATTTCTGGTGTCCCCCGCCGTGATATTGCTGGAATATTGCTAAAAGCGGCGTAAAACCATACTCACTCACTCACTTTGGAGTAGCAAATAACAAGAGACTGTAAGCAATCAGTTTCTCACATCTCCAATTTGAACAACCAAATTTAAAAGCAGAAGAAAATGCCAATATATAAATGTTGACAATAAATATATTTCATATTACTCTTACAGGCTTGCTTACAATTTGTCATTTTTGCAAAATTTTGAAAAATCAGTCATGCAATTTCACAACTTGCAAATTTATAAAAGAAGAAAAAACAAACTGATTTGCTAGTAATTAAAAACATCCTTAACTTTATAAGATTTTTTGAAGGTTTAACAAAATCTTAAGGGGTAAAAAGTGCCCAATCATATATTGTCCCTTTCCATTCACAAGAACATTTTGTTTGTCACTGTTGTTCAATTGCTGTTCATTATAGGCGATATTTCCCTTTATCTGACTCTGATATTTCGCTAATATGTCCTTTGTTAAGTGTTAACATTGCTTATGAAACATAAACTCCCCCCAAATGTCCAAACTTGTCAACAAAACCCATCCTCCATCAGTCCCAACTAAGCAATATTCCAGCCATATGACGGAGGTCTGTAAATAATCGAGTCTGGACCAGACAATCCAGCGATTTATATCATGGGCATTGATCCACACAATTGAGTTTGAGTTTTCCTTGAAGCTTTGGCATCAGACATTTATCAGACAGTCTGTTGTACTTACTCCTACCTGTCAGACCGCCTCTGTGGTTTAGTTCGATCTCCGGCCGCGTCATACCAAAAGAAGTTAAAAGATGGTACTTGTTGTTACCCTGTCTGGCGCTCGGCATTAAGGGGCTAAAACAAGGACTGGTCGCCTCGGAGTCAGTATACTGTGTCTGAGTGGGATATCCATGTTAAACTGCGGCATAGTGTCTCAGTAAGCTAGCACTATAAATAGGCATCAGTCCGGAGTAGTACAAGCAGCCGGACAAACACACACACATACATGCACGTCGCTATATAAGTGCAATAATCTTGGACGAGACGATAAACCCCATTTCACCTCACCTCACCTCCTACCTGTTTGATCAGACAGTCACTGTTTATTCCCTACACATCAGCCTGCCAGCCTCACAGCCTCACAGCCTTCATGAAGTCATAACCCAACTCACATGTTGGGCTGATCATATTTACTTGCTGGAGGGTCACAAATTGACTGTAACTCCCACACTTTAACATAGACTTACGACAATCGTAGCACTACGATCGCCTTGTGGGCCCCATTCCACAAAGGGATCATATCGCTAAGACGATCGTAGCTCCCATACTTTAACAGAATTATGACTGTCGTAGCTCTGCAATCATTTTGTGGAATGGTAAGTGATAACAGGAGCAAGGTCATATGGTGTTTTTAAAGTTGTTAATTCAGGAATTAGTGTTTTAAAATAGGGCCTGGTGAAAAGTTGCCACGTCCCCGTAATGGCGAGACGATCGTAACTCCCATACTTTAACATAGACTTACAACAGCCACAGTGCTACGATCGCCTTGTGGAAAAGAGCACAGGGTCCCATTTCACAAAGCTATCTTAGCGCTAAGATGATCGTAACTCCCATACTTTAACATAAGCTTACGACAGTCAAGGCGCTATGGTCACTCTGAGGAATGGGACCCTGGACTGGTGCTTTAACTTAAACGGCTGCCAGTCTGTATGACCTGCAGTTAGAGGTCATGGGAAATAATGAGAGAGAAGGAAAGCTGGCCACAAGCCACACTCACTCACTCACTCACTCACTCACTCACTGCAAGCATGTGAGATTGCCCCAATCAGCCAATCACCACACAGAGGTGATACAGAAACCCCACACAAACTGAGTAACCAACTAACAAGTCCTTAATACTGCTTGCTATCTGCTAGAATACAGCGATAACCATAATCTATAATCTGACGCCAAGATGCCACATTGATGTGTCATCTCTGTCCTTTGTAAACCCATCATCAAGATATCTTTTTCAAGCATCACAGACCAAAAAACTCTACCGAAGACATTTCATTACTTTGCCGATACAACTTGGTCAATCCACAAGAAATTCACATCTCTATTCATGAAGAGTTCATTAATCATTTATCATCAACCTTGACCAAGTCACAGCAACTTTCACTTCTATGCACCAGCATCAAACACCTTATCCATAACAGCCAATCAAACACTTGAAATATACACAGTGTCACAGTTGTCTATTTCCTATTGCAGAGAGGGGCATCTGCTCATGACATTGTTATGCACGGCATGAAGAAATCAATATCATCGTTATTCCATCTTGGCACCCAAGTATTCGCGAAACAAACATCCCACGCGAAATAAGATCAAAGACAGAATATATTTGTCGGGGACATATGAATGATAGGTGTTTATTAATCTGAAAGGATCGTTCCAGTTTCGGAGCACTGCAATGTACCAATATCCCACTATTCCTCAAGGCGATATTGGACAGGCCAACTTCGTCAAACTCTAAAGTAGATTGTAAATGCTTTCTAAATCCTGGCTCAGGTTTTACGCTGCTAGGCTATGTACATCAGTGGAGGTGGTGGTTAGGGAGACATGATATTGTCATTACAAGCTGGGGTTGTCAATATCCATGATCGGCATGGCACAACTGACACACTGGGATATTTACAACTGGCTGTCACATCCTCATTCCTTAATTGTCAGCTGGGATTCAGAATCAAAAGAATGGATAGTTAGAGAGTGGCCGAGTTGGCGAGTAGGTGAGTGGTTTCATGCAGCTTTTAGCAATATTTTAGCAATATTCCAGCAATATCATGGCAGGGGACACCAGAAATAGGCTTCACACATTATACCCATGAGGGGAATAGAACTCAGGGTTTCGGTGTGACAAGCGATGCTATAAATACTAGGCTACCCCACTGCCCTTCTGGGTGAGTGAGTGGGTGGGTGAGTGAGTGGGTGAGTGAGTGGGTGGGTGAGTGGGTGAGTGAGTGAGTGAGTGGGTGAGTGAGTGGGTGGGTGAGTGAGTGAGTGGGTGGGTGGGTGAGTGAGTGAGTGGGTGAGTGAGTGAGTGAGTGGGTGGGTGGGTGGGTGAGTGAGTGAGTGGGTGGGTGGGTGGGTGGGTGAGTGAGTGGGTGAGTGAGTGGGTGGGTGGGTGGGTGAGTGAGTGAGTGGGTAAGTGAGTGGGTGGGTGAGTGAGTGGGTGGGTGAGTGGGTGAGTGGGTGGGTGGGTGGGTGGGTGAGTGAGTGGGTGGGTGAGTGGGTGAGTGGGTGGGTGGGTGAGTGAGTGGGTGGGTGAGTGAGTGGGTGGGTGAGTGAGTGGGTGAGTGAGTGGGTGGGTGAGTGAGTGGGTGGGTGGGTGGGTGAGTGGGTGGGTGGGTGAGTGAGTGAGTGAGTGAGTGAGTGAGTGAGTGGGTGGGTGAGTGAGTGGGTGGGTGGGTGAGTGAGTGGGTGGGTGGGTGAGTGAGTGGGTGGGTGGGTGGGTGAGTGAGTGGGTGGTTGAGTGAGTGAGTGGGTGGGTGGGTGAGTGAGTGAGTGGGTGGGTGAGTGAGTGGGTGGGTGGGTGAGTGGGTGGGTGGGTGAGTGAGTGGGTGGGTGAGTGAGTGAGTGAGTGGGTGGGTGAGTGAGTGGGTGGGTGGGTGAGTGAGTGGGTGGGTGAGTGAGTGGGTGGGTGGGTGAGTGAGAGAGTGGGTGGGTGAGTGAGTGGGTTGGTGAGTGGGTGAGTGGGTGAGTGGATGGGTGAGTGAGTGGGTGGGTGAGTGAGTGGGTGGGTGGGTGGGTGGGTGAGAGAGTGAGAGACTGAGCCAGCGAGCGAGTGGGGTTTACAACAATTACCATCTCTAAACATCTTTTGGTATGACATAGCCGGGGATCGAACATCGAAACATACACTCTCCAGGCGGATGGTCTACCACTAGACTACAGAGGCGGTCGGTAAACGCTTTGACCACGAGGCTACCTCACACAGGTATAAATATATCTATAAGGAAGAAACATGAAATGGCATGAACAACTGTTTTAAAATTCCTTTTAAACAAATCTTTCTCTTTATCTTCAAAGTCACATCCATCTTCAAAAAGGAACTTGATCATGTTGTAGCTGACAATCAGTGGAATTTCATTTTGATTACCACTACCATATCCTTAGGCCATGATAAATTAATTATTAGCTTTTCAACAAAATTGTTCAAGATATCTGGCATGTTAACTCTCATGCATGTTAACTTGGTGAGACTTATATTCCGTAATCGACGTAATAAGCACCCAGGGCGCTCACAAAATTAGAAATAGGGGGCTCTTATTAGAATATCATTTTGGTGAAAAAAACAGAGTTGAAAGATACCTTTCGTGGTTTATGCTGACAGCCTGAAATGTTTATGTACGACAGATATATTTTTCTGGAATTGAATTGCCCATAATTAAGGGTGCATATAACACACGGGTGCATATTGTACGCAAATTAATAAGTCTTGTGAACATTGATCAATCGGAAGGAATGCTAATTGGGATTGTTCACTCGCCAATATATTATCAAATACTGCCGTGGGCGCTTATTAGAGCAGGGCACTTATTACGTCGAATACGGTAATACATATTGCTGTTCTATCAAGTAAACACAAGCTCCACATGCAGCAATAGTCTGTCTTCCAGACCTAAGGGAATAACTTGTATAATAAATAAATGAATGAATGAATGAATGAATGAATGAATGAATGAATGAATGAATGAATGAATGAATGAATGAATGAATAAATAAATAAATAAATAAAAAAATAAAAAATAAAAAAATAAATAAATATTGGATAACCTCAGTTCTAGAAATTAAGAATTGTTCTGGTCTTCATTTGGACTTATATTGTATTTTGTAGATATACACTTTAAAACACACTAACTTTATTTCTGGGACTAAATGTCAGTCTAATGAAGATATTTACTTTGTTTGTAGCTACTTGGGTATAATGAGATGAAGCTTGGTGTCTGGTAGTGAGATGGGTGGGGTGAAAAAATAATAATTAATTGTATATGGCCATAAATATATATATATATATATATATATATATATATATATATATATATATATATATATATATATATATATATATATATATATATTATATATATCATAAAAACGTAATATACACTTGTTCTTTCAAAAGCATCTACAGCAAATATACTACTGAAAAAGGTCCTTAACTTCTTTTGAGTAGTATATCCAAATACCGAACTGTTTGTTTGCCTTCCTTCGAGTCGCCCCTAAGAGCCAAATCCACCTTTCAACAGCACTGGCAGCAGTCATACTGCTACATACAGGCTACCAATATGTATTTACAAATCACATGACTGACGTCCCAACAAGCTCATGACGACATGGGGAGTCTGTGGACTCGTTGTACAACCGCAGTAACAAATTAACAATGTCTGTGATAGATGGCTCCTAACTGAGTTCTGCTCCGGTGTTCTATAGAATGGAGTAATTCATTGTGCTGTACTCTGGGCAAAAGGTTATTGGTTCTCAACTTTTCATAAAACTAAAGACGTCATTGTATACTATTCAAAAGAAGTCAAAGAACACTTGATTCTTTCACTTAACTATAGTTAATATGTCAGAACACCTGATTCTTTCACATTACTATAGTTAATATGTCAGAACACCTGATTCTTCACATTACTATAGTTTATATGTCAGAACACCTGATTCTTTCACATTACTATAGTTAATATGTCAGAACACCTGATTCTTCACATTACTATAGTTAATATGTCAGAACACCTGATTCTTCACATTACTATAGTTTATATGTCAGAACACCTGATTCTTTCACATTACTATAGTTAATATGTCAGAACACCTGATTCTTCACATTACTATAGTTTATATGTCAGAACACCTGATTCTTTCACATTACTATAGTTAATATGTCAGAACACCTGATTCTTTCACATTACTATAGTTAATATGTCAGAACACCTGATTCTTTCACATTACTATAGTTAATATGTCAGAACACCTGATTCTTCACATTACTATAGTTAATATGTCAGAACACCTGATTCTTTCACATTACTATAGTTAATATGTCAGAACACCTGATTCTTTCACATTACTATAGTTAATATGTCAGAACACCTGATTCTTCACATTACTATAGTTTATATGTCAGAACACCTGATTCTTTCACATTACTATAGTTAATATGTCAGAACACCTGATTCTTCACATTACTATAGTTAATATGTCAGAACACCTGATTCTTTCACATTTCTATAGTTAATATGTCAGAACACCTGATTCTTCACATTACTATAGTTAATATGTCAGAACACCTGATTCTTTCACTTTACTATAGTTAATATGTCAGAACACCTGATTCTTCACATTACTATAGTTAATATGTCAGAACACCTGATTCTTTCACATTACTATAGTTAATATGTCAGAACACCTGATTCTTTCACATTACTATAGTTAATATGTCAGAACACCTGATTCTTCACATTACTATAGTTTATATGTCAGAACACCTGATTCTTTCACATTACTATAGTTAATATGTCAGAACACCTGATTCTTTCACATTACTATAGTTTATATGTCAGAACACCTGATTCTTTCACATTTCTATAGTTAATATGTCAGAACACCTGATTCTTCACATTACTATAGTTAATATGTCAGAACACCTGATTCTTTCACATTACTATAGTTAATATGTCAGAACACCTGATTCTTTCACATTACTATAGTTAATCTGTCAATGATTAACTATAGTTAACTATAGTAATATGAAAGAACTGGGTGTTCTTTTACTTCTTTTAAGTTATATCTTGATATTGACGTAGGCAAATTCTTTAAGCGTGTTAAGTTGATCTTGTGATACAATTATTTTTGTTGTATGATCATCAATACTTAATGAAAAATTCACTGCCACAGAAATGTGTATTTCATTAAGATTACCATGGTAACAATGTATTTTATTAAGATTACCATGGCAACAATGTATTTTATTAAGATTACCATGATAACAATGGACTATGTCAATTCTAAACATATAATGGAGGACCCTAGTTCAAATTTAGCATTAAAATGATTAATTGCAGGTATACACAGGTACCTTTTATCTATAAACATGGTGTCCAGAGTAACAGGGTAACCCTGGTAATTAAAGGGACATTACCACATTTTGTATTTCAGATCAATTCTCTCGGAATGGTCCAGATTGATCGGGTCTCACTGTAAACCGCTCCAACTGTGTACGTTCCTTGTCTCATGCCCTTAATCATTTGATATATTTATAAACACCCTTCATTCTTAGCGCTGGAGTGGAACAAAATCCCCGGTTTGACATTTTAGTTAAGTTTCAAGAGAAATAGATCCCAGTTAAACATGGAGAGACTTCCAACACACCAATTTAAATACGCAATTGCCAAGAACCACCATGCCTTGTACATGTGATGACAGTATGTCAGTTCTGCATTAGACCTCTGAGATTCAGGCAACAAAACATTTTCACACTACCTGCCCACACCGATTATAAAAGAGATAACCAAGATCCACCATGCCTGTTAAAGAGTTTACACCTTCCTTAATTGCACTGGATGCTCGAGTGAGAGAGGGACTAGGGCGTCTGCATGGAATATCTTCTGTGTGTACGCCTGACCGACCAACATTCCAGCACTGAGGGCCAAGGGACATGTAGACATCTTGTCAGACACCATTCCAATGTGGGTATTGAACCAGCTTGTTCCACGACAAGTTAACACTTTCACCACTTGACTACTCTGCACTGCATCAGGGAATGCAGGCGTCGGTAAGCATGTGACATGTTTCTAACAACTGCATAACTTTGTGTTTAATATTGCTCGTAAAGCACCATAAACATGTTTATATGAGACCAAGTAGTATTTATGATGACCATGTTGACAGCAGGTGGGAATTTTATACAATATTCAGGCAACACTGATCACCTGAGATGTTATTGAAGATCACAATTTTCCTGAAAGTGTTGGAATTTTCTTAGAATCTCATATGAGTGAGTTAATATTTAACGTCACCTCAGCAATATTTCAGCCATATTGTGACAGAATCTCATATGACAATATTGACATATGCAAGAAAACTTACCCTGTTGGTATTAAAACATAACATGTTGACCATCTTGCATAGACACATTCAGAACCTACTTTCACGTTTCCATTCTACTAAGTTATTTCAATCTTCTGCTTAATTATATCAAAGGGATTCTTATACACCAGTTTCAGTTCATAACATTAGGTTTCCCACCTGCTACATTAGAGATCAAATAATCACTACAATCAATGAATTATCAAAGTTTATATTAATATCATGTGGGAATTCCACTCAGAGGGTAGAATCAAACACAATCTAATATGCAACAAATAATAACGCCATCAGAATACATTGTGGAAACATGCCACGAGGAGTTATCTCCCCTTTGTCCCATTAATCCATAAACTTTCGAAAGTCATAAATTTTCAAAGCGATGTTCTGAATCATTTTCAGTGACATTAACAAACTTACCTGGTGTCCAAGATTTTCTCGTATCCGAGTTGCTTGTTGCTGAAAACGGAGCAAGGACCCTTCTAAAAGTTGACATCGTGACTGCCAATTAGAGTTTTCACTGCTGGTAGATCCTGAGTGGGGACTCTCCGAGTCTGGACAAACTGACTCAGGACTAATAGACTCAAGGACAACAGAATCAGGACTGGCAACCTCAGACTTGGGCGAGCAGACGGACTCCGGCCGGACAGACTGTGTGCAGACGCCACTTTCTTCACTCTCCATCCCACAGTAAAGGGACCGGTGTAGCTACAGTCTCAGCTGCAAGTAGAAAACACACATCTTCTGCCACTACATTATAAATGATAGCAGATCAACAGTTGGCTAGCTTCCCTCCCTGCCAGCTAGCTACTAGCGTACAAGCAAGTACGCTTCATGAGACTGCTTCACTGTCCATCAATGGGTAAAAATCAATGACTCCTCAAATTGTAGGAGTTATGACAAGCCCAGTATCATCATCTATATCTGAGGCCAGGCGTAACTCCGAGTAGAGAGATTTGATTTGGGTGTGATGACTTAAGGTCCATAGTTAATCCCTGGGTAATATGGCAGTCAACAAAGTCTTACCATGTTTATCAAGACTATAGTAAAATATGTGCAAGAAACAAGTGTTGTTCATGAATAGTATTCAGGATGATATTCTATCATATGGTGCTAAAATCAGTTCTGTGTTGGTATGTTAGTGACAAATTTCTAAACGAGGATCTGAACTAAAGGATATCAAATATGACAGAAATTAGAATGGACAAACCATGATTAACTAACAATTTTAGAAAAACGAAAAAATATTTATACAAGAGACAATAAAAGGGACTAAATTCTTTCCATAATCGTCAAAAATCTCTATGAATTATTTGTCTGATTCTGACTATTATAATCTTACACATGTGTTCATGCATCACAATCAAACAGTCATTGGTTTTTCTCCTTGTGATGGTTAATATGTAATGGAGAGAAAGATGTGGCAGATACTTAAAATCAAGATTACTGTTAAAATAAACTTGATAACTTGGTCCTTTCAAAGTATGTCAAAATGTATTACCATACAGTGTGAGCAATGTTCAAGAAACTGAAACATCCCCCCAAAAAAATAACATGTCCAGTTCCTGTCAGTCATGGACACAAGTAAGACCTAAATCCTATTGTGTCTGTGTCTTAATCATGTAGACTGCCTTCAATGTTTACAGGATAACATAGCTGTAACAGTACAGAAGTAATTGAATTATTTCATTTCAATTCAAAGAACCAGTTTCTCAAGACCATGCCACTTCTTATCTCTCCCCACACAGGATACAACACAAAATTGACTAAAGTACACCCCTGACGTAGACTGCCGACAATCCTGTTGATTTCCAGATAGCCTAACCTCAAAAGAATTTCTTTTCTAGCAGAGACAGAAACACAAGATTATTAAGTTGTAAGTGAGTAACGTTGGACAGTGAAAAGTACCTGCAGTGAACGTGAAAAGAACTGATAAGAAAGATGTCAATTACAGGTCATGCATCATCGTCAATTACACAAAAACTACATCACTAAAGAAAAAAACTCAAGCACCCATCAACACTGCACAAAACCACTTCTACAAGCACCACTCTGTTTCAACAAGCTAGTATGGGTCCAGTCAGGCCACACGCATAATTCACGGCCCGGAGGGCCTAATTACAAGCAATCCTAACCACGAAAGCCATTTGTGGATTATCCGAGACTAATTTGCATCACCTAGTATAAGAATGCGACCAAATACCGACACCGATCCAGATCGAACATGCTCCGGCTGACAAAACGCAGGCAGACTCCTTTGCCAATTTCATGGAGGTCGGTCAATGAATGTGTTCTTTTACCTTACAATAGATCAACTCTCGTATCCGTGGCTTTCGTCCCCTTATGCCTTCGTTTGACATATATAGCTAGAAATCCATAAGCTTGTCAGATCACACATACAGAAGAAAATGCAAGCACAGCAAAACTGGGAAAGCCTACATAGATTTGACTGTTTGGATGCAGTGTCACAGATACGAAGATGAACAAACTCAACTCAGGAACATGCTATATATTTCATAGAAATAAAAGCACTCTTGAACATTTTCCCAAATTCCAGATTACATGTGTATTGTAGGATCTGCTATAAGTCTAATCCTGTATAATATAGGACTGGATGAGCTGTCTGTGGGTAATGCTCAATATATCATATGTACATAGCAATTTCCTGTAGTATTGAATTATGGACCAGATATTAGGCAGACAGGTGATCCGACAGCTGTGGGCAGGGATATGTATGATGGATGGATTTGGATGGGAAGTCAAACTTTGGAGAGCTTAAAGATAAGAAAGCTACTTGCTGTAAGAGTAAGATAAACAAGGCCTGTCCTTAGTCCATGTGATTTATCAAATATTGTCTAAACATTAAAATCGAAATATGTCGTAAAGGTTTTTAACGCATACTTCAACACGTGTCATTTATCAAATGCTGCGTAAACATGTTAAACATGAAACGTTAAACATTGATGTATACATCAGACTTACATTATGTCAACATAGAAACGGAAGATTGATGAGGTTTCCTCCATGAATGACTATTTGTTTTAGATGGGTTCATTTACTTTACAAAGTTGCCAATCTCTAACATGCCATATCTAAACCAGACTGTGTAAAAAGACAATCAGACATCTTTTTAGGACTACAGGGATAGTCAAGTGGATGCATGTTCCCAGTTTCCTGGCAAGTTAAATTCAGAATTTCCTCAATGTAATAAACCCCCAAATTCAAAATTCTTAGCATGATTCAAAAGAGAATTCATGCTTCTAGTTGCTCATAATAAAGAATTGACCGGAAATCCATGGATTTATGCAAGGTATGCACACCGGGTTTAACATTTATAACTCCATAAACAGAAAACAAAGTACATTTTTAAAAATACATATGTCATCAAATACAGCTTCACGGGCTGATTTTTTAATCAACAAAAATATATATATGAAGACAAAAATAATAAATCTGTGACATCATTCAGCACAATTATACAACATGATACCCACCCATTTTATTATCAGCCCATCAGGAAACAGCAATCAAATGGCACAGAATCATTTGCAATATATTTATTATCTAACTTATCTAAGTTTTGTCACAATGAAAGGTAAGATTACCTGAATTACAAGTCTCATTCTCCTAGTTAGCTTAATGATGTTACAAGAAATCCCAGCCAAACAGGAGCCTGAGTCAAACAGGCAATTTTCTTTGCAGAGTTGTGTCCCTTATTAATGCCATGATACTATGCTCCTGATTTTGAATGCAAGGATAACCCTGATTATAATCATTGGTTTGTCAACTCCAAAGTAATAAACATGTAAGGCTAGCATCATTCCCTGGCTCTCATCAAACACTAACTTGATTAAGTTGACATGCAGTGATCATGATGATATTACTGAAATACTGTTCAAAACACAACTCACATCCTCAAGCCCAATTTCAATTTTGTGTGACCTCTGGTGACCTTCGCTTTTGATTGATCTTAACTCAATTTTTTTAATTTATGAAATAAATGATGAGTGGGAGTTGTTTATCATACAATTTAACACTGCATGGAGAATAAACCATCAGGTTGCTGAAATATTGCTGAGTGCAGTGTTAAACACTTACTTGATAAACGTATCAGTATCTGTTCTGAAATTATCTCTACATAAATGCTTTGGTCAATCTTCTTTAACATGTTCACAAGCATTTTTAGTGCATAGTTCATCAAGTGTGACCATGACCTTGAGTGAGTGAGTGAGTGAGTGAGTGAGTGAGTGAGTGAGTGAGTGAGTGAGTTTGGTTTAACGCCGCTTTTAGCAATATTCCAGCAATATCACAGCGGGGGACACCAGAAATGGGCTTCACACATTGTACCCATGTCAGGAATCGAACCCGAGTGTTCGGCGTGACGAGCAAATGCTTTAACCACCATGCTACCAGACCGCCCCCCATGACCTTGAATCCCAGCCAATCACTATTCTATTTGCTAAGACAGGTGCTACTGCAGAGATGGAAAACCAGATAGTTCAGTATGAAAGGAGGCACAGTCACTTTCCCCGAAAGATCTTGTCAGTGACCTTGACCTTTAATGGAGGTCATTCAAAACTTCACCACTTCAATTCTAAGCATGCTAAGTCTCCAGCGTTCCTGGGATAGTTTTCCTCAGTTGGTTCTGGAGAAAGGTTTACCTCAACGATTTCTTAATCCATGAACATGGGGCATCTTACTCTGAACATGCAAGCAGATCTGAAGCGATCAATTTGGGACAAAAGGTTCAACTCTCTGATACCATGCTGTACAAGACATTCAATTTTCAACAAGGAAGTACAGTTTTTTTCTTTACGGGGAAAGATCAGGAAAGAAATCTGAGATTGCAAGTGACGTGCCCGTATCATGGAATTGGTGCCATGAAGGTGCAAAAAGCTTGTCTATTTCCTCACTGGGTGATCAGCTGATTGGCACATCACTGCTTGTCCATGTTAACATCAGTGTTGGGTTTCACGCTGTCACTAATGAAATCTGTCACTGGCTGACACAATCCCTGATGTGTCTCATCTTGTCACTTTGTTGTTTTTTCTCTTGGGATTAAAGATGTAAACCTTTTTGCCAATTTTCTCATATCTTCATTGCTGAGACATGTACACAACATTGGTAACAATGCTTGTCAAATTTGGTGGATGGTGTCAGTGTTCATGATAACTAAGTGATAAAACTGTTAAGTGTAAATATCACATACTGACATCAATACATCTATCTTATAATAACCACAATAGCTGTCTATCTCAGTATTGAGCCCTTTGGCTCTACATGTGCTTAGTCCAAACACTGATGCTTTTAAACTACACAAAACAACAGCCCTGGTTTAGCATTTTGAAGCACAGCTCACTGGAATTGTTAGATGTTTAAAACAAAATAGATACATTTTGAAAACAAAAATTTAAATTGTGCTATGTCGCAGAAAAGATGATATTTTATGAGATCAATGCTGGAGTGTTTGTTTGTTGTTAAACGCTCCCCTCAACAATATTCCAGCTATATGACGGTGGTCTGTAAATAATCCAGTCTGGACAAGACAATCCAGTGATTGACATCATGAGCATTGATCCATGCAAATGGGATACAATGACATGCATTGACTAAGTCAGCGAGCCCGGCCACCCGATCCCATTAGTCGCCTCTCACGACAAGCATCTATGCTGGATTGACCTAAACCTGCTAAAGAGAAACACAGAAAGTTATCATCACAGGTTATATATATCTGTGGTATTGTCAGGGAAAAAAGAATCTTGAGGGATTTTCCCTATCATATATATAATATAATGGGTAGGTCTCTCAGCAGAATAAAGCCAAGGGTAGAAAATGGTAGCTGTTGGGGTAACTTATGGATAAATAAGCAAATATGAAAGGTCATGTAGGTACTACTTTCAGTGTGTTTACAAACAAACATTGCCCTTGTCTATCAGCGACCGAGTTAAAATGGACCATCAGGGATCTAGACTAATTACTGGGATAATTGTCATCATTTCAAAACGACATTCTACATGGTCTAAGGTACCAGGAATCAGCGTCTAACAGTAGCATAAATGGGGCCTTTCACAAGTTAAAGCAACATTGGAGACATAATTTACGAAACAATGTATAGAGGACACTACGGGATCAGTGTCCATATCTGTGCTTGTAGACCACCGGCGCTTGGGGTCTCTTCCCGAATATGTAACAGTTGGACTTGGCCGAAATATGTCTGAATTGTTACCTTGTTTCACTTTGTCACTGTGTGGGACATCTGACTGCATTTCATAATGTTCTGACAGCCCAGGCTGGCTCTAAAGAAATGTTACGTCATAGGCTTCAGTAACTTCCCTTTGATAAGGGACAATTACTTTAGTGGGTGGACAGATAGATTCCGCAAAAAGCGATCAAATAAATATCCGGTCCTGGGAATAAACACTATGTATTTAGCTCATCAGAGCTCACTAAATACAATGTTTATTCCTAATACAGGATATGTACCATATCCCCAAACACATTCGCATGATAACATCCATATTTGGGGCCTAGACAAGTATCCTAGGTGTGTTTATTACTGATTTTGAAACCAAATGCCATGTCACTGAAAATCCCCCCCAAAATACCCTCATATTTTTTGACATGGCATAGTGCTGACTTTAGTACATCTCGCAAGTCAAACATGTTGGCATTTCTTTAACTGTCTGGAAGTTTTAAACTTGTCGGCTCCAAATCAATTTCTGGGCAAAGATTATTCAGTAACATCTGAAAATCTGAAAACACATAATGTATATCTCCTAACTGATACATCTCATCGAGGTATTGGAATGGCCTCATTTCCAGCCTCATTCGTCTACATCATACAGTAAATCTTAAAATGGTCCGGAATATCAAGAATAAGCTCAGGCCATCAAGATCTGAAGTCAGAGGTCTATGCATATTGTTTTGTGTCAGTGTATATTGTAACTTTATGAAGATAGGAAGTGACAACAATTGATTGAGGCGCTCATAAAATGTTCAGTTGTAGTAGTGACCTTGATTTGGAGTGAGCTCCCTTGGTTATTTCTAGTCCAAACTTCATCCAAGCACTTGTCACCTTGTCACGCATATAGAGGAAAACTATGTTCTTTAAGATGGTTCGAGGCAGCATATTCAAGTAGGCTAACTACCCATATATAAGTGCACAACAAGAGGATTTTAGGCCTTCCTTCGATGACATGACATGTATCTTATCTACTTGCCCAGTGTGTCCTGGATACCTATCGGAAAACACTGACGCCTCTGCCTGCTTTCAACACTGTTTCCTGGATTCGAAATCTGTTAGGTTTTCATGAAAGAATATCATAATCATATACTGCTCTACCTATGATAGGGATATTTGTATCTTTCCCAGTCTCATTTAAAACAGATCTTAGTTCTCTCAACCACTAAACAAAGAACTGAGGACATCCCATTACGTCCCACATCAGCACAACCTTTCATCCGACCAATCAGAGCGTCGCTTACCAGATCCTGAAAGTGACAGTCGGAATGTGTTTTCTAATCATGCAACCTCGAACCTTTCCATGATACCCAAAACTGGTTTTCATATATCAAGTGTATATGTAAATAGAATAACATATCTGATTATCCCCATCAAAAGTTGACAAGTATATATGAAACAAATGTGACTACTATTATGTAACTTTTTAAAACTCTAACAAAACACTGAATCAATTGTGGTAACAATAATTTGTAATTCCTTTTTGCCTACAGGACAAATTCTGACAATACAATGTTTTCACAAGGAGAATGGTTCTTACAAAATAATTGAAGCCTATTTTAAAAAATAAAAATACCGGGTTTGACAACTATGATGACAGGAAGCACATCACAGTAAGGAATTAGAAATACTGTGAAATGACAAATAATGAGCAAATGACAAGTACAAAAAGGACAATATCGTGATCGCCAATCTGTACCTTTTTGTTATCAATGTCACTGATCAAAGCATTGTATCAAACCCAGCTACAGGGAAAGTAACAACGCATTACATTCTCACACGAAAATCAATAACGCAAGGGAAAAATGCTTCTTTCGATAATTACATTCGTGTAGTAATGACTTCCAAAGATGTAGTTTTGTAATAAGTCCAAAAAATATTCTGTGATAGTTTTTCTTCATATTTTTTTTAACAAATTAATACATCACTGCTTTGAACATAGTTGTAGTACACAAAAAATCTTTTCGACTATTGGATTTGTCCTTAGGCAAAGAAAACTTTCTTGCAATCAATATTGTTGATAATGATAAGAAAATAGAAATTTCATAGGATTACTTAGGTTAGCAGACAAAACATTACATTGTGGAAGAAACTAGTTACTTTATGTTGTTTTGTGTCCATCACAATAACTTGGATTGACACGCTTCAAGACAATTGAAATATAAACTGACACTGAGTATATATGTTGCACAGAGCAGTGAGATTGTCTACAAGAACAGAGAAACATGGATCAGTGTACCGAGAGGCAAGCTGCTGGAAGTAGTCACACTTCATAAACACCTGAATCTGTCACATGCTGGTACATCCTCATGCAGTAAATATGGACACTGATCATCTGAGTTACATCATATGTCAGTAGAGGACTGTACAGGGTTTTGTGAGTGAGTGAGTGAGTGAGTGAGTGAGTGAGTGAGTGTGAGTGAGTGAGTGAGTGAGTGAGTGAGTGAGTGAGTGAGTGAGTGAGTGAGTGAGTGAGTGAGTTTATAGTATTCCAGTTATATGATGGCGTTTTGTAAATAATGGAGTCTGGACCAGAAAATCCAGTGATCGGCGTCATGAGCATCGATCTACGCAGTTGGATTACGATGACATTCATCAACCAAGTCAGCGAGCCTGACCACCCGTTCCTGTCAGTCGCCTTTTACGGCAAGCATGCGTTGCTGGTGGAGACCAGTTCAAACTGGGATCTTCAAGGGTACATTAGAGTGAGTGAGTGAGTGTGTGACTGAGTGGGTAGGGTTTAACGCTGCTTTGAACAGTATTACAGTTATATCATGGCATGTCAGCTTAATGTGGGAGGAAAGCCCTAACTTGTGCAGGTCACAGACATTAACATTTTGGTGAAATCCACAAGCATCCTTATTGTGCTGACAAACCTAGAAACATAATCTAAATCTGACTTATGCAACACTCCCTTCCACCACTGTCCCATACAACATCTATGTACATCAGTCTGTATCTGACTTATACAACGCTCCCTTCCCACACTGTCCCATATAACATCTGCACACATAAGTCTGTATCTGACTTATACAACATCCCCTTCCCACACTGTCCCATACAACATCTGCACACATCAGTCTGTATCTGACTTATACAACACCCCCTTTCCAAACTGTCCCATACAACATCTGCACACATCAGTCTGTATCTGACTTATACAACACCCCCTTCCCACACTGTCCCATACAACATCTGCTCACATCAGTCTGTATCTGACTTATACAACACCCCCTTCCCACACTGTCCCATACAACATCTGCACACATCAGTCTGTATCTGACTTATACAACACCCCCTTTCCAAACTGTCCCATACAACATCTGCACACATCAGTCTGTATCTGACTTATACAACACCCCCTTCCCACACTGTCCCATACAACATCTGCTCACATCAGTCTGTATCTGACTTATACAACACCCCCTTCCCACACTGTCCCATACAACATCTGCACACATCAGCCTCCATCAACGCTTCAAGTAGCCATGTCTTCACCTCCATGGCTCTCCAACAAATCTGCCAGCAAGTGTCAATAAGGCAACTACTGTCTTCTCCTTCCCAGTACAACAACACCCTGGATTAAACAAAACAAAGGGGGTGAGACTACAGGGAGCTTGGTTGTTTTGTCAGAGGCAAGACTCCAGGAGAGCAGCATTAGGAGGAATGGCCAAGAATAACGGATTCAATGCAAGATTTATCTGGTTGTTTAGTCAAGCGCCACAACTGATGTTGTCTTCAGTTGCAACAACATCTTCAACAGCAATGCAGCCGCTAAGCTGCTCCTCCATACTTGTTTTAGTTGTGATACAAATTCCAGGAAGGATTGTGGAACGTTATAGGTGTTTCTTGTTTAGACCTACATCTTGTTAACAGTGAATAAGTGATCTGCTTAACATTCCATACATACAGGCACATGACTGGAATCGGAAAATGTATAAAAGCGGACATTTCTTCACTTACCATGCTCACATAACGTTAGGGTTAGCCAACTGAATGAATGACCCCCTGTACGACCATATATTCCAGTAAAAATTGTACCCAAAATGAATCTACTGGGCAACATTGGTCTGTTTAAATTTTCAAAAGATCTTTATGTTATTATATGCTTGGCTTATTGGGCTAGAAGAATTTGTACCTGACTGGTTTGGACTTAAGACAGACTTTTCAAGTTGCAGACTGGTATTCACAAAAGTCCTCGTTTAGGAATCTTTGTCATGACAATGTTTTCTCTTTTGAGATGTCATGCAGTTCAAAATAATTTTAAAAAATAAATTACAAATAGAATTTTGGTGAATATGGTAAAGTTGTGTCTAGTGCAGACAGACATGTTTGGTGCTAAAGTTGTCACTTATTTCAAGTGCTTAATCATCTTATAATCAATGCAGAAAGTAAGTTTGCCACGCAAAGTCTGCCAACACATGAATTCGTTCATTATTTTGGTGAGCAAATAGAAAGTTTGCCCACATACAAGCTAAATGATGTGTATAACTCATAAGAGTTATGATGTACAGCCATTCAAGGAATGAAATATTTATGATATTGATGGACTATTCCAGGTGACAAACTACCTTTCAAATTTGCATCCATTGTTTGGAGAAGGTATTGTGGGGGTGGTGGGGTAGCCTAGTGGTTAAAGCTATGGCTCGTCATGCCGAAGACCCGGGTTCGATTCCCCACATGGGTACAATGTGTGAAGCCCATTTTTTGGTGTCACCTGCCGGAATTTTGCTGGAATATTGCTAAGAGCCGCATAAAACCATACTCACTCACTCAATGAATTGTTGTGCATGCACTTCGAGAGGGCTGCAAACATGACATGGAAAGGCTGATTTGCTTTGTTACTCACAGCTGATTAACAAGAATGAAAGTGAGTAAGTGAGTGAGTGAGGGAGCGAGTGAGTGAGTTGGGTTTAATGCCACGTTTAACATTATTCCAGTTATATCACGGCGTGTCAGCTTAATGTGGGAGGAAAGCCCAAAGTGATGCAGGTCTAAGACGTTTACCCCTTCGGTGAAACCCACGAGCACGGGTATGGTGCTGACAAACCTAGAAACATAATTGGGGCGAACCGGGATTCGAACCCACTATCATAGGTTTCTGGTGTGCCCAAGGGACGCAACTCGGCACAGCGAATCGCGGCGCCTTAGACGACTGGGCCACCCGTGCCCCCACAAGAAGGAAAAAAAACAGGTGTATGGTGTTGTACAAGTCAAGTGAAAACATAATACTAAGCATTGCTGAAGTGCCAAATAATTTTGAATTCATGCAGAGTTTAAGCCTTTTTTTGGTTTATTTGTTTATTGTTTAATGCTGCAGTTAGCAATATTCAAGCTGTATGACAACGGGTCTGCAAATGATTGAGTCTGGACAAGACAATGCTGTGATCGATATTGTGAGCAATGATCCACGCTTTCAAGGTATTATGATACGCAATCAATCATGTCGCCGAGTCTGACCACACGATCCATTTTAGACAATTTATGGATAACAAGTCTACAAGTCATCTATCAACTTCTAAGTAATGCTAGACTAACATTTAGTCTCTGAAATCTTATATTACTCAATATCCTTCTTGACTCTAAAAATAAAAAAATTCCCTATGCTGATTTGTGGAATAGAGCTAGCTTGAGCTGGCTAGACTTGCTTTTGTATGCATTTCTAGATTATTATTTTTTCATAAAATAAATATATTCCACGGTCATGGTGCAGGACTAAAGTAATGCCTATTAAACACGATCCATTTTGTTGACTCTTACAAACATCATGGGTTGGTGAGATCAGATTTAACCCAGAATCACAACAGGGGGCATCTTGCAGTCGTGCCAGGATCTGCTGAACATGGCTTGGAATCAAGTTCCCCCGACAGCATTCTTTGCTTGTCTGCACCGTATCTGAGTTTAACATTGGTAAACACAAATCACTCACTAAATTTGGACCCGTGAAGATCCAGGGTAGAATAGGTCTTCAGCAAACCATGTTTGCTCGCTGACTAATCATGCTAATGGTTGATACATGTCATCGTATCCCAATTGCTTGGATTGATGCTCACAATGTCAATAGCTGTATTGTCTGGTCCAGACTGGATTATTTACAGACCGCCATCATATAGCTGGAATAATGCTGAGTGGGGCGTTAAAGAACAAAAAAAAACCCCAAAAAAACAACTAAACTTGGTATATCCTCTCATCTTGATCCAAGACAGCAACTGAACACTTATTGGGAAGTCATTCCCAGTCGGTATATTTCCAGCACTGCTCCAGCTTTCCCACAATGCATCAGTTGCATCAGCATCAGCACAATGAGTACTGCAACTACTATTCCCAAAATGCTGCCATCTCTTTTTCACGTCTTACCATGATTACCCCGTACTAAATCCTTCAGTGCTAAAAAGTAGCATGTAAACACTACCATGACAAGAATGATGAAGTACTCCACAAAGGCTACTCATCTAGTCTGTCAGAACTGATGCTATGACATCATCAGTGCAAATAGTCATCATCACATTAGCATCATTTCACAAAACCTTTGTTTAGATTCAATTTTTTTTAACCCTCTTTTGTCAAAGCATCGTTAACACGTTCTCAATATTTTCCTTGACTTTTTGTGGAAGCATGTGCACACATGTGCACTCGAGATCATCTGGTGCACCAAGTGCAGAAACGCAGAATGGATATGGAGACAGTGTATTAACATCTCATCCAAATTGTTTAGATCGTTCATTGCACCTGAGAGGTGAAAAAGGCCGGAGGAGGAAGCAGCATCAGGTTACATAAAAGCCTTCTGCAGAAGCAAAATCGAAGAAACCTAAATTTGAGAAAGAAAGTCATCCCGACATCTGCTTGCTGTATGCGTTCATATGGAGCAAATTGGTGATAAAGTTATTTTATGGCTTAATTACTGGTTTCCACGTCATTCTATACACACAAAATGTTATTCTTCCTTGTCTTGTGGTACACATATAAGAAACATTACATAGTTACAGAAAGTCAACAACGAAAAAAGCTTTCAAAAGATTGTATACAAATAAACATCTTTATTTACCTGAGAAGATTAAAAGCACGATTGTAGATCTTATGCATTTCTGAACCATGATAACTTGAGTGAATGAGTGAGTTGGGTTTAACGCCGCTTTTAACAGTATTCCAGTTATATCGCGGCGTGTCAGCTTAATGTGGGAGGAAAGCCCGAAGTGATGCAGGTCTCAGAAGTTTATCACTTCGGTGACACCTACGAGCACGGGTATGGTGCTGACAAACTTAGAAACATGATCGGTGAGAACCGTAATTCGAAACCCACAATCATAGGTTTCTGGTGTGCCCAAGGGACTCAACTCTGCACAGCGAAACGACTGGGCCACCTGTGCCCCCCCCATGATAATTTGAATTGTGTGAAATGTGTTTCATTGCTGGTAAGTACGCATTTATCTAAATACAAGCGACTAAACCTCTGTCTCTTTATTCTTGTATGTATGAGAAAGAGTGTATGTGTTGTTTTACAGAATAGACTATGTTTTAAATACTTTTGTGATCAGTTCTGTATAATATACAGTCTGTTCTATACAGGATCCGGAGTAATATTTTAAAGTGTATGTAAATAGTATAGTTGTATTTAGTCATTGTTATAAAAGTACATGCTTTATTCAGATATCCAGAATAACAAGTTGCGGCACTGTGGTCAGGAGTGAGTGAGTGAGTATGGTTTTACGCCGCTTTTAGCAATATTCCAGCAATATCAAGGCGGGGGACACCAGAAATGGGCTTCACACATTGTACTCATGTCGGGAATCGAACCCGGGTCTTCAGCGTGACAAGCAAATGCTTTAACCACTAGGCTACCCGACCGCCCCCTGTGGTCAGGAAGACACCCCAGTCTCACCCACAGGGTAGGCACATGATTACTTGTATAGTCTGTTTTTATATTTATATTTGTGTAACACATACGTGTATCACACTCATAAATTCATGTGCATGTATATGTATGTATTTTGAAAGAGATTTATAATCTCTTTACACTTAGATAAATATATGACACATCAATTGGTGGAATAAAACATTTCTCACCCATAGTGTGTGTTTGTATATTCCTCATTGACTGCCCTGCTACATTCATAAGAAAATCTCTGCAAAAAGCAAAATCGATTGTATGATTCCGACTGCAGCCCTCAAAGCCTCCACCAACAGCCTTAAGGCACTGATATATCATGACAGTGTGTTAGCCCTGAGTATGACAAACACACCAGACCAAGTAGCCCTCAAAGCCTCCAACAACAGCCTTGGAGAGGCACTGATATATCATGACAGTGTGTTAGTCCTGAGTATGACAAGCACACAAGACAACAGTAGCCCTCAAAGCCTCCAACAACAGCCTTGGAGAGGCACTGATATATCATGACAGTGTGTTAGTCCTGAGTATGACAAACACACTAGACCAAGTAGCCCTCAAAGCCTCCAACAACAGCCTTGGAGAGGCACTGATATATCATGACAGTGTGTTAGTCCTGAGTATGACAAACACACTAGACCAAGTAGCCCTCAAAACCTCCAACAACAGCCTTGGTTAAGGCACTGATATATCAAGACAGTGTGTTAGCCCTGAGTATGACAAACACACTAGACCAAGTAGCCCTCAAAGCCCCCAACAACAGCCTTGGAGAGGCACTGATATATCATGACAGTGTGTTAGTCCTGAGTATGACAAGCACACTAGACCAAGTAGCCCTCAAAGCCTCCAACAACAGCCTTGGAGAGGCACTGATATATCATGACAGTGTGTTAGTCCTGAGTATGACAAGCACACTAGACCCTAGTATCCACGAGGCTTCAACAACATACACTCAATACCGGTGGTGAGGAAGAAGATAGGTTATTCTCAGGATAGCAAGACAATAAATTGTGACTACAGTGCTTTTGTATGTCAACACTAAAACCACAGGCTAACACAACACAACCTAAAGCATTGTTAGTCCAAACTTAATCCAGATTCTAAGGAAACCTGAATATCTTCCTGAATGTTTCCTCATTTCCATAGCTAGAGTAATTCTACATTCAGCTGGAGGCAAGGTGAGACCTGCAATTTGGTTTCAAGGAGGCAATCTTCATTCTCATTGCTTCAAACTAGAGTGATTCTCCATTAACCGCCGAATCACATTCCTTTCTAGTCTCATCAAATTTGGAATCTGCAGCAATTGCAATTCTAAACTCCCATTATTTCTGTAAAATATTAAACCCAAACCTTTCAATTTGGTCCAAAAGATCTCAAAATGGGTTTCAGAATATTTTCCAGAATAATATGGCATGCCATGGAGGTCAGTATCTCAAGAAAAAGAAATTAACAGTGAAAAGCTAACAATTGAGCCAGACAGGACAGAGATAGGATGGGGGACACCAGCAATAGGCACCCAAATAAAAATGTTCCAACATGTAAAAGTGAGAAGTGATGAAGATCTTAGATGTTTACCACTTTCATAAAACCAACCAGAATGGGTACGGAGCTGACAACCTGGTATCAATTCTTGGCAAATCTTGCGTGGAACTATGGGTAACACAACATAATTAAATGGTCTACAGGATCTTAGTTAATGAAGATTTGGAAGCATCAGTATTGAAAAGCAATTTATGTTACAATTTGTGAGTAAATAATTCCAGTTGTTTACAATCATCACACCATCTGAACTCACTCAGGAATCCATAATTTGTCTATAATCTTTAATGGAATCGTTTTTTGAACAGACAAACGGAAAAGACCTTCTGACCAATACGAAAACAGTTCCTGTCGGTCTGAAGGAAAATCAATGACCACTTACTGATGGCAATGTTCGTAAACAATCAATCAAGACATGCATCTATCCCACACGCTGGTCACTTGAGCTGGACACAGAAACTCACTAATGACCGCTCATAAATAAAGAAACCTTCCTTTGCCTTGTCCCTATCAGTCATTTACAAATCAATGGGAGATCCGCACAGTTTCATAAGAATGCTATCCACTAATGATGACTTCCATTAATCACCTTTCAAGGCAATTATCCCTCTGTGAAGACTTACAGGAAGTCTTAGCCTCTCTTTGATGATGGAGAGGAGGGGACTGAAATAGACAGTGAAATCTACGAATGGTACCCCCTCCTGGGTATTAGTAGGGGTGATTAAGCTCCCTGGGCTGACCATGCCTTATAAGTCAGTCAAATCATAGCATTCTCATTACCCAAACATTATTACACATGTTAAATATCACTTCAACTCAAACGCCATATCACCCCGGTGGCTGGCATCCCCACTTTCTATAGAACAAAATGGTGATTTAATATGTTTAATCCCTAAAGCTTAAACAAGGAAACTGATACTTGAATTATTAATCGTATTTAAAGCATAAACTTGGTTATTGATGGAAATTAATTTGATTTGTCCCATGTAATATGGATAACGAACATGACGAATGATAAACTATCCACTCTGTTATGTTCATCATACTTGGGGAGATTAAACAAGGGAACACAGTTGATATATATTGCTTACAAATGAAAGACATACAACCAGTGCCTCAGAGCTCGGCAGTACGTTACATCTATGGAGGATGGTGCCAGGGGATGATGAAAGGTGATGATGCCGGGTGATGGTGCAAGGGGATGTTGTCAGGGGATGGTGCCGGGGGTTGATGCCAAGGGATGGTGCCGGGGTTGATGCCACGGGATGGTGCTGGGGGATGATGCCAAGGGATGGTGCTGGGGGATGATGCCAAGGGATGGTGCTGGGGTTGATGCCACGGGATGGTGCTGGGGGATGATGCCGAGGGATGGTGCTGGGGGATGATGCCAAGGGATGGTGCCGGGGGATGGTGCCAGGGGATGGTGCTGGGGGATGGTGCCAGGGGATGGTGCTGGTGCTGGGGGATGGTGCTTGGGGATGGTGCTGGTGCTGGGGGATGGTGCTGGGGGATGGTGCTGGTGCTGGGGGATGGTGCTGGGGGATGGTGCTGGGGGATGGTGCTGGTGCTGGGGGATGGTGCCAGGGGATGGTGCTGGGGGATGATGCCACAGGATGGTGCTGGTGCTGGGGGATGGTGCTTGGGGATGGTGCTGGTGCTGGGGGATGGTGCTGGGGGATGGTGCTGGTGCTGGGGGGTGGTGCTGGTGCTGGGGGATGGTGCTGGGGGATGGTGCCAGTGGATGGTGCCAAGGGATGGTGCTGGGGAATGATGCCACGGGATGGTGCTGGTGCTAGGGGATGGTGCTGGGGGATGGTGCTGGGGGATGGTGCTTGTGCTCGGAGATGGTGTTGGGGGATGGTGCTGGGGGATGGTGCTGGTGCTGGGGGTGGTGCTGGTGCTGGGGGATAGTGCTGGGGGATGGTGCTGAGGGATGATGCTGGGGGATGGTGCTAGGGGATGGTGCTGGGGGATGGTGCTGAGGGATGGTGCCAGGGGATGGTGCTGGGGGATGTTGCCAGGGGATGGTGCGGGGGGATGGTGCTGGTGGATGATGCCAGGGGATGGTGCCAGGGGATGGTGCTGGGGGATGGTGCCAGGGGATGGTGCCAGGGGATGGTGCTGGGGGATGATGCCGGGAGATGGTGCTGGGGGATGGTGCCAGGGGATGGTGCTGGGGGATGATGCCGGGGGATGGTGCTGGGGGATGGTGCTGAGGGATGATGCCAAGGGATGGTGCTGGGGGATGGTGCTGGGGGATGGTGCTGGTGCTGGGGGATGGTGCTGGGGGATGGTGCTGGGAGATAATGCCGGGAGATGGTGCTGGGGGATGGTGCTGGGGGATGGTGCTGGGGGATGGTGCTGGGGGATGGTGCTGGGAGATGATGCCGGGAGATGGTGCTGGAGATGGTGCTGGAGATGGTGCTGGGGGATGGTGCTGGGGGATGGTGCTGGTGCTGGGGGATGATGCCGAGGGATGGTGCTGGGGGATGGTGCTGGGGGATGATGCCAGGGGATGGTGCTGGGGGATGATGCCAAGGGATGGTGCCAGGGGATGGTGCTGGGGGATGGTGCTGAGGGATGGTGCTGGGGGATGGTGCTGGTGCTGGGGGATGATGCCGAGGGATGGTGCTGGGGGATGGTGCTGGGGGATGGTGCTGAGGGATGGTGCTGGGGGATGGTGCTGAGGGATGATGCCAAGGGATGGTGCCGGGGGATGGTGCTGGGGGATGGTGCTGGGGGATGGTGCTGAGGGATGGTGCTGGGGGATGGTGCTGAGGGATGGTGCTGGGGGATGGTGCTGAGGGATGGTGCTGGGGGATGGTGCTGAGGGATGGTGCTGGGGGATGACGCCGGGAGATGGTGCTGGGGGATGATGCCGGGAGATGGTGCTGGGGGATGATGCAGGGAGATTGTGCCGGGGGATGGTGCCAGGGAAGGCACAGGGGCATGATGCCTTTTGTGTCCAGCTGAACATCAAACAGCACATATCATCATGATCATTATCATCAGATTATTTCTGATAGTGATGAACAAGTTGTCATGCTACAAATGTCGACAGTAAGGGCACCTTTAACCCACTCCAGACAGACGGCCATCAGTAAGAATGGAACACGCACTGATGGCATCCTGCTGTTTTCTCCCCATGTGCTGAATGCTTGCAGCCAGTCTGACAGTTCATTAACCATGAAACAACAGCGCTACCTGGAGGGGAATCACAAAGGTCAAGCGAGGTTGGGGAGTCAGGGCCAAGTATCTCTTGGGGACATGTCAGCGTGCACGTCATCTACCAAAGACATAATGTTTGCTTCATTTCACTGCTTATTGTATTTTCAATGCAATCACGTTTGGTTTCACCTCAGGTGAGATCAAAATCTGATGGTGTATGCTCTTGGACTTTACAGAAATTTCCATTTACTAAAATGCCACTGACGAATCCCTGCTCAAAAGAGTCCCATCTGGACGTGGTTATATTTGGAGTCTGTTTACACACACTATGTGAACATTGATTCACAAAGGGTGAAATTACTGGAGAACTCGCATGTCGCAATACTCAAACACTACCAGACAGTTTTACACACTGTCTGTTTTTTCTAATGGCCAGTTTGTGTACCTTAAGGAGTCAGTCATCCAATGCAATTAGTCTGCTGGCAGCAGGGTCATTCCTTAACTGAAGCAATGGATTTGAGTGAGTGTTACCCTGTGTTCAACAGTGTATCAGTTATATAATTGCATGTCAGCTTAATATGGAAGAGAAGCCCAAACTGGTAGTTGATGTTTACCCCTTCGATGTAACCTAACAACAACGGTCACTTCTTATGGTGCTAACAAACCACAGACCACACTCAGGATAACAGTGGGATTCAAACTCAGGTTCTACCAAAATAAGCCAGAATCTAACCAGAATAAGCTAGAATCTAAGCAGAATAAGCCCAAATCTAACCAGAATAAGCCAGTATATAAATGGAATACGCCAGAATATAACTAGAATAAACCAGAACCTAATCAGAATAATCCATCTAACCAGAATAAGCTAGAATCGATCCAGAATATGCCAGAATCTACCTAGAATAAGCCAGAACCTAATCAGAATAAGCCAGTGCTTTATAAATCAGAATAAGCCAGAATATAGCCAGAATAAGCCCGAATGTAACTAGAAAAAAAAGAGAATCTAATCAGAATAAGCCAGAATCCATGTCAGAATGATATCTGAGATATTTTGTGCTAGTGCTTAGTTAATCAGAGTAACATATCAGATACCCTGCCCATTTTTAACTGGTTCCAGAATAACCTGACTATGAATGGGTCCATGATATCACTGAGATATCCTGCCATTTGGTTGTGGTTCTAGATATGTTCATTTGTTATTTACTGCCACACTCATCAATGTTCCAGCTATTTGACAGCAGTCTGTAAATAATCGAGTGAGACACTCTAGTGATTGATATCATGAGCATCGATCTATGCGATTGGGATACTATAACCTGCATTAACCTGCATCAACCAAGCTATCGAGCCTAACCACCCGATCCCATTAGTCGCCCCTTACAACAAGCACGGGATCCTGAATCTTAGAGATCTTCATGGGCTGTTCAAGAATAAACATCTCCATGATATCAGTTTGGTATCTGGTAGTGAGTGAGTTGGTTTAAACGACACTTTGAAAAGAATTCCAGTTATATCACTGCGTGTCAGCTTAATGTGGGAGAAAAGTGATGCAGGTCTCAGACATTTACAACTTTGGTGAAACCCATGAGCATGGGTATGGTGCTGACAAACCTACAAACATATCGGGGGCAAAACAGGATTCCAATCCACGATCACAGATTTTTTAGCCAGCCCATGGGATGCGACTCGGCACAGCCACACATCGCCTTGTACAACTCTGACTGGGCTGGCCATGCCTGTTGTCTTTTAGCTTTATATATATATATATATTTCATATCCTGTCAATTGAATAACCAGTGAAGCAAATTTATCATGTTGATACCTTAACTACTGAGACTGATCCAGTTATTTAATATATGATACAGATATATGTCCACACTATCTGATGAATAAGCTCAGATATCCCACTGTAAACATGGTTAAAATACTACTAACATCATCTTCCAATCCAGCAGTCAAAACGCTGGTCAGCCTGCTGCCACTGACATAAAATTCCCATCAAACTGTTTTCAGGCTGCATTACTGTTTAAGGAGCCCCACTCTGACTTAACAATAGACTGACCTCCAGACATCCCCACTGCACCTCCCTGGCCCATCACCTGTCCGTCAGTTGTGTTAGACCAGGAGTAAAGCTCCTTAAAGCCTAAACGACTTTCCATGCTGGAGCTACATGATTCGAACTTCAGCAAATATGGCACAAAGGATATCAGACTTGAAGTCGTGGATAACAGTCACACCGAAGGTTACTTCATAACCTTGACCACAATCAGGGAAATATAAAAATATATTTGCTTCCTACAATTGGTAGGTAGGTCATTTGGTGTTTTTTTCTGTGACAATGCTAATTTGCAACAGGTGTAACTATTGGGGCTATTTTTACTTTTGCAAAAGAATTAAACCATCTTGAAGGCTGATAAGTATATTAATCATATTTAATAGAAATCAATTAAGTACTGCTGACACTCTACAAAGTCATCAGATGTCCTTCTCCTCACGACTCAAACCAATGGGGGAGTAACTCTAATCTGAAGTTGTCATAACCAACGTACAGGCAGGTTAGAAATTTGCATAATTTAGGTTTAATTAACAAGTTGCAACTGTTGAAACTCTTCATTGTTATGCATACTATCAACAATACAAATAGCATTATTATATTCCTATCAAATATTGAACTTTCCTAGGGCAATTGCAATACATCGATTGTCGAATAAATAATTTTATTACATACGAGGGCAAAAATATCGGGGTTCATAAAAATCATATGAGCCTAGGGTCATATCACGTCATGAGACAACAGTGTATTGTTTCCATCATCCGAATGGCATTGTTGACGTCATTCGAATCTTATTGTGAAGTGAGGTCGGAAGGATGTCACACGAGAAACGACCTCATAGCTGAAGATTGTTGACGTCAATCAACAAATTGTGGTTCCGCTGCTGTTGTTACTTGCTAAAATTTGTCTCTGTACATACATGATGTAGACATCTTCTTCAGTAATAAATAGAACATTATATGAGTGTTCATGTCAGACATGTTTACGACACTCGTGTAAAACACTCATGTAATATCCTCTATAAAGTCTGCTTTCAAATGACGATAATGACTAGTTTATCGACATCCATATCGTATTTACACAAGCATCAAATATGGACAATACCAAGGTGGTGGAAAAGGTATAGTGCAACTTGAGAACAAAGAGAAAGTAGGTCTAAGCTCAGGGCTCTTGATTAGGGTTAGTTGGGAAAGTAGTACTACACAAAAAATATTTATATTACTCTTTTTAGATTATACATTTCATATTACACATTTTTTCATGGCCTAAGCAGCTTTCAGGGTAATCGTGGTAGTTCCAGTACAAACAATGGCCACAACTGCTTCAATATGTTCCACAATCAACACCGATTAATAGGTTGGTAGTTTTCTCAGACACATTGATCTTTTCTCATATACTGCAAGATGATGAATTGATACTTGAGTCTGAAACAACAACCACAGGTTATGGAAAACTCAGAACAGTGGTTGTTATCAATATGGTTGTTTTCTTCCTTAATTTGACCAATATAAATATTAAAGGTGGGGACACATGGTCATAAGCACAGGTCACAGATCACAAATCAGATGCAGTTAAGCAGCATTGGTTGCGGAGAGTAGTTGTATGGGTGACTGTGTTCGGCAGATTGACTTTTGTGAGTTTCCAGAGCTTCTGTCCTGCCCCACGCTGAAGCACAAGTAGCACATGTGGTGTCTCCTAAGGAAAGTGACTGAATCTCATTAAAATCTGATCTTATTTCTTGCTACTGCTAAACAAAGGTCTGAGGACATCCCATTAGGGGTCACGTCAGAACGACCTTTCTTCCAACCAATCAGTGCATCAATTACCAGATCATGAAAGTGACAGTCGGAATGTGATTTGTAATCATGCAACCACGAAAACTATGACATGGGGTATTCTGAACGATTGTTACGGGCTTAACGACTGAATCCATACAATCTAGACCATCTATTTAGCCATTCCAGAATGTTCTTTGGTTCAGGTTTCAAATTTTTAATTCAGAATTTGTCAAAATATGTTTCGAAGTGTAGTCGCCAATTTGACATTTGTGCCGTAAAAAACGAGAAAGCTGCCTTTTGATTGGCTAATGTTGGCTTCTTGTCAGTCATTTGATTGGTCGGTCAAAGTTTGCACAAGGTCGGGCTGATGTGACCCGAAATGGTATGTCCTCAGATCTTTGTTTAGCGGTAGCAAGAACTAAGATCTGATTTTAATGAAATTGGCAAGTGACTTTGTTCGAAACATGCAGTGACTGGGTACCCAGTAGGATGAGATGGTAATGTGACTGTTAACCTTCTAGCACCTCAAGACAGCTTGGGTTGTATACAGCCAGTAAGCTGAGAATAGAAATCAAGTGCACACTGATCCTTTGAACGGGGTACTAATAATGGAACACCATGAGCACCCGCGTGGTGAATGGAATTTGGCACATAATAAATGGACTTATTATTTTATTATTTTTACCGTCAGGTGTAACCATACCAAATATTACAATTATAACATTATTACAATACATACACCAGGCAGTATAACATACTGCTATTTTAATCACATAGCAAGTGAAAACTGCAATCGCTAGTAGAATGTAGAAGCCAATGTGTTCCACCAAGAGGAGATATCATTCATGTTGTTTTATTCAAATTATCAAAAGAATTACTTCTGATTTATACTTGATCTAGCAAGTATTTGTCAAATCCTAGAGTTGAAACCACTAAACATGCCAAACAAACAAAATTCATTCCAGCTTGTGTTAATAGGACTGGAACCCTACTATGTTTTTTGCATATTTGTTGTTTAATTCTCCACTCAGCAATATACCATCTATATCATATGAGTGAGTGAGTATGGTTTTACGCCGCTTTTAGCAATATTCCAGCAATATCACGACGGGGGACACCAGAAATGGCTTCACACATTGTACCCATGTCGGGAATCGAACCTTATATCTTATGAAGGCAGTCTGTAAATAATTGAATTTGAACCAGACAATCCAGTGATCAACATCAGCAGCATTGATCCACGTAATTGGAAGGCGATGACATGTATCAACAAAGTCAGCGAGTCTGACCATGCTGACCACCTGATCCTGTAAATTGCCTCTTATGATAAGCATGGGTTGCTGAAGACCAGTTCTGACCCGGATCTTCACGGGGACCCTCCTATCATGCTTATAAGCCGACTTGTGACTAGGACATTCTGGTGGTTTTGCTGGTGCTTGTTATGGCTCTCAATATTCCTACATATTCACAGCTCTCACCATGCTCACACTGATCCATCATGGATTTTATTCATTGTACTTCTCATCATGAAATAATTACATTACTTTTGAAGTTAGTGAGGTTCGACCTCTGCCAATTTTTAGACGTCCAATTTTTAGACATGTTAAAAGCTGGCATAAGGACAAAACTCTTAAATATATTGAGTAATATCAACTTCCACTTCCAAAAGACTCTCTTTATTTTTTAGTAGTTGGTTCAAAAAACATTTGGCCTAAACTTCAATGTAGGTGATAAAAACTAAATAAATAATAATTTTCAACATCTAGATTAGTACAGCTACTAAAGTGAAAAAAACCAACTCATTGGGTAACAAGCATTTGATTGTGGGACAACTCAATGGTTGTATTTGTGATTTTTAAGTTTGACAAATGAGATGACACTGGTCACATACCGAAAGATAATTCGTTGGGAGTTTTTTTTGTTAAAATAAAGATTTTTTTCTATGTATTATCATAAACCCCATTTTGTACTGAACAGCGGTGATAAAATCTCGTGATTTCTAAATTTACCTAAATATAAAACACAGTCATCCCAAAAATATATCAAAAGTCATTTTAATTTTTTTTAAATTTCAGTTGTTTTTTTTGGTCAGTCTCATAAACAAAATTATGGCCTAATGGAAAACAACATAATTACAACCATTACAATGTTCATTTTTCATTTTTTCATTGTTTAACATTTTGTGATATATCAATAAGAAATGATAGTAGATTGATAATCCTTTTGACAGCTCAAATTGAAATATTGTCATACCATTGGTTGTACATTAAAGACTTTCCACACATTTTTACAGCACCGTGATGCCAAAGTGATTGTGATTGTAATTCAGACAATTTCAGTTTCTTCTTTATACATGTTATATCTACAGGCTAACAATGTCCAGGAGAAGTACCTTCTGGGACTTATCTAAGATTCAGTTCGTACCCACTGGGAAAACAAACAGGGTATTGTCCAAAATAGAATTATTTTACAGTTCTTTCTTTTGTCAATTCTGAGAAATTGGGAGAAATTTACCATATTCGACGTAATAAGCGGCCAGGGCGCTCTCAAAATTAGAAATAGGGGGCTCTTATTAGAATATTATTTTGGTGGAAAGATAAATTTTGTGGTTTATGCTGACACACTGAAATGTTTATATGCGACAGAAACATTTTTCCAGAATTTAATTGCCCCTAATTAAGAGTGCATATAACACACGAGTGCGTATAATACGTGAATAAATAAGTCTTGTGTACATTGATCAATCGGAAGGAGTGCTAATTGAGATTGTTCACAAGCCAATATATTAGCAAATATTGCCGTGGGCGCTTATTAGAACGGGGCGCTTATTACGTAGAATACGGTAATTCAAATTGGGAATTATTTCTGTCATTTGCTGGAGACTAGGGGCTCATTATCGGACTCTGGTCAGGTCTAGATAAATCCCCTTTTCCAGAAGAGGTTTCCACACCATGGAATACTTTTTGATCTCTGTACATTGTGAGGTAGTTTGAGTCACGGGCCAAATCAAGAATATTTTAGAAATCTTTCTGTTAAACATGTTAAAGAAAACACAGTGTCTTCACATGTTAAGATGTAATTGACCAGTAAACAGGGTTGGCACAATGAAGAGATAGAACTGTGTCATCCACAAACCCAATTACAATTTGCTCTGACATGTTTGCTTAAATAATATTATTACATGCCAGGAGATCATGAACACAATTTCAAATTCAAGGTACTTTTTTCAGCTTGTATGATCATGATGATGAACATGATAAACTTGGGATGGGATGTCTCGTGATGGTCTGATGCTGAGATGTATCCCGAGTGTAATGAACATTACGAACATTGTACACCATTTGACACCATTAACGAGCATAAATCAATTATCAACAATCCAAGCAAAGACATTCCTCAACACTGAGTCATAGCAAATGATCACGTCCAATATTAAGTCAAATTAAATGGAGTGCATCATAAAGCCAACATTTATTATTACCAGGCTAAGAGAGCTGACTGCTTTGAAACTCTACAACTGTCGCTGAATGGAAACATTTACTGCGCAATTTCCATTCTCAATCCTCCCCTCCACTTCCAATCCTTTTTTTTGGTTTCGTATCATCCTTATGAAGTTTCCCAATGCTAAAATCAATATTCATATTAATCCAAATCAGACCCACTTTGGTAATAAAAAGGCTTTTCCTATTGATTCTGGTGAGATGTTACAAGTCATCATTTGCTTCTCTGGTACTGATAGCAGGAGAGTCTTAGCAGCTTACTAGTAGCCAAAAAGTTGTAGATCGAGAGTAATGCTTTCCAAACTCTGTCCCCTTTTGTTGCAGGATACACATCTCCCATTAAAAAAATGGTAAACCCATGGCGCCACAAAAACCAAAGGTGGAACAAATAGAACATATTTTGATTTATAAAGCATATATCATTTAAACAGGGTATAATACTAGAAGTGTGTTTTGCAGTTAATGTTGGCTATTTTAGATGTAGTGATATACATCTTTTGTCATAACATATGAAATGAATTGGATTAAGAGAGCTATTGGACATATGACAATAAATACAAGAATACATGCCAAGAGGACACTCCTTGGCAAATTTTGCTGTTGAAATATTCTTAGGATTGAATAATTTTTCAGGTGATTTTTTTTGTTTAAAGCTATGGGATTTCTTAAACTAAAACCTCTGTCCAGTCGATGGCAAACTCTGTCAAGTCAGTAATGGGTGAAATTGATGTCCTATTAGCAGATTAATGTAACATGTTTTATTTTTCTGTTTCTCTCAGCTTTCAAGTTAATAAATTAGGTTGGATGGTCACTCCAAAATTAAAAAGGACAATTTTTAAAAGAACCAGTTGCTTCTAGATCAAACTGGATCATTCAAAATGTTCAAAGTGTGTTTGTACCAAAGCAAAATGGTCTCCCGAAACAGGCAAGTTAATCAAAGCTATCTAAATTCATCTTAGTAAAACTGAACAGTATTTACAACAACAAAAAACACAGGACTTGACACATGTTATTTCAGTAAAACTCAAAACACCTGACAGATGTCTGACTGCCCTTCTTCAGTAAATATAGACTTCTCCAAGACATGATCAACAAATAAAGTTTTTGAAAATGTATGTCAGCTCTACCTTCTATTTTCCAACAAAACTATCAAAATAACACTCCTAACCATGCTAACAAGGAGTGGTGACAGCTTACTTTCATTTAAAACAGTCTTTGTTTTATTTCTAACATTCAGGACAGGCTCATCCGTAAAATAAAAATCTGGCCCAATACAGTCAACTACGTTTATAATATTTTTGTCCCTAAAATGTGCTGTAGTTATGCTGTATACATACTTGTAACAAACTACGGTTATAACATGTATAACAAACTAAAATTAGTGGTCCCTTTGAGTTTGTTATATAACCGTAGCTACTTTCTCACACACACATTGAAAACTCTGCCACAAAAATATGTAAAATGGACCCAATGATTACCATTGTTGTACCTTGCTAACGACTATCAGCAATTGTTATGGTCATTTGGACACAAAGTGAGCGAGTATTGTTTTACGCCGCTTTTAGCAATATTCCAGCAATACCACGACGGGGTACACCAGAAATGGGCTTCACACATTGCACCCATGTCGGAAATCGAATTCGGGTCTTCGGTGTGACGAGCCCACAAGACTACCCGATTGCCCCTGGACACAAGGAAACACATTTGTACATTATTTTATGTTACCATATTCGACATAATAAGAGCCCAGGGCGCTCTCAAAATTAGAAATAGGGGGCTCTTATTAGAATATTATTTTGGTGGAAAAAAACAGAATTGAAAGATAAATTTTGTGGTTTATCATGTTTATGCTGATGGTCTGAACTGTTTATATACGACAAATATATTTTTCCAGAATTTAATTGCCCATACTTAAGGGTGCATATAACACATAAGTGTGTATTATACATGAATAAATATGTCTTGTGTACATTGATCAATCGGAAGGGATGCTAATTGGGATTGTTCACTTGCCAATATTTTAGCAAATATTGCCGTGGGCGCTTATTAGAGCGGGGCGCTTATTACTTCGATTACGGTAATCATGTTAATTGTAATCCCATAACATATGTCCATGGTGCCAGTATACATGGTATACATATGATAGATAAATCCAATTTGTTGGAAATGTACAAGAAAAGCTACCCAAAGACTTAAACTTGGTCTGTGAAGACAAGCATACATTTCAAGATCAGTGCAATCACCATCACGATGTGATCAAAAAGCCTTTCAGTGAAAATTACCAAGGAGCACAATGGAGATCTGAAAATGGCTCAGAATTTCAGGCAAGTGAATGTGTTTGAATAGCATGGCTTAGAACGGCATGGGATAATATCTGTTTACAGTGAAACCAATCGAAGCCAGATTCGTTTTCACTGAAATAATAGTCCAATTTAGACAGCAGTGTGTATTATTCAGGTTTAGCGTGAGCCACCGATCAGCTGATTCGGAAGTCTTAGGTAACTTGTGTTTATTTATGCTATTTTCAGAAAGGTAGAAGCCGGGAGCACCAGTCATGTTGTAAACATATAGATGATTGATTTAATCAGCTTCTCCGATAGTGCAAGTGAAATGTGCTCGGTGAGTCTGAAACTAATCGAAATCAGGACGAATGTATTACCTTAAAAACTGATCTTTTGTCCTAGAGATTAAGCCTAAAATATTGCATTGAGAAAGTGACTTCAACAAATTTTAATTGCTTGTTATCATGGTAATTTAATCTAAAACTGTCTGACCATGAAAATAGTCTGGTACAAACAAAAATGTCTAAGGACAAGTCCATTTTGGACATGTTGCACTGTATAATCATCACCTTGTGTACATTATAAAATCTTAACATTTTAATAATAATGACATAATTAAATTGATAAAATACTAATTCAGTTAACATATTGTCAAGATTATTAGAACTTACACCAAGTGATCATGAATCACTCTAAAAGGATACTCTTAATATCTGAGAATACCACGTATGTGAATTAAAGTTCCGATAAAAAATCTTAACATGATTCTTATCTCTGGCATCGTCTTCATGATGGCTAGGTAACAGGGCACTGATGTGATATAGTGTCAACATGCATACAGAATATGTTCACACCATCATGACTACATACAATATTGTAACTTGACTGTAAGGTTTGAAAGTATATTGTATTTAGACATACCGCCACCACAAACAAGCCAACAGTACACATGGGTGAGTGAATGTTGATGCATTAATGCCCCCTTCACAGTATTTCAGTTATATCAGGGCACTATTACTAGTATTAGGAAAATTAAAGTAGAAGGACCAGTGTGAAGAAGATGTTTATCACTATGGTGACTGAACCGACAACTGGAAACAGTAAGGTGCTGACACACCAATGATCATAAACAAGGTCAGTCTGAGACAAGAACACCCACCTATGGATGCTAGCAGCCAAGGTAGCATCCCTGACCCAATACATACAGCAGTATCATATTAAATGTTGGTGATTAAAATTAGCAATAACATTTGTGATGTTCATTGATATATCATCAATCATCGTACCCTACATGCTGTAGTTTGTACTTACATTAGATTACAATATACAAACATGACCATAATAAACAAACAACATTCATCATTATTAATTTCTTATCACTAACACTATATACTCAAACATCATCATCTGTTATAATGTCATGTCATGAATTCCTCTTTAAAATATCCCCTAATAATCATGTCAGTTGTCCAGTCCAACCTTGTCAAAAGATACATCTGCACAGGGCCATAATAACCAGATAAAATACCTTTTGTTTGCTCAATCCAATAATACCATGACACTATGCCCGTGCAGAGCACAGGTTTGTTGGCAGTTTGTTAACACTATCATTTTGCATAAACTCGTAAACATTGACATGAACTCTTTCATTGTCTGTGAAGAATGTGGATGGACTTACCTGTAAGTACCGGAATTGCACACTGTCATAAAAAGATGATCGATTTCTGATGTGACACTTGACACCTCTGTCTTAGCCGAGACTTTGTTGACACCCATTCAGTCGCAAGTATCACCGTTGCTTGCAAGACAATTCCTTTTCCCTATGAAGGCTAGATGAAGACTATAAGTAAATTACGGTATAATGAACTAATATGCGATGGACATTTAAATAACAAAACTGCGCATGGTTCGTGTTTTATGCTCAACAGGCTTCTCCGTCGGTGTATTGAAAACCGGAAGTAAGGCACATATGGAAAGTAATCAGGAGTGAACACAAAATAATAATAAACAAATACTTCCATTTGAAATTAAAAATAGACGCATATTACAATAATAATGAATTAATGTGTTGCACAACAAAAATGTCCCTATAATTTAATTCCTCAATGAATATGAATTAATCATGCACTCTTTACTGCGAAACTGTCAAGATGGCGCCACCCACGTGTGCACCTTGTTTACAAGATGACAATATATGATCAACCCAGCAGCTAATAAGGCAAGGTAGCGTATCTCCAGTAAGATCACCAATTATTTCCAATAGCAAATATGTAGGTCGACTGTCGATAGAATCCTACTCCATGACATTCATTAGGTGTTGTTTATCATCAATCTGATTTGACAGGTTTACGCGACATGCATAATACTATTTGTTGTTTCGTAACATATGAGACGAAACTAATTTGGCCCACTAATTTAACTAAAGATCAGTGGTCTCTACCTGTCTGGTTTGAGCAGTTTTATGTAGCCGGACAGTGAATGAGAAATATACAAACACACGCTACGGGTGAGAGACGTTTTATTCCGCCAATGGTTGTTTCATATATTTATCAACACCCTGAAACATTTCAAAGGAATGATAAGTAATATTAACAATACACATAATGCAGTCATCAACATCACAGAAGTACAAACCGTGTTACATAACAAACAGATGTTATTCATATACTAGTTGTTATACTGTACAATAATCTGCTAACTGATGTAAGAACCAAGTAGAATAATTATATATTACATTATCTAAATCTTATCTTTTCAAAATACATACATGACTTTACAAGTGTGATTCACTTAAGTGTCACACAAATATAAAAACAGACTATACATGTAATCACGTGCCTACCCTGTTGGTGAGACTGGGGTGTCTTCCCGACTAGTGTGCTGCAACTTATTGTTCTGGATATCTTAATAAAGCATATATATACTTTATCATGTTTATAACAATAACTAATACAACTATACTTCTTACATACACTTTAAAGTATTTCTCCGGATCCTGTATAGTACAGACTGTATATTATACAGAACTGATCACAAAAGCATTTTAAACATAGCCTATTCTGTAAAACACATACACTCTTCCTCATACATACAAGAATAGAGAGACAGAAAAGTGATATCTATATATTAGTTTTTCCCAAAGCCTAAATTTATAAGTCTTGCTTAACACATGGTTTAAACATATTTATTTTCACAAAAGTGTGAAAATGGATTGGTAAACAAGCGAAGCGCTTATGTTAATACCGCTCCATTTTACATAGGACATATGACAATAAATACATTAGTGAAGGTTAGATGTAACAAATGAATTGTACATGCCAAGCTAAAAGTGTATATATAATAAATCTATTTGCAGTTTATATTAAACAATTCATTTAAATGAAAATCTGACAGTTTTTAATATGAAGTTTTGAATAGAATCTAATATTAGGATTTGCCCTTCCTTACTCAAATACAAATTTCCACAGAGCACTGTTTGTAAAGAATAACCATGTTGGTAAAAATACATTTCATTTCGAAGAACATAGTAATTTGTACACACAAAAAAGAAGTGTAATGTATGTTTGGTATGATATCCACAGGAACAAGACTTTGTATCCCAGTTATATCTATCATATTGATCTGCATTAAGATAGCTGCAGCCAAGCCTGAGGCGACTGAATAATTTGACATAATCTGCTTCCATAATTTAAATCCCAGTGTATACCATTATCTCCCTTTACGTGAAGCAAATTCTAAAATTGTGTAACAGTCTCTGCCCCCGTTAGGTTTTCTAGTAAGACATTTCAAAATTGTGTTGTAGTTGGTATAAATGAATCTGCATAAGCTTTTGTTTTATACTTCACTGTTCGAGGGATTAGTTTTATCCCTTAAGTCATAATTTGTGTTTTCCGAAACTGTATCAGGAATAAGCCTACAAAGATATTCCGGGGAGAAATGGTTATTCATTTTGCAAAACATTACCAGCTTTGAATTGTATCTTCTCTGTTTACCTCATTTACTTAAATAGATTGTAACTTAGAATATGATAATATTAAAAACTTTTAGTTAAGTTTAGTATTAAAGGTTTAATATACTGCAACATTTAAATACAATAACATACAATACAAATATACACAAACATATTAAACTAACCTGAGTTTAGATGATTTTACTTGCCAACATGTCTGTGTAAGTAATGTGTGCAGACTGAGAACATGCACTGAGGCAAAGGGTCAACTTTGAGGGTTAGCTTGGCCAATCAGTTGAGCACGTCATCTTAACCAATAATTAAACATAAAAGTTGAACACTTAAAAGCAGACACTAAAGGTGAATAAAATATATATGTACAATGTTGTATCTGTCACACTCTTCCCACTCAGTGAAATTTCATCCTCGGCATTTATTCTTTCCTGTGACCAGATCCAGAAGGGCATCAGAAAGATGTTTTGGCTGCCCCTCAAGCACTCCTTCCTCTATGAGAGAACTGAGATAGTCTGCTCGAGATAAACAGTCTGGTTGAGTAACTGCTGAAAGAGCAAACCCACCACCGCTCATCCTTTTTGGGGGTATCTGCTTTCGAACAGACCTCTTTGGTTGAGGATTCGGTGGTACAGGGTGTACTGGTGCAGCAGCAGCAAGTTCCCCGTCGGGTGGGACATTCACAGGTGGAACTTGAGGTTCCTCTGTAGGCTGTTCCTGTAGTTCAACATCTACAGTCTCATCCCTTCCATCCACTTCAGTGTTCTGGTCCTCACTCTCAACATCTTCGGTCGGCTTGTCTTCAGGTGGCCTGTCAGCTGGATAAAGAGCTGACCCTGCAGAGTCTGAATGATAAGTGGTGACTAACACCATATCTTCTCCATCTTCCAGTTCATCTTCATCCTGTGAGATGCCTGTGGTGTCTTCTCTGGTGTCTGGTTTACACGCGTCCTTGGTCGAACTTTAGGTTGTGGTTGTGGAGACTTGATTCGTCTTGGTTTAGGCACTGGCGCTGTATGGGGAAGAGAGCCGATAGGAAGCAGTAAATTCCTGTGCAAGGTTCTTGTCCGTCCTTGTCCATTCTCCTTACCAACGACAAATACTGGTATGGATAGATTTAGTCCAAGATGACACAAATATCTTCTTCCCATCTGTCTGCTAACTTGTGCTGGCCGTCAAAGGCAACCACCTTTATAAGTACTCTGTTTCCCTTCTCAATGACAGCTGCTCTTGTTTCCAGGCTTAACATCCTGCATCTGTGGTTGAGTAGGAGGTCCAGTTGTCTCTTCATTTTCCCTGGTAAGAGGGCCTTGGCAAGAATACATGTCCTTGATCCAGGCTTTAAAATCCTCAGACGTATCAGCCTTTGGTTGCATCCCCAACTTCTTAAAAAGTGTGGCCATGCCTTCCAGCTCCTCATCCTTGAACTCCATGGTTAAGGAATGCAGCAGAAGTAGGCAAAGAAAACCAACACAACTGCTCAAAAAGCAGACCATGTACCAACGAGGTAGAGGGAATATCAAAGGGTACCAGGAGGTCAAATGAGGGAAACACCAATCGCGTGATGATTGCAAAGCAAGTACCAAGTGATATAGAGTGTCACACTGACAGATGCATGAAATATGCAACGTACTCATGTTGTAATCGTTCAGAAATGCAGCTATGGGAACGCAAACAGATTAACCACAGTAGGAAATATCTACTGTACATGTGTGAAGTGAGGTGGATAAGGCCTGTACCGACCACAAGGGCAAACAAAGACAAACAAGTGGAATGTCAGAACTCGTTCAGACAACTAATACACAAACTAAGCTGAAAGGCAATCCCTCCCAACATATCACACGGGAAGACAAAGTGTAATTATATACTCACAAAAGAAAGAGTGAGTGAGTTTGGTTTAAGGCTGGTTTAAGGCGGGTTTTAACAGTATTCCCGTTATATCATGGCGTACAAAAGAAAGAAGCGCATCACAAGTGTACACAGGATAAGGTGTACATATACTTGAATGTAATACTAGGCATATGCAAATCCCAAGTTGAATAAACAATACCTACAAAGTGTATTTGCAAACTAAATTCTAAATCTACAGACAACACAGGGGGAGTGGAAGGGGATGTTAGTAACATAATGTAAAATGTTCAAAGAAAGTGCAAAAGTCTGTCGTCATACAGTCAGTAAATTGAGACATGTTTAGCTTACATCTAATTTATAAAATTATATACAATTAAATTTTTATTTGCTAACCTTTTATTTGATTAAACAAGGACTGAAAGTAGAAATGAAATCATGCCATTTTCATACACACATACACACTGAGTACCGTTATATAAGTAAACTAACTAAAAACTAATGGTAAACTAATTCAAAAATAAACTAAGCTAAACTTATCAAAACCAAAGAGAACTTAACTTATCAAAACCAAAGAGAACTAAACTAAACTTAACAGAACCAAACACAACTAAACTTAACAAAACTAAACTAAACAAAACCAAACAGAACTAAACTTAACAAAACTAAACTAAGCTAAACTTAACAAAACTAAACTAAACTAAACTTAACAAAACTGAACTAAACTAAACTTAACAAAACCAAACAGAACTAAACTAAGCTAAACTTAACAAAACTAAACTAAACTAAACTTAACAAAACCAAACAGAACTAAACTAAACTAAGCTAAACTTAACAAAACTAAACTAAACTAAACTTAACAAAACCAAACAGAACTAAACTAAACTAAACTAAACTAAACTAAACTAAACTCATCACAAAAGAACCTGTGGCTATGTAGACAATGTTGGTACAAACAGGAAAATAAGAAGTAGCTGACAAAGACGTCTACAGTAATACAAAACTTAGTACATGAAAAAATACAAAATATGTGATGTAAACAAAGTCACAGTTCACAGAACTAAACTGAACTGGTGCCAGATACAAAGTAAATTGAAAGTCAAATGCTAGCTAGCAATGAACTAATACATGATGGGGACTCACATGATCAGAATGTCCATGAATTGAATTGAATGTTCAAGCTGAAGTAGCAATATCCAATACTGGAAAAGTCACATATACTGTTCAATAATCTGCTTACTGATGTAAGAACCAAATAGAATAATTATCCATATATTATATTATCTAAGTGTCAAGAGATTATAAATCTCTTTCAAAATACATACATATACAGGTGACATGAATTTACAAGTGTGACACACTTATTTAATTTATTTAATTTTTATTTGCTAACCTTTTTTTTCATAAAACAAGGACAGAAAGTAGAAATGAAATCAAGCCATTTTTATACACACATACACACTGAGTACCGTTATATAAGTAAACTAACTAAAAACTAATGGTAAACTAAATCAAAACTATACAAAAATAAACTAAGCCAAACTTAACAAAACCAAACAGAACTAAAATAAACTAAACTAAACTAAGCTAAACTTAACAAAACCAAACAGAACTAAACTAAACTAAACTAAGCAAAACTTAACAAAACCAAACAGAACTAAACTAAGCTAAACTTAACAAAACTAAACTGAACTTAACAAAACTAAACTAAACTAACCTTAACTAAACTAAACTCATTACAAAAGAACCTGTTGCTATGTAGACAATGTTCGTAACAACAGGAAAATGAGCAGTAGCTGACAAAGAAGTCTACTGTAATACAAAACTTTGTACATGAAAAAATACAAAATATGGGATGTTAAGCAAAGTCACAGTTCACAGAACTAAACTGACCTGGCACCAGATACAAATAAAATTGAAAGTCAAATGCTAGCTAGCAAGGATGTAACGTTTATACAATGAACTAATACATGATGGGGACTCACATGATCAGAATGTCCATGAATTGAATTGAATGTTCAAGCTGAAGTAGCAATATCCAATACTGGAAAAGTCACAATAAACACACAAATGTCACGTGACAGTGTCCAAGGTCACACAAAAGTCACTTCAAGGAAACCATCTATAGCGGATGTTGCTTCCATGGCGGCTATAGTCCTGACTGGGGGCTCCATTTGTAGCCGGGCAGTGTATGAGAAATATACAAACACACGCTACGGGTGAGAGACGTTTTATTCCGCCAATGGACGTTTCATATATTTATCTACACCCTGAAACATATGAAAGGAATGATAAGTAATATCAACAATATTATATACATAATGCAGTCATCAACATCACTGTTGTAAAAACCGTTTTACATTACATTACGTTATTTATATACTAGTTGTTATACTGTACAATAATCTGCTAACTGATGTAAGAACCAAATAGAATAACTATCCATATATTATATTATCTAAGTGTCAAGAGATTATAAATCTCTTTCAAAATACATACATATACATGCACATGAATTTACGAGTGTGATACACTTATGTGTCACAAATATAAAAACAGACTATACAAGTAATCATGTGCCTACCCTGTGGGTGAGACTGGGGTGTCTTCCTGACCACAGTGCCGCAACTTGTTATTCCGGATATCTGAATAAAGGATGTACTTTTATAACAATGACAAATACAACTATACTATTTACATACACTTTAAAATATTACTCCGGATCCTGTATAGAACAGACTGTATATTATACAGAACTGATCACAAAAGCATTTAAAACATAGACTATTCTGTAAAACAACACATACACTCTTTCTCATACAAACAAGAATAGAGAGACAGAAAAGTGATATATTTGTTATTCCCAAAGCTTACAATTTATGAGTCTTGTTTACCACATTTACTTCAATAGATTGTAACTGAGAATATGATAATATTAAAAACTTTCAGTTAAGTTTAGTATTATAGGTTTAATATACTGCAACATTTAAATGCAATAACATGCAAAACAAATATACACAAACATATTAAACTAACCTGATTTTAGATGATTTTAGATGATTTTACTTGCCAACATGTCTGTGTAAGAAATGTGTGCAGACTGAGAACATGCAGTGAGACAAAGGGTCAGCTTTGAGGGTTAGCTTGGCCAATCAGTTGAGCACGTCTTGGCTTGGGTCTGTTAAGGCCTACAACATGAAGGACACATTAACTACATGTAATCTATCTTAACCAATAATTAAGCATAAAAGTTGAACACTTAAAAGCAGACACTGAAGGTGAATAAAATAAATATGTACAATGTTGTATCTGTCACATTTATATTACATATCATCATCTTAACTTTGTTCAATATGATTAGGTAGTTTGAGGTAGGCATACAGCAGTCAAAATATGTTCCCAACAAATTACATGCGTTTTAGAACTTAGCTTAAGATCGTTAAATAGATACATTGTTATTAATGATTATTATTTTATTGTACGATAAACAACAACCACGAGTTGTTTATTTCCTGATCTTAGATGTCAACATTAAATCATGATTATGTGCATTTTAAGAATGTTTATAAAATGTACATGCTTTAAAAATATTTACCCATATTTTTATAATGATGACTGCCAGAATACAATCTGAAAATTTTGAACAAGCACATTTAATGAACATGGGGGTTAAATTTTGGTATATCCCAGATATTCTCACTATTTTTGCATGTTGATTATCTGTACCTCCCAATTCTCCCAATACCGATTGTCATATTTCTCCCATTTTTTTATGCAATCTTCCAGCCATAACGTTTATCTGTTTTTCCCAAATACATCTTAGAAGACATTTTCTTCTAAAAAATAATATCAAGTTGTCTGCGTATGTTCGAAGCTCCAGAAAAGAAGTCATGATAGAACAATGTTTTATCGTGAAAAGAACCCTGCTTCGTTTTTCATTGTTCTTTGCGATTTATCGCATAGCTATCTTATATATCCTCATAAAACCTTTCATATGGCCCTGCAAGACCATGGGTTTACTTTGCTAATTTTCTATTTAACCAATGAGCATCACATGTTTATTTAGTGTGATTTTCGTTTAATGTGTTGTTTATTGAAAGTTGATTGATGGGTCTGAATGAATACACCCCACACCCCGTTTATTACTCCCTTTAAAACAACTAAGGTAATGGCTGACCAACCTACAGTACCACAATGGCCCAATTAATTAGTGAGCTAATTTTAACTGCTTTTTGGGAGGTCTGCATTTTGGAGGTCTACCTTATGGGAGGGAACCACCTAGTCCTATATCTACTACTCCTCATGCTCATAATGTATTCAGTGTTCCCGTTTACCGGTAAATACCAGTTTTTTACTGGTAAAATTAGGCTTGAACCAGTAATTCATGTGACTGCCAGGCCCTGTTGACTGGCAAATAAAGTACTTATAAATCTTTGTTGTTGAACAAAACATCGGGAATATTCATCTAAGTACATTTTCCTAACAAAGTCAGCTTGTCTGTTACCATCAGGGTTTACCCTTGTCTATTTCTAGGTTAAATATCCAGTTGCAGTGACTTTGTCTCGAAATATTGAAAAATAAAGAGAAAATTGTGACTGAAGTTTGTGTGAATGACATACAGATCTAACAAAGTTATTTCAGAGATGACATCTTTGCACTGAACATGAAGTTGAAAGAAGTAAAACCAAATAAATTTCGTATGATTTTTTATTTGTTGAAAGTTCGGACTGGCAAAAATTAGGGGGACTGGTAATTTTTAGAGTTGACAGTTGACAAGGACTGGCAGTTTCGAAAGCCAGCGGGTACACTGTTTATATCCTTAGACAGCTTGATTCATCTTTTGTCTACAGTGCAGTTTGCATACAACATGGTTAGTTGCCAGTACAGTTTGCCTCATGCTACCCTCACACGTTAACTACATAAGTATAAATCATTATATATTTTATATCTCACAGGGGGCACGGGTGCCCAAGTGGTCTAAAACGCTGGATTAGCTGTGCAGAGTTGCATCCCTTGGAGACACCAGTAACCTATGTTTCTAGGTTTGTCAGCACCATACCCGTCCTCGTAGGTTTCACCAAAGTGGTAAACGTCTGAGACCTGCATCACTTCGGGCTTTCCTCCCACATTAAGCTGACACGCCGAGATATAACTGGAATAGTGTTAAAAACGGCATTAATCCAAAGTCACTCACTCACTCACTCACTCACTCACTCACTCACTCACAACACATTTGGAAAGTGATTAGCTGTTTTAAGAAATGACATGTCTATGTACCACACATAGGCCTACTGCTGTATGTTTGTCAAGGGACTGGTGTCTGGTTCAGTTATAGATTAATTGTGTATATATATCCAAAGAATGTGTTTGTCTCCATATAAAATTATTTTCCTTGCAGTATAGCTTGCATTAGTCACAAGCAGCCAAGCAGCAAATCTGAATAACTATGTTAAAATACCTTATGCATCAGAAATTTACTGTTGCAATACAATAGCAACTGTTGGTTATATATCCTCCTGTAAGACTATCTTACATTTTGTTTTGCCTTAATTCATGGGTATTATGATCAAGTTTAAAATGCACAGCATTAAAAGTGGTAGGACAGGTGATAATGTTTTCTAAGAACCACTTAGAGTTACGGCGTGTAAAGGGAGGTAATTCATCCATCAGCCTCACTTTGACACTACATAAAACTTTATAGTAAAAAGGAGCATCATTTTCATTACGTAAGGCAGATTTCAACAAACTGGTTGGAAAAAGAGGTGGTCACTTTTGTTATGATAAGCATAGGTATATTATTTGGTGTGTATAATAGATTACATAACAGATATTGTGTCATAGGATATTTATTTTCACTGACATTTGTCTTCAGTAAATTATGTTCAATACTTGATGTTTCTCGTCCTGTTATTGTATATTTTTCCTAATATGAGTCCATTTTGCTTACAGGCATCATGGCGACACCACAATCCAAGGGAGAGAATCCTGGCACAGTAGATACTGATGCCCTGTGTGCATCTCTACTGCCTGTGAATAATTCTAAGGGCTATCTTATGTCCCTCAAAGAGGTAAGAGAAGGGGGAAATTACCCTTTATGTATAAGTAATTTGATTGGATGGCTATTTTTAGTGTCATGTCACTCAGGACAAAACTATTGTGGCAAATGGATCCAGTGTGTTCATCCCAATAAAATGGAGATATGATACACTGGATACGAGGATAGTAATCTGTTGAATCCTTGTTCCCATGTTATGTAGGTTATGCTTCATGATTATCCAAGGGACATAATTTGTTTTGAAGAGTTGCTTCCCTTAGGCATGCCAGAATCCTATGAATGGCTTAAATGCCAGATACACCCTGATTGTGGTTCTAGATTTGTCAACACCATACCTTTGCTGTGTTTCATCAGAGTTCTATACATATGAGACATGCAGCACTTTGGGATTTCCTCCCTCGTTAATGTTAGTTCATTATAATTGTCGTTCGTTATAAGCATATATACAGCATATAAACGGCAAATGTCCGGGGCCAAAAAATAACTTTGTTTTAAGCGTGTTCGTTATGAACATTATTTTACTGTACATGTACTGTTGAAAGCATCGTCAAACCCAACTCACTCACTCAACTTTTCAGGTTTTGAAGACATTCAAAGAAAATGTTGCACTCCTTGAAAGGGAAGAAATTGTGAAGACACTGGTTGAAGTGTATTTTGAATGCGGCCCAAAGTTTTCAGCCAAGAGAATTCTTGCAAGGTAAACCAATGATGAATAGGTGTCATGATCTTCATTCTTGCTGATGGGAGTGTACACCTCAAGGCCGAAGGTCGAGGCGTGTGCAGGAACCTTCAGCATGAACAGGGTCAGTTGTGACGTAACAAGCGTGTAACGTCACGTCAAACAATATGACGTCATGATATCCAAACAGGCCAGCCAGCTGACTTGTATGACAATCACTGACCAATCAGATAGCTAGATTCTTTAATGAGTAATAAGTAACTACATGCTTGTGTTTATGGAAATGATTTTGTGGTATGAAAATGACTATATTCTATTGGTTTAAAAAAAATGACTTACCGTAACTGTATTGGGAAAATATCCCCTATTATAAGTGGTCTAGAAATGGTCACATTACTTTCTGCAGAAATGCATATTGACTAAAACTAGCTCTAGAGGCCATAGAATTTAGCAGTTTTTCAAATAAATCAGGATGGTCAAAGGATCCTTGTTGTGACCCTTGTGACTAAAGTTGAAACATTTATGAGATCCCTTGATTCAACCCAGTATGTGAAATAGTGTGCAAATCGTGAGTCAAATATTAAAAGATGGGGTAACTCTGATCTTGCCACCTTGCAACCTCGATTCGATTCAATTTGATTTTTTATGGTTGTATCGATCTACAGAAGTGGGAGAACTTTTGTGTTTTCATTTTTAAGAGGTGTGCATGAAAAGTCACCATTAAAATTTCAGGAGGCAGTCAGGCTAGGGACAATTCAGAATGTTTAGCTCAACCATAATGTTGCTAGCAGGCAGCCATTTTGCCCACTGATTCAGCCACTTAAGAAACAAACCCCAAGGATCCCAGGCACACCTTAATTTCCAACACTGCTTAGCCAATTAGATTTCTTCTTCCAATGCATATCCTTGATAATACTCTTGACATCATGGAAATATGCTTGTTTCTTTGTTCGATAAAAAATGTGAACTGTTAAACATGTCTTTGAGGTCAATAACTGTTTTTTAAGGACCCGTATCTTTTTTTAACAGCTTCCTGCAGGGTCTGCCTCCCGAGGTGGGGGACAGCTACCAGATTGAGCTGCAGATTCAACTACAGTCCCGAATTGATGCCTGCCTCAAACTCCTCACAGATTCTAATGCTGTCAGGAGCTTAGTGGAAGAGATAAACTCTCTGATGGAGAACTTCAGACTAGGTGAGCAAATCTTACTGTAACTTGTGATGTTATACTGGTTCTGCTTTGTTCTCTTACTGCAAATCATGTTTTGCAAATTCCAAACACTAACTGGTTTTGTTATGTCATTAGATCTTATTATATACAACATTGACAAGACTTTAGCATGAATACTTTAGAAAGTGAAGTTTTAGTTTACGCTAAGCTATTTTTTATGGACATATTACATTAATCGTTTACAATATAAATTGGACTCCGCTTATCTTTACTAAAGATTTTCAAAATTGTTTTTCGCTAAATAGTATAGCCAGTCAAGACCCTCATTTAAGCTTATTCTTACAGTCCCAAATTGTGTAAATTGCATTGGTTTAAAACCATGCATGCACCAATATTGTTAACTGCAATTGTCTCAGCTTCCAGTTTTCTGTATAAATAGAACCGTGTTACAATTGACAAGATTTTTTTTTTTTTCAGGAGAAGCATGTTTGAAAGAAACGAGGATGCAAGGTGAGGGCGATCTGCTGCTGATTTAGCTCACTGATAATAAACATTCTTATAAGTGTATAATCCTTATAACTCTCTGAAGCCTTTCTAAGGGAGATAATCTTTTACCACACTTCAATGCTAGACAGATACATTTTGAATGTGAAGATACGTTTGATTGACCTAATATTAAATTTGTGTTTGTAAAATAACTTTGATCTATTATTTTAACAATGACAACTTTATTTATTTTCAGCCTTGAACTTCCTATCTCATGCTTTGCCATGTTTTGTGGATGCTTCTCTGTAAGTACCGGTAACATATCTGGTTGAAGAATTGAGTTAGTTAAATTTTAAGCGGTGTATCATCAATGCTATATACAGTCGTGCCCCGCTTATACGGACTTCAGATATCTGGAAACCTCGGTTCCCGGACGATTTTCATTCAAAACGAAATAATTACTATATAAATTTACCCGTATATACGGAAATTCAGTTTCCGGAACCGGACGGTCATTTTGATACACAAAACACTGAAATGCACACAAAATTGTCTCACTTATCCGGACAATACACTTCCGCTGGTGGTAATCCTTTGATTCGTGAGAAGTCAATTAACCGAGTGACACATTATTGTTTAAAATTCAAACCTCAAAATTTGGTAAAGTTCAAACTTCCATGACAGACTTTTTGAAACGTGTATGAATAAAGATTGAGTGGATGTATCTGTTTGTTCTGTCATCTGTCATGAGTTGAATAATTGGAGGGAAGTAACTCTTCCAGTAAGAAGCTGGTTTCAGTTATACAGAAATTCGTTTATACGGACGAATTGTGAAATGACGCAAGTGTCCGTATAAACGAGGCACGACTGTAGCAACTTTTATAAATAAACTGGATGGGATGAGTGAGTGAGAGGCATGAGGGAGGATGGATTAATACTGCTGTCAGCAATATTCCAGCAATATCACGGCTGCTGACTCAAAGAATGGGCATTACCGTAAATCTTGAAATTAATGTGAGTGTGAATTAAATGCGAAAAATACAAGTGGTCAATGTTTCCATTAATTAAGCTTTGCATTTATGTCTCCAAAATGACTATCAACATTAAGATGCCCTCACTACACACTTTGGATAGCGGAAATAAATAAACACAAACACGCTTTATTGAACAGCAGTTGTAACAAGTATATAACAATGTCATTCAAAGAGTAGGAATTACACAATGGGCAGCCAGTGAGTTATCACTGCTTCATAAAAGGCAACCAAATGGATCAGGTCGCCAGGAATTGATTGTGTGTCATCGTACCTGATGGCGTGTATTGTTGCTCGCAATATCTTTCACTGGATCGTCTGGTCCAGACTCGTTTAGTTACAGGTCACCGTTATGTAGCTGGTTATTTGCTGAGTGTGGCTCAAAACAACACACACACAAACAAAAGGTTCAATATATGGGGGTTCCAGGGCAGAATAGGTCCCTGGAGCCTCCTGCTTGTTTGTAAGGGCCAAATGATGGAGATCAGGTGGTGACTTGGTGTGAGCTGGCTGATTGTGTGACCTGGTGCCTTGAAGGCAGGTTGTGCTCATTATCATGTAGTGACAAGGTCGGGGTTTAGCCTAGTAGTTAAGGTGTTCAGTCATCACACCAAAGTCCTGGGTTCAACGCCCCCAGTAGATGTTACAATGAAGACAAGGTCAGGGTTTAGCCTAGTAGTTCTGGGTTCAAAGCCTGTCATGTGTATAATATGTGATTCCCATTTTGGTTCCCTACTGTGATACTGCTGGATATTGTCACAACTACAGCAGTGTATTACCCCACTCACTCACTATGGTGAAGACAGACACGCAGACCCTCTGAAATATGCTTGAAATGTTCAAATATTTTAAGAAATGGTAGATGAATAATTGTAAACATTATTATTCAAAAGAAAACATATTATATATTTTTTCTTGTATGAGGAACTTGTGTTAAAGTTAAAAGGACACATTTAGATAACAGAAGTTTTGATTGCACTGTATAGCGTGAATGATGCAGTGGGTCAATGTTGAGACTACTAAACTTTTTTGCAGCCAAAAGGCCTCCCCAGTAGAAAGGAACAAAACAATGCATCACTGTCTGGCCACCATCAAAACTGCCAATCGCCTGATTCAGAAGTGCTCAGTAGAGGCATCCGTTGATCCCTGTCCTAGTGACACAGTGCAGGGTGTGGCTGACAGGTTTCTACAGGGAGGCCTCCAGATTCTACACCAGGGTCAGTATAAGAACACAGTGGACTAGTCGTCTAAAGCACCGCAGTTTGCTGTGTAAAGTGGCATCCTTTTGACACCAGAATCCTATAATTCAGGGTCTGCTGTTCAGGCATTTCTGCACATATCAAAAGCTATGTTTTTTTATTTGTCACCATCTTCCCAAGGCAAGGGAGTTGCCTGACTGACTGTAAAAGTCCAGTTTCCACCCTTGCCAAACTTGACTGGAATTTCTGGTCTCAATCATAGCACCACAAGTGGCTGTTACGAGTTATGTCCTTTCTATGTTCCTCCTATTGACCAATCAGATTTCACCTCTCATATCACTTGTATTTGCTTCAATCAAAATGGCGACGCCCAGATAAGACGATCTGATCGATAATCAAAATCTATTTTGTGACAAACGGGTCTTAATTCGCGAAGTGCATGATATCACGTGAGCACTTTGAAAGGATTTGGAAAATATCTGTTGATGGCAAGTTGGCGGTGCACATGCTTTGCAAATCCTGCAATCGATTGAAATCTGTATGGCAGTTTACAAACCAGATGTCAATTTCTTTACGCAATTTGGATTGGACTATGCATAGGCGCGTTAGTCTAGCCAAAATATAACTCCATAAACTGGACTTTTATAGCCCCTTTGTCTTGGGAAGATGTTTTTTCACGTGCTGTGAACTTGCTCTTTCACATTCCCTTGTAAACCTAGTTGTACTATGGCATCTCCACTGAAACCACAGAGCCTATGAAGCTAAAACTTTCCATGGACGTTCAAAGTGAGGGCAATTATAGGGAAAATGACTTCCAAATGATGTATGGAAAGTTACAGTTCAGGGGCCTGTTCCACAAAGCGATCTTAGTGCTATGATTGTCGTAAGCCTATGTTAAAGTATGGGAGCTACGATCATCTTAGCGCTAAGATCGTTTTGTGGAACGGGGCCCTGATACAGTATGTTTAATTTCAGATGACTTTTTGACCGACTGCCGCTGTGGTGTTGGAATGGTCATGGTTCTGGTGTTAAAGTTATCGCTGGGGCAACGCTATATTCATCTTGTAAGTTAATATTGTGTAAATCCTGTGACATTCATGTTTGAGATTCCCGGGTTTGAATTGGTCTTTAGCAACCCATGTCTGTTGACTAATGGAATCAGGTGGTCAGGCTTGCTGACTTGGTAGGAGCATGTCATTGTATCCCAATTGTGTAGATTGATGCTAGGGATGTAAATCACTGGATTGTCTGGTCCAGAATCAATTATTTACAGACTGTTGTCATATAGCTATAATATTGTTGAGTGTGGCGTTAAACAACAAACAAGCAAACAAACTAATGGATACAACTCTGCACAATGAATTAGCCATTAGGTCATACAAATTTGAGATTTATAATTTTAAGAATTAATGTTCGACTATGAGGCAAAGAATGGAAATTATTTTTGTAAATTTCAATTTTGTTGTTGATCTTCTAAAGTATCACAGAAATGGAAGTCATCTTCTAATGAATTGGGGACGCTCAGGTAACCTACTAGATAAAGCGTTTGCTCGCTATACTCACTCACTCACTCACTCACTCACTCACTCACTCACTCACTCACTCACATGAATGATATTTACACAGTATTCCTCATTGCAGCTCCTGCAATCCATATTCAAGACAGGTGTGACAAACCAGGAGCAGATAACTCCGATCACAGCACCCAAGCTGTCAGTTGACCTGGGTGTAATTCACAGCCTGTCCCTGACGTCCACTCTCTGCCTGCATTTTGGACTCCTGGCCATGGTGGACGCTGCTGATGCAGTCCTTCCACTGGACAATGAGGGGTGGATACTGACCAGTGTGTTCCTGGACAAGCTCATGGCTTTGGCGCCAAGGTAGGATCTGAACCTGTAGGCCGAGGTAGGAGGGGGTTATGATGCCATTCTGGATAAATGGGGTAAGAATGACTGGCAACTTTCACTTTCATGAGGCAGTTCTGATATTAGGGTAAGGATGACTGGCAACTTTCACTTTCATGAGGCCGTTCTGATATTAGGGTAAAGATGACTGGGTACTTTCACTTTCATGAGGCCGTTCTGATATTAGGGTAAGAATGACTGGCAACTTTCACTTTCATGAGGCCGTTCTGATATTAGGGTAAAGATGACTGGGTACTTTCACTTTCATGAGGCCGTTCTGATATTAGGGTAAAGATGACTGGCAACTTTCACTTTCATGAGGCCGTTCTGATATTAGGGTAAAGATGACTGGGTACTTTCACTTTCATGAGGCCGTTCTGATATTAGGGTAAAGATGACTGGCAACTTTCACTTTCATGAGGCCGTTCTGATATTAGGGTAAAGATGACTGGGTACTTTCTATTTCATGAGGCCATTATGGTGTTGTAGCATGAGTGACATGGTTCTCATCTTTTATAAAGCCATTCTTATGTTGGGTTATGGGTGGCCCGGTACAATTTCATGATGCCGTTCTGTTGTTGGGGCTTGGATGCTTCAGTTCAAATATTTTAGGATGCCATTCTGATATGGGTGGGACAGTGGTCCCATGTGCATTAGTTGTGTCCCTAAGCCACGCTGGATCCACTGATGATGGGTTCTTATGTAGCATTATACCCACACTAGACATGGGATCAGGTGGTCAGGCTCGCTGACTTGGTTGATGCATATCATGGTATCCCAATTGTGTGGATCGATGCTCATGATGTCAATCACTGGATTGACTGGTCCAGACTCGATTATTTACAGACCGCCGTCATATATCTGGAATATTGCTGAGTGCGGCGTTAAACAACAAACAAACAAAGAAATGTCACCAAGTGGTTAACCTACATCCTTCAGGATTACCTCCGACATTAGGTGATACACTGTTATCCTATTGAAGTTTTCAAAACTAACTCACTCACTCACTCACCAGTAAATAACCAGATTGTGTCACAGTGTCGATACCATTGTTGTAGTGTTGGATAGAAACTCTGAAATTATCTAAAAGGCCTGATAAGGCCATAAGAGTTTTAATATATGTTTGCCAATGATGTTATCAAAGGGTGATGTGATGGAACCCAAAGTAGGGATAGGGGAATGGAGGGGGAAGGGAGGACATCTGGACAGTGACTGTTACCGTAGTTACTGGTTATTTTCAGGTGTGAGGACACAGGCAGCAAGGTGCTCCTGGCCAAAGCTGTTACACTGTGGACTACCAGAACAAGGTAGGTGGGCATTGAAGTGTCGGGTATCAAACATGGTGACTGACTTATACTGAAGGCCAATGATTGACTAATGATTGATCATAATCTTTGTCTTCTTTTTATGTATAATCTAGAGTGAAGTAAGAAATTTATCACAGAACAATGTCATGAATCTTACTCAAGCTGCAAGGTCAAAACAAGATGGATCTTTAGAAGTTTGTGATGTATTAACTGCAGCATGAAACTATTGATGCCTTATCAGTTAAAGTGTGTCAGCTTTATTCCTGGAGGGGTCAGGTGCCTTCTGGAGAGATTTTGTTGAAGAGAGTCGGAATGTACATATATGTGCAGATAGAGCTGAATGGTGTTGATTACAGTTTTGGCTGTAATAAGCGCCCTGGGGGCTTATATAAGTGACTAAAGGGGGGCGCTTATTAAGACCATACACAAGATAAATCTGTTTTCAGCAATAGAGTAGAGAGAACAAGAGAAGGCAATTATATGCCCCTTCCACGCTACTGTTTTCGGTATTAATGTCTGAAATTATACACAAGAAAATATGGACTGTCATGTAGATGTCTTTGTAGGGCCAGATTGCGCTAAAAATTGGTCAGGGGGCATCTATTGGTGTAGAGCGCTTAATACGGTACAACCTGTATATATCTGAGCATCAGCTGCAGCTCTGTGTGTAAACGTACATACTTTTGATGTTTGGAAACTAAGTGCAGGGTTTATGATCCTGTTGGATTGTGTAATGTAGGTACATGTCGAACAGTCATAGTACAGTAAACTATGTTTTTAACTAACACACTTTTAACAAACTGACTGATATAACAAACTTATTTCTTAGTCCCGAACATATGCTGTCTACATGCTGTATATATCCTTGTAATGAACTACGGTTATTATGAACTAAAATTAATGGTCCTTTGAGTTTGTTATAACTGGAGTTTACTGTATTCAGAATACCGGATAGTGTCTTTGGTTCGGCTGACGTGTTTAGTTATGAATTGTGAAATATGACTGTTAAGATCCAAGGTGATCAGTAAATATGTGTTTAATGTGACAGCACCATATTAGAGAGTGGCGTGTGCCCTGGAGATCTCACAGCATGTCTGAGAGGAGATGGTCATGTGATCAGCGGTGTTCTGGGATATGTGTGGACAACGTGGGATGATCAGTTGGACGTGAGTAGTAAACAAGTATACCTAATCACAGGGAAACTGGTGCCAGCATCATTCTGAAACTGTGACATTCCAGGATTTAGCTGCCCAAAGTGCTAATGTGTCAGTAGTCGGGTGTTCAAATATCAAAATGTCCTACTTGCCCAAGGTCAAATAAACTTACAATTTCTATTTGCAAAGTGGGGAGCACGGGTGGCTCAGTCGTCTAAGGCACCGCAATTCGCTGTGCAGAGTTGCGTCCCTTCGGCACGCCAGAAACCTATGATTGTGGGTTCGAATCCCGGTTCGCCCCGATTATGTTTCTAGGTTTGTCAGCACCATACCCGTGCTCATGGGTTTTACCGAAGTGGTAAACGTCTGAGACCTGCATCACTTCGGGCTTTCCTCCCACATTAAGCTGACACGCCGTGATATAACTGTAATACTGTTAAAAGCGGCGTTAAACCCAACTCACTCACTCACTACTTACAAAGCTTAATCAGAGAAATGAAGAAAACAATTATTCCATACCCATCATATGTTATTCTGGAAAATTGGAATATGGGCGGTTTCCGTGAAAATGTTATCGTCTAGATTAATAGGATTTCACTGAACTAGATTAATATACGAAATGAATTTTTGTAATTAGTCATATCTCATTCACCATGTACACCTTTATTCATTTTTTTTTTTGAAAAGGCATTGAGGCACAATGCGAGGATGACATTTGAAAACTGCCTCAAGATTCACCTGCTGTCTGCACAGTCAGGTAAAACCATCCTGAGAGTAACAAAAAACAGGAACTCGCTTTGATATGATTTTATCAAGTGAAATTTTGTAGTGGAGACAAATGTGAAAACCATGTGTAGTAATAATAGAGGAAGGTACGTAAGCTTGGTTGTAGATTAAGTGGGAGGCAAAGTTGCTGACATAAGAGCAGTAAACAGGCTGAGGACGGAAAAACAACCAGGTATTAAGGAGTTACAGAAAGAAGTTAATATGTAATGCAGCCCATAAAACATTTAGCCAGATATTGCTAAATGCCATTAATGTGGAGGTATCTGTACATAAATGTTTCAAGTCTTTGATATGCATTTAGAAGCTGGTAGTTCATTGAGACTCAACACACTGAGTCATAGCAGCAACTGTATGCTTGTGGTCCTTCTCAAACATGTCATATCGTTAAAGTCAATGCTTTGACATTACTGATGCTCAGTCATGAGTCTCAAAAGTAACATGAGAATCTCAAAAACTCCAAATTTTATGTGTTGTTTATGCATGTGCTTCATGTATAGATAGACCGCCTCTGTGGTCTAGTGGTAGGACGTCAACCCAGAGAGTGGAAGGTCTGGGGTTAGATCCCTGCCACGTCGTACCAAAAGACTTTAAAAGATGGTACTTGTTGTTTGGCATTAAGGGGCTAAAACAAGGACTGGTCGGTTCGGAGTCAGTATATGGGTCGGGGTATATATCGGGGTATTCATTTTAAAATGCGGCATGGTATCTCATCAGTGGGCTAGATAGTCTGGACATGTACAAGCATGCACATCGCTGTATAAGTGCAATAATCTTGAAGGCGACATTCAACGCCTTTTCAACTCACTTCATGTATAAATAATAAATATAGTTGTTGATCACAATAAATATGTTTGATGTGTTTTGTTTGTCGTTTCAAAACAAAATATATGGGTTCAACTTCTGTCTTCTGTCTTCTGTGTTCATAAAGTTTCGAATCTACTTCACTTGCTGAATTTGCAAGAGTAGCCTCAAAACATGTGATAGATCTGTGCCAGACTTTTTTTTTCAAATAAAAAAGTCAACTGACAAAGATCATATACATGTATGATTTCCGTAATTGTGATGACTTTGTCCTAACAGACCCCAAACAGGACAAGTTTGTCTGCCAGTCTACCCAGAAGCTGCTGGGGGTCACCTGGAACAACAAGGGCAAGTATGGCTGTCTTGGAGCTGCAGTCGGCCATATTGGATGTTCCACCCTGCTCGGGATGAACCCTGGGTTAGCGGCAGAGTTGCTGTCTCAGCTGGAGGAACAATCCCTGGCATGCTATGTAAGGGAGAGATGGTGTATTTTGATACTCTATGTTTGATGTGGGTGAATAGTAAAAACTAATCTAAATTTTCCGCTGTTTGTTTGAAGAAAAATGGCAGTTAGGTAGCTTGTTGGTGAAAGCATGAAGCTCATGGCGCTGAAGGCACGTGTTTGACAATTTATGATTTGTCTGTAATTTTCAAATCTGTCTCCAGCATACAAAGTTTAAAGTAAGTTTATGTTGCAGGCCAGTGACCTTTACGAGAAGTTGTTTAAGACCAGTCATGCTGAGTTAGTCGTGAAGGAATCCACCAATCACGACACAGGGTTGAGCACGTGGCTGTCTACGTGGGTGGATCCTGTCATCCACACTCTCTGTCAGGACAACAAGAGACTTAAGCTCCATGTCATCGAGGTATGTCCCAGTAACATCATGATGCAATGTATGATACACAATCAGCCAGGGCACACATTGTAACCACCTGATCCTCATTCTCGTTTGGGAAGCATAGGGTACTGAGGACCAGGATCACCCTTATATGTAACAAGACCTGTGACGATTCCGGGGTAGAATAGGTCTTCAGCAACCTATACTTGCCGTAAAAGGCGACTTTGCTTGTCGTAAAAGGCGGCTAACGGGATCGGGTGGTCAGACTTGCTGACTTGGTTGATACATGTCATCGATCCCAATTGCGTGGATCGATGCTCATGATGTCAATCACTGGATTGTCTGGTCCAGACTTGATTATTTTACAGACCGCCGTCATATAGCTGGAATATTGCCGAGTGCGGCGTTAAACAACCAACAAACAAACAAAATTGTATGTTACAATAAAAACTATATTCCTCTGCTCAACACATGCTCAGTTTGTAGATTTACATACCTTAAGTTTTACTGAATAACTTTGGCTCAAAAAAATTATATTTTGCCAATTTAGATATTTGTTTATGAACAGAATGTGATGTTTCATCAGTGTGTTTCCGTCTGTTTCCCAGTATGTGTTGCCCAGGCTGTTGAAGTACAGCAGGGAGTCTCTCAACTACATGATCAGCACGCTGTCCAGCACAGGTGGGCCTCGTCTGTCATACAGACCCTGAAACAAATTTATCTTAGTGGACAAGTCTAGATTGCTGCAGTGTCTAAAAATGAAGAAAGTCTCTGAACTCCTTTTTATTATATTTTTATTACGGTAATTTAACAACTGCTTGCCAGACAGACCCTTTATCCACTAACCCATGGAGGCGGTCCTAACACCAAGGATGTGATATGTTGAGTGATTCAAACTAACAATTGTGGCCCATGTGGACGTGGACAAATACCAGACATTGGTTGGGGGCCCTTGGGTTCTGGAGCCACTCCATTTTTCATAGTTGCAATGAGATGGTCTAGATTGTGAGGAGCTACCAAAGGCTCTTATGTCATTGTTAAATATGTCTAGAGTAAATATATCACAAGTGTCAGAGCTACCGGATGTTGGTGCACATGACGTCCATGGTCATTCCATAGATGTTCAATGGGTTTGAGGTTATGACCTTGAGCAGCCAAGCCCCTTGACAGACAAGTGTGTGGGCAGATGGTATCCTGTTTGGAGTTCAAAGTGGCAACCAATCGTGTTCATAAAGGGTGCCATGAATAATATACTGGACTGTGAACCCCTGAGAGTTGGAAGATGGATGATGTTTGTCCTATTGCTGTGGGTGATGCCATTCCACTTCATCACTGAGTCACCACCATGTCAGTTGTTCTGTGCTTTTTGGTACACTTGTTTGTAGCGCTCATGAGCACATCTCCAAACATGGTGCCTGCCCTGTGTAAAGCCAAGAAGGAACCTAGAAGTGTCACTTAACATGGTGTGACGGCAATGACAAAAACACCTGTCGCGGTATTATAATGTCTACCACAACGTAAAAGTTTCACATCACCTGTTACCCCGTGTAAAGTCTGGTGAATGAGCATTTATCAAAATAGAATTCATCTTCCTGAGGAAAGAGAGTTAACTGACTTTAAAAGTCCACTGTCAAATGCAAGTAATATGAGAAGTGGAATCTGATTGGTGAATAGTGGGGACACAAAAGGGACATAACTTGTAAAAGCCCCTGGTGAAGCCCAGAAATTCCAGTCTTGTTTGGCAAGGGTGGAAACTGGACTTTTGTAGTCAGTCGACTTCCTTGCCTTGGGAACATGAGTAGAATGGAGATGTTATCCACTGGACAATCAATGATTTACCTGCTTCAGACTGTTATGTCGATAGGACTGATCAGGAAGAGCACATAGTCAAAGTACAAATGTATTGATAAGCTGTTAAATTTTTATAACTGGTGTGTGTGTGCTGTAGATGGGCAGTCGAGAGGGCAGCTTGGTGCCCTGGTGATGTGCATCCGGAGAGCCCGAGCCCTGGGGCTTCTCAACTCCCCCAGAACGCCCTCCACAGGAAAGGGAGATAACCCGGGGATGTGGTATGGCCTTGTTAGTGCTGATGTCCTCAGATACGCTCTCACCTGTGCTGATGAACAGGTTGGAATCTTACTTTTCCTTTAATAGAATTTCTTGATTGGTTATGAGTATAACATGTTATAAGCTCATCTCGTTATGACATACTGAGGATTCTGAGTTAGAATAGGTTCCTAGCAACCCGTGCTGGTTGTAAGATGTGACCAAATAGATTGGGTGGTCAGGCTCTGTGACTTTATTGATTGTGTGTCATTGTACACCGATGGTGTGGATCATTGCTAACAATATCGATCACAAGATTGAATGGTCCAGACTCGATTAATTACAAGCCGCCATCATATAGCTGGAATATTGCTGAGTGTATGTACAATCAACCACTACTGGCATGTTTAAGTTATGTGATGTGGCAAAGTATAAAGAATAAAAATGGTGAAGCATGAAATGGTTAAGTACCAAACTTGCATTTATTCAGTTATCCTAATGTATATGGATAGCACTAAATGTGATTCATGACTTTATTGAAACTGTGACTGCATTTCTTTTGTGAAGATTCGATTGGATGCTTTTGCCCTGTTGTGTGAAAACTTGAAGATGACAGAGCCAATCACTGAGCTGGAACTGTCTTTGCTGCGATACTTCCTGCCTCTCAACCTTAACAACCAATCACCAGCCTTCAGGCAGTATCTGCTGGCTTACCTGCACAAGGTCAGTTAGTTCAAGGGTGTAAGATTGTGATAGTGTTAAGAAACATATTAGATGTGTTAGATGTGCCTGCTATTAGCCAGTAATTTTCAAGGTAATCGGGGGGTACGGGTGGCCCAGTCGTCAAAGGCCCCGCGATTTGCTGTGCAGAGTTTTGTTCCTTGGGCATGACAGAAACCTATGATTGCGGGTTCGAATCCCGGTTTGCCCCGATTATGTTTCTAGGTTTGTCAGCACCATACCCGTGCTCGTGGGTTCCACCGAAGTGGTAAACATCTAACACCTGCATCACTTCGGGCTTTCCTCCCAAATTAAGCTGACACGCCGTGATATAACTGGAATACTGTTAAAAGCGGCGTTAAACCCAACTTACTCACTCACTCAAGAAAATCGTCAGCCAGTCTAGTAAAATGTCAAATGTTTCAGCATACTTCAGAAAGTGGAAGCGTGCACCACTGCAACCCCTTCTGCATCTGTATATTTAATACCAAAATTGTGCATAAATTTCACAAGAAGCCAAATTTTGTTTCCAATGGGCCAAATTTGTTTTCCAACAGGCCAAATTGTGTTTCCAATAGGCAGATCTTGATGAGAGGTTCAGCCACATTTTGAAGGAAAGGTTATATTCTTCATTTTGAAGAGGTGAGCTGTATTTGACATTTGGTGGGTAAAAGTTAAATGATTTTAAGTGTCACATGGTGTTTGTTCCAGTTGCTAGCGAGACTGAAAGAGAGTGGTGCCACACTCACCCGTCTGGCAGGCGGGAACAAACAGACATCGGAGTCGCGGACAGCTGGAGGAACACTGGAGTCCTACACGGTGAGGCAGCCCTTTCTGTTGTAGACTCATTTTTGTGCCTTGAAACCAGAGGAGTGTGAAACCTTGCATCTTTTCGGCCATGATCACCATGGATTGGGTCCCAGTCGCTGAATGAGATACAAGTTTAGAAAGTTAACTTGATCTGATGTCCCAAGCTCTCATGGAGGTGTTACCAGATCTTTACGCAGAGAGGCATCATGTCAGAGTGAAAGATCTGGTTTTAATGAGGTTGTCGTCCCCCCCACTGACACTGTGGCCTCTGTGTTGTAGTCCTTCCTCCGCTGGCTACAGTTGCACCTGTTCAGGAACCTCTATCCAGGCTCAGCCTTTGCGAGACGGTTGACCAGTCTGGCTGGGCTCGTCCTCATCATAGAGGTCTTCCCTTATAAAGGTGAGTGAGTCTGTCTGTCTGTCTGTCTGTCTGATAACATACCTAAAACTTTTATTAATTCAAAACTTTGTTAAGTTTGGTTCATCTTCCTGAGGCAAGGGTGTTAACTTACAGTAAAAATCCAATTTCCATCCTTGTGAACTTGACTGGATTTTCTGAGTTATATTTTGGCTGGACTAACAGGTGAATTTTCCAATATAAATCATTTTACAAAATCACAGATTTCGGTCATTTGCAGGATTTGCAAAGCATGTGTACTGCCAACTGGGCGTTGACAGATATGATTTATATCAACGTTTTATTACGATAAAGCTCTAGATTATAGATCAGATCTTCTTTACTGGGTGCTTCCATATTTGCATAAGCAAATGCAGGTGATATAAGAGGTGGAATCTGATTGGTCAACAGGAGAGACATAAATGAGAGACATAAATGGGACATAACTCTAACTGGTGATATTGTGTGAATCGATGCTCATGATATCAATCACTGGATTGTCTGGTCAAGAATTGATTATTTACAGACCAGCGTCATATAGCTTGAATATTGCTGAGTGCGGCGTAAAACAACAAACCAACCAACCAACCAACATTACGATCAAGCCATGAAATTCCAGCCTATCTATGATCTGAGAGTCACTGCTACTAGCTATGACAGAATGTAGGATCATGTGGAAACGAAAGGAATTATAGGGAAACCATTCATCATGTCTGTTCTTATAGTCCGCATCAGCAAGTTTTTACATGATTTCTTTCTTCTAAACCTGTGTCCAGATGGTAAGGAGCTGTACCGGTTCTCATCTCTGGTTGACGCCAGTCATATCAACACCTTAATGGAATGCCTCACTGACACGTTCGAGGAAAACAAAGTGGCTGCAGTACGGATTCTGACGTTTTGTTTCAAGCATGGCAGTAGTTTGCAGGTAAGTAGTATTGTTATCTCTGCTCTACACACATGTAACCTCCTCTGGTCTTACATGTGATCTCATCTGTACCATCCTATTATTGCTTCTAATTCTAAAAATCCTCACATGTTATCACCAAAGGACACAAGTATACTGCAAACTTGCTTTTCTAAGGGACCCACCATTAAATATTCAGGGGGGCCTGGCATTTTTATTTAAGACAAGATATTTTTTCTTTACTATTTCAAAACATGTATATTTTTTCTGTGAAAAGAGGAGCAGAACAATCCAACATGTCCAGTGTAAACAATTTATCAGGTAAAAACAATTTATCTGGTAAAAACAATTTATCAGGTAAAATTTCCCTGGGAAGATCTGGGTTAGAATTGTTCTTCAACAACCCATTCTTGTCTTAAGAGGCGACTAACGGGATCGAGTGGTCAGGCTCTCTGACTTGGTTGATGCATGTCATCGTATCCCAAATGTGTGGATCGATGCTCATGACGTCAATCTCAGGACTGTCTGGTCCAGATTAAATCATTTACAGATGGCCATCATTTGGCTTGAGTGCGGCGTTAAACAATGAACAAACAAATCGGGTAGACCCCACCCCAAAACACACACGCACAATATCAGATGGTTGGTCCCAGCTCCTTTCCCCCATCCTTTCCACAGTCATGCACTGACTCACACACACTCGTGAATGTTGTACAGACGAAGACCCAGCTGGGGAGCCTGTTCTCTGCTGCAATGGAGCTGTCGTGGAGCACAAAGCCTCATGACTGTACGACTGGATCCCACATCTTCCAGGTCCTGCTGCAGCAACCAGCTGTAGTAGAGGTCATGAAGGCCTATGTCCTTGACCTCAAAATACTGTCAGCAACGGACAGTGACCAGTCAACATATTGCTGCCCTGAGCTGATGTTGCTGACGATTTTGTTGCTGTCTCTGAGGGATCAAACCGCTGTTGCCAGGAAAAGTTTGATAGTTGCTGCTGCAAATCGGCCTATGTATCCAACAATGCATTGTATACGCCACATCCTGTCTGATGTGGATTTAAGGTAAGTTTTAATAGCTTTGCTTAATTCTCGGATGCATGTTATTACTGAAGAGAATCCTGGATCTGGTGAAAAGGAATCCTAGCAAGATTCATCATATCATTTTTACAACATCATGCTCCTGAGAGATCAAGATTTGCTTGAAGTGCGTGTGAAATCTCCAGATTTTCTTATTCAAAGTTTTGTATTCCAGTTCAAATAAAGAAATTACTGACTACTATAATCACATAGAGACTGCCTCATGTTCACACAGAACACATCACATTCGTTAGAGGGGGCACGGGTGGCCCAGTCATCTAAGGCGTTTTATTCTGTATTGTTTTCATTTTTTCTCCTTGGAACAGAAATATTCCAGACAACATTCTTCCACATTGGAGACATTTCATGGACGAATTGATGGAGGCTTGTCTTGATTTGGCTAGAGTTGTCTCCCCTGTTGTACAGGACTCCTCACCAGAGGGCAATGTGCCAACTGAGGCCATCATGGGTAAGGATCTACATACTAGACGCTGTGTATACCTCGGGACATTTAACATTAGTTGTAGGGCGATACAGATCATGTGAAGCCTGTGTGTGCATTGCATGATGGGATACAATAAAGAATTCCCTTCTAGAAATGGCAGCCTGTTAGCTTGTCGTATTCAAATCCTGGAATGGGCTGGGTCCGATGTGGCATGTTAAATGGAGTTGTAGCTTAGACCAGCATTAGAAAGTCTCTGTTTAGGCGCACATGCAATCCAGTTTCATTTTAATCCAGGATTAAGGACGATTCATACGTTTTGTGAGCTGGGGCCACTTGATTGAACTTTTCTTAGGTTACACAGTCGCATGATAATGTACATTAATGCTAAAGTATGTATAATAGTATACCATCCAAAGTTAGTTAAAGAATGCATGAAATGAATGAAAAGACTCCTGATGTAAGTTCTAATCCAAGATCCTTCTCTGAAGAGGAGGGACGGTCGGATAGCCTGGTGGTTAAAGCGTTTGCTCGTCATGCCGACGACACGGGTTAGAATCCCAACATGGGTATAATGTGTGATATTGCAGGAATATTGCTAAAAGCGGCGTAAAACCATACTCACTCACTCACTCTAAAGAGGAAATTGTAAATCCCTGATAGTGCTTGGTCTGCCATACAGTTGTGTTGGAAGTTAGACAGTTGTATGAAGGAGGAACAGACACAAGCTTCTGGCATACACGACTTAAAATGATAAAGTGGCCAATTGATTAGTCCTGCATTTTCAAGGTGTCCAAGTTAGATGATCAGGTCAGTATTGATGATGAGGGTTGTATATCTACAGGTCCAGGCCTGAATGTTGATGCTGTTGTGCAGTCGGAGGAGGAGAAGAAGCTGCTCCTGGAGGCTGTGGAGAGTGAGAAGATGGTGACGTTGATGCCGGAGTATCTTGTGGTGTGCTGCTGGCGTAGCATCAAAGAGGTCTCTCTCATCCTGGGCCAAATCTGTCTTGAGGCAACAGTGGGCAGCAGTGGTCTCCTCAGCAGTCAACAGGTATCAAATATACACAATTGTTGAGATCGGACTCCTAGCAAGAATTACAGACTTTGGCCGAGGCCCGAAAAAGTCACCGTTTTTCATGTTAATTCAGTTGCAATTGTTTATGGCCAATTGTACATAGTGTTACTGTGTCCAACTGCTACAGTGACAATTGTGATGCCCTGTGTTGCCTGTAATGCGCAGTGATGCCCAGTAACGCGCTGTGTTGCCGTGATGCTCCTTGATGCACCCTGATGCCCCTTGATGCCCTGTGATGCCCTGTGTTGCCCTGTGTTACAGATCCTAGCTCTAGGCAGCTACTTCACCACACAGCTGTTGGAGTCGAAGCACAGGGGAGCCTTTGAGTTGGCCTATGCAGGATTTGTCAAGATGTGTGAAATGTTGTGGAGGTTGGTACATTGTAGCCATTGTCCTTGGACCCCATGGGCATTTTGGGTTAGAATAGGTCCCCAGAAAACTATCCTTGTTGTAAGAGTTGTACAAATGGATTGGATGGCTCTGTGACTTGTGACTTGGTTGATGGCATCATACCCCAAACATGTGGCTCATAATATCAATCACTGGATTGTCTGGTTTAGATTTGATTATTTAGAATCAGCCATCATATAGGTTGAATATTGGTGAGTGCAATAAAGAGAGGATATTATCTGTGTTGATGTTGTACTATGTTCACAACACGAGTGTCGGAATTTAGATAGAAGTGTATTAAACATAGTGTGACATGAACACTCATATAATGTTCTATTTATTACTGAAGAAGATGTCTATATACAGAGATGAATTTTTAGTGTTTAGCTATAAGGACAGCAAGTCACTACAGCAGCGGAAGCACAATTTGTCGAATGACGTCAACAATGCCGTCCGGGTGACGGAAACAATACTCTGTTGATCCTATGGCACATATGATTTTTATGATCCTCGATATGTTTGCCCTCGTAGGTAATAAAACAAACAAACCTTGTTCTTGGCCCTCCGCAAAGTGATCTTCGCAATGTACAGTGTAACCTCATGAGTCTGGACCCTGTTTGTCTGTGTAAAGCAACAGATAATTAAGTCACGTTTCTCTAACTGGTATTTGTTAATCTGACAATGTGATCAGGACGAAGTCACTGGCAACAGTACCATCCAGATAAACAGGGTTTCCCTGTATAAAGTATCACACCCCTCACACGGTAACATAATCAATATATAGTTGCACTGTGATTACCTTGAGACGAGACCCTGTATGAGTGCCACTTGTTTTGTGCTTTGCGATTGCTACAGAACATTGAACTCGACTCACTACATGTTGTACCTAGAACTTGAACACTTCCTTATTAAACTGGCCTTGTTCTATAAAACCGGTGTAAGTCCATACTAGTAGAAGCAGCCATATACACGTGCATGCATGTCCCTATTAAAGTGCAATAATCTTGAATGTGACATTAAATTCCACTTCACTACACAAATAAAGAACACTATTGTGGGAAAACTATTGGGTTGTTTTATGGCAGGTTGTCATATATTTTGTAGAGCTCACCTTTCTTCAATGCTGGATGTCTGTGTTTTCACTCCAGGGATCCAAGTGGTGACCTCCATGGTCTGCCGAGTAAGTGGTTGGAGGAGGTGATGGCTGACATCGTCAGTGACGACCCTGACTCCCGCCTGTGTGCAACTCGGCGCAGTGCTGGCGTGCCCTTCTACGTACAGGTCAGTGGGCGCTAGTCGGTCTGTATGTCATGTGTATGTCATACAGACCCTGAAATAAATATAGCGTTCGCTCGATATGCTGAAAACTTGGGTTCGATTCCCGACATGGTTACAATATGTGAAGCCCATTTCTGGTGTCCCCCGCCGTGATATTGCTGGAATATTGCTAAAAGCGGCGTAAAACCATACTCACTCACTCACTCACTGAAATAAATATATCCAATACAGCCCATGCAAGTCTATATTGTTTGGCAAGTCTAGATTACTGCAGTATCTGAAAATGAAGAAAGTCTCTGGCCTCTTTTTTATTATATTTTATGACTATAAGTTAAAAACTGTTTGTTTGTTTTTTATATGTTCATTTCAGAGACTGGATGTTAGTCTAATCATGTGCATATTTAATCGAATCATGATACTACGTTTATCAGATTTGTTTATCTCATCAATAAAACTTTCCTTGGTATGATAGTCATTTTCAACAGTTCGTGCGCTGCCAGAAATGTGCAACATGTTGCATAATCTCCCAACAGCGATATTCATGTCTAATTAACAATAAGCAGGACTTTGAACCTTTTTATGCATTATTCATTGCAGTTTATGTACGTGTGATGACTGCATTCGATCAGTGTAGAAATATATGTACTCATCACTGATCAGTTATCGCCAATTTTTTCATGTTATTTCTTACATATTCCGTGTTCAAAGTTGACTGTAACAATAACTTTATTTTGGGTGAAAGTATGAGCAGATGCGCTTATTTCTCTCCGTGGAATAAGATTCATTTGATTTCTGTTATAATGCAATGATAGGGAATCAAAACAGTGGAAATAGAACTTTCCTGTCGACTTACTGTACCAATCATCGCCATCATCTTAACAGCACGTGCGACATAGTCACGTGCACCACTTCAGTTATAAAAATTTCATTTTTTTTATACCTCGGGTATCGCACTCAACTTTTTTATTCATCAGATGCTATTATCAATTTGTCGTCTGCAAACTGACAAAAAACAATATTCCCCCAATTTGATCTACACATTCTTATCCTTAACACTATGTACTATGGATTTCGAGATATATATGTAGGTTTTTGTATTCTCTTTCTGATTAAATCCTCCTTGGGGCACTTATTGCATTTTCCTTGCTCAAGAAAATCTACATGACATAGTTGTAACCATTTTCCTTAATAAAAAATGTTACCACACAAAAAACTTCGTTTTTGTATGATATACGACCACCCTTACGGGGCCTCACCACCAACGGCGCCTCACGCCAGGGGGAGCAACTCTCACCCAAATCACTTTCCTTATGTCATCTGTAAGAGACAGACGTGTTGATTTTTCACACAAGACAAAATAAGAGAAATCTATCGTTCGACAAGAACCATGGCTGACCAAACTGTATGTATGGTACATTTCTTTCATTGCAAAGGCGTAATACCTCGCATTGTGAAGTTATAGAGTTGTAATTGACGCCACGTGCACGGCACCTTTGAATTCAAATGGCCGTAATGGCGTCCATATTGTAGTCCCACGGGCTGATACATGTAACACCAAGGCCATTAAGAAACGGCTTGGGGTTTTGTTATATCATACAGCATTGGACTACAATTTTTTCCTTTACAAAACCCAAGGTGGTGTGTTAATTTATAAACTACACTTACCTTTTTTTTACGGGTTTTTTCACCTTAGCGCGTAACACGCCCCTTTGGTGTTATAGTTAAACTACGACATTGGCTATTAGTATCGCGTTACAAATCGCATTCTACATTACGCCTTTGCTTCTAGTTTCACAATTTATGCACGTATTTTTCCGATCTTTATATCGCACTGATACACGTTAATACCCTTCCCGCCCACCTCAGAAATTACGGTCTTGTTTACAAAGACCTTCAAACTGTGTACGGGTTGTTCTAAGACAGGCACGAACGCTGCCTGATATGTCTGGCGGAGGACATTGCCTTTACCCCCCAAAAGAGACAAGTTGACTCGTTCCACTTTAAAGAGGTCTATAAAGGCGGGGGTAGATATCAGATCTACTAAGACATCCCCCCCCCCCCTCCCCATCTAAAAAGGGTAAAAAAGCTGCCGAGATTGTCTCCCCCGCTCCCTCTCCGGGGGCCGGGGGAGAAGGCTGGAGGGTCCCCGTAGTAAGCACTGCACCCTCTCCTGCACTGTCTTTGGCAGACTGTTCTGCGTTACTTAAGTCGCCGATGGCGTCGATGATGGAGGAGGTGAAGTCTCGGCTCCGGAGGAGCTACGGGCTGAGCCTTCCCCGTTGTCGGCGCCGGACGCGGCTTCGAGATCTGTGTTATGCCCGGCGTCGGCCGAGGCAGGCCACTTGATCTCGGGGACGATCCGAGACCGGGCTTCGGCTCCGGCTCGAGGTCGCTCCCCAGCGGAGGGGTGGCGGGCGCCGGCCCGTGCACTACCGACGCACAACTTTCCCTAGCGGAGCCAGACGCCTCTTCCGAGGCCGAGGCTTTCACTAGTGGATTCGTAGCCCGGAGCCAGGGGGGTTCCCTTTGTCTCGGGGACGATCCGAGACCGAGCTTCGGCTCCGGCTCGAGGTCGCTCCCAAGCGTAGTGGTGGCGGGCGCCGGCCCGTGCACCACCGACGCACAATTTTCCCTAGCGGAGCCAGACGCCTCTTCCGAGGCCGAGGCTTCCACTAGTGGATACCTGCCCCGGAGCAAGGTTGGTTCCCTTTGTCTCGGGGACGATCCGAGACCGAGCTTCGGCTCTGGCTCGCGGTCGATCCCCAGCGTAGTGGTGGCGGGCGCCGGCTCGGCCCGTGCACTACCGACGCACAACTTTCCCTAGCGGAGCCAGACGCCTCTTCCGAGGCCGAGGCTTCCACTAGTGGATACCTAGCCCGGTGCCAGGTGGGTTCCCTTGAACCTCCGGCACCTCGGCACCGGGACTCGGCACCGGGGCCGGGTGCAGAGGCACGTGCGGGACAGGATTGTCCAGGTACTGCCTCAGGTGGCTGCGCCCATGCCAGAGTCGGAGACACCCAACTTGACTAAGGTCAAGCAGGGCCGGCTGTTGCCCCCCCCTTTCCCGCGTGCGGTGCGGAGTTGAAGGCTGCTTACATATGCTTCGAGGAGCAATATCATAATGCATGCCAACAGCTCCGTGTGTCCGTACACTCCGCGTATCTGTCGGCTGTACAGAGGGAGTTAGCGGGAGAGGGGCCGGTCGACTCTTCGGAGTTGGCCGCGCAACTAACGGAAGTTCAGTTATCTTACGCGGGACGCTATTCGTAGCTGTGCCTCGCAGATGATGTGCGCTGTTATGGGCATGCGCAGGCGGTGGATGTCGGTATCTAAATACTCGACTTACACATGCCAAGACTTACTTGCTTTGCCGTATAAGAGGGTGCCACCCTCTTCCCTGGGGCTCAGCAGGTGGTCCGAGAGGCCGCTCAATGGTATACTTCCATCAAAGACTCATGAGGCCATGTTGGAGGTACCAAGCGTTAAAACCGCGTAAGCGGGCCTCTCCAATTGTCCCCCCCTACGCTAACGCACGGGTCAGACGTCCACACCTGCTTGGAAGCCGCCGCTTCCTTCAGGTATAAGGGCGCCGGGAGGAGCAAGAGAGGCACGGGCCGGGGCAAGGCAGCTGGTCGAGACCAACAGCTTATTCGCGGGGCTGGGAACGATGGGTTCCCATTAGCGCCCGAAGAGCCCCGGGTGAACCCACAGTCGCAAGTTATCGAACTGCCGACAGCCGGGGTTCACTGCCTCCAGCCGGATGTCCCCGTAGGCGGCCGACTGGCTCTATTCCTGAAGGAATCGGAGACAGTTACATCACAATCCCCGGACCCCGTCCATTTTAAGGGATGACCATTTGCCTCGGTGGAAACATCATCCGCCCCTCCCCTTCTCCGGGATAAAGCACACTCCGGTGCCTGCTACCCGAGAGAAGGCGGAATTCCTCCGTGCCGAGGTCGACGCACTTATGAAAGCTGCGATCGAACCGGGTCCCGAGGGACAGGAAAGCGAGGGCTTCTACTCGACTTGTTTCCTAGTCACCAAACAGTGATCTCACCTGTCGAGACAGGAGAATGGCTAACGTCAATAGACTTAAGTACGCCTATCTCCACATACCAATACACCCCGAGTTCAAGAAATACCTGAGGTTTTCTTTCGACGGGAGGTGTTATCAGTTCAGGGTTCTACCATTCGGGATCTTCACGGCCCCGAGGGTGTTCACCAAGCTGATGTTGAGTCCCGCCCAAGTGGCCAGGTCAAAAGGTCGGTTCTGCCATCCGTACCTCGACGACTGGTTACTAAGAGCTCTATCGCAATCCCTGAGTCAGATAGCTACACAACAAGTGATAGATATTCTGATCACGCTAGGGTGGATGGTCAGTCTCAAGAAGTCAGATCTGAGCCCCACTCAGAATCTAGTCTTCCTAGTGGCTAATTTCAACACGGTGAGAGGACGTGTATCTCTGTCACAAGATATCAAGTCCCTTAAGCGCAAGTCACACTGCTCGTACATAGCTCCAGTTACTGGACAACATGGCGGCGACAGTGGATTTGGTCTGGCGGGGCGCTTGAGAATGAGTCCCATTCAACAAGCACTCTGTCGAATTTGGGCGAACTCGGAAGATCTCGAGACTGTGCTCGAGACTCCGTATTGGCTCATTACACACCTCCAGTGGTGGACCGAGGTCGGGAATCTGTCCCGGGGGCTCCCCCTCGACACTCCCGTTCCGTCTCTCACAGTTCAAACAGACGCGTCACTCTCCGGCTGGGGAGGCGTTCTGAATGATCACACTGCCTCGGGACTATGGTCCCAGCAGGAGATCAAACTGCATATCAATGTGCTAGAACTGAGAGCGGTCAGGTTGGTGTTCCAACGCTTCCCGGGTCTGCTTCGTGGCCAAGTGGTTCGTCTAGAGATGGGCAACCAAACGGCGATGACTTACATCCGGAAGCAGGGGGGAACGGCGTCTCCGTCGCTTCGACGAAAGACGTGGCAGTTCCTACTATAGTGCGACTCTCACGATATCAGGGTGCTACCTGTTTATCTCCCGGGGGTGGACAACGTCCGTACGGACGCTCTGTCTCGCCGGATCCTCGCTCCTCACGAGTGGAGGCTCGACCCGGGGATATTCGGGATTTTCTCCCTGTTATACAGGCCGTTACAGGTGGATCTGTTTGCGTCTGTGATGAATCACCAGACACCAACGTTCTGCTCCCGAGTCCACGACCCGAGGTCGGTGGCACCGGACGCCTTCCAGCTAGATTGGACGGACAGAATTCTGTGGGCATTCCCCCCAGTACCTCTGATTTCCAAGGTCCTGTCTCAGCTAAGCACTCAGCCTGCGCGACTAATTGTGCTCCTGGCACCTCTTTAGTCGGCGCAGAGTGGGTTTCAAGTAATACTCAGGTTTCTGTCTCAGCCTCCTGTTATATTACCTTTATGACCGGACCTCCTATCCCAGAACGGGGCCCTCCACCCGAATCCAAGGATTCAATGGGTGGCTTAGCCACTGTCAGGAATCGCCTCCAGAAGAGCGGTATTCCTGCACGAGTTGCAGACACAATACTGGCTTCGCGGAGAGATTCGACAAACGTTCAGTACGATAGATAGGCCTGCTATGCGCCCTGGTGTGTCGATAGAGGGATTGCAGATCTTTTGTTTGTTTTTTCTGCAGATCTCGTATCCGTGATTGAGTTTCTCCAGTCGCGACTAGATGACGGCCTGGCCGCATCAACAGTCCGGGGTTACTCTACAGCTATCGCAGCTTTTCACGTCACTGTCGACGGGGCACTTCTGGGTGCACACCCATTAGTGCAGCGCTTTTTAGCAGGTGTGGACAGGATCCGACCGCCAGTCCGGCGGATCAGTCCCCCTTGGGACTTGTCAATCATTCTCGATTGGCTGTCCGGTCCTTCCTTTCGGGATCTGTCGTCTCTCTCTCTTCAGCTGTTGAGCTGTTGAGCTGGGAGACGGCGTTCCTTGTGGTGGTAACGTCCGGCAGACGGGTAGGCGACATTCGTGTTATGTCAGCCGATCCCGAAATAACTGTCTTCCATGCGGTCGATAAATATCACCGGGACAGAGTCAGTTTTCGACTACCGGACTCTTACTGTCAAAGGGTCGCACACGCTTCCACGTGAACGGCTCCTATTGAGCTACCTGCTCTTTCACAGCCTTCCGCGTCGGGGACCACTGCAAGACATGCTCATGTCTTGGATGTTCGCACGACTCTCATGGCCTATATCAGCAGAAATATTGGTGTCCGTAAGGATAACCAACTATTTTGCTGTTACGGCGGTAGGAAGGTTGGCTCACCTGCGAGTAAACAATCTATCTCGAGGTGGATAGTTTCAACCATTTGTACAGCGTATACGCTTACAGGCAGGGACCCCCCTACCAGGTTGAAGGCTCATTAGGTTAGAGCAGTGGCTGCGTCAAAAGCGTACGCCGCGGCTCTGCACATTGAGCAGATCTGCTCCGCGGCTATTTGGAGCCAGCCGAGCACGATTCATCAAACCTTACCAACTCGACAAACACTCAAGCGAGCGTACTCGGTTTGGTCAGTCAGTTCTCCGAACGGGGCAAAGTTCTAATCTCTAGCCAATTGAGCATTCGAGATTTTAGACAGTCCTCCGGTTATACTGCTCGGTAATGGTCCGGATTTTATCTTCTGCGGTCGATAAATATCAGTCCTTACTACTCGATAATACTCGTATTTTGCGCACGCGCTCCTTCGATCCTCGGGGACTCTCTGGCCTAGCTCAGCGCTGGTTATGGTCTCTCGTGATCTATGCCCCTATATCACTTGTTCAAAAAAAGTGTGGGGGTGGGAGGTGTTTCGAGTTCTCAACTTATGACAAGCCGCGAAAACAGGCTTTATCATAATATATGGTCGACCACGCCCTGTCTCTAGCCCCCGCCTTTCGACGGTGGTGCCTCACGATAAGGTTGGTTCCATTTATTGAACTCAATATTTTATTCTGTTGAATAATCAAATACGATGTATTTATTTACGCCTGTTGCTGACGGATGCCACTTCCTAGATTATCTTTGGGAGTCTGTCCTGATGCAATAAGTGCCCCAAGGAGGATTTAATCAGAAAGAGAATTTTACAAACCTGTAGAGGTTATGAATTCTCTGATGAAATCCTCCTTGGGGCACGGCCACCCACCTCCCCACATTCCGTCAGCATTTGACATATGGAAAGTGATTTGGGTGAGAGTTGCTCCCCCTGGCGTGAGGCGCCGTTGGTGGTGAGGCCCCGTAAGGGTGGTCGTATATCATACAAAAACGAAGTTTTTTGTGTGGTAACATTTTTTATTAAGGAAAATGGTTACAACTATGTCATGTAGATTTTCTTGAGCAAGGAAAATGCAATAAGTGCCCCAAGGAGGATTTCATCAGAGAATTCATAACCTCTACAGGTTTGTAAAAGTTTTGGAAATATAGCTCAAATAAGTTTTCAGAATTGTATTCAGAAAGAAAGCAATGACAGAACTGAAAGTGCACCATAGTGCGGTTTGATTTATATTTTTGCATGAATTAGTCATGTGACACTTCCTGTGTGTTTTTTCAAAAGTTGTTTTTGAGCAAGGTGATTGTGGTGGTTCTGTTTAATTTTTCCTCACAAGAGTCCGTTTTGTTCTTCATTTTCGGATAAATATTTCTCTATTCTAATTAAAACGAACAAAAGTAAAAATAGATGCAATCACATGTGCGCTTTTACAGGGAGTTGGCAATAATTGGTCCTCGGTGATAATTGGTCGCTAGCCAGTATGCAAGTTGAAATGGATACATTGGGTGATTACGCTGAATGTTGTCATAGTATTGGGTTATACCATGGTAGGACACATGTCCAGTGAAGTATGAAGATACATGTATACATACATGTGACTTCCTTGTGTAACAGGCCCTCGTGACAACTGAGCCCACGTCGACAGGTAGAGTGTGTTTCAAGTCGGCCATGACACGTCTGCTCAAGCTGGCTCTCACACAGAGCAGCAGGACACAGATGAACAACGCACAGGTACTGCATCTACTTTCTGCCGCCCTGCTAACAGAAAACAATAATTACTTAATGTGAAATTTGTGACCTTTGACTTTGCTGTGAGTGAGAATTAAAGTCACATCTGATTGAGTCAATCTGAAAAAATTAATCTGAAAATGGGCAGAAATAATTTTTGCTCTTTTGCTCAATTCTTTTCTTACCCAAGTAATTGTGTTTTAGAATTAGTGCAGGATATTTGAAAACAAATTTGTTTGTCTGTTTGCCAGGTTCACTCTCTAAACATCCTGAGGGCATTGTTCCGGGACACAAGGCTAGGAGAAGATGTTGTTCCCTTCATAGCAGACGGGCTCAAGGCGGCCATCTTAGGATTCAAGTCACAAGTTTGGGCGGTAAATGTTAATGGCTAAATATTTGAAACATACTTTCCTCATTTCAGAAGTAAATGCTGGATGAGAGTTATGAATGGTTCTGGCTCACCTTCACTAGTGGACAATCAAGTCGATCGTCTGAGGAGGAACCTTTTTGATTGAGCCGGTTTTCAACCTTTACCTGTATGTGGACTTGTCAGTACAGGGTTGGGGAGCTCAACTCGACTTGGAGGTAGCTTCAGGGCTATTGTCAACAGAAGAGAAGCTCCTCCATATAAATTAGTTGGAGTTCAAGGCAGTTACCTGGGCTATAACCCACTCAGCCACCTCGACTTGGAGGTAGCTTCAGGGCTATTGTCAACAGAAGAGAAGCTCCTCCATATAAATCAGTTGGAGTTCGAGGCAGTTACCTGGGCTATAACCCACTCAGCCACCTCATCGTGGAGGTAGCTTCAGGGCTATTGTCAACAGAAGAGAAGCTCCTCCATATAAATTAGTTGGAGTTTGAGGCAGTGACCTGGGCTATAACCCACTCAGCCACCTCGACTGAAAAACCAGTTTCTGATGATCAGAATGGACAACTCAACATACACCTACATAAATCTCCAAGGGATGACAAAGTCACCTCGTCTCACAGACAGCCTAAATCTAAAGATAAAGGCAAGACATACCTGGAATTTCAAACGTGCTAGCTGATGCCCTATCCAGGCCATGCTCCATCAGGAAGCATTCCAGCTGGCCAGGAGGTTGCCCATCAGTGGACCTATATGCTACTAGATTCGAACAATCAAATAAGGACCTTCTTCTCCAGGCCTATTCCAGACCCTCTAGCTTGGACCAACAAAGCACTGGCAATATTGTGGGAAGGACTTCACGCTTATGCGTAATTCCCCCTGCCAGCACTGTCACCAACAGTCCTACCAAAAGTAAGACACACAAAATTACTTATACTGCTTTTGGTCGCACCTTACTGGCCGCACCTTAGTGGCCGGCGAGAACCTGGTTTCCAGACCTCATCACCCTAGCGGAGAATCCGGTACTACAACTTCCAAATTGGTCAAACTTACTTCTTCGTCGTCACTCAAGACAGCTTCATCCAAACCCAAACACCTTAGAGTTTTGGTATGGACTATATCACAAACAGTATATGTGTTTCGACTGTAAGGGTAAGCAAAATGAGTGAGTGACGAGTGTACCTGCTTGATCACGTGTCTCTGGTGCTGCTGCGTGGTTGAGTGTTGTGTTCGGGTGAGATGTCTCTCTCTGTTCTTGGGGACACAGCACAGGAGTTTCCACTACCTTTTCGGAATGAGATGAGATAAAATAATGATGATATAATATTTGTTACAGGTTCGTAACTCGTCGACCCTTCTACTGAGTGCATTAATGACGAGGATATTTGGTGTTAAGAGAAGCAAGGATGAGAGTGCTATCTCCAAGAAGAACTGGTATGGAAGCCTGGATGTAGCTGGACAGTTTTTTATATGTTTCATCATATTAGGGAGCAGTTGAAATGTGTGACGTCAGATAAAACTCAGTTTCTGAAGTTTTGGGGGGTGGATGATGTTAACAGGACCCATAGTCCTCATCATCGTTTCAATAAATCTGACCACTGACATGATGTCAAAAAAGATAAGGGGAGGTAATCTGCCTCCAAGGGAAAGGATGCAGATCTTGCACAGATTGTCGGCGATATAATCTGTCAGAAGAATTCAATGCAACAGCATTTGCTATAGAGTCCACACTGCCAATAAGGGTTAACTGACAAGATATTGTGAACTCTTTAAAAGTGTTATTTATTTACCTTTGTCATGTATAAAATATGAATAATGAATAATAAGTTTATTTATGATGCACTGAACTCCAGACGCCTAGTATCTGCTCAAACGTCTACAAAATAGTATTTACATTATTTACAAACAGTAGAGAAGTGAGGAGTGATTGTGCTATGGAACAGAAAAGTCTTTAACTTGAATATGAAGGAGGTCGGTGTTGGTAAGAGACGAATATCATGAGGCAGAGACTTCCTCAGAACTGGAGCAATACAGCTGGAACAAGAGCAGCTGTAGGATCTAGTTGATGTCGTGATATTGATTAAGATTGGCAGGTATCAATGATCTTGCAGGGGTGTGCCCTGATACTATATCTCACAGATAGTCGGGGCACATTTGATGATTACACCAATAGGTGAGTGTGAGAGTCTAATATTCTCACAGTCCAATTCTGCTTGTTTCGTAACAGATAGGTGGGTGTGAGAGTCTGATATTCTCACAGTCCAATTCTGCTTGTTTCGTAACAGATTAGTGTGAACATGAAGTCATATTAAAAGTGTAGCTGTAAGAGTGTATTCATACATGTACAAGGCAGATCCCTTCATGGTTCAGCACATTCCTGGGTCAAGAAAGAGTTCTCTTTACATGTCCTTGCCATTTTTACAGTATAAAGTCACAATGAATGAACGGTTTTATGGACCAATAAAGTGATGCATTCTACTTTCAGTCAGACGGGCCGTGCTTTCTTCCATCGCTACCCGTCTCTGTATCAGTTCCTGTTGTCAGAGCTGGATGACGCCACACAGGACATAGAGTATGTGTCTCTCCAACATGCATGACATGACTATCTCATTCACCTATTTGGAATCTACATAATAATAAGCCCACATCGATTTGCTTATTTCATTGGTAGAATCTCTGAATATGACCATGGCTGCAAATTACTTCACAGGAGTAAATATATTCCTTCGACGAAAAAAAGATTCTCCGTTGAACCCTTAAAGCGAGACTAGGAGTCTGACTTGCTAGGCATGCCCTGTCCCCTTTTAGTGTCTACAGACAATCATTGTTAATAATTTGAGAATTATATTTTGGGTCAGTGAGTGAAAAAAATGAGTAATTGAATAATTTTGTTATGGCCTAAGTTGAATTTTCCTTTATTATTTAACAGAAAGAATACTGTTTGCTTGGTATGTTTCTTAAATATATTGAGATAATCTGAATGAGTGAGTGAGTGAGTGGGTTGGGTTTAACGCCACTTTTAACAGTATTCCAGTTATATCACGGCGTGTCAGCTTAATGTGGGAGGAAAGCCCGAAGTGATGCAGGTCTCAGACGTTTACCACTTCGGTGAAACCCACGAGGACGGGTATGATGCTGACAAACCTAGAAACATAATCGGGGCGAACCGGGATTCTAATAATCTGAAAGACATTTTCATTCTGAGAGACTGTGTTGGTGTCATTGTTGATAGTGTTTCTTTATTGCCTCAGCTGTAGTGAGCGGCTACACCTCCACCCCAGCCTATACCCGGTGCTCATGGTGCTGGGACGACTCTTCCCCTCATCACTAGAGGGCGCTGACACACATCTCAACCTGGCTGCATTCATTCCGTTCGTGTTGAAGTAAGTGTTGTGTTCTGCGCCTGAACCACAGATACCCTTTACACAAACAATCATATCTTAATTTTAACCTCAGCATCTTGCTGTGTTACGTCGGTATTATGCCCTTAGCTTAATCTGCTTTGTGCATGGGTTCCCTATTCTGTTTTTAAAACATACATGTATGAAAACATGGAGCTCAAAACATCAAACATTTATTAAGCTCATTTGTTTATCTTGAGTATATATGTAAAGTAATATAATATTAGATTATTAATTTGATTGTACAGAAGCTGTTAGAGAAATGACCAATCATTGTGCCGTATGGTGTATTGCGATCCATAGAAACAGATGATCATGTGTAATATTAAAGGTCCTATCCAATGTCCAGGTCTAGAAGTTTGCCTTTAATATCCCCTGCCACGAAGTGGAAGGGTGATTTAGGAATGGTTGGTGTCTGTCCGTCCTTCCATCCTTCTGTCACGTTTGGTTCCTGGAGCAGAACTGCAAAACCATGAGTGATATCTTAGGTTAGGTCTAGTGGTGAACTTGTGCCTTTTGATAGTTTGGGATTTTCCATAGCAACGACTTTGACTTTGTCTGAAAATGGCAATAGTGCTTGTTTCCAGAGCAGATCTTGAAAACCATACAAAATTTCTTGCCTTGCACACAACTGGACATGTCATATTGGTGGGGGATTTGAGTATTTCATGCTTGTTTAGTAATGCTTGTTGCTAGAAAGTCAATGATACTTGCCCCAAAGACTTTAAACAATCTAGAGATGCACAAGGCTGGAAGACAAGTTTTACAGTAGGGAAATATTTCAGATGTGCCTCAAGTCCAGTGTTCAAGACAAGACTGATGGCTGCCCGAGCTCTACAGCCATTGGCTATAAAGGATCAGATGACGTCCCTTCTGTTGCAACTGGTTGCTAGGTTGCCAGACAAAACAGCCAATGAGATAAGGCAAAGCCACATACATGGTGTTCTGCTTCAGGTAAAGAAAGTAACATTATTATTGATAATAGGAAAGAAACTTGTTCTATGCCTTATATTTAATACCATGTATTATACATTGTTTGCACTGAGGCACATCAATCAGTTGTGCAGAGTTAAATCATTTGGGTGTTCCAGAGACCTATGAACATGATGAATGTGGTTTAGAAGCCTTGATTTGCCCTGATTAGGTTTCTATGTTTGCAAGCAGCAGCTCCTTCTCATGGGATTCACCAAAGTGATTAATGTCCAATATTTGCTGAATAGCTGTTTTCAGAAGTTTTATTTCTCAACTGCAGATGGAGCATCTGTTGGTTCTGGTCCCGAACATGAACTCAGCCGCAAGGGAGGACATTATGGCAGCCATGCTGCCACGCTGGCTGGATGTGTCATGGCTGATCACCAGGTAAACACCATTCTAACATCGATGGTAAACTCCACACCAACCTCAGTGGTAAAGATCACACTAACATCGATGGTAAACACCACACCAACCTCAGTGGTAAAGATCACACCAACCTCATTTGTAAACACCACGCTAACCTCAGTTGTAACCACCACTCTAACCTTGATGGTAAACACCACACTATTTCTTTTTAATGACTAACCTAATGGGTGGAAAGCTAACTATCAAGATCCATCAAGGATGGGGTGATGGGGAAAAATGAATAATTTAAATAATTTTTAGCACATCTGACCATGCTGACTGAATGCCAATCTTGCAGCTTTAAACTATTGATGTTATTACAGGGCTAACAACTGTGTCGTCACCAGGACAGTTGCACTGGAGATTTGTGACCACCTTCTTGATATTGGCCAAAACACAGATAAAATAGAGCACAGCACACATAAACTCCTGGACCAAGTTCAGCTAGTATTAAAACAGGAACTGTTAGAGAAATGTCAGTATTCTAGTCACATCCCTGCTCTGTCGGAATTCACCACAACTCTTACTCACCTGTGTCTGAAACATTACCATGATACTGACAGTCAGACATGGCAGACGGACAACAAAAACATGGAGTGTCGTGTGATGACATATGGAGGCCAAGGTCAGAAAGGTGAAGGTCAAATGTGTCAAGGTGTGAAAGGTCAAGGTGAAGGTCAATCTGAAGTGGATATGTATTCAGGATCACATTGTCAAGAGAATGTGGTTATCAATCTTCTTGGATCTGATATGTATGAAGTTCGGCTATCCGTGCTAAGGCAATTGTGCAGGGCTTTCAGCCAAGTGTCTGGCCGGAGGGGTATTCACAGTGACGAGGACAGGGAAGGAGGGTGTGCAGGGATGACATCAGACACATTAAAGAGACTCCAAAGATCGGAGGCGATATACAGGAAGTTGCTGGACATAGCGTTGGTGTCCGAGTGGCATCATGAGTGTCTCGCGATGGTAAGTGTTGATATCATGTTGAATATATTTTTCCATGCTAAAGTCCCCAGTGCACCATACTTGTTACCTGTGACCAAGGTGATTGTCTCATGACACCCCAAATGGTGATTAGCAATCATATTATCAATCAACTTTAAGAAGAATGACAATGATAAATAGGGGTGTCACGATAAATTGAAATATCGATATATTGCTATTGGTAAGCATGGTAAGCACTTAAAGTCAATAGTATCGATTTCAGTTAGGAATATCGATAGTTTCAATTGTATTTACCATATCAATAAAATACATGCAATGCTGTTCAAATTTGTTTTTCTTTTGATCATGAGTGGTAGTAATTTGCACATGGTAATGTGGAAGTTTATTTTCTTTAATTATTAGGGTAAAGAAAAAACAAATCAGTCATATCTCAAACTTTACTCTTTATTTGTTGTTATGGTTATCACATTCAAAGGAAACTTTCAGTTCAAAGGTTTATTTCAACTCTAAAATCCATCTCAAATGATACACTGAAAACTATCGATATTTATCACAATAGTTGCTTTCATTGTCTATAGTTATCGCAATAGTTTCTTTCAATATCAATAGTTATCGCAATAGTGATTTCCAGACAAATAGTCACCTCTACTGATAATGAAGTAATATTTCAGAGACTGTGATCATCGATTCCTGTTGGTGTAGGGTATGAATATTTTGTTCCTTTGTATTCAGGTGTATGAAGTCTTGTACGTCAGCTCATCGTTCGACACAACTGCCAAGACAACTGATGTCAAGGTAAAGGGTCCATTGTTTCAGCTGTTTTGATTGGTTTCAGTCACTGAAGTTGGTAACACTTGACACGTGATTGAGTTTGAGAGGATCTGTGGAGCTACGTATTGGTTTGAGTGTTGTTGACTGTGTACATTTTAGCAATGGTCATGGTCATATATGCAAGAAAAATGTGACTTTAAAAAATTACAGTCAATGTCACGGCACTGAATCATAAAATTTGAAAAGTATGTTCATTCACGCCAGGCCGACAATCGTCCAAAAGTAGGGAGAGTCAGTGGGTTTTTATGAAAACCTGGTGCGAATGTGATTTCATTTCAATCAGTGGAGAGGGGCTGTGGGGTAGTCTAGTGGTCAAAGCATTCGCTCGTCGTGCCGAAGAACCGTGTTCAATTCTCCACATGGGCACAATGTGTGAAGCCCATTTCTTGAGTCCCCTGCTGGAATATTTGCTAAAAGCAGCATAAAACCATACTCACTCACTGAATCAATGGAGGCTAGACTGTAGGACTAATGAAGACTACCAGGCTGAGTAAATTGACATCCCTACATTACAAAAACATGAGGTACATAAAGTGTCACACATATATGTTTTTGTTATATTTTGTTTAACGTTTTTTACATGTACATGTGGCAACGTTACATATAAGGGAACGAGTACATCATATGTAAATACATACATACAAACATACATAATAGGTATTCTTTGTTTAGGTATTCACACAAGTATGCCATTCATTCATGCATATAGAAGTTGTTGTTTTAATGAGGTAATTAAGGAAGAAAGTGTTAAATTTGCATTTCTGTTCCAGACATTTGAGCTGATAGTGAAAAAGATGAAGTTGGAAGTAAGGTAATATGATGTTTATTCAGACACGTAAGAGTCGTGTAACCATGGTAACATTGTCGATGTCACTTACATGGAATGATTGGATCGAGGAAACAGGGATATAAACCATCCATCCATATAAACCTAAATATAAATAATGTACATATGAAAACAAATATACCCTGCTGTCATGGCAACAGACATTTTGCTGAAACCTGTAATCTCTACAGTTGAAGCTCCTTACCTTGAAACAGTCTTGCATATATGTATGTTTACATTGACTTTAGATGCACGTGATGCAGAGAGTCTACGCATATACAAATGGTTGTCTGGCAATATGGTGACAAACAAACTCTTTGCATCTCAAACTCAGTCAATCATGGCGGCAAGATAAATTTGTTGTAGGTCTATCACAATGGGAGTATGGCCTGATGAAACATCAAACTGTTTTCCTCTTGCGATAAACCTACAACACCATTATGTTCATGTTCAACAATATCCTATGTAGACTTAAGACTGTTTTATTCCCTGTTTTCCTCTACTTCAGAGTGGAAGTGAAGGCGGCCATGTTACAGTTCTCTGGTGTCTTCCTGCCGATGATGTACAACCTTGTGGCCCAGGTGAGATTTCTATAGATTTTTACATCGAAGATGGTTGAGAAGACATAACGTTATTGTCTTAGGGAGTTTGTTTGTCATTTAACGCCGCACTCAGTGTAACAGGGTGTGGAGTCGTCCCACAGATGACATCCTTACCTTGTCCGCTTGCTGACGGGGTTAACCTCTTTGGTCATATGGACAAGGCGTCCGACCTCTGATCAGAAGGTCCGTGGTTCGAATCCCATCACGTGACTCGGAAATATTATGGCCGCTACATCAGCAATATTCCAGCTATATGATGACTGTCTGTAAATAATCCAGTCTGGTCCAGACAATCCTGTGGTTGACATCATGAGTATCGATCTACACAATTGGGATGTGATGACATGCATCAACAGAGTCAGTGAGCCTGACCACCCATTCCCACCCAGGACTAGGAAGTAAAGGCATCTGTGTTTAGCCTTCCTCAAAGTGTCCTAGTGTCCTAAATGAGTGGATGAGTGTCCTGAATGTTTGTTCATCTTGAGTGTGTTGTTGCAGTCCAAGGCTGCTGATGTTGCTGCAGTGATGGAGGAGTGGTGCAGGGTGTTCCAGGAGTGCAGTCAGACGGGACAGAGTGCGGACCTCCAGCTCTGCTGTGCATCTCTGCTTCAGCAGCATGCTGCCGTTCTGTTGCTGGATCCTCAAAGTCTCTTGTGTAAGTAGCATCTCCTACGGTTTGTTTGTTTGTTGTTTAGTGCCACACTTAGCAATATTCCAGCTATCTGATGGCGGTATGTAAATAATCGAGTCTGGACCAATCATGTGTCATGAGCATCGATTCACTCAGTTGGGATACGATGACATGCACCAACCAAGTCAGCGAGCCTGACCACCCGATCCCGTTAATCGCCTCTTACAACAAGCATGGTCGACTCTTACGACAAGCATGGGTTCCTCAAGGCCTATCACGGATCTTCACACATAATAATAATAATAAAAATAATAATAATAATAATAAAATATGCATTTGTATAGCACAGCATTCACTGTGCAAAAGTGCAAGTTTGGTATATTCAGTGTACTTGGCAATGGGATCTGTATTTTCTGGGGCAAAAAGGTTCATGTACCCCATGACAAAGAGCCTACTAAAGGAGGATTCGAGTCTCACAGTGTGTGGCCTGGCTCTCTGTGTCTCTCTCTACCCTGGTGCGAATCAAGTAGAGAGTCCAGCATTTACAGAGTGAGAGGTCCAAAATATCAATATTCTCTCTCGGTCAGTTTTACTGCCTAGAACATACTACTACATTTGGTTTTCCGAAGGGGGGGTCCGGACCCCCCCTTTGGATCTGCCTATGCAGATCATCAACCACTTCTTTACCTTGCTAAAATTCAATTCTACACAGTTTTAATGTTGACAGATCATCAAACAAAATATACAACATTCAGTCCTTCATCATCAGGATTTTGTGTCAGTTGATATGAGGAATATTCTTATGGGAATTTGGTGTTGATAACACAGTTTGGGTTTAGAGTCTATTTTAGGCCTCACTAGGATAAGGTGAGAAAGTTTTCCAGTAATATTTACAAAGAAGTTGTAAGTGTTTGCATGTTAATTTTGTTCTCAGGTCAGCTTACCTTTGACATGTGGGAGGTTGCCATTGACCTTCTACAAGAGGATGATCTGGATGTGAAGGAAACAGCAGCCTTGGTTCTCCCAGCCCTGGACACCACAAAAGTGTATAGTAAGACACGTCTCTCTCTCAAAATGGTCAAAGGTCGATGAGGTTGCCTTGGGGTTAAAGACCTGGGTTTGATTCCCGACGTGTGAATCCCATTACTGGTGTGTTCCTGCCTTGATATGGCTGGAATCTTGGTGAAAGCAACAATCAACATGGTCCAAGGGATATATAATGTCATAACAGCTGTTGGATCCGGAAACAGAATCCTGGCTTAGTTTTATACCTGTGTAGAAATAAAGGACTAGATAAGACCTATTGGATAAGTTGTCTGTTTTAAAATCATCTACAGTGCATCTACTTGATATTCAGATGACCTACAGCCGACCTTGGTGTTGGAGAGGCTGATGACCCAGCTGAGTGACCACCACGGTGCACGGGACGTTGTTGGATGCGTGGCGGCATTGACAAGATGGATCACAGAGAGTAGGGAGGAAGAACAGGTGATGGAACAGCGAAGTCATACTTGCCTTAAATGATACACTGAAGCCACAAGTGTTGATGGGAATAATTTCTTAATTTTATTCCTCTTTTTAATAATCACAGGTATAGAAAGGCGTCAAAGCTGATATGTTTTCCCGAGCTGCTTGTTGATGTTATTTTACAGCAATACCTGGTGTACATAATCTACTGACCTGTGTAGATCCGTGGTAGAATAGGTCTTCAGCAACCCATGCTTGACGTAAAAGGCGACTATGCTTGTCGTAAGAGGCGACTAACGGTATCGGGTGGTCAGCCTCGCTTATTTGGTTGATGCATGTCATCGATCCCAATTGTGTGGATCGATGCTCATGATCAATCACTGGATTGTCTGATCCAGACTCTATTATTTACAGACCGCCGTCATATAGCTGGAATATTGCTGAGTGCGGCGTTAAACAACAAACAAACATAATCTACTTCATATGATATAACCAAAATGTCAAACAGTACCACATTTTGGATCATCATTAGATGTGCAGATACCGATAAAAACAATTTGTGAAATGGTTGTATAATTTCCGAATATAGTGCCCCATTCAGTTTCATTTTGGAATGCATCAGTGAATCGAAATAAAACATTTTTTAAAACTTATCGCGAGGGGTTATGGATTTAATCATTTCAAAGCAGGGTTTATAGACAGAAGTTTTACATTTTTGTTTTAGATCTATATATTTTGCAGTTTATATATTATTGGTCTTTGTTTATTTCACAAATGTGAGATGTGTGAAATTTTGAATTTTGTCTCTCCAATATGCACAGAGTGAGGGTGTCCGTCTGTTTGACAAGGGAGAGATGAATTCATACCGAGAGGACATCTTGTTGGTTGACCTGTGTTGTGGCCACCTAGACCGTCTGCTCACAAGGGAGACAACTGATGATGACACTCAAGATTTGTTGCCGATTTTTTCCACTGCCTTACAGAATCAGATAAAAAAGCTTTCACCAATGAAGCAAGTGGACAGGAAGACATTATTTGTTGAGACAGGCGATTATCAACACCAGTATGAGACTGTGTACAGATCAGCTTCACTGCTCCGAAGTGTCAAGAAGCTGTCTGACAGTTTCCCCATACAAGCTTTTTGTGATGAACTACATTCCTTAATTAATGAAAAATTTGAAAATAAATATCAGAATTATAGGCTAAGGTAGTCATGTAATGCATAGGAATCAGAGGGGTGGGGATCTGTGTTATTTATTCTTTTAATAAATCTTTACAGAAATACAAAAGAAAGTCATCATATTCTAAAGGTTTTTAGACTTGCTCTGTTCATATATGAATTAAAGGTATGTGTTGGGGTAAGATTCGAAAGACCGTGCTTGCAATACTGTTATCTGTCACAATATTAATGGGATGCATGTGTCTGTTATTTTATGCTTATCTTTTAATAAAACTAGAATAATAAAATACTATATACCTGCAGGTAAATGTGTTGTTTGTATCAGTCTTGTAACTTCATGTAGTGACACATGATGTGACCACAGGTAGACACAGGTAGACACAGGTAAATGCATACACGTATGCATGCATGTGCACACAGACACATTTGTGTATCAAGTCTTTGGAAGGCATTTAGAAGTGACAGACATAAGGAAGAGAATTTATGTATTTCAATTTCTTTATCATCATCATTCAGCTGATGAAGGAGTAAGTATATACTCCGAAACGTACTTACTTACTTACTTTGGAGATTTAACGTGCGCTTTCCGACTGATGCGTATTTCGCACAAGGGCCCGGCCAGGCCATTTAATGTGTTTCCGAAAGGGGCGAAAGTGGTATGTGCAACCCAAGAGGGGAGTTTAGGGGTTGCTTATATAGAATTTGGGAATTTTGAGATTTGGAATAGATGCCGATGGGATTGGGGAGGAGAACTATGGGAGCTGGGTATGGTGGATGTTTGTTTGTTTATGTAATTTTGATTTGGTAGATTACGTTGTTTTTAGATGCGTTTTATTAGTTCCGTTTTGATTAAGAATACGCCTAAGGCCTTGAAGTTTTCTAGTTTATTTTGTGGGTTTAGTACTGCTTCTCCGAAACGTTGTGTTCCTCATAATAAAGAAGTTGACATCCATAAATTCTCTTCCTTACATTTGTGTATGCTCCCACTTTCATCACAGTGTTAGGAACAGTTGACTGTTAACATAGTTTATATGTGATTGCCTGCTTTGTCATGGCCCATGTGGTAGTGGATAGAGCTTGTGAACATAGGTCATACGTGATTACCTGCTTTGTCACGGCCCATGTGGAGTAGTGGATAGAGCTTGTGAACATAGGTCATACGTGATTACCTGCTTTGTCACGGCCCATGTGGAGTAGTGGATAGAGCTTGTGAACATAGGTCATACGTGATTACCTGCTTTGTCACAGCCCATGTGGAGTAGTGGATAGAGCGTTGTGAACATAGGTCATACATGATTACCTGCTTTGTCACGGCCCATTTGGAGTAGTGGATAGAGTGTTGTGAACATAGGTCATATGTGATTGCCTGCTTTGTCATGGCCCATGTGGTAGTGGATAGAGCTTGTGAACATAGGTCATACGTGATTACCTGCTTTGTCACGGCCCATGTGGAGTAGTGGATAGAGCTTGTGAACATAGGTCATACGTGATTACCTGCTTTGTCACGGCCCATGTGGAGTAGTGGATAGAGCTTGTGAACATAGGTCATACGTGATTACCTGCTTTGTCACAGCCCATGTGGAGTAGTGGATAGAGCGTTGTGAACATAGGTCATACGTGATTACCTGCTTTGTCACGGCCCATGTGGAGTAGTGGATAGAGCGTTGTGAACATAGGTCATACGTGATTACCTGCTTTGTCACGGCCCATTTGGAGTAGTGGATAGAGAGTTGTGAACATAGGTCATACGTGATTGCCAGCTTTGTCATGGCACATGTGGAGTAGTGGATACAGCGTTGTGAACATAGGTCATACATGATTACCTGCTGTGTCATGGCTCATGTGGAGTAGTGAATAGAGCTTGTGAACATAGGTCATACATGATTACCTGCTGTGTCATGGCTCATGTGGAGTAGTGGTTAGAGCTTGTGAACATAGGTCATACGTGATTACCTGCTTTGTCATGGCTCATGTGGAGTAGTGGTTAGAGCGTTGTGAACATAGGTCATACATGATTACCTGCTGTGTCATGGCTCATGTGGAGTAGTGGATAGAGCGTTGTGAACATAGGTCATACGTGATTGCCTGCTTTGTCATGGCTCATGTGGAGTAGTGGTTAGAGCGTTGTGAACATAGGTCATACATGATTACCTGCTTTGTCACGGCTCATGTGGAGTAGTGGATAGAGCGTTGTGAACATAGGTCATACATGATTACCTGCTGTGTCATGGCTCATGTGGAGTAGTGGATAGAGCGTTGTGAACATAGGTCATACGTGATTGCCTGCTTTGTCACGGCCCATTTGGAGTAGTGGATAGAGAGTTGTGAACATAGGTCATACGTGATTGCCAGCTTTGTCATGGCACATGTGGAGTAGTGGATAGAGAGTTGTGAACATAGGTCATACGGGATTACCTGCTTTGTCATGGCACATGTGGAGTAGTGGATAGAGAGTTGTGAACATAGGTCATACGTGATTGCCTGCTTTGTCACGGCTCATGTGGAGTAGTGGATAGAGTGTTGTGAACATACGTCATACGTGATTGCCAGCTTTGTCACGGCCCATGTGGAGTAGTGGATAGAGAGTTGTGAACATAGGTCATACTTGATTACCTGCTTTGTCATGGCTCATGTGGAGTAGTGGATAGAGAGTTGTGAACATAGGTCATACGTGATTGCCTGCTTTGTCACGGCTCATGTGGAGTAGTGGATAGAGAGTTGTGAACATAGGTCATACGTGATTGCCTGCTTTGTCACGGCTCATGTGGAGTAGTGGATAGAGAGTTGTGAACATAGGTCATACGTGATTGCCTGCTTTGTCACGGCTCATGTGGAGTAGTAGATAGAGAGTTGTGAACATAGGTCATACGTGATTGCCTGCTTTGTCACGGCTCATGTGGAGTAGTAGATAGAGAGTTGTGAACATAGGTCATACGGGATTACCTGCTTTGTCACGGCCCATGTGGAGTAGTGGTTTGAGCCTACATGCACACAGCAGTCTCATTGCAAATATCAAGTTGAGGACAGATTTATTGTTTGCCACTGAATGAGATGCAGTCGTAGGTGACTTGTGGCAGCTTGGGTAGAATATTTTCCCAGCAACCAGTGTTTGTTGTACGAACTAACTTAGTGGATTGGGTGGTCATGCTCGGGTGACATGGCTGACTGGTGTCATCGTACCAGATGGCGTGGGATGCTGCTCGTAGTGACCACTGGTTTGTCTGGCCCAGATCCAATTTTACAGGCCTTCTTGATGGGGTTTAGTATGGATAGACCAGCTTTTTCCCCCCTACATCTGCAAAACCGTGAGCAAACTATGAGCCTAAATATTGTTTTACAAAAAGGCAGCATGCAACTGTGTATTTTGTTGCGGACAATTTTTTTTCAACAGTCACAACCACAGTTATTTTTAAGCATTTCTGGGGACAATTTCTTTTATTACCATAAAATTCCAATGTCGTCCGGGTTACATATGTCATGGACGGTAAATGTAGATCTATCAAGCGTCCTTGTATATAGTCTCTGAAACATTGCTGCATATATTCCTAAACTGATTCCACTCGAAAACGTAACACGTCGTCATCAATATCCATTCAACACCATTTGGAGCGTAGAGATGCCCACCCGTATATTGCCAGTCACACAAGTACATGTATACAGTAAGTTGGGGTAACTGTACTGTTTTACACTTTATTCTCTCAACCGCTGAAGACAAGGTTTGACCAACTTGCATTGAGGTTATAGTGAAATGAAGTTTAACGTAGCGTTAAAGATTCTTGCTCTTGTCTATTGACATGTGTGTGTGCGTGCGTGCGTGTGTGTATGTGCGCGTGTGGGCAGACTAATGTCGTTTTATATTGCTAGCCCATTGAGATACCATGTCCAAGTCTAACATGGACCCCCCACTCAGAAACCGTATACTGACGATGTGTGACGTTGTCCAGTGGAACCTGTACTTGTTGTACCCCTTAATGCGGAGCGCCTGACAGGGTAACAACACTGCCATCTTTGTATTTTGATGTGACGCGGCCAAATTGAACTGACAATGTGGTGTTGGAAAAGCTCTCCTGATCATAATAAGGGCTTCTTTTAAATATAAAGGCAGGTGTATTGAACGATGGCAAAACTCCTAAGTGTAGGGCTCGCAATGCACAATCCTTACTTTCCTAACTTTGCCATGTGAAGATTATTTACATTAATACTGTCACACAGTTCCTGACGTGAATTCAAATAAAAGTCTAAAGAACGTGTTAACTTTTCCGCCTGTAATATAAACACTAGTCAACTCGTCGTGATAGATGACGGACCCGTCCACAAATTGGGCAATTCATTTTGTGGCCGAGTTTGCTATAAACCCTGCTTGTCAAGCCACAGACAGTACCGGTCCACGGCCATTTAAGGAATGTCTTTGTGTATATTTTATATTCGTTTTTGTCAATTTTGTCAGCTGTGATAGGTTATAAGATTCTGATACACATACTTCGTTTGGTATATAAGCCACCACGATACTGAAGATGTATTTGAACACAACATACCAGGCCCGTGAAGATCCGGATAGAATAGGACTTCAGCAACTCATGCTTGCCGTAAAAGGCGACTATGCTTGTCGTAAGAGGCGACTGACGGGATTGGGTGGTCAGGCTCGCTGACTTGGTTTGATGCATGTCATCGATCCCAATTGCGTGGATCGATGCTCATGATGTCGATCACTGGATTGTCTGGTCCAGACTCGATTATTTACAGACCACCGTCATATAGCTGGAAATATTTGAGTGCGGCGTTAAACAACAAACCAACCAACCAACTAACCAACCATCCCTACGTGAAACTAACCAGATTGCGTGCTTTCATATAATTTAACATTCAATAACACAATGGTTGGCCCGGCGTTGCGTTCCTGCAAACATTGGTTCGCCTAGATTAGGTTTCTCAGGTTTGTCAGCACCATAACAACGCTAGTGGGTTACACCAAAGTGGTACACGTTTGAGACCTGCATCACATCGGGCTTTCCTCCTCCATAAAGCTGTTACGCCGTGATATAACTGGAAAACTGTTTAAAGCGGCGTTAACCAAATTCACTCACCCGCTTGTCGTAAGAGCCGACTAACGGGATCGGGTGGTCAGGCTGGCTGACTTGGTTGATGCATGTCATCGTATCCCATTTGTGGGGATAGATGCTCATGATATCGATCACTGGATTGTCTGGACCAGACTCCACTATTTACAGACCGCCGTCAGCTGGAATATTATGGCATCAAACAACAAACAAACAAACAAACAAACAAAACTCACTCACCCAGTGACCCCCAAGCTGCAATGGTGTGTCAAAGTACCTCAGATAAACATATATGATCCAAATACTTCACTCCGGAACACCAGATATATTTTTGCAAAAGAGTTGCTTTTAACACATAAGATTTAGACTTGTAAAATAAACTTTTTGTTGTTGTTGCATAGTTTATTATAGAAACACACAACTGTTTATTGAGTTTGCACCGATTTGAACAGTTGTTCCTTTAGATTAGAGCGTGTCACAAACTGTTGGAGGTCAGCCCGAAGTGTTGCAGTTTGCAGACGTTTACCGCTTAATGGAATGGGCGTCGTGCTGACAAACCAAGAGTAAAAATATCGTGCGACTCTCGGATTCGAACCAACGATCAAAGGATCATTGCATGACTAAGGGACAGAACTCTGCACAGCAAGTACCGGCACCTTAGACGGTCCCCTTAATGATTTAAAAGTTATGAAATCGCTTGTGTCGCTTTGTGTTTATTATACCCAGACCTAAAATGGGCGGAGGTATATAGTTATACCAATGAATTCCGTCCGTCCGTCCGTCCTTTTCGTGTGGCCTATAACTTGAAACTACAGCATAGATTCATTTCAAACCTGGTTAACGCTTTCAATATCGATAGTAGAAGCGAAGTGCGAAGTTTCATTTCAATATTTGGATTTCTGAAAAAATATAGCTGTGCTTTATTTTTAACTTGGTATTTTTTATTTAGAATGTTGTGCGATCCATGACTTGACAACTATTGCATGCATTCTTTTCAAATTTAGGGAACAGTTTCCATACTAATAGTAGAGGTACAGTGCAAAGTTTGATTTTGATATGTGGATCTTCGGAGACAATATGAATTTTTATATGTTTTGAACTTAGAATATCTTTTTCTACTTTTTTTTAAACATTTGTGCGACCTATAACTTAAAAACTACTCCATGGATTCTTTTCCAATTGGGGCTACAGTTTCTATACCAATAGGAGAGATGCAGTGCAAAGTTTGATTTCGGAAAGTGGATTTTCTATGAAACTATTGCTATTTTTTATGTCAACATAGTCAAGTATTCCACATCCGGCAAAGCTTGCCGATGCTGCATCCTTGAAACATGCCATTGCTATGTTATAATATTGTGCTTTTTAAGAGACACCGACTCAAACTTTACTAAAAGGCATCAATATATAGCCAGTATTAAAAATGTTCTCCAGCTGAAGTTGAGTCGAGGTCGGGGGTATTATGAGACCTGCTCACTTTTTGCCTTGTTTATGTCATGGTGAGTAGCTTATTGGTGTATTTCCGAAACAGCGCTTGAGCAAATTGTTTTCCATCACTTAACGTCGCGTGTGTTCCTGCGACGGTTCCGGTCATCGTATGAGTAGGCCGATTTCCCTCTACGCCTAACAAGCATTTGCACCTTTGCCATGTAATCTTATCAAGTGTTTAAACCCTTGGGATCAAGGCTCTGCTACTAGTATTGACATGTCACCATTATTGGTCGTTGTTCAGGTTAAAGTAGAAATCGATTGCGCGGATTACAAACAAAGAGCCATACTTTCTGATTCTGATCAGGAGCAAGCCCACCCCACGCATAGCAGACACGGGCGAGGTATAATTGGGGCGGGAAACGTACTGGGTGCGTTTTGGAGATTGTTCATTAAACTGATAAGCATAGTACAATAAGTTTTATTTGTTTGAAGCCGCACTCAGCACTATGACAGCTATATGGCGAAGGCAAAAACTATAGTACAGCAAAATGAGGTGTTATTGGGTAGCACTGTGGTTACCATGTTCACTCGTCAAGCTTAAAAGGCCGGGTTCCCTGGACACTTGGTTTTGTTTTACAACGGCATTTAAATAGTTGTAAACCAAAACGTGTTGAGCGAACTAACCAAAGCTGTCACAAAGAACATGTTTCTACAAATATTATGTTTAAATTACTGCAGTATTACGTGGCAGTAGAGACTGTAGTAGATTTCTTTGTAGTGATTGTCAGTGGCAGCAAATGGTTAAAGCGCATTTAAAATATACTATAGTGGCCTGGAAGTATGGATTAGAGTTACCACCCTTGGTTGTTGACAAAAATAACTGCCTTGACAGCGGTAGAAACTAACATTTTTGGTCCTCTAGTCCTTATAATGATAATATATAGCAAAACCCTTACAAATGGCAAATTTCTACTAGTCCTTATGATACCTTAACTATTGGGCAGTTTGGCAAGGGGTGGCCTTGTCGTCTAAGGCGCCGCGATTCGCTGTGCAGAGTTGCACGCCAGAAATCTGATTGTGGGTTCGAATCCCGGTTCGCCCCAAGTATGTTTCTAGGTTTGTCAGCACCATACCCGTGCTCGTGGATTTCACCGAAGTGGTAAACGTCTGAGACCTGCATCACTTCGGGCTTTCCTCCTACATTAAGCTGACACGCCGTGATATAACTGGAATAGTGTTAAAAGCGGCGTTAAACCCAACTCACTCACTCATCTTCGTCCCAAGGGATTCTGAATGGGAATAGTCCCCCATCCCCTTGTCGTACGAATAGACTTAATGGACCGGGTTTTCCTTGATATAGCGGGAATAGTGATGATGGGGCTGTAAACAACAAACACGGACTCACTCACTCACATCCCCGTACGTGTGCTTTCTGGGTCAGAACACTTCCTGGTGCCTCATGCACACTTGTCTCGATAGACAACTAAATGTACTGGAGGTCATTGACAAGGCTTATGGGTTATTTACGGTTTGCCGTAGGATAGCGGGATTATTGCTAAGTGTGCCACAACAGAACAAATAATTCAATTCCATATATCCTTTGTTACATTATATACCCAGTTGACTCCATGAAGTTTACATATTTCTCGAAAAGTCTTCAGTCATGTGTATAAGTTTTGTCGAATTTATTGACATATTTCAAATTTACCACCCCCCCCCCACCCCCCGAATCTTCAGGACTTTCTTTAATCTAATACCGATAAAAAAAAAACATTTAGATATGGTCAAGATGCAATTTAATATATGTGTTTTCGGTTGGAGAACAGATCGCACAAATACACCCAATCAAGTTCGAAGAATGCAGTGAAAGATGAATCACATAAACCTGCCCAAAGTAGGATTTACATTGGATTGATACCGAGGTGCAACATTGGAAGTAACAAGGCTTTTTACGACAGTGATTTATTTCAGTTAGCGACCCCCAAATGCAATTGTGATGGAAAACCACTAGGCATACCTTGGAAACATGAGACGTGTGTATGGACATTATATGTTACAGGAAACTTTGTGATTGGCACATATTGGAACCAACGTCCGTCACTCAATTTTGACTGAATAAATACAAAAAGATCGGGTATTTTTGTAGGTTCGTAAAATTGATATATCAATAAATAAGCAATAAGGGATTAAGTGCAAAACAGTTTATTACACAGCTAACAATGTCAATTGGTACTGATCACCTTCCCTTGAAAAAATGGTTTCCTTGAAGATAAGATAAATTGCACTTTGCTGTTTTACACAGAAAACAATTTATATTGCAAACGTTTAATTCTATGTATTGATTATAAATATATATAAACAAAGCTGATCTTTCAGCGCATTGTCTCAGGTTGTATTTTTGGTAACTCAAACATACAACGTAAATATACCACAAAAATATATTTGTTTCCATTCAAAGAACCATGGCACAAATCCTAACTATTTCTGAGCTGGAAAGCCATACACCCCTGATTTCTTTTGAAATGCTTACCAGGACATGCCTGAACCCATGATCTTACTAGTCAATGAAATTTAGTACATTTTCAAAAGGACATTTCTTTGGTAAGATTAAAATCATTTTATAATCATCTTCCTGTAGCTGGTTCCTGTCTAAGTGATAACCAACATATTGCAAGAGTGCAGATACGTTTGTTTTTTTGAAAATGGTTGAATTTTGAGAGTACAAATTAACATGTACTTTAACGGAATTAAAACATAACTGTACAGAACGGGGAAAAATATCAGTCTACTAAAGCCAAATCATAGAGGCTGGTTTTTCCATGCCCTTTGGTTTTAGTCGGTACATATGTGAAAACCTTCCAAATGAATAAATGATTGTATGGTGAACACTCGCACCCTTTCCCCGCCACCACTCTGAATCCACGTATGTTCTGACACAGATATGTGGCTCAAGGGGAACCAGCACAAGGGATACCCATGCCTACAATGAGGTCTATCAGGACTTGGCTTTGAGTGGTCGTGGCGCAGACCAGCTTTAGAGATACCTAGACTTATAGGGGTGTCTAACGTCCTCTGAAAGCTACATAGAGACTGGGCACAGTTCAGCTCAAGAGTTACCTAGACAGTTACAGGGAAGTCTAAGGCAATTTTGAGGTCATGTGGTCTTTACATGGCTCAGGTCTTCAGCGTTTATATCACTGGGAGTAACTGACCTGCTGACTTAATACCCTTAAGATTTGGTTACAATTTGACCATTAATGAACACAGAGTGGTTTATGACTAAATTGTGGGCTTACTGTGGTTTACAAGCATTAGACAATAAATGGATGCAGACACCATATAGTGAACATTGATGAAGACCTACAACAGTTTACAATGTTTACAATGTTTACAACAAAGCACGAGACAGTCACAAACAAAACTCTCAGTTCCTTGTTATTCATTTTCTGGTCAACCTGCGACGAGCAGCTCTTATCTGTCTCCTGGGCTGCTGTGGTGCCTCTGGTTGTTCAGGAGGACTGGAAACTGCTGTGTCACTGACAGACTTCCGTGGTCTCTTGCTGGCATGATCACCATCGCTCATCAGCTCATCATAGTATTTCCTCTTCCTGTCACACAACATACACTCGCTGGGGGTCCTGTGGGGGATATCTGGAACTTGTCTCTCACTCTCAGGTTGAAGAGGAGGATACTGCATGTTAAACTCGAGAGTGTCATCAATATCAATGACGACCTCCGCTGATCCAACTGCCCATCCATCATCACCAAGAGGTCCAACCAGCTCATCATCCTCATTCCCATTCCAAAGGTTGTAGTCGGTGTGCAATGACAAAACACTTGACACAGCTGATAGGACAGATTCCTTACTTGACACAGCAGACGCTGAGTGATCATCATCATCATCATCATCATCATCATCATCAAATTCAGCCCAGTTGTGTGAATGGATATCATGCATATTGACCATGTATTCATCAAAGAAAACATTCACTTCACTTTTTGTGCTGTACAGAGAGGACATGCTGGAACATGCAGAACAGTTAGGATCAGACTGTGGCTTCAAGTTCTTAAATCTTCCTGCCTCGGGCACATAACCACTTGGTCCGGGCTGTGGCTCAAAGTCCTCCCGTTCTTGTACTCTGTTCACACACACACTTGAGTTGGACTGGAGGCTGATGCTGCTCTCTGCTGAAATGACTTGACTTACATCAGAGTCGGAAAACGATTTCTTAGGGTTTTGTGAAGATTTCCCCACACTTTCAGCAGTCAGAAAAGGAAACTTCCTCCTCCTGATTTCATCCAGTTGTCTTGCAGCAGATATGTACATGTCAACACTCTCATGAACTCCCAGACCATTAGTGATTAGGGCAGAGTCAGACACAGATGGCCTCACAGAGGAAGAGTTCAGCATCCTGTAGTGGTTGTAGAAGTCCAGTTCCTTAGACCGTCCAATCTGCTTCTCAAGAAACATTTCAACTCTGTCATCCAGGCATACATCAGGATAGAGTAGCAAATGAGATAATCTCAAAGAAGGCAACATCATCTTCTGAAACATGTAAATATATTATATTAAAAAAATAGTACAGACTGTTTTACTGTGATAGTGACTACGTTTTACTGCTTAATGATCAGAAACGTATGTCTGTAAATAATTTCCTTAGAAATGATACTTCATTGATATTATGAAATCAAAGATAATTTTAGTTTCAGGTGGACTGGGGTGCAAGTACCTTTTAACATTACCACAGAATACAGAACCACAAACATTTTGAACGTAACAATACCCTATGAAGTAATTTGTGATAGTTTGTTGCCAGAAAAAAACCATGCTGTTACTTGTGTTATGGCCAGGGTGTATAAGAGCTGTGTTGGAGTCTTTTGGAGTTTTTTGTTTATCAAATTCTAACAATGATAATGGATAAATGATAATGATAACTATCTTTCTTTGTTTCGATTACTTGAGGTTCAAGATGACACATGGATTTCTGGTCAAATCACAGTGTCTTTGGTCTAAAGCACTGAGGGTGTCCTCCTTCTCTATGCATTCGCCATACCACTTAATTCTGGAGTCATATCAGTTTACACAGCTGGTATACTGTGGAAATATATGAAATGCCTGACGATGCGTTCTGATAAATTTAGGGTGGGCGTAATATGATATCGCTTTCACTCTTTGCAAGAAAAAAGATGAAAAATATTTTTCTAAATTCAAATATTACAAAGAAAGACCTCAGCAGAACTCTGGCGCACGGATCCATGACTGAATAAAATTACTTATTCTTTACAAAATGAAAATCAGAAAATTCAACACAATCTTTATTTTTTTATAGAGAGCTCAATCAGTCCATTGGAACATTCGAATACTCTTGTGTAAGTCCAGATATTTGATCCTGGTCAAACATGTACATTAAGGTACATACCTACTGTCGGTCCTGACTGAACACAATAGTCAGGGGAGATGAATTTGTTCAATCTAGAAAACAATCAAATATGATTCTGGCTCAGGTAATCAGGTATACATCCAAAATGGCATCATAGCAACGCTATCTGTGTATCGTTAGTAACAGATTGTACCTCCTCGGTGGGAAAGAGTCCGATACAATTGCTTCTGTATTAGGCTGTTAGTAACTTTACGTGTACAGACCATTCCTAAATAGATCGTAATGTTCCTTGATAGCTCAAAGTGATAGATAAACTTACAGTTCATGTCAAACTGAAGAAGGTACGCGTAGCGATTTTCCGAAAGTGACAACGAAAGAAGGGAGATCACTCTGGTGAAGAACGATTGAATGAGGTCCAGTAAAACTATTGGCGAAAGTTCAAGACAAGTACACATTTGACGTAAGTGACTACCCCACGTCTAATCTCATTTTCTTAAATGATTAGCGAGACGAGTCGGGTTACACTTTCCATGTTGGTTACCCGACGCCGACACATGCGTTTTATTTCTTTTTTTTTGGGGGGGGGGGGGGGGGGGGTCAAACTTTCTTTTCTGGAATCTCGCAAAAACATCTTTCTGTCAGTTAAAGGTACAGCTTGTGACTTTAGAATCTTCAAAGGTTTACTAACACGAATCATACGTAACTGTACTGGTATATACTGCAACATAAGATTAAAGTTTGTAAAGGGTAATTATATAGTAGTACTAGTTCCAGGGTTGTTCAATGACAGTGAGGTAATAGGCCTAGTGAGTTTAATAGTACCCAACACACCAACACTGTTCAAGCATAGGTATACATAACATTGCACACTGAATAAATGACCCATTTTCTTACAATTTGACCCTTTAAAAAGATTTTTATTACTCATGGAATATATTCAGTTGCACATTTGGTGAATGTTAAGATGTCCTTATCAATATCAAAGACTTTTCTGTGGTGGGCTAAACTGCGGTTTAACCAAAGAATCGCCCTCTTTACTCGTGTTGGCTCAAGAAGACGGGCCGTTTAAGAATAATGCTTATAGGTCACAGACAATCTTGGACTCTATCGTCGATTTTCTCAACGCAAGGCGATATTGTGTGCCATACATGAGCGTGTTACGACAACTAGACCCTGGGGAGGTATAATTAAGAGAGGGGTGGGATCAATTTCTTATCTAGCTTTCACCGACCCTCACATCAAGATCGGTTACTTAGATACGAGTTTACACAACTGAACAAGGTTAAAATAACACTTAACCGACCCTCGTATGACATGTTATCTTTTGTTTTTGTTCTGGCCGTGTATGTACACAGATTCTTAACATTACAATTGTCTATATGCCAGCCATTACCACATATAGGTATTTGAAATGATTGCAATGTCGGTGTATATGCTAATTTCTATGGAATCTTGCTCGAAGTATTTTGACACAAATAACATTTTTACAAATTACACCTCTGGACATATTTAAACCATTTTGGACACATGGGTGTTATTTGGGTCTCTCTCTCTCTCTCTCTCTCTCTCTCTCTCCCCCCCCCCCCCCCCCCCCCCCCCTTCTCTACGTTCTAACACATACATTCTAACAAGCGTTTCTGATTTTAGTGGTCGGAGGCAGAGTACTCTGCTGCCACACGGGTACCCTTTTCACAACCGGACATTTCATCTTGAAATCTTAAAAAGTATTCCATCGTCTATGTTTTCGTTTTATTTAGCCAGTGTGGCATTTATGTGAATAGCCAAGTGGTTGCCGCTCATAGCAGCATGCTTTCATTTTACATTTCTCGTCTGAAGATAACAAATGTTCCCTACATCTCGTTGGGACATTAATAAAAGGGTAAACAGTGTTTAGCCTTCCTGACATGATAAGCAGTTTGTATGAATATAAATTGACTCGAATATTATTTATTTGTTTATTGCAGTACAAGAAAGTGTTATTTATAGCCCCAATAACGCGACCCTCGAGTCCAATACTGATTTATCATCCATGTTTACGATCTGGGAACAAGCAATGAAACCCAGCAAGGGTTAATGACTACGGGTTGTCGAGGGTTGGTGATAGCGAGCAATCGATAAGTGGATCGATTAATCGGTTATTATCAAAATAAAGGTGGGAAAATAACCCGTGAAACCCACTGGCTGTGGCTATGATACCAGGCTCTTGCAAGGTGTGTTTGGGCGAATGCTCGTGATGATAACAACGTTTTCGTTCCAGTATTAGTTCAGTGGTCAACCCAATACAATGTGATCTTAAGCATGGACTGTCTCATGGAGGGAATCATTTAGATAATCGTTCACATCCACCGTAGCATTCAATTAACTCAGTTCAGAGGGGATTAATTAGTAGATAATCATAAAGTGTTTTCAATGTAGAACCAGGTTAACAGCGCTATACATGTACGGAATTTTGAACGGAGAGCGCAGCAAAATGTATTGCCACACATACTTTGTTGCATTTAATATATCATTTATTTTTAAACTACGGACCCACAATGAGAAAAAGTAATTTTCTTTAAAATTCCGCTATCATACGTCCGTCAAATCAGCTCTTTCGATCAGAGGTGTTTATTGAGGTTTGGACCCTTTGGGTGACTAATCAGTAATTTCCGAATTCATTACAGAATGAGTTTCTATAATGTGTCAGTAGAAAGAAATGATTGCATTCGCATCCCATTGAAATGGAACTCATTCAATCACCAATTGTCAACACGCTCGTGAGTATTTAACGAAAGCGTCTACCATTAGGACTAGTGTTTGTTTAGCGCCGCAGTAAACCAGTTATATGACGGCGTTTTGAAAATAATGGAGTCTGGACCAGAAAATCCAGTGATCGGCGTCATGAGCATCGATCTAGGCAGTTGGGATACGATGACATTCATCAACCAAGTCAGCGAGCCTTACCACCCGTTCCTGTCAGTCGCCTTTACGGCAAGCATGCGTTGGTGGAGACCAGTTCAAACTGGGATCTTCAAGGGTACATTAGAGTGAGTTAGTGAGTGAGGGAGTGAGGAGGGAGGAGGGAGGAGGGAGGTTTAATGTCAAGACATTTCATATGAAGAAAAGAACCCTCTGGTGTATTCAATCCAACGCCTCTTTAAGATAGAAATCTGCCCAACGCTGAAACAGCGTACTTGGCACGCGCAAACATTTCGCCCAAACACCACAGTAATTCCATTTCTCAAGGCGTGCAATCAGGCAATGTGGTGGGTTATACCAGGGTTATTCCTTGAGTGTGCGACAGGGGATCCGATACTGTTACATCTTGCGGAATGTGTACCAAACACGATATCCCTTTGTCACTTCGTTAATCAATATTATTTTCACTTAGGGCAGGTACTGCCTTTCTCATGGACATGAGTGGATCAGGGTGAAATAAGCATAGATATACGGCGTGGAGACAAGATGTTGTAGTCATACGGGTTTTAAGTTCTTGGAAAAGGAAGAGAAGAAGCGCTTTGTTGAAGAAGGATTTACCTATTGTATTCTTCTGGGAAAATATTATTTCAAGGACTTACTGTGCTGGCCTACATTGTCACTTAAGACGTATATTTGGCAAGTGAAAGAGACGCTTCTGTGAAATCATGTTTGTGACCGTCAGATATGGAGGTACGTTTATACAATTAACTGTTTTGCTCTTTATATCAGCACCCATTGTCTGTTAGTTTCTTGTTCTTTAAATCAGCGTTTACATGTCTTAAAAATTCATGTTACTACAAAGTATTCAATGGATTTGCGACGATTACATCGGTTAGCTTGTGTGCAGAGGCGAAACTACCATTGTAGCAGAAAAACAATTGCTTATAAACCCCCCACCCCCCAAAAAAGCACAATTTCTTTACACCGAAAACAACACAATACTAATAAACAATTGTAATATATCAATTACCAAAATTTGTTACAAATAAAATCTGACATAAACGGTCCCAAAATGCAGCAAATAGCGATTAAGAGCATCTTATTTTTCAAAATTTCTTGGGAACTAGCGGCCCTTGGTTTTGCTTACACTTAAAATTCGCCTTGTTGCGCCCCTGGTTTGAGAAGGTTGTTGAGTTGAATAACCAAATCACCACCACCCCATCCAGCAGGAATTGGAATGTTACCATCGTGTCGAACCACGGATAAATAGTCAGTTGGCATATTTTTATCAGGTATCCTTTCTCGACACATTCTCGAACACTTATAAGGGGATTCTCAAAATCAAAATAATACGCCTCGAGAATATTAAAAAATGAAAAGAAATACAGTGGTAGCAGATTATTTATGTAGTTTGAAAACCAAATCTATTTCGGTTAGACTCAAGGTTAGGATAGGTCCCAGCAACCTATGCTTGCTAGCGTCAACTTAGACGATTGGGTAGTCAGATTCTGTGACGTGGTTGATCATCATGGCCCTACGGCATGCATGGCTGATCATAATATTAATCACTGGATTGTCTGGTCCTGGATCAATCATTACAGATCACCCCCATTGAGCTGCAATATTGCGGTGTTCAACGACAAACATATTGACAGTTGTAAGAGATTACGAAAATAGAGGTGGAATAATTAGGCTCTGTTTATATTTCTACCATTTGGTATTGTGCAAATTCGACGAATAACCAATTTCTATCTGTTTGGACACGTCTTAGAATTTCTAGTTGGTAAGGTACTATGTGTGTGTGGCTTCATACTGCCGTGCGGTCATGTAGCTGTGACCTTTATGTAATCCATGACTTTATAAACGCCACATACGCAAGACAATCGGATCAACTTGGCTGATCCTCAGAAAACGTCGGCGACGTCTTAACTACAAAAGGTGGCGTATGTTTTGCTGCTAGTTAAATCACGGACCGTGTGACAGGATTTGATGGTAGGTCGTTAATCACCATACTATTGCATTTATATTACGTCGTATTAGATGTCTGTGTGATAGAAAGTCCAAAGGCTTGTTAATACAAATACTTCAAAGGAGATATACATTTTCTAGTTACGAAAACGACGAACACAAAATGCATTGGATTACATTTACCCTGTCGGAATTGTTGGTTAGGTCCACAGGAACCCATTCTTGTCGTACGAATATTGGCTGACAGGACCTGAGCCTAACTGTGATGGACTGGGTAGATTGAGTTGGTTACCAATTACTTTTCAACATAATCTCCTCCGAGGTCCACACATTTCTACCATGGAAGCTGGAGTACCTGGATCCCACTGTGTGGATAGAAATCCTCCTCCTGGTTGAGTAAAAGTCCTCCTCAGGAGAATGGCGTCGTCTTATTTACATAAGGCTTGCCAGACAGCTCTTTCTTCAAGTTTTGGAAGAGGTGGAATTCTGAGACCTTGGTAATGCCCAGTACATTCCTCAGAATGTTCTCAACACTCTTATGAGAGAGTTAACCTGTTGAGTTGGAGATACTTGATGACAGCGCCGTAGTCACTTTCGTCCATTTTAATCACCAGAGAATACCTGGTCACTTTGATGCCCACGGACATATGAGGCCTGGTTGTGTATTTGCTTGTTGTGTATTTGTTTGTTGTGTATTTGTTTTGTGAACTGCCTGTAAGCATGGACAGTATTGTACTTAATACAAGCAACGGTTAACGGTGTACTGTATATCCTTCGTGGAACCTTCCAGCCACCCCTCGAAGATGAGACTTAAAGTGAAGTGAGTGGTCACGCACTTGCATTTCAGTTTATTTTATTTTTAAAATAAACAAAAATAACTATGTGTAAAAGAAATCCTGTAACACTGTGGGCTAAACCCTGAAAATCCAATGGTTCCTCCCTAAAATACAAGAAGAAGAAGAATACATATCAGTAATGGTGGGATTATTTACCACTCCAAATTTACCAGTGAAGAGCTTAAGATAAGTGGGGGCTTCAGTTAAACATTCGATAATCCCTCCACTATTCAGTTCACTGAGGTATGCATAAGACAGAGTGCAGCGAGGACAGGATGCGTCCGTAAAATCTGAAACTACGCCAGGCGAGTTTATTGCTTTTTTCACAATCTCATTAAAAGCAGATCTCTACCGCAAAACAAAGACTTTTGTATAGCGGTCGCGAGAACTAAGATCTGATTTTTATGAGACTGTTTTTTTTCATAAATGTAAAGTAATGTGTTTTCTTGTTTCTTTTACGCAATCAAACAGACTTACCATCTATTTCGTTGAATATATTCCAGACCACCGAAGTCGTATATTTAACGCCAACTGTAGGAACGACATCCTACTTCACCACATCAAATCTTGCTGCGACTGCGGAGACAGTGGTAAGCTTATTTCTGATATATCATTCAGTAAGTTTGTTTGTTGTTGTTGAACGCCTCACTTGACAATATTCCAGCTATATGACGGGTGTCTGTACAAAAACCGAGTATAGACCAGGCAAACCAGTGATTGATATCATAAGCAACGCCCCACGCCGTCAGGGTAAAATGACAAAGCAGATGTTGTTGGGGAATCCCCACGAACAGCAATCATGACAGTCAAACGAAGACAGAATGCTAGTATGGGTTAGAATCGGTCTTCATCAACCCATGCTTGTGGTAAGAGGTGACTAACGGGATCGGGTGGTCAGGCTCATTGACTTCGTTGATGCATGTCATCGTATCCCAATTGCGTGGATCGATGCTCATGATGTCAGTCACTGGATTGTTCTGTTCAGACTCAATTATTTTACAGACCGCCGTCATAAAGCTGGAATATTGCTGAGTGCGGCGTTAAACAAAAAAAACAAAAAAACAAACAAAAGAAGACATTCTTGTCCTTATCTGGTGCATGACGATATACACCGTCCCATTTCTTTCCAGATATAATAGACTTGTCTGATGAAAAAGGACGGGTTAAAAACCTACGAAATAATCTAAACGATTATGGAACGGATTACCTAAAGAGAAGAGAATCTCTCATTTTACTCAGAGTTGATCGTGAGTATATATTTGAATCTGGGAGTCAGTTGGGTTTTACGTCGATGTGAACTGTATTTCAGTTATATAACTGCGCGTTAGCTCAGTGTGTCCAAAAAGATAGTATATGAGCAGATAGCTGAAATATTCATCGAGTACTCATACAACATTTTAGCAGTATCCGTAAGGGGACGGCTAAGCACTTGAAAACATGACGACATGTATTCCTTTTGTCCTTTTCCCCCCGAGTGCTTTGTCTGCGTTTTCCGGGTTCTTGGTTGTCGGTGTTCCGAGTGCTTTGTCGTCTTCTTTCCGAGTGCTTGGTCGTCGTTTTCCCGATTGCTTGGTCGTCGTTTTTCCGAGTGCTTTGTCCACGTTTTCCGAGTGGTTGGTTGTCGGTTCCGAGTGCTTTGTCATCTTCTTTCCGACCGATTGGTCGTCGTTTTCCCGAGTGTTTTGTCGTCTTCAAAATGAGTGCTTAGTCGTCGTTTTTTTCCAAGTGCTTGGTCGTCGTTTTTCCTGAGTGCTTGGTCATCGTTTTCTCGAGACGGAGTGCTTGGTCGTCGTTTTGCCGTGTACATAACGGTATTTCAGTTGCACTGCAAATCAATATTGACAACACAATGAAGGAGGAAAGTTTACCATTCACATTAGCACGGGTAAGGCGATGGAGCAAGTGAGGGAGTTTGTTTTTACGACGCTTTAAGCAATATTTTGAGCATTATCACGGAAGGGGCCACGACTAATGTTTTTCACACTTTGAACCCATATGGGTAATCGAATGGGACTTTGGCATGACGAGCGAACACCTTATCCACTAGGCTACCTCTCAGACCCGGCTAGGTACTGGAGGACAATCGATCACATTAATAGAAAGCTGGGATTCAAACCCGCCATCCTCTGATACAGTGCGCATTTTGATGGACCGATACCTGTCGTAACAGTACTGTTGTCAGCACACGTAAAGGAGGGCGGTCGGGTAGCCTAATGGTAACAGCGTTCGCTCGTCCCGCCGAAGACCCGTGTTCGATTTCCGACGACACAATCAAATGACATCACTAATGGCTCTGATACTGAAGCTGTTAGCAGTTCTCTTTACACTTAAGACACTGCTTATTACTGTCTACAAACTGAAAAAGTTTGAAGAATGATGTTGGATGATAAATAAAATCTCACAAGCGTGTCTTTTGATATCAAATATATATCAACATGAGTTGATGAATGTAGAAAAACTCCTCGGCAAGCCTCAGTTTTTCCACTTTTATCAACTCATGTTGATATATTTGATATGAAAAGACACTAGGGTGTGATTCTCTATGTCATCGGTATGTGTCATGATGTATGAAAGATGGTACTTTTTGTTACCCTGCCTGGCGCTCGGCATGAATGGGATAAAACAAGGACTGGTCGGCTCGGAGTCAGTATACTGTGTCTGAGTGGGGTATTCATGTTAAACTGCAAAACAGCATATCAGTGAGCTGGCACTGTAAAACCGGCATTAGTGTAAGCAGACATACACACGCATGCACGCACACGTGCCTGCACGTGGCTATACAATGCAATAATCTTGAAGGCGTCGTTAAACCCATTTCACCTCACCTCTCACCTAACCTCACCTACTCTGTATGTTGCTGTGATTATTTTGGATAATGGAAGGAGACTTATAGTTGGATTCTGTTTGACAGATTTAAAAAAAAATAATTTAGTCCACCATTCTGTCATACTGATGTGGATTTTCTACGTGTTTATAGACTCAAAAGGAGAAGACAACCAAGAGAGCTTGAAGTTTATCCCGCTGCTAGCAGGTCTCAAAGGAAACAGAGAGTTTACAGGTAAAGTCAACCAATGTTGTTAAAAGCCGCAGTCAGCTATATCCAAGCTGTTTCACGGCGATCTGTAAAACGCATCGTATCACTGGACACTGGGTCACACATAGTGACCACCCGATCCTCGTCGTAGTCGGCGCTTGCTATAAGCATGGATCCATGGGGACGTATTCTGACCCGGGCTCCAGGTGAAGCAGGCGGATGACAAGCTAGTGTTGAGAGACACTGTCACGAGTAAGTGAGTGAGTTGTGTTTACGCCGCTTTTAGCAATAACCCAGCAATATCGCGGCGGGGGACACCAGAATGGGGCTTCACGTGTTGTATCCATGTGAGGAATCGAATCCGGGCTACTGGTGTGACGAGCGAACGCTTTAACCACAAGGCTACCCCACGGTGCTTCTTGTCGATGAGTTGACCTAACTTGGTCATGTTTCATAAATTCAATAAACTAAACTAAGTGCTAATGTTATTACTGCACGGTGTATACATAATGAATACGTAAAATCGCTTTATGGAATGCCTTTTGACGTTGGCTTTGAATCGTATTCATTTTTATCACGACATGAAAGTTTCAACATGATAAGCCCAATGTGAAAGCCAAGAATACGGGTATTGTACTAACGAACCAAGAATCTAGGGTTCTATGCCACAACCAGCTGACCCTTCTCGCAAGGGACCCACTAAGTATGTCGTGTGCTTCGTGGAACATTGCGCAGACGTACATATTAGATAGAACTACTCTAAGTCTGTTAAGGTAAAATGTTATGACGCATGATTGCATGTTACACAATACTGACAGGTCCCTGTTTGGTAATGATGGCATTATACTCACCACCAAAAGAAACGCGAACCATAGAAACACATAGAGAAGTATATACGTTAAGGAGAAATGTTTTCCAAAGTGTATACTTACTGACAAAACTAACAGTCAAGTGTCATCACAGAGTGACTTTTTTCTTATTACGATATCCTTTCGTGATTTCCAAACTTTACACGCAAATCCTGCACGAGACAAATGGTGCATCTTAAGTCATCTATGACGTCACATGTGATGCGTTCATGCGCGTCGGTTCTCACAACATACCAGTATATTCGTTTGTGTGTCGAACCAATCTAATATATCTTGAATATAAGTCTTCATATATTAACCAACATATTTGGCATTGGTGTTTCTTAGGGCGGTGAGTAAATAATGAGAAACTTCAATATTTTCAGAAGCACTTAATCCCATTCGAGAAGAGACGGCTTCAAGTGGCACCACAAACACACAACCAAGCAAGACCAGACGAAGATCTTCCATCGTGGACTTCAACCTAGAAGATCTGAAAAACGGGAAGACAAAAACAAAATCTAATAGTTCTAGTGCGTCTAGGAAGTCAATATCACGACGTTCCACAACACGGACATTAATCAAATCCAAGTAGCACTGTCCAAAACGGCAGAACTAGTTGTTTCCTCGGAGACGGTTACTTCCGGTCAGACGACCACGCTGAATGTACCCGACGTTCACTCGGTCATGACATGGTAAACATTTCGGAAAAGAAGCACAATTTCATATCATTGTGTATGTTTGATCGGGGGATGATATTTCGACGTTTCAAAGACCACATAATGATAATTGAGTGATTGATTTGGTTTGGTGGGTAAAAATAGATCATTTTTAATCCAGTTGGAGACAGTTGAAACGTTAGCCCATGTGTGTGATTGGCTGGTCGACGAGAGGTCAAGGTAGTCCCAAGTTCTATGTATCACAGCCATGTGTTAATCATGTTTCGAACCTTTCCCTAACACTCCATTAGCCTTAGGCGTGTCAGAAACCTATGGTCGTGGGTCCGATTCCCGGTTGATCAGATCATGTTTCTATGTTTGTCAGTACCATACCCGTGTTCGTGGGTTTCACCAAAGAGGTAAACGTCTGTGATGTGCATCACTTCGGGCTTTCCTATCACGTCAAGCTGACACTCGGTGATATAACTGGAATACTGTTACACTCACTCACACTTCAATGACTTATCTGTTGTGAAAATTTCACCCGTTTTTAAAACCAGGAAATAAACAGACACAAATAAGTAGCTTCACGAAGAAAATCCTGGCTCAAATTAAAGTCCCATTTACCAATGGAAGAAATAACGCCGACATATTAGTCAAGTTTTTTTTAAAGCCTAGCGGGGTCCAGGCTGAGAATAGGTCCCCAGGACGCTGTTGAGTGAGTGAGTGAGTTGGGTTTAACGCCTCTTTGAACATTATAACAGTTATATCACGGCGTGTCAGCCTAATGTTTAGGGAATGTCTCTATGGCATGTCGTAAGAGGCGACTGAATTCGATCTGGTAGTCAGGCTGACTTACTTAGCTGGCTGCATGTAATCGTGTCATGGCGGCATGAGCAATCTTTCAATCACTGGTGAGCCTGTTCCAGACTGGCATATGTGCAGATCGCCGTGATATGGCTGGATTAATGCTGACTGATACGTAAAATAAACAAACAATGAAAACAAGATAGTAAAGGCAGCCGTATACTAAATCACATGTCAGCATTTGTTTCTTGTTTTGTTTCACATTTGATGCATTAATAAAGAAACAAATTGTCAGACTCTTCGTGTTTTGCAATTTCCAACATCTTCCCAAAGCAAGGGAGTTAACTGACTTTAAAAGTCCAGTTTCCACCCTTACCAAACTAGGCTGGAATTCTGGAGTTACTTTTTGGCTGGACTATCGAGTCTATGCTCAGTCCAATCAAAATCGGGCAATAATAAACGGGACATTCGGTTTGTAAACAACATGGATTTAACGTGCAGATTTCGATCGACTGCAGGATTTGCAAAGCATGTGTAACGTCATCTCGTCGTCGACAAATATTTTGCAAATTTGTTCATGTTTTTTATCAAGGTACTCAAATGATTTGATGCACTTCGCGAGGTTAGGCCCATTTTATTACAAAATAGATGTTGATTATCAATCAGATCGTCTTGACTGGGCGCCGCCATGTTGTTTTAAGCAAATGCAAGGGATCATTCGTCACTACTCATCCCCCTATCAATGAATGTTATGTGCGAAAATACGACAAACCAATCAAAATGCACGTATGACAAAGAATCCCTCAGGTATAGTTTTTGAATTTACATATGTCTTGCATCTAAAAATATACCCAAGATACAGTTATATTTTTTCAATCATGCTGCATAATACCGCATTTCCCGGTGTGCGGGGTGGGGAATTATTTAGGTATGCCCGTTTTTGCCCTTAGACCCGGTCGCAAAAAAATGATCACGAGAGGGGCACGAGTCGCTATTCGGAATAACACGAGTTGGTCACTAATGGAAAAGGATGTGACAGATGGAATCTGATTGGTCAATAGAAGGGACATTACTCATAATGGCCATAACTCGCCACCAGTGGGGCAACGACCGAGCCTGGAAATTCCAGCAAAGTTCGGCTCAGTCAGTTAACTCCCCTGGCTCAGGAAGATGATTCCGACAGCATATTTAGACATGCGTCTGGGCGATTCAGGTCTTCAGTTTAGGCCGTGCTCGTGGGTTTCACCAAAGTAGTAAACGTCTGAAACCTGCATTGCTTCGGGCTTTCCTCCCACATTAAGCTGACACGCCGTGATGTAACAGGAATACTCTTCAAGCGGCGTTAAATCCAACTCACTCACTCACTTCAGCTCAGGGCGGATGTATACTACTCAACTTTTGACAGGGATGTTGCGAGTGTCGGAGTGGGGACTGAATGTGACTGATTGCTAAGAGGTGTCGTACAAATAGTATTTGATATTGCCATGGACATGGACATAAAGAAACACAAACTTCAACAGTTTTTGTCCTCGGGGTTTGGTCACTGCGGTATTCGTATCAAACGTTGTGTAGTACACTCCAGCAACACTGCTCGGCACAGCTTAATGGTGGCATTCACGCCCTTTTGGATTCGAACAAGGTCAGTCCCAATAATCCGCACTTGGAGACATGGTTTGCATTAGCTGTGTGCTATGTATTATCGGCTGGGGCAACAAGTATTAGTGAGTGAGTGAGTGAGAATGGTTTTACGCCGCTTTTAGCAATATTCCAGCAATATCACGGCGGGGGACACCAGAAATGGGCATCACACATTGTACCTATGTCGGGAATCGAACCAGGGTCTTCGGCGTGACGAGCGAACGCTTTAACCACTAGGCTACCCGACCGCCCCTTCAAGATTTGATCAAATGAGAAGACTGTTGTTCATCCTAAAGCGGAAAGATGTTTACACGAGTGTGAAGATAGTGCTTGCTGTCAGGTGTTCCCAGGTTTTCTTCTCTCTGTTGTTTGGAGACGGAATATGTAGTAGGTCTCGAGTATTGATGATACCACTGCTTGTGTCAATCATGAACGAAGTGCAGTTTGTATGGATAGCAAGTTGTGGGGTCTTTTCATTGGATCCTTCATGGTGGCGAATGGTTACAGAGTAATAAACACAATAGACTGGAGATAGAAACACTATCAAGACTTGCCGAGAATGATCATTCAATAAGTACAAATGTTATGAAGTTGCCGATATACTACGTTCATGTACAAGTTCACCTTCTCTTACTTACTTACTTACTTACTTACTTACTTTGGAGATTTAACGTGCGCTTTCCGACTGATGCGTATTTCGCACACGGGCCCGGCCAGGCCATTTAAAGTGTTTCCGAAAGGGGCGAAAGTGGTCTGTGCAACCCAAGAGGGGGGTTTAGGGGTTGCTTATATAGAATTTGGGAATTTTGAGATTTGGAATAGATGCCGATGGGGTTGGGGAGGAAAACTAAGGGAGCTGGGTATGGTGGATGTTTGTTTGTGTATGTGATTTTGATTTGGTAGGTTATTGTGTTTTTAGATGCGTTTTATTAGTTCCGTTTTTATTAAGAATACGCCTAAGGCCTTGAAGTTTTCTAGTTTATTTTGTGGGTTTAGTATTGCTTCTAGAGTGAGTGAGTATTTTACTCTGTCTCATGAGTTTTATGGTGTAAAACTTAACAAGGGAAGCCAACAGATAATGGGCCTAGTAGTTATAGACAACTGGAAGCCAGGACTTAAATCATCACTAATTGGTAACTGGCGTAATTACCAATAAGTTTCAATTACCAGCGCTAATTACTGTAAAGTGATGGCTTCGATTGTCTATTGCTAATCACCTATCAGCGCCAATTATCTGTTGGCTTCCCTTGTTAAGTTTCCACCTTTTGTTATCTTAGTACTCTTGTTGTCCTTACCTGTACATATATATGCTCTCTGCCTCATAACATTCATTCTATATAAGCAACCCCTAAAGCCCCCTCTTGGGTTGCACACACCACTTTCGCCCCTTTCGGAAACACATTAAATGGCCTGGCTGGGCCCGTGTGCGAAATACGCATCAGTCGGAAAGCGCACGTTAAATCTCCAAAGTAAGTAAGTAAGTAACATTCATTCACATGATGAAGGAGTAAGCACATACTCCGAAACGTTGTGTTCCTCAGAATAAAGAAGTTGACATCCATAAATTCTCTTCCTTAAAACTATTTCAGACAAAACACTATCAAATTACATGTTTAATTCTTGAAACTTGCATGACAGATTATTTTTAGAAATAAACCCAGTTTATTCATTAATTTCTTTTGAGCAGCATATACATTTGTATTAATTTAAATATCCAGCCTTGTAAGAAGGAAGACACAATCTCTTGAAACTCGATTGCTTCTATTTGCTTGAAGACCGACAACCTCTTCACAGATACGATTTATAGAATACTGAACTAGTTGTTGCAATAGGTTCGCTTTATATTTCACTATCTTTGATCCCGTGAATGACATGTTTACATATTCATAACTGTTGGTTAATTCTGTAGTCCATGAACCTGATTTCAGCTTATCACTCGCTATTTAGGAGGCTGAGTGAGTTTTAAAGAAGGCAGTTAGTCGCCTCTTACGACAAGCACAGTCGCTCTTTAAGGCAAGCATGCGTTGCTGAAGACATATTCTACCCCGGATCATTTATATTCTACCCCTGATCTTTTATACGACTCTGAGTATGTTATCACTTTCTAAATGACATTGTGTGTTTATATCATCATTAGCATGTGTCAAATCAAATAGTGATAATACCAGGTGTTCGCTAAAAGGTGAGTGAGTTGGGTTTAGCGCCGCTTTTAACAGTATTCCAGTTATATCACGGCGTGTCAGCTTACTGTGGGAGGAAAGCCCGAAGTGATGCATGTCTCAGACGTTTACCACTTCGGTGACACCCACGAGCACGGGTATGGTGCTGGCAAACCTAGAAACACAATCGGGGCCAACCTGGATTCCAACCCACAAACACAGGTTTCTGGCGTAACCAAGGGACGCAACTCTGCACAGCGAATCGCGGCGTCCTAGACGACTGGGCCACCCGTGCCCTCCCCGAAAGGTGTGCGTGTCATGCCCCAACGGTGGCAACGCCCCAGACACATGCAAAAGCAAGTCAATTGTTCACCGGAAAAAAACCACTAGAACATATGGTACAAGTCAACATAAAGATTTGCATCAGATATCATTTGTGTCACTGATAGATCCAATTTGGTAATGTATACATCCGTATTACAAACACTAGAGTCATGGCCCACTGATAAGTTAAAAGTGAAAACCCTGTCGCGATGTATGTTGATGTGATTCCAATGTACATGCGTTCTACAAACACTAGAATACCCACTAATACCACTGTCACGATGTATGTTGAGTGAGTGAGTGAGTGAGTTGGGTTTAACGCCGCTTTTAACATTATTCCAGTCATATCACGACGTGTCAGCTTAATGTGGGAGGAAAGCCCGAATTGATGCAGGTTTAAGACGTTTACCACTTCGATGAAACCCACGAGCACGGGTATGGTGCTAACAAACCTAGAAACATAATTTGGGCGAACCGGGATTCGAACCCACAATCAATAAAGGAGATAGAGTTACTTGATAGGTTTTAAACAATGACAAGGTGATCTTTCAAAATATGGACATGTTTTTCAATGTTCCTAATCGTGGATAAGTGAAAAGTAAATTTTATACGTGTTGGGTTTCAATATAGGAAAATCTGTGAGAAAATTTTCTTTCGTTTTCTAACGATGGACAAATAAACAAATAATGGAATTCATCACCTGTGTCAGATAATTTACAAAGTGGACATTTTCTTTCGGTTAAAGCTACTTTTCTCCATCTCCCACTTTCAAGAATATGGTTACAAGATCTAAACTTAAGTAAGACTCGCCAAACGTTTTCCCGTGGTAAGTAAATTAAAGTAAATAAACTTTAGACAATCCTTTTTAATGATACCATACATTGTGCCCTATGAAGTCGTATTCGATTCTCTTGCGCTCACCCAACCCTATCTGTTGATGTCATTTATTTGTTAATGGACTAAATGACGCATGCTGATGTCATATATCGGTTGCGTCATAACACATATCATCGTGCAGCCAGGCGTGAATATCAGGAATCACCTTCGTCTCATTAACGCTGTGCAGCTTCGCACACAGAATACATGGTCACCTATATGGACCCATTTCATCATATCTCATATTCCTGTATTTGCTTTTCCGTTCCAATATTTCCAGATATTCTGCACTATGAGTTTCCAAATGTAACAAGTATTCAGCAAGTTCTTTGGGGCTTTGAAACGAGTCTGCATCAATATATGTTCCTTTAGGCAAAAGCGCCTCATAGTCCGCCCCACCTCTCACGACCGGAATGGCTGTACCTGAGTACACTTTAAACAGCTTCTCCGTTATGTAATCTTTGCACAGGGAGTTCTCAAACGACAGGTAAAATCTGTAAGAATTCAATAAGTCTAAACAGTCTTGCCATGTCCGTCCACATTTCTTTGGTCCGCAACGACCATATATATCAACATGAATGTATTTCTGAAGCTCCTCAACATACTTCCCTCGTCGATTATGCGAGTTGCAGTTGCTCACAAACCAGACGACTGATCCCGACTTGTTGTGGGCGATGTCAAGGACGTTCTCATGGTCCAAGTGTCGTCCTTCCTGTGTGGGGTCCTCTAACAAATAGCTGTACGGCCAGGTGATGTCGGAATCCAAGCGGTACGTCATAGTCCAATTAAATCGCCCCAGCCAATTCTTTTGTCGATAAACTTGTTCATAATGAAAGGGAGGTTCCCATCCAAAAAATATCCAGATTTGTTCAGGACTCGCTCGAGGGAAATCTGATCTCGGCAAATGAACACCATGAGCCAACACCGCATCAGCTGTCGCAAGCAGGGATTTGTTAACCGTCAGCACGCAGTTCGCAACTGGGCAACCATCGAATGATATCTGATTCCTTATAACAAAATGTGGGACATTAAGCCAAACGATGACCCTCTTTGGAGTCGACTTTGGTACACCGCTGTTCTTCTGTGAGCACTGGACTGTCTGCATTTCCATGACGAGAGGGAGATTTGGTGATATACTGACCGTGGTTTTGTTCTTGGCGTTGCCAAAACAGGTGGTGGCGTTTGGTCTGAAAGTGATTTGTAATTGTTTATTACCTGTTGGTTGGTCAGGCGTCAATCGGTAAGATAATGGTATGGATGTCTCATGGAATAGCCGATATATAGTTAGGGTTAGGATCGACGTCATCATCAAACCGGTTAAGAAGACGCACATTATTTTGGAGTTCATCTGAAAAGCAATTTTTAAAAATGGTGAGTGAAGTCTTTTTATAAATAATTGATGTTGATAGTATACTTTATTGACAGTTTACTTCCTTTGATACAAAAGACGGTGGGGTAGACAAGTGGTTACGGACGGGTTCTATTCCCGACATGGTGAGGTGAAATGGGGTTTAACGCCGCGGTCAAGATTATTTCACTTATATGTGTGTGTGTGGCTGCTTATACTAGTACGAAATGATGTCGGTTTATTGTGCTAGCCCACAGAGATACCATGCACCTGTTTAACATGGATACCCCGCGCAGACACAGTATACTGACTCTGAGAAGACTAGTCCTTGTTTTATTCCCTTAATGTCGAGCGCCAGACAGGGTAACAACAAGTACCATCATTTAACGTATTTGGGTATGACACTGCCATTGTGTCGAACCACGACCTTCCGCACTCCGGGTGTCTCCATACCCACTAGACCACGGGTCGGTCCGTACGTAGAGAGCCTTTGTTTAGAAAACACCCCAACTCTTCATCGAATAATGTCATTCTTGGTTGGTTAGTTGGTTTGTTGTTTAACGCCGCACTCAGCAATATTCCAGCTATATGACGGCGGTCTGTAAATAATTGAGCCTGGACCAGATAATCCAGTGATTGATATCATGATCATCGATCCACGCATTTAGGATCGATAACATGCGTCAACCAAGCCATCGATCCTGACCACCCGATCCCGTTAGCTGCCTTTTACGACAAGCATAGTCACCTTTTACTGCAAGCATGGGTTGCTGAAGACCTATTCTACCCCGGAATCTTCACGGGTCAGGTAATAAGCGCTGTAGAATATAATTGAAAAGTGTTATCAATGCGATAACCCAATCTGCTAAACTTGGTATCATTATCCGATAAGCAGCAGGAATATACCACGTTATACCAACTCGTTCCAGAAGTAGAGATAAAAGGAGATTAAAGGAACCTCGGTTACTGAGGAGAGATCTATTTAATATAACAATGCCCGCTTCCCTGCTCGGATCAGGAATCGCCGTGGCCCCATCGGTTCTCGAACCAACAACCATCTTGATTGTGTATCAGGAACTCGTAAATGTTCGAGTGTGTTTTAGCTATCCTACTTTTCATCTAATGATAAAGGAGATGAGTCAGTTTTAATTGTGTCTTTTATTTCTAGTCCATGTGGGTACATCAGTGTGTTTTCGACCATTATTGAACGATATCACATTATTTTCGACACACCTGAAGCTTCACCTGAGAAGATCCAGGTAAGAATTGGTCTTCAGCATCCCATGCTGTTTGACGACTAATAGAATCGGGTGGTCAGGCTCGGTTTCTGGGTTGTTGCATGTCATCTTATCCCAATCGCATAGATCGATGCTCATGCTGCCAGTCACTATATTGTCTGGTCCAGATTCAATTAGCTACCGCCGTCATATAGCTGGAATATTGCTGAGCGGCATTTAACAACAAACAAACAAACCTGAAGTTTATATGTCTTCTAGGCCAAATTCCCTTATTTTGATTTTGCAAATCCGAGCAGAAATTCCGATTCATATGCATAAAGAAACAGATCAGCTAGAAGAGGTGCACAATTGGTGTCCATGGGGATGCATATTTGTTGCCTAAAATTTCACATAAATGTTATCAATCAGCAAGTCCACCATTTCACATGTTACTATTATTTTTCCCGTGAAGATCCGGGTTAGAATAGGTCTTCAAACCATGCTTCCCGCGAGAGGCGGGTGGCCAGGCTCGCTGACATTGTTGAAGCTTGTCATCGTATCCCAAATGACGTAGATCGATGCTCATGATATTAATCACTGGATTGGCTGGTCCAGACTCCATTGTTTACAGGCCGCCGTCATACAGCTGGAATATTGCTGAGTGCGGGGTTAAACAACAAACAAACAAAAGCCCCATAAATTAAAGAATGCAGTTTTCCCTTAAATTTGTCAAGTGGTATGGGGGGCTGTACAAAGTTGAAAATCCAATGTTTCGACACAATTGAACTCTCTGAGATATCCAAAATTCAGGCAAATCCTTTGAGGGTTAATTCCATTTGTCCACTTTTCTCAAAGACGTTCTGTGAATATTAAGAAAGACGTCCTTAGGAGCTTTAGATTCCAGCACAAAATGGGAATGGACGTGCCTGAGTATGTTTTGCAGATTTCTTCCTCAGTTAAAATACAGGCCTATACTAGGATGTGACATTATTTGATATGTCACGTTTACCAAGTTCTTTGAAACGTCTTCAGTCCAATTTGACATTATTCGGTTTTTTTCAGAACCATGGACATCTAGGACTAGTCACGAAAAACAGCTTATATAGACAATCAACAACACAGACAGTGTTAAAGCAACTACCACCAACTCATACAACATTGATACAAATCTTAATATAGTCTAATGAGGTTACAATTGGCACACAAGTTCGCCTGTATGAAATAACAAAGCCTTTTTTACGCTGAAAAGCAATAAAAAACTAGTTTTCGACACGCCTCGCACCAGATGACACGAACATTAAAGTAAAACATATTGAATTGATATTGAGTGTCGTAAATAAATACTATAGCGATTGTGGTCCGAAAGCCCCGCGGTGTATAAGTTAGATTGAGTTAAAATAAACTAAACTAAATGCGCTGAAACCTTGCCCAAATCACGCTCCATGTGCCTCGGTGAAATCACAGTACTTTCCGTCCAGCGAGAAAATGGTAGTTGCTACCGGCCAGCTTCCGGTTGGGTAATTTTAGAGAATTTGTGTCAAAATCTATCAACTATGTGTGTGTGCGTGTGTGTATGGAATGTATACAGTAACCTAAATTCAATTAGATTTCAATGATAGTTGATCCAGCATTGGTTTACTGGTTTACTGTTCCGAAGAAAAACAAACAATACGTACGGCAAGACAAATCAGCATTTCCTCAAGTTAAAGTTTAATAGTGATGTCTAGTTACTAAAAGACCCGAGTTCATTAAGACTCACAATACTGTACAGGGAAGGTGAAGAGGTAGATGAATTACACGCGCTTTAGGCACTATATAGTGAGTGTGAGTGAGTGAGTGAGTATGGTTTTACGCCGCTTTTAGCAATATTCCTGCAATATCACGGCGGGGGACACCAGAAATGGGCTTCACACAGTGTACCCATGTCGGGAGGCACTATATAGAGGGTATTTGTATGGTCTTGTCAAATATGATTATCTCATCCACTGAGAGGACAAACTTCATATTTTCATGAGGGGGCTTAGCCACGAGTGAAAATGTCAACTTTGTTAGGTCACGAGATGAAGCTAAACATTTTATTGACAAGAAGAGAAAAATGTTCTATATATTATATATTTTCTTACTGATTTTCAAGATCTTACTCTGATAGCCACAGTGCCATTGAAGTAGACTGAATGTAGTTCCGACATTTAAAGGTCGAGCGAGATATATATTTTAAGTTTTTCCAGATAGCTACTGCATTTCAGCACTAATTATACTATACAAAGTGATATTGTGAAGGAAACTATTGTCCAGAGTTAAGTCTTGTCTGCAGACTGTATCTCATGTTATTCATCCGTTGTCCAGAATGGTATTATATAGCGACCGGAGTTTATTAAGTTGATACAACTTTGCAAACATCGTACTCATTAATGCAGTTATATGATATTATACACTAACCTTGAAAGAAAATTGTATCCGTTATTATCCGTGCAAGGTAAATAATACAATGTATTGACATTTCAGTTAAGGCATTGGTAGTTGGGGTATCCCATAATACTGTCAAGGAGGTGAGATGAAGAGAAATGAGGTTACATTTCGCGTTCAAGGAAACTGAACTTATGAAACCGACCGAATGTGTGTATTGTGTGTTGGACTCATGGTGTTTTTATAGTGCTAGCCCACTGAGATACTCGGATCATGCAGCAGTTTCAACATGAATACCCCACACAGACACCGTATGCTGACTCCGAGCCGATCTTGTCCTTGTTTCATCCCCAGCGCCAGGCAGAGTAACAACAGTACCATCTTTTAACGTTGTCTAGTGTAAGAACACCTCCGTGGTCTAGTGGATCGAGCGTTTGCCCGGAGAGGGGAAGGTCCGTCGTCTGATCATGACTAAACATGGTACTAAACATGGTACTAAACATGGTACTAAACACGGTACTATCTGGTGCTCGGAGTGAAACGATCAGGGAATCGACTTTCCACTCACCGGGCACCCACAAGCAGTCACAAGCACACACACACAGATACACGCACACACGCACGCACGCACGCACGCACGCATAGCTATAAAAGTGAGATAATCTTGACTGACATTTAAAAACTATTTTGTAATGTCAAAGAACTTACCGTTTCAGTCAATGCACATTTCACTTATGACAATTCAGCGTGTCTTCTATCCCGCCACGCCCTCTGCCCAGCTCAATATAATCAGCTTCAGGTTTATCAGTTGCATAGTTCCCGGCAACTGGAAATAATAACAGCTGGTCGGTAGGCGGCACAAGTTGACAGGTGCTTGGGATGTTATACAAATTGTAGAAAGGTTTCAGTGTTTAATGTAATAATCAGCGCTCTCTGTACATGTGAACTGACTAATCCAATGTACCTTGTATGTTGTGGCCGATGCCCCTTTACGGAATAAACTCATTCATTCATTCATTCATTCACAAGGGACCAGAAAAATCAGTTCGTTATATCCGTTGTTCGTTATGCACGGTTTCGCTCTAAAACGTCCGCCATCTTGGATAAGACAAAACACAATACACGTAATTGCAGTGTTACACGTGAAATCTTCATGGCCTAATTTCACTGCAAGTTCGCCAGCTTTGGTCTGCAGGACATGACAATATAAGGGTTGCGGTAAAACATCGCTCAATAAAGACATATGGGAGGCAGGGGTTTGGTTTAATGTATCGGTAACAAAGCCAAATCTATAACGAGATAGTATCAGTGAGTTAACATTGTACATCGCATTGGTAACATTGCAGGTGTAAAGCGGAATCGTTATGAACACAATAGAAGGCGATAACAGATATAACAGATTCTTGATTTAAGTAATGTAATAATGAATGTTGTACTTAAACACCCCTCTGGACATAATTAATAATGTGCGGGAGTAAGTTGCAGTCTCAGACATCTCACGCATCACACCAACATAGTGAATATTGATGTGGTCACCACGTCATGAATTCTTGGACATGACAATATAAGAGTTGCGGTAAAACATCGCTCAATAAAGACACAGGAGGCAGGGGTTTAATGTATCGGTAACAAAGCCAAATCGTTTATGAGATTGTATACGAATACTTGCATTGATTTGTTGACTGAAATACGCCACGATGGGAGTGAAGGTTGCAGTTTTAAGAGAGGGATGTTTGATGCAATTTCATTATTTAATCAATACTCCGGGTGCTTGTTGTTAACAGGCAGCTGTGGCATTATTCAAAGTTAAACCCAACACATTCACAGTAAATATTTATAACTATATGGTCCTCTGTGTGGTTGTAATTTGGAGGTTACACCAGATGAAGATACGTTCCTCTGTTTCATTCACGACATAAAATATTCTTGAAGTCAGTGAGTTAACTTTGTACATCGCACTGGTAACAATGCAGCTATAAAGCGGAATCGTTATGAACACAATAGAAGGGTATTATATATATGTTATACCGCCCCGTCATTGATTTATAAGAAACTGCCACCAGATCGTTATGTTACATATGTTACAGAGGATATATCGCGAAATGACCAGTAACAGATGCCATGAGACATTGGGGGAAGTCCTCGTCTTGCCGTTCGGGTCATTCACGTTAATCCTTGAATATTAGTAAAGTTCCCTCTGTTTGTTTTGTTTGTTTAGTTTGGTAAGTGTATTTGGCTGTCCCACATCAGCCACCATGTATGGACGCGTGTCCAAACGGTCCTAATGGCCCTACTGTAGATAGTTCACAAGTTCACCAAGAAGCTAGGTTTAACTTATTACATTCTGACCTAGTTACCAGCATCTTACCCACACAACAATATTCGAATTCATTCTTTTCTTAGTCGGAAGTAAACACACACACACACACGCACGCACGCACGCACTAAAAAAAACACACACACACACACACACACACACACACACACACAAACACACACACACACACACACACACACACACACACACACACACACACACACACTAAATTACATACACACACACTAAAACACACACACACACACACTAAAACACACGCACACATGTGGAGACAAGATATACACCATCAAGTTATATTAGGGTTGAGGTGAAATGGGGTTTAACTGCAAGATTATTGCACTCAAATAGAGACGTGCATTGCGTGCGCGTGCGTGCGTACATGCATGCGTGAGTGTGTACGTGAGTGTGTATGTCTGCTTGCATTAGTCTGGACTATTGCCGGTTTAACTTGGATAACCCTCACAGACACATTATACTCCGCGCCAGGCTGGGTAACAACGCGTACCATCTTTTAACGCTCCCGAGTACATTAACCCTTCAGTTGATAGAGCGTCTGCACGGAGAGCGGAAGGTCCGTGGTTCGATCCCTTGCCGCGTCATGACTAAAGACAATACAAACTGGTGTGTTAAACTTCATCTCAGTGGGCTAGCACAATGAAATGGGAATACGTGGATGCACACACGTGGATGCACGTAGTTATAAGTTATAGTATAAGTGAAATAATAATCTTTAATGCATGGTCAGACCCCATTTGGCCTGACCTCACCTTGCAAAATACAATGTGTTTTCCCTAATACACATTTGCCATCCCAAACATACTTGCGTGATAAGCTCCATTTATTCACAACAAAATCTTTATTCAAAGACTGAACCTATTTGACAATAATTTGTTTGTTTTGTTTGTTTGTTGTTTAACGCGCACTCAGCAATATTCCAGCTATATGACGGCGGTCTGTAAATAATCAAGTCTGGACCAGACAATCCAGTGATTGACATTATGAGCATCGATCCACGCAGTTGGGATCGATGACATGCATCAACCAAGTCAGCGATCCTGACCACCCGATCCCGTTAGTTGTCTACAAGACAATAAGCTCTCTCTCCCCCCCCCCCCCCCAGCATCACATACTCCACAAGGTTCCCGCGACACTATTCAGAGGATACTATACACTGACTGTCCTTGTCAAGAAAAGGTTTTGGAAATTGAGATAGCATACAAACCAGTCGCTGGTGTTTTTACTTAAAATATAAAAAATGGTTGTTGTTTCGCAACACTTTATGGTATTTATTTGACAGCGTCTTGAATGGAGGCCCCGATATTTGGCATGTAAAGAGGTTCAAAGGCGTATAAGCTTCGGTATCTCCGGAATGTACGTAAAAAGTGATCAGGGTTAATATACTGAGTCAAATTAAAAACTTCACATTTTTAAAAGTAATCCCATATATGATATACAACGGACAAATGTATCAGAGAAGGTAATTTGTAATCATTAATGTCCAAAGAAGGATTTTAATTAACGGTGGTAACCATAATTTGTTCCAAGCACCTACAGTATTCGGTAATAACATCAACAGTTTAAATCATAAGTCCCAAGCACGAGAATCTGATGGCACACAAGTTCAGTAGCGTGTATGGCCACCATGTGTGTTGACAACTGCCACACAATGCCTCCGCGTGGACCTTGTGATGCTTGTGAACGCATGATTGGGAAGACGACGCCATTGTTGCTGCAAAATGGTGCCAAGATCTTGCAAATACTGTGGTTGGTTCTGGAGAGTGCGCAGACTTCTGCCAAGAGCATCCCAGACGTGTTCGATGGGATTAAGGTCGGGAGACCTTGACGGCCACTCCATGACGTTGACTACCGCATTCTGAAGGAAATTCCTTGTCAAAATTGCTGTGTGGGGTCTGGCATTATCGCGTTGGAAGATCAAACCGGGTCCATGTGCTGCCATAAAAGGCAGAAGTTCTGGTGCCAGTACCTGGTCGCGGTAAGCAGCAGCGTTGAGGTTGCCACGGATGACAAGAAGCCTGGAACGTGCATTGCCACAGAAAGCACCCCACAGCATGACACTTCCGCCTCGAAATCTGTCAACTTCCTGTACACAACACTGGGCGTAACGTTCATGACGGCGCTTCCACACCCTCGCCCTACCATCAGCAAATCGAAGATTAAATCGGGATTCATCACTGAAGACGACTTGATTCCAATTCCTCTGAGTCCATCGTAAGTGTCGCTGTGCCCAAAATTGACGTTGGCGTCTGTGTAATTGAGTCAGAATCGCCCCGATGTATGAAGTGAAATTCAATATACCCAAAGTTATCAATATTTGTTTGTAACCGCAGTTTTAATACTGTCGGTACAGCTGTCCGAACAAATATAACGTTTGCTAAACTATAGATCGGTTGTCTTTTGGTGCAATGTCCTTTTTGCAGGGTTGGAAATAAATACCTGCCCGACCGTCTGGGAGGGACTGTTTTCGTCTCGGGCAGTATTCCAACAATATCACGGCGAAGGACACCAGAAATGGGCTTCACACATTGTACCCATGTCGGGAATCGAACCAGGGTCTTCGGCGTGACGAGCGAACGCTTTAACCACTAGGCTACCCGACCGCCCCGTATATATAAAATATATGAATAAACACTTGTTAAAGGTCTGGACTCTCAACTTCTTTTTACCGGGCAGGTAACGTTTGTGAATTGCTTCTCCAGCTGTCTGGCTAAAGTTTTTGTGAATATTAAACATTGGAGTTTTGGTAACGTTTGGGGTAATTTTTCATAATTCATAAATTAATTCGGGTTCCCCCACCCAAAACATGTTTTTCGCAATAAACGTCAATATATGTGTTTAAACGAGTGTGAGTTTCTTTGTGATGCGTTTATGTTTTTGACATAATAAACAGCAAATATGATATGAGGCTAAAAAGTGCCACTACAGCTGGAAGCGTGTGTATGAAACATAGGCCTGCAGTGGAGTATCGTGTAGGCGTCGTGTGTTATAGCCATGTATCGCATTAGCTTGGTTGATGTGACGGCATGCGTCCCGACTCGCGTATATCTATATATACAAGTGATATAGACATGTATCACATTTCACCCAGAGATGCCGTCACCATGATGACCCTTATCTGCGCCAGTATACGCCCCCTTCGAGTGCGAAATAGACATCATTCAATCGGATAGAAGGCAGCTGTCAGCAGGTCAAGGATGGAGACTGTTTTCGTGTTTTTTCTACTTCTACAATTGACAGGTATTTTTGACACTTTTTGCTATGTGTGTTTTTTAAAAACAATAACTCAATTGATACTGCATTTGATAACTATCACAAGAAGTGTTTGAAAAAGTTGTAAAATTCGACCGAATGGGTCGTGTGGTCAGGCTCGCAGACTTTGGGGGCTATCGTACCCCAACGGCGTTATGTCCGAACTGCACAATGTACCTTTATTTTGATATTTATATGATTACACTTCACTAATGGGCCAAATTGGAGAAGGAACCTTTAAATTGATATCTTTTTTAATAAACTCAGGACGTATATTGAATTTCACTTATAGTCTCAATTGAACAATGAACCTTTATATTGATATTTGTTTTAATAAACTCAGGACTTATTAAATATGACTTAGGTCCAAACTGCACAGCAAACCTTAATATATATATCTTTATTAAAACACCTTCCGGATATGTCAATCAAGGCTGTATATATTGATACTGATCACTTTTATACGTACACTCCGGATATACCGAAGCTTATAAGCTTTTGAACCTCTTGACATGCCAGATATCGGGGTTCAGATCGATTTCTTTCTGCCTTTCATTCAGTGCCAGCCTTGGGTGTATATAAAAGATGGCTGCCAAGCACCAACTTCAATAACCCAAACAACTGGAACGCTGGGCGCGCACCTTGCGGAAATGACGTAGTGCTGATCACCGATGGGAGTCCTGTGGTTTATGTACAGACCAATACAACACTGAAGGAACTGGTAATTATTAAACGTTTCACTCTAAAACATACAGACATATTAACTATCAGTTGCATATTTTAAGCCTTTAAATCGTACAAAGGAATGGTGACAAATGTAAGGAAATAATGAAAGTTAATTACGATATTGCTGTTCTAACCCTTCAAATAGAATTTACCATTAGGATACTCAAGGGTGTATACGGGATAGTAAGTGAGTGAGTGAGGTTTTACGCCGCTTTTAGCAATATTCCAGCAATATCACGGCGGGGAACACCAAAAAATTGTACATTGTACCCAAGTCGGGAATCGAACCCGGGTCTTCGGCATAACGAGCTAACGCTTTAACAACTAGGCTACCCGGGATAGTAAGAAGTTGGAACCGAAATATAACGGAACGAATCCCTTTGTATCTATGTCGCTGCCATGGTTGTACGCTTCTGACAAGAATTAGACAATCTACCACAAATAAGTGACTCGCCATCAATCTGTGTAACATGCATAGGACGCCATCATTATTATGATCGATGTTCCACAGACATGTTAGGTCTCTCATGTGCTTCCACAAGATATATTCTGATGGCACTGGCTTAATGTACTCTGTTTCTGAATTGTGTGTAGAGTCGATTTGAAAAAGTTTGTACAGCTGACCAAACAAACATACCATACCATCTCCATGGTCTACTGGTAAAGCGGCGCCCAGCCACGTCATACCCAAATACGTTAAATAATGGTACTTGTTGTTACCCTGTCTGGCGCTCGGCGTGGTGGGGCTAAAACAAAGACTGATCAGCTCGGAGTCAGTACACTGTGTCTGAGGGGGTATTTATGTTAAACTGCGGCATGGTTTCTCGTTGGGCTACAACTATAAAATCGGGATCAGTCCGGATATATACAAACAGCCACACACACGTGCATGCACGTCGCTATATAAGTGCAATAATCTTTGACGCGACGTTTAACCATTTCACCTTCCCTCATAAACCTGAACTATAAATAGTTGTTAGTTGTAATATTTGCACTGGTGATTGAAGCCAAAGACCTTCTATGCTCAGAGGGGGCACGGGTGTCGTCTAAGGCGCCGCGATTCACGGTGCAGAGTTGCGTCCCTTGGGCACACCAATAACCTATGATTGTGGGTTCGAATTCCAGTTCGCCCCGATTATATTTCTCGGTTTGTCAGCACCATAGCCGTGCTCGTGGGTTTCACCGAAACGCCTGAGACCTGCATCACATCGGGCTTTCCTCCCACATTAAGTTGACACGCAGCGATATAACATGAATATTGTTAAAAAGCCGCGTTAAACCCAACACACTCACTCACTCACACTATGCTGAGAAATCTAATACATGTAATTTCATCATATCCCTATTTTCAGGCTCTTCCAGACAATGGGGAGATAATTTTCGGGAAGAATTCCATCCTTGCCTTTACGGACGCTAGCGACCCGAACTGTCCGCCATTTGACGGTGGTAAGTACTACTCGTGTTAGACACCCAGTGTCAGGGGAATGTGTAAGAATCTGTGACATAGTGGATTCTCATATCAGGGGGAATGTGTGTGAATCTGTGACATAGTGGCTTCTCATGTCAGGGGGAATGTGTGTGAATCTGTGACATAGTGGCTTCTCATGTCAGGGGGAATGATTGTGAATCTGTGACATAGTGGCTTCTCATGTCAGGGGGAATGTGTAAGAATCTGTGACATAGTGGCTTCTCATGTCAGGGGGAATGTGTGTGAATCTGTGACATAGTGGCTTCTCATGTCAAGGGGAATGTGTGTGAATCTTTGGCATGGTGGCTTCTCATGTCAGGGGGAATGTGTGTGAATCTGTGGCATGGTGGCTTCTCATGTCAAGGGGAATGTGTGTGAATCTGTGGCATGGTGGCTTTTCATGTCAGGGGGAATGTGTGTGAATCTGTGGCATGGTGGCTTTTCATGTCAAGGGGAATCTGTGTGAATCTTTGGCATGGTGGCTTCTCGTCAGGGGGAATGTGTAAGAATCTGTGGCATGGTGGCTTCTCATGTCAGGGGGAATGTGTGTGAATCTGTGGCATGGTGGCTTCTCATGTCAGGGGGAATGTGTGTGAATCTGTGACATAGTGGCTTCTCATGTCAGGGGGAATGTGTGTGAATCTGTGGCATGGTGGCTTCTCATGTCAGGGGGAATGTGTGTGAATCTGTGACATAGTGGCTTCTCATGTCAGGGGGAATGTGTGTGAATCTGTTGCATAGTGGCTTCTCATGTCAGGGGGAATGTGTAAGAATCTGTGGCATAGTGGATTCTCATGTCAGGGGGAATGTGTGTGAATCTGTTGCATAGTGGATTCTCATGTAAGCGACAATGTGTGTAAATTTGTGACATAGTTCTGATGTCACAGTGTCATTTAGACCCGAAACACGTCTAGCTGTTAAACACAGTCAGACTCTAAACATCTTTAGACGCTAAACGTGTCAAAATCATGGGATAAGGAACGCCTTAGTTTTTTTGCGTTTAGGACAATCACATTGTTTTGACAGTGTCTGTGAATCTGTGACTGTGAATTTTCATGTCCGAGAGAATGTTTGTGAATTTGTGTAGTTCAGGTCATATAACAATCCTTAACACGATACAGTGTGTCGCCCATGTAATGGATAGGGGCGTGCTGTAAGACTAGCCGGCAAAAGATGCATGGAGTTTGACCCGTGCTCCTAATGTATACTTCAGCGCCACGCCGTGTCAGCCCATCAACCTACCCACCTGACGCCATATTGGGAAGGCTCGTGACACTGATCCGCACGTGCCGGTACAAAGCGTCAGTGAGCTGACCCACATCACTGTGTTAATGTTATATCCCCCTTCAGCTGCTGTGTTGTGGCGAGAGTGTCTGATCTGGTCAAAAGTATTTACACCGCGGTGGAAATACTTTTCTGTATTTTCATTTTAGTTTTTGACCTTTTTGTTTTTGTTTTGGACATTTCCATTTTAGTTTTTGACATTTTCGCTTCACGTTTCAGCGATTCAACAGCTACTTGAAAGTACATTTTCCATGGTTTCGGTTGTTTTTATACATGATTTATCACATATTTGTATGAAAAATTGTATGACACTGCTGATCATGACCACCAAGGTTTTTTTGTGTAAATATTTGATTAACATCTTTACCATCATTGTTAACTGATTTCTATGTAGGGAGAGGTATTCATAAAAGCGCTGTCTTGTTTACCGATCCCAATTTTCAGTTGAAATAAAATTATGTTTAAATCATTTCAACAACTTTCCTCCGGGCTACTCCGAGCACGTGGAAGATAAGCTTTATGAGTACAGATGTATCATTGTATTATAATGCATATGCACGCGGTTGTTACAATTAGCAATCCTCGTTGTTTGAATCGGCCAGATGTTTTTTTAGTAATGTATTGTGTATTGTTCTAATACCTAACATTAATACAATATTTTCTTCTTCATTAACGGTACAAAAAAACAAAACAAACAGAGATGCGATGATGATATCCCTAAAATATGTGCAGTCTTGATCAATTAGAATTGAACTGAAGGGTTTGGCAATGCCACTATGATCTTATATAAATTGGTCTACCGTAAAAAAAACATTTAATCGACTTAGAATTAATATAAGTATGTAACTAACACTTAGGACAAACACTGGATCCATTTTTATTACATTAAAAAGTGCAGAACATTGAAAACATATTTTAATTATCTCAAGAAGTTCTGAAGACAGCTGTTGAGACGGGGGCGTGTGGATTTACTTGCAAACACAGCCTGGAAATACGGAATCTGGCGAGGGAGACTTGTCGCCAGTCTATGTAACCCAAGTCTCCCCCGGGTTGACGACTGGTACTTATTGGTGGCTCCCGGCACACGGCACCTAGGAGCCTTCCCCTACTCCCTGACGGGACAACACACAGAATTAGCTTCTAACACACACGCATTGAATGACAGCAGTTACCATTATTTACCTGCATTAATCTTACTTCGCTTTGTGGGACAGAGGTCCTTCGAGAGTGGCCTGGCCATCAAACTGCCGACATACCCCTCCCCGTAGTAGAATAAAGCAAACTTAGATTTTCTGTATGTTTTTTTTTTATCCAGCAGACTAGAAAATGATGGTTGTGGTGAAATGTTTTGGTGGCAGATACTGTTTTGGGGTCAAAATGCACAGTTATGTTGTAAAAATAGAGACAATCAAATATAGTCCGCTATACAGGTAGTGAGTTTATCATTTATGTGACATGTTACACAAGGTAGACTTGAGTTATAAATAATTTTTAAATTATAGCCTCGCCCAAATTGAGTTATAAGTAAAAATAAGCCAAACAAATGGTAAATTTTCCAATGATTTAATATCCCAGAATGAGCCCCCAAGTCTTATGATGAAATGGCAGTATTCATAAATACTTTAGTACAATGTTATCCCATCCCCCATTTTGTCGAAATATGCCTTGTTTTATTCCCATTGTTAATTTGTTTAATAATAGCTTTATACAACACATACCTATTGCCGTTTGCAAATACCATTTCTATATAGGATATTATAAAAGGTTCGCTTAAAAATCAATGATTTTTTTAAACCATCGAAGAGGTAAATTTTGAAGGTCAAATTCTAACTTAATACATGCATGTAAACAGTATAAAAATGCTACAAATGCACATAAAATTATTATTACTGGTTCTGGTTCTGGGTATGCTATAAAATGTACGAAGTACTATCTATGTTTTGCCTTTTACGCGTACACACATGAACAGAATCAATCACTTATGTATAATACCATTCGGTATTACATTAACTTAATAATGATTCTCGCAACTTCAAATCTGGTATATTCTATAACATTTAAAATGTTTTTGTTCTGTTATCTGATGCAATGTTGAATATTTCAAGCTCGACTCGTGTCTATAACATATCATGTTACCATATTTATAGACCGTAAACATGTTTTTGGGTATAAAACATATTGATCTCTAAACGTGCAGATGATGGATGTCTTAAAAAGCAAAGTCTTTATTGTGTTTTAATTCCACAGCTTAATGACATGTAACACATGTCAGTTATCGGTGTCATTCATTAGCTATCATTCATCCCGTTATGGTATATGAGAAGTGGAGTCAACAGGAGCGACATAGAAGGGACATAACTCGTAATAGCCACTGGTGGTGCTACGATCGAACTCGAAATTCCAGCCTAGTTCGGCAAAGGTGGAAACTGGACTTTTACAGTCAGTTAACTCGGGAAGATGGGTTATCTGAATATTTCATCACTTTGCTTTGATAAATACAGCAGCAGGCAAGAGTCGAGCAAGATTGTAGAAATATTTGAACGGACATGTTTAAGCTATTGCTTGGTGTTACCTGTACCACAAAGCTTACTTTGCACTAAGTCCCATACTTTCCCATAAATGTGCGATGACCGTAGTACTAAATAGCTTTGTGGGACATAGCCCTGGTGTACATGTACCAATCATGCTGTATATCGCTGACTTTCTTGTGCCGTGTTGTTCTAATCAGATGTGGAATACGTGGTATCCGCACCCCACAAGTGGGTGAACCCGGACAACTGGTGCCCCACGGGCACAGAGAATGGAGCGTGCTCCTCCATGCCACTGCTAGACTCGGAGAGGGTGCCCTGCGCCACAGACGACACCGTCTTCCCCCGGGACGAGGCCTTCTACGTCGACCTTGACACTGGTCTCGACATCAACGTCAAGTCGCTCAAACTGTCAGGCAAGGTGTGTACATGCGTAAACACAAACGTTTGTGGTGGCGTGACTGATTGAGTGTTTAAGTTGGGTCACAGGACTTTTAACGCCTGACTTTCGGCCTCGAAAGGTGGTTTGGACGATGCATGTACACGAATGTCGCTAAGACGTCTTGTGTTTGTGTTCACGTTGTTTTTGACGGTATTTCAGTTATATCACGGCGTGTCAACTTAATGTGGAAGGTGAGCCTAAAGTGTAGGTCTTAGACGTGAGGGGGCACGGATGGCCCAGTCGTCCAAGGCGCCGCGATTCGCTGTGCAGAGTTGCGTCCCTTGGGCAGGCCAGAAACCGATGATTGTGGGTTCGATTCCCGATTATGTTTCCAAGTTTGTCAGCACCATACCCGTGCTCGTGGGTTTCGCCGAAGGGGTAAACGTCTGAGACCTGCATCACTTCGGCTTTCCTCCCACATTAAGCTGACACCTCGTGATAAACTGGAATACTGTTAAAAAAGAGGCGTTATACCCAACTCACTCACTCACTCTTAGACGTTAACCACTTTGATGGAACCCACGATTAACAGTACAGTCCAATTGTCATAAACGGTGCGAGTTTCGAGTATGTGTAGATCTTCTGAAATGTTTTTGCATTTACATAAATTGTCATAGGGTTTACGCCATTTTAGCTAAATTCCAGCCATATCACGATGGGGGAAATGGGCTTCACAGAACATACCCATGTTGGAAGTCGACTGTGGTCTTCAGCGTCACAAGCAAACGCTTTAACCACTGGGTTACCCGTCGGCCTCTATGGCCCGGGTTCGATTCCCGACATGGGTACTGTGTGTGAAGCCCATTTCTGGTGTCCCCCGTCGTGATATTGCTGAAATATTGCTAAAAGCGGCGTAAAACCATACTCACTCAATCCCATAGCTAGTGTTGGTGTAGTAATGCGTCAAGTTGGCTGTTTCACGTGACGTAAGAACCCAGCATGGCGATGCGTTGTTGTTTAACGCCGAAATCATCAGTATTTCAGCTATATGATGGCGGCCTGTAAATAATCAGGGCTGGACCAGATGATATAGTGACTGACATTGTATTGGCCTACTCCCTATTTCATTGCTATTCCCGGTAATATGCTATAGAAGTGCAATAATCTTGGATGCGACGTTAAACCTCATTTCACCTCACATCATTTCCAGGTGTTACGTAGTTAGCGGAGAGGCCGAGTGGTCTGGACCCGCGTGATAATTTGAAGTCAGCATACCCTTAAAGTCTTATCTACTACAGTAAACTACGGTTATAACGAACTCAAAGGGGTCTCTAATTTTAATTCGTTATAACCATAGTTCGTTATAAGCATATATACAGCATATATACTGCAAATGGATGTGGCACCAAAACTGTTCGTTATATCCGTCAGTTCGTTGTAAGGGTGTTCGTTATAAACGTATTTTACTGTAGTTCTTTTTCTCGCATTGCAGTCGTTTACCACCACGACCTTCATCAACTATATACAGTCTCCAGACGGTCAGAGAATTTTCCCGCCACCCAAAGGCACGGGAGTCACGCGATCGAGTGTCACAGTCTCCAGACAGAATTGTAACGACCCCACTGGCTGCACGTGCGGCAACGACCAAGGGCAGGTGAGATAAGACATCTAGTCTTGAACCCCTCAGGGAAGGGGTGTGTTATGTGACGTATCCTTGGGTTTTCGTCTTACTGAAATCATCGGGAAAAGGAGGCGTAAAGTCACATTGAGACATATGGGGAATGACAATGGGCATATCTTGTCATATGGGGAATGGCAATAGGCATATCATGTCATAAGGGGAATGACAATGGGCATATCTTGTCATAAGGGGAATGGCAATGGGCATATCTTGTCATATGGAGAATGACAATGGGCACATCTTGCCATAAGGGGAATGGCAATGGGCATATCTTGTCATATGGGGAATGACAATGGGCACATCTTGCCATAAGGGGAATGGCAATGGGCACATCTTGTCATATGGGGAATGACAATGGGCACATCTTGTCATATGGGGAATGACAATAGGCATATTTTGTCATAAGGGGAATGGCAAGAGGCACATCTTGTCATATGGGGAATGACAATGGGCATATCTTGTCAAAAGGGGAATGGCAATAGGCATATCTTGTCATAAGGGGAATGGCAATAGGCACATCTTGTGTCATATGGGGAATGACAATGGGCACACCTTTTCATATGGGTAATGACAATGGGCACATCTTGTCTTATGGGGAATGACAATGGGCATATATTGTCATAAGGGGAATGACAATGGGTATATCTTGTCATATGGGGAATGACAATGGGCACATCTTGTCATATGGGGAATGACAATGGGCACATCTTGTCATATGGGGAATGACAATGGGCACATCTTGTCTTATGGGGAATGACAATGGGCATATATTGTCATAAGGGGAATGACAATGGGTATATCTTGTCATATGGGGAATGACAATGGGCACATCTTGTCTTATGGGGAATGACAATGGGCATATATTGTCATAAGGGGAATGACAATGGGTATATCTTGTCATATGGGGAATGACAATGGGCATATCTTGTCATATGGGGAATGACAATGGTCACATTTTGTCATAAAGGGAATGGTAATAGGCACATCTTGTCATATGGGGAATGGCAATAGGCATATCTTGTCATAAGGGGAATGGCAATAGGCATATCTTGTCATATGGGGAATGGCAATAGGCATATCTTGTCATATGGGGAATGACAATGGGCACATCTTGTCATATGGGGAATGACAATGGGCACATCTTGTCATATGGGGAATGACAATGGGCACATCTTGTCATATGGGGAATGACAATGGGCACATCTTGTCATATGGGGAATGACAATGGGCATATCTTGTCATATGGGGAGTGACAATGGGCATATCTTGTCATATGGGGAATGACAATGGGCATATCTTGTCATATGGGGAATGACAATGGGCATATCTTGTCATATGGGGAATGACAATGGGCATATCTTGTCATATGGAGCGTGACAATAGGCACATCTTGTCATATGGGGAATGACAATGGGCATATCTTGTCATATGGGGAATGACAATGGGTATATCTTGTCATATGGAGCGTGACAATAGGCACATCTTGTCATAGGGGAGTGACAATGGGCATATCTTGTCATATCGGGAATGACAATGGGCACATCTTGTCAGTATCATTACTATATGATTGTGATTCATAAACACCTGTTGATGATATAGTCGGAAGCGTACAATCGACTCTGCTTTATACAGATTTCTATTAGATATGGAAAGAAATTTGTCGCTTTATTGTCACGAGGAGACAATGACAATGGTGTGTCTAGTCATAAGGCGACACTGCCAATGATGTGTCTAGTCATAAGGCGACACTGCCAATGATGTGTCTAGTCATAAGGCGACACTGCCAATGATGTGTCTAGTCATAAGGCGACACTGCCAATGATGTGTCTAGTCATAAGGCGACACTGCCAATGATGTGTCTAGTCATAAGGCGACACTGCCAATGATGTGTCTAGTCATAAGGAGACACTGTCAATGATGTGTCTAGTCATAAGGCGACTATGCCAATGATGTGTCTAGTCATAAGGAGACACTGTCAATGGTGTGTCTAGTCATAAGGCGACTATGCCAATGATGTGTCTAGTCATAAGGAGACACTGTCAATGGTGTGTCTAGTCATAAGGCGACAATGCCAATGGTGTGTCTAGTCATAAGGAGACACTGTCAATGGTGTGTCTAGTCATAAGGCGACTTTGCCAATGGTGTGTCTAGTCATAAGGCGACTTTGCCAATGATGTGTCTAGTCATAAGGCGACAATGCCAATGATGTGTCCAGCCATAAGGAGACAATGCCAATGATGTGTCCAGCCATAAGTCGACAATGCCAATGGTGTGTCTAGTCATAAGGCGACAATGCCAATGATGTGCCCAGCCATAAGGCGACTATGCCAATGATGTGTCTAGTCATAAGGCGACACTGTCAATGGTGTGTCTAGTCATAAGGCGACACTGCCAATGATGTGTCTAGTCATAAGGCGACACTGCCAATGATGTGTCTAGTCATAAGGAGACACTGTCAATGGTGTGTCTAGTCATAAGGCGACTATGCCAATGATGTGTCTAGTAATAAGGAGACACTGTCAATGGTGTGTCTAAACATAAGGCGACTATGCCAATGATGTGTCTAGTCATAAGGAGACACTGTCAATGGTGTGTCTAGTCATAAGGCGACAATGCCAATGGTGTGTCTAGTCATAAAGAGACACTGTCAATGGTGTGTCTAGTCATAAGGCGACTTTGCCAATGGTGTGTCTAGTCATAAGGCGACACTGCCAATGATGTGTCTCGTCGTAAGGCGACACTGCCAAAGGTGTGTCTAGTCATAAGGCGACAGTGGCAATGGTCTGCTTGTCATAAGGCGACAATGGCAATGATGTGTCTAGTCATAAGGAGACAACGCCAATAGGTGTGTATTGTCACTTTTCTCATTTCATTACATGCAAATGATATCTGTTTCAGATCTTCAAGAAGATTTGTTCCGTGTTTACACCGAAATGCCCGCGAGCTCAATGTCGGATCCCGTTTCGACCTATGGGCTCCTGCTGTGACGTTTGTGGTGAGTTAGTTCCGCCAATGGTTCCTTTAATACTTCCTGACCATATTAGAAATACATGTATTGCACGTGCTGTGTTAAGAGCGGTCTCAAGAACTGTCATGCCAATCCTGTCATTGTTATTGCAATTACACTGCTAGTATAGGATTTTGATCTGATTACATACTGCCATGAAAATACATTTCTTATGCAGGCGCCATGTTCAATGGCACGGTTGGAACTGGGTTCAGTATTACGACTTTCAAGACCATCTTACAGGGATTCATATCTGCACAGGTAGGTTCTGATGTTCCTGGTATTCTGATACTAATGTAGGCCGATACGTGAACGAGGGTCGTGGGGTTCTGCGGTATGTTTGTCAGGCCTGAACCCAACCAGGCAGGAGTGAGTGAGTGAGTGAGTGAGTATGGTTTTACGCCGCTTTTAGCAATATTCGAGCAATATCACGGCGGGGGATACGAGAAATGGGCTTCACACATTGTACCCATGTCGGGAATCGAACCCGGGTCTTCAGCGTGACGAGCGAACGCTTAAACCACTAGGCTACACGACCGCCCCCAACCAGGCAGGAACCAGATTATCCACTCACCCTCGTCTCAGTGTAAGGCAACACACTGGATCAGACAGGCTGTGAGTTGCTGTACACACTGGATCAGACAGGCTGTGAGTTGCTGTACACACTGGATCAGACAGGCTGTGAGTTGCTGTACACACTGGATCAGACAGGCTGTGAGTTGCTGTACACACTGGATCAGACAGGCTGTGAGTTGCTGTAGACACTGGATCAGACAGGCTGTGAGTTGCTGTACACCTTGGATCAGACAGACTGTGAGTTGCTGTACACACTGGATCAGACAGACTGTGAGTTGCTGTACACACTGGATCAGACAGGCTGTGAGTTGCTGTACACACTGGATCAGACAGACTGTGAGTTGCTGTAGACACTGGATCAGACAGGCTGTGAGTTGCTGTAGACACTGGATCAGACAGGCTGTGAGTTCTGTACACACTGGATCAGACAGTATGTGAGTTGCTGTACACACTGGATCAGACAGGCTGTGAGTTGCTGTACACACTGGATCAGACAGGCTGTGAGTTGCTGTACACACTGGATCAGACAGGCTGTGAGTTGCTGTACACACTGGATCAGACAGGCTGTGAGTTGCTGTAGACACTGGATCAGACAGGCTGTGAGTTGCTGTACACCTTGGATCAGACAGACTGTGAGTTGCTGTACACACTGGATCAGACAGACTGTGAGTTGCTGTACACACTGGATCAGACAGGCTGTGAGTTGCTGTACACACTGGATCAGACAGACTGTGAGTTGCTGTAGACACTGGATCAGACTGGCTGTGAGTTGCTGTAGACACTGGATCAGACAGGCTGTGAGTTCTGTACACACTGGATCAGACAGGATGTGAGTTGCTGTACACACTGGATCAGACAGGCTGTGAGTTGCTGTACACACTGGATCAGACAGACTGTGAGTTGCTGTACACACTGGATCAGACAGATTGTGAGTTGCTGTACACGCTGGATCAGACAGGCTGTGAGTTGCTGTACACACTGGATCAGACAGGATGTGAGTTGCTGTACACACTGGATCAGACAGGCTGTGAGTTGCTGTACACACTGGATCAGACAGACTGTGAGATGCTGTCACCCCTGTAAGGCGCCAGAGTTCATTCATATCCCATTGTGGCCAGTTATACCCAAGTGGTCAGGCACTGGGACACTTTCTATGTAGGCCACTTTCTACCTGGGGTAATCTTGGGGTTAAAGCGTTCGCTCGTCACGCCGAAGACAGGTACAATGTGTGAAGCCCATTTCTGGTGCCCCACGCCGTGATATTGCTGAAATATTGCTAAAAGCGGCGTAAAACTATACTCGCTCGCTATTCAGTCGAGGGTAGGATTGGTCGGACTGATATCAATATACAGTAGACGTGATGATGTAGGGTTATTGGTTTTATATATGTTGTTCTTGTATCCACAAGGAAAGCAGTATTTCAGTTTGCTAAATGTTCTAGACTATTCGATGGTGGAAGACATAGTGCAACCATTGTATGTTACAGAATGGTAACGCAACGGTGAAGCTGATCGTGTCGAAGACGGGGATGGGCTTTATACAGGCAGTTCTCACTGGTGATAACGGAGACATCAGCATCCCGGTCGCACAAACCATCAAGTCGGACATGGACGCGGGTAGGTCTGGCAGGGACCCCATTTCGGCTGTCGTTCATGTATGTGTTAATGTATTGGAGATAGATTGCCTCAGCGCAACGGCCGCTTTGTGAAACTGGGCCCTGGACATTGCCGGGTGTAGTGTAGATGTATTTACGCCCGTAGTACATGACCTTGACCTTCACGTGTGCCACCAAAACGCTTGTAATGACCATCCAGTATGACGACAACCTCGCTGGCATTTCGGGAAATCATGACATACTAATTTTGTCGTTGCTTGTAACTGTGTCTCCCTGAATTAAGCGAATTAACTAATAACTGCGGCTCCTTAAATTAATGTTGCAATTCAGATTATGTCCGTTATGATGACAATGTCAGGTCGTGCAACACAATGGGCGGTGGAGCAGCCTAGTGTTTATAGCGCTCGCTCGTCACGACAAAAACCCAGTTCGATTAGGCCCGTGAAGCTCCGGGGTAGAATAGGTCTTCAACAAACTATTCTTGCCGTAAAAGGCCATGCTTGTCTTAAAAGGCGACTTACGGGATCGGTTGGTCAGGCTCGCTGACTTGGTTGATACATGTCATGATCCCAATTGCGTGGATCGATGCTCATGATGTCAATCACTGGATTGTCTGGTCCAGACTCGATTATTTACAGACCGCCGTCATATAGCTGGAATATTGCTGAGTGCGGCGTTAAACAACAAACAAACAAACAAAAACGGTTCGATTCTTTACATGGGTACAATGTGGGAAGCCTATTTCTGGTGTTCCCCGCCGAGCTATTGCTGGGATATTGCTAAAAGCGTCGTAAAATCATACTCACTCAATCACCACAGTGGTAAAAGTCCTTGAGTGCTGTTGAGCATGACGTTAAACCAACACACACAACTTGTCCCCCCAGATTCCCGGACAGGGGGCCACAAGTACCGCCTGGACGGCATCCAGCTGATGGAGTCCTCGGGAGCAATACAACCCACGTCTGGCCCGAATGCGCATACAGGTAATACGGATCATGACAAGGTTCTCTCTCAATAAATACAGACAATTGTAGACCTCTCGCAATAGCTAAAACGTGTTTCCCAAGTCATGCGGAGAGGTGAAGATCCGGGATAGAATAGGTCTTCAGCAACCCATGCTTGCCGTAGAGGGCGACTAACGGGATAGGGTGGTCAGGCTTGCTGACTTGGTTGATGCATGCCATTGTATCCCAATTGCGTTGATCGATGCCCATGATGACAATCACTGGATTATCTGGTCCAGACGCGATTATTTACAGACCGCCGCCATATAGCTGGAATATTACTGAGTGCGGCGTTAAACAACAAACAAACCAAAAACCAAGTCCTCCACAAAAAAGGAAATCGAATTTTTCATATTCACCCATTCGACCGTTTGAGCAAATATCACTTCACAGTAGAAACATATCACGCATTTCCCGTTTTTTTAAAGAAAAACAATGCTGTAGGTTATTGTAAAAATATTCAGGAAGTAACTCCATATATGTGTGCCTTTGCGGGTATTTTTATTCGTCTTTTTAAGTCCTCCAATCTTTCCAAATCCCTGATCGATATAGCAACCGTTGCTCTTCGAATTTAGCACAATTACGATTGTGGACCAGTTTTTCACATATCCTATTCAGCTGCAAACTAGAACAATTGTATTCTCAACCAAAGTCTACTTTATTTTCCCTCTGAAGTTGACCATCGAGATGAGATAAGATAAATATATATTTATATAATATGAATGGCCTAACTTTCGAAATATTTGTTATTGGTCATTGTAGCTCCTTCTTTGATAAGGGTCTTGATTTCACGTGTTGGTCGTGGTTTGAAGTTGACAGAAATCTTAAAGACTTTGTATTGTGCTACCAGGCGGGCAACTGGGCGGAGGGTCGATCGCAGGGATCATCATCGCCCTTATCGTGCTGACGGTCCTCGTCTTGTTTGGGCTGCTGTTCTTTAGAAAGAAAACCGGGTAAGATGAATGCATCTTGATATAATATATTGTTTAGTTCAAAGGGAAATTGCTAAGCTGTAACCATCAGATCTGTAATCAAGTTTGTTTCACCTCAAGGTAGTCATCGAGTGCTTATCCCAAGCACTGCTTAAAAACCCAAAACGAGGCTAACATTATCCCTCAATTTGGCGTTATTGACTTTTTAAATAGTTTGACAGTGGGTCGTGTGAAGAAGGGGGATTATCCTGTGACGTATATCGGCAGAGACAGAGAGTTTGGAGAACCTGTATATCATATAATATATATAATAAATTGACCCGTTTCAGTTTCAATCACTGGATTCCTGGTTAGGACTCGATTGTTTACAGACCGTCATGGTATGGCTCGAATATTAATTGCAGACTGTTGCTTAAACAACATTCACCCACTGATACATGACTTTTGCTTTCAGAAAGTCCAATAACATGTTGGACGATATGCTCGACATCCCCAACAAAGTGAGACGGACCTTGCCACGTGGTCGGCGCGTGCCAGGTGACGTCAGCAGTCCCCGCTATGAGATAGAGATGACCGATCCTGGCTTTGGGAACCCGCTGTATGGAGATATCGGGGGCGTGGTAGGTACCTGTAGTGACCATGAGATATCCTGATGGTATTAATTCCGTTTCAAGTGTGTAAACTGGAGTTTACTGAACTAAGGGGCAATTGAAAGTAAACATGAAATAAGCTAACATTTGACAAAAAGAAAAGAAAAAAGAAAATGACAAACGTTATCAAAACGGTTTAAAACAGTCGCCGAAACTCTACAAGGTCCAAAACACAACTGTGATACCCGTATCAAATACATCACCATCGAATAACAATTTCTTGTTTGTTTGATTTTTTTCGTCACGATCGAACATGGGTGTATACAGTTTGTTTGGGATGGTGTTACTTCTGGACTGCATCCGATAACTCGGATGAAGCATTACTATGATGAGTCCAGGAATAACTGCTGTTGATAATTCAAACAGTTCTTTGCTTACCTGTGGATGTTTATCACGGACATCCGTGCACAAATCAGGCAATAACGTGCTTAACGCATGCAGGTAGGTTTTGTTAATCGTTGAGTGGAAGGTCATAGGTGGTTAATAGGGTGTCTCATGAGCCGGGGGTGAGATAATGGGTGTTGTGGTTTCTCAAGTGTGGTAGGTGGTTCTCTTGTGCGGTGGGTGAGATAATTGGGTCTCGTGTGGTAGGTGAGATAGCTGGTTCACGTAGCTTCTAATGTGCGGTGGGTGAGATAAGTGGGTCTCGTGTGGTAGGTGAGATCGGTGGTTCTTCTTGATCTAGAGACGATAGGTTACAGAGATGATTATTTGTGTGGTTTCTCACAGGTGGTGGTCGACATAGGTGGTAACAGTCGAGTCTAATCGGCAATGGGTGACATATATTCTTCCTATGGAAGACAAAAACGGCACAACCTGTAAAGTCTACGACTCCCAGTGTTGATCAAGTGCTAACTGCTCATGGTCATTATTTTCAGGTCGTCGGTGACGTTAGGCCCATGGAGATGATGGCGGCGGAGATCCAGCCAACCTTCGACACAACTGATGATGGTTTCAACAACCCGCTGTACGCTTCCGTCACCCAGGTATGCTGAGCGGGAATGTTGATGATAGGGTATATTTGATTCGGGATGATTTAGATACAATTTCAGTGTGATTGCCGATACTATTCCCGATGAACAGGAAAAGAAGGGCTTCATTTTGATATTACAAGTTTCATGTACGCAACTAATTGCAACTAATTGTTGAAGCCCCGTCGTTATTTGTTGAAATAATATCACGAAATAAGTTAATTATAGCTATGTAATACCTTAACACTTAGTATACCCGATCACCTTTACAAATTCGAATGTTATCTATTTCACTCAAGGGAAAAAAAGTGGCTTTGAAATTGTGTGAACAAATACCTACAATATAACTTGGGTATTAATTGAGTAGTGATATGATTATTAGAAATTCGGTATGAAATCTGATCTATCAATAGTTATTTTACGGCCACAACTCCCAAAATTGCGTTGTGAAATGGTTAACGTGAACTTGTGAATCAGTTTCAATATGGATTCCCCCGAAAGCTGGCCGAGATGACATTGGATTGTGGTGATCCGATTGAAGTAAAGGTTCCCAACAGGGAGCGTCAGAGAGCAGGGGTGTATTAACGGGTCCCGACTGAGGCGGTTTAACTGTATTCATGTTGTTGCTGTAAATGGATTATAGTGTCCCTTTTCTCCTTTACAGTCTGCTTTAAACTGTTTTATGTTGTATTTATACATTTTTAAATCCATTTTCAGGATGGAACATTCGTCGGAAAGGGCAACAAAGCATCATCAAAACAAAGCAAAGAAGACCGAGGTTCTGACAGCAATATATAATTTAAATATTTCCATTAAATCAAATTTAATTACTACAGATTGTAATGATTTGATTGTGATTCTATTCAAAATGATACATAAAATTATAATCAGTTGTTGACGAATTTGACATACCATGTGCCCCGTAGAGATTCTGGGTTTGAAATGGTTGTGCTGGGAGACCTAATGGATCGGTGGTCAGGCTCGATACTTTTGTTGACAGCGTGTCCTTATTCACCGACGACGTTATTGCTCACAATATCGGTCAGTGCATTGTCTTGTCCAGATTCGAGTTTTTACAGGCCGCCGTTATTGCTGGAATATTGCTGAGTGCGACCTTAAAGAACAAACAAACAAACAAACAAACAAACAAACACACAAGTATTGTGATATGTTCAACAAACGCCAACTGAAGGAAACAGAAAGACGATGCAAACCTGCAAACGCTTCAGTGATTGAGAACAGACTAGTGGGATGGATATATCAGAATCAGATCATGTATTTTTCGTTAACCATCAAAAGTGCAAGTAACAGAGATTAAAGTATTGCATGATAAATAGAAAATTAAATGATGTTACAGTATACAAATATCTCTCTGTTAAAGAAGAGCTTCACATCTAAAAAAAAGTGAAGTCCGTCTCCCAGTCGTCATATGGATATTGTTGATTGTCATAGCATAATTTACACGTACCAAGCTGAAGGTTTGCAAAGCGGGTTGTGCTAACATACCCAATATGAGCATCCAATGTGATACGAATCGGTCCTGAATCATGGCATCCAAATACCTACATGAAGAGTTTTCCAGTACTGTAAAAGTCGGAAAAGACAATAAAATATTCAATCAGTGCGTTCGTTCATTTCTGTATTTTCTCTGTGTGTGTGTATATATATACAGAGAGAGAGAGAGAGAGAGAGAGAGAGAGAGAGAGAGAGAGAGAGAGAGAGAGAGAGAGAGAGAGAGAGAGAGAGCAGTAAAGTTCTAACTCTCAGGCACAATGTAGTAATAATTAAATAAGTAGAGTGAGATTGAACACACTTTTCAGTTATGGCCTGATGAGACTCGTACATGGTTGGACTTGAAAGCGCTAGCCAATTAAAATTAAAACTGTTTTCGATCTTACTCCACTTATATAATGATAATATATATATATATATATATATATATATTATTTCTCATCTCCCTGAGGAGTTTACAATCCAGACAGCCTGAGAAGTGCTACAAGGATGACAGTGTCACATTACCATCTCCACCTACCGGGTACCCATTCACTACTGGGTGAACAAGAGCAAAATAAAGTCACTTGTCTAAGGAAACACCAACAGTAACACATATGGTAGACTAAGTGATACGTAAATTACAACACATAAAATAAAACATGGTTCTCGCTAACTACTTGCATTTGTCTACATCAAATGCACCCCGTGCTGCATTGTAAATGATCAGATCTTCAGCAAACTGTATTGGGTGTGAAGAAAACCCAGCTTTTGACAGTATGCCTTTCATGTCAAACATATGGTAGGCAAACCCCGAGCAAGCAACTCGGTACACGTGTACCATGCACTTGGTGAAACACCCGAGCACAGACAGGGTAGCGCCGATTGAGCGGCGGTCATAATCAAAGCGAATCTGGGATCCATAACCACGGCCATGTCGCTATCTAAACTACTCACTCTGACAATGAATAGTTTGGCTCCTGATACATACAGGAACTGATATCACCATACAAGCCTGCACGTTCACTCTGATCAACATCTGCTAGTGGTGCCAAAATCACGTACCAAAACATGGCGATGGGTCATTTCAACATGCTGATCCATTGCTACGGTACAATCTGCCACAAGAATCTGAAAATCTGAGAAACATTAAAAGGGCACTAAAGACCCGTGACTTCAAGGGAGCCTTTGACTAGATCAATCTGGGTCTTAGGGCATTGTTGTTAATTAGAATATGCGCTATACAAATTCTTTATTAAATTAAATTTAACTTTATTTCTTATATCCTCGTGTTATGGGTTTTCGAACGCTTAAGGAACTTTCGTAGTTTTCTCGCTAATCACAAGAACAACCGTAAAACATCTCACTCACTTTTAAAAGACAACCTTATCTCAAAACCAAGCCATCATCTGGGTATTTACATAGTCTGTGTGACGCCACACCCCTTGTTAAAGCGCGATTAACCGGGATAAGCATGGCCGTCAGAGGCGGATACAGCTTTTTTGAAAAGGGTGTGTGTGCACAACTAAGATCTATTTATTGTCTATGGTGGTAATTTATACAGAAATAAAGATCTCCCCCCCCCCCCCCCCCTCTCTGTATCCGCCCATGGCCGTTCAAAAACGTATGATGTCCGAAAAGCTATGAGCAGACGATAATTATCTGGTTCAACGTATTTCTCAAGTGAATGCGCAATCCCTGCAGCCCAACCTCCGCCAGTGCAAATAGATGTAATATTGATAAGTTCGGCGTTAAACTAACTAATAAACAACACCTTTATGTACCGTACGTGTGGTTTGAAGTGGTCTCCTGCAATCCATGCAGGTCGAAAGAGGCGAACAAATGAATCGAGTGGTCAAGCTCGGTGACTTAAAATTGTTTGATTGCGTGTCCTCTTACCCCGACGGCGTTGATCGTTCAACAATATCGATCACTGCATTGTCTGGTCCAGACTGGACTATTCACAGGCCGCCGTTTAATAGCTGGAATATTACTGAGTGCGGCGTAAAACGACAAACAAAACAAACTGTACGTGATGCTGTTAAACCATCCTTGTCAACCAGAAGAAAACTGGTTGCATTGTTAACATGACGAATCTGCAAAAAATCTTTAGTCTTAGTCGCTGTACTTTTCAAGATTCACATTTTGTATCCATAAATATTGATCGATGGAAGTTATAATACATAGTTAGGGCGAAACGGTGCCACAGGTTGATGAAAGTTACATATTGCTCCCAGAGCCGTCAGGTGAAATTAACATTCCATTCGTTCGTGACGAACTCGTGTCATTCCGTGACAAGCCGAATGGCGGGATACAGAAAAATGCGAGTGGTGGCGAATGTTTCAGTCAACTGAAGTTATCTCCCTTCCACCGCATTTCAAGATGTCTGCGCCCATGGGCTCAGATTGCGTTATTTGGCTATCCGTTGTTTTGTTAACGTCATTTCAACCCTGTAGTGGAGATGAACATCATATCGCATCGAAAGTGAAATCTGAAAAGACAGAACTAAAAAGGTAACACGATTTCAACTTGAAAAACATGTTAGTACTGCAGGAAAATAGTGATAGTGACGGGCGCGAGCTGCTACTGTCAGCACTGTGCTAGGCATACAACGATATCAACCATATAGGTGTAGCGGCCATGACATGTCCGAGTCCCATGATGGGATTCGAGCTACGGACTTTCTGATCCGACATCGGACGCCTTGTCCACTTGGCTATGTAGTTAACCCAAAGAAAGGTTGACAAGGTAAGGATGTCGATCTGTGGGATGACTCGACCCCCTTCAACCATGTTTACATTGTCAAGACTGTAGCTTGTAGCGCCTATTGGCTCCATTACTGTGACCTCGCGATCTTTAGGGCAGTTGTATTAGGGTTAGGGTAGATTACCCCCAAATGGATCCTAAACACGTGGATCCACTTGAGGATTGAACCGCCCTTTGCGATCATTCGGATTTGGCATCCCTTGCCAATCAAATTCCACGATCCTAAGGGTTAGCGCCTGACCACCCGATCCCATTAGTTGCCTCTTACGACAAGCATTGGTTGCTGAAGACCTATTCTAACCCGGATCTTCTCGGGTCTTTTTGTCACTAGTGGATCTGAATGGACCTATCTTTTTGGTAACTAGAATAAACACTGTGGTGTATTTATCATGACTGTCATTGACTTTCGTTGTTTTCCCAGATGTGGCTATAACCTGAAGGTCCTGTGGCAGGCCGAGGTGGGTCTTTCGCCATTTGCTGCATCTCCGCTACTTGCTGATGTGGATGGGGATGGAGTGATTGATGTCATTGCTGCACCGTTCAGTGAGGCGCTGACAGTGTTGGATGGGGAGAATGGTAAAACACTGGAAGACTCTCGTTGGCCATCTCAAAACTTGGAGAATTCTATACATTCAAGTCCACTGCAGGTACTGTCAAACTTTGAGAACTCTATATATACCATGATATACTCAAATTCCTGCTCTTTATATACTTAAGTTCACTGCTAGAAAGGCCATCATATAGCTGGAATATTGCTGAGTGCGGCGTTAAACAACAAATAAACAAACAAACACTGCTGGAAATGTTAAACTTTGATAACTCTATATATTCAAGTCCACTACATGTACTCTCAAACTTTAAGCATGTTGATAACTCTTTACTGTCAAACTCAACTTTTCTGATCACATCTTGATTGCAAAAATCAGACTTTGTGTTCAGAAATGTTCAGGTAATGATTTGGATAGAAATATACTGCATTTTCTGGGTAGAGCTTGGTACCTCTAGATTTAAAGTTTAGATGGAACCAACCAAGAATAGTTGGTCCAAACAACGACAATAGTTTCCATGTTTATCATGGTTTATGCTCATGTTGTCTTGTTGTGCCCCAGTACGATGTGGACGGAGATGGGATGCTGGATGTTCTGTTTGTCATGTCATCTGGGGAACTGAAGTTTTTCAAGTATGATGGAACTTACTTGCCCCAGTACACGTATCAGGTAACTGCGCTTGTTATCCTGATTCTCGGCAGTGTTCACCAAGCTGGTAAATACCACTTTTATATTGTTTGGTCTATAGATTTGACCGTCTGGATGCAAACTCCACAAGTGAAAGAAAAGTGATATGAAAATTTAGATTGTGCTGACTGCTTCATCTTTGAGACTTTATAAAAATATACAACTTCTAAGAACATGCAATATTAAGGAAGCCATTAACTTTGTGAATAACAATTGATCAAATGAAGTTATGTATTCTCTGGCCACTGCAAACCTCTTGTATACTTGTATTAAGAAAACAAAGCCACCTCATGAATGTATATATATGCATATTACAGTCAAATTATTAAACATACTGGACATTGCACAACATTATCATTTTATTTGCTCACCTACAAACAGACAATTGTTTGCGCTACGCAAATTTATTTTCATTTCTCTGTTCGTTCTACCCTAACTAATCATGGTAGTTGGAAAGCTAACATCTGTAAATCATATAAGATAAATAGAGTAGACTAACCACTGAAAACAGACACTGGACCATATACTACCTATGCTGTAGGTCTTAGGTGCTTCAGTTTCTGTGTAGAGTTATGTCCCTTGCTTGTGCCTTGATCGACCTGTTGTGGGATTCGGATGCCAGATCAGCCCTGATTATGATCCTGGGTGTGTCAGCATACATATTCTTACACATTTTTCCACAGTTTTAATGTCTGTGACCTATATTTCTTAAGGGGGCAGTGGAGTAGCCTTGTGGTTAAAGTGTTAGCATGTCATGCCGAAGACTTGCGGTTGATTTCCCCATATGGGTGACGTGTGAAGCCCATTTCTAGTTTCTCCCTTCATGATATTGCTCGAACATTGCTAAAACCATACTCACTCACTCATAAGTTCTTAGGCTCCTCCTCCCAACCCAAGAAAACAATCAGAATATTTTTCAAAGCAATATTAAGTCAAATTCAATCACAATGAACACAAATGGTGTCTACTCTATTTAAAGTTGACATACCCTTTCAGTGTTGTAGTTGGATTGATAAAATCAGGAAAAAACTGATACTTTATTCCTATTGTTATGAATTTTCAATATTTGATCTATATGACCATGATGACAGGTGTGTGCCTATTGCTTGTGTGTTTCAGCTGCCTCCTGTGTATGTTCTTAAAGACTGGCATGAGAAGGTTCTGTACGCTGGGTATGATGATATCCACCAGTATGTTGCTGATGATGTCACAAAAACAAATGTGAGTTTCGTTGAATCGTTATAGAGCAGAACTGTTTCATTTATCAAGTTTATGGAGCTGAGTATGCAACACTGTAGTGTTATTGGTGAGATGAGATCAGATTCAGATTGTTGTTTTACACCACTTAAATAGCACTCCAGAAATTTCCCTGCAGTCAAATCCTAGAGTCCTAGAGTAAAAAAACCCGCAGTTTGTTACTGTACATGAAAACTGCTACAATCAATATTGTTGGGGAATGTTTTGACACAATCATAAAGGCAAAACTATTCACCACCTCATCATGCTAATCAGAAGTCAATATTTCTCTTACTCATTCCCTTAATTAGGATGTATAGATTAATTTGATAAATAGTTATTGATACCACTGCAAATAGCAACTCAGTCCACAACGAGAATAATCATTTGTAATAGCCACTTGCTTCCTCATCGTGGTCATTGAGAGCCCTTTGTCATCTTGTACAGTGTTCCAGCTGGCTTTTGAGATGCCAGTCCTCGTGGACTGGCAACTTTAAAAATTACCTATCCCCCCTAATTTTTGTCAGTCACCAACTTCAACAAATGTATGAAAATTCCCTGGTTATAATTCTTTCAAGATCATGTTCAATGTAATAACCTCATCTCTGAAGTGACTTAGTTAGATCTACATGTCATTCACACAAAGTTCAGTCACAATTTTCTCTTTTTTTTTTTTTAATATTTAGAGACGAAGACACTACAAATATATTTTGAACCTCAAAGAAAAGCGAAATGTTGTTTCATTGCACTAAAAATAGACAAGGGGAAACCCTGATGGTAACAGACAAGCTGACTTTGTTCGAAAACTTATTTGAATATTGCCAGTGTTGTGTTCAACAACAGAGATTTATAGAGTACTTAATTTGGAGGTCCACGGGGACTGGCTCTCACATGAATTACTGGTGCAATCCTAATTAGACCGGTACATAACTGGTAATTACTGGTAAAGGGGAACACTGTTGTATGCTAAAGGTCTCGTTACCTTCACCTCAGGCCTCTACTAAAGTTTACCTCAGCTTTGAGCACAGTAGAGGGTGTTGTGAAATGCTTGTACGACAACGCTTGGTGATAATGTCTGCAAGGCCTTAGGGTGACCTTCACTTGAACCATGTGGTAGTCCTAATATTATTTAAAACAAATAAGTCATTCACAACCTAATTAGTACATTTATAAACTCCAATTTATGATGTGTATTAATCTAGTTAACAATTACCCTAATAGCACAGACAAAGTATCTTAGTTTGGCAGACATACATGTAAGTACCATATTAAATCTTGACCTACTCATTCTCATTATAATCAGATCATTTACTCAATAATGCCACATATATATTTTAAATCTTGACCTACTCATTCTCATTATAAAATCTTGACCTACTCATTCTCTGATTATAATGAGAATGAGTAGGTCAAGATTTTATAATGAGAATGAGTAGGTCAAGATTTAGAATATATATATATGGAGGTGTCATCAGATCTTCATACAGATAGGCATTGCATTGGAGTAAGAGATCTGATTTTATTTTAATGACATTTGGAAATATTGGGAGGGTTGTTGTGGAGGGTACAGTTAAGAGTGTTACTATTACAGCTGTTCATGATGAGATATCAGCTGATGATATTGTAGACATACTGTCAGTTCAACTGAGTGTGGCTCTGTGCATAGGCCTACCTCCCTGTGGACCCCCACGTGTATGCCACGCCTGCACTTGCTGACCTCAACCGAGACGGCAGGCTGGAGGAACTGGTTCTACCTGTCACCTACTTCTTTGATGAAGAGGATTACAGGTAAGGGGTTGGTTGGAAGAAAATAGAAAAAAAAGCAGAAAAAAAAGCACTACCTTTGGTCATTATTGGGTTAGTATGCCACTCACTTTTAATGTTGCTGTAATTTTTGATATTAAGAACAAACTGTGTCATCAACTGATCATAACATTTATTTACTGATTTCCCCCCAAATATGCCAAAATCTTGTGGCTAAATAATATTAATTGCTTCTTGGCAATCAGCGCATCAGTCATTTTTATTGCAAATAAATAATATATTTTTTTAAATTTCCTGCAGATTCTGTAATGCATGCTTGACAACTGACTGAGTTTCATGTGTGTGTGCCCAGCTGTGTTTGTTGGGGAAAGAATAAAACTCAATCCTCTCTCGACCATCACCTTTGTTTCATTAAAAAAAACCCGTCCTTCCTCACTCTCCTCCAGAAACTTTTTATGCAGCCTAAGGTGTTTGAAGTGATTTTCTAAATTTTTAAGCCTACCCTATCTCACACTATGCATTTCTTCTTCTTTTGATCCTACATTGAAATGTGCTTGAACAAAGTTTCCAGCTTCTACAAAAACAATTGAGCCGAACACATCATAGTGTCACCATGGTCACCACCCAAACAATAGGGCCCTGCACTGAAATCCAGTGAAACCCAAGCCAAATCACCACAGTGGTGACATGCTTGTGTGTCACCCTTGACAAGCAGTCCGCTAGCTGTTACAGACGTGCGCCAGGTTCAAGCAACAGAAATCTCAGTTGTTCTGGGATTGTCCGCTACCACCCTCCCTTCACAGTCGGTCATGTTCTCTCCTGCTGCCAGGGAATCTGCGATTAGGTGTTTGTTGTCTTCTTCTCCCACATGTACTATTGCCAATACTGCTGATACTCTTCCAATTGCATCCCTCCATCTGCAGTGACGATCACCATCTTCAGGTGCTGTTCATTGGATTTCGTCTGATCCCCCAGTTCAAAGCAGTGAACTTTGCTCCTGCTGATTGTCATTCTCGATCACCAGTTCGCTGCTCCGAGGATCGTGGCGATGGAGATTGCCTTTTGCAGGATCGATGCTTGAACCCATGCGGATGTTCTTAGGGTCAGCGATCACGGGATTCACGTTCTCAGAATCATTCTTCCAAGGATCTGTCCTAAGGAAATCAGTGATCTCAGGATCAAAGCGCATCTAAGGATTGACGCTCCACTATTGATCGGAGCTCTGCCACGGAATGATCAGTCATTTACACTTTTTGTTTCATGCAGGGATGCTTCCTATTCATTGCCTAATGCTTCGGAAGATGAATATTATTTTATGCCACTTTGTTGGCACGTTCGTCAACCTTGGGCAGCTCCTCATCCTCCAGTTATCTGGATCACCAGTGGGATCGGACTTGCTCTGATAATTACCATCACCCACAACAGTTTTTTCCTTGGAATTCTCCTTACGGTGAACCTCCCATGTGAATGTCAACGCTTCCCCCTTGGCGTTGGTACCGGTACTCCTATGATTCACCTTATCCAGATTACCAATCCTGTGCTGGATACCATCATTCTCCTTGCAGGGATCCATCTTCTGGCCATTGTCGCCGAGATGATCCTCACCGTTCTTCTACTTCCTGTAGATGTCCGTGGCCAGTAGCCACACCTGGGAATAACAGTTCTGCGTGTCGCCCCGGATCTCCGTCTCCGCTTCTAGTTCTGGCCCCTACCACTTTGTCTGTACCGGATCCACCTGTAACACAGCTGCTTCCTACTCCATAGGATCCTAACTATTCAACTGGTGGTGTCCATGGTGATACTGGGATGTGTTCGTGTGAATTGTTTTATAGAAGCTGGAAACTTTCTTCAAGCACGTTTCAACATAGAATTAAACGAAGAAATGTATAGTGTGAGAGAGGATAAGAATTATTAATATACAATTTATTGCAAAATTTACAATATTTTATATTTATGATCTACTCTTCAAAAACAATTGAGGCATATGCTGTATGTTATAATGTAGCCATGGTAACTTGCAGTGCTGTTCAAACATATTTCAGAACTCCTGAAAAGCAGCAACATCTGAAAGACCTAAAGAGTCCCCTCTTTAGTCGGTATTTGGTGGATGGTGTGACAGTTCTCAACCTCACCAGCCTCGAACCAATCAGGCACGTCTACCTGGATCTAACACAGGTACGTCGCTTTCTTTATCAGTTTTTGACCTGACATGGGTACGTAGGTTTCTTCACCAATCCTTGAACTAACATGGGTACGTAGGTTTCTTAATCCTTCATTTAGTACAGTTGTGTAGGTTTCTCAATCAATCCTTGATGTAGCATGGGTAGATTGGTTTGATTTAATCTTCAATGGGTATGTAGGTTTGTGAATCAATTAGATACTTGTAATTAACATGATTAAGCCTGGTGCAAACTCATTAAAGATATTTACTCTGGTACAATACCTGTTTACATGCAGATCTAAAAATTTTCCTTTAAAAGTTGCATCATGTGAAGCCTGAGTGAACTTTGACCACCATATCAAAATGAAGGATGCACAGGTTCTTGAGCCATTCAGATGTCTGCCTTCTATAACATTTTAGTATCGCAGTAAAAGATCTGATTTTAGTGATAGTGCACTTGCTACCAGGTACATGAGACCTAGGCTGTGTTGGAATTTTACTTGTTGTATGGAGAGACTGAAAAAGTCACAAATCCTTTGTCTGGCAGGTACACGCCCAGTTTCCTGCCTTCACTCTGTTCTCCCCGACTGTCATAGACCTGGACAGCAACGGCAGTGACCTGGAGGTTCTACTGGCCACCTCAGCAGGCAATCTCCATGTCCTGGACAAGTTTGGTCACCAACGGAGAGGATTCCCTAAAAATATGAACAGTTTACATGGTCAGGTGAGGTTACCTGAACACTTGTAGCCATTGGGGGAGGGGCTTTGGTATTTATCAAGGAACACAGTCTGTATAAGAAGTGACTTCAGAATAAAGGCTATGCTTGCATACAGTCCACCCAGATCACTTTCCCAAAACTTACTTTCTTCCGTACTCCAAAATCAGATTTTACAATAGAACATATATATGAATAGAATAAAATGTCAGGTAACCACCCTTATGACAAGATAGTACAAATGATCAGCTTCTTTGTTACTGGTGACAACATTACTTCAATTTTGACATCACTATCAATCAAGCCATCACTTGTTTGGTGTTAGAATCTCACCCAAATGTGGCTACTATTGGAATATAAATGATCATCCATAGTCTCTCATCATCCGTCATATAGTCAACTTCTAATTGGGGCCCAGTCTTCTAAGGCACCACAATCTGCTGTGCAGAGTTGTGTCCCTTGGGCACGCCAGAAACCTATGGTTGTAGGTTCGGATCCCGGTTCGCCCCGATTATGTTTCTAGGTTTGTCATCACCATATTCATGCTCAAGGGTTTAACCAAAGTGGTTAATGTCTAAGACCTGCATCACTTTGGGCTTTCTTCCCACATTAAGCTGACACGCTATGATATTTTTATCATTTTTTTTTTTGGAGTTAAACCCAACTCACTCACTCAAATTTCTAACATGTCTAAATGACCCTCAAACATCAGGACACGACACTTTGGGAACCTAGATAAAACAACTTGTAGAATGGAACAAGGGGAGATAATTCATTCACAGGTAAGTATGAACACTTTACACACAATTTTGAATCACTCCTTGTCAATTTGACAACCTGTTACCTGCTCCATCCCTTTTCTCCTTCAGGTAACAGTAGAAGACATAAACAGAGACGGCAAGCTTGAGATCATTGCCATAGACACAAGTGGTAATGTTGCATGTGTAGACAGAGATGGCGTCACCTTGTGGGAAGGGGAGGTAACTGGATCATCATCACCTGGTAGTCGGATCACGGATATTAATCAGGATGGGATACTTGATGTTGTCATAGCAACGAGTGATGGGTATGTGTTTACTGGAGGTTAGCCGTTGTTCATGTACTCATCATAGACATTGCTGTCATCATGATTGTACCGCACACTACATGAGGCCGCAGTAAATGTGTACTCTCTGTGACACTAACACTAAATAACTGACAGTTTGCAAGTATAGGTTAGACATTTTTAACTTAATAGTTCAGGCTATGAAAAGTTGTCTAAATATTTCTTATTGTCACTCATTTTCAACATGTTAAACACACTGTTATTCTTTTTTGGTAAGTTATTTCTTGGTAGGTTGCCTGGTGACTTTGTCATTTTGAACCTTTTATCTTAATGGTTGACTTTATGCTTGCATTTAGACCATGCAGAAAATGAAGGAAATTTGTACACTGTTGTACTCTCAACATGCTAAAATAAACTTCTTCAAAAGTCTTTTCCCGTGAAACATGGGGGCCTGGTGAACCAACTGTTGTTTTTGCTGTAGCCTATAGACGTACAGGAGCTTAGATCACATAGAACTGATCATGGAAAAAGAAAAGAAAGGAATGTGCTTATTGGCAGTAAATTGTAACTATTTTGCATTTGGCGTATTTAATCACTATGATTTCTGGTTCCAGTAATGTCTTTGCACTGAATGGTACCAACGGTAAGCCCCTCCCTAAATGGCCGATGAAGTTTGGCACAAGGATAGCGGGAAACATTCTCCTGACAAAGATTGGTTCCACAGATGGCGCTGTAGACCTGGTATGTAGTCATGGATACTGACAGCACTGAGAGTGCATGTGCTTTGTAATTCTCCTCCTAGGATGCTAGGTTTAAGTCTGTTGTCATAACAACGGCCTGGGTTAGATTCCCCACAGGGGTACAATTCGTGAACCTCTTTTCTGTACCCGGCTGTGATGTTGTGTCAGTATTGCTAAATGCAGCGTAAAACCATACTCGCTCTCTCACTTTAGTCTGTTGGCTGGAGGTGAGGTAGCCTGAAGGCTCTACAGCCCAGGTTCAGATCCAATGTAGACTGAATTTGCGAACCCTAGTTTGACTCCTCTGTCATTACATTATGTCAATACTGCTTAAAGTGGCGAAATCCTACTAATCACAAGGATTATCAAAATATTGAAACATTAATATCTTATTGTTCATATTATCTGTTTGTAAAATAAATTTTGAAATTTAATGAAGGAAACGCAAAGTAAAGACATTTAATTATTTAGGAAGTTGTTTTGAGAGTGTCCAGCCCTGATCTGTTAAATCAAGTTGTGAAGGTGTTTCTTTGGCCAAGATGGCAGGATTATATAGCTCATACTGTCTACCACTGATTGGCCTGGTCGAGACTCAACTGTTTACAGGCAGCCAGGATATGGGGTAATATTTCTGATGCAACACATTAAAGACATTGAATCACTTGTATGTTTGACCTCCAGGTGTTTGTGGCAGACGACAGCTTCTTGTACCTTGTGTCGGGGGATCAGGTGTGTCAGGCCCACCTGCCTATTGGGGAGATGTCGCTGGTGGAGATCGTCAGCCATGAGCTCATTCTCATGTCCCGGGGCCTGGAGCTCCTGGTCTCCACCAATGACGGGACTCTGTTCTGCCTGGGGACAGGGGTGGAGCCACATCCCGGTGAATGGATCGGGGAGACGTGGGATCGAGGGATTCAGCTGCTGGCCTGGCCTGCTGTCACGAAAACAGCCAATGACTTCACTGTCCATGACCAGAAGGTACAAGACTTTACCACCCAAAACCGGCTTCCACAGGAGATATCACTGTACTATTTACGCTCAAGACACTGTTTATTATAAGGGTAATATTATTTTTCAGGGCATTATCGTTTGCAGAAGCCTGAGGTCTTCCATTAACTGCCCGACGAAGGAGGGCAGTTGAAAAGACCGAGTGTTATTATAAGGACTAGTGGACTAAAAGAGTTAGCTTCTAGTGTTGAATAGAAGTGTGACTGTTCTTCAGATTGCCATGGGGCCTTTGAAAAAAGCCACATGCACAAAAGTATCTCCTGGCTTTATCATGTTTATAGTTCTGGAATCAGAGCCGCATTCCACAAAGTTATCTTAGCTGTAATGAAACAGTTGAAATGAGTTTTTTTCCACCAAGTGGAAATAATAGTGTAATAATGTAATAAGACTGTTGTCTGTGTTGTAGACTGTTGTCTGTGTTGTAGACAGTTGTCTGTGTTGCAGACTGGCGTGTATGTGGTGAGCAGCACGAGGGAGCTGATGGAGGTGACAGGCGGGTCCTTCTGGTTGCAGTACCAAGTGATGGATTCCACTGGACCCACATCACCCTTTCCTAAGCAGTCTCCTTACACTATTCAAGTAGGTTTCATACTTGTTTGGATGTGCAGGTTGATACAAGGGTCATAAACCAGATTATGGTGAAAGAGGATATTGTAATAACTTCTGTTTATGCATTCAGGCTTTTTTATGGCTTGCAAATTCTGTTATGAAACTGCTAGCATGGGTATGTTTTTGAAAACCAAAACATTTGTTTCTGGTAAATGCTGCCCAAAATTAATTTTTCACTGGATGTCATGACACAAACTCATTAAAATCTTTTACTTCCATATGTTACCTCCCTGCGTCCAGATCTGAGAACACCTCATGTAAACCCTAAACGATCTTTTACTGCCCAATAAAATTGAAGGTCTCATTTCTTGAGTCAGTCAGATGTCAGCTTTCTGAAACAGTTTGACTTCAATTTCTTTCCTGCCCCGATTTGGCTATTTAGATCGCTGTCAAAGAAAACCGAAACAGAACACATATATACCCCCATAGTAACCCTTTTGGATGTAGATGCCATCATGGTGCTCACAAGCAGCAGGATGTATAGAATATCCACAAAAATATAATAGCAGGGGTTTGTTTTTAATGTGGATTTCATCTGTTATATTTGTTTTTAGAAAAAAAAGTCAGGGATGCTTGTCTGAATGCTTCACTCACTCTTACCGAGAAGTTAGGAGTCTCGGTGTTGATTAGAAAGTTCACCTGATACAACTTCCATGCAGGGAGGTATCGATTGAAGTAATAGATTTCATTTTATTGAGATTGGTCCTGAAAAAATATATGATGTGTCCCCCCAAATTTGTTGGCTCGTTTTAGAATATTTTATGAAATGTATGACTTGAACATGTTGTAACAGTGACAGAAACAATTGATTGTGTCTAAAAGTTCCTCGATTTGTAGCTCTGTAATGTATCTGATATGAATGTTTAAGAATGTTAATTCATGACTGTTACATTGATGTGATAGTTTTTCTCTTCCCTCTGTACATTTTCAGGTGTATTATGGCAGGCACCTACTGGCAGAGGAACAGCAGTCCGAGCCAGGGATGTATTCCCTCAAAGTTCCTGTGTGGCCAGTTCCAGGTCGAGGTCATGTCACAGTTATCTTGACCAATCAGCATGGCCAGATATTTAAGGACACATTTCCACTTAAGTAAGTAATTGATATGTCTGACCTGTTTGACAGAAGGATGTTGGATTTCCCTGTGTATCAATATCTGATTGCCCTGTGTAGCAATATCTGATTGTCCAGTGTTGCAATATTTGATTGCCCTGTGTAGCAGCATCTGATTGTCCAGTGTTGCAATATCTGATTGTCCAGTGTTGCAATATCTGATTGCCCTGTGTAGCAACACCTGATTGCCCTGTGTAGCAGCATCTGATTGTCCAGTGTAGCAATATCTGATTGTCCAGTGTAGCAACATCTGATTGTCCAGTGTAGCAATATCTGATTGCCCTGTGTAGCAACATCTGATTGTCCAGTGTAGCAATATCTGATTGCCCTGTGTAGCAACATCTGATTGCCCTGTGTAGCAATATCTGATTGTCCAGTGTAGCAATATCTGATTGCCCTGTGTAGCAACATCTGATTGTCCAGTGTAGCAATATCTGATTGCCCTGTGTAGCAACATCTGATTGCCCTGTGTAGCAACATCTGATTGCCCTGTGTTGCAACATCTGATTGCCCTGTGTTGCAATATCTGAATGCCCTGTGTAGCAACATCTGATTGCCCTGTGTAGCAACATCTGATTGCCCTGTGTTGCAATATCTGATTGCCCTGTGTAGCAACATCTGATTGCCCTGTGTAGCAACATCTGATTGCCCTGTGTTGCAATATCTGAATGCCCTGTGTAGCAACATCTGATTGCCCTGTGTAGCAACATCAGATTGCCCTGTGTTGCAATATCTGAATGCCCTGTGTAGCAACATCTGATTGCCCTGTGTAGCAACATCTGATTGCCCTGTGTAGCAACATCTGATTGCCCTGTGTTGCAATATCTGATTGCCCTGTGTAGCAACATCTGATTGGCTTGTGTTGCAATATCTGAATGCCCTGTGTAGCAACATATGATTGCCCTGTGTAGCAACATCTGATTGCCCTGTGTTGCAACATCTGATTGCCCTGTGTTGCAATATCTGATTGCCGCGTGTAGCAATATCTGATTGCCCTGTGTTGCAATATCTGATTGCCCTGTGTAGCAACATCTGATTGCCCTGTGTAGCAACATCTGATTGCCCAGTGTTGCAACATCTGATTGCCCCGTGTAGCAATATCTGATTGCCGCGCGTAGCAACATCTGATTGTCCAGTGTAGCAACATCTAATTGCCCTGTGTTGCAATATCTGATTGCCCTGTGTAGCAATATCTGATTGCCCAGTGTAGCAACATCTGATTGCCCCGTGTAGCAATATCTGATTGCCCAGTGTTGCAACATCTGATTGCCCAGTGTTGCAACATCTGATTGCCCAGTGTTGCAACATCTGATTGCCCCGTGTAGCAACATCTGATTGTCCTGTGTAGCAATATCTGATTGCCCCGTGTAGCAACATCTGATTGCCAAGTGTAGCAATATCTGGTTGCCCCGTGTAGCAATATCTGATTGCCAAGTGTTGCAACATCTGATTGCCCTGTGTAGCAACATCTGATTGCCCTGTGTATGAATATCTGATTGTCCAGTGCTGCAATATTTGATTGCCCCGTGTAGCAATATCTGATTGCCCAGTGTTGCAACATCTGATTGCCCCGTGTAGCAATATCTGATTGCCCAGTGTTGCAACATCTGATTGCCCCGTGTAGCAACATCTGATTGTCCTATGTAGCAATATCTGATTGCCCCGTGTAGCAACATCTGATTGCCCTGTGTAGCAATATCTGGTTGCCCCGTGTAGCAATATCTGATTGCCAAGTGTTGCAACATCTGATTGCCCTGTGTAGCAACATCTGATTGCCCTGTGTATGAATATCTGATTGTCCAGTGTTGCAATATTTGATTGCCCTGTGTAGCAATATCTGATTGTCCAGTGTTGCAATATTTGATTGCCCCGTGTAGCATTATTTGATTGTCCAGTGTTGCAATATTTGATTGCCCTGTGTTGCAATATTTGATTGCTACAAAAGTTTAACAATGACACCATGACACAGTTGGAATAATGATGACTGCAACATGCACAAGAAAACAAGAAAACCAAACTATCCACTGAACAAGATTAGAGATTTGAACAATGTTGCTAAAGGCTAGCCTGTCCATATACCAAGCTGTTAAGTTCACATGTTCTATACTTTTTGTTTGGTATGTAGACAACTTTGCTTTGTACATGTTATTTTGTGCAACTTCTTTTTTCTACAGAGTAAAATTGTACATTATTTTCACTATCTGCTAAAATACTGCCATTGCATTATATTTCAGATTTAATCAACTGATTCTTCAAGATCTACAGTGGTTGGTTTTGGCTCCTTTTGTTGCTATGGCAACAATATTATTAGTAAATCATGGATTTCCTGCCAAAGATTTGTTGCCAATGACATTTCCAGCAAAGGCAAAGTGAAATCGTACAACAGTGTATGAATGCCAAACCCAGTCAGAAACTGCCTAAAACAACATATCAAGAACTTGCAGGATGGATGTGGATGGTATAACAAGGCACGTTGATTCTCCTGATTTTGTCTACATAGTCAATGATAGTGGTCAGCACCAAGAGATACAAAAAAGACGGTATAAGACTGATGAGACAGCTTGGATGGCTCGGATAAACATATCTAAAATATCTATGAGTGCTGCAGCAAGTTTATTTACCTTTGGATCTGGTGACTACATGAAATCCTGCCATTCACATGAGAAGTGTCTTTCTCTGTGTGGAATAAGACTAACAAAGTTGTCAGGAGGTAGTAAGCTCCTGTACGCACAGAGATTCCGGGTTGGAAGTAGTTCTTGCAACATATGTCATACGGTGCAACTTTGTGGGTCAGGTCCTTATACCCTGATGGTAGAGGCTGGTGTTCATAAGATAATAACTGGCTTGTCTGGCCCAGACTTGATTATTTACAGGCTGAAATCTAGCTGGAATATTGCTGAGTACAGAGTTAAACAAACAAGAAGCCACTGATCATATAAGTGCAATAATCTGGAACACAAGGTCTTTCACCTCATCCACCTAGTTTAGGCGAGGCACGAGGGTCAAAAACTAAAATGTTTGTGAACACTGCCAAGCATGTTACCCTAGATTTTGGAGATCTGTCAACTATATCAATATGTCTTCCATACTACCCTCTGTAGAATGGAGACACATGGAGATGTTTAAGCTTTAAGAAACACTTTTGGTGGTTTCTTGTACATGGCCACCATGTTGAATGAACAGACTGAACAAGATCCCTGTGGAATAATATGTGCAGAAAGTGTGCTCAAGGACTTGTTGGCATGTTGTTATTGTGCTGTGTAGGTGTTTGTTTGCTATGCCAATGTCCTTTATTTGTCATAATGTATATGAACATAATTATGGTAGACAAACTCCTAACTAGTAAACATGTCCCTGCAGGGACCAGTACGGACCAGCTGAAACCTGTATGTACCAGTAGAGTCTAGTATAGACCAGTTGAAACCAGTAGGGACCAGTCTGGTGCACATAAAGCACTGCAAGAGTTGCAGCATGAACTTGTGATTGAATCTTCTTGGTTTATTGCACAAGGACCAAATTTTCATTTAAGAAAATGCATGGTACAAATATTCACTGGTTCACATGCTGTAAAGTAGTCAACGATTATGAAAATATAGTTCCAGTTTTCCACTGAATAATAAACAATGCAGTGTGGAATGTAGGAAGAAATAAATAAATATATGATCAATAGCCATCCTATCATACCATCACCAGTATTATCATGATTATGGTAATATTACCTGTGTCAGGTGGATTTCACCGACCACCCAAACCAGTTCCATTGTCTCAGTGGAGGCAGATCCAGGAGTAGGACCATCCTAGAGTAACACCGAAGACCCGTGTTCGATTCTCCACCTGGGTACAATGTGTGAAGCCTATTTCTGGTTTCTCTGCCATTATATTGCTGGAATATTGCTGAACCTGGCGTTGAGACATACTCACTCACTCAATATGTGATATAGTACAGAGTTCCACATTGTGCAAGGTTTTACCTGGATTTACCTATAGTCCCAGAAATAAAATGATCTTTTTAAAAAATATACATCATGATAATTCCACAAAATATAATCTCAATGGAGCCGAGAACAATGCTTAATTTCAGCCAAGAGCTTATTCAATCTTGACTTGTCAGATTGTTGTAGATCAAGGGGGATACAGTCATCATCTGGTCCGTCTGTATTTCGTATCTGGAGCACCTCGAAACTTAGTACCGGTACATGTATTAACCAATGGCTGAAGTGTTGCCTTTTGCTATTCAGGAATTTTTCAAAATTCATTTTTTCCAGTTTCCATGGAAACAAGTTGGACTTAGCTGAAACAGAGGAAGGTGTCACTGAGTAGCTTTTTAGTTCTGCTCTGGAAACATTTTTAATCCAAACTTGGTACATGTATTAATCAGGGTCTGAGGTGGTGCCTTTTGATACTTAATAATTTTTTAAAAATTTATCTTTTTCCTGTTTCCATGGCAACGAGTTTGGCTTTGACTCTGTTTCATAGTGGTGTGTTTGTCCAGATCATATCTCTTAAACTAATAAGTACTCCTTCTTGAAACTGTGCACCAGGCCAGGTTGTCAACTGGTACCTTTTCATATTTAGAGATTTTTAGAATTTATATTTTTTCCATTTCAATGGCAACAAGTTTGATTTTGACTGTTCATTCGTACTGGTGTGTATCTGACATAGAAATACACAAAGCTCTGAATCCTAGTTCCATGGTTTTGTTTTGATAGCTCAATAACTATTCTTGTGTATGGACAGACAGATTAGAGATGAAATTCTCTCATCAAGTTGGACTTAAAGTAACAGTCAGATGATTTGTTCTTTCGAATTTGTGGGGGCAGGGGGGATTTGTCATATTCTGGTGACTCTTGTAATTCATTCTCTTGGGTCTGGGAGACAGACTAGGTGTTGCCATGTGGTGAAATGCGTTCTCAGGATATAAAGTTTTATGGTAGACATGTGAAGGACATTTCCAAATTTGATGCATCAGTGACCAAAATTATATCTGATGCATGTTTTTATTTGTACCATTTTATGACTTGTTCAAGTGAATAATTGACTTGCCTTTTTATGTGTTTGTGATGGGTGTGACTGGTTCGATTCCCAATATGGATACAATGTGTGAAGTCCATTTCTTGTGTACCCCGCTGTGGTATTGCTGGAAAAATGCTAAAAGCGGCGTAAAACCATACTCACTCACTCATGCCTGGGTCTCTGGCACCCACTCATTCGAGACAACAGGGTTAGACTGTAATAGATGACTTATAAACATGATATAGCCATGGAGTGGCATGCTCAAAGCACATTACATTATTCCCCCTTCCACCTGATCAGTCTGCATTCCAACTGTATTCTCAACTCCCTGGGGAGTATCCAACCCAACATTCAGTGTGCTCATGATTGGTGTACTTTGCTGATAGTAAATTAATAAATGAGTAAATGAATAGCTGCATATATAATACATGATTACTGTCACTTATTTTCTTCATTTCATGTCTATGCAAATTGTTAAGTGTTGAAGCTGCCCTGCCCGTGAAGATCCGGGTTAGAATAGGTCTTCAGCAACCCATGCTTCCCATAGACGGCGACTAACGGGATCGGGTGGTCAGGCTTGCTGAGTTGGTAGATGCATGTCATCGATCCCAATTGCATGGATCGATGCCCATGGTGTCAGTCACTGGATTGTCTGGTCCAGAGTCATTCATTTACAGACCATGGTATATAGCTGGAATATTGCTGAGTGCAGTGTTAAACAACAAACCAACCAACCTGCATAATGCTTTTGATACAGGCATGTACTGACACACAATGAAAAAGCAAGATCAACTTTAACTGGAAGGAAAAGGAAACTATTTTAGCAGTAAATATTTACTTGCATGAGAAATGATGATGATGTTGTCGAGAGCGGATTCAGCATTTTTAAAAGGGAGTGTTCCATAATATCAAAATCCTCTCTCAGATAATTATAATTTTACTGCCAACATCATACTACATTTGGTTTTCAAAAAGGAGTGGGATATCATGTGTGACAGGATGACATTGTGTTTGATTATCTTATGCCTAAATACCCAGAACAAGTTAATTTTATTTTTGTGGCCAGTTTGAATATGCTTTTTCAGTGTCTCAGTAGATGTAAAACACCTATATAACGTGTGTGTGTGTGTGTGTGTGTGTGCATGTGTGTGTGAGTGCATGTGTGCGCGCGTGTGTGTGTGCGTGTGCATGTGTGATTGATCGAAGAAATGTCACAAGTGACCTCGGGTATGTTACCATGGTTACCTTGTATTGTGAGGGTGAATCAGTGATTTCTAATTTATTGTCAGTTGCTGTCATGTGTCCTGTGTTTAATTGAGTGAATTACCTGAACTTCATACAGGTTAGTCTTGTCCTGTTGTCATGGGGTTTCTCTTCCTCGTTATTAAAGACTGGTGTGAGATGTGTGCATTCAGGGTTTTATGCCATAAAAGAACTTAACAAGCCCAGTGGTTTACCTGTCGACAAGATGAAATATCTGACACCTTTTGTATTAAAACTGTTTCCTAAAAAGCTTGCAGTTCTGTTATTGTGCTTCTACCTATACTCTACTTATAAATGACCGCCTCTGTGGTCTAGTGGATAGAGCACCTGCCCAGAGAGTGGAAGTTCAGGGGTTCGACCCCTGCCCATGTCTTACCAAAAGGGGGGCACGGATGACCCAGTCGTCTAAGGTGCCGCGATTCGCTGTGCAGAGTTGAGTCCCTTGGGCACGCCAGAAACCTATGATTGTGGGCTCGGAGTTAGTATACTGTGTCTGGGTGGGGTAACCATGTTACACTGCGGCATGGTATTTCAGTGGTCTTACAATAAAACCAGCATCAGTCCGGACTAGTACAAGTACTAACATACATGTAGGCAGCACCTCACATAACGTTTCAAGTACAATAACCTTCATTTTGACATTAACCCCCATTTCACCTCACCTCTGCTTAATACTACCATCACACCAAAGTAGTTCTATTCCGTTCTACCCCGTTCTAAACAAAATACTGTCGGACTGCAGCACGTAGTAACACGTCCCTCGTAGGTTCGAAGTACGGCAATTCCGCTCGTAATACGCCTTTCTCGTTTTAAGTACTTTGTCAATCCGACTTATTGCAGAACTGGATGGACGGGATAAAATTTTGAGCAGACTCAAAGTCCTGGAGCACCCTCCCCGTCCGAGGCCGTCCATGAAGTTCGTAAAAAGACTGTCAATGGCTGCTACTACGTCCACTACGTTCATACACTGTTCCGGGTCCCGTTCGACAACATTTCCACGAACGTATTGAGAACTAGTTGGGTGTGATGGGGGTATGAAACTGGTCACCATGACCCTGTCGTCTACATGGCATAATCAGTATGTGAAATAAATTTTGAACAGACTAACCTATGTTGTAGGAGATAATTTCAGATTTCAGTAGCCAGTTTCACAAGCGATATTATTGTTATAGAAACCAGTCTTATTTTTCAAGTGAACATTTTATATGTGAGAATGGGGAGGAATGTTTATACATTATAGTTTCTTTGAGAGGCATTTAGAAGTTGGAGTACTAAGTAAGGATAAGATTTATGGTTGAACACCTTCTTTATTACAATTAGGAGCGACGTTTCAGCCAATCAGGCTGTCTAAATTGTATTTTCACCATCCAGAATGAAATGACACAACTCCATGAGCTACCATTCAGTGCTGACTTCGCACACTGGAAGCCAGGGACATTCTGCCTGTGACACGATTTACCCCAAATGGAAGTCATTTGAATGAAAGTGGATTTGATTTTCTTTAGAAGGTAGCGAATGGAACCGGACTTACTAGTTTTAAATTTCACTGCAGCGTGCACGTGTTTCCAAAACCAGATATGATGCCATTAGACAGGAAGTGATGTCATTAAGGGGTTTGCATCCTACTCGTGCGGCACCTTTTGTCTTAGTAGTAAAATCGTCCCGGCGTACTAATTGGTCAAACATTAGGAGGGGCATCTCAAGATTTATGCTAGGGGATTAACTGTTTGCCGGCTGCCGGACAAGTAGGATATCACCATTCTGAGGCAGACTCACGATAAGCCTTAACCAGCCTTCCGAGGGAGCTCCCGGCTAATCACCTGCCAGCCGAGTAATTAGAAGCCAGCTAGTTTTACCTACTCAAGAATCACGGCCATCACGGGCAAAACAGTGTAATCAGGAACGTTACAAGGAAAGCCAACCTCCCAGCCGACCATTGCAGGCAACAAAGTGACGAGGTATTCTATGTTGATGAACAAGGACAAAACTGGCCACTGCGCTGTCATCAAGCATCTCAAATGAAAGGGCAAACTCAATCAGCCATCCTTGCTGACATGCTGTCAACTTCAGGGGATGATGTGTCTTCTTTTGCCATTGTTAGAGGGTGTAACAGAATTCAATAGGAGAAGAGAGTCTCGAGGATGATCCTGCAGGCCTCAAACAGCCACGACTGAGGAACATCTTGATAAACAACTTCAAAACATTTTGATCCAATGGTAGGAAGAAATTATATTATTTTATCAGAATAATATATTCCAATATCGTATTATTTTATTTTTACAATGTTTATTAGCAATGTTTGCTTTACAGACAAGATTGGTCCAATTACATGGGCAGGTAAGATTAACAAAATGCAAATTTAACAAGGTTGAATAGTCACCAGTTATAGTGTTGATTCGCCGCTGATTGCGTACGGCCAGTTGTCAGTGACACTTGACACTGAGTGAGATTTCTCAGTTCGCTTTAAACGTCACTAATAAGTGGTAGATGGGCCTTGTCGGTGACCAGATATCAGTTCGCTATATCCGTTAGTTCGCTGTAGAGAGTTCGTTATGTACGTAAATTTTATATGACAATATATAGGAGATAAATCGGGGATTCGATGTATCCGTTTGTTCGCTCTATCCGTAGTCGATATATCCGTGTCCTACTGTACATCCTATGATTATGGATGATGACGACTCACCACACGCCACAAAACCAATACAGTAGCCATCTCTCATGAGATAGTGGAGATATTCACTATATTATTTCGATGTGCCTACCACCCACCCAAAGCTGTGTTATTCGTCATCTCTCTGCAGCGTATTGGGCAGGTAAATCCGGAAGGTTTACAATATTTGATGTCAATCATCTACTTAATAAATGCAAACAATGCATGATATGTGCGGCACCTAGAAAAACAGTTAACATTGATCTTATAAACATGTTTCAGCATGTGTAACGAGTGCACTAACGTTTAAAATAATACACCCGTATTAGTTCCAGTAACAAAACAATGGCTAAATGACATCTTTAACCAGGCCATACAAATGTCACCCCGACATAAGTGTTATGAAGATAAGTATCTGCTGGTAGATGCATCTCTGAAAAGCAGTGTCAACAGTCATCGTTTTGTCTGTATGTTATGTCAACACACATGGCACGTTTGCTGTCCTCTTATGTGACAATCGATATAAGTAAGTTGGCAAAAGAACCATTACTCCGATGGCACTCCGACGTCCTTAGTGTTCAGGGGTTGCGTAAGTATAGAAGGTCGTTAGAACCATCATTGAATGTTTGCGGAAGTAACGATGCGGCGGCGTCTGCAGCGGGCTGTTAGCATGCTAGACACTGACAGAGGTCAGGGTTTAGTCCCCAACACGTTCAATGTTTCACAGACTATGGGACAGGTACCAACAAACCAAAAATGATGTCTTGTCATATATAATTTGTTACGACATATTTTTGAAACTGTGGGAATGGTTAGTGGATATATAGCATAGTCAGCCATATGATAAAGATCGTTGAATGCAATTCCGAATGCTGAAATTTCATAATAGAAAATAATAACAGCGTATATCATCAATGCAACAGGATTGTAAAGGGTTGCATATCCAACTACACTTGATTGTTTTGTAGATGTTGCTCTAGTTTTATTTGTAATTCTGTAAGCCGACGACACGGCTCTTTGGCCCTAGCAAAGACCCACATAAATCAAAATAATGAATAAAAATTATTTGGATTTTGTGGACGAATATAAACATCTTGGTATTTATTTCCAAAGCAATAATAAATTTTCTAAATCTGTTTAAGCCAAGCAACAAAAGCAATGTGTTTTGTCTTACCTAAAATGCCAACTCTATGTCTTTGATGCTCTGGTAAAACCAATACTACTGTATGGTTGTGAAATATGGGGCTGTGATCACTGTAAACTAATTGAAGGGGATCATGTAAAGTTTCTGGGAAAATTATTGCCGATAAAGAAAAGCACACCTTTAACAATGCTCTGTGGAGAACTAGGTGGAACCCCACTTTGTCCAGATGTTGAGGTAAGAATGTCAAATTTCTGGTCTAAGCTTATGTCAGACAAATGTAGCAACCTATCGTTTGTATTGTATTCAATCTTGTATAGAGACTCAACTGTAAATCAACGGACTTAGAAATGGGTGTCTTTTATCAAAAATATTTTAGATGAATTAGGTATTTCCTATGTTTGGATATCACATAGTTTTATATCATCCTACTGGTTGAAAGCATATGTCTCAAAAACTCTCTCTGATACATATTGACACTCTTGGAAAGCGGATATTTCAAATTCTAGCAAATGCATACATTATACATGCATATCGTATTTGATTTCGCCAATAAAATTGAAACAAATTGAAACATACTTACTACACACCCCCCACCCCCCACCCCCCGACACACACACACACTTATCCTTGCCAGTAGAAACCGGAAAGTGGAATAAAACTCCGTTGAATGAACGTTTATGCAGGTTGTGTGATAGTTTTGACACTCGAGATGAATCCCACTATATTTTCAAATGTTAATATTTCAATAAACAAAGACACATCGCAAAACTGTTCAAAAAGACCAAATATGTTACATATATATTACATATACATAGATATTTTAACTGCCATGAGATCTCTCTCCAAAAGAAACTATGTAATTATTTAACATTATAATGAACATTTTAAAAAACTCCCCGTTAAAGTGCTGTTTTATTCTGTCAATACCAGTTGGTCAATGTATTTTACATCGAGAACTGTGAAAAACAAATTGTTCAATGTCAAGTTACATGTAGTCAGATCAGCTACTCAAATCACGTATAGACTTTGACAGACATGTTAGAAGTATGAATATAGCAGGGCCATCTGTTTCATAAACATTCTTTGCAGACATTTTCACAAATTTAGTTCCAAAAATGCCCGGTACCACAATTCGTTGGTGCCACTGTGCTCTGGCCAACAACAATGATCTGTTTACACCTAGTACATCAACAAAACACGTCATGAAAAACTGTATCCTTCCATGCCGATCGTCCGTCAATACCACACCAATTTGCAATGATCATACTTGTCCGAATCATTCTGGACGTCTCGGAACCAAATGTCTCTCCTGTAATTTCAGCAACCTCAAATCTGTTGAAGTGTCCAGTTATGCTTTCAACAGTTGAGTTTAGCACTGCTGTGATAACTGCTAACATAAAAACAATGATGCACAATATCTATTTAGACAGGATGTAGCAGCCTGATCATCTCTGAGCCAGAGATATCTGTATGGTCTTTTGGGGTATTTGAAATCCTAGATGTACTCGCGCAATCACGCTAAAGGTATTTCTGTCATTTTTTCCTGTTCAAGTAATAAGTGTTTGCAGGATTCGAATATAATTTTTTTTTTAAAACTAAAAAAAATATTATAAAACTATTCGGATCTGACAATTGTAGTATAATTTAATAAAGGTTTTCTTTAACAAAAACTGATTCATCATATGGTAGATGTGAAGATTATCATTATCAATGATATTAAGACAAATTGAATATGCTATTCATGGGCGGATACAGCTTTTTTGAAAAGGGGTGTGTGCACCATTAAGATCTATTTATTGTCTTTGGTGGTAATTTATGAAGAAATAAAGAACATTAACCATGGATATTCGTTACATGTTTCTTTTATGTTCATGTTGTCGTTTTATGTAAAAAAGGCAGTATATTCCTGGTATCAATACTCATGCATGTGCTCAAGCTCAAACCACTTTTGTAGTCAATTGTCATTTCAAAGCAAATGGAGGATATTTTTGATTGTTCATGTCATACTATGTTTACGACACAAGTGTCAAAATTCCGGTATTTCCCGAGCGAGGGTATGACATGAACATGAACATAATGTGCTATTTATTACCGAAGATGTCTACAGTGTGACATCTCTGTCGATCGCATTTTAAATAATTAACATGAATATAAAGCTGTCAAGTGCAGTACATCAAGATCACATGATTTAAATAAATTTGTAAACATATTATTACCTTTATAATATTTCTGTAACGAGGTGAATAAAGTATTTCTCAAGTGAATATACTTCTTACATACAAAAAAGACATGGTTTTCACCCTCTACAAAATGCAAGTCACATTCTTTACATATAGATTCTGTATGAGGTATATTCAACAATGAGCTTTAACGAATAATGTATCGACTAGAGAGTATAGTTCTTGATTTTGCTTTGAAACCACTGGCCAAACCAGAAACAGACTTCACTAAATCAGACAAAGACCTCATGTTCTTGAATTTGAAATTTGCAAGGGACAAGGGAATTGATACCTGAAATGTAAGTAACATTTTCAGACAAAAATCAATTTCCTTAAAAAGTGCCACAGTTGTTCAAATTTTAGGAAACATCAATTTTACTTTCCAATACGAACAGCATTAATTTTCATCCAGGTTGTTCAATTATAAGTGAAGAACAGAACTTTGGTTTTATGAAAATATGAGATAAGAAATCTACGTCGTGTTTTATCAAATATAGGGCACATAAACAAATAGTAATCGCCGATGTCTTATAAGCCACATAAATTGCATACTATTTAATTATGTAGGTTGCATTGCCATCAACTTACTTCAACTGACATAACGCCAATGTCATTCTTTCAATTTTGATAAATAACCTTCAAAATTAAAAATATAAATGACACCTTTAGAGGAACAACTATGTCACACGAGCACTTCTGTGTATGCCAGTTTGCTGAAGCTTAAATATTGGTGTCTTTATAGTTTAACCGACATTCTAAGACATCCTGTACCTGCTAGACCAGCCCACCGACGAGGCCTTGCCATCCCTGTCTCGTTCCAGGGAGAAGTTCCTTCTGATCAACAACGGTGACAAGATTCTCGGCTTTACCATCAGATCCAATTTAATGCACCTCTGCGTGGTATTTCTTCACTGTAATATAGTTTCTGCTGTCTACTATTGATACGACCAGATCCAAGCGCCTACTTAACTTGTGGAAATATTTGCACCTCTCGATGTTTAAGTCAATTTAAACCAGTTGACCAGTTGACTATGTTGTTAGCTTCTTGTGAATGAACCGTCGCAAATAGTTGCACTGCGAATTAATTTATAATTGTGTCATATGTTAAGATAATGGTATATGTAGATTATCAGATGTTGAAATAAATATACATGTAAATTTGTATGTATCTGTGTGCGTGCGTGCGTGCGTGCGTGCGTGCGTGGTGCATCTCACTATATCTACGCCAACCCATGTATCTCACCGCACGCACACATCATCCCCACCACGCCCCTTTATCTATCTCACATCTCCGTCAACCCTCGTATCTCCCCGCACGCACGCACACACTTGAGGCAAAATAGCACAATGATAATATACATGATATAAGATATTAAAATCACAAGCATATAAAATGAGAAGACTGTACATTAACTGGGATAGCTTTGAGATGATTGTAAAGTTTACGTTTATAGATTTTGTACAGTGTTGCGACAACAGGCTGAAAATAGATCGTTAATCATAACATAGGAAAGTTTATCTAGAGGCTGCATAGAGGGAAAGCTGGTTCAAACTCGGCAAATTTGTAAAATAAATCAGAATCAAATGGACACATGACTAAAAAGTGTCATTTATCTTTAACAGCGTAAAAATTACAAAGTTCACATAAACGACTTTCTAGAGGGGTTGTGGGGCGCTTATAACGGCCAAGCTCAACTTCAAGAGGAAGGGTACCACATCAAAACTTTGCTAAAATACTGTGGTTTTCCCTCGAGGAAATATCTTTTAAATATTTTTTCAGTAAAAGTACATTTATAAAAAAGACGATATGCGCGCTACTGGTTACCATTGTCTTGCCACAGGTTAACATACCATTTATTAATGTCCCTTTGTAACAATTCATCCTTCTTAACGACATGCTTGTAATATCAATTTTGACACGTGCAAATAGAGCTGTTGCACATTTTCCAAAGAATTAGAAATAATGGTTCATCACTTAAAAGGTTACAAAAAAAGTTTACGATTGGGCGACAGGGGTTGGAGTCTTCGCCAAATGCGCAACTTGATGTTTGTAAAAACACGAAGACCATCCCATTTTCCCCATCTTCCCGAGGCAAGAGAGTTAACTGACTATAAAAGTCCAGTTTCCACCCTTGCCGAACTAGGCTGGTATTATGGAGTTAGATTTTGGCTGGACTAACGAGTCTATGCATAGTCCAATCAAAATCGCGAAATGAAATCGAAATCCGGTTCTAAACTGTCATGCAGATTTCGGACGATTGCAGGATTTGCACATCATGTGCACCACCAACCCGTTGTCAATATATATTTTCCAAATCGTGTCATGTTTTTAATCAAGATTCTCACGTGATTTGAGGCACTTCGTACAAGACTGCCATGCAGCTTTTTAGAAACATTGTCGGGCATACCACCAAAACTTACACTTAAATTTTACAATTATCTTTGATAAAGCCTGACTAGCTGATTTAGCAATTTCCTTTAATGCACAATTCATGTCAAGACATTCATTAAGCCACAAACCGAGGTATTTGTACACAGGAGAAGATTCTATAGATATGCATGTGCATCATCCTTGTTTACTCGGTGGAAACTGTGTTAATTTTAACAAAACTAAAATTGTCCATTTTAGAAATGCTAACTTTTCTCTGTCTACTTCTGTTTTTATCTGGTCAATTTAACATCTTTTGCAGCGACTGCTCATCGGGGGCGGCTAAAGCTACATCGTCCGCAAACATCCTCAATATTTGCTAGTTTACTTCAACACCACATTTTAGATTGTTGATTTCAGAAACAAGGCCATTCATGAAAACAGTGTGGGTGACAATACACGGCCTTGTTCCAGTAAAACGTTCGGCTAAGTAACCATTCACGGATACTCTGTCTCAATGTCTAAACGACGACCCTTCACACCAAGATTATTCAATTTAAACCACAAACATTCATGGTTTACCCTATCGTATGACTTTTTGGCATCAAAAAGGCACACAAATGTTGGCTTTTTGTTGTTTCCTGTTATTAATAATAAGATACAGGCTGTAGATATGTTCTACAGTACTGCTTTTTTGCGGAAACAATTTGTCGCTTCATTCGTGACCAACTCGTCCCAATCCGGAACAAGCCGAGGGTAACAGAAACATTGATGTGGTGACGAATGCAATTTGCTCAAGCAGGTTATTATTTTCAGACGAATGTTTAAAATATTTGAGAATAAATTATATGGTATTTGATAAAATAGTTTTACCCCTATAACTATAAGGATCGGTCCGTTCATGGCTGTCTGCTTTAGGTATAGGAGATATAATGCCCTCTTTCCACATGTAAGGCATAGTGCCATTATCAAAACAAAAGAAAACAAATTAAGCAATCCATAAATACAAATGTCATTTTTTAGTGTTTCTGCGAGTACAAAATCGATACCAGCTGCCTTTCCCATCCTGTTCTGCCAACTGCTTGCAGTAGCAGAGACGACATAGGTACAGCACTAACATCAGTGAAAAGCCGGAGGTCAGTGTGAGGTGTAACGACATAGTCTACTATAGACCTTCCGTTTTTCAAATATGTAATTTCTTGATTGCCAATATATAATGGAATTGTGGTATAATAATACACTGGCTAATCGATGGCAGGGGATCTTCTAGTCTGTCATACAGACCCTGAAACAAATATAGCCAATACAGCCCATGCAAGTCTATAATGTTTGGCAAGTCTAGAGAGGTCTCTGTGCTCCGTTTTATTGTTTTTTATAATTTTAATTTAACAACGTTTTTTTCTGTAAAATATGTTCATTTCAGAAGCTAGATGTTAGTCTAGGGGACTTCACACAGAGAAGCTAATTCTAACATCTGAATATCTGCATTCTACTGTAAGTCTGTCACTTGTTATTTCTGTCACTGAGTTCAACATGGATTCTGTTGGGTATGGCAACACTTTGCAAGATGTCCCCATGCTAAGCTATATATACTCCATCAGTGTGTCATCACTTCTGAGCAATGTATGTATGAATGAATCGATGACGTATTGCATTTCCCACCGTGTCAGAATGAATGGATATATGATATCAAGTAACAAACGTACACCCAAACCACGATTATAAAGAACGGCGCGTAAAGCTGTCAAGGTGTGTAACTTGATGTATGGATGATTGGTCAGATCAGGTAGACCAGCGTATGCAGAAAGGGCGTACTGGTAATCATTAAGACAGTCCTGCGCAGAAACGTATCCACAGTCCTCGCGCGCACCTTGTATAATAGGACTGTCCAACTTATGGACATGTATCAGACCAGTATCTACACATGCAGTGGGTTATGCAACTCGCTTTTAATGGACTGTTCCACTGTGCCAATTTATGGAGGCCAATAGCAAGTTACTTCTTTTCTGAAGTTTTATAGATCGACTCTAACTGTGTATTCCCGTGTACATCTTCTTCCTCGCGGTTACTGGAACGTTGGAACGATGGCAGCGATGACAAATGTCTTGTTGTTTAATGTGATATGTTTTACAAGGTGTATTTCCGGTGTTGCTTCATTTGACGTCAGAGTGGGTAAGCCAGCTGTTTCTATTCTTTGTTTTTCGTTTTGTAACAGACGTAACAGTACTGTGAATGCTACTATCATATAAGAAAAAAAGTGAAAAAGCGATTGATTATTCTATGGACAATAGTTTTAGGTTGGATTGTTGTTTAACGCCGCACTCAGTAATGTTCAAGGTATATGACGGCGGTCTGTAAATGATCCAGTCTTGACCAGACAATCCAGTGATTGACATCATGAGCATCGATCCATGTAATTGGGATATGATGACATGCATCAATAAAGTCTCCATGTCTGACTGTTCGATCCCGTTAGTCGCCTCTTACGACATGCATAGTCGCCTTTTACGGCAAGCATGGGTTGTTAAAGACCTATTCTAACCCGGATCTCCACGGGTCTATGGGTAATAGTCATTCTTCTAGGTGCATGTTTGTCTTAGTGACGACACAGCATTTATTCCCTCGTCATGTAATTCAAATCGGCTGGATGAAGAGCGACTAGCGGAATCGGGTGGTCAGGCTCGCTGACTTGGTTGATGCATGTCATCGATCCCAGTTGCATGGGTCGATGTTCATGATATCAATCACTGGACTGTCTGGTCCAGACTCGATTATTTACAGACCGCCGTCATATAGCTGGAATATTGCTGAGTGCGGCGTACAAATAACAAACTAACCAACCAAACCAACGGAGTATTGTTGGAAGTTGGCAAGAATTCGATGTTTTCACATCCCGGAGGCACTTGCAGGTAGATGCAACGCAAATGAGGTTGGCCCTAAATTTCCCACGTTTCTCCAGTATAAGTACAGCCAGCCTTCACTGTCACATCACTTTTCGAAGAATCAAGTGTGCCCTGATAGTCAAAGGGAGGTAACTCTAGACCGCACTTCCGGTTACAATCTGGCCAAACCAGCACTCGACACTTTACGAGGGTTTCAGTCATTTGCTGCCACTGTCAATCACTATACATAAACTTACAACAATCTCGAATGCCACCTAACCACATATTGACATACGATCAAGGCTTGTTTTTAAATGCACAATTCCATTTGTTACTAAGATTCACTTTGGTTTGGTACGATTTGTATAATTTGTTCCAGGTGGTATATTTCATCCTGAATGGTCACCGTTCAAATTACAAGAAAGTTCTGTATCAAGTATGTGTTTTACACAATGGCGCAACGCGTGTGTGAACTTCAACATCACTCAACTACAGGACAAGGACTTCTACGAAAGACGTAAGTTCAGAAGTGAATTATCGGATATAACGAACACAATGTAAACCAACACTAAGAGGAAGGTTGTGTGCAAACCCATCAAGTATTGACCATTAGTATCTGCTCGTTAGTATACGAACCTAGATATTCAAATACACAGTAACTTTGTTCTCCGCTCCTTCAGTTAACTGACTGTAAAAGTCCAGTTTCCACCTTTGCCGAACTTTAAGGATCTAAACACATGAAATTTGCTATCGCCTTACAGACCAAACATCACCTGAACACACCATTCCCATAATCTAAACACATTGTTTACAATTCTAATAATCCTAGTAAACTTTGCGATAAATGCCACACTCGTAAACACGCCCTGACATCTAAGATCATTCGTCACCACTCGCCCCTTTCGGTAACCTGCACGACTTGTCCCGGAATAACATGAGTTGGTCACGACTGATCTCGGATATCACATATGTTGTATCTAAAATATCACCACACTATTGGGGCATCTCTGACTGCTTCCTCGCCAAACGAAGGCGGAGTTGGCGGATAACCTGGTCAACGTCAAACATTATACAATGCAAAAAACATCATATGAAGTCAGGACAAATAACACAATTTTTAATTGAATCTGTTGTAGTAGTACAATGTGAAGCCATTTGGAAATGCTGAATTAGATTAAAAGGCTTATTAGATTAGAAAGATCAAGTGGAAGTGCCCTAGTCACTCAAAGGCACACCCTTCAGCCATTGGATAAAACAGTTTAAGACATGATTGCTACTCGACACTGGATACAAAATGTCAGCGAGCCATCGCTCGACTCGATATTTGGGAGGCGGTCGTTTAGCCTAGTGGTTAAAGCGTTCGCTCGTCACGTCGAAAACCCTGGCTAGATTCCCGACATGGGTACAATGTGTGAAGCCCATTTCTGGTTCCCCGCCGTGATATTGCTGGAACATTGCTAAAAGTGGCGTAAAACCATACTCACTCACTCACCCACTCAATATTTAGTGACTGGGTGAAGTTACCCACACACGTTTAACTTCTATTTCCCAATTAAACGCTAATTAGTGTTTTAAACTACCTACAATTAAGAGATAAGCGTATGTTAAAATGTTAAATTTACCGCGGTTAAATCTACAGGTAACCTAGCTCTACATTGAAAACAAAGTATGTTTATCTCAATTGTCTCATCACTAAATAATAAGGCGAGCTCTTTGGTGTCAGCAAATATATGTGGCATGGGTTAAGTAAGCTTACATGTGTGAATGCGTGAGTGAGTATGTTTTCTTACGCCGCTTTTAGCAATATTCCAGCAATATCATGGCGGGGGACCCCAGAAATGGGCTTCACACATTGTACCAATGTCGGGAATCGAACCCGGGTCTTCGGCGTGACGAGCGAACGCTTTAACCACTAGGCTACCCGACCGCCCCTAAGCTTACATGAGATGGGCACCCCTAAAGAAGACTAAGCCAGACTTGCAACGCTTTCGTTCTACATCGCACGTCACCATTATGGTCTCAAATCGATTGTTTCAGTCGGGATAGGGGTGTGTTTGTGATTTGACTACAACGCGTTTCATATCAATACGACCATAACGATATTTCTTTGCAGCTCACATGGGACAGATAGTGTAAACAGATATAATCACAAGATATTTTCATTTTTAATGCAATTGTCCTTTGAAGTTTTTCATCTCGCATCGATCAAAATATGGTAACCTTACATACACATGATTCACTTGCGATTGTCACGAACTGATTGTTCAAATACTCAGTATATACACGATCAATACGGAGAGGGAAAATATGTCTTTGTGTAAAATTATTTCTTAAAACACATAAACATTCAGAGGAAGGCTAGCATAAGAACCAACGTGGTAAGAGATGTTTTGAAATTATGTTGTGATGAAAACTGAACATTTTACCGTTCGTTATCAAGTAACGGAAGCCAAACTCTTTAGATAACACAAGACGTGGGGAACATAACAAAACAATCGTTTCCTAGACTACATATGCTCTTCAATAGGCATTGGAGATGTATAATATAAACACAACCATTGACAAGCCTGAACGTACTGTGCGAGAACACCAGAGTACACGATCATGTTTATATACAGTTTCATTAACTTTTTTTCATAGTGAATGTGATAGGTGTATCTGCATTGGGGTTTATAGCTGCATCAGTGTATTATATCGAAACTGATTACGGTAATTTATCGATTATCTTTATCTTTGATTATATTGTGGACCCGTCAGTATGTTTACCTAAAAATGATCAATTAGAAATTGTACAAAACGTTTGTAGTCCAAGAGGTACTATACACATTCTAATGCTTTGAACGTGGACCACACTCCCTCGTTACAGAGGAGTTTCTGAAGGAAGTCATAATCTTTAGCGTATGCCTGTATAAATTAAACTTAAATGAATTCATTACGGCATCAAAGTGTTTATTGGTAATTTCCGAGACTTGCAAAACACCTCATAATCAAATCACTTGTGTGCATATCAACATGCAGCTCTATGTCGTTACAGTTCAAGATTTGACGTCAGAAACGTATGACGTCATTATCATTGGTCAGTCACGGGAAGAGCGGTGGGTGTACAATGGTCTGACGGTAATTACACCTCCTTTCTCCAACACTCCCCTCACGAATGTGGAAGACGTAGGTAGGAGTGCACGAACAATAGGAAACACGTGTGTCCCGATGTATCCCGACTTGGGAGTAAATGACTTCCTCCTGCTGTATCTACATGACGTCGTCCGTGACGTCATCGTCGTCCTTCATGACGATTCAGCGGGTAGGTATTAGCAGGTGTGTTAAGACTCTTTGATAGCGCAATGATTTTCAACGTAGCGCTACCCTCATTCGACAACACACACTCATAACGAAACCGTATAAATGTTTCGGGGCGGTCGGGTAGCCAAGTGGTTAAAGCGTTCGCTCGTCACGCCGAGGACCCGGGTTCGATTCCCGACATGGTTATTGTCGTGGATATTGCTGGATTATTGCTGAAAGCGGCGTAAAACCATACTCACTCAATCACTATAAATATTTCAATCTTAAAATGTAAATCTAGATCCTTTAGCAAAACTTTGCATCGTTGTTGCTGACGTTATGTAAAGAAGTAACACCGTGAGAACAGACAACGGCGTCAACAACTATCGGACGAGGTATGATGAAGGTCTTTGTTGGCCAACAGAAGATGCTTTATTTAAGAAACTTTTCTTAATTTGATTACTTTTAGTAATTGGTATTATGAATGAATGAAAACCAGACTTTATTCATTTCAACGCATCACAGAATAGACTTTGGAAGCAATTTTGAAATATTTTACCAAAGCTGATTTATTTAGGTGATCAAGATATGTAAAGACTTCCGAACGTATGGTGAAACATCATCTTGGGCCACGGACAAATTTATAAGTGTAAGCGCGAATAATTGAACAATTTAAATATGTCTGATAATTTTCATAGCATTTCATACCAAGGTTTCGTTAACTTTAAAATTTAACATTTCAAGTGGGCCAGAAAAGGAAAACGTTGCAACAGCAGTATTTTAATTATTTCACGTCGAAATCGTTTTGAGTATGGCCTAGAGAGGCAGTAAAATAGTTTTGCAATACATCAAAGTCTTAACAAAACAGGCTTATACCTTTTTATCAATAAAATAAATATTACTGAAAGGGGTTATATAGTAAAACTCTTGACCATAACAAGGCCGTTAGTTAAAGGCCATGATATAACGGATTCGAAGTGAAAGTGAAACTCAATAACACTCTAATTCATCGGCTCAGATGCTTATTCCAATTTCACTCATTTACAAAAATACATTTGATTTTACTGACAGTTTTCTTTTACACTGGGGACACATCAGAAATCAGCGTCAGGTGAACTTTCTGATCAGCCACTCGGCGTCGAGGCTAGTAAATTATCGGTACGAGTGAGCGAAGGATGAAAACTAGCAGATCTGATTTCTGTATGGAAAACGAATATAATCGAGGAAATCCGAATGCAAAAACATTAGGTCGAGCTGTTATATTGTTGCGGATACGTTATAAACACTGTCGTTTATGAGCGCCATGGCATCTACACTCAAAATGATGTACTATCGAGGGTATATTTATGTTCTGTGGTGTTGTTTTGTTGATAAGATTACAATTGACGATTCAGAGTGGCAGAGAAATGATGCCGAATGCTTTAGAAAGCCGATATTTGGTTGGCTAAAAATCCATATGCGGTCAAAGTTCATTCAGGGTTCACCTGACACGACTTTTTTGGAAGGGTCCTTAGATCTTGACGCAAAGAGGCATCGTATCCAAGTTAATCATCTGATTTTAATCGAACCTTGTCACACTACAGTGTCTATATTGTGGACAGTGAAAGGTCGCAGAAGGGTCTCTTGGGCGAAAAATGACCTTGACCTTAATTCACGATGGATGCCACTTGTAGGGCAAAAGATGTTCACCAGCTTTGCGAACACATGGTCTCATTTAAGCTTAAAATGAGTTGCGATTTTATGTTCTGGCTTTTGTGGCGATGATTGAAATCTGATCATTATGATGGATACCACCCAAGGATTGACTTTTAGTGAAAGATCACTTAGATATAAACAACATGACATGACAGATTAACTATAGTAATATCGTAGTGATAAATGTGTTGGAATATGAATTAAAAGTATCGTTATGATAAATAAATATGCGGGCGGGGTTCGCCAGTCCGGCTTAACTCGGCTAGGTACAAGGAGTATAGTCCTGCACCATGACCGTGGAACATATTTATTTTATGAAAAAAAATCTAGAAATTCATACAACAGCAAGTCTAGCCAGCTCAAGCTAGCTCTATTCCACTATTCCGAAATCAGCATAGGGAATTTTTAATTTTATTTTTAGAGTCAAGAAGGATATTGTATAATATAACATTTCAGAGACTATATGTTAGTCTACAAGGAATAAAGTAGAGAATATTCATCCCCGTGTTATCGTAATTCCAACCCTACGATAGTAATATGAAAGAATGAAAATGTGATGAACTGTCAAAAAGATATGTTAATTAAAAAACATAAGGACACGTTGACACCCAGAGACAAATCGGGTCCTCCATTAGGTTGAAAGAACAAATATTGTTCTACGTCACAAACATCTTTATTTATCCTGTTGAATAAATTCTTGTTATTGGAAGTCCTGCCATGAATGGTATGTACTTACAATTAGTGCTCGGTGAAGAGTTTTGGTAACCTTGGTTTCGTCTTTGTACAAGGCACGGTTTCCAATACTCTGCATCTATAGGCGAAATGGTTTGTTACCATTAGGGGCTTATTTACCTTGACATCATTATGGTATTTGTGGAATGGTTTAGTGCAAATACAATTATAGAATGAAAGAGCCCTAGCGCCACGACATCGTTACAGCCCTTGCACTCTCGAACCGAACGATGACGATAGCGCTTTTGGTAATTGATTTATTCAAATTGAACGTGGGTAGCAAATATTAATAGAACACTATTCGTAAATGAGATTTATGAATCATATGTCGTTGTAAGTTACTTCTGTAATACTATTCATTCAAGGCGGAATCTTGACATTGTACCCATGTGGGGAATCGAACAAAGGTCTTCGTTTGACGAACAAACGCTCTAACCACTAGGCTACCCGACCGCCCCTATATATTCTGATGGAAAGAAGTCACGGAACACATAAATACGAAGAGTACCTGACAATGGCAGGGAATTGTCTGACAATACAGTGACCCCCGAGATACTTCGTCTTTGTCTTTGTCTTTGTTTGTTGATATGGGTGTGAGTGAGTTGGTACACATCCTTTACTGGCGTACTTTGCAATAATTCAGCTATGTGACGGCTGAAAAGACAAAACAAACGGACTAAGATCGATACGACCCGTGAGGATCTGGGTAAGAATAGGTCTTCAGCAACCCTTGCTTGCCGTAAAAGGCAAATGACTATGCCTGTCGTAAGAGGTAACTAACGGGATCGGGTGGTCAGATTCGCTGACTTGCAATTGGTTGATGCATGTCTTCAATCCCAATCACGTGGATCGATGCCCATGATGTCAATCACTGGATTGTCTGGTCCAGATTCGATTATTCAAAGACCGCCGTCATATACCTAGAATATTGCCGATTGCGGCTTTAAACAACAAAACGCAGTCTACTAGGGCTGATCAAAAAAGTTCTAAGCCAAACAAAGAAGACCAATTATTGTGCAAGTGTATTTTTCTACATATTCTCCCTGCTTTTCAAAACACTTCTCATTTCGATAGTGAACTTTACAATTTCAGTCAGGAAGAAGTTTTCTGAAGTTTTCGTTGTCGTCAGAGCGTTGTCCACGAAGGTGTTCTTTCAGTTTAGGAAACAGGTGGAAATCAGTTGGTGCCAGGTCTTGCGAGTATGGTGGGTGAGGAAGCACATGGAACCCACATTGTCGCACAGTCGAGAGGTGTGAGAAGAGACATTGTAATGAAGTAGTAGAACTCCAGCAGTCTGCATTCCTCGCCGATTTCTTTTTATGAAATCACCCAGGCGATAAAGCAAATAAGCATAGTAGGCACCGGTAGTCGTCTTTTGACTTTCTAAGTAATCAACAAGGATCACACCCTTTGCACCCCAGAATAAAGTGGCCACAACTTCCTTCACTGATCCCGAAGACTTGAATTTCTTTGGTGCCGGAGAAATGGAATGGTGCCATTCCATGGATTGACGTTTTGACTCATAGTGGTAAACCCATGTTTCATCAACCGTTACTAATCTCTTTTTCAAATGGACGAAATCTTCCTCAATTAGCTCTAAATTTTCTCTGGCAATAGGAGTTTTTTTCTTAATATCAGAACTTAGAAACTTTGGCACCCAACGAGCAGATCTTATTCATAGATCTTATTCATCTGCAAATGTTCATGAATAATAGTTCAAGTGTGTCAATGGTTTAGACCTGTGTCTTCCTCAAGCTCAGAGATGGTATAAATTCTTCTTCTATTTAGTTGATTGAATCGTCATTGATGCAAGCTGGATCATCATCAAGCCTTGTTCTCCCAGCCTTAAACAGTTGCCCAAAGTTCAACCATGAAATAGCTAGGGTACTTATCCCAATACATGTACACTTGTGACATGTATGCAGTCATGAATTTCTTGGGGAGTACTTTTCTCTAAAGTCATAAACTTGATGACTGCTCGATACTCGTTCTTTTCCATTTCAGTGTCCATTTGGACCACTATCACGTATAACTGACTGTCACGTATATACAAACGGCATCAACATACCAAATACACTTGCAATGATCTACTCAAACAATGTACTACATTGACGAGTACACTGTTATGGCCCATCGTTAAAAGTTAGTCAGGCTTAGAACTGTTTGACCAATTCTCCCCGAGCCTGACCACTGTGACCATTTGGTCGCCTCTTACGACCACCATTGGTTACTGGGGACCTATCTTAACCCGGAATGCACACATAGCGCCGTCAATGTGCATATGTAATCAAATACACAAGTTTCTCTTCTTCTTTAGTAATCAACGGAGAGTTACGTTACAAGACTGGAACAACTATATGTACTGACTTACGTCATCCTCTGCCCTGGGCTTGTTGTACGCATGCTCACATAAAGCTTTTTTCACGATCCAAGTGGTCACGTGATTAACATGACGTTCAGCAACCAGCACAATACAATGTTTAGCATCAGGACCACACAGTTATATAACCTTTGTAAGTCCTGGTTCTCGCATAGGAGAGGGCGAACGCCATTATACCAGCCCTCCAATCCAGGGAGCGCTGTTCTGCTACACTTTGTTGGTTCAAGCCGCACTAATCAATATACCAGCTATATGAGGGCGGTCTGTAAATAATCGAGTCTGGACCAGACATCCAGTGATTGACATCATGAGTATCGATCCACGCAAGTGGGATACGATGATATACGTCAACCAAGTCAGCGAGCCTGACCACCTGATCCCCTTAGTCGTCTCATACGAGAAGCATAGTCGCCTGTTACGACAAGCACGGGTTGCTGAAGACCTATTCTACCCCGGCTCTTCACGAGTCTCTGCTACCCAAGTACCCTTGGGTGTCGAGGATGGTTTAAGTCTACTGCCGTGCACGTGCGTGTGTTTCAGATGTGTATGTTGGAGAGCTGGTGGACAGACTGACCACGTGTGGCGCGGAGGTGGAGGTGCTCGTGTACTCCGTCCCAGAACTGACCAGCAGACACCAGTGGCGGCAGACGCTGACCTATGTTCACAAGCTGCTGCATCAGAGTGGGGTCTACTTCCTGCTTGTCGGAACCCGGGCCACCGCCCTGAACACACTAGCTCGGGTAGTTACTGCGTGTCGGCTGATTTGTTTATTGAATATTCCAGCTATATGACGGTTATATATGAGTTTCGCCGCCTGATTCGAGTAAAGTAGCATGACGCTAAAATAGCGAGAGAAAGTATGTAAGTAGTACGAGAGATGGGTATGCTGACGTCACTTCGAAACTATGGATATTTATCGCAATACATTGATGATATAAAAAACTGTATAATCGAGGATGAAAAAATGTAATATTTAACCAAGTTATATGCCCAAATATATTCGAACGAAGCTATATGGGTATATAAACTCTTGATGTCATCCAGTCCTGTTGACAGCATCAGCAATGGGAACTGATAGATGCGTAGATTGATGCTCATGATGTCAATCACTGGATTGCCTGGTCCAGACTCGATTATTTTCAGACCGCCGTCATGTAGCTGGAATATTGCTGATTGCGGCGTTAAACAACAAACCAACCAACCAACCAACCAACCCAACTTACCAAATTCCCATTTCTTTTGGAAAACGGTTTTCGAAGCTTACTTCGTTACCCATGAAAACTATATTCAAAGATGATGACCAGTAAATAACCGTCCTTATAAAGAGATAAGGTTTAGATCAACCAGATAAATCATCAACTGGGTCACTTTTGAAGTTATACACCCCTGTCGTAGTGAGCTCGACTGCTACATGTATTTTACAGGTAAATTCGTTCGACCGCGGATCAAATCGGACAACTAACTTCCGCCACCTCTCTCACTGGCTGGTGCTGACTGATGTCTCTGCCCCTCAGAGGTTCCTGCCAGCCGTAGACAGTTTGGAGAACGTGGTACTGGTGGCTCTTCCTACCCAGCATCAGAGGATTGCCAGGATTGGGGAGTTGGTGGTACGTTTACACTTTATACCCAGCCAGCTATAGAATTCTTACTGACGTTAGACTTATTCTTATTGTCGAAAGACCCGATTTCACCGTGCAGAGTTGTATCCCTTAGTAATTCCAGGATCATTTGATCTGTACATGTATGTACATCTGTACATGCTTAAGAACATACGTTTAAACATTAAACGTGGATATCTTAACCAAATAGGCCAAATCCATAGTTTATGGTATTCATGGAGAATAAACTTTCTCAAATTAACTTTGGTGCGTTTCAGGATTTCCTTGGATCTGGCATTGGTACACGTTTCAACCTGACATCCCAGGAACTTAAAGGCAAGAGTGACACAGAGCTTAAAGAGGATGTTGTCGGATACATTAAGAAAGTGAGCATAGTAAAAGAATCACTTCTTGGTATAGAATTAGAATTTAATATAATAAATAGTGTTGGATAATACGTTTTTGAGTGAGTTGGGTTTAAGGCCGCTTTTTACAGTATTCCAGTCATATCGCGGCATGTCAGCTTAATGTGGGAGTAAGCCCAAAGTAATGCAGGTCTCAGACGTTTACCACTTCGGTGAAACCCACGAGCACGGATATGGTGCTGACAAACCTAGAAACATAATCGGGGCGAACCGGGATTCGAACCCACAATCATAGCGAATCGTTGCGCCTTAGACGATTGGGCCAACGTTTTTAGTGATGGCAAAGAATCGTCTAATTATTTGAAAGTGGTCAGTAAAGACCTTGAAATCCACCTGACTGTAATACTGCAAATATTTCACGGTACGCGCTGACTTTTAAACCGCCTTGTTGAATCTCAGATTATTTCTGTATTATCCATGTTCCTCAGTTGCTCGATGACCCCAAGGACACCCTGAACATGTATACCCTGACGGAGGTGCGACATATGGCGAGGTTTGCAAGGGTACACGCAAAGGACATACCACACAGCGGTCTCAGGAACAAGCTTTTCCCCAATAAGAAGTACAAGTGGAACGGCGTTCGTCTTCTCATATCCACAAAACCGGTATGGAAATCCTCTTAGTGTGTCAAAAATAATTATATACAACTTGACCCGTGAAGATCCGGGGTAGAATAGGTCTTCAGTAACCCATGCTTGCCGTAAAAGGTGACTATGCTTGTCGTAAGAGGCGACTAACGGGATCGGGTGGTGAGACTGCTGACTTAGTTGATGGACGTCTTCCGTGTCCCAATTGCGTGGATCGATGCTCATGATGTCAATCACTGGATTGTCTGGTCCAGACTCGATTATTTACAGACCGCCGTCATATAGCTGGAATATTGCTGATTGCGGCGTTTAACAACAAGCAAAAAAAAATAATATATAAACTATTGAAAAAAGTTACGGACCACCCGATTCTTTCCTATTACGAGAGTTAAACCATTAAGCATGATTAACTATAGTAATGTGAACGAATCGGGTAGTCGTAACATTTTCTATTTGTATTTTATTACTTCCATAACACCCCTCCCAAATTGGATGGGTTGTCCTTTTTTGCTAAATCTTTGCCTCCTTTGAAAACGGCAAATTGCGTTATGTGGGTATAAGCCTGCTTTCACGTGAACAGTGACTCGTGTTTCTGTAGTGAAGCGCAACCAATTTGCGCTAGGGGCACAAAATACTGATAATACCAAGAAGGTGGAAAAGGCTATGGTGCAACTCTAAAAAAAGGTTAAGGGTCGGCGGCTCCAGACTAGGGTCGGTCTGGAAACACACACATACTTTTCATACCTTACCTAGATATTATCAACCATACCGTGAAAACCGCACTGTAACAAATATGATTAATCTTCCTGAACTGACAAATATTATCCAGTAAAATTTTAATATCATGCTCTGTCGGTCGCCCGTCTGTCTGACCTCCAACAAACCTTTGTGAACCATATGAATTTGCTTAACATAAGCTACGGCGTCAAAGCGACAAAGTATTTGAGACGTTGTGGTTCCCATGCTGATTTCCTCCTCAGTGGCCGGGTTACGTTGAGAAGAGCACCGTGGCGAACAAGACCGCCTACAGCGGGATGTGCATTGATCTTCTGCACTCTATGGTGGATGCAGTCAATTTCACGTGAGTTATAGCAGAATGTACAATAACAACCAGCAGTGTTTTTACAGTCTCATGAACCGATCTGAATCCCTGGACCAGAACTGGTTGAGAGTTGGTTGGGGTAAGCCAATGATCATTCGAATGAACTATAAACTCTCCGAGATTGACTCGATTGTTCAATAACATTGTATTTCTGACGGTGATTCTCAGAAGGTGAGTTTTGTTTGTGACATCTTAAAAACAACTCATTACGTCTGTGTTTCAGGTACACAATTGAGGAGGTGGAAGATGGGGAATGGGGGGCCCTTGTGAATGGGTCGTGGACAGGACTTGTTCGTCAGCTGAAGGACAGGGTAAGAGTGAGGGTGTCAGGTTTTACACCGCATTTTCCACCATTCAAGCAATATCACGGCGGGAATACCAATAACCATCTTCCCGAGGCAAGAAAGTTAACTGACTACAAAAGTCCAGTTTCCACCCTTGCCGAACTAGGCTTGTATTATGGAGTTACATTTTTGCTGGACTAACGAGTCTATGCATAGTCCAATCAAAATCGCGCACCGAAATTTAAATCCGGTTCGTAAACTGTCGTGCAGATTTCGGTCGATTGCAGGATTTGCAAAGCATGTGCACCACCAACTCGTTGTCAGCAGATATTTTCCAAATCTTCTCATGTGATTTGATGCATTTCGCGTTTTATCACAATATAGATATTGATTATCGATCAGATCGTCCTGACCGGGCGCAACCATTTTGTGTGAAGCAAACGCAAGTGATACAAGAGGTGGAATCTGATTGGTCCTTAGGAAAGGCTAAGAAGGGACATAATTGGTGATAGCCACTGGTGGCGCTACGATCGAGCCCAGTAATTCCAGCCTAGTTCGGCAAGGGTGGAAACTGGACTTTTAAAATCAGTTAACTCTCTTGCCTCGGGAAGATGACCAATAACGGGCTCCATGTGAGGAATCGAACCCGGGTCTTCAGTATGACAAGCGAACAATTCACCGACTAGGCTACCACATCGTCTTAGTAGGGTTGGTTGTTGTTGGTTGTTTGTTGTTTAAAGCCACACTCAGCAATATTCCAGCTATATGACGGCGGTCTCTAAATAATCGAGTCTGGACCAGACAATCCAGTGATTGACATCATGAGCATCGATCCATGCAATTTGGATGACATGTATCATCCAAGTCAGCGAGCCTGACTACACGATCCCGTTAGTCGCGTTTTATGACAAGCATAGTCGCTTTTACGGCAAGCATGGGTTGCTGAAGACCTATTCTACCCGGATCTTCACGGGTCCGACGGCGTGTGAAGTTGCTCATAATACCAACCTTTGGAATGTCTGGTCTAAACACACACACACACACCACACACACACCCACCAAGGGTTATATCTCAATTTGGTCGCTGACACTCGTTCCCCAGATAAAGGGGCAAAAGACATTCATTCTGGTTTGAAACCTTTTCTTCCATCATTCCGAGACTCCACTCCACGTTATTAACATTCAGGTAATAGACATCGCTCTCGCCGACATCGGTATCCACGCCAGTAGAGACGCCGTAATGGACTTCATCTACCCCGCATACAAAACCGAGGACATTGACATTCTCTACCGTCTCCACAACGAGACCGACCTGAGTCTCAAGGAACTGACCACGCCATTACAACCAATAGTTGTGGTCACCATTGCCGTCTGTCTCGGCGTCGTCACCGTGCTGTACGTCGTGGTGGAGTATGCGGACATCTTGCTGGAGACGAGGTGGAGGCCGAGGCAACTTCCGGTCCTGCTGTGGAAAGCAGTGTGGTACATGCTTGGGTCCATTTTGTCACAAGGTGGGTCTTCATCATAATGCTGCATCAACGGAATACCAGATTGTATCATCGGAATACTATATGAATACATTGGATGGATAGAAGAACCAATGATAAGTTCCAAAAGACTGTGGCGGTGGGGTAGCCTAGTGATTAAAGACACCTTCCTGCCATTGCCGGGTACCCCTTCGTATTTATGTTTTCCGTGACTTCTTCCCATCAGAATATATAGGGGCGGTCGGCTAGCCTAGACCCGGGTTCGATTTGCCACATGGGTACAATGTTTGAATCCCAATTCTGGTGTCCTCTCCGTGATATTGTTATCTTGCGAAATGTGGCACTAAAACCACACTCACTCATTCCAAATGATCCCCACGATCCATTGCTCTGATATGATACCTCGCCTTGTGAAGATGATTTTCAAGCGGAGAGGTATGGTAGCGGAGTTAGAACTAGGTTTTTATGATATTAGACAGTCAAATAAAGTAGTTGCAATTCCTCGCAGGAAAGATTTTTGTACCATGGGCTGTGCTACATTTTTCGGTGTCTTAATATGTTTTGCAAACACTAATTTCTAAAGCGAAGGGAAAAAAAGATGTTACCTTTCTGGTAGTACTAAATGGGAGATAGTAAGTCCTACGTAGGAGATAGTAAGTCCTGTGTGGAAGATACGAAGTCCTACGTAGGAGATATTAAGTCCTGCGTAGAAGATACGAAATACTACGTAGAAGATACTAAGTCCTACGTAGGAGGTACTTAGACAACAAAAAATTCACCGTGGCCCAACTACGCTTCCGTAATTCCCCATATCTGTCAAGCTATAGTTACGGGTCTTGTATGCCGCAGCTGCCTGTCTAGTAAAGTGCTGTTGCCCTCTGTTCACGGTGTGCACGTGTCTTTGGTCAATGCAGTGATATAATTATTTGTCGATCCTTTGCGTGATGTACATTTTCATTTTTCGTGTAGGTGGGTCGTTGCGCCCGAGGTCGTGCAGTGGCCGGATGCTGGTGTCGTCGTGGTGGTTGTTCTGTTTAGTGTTCGCCGCCATGTACAACGCCAACCTCACCGTGTCCTTATGTGTACAGCGCACGGTCACCCCCTTCAGCTCGCTTGAGGAAATGCTCCGCACCAGCGACTACACGTGGGGAATGTTCAACGGATCCATCAACACTCTGCTGTTTGGAGTACGTTGATTACAGCCATGTCATACAGTAAAACAGTCGTTCACATCGTCTAAATCAGTAGTACCATCAACATTGTGATGTCTTTGGTGTCATAATTGGTGTGTGAACTAACTTACAAATTAAGTATTATTCCATTCGTATATGTCGGAGTGTATTATCTTCAAATGATCTGCTATGATATACTTAACCTGAACTATCACTTTGACCTTTGGATATCACAGCGGAAGGTCCAGGCAAATGAAAATACACACTTGAAAACTAGATTTGACTCACAAAATTCAAATGTTATCAAAACGTTACCGGGCTGAATAGTCGCTGAAACATAGCAAACTTAAGGTGCAAAACACAACTTTGATACCCGTATCAAATGCATCACCTACGAATAATCATTTCGTTGTAGTCCCGTCACAGCCATTGCCTCAAAGCTTCTAAAGACTTAAAACGCCACCAGGTACTTCCAGTCAAAACAGGGGCGGTCGGGTAGCCTAGTGGTTAAAGCGTTCGCTCGTCACGCCGAAGACCCGGGTACGATTCCCGACATGGGTACAATGTGTGAAGCCCATTTTTTGTGTCCCCCGCCATGATATTGCTGGAATATTGCTAAAAGCGGCGTAAAACCATACTCACTCACTCCAGTCAAAACACACTACTTCCAAGTCTCAGTGTGGTACAGAGAAAGAGCAACAGTAACTGCCAGTGGAGAAACAACCATGTTTAACAATAACCTTGACCTTTGATAGATATGGCACCAACATTTCATGTTGTGGTATTTTGGAAGATACATGCAACTAAGTTTCATGTCCAGTCGTTGCAGAGTTGCTTCCCAGGAACCTATGGTCGCAGGTTTAAAATTGCCAATTCGTCCTGATTATGTTTCAGGTTTGTCAGCACTTCACCGGTGGGTGTATGTCCAAGACTTTCATCATAGGCTTTTCTCCCAGATCAAGCTGGCACGCTGTGATAAAACTGATATACTGTTCAAAGCTGTGTTAAACCCAACACTATTATATAACATGTCCTCTTCATACATACGAAATGCCTGTAGATCATTAAATTATGATCATCAGCAACCCATGCTGGTCGAAAGAGGCGACCAACGTGATCGGGTGGTCATGCTCGGCGACTCAGTTGGTGCATGTCATCGTATCCCAGTTGCGTAGATCAATGTTCATTATGTCAATCACTGGATTGTCTGGTCCAGATTAAATTGTTTATAGCATAAACAAGAAGCAACCTGTTTAGACCAATTAACCAGAAGGAACCGCTTTCATAAGTCGTGATATGCAGCATTAAACAACAAACAAACACTCTGACAAACATAGGGGTAGGAAGAGCAGTGTGTTGCAATTCCATTGTAGCGAAATATCCGTGGACGCCAGTTTTGGATCATGAAAATAGAATTTCATCGATGCGTCTTTTGATATCAAATATATTAACACGATGAAGCCAAGGACTTTTTAACTATTTGCGATGAGTGTTGATATTATTTATATCAAAGAAACGCTCGGGTGCAATTCTGTTTGTCATCTAAAATCATTCTTCCAACTTTTTAAGTTTGTAAACAGTAATAACCAGTGTGATTGTGATTTCATCTCTCCAAAGTGATATCTCTTGTGGAGAGTAGTTTTGGATGATAATATCTTTTACACTTGTGTTGTCAGACATCGAGGAACCCCTTATACAAAGAGACATATAAGCGGCTGATGGAATTCGCCAAGACAGACCCTGGCATCCTGAGCAAGGATCTTGATTCCCAGCTGCACAGGGTCATCAACAGCAAATACGCCTTTATCTCTGGTAGGAACACGCTGAAGGTCATGGTGGAAAGGGCTCCAAAGGGCGTAATGCTCACCACTGTGGGGGAGACCATACACCCATCAGGGGTGGCACTGGGGATGCCGACTGACTCGCCGCTCCTTCCCGAGCTTGAGTGGGTGTAAGTGGCATGCCAATATTAATTGATTAAGACGTAAATAAGTTGGCGGAATCCTGCAAACTGTTTATAAGGATTTCGGACTGAAAACAAAACAAAAAAGTTGAAAACTGTCTTTGATCTGTAATGTTAATCTTATTCAATGCTCACTTCAAAAGTATTAAGGGCATACATGTTTGGAGGTAAGTGATTGTTTATAGATTTTAATAATATACATGCATTTTTTAGTCCCCTTTTCCCTGGTAGATATAGTAACTGCAGCTACACTTCTTATGGGTTCATGGTTTGTTTCAGAATGAGAAACATCCAAGAAACTGGTATCATGCAGCACTGGGACGGCCTGTATTGGAACACGACTCCGACAGCCACAACTGCCTTTAGGCTAGGGGGAGAACCATTGCCTCTCACAAAACTTACCAGTATTTTCTTAATTACTGGCTTTGGTCTTTCTACAGCTTTGGTTATGTTAGTAATTGAATCAGTGTTTCAAATAATACTCACCAAAGCAAGAAAAAAGTGAATATTTTTGACAAAATCTATACCAAATAAAACCCAATCTCAATAAAAACAGACCTTAGTTCTCACTACCGCTAAACGAAGATCTGAAGACATCTCATTAGGGATCATGTAAGAACGACCTTTCATCCGACCAATCAGAGCGTCGCTTACCAGATTATGAAAGTGACAGTCGGAATGTGATTTCTAATCATGCAACCTCGAAAACTTTAATGTGGGGTATTCCGAACGATAGTTATAGGTTTAACGACTGAATCCTTACAATCTAGACCATCTATTAGCCATTCCAAAATGTATTTTGTTCAGGTTTCAAATTTGTAATTGAGAATTTGTCAAAATATGTTTCGAAGCGTAGTCACCAAGTTGAAATTAGTGCCGTAAAGCAAAAGAAAGCTGCCCTCTGATTGGTCATTCCATTGGTCGGTCAAAGTTCGCGCAAGGTCGGTCTGACGTGACCTGTAATGGGATGTCCTCAGATCTTTATTTAGCGGTAGCGAGAACTAAGATCTGATTTTAATGAGATTGAATAAAACCTCTCCTGATATGTTTGTGTTGATGTTTTTTCTATAAGTGTTTGGGTAAACCCCAAAGACAAAATATGAATTGATCATCAGGCGAATACATCATTTACGATACATATTATACATATATATATGTTTCTAAGGCAGAGTAATGCTAGGCTTGTAAAATGAAATGGAATTTTCACAGAAAGGTCATAAGTTATGTATGCTTTGCAAAGAAGTTAAATCCTCCAAGACTAACCTGGCTAAAGTGTAAAAAAAGGTTGTCTATCCATGCCAATGCTTCTTCTTATCCTCATGATTTTAATTATAACACAGTACTCTACAACTGTTCCAACTACATCACTGTGGCCAGTTCTTAGGCAGGCAAACGTTGGGAACAATCATCCCGATTATATCTTTTCTCTTTTGGCCGAGATGCAGGGTCTTGTCTTGCGTGTTGGGCCACCTCAGGGCTCTCTGCTATCCAGTTGTCATTGCAAGTCAAGTTCTAGGCCGAGATGCATGGTCTTGTCTTGAGTGTTGGGCCACCACAGGGCTCTTTGCTATCCAGTTGTCATTGCAAGTCAAGTTCATAAAATCAATTACCACTCAGAAACATAACAATACATGTATGGTAACGACAATCACAAACAGAACTAATGCAGAAAATGCATGTTGTTTCACAGGTATTATTTAATTCAGTATCAAATGTACTAACATACACACAAGATGTACTAGTAATTCTTTTGTAATTCTTGCATAAATAGTTAAAAGAATGAAACAATTTACTTACTGTATGTATAGACAGACATATAAATTATGTAAGACTACATGCAAGCTGATGGGCAATTATTGCATTATAGTGTCATGCTAACTTGGTCAATTTCTCACTGACTTCCCACAACTTTTTAGCAACACCATCATCATTTGATACTTGATGCCATGGTTCCATCTTACAATTTCCGTAATATTTTCCTGTTTCATTTGCTACTTCTTCGGCAATGCTGCAATATAAAACTGTTTGACAACCCTCAAAATTTGTGCGTGCACCAAGCAGGAAAGCCAATGGTGTTAATAGAGACTTAATGAACCCTGGCACCACATGTCTGCTGATGTTAGACATTACCATTCCTGGGTGCACGCAATAAACAGAAACGTTGCTACCATATAACTGCCGGCTTAATTCCCTTGAGAAATGAACATTTGCTAATTTGCTGTTGGCATAGCTCTTAGACTTGCTATAAAACCGCTCACTTTGGAGGTCATCGAAGTCGATAGTTCCTCTCTTATGAAGAGATGACGTAACAACAACCACTCTACTTGGTGCAGATTTCTTTAACATGTCTGTTAGCAAATTCGTCAATAAGAAATGACCAATGTGATTAACACCCATCTGCATCTCAAAACCATCTTTGGTTTTTGTGTACGGACATTGGAAGACTCCAGCGTTGTTTATTAATACGTCTAATCTTTGTTCTTCTTTCTGCAAGCTATCAGCAAATTTCTGGATAGAGTCTACTGACGCTAGATCAAGGCACTTTACAACCAGCTCCCCGCCTTGCGTGCGTCTTCGGATTTCGTTGACTGCTTTCGTTGCTTTGCCAACATCTCTACATGCTAAAATCACCCTTGCGTTTCGTTTGGCTAACTCCGAGGCAGTAGACTTTCCGATACCACAGTTAGCACCCGTTATCACTACCGTCTTTCCTGTCATCATTGCCTTACTTGGACATATTTTCGCACTGTTCACGATCCTACGCAGGACCAGCAAAGACACGGAAACACCACTTGCGACCACAACCCAGAACCACGCCATGTTTGTTTACATCAGCCTAAATCGGAAATAACAACAATATTGATTGGCTGAACGTTTTTGCTTCTGCCCAATCATTTCACAGAGCAGACGAACTCAAAAGGGCGGATAACTCTAATATCAGTGAATGAGCAGGGTGAAACAAAATGTTTGCTAACAAAGTTTGGAAAACGTTCGTCACAGGTACGGCGAAAGTAAATTAGTTCATATGTGATAAAGCTGTTTTTCTATATAGATATTTATTTGTTTTATGTATATGTTTACTGAACATTAAATGAAAATCCGTAAAATGTGATACAGTTGGCAATGTCAGAGCCTAGGCTACCAGTACCAGAGGTCAAAGTCCATAATTATGTCCCTCATTGTCGTACTCTGAGAAAACGAGTTTGTGGGGGTCGGGGGGATTTGTCATCTTCTGTTAGGTTTTATCAGCCTATACTATATCTTAAAATTTAAACAATATTTGTGACCAACCATGAGATAAGGGACCTTGAGTTATGGGTGAAAAATCACATTATCTCATTATTTTTTTAAACAACACTATCAGGAAAACAAAAATATAATACACAATATACAAAAAGGGAATAAGACGATATTTTTGCTGTACGTTCATAGGAACAAGAAGTCGAAGTCAGTTACAGTATGTTGTGAGAGCCATGTGTAGTGCACAGACTCCCAAGTTCGAGACTCTGAACGTCACCAGACCAAGGGACATGGTGATTCAGGTCGAGCTGAACAGACCTGAGAAGCGGAATGCCATGAACCAAGCTTTCTGGAGGTACTGTTGTTCCTATTGCTCATTTACTGCACATATGTATGTTTTCCTGAAAGAAGTTAGTTTCTGTGTCGGATTGCAAGATCTGTTTTTCATATCATTAAGGCTCAAGTATCTATGAGAGAAATTTTAGATATGTATGTTAACAGTAGTTACATGTATGTATGGTTTCAGTTTCGTATCCAATACGCACTCCTGCTTTGTCTGTTTTATTTGTATTGTTTTTTAATTTTTCATTAAACATTTTGAAAGTGTACACATATTTGTGCTTGATAATATAGGTTTTATCAACAGTAGTTATCAGCACATGTGTATGAAACTATGTCTCATCCTTACTCATTACAAATACAGTTACGTATTCTATCATAAACTGCAGATGGCAAAACAACACCAGTTATAACTTTTTTTAGTTCAGCAATTACAAAAAGGTCCAGTGAACATAATTGGTTGCTGACTCTGGTTCTCGCTTCAGAGATCTTGCAAGCCTCTTCGATCCTTAGGGTTAGCTATGTTGGTTACCCCCAACTCTCTCCTTAGCCCTTGGATCCCCTTTCCGATCAAGCACCCATTTACGATGATTGGGGTTAGTCACCCCTTTACGATCCTAAGGGTTAGTTGTTAGGTGGGGTATGGGTTGGCTGTCTCTTTTAATGAACAGTCCATTATAATTTGAGGATATACATTACAATTTTTATCAAGTTTCGAGTTTTGTGTTGAAAATGGCCAATTGAAATCTGAAAAGGGCGCCTGGTAAGGTGTCCTACTTCAAATAATTATTACTAATTGTTATAAGTAACACAGATTTTTATCAAACACATCTATTCTATTTGCCTCAAACCTTTGAAAGCTATATGGTTTAGGATTATTCATACAACAAGAAGATGAATTAATCTGGTCTCAGATATGAATGACACATGCTTATAAATGGCCGCCCTTATCATGCTTGTGCTCATACAAATGAATGGAGTGAGTCGTGGAGCCATTCGGGTTTTCTCCAGTCGTATTTGAATCTAGGAACCACCTCAATATTTCATTCTTAAGGTTTTCGATTGACAACGTTCCCTTGACTTTCATGCTACATTTTAAACACTGTTTGCGATTTGCTGAAACTCAAGAAGGAATTTGTTTCCTACAGAGAGATGGTCGAGTGCTTCAACTACGTAGCTGGGGACAGTGAGTGCCGTGCTGTTGTGCTGACCGGCGCCGGGAAGACCTTCACTGCAGGTGGGACATCAGTGTGCAGGTTGCCTTGGTCACCGATAAGAATATTTTTATTTTGAACACCAAACTTTTTGACAGAGAATACTTATTCTAACTTTTCAGAAAGACAGTCCTGTTTTCTCAGGCCATGAGACTTCTACTGTTTCTTGCCTTGTGGCTGCAGGTCTGGACCTGGGAGACTTTGCCAGCATGGACATGATGCAGTCTGATGCTGAGGTGGGCAGGAAGGCCTTCAAGATGCGCCAGGCCATCCATAGTCTCCAGGAATCCTTCACGGTTATTGAGAGGGTATGTATCCATGTCTTGGTGGCCCAGCATAATACAGCAGGAATATCGCTGAAAGTCACATAAGACCCATACTTGCCACTCACCAGCAGCATCTTCCCGAGACAAGTGAGTTAACTGACTATAAAAGTCCAGTTTCCTCCCTTGCCAAACTAGGCTGGTATTATGGAGTTAGATTTTGGCTGGACTCACAAGTCTATGCATTGTCCAATCAAAATCGTGCAATGAAAACAAAATTCGGTTCGTAAACTGTCATGCAGATATCAGTCAATTGGATTTCAGGATTTGCAAAGCGTGTGCATTCGTTGTCAACAGATATTTTCAAAATCTTTTCATGTTTTTAATCAAGGTGCTCATGTGAATTGATGCAGAATCAAAGATGGGATATTGCAGGGCAGAAACATATTGGTAGAGGGCACAGTGAATGTTATGTTATTTATGTCCAACCATGAAATACGAGAGAATCTGCGTGAGCTGGTTGTTGAACAGTTTCTGTTATTATTCACATGTTTTCACACTAATATAATTAACTTTTCCTTGTGTTCATTGAAATTCCTGCATTCTGATTAGCTGAATTGGTCACGTGTTATTGCATTCATTTCCCACCGAAGCGGACTACTTTTATTACTACGGAATGTCGGGGAATCCTAATATTACATGCAAGGGAATTCCCTTTCTGCTCACATGTATCGCCATGCACTGAGCATTTAGCGAAATTCATGCATATTCCTTGTCCATACAACCCTTGAGACCGAAGGCAGAGAAGGAATGAAACAGGAAATGTTCAGACACGCTCGCCTGTTTTCGTCCCGCTCGCCTCCTTGCCACAACTTTCATTTCTTCAGGTTTCATTTCTAACTAGCATTTTTCCAACTGGTTCTTCCTGTTCACAGGGAACTAATGTTCAATTCTGGCGGTAACTGACTATGTCATTTGAAACAGCCGCCTTCTCCCGGACATATTTGTTCCGGCTCCTTACAGTCTGGCTGTTGCAGTTCTTCTCGCCTCTTTCCTTGATTGACAGGTCCTATGAACTTTGTTTTTAATCCTACTCTCGGTTGATTGGCTACTGACTGTGTGGGCGTGTCAAGTTATGTGCATAAATTAAACAATCACCTGATTCATGTCACGCCACAGTATGTATTCCTACAATGTTTATCAATCTTGTCATTTTTGTCTGCTTTTATATAAACAACTGTTTTTGGTTAAACTATTATATGTTTTCGTTGTCGAATTTAATAATAAGCAATGACCATGTATTTTTTTCAGTTCATTGAGGTATGAACTATGCGGATTCATACAGTTTGCACATAGTTTTTTCGATTCATACCTCAATGAACCGAAAAAAATACACAGTCAATCCTTAAATAACTTGTTATGAAATGTATTGTATGTATAGAATGCAGGGTTCATAAATCAATGTAGTGTACTGTATCTCTGTATCACTGAACTACCAATGGGTATCTGGCTTCATGAGAACTGAGAGTTTTTTGTTGTTGTAAAGGCTCTTGTTTAATTGACCTTGTATCAATACTGAGACTTTAACTTAACAATAGCCATATATATACCTGTACAAATTACCATGTTTTCCTCAGCATACAGTACTAGCATCAGAGTTTTTCGTTCTACAATATTATCGGTCTTTAACTATGCCTGTGGTAGTAAAGTTATGATAGATCCATAACTATTGATGGAGCCATTAAAAGGTAATGGACCCATGAAGATCCGGGGTAGAATAGGTCTTCACCAACCCATGCTTGCTGTAAAGGTGACTATGCTTGTCGTAAGAGGGGACTGGGTTGTCAGGCTCACTGACTTGGTTGATGCATGTCATTGATCCCAAATGCGTGGATCGATGCTCATGATGTCAATCACTGGATTGTCTGGATTGACTCGATTATTTACAGACCTCCGTCATATGGCTGGAATATTGCTGAGTGCGGTGCTAAACAACAAACACACAGTAGAAACTAGGCTTTGATATAGGCTAGTGGACACACTTGCCTCGGGAAGATGGATACTGTATTTCTGAGTATGTTTTCCTACACCAGGGTACTGTATTGGGACTGTGGGTGCCTGTATTAGCTGGGTACCTGGCTCCATACAGGATTGTGGATTGTATCTGGGTACTCCCTTGCCCCTCTCCGCTACACTTACATTCCTCCTGTGCTGTTGCAGTGTACCAAGCCAGTGATTGCAGCTATGCATGGTGCCAGTGTGGGTGCAGGTATTGACATGACGTCCGCCTGTGATGTGCGATACTGCACCAGCGATGCATGGTTTCAGATTAAGGCAAGGAGAAACAATTTCTTTCTTATTCAATGAGGGAGTTCATATTTATTTATCTATTATGTCTGTTCTATCTCATATTTCATCTTTAAAGTTTTGAATTTACATTACGGTGTTCCATATTTACAAATGCATTTGGTCCACGCAAGTGTTTACCTCAAGTATACACATGATGAAAAGACATATTATTCTTGCTTTCAGTCTCGGTTTGAAAATGTTTAAGGTGAATTTGAAGGTTTCGGGAAAATGTGTTTGTTAACCATACATGCATCCTCTACATCACCAGGGCTTGCATTTCGGTAAACCTACACTAATCCGTGGTTCCTTTCCAGTTACGGTAATTTGAGTTTGCAAGAACCATGGGAACGGATCCAGTGGCTAGTGTAGGTTTACCGAAGTACAAGCCCAGGAGATATAGAGGTTAACATGCATGTGGCCACGTTAATATTGATTTTCTCTGAATATTTATTGAAATGAAGTGTTAAAACAGTACATCACTTTGTCCAGGAGGTGGATATTGGCCTGGCGGCAGATGTCGGAACACTGCAAAGGTTCCCCAAGGTGGTGGGCAATGACAGTCTGGTGAGGGAGCTGGTCTACACTGCCAGGAAGTTCTATGCTGATGAAGCTCTTGCCATTGGCTATGTCAGGTCAGCAAGTACCTTTCTAAGACAGGGATTGTGTGCACCAATCTTCCTGAGGCATTGACTCCAAAAGTCCAGTTTCCACAATTGACAAACAAGGTTGGAATTTCTGGACTCAATTGTAGCGGCACCAGTGGCTATTACGAGTTATGACCTATCAGATTCCACCTCTCACATCACTTGCATTTGCTTCAAACAAAATGGCTGCTCCTAGACAAGACGATCTGATTGATGATCAAGATCAATATTGTATTAACATTGGTCTTACCTTTCGAAGTGCAACAAATCACGTGAGCACATTGATTAAAAACATAAAAGATTTCGAAAATATCTGTTGATGCCCAGTTGACGGTACATATGTTTTGCAAATCCTGCAGTCGACCAAAATCTGTATGTTGAAATCAATGTTGTTTACATCCGGATGTCGATTTTGTTCCGTGAATTTAATTGGACTATGCAGAGACGCATTAATCCTGCCAATTCCAGGTTAGTTACTCAAGGGTGGAAACTCGACTTTCTTGCCTCGGGAAGATGTTGTGCCATAATCACATCTTCACTTCAAGCCTAGGCTGTGATATTGTAATTTCTATCTCCCGCAACATGTTTTACAGGAAGTTTTGAAATGGACTCAAATTTCTGTGGCAACAACTATGATTTAGACTGGAAATGGCAGTAGTGTTCGTTTCTGGAGCAGATATTGACAACCATAAAATAGTTTTCACCAAACCAAAATAACTCAACTCACTCACTCACCTTTTGTCTAAAGGGATCCTTTCTATCCCAAATAGTTTTCGTACAGTAATCTTCTCCAGGTCAAGGTACTAACAAATAGTGCTCTGTTTTGCAGTCGCATATTCCCCAATAAGGAAGTGATGGTGGAAGGTGCCCTTGATTTGGCCGTGCTTATTGCAAGCAAGAGTCCCATAGCTGTACAGGGCTCCAAGGTCAGCCTGGTGTATTCCCGGGATCATGGAGTGACAGAAGGCCTGGAACACATCGTAAGTAATAGGGAACTGATGGAGTCAGTTACGTGCCCTGTCATCCATCCTGTTAGCTTTCAGGAAAGTCTGTTTAGAGTTGGTTTTAGAAATAGGTAAATTTGGTTGATGTAATTCAAATTTGTAAAATTCAGATATGCTTTATAAAAATATAAGTCTACAGGTGTATGTAGAAGCATCTCACAACTTAGGAATTTCAAAAGTATTCAATAAAACTTCAGTTAATGAAGTGAGAACTCTATTTTAATGCACTGTTATACTTCACTTGATGATGCTCAAGCAGTCAAAGGGTATCTTGAGTTTCTTGGTTTTTATCAACATATAACAATTGGAGCCAAATGATAATGAATGAATGTAAAGCCAAACTCGACCTTCATACTGGTTAGAGGTATTGATTGCCCAGTCATCAAAGGTGCGCAATAAGCTGTGCAGAGTTGCGTCCCTTGGGCTTGTCAGAAACCTATGATTGTGGGTTCAAATCCTGGTTCACCTCGATTATGTTTCTAGGTTTGTCAGCACCATGATCATGGGTTTCACCAAAGTGGCAAACATCCAAGACCAGCATTACTTCGGGCTATCCTTCTACATTAAGCTAACACACTGTGATATAACTCAATCTCATTAAAATCAGATCTTAGTTCTCGCTTCCGCTAAACAAAGATCTGAGAACACAATTTCATTCAAATATCCCCAGAAATATTCATGATACCTAACTTTTTGGGTTCAGTATATTTGCACCACATTGGATCCCTGTGTCAAGTGTGTGTCGTAGAAGTTATAAATATGTCCTCGGGCTAAAATGGAAGTACTAATTCAGAGCTTCAGGTTGGTATATATTTATAGATAAGGTGACCCATTAATTAGGAAAAGAAAAAATGAGTCCAGGAATCCATGGTATAAGAAATGAAAGGTTATTTATACCATGTATACAGTTTAGTCAAAGTTACAAGTAATTGACCAGCACCCCCAAGAATGTAAATCACTGCAAATGAAGTAACGGTTTTATTGTTTGATTGTTTTTCAGCGTGTATGGAACCAAGGCATGCTTCAGAGTGAAGATGTAATCAAATCAGCCATGGCAGCAATGCAGAAACAAACCCCAACTTTCTCCAAACTTTGATCTGTTGACCAAGACATTGACCTCATAATGACACTGCAATAAATGTGCACAAACATCAGGGATTCATGAATCAGTGGAGGATGAACTGTTGTACAGGAACAGGTCACTGCACCAGACATAATATGAAACGACTCATTGATTTCTCCCCAAATCCAGTTGTATCAAATATAAACCACAAGTCTGAAATAAGTTGTGGACCTGTTGGATATTTTATTATGCTGGATGTGCCTACCTCTGTAATATAAATCAAGTTTTGGACATGTTACATCCCTCTGTTTGTTGGAAATAAAAAGATGCTTGTAGGGAAGCCCAGGGGATCATGTGTTCATCCTGAAGCCTGGATTCTCCCTTTGGTATGATGTGTAAAAGCCCTTGCTTCTTGGCATGTAGTTGCATTACTGGGGAAAGTGAAGACACATAACTCACCATGGATTTTGTGGTGCTGCATCTGGAGTCACCATCAGGGAGACTGGGCTTGTGGAGTTGAAGAAGCAGTTGTTGTTGTAGTTGATTGCAGAAGTTAGTCAGCATTGCCATGGCATATCCTTTAAATGCATTGTTTGAACAAAGGTTTGTGTTTCTCACCCGCTATTATATAACCATACAAAGGGAACATTTATATCATATTTATATCCCGATATTCGTGTCAGTGCTTTTGAAATGTTGAATATGAATGTGAGTGGATTGGTTTTCAATAAATTATTTTTGTACATATTTATTGGTGTATTTTTCTTCTATTCTGTACTTCAGTATCAGTACATTCTCAGAGAGGTCAAAAGTATGGAGGGTTCTTAAGGTCATTGTTTCTTAATTGATAGTTTGCACACAAACAATTAGGGACAGTGGGATGGCCTTTTGGTTAAAGTTTCCCTCATCACCAACCGGACGTCTAAGTTCGATTTTCTGCATAGAAACCATGTGTAACGCCCACTTCTGGTGTCTCCAGGTGTGATGCTGTGATGACATCAAGCCATACTCACTCACTCACTCACTCACTACAAACAGAACCATGAAGATCCAGTGTAGAATAGGTCTTCAGCAACCCATGCTTGCCCTATAAAGGGACTATGCTTGTCATAAGAGGCGACTACCAGGATCGGGTGGTCAGGCTCACTGACTTGGTTGAGGTTCATGATATCAGTCACTGCATTGTCTGGTCCAGACTCGATTATTTACAGACTGCAGTCATATAGCTGGAATATTGCTGAGTACAGCGTTAAACAACATTCAAACAAACAAACTTGACTGCAAGGTAGACATTCGTTCACAAGGTATGGTGATGAAGCATTACATTATCAATCCGGTCCATGTTAATGGTCACACTGCAATGGTATCCCATGATGGTACACCAACTTGCTTGAGTGAGTGAGTGAGTGAGTTGAGTTTAACACTGCTTTTAACAGTATTCCAGTTATATGACGACGTCAGCTCAATGTGGGAGGAAAGCCCGAAGTGATGCAGGTCTCAGACTTTACCACTTCGGTGAAACCCACGAGCACGGCTATGGTGCTGACAAACCTAGAAACATAATCCGAGTGAACCTGGATTCGCACCCACAATCATAGGTTTCTGGCGTGCCCAAGAGACGCAACTCTGCACAGCGAATTGCGGCGCCTTAGACGAGTGGGCCACCCGTGCCCCCACTAACTTGCTTGAACTACAGTGGTCTAGCTTTTCTTGCTTAATGTCCGGCTTCATTGGCAAAATGAAGGCTAGCGCTCGAATTGCTTACATTATGTTTTAAAATCATGTTAAAAAACAAACTGCTTCCATTCTTGGTCGTTAGATAGGTTTCGTAAATAAATATACAGTCAATTATTGCCAAGTAGAAACCTTTTAAGTGGAAGAAACTTATGTAGATACTTTTCTTTGGTCCCAGCATTCTGCCTAGACTACATAATTATCATTATTTTATATCTGATCAGCAGCACCCTTTAAGTAGAAAGACCTGTTATCTTGACACATTTCCTTGGTAGCCAGACATGTCAGATACCAAATTGCACTTGATGAGTAGAATAGCAGTCAGACAACTGGAATTGCTAATCCCCACCCGACACTAAGTGCCCTGATCCACAATGAGTTGACATTGAGTTCTTCTCGATATTGAGCTGTTGTTAGGGTAACGAGACAGTAAACACCAAAGGTGTGTCCTGGAGAAGAGATGATAAAACACATTTAATGTCTATTCATAATAATATTATTAGCTATACATCGTGTGCGGTAATATAGTCAAGGAAAACAGGTGGAGCTGTGTTAGATCCCGTCTCAATGGATATTCATGAAAATAAACAAGCAGCAAGCCCAATGGGACGCATTTAAGATCGGCAGATGGCTGTACCTAATTCAACACTAAATCCACAAAAAACCCATACTCATACTAAATTGAAAGAAAAGGTGAATTAGCCATCTCGCGCCTCAGACTCGGTCACAAAAAGCACATAACACATGACAATGTATGCCCATCTTGCAATCAACCTGAATCCATTGCTCACTTGTTTCTGGAATGTCAAGTCATGCCCCAGCCCAGGCTCGGTTAAACCAAGAATTGCAGTCTATCTGTTGTAGATCTCCTAATGCCAAGAGATGCAAAATGCGATGGCCAAACTAACTATATTTCGCAGATATGGTCAGCTACTTGAACGTTCATAAACAGAGCAGCCAAAGAAATTCTGTCAATTTCTATCAATAAAAGATCATATCAATGCGAAAATAGAAATATTATCAATACAAAAACAGAACTTGTATCAATATTAAAACTCCCAAATAAAAATGTGTACCTTCTCACAAACATGAGTCCTAAAGAGGGACAGGTCAGCCGACATTGCTATGGCAGAAGGCCACGTACAGCAACAATTTATTACTTGCCTGTGAAGAGATCACCCATTTAATAAACATACAGCTGTATTACTGTATACACATTGTGCAATACCAAAGCGCGTGTTAATGTACTGCGGGAACAAGTTTCACGAACAAATTTTGAAAACTCTCAACATCCCTGAGGAGCTTATGCACACTCGATGACCCCAGCAACCCAGCAACCCTAGGCTGACGTCACATGGCATTGTTTCGCCGGTGGATCTTGCAACCAAACTTCACAAATCATGTCATATGGTATTGTGACGTGAATGTAAACTTTGTGATGCAGGATCCCGCTCTACAGGGCTATCGTAGCGCGACGACACGTGTACGCCTAGGTATACTGATAATTTTAGAGCTACGATAAAATTCTGGAAAGGAACCCTGAATTCTTAAGATGGTCCGTTGCATGGTATTAAATTAATACAAATCAATTACCACTCATGAACATATTAATACATGTATTGTAACTGCAATCAGAACTCATGCTAAACAATGCATATTGGTTCACGGAGTTTATCTAATTCAGTATCAAATGTACTAACAAAAACACCAGACAGGCGGATCCCGAAATAGTTGAAAAGAATGGAACACTTTACCTATGCTTACGTCGTGCTGACATTTATTTAGCAGCACCATCGACAATTGCTGTTTGATGCCATGGTTCCATCTAACAATTTCCGTAATATTTGCCCGTTTCAAGTACTACTGTTTGGGCAACGCTGCAAGATAAAACTGTTTGACAAGCCTCAAAATAACAAATTACTCCATAAGCAATGACTAATGCGATTAACACCCATCTGCATCTCAAAACCATCTTCACATTTTATGTACAGACATTGGAAGACTCATGCGTTGTTTATTAATACGTCTGTTCTTTGTTATTCTTTTCGCAAGGCATCGGCAGATTTCTAAAAAGTCTACTATAGCTGACGCTAGATCTCGACACTTGACAACCAGCTCCCCGCCTTGCGTGGGTCTTTGGATTTCGTTGACAGTTTTCGTTTCTTTGTCAGCATCTCTACATGCCTAAAAGACCCTTACGTTTCGTTTTTCCAGCTCCGAGGCAGTTGCCTCTCCGATGTACAGTCAGTGGGTGGGTGTATGTCTAAAAAATTAAAGAAGTAAGGTTTTTATCTGACATCGAACTTTTGAACTGGTCCCTTAGTTTTCGACCAATCATTTCAGAGAGCAGACGATTTTTTTCAAGGGCGGATAACTCTAATATCAGCGAATGAACTGGGTTGTTTGCAAACACAGTTTGGAAATCGTTCGTCACTGGTATGAAACAACATTAAATTGGTTTATATATGCTAATGCTGTTTTTCTATATAGATTTATTGATTTATGTACACATATATATTGTTAACTGCACATTCAATGAAAATTGAAAAATGTGGTTCGTACAGTGATGAGCTACAGTACAGTGTTTGCTGGTTAGCTAGTTCAGAAGATGGCAATGTCGGAACCTAGTCTGTTTTAGTGGTCAAAGTCCATGTATCCTTCCTAGTGACACACGGCGAAACTCTCGATTTGCATAACACGGCTACGTTTAACTTACCTGTGTTATACCTTCATGCATGGGATTTGTTTTTGTACTTATATATTGTATCAGTAATAAATTAGGCTGACCCTTCCTATTTTACTAGTAATTCTCTTCTGGCTGATATTTGTTTTAAAAAAATCAACAACATTTGTACAGCTACATATATATTTATATAAAAAGGGGTCAGGAGTGTCAGGTAATATCAGCCTATGCCATATCGTAATATTTAAAGAATATTTGCAAATTTTGCCTATACTAGTATGTAAGTAAGGGCATATGACCTCAGGGGTTTGGGGCTTGAATATATATATATATATATATATATATATATATATATATATATATATATATATATATATATATATATATATATATATATATACATACATATTCGCTGTATATATATATACATATTCGCTGTATGTCCCTAGGAACAAAAAGTAGAAGCCAGCAACATTACATTGGTCGAGCCATGTGTAGTGCACAGACTCCCAAGTTCGAGACTCTGAACGTCACCAGACCAAGGGACATGGTTGTTCAGGTCGAGCTGAACAGACCTGAGAAGCGGAATGCCATGAACAAAGCTTTCTGGAGGTGGGTTGTTCTTATTGCTCATTTACTGCACATTATATGTATGTCTTCCTGAAACAAGTGAGGTACTGCGTCAGATTGCAACATCTGTTGTAACAACACATATCTTTGTTCAAATTATTCAAGCTCGAGTATCTGTCATAGTTCAACACAGAAATGTTACATATGTTAAAGGTTTCATTAAGAATTATTATTTATTGTTTAAAAAACACATCATCAAACACAGCATTCTATTTGTATTTTACTTTTGAAAACTATTTGCATCTCATATAATGAATATGACTTACTTCTTGTTTGTCCTTCATGTGCAGTTACACACAAACAGTACACATGTATATTGACAGATACTATAATGTCTATCCAACGAAAGGAAAATTCTGTCAGTTATTTTCTTTGCAAAATGTTAAAAGCATTGAAAGGCTTTAGCAAGAAGCGATGTTGTTGCACACATTACTATTAGTTTCATTGTATTTAGAACTATGGGCCATGAGGCCTGAAATACTTAATATAATTTGTCTTTTGACTCTAGGGACCACCTTAATATTTTATTTTAAGCACTATGACAAAGTCCCTTTTACTTTAATGCTTAATTTTGAACAATGTTTAACAATTACTGACACTGTAGATGGAGATTGTTTCCTACAGAGAGATGGTCGAATGCTTCAACTACCTAGATCGGGACAGTGAGTGCCGTGCTGTTGTGCTGACCGGCGCTGGGAAGATCTTCACTGCAGGTGGGACATCAGTGTGCAGGGAGTTGCCTTTGCTAGTCTTGGGGGTCTCAGGCATTAGAACTGTGGGTCCCAGGGTGACTACTGTACCAGCAGCATATGAGTATGTGTAGCACCTTAAGCTTATCATAGATAAGAATTGCCTTATTTGAATAAAAGCTTAGTGTTTGAGTGAAGAACATCTGTCAAGGGCTGATATGTTGATTGTATTTCATATCAGAATAGAGAATTACATAAATCTTACCTACATGCTTTTATTTCATTAGTTTCAATAATTCCATAGTCGTTTTGCTTCTCAGTATGATCATAACGGTGTTGTGACAAACTGGTCAGTAATACACTTGCCCTGTGGGGATCCCTGTTACATTTCATAGTGGATTGTGTGTCCGGGTACCACAACAGTCTGGATCGATGTTCATACTATCGACCACTGGTTTGCGTGTCCCAAATTTGAAAATTTACTGGCATAGTATTATTGCTGGAATATTGCTGACTGCAGCAAAAATAATATTAACCACCCCCAAGGCCCAAGCACATGAAGGAAGGATATGAGATATTAATACAGGAGAACCGAACAGAACTTGTCATTGAATGTTTCATCTTTTCTTACTGACTGACAAATCAGGAATGTGGAGTTAAATGTTTGTTTAATTAGCACTGACACTGAGAATCATGCTTATGTTTATATTGTCACAATTCCTGACTGGGACAAACTTGTATGCTCATATACTATTCATTCACTTCAACAGTAATCCAAACAATGTGTGTCTCTGTTCTCATGTAAATTATATAAAACTGTAAAAAAATCCGGTCACTATTCAGTAGATAGAGATTATTTTTGTTCTCATCCTACCATACCTACCAACAGATGTCCAACCCTATGTCAATTTTTGTTTTGTTTTGAGCAGCGACCAAAGGTTTTGAAAAAAATATATTTATACCAACAAATAAGAAAAGAATCCCTAGGTGCCTGGTCTTATTTGTAACAGGGACTTAGAAATAGAATATTAGTTATCAAAAAGAAAGAGGAGAAAACGAAAGTCCTGTTTTCTGAGGCCATGAGACTTCTACTGTTTCTTGCCTTGTGGCTGCAGGTCTGGACCTGGGAGACTTTGCCAGCATGGATGGGATGCAGTCTGATGCTGAGGTGGGCAGGAAGGCCTTCAAGGTGCGCCAGGCCATCAAGGCTATGCAGGAATCCTTCACTGTTATTGAGAGGGTATGTTACCCAGTCTTGGTGGCCCAGCATGATGAAGTGGCCGTACCCACCAACATGCTCAATGTCAGACATTCCTTGGACCTTTCATAGCCTGGTGACTCCCATATGAATTATATATCAGAGTCAATAGAAATTTTGTTTTTTGACAACTGAGAGGCATTTTTGTTGCAAACATCATGTAAAGACTCCTCCTATGCTGTTACTGCATGGCAAAAAACGATTACCCATATCCGTGCAGTGACGTCTGTCTGTCAAGAGGACTGGAGACAGGCCTACAGCATATGGCTATGGGGGAAACGTTTACCCATATTCGTGCAGTGGGTCTGTCTGTCAAGAGGACTGGAGACAGGCCTACATCATATGGCTATGGGGAAACGTTTACCCATATCTGTGCAGTGACGTCTGTCTGTCAAGAGGACTGGAGACAGGTCTACAGCATATCACTATGCGGGAAACGTTTACTGATATCCGTGCAGTGATGTCTGTCTGTCAAGAGGACTGGAGACAGGCCTACAGCATATGGCTATGGGGGAAACGTTTACCCATATCCGTGCAGCGACGTCTGTCTGTCAAGAGGACTGGAGACAGGCCTACAGCATATGGCTATGGGGAAACGTTTACCCATATCTGTGCAGTGACAACTGTCTGTCAAGAGGACTGGAGACAGGCCTACAGCATATGGCTATGGGGAAACGTTTACCCATATCTGTGCAGTGACGTCTGTCTGTCAAGAGGACTGGAGACAGGCCTACAGCATATGGCTATGGGGAAACGTTTACTCATATCTGTGCAGTGACGTCTGCCTGTCAAGAGGACTGGAGACAGGCCTACAGCATATGGCTATTGGGAAACGTTTACCCATATCTGTGCAGTGACGTCTGTCTGTCAAGAGGACTGGAGACAGGCCTACAGCATATGGCTATTGGGAAACGTTTACCCATATCTGTGCAGTGACGTCTGTCTGTCAAGAGGACTGGAGACAGGCCTACAGCATATCGCTATGGGGAAACGTTTACCCATATCCGTGCAGTGACGTCTGCCTGTTAAGAGGGGCGGGGACAGGTCTACTACATATCACTTAGTGGGAAACATTGACCCAGTTTCCATGTAGCGAGGTATTAGCACTTTTGGACAGCGTGAGTAATTGACATGTCAGGCTACAGGAGTATACATAATAACATTAGGGAGGTAACTCTCATGGAGATGTGAGCTTCATGGTTAAAAATACAAAACGCACTCACAACTTTGTGGGTTTCAATTGTAATTATATCTGCATGTCACCACTGATCTCGTTCATTATAAAATAATATTACAACATTGTTGCTAATATTTGGAAGAGATTAATTATGAAAAATTATTAATAACTTTAGCCAAGTGGTTAAAGCGTTCGCATGTCACGCTGAAGACCCGAGTTCGATTCCCGACAGAGGCGTAAAACCATACCTACTCACTCACTCATTGTTGTGAAATTTTTAAACTGAAATGTGCCAAATTCTCATTCCTGATTCTGAAGGTACCACAAGCAAATTTACAATTTGTTTTACCTCCTGGGTTTCACATGTGCGCTTTATGACAGCATAGGTATTTGCATCAATAGGTATGGTACAAAATCTCTTTGCACAATGTGTATCCTCTGGATCAAAGTTATCTTGTGTTACAGTGCACCAAGCCAGTGATTGCAGCTATGCACAGCGCCTGTGTGGGTGGGGGCATTGACATGTCCTCTGCCTGTGATGTACGGTACTGCACCAGTGATGCATGGTTTCAGATAAAGGCAAGGAGAAATGGTCTCTATCTTATTCAATAAGGAAGTCAAAAATCAAAATTTTCGTGTAATTTGCTATTTTTTACAATCCTTAAAGTTTGGAATTTATATTTTGCAATATTTACAATTTATCAACTTTTTTTGCATGGTTTAATGGCTTGATATATAGACCAGTATACAACAGGATACTCATTAGATTATCATACCTGCCCTCCTTCCTCACTCTCCATCTTTTTTGTGAATTGGTTCTGTCTGACAGAGTTTGAGTAAATACTGTAAATCTTGATATTAACGCGAGCGTGAATTAAATGCGAAAAATGTGAGTGGTCTTTGTTCGCATTATTAAACATCGCATTTATATCAACAATAAGACATTTTGGATAGCAGAAATACCAACTTAGACATACACTGAAAACAAACAGCTATGTATTCCACTTCACTGTTTATTGAGCAGCACTTGTTACAAGTATATAAACAATGTCATTCAAACACTTATTACATCTTGTGAATTGTCACTGCTGGGGTCAAGACAAGCGTGCTACTCACTCATGTCATCACTGCTCTTTGCTCTTTGCGACTGCATCAAAGGCCAACACGAGCAAGCGGGCATAAAACTGACAGAGGACATTTTGTTTAGATATAAATCCACTGATGCTTGAGAGGAGGGGGTGTCGCATTTATATTGAGTCGCATTTTTTGGCTAGGGGCCAGCGGTTGCATTCTTTTGGAGACGCATTAATTTCACGTTTTACAGTATGTGTCAAACTTACCAACTCAGTCATCATATTTTTTCTTAGAAAGAAATAACAAATAGAAAATGAAATTTCTCCCTCCACTCTTTTCAAAAGACAATGGATGACAGCCTAAATTTACACAGGCCTTCTCTGCTTTTGTTTTCAACATGTTCAAGTGCGAGTGTAATTTAAAATGCATATTGAATCAGACTGAACAGTCTTATGCTAAACTCTGAACTATCTCAAATATGAATTTGAAACAAGTTTCCAAAACGTAATCTAGAAGTTTGCAATGCATTTGGTGCATACAAAGGACGAGTGATGATGTTTTCCTCAAGTATAAATATTATAAAGAGACATGTTGTTTTGGAAACAGACTGCTTCCAGTCGGGGTTAGAATATGTTAAAGGGGAATATGTTTGGGGTGAATTTATTTGTGGTACATGTATGAAGCCAGGTTAATATTGATTTTCTCTGAATATTTATTGAAATGAAGTGTTAAAACAGTACATCACTTTGTCCAGGAGGTGGATATTGGCCTGGCGGCAGATGTCGGAACGCTGCAAAGGTTCCCCAAGGTGGTGGGCAATGACAGTCTGGTGAGGGAGCTGGTCTACACTGCCAGGAAGTTCTATGCTGATGAAGCTCTTGCCATTGGCTATGTCAGGTCAGCAAGTATCTCTCTTAGACGGGGATTGTGTGCCACAGTCACATCTCCACTTCATGTCTTGGCTTTGATGTTGTAATCAATGCCTTGTTTGAGACCGAAACATTGTCTTTGTGTATTTACCTGAGGGACAGTCATTGACTGTTAAATTCGTTAGATTGATCTACAGTATTAAATTTGAGTTAGTAGACTATCAAGTTGAGACTAATACCGGTATATTGAATCCATCTTCCTAGGATTGCCAGCTAGATTTTGTACCCTTTGAAAGATGTTTGGGGCCCAACTCAGAGGTGATGGTTTGGGTGAAAAAATGGTTGCTGAGATAGATGATCACCATGGAAGATGCTCTCTCAGACATGACCTGGATGTGTGTTACCATGGTTACTGTTAGGATGTTACCCTTCTGTGAGGTCCGTAGGATTTTTTATTATGAACAAAATGATTGAAAAGAATAAATTTTGTTTGTTTGTTGTTTAACGCTGCTCTCAGGAATATTCCAGCTTTCTTGAGGTGGTCTGTACATAATTGAATCTGGACCAGACAGTCCTGTGATTAACATCATGAGTATCCATCCACACAATCAACCAAGTTACCGAACTTCACCACCCAATCCATTAAGTCACCTCTTGCGACAAAGATAGGTTGCAGGGGACCTATATTCTTACTGTGAGTGAGTGAGTGAGTGAGTGAGTATGGGTTTACCCCGCTTTTAGCAATATTCCAACAATATCACGGTGTGGGATACCAAAAATGGGCTTCACACAATGTACCCATGTTGGGAATCGAACCCGGGTCCTGGATATTCTTACTTTGAAACCCCATGGATGCCAAGCAGATTCCTTATGCATTTTAGCTTCAGGTTGATAATAAAATGGAAATTATTTGCCTTGAAGATGTAAACAAAAGAACTGTTGGTCTTTTTCATATATGACAGAATAGATTGACTCTTGCTGTGCAGAGTTACATCCCTTTGGGTCTGCCATAATACTATGGGTAAGGTGAGGTGAAATTGGGTTTAGCGTCGCATCCAAGATTATTGCACTTATATAGAGATGTGCATGCATGTGTGTGTTGTAATACTATGCGGGCATTTGGGTAGCCACGTGGTTAAAGTGTTCGCTTGTCATTCCGAGAGCCCGGGTTTGATTCCCCAAATGGGTCCAATGTGTAAAAGCAATTTTGATGTTCCCCACCATTATATTGCTGGAATATTGCGAACCTGACATAAAACCATACTCTCTCACTTACACATGATCCTGTAATCCAAGATTTGCCACGTCAGGCTTTCCTGACACGTGGTGCTCTAACTCTAACACTGCTCAGTTCAGCATTTAACGCGACTCACTCACTAGCTTTTGTTTTACAGATCCTTTCTATCCCAAATAGTTTTCGTACAGTAATCTCCTCCAGGTCAAGGTACTAACAAATAGTGCTCTGTTTTGCAGTCGCGTATTCCCCAATAAGGAAGTGATGGTGGAAGGTGCCCTTGATTTGGCCGTGCTTATTGCAAGCAAGAGTCCCATAGCTGTACAGGGCTCCAAGGTCAGCCTGGTGTATTCCCGGGATCATGGAGTGACAGAAGGCCTGGAACACATCGTAAGTAATAGGGAACTGATGGAGTCAGTTACGTGCCCTGTCATCCATCCTGTTAGCTTTCAGGAAAGTCTGTTTATGGTTGGTTTTAGAAATAGGTAAATTTTGTAGATGTTATTGAAATTTTTTGCATCTCACACTATACTATGCATTTCTCCTTGTTCTTCGATCCTGATGTGGAAACGTTGTAGAACAAAGTTTCCGGCCTCTAAAGAAACCCCTCACCCCAACACCATCAAAGTCACCACTAAACCATGGGTCATGCAATCCCATGTGAATGCACCCTGTACGATGCAACCCCTTACAATCAGATCACCTGACATTCCCTGCCTCTCATTCACTTTCTTATTGCCTGGTACAACGGACGTTTATTGAACAGAGAATACATATGGGTTTTTTTGAGGTTAGACATAATTTTTCTTTTTTACTACAACTGCTGGGAATAACATGGAACCATCTCACCCTATTTTCAACAATTGCAATCAGTTATTCTCCCCATTTGACCTACCTGTTGTGACTGTAGAGGCATGTGTCCCCTCAAGAAACGATGTAACCTCTGCTGCCATCTTACGGAACATGACTTAAAAAATAACCTCCCCAAGTGTGCCAGAGAGATTGTTCGATAGTCATTCCAAGGCTTCAGTGAAGGACTTGGAGCATGGACCTTCATCTTCCAGTAAACCAAAGCTCGTCGTCGATCGTCACTTCTTTTTCAATTGAGGTAGACACCTTTTCGGACTCATTCCTTACTAATGATCTTTCTGCCGCAATGATGACCACACTCTCTGCATGTGCGCTGAAGCAATTTCTTTCTACAGTCCTTTTGCATTTGGCCAGAAAGCCTGCTTTACAGTCAGTGGAATTGTCCCCACCTGTTTGTACAAGGAATGCTGTAGTGATTTCATAGAAAAATTCTACACCTGAAGTGTCTCTAGCATCTGTGCCCCACCATCCAACCTTGGGATAAATGCATAGTGTGAGATAGGATAAGTTAAGTAATGGGAAAACTTTACAGTACATTGTATATTGATATACTCATCCTATCTCACACGTTAAGCGCCCACCAAACCATCACCACGTCACAGTTACACCAGCCAGAAAAAGAATTGCATCACATACGATTGCAGTGATGCATGACCCATGACTTACAGTGTATGGTGATATATGGGATGTGTTTGGGTGAGATGTTTTTTGAAGCTGGAAACTTTGTTCAAGGACATTTTAACACCAGGATCGAGGAGGAGGAGAAATGCAGTGTGAGATAGGATAAGTATTGGAATATATACAATTTATTGTTTAATTTTCAAATTTGTAAAATTCAGATAGGCCTTAGGAAACATAATAGAGTACAGGTGTGAGAGAAGCATCCTAGTAAGGGTTAAGATAGTTTTTAGTTTATGATCATATAACAATTGCAGCCAATTAGTAAAGAATGAAGCTGAACATTAGTTACGAAGGGTCAAACTGAAATCTCATCTCGCACCAAACTGTTTGTTTTATTCGCCACATCGGTACAATGTCAGAATCCCATGATGCATTATTGGTGTACTGTCCAGTGATGCTGCTGAAATATTCACAACAGATTGAAAAGCATGCTCACTCATATATATTGTAGATGTAAATGTTTAGAGTCAGATCAAGTTCTACACAATCATTGGCAGTATTGTGGTAATATCCTAACGACGCAGATTTCTGAGTGTTGGTGAGAAGCCATTCCCATATAACCAAAATGGATGTATGGTTAAAACGTGGGTGGTAGGTGTTAAAATTTCAGACAGATTAATGGAGATTTTTATTTGCACTACATATGTTTTTTCTGTGTCAAGTGTGTGTCGTAGAAGCTACACAATATAAATATGACCTTGGGGCTAAAATGAAAGTACTTATTCAGAGCTTCAGGTTGGTATATATTTATAGATAAGGTGACCCATTAATTTGGAAAAGAAAAAATGAGGCCAGGGATCCCTGGTATAAGAAATGAAAGGTCATTTATACATTTTAGTCAAAGTTACAAGTTATTGACCCCCAAGACTGTAAATCACTGCAAATAAAGTAGCCGTGATTGTTTTTCAGCGTGTATGGAACCAAGGCATGCTTCAGAGTGAAGATGGAATCAAATCAGCCATGGCAGCAATGCAGAAACAAACCCCAACTTTCTCCAAACTTTGATCTGTTGATCAAGACACTGCCTGAACACCTCATAATGACACTATAAAGGTTCAGAAACATCAGGGATTCTGGGCTCGTATAATCAGTGGACGATGAACTGTTATTCTGGGATAGGCACTGCCACTCGTTTGTTTTTCTGGAGACAAGTAAAAACCTGGAGCAAGGGGATTTCTCCCCAAATCATGTTGTATCAAACATAAACCACAAGTCAGAAATGAGCCGTGGACTAGTTGTTACTTGTATTTTACTTGAGGTTCCTACCCCTGTTATTAAATCTTGATTACATCCCCAGTTGTTGGAAAATATAAACATGCTTGTAGGGCAGCCCAGGGGATCGTGTGTTCATCCCCAAGCTCTTGATTCTCTTTCCATCGGTGAAATGTGTTAAGCTCATACTTTATCATAAAGCTGAAGATTGCTGGAAACGTGTGTCCCCAACTTGAAGAGACCTGTGAAGATATTGTGTCGAATAGGTCTTCAGCAACCCATGCTTGCCGTAAAAGGCAACTATGCTTGTCATAAGAGGTGACTAACGGGATCGGGTGGTCAGGCTCTCTGACTTGGTTGATGCAAGTCATTGTAGGCCAGTTGCGTGGATCGATGCTCATGTCAGTCACTGGATTGTCTGGTCCAGACTCGATTATTTACAGACCGCCATCATATAGCTGCAATATTGCTGAGTGCGACATTAAACAACAAACAAAACAAACCCAAGTTGAAGAAAACTGACCCTCTGTGGTGTTTGTGACACAGCATCTGCAGCAACACCATCACTGAGACTGACTTGTTGATTTGAAGAAGCTGTTGTTGTTGTATTTGATTTCATAAATATTAGTCAGCATAACTCTGACATATCCTGTAAAATGCATTGCTCACCCGCTATTATGTGACCATACAAAAGTTTTTAAACATTTATCATATTTATCATGTGTTTATATCCAGATATTCTTGTCAGTGTTTTGGAAATGTTAAATATAAATGTGAATAAATTATTTTTTGCAATATTTTGTTGTGTACTTCTTACTATTCTATAGCTGTATTAGAACATTCTCAGAGAGGTCCAGAGTATGGTGGGGTTCTTAAGGTCATTGTTTTTTAATATACTGAACCACAAAAGAAACATCACTTTATGAAAATACTTCTTGAACATTTTCCATTGAAATATCACTGCATTTTTTGGTGGTATCTCGTTTTTGACAGTAGTCTGTATCCAAATTTAATGTTAACGGCCAAAAAGTAACACAAATATTGATATAATGGGTGTCCAAAATGCAGCTTAACAATTGACCATGGTACAGAGTCCTGAATTCGCTTGCATTTTCCTTCAATCTCATTAAAATCAGATCTTAGTTTTCGCTACCGCTAACCAAAGATCTGAGGACATCCTATTACGGGTCATGTCAGAACGACCTTTCGCAAACATTGACTGACCAATGAAATGACTGACAAGAAATCAACATTTGCCAATCAGAAGGCAGCTATCTCAAGCTTTACGGCACTTTTTTCAAACGGGCGACTACGCTTCGAAACATATTTTGTTAAAACTGACCAAAACAACATTCTGGAATGGCTTATAGATGGCCTAGATTGTATGGATATAACCATAAAACCCGTAACTCTCGTTCGGAATACCCCGTGTTAAATATTTCGAGGTTGCATGATTAGAAGACACATTCCGACTGTCACTTTCAGGATCTGGTAAGCGACATTCTGATTGGTTGGATCGTGCTGATGTGACTCGTAATGGGATGTCCTCAGATCTTTGTTCAGCGGTAGCGAGAACTAAGATCTGATTTTAATGAGATTGGGTTTTTCCTGTACCTTTTCTGATAAACGTCACCTCACTACGTGGATCCAACATTCTTGTATCGATAATAGCGCCATGAATCAGAGAAACGACTGCATGCTGTTAGTGACCTTGTTTCATTGTAGGAATCTGTAGATGGTTCTTAGGTGGACATTAAAAGCATTGGCAACCATTCATTCAGCCTGGCCAGCATGCAATCATCATAAAGCCTGGTTTCGCTGATTCATCGTGGCACTAGTGTCAATACCTTCAAAAATTGCATTGATATTACAATGGTTAACTTTCATTAATTATTTTCATGAAGTGATATTTCTTTTGCGGTTAAGTATGTATTATATATAGAAAAATCGTATGATTTTTTGCTCTAATTGATAGCTCTGCAATAGTGTTACCTTATTGTTTGAGGTTATATACACCATGTACATGAATCTGTAGAACCAACATTCAGGCTAAAAATTGAAAAAAAGTATATGTTTGAAGATTGCTGTCTTGTTTCAGCAAGGAGGCTCTGGTAGCCTAGTTGTCCGAGTTGCTGTGCAGAGTTGCATCCCTTAGTAATTGCTTGATCCTCTGAGGTGTTTGAATCCCATCAACTAACTATGATCCTTGGTTTCTTGGTACCATACCTTGCTCATGGGTTACACAAAAGTACATTTTGGGCTTTCCCTCCTCCCACACTAAGCCCACATGGCGCCAGTAACTGGAACACTTCTCAAAGCTGAGTTCGGTATGACTTACACACGCATACTTATTTCCAGCAGAAATGCCCCAGTGGGGATTCTGGGTTAGGATATAACATCCAATGCTTGTCACAGCTGACTATATGCACCAGGCCATAATGCTAAGTGACTTGATTGATATTCATGAACAGCATGAAGCATTGCTCATACATGTATCACTGGTTTGTCTGGTCCAGATTTGATCATTACAGGCTACACATGGGTTGGTTGTTTGACAACACTGGATTGTCTGGTCCAGACTCAATTATTTACAGACCGCCATCATATAGCTTGAATATTGCTGAGTGCGGTGTTAAACAACAAACAAACAAACAATAATTCAAATAAAACATATTTTTTCTCATCCAATGGATTCATAGTACATTTTATTTGCATCCCTTCTCAATTTTTATATGTATAAAACCCCAAAGGTATGTGATAAATAAAACAATTATTTTGATAATGCTCAAAAATGAAATAATAATCAAGTTACAAAACACACAAATATATATATTCATTATCCCTAATATCATCATGATCATGTATATCCAGATTATATGACTGCCTTGTGTCAAATGACTCGTATTCAAGGATGGGGAACAGGCTTTCACACAATTCAGACAAATGTTCACAAAACCTAATTCAATACTGTCAAAGAACATGCAATGTAATTATTTATGAATCAAGTATTAACATTATTGGATATATCCATCGTCTCTGTTATCATACAGGGATGACACTAGGAATTTTCTGACATGGGCCCTTTATGTGACAATGTAATATATTCTAGAGGTACGCCCATACAGCACAATGTTAAATGCCCCATTGTATTTGAAAATGTGGGCCTCTTTTTAAAAGTAGGGGCTAAAAGAACAAGACCCTACCCAAGAATTATCCCTGATCATGTATCCCATGTCTTGTTGCCATTGTTTCTTGTATTTATCCGTAGGTGTATTGGCCGAACACACAGCTCTGTTTACCTGACGATTTCCTCCACCCATGAATCAAAATCAAAGCTGACAGGAATTGTAAACTCTACCACTTGCGATACCAACCCCCCCCCCCCCCCCCCCCCTCTCAAATCCTAATACTTAAAAACAATGCGATCCAATATAGCATGCAGTTACTTTCCTTTATATGACGTGCACTGCTTTACTGTTACGGTCATGGCAGCAATAGGAGTTTGTATGCTTGTTTATGTAGGGAAGCCCTTTCCCAGGTTGATGGTACACAACTGTTTATTTGGTAACATACCGGTACTTGTTTGAACAAGCAAAAAAAACCAAACAACACTGTCCGCCTGCACTATATTTTCAAAAGTCATTGCCTGAGAACCAATTCTTTTATTTACATGCTATAGAACTATTGTCCGACTAGAATTGGAGATACCACACTGATTTAACCAATAAACAAAATAAGTGACCCTTCATTCCTGAGGAATAGACCTCTATTATCCTCAAATAACACCTATTTTCACATGTAGAAACCATATACCAATGTGCTTAGTATTCAGGTGAAGAAACATGACAATATCCCTACAACATAATGATCTGAACTGAATATCAAATGGGTAATAAATATTCAGATACACACTTCTACAATCTCCCAGATAAATAATTGAACTAACACACCAACAGATTAAATCAGTCTAATAAAAATGCTAATGCTGACAGAAAAACATGAATTAAATAAGTGACCGTTTCACCCATGAATTCATCCACAGACAACCACACCAAAAAGTTTGAAATTGTGTGTGTGCGTCTGTGTGCGCGTGTGTATGTGCGTGATACTGTTTCAGTGATGAAGCTAACATTTTGGCATGCAGGTTCCTTCTTATGAAGACATCTTCATTTTTACAAAAAGTTCAAAATCTTATTCTTAACCACAAGGCACAGGTTGTAAACTTTGTGCAAATGTAATAACCATAAGTTAGGTGAGCTACAGTGACTTAAGGTTCTATTTCTAACTTTCAATATTAGGGTTAGGACCCCTTGACTTTCTTGTGAGTGAAATATGCAACTCTGTTTAAGTAACTGTCATCATTGGCATCATCAAGTATAATAACTCTAAAAATACCACCTGTGACCTCTTCAATAACCAAATTATACGAATGAAACATAGGCCTTTCTTTTTTAACTTAATGGTTTACAGACTTATGTTCTGGAGTACAAGTGAAGCTATGAATACTATTTGAGCTAACAATTATGGATCACTGACCAATTACCACTTGTCTCAGTCAGACAGGGACATGATTGATGAATTTGTAGTCATACGTGTGATTATCATGATCAGTGTCAATAACCAAAAGCTTCAAACTGGACTTTTTTCCTATATTCCTGATTATTGGGGTTGCCGGCTCTGTAAACCAAATAGGAGAAAATAAAATCCTTAGTAAAACAGATAGCTTAAGGCATGTCGTTAGGCCTCCCATGTTTAATTCAACATCTATATTTTCCAAATTCTAGCAAGCCCAATTACTGGAGTAGTGAAGGATCACAAGAACTTGAATACTTTCAATTCACACAGTCTGTGTTTATTTGTGCCCAAATCCTGTCAATCTTCTAAACTTTTCTTGTAAACTAGATTTCACTCTTCAATATATGAGGTATAACAAAGTAACTTAGGGTTTGATGTTAAAGACACACAACGGTTGATGTACTCATGAATTGTCTCGATCATTCAGGGCCTTGAGATCCACATACACATTAAGACATGTGTGGTGAGACAATGACACTGGTAGAGGACTTAACATTTTCCAGTCTGATGGAGGCCCATTCAGATCCAAGCAATGTACCATGTCATGGGCACGGAATTTGTCCTCAAGTCCACCTGATATCACCAACTCATCTCGGAATATGTGACATCCACCAAATTTGTGATAGCCATGGGACAGGATGAAATCGCTTAATCTGTTTGTTACAGGATTGTAAACTTTTAATCTCTTGCCTGGTTGGTCATTGATGAGAAGCAAAAATCCATCGACTGCTACACAGTCTGTTCTGCTGAGACGCAAGTCCTCGGCATCAATCTGGGAAGACAGTATTGCAAGGTCATGCCATTCATTGTCTAATGGGTTATAGTACTGAGCACCTTTGTAGGAGTCAAACGACACATCCCTTCTCCCTGCTGCAACAGAGCTATGCATTCCGCCCAGCAGGTACAGCTTGCCATCGAGAGGTGTCAGAGCTGCATTTCCAATTCCCTGAACTTCTTTGATAGCAGGGAGACTGGTCCACTGGTCTGTGGCTGCGTTGTATACTTCTCCATCAGGTCTGACTGTGATCTTCCTGTTGCCCCGCCCACCTACAATATAGACTAAGTCTTGAAGTGTTGCACTGCTATGGTTGTATCTCACGCCATTCATTGACTGTACCTGTCTCCATGTGTCTGCCAAGACATTATACTCCCATGCCTCGGAGAATATTTGCTTCTGTTTGTCATACAGAGGCACCTCAGTGGTTACCCCTCCAGTAAGGTAGAGTTTGTTGTTCCGCAAAGCCACTCCAAAATGATGTCGTTTCTCAAATGGAAATGAGGTCATCGTGTGCCATCTACTGGTTTCGGGGTTGTAGAAGAAGATATCATTGGTGCTGTATTGACTTGAATTTGTGTCCCGACTCACAACAACCATCACCTGCTCATATCTGGAAATCCTGGTAACACCAGTACAGTTCATCAGCTGGTCGTACATTTCTTTGCCACACATCGACAAAACATCAGCAGTATCAACATCTGTCTGACTGAGTCCAAGAGGAGAAATCAAATCACACAAGTCTCTCTTTCTGTCATTCTGTCTAAATATGACCCAGTTTATTATGGATTTCAAAACTATCATTTCAGAATCCACCTTCAGAGTTCTGCTTGTGACTATTCTGTTAAGGAGATCTTTTGGAGTGTGGAGGAAAGACTCACTTTGTGCAACATCTTTGAAATGGGTTTGAATATATTCCCATGCTGCTTCTTTAAGGTCTGGCAATAGATGAGCCTCAGCTAGTTGAAATATTTTTAGACAGGTATCATAGTTGATATGCTGAAGAAGAAAACCACTACATGCATGAACAAGGTCCCTCAGCTGGAGGAAATCTGCACATTCTAATAGATCTATCACTTCATCTGCAGATACTGTCAATGTAGCTGTGTAAATGAAGTCGATCAGTTTTGTGAAACTACTTAAAGAAACTCCTTTCAGACAAACAGTGTTTTGCTGTTCTGTGTTTGAGAAGGAGAAGTATGCACTGAAATATGGGCAGCAAGAATCGAGTAGGATCTTGTGGCATGGAAACTCTTTTCCCTCAACTTGAATGATAATATCAGTAAACTGTCCAAGTTGGCGACACTTTTCAAAGTGGTTCCATGCTAGGCTATAGTTTTCCATTCCATGATAGCTGAATACTTCAGTACGGTAGCTGTCAAAGAGGGAGGTAGATGGTTGTGTATTATCCTCATCCATTTTACCTGAAATGACATAAAATATTCCACATCTATTTCTCAAACATTCTTAGATGAATGCTTTATTATGTAAACTGGTAAATCAGCAATGCTCAGATGATATGAAGCTATGAATATGATGAGAATTTTTTACAAACAACACAAATGTTTTGTCATATGAACTCACTTTTTACATTCCAGAGCCAAATTATCATGTTTACAACAAATAATATATATATCATATAAGTTTATCCAGTCATAACCTGCAGAATATTGACACTTGCTGTGCAGCACAGTGAAACAAGTGGTGGGGGCATGCTTTGCACAGAGAATCTAATGCTCAGTTTTTTACTGTTTGGAATTTTAACCAGAAAGCTTGATTATCCCCATTCACGTTTAGCATGTCCAATCAAATGATACTGACACACATTCCTTACGTAACGTCGTTAATAGTTACATAAGTGGATGAGTGTTGTCTGGGTTTACGCCGCTTTTAGCAATATTCCAGCAGTATCACAAACGGGGTACCCATGTGGGGAAGTAATTAAGTAGGTATAAACGGAATAAAGAAAACCCATTACTACCCAAAGACAATATTGTTGGTTACCTTCCAGAATTCCTGTTCAACTTCACAAGTCCAAGCCGATTCTCACACAAGTCAAGTTTATATCAGTTGTTGTTGTTGTTGTTGTACCAATACAACGGCAATATCACAATGACAAAAGTCAAGCTCGTGATAGACTGTGGGTACGTGATGGTGTGTTTCCGAAGACAACTTCAACGAGAAAATGTCTCAACACGACAACAGTCAGCATGGGTATATTTGCAGGAGGCCTTCCAGATTAGTTAGTATATCAGTGCACGCACAATACACGTGACAAACATATAGAATTGAAGGTGACACGGTGACCCAATTTCATGTCGAAAGAGTAGTGACGATATGCAGTATTTACAGCACATACCAACATTCCCGTAGCAGACGCACTTTTCTACCCGGAAGTTATCGGCGTGATGGTTGAACCATGTTTTGTTAAGTAAACTTTCATTGGGTGATATTTTCGTTTTGACCAATGAAATACGTTCTTACATTATTACCCAAACGTCATTTTACCCCGGAAGTTCGTAACCTGTCTTACCTTCGGTTATGTAGTAACATGTGATGAATTGACGGAGTATAACTTACAACTTAAGGAATAAGATAAAACAGTGTAAAAAATGAAGAGTAGATTTAGCACAGTCGATATTAGCGCAGTGGTCAAGGAACTTCACAGGTAAACTATTTCTTTTTTAAACTTTTCTCCGAAACGGGTTATGGCTATTTTGGTAAAATGTGTATCTTACTGTATGACGATGTCTGTTTTGAACATGACTGTACATACAACAATATCTAAATTGCGACATTTACTGAGAGGATGTACTTTTTATGATGAACATTAATTACATATAGAAAAACATAACAACAATGACTGACAATATGTTCCTGGGAAAAATATATCTATATATCAAAATCCTAAAACATATTGTACACGTTGTAAATCAACATAGAAGCTCGATCAGATTACATGAATGTACTTGAATGAAATGAATGGTGTAGGTTTAATGAGATATCCCCAACTTCATGTTCCAGGGATACTTCTTTTGTTACTCCTTCCATTTACATTTGAACCACTAACATCCATCACTAAGGTTCATATTTATCATAACAAATGCACTGATTGAATCATTGGTTCCGAATTATTCAGTAACTATGTTTTCATATACATTGACACAGCACCCCACCCAAACACACCCCACCCCTCCATCATTCATGGAATTTGATCTGATCTTGGGATCTGATCTTATACATGTTATAGATGTTTATTAACATTTTTAATGTTCACCAAGCATGTACTGACTGGACTTATCAAAATATTCTTTGTTGCCATACCAGTACTATTACTATATATCTGTCCAGTATGTCCAATTAGGATATGGTGATAATGTGAACATCACAAAATAATTCTGAGTTTTTATGATTTACATGTGAAATGGTACAATGTAACCCTGATGAGTAGAAAATGAATGGACCTGGAAAAAACCCTATACCTAACACTAACAGGTTTTGTAGTTTACCAATCACTACTTGAGTGCCATTATTGAATCATATACCTCACATTCTTTATGTATTGTTACACACACATGTATATCCCATGATATGGGACACAAATAATAACTAAAATAATAGTCATGAGCTTTACAGTCTGTATTTCATGTTTAAATTTAATCTTAAATAAATATTGCTTAAGTTTTATCATCTTTTCTCCAGAACACACTTTTGACAAAAGGTTTTTCTATTTAAAGAATTCTACTTATCAGACACAACGTAATGATAATTATATGGTTAGAATGCCAGGACCAAAGGAAAGTATCTATAAAAGTTATAAGGTTTCAACTTAGTGACAATTCACTGTATATCAATATGACAATTGTGACACTTTATGGGACCGGCGGATGCTTGTAACACATAGATAATGATTTGGGACTTTAAAACAAACAATTAATAGGTTTTTCCTTCACATCTCTAATTTACATAATTCATGGTCCAACTAAGAGTGAAACAGCATTGTGATAATCGTTAACTAGTTTTTGTTTGGCGAGAAGTTATCTCTTCTCCCTCTCACGTGCATTGTCTAGATTTCTAAACTTCTTCTTCTTCTTCTTGGTTGGCATCAAACTAACTGTATAGGATCACAATATTATCCAACTCAAGCTGCAGTATCTCAATGAATTTGTACAGATTTGGATGCCACCCCCAATATGATATGTTGACGTCGAGTTCCCATTTGTTGTGTCATCTGTGACATACCCCCCTTAATCCCCTCTTGTCTTACCAATCACCCCACTCTGATCAATTTGTACCTACAACAGTAGGTGCTGGTCAAGTTGGGAGACCCCCAATAAACCACCATGATGACTGGGCACCCCGGTCGTTGAATTGCGCTCTGCATCAAATACAAGGAACCTGTTTTAACCTTCAGCATTGTTCAGAAAGGGGAATCCCCACAGTGGCAGAATGTTTTAATTTTCACACGATTTCGCCTCTCCTTGATTATCGTCTATTTTACCTTATTTCTGTTTTTCAAATATAATTTAGGTCAAGTATTTGTGATTAACATGATTAAGTATGCCCGAAAGTATTAAAATCTGCAAAGTTGCTCTGTTGACTTTATTTGCCCTTGAACAAGGATGTTTAACTAAGTGCCCATGTCAGGCATATTTGAGAGAACAAAACTCCCTCTATTTTGCCCCAAATGTGGATATTTGTTTAAAAAATTAAAATATTTTAACATACATTCAGTGCAGTAATTTAAAATCAAAGCTTTTCTAAAAATCATTTGATTTCCCTTCTTTTTTCCAAGACCACAGCAGTTTTTGAAAACATGGGGATGCTTGATTTTGTTGATGTTTGCTCTTATCATGCTTATAGTATCTAGATCTACACTGACCTAGGGACCACCTAAACCTTTAACATCATGGTTACAACAAGGACCCTGTAACTTTCAAATGTTGGATAGAGTTTTGCTATCTAGTACATTGCTAGAAGTGCATGGCTTGTGGCGGAGAATGTGGACTGCTTCTGTTAGTTTTCCTTTAGTGAAATCATGGAGGTTGTTGGAGAGGATTTGGATGTTGTCCCAGTTGATGTTGTGATTAGGACAGTTGCCGATATGGTCTGAGATGACTGATTTAATGGTTGAGGTTTTGTGCTCTTTGATTCTGGTGTTGATGGGGCGGGATGTTTCACCTTTACAGTATAAAGGAAGTTGTTATCCATAAAATTTTGTCCATCTTGTCATCCGTCAACTTCTAAGTAATGCCTATCAAACAATTTATCTGTGTCAGGATTACAACATGATTGTTTTGTATATGTTTACAGGTTCCTTGGCATGCGTGTGGTCAATATCTATGATATAGACAACAAGACCTACCTCATCAGGCTGGCAAAGTAAGTATGACTGAGGCTTAAAGATGATGTGGTTCTTGATCATGTTGATATACCGTATTCAACGTAATAAGCGCCTAGGGTGCTCTCAAAATTAGAAATAAGGGTCTCTCAAAAGAACAATATTTTGGTGAAAAAAAAACAGAGTTGAAAGATAAATTTCATGGTTTATGCTGACAAGCTGAAATGTTTATGTACGACAGATAGATACTGTTTTTTCCAGAATTTAATTGCCCATAATTAAGGGTGCATATAACACACGAGTGCATATTATACACGAATAAATAAGTCTTGTGTACATTGATCAATCGGAAGGGGTGCTAATCGGGATTGTTCACTAGCCAATATCTTTGCAAATGTCGCCGTGGGCGCTTATTACGTCGATTACGGTATATCAGTATGGCGGTCGACATGGACCCCATCAACTCCAATACAGCATGCAAAAGTGAGGATTGGATGGTTACGATGTTTGATTGTATAGTTTTATACCCCTCAGGTCATACTACAATCGGTTGTTGCTCATGCTGTGAGTTAATGGTTTACTTGGTCCAGACTCAATGATTTACAGTACAGGTGCCCTGTTCACAAAGCTTACTTAGTGCTAAGAGAACTCCAATACAGTATACACTTAGCAGTCGTGCAATGAAGAACATGATGAATGCTTTGTGTAACCCGGCCAAGTGGTTAAGTGGGTGATTGAGTATGGCTTTACACCACTCTCAGCAATATTCCAGCAATATCGCAGCAGGAGACACCAGAAATGGGCTTCACATGTATCCAAGTGGGTCCCAGTGATTAAGACCACTGTTCTATCATCATCTTCCTGAGGCAAGGGAATTAACTGGCTATGAATTGAAAGTCCAGTTTCCACCCTTGCCGAACTACGCTGGAATTTTTGGGCTCGATCGTAGCACGACCAGTGGCTATTATGAGTTATGTCCGTCCTATGTCTCTCCTATCATATCACTTGCATTTGCTTCAAACAAAACGGCGGCACCTGGTCAACATGTAGTCAAGATAATCTGATTGATAATCAAGATCTATATTGGGATATATTGGGACTTGCCAAAATCCTAAGATTGTATCATGCACCTTGATTCTGTTGCTAGGTTTGTCAGCACCATCCCAGTGCTCGTGGCTTTTAACAAATGTCTGAGACCTGCATCACCTTGTGCTCTCCTGACACATGAAGCTGACACACAGATGTACTGAATCACTGGTCAAAGCGGTATTAAACCCTACTCACTCTCACTATTGTACAGTATAATCACTTTTCAAATCTGTTCTATTTCCAGACCTGATCAAAAAGTGGTCATTTTGCTGGAATCAGGAATACGCCTTCACAGTACTGAGTTTGACTGGCCCAAAAACCCAGCTCCGTCCGGCTTCTCCATGAAGGTAAGGGATTATTATGATGATGACTACTAATCATGATGTCATTATTGCATTGAACTGTATTACATGTTGCATCCAGGGGCGGTCGGGTGGCCTAGTGGTTAAAGCGTTGGCTCGTTACGCCGAAGACCCGGGTTCGATTCCCGACATGGGTACAATGTGTGAAGCCCGTTTCTGGTGTCCCCCCCCCCTGTGATATTGCTGGAATATTGCTAAACGCAATGAAAACCATATTCACTCTCTCACTCACATGTTGCATCCCCAAAATTGGAATAGTAAGATACGTGCAGTGAAAAGATGTCATAAGAACCAGGGAAATAGTGAAAATATACATATTGAGATACTTGAGACTGCAGGTAGGATTTTATTAGTTCCCAATACGAAATACATTTGTAAATAGAGGTTATCACGCTAGAGATGGTAAATATCCTGTATTAGGAATAAACATTGTATTCAGCGAGCCTTGGGGAAATAAACATGTTAACACAGGATATTTACCATCCCACAACACACATATCCAACAAGCAATCGGTACAAATTCCCAAATTAGAGTTTCCCAATTCATGCTAATATAGTTACAACTGAAGTTTGATACACAGCTGTCATCGCAAGACCCTATTATCAATATGAATACAGCAAAGTACTTGTTTTATGCCAATGCTGTAAGAACACAAATACTCCAACATTTATGATATGCAATTATGTTGAAAAAGCAAATAAATATCTTATACTGTTTGCACCTAAATTGTATTTTGTCTGTACAAAAAGGCCTGTGGCCTACAAGTACTGAATAAAGTGCAGAAGAAATTACAACTGATATAATGGCTTTTTAGAGGTGATTTGTTGTCAAACTATAACAGGACCAATATTCACAATGGGGATGAGGCTGCCATTTTGAATGTAGCTCAAGGCAGAACTCGCGTTCAGAAGATTCATTTTGATAGTTGTTGATTTCAGACTAACAGGAGAAATTTCGTGTTGACTTAGCATATGTGAAAGTCATAAGAAAGATGACATGACTTCTGAAACAAAGCTGTGGAGGTACATGGGTTCAGGGTATTGATCATGAAATACAGGGCTCCATTTGAAATCTAGAAAACCTTACCCAGACCAACGACTGTTGTCATGTTACCATGGTTACTAATGCTTTGTACATCGGGCCCCTGAGAAACTATGGTGAAATTATGTTACAATAATGTCAGGCCATCTGGTTACGTGTTATTTCATACCGGGGGGCACGGGGGGCCCAGTTGTCTAAGGCGCTGCAATTCGCTGTGCGTTAATCGCGGTGTTAATCCCAACTCACTCACTATTTCTTATTGTGTGATTTCAGATGAGGAAGCATCTCAAAGGTCGCCGGTTGGAGAGTATTCAGCAACTTGGTGTGGACAGAATTGTTGACTTCCAGTTTGGCTCCAGTGAAGCGGCGTACCATGTCATTCTGGAGCTGTATGATAGGGTAGGGCCCCCTGCCGGACATGGCATTTGGATATCTTCTACTTATACTTGAGCAACTCAAACATGTTAAAAAACATCTTAAGCCAGTCAAATGTCTCTGGAACATTCTAACACTATTGTAGCTAATATAGTTTGATTTGTTGGAATATGATTTTGTCTCTTTATTATATAATAAACAATTATAGATTGTTTTATGGACCTGAAATTGACCTCAGTCTACCAGAACTTGTCCTCGGTCCATATTGCTTCTTTGAGGGACCCATAAAAACAGGTATTGACCTCAAACAAAGCCTACAATTGTATATTACTGTCTGAATTTGTCCTTTTAAATGTTTATCAGCAGATTTGACAACACTCAGACCCTGTACATTGGTCATATGCTGAAATAGATGGTTGTGGTAAAGGACAGTTGACCTAGTTGCTGATAACAACAGGTCCATCATATTTACCTAATGTTTTCGAGCCCTACTCTGTTGTTTTGGTACAGGCTGTGGTAAATGTGTATCACAGCTACTTGTACTTACTGGATGTGTTTATTGTTTCTCCAACAGGGTAACATTGTCCTGACAGACTATGAGTATACAATCCTCAACATCCTCCGGCCGCGCACGGACAACAGTCAAGACGTCCGCTTTGCTGTGAGGGAGACCTACCCTGTAGCGGTTGCCAAACAACATGAGCTGCCGACAGTAGAGAGGTGAGTGTTTTCAGATGTTGAGTACTTGCTCTGTTGACCAGCATAATGTAATGTGACTTCTAGCACTATAGAAGCACTGTATACTCCCCATGGAGCTGAGAATGAAAATCAAGTGCATACTGATCTAGTGACTTGGGTAATAATAAGATCTGTGATGGTCTAAGTCATCCTCTGTATCTCCAGGGCGCGCATTTCGGTAAACCTGCACTGACCTCTGGATCCATTCCTGTGTTTCTTGCAGTCTCAAATTACCGCCCTTAATTTTCATTAACATTTTACTGACTATTCAAATATTGAGAAACAGGAAAATGGGTAAGGGAGGTAACTCGTGTTGCCTAGAGACCAAAGCCTCGCCAGTTTTAATGGACATGAAGACGTCCTTTTCATCAAAATGATTTTTGGGGATTTCTTTGGAAATCCAATCAGTTTTTCAATGTTTGAAAGTTGGAAACTTTTGAGTTGAAACTCTTTCATAATAAATGAGACTGGCCGCCATGTTGTTTATATATCACTAACTCAACTTTGAGGCTGGTTTGTATGTCGCATTCTGATTTATCCAGAAGACTGAATAGCAAATCAAATTTGGAAATGAAAATGAAAGGCAGCTTATTTGAGATCGGGAGAATTAGAGGAATGGATCCAGCCGTTGGTGAAGGTGTACGTTCACTGAAATGCGAGCCCTGGAGATATACAGTATGGTCTAAGCGCAGTTGAGCCGTTATAAATTGAAAAGTGTGCTACACAGATTCATACTACTACTGCTCCTTCTGCTGCTGCTGCTACTACTACTACTACTTTTACCTCAGCTGCTTCTGCTACTGCTACTGCTACTACTCATTGTGTAGCCATGAGCAAGCTGTATGCCATGGCTAAGACACATGATAAAGTAGATGTTAACTCACATTTCATCCTCTGACCAAAAGGGCTCCCATGTCGTGTTCCTAATAATGAGCTAGTTATGTATGAGTGAGTGTTCCAGCCTCAACCCATGGCAAGAGTTCATCACTGAAGTCAGTGTGACATGTGTTTTTCAGGTTGACACAAATTATGTCAAATGGAAAAGAGGGAGATCCACTGAAGAAATTGCTGGTTCCAAATCTAGGTAAGGTTTAATCATTGTCACCCCAGTAGGGATTCTGGGGCAGTATAGGTCCCTTGTCCCCCGTCATTGTAACCCAGGTAAAGCCCAGTAATGAGGGTGGGAATTATGGGTAACCTGGGTGATCGGGTGTCACCAAGAAGCAGTGCTTTCAATTTCAGCCACTGGTCTCCCGGGCATAGACTGAATTAGCCAAAGACAATAAAGACCACTATGATATACAGTCAAGTCCTGTTAATCCGACATCGATGTTTGCATATGATTATGTCGGATTAACAAGTATGTTGGATAAACGAAATTTAGTAGTATCAAAGTTCGTAATAAAAAATCGGACTACTACAAGATAGGTAAGGATTCAAACACGTAATAAAAAATATAAAATAAATATTCATTTGTATAGCTTTGTACATACAGGTTTGAATAGCTTTTCCTGTTAATTGTTAAGTTAATCTCTGTGGCCAGTACGTGTCAAAACACGGTGTTGTGTACTCGCGGGCAGATGACCACGGAGTACGCTGACCACTGTGTCGGATTAACGAGACTGATTAATGAGTGATTTCGGTAATTCATTGCAAATTAGGTGTGTCAGAGTCGGAATGCGAGAATGTCGGATTAACGGGACTAAATAGCACTGAATCAATCGGTTCCCATCATTTGTGTCGGATAAAGCCGAGTGTCGGATTAACGAGACTTGACTGTACAATGAAAACGTTTTGGGGATATTTTTATGAAATTGTGTCCTCAAAACCAAATGTTATCCCTAAAAATATTAAATGATCCCTAACTTTTTTGATGTTCTGTAGCTAGCTGGAACATTGCTGACTGTGGCATACCACAACATTCACTCACTGTCACTGTCAAAAGTGTATCTCGATCAAGTGTGTTGATTTTCAGCAATTTTGCATTGAAACAGATGGAGATGTTGCTTGATGACCTGCTGTCTTTCTTCTTTTTCAGCATCACAAAATACATACACCATCATCTGTCATTTGCTTGTTGAGACAAAATTTTGATTCAGTATTTGTAAATCTCTTTCAACTCACCATCAGTGGGGATTTTGTGTTAGCCATAGTAACCTTGCTGTCACTCTTTGATTTGGAGAAAAGCTGAGGTAATGGTGTGGATTTTGATGCTTTTATTCAGCTAATGAGGCCACTGGCCCATTATACACGTGCAGAGTATGATGGCATACAAATATGACAGAGCGCTGAATTATAAGATTTACAATGCAGTATTCAAACTGTTACTATTGGAGTTAATTATATGACACAGGTATTCCCTTGAAAATGGAATTACGTTTCTTACCAGCAAGAAATACATATTTTGTTAATGGTGTGGATGAAATAACATCATGTTGTAACGTATTCCAGACTACGGCCCTGCCCTGCTGGATCACTGCCTGCTGGGCGCAGGCTTTGCAGAGAATTGCAGGATTGGAAAAGGCTTTGACATCTCGCAAGGTAAGATCAGTTACACACTGATTTAAGAGTTGTTTGTCCTATGTTCATAAACATTTTAAGATGTGCCCATTGGAATTTTGGTGTGCCGATGAAAAGAATACTTTCAATTGCTGAACTAGGTGAATGTCATGATCTAAATAGCGAGCAAAGATTGACAATATTTTCTCCCAAGTTTCTAACCGAGATAACCAAGATAGTCTGTGCAAGGGGCATGATAGCTATACTCTTATTTTCATTTTCCATGTATTTGTAAAGTTCACCATGTTTACTTGTGTTTACTATGTCCCTGGCTTCACATGGGTTCACATCATAAACATCATGATGGTATTTAAAGATTTCTAAGTATTTAAGATAGGTATGTCCCCTTCAGGCACCAAGAACTGATTTCAACTGTACAGTTATGTGTTTAGTTGTCCATTCACACTATTTATAAGATATTCTGAGTATTGTGAGTATCTGAGGTATTGTTGTGTGTTGTTGTTCCAGACATGCCCAAGCTGTTGTCAGCTATAGAAGAGGCCGAGGAAATGCTGCAGACATTTCAACAGGAGCAGTGCAAGGTGGGTCGATCAGAGGACATAGGGTGGAACTCAGGGATGGTATACTGAGCTGTGTGATAGCTTTAGCTGTCATTGTTCAATATTATGTCTGTCCTGTGGGCAACAGAAACAAATAATCACCCGCCATGAATCGGGTTGGTTTCAAAAATGTTTTTGCCATTTTAGTCACTGACAATAGGGGGCGGTGGGGTAGCCTAGTGGTTAAAGCATTCAATCGTCACGCCGAAGACCCGGGTTCGATTTCCGACATGGGTACAATGTGTGAAGCCCATTTATGGTGTCCCCCGCCGTGATATTGCTGGAATATTGCTAAAAGCGGCGTAAAACCATAATCATTCACTCACTGACAATGGTGCCCCGTCGCTGATCGTAAGAATAGATCAAATGGATTGGGTGGTCAGGTTCGGTGACTTGGTTGATAGCGTGTGATACCCTAAAGATGGGCATTGTTGTTGACAATATCAATCACTGGATTTTCAGGTCCAGGCAGGCCTCTTGTTGATTCTTGAGGAGAATAGGTCCCCATTGTCTCATGCTTGTTAGGGTCTTTGTTTGTGACTTTGATGATTGCGTGTCCTCGTTACCCAGTGGCGTGAATCATTGCTCATGCTTTCTGTCACTGCTTTTCTGGTGCAGAGTTCCTGATATAGCTGGAATATTGCTGACTGGGGTGTACAATTACATTCTCCTAGAGTACTCCTGAGTCAACATAAAATTTATATGGGAATAATCGGTGTGAACATTGACCGTGTTGGCTGGTGGGTTGGTGTAAAGTTTTACCCATGTTTCTTTGTATCTGTCAGGGATACATCACCCAGAGGATTGATAAGAAACCAAACCCAAAAGATGGTGAAGATGCTGAACTGCTCACGTGAGTCCTTCTAGAATTTAGACCGCTCCGTGGTCTAGTGGTAGTGGGTCCGCCCGGAGAGTGGAAGTCCGGGGTTCGATCCCTGGCCGCGTCATACCAAAAGACGTTAAAAGATGGTACTTGTTGTTACCCTGTCTGGCGCTCGGCATTAAGGGGTTAAAGTAAGGACTGGTCGGCTCGGAGTCCGTATACTGTGTCTGAGTGGGGAATTCATTTCAAACTGCGGCATGGTATCTCATTGTGCTAGCACTATAAATCGGAATCAGTCCGGCCTAGTACAAGCAGCCACACACACACACGTGCATGCACGTCGCTATTTAAGTGCAATAATCTTGGACACGACGTTAAACCCAATTACACCTCACCTTCTAGAATTTTGGATGTCACTGATAGTAATGTGCTGTCTAGAGCATCCATGTGTGACATGTGTTCAGAGCGGACATATGAGGATCATTGTATCGTGAATAGGTGTGTTGTTGCTCATGCTGTGGACCACTGGCTTGACCTGATTATGTACAGGCCACATGATGTAGATATGACTGGCATGAAACAACATTCACTCAGTCTCTCTCGCACTCCTTGATGAATTCTAAAATAATTGTTTAATAGCTGGTGACACAGTTCATACTTGTAAGCTTTCAATAATTGTGTAACTATATTGAAAATAACTTGTCATGTTCAATATTGAGAGCTTATGTTAATGTTTATGTTTATGTTATGAATTATGTGTTCATTGTGTGTTTATCTTACTTTATTCATTATTATAAGGGTCGATGGGGTAGCCTAGTGGTGTAAGTGTTGGCTCATCACGGCGAAGATCCGAGTTTGATTCCCCACATGGGTACAATGTGTGAAGCCCATTTTCTGGTGTCCCCCGCCGTGCTTTTGCTTGAATATTGCTAAAAGTGGCATAAAATCATACTCACTCACTCATTATTCTACTTCAGGTATGAGGCCTTCCATCCATTTCATCTGCGCCAGGATGAGAAGAAGCCCTTTTTAGAATTTGCTTCTTTTGACAGGGTAAGCAAATTGTTCACTTCAATAAGACATTTAAAATGTTAAAAAAAGGAGACTTACCCTTATGTAAACAAGGTTTGACATATGTTCATACTGTTTCATATGGAAGCGTTTTGATATTTTGATATTTATCTCCTTTAGGCGGCTGATCAGTTTTTCTCTCAGTTGGAGAGCCAGAGACTTGACGTGATGACACTCCAACAGGTAGGTCAGCCATAAGGCAGATTGTACAGACGTGAAGTTCATCTACATGTTAAGCAAGCATGTCAGTCTCTAAAATGTGACAAACAGGACACTAATTCATCTCTTCCTCATGCTTGTCATGGATGTTGACTAATATGGATTGTGCAGCCTTAGAAATTCACTCTAGAATCCAAGGATTGTAGTCCTCATTGACAAGTAGCATTTGAGGGCTATTATTATGAATCTGTTCTAAATGCTTCAATTATACTACAAATTAGAACTGAATAATACTGACAATAAAAGTAAATATAGTCAACAATTCTGTCTTCTTCAAGCAGGACCATCTGCAAACTAGACTCTACTGACATCAGTCTGTAGTGACCTGACTGGTTGTCATGGTACCCTGATAATGTGGGACCCGGGAAGATTCTGGGGTAGAATAGGTCTTCAGCAACCCATACTTGCCATAAAAGGCGACTATGCTTGTCGTAAAAGGCGACTAACGGGATTGGGTGGTCAGTCTCGCTGACTTGGTTGATACATGTCATCGATCCCAATTGCGTGGATCAATGTGGATGATGTCAATCACTGGATTGTCTGGTCCAGACTCAATTATTTTACAGACTGCTGTCATATAGCTGAAATATTGCTGAGTGCGGCGTTAAACAAACAAAAAACAAATGATAGTGTGGATTGTTGCTCTTACTATCGACCACTGGTTCATCTGACCCACATCGATTACTGCTGATTGTGGCATCAAGCAACACTCTTTCTCTCCCTCATTTTAGTTAGTTGTATGTAGACGGACAGAAAGCTGATAACAGAAATGTTTGAATAATGATAACTGCATAATGTGTAGAATCTTGTGAGACAAGAGCACAAGGAGACAAGTGGAGTCTTTGAAGACTAAATAGTAAAATATCCATGACAAGTTGTTATTTAGATGTAAAACATACAGCTCAACTGTTGATAAATACACTGGGATACTACATACTGCTACCTCTACATGTGGAGCGTGGAAGGCCTGGGATTCGATCCCCGGCCATGTCATACCAAACGATGTTAAAAGATGGTACCCTGTCTGTTGCTTTGCATTAAGGGGCTTTAACAAAGACTGGTGGGCTTGGAGTCAGTATACTGTGTCTGAGTGTGGTATTCATGTAAAACTGCATGGTATCTCAGTGGGCTGCACTATAACATAGGTTAGTCCTGACTAGTACAAGCAGGCAAACAAACACATGTGCATGCACGTCGCAGTATATGTGCAATAATCTTGGATGCAACATTAAACCTCATGTCACCTCACCACCTCAAGTGTTGAGTAATGAAAGGTGGGGAGAATCTAGAAAATAATAAAACCATCCGTATCAAAAGTTAAATAGTGTACTGATGTGTTTAGAAATAGGTTCACTCTTATATGGACTTATCTGTGTGATAGGATAGAATTTATGAGTGAAACTTATGTTCCTTCAGGAAAAGACAGCGCTGAAGAAACTGGATAATGTGAAGAAGGACCATGAGAAGAGACTGAACGTGTTGCAGAAAGAGCAGGTAGGAAGATGCACATAAACCAAACTTTAGTATTTGGGTGGAATCATTTGGATAATTTGAACCACATTCTGCCATTATGAGAGAAATAGATTGTGAACTTAGTGATCGGGAATTTGTCATAACCATTTTAACATTTTACCCTCTATTTCAGGAAGCTGATATTTTGAAAGGACAGCTGATTGAAATGAATCTACAACTGGTAAGATCGATTAAAAATAATAAGAGCTTCTCAAATTAATTATTCTAATTTGTATTATGACAATGACTGCTTAACATAAATCGATTTTGGATTGGCAATCATGAGGATAAAATAATGCCACTGTGTGAATCTTGCACATGATAGAGGCAATGACAGATTGGCTGATCTCGGCTTGTATGTTTTTGAAAGGGATAATCCTGTTATACCATGGTTCACTGAACTGATTACTTATCGTTTGGACCTCGTGAAGATCTGGGTTAGAATTGGTCTTCAGCAACCCATGCCTGTTGTAAGAGGTGACGTGGGGCGGTCGGTGTAGCCTAGTGGTTAAAGCATTCGCTCGTCACGCCGAAGACCCGGGTTCGATTCCCGACATGTACAATGTGTGAAGCCCATTCCTGGTGTCCTCTGCCGTGAAATTGCTGGAATATTGCTAAAAGCGGCGTAAAACCATACTCAGTCAGTCAGTGTAAGAGGTGACGAACAAGATTGGGTGGTCAGCTGACTGAGTGATGCATGTTTTTCTATCCTCATTGCATAGATCGATGACCTGTGAAGATCCGAGAGGAAATAGATCTTCAGCAACCCATGCTTTCCGTAAAAGACGACTATGTTTGTCGTAAGAGGCGACTAAACGAGATTGGGTGGTCAGGCCCGCTGACTTGGTTGATGCATGTCAATCGATCCCAATTGCAAGGATCGATGCTCATGATGCCAATCACTGGATTGTCTGGTCCAGACTCGATTATATACTGACCGCTATCAAAAAGCTGAAATATACCTGATTTTAAACCACAGACAACCACACATATTATTTACCAGCTGATATGATGTAACAGCAATATTTCTGACTTTCACATTTAGATACTCAGAGGAGTATAAAGCATGGAACCCATTTAAGGCAGGACCATATTGAGACACAAGATTTCCTGTTCTTCTGTAGGTTGACCAGGCCATCCTGATTGTCCGCAGTGCTCTGGCCAACCAGATTGACTGGACAGAGATTTGGAACCTGGTGAAGGAAGCCCAGCTGACCGGTGACCCGGTCGCCAGCGCCATCAAGTCTCTTAAACTGGACACTAATCACGTCACTCTTCTGCTCAAGTGAGGTCCCATTTATGTCCGTTGTTATCTTAAGATGGAAAAACAACATCTTCCGTTTTGTTTAGTCTGGAAGTGGGAACATGACATCCTACAGATGTACATTTGACTCCCAACGTTTATGGTATTGACTTGAGGGACTAAACTTGCTAAAACGAGGTTCTTACTCCTTGCATGTGGCATCACCAATACTAGCCCAGTCAGATGTCTTCTCTAAATAGACTCCACCATTCGTGACTAACTCGTGTTATTCCGGGACAAGCCGAAAAGCTACTCGTGCCCTTCTCATGGCCATTTTTGCGACCGGGTTCCGTCTTAGCCCAAACGGGGGGTATGGGGGGCCCAGTCGTCTAAGGCGCCACGATTCGCTGTGCAGAGTTGCGTCCCTTGGGCACGCCAGAAACCTATGATTGTGGGTTCGAATCCTGGTTCACCCCGATTATGTTTCTAGGTTTGTCAGCACCATACCCGTGCTCGTGGGTTTCACCGAAGTGGTAAACGTCTGAGACCTGCGTCGCTTCAGGCTTTCCTCCCACATTAAGCTGACACGCTGTGATATAACTGGAATACTCACTCACTCCTTTAGCGCAAACGGGCATACCTAAAACAATTGTCAACTCGTTGTGTAAGGGTTCACATATATTTCCCCATATATATTATATATTTCAGATGCAATTTAAAGCACATCGGGACATGCGGAATTATACAATATGATTGAACACATTTAACTGTGTCCTGGGTATATTTTTAGATGCAAGACACATGTAAAATCAAAAATTATTTCTTAGGGATTCTTTGACAAAGAACTTGAAATCATACGCGCATTCTGATCGGTTTGTCGTATTTTCGCACATAACATTCATTGATTGGGGGACGAGTCTTCTTGCAGAATACGGAAAGGGGCGAGTGGTGACGAATGAGACTCCACGTGTGCGTCATACTAAAAGACGTTAAACAATGGTACTTGTTGTTACCCTGTCTGGCGCTCGGCATTAAGGGGCTAAAACAAGGACTGGTCGGTTTGGAGTCAGTATACTGTGTCTGAGTGGGGTATCCATGTTAAACTGCGGCATTGTATCTCAGTGAGCTAGCACTATAAATCGGCATCAGTCTGGACTAGTACAAGCAGCCACACAAACACACACACGTACATGCAAGTCGCTATATAAGTGCAATAATCTTGGACGCAACGTTAAACCCCATTTCACCTCACCTAGTTAAAGAAATTGACAATGAGACAAACTATTTTTGAGGCCTGATTGGAAGTATCTGTTTTTATGGTCTCAAAGAATTACAGTAGCTGCTTCAGACTTTGTCCATTATCAATGTTATTTTTGTCAGGACATAAATATAGGTATGTCTCTGTAAATAACAAGACCGCCTCCGTGGTCTAGTGGTAGAGCGTCCGCCCGGAGAGCGGAAGGTCCGGGGTTCGATCCCCGGCCCGCGTTCATACCAAAAGACGTTAAAAGATGGTATTTGTTGTTACCCTGTCTGGCGCTCGGAATTAAGGGGCTAAAACAAGGACTGGTCGGCTCGGAGTCAGTATACTGTGTCTGAGTGAAGTATTCATGTTAAACTGCTTCATGGTATCTCAGTGGGCTAGCACTATAAATCGGCATCAGTCCGGACTAGTACAAGCAGCCACACGTACATGCACGTAGCTATATAAGTGCAATAATCTTGGACACGACGTTAAACCCCATTTCACCTCACCTGTAAATAACATCATCTATCAATTCGGCTTAATGTGATGACAGTGTCTGACAGATCCAAAGTCGGTTTCTTTAGTATCGGCTGCTTGTTCGTGGCAGTGAAATAGTGAATAACTCCAATAATACTTTGCCTTTAGGTGTTGTTTACTTTTCATTTATTTACAACCTGTAAGGATCGGGGTTAGAAAAGGTCTTCAGCCAACCATGCTTGTCATAAAAGGTGACTATGCTTGTTGTAAGAGGCGACTAACTGGATCGGGTGGTCAGGATCGCTGACTTGGTTGATGCATGTCATTGTATCCCAATTGTGTGGATTGATGCTCATGATATCAATCACTGGATTTTCTGGTCCAGACTCGATTATTTACAGACCGCCGTATTATAGCTGGAATATTGCTGAGTGAGGCATAAAAAACAAACATACGAACAAACAAAATATTTATTAACTAGGGTTTGGATTATACACAAATCACAATATGATGTGTATTATGATACATTACTGGTGTGTATCTTGATGCAGAAAGGGGGGCACGGTTGGGCCAGTTGTCTAAGGCGCCACGATTCGCTGTGGAGAGTTGCGACCCTTGGGCACGCCAGAAACCTATGATTGTGGGTTCGAATCCCTGTTCGGCCCAATTATGTTTCTACGTTTGTCAGCACCATACCAGGCTCGTAGGTTTCACTGAAGTGGTAAACGTCTCAGACCTGCATCACTTCGGGCTTTCCTCCCACATTAAGCTGACACGCCACGATGTAACTGGAATAGCAGCGTTAAACCTAACTTACTCACTCACTGATTCAGAAAGAATGACACAAGCTGATGATATGCGATGCTTGTTAGCCACACATGTTATGATCCATCATTGATGAAATGCACAGACTGCCTCCATGGTCTTGTGGATAGAGTTTCTGATGGAGAGCGGAAGGTTGGGGGGTTGGCTTTTCCCAGACGTGTTATACCAAAAGACTTTAAAATATGGTACTTGTTAAGGGAATGAAAAAAGGACTGGTCGTGTCTGAGTCAGTATACTGTTGCTGAGTGGGGTATTCAGGTCAACTATGGAATGGTATCTACGTGAGCTAGCACTATAAATCTGATAGTCAAGAATTAGAAAAATTATAATTAATATAAGCTGCCACACGTACATGCACACGCACATGCACAGGGACACACATACATGCATGTCGCAATGTAAGTGCAATAATCTTGAATGTGATGTTAAAACCCCATTTCAACACACCCTACCTCACCGTGACAAGGCACTGGAAAGAGTAACACACTGTAACAATTAAATTGTAAAAGCGATCCTTTGGACAATGTTCCATGTTGTATTTACACTTGATGTCTCAGGTTGCTTCTAGATATTGGTGCTTCATCCCACCTCTGTATTTATAATTTGTCATGATTCCTCCAACACAAATATTAAACAGTGACGCTTTGTTGCAGAGATCCTTATGTAGGAGACATTGAAGATGAGGACGAGTACCAGCCTGTGAAACCGATGAGGATCGATATCGACCTGTCACTCAGCGCCTACGCCAACTCCAGGAAGTAAGTGGCAGACTCAGGAACACAGTGTTTTGGTTGGTGGGGTAGCACAGTGCCTATGGTGCTGCTCATCCTACTTGTATAAAGATCCTTTCATTTCACCTTCAGTGATATTGCTGGAATCGGCTTAGGAACATACTTACCTCACTCACTCACTCACTCACTCACTCACTCACCTAAAAACCCACCCACCCACCCACCCACTCACTCACTTACTCACTCACTCACTCACTCACTCACTCACTCTGTGGCTTGGACTGTTGAAGTGTTGAACTGTTGAAGTGATACTGGTTATGACAGTGACATTAACACTCACATCCCTGTTACGTCCATGTGATTTGGGGAGATTTATTCATTTAACTCACCTGTCTTCATTAGAAGCAAAAAAATAATTATTATTTGAGTTAATGGCCGATGAGTTGGTTGGTTGGTTGGTTGTTTGTTTAAGGACTCAGCAATATTAAGCACTCAGAAATATTCCAGTTTTATGACAACGGTCTGTCATAATCGCGTCTGGACCAGACAATCCAGTGATAAATATCATGAGCATCGATCCAGGCAATTGGGATTGATGTCATGTATCAACCAAGTCAGCGAGTCTGACCACTCGATTCCGTTAGTTTCCTCTTACAACAAGCATACCGGTAGTCACTTTGGTTGGCTGAAGACCTTTTCTAACCCGGATCATCATGGGTCTAATGGCTGATGAGATAATGTCAGGTTCAATTTATGTCAGCATTGCAGTTATTAGCTTTTTATGTTTTATGTTTTTTTCAGATTCTTTGATAAGAAGAGACAAGCAGCGAGAAAAGAGCAGAAGACAATGGATGCATCTAAGAAGGCATGGGAGGCTTTGTAAAAGACACTTCTCAGACAATCAATAGTTTCTTTACACAATATATATTTTCTTCTAACTTTTCATAGAAACAGGAAATAACCTTTATTCTAAAGCACAAGTTAGATTAAGATTAGACATAAACATTTACAGATGTACCTCATAGATCAACTAGACCACAATAGGACTATTAGATAAGTGTGTTGATGGTTTAATAAGCCAGTTTATATTATTTTTGTCTTCCATGTCTACAGGCTTTCAAATCAGCAGAGAAGAAGACGAAGCAGACGCTGAAGGAAGTAGCGACTATTGCTTCAATTAACAAGACAAGGAAAACATACTGGTATGTAGGATCCATCTGTCAGTCATCACAGTTCATTAACAGGTACAGGTATAGAGCACTCGGTCCAATCTCATTGAAATCAAATCTAAGTTCTCGCTGCTGCTAAACAAAGATATGAGGGCACCCAATTACGGGTCACGTCAGTACCTTTTGCGAACTTTGTCACCCACTGAAACGAATAACAAGAAGTCAACATCAGCCAATTAGAAAGCAGTTTTTTTTAGCTTTATAGCAGTCGTTTCAACCTGGCAACTTCGATTTGAGACTACGCTTGAAAAATATGTTGACACTGTTCTCGATTAAAATTTTGAAAACTGAACAAACACACATTCCGGAATATCTAATATTTGGTTGATTGTATGACAGTGCTTCCCACATACTGTGCAACGCCTCCTCCGTTCAAATGTTTATCCTACGGAAGCGAGAGATAATTTTGATGGAATCAGTCGTAGGGGCCGTAACTGTCGTTCTGAATACCCCGTGTTAATGTTTTTGAGGTTGCATGATTAGAAAACACATTCCGACTGTCACTTTCATGATCTGGTAAGCGATGCTTTGATTGGTCGGATGAAAGGTCGTTCTGACGTGACCCGTAATGGGATGTCCTCAGATCTTTGTTTGGCGGTAGCGAGAACTAAGATCTGATTTTAACGAGATTGTACTCAGTCCTCACTCTCAGTATATGGAGTCTAGGTTGGTCAGGTAGCCTCGTTGTTGAGGCATTGGCTGGTCAAACAGTTGTGGTCTTCACAAAATCTCATGATATGATACTTGTGTCATTACACAATATATGTAAAGTCTGAAATGCCTTTGTAAATTGTTAAAGCAATGCTACATGACTTGGTTTGAAGGTTCATTGATGGTGTTTTCCTTCAGGTTTGAGAAGTTCCTGTGGTTCATCAGCTCCGAGAACTATTTGGTGATTGGCGGTCGGGACCAGCAACAGAATGAGCTGATAGTGAAGCGATATCTCCGACCTGGTGAGTACTTAGGTACTTCAGATGGAGGTCCTTGTGCAACAGGTCAACATGAAATGTCAGTCAGGGGGATAGTCGTTAATGCCCCTTGTCCAGTCATTGGTGTTCGACCCGTGAAGACCTGGGTAGAATAGGTCTTCAGCAACCCATGCTTGCCGTAAAAGGCGACTATGCTTGTTGTAAGAGTGGTCAGGTGGTCAGGCTCTCTGACTTGGTTGATGCATGTCATCGTATCCCAATTGCATGAATCGATGGTCATAATGTAAATCACTGGATTGTCTGGTCCAGACTTGATTATTTACAGACGGCCGTCATATAGCTGGAATATTGATGAGTGCAGCATTGAACAACAAACATACAAACAAAAAATTGATGTTCTGTCCTTTTTAAGGACTTTCCAAATTGACCGCCTCCATGGTCTAGTAGTAGAGCGTCCGCCCGGGGAGCGGAAGGTCCGGGGTTCAATCCCGCGTCATACCAAAAGACGTTTAAAGATGGTACTTGTTGTTACCCTGTCTGGCGCTCGGCACTAAGGGGCTAAAACAAGGACTGGTCGGCTCGGAGTCAGTATACTGTGTCTGAGTGGGATATTCATGTTAAACTGCGACATGGTATCTCAGTGAGCTAGCACTATAAATCGGCATCAGTCCGGACTAGTACAAGCCGCCACACAAACACACACACGTACATGCACGTCGCTATATAAGTGAAATAATCTTGGACGTGACGTTAAGCCCCATTTCACCTCACCTCACCTTTACAAATTGTGCAAACAGTTAATGTTTAGGGTCATGATAGCATAAGTGAATGTGTGTGTTGTTTATGAGATCAAAAGTGATATCATCTCTTGAAACTGCTATGATGTTCATGCTATTTCAAACATGTGCAGTCAACATTAACAACATGGTGATGATTGCAGGTGATTTGTATGTCCACGCCGACCTCCACGGAGCCAGCAGTTGTATCATCAAAAACCCAACAGGTTAGAATTCTCCTGTGTCCTTGTAATGGCATCTCCAGATTGTTTACCATGTTTACATACATCAGTTGTATTTGTGATACTACTGACTGCAGTGTAAACTCATCCTGTGTGCTCAGTACCAGCTGTGGAAGATCAGATTGACTCCTAAATCAGTCGTTAGTGTTTTCCTTTTAATACCGTTTGCATAATATGAGACAGTTTGCCACCAACATTATATCGTAGTTGTGAGAAAAAAATGAGGATCAGATGATCGCAATGTGTGACTTAGCTATTTGTGTGTTATCGTACCCATAGTTTACTTCAACTTCACGGCGACCTTTTTTAACATATACGGCATGCCCTTCTATTTTAGGTCTCCCTGTGCCTCCCAAGACTCTAAATGAAGCTGGGACAATGGCCATATGCAACAGTGCAGCTTGGGATGCGAAGGTTGTGACCAGTGCTTGGTATGTCCACCATGATCAGGTGTCGAAGACAGCGCCCTCTGGAGAGTATCTGACAACGGGTAGCTTCATGATTAGAGGTATGACCTTCATATCTGTTGGTGACCTTGTAACTGAAAGATACACAGAAAATGTATGTTGAATGATTTGCACCATCTTCCTACGTCAAGGAAGGTTACTGACTCTAAAATCTAGATTCAACACAAGCCTGGTATTATGGTGTTATAAACTGGCTGGACTAATGAGGCAAAGCATAGTCCAAAATTGTGTAATGAAATCAACATCCTGTTTGTAAACTACCGTGCAGATTTCGGTCGATTGCAGGATTTGCAAAGCATGTGTACCCCCAGCTCAGTGTCAACAGATGTTTTCCAAATCTTTTCATATTTTTCATCAAGGTGCTCACATGATTTGATGCTCTTCGTGAAGTGAGACCCGTTTTATCACAATATAGATTTTGCCTAGTTCGGCAAGGATGGAAACTGGACTTTTACAGTCAGTTAACACCCTTGCCTCGGGAAGATAGATTTGTATGTGATATGTATGTTTTGCTGTCAGTATTCAATTGTCAACATTGACATTTGTAAGGTGAATAACCAAGAGCGAATCATGTGATACTGTTATCTTGCAGGGAAGAAGAACTACCTCCCGCCTTCGTATCTGATATATGGGTTTGGCTTCCTCTTTAAGGTAAGATTGATGTGTTATAGAAATTACGGAATTCATACATATGCATAAGAAGTGACTTTAGTGTTGCTGTAAACAATCTGTAGTTCCTTGGAGAACAGGCGGATCTCAGTTCAAAGGCACCACATTTTGCTGATGAGACTTCCTTTAGCCATGCCAGTATCTGCTTGTCCTGGGTTCGAGTCCCAGATTCCACATAGTTGTTATCCTTGGTTTGTCTGCACCAGACCCATGCTCAATGGTTCCCCCAAAGTGTCCAATGTTTTTGACATCTTGTCATTGTTAGCTAGATATGAGTACAATACTGTTACAGTGTCCATCAAAGCTTGTGTAGTGAAGTGCTCTGGGATGATGCCTGAACTGAATATGTACCCCTCCTTGTCATAAGGGTCACATGGTGTTTAATGTCGCATACAAGATTGTTTTGTTTATCAGTGCTTATATAGTGGCGTGCTTGCATGTGATTGTGTGGCTGCTTGTACTAGGGCGGGTTATTGCCAGTTTTATAGTCCAGTCCACTGAGATGCCATGTCACAGTTTAACGTGGATATGCCAGTGGGACACATTAAACTGTTTCCGAGCTGCCCAGTCCTTGTTTTATGCCCTTTATGCCAAACACCAGGCAGGGTAACAACAAGTATCTTCAAATATCTTTTGGTATTATGCGGCCGGGGATTGAACCCCCGACCTTCCACTCTCTGGGCAGACATTAGACTCAGCCTGTTACAATGTGTCACCTAGTTGATAATGTGGCATTGTGCCCGGACAGCATTGAGCATCCCTCTTGCTACCAGCCGCTGATCTGCTCTGCCCAGGCTCAATAAGAAGCTGCTGAGATATAGCTGGAATATTGCTGACTGTAACAGTTACTCACTCCCCCAGTGCTAATAGGTTGTTTTCTAATTCTGTGAGCCCAGCTGGAAGAGGGCAGTGTAGATCGCCACCAGGGGGAGAGGAGGGTGCGAACCGTGGAGGAGGACGAGATGTCAGTGACAGAGTCTGTAGTCACGGAGAGTGACATCACAGCTGACGAGTCCATTGTCAGTGATGACGACAGTGACAGTGATGAGGGTGGTGATGGTGAGAAGACGGGAGTTGACAAGAGCATGGACAGTAATGAGGAGGGCAAAGACGATGAGGAGGAGGAGGAAGACGACGACGTTGAAGACGATGTGGTGAAGGTGGAGGTGAAGATAGAGGAAGACACAGAGGAGAAGCCTGGATCAGCATTCCCAGATACTTCCATCAATCTGCTCCATGTCAAGGGAGACAAGTATGTTTCAATAATATATACTGCTTATTGAACATTACTGCAAGACTTTTAGCTATGACATGAATGTCTATCTGTCTCCCTAGGTATGACTTGAATGTCTATCTGTCTCCCAAGGTATGACATGACTATCTTTCTCCCCAGGTATGACATGACTTTCTGTCTCTCAGGTATGACATGCCTATCTGTCGCCCAAGATATGACATGTCTATCTGTCTCCCCAGGTATGACATGACTTTCTGTCTCCCCCAGGTATGACATGACTATCTTTCTCCCCAGGTATGACATGACTTTCTGTCTCTCAGGTATGACATGCCTATCTGTCTCTCCAGGTATGACATGACTTTCTGTCTCCCCAGGTATGACATGACTTTCTGTCTCCCCAGGTATGACATCATTATCTCTCTCCCCAGGTATGACATGACTATCTGTCCCCAGGTATGACATAACTTGCTGTCTCCCCAGGTATGACATGACTATCTGTCTCCCCAGGTATGACATAACTTTCTGTCTCCCCAGGTATGGCATGACTATCTGTCCCCAGGTATGACATAACTTTCTGTCTCCCCAGGTATGACATGACTATCTGTCCCCAGGTATGACATGACTATCTGTCTCCCCAGGTATGACATGACTATCTCTCTCCCCAGGTATGACATGACTATCTGTCTTCCCAGGTATGACATGAATGTCTGTCCCCAGGTATGACATGACTCTGTCTCCCCAGGTATGACATGACTATCTCTCTCCCCAGGTATGACATGACTATCTGTCTCCCCAGGTATGACATGACTTTCTGTCTCCCCAGGTATGACATGACTTTCTGTCTCCCCAGGTATGACATGACTTTCTGTCTCCCCAGGTATGACATGACTATCTGTCTCCCCAGGTATGACATGACTATCTGTCTCCCCAGGTATGACATGACTATCTGTCTCCCCAGGTATGACATGACTATCTGTCTCCCCAGGTATGACATGACTATCTGTCTCCCCAGGTATGACATGACTATCTGTCTCCCCAGGTATGACATGACTTTCTGTCTCCCCAGGTATGACATGACTTTCTGTCTCCCCAGGTATGACATGACTTTCTGTCTCCCCAGGTATGACATGACTATCTGTCTCCCCAGGTATGACATGACTTTCTGTCTCCCCAGGTATGACATGATTATCTCTCTCCCCAGGTATGACATGACTTTCTGTCTCCCCAGGTATGACATGATTATCTCTCTCCCCAGGTATGACATGACTTTCTGTCTCCCCAGGTATGACATGATTATCTCTCTCCCCAGGTATGACATGACTATCTGTCTCCCCAGGTATGACATGACTTTCTGTCTCCCCAGGTATGACATGATTATCTCTCTCCCCAGGTATGACATGACTTTCTGTCTCCCCAGGTATGACATGATTATCTCTCTCCCCAGGTATGACATGACTTTCTGTCTCCCCAGGTATGACATGATTATCTCTCTCCCCAGGTATGACATGACTTTCTGTCTCCCCAGGTATGACATGATTATCTCTCTCCCCAGGTATGACATGACTTTCTGTCTCCCCAGGTATGACATGATTATCTCTCTCCCCAGGTATGACATGACTATCTGTCTCCCCAGGTATGACATGACTATCTCTCTCCCCAGGTATGACATGACTTTCTGTCTCCCCAGGTATGACATGACTTTCTGTCTCCCCAGGTATGACATGATTATCTCTCTCCCCAGGTATGAACTACAGCGGGGCATGAGTACAACCAGCACAACAAGTAATTTTTCCGAGAGTGACAGTCACGTCGTGTACCTGGGAGATGATCAACCAGTTGTTCGTGGAGAGAAGGTGAGAGCTCTCAGTGTGATGACATTGTTATCTTATACTTTGCATTTAGTGTAGCCTTTAAGAGATCTGAGGATCAAATGATATTTGATGAATATATGACAAAAGTGAGTGATTATCTATGGAATGAAATATGTTTGTGAGGTATTGTGGGTTTTTTCTGCTACAGACAATACAGACTGGTGCCAAGTTTTCAGCCAAACAACGGAGGTGAGAATAATCTTTGATAACATTTGTTTCACATTTACATACTCAGGTATTTATCTAGACCTGCTCAAAGCCGAATATAGGCCCCAACAAATGTCAGAAAGAATTCCCAAATAGGAATAACAAATTTCCAAAGTCATGTTATATATTTATAACTTATGTAACAACTTATTTTAACCCAGTGGTGGATGTTTTGTTATCATGATAGTTTTGTCTAGGAACCATGTCATTAGCCTCTTGAGGAAGCAATAATGACAATAGATATCAGACATTCTACCATGAATTTGGAAATTACTAAATTCTGATTGGTCAATCAGAGGTTGTCAAATTACAATAAACCCCCTGTGCGCGTTTGGTTCCAAATTCAATTTAGCACGGTTAAATCTAAATGTAGCCTAGCTCTACATTGAAAACACGGTATGTTTATTTCCTAAATAACTCAGATAAATGATACGGATCATATTTGTGACACAGAGAGCAGCGGAAGGCTCGTAAAGGCAAGACGCCACAACAGACCCAAAAAGATGATGAGGAGGAAGAAGAGAGTGTGTCATGGATGAAGTCGGAGGAAGTTGTCGTGGAGAGGGAACAGGGCACACAGAATTCTGTGACAGATAACACTCAGGTAGAATCATTGTTTAAAGTGCAATGAGTGCCCAGTTTGTTTTCAATAAAAAAAATAATTAAAAAAGTCCTCACTTTTGAAAAAATATGCTTGAGACACAATTGTTTTGGTCATACATCCTAATAATTGGACTGTGTCTGTCTATTACAGGACATTTCATCACAGAGCAGCAACCCTCAAACACAGCATAAGAGAGGCCAGAAGGTGAGTGTGGTCTCCCCATATATTCAGGGCAGGGACACACAGGGATGCTTGTGTTGTGCTCACTCTTCTCGTGGGATTCAGTGGGGATTCCTGGGACAAAATATTTCCCTAGAACCCAGGGCTTGTTGTTATGAGCTAACTACCAGTCCTTGTTTTGGGGAAAGTGTTGGACTGGTGCCTTTGATGATCTGGACTTTTTAAAGTATTGTGCTGGTGACAAACCTTTCATTGTTTCTCCATGAAACTTCGTAACTGTATTTAGGACTGGTGCCTAAGATTTTCACAGAAAAGCTGTACATTTGCAATTGTATGCATGCAAGGATGCCAGGGGATATGGATGAACAGAGTCCTGTGGCCCTGTTCCACAAAGTGATGTTAGTGCTATGATGATTGCAACTCCCATACTTTAACATGAGCTTACAATAGTGGTAGTGCATCGGGATGGTGTTAGGTGGTCAAGTGACACAAGTGTTTGCTGGTCATGCTGAAGAACCAGGTTTGATTCCCACATGGACACAATAAGCTGACTCACTCACTCACTCACTCACATTGCAGGGGAAGCAGAGGAAGATGAAGGAGAAGTACAAGGATCAGGACGAGGAAGAGAGACAACTCCGCATGGAAATACTCGCTGTGAGTCTCCTATAGTCATCCCTGCTTCATTCATCCAATACCCTATAGCTTGGGCTGGTAGTATTTGAGAAATTTGAGATTTATCACTGAAGACAAAGCTCTCAATTATGTAGACCTGTATAATGAGGTTGGCTGAGTGAGGCTGCTGTATATCTTTCTTACGTTTAGCTTAGCACACTGTGGGGACTTTGGGTTGGAATAGGTCTTCAGTGAGCCATATTTGTATTTAGTTGCGACACAGCGGACGGGAAGATCAGGTTGTTGAATGGTGTGCCTTGTCCAAACGTCCTCATTCACATTTCATGCCAAATAGCTGTAATATTGCACATGGCAGAATTAAACAAACCAAACAAACTTGAGCCTAGATGAGGTTTGTGTTTGATTTGTGTATATTTATTGTCAAATAACTATTGTTGTATTGTATAAAAGTAGGTATTGCAATGCCGGTGTCATTGTAAGTGTGTATTCTACTTTGCCATATGTGAATGATCTTTGGTCCCTTCAGTCTGCTGGGTCTCAAAAAGAAGACAAGAAAAAGAAAGGCAAAAAGGGCAAGGACGTGCAACAGCTAAAGGGAGGGAAGCCGTCTGGGCCTCAACCTCAGAGTGGTAAAGGTCAACGAGGTCAGCCCATGGACATCCACAAGGTTACAATGCAAACAGGGGAATTGTTAATTGAAGGTGGGACATACTTTCACTTGAACATTCTTTAGTCTTTCAATAACCAGTAAGATAAGCTTAACAAAGAAAAACAGCTGACTTCACAAGTCAGTGTTGGATGCCATGAATGAATTAAAGATTTCAAATATCTGAAGAGACTAGAATATTTTAATAAGTTGCAGAATGTTATTTTTATTACAACTATCATCTTTGAAGAGTATTAGATTGTAGTTCTTGTTTTTTTTTTCTATTGGCCCTTGTTACAGTTTGTTTAAATTTGTTTAGTAATGAATAAATAGCCTTGCTTGACAACAGTATAAGGATCTGGACTGAAACATCGCCATTACAGTCAAATAAAGAAGTTGTTATCTTTAAATTGTGTCTACTTTGTTATCCGTCAACTTCTAAGAAATGCCTATCAAACAGTTCAAAGAATAAATAAATTGCAAGTGAAACCATGTTGTTTGATTGACCAACCAAGCAATTATTTTTGTGTTTATTCTTCCATAAACCAAGCCAAAAATTTGGTCACACCCACATTTGTTTCCTGATTGGCTGATAATAGAGTGGGTGGGGCTGATGATGTTGCTGATTTTGTGATGTTGTATACAGACATGTAGATTTACACAGTGTGCACCGTGTCCTCCGTTAATGCAGAGAATATTGCAAATTATATCAATTCTAAACTGACATGAAATAATGTTTGCAATCGGATTTCAGATAAAATCGACCCGTTAAGATCCCGGGTAGAATAGGTCTTCAGCAACCCATGCTTGCCGTAAAAGGCGAATAGCTTGTTGTAAGAGGCGACTAAAGGGATTGGGTGGTCAGGCTCGCTGACATGGTTGATGCATGTCATCGTATCCCAATTACGTGGATCGATACTCATGACATCAATCACTGCATTGTCTGGTCCAGACTCGATTATTTACAGACTGCCGTCATATAGCTGGAATATTGCTGAGTGTGGCGTTAAGCAACAAACAAACAAATCAGTTAAAATCTCTTTTTTGACAAAGGATATATTAGAATGCTCTTTTAAGCATGTTTTGTGTTCTTTTCTTCTAGACAAAACCACACTGCAGAAGCCACAGCCTTCAAGGCCATTGGATGTAAGTGTTCAAAGGAGTGTAGATTTCCCTGTCTGTGTGGTCTTGATATAAACGTAGACGGTACCGTAATCTCGTGTTACTAAACCAAAGGCTACACATGACATGTAACCACAATTAAACATCCAATAAAAGAATAATTAATGTAAAGCAACATATTTCTTCAGTTAATCAACATGACCGAAGTTTTCACTTATATTTTCACTTATATTGTTTGATAATATTCCCAGGATGATGATATTGACGAGGACAAGGAAGCGACACAACAGGCTGAGGTATGTGTGCTTGTTGCAGCAACTGTCATATGGTTTTATATTAGCCAGTGACAATCAATGAACTTTTCTTCAAGTCATTCTTGTAAGGGATCAAGATATTATTTTGTGCCTTTAAGTATTTACTCATATTTTATCATTTACTTTGGGTATTTGATAATTTTCAGTATTCAATATATTTTTACTCACCTGGGTCCAGCCTATTGGGTATTTTTTTAACCAGTGAGGAGACTTCTTTCAGTGGCATTTAGAAGTTGGTGTGATGAAGTAAGACGAGTTCTATGGATGAACAGCTTTTTTATTGCAATTAGTGCGAAATTTTGGTGTAGATTCTAACACCTTTATCAAGCAAGTGATGATATGTGCACATCACTTGCTTGATAAAGGTGTTAGGATCTACACCGAAACGTCGCACTTATTGTAATAAAGAAGTTGTTCATCCATAGAACTCGTCTTACTTCAGTGAGGAGACATTTTAAAAATAATTCTGCTTGAGATCCTGTTTCAGATAACTTCTAATTTTCTTCTGTTTATGTTCTGCACAAAGTGTGTCACCTGTTGCATAAGCTCCTCACAGTGATACAAGTTTCAGTTACAATAAGCGAGATGTAGTGTGCATTATTCACTGCAGTAGAGTTAATGAAAGGTGATGCCTGCATTGGATCAGTAAATATAGATGTGTAAACATTTTTGGGTATGCAAGCTGAACAGGTTACATTGGGTAATTACCCACGGTGTTGTTATACTATTTGGTTTTTGAAATTTTTCGTGCTTATTTGTATGCGAACATCTCCTAATTGACTGGGTTATGGTGATTTAATTTGCATAATTTATGCAAATATACAGTTTACCTGGAGCTCTGAGTTGTGTAATACTAGAATTGAGAAATATGTGACACTGAGTGAGAGTGAACTTATTGTTGTTCAGCAATATTTCAGCCATATAACGATGAGAAAAAAATAATACATTTATAGAAAACATGCAGAATAAAAAGAAAGGTCAATATGACATATAGAAACATAGTTAGAGTGAAACAGTCATTTATTTGCAAATATGGTGTGGACTGATTTTTGTAAGATATTTTACAATAAAATGCCTGCTTGAATTGGAAGACAGTTGTGTTTAGGATCACTGCTATTTTTTAATGAGAATCTCTTGAGAGTCCACTGAAGCCCATTTAACTTGAGGAGTAGCTGTACATGTTTGTTCCGACCCATCTCACTGACCTCCAGCTGTTGATTCCAGGACATCCAGATCCTGAACTCTCTCACTGGCTGTCCCGTCACAGAAGACGAGTTGTTGTACGCCATCCCAGTCTGTGCCCCGTACAACACCCTCACCAACTACAAGTAAGTTGTGTGTGCCCCTAACTACACCCTTACTGACTACAAGTAAGTTGTGTGTGCCCCGTACAACACCCTCACCGACTACAAGTAAGTTGTGTGTGCCCCCTACAACACCGTCACCCACTACAAGTAAGTTGTGTGTGCCCTGTACAACACCGTCACCGACTACAAGTAAGTTGTGTGTGCCCTGTACAACACCCTCACCAACTACAAGTAAGTTGTGTGTGCCCCGTACAACACCGTCACCGACTACAAGTAAGTTGTGTGTGCCCCCTACAACACCGTCACCCACTACAAGTAAGTTGTGTGTGCCCCGTACAACACCCTCAGCCATTACAAGTAAGTTGTGTGTGCCCCGTACAACACCCTCACCCACTACAAGTAAGTTGTGTGTGCCCCGTACAACACCCTCACCAACTACAAGTAAGTTGTGTGTGCCCTGTACAACACCCTCACCGACTACAAGTAAGTTGTGTGTGCCCCGTACAACACCCTCACCCACTACAAGTAAGTTGTGTGTGCCCCGTACAACACCCTCACCGACTACAAGTAAGTTGTGTGTGCCCCGTACAACACCCTCACCGACTACAAGTAAGTTGTGTGTGCCCCGTAAAATACCCTCACCGACTACAAGTAAGTTGTGTGTGCCCCGTACAACACCCTCACCGACTACAAGTAAGTTGTGTGTGCCCCCTACAACACCCTCACTGACTACAAGTAAGTTGTGTGTGCCCCGTACAACACCCTCACCCACTACAAGTAAGTTGTGTGTGCCCTGTACAACACCCTCACCCACTACAAGTAAGTTGTGTGTGCCCCGTACAACACCCTCACCCACTACAAGTAAGTTGTGTGTGCCCCTAACTACACCCTTACTGACTACAAGTAAGTTGTGTGTGCCCCGTACAACACCCTCACCGACTACAAGTAAGTTGTGTGTGCCCTGTACAACACCCTCACCCACTACAAGTAAGTTGTGTGTGCCCCTAACTACACCCTTACTGACTACAAGTAAGTTGTGTGTGCCCTGTACAACACCCTCACCCACTACAAGTAAGTTGTGTGTGCCCCGTACAACACCCTCACCCACTACAAGTAAGTTGTGTGTGCCCCGTACAACACCCTCACTGACTACAAGTAAGTTGTGTGTGCCCCGTACAACACCCTCACCGACTACAAGTAAGTTGTGTGTGCCCCGTACAACACCCTCACCGACTACAAGTAAGTTGTGTGTGCCCTGTACAACACCCTCACCCACTACAAGTAAGTTGTGTGTGCCCCGTACAACACCCTTACAGACTACAAGTAAGTTGTGTGTGCCCCGTACAACACCCTCACCCACTACAAGTAAGTTGTGTGTGCCCCGTACAACACCCTCACCCACTACAAGTAAGTTGTGTGTGCCCTGTACAACACCCTCACCCACTACAAGTAAGTTGTGTGTGCCCTGTACAACACCCTCACCCACTACAAGTAAGTTGTGTGTGCCCCGTACAACACCCTCACCCACTACAAGTAAGTTGTGTGTGCCCCGTACAACACCCTCACCCACTACAAGTAAGTTGTGTGTGCCCCGTACAACACCCTTACTGACTACAAGTAAGTTGTGTGTGCCCTGTACAACACCCTCACCCACTACAAGTAAGTTGTGTGTGCCCCGTACAACACCCTCACCCACTACAAGTAAGTTGTGTGTGCCCCGTACAACACCCTCACTGACTACAAGTAAGTTGTGTGTGCCCCTAACTACACCCTTACTGACTACAAGTAAGTTGTGTGTGCCCTGTACAACACCCTCACCGACTACAAGTAAGTTGTGTGTGCCCCGTACAACACCCTCACCCACTACAAGTAAGTTGTGTGTGCCCCGTACAACACCCTCACCAACTACAAGTAAGTTGTGTGTGCCCCGTACAACACCCTTACAGACTACAAGTAAGTTGTGTGTGCCCTGTACAACACCCTCACCGACTACAAGTAAGTTGTGTGTGCCCTGTACAACACCCTCACCCACTACAAGTAAGTTGTGTGTGCCCCTTACAACACCCTTACTGACTACAATAAGTTGTGTGTGCCCTGTACAACACCCTCACCGACTACAAGTTGTGTGTGCCCCGTACAACACCCCCTAGGTGTATTTTCGGCAGTGTTCCTGTTCTCAGTTCATGTTCTCGGTGTATTTTGGGCAGTGTTCCTGTTCTCAGTTCATGTTCTCGGTGTATTTTCGGCAGTGCTCATGTTCTCAGTTCATGTTCTCGGTGTGTTTTCAGGTACAAGGTGAAGCTCCTCCCTGGCAACACCAAGAGAGGGAAAGGTAAGATTGTGAACCCACAGATAGGACAGCAGTGTATTGACAGTACATGTATGATATGACAGTCAACACAGTACCCATGCTACATGTTGTACTAAGTTGATAAGTGATGATCAAACTTAATGTTTAATTGATGTGATATCCATTTTGCCAAGCCCAATGGTGTGTTTGTTTTTAAATTTTCGGATTCAGGGAAATAAATAAGTATTCATATGCTGTGAAAAGTCTGGAGGATGCCTGACATCCAATCCCAGCTAACAGTGTTTTTCAACTAATCAGTCTGCATTCACTACATGGTGTTGAAAATTGTCTTCATTTGAGTTAACCAGATTAGCATTGAAATATTGGTTCTATTTGTAATATTGTTATCATTTTTTAATATATATCATTTTGTATTTCAGCTGTGAAAGCTGCTCTTAATGTTTTTCTTCATGATAAATCTGCTACATCAAGAGAAAAAGACTTGCTAAGGATTTTGAAAGTGAGATATATTATAAAACATCTTCACATTATGTCACTCCTGTTAGGTTTGTGTCTTGTATTGAACCATCACTATGTCAGTGGATACAATTACAAAACATTAAAAGATATGTGGTCCATGACTTTGTAGCTTGCTGTCCAGAGTTGCCTCCCATAACTGAACCAGGATCTGCTGATTTTGGGTTCAAAGACTTTATTTGTCCCTATAATGATTCTTGCTTTGACCGCACCATACCTGTGCTCGCTGGCTTCACCTTAATGGCACACTGTGATGGAGGTGTCCCCCACCCACATTAAGCTAAATGAAATCAGTATTTACCCCAACTCTCTCTCTCACTCACTTGACATCCATCCACGTAACTAATGGTGTTATTTCCGTCTTGTTTCTCTCTACAGGATGATCAGTCGCGCAATATGCCAGGCAAGGTCAAGGTTGCTGCTCCTCAGCTTCATCGGAAGAAATGAGACACTTCTGTTTTCGCCCATCCTTTCACCCACATCAGTTGTTTGTTCATCTTATCGATACTCTCACCCGGATTACAGTTTAGAATTAGTCCAAAACGACCTATGCTTGTCATGCAAGGCGATTTAATGGATTGGGTGGTCATACTCTGTGATTTGATTGATTGCCTGTCATACCATAGCACCCAGCAGAATGGATCATTGCTTATAATATCAATCACTGGTTTGTCTGGTACAGACTCTATTTACAGGCCATTGTGATATAGCTGGAATATTGCATTAAGCAATGACCAAGCAAACAGTGACTCATAGTGTTGCTTCACTGTAGGTAAAGGGACAAAGGTTAAATATATTCATTGTCCCTCCATTAATGAAAACCAAAGAATGAAAGGTGTGTGTCTGGTAATGGTTAAGTTTCTGTTGATCTGTTGATGTAATAGTGAAAGCCTTGGCTTCTCCCATATTGTATAATGTCAATATCATGTTGTATAATGTCAATATCTTTTGTACATAAATAAAAGTTTCAATTGACTCTTGATAAATTTCTTGCCCAATAGGACCGCCTCTGTGGTCTAGTGGTAGAGTATCTGCCCGGAGAGTGGAAGGTCGGGAGTTCACTCAACAGCCCCGTGATATCAATAGATGTTAAAAGATGGTACTTGTTGTTACCCTGCCTGGTGCTCGGCATTAAGGGGATAAAACAAGGACTGGTCGGCTCGGAGTCAGTATACGGTGTCTGAGAGGGGTATTCATGTAAAACTGCAGCGTGGTACAGTGATCCCTCGCTACAAGTTGCAGCTTCCACCATATATACTTAAAATTATAAGAACCACAAGCGTAGCGCTTTGGTGCAGATTGTATGCAGGATATTTTTTTACATATGGAACGATCTTGACAAGTCACCATAGGAATTTCCGGTGTTACATGTATACCCATTGCGAAAACGTTATGTTGACATTAAATAGTAAAATTGCCTCAAATATGACTTTTAGCGAGTCATGGTATGGCATTTATGATTTAATCTGACCGTGGTTGCTGAAAATAACGGTGAGTTGTGCGATCTACCGATCACTTCACATACAATTTTGCTGAAATTATTGTAAACATTATTATGATTATTGAATGAAATTTTGAATATAATTAAAAAAAATATTGCAAACATTAGTCCAGATAAACAATGAACATTTTTTTTATTACCAGATTTATAATAACAGGATCAAATTGCGTACTTCAGTTCAAATTTGTTGACTGGTATTTCTAGTGTTGCGTGGTGATTAGCTGATAATGTTTTCTGAGATGGGGGAAAACATCGCGTCATTGAAACACTTCAGTTTATTGAAAATGTTAGTAAATTTGGGGAGCCATGCTTTACCGCGCGCAATAATGAGGGAACAAGGTATCTCAGTGGACTAGCATTATCAAATTGGCATTCGTCCGGACTAGTACAAGTACCCACACATACCATGTGTATGCGCATTGAAATATAAGTGCAATAATCTTGTACGCGACGTTAAACCCCATTTCACCTCACCTCATTTGACCAATGTTGACTAGTTCCTCTGTAGGGTTGTCATATTGTGTTTTTCTTCATTTATTCCTTTGAATGACGATGGGTAATATGTAGGATAACATATTTGAAAGGGAATTTCAAATATTTGTCCCTGAATGCTTTAAGCCTCTCACCAAGGCTTGACCCAAGTTGTAGCTAACCCTAATCTCATTAAAATATGTTAGTACTCGCTACTGCAACAGAAAGCTTTGGGCTTATACCATTCCTTCAAACTGGGGTGCCATTTCACAATTAGTCCTTTGACTGTCATAAGTCTATGTTAAGGTGGTGCGGAAGGGTAGCATAGTGGTTAAAGCGTTTGCTTGTCACACCGAAGACCCGGGTTTGATTCCAAACAAGGATACATGTGTGAGGTTATATCTGGTGTTCTGATGTTGCTGGAATATTGCTAAAAGTGGTGTTTAACCATGCTCACTCACTATGTTAAGGGAGTTACGATCACCTTAGAGCTAGGATTGTTTTGTACAACAGCACCCAGATCTGTAACCCCTTCTACCGTTCTTAGGGGGGCATGGGTGGCCCAGTTGTCTAAGGCATCGTGATTCGCTGTGCAGAGTTGCATCCCTTGGGCATGCCAGAAATCTATGATTGTGGGTTCGAATCCCAGTTCGCACCGATTATGTTTCTAGGTTTGTCAGCACCATACCCGTGCTCGTGGGTTTCACCGAAGTGGTAAACGTCTGAGACCTGCGTCACTTCGGGCTTTCCTCCCACATTAAGCTGACACGCCGTGACATAACTGCAATACTGTTAAATGCGGCGTAAAACCCAACTCACTCACTCACTCTAGCGTTCTTAGTATTGCATATGTTGTGTAAAACAACAATACACCAGCAAACCTCACATTAACTGTTTAATACCGGTTTATGATTATGTTTTGAGTAATGTGTTCTTTTCATCATTGAAGAAGATATGATGCTAAGAATATTCTTGGGATTATTTGGTAGGTTCTATGTGTACCTGACTTGCGGATATCTTGAGCAGGGCATGTGCCCTTGTTGGCAAGTGTTGGCTTGTCACGCAGAAGCCATTCTTGGGATAAAATGGGGGTGGAATGGGGGTGATTTTTTTCTTTACGGAATATGCCCTGGAGATAGAGAAACAACACCTATCCAGCTTCACCACCAGACAGGAATGCAACACTGGATGATGATCACATGTAGTGTCAGATGCAAAGCTTGGAAGCATTGGAAGGGGATCTGTGCCAAAACTACATAAAGCTGCATGCTACTTTCACAGTCCAATACTGCTTTTTGCTTTACTGATGTTAAGCAACATGGAACGTTATCCTAATTCGGCTTTTAATACTTGGCTGCTACATCAATCATGCATGGCGATGACACAAAATTATGATCTGACAACACAATCGATACTGTGAGGCTGACATTCAATTAGGCAACATGGACGTAATTGTTTAGCATGAACGCCTGTATAACTGCATTTGTCAAGGTGGATGTAATTTCAAATGTTGGTGAATGAAATGTGCATTTAACCTTGTTGTTTAATGATTGTTTATTTAAAGCAAAATGGGATTATGAAAGTCGTTGGTAACAATGTATTTTTGGCAAACATTACCTTCGTTATGATAGTATCAAAGAAATATAAATGATCATGATGGTTTATCTGAAGTAAAAAATAATATGAAGCAGTTTCATTTTGATATATATATATATATATATATATATATATATATATATATATATATATAATTTTTTTTATGAATATTCAAATAAATTATTTAGTTTGCACAGGATATTTTTTTGATCAATTCCTTCACTTGGTCCAGTGATTTTACAGTTGATTCTCTGGCCTGGCCCTCGGGGACATGGTACCACATGACGACATTGTAGAACAATTCATACACAAGCAGGCGGTCCTCAAAGCCCTTAGCTTTGGGGAGATTGTTGTGGTAGCTTGTGAAGAAATCATCATGAAAACCACCTTCTGTCTTGGAGAGAATCAGGTCAAACTCGGAATGACCATAATCCACCGATGGGTCGAAGACAACTGAAAGTAGGTCAAGATGAGTTGTCGAGTGTGAAGTGCTTAGGATCAACCTGGGATATGTCGATGATAAACAATGGTTATCTACCTAACAATATTTGATCAACCTGGGATATACTGATGATATACAATGGCTGGGATATATCAATGGCATACAATGGTTAGAATATACTGATGATATGCCTTGGCTGTCTACCTTGGAGTGTTTGAATTTGTAGATGCATATATCTGTTTCCCATAAGAAGGAAAACACCTTATAATTTTTTTATTTGAAGTTTACACGATATACGGCTTTTCCATTGGACGAGAGGTCAGTCACATGACCGCGAAATTGACGTTCATAAGTGTATGAACGACACAATTTGACGTTCATACGTTTTTCACGAGACCGTGTTCTTGAAATGACGTAAACACTGACGGACTACTTCCACATTCCTGGGGAAACCCCTGGGAATTCCCTAGCACGAAAACATGCATAAGCGTTCTTTCTGATCATTTAGAACCTTTATTTTTGGTCTCAGGGTTTCAGTATACTTTGAGAAATGTCAGAGAGTGTGACTGCATGATTGTTCACGAATATCCTCGCTACGGCCCATCCTAATGAACAAACGAAGAATGCACATCTAAACTATCGTAGTATCAACTCGATCCGTGCCTAGGCTGACATTGACAGCCTCCAGCAATCTCACCTCTCTTTTTTAGGAACTATTTTACTCCGCGATATAGCTGGTTGTTGTATGGCTGTCAGTGTAAACATGAAGTCCCACGTACTAAATAAAATTGTGTTTAGATCTAGGCCTACATCTTTTGAGGTAAGAAATTGTGATAAAAAATTTATAAGAATTGACCTTCACTTTGTGTGAGTTCATTGGAGTATGAACCTTCATAGAGTGAGGGCCAAACATTGTGTATGAACGTCGTCGCAAGCTCCGACGTTCATACAGTTTGGCCCTCACTCTATGAAGGTTCATACTCCAATAAACTCACACAAAGTGAAGATCAATTCTTAAATAAGGTGCAATAATGAACGTAAGTCGTAATAGGCGTCTAACGGGATCGGGTGTTCAGGCTCATTGACTTTGGTCCAGACTCGATAATTTACAGACTGCCGTCATATAGCTGGAATATTGCTGAATGAGGCATTAAACAACAACAAACAAACAAACAAAACAAAGTTGGCTGGACACAATGTGACCATGTACTCACCAGGTCCGTCTACAGTCTGACCAAAGTTAATTGGACACAATGTGACCATGTGCTCACCAGGTCCGTCTACAGTCTGACCAAAGTTTGCTGGACACAATGTGACCATGTACTCACCAGGTCCGTCTACAGTCTGACCAAAGTTAATTGGACAAAATGTGACCATGTACTCACCAGGTCCGTCTACAGTCTGACCAAAGTTAATTGGACACAATGTGACCATGTACTCACCAGGTCCGTCTACAGTCTGACCAAAGTTTGCTGGACACAATTTGACCATGTACTCACCAGGTCCGTCTACAGTCTGGCCAAAGTTGGCTGGACAAAGGTCACCATGGTTTATCTCTGGCTGGATGTTCGCTGATTGAAATACTTTGTGGACATCTTGTTTAATTGCAGACCATTTCTCACTCACAACACGGTCGCCATGCTGGAAGTGGAGGTAATGTTTTCAGCTTCTATACAAATACAAATTTCTTGTAAATACTGTAGTACTATCCCTGATTCACCCTGATTACCATTCTAGCTTTGTTTTCTCTAAAACCTGATTTTCTCTCACACTACTGATGTAATCGATATATTATTCAAAGCATCATTAAACACAACTCATTCAGAATGGCTTGTGATTTAATGATCTTGTTCAAACAATGATAATGAATGATAATGTAAATAACATCCATTCAGCTACGTCACAGCCTGTGTTGTTTTGCCTGGTGGTCAACCATTCAAATATAAGTACCATATTCGACGTAATAAGCGCCCAGGGCGCTCTCAAAATTAAAAATAGGGGGCTCTTATTAGAATATTATTTTGGTGAGAAAAAAACCAGTTGAAAGATCTTAAATTTTGTGGTTTATGCTGACAGCCTGAAATGTTAACATACGACAGATATATTTTTCCAGAATTCAATTGCCCATAATTAAGGGTGCATATAACACACGAGTGTGCATCATACACGAATAAATAAGTCTTGTGTACATTGATCAACCGGAAGGGGTGCTGATTGGGATTGTTCACTAGCCAATATATTAGCAAATATCGCCGTGGGCGCTTATTAGAGCGGGGCGCTTATTACGTCGAATACGGTAATATATATATCCTCACCACCCTTATGGCATGGTGTGTTGGTTTAATAACCCATTGGTTGGTCTCTCTCTAAAGAACAGGCATAGATACATAAAGGTAACAGTAGTGTGAATCTTACCTTCTGTTCCAAGCCTTCAAACAATGGATTGACAATATCTCCAAAAAAGTATTCCTGAAAGAAACAAGAATAATAATTTAAAGTTGAATCCTTCAGTGACTGTCAAATGTAGTAAGCGCATTCATGTGCAATTCAAGAAGAAAAGGGTTGGGTCTTTTGGGGTTCTGTGTCCTTGGGATCTGTCTGTGACCTGCCACTGTATCACACATCAAACGGCTTCCACTGGTATGGACCCTGTGGGTCTTTTGGGGTTCTGTGTCCTTAGGATCTATCTGTGACCTGCTACTGCATCACACATCAAACTGTTCCACTGGTATGAACCCTGTGGGTCTTTTGGGGTTCTGTGTCCCTGGGATCTATCTGTGACCTGCCACTGATATGGATCCTGTGGGTCTTTTGGGGTTCTGTGTCCTTGGGATCTATCTGTGACGTCCCACTGCATCGCACATCAAACCGCTTCCACTGGTATGGACCCTGTGGGGATTTTGGGGTGGGAACCGATCCTCAGCAACCTATGCTGGTCGTAAGAGTTGCCACTGGTATGGATTCTGTGGGTCTTTTGGGGTTCTGTGTCCTTAGGATCTATCTATGACCTGCCACTGTATCACACATCAAACAGCTTCCACTGGTATGGACCCTGTGGGTCTTTTGGGGTTCTGTGTCCTTGGGATCTATCTGTGACCTGCCACTGGTATGGACCCTGTGGGTCTTTTGGGGTTCTGTGTCCTTGGAATCTATCTGTGACCTGCCACTGTATCACACATCAAACGGCTTCCACTGGTATGGATCCTGCGGGTCTTTTGGGGTTCTGTGTCCTTGGGATCTATCTGTGACCTGCCACTGGTATGGATCCTGTGGGTCTTTTTGGGTTCTGTGTCCTTGGGATCTATCTGTGACCTGCCACTGGTATGGATCCTGTGGGTCTTTTTGGGTTCTGTGTCCTTGGGATCTATCTGTTACCTGCCACTGGTATGGATCCTGTGGGTCTTCTGGGGTTCTGTGTCCTTGGGATCTATCTGTGACGTCCCACTGCATCGCACATCAAACGGCTTCCACTGGTATGGACCCTGTGGGGATTTTGGGGTGGGAACCGATCCTCAGCAACCTATGCTGGTCGTAAGAGTTGACCACGTGGATCCAGTGGTCAGATTTGGTGACTTGGTTGATTGCATGTCATAGTACCCACACGGCGTGGATTGTTGCTGATAATATCAATCAGGTTCGGTCCAGACTCAGTTAAGCTTCATGCTAGTCCCATCCGTCAACAGTTAATGCACATAGGTGCCTTGAATAGATTGTTTACAAATATAAAAAATAAAATACCTCCTGCCTAACGTAAAACAATATTTGATGAAAATCTGAGTATTACCAAGGTGTAGATATCTACAACTCAAAAGAAGTTAAGAACACCTGAATTTCATGACTTTCCGTCTTTCAACCAATGTTCAAAGCAAAAGCACAGATTTCCTGACTGACAGCAAGTGACTCTTGTGTCTGTATGTAAATAAAACTATCAATAATATATTTATAACATGTATTTACTTATGTATTTAATGTCATTTATGAGATGAATATACAGAGTACATATGCAGCACACACTTTAGTTATTTATGGAGTAACATGACATGACGAATAACGAACTACGGTTAAAAGAAACTAAAATTCGTGGTCCCATTGAGCTCGTTATAACCACAGTTTACTGTATGACTGTTGCATGTTGTGCTGTACCTCCCATGTGTCTTTCCAGCCATCGCGGGGCCGGAATGTTCCTATGAAGTGCGGTACCTCTGAGCCAAACTTGTCTCTGGGTTCAACTAGGTTTTCACTCCTATGAATGCTCTGCTCACTTTGTAAAGCCTTCTTGCGCAGGTTGGAGTTGTAGGAATGTAGTCTGGTAAAAGAAATCCAGGTCACTTGACAGGAAGCTATGGGAGACAGGGTACAGTCACACTGAAACAGCACTGTGTCTTGTTGTGTCATTACAGTTGGTTTGTTAGTTTGTTGTTTAATGCCGCACTCAGCAATATTCCAGCTATATGACGGCGGTCTGTAAATAATCCAGTCTGGACCAGACAATCTAGTGATTAATATCATGAGCATCGATCCACACAACTGGGATCGATGACATGCATCAACCAAGTCAGCGAGCCTGACCACCCGATCCTGTAGTCAACTTTTATGACAAGCATAGTCACCTTTTATGGCAAGCATGGGTTGCTGAAGACCTATTCTACCCCGGAATCTTCACGGGTCTGTCATTACTGCATTTGGGACAACAGAAAAACATGGGGTGTTTCCAAAGGGAGGAGTTCAAAAGTTTGATGTTGGATAACAAAATTAATTCCTTAAGTTTTGAGACCTACCCCAATCCGACAATAAAACTTAACTGTGGAAAGTGATATTCAGAAAGAAACACAGATACCACAGTACCCCTGCATTCGAGTGAGGAAACATTGGCCAACAGGCGTGTGGTTTAGTGGATAGAGTGTCTGCCCGGAGAGCGGAAGGTTTGTGGTTTGATCCCCTGCCATGTAATACCAATTTAAAGATGTTAGAAAATGGTACCTGTTACCCTGCCTGGCGCTCAGTATTAAGGGGATAAAACAAGGACTGGTTGGCTCGGAGTTGGTATACAGTGTCTGAGTGGGGTATCATGTTTAACTGTGGCATGGTATCTCAGTGGAATAGCACTATAAAACTGTCATTCATCCAGACTCATACAAGCAGCAACACACACACACAAGTGCGTCGTTATGTGAGTGTAATAATCTTGAATGTGACATTAACTAGATTTCACCTCATCTCACCTCCCTCGACAGAAGTTGTGGACCAACGCCAACACAACAAGAATACGTATGGAACTGGCAAAATCTTTGTTGAATGTCCTCTCATGTTATCTATGATGTCATGCTGTTCATCTTCAGAGCATGATGATAAGTGCTGTTATTTGTTGCCTTGAATTGTAAAACCCCGGAAAAGTTGAATTTGTTGACTGGAAAATTTGCAGTCCAGTTAATCATCAACACCCCCAAACTTAAGGAATTATAAATTTTATTGAACATTTGAACTTCTCCCTTAGAGAAGTGACTTTTGGAAATGTGCCATGGTTGATGGTAGAGACTGACCTTGGTCGATCTATATTTTCGAGTCAGGGAGATTGTCAGTTATAAGTTTGGGGTCCAAGGCCTGGACAAGTGATACACTTGTTTCCATCATGTTATTGCAGTCATAGCATAGCAAATGCTCAGAAGCCCGGAGTGTGTTGTAATGGTAAGGGTTTCACTGTTAGATTGATGAAAATCAACCAGTGACACCGTAAACACTCGAGTGTATTTCTTATCTGAATGGAAATTTCACTTATCTGCAAACTACAATTTTGATAAATTCAATTTTTCAACCAGCCATACTTTCCAGCCTCCCAAAGGAGTAATGTAAATTATTGCATCCAGTCTCAATATTTTGTGTCTGGTAAAAGTCTGCTGTTAGGGTATGAGCTAACTTACTTTGCCACCTGTTCACCCAGCTGTGACCAGTAGTCTTTCATCGGCTGGAGATCCTCGATAAATTCCAGAACATGGATTCCGCCTCTAAACCCATGATTCTTGAGACCAAAAGTCTGAAGAAAGAAAACAACTGCTACTTCCTAATAATTGACATATAGGACTACATAAACGTACTCTGATCTCTTTTTCTCAAGCAAAACCCATCATATTCAATGGCTACTTCCACTTCCCTTATTTAGCAAACAGGACGTGATATAACTGAAATACTGTTCAAAGTGGAGCCACTAGAATCTCATCCACTAACGGGGGCACGGGTGGCCCAGTCGTCTAAGGCGCCGCGATTTGCTGTGCAGAGTTGCGTCCCTTGGGCACGCCAGAAACCTATGATTGTGGGTTCGAATCCCGGTTCGCCCCGATTATGTTTCTAGGTTTGTCAGCACCATACCCGTGCTCGTGGGTTTCACCGAAGTGGTAAACATCTGAGACCTGCATCACTTCGGGCTTTCCTCCCACATAAAGCTGACACGCCGCGATATAACTGGAATGCTGTTAAAAGCGGCGTAAAACCCAACTCACTCACTCACTCTAGCTTTCTTAGTACATGTATTACATATGTTGTGTAAAACAACAATACACCAGCAAACCTCACATTAACTGTTTAATACCGGTTTATGATTATGTTTTGAGTCCTTGTGTTCTCTTCATCATTAAAGAAGATATATGCTAAGAATAGTCTTGGGATTATTTGGTAGGTTCTATGTGTACCTGACTCATCCACTAACATCCATATTGGGATACCCATCTATCTGCACAGCGACCGAGCCTACTCAACTACAAACCCGCTCACCCACTTTCCTACCCAACTACAAACCCATCCACCACCCGCTCACCCATCCACCACCCGCTCACCCACCCACCTACTCATCCACCTTCTGCTCACCCACTTTCCTACGCCACTAGTAATTATCCATCCACCATATGTTGTTTACCTTGATAGATTTTGGCACTTGAACAAGTTTCGTCCTGTCCAACAAGTCCAGACTGTACTTTTCTGTGGAAAACATGGCTTCAGCCTGTAAAAGAAAGTTAAACCATTACCGTTAGTCAAAATCATCACACATGATGGAAGAAGTTGCAAATTCCAGTTTATTCATTAATAATAAACAAACACTAATCTGACCAAAACTTTCAGCTGGAGAGTAGGGATGGGATGAACACCCAATCTATCACCCAAGGTAGTAGGGTTTGGGGGACCTTTGAATCTTATAATTGACCTAAACAAAACCCTCTTCATCAAATTTGAAATTATTTAGGATAACAAACACAAACATGTTTTAGCAGCCCAAGGTCAAGTATTTACAGTCAAGTCTCTTTAATCCTACACTCTGCTTTATCCGAAGCTAATGATGGGAACAGATTTAACCAGTGCTATTTAGACCTGTTAATCCGACAGTCTTGCACTCCTACACCGACACACCTAATTTACAATGATTACCGAAATCACTCATTAATCAGTCTCGTTAATCCGACACAGTGATCAGTGTACTCTGTGGTCATCTGCCTGTGAGTACACAGCCCGTGTTTTGATGCGAGACAAGTTTGCTTGTGGCTGCATATTGCAACGGCTGCAAAGATAAACTTGCTCAGCAATAAACAATTAATGCTTTAAATAAACAAAACATGATTAATCACATACTTAGATTACCTCTATCTCATTAAAATCAGATACAAATTCTTGCTACCGCTGAGGTATTTCCGATTATGTCCAATTTTAGGTACCAACGCTGATATAACTTAATTTCGTTTATCCGACATACTCGTTTATCCGACATTATGAAATACAACCATATACAACTTGACTGTATATTCATTTTATACTGGAATCTGTGTGTAAAAAGCATCTGTTCTAATCAGTAAATAAAAAAAATGCATTAATCCCTTGTTTGTTTGCTGCCAAAGGCCAGTTACAAGATAATCTTTGAATTATCAAGTGTGGACCAGACGATCCAGTGTTTGACATAATGAGCAAAAACTGAAATGCAATCAACCATGTCACCGAACCTGACCACCCAATCCCTTTAACTGCCTCTAAAGACAAACATAAGCTACATGGTGAGTACCTCATATTCATGATTGGCCTTCTTACCCGGAATCCCCACTGGCCAAAATAAAGCTGTTAGGGTTGTTGTCAGCACAGGTGGTATAGAAATGTACCCTAGGTACCTTTCTACACTAATGTACCCCAGATACCTTTCTGTTTACACTTATGTACCCTATGTACCTTTCTGTATACAGCATGGACCCTAAATATAGTATTAAGTGTCCATGTACACACTTACCCTAGCATGGCATATTAAGGGCGCTGAAATCAGGGTTGTGGGGAATTAAGGTAAATAGCACATTTGCGGCATAATGCACACATGATTGAGTTTACCTGACAGATCTTCATTGTGAGTGAGTTGGGTTTCACACCGCTTTGAACAGTATTCCAGTTATATCGCGGCGTGTCAGCTTAATGTTGGAGGAAAGCCCGAAGTCATGCAGGTCTCAGACGTTTACCACTTTGGTGGAACCCACGAGCATGGGTATGGTGCTGACAAACCTAGAAACATAATTGGGGTGAACCAGGATCCGAACCCATGACAACAGGTTTCTTGAGCAACCAGTCGACAACTCTGCATAGCCAATAACCCGCCTTATACGACTTGGCCACATGTACTTCCGATCTGCACTGTGAAAATAGATATATTTAATGTACATATTCATAAAGCCAAATCCTCATCCTAAAGTAGGCTCAAAGTGCTACATTATCGAAATGTTTAATGGATCTGTGTGCACACAAATGTCTCTTTTGGTCTGATGCATCTAGTCTGCAGCTCTTTTCGGACAACAGTGGCTTATGCAAAATAACTAGATTTTGGGAGAAAACAACTTGTCCCTCTAGATTTTCACTTGTCTCGGAATAACAGACTAGAGGCCGTGTCTATCCCTGAAGAGTATTCAGATTTTGGCCACTTGCCATATTGAACCACATGTTTTTCCATATATATAGTTCGTCATGATTATGTTTCTAGGTTTGTCAGCACCATACCCATGTTCGCTGGTTTTACCTAAGAGGTAAACGTCTGAGACCTGCATCACTTAGGGGTTTCCTCCCACATAATTAACTGACACACTGTGATGTAACGGGAATACTGTTCAAAAGCAGTTTCAAAGCCAACTCACGCACTCAAGATAATAATTTTGTATAGGCATGCACATTTAAGGGCAAGGATAAAGCACAATATAAATAAAGGTAGTTGTTGTTATTATTATCTATTTTTTTGTATTTACTTCATGAAATATCCAGTGTTGAATTATAAATAAGCATAGATTTGAACTGTTAATGAAATAAAACTAATTAATTAGTACTAAATTAGATGCCATAGAAACAACCAACAACAACCCCATTTAAAAAACACACCCTATGATATCAGATATTTCGTTTCGGAAAAGTGATTCTCAATTTTTTACCAGGTCATATTCTCCCTCATGATGCTTGACGAAGTATTTGTCATTTGTCTTCTCTGAAACAAACAAAGCTGCACGATTCACAATGCCACCTTTGACATCTTGAATGTAACAAATAGTATCATCTTCCAGTTCTGATCGAAGAACTGCTTCAAACGCCTTAAATTCAGTCATATTTCCGAGTTCGTTTCAACCATTAATATTTTCGATAAGGGGCGGACTACTCTGTTGGAAGCCTCGTGGACAGTAAAAAAAAAGGAGAAAGTGCGCTACTTGCTTATCATTGTGTGTTCAAGCCCGCGCACTCAATTTTCTCATACTTTTGAAAATTTATTTTCGCAACAAGCATCTAGCTTCAGACCTACACGCTGTATTATTTCTCATTCTTAAGAGCAATAAACTACCACCTTTCCTAAAAATATATAATGTTTTGTGTCGTATGTGACTGTCTCCCAGATGGATATATTCCTCATGAATAGCCTGGGTCAATTCTGAATTCTGATTTTGTACTGGAGGGTCCCTGGCTCTAACCTTACGACCCAACTGATCTCATAGATATTGGATTACTAATTGCGTAGATCGATTCTCATGATATCAATCACTATGTTGTCTGGTCCAGACTCGATTATTTACAGACCGCCGTCATTTAGCTGAAATATGAATATGGACAATAAACAAACAAACAAACAAAGCATACGGCTCGCATAAACGCAACCACAATGTTGGACAGTTAAGGTGGCTATATATACCTTTCTACAGGCAGATGATGTGTCAACACACAGTGTACCATTTGAAAATCTCTACACAGAAAATGAAGACTACAAATTTGGTGGTGCGATACTTTTGACGAGGTGTATTTGGCAAAACACCCCTCAGTCGAAGATCAGGTGTCTGATTTGGAGCGTGAGGAGACGTCTCGCTGATGTGATCCGTGAACGGGGTGGCAACACAAGCTATTGACTCACTCTATGCCGTTACTAAGACACGTGCGTGTTGATCTGTCCATCTCATTCCTGACAGACAGTTTTAATACTGCCTCTATTTAACTCCAATCACAGTCCTTGTAGTCGCTGGCAATTTTTGTTGTTGTTTTTCTTTGCAATTGCTCATTTTCCCTATTATTCATAAAACTAACACCTAATTTGACATTAAGCAACATTTTTGATTGCTTCTCCTTACCCATCTCTGTTATGATCATCAAAAAGTCTTGGTGGTGCAATAGTTTTAACGACGTGTATGTACGCTTGAGGTTTTGATTGACATCATGGTATGTACACGTTGTGTATATCGTACGTCAGGTTGACACATCATGGAGGACGCTATATGTATTGAACGTTTTGGGTCAAATTATCATTATCTGATAAACATAACGGATATTGCCAACAAAAAGTGACAATGAATCGTGCCGACATTCGTATCTGTGAAGTGACAATATCGTGACAATACTTGTATCTGTGAAGTGACAATATCGTGACAATACTTGTAACTGTTAAGTGACAATATATAGTTCTAATGCTCGTACCTGTCAAGTGACGATGTGTAGTACCTGGGGCTGGGACGAGTCCAAATTTACTACCCGGGTACCCACTGTAGGTCTCAGGAGATGTCTTACAATGTCCGATTGGGAACATTTTTTTGCATAGCCCTGGCAAAACGTATATAGATTAAAAAATCTGGTCATTCATACACTGAAGTTGAATTAAGTTATATCTTTATTCAACAATTTGAAAAATCAGAAGGAATGGGTGCATTGTCAGAAAGAAATGCGAACATTGATGACTTGTAGTGTAAACATAGAGTTCCAGATAAGTTTTGTCATTAAACAATATATCACGCGACTAACCACGGGTCCGGGTAGTCCTGTGGGTACCCGGGTCCTACTCAGTATGCACCAGACCCGTCCCAGCCCTATACTAGTACCAACACTCGTCTCTGTGAAGTGACAATATCGTGACAATACTCCTATATCTGTGAAGTGACAATATCGTGACAATACTCCTATATCTTTGAAGTGACAATATCGTGACAACACTCCTATCTGTGAAGTGACAATATCGTGACAACACTCCTATATCTGTGAAGTGACAATATCGTGACAATACTCCTATATCTGTGAAGTAACAATATCGTGACAACACTCCTATATCTGTGAAGTAACAATATCGTGACAATACTCCTATATCTGTGAAGTGACAATATCGTGACAATACTCCTATATCTGTGAAGTGACAATATCGTGACAATACTCCTATATCTGTGAAGTGACAATATCGTGACAACACTCGTCTCTGTGAAGTGACAATATCGCGACAATACTCGTATCTGTGAAGTGACAATATCGTGACAACACTCGTCTCTGTGAAGTGACAATATCGCGACAATACTCGTCTCTGTGAAGTGACAATATCGCGACAATACTCGTATCTGTGAAGTGACAATATCGCGACAATACTCGTATCTGTGAAGTGACAATATCGCGACAACACTCGTCTCTGTGAAGTGACAATATCGCGACAACACTCCTATCTGTGAAGTGACAATATCGCGACAATACTCGTATCTGTGAAGTGACAATATCGCGACAATACTCGTATCTGTGAAGTGACAATATCGCGACAATACTCGTATCTGTGAAGTGACAATATCGCGACAATACTCGTATCTGTGAAGTGACAATATCGCGACAATACTCGTATCTGTGAAGTGACAATATCGCGACAATACTCGTATCTGTGAAGTGACAATATCGCGACAATACTCGTATCTGTGAAGTGACAATATCGCGACAACACTCGTCTCTGTGAAGTGACAATATCGCGACAATACTCGTATCTGTGAAGTGACAATATCGCGACAATACTCGTATCTGTGAAGTGACAATATCGCGACAATACTCGTATCTGTGAAGTGACAATATCGCGACAATACTCGTATCTGTGAAGTGACAATATCGCGACAATACTCGTATCTGTGAAGTGACAATATACCAACGTTCGTAACCGAAGGCCGTTGAATGTTTGGTTTTGTTCTAACTAAAAAGATTCGGGGCCTAACCATCATTTAATGGACGCCAGATGATGTGTAGACATATTAAACTGTATGTCGTAGTTAGACACATGGCAGTGTCTTCCTGCACCACTGCTCTGTATGTTCTATGGCACATTCATTAATAACCAGAACCACGCATAACTACCACGATGTCCATTTTGAATATGGAGCATAATGTCATTAATATCGCATAAAAGATAATTAATAATCATGTCCAGGATACGACCCGCTGAAGTCCTAAGTCGTTATGCAAGTGACTTTGATGGGAATAAACCTCTATTCACCCAGGAATGAATGGTTACGCCAAAGGATGAGACGATAATGTCAACCTTCTAGCGCCTCACAGGCAGCTTGGGTGAACACACACACACACACATACATACATACATACATACAAAAAAGTTGAGTATTATATTAATCAGTAGTAAACCAACCTTTTAAGACTCTTACTAAGAATATTTTTTATGATTCTTAAAACCGGTCATTCATTTGGTAACCAAGCACGTTATAAATTACCTCCACCTCCCACTGAGTGAAAAAGATTACTGAGTCGGCTGTGTTGGAGACGTTTTGACACATCCGGCCTTATCTGCACAAAGCACACACAAAGTTCCACAAAGCGATCATAGCGCTACGACTAGCATTAGCCAGTGTTAAAGTATGGGAGTTACGATCACCTTAGCGCTAAGATGGCTTTGTGGAACGGGGCCAGGTCTAAAAGCCTCTGCTAATTCTTGCCAATCAGCTATTTTTATAAAGCTTAATATCTAGTCTAGGATTTAAATGAAATATAATATCCAGATCTAACTTAGTCTATCTGGAAGCTGAAACAATATCAACTCAATATGATATTTACACTGTCAATCCACGTTGAAAGGGGCTTTAATTTATTTTTTGGACTGACTCGGATTACAGTAACAAATGAATGATAATCATTTTGGACTTGTGAAATTATACCAATTCTTAGGATATATTTACATCTAAGAATATGTACATTTCATAAGTTTGTCGTACGAAGCAGATAAACCGATCGTGTGTTCAGGCTTTCATAGTGTCATCACTGGTTGATTGTGTGTCATCACTGGTTGATTGTGTGACATCACTGGTTGATAGTGTGTCATCACTGGTTGATTGTGTGACGTCATTTGTTGATAGTGTGTCATCACTGGTTGATTGTGTGTCATCACTGGTTGATTGTGTGTCATCACTGGTTGATTGTGTGACGTCATTGGTTGATTGTGAGTGAGTGAGTGAGTATGGTTTTACGCCGCTTTTAGCAATATTCCAGCAATATCACGGCGGGGGACACCAGAAATGGTGGTTGATTGTGTGACATCACGGGTTGATTGTGTGACATCACTCATCTGGTTGATTGTGTGACATCACTGGTTGATTGCACTGGTTGATTGTGTAACATCACTGGTTGATTGTGTGACGTCATTGGTTGATTGTGTGACATCACTGGTTGATTGTGTAACATCACTGGTTGACTTTGTAACATCACTGGTTGATTGTGTGACGTCATTGGTTGATTGTGTCATCACTGGTTGATTGTGTGACGTCATTGGTTGATTGTGTGTCATCACTGGTTGATTGTGCGACATCACTGGTTGATCGTGTGACGTCATTGGTTGATTGTGTGTCATCACTGGTTGATTGTGCGACATCACTGGTTGATTGTGTGACGCCATTGGTTGATTGTGTGTCATCACTGGTTGATTGTGCGACATCACTGGTTGATTGTGTGACGTCATTGGTTGATTGTGTGTCATCACTGGTTGATTGTGTAACATCACTAGTTGAATGTGTGACGTCATTGGTTGATTGTGTGTCCTATCTGGTTGATTGTGTGACATCACTGGTTTATTGTGTGACATCCTACCATGACGTTTGGGATGCTGCTTAATATCAATCAGTGGTTTGTCTGGTCTAAACAGGAGGGGTGAGGGGGCATGGGTGTCCCTGTTGTCTTAGGTGCCGCGATTCGCTGTCAAGAGTTGCGTGCCTTGGGAACGCCAGAAACCTATGATTGTTGGTTCGAATTCCGGTTCACTTCAATTATGTTTCTAGGTTTGTCAGCACCATACCCATGCGCATGATTTGTTTTTCCAAACTGGTAAACGTCTATGACCTGCATCTCTACGGGCTGACACGAGGTGATTTTACTTGAATACTGTTCGAAGCGGCGTTAAACCCAACTCACTCAATCTAGACACGAATTTACACAGGCCGCCTATTCGCCACCACTCGTATGTTTCCGTAACCTACAACAAGGGAGGGGACGAGTTGGTAACGAATGACAGGCCGCCGTCATATACAAGTTGATGTACTATTGCCAACGTCGGCGTTACGTCAATGCACCTATTAAGGTGCTGAATTCGTCGCTTCCGTTTTGTTCGGACCCTGATCTCTTTTTGTGTTAAATAATGTCTCAGAAATACAATATAACTGCCCTGATGATTTGCTGTGTTAGGTTGTAATGTCGCTGACTCGGACGTCATTCCGCTATTTCATTATCTCAAACAAAGAAGTGTTTGCTTGCATAGTTCTCCGAACACATAGCCAGAAGCAGGAGGCCACTAGACTCGTAGACTGTATATAATCAATACACCGTCTTTCCCACGTGTGTCTTTGATAGAAGGGAGTCCAGTGTTTACATGTTCGTTGCGATTGGTCAAAACCTACGGTGCGAGGTTTAAGAGCTTAAGGGTAGATAGATAGATAGAGATTATTAACGCAGCACAAGATAAGATCTGATATAGATTTGATGCATATATGGAACAATAACTATTTTAATAATAATGTACAAGAAGCTAGTCCATCACTCTGAAATTACCCGTCATTGCTGATTAATAGCATTAGTACATATTTAAAAGCGTATACATCTGGTTCGTAATGTCGCGTGGTATGAATATCGCTCCATCTGCTAGCATTTATATTCACACGGTAGTGTTAAAGGTTTGGTTTGGTTTGTTTGTTGTTTAACGCCGCACTCAGCAATATTACAGCTATATGACGGCTGTCTGTAAATAATCGAGTCTAGACCAGACAAGCCAGTGATTAATATCAGGAGCATCGATCCACGTAATTGGGAACGATGACATGCATCAACCAAGTCAGCGAGTCTGACCACCCGATCCCGTTAGTTGCCTCTTACGACAAGCATAGTCGCTTTTTATGGAGAGCATGGGCCGTAGTGTTAAAAGAAAATTCGACACAAGTGATTTGTTCAAAATATAATAGACATCCCTTGAGAAAAAAGATGTTAATGTCCATTGTGTTTGTGTATAAAATGTGTCACATATTAGAATACACGAATACACGAGATCGAGAGTCAGAATCGCCGGTTCTCAGACACCAGCTTAAAGCTGGCAATCTGTGGTCATTCGCGTCTTTCCGTAACCTACATACAGATCGGCAAATCGGCTTGTCCCGGAATGACACGAATAGTCGTTACGGATGGGCGGATTAATCATAAGATGCATTCCTTGGTCGAATGTTAAGTATCCCAAATTTCCCGGAATAAACATGATAATATAGGATCGCCCCTACCCACGAAATCATGTACATCTTGTTATAAGGACAATATTTAACGAGCACTCGTTTAGCATCCATAGATGTTTGATGGTAACACCCAATCCCAACACGCGCCGCTGCACGGCTTCGAATAGGTCTCCAGGTGTGTCAAGCTGTGACTTGTCGATTGCTTGTCGAACTCTGACGGAGTCGGATGTTTGTGTAAGTACTGGTGCAATGCTGTGCAGGTAACAAACAAACAAACACTTACTTTTTATGCAAATTGCAAGAGTGACGGGTGCTAACGAAACAGCAGGACATGCTTTCACTTTTCGCGAACACCTGGTGTCAAAACTGATTTTCCGTGATCCATTCATATACTTTTCACGGCTAGTTTACCTTTTACGTCCAATGGATTCTCTTTCTGAGAGTGGTAATTCCCTGACATCGACGTCTCATATTTACCTTGATTTGACATTTTCAGTATGTGATCACATTCTCTCAAATTGTTGTAGGGCAAGTTTTAGAACATCCTGTATCCATGATGCTGAAACGTAGAATCAAGAAGGCAATGATGTAGTTCTAACTGTCCCAGATATAACGCTTCCAGAACATTCGTTGCATGCCGTGTAGATAACGTCTTGACATGTGTCTATAATGATTACCATGTAATGAGACTAAACCGGTCTTCTTTGTCGAGTTAATTTTTACATTTGTGCATGGATCTTCCATTATGACAGTAATGTCGGTCGAAATTTCTCAAATTGAATCGTGGCCTATTTCCTTTACAATTTAGATACCTAGGTCACACTTGTTCAATATTTTGTGTATGTGTTTAAGGATCGTGTTATAATTAGTGACAACCGGTTGATGGTATTGAACTATGTTAGTAGCTGTGTTTCGGTCGATAATGGAGACCACTTGTTTGCCTGGCCCTGATTTGAGTATTTAAAAACTGGCGTTATAAAACTTCGGCGATAAACAACATTCACTCACTCACTCATCCTCCCCGAACGCCTCTTTGGAGAAGTGGATAGTGCGTCTGCCCGTAGAGTGACAGAACAATGGCTCGATCTCTTGGCCGCGTCCATACAAAAGACGTTAAAAGATTGTACTTGTTGACGGCATTATTGGGATACAACAAGGAGTCGGTCTACTCTGTCTGAAGTCATGCAATATCAGGCTCCAGGTGTTATGCAGGTATCGAAATAAGCAGAGTGCGGGAAGAAGATATGCAGTGCACCAGCGCATGGTGCATATGCCAGAAGGTTCAGCCAGTAAAGATTATGACATTTCGCGTGCAGGAAAAAAATAATAGGCTGAGGTCAACTTCGTGCGATTCCTAGAGGCAACCTTTTTACAGGATTGATTATGTATATAACTCATTTCGAACGCTTTTGCATAAGGTCAGTGTATTTCTTTACACAAAACAGCCGAGGCAATTGATGACATATCTGTTTAAACATATTAACGACCGAGACAATTCAGTCAAGCCATAAAGCTAATGCAATGTCAATCCAGGTACAGATTAAAGGCCAAGGAATGATGTATGATACTGGCCCTTTCTGACCTTCTAGAGTTTTAAATTTAGAGACAATTTTTAAATGATGTTCTGAAAAGTATCCAAACAGTTCTTATGTTAGTATACTGCTGAGGCTATTATTACGAGGGTTGATTGGTCAATTCTGAGACTCACGTAGACAGACTTGACCTAAAGACAATATCAGCATGACTTATATTTTGCCCTTAACATTATGCCCTTCCATATTGGTACAGTTGTGTCAACGTTTTTTGAGGGATTACATTCTTGTTTCGTATAGGTCTTTCTATAGGCTGTCCAAAAATATCTACAGCTGCTATGACTATGAAATGGGTTCCGGCTTGAGCTTTCTTCATGTTTGGGAACAGATGAAGCCAGATCAGGAGAATAAGATAGGTGTTGAAGGATTGCAAAGCTGTGCACGTGGATTGTAGCCATGGCAATGACTGATTTGTGCTCTACCAAGTTTCATCTATAGTCACACATCGTTGCAAGAACCTTTCGTGATCAGCTTCAAACAGAGCAGTGCACGAGACATGTGCCTGGTGCGTTTTTGATCACATTTCATAAGGTTTGGAACCCAACGAGCTGATTGTGTCTTCATTGCCAATGTTAATGTGATAATGGAAATTTGGAAATTCCTACTTTGCATGTGTTTGTGACGGGTGCCACGTGTGGGGCAGGCTACGCTCATCTTTTTGCGAACACCTGGTGTTATTACTAGTTGTTAGTGATTCAAAGACACATATTCATGATATACATGTAGTCGGCGTGGTACATTTGTCTTTGCTTTTGGGAGAGATTTCTGATTATTATGGAAAGGGCTTTGTCGTTTTTATTCCACACAACTGTCTCTCTCACTCACGCATGCATTGCAGCTAACTAAAGCTAAAACTAACTAATGTGCGGATCGGGTGGTCGGGTGCCCGGGTGGCCCAGTCATCTAAGGCGCCGCGATTCACCAGAAACCTATGATTGTGGGTTCGAATCCCAGTTCGACCCAATTATGTTTGTCAGCACCATACCCATGCTCGTGGGCTACACCGAAGTGGTAAACGTCTGTGACCTGCATCACTTCGGGCTTCGGGCTTCACATTTTTTGTGTGGGTCAATCAAACCTTGTTTGTGGGTCGGGTGACTCTCGTAAGTGTGTCGGGTGACTCTCATATGTGGGTCGGGTGACTCTCGTATGTGGGTCGGGTGACTCTCATGTGTGGGTCGGGTGACTCTCATATGTTGGTCGGGTGACTCACATATGTGGGTCGGGTGACTCTCGTATGTGGATCGGGTGACTCTCGTAAGTGGGTCGGGTGACTCTTATATGTGGGTCGGGTGACTCTCGTATGTGGGTCGGTTGACTCTCATGTGTGGGTCGGGTGACTCTCGTAAGTGGGTCGGGTGACTCGTGTGTGGATCGGCTGGTCAGTCACAGTGACTAGTTGACTGCGTGTCATCGTAATCCTATAGATCTGTTCTCATACTTTCAATCACCAGGCCGCCTTGTCTGGAATGACTGTTTACATGTTGTCTAGAGATGCTGGGCTTATTTCTAACTCCCGCGTCAAACAATCGTTTCCAATTTGTGGAATGCATATATTTTATAACATGTACTCAGAGAATGTCAAACTTCCCGTCTCTCTGCAATTCAGCTGTGTATTAATGCACATTACTAAAACATTCGCTCCAGTGCTATATTTCAACACACCCTCGTGGCGACACCAAGGAACTGGACACGAACAAGCACGAGAACGATCTCTGTGTGGACTGACTTCTGATATATTTATACGCGTAATACAATCATCGACTGTGGGAAGACTGCCGTATGCTTGGATGGTAAACCACATTTAGAATTTTTAAGAGGTTTAAGGGGTTATAAATGATTGTAGCGACGACAGAAGGAGGGCACTGAAACCCTCGTCACTGTGAGATACGATGTTTTGTCGACACCGTGTTTTACATCATATATTATTTGACACATTGTGTCTGACCTCACCTAGTAATCAGCGCCATGTCCTTGCCTATTTTGTATTTGTTTTAACCAAAACACTTGGTTCAAAGGAGAATGTCATTGTTTACATGTTATACAGTAACCTTGTTAATCCGGAACCATAGTATTCCGGACGATTGCTATCGGTCTATATCATCCTGAAAAATTATAATGATAATTTGTATAAATAAACCAGATGTTGAGTACAAGTGTGCCAAGTTTGGTGTACAATTCTTGCCCTAACAACCCACTATAATATTACGTATTCGATAACTAGGACATTTGTTAATCCGAACTATTTCACTGAGATTAGCAGGATTTGCTGTTTTGCAGCTCTTACAGCCCTCAGTTCATATATTTGATAATATAAATCATTCATCCCCTTTCCATTCTCATCCCTCCTCAGCTCTAGCAGCCCAAGCTCATACAGTCTTCAGCTAATAACTCGGGGGTTCCTTTATATAATTAGTTTTTACTCCTACCACAGCTACTACTACTACTACTACTACTACTACTACTACTACTACTACTACCACCACCACCACCACCACCACCACCACTACTACTACTACTACTACTACTACTACTACTACTACTACTACCACCGGGCGGTCGGGTAGCCTAGTGGTTAAAGCGTTCGCTCGTTACGCCGAAGACCCGAGTTCGATTCCCGACATGTGTGAAGCCCATTTCTGGTGCCCCCCGCCGTGATATTGCTGGAAAATTGCTAAAAGCGGCGTAAAACCAATCTCAATCACTACTACTACTACTACTACTACTACCACCGCCACCAATATCACTGCTACCACTTCTAATATCTTAATATGAATGGGTTACATCTAATTTTATCACTTTAGCAATAACGTCATCATCATCTCGTGTCCCCCGCCGTGAAATTGCTTGAATATTGTTGAATGCGGCGTAAAATCATACTCACTCACTCATAACCATCATAACCATAACACGCTCATTACAACAATAATTTATACCCATAAATTTATAAAAAATTGTAACACTCGCTATTGGACAATGTACAACAATACTCCCAGGTACTATGTTTAAAGTTTAATGTCCTTTCAACTTCCTTCTGGCATCGATTGTAAAATAGTTTTTTGTAACGAAGATTTAGGTCTGAAAAGGGGAAACGTCAGTCCCAGGTTGCTATAGAAGCCACATTGGCAGGTAGTGCTGTCTCTATGGTAACTATCCCTGCATAGCCATATTACTTGGCCATTAAGTAAAGATGGACGTTGTTTTATTGCTATTAGTGCTTGTGACGTCATACTCGCATCAATAGTTTTAAAGTGGATATTGTTAGGTAATAACCGATAAGTGACATACTTTAAAATAGAGATTCGGTTATGATATTTCTTGTTGTGTTGATAAAAATAGAGATATATGAATATTTTTACCAACGTTGTAGGGGCACGCCTGTTGTTATCGCAACGATTTCTGTTGGTTTCTGCGAGATAGCAAGAATCAACTGTATATGACGTAAGCCGTTTTGAGTCTGGAAACGCATTAATAGTTTATCAACGTTTTCTTTCTCCCCGCGGTAGTTGCTTAACGCCGCACTCAGCAATATTCCAGCCATAGGACGGCGGTCTGTACATACTCGAGTCTGGACCAAACAATCCAGTGATTGACATCATTAGCATCGATCCAAGCAATTTGGATATGATGACATGCATCAACCAAGTCAGCGAGCCTGACCACACTATCCTGTAGGTCCCGTTGCTGAAGACCCGGATCTTCACGGGTCATTATTAATATTTTCACCATCGATTTAGAATAATATTCCAAGCCAAATTCAGATAACCTAACATATTATAATCAAGGTTTTGTTTGGAATTTTGATTATACCTTAATAAGAAGAAGAGGAACGATAACAATCAGACAGTTTACTGTCAGTGGTGTTGTGTACTGACCAGTGCAGATGCTTGACTTTTCGTGTAATCGCCCTCGCATGTTTTGACTTTGATTTTGTTTGTTTGTTTGTTGTTGTTTAATGCCACACTCAGCAATATTCCAGCCATATGACGGCGGTCTGTACATAATCGAGTCTGGACCAGACAATCAAGTGACTGATATCACGAGCATCGATCCAAGCAATTGGGATACGATGACATGCATCAACCAAGTCAGCTAACCTGACCACCCGATCCCGTTAGTCGCTTCTTACGACAAGCGTAGTCGCCTTTTACGGCAAGAATGTTTTCACTTTGATTCCTTCGTCGGTGATTTGTGCGTTGTCTTGATCTTAATCTTTGCCGACGATACGTCACTAGGTAAAGATGCTGCATTATTACATAAGTGTAACTGGTACACCTGTGCAGCTGCGGTCGCGGGACAATAGAATTCACCGACACCAGGGGTTTGCCGGAAACGTCCATCTAAGGTCACTACAGCCGGCCACTTTGTAGCTGTCAGTGTTCAGTATGACACGTAGACGTCTACTGTTAGATTTGCTTGTAGATATTCTGTAAGTAATGAAAACTTTATGAATATTCAAATATATATTTAGTTACTAATTATATCAGAAAAAACAAACAATATTAAGTGTATTTTACACTGGCATAATTTCCCTCTTGTGTGTTTCAGCTTTTGGCACCAATAGCTGAACTTAAGAACATGTTAGATAATGACATTTTGAATATAAGACTGATGACATATGAAATATATACAAATATACATGAATAAAGGCATGGTCAGTAATATTGTAATGGGTTTAGGGTGGCATGTATTTCCATGTCTGGGTACATATTGTAAAGATAATCTCTGCTGAATTATTGGGATCACATGGTTCTAACCTAGTGAAGAATGTAGAATGTAAAAGACAATCTTCAAGGTTATACAAGAAAGGAATGGGAGAATGAGTAGAATTTACTCGTATGTTTTAATAGGTAACGGAGACTTTATGAATATTTTAATTCCATATATATTTAGTTAATAATTATATCTGAAAAACTCTAATATTTACAGACAATATTGGAACAATATTGTATTCTACACTGGTATAATATTACCTGTAATACAGGATATAATTTGGATAGTTTGACGATTAAATGAAAATGTTACAGTCAATTTTCCTTCAATTTAAACAATTGTGACCCTCCGAAAATTCACGTTTATTACCCAATGAAAAGTGTGTACAGATACCTATTTATGCAACAGAAAAGGTTGTAGGTAAACAGGAACGATTTGGAACGAAAGTTTAACTATGGCTATCATCTGTTGGCGGTCGGTCGGGTAGCCTAATGGTTAAAGCGTTCGCTCGTCACGCCGAAGACCCGGGTTCGATTCCCGACATATGTACAATGTGTGAAGCCAATTTCTGGTGTCCCCGCCGTGATATTACTGTAACTGTTGCTAAAAGCGGCGTAAAACCATACTCACTCCCCCCTCGGGTGGCCAACTGACTATACATCCGGTAACGATTAAGGGCGGATTGTGTAGTGTCACGTGATAGTCATGTGATAGTCACGTGAGTAGAACAAGTTGCATTATGGATTCCTCAAACTGCCGGCCGAGGTAGCCACATGTTCTGGTTTGAGGCGAGCCGACTGCTTAAATCAATGAATATTGTTTTATTATATTAATGATATTGTTTTATTGCAACATTCCGGCCATACAATTGTAATTATCGAACCTGGGGTATTCTTAACAATGATTGACAACGCAAACAAGGACCTACGGCGTCGAGGAACGATTATGCTACCAGGAGACCACACTGTGACCACCTAATCCTCATATAGCTTTAGTTAGCTGGAATGCAAGCGCGAGTGAGAGTGACAGTTGTGTTCAATAGAAACGACAAAACACCCACCGGTGGCACCCGTCGCAAACACATGCAAAGGCAAGTCAATTGTTCACCGGAAAAAAACACGGGAACATTTGACTGCTTTCACAGTTTTTGTTATGAACGGATGGCAGCTCAAAGTGGTAAAACTTGTTCGTTAATAGGTTTGTAACGGACAAACCAAAGGTCATAATCGTTGCGAATCCAGAATACAAAAAGACCAACACAGGATTCGACCAACTCAAGGGAAAACTGAACAACTGTCATTAAACCGACTACCTTCTGTTTTCTCTCGCCCCCCGTGAAGATTCCGGGTATAATGTTTATAATGTATAATGTTTAGGCTTCAGCAACCAATGCTTGTCGACTAACGGGAAAGGTCGCTGAACGATATATGTGTGTACGACATTATAGTGAATATGGTTGTACGCCGCTTCTAGCAATATTCCAGCAATATCACGGCGGGGGACACCAGAAATGGGCTTCACACATTGTACCCATTTGAGGAATCGAGCCCGGGCCTTCGGCGTGACGAGCGAACGCTTTAACAACTAGGCTACCCTATGACAATAGAAGTACAGCGTATCTCAAACTGTTGCGTTTATAATTTGTGTAACTAATTCCGTTAAATCTGTTTATTATGCTCTTCCATTGCACGCTTGGATGCTCGTTGACAAATTACAACCACTACACAGTTCTGAACAAAGGATGGGCAGTATGTTCCCTACCTTCATCTTGCATGCGGAGGAGCCATTGATGGTGGCCTCTATTCACAGGAGGCAATTGCTGAAGATTTATCACTTTTGTTTAATGATTATATTGATTCTGCCCATGAGGATGGTGACTTGAACGTCAAACCGTCCCCATCAATAATAGATATTTGGTAAATAATGGTCAGTCACGCCAATCTGAACATAAAAGGGAAGGTGGATTTGGTCTAAATGATGTCGTGTCTGAGACTTCATGCATTTCTGTCTCGACATTGGATAATGGTTAGTTAGCATGCGATCAGAGACTGTTTACAGATCTCTGCTCCCCTACACCTCCTTCGTCAATCGTGAAATGATACATTTTGTTTGTTTGTGTGTTTGTTTGACGCCGTGCTCGGCAATATTCCAGCTATATGATGACAATACCATTGAAACACTCGCGGCGTCATTTGCACAACGTGTTGGGCAACGTTTCATCTTTCAAGTTCATAATGCACGTGCTCATCGTGTCAGGATTGTGACCCAATTCCTCTACAAAACACCCACGTGTCATGTCATGGCCAGCACTCAGTCCTGACCTTGCCCCCATTGAACACGTCTGGGACGTCAATGGCAGATGCGTAATTTAACGTAAAAATCTACCACCACTCCCTACGAACTCGGTGTTGCTCTCACTGTTGAATCGAAAGACATGAGTCAAGTTGACACTAGCCGACTCGTCAGAAGCATGCCTCGAAGAATTCGTGCATGTCTGGCCAACTGAGGTGATCTTTCTCTATATCGGTGACGTTGGCTGCAAAATGCAAATTTGACCCCGACTTCTTTAACGACATCATCATCTCACCACACCAATCATTAGAACCCATTAGATCTGATGGCCTACTCCCATGATAGCTGATATGATCATATCATTTCCATTTCCCAATACCATATAGATCTGAAGATAGTCTCTGCCATTACACAGCCCGCCTCGCATCATAACACTGTCCCCATGTACAGATGAAGAATATCGCCGTGTCCTCCATTTACTTGATGACAAACGTCACACACGGATTCAGCCAAAAATACTTGCTGCACGTGGATCACATCGGTCACAGATAACGTCCAGATATGCCTTGAAATGAAAAAAATAATATCAAAGATTCAACATCATATAAGGTTTTCGAGTGACGAGTCGGTCACACACAGCTTGTGGTGGTAATAATGTTACTTCATCTATGTATTTCTCCTTGACATTAAGTATGACTCAATTCCACTCGGATTCACTCGGCTTGTTCCGCTACCTACAGAATACTACAGGCAGCAATTGTATAATTGAAATGACAGGGGCGAGGCCTATAGGCACAACAGGCATGTGCCCACACTTACATTTTGTTTTTAAAATATCGTTTTATTTTTAAAAAAATATGTCTTTGTGGCTGGATATTAGTGTACTGGTGAGAATGAACTACGTGTGCACAAATACGTTTCTGTGAGCATTGAGAGAGTCATTGAAGTATTTGGCGGTTTGAAAAAGAGATGCATTGACTTCATTTGAGATGTAGATGGTGATGCAATGATTAAACATTATTTAATGGAATGTAAACTAATTGCCACCTAAATAAATGTAAAATAAACAATGTTTTTTTACAGCCTGTATGTTTGGTTATATTTGCTGCAAAGATGTATGAATAAATAGCACTAAATTGCATATCCTGCAATCTTTAAATGTCAAGCTTTTCTCCCCCATCCCCAATTAACTGGAGCGCTTTGTGCTTTCGGTTCAGCAGCTTCGTGGCCCACAGTTACAGTACTGAGTTGGTTGTCTACACTTGTCTTTAGTATTAGCTACGGGCGGTCGGGTAGCCTAGTGGTTTAAGCGTTCGCTCGTCACGCCGAAGACCCGGGTTCGATTCCCGACATGGGTAAAATTATACCCATAAAATTACACAGCCCAGTTCTGGTGTCCCCCGCCGTGATATTTCTAAAAGCGGCCTAAAACCATACTCACTCACTAGTGTTAGCTACGCCCCATGGCATGACTTCGCTGTAAACCATGGAACAGACGCAAGTGTACTCTGGACATCTAATCAGGGTGACACGACTTCCTTAAATATACTACAGCTCGCATAGCACGACGGTTGTTCTTGAAGACAGGTTATTCTTTGCTTACCAAAAACAATGTATGCACTTTAAACGGTTTGGTTATACAAGGTTCACGACTGTCGCTAGTTTGTGTTGTGTCACGTGCAATTCCAACATGGATTGGACTGAGCCGAGTGGACGAGATACAGGACTCTGGACTTGACCATCGCATTACATCACAACGACACAGTTGGGTTTAACGCCGCTTTTAACAGTATCTCAGTACCTTGATGAGAGTGGAGAGCTCAAAGTAATGTAAATCTTAGAATTTTAATGGTCTTTTAATTTATTTATTTATCACTTGGAGAAAGACAGATGCATGTTGCTGACAGTTCAAGGATCATAAGTGCGTCGAATTTGGGATTCGAACCATTGAACAGCGGATCCTTGTATGACTAAGTGACGTAACTGTGTATAGCGGCGGGAGTGTGGGCTTTTGGGATCTATTGTTAGCCGAAACAGGAGACATTGTTAAGTTTAGACGTGATAATGTATGGAGTTATTTTTTCAACCTGTGAACGTAATAGGCAGGTGCGCTAACAATCGTGCATCTGCCTTCTGTGCAATGCATTGTTAGTGCGGATGAGATCGCCTTGGTGTAGAAGTGCAATATCTATATTCTGTGTGGATATATTTTTGTATAACAAACGTGATTTATCTGCTCTTAATGCTTTTTAGTGGTATCCTCGGTATAAGTGGATTTCACACGGAATTATTGTTATTTAAATGTATCACGATTTTGATACTGTATTATCCTATATTGGTCAGGTAACCATAACAGTGGTTCTCATTTTAATGGTGTTCATATATATATGAGTTGTGTTTCTAATGTATGACAGGGTTATATATATGAGAACCACTAGTATGGTTACCTGACCAATATGAGTTAATACAGGATAAAAATCGTGATACATTTAAATATATATTAACCCTGTCATACATTAGAAACACAACTCATTGAACAAAGCACACAACCCACACGTCGTTTGCATTGTTTCAGTTGTGAATTATTCATTGAAATATACCTTACTACCAGTACAGTTGCCTTACTGCACAAAGAACATCAGAGCCGATTGTTATAGAGAGGAATTTGCCCTTAATGACATGACATGCTTAACGACCCGAGCAGACGACGTCTAATTGGGCATTAAAGAGATGAGACTGGCGAGATGGCCAAACAGACAGCCCCCAGCACTGTTACCGCGGGCAATCCTAAAGCTGAACTCGTACTCAGCGGAAAACCACGAGAAGCCACGAGATCAATATAAGTGTCGTCTGCAGGTGGTAGCAGACGGCCAAGAGAAACCATCGCATACAAAGGACTCGCCTGCTCAGTGGGGTTTCGGTGTAGGTAACTTTCTGCCTGTTATTGTTGACGATCAGACGTTCACAGATATTTGATTCCACACCTTATGTCATCCATAGATTTCCATCATGTTCATCAGTTGTGAAGCCAAATGGGCGTAGTTGGCCTTGGTGACAAAACCATTTTAACAACTTTCGCCGACTGTAATTGATTATTGGACGACGTAAATCAACGCCACCTGTGCCCCAGGCTAATAATACTTCGCCAACCTGGGCATTAGCAGAGATCATACTCCGGTATATGGTATCTGACATTAGTGAGAGCCCGTCCACTCCTTGACCACTGGGCAACAACGTAAGCATGCTAGATAATGGAAACACCGACCACAGTTGATCTGAAGGAAAATGGATATTCGTCTTTTTTTCGGATTGGGTTAAAGTGAAAAGTATCTGTTATATTGATCAAGACCAAAGGTTCGCAACTGAACGTGAAAGACGGTACCGATAATGACGACCTGTTGGATTAAACGCAGAAGAAAGTGGACAACGTAAGCGTTGAAATTTGACATTTGCAGCATATGTTACTCCGGAATATATGCATTACGAATACGGATTAATTTAAGCTCGTGTCATTCTACTTGATCTGGATTATTCCCAGTTATTAGCACGTGTATGTCAAGGCAACACCGACGAGCAAACGTGTAAATATGCTCAACCTGCCAGTATCTTCATCCACACTGATGAACCAGCGAGTGGATTTTTTTTACGCTGGCGGAACACTTGATTATTGCTGCAATGAAATAATATATACTGCGTTCTCACTAAGATAGGCTCGTGTTTGGGTTTGGAGAAGTATTGACATTTCCAACGCTGCCATTTTTAGAGGATATAGCGGAACAGATTCAAGTGGTATGGTGGTTGCTGGACAATTCCAGCAACGTTCGTGCTTGTGAAGGAAAACTAAATTAACTGATATGATAATGGTAAACGTTTGTAATATTACCATTGATGACAGTTGAATAATTTGCGTGACAAACTAAGAGGACTCGTGTCGTGTAGAGATCTGCACAGTAGATGCATAGGAATTACACCGCCCCGGTCCATCGGGGCCCTGTGCTAGACCCTTCTTGGAGCAGGAAGGACTCGGACAATAAGGTACCCCAACAGGCTATGTCCACAAAGATCCTGGGTCTAGGTCTGTTTTTAGTTGGAGTACTTCTGTTATCTGTGGCTCTCATCATTGGACTGGAGTTTCCCAAATATGTGCGCACTAAAATAATTGAAGACCAGTGTATTCTAAACAAAGATCATTCCAAGTTTGAATCGTGGGTAAGTCGCTTCAAGTTTTTTTTCATCTTCTGAGTGTTGTGTTAGAGCCAAATCCATTACTTATGGTACAAGATGTTATGCAGAGAAAGAGGGAAAATAAATGTATACCGAATAGTACATGGATTTGGGACTTTGGGGGCATTGGCAGGGACAAGTATATACAAACATACGCCAATCGTTGGATTGTCATGTCCAGACTCGGTTAAATTACCATCGTGTAGCTAGAGTACTGCTGAATGCGGCGTAAGTAACAAACAAAACAGCAACCAAAAATATAAGTACTTAATTGATATAATTTCAAGGTCCTATGGACACTACTTTGTGAGAATATTTCTAATATACCCTTTCCGTTCCGAGATGACATCCCGCCCACTGACACGCCACGGAATACCTCTATCAGAATTTACATGTATTCTAGTCAAAAGAAGTTGAACTGATCTTTTACAAATATAAAACATGACCTGTCTCCTTACATCAAAACACTATCGGAAGAAAAGTATTATTTTATTGCGGCCTAACCAAGATTTAGATATATACTGCTTAAAAGAAGTTAAAGAACACCCGATTTTGACTACGGTTAATCTGTCAAAGCTGGTGGGTATTGTAACACACAACCTTCCAATTTTAGGTACTCTTTTAGTTGTTTTGAGTAGTATACATCGCCATACTTTTAACACTTTTATGCATTGTGATGAAGATGCATATCGGTAATATTGAATCAGTATAATTTCTTTTATCCTTGAAATACTCCTCGATGTTGAAATAGTTCACTAATAATTTTTATTTACATAAACCACAATATCTACTGTCAATGTTTTATGCACACATCCAGTCGTGTATTAAAGAAATATATATACACAACATGAAAGTAAATAAATGCAGATTTATATTGCGTTGTATCCATGCCGCGAAGAATGCTCCTTGTCTGCACTATTACTACCATGGCCCAATTACATTCTCAGCTCCCTGGGGAGAATAGAACCCAAGCTGCCATTCAGGCATCACAATTTTTTGTATTCACATTACCGTCTCATTCAATATACATCATGAGAACATGTTTTGTACGACCTTTGTTGAAAGTCATGGATTGTATTCCAAGTAACATACTGTTTTTGTTATTCATGTTGAATTCCACAGTGCAAGGATATGAATACGATACATCAATATGGGCGTATAAGAGTCGTCAAAATATATTCAGTATTACGTTTCACATATATTCCGCAATTGGACTTAATATAATGTCCCATATACCTTGTTTGCTTGAGATATTAAATCAATCAATTCTAAATGACAGTGATCTGTGGCGTAGGGATAAATAGAGACAGGACACATGGCCGCCGTGTGTCCATACATCCCCACTCCGCTTCATGTTCCAATCTACTGATAAAGATACGTTGTTTTAAATTACAAAATGTTAACTGTTGTTACTACAGAGCTATTAAATAATAAACCCAAAGTTTTCAAGTAAACAGGTATCAGTTTTGCATCCTCAAATTTTGCAACTTGAATCACATATATATTGTAGTCAGAACAATCGAAATAAAATGACGCTCGTGCAGGCATGCGATCATATAAAAGAGTAGATCGAAAGAAGACCTTGTTTTCAAACTGAATTTGAAAAATAATGTAAACAGTTCGAGATATTCATTGCCCGTCCGAGTAAAAGAACATATAAACTTTGTGAAGGACGTTTCCAACTTTGACGCATCAGTGACTAAAATCATTACCGATGCAGCTCCCTTTTTTGAGTTGTACTTTATGTTCCCGTGTTTTTTTCAGTTGAACAACTGACGTGCCTTTGCGTGTGTTTGTGACGGGTGTCGCCGGTTGGGCAGGATATGCTCAACGTCTGCAAACACCTGCTATCGTCACTATTTAATAATGATTCATAAACACATGATCATGATACAGTCGGAATCGTACATTCGACTCTGCTTTTAGCAGATTTCCTATGACTATGGAAATTTATAGAAAGGGTTTTGTCGCTTTTGTTTACAAATTATTATAATACATAATATATATGGTGTACATGACCTGTATGTATGAATTGTAATCTGAAAAAAACGTGACTATCTATGATACAGCCCAAGTACCTAATTGTTCATCTATAATCACATAAGACGTTTTTACAAATGAATTATCTTAAATAAATAAATAAAAATATTATCATATTTGTAAAAGTTAAATCGATCGAAGGAAAAAAACCCACAAAGCTTGGAAATTATTTTAAATAAGATTGATACATACTTAATGTTCATTTTAATTTTCTCAATCACTTAGTCGTGATGATTACGATTTCAAATAGTCTCACATTTGACCTTAAACACTCCTTATTGCCCAGCAAGCATGACACTGAACTGCTGCTGGCGGCTCACGCGGCCCAAAGTACAGAAATCGCAAAGCGTTATGCACACTGTGCGTTAGTCTGTCTTACAGACCCTGATACATTTATATCAACTACAGCCCATGCAAGTCTATAATGTTTGGCAAGTCTAGATTACTGCAGTCTGAAAATGAAGAGAATCACTGGGCTCCCTTTTTATTAGATTTTTATTTTCTGTATGATATGTTCATTTCAGAGACTATATGTTAGTCTAACTGTGCGTGACCTCCGTTGTAACTTTGTTGCTGGTTGGAAGAGAAATGACACATCTTAGTCTTTATAGTCCAGTTTCAAGACACCAGTGGGGCAGGATACGCTCACTTTTTCGCGAACACCTGGTATCATCAGTATTTGATAGTAGTTCATAAACACATGCGAATGATATAGTCGAAATCGTATTATCGACTCTGCTTTATGCAGAGATTTCTATTGGATATGGAAAGGGTTTTGTCGCTTTATTTTTAATTAAGGTTTCACCACAAAAGGCCCGCCGTCATATAGCTGGAATATTGTCGAATATACGGCGTTAAGAAACAAAATCACCAAAGGCCTGGTTACGTCATCCAGACATATTATGGCAGATATTCAAAGGCATTTACTGACTATGACTAGACGCTTGTAAACATGATGCGCGATGCTTGCCAATGCTATGACCTGTAACTGGAGTTTCACACCTCTTTACTCACTGGCACTTACTTTTGTTAATGAAAATTGCGTGAGTAGCGAGCGCTGCCGAGAGAGGACAAGTTCATCTTTTCGCGAACAGCAATCCTTTCAAATACATTTCATCACTAGTTTAGTTCTCACGTCCTATGGAATCTGTGTCGGCAAATCTACCCTGGAATCTCCGTGTGGTAAAATTATCTTTTGTATTTCTTTTGAGATACTGTGGCTGTCTCAACGTAGCTATCACGTAATATAAGTACTGTGTCTGCATACCATACACTCATATGTTAACATAATATGATTGACCACTTCATTTTACACCCGGAAGATAGCTTTAGGCCCATATAACCTCACTGGGTCAAGTACCCGATGTAGCTATATTGAGCCAGTATCACTTACAATTGTGTCATTAATTATACAGAAGGACAAATATAGAATGGTTCTTTGGAACAGATAAGATGGAATATGTTGCCATAACGACACACAGTAAAACTGTCATTTGACAGTAAACATGAGACTGTACGGGTTATGTATTTATAGGCTTCAAACAAATACATGTGATTTGTTGAGCATTAACATAGGGATACTCATCACAGATATTGTTAAAACATAAATGAATAACTATTAGAGTGTTGTACCCAATGGGTCTTCCGGGATACAATTGGTGTGGAGTTAACCCTGGCAAATAGGATGAACCGGGTAAAATGATCACCGTGTGGTTAAAATGATCCCGTGGCAGGTGTTACCGGTAGGGAGGGCATGCTTACCCTCGTTCGTGAACACCTGGTGTCATTGATAATTTTCAGCGGTAATGGCGCTGTTTGGCCTTTTGCGTCCAATGGAATCGGCGGATGGTCGAGACTGGTCGTTCTCTGGCGTTGACGTTTTGTGATACAGAGTGTGGCTTGTCTGATTGCGTTCCATCGTATCGGTACCTTGCATCGTTGCCTTGCTGCGAGTGCTTTCAGTCTGGGGTTTGTCTGGTCCAGACTCGAACATCTGACCGAGATTATGTGACACTCACTGACAGATTGTTGCCAAACATATTGAAAGAAACACAGCCACTTACATAGTTCAATATCATCAATATGTTGCCACTTATTATAACACGATCGTTAAACACACACAACAAATATTGAACAAGTGTGACCTTGGTATCTAAATTGTGAAGGAAATAGGCCACACTTCAATTTGAGAAATTTCGACCGACATTACTGTCATAATGGAAGATCCATGCACAAATGTAAAATTAACTCGACAAAGAAGACCGGTTTAGTCTCATTACATGGTAATCATTATAGACACGTGTCAAGACGTTATCTACACGGCATGCAACGAATGTTCTGGAAGCGTTATATCTGGGACAGTTAGAACTACATCATTGCCTTCTTGATTCTACGTTTCAGCATCATGGATACAGAATGTTCTAAAACTTGCCCTACAACAATTTGAGAGAATGTGAACACATATGAAAATGTCAAATCAAGGTAAATATGAGACGTCGATGTCAGGGAATTACCACTCTCAGAAAGAGAATCCATTGGGCGTAAAGGGTGGAATAGCCGAGGAAAGTATCTACAAGGATCACTGAACATCAGTGTGGTCGTGAGAAAGGAAAGCATGTCCTGTTCTACCGCTAGCATCCGCCACTCCCACAATGTACATAAAGACGTGAATGCCTGTAGCGTGACGCTACACAGTAGTTCTCATGCCATGCGACCTATAAACAAAGCAGACAATCAAGTGATCGATGGACCAGAAAATCCAGTGACACGACAGCGTATTTACTGAGTTTGTTGAAACTTAAAACGATATTTTAATTTTGAATTACGCCTGCTGTTTACAAGTGAGGAGACTGTGCTTAAAAGTAAAGAACACGTTTAAACAATATATTCCTGTTGCACCCGAGGGGGTTCTCGGCCCATATTTTTCTTTGTGGTTGTCCACTGCCCTGTATAGCCATGTATAATCGAGCCCTCCACAGAGCCAACATACCAAATGCCATCTAATGTATGACAGACCTGTTTGGTTCATTGGGACAAATTGAAATTAATTTCGGAGTTATTTAAACAAGTGACTGACTCCTTGTAAATTTCAGCTTCATCAGACCTGTTTTGTCAACTTAAATTACTAGATGTTAATATTTACAGTATAAAATGAATTTTCATTGGGCAGATGATCTATGTGCTTACACATGGAGGCTATAGAGAATAACGGATAACTGATAACTTCCGCCATATCGGTAAGGAATGTGCACGGGCTCCTTCCTTAGCAACGGTTTCTATTTTTTTCGCCGCCTCGCTAAATTAACGGGTTTTGGGCGCTCGCCCCCCTATTAACGACTTGAACAAATGCTGTCGTAAGTAAAGGTCATTTTAAGGTTCCAAAGCTAATGAAAAATACTGATAGTATCTATTTATTGAGATCTATCCCCGATGGATGTCATTGATGAGGTAGTCGCACACATTATGGATCTTCTATTATGGAGTAATATTTCCATGTTGATGTCACATTTTCTATGTTTATGAATAGCTTTGATAATCAATTGTGAGGTTTAATCATATTAAGCCATACAAACGCGGGCGGAGTAATCTTGAGCTTTATCGCCCTATTTAATAAAAAGTCACATTGTCACGTGCTGCTATAGTAGTAGCATCAAACAAACATGGCGGATGGGTATACCATCACGCGTGTCAATTTAGTTTTCAGTGATCCATTCAAATATAATTTAAACCGCTATTTGTCCACGCCCAAGCCCACGCCCAGGAGAATCTGTTTCGGCGAATAATCAAGACTGGTTATTGTCTGGCGTTGATGTTGACGTTTTATATGGATCCAATGCCAGTAGATCTATAATGATAACCTTTCCATATAATTGACGAGTCATTTTCGGGACAGTCGCAATATGGGTTATAAACTTTATGTTAAAATGTCATATTTTCCCACACATGGGATGAAGTTGACTGTTTTTTTGTGGCGGTGAAGGTCCTTTGTTATACCCCAAACCACGCTTGACACTCATTCAGGACACACTGTAGGATACAGACAGACAGACAGACAATTGTTTATTTACGTCTCACTTCTGTACAACATACTACATACATATATACATAGAACATAGATAAAAGTACAGAACCACTCAGTATGAGTTATGAGAGACGAGGTCACATAAAAATAAATACAAGTAGAATTTATAAGTGGTAAAATATATCACGAAGGTAAATCATTATATAAAATATTCTTGCGTTTTTCAAGTAAAAGTTTGCAGGTTTTGGCCGTTAGAAACAACAAATCATCATTGGACATAATAAAAGAGAACTTATCAACATCAGATAAAACTTGAAAAGTAGCACAGAGATTCGCACATGTAGTTAAAAGGCTATCAGTAATGTTTTTATATAAAGGACAATGAAATAAAACATGGCTTTCATCCTCCACGCATTCATGACAGTTAAAACACACCCGTTCATTCAATGGTATATTATTGTAGCGACCTGTCTCAACACGGTGCGGGGCAACACCACAGCGGAATAGAGCTCTTGCACGGCGGTGAGACCGGGGTAGGGGAAACTGTAAATACCGTTCAACTTCAAAACTTGTCTTAAAATGTCGATAAAGTCGGAGCTTGTTCTTTCCTGTTCCATACATTGCTGGTTCTATGATAGCTTCAGGCTCGAACTCCCGTGTTCTCCAATAAACATAGCTCTGTCAGAATCTTTCCTTGCACTCTGACACAAACAATGGTAGGGTGACGACATAGCTGCGGTTACCTTATCGTTTTCTGTTTTCGATCTGGAATAGCTATTCAAAGTTCACTTTCATTGAAATAAAGAAAAGTTATTTGGAGGTATGTCGGTAATGAAGAGATGGGTAAATATATTTCAAAAATATAATTTTAATTTACAGACGAACGGAGACGTAGAAGTACTCTGTAAATCCTACAGCGCAAATTGACAGACTTTCTTATTGGTTGATCTACAGTCCCCAGTAGTGACATATACAAAAAAGATATACCGAAAAGAGGAACGGAGAAGATACGGTAGCCACAACTCGGTAACAACGGGGAGATTATTGACATGAAACATAATGGTGATGAATTATCCCCGATAACATGAATGGATAATGGGCTCGTTACGTTCTTGCATCTTGATGTTAAACATAGGAGGCGGGGAGAAAGCAAAAGCGTTGAAAATCTATTATCACGACAAAGGAACTTTTTGCCTAAGAAATCGATTGGAGTTGAGACTAGACCAGACCATGGTTTGTTATAAATGAGGGTTTCTTGAGCTTTTTGACGTCGTTGATGTGATAGAGATACCAATCATCTCTTAACTCATCAACAACCAACGTTGCGTTTTATTAATTGAGGAAAGAAAGAAAGGGGCGGTCTCAAAACGTCCCCCTGCAAGACACTAGTTCTGGATGTTAACATAAGCATGCTGTATATTAGAGTCATATCTCAGGAGCGGGATAGGTCAGAATAGGTCCCCAGTATTCCATGCTTGCAACATTCAACTGGAATGGGGATCTGATGGCCAAATCTTGTCTGATTGTTGTCATCGTAGCGAGAGAGGATGGGTTGTTGAGCATGCCCGCAGTCACTGGTTTGTCTGGTCCGAACTCGACTATTTACAGGCCGCCATATAGCTGAAATAGAGCTGATCGTTTGAATTCTACTACCTTAATTAGTAGCAGCGGCCAGAAAGTTAGTAAACAGCAAAAATAGTATTCTGCCTGGTAGATTGCACGCGGCAGCGGTGGAGAGAATGGGTATCCTTTATTCAGTTTCGGCGTCAAGACCACGTGACATTCCCCACTTGTGCCTTGGCCAGTGTCACGCTCTCCATTTTGAGACAACAATTAGGATGATTATGAGTCAGCATGTCAGGTATATAATGGCTTTATGGCGTGTTAATTTAGAACTTTATAGCATGTACTCAATGAAGAAATATTATTCTTTTTACCTGTCAATCACTTTTTCTTAGTATAGAGTAAATATACTTAAAATGAAAATCATTGTATGTTATCTTTCACCTGTATGGTTCATGCAATTTTCTTATTTACTTGTTTTTTTTTGCAAATTGTATTCAGCAGCTGTCATCTGGAATCGCAAATGACCCAGAAACGAACATTTATTAAAATGTAGTAAATCTTACAACAAGATTAGTAAATATACTATTGCAGTTAGTAAGTTATGAGAAGAATATTCTTTGAAAGGTGGACAGCAATCTTTACTGACTGATTTATAAATTGTACTCTTCTACGATAGGCCACCTACTAGTCTATTGCAGTTAGTAAGTTATGAGAAGAATATTCTTTGAAAGGTGGACAGCAATCACTACTGACTGATTTATAAATTGTACTCATCTACGATAGGTCACCTACTAGTCTATTTAGGAAATATTTACTAACTGGTTAGTAAAGTCTCTTAACATGTTAGTGTCTGAGTGGACAGTGAAATTTACTATTTCTGTCAGTGCATATGTCTGAAAATGCAACAATCTATAGGGAATGGAAACGACTAATTAAATGGCACCAGGTGATTGTGATAAAGATGAGCAGCCTAACCGGAACTACCAACCAAGTTCAAGGTCATTCTCCAGTTACTATATTCAAGTATTGAATAAAAGTGTCAAGTCCCTTTCTATAAACTTAAGAAATCCATTCCAGAAATTTCCAATTTCGACTGTATCATAAACATGTGTTTCTGAATCACTTTAAAACACTGATGATATCAGGTGTCGCGAAAAAGGTGTGCATATCCTGCCCTAACGGTGGCACCCATCACAAACACATGCAAATGCAAGTCAATTGTTCACTTCAGATCATTACAGAAGCTGCATCCCAGTGTACCGTAATTGTGTGTTTAATGATTTCTTGGCTTTGATGCATCCCCGAGTTGGTGGGTAATTAAAACTAATATAGATTGGTGTGGTAAACGTGCTGAGGACTTGTTGGCGAGACAAGCACATCTCATTAATCAATATGTCTGGGAAGAACATGATGTTATGTTACACACGGGCAGCCCCGTTGGATGAATCTGAATTATGTGCGTAGATGATACATGCAGATTATTTGTTTTGGGTATATATACATCTGTTTTAGTTGTACCGAACACTTCAAGAATAACAATGTTTAATGCCCGACGACGAAGGACGTTAATCATGCCATCAACCACTGGGTTGCCTGCCAGATGCGATCGTTTACAGGCCACAGTGATAAAGATGGAAAATTGACGTAAAACTACCCACACACACATTATACACGGATGTAATAAAAATAAACTGCCGAGGACAAAAGTTCAAAGTATCCTCTTAATTTTTTTTATGACCAAACAAGTACAAACGTTTTCATACGTTAACAGTCGCTGAAACACTGCAAACTTCCGGTACAAATTACAACTATGTTTACCGTATCAACTGCATCATCATCCATTAACATCCATTGTTTGTTTCATTTTAGCCACCAACAAACATGGGTGTATACTTCCTTTTCCCTGGCAGTGTATTACGATAAGGTTATTGTGTGAGTGAGTGAGTGAGTATGGTTTTACGCCGCTTTTAGCAATATTCCAGCAATATCACGGCGGGGGACACCAGAAATGGGCTTCACACATTGTACCCATGTCGGGAATCGAACCCGGATCTTCGGCGTGAAGAGCGAACGCTTTAACCACTAGGCTACCCGACCGCCCCAGGTTATTGCGAATCGGGAATATGGAAAGGCAGGGATGTTTTCGGGTATCGTATTCCTTATTCCGTATCAACTAAACATTAATTCAATATAACAGAAAACATCAATTATCTATTTATGATATATATTATTTTTTCATATTTGGTATACATTCATTTATCTTTAAATTATTTTGAGTTTTCCATTTATTATTACAACTTTATTCCATTAATTTTATATTTCAATTCTGCCAAGCTGAATCTTCAATATTTTATTCAGTATGAGCGGCCACCCGTGACTTTCGGTGAAAGACATTCGGTGACACAACAACATCGATGTGCCGGTTAACGGAAATGTCTTCGCACTATGTAAGCGAGGCACTCGTATCGGCTCCACGGGATCTAATAGTTCACACACACGCATCAGTTTCCATCCCTCGTGAGGAGGCAGGGTCAGAATAAGTCCCCAGACACCTATCCTGGGCTTCAGTGTCAGATAGTGCGAATGTGTCTTGTTCCACGAACTCTTTGTATACGGGAGCCTCAGGGCGGATCCCGCATTTTTAGAAGGGAAGTGTCCAAAATACTAAAAGCCTCTCTCAGATAATTTTACTGCCTACAACATTTGGTTTTCAAAGAGGGGCGGGTGGCTTTGGATCCGCCTAGAAGGCCAGTTCCTTTGAGACACGGACATTTCATCCTCTAGAACAGAAGTGAGTGAGTGAGTTTGGTTTAACGCCGCTTTAAACAGTATTCCAGTTATATCACGGCGTGTCAGCTTAATGTTGGAAGAAAGCCCGAGGTAATGCAGGTCTGAGACGTTTACCACTTCGGTGAAACCCACGAGCTCGTCTATGGTGCTGACAAACCTTGAAACATAATCGGGGTGAACCGGGATTCGAACCCACAATCATAGGTTTCTGGCGTGTCCAAGGGTACGCAGCTCTGCACAGCGAATTGCGGCGCGTTAGTTGACTGGGCCAACCATGCCCCCTCTAGAACACAAATAGGATAAAACATTTCAATGTGAGTGAGTGAGTGAGTGAGTGCCGTTTGAACAGCATTACACAGTTATATCACGGCGTGTGAACCCACGGAGGGAGAGGGCCCGGAAGGGCTGTACGTTGAAGAGATTGAGTACTTTGGCGAAACCAACCAATGTGTGAGTATGGTTTTACACCGTTTGAGCAATATTCCAGGACTCCAGAAATTGGCTTCTGGAATCGAACCCGGACATTTGGCGTTACGTGCGAAAGCTTGAACCACAACGCTCAACCGGCCCGAAGCCAGGGAGCACTAAGATGGCGTTGAACGTTACACAGAATAACGTTACGTTAAACGTTCTTTTATTCAACTAACAAATTCATCAATATCACAACAGCATGATCAACGCCGGGCAAAGATGCGTGGGTTCTAGGGCCAATCAGATGTCAGCTTTCTAAAACAATCCGGCTTCATTTCTTAACCGCCTCGAGTCAGAATTTTCGATATCTGTAAAAGAAAACAGAGAGGAATCATGCCAGAGTAGAGCAATTTCAATGAGACTAGATTTGGTCCCATTGGTTCGATTCCTTGTCCTCTGTACCGTCCTTCGCGTCTGACCAGAGTTTATCTGACAAACTGTCATGGCGTCTTAATTATGTATAGCTAAACATGTAATTGTAATTGATTTTGGAAAAAGCACCAGAACATGGCACCTTGAAACGCGAAGCAAAAGAGAAACGTGCCTTCGAGATGGGCATCCTGTAGATAAAACGAACGTTTAGCCTATCAAGTGTGCATTGATATGACTGAAAAACATGTAGGATGAGATCGTCTACGATCGGAAGAGCTTATTCCTCGGAGTGTACTTTTATCGCCAGTAAGATGCTTGTTTCCTGTATGATCGCACGTGTTTCTTACCAAACCCAATCAAGCATTATGTACCGTTATGAGATTAAGTCCCGGGTCGTACCAGAAAACTGGGGCTAATTACTTCAGCTGTCACTTACTCGGTGTCTTTGTGGGAGAACAATAACACCATGTGACGTTGATGCGTCAGTGGGTTGTTTAGGTGCAGGTTGGCACGCTGGGGATGCCTGGCCGTTGCGGGACGGGGGCACGGAGACGCTGTATCCCCCGGGGAGACATGCTACATGTGTGGGAAGGAGCAGTGGAGGATCCGGGATTAGTTTGTCGCGGACCTAAATACCCCGATCCTAGAGAATAAGGGAAAAAAAGGTGTCCAACTCTCCAAAGTCTAGAATGACTAGGCAAGTTGAAATTAAGCATTGTTTTTTAAGACTCCGTTTTGTTTTTAAATTTTATATTTTAGCTATATCTTTTTAAATAAGACTTTATTTCTGGGACTGTATATCAATCTAGATACGGAATGGCGGTCAGTGGGTGTGTTTGGGGTGAGGCTGGGGGAGGGGCACATGGGTTTCGGCCCCCTTTGACTACACTAACAACAACACAAACATACGAGGGGTGGCTGAAAAGTTCGGAGCCTAACTATGGATGGTGAATAGTACGCCCTTAACAGTTTGCATGTATTGAGAAGTAACATATGTCCGAAAGCATCAAAGTGACTGGGCATTTTCTGTTGAAAATGGGAATGAACAAATGTTGCCACCGAGGTATTTCCAACTGAAGGGGCTGAAACAGGCACCGATGCGGTCATTGTGTCAAGTTTAGGGGATGACGCTCCTTTCTTTGCCACTGTTAAGATGTGGGCAGCAGAGTTCAAGAAGGAAAAAAAGAACCTCGAAGATGATCCAAGATCAGGAAGACCTCCAACCAACTGTCAATACTAAGGGGAATGCTGATAAAATATATGATGTGATTATGGATGACCGACAATGCACCACAGGTCACAGCCAAGGATGTAGGCATGGCTCATAAGAGAGTGGAGACCATTCTGAAGAATGAACTGGTCCAAGGTTTCAGCACGCTGGGTTCTAAGGCTTCTGATCAGAAACTATCCTGGTTAATCATCTCTTGTTAGATATTACGTCGTTTTGAAGGCAAACCCTGCTGTATTGTTTGAGCGATTTGAGTCTAAACGGTCAAAGCAGTGAAAACCTCTAACGCCTCTTCCGAAGAAGATGGCGAAGTCTGTTCCATCCACTAGTAAGGTGATAGTTTCCCTTTCCTGGGATTCCAAAGGAATCCTACTGGTGAACTACCTCCCGAAAGATCAGGCCAATTATTGGCCAATATTATCCGAATCTGCTCAGGCAACTGCGTTAGAATAGCAAGGCTAAGGGACTCAGTTGACAAATAATTAGCAACCAACCCCATCAACTCAGTCCATCATACTTAGGCACAGAACGTTCCAGCCATACCCGTAAAACCGTTGTATTATAGGTATATGCATACTTTAGTATCTGTTGAAATACATAAGCAACTACGGCCTACATTTGAACCCCTCCTTTAAAAAGCTCATGGATCCGCCACAGAGACGATATATTTTGTCATACAATAGGTAAATACGTAACACATGTTCACAGCGTTAACTGTGTAATTGGTAAACTTTAAATAAATCCGGACATAGAGATTGACATACCATGTTAAAAGTGAAAAGACAAACTGTCAGACAAACTCCAACACTACTTTGTCCGCTAACTCATGTTAATAGTGTAAAATAATATTGCTGTTAATGGTCAGCCAGAAACAATATATCCGTCACCAACATGGCTCTGACATTAGGACATTGCCTGGACCTCACTAGATGATAATGAAGTACGGTACACACGTTGATAAGAGACTCAATTAGCAGGCGTATGTTCTGCCATTTAATAAAGTGCTGAAGAAGAGTAATATTTCTGTATATGAGTTACGTAAGTCGTAGCATGGGCTGTGTATTGTGTTGTCAATGAACAATCAGTATCGTGTTAGTGCATGTTACGTTACCGGATCAATACGACGTACCTTGATGCCAAGTGGTAAGGGCATCATTATCGCAAGAACCTATGGTGACTGGTATTACCTTGGACAACGTTATGCACCGCCACTTTATTATTGTCATGTATCTAGAAGTATCTTCACATTATATTGGGACACTGACACAGCTGAAACTTTATTACAAGAAAGACCGCCTCCGTGGTCTAATGGTAGAGCGTCCGCCCGGAGAGAGGAAGGTCCGGGGTTCGATCCCCGGCCGCGTCATACCAAAAGACGTTAAAAGATGGTACTTGTTACCCTGTCTGGCGGTCGGCATTAAGGGGCTAAAACAAGGACTGGTTGGCTCGGAGTCAGTATACTGTGTCTGAGTGGGGTATTCATGTTAAACTGCGGCATGGTATCTCAGTGAGCTAGCACTATAAATCGGCATCAGTCCGGACAAGTACAAGCAGCCACACAAACACACACACACACGTACATGCACGTCGCTATATAAGTGCAATAATCTTGGACGCGACGTTAAACCCCATTTCACCCACCTAGTAAGTTTTGTATGATGGCAACAATTAATGATATAATAATACAAGCGACAAAACGCTTTCCATAATCATAAAATTTATCATTGGGGTTAAGGCTAGGGGGTTGGGGGGAGTGTTGGATTTGTTTGTTTTAGATGGATATTGTTTTCTGAAAGAGGGAGCCTAATATTTCTTTTTTTCAAAACACATTTTCTCATTTCTCGAGCGAAGATTTTTAGTTTGTGGGACGTGAAGCAAAATTATCTTTTCGAAGTATTTTTTTAACAATGTTTTTTTCCCAAACGTCCTTGTTGTCACTGTGATTAATATGTTGGTTTGTAATGTCTTAAGCCTTTAACTAACCTCGAACCACGTGCACATATGAAACAGCTGCCTACGGATGTCACGGAAGGAGTTTTTTGGCTGTACCGCGTGCCACGGCAGCTGCGGTTATTCCGTAGTTCGGAGAACACATTCACCAACCCAACCAAGATGCCACTGTATCCCAAACACTCACATTACGTGAGACACAGAACTTGAAGATCGATTACAGATAAACATAGAGTCTAATGGATTGGAGGCCATTTGGTGCCCCGACTGTGGCGTTTTTTGTACAAGGTGATTAAAACATCAGTACTTTCGGTCATTCTTCTTTGAGCCTCTCTGCGATGTCACAAAGTCAACTTTCTGTAAACCTGCCACGTGTGTGACGAATTCAGATATCTCTGCCAATATATGCACTATCTAGTGAAAACATATGAATTGAAAAACCTAACATTTTTGTGAAAAGCTGATGTCAGAAGTGCCGAGTACTTACAAATTAAAGTTGTTTTCATGATCAAATGGTTCATTGTTAAATCTATACCGGCAGAAAATAAAACAGTGTATAATCCTATTGTATTTGAGTAGATCATTCATAAACATTAACGTCAAAGGAATTTATTAACTTGATCTTAATTATATAGCGGATTCAGTCTACTAGGACTGGTCCATTCCCACAACAGGTAAATATCATATATCATATGATATATAACATATATCATATGACAAGCCACCTCTAACAACTGGGGAGTCTCACAAATGAGGTATGACTGCAAAATACTGATTCTTCTTTGTCATCAGTGGCTGTTATGATTTATACACTCCTGATTAATGAGTATATCATTGTTTACAAAGAATGACAAACAATAACAACAACAATTCGAAACCGTCAATGTTTGATTTGCCGAAAATATCAGTATGAAATGTAGAATATCCAATAAATTTAATGAGACTGCCCAACACATTGTCAGTGGATGCCCAGCTTTGGCACAAACACAGTATCTTAAGCGACATGATGGAGTGGCTCTATCCTTTTATTGATCGTGGTTTTCACACAGACGTCCATCCATGATTCAACCCAGAATATGCAGAGGGTGTCGTGAAAAATGAGAAATGCAAAACTCTTTGGAATAGGCCCTTATACAGTCTCAGACCTATCCAGGCCAACAAACCTGATCTTGTCCTTTTTGATAGATCCTAAGTCTCTTTTGACACTAATGTGATTGACAAGATTCGCTTCCAAATGTGACGCTGCATCCCAGGTACCCAGTTGTTCGACTCCCCATTGTATTCGGTGCCTTAGGTTTGGTACCTCCCACTCTGTTGACTGACATTTGGAGAGTGCCCGAGTTTGATGCTAGGAACACATCCCTTCTGACAATCTGGTAATGCAGAAGGCTGCAGTGTTGGGGAGTCTTCACATCTCCGAAATGTTCTGAGTGGGTTTGACTAGGCAGCGCTTCCTGGGAGAATCCTATTCGCTGTCTGGGCTGCGTGTAGTGGGGACAAGGGCCCTGAGCTGATGATGAGCCTAACCAGCCTGACTGCCAGGATCACCCAAACCCTCTTTGCTGCAAGAGATCCAGATCAGGAGAGTGGTCCTCCTCTTGTCTCGAGCTGTGTATTTCTATGGTCTTTTAGGGCCTCGAGTAACGTAATTTCACTATGTACAGAACTACTGACATCCGAAGTGAAAAGCCAAACAAGTGGTCGGACTCAAGTATGTTTTTGAAAATGTTTTCTTCCACTGATAAAATAATCTTGTGAAATAATATCAGGCTGCTCCTTATTTCAGGCGCAATAGTTTTCTTGTAAATGTTGTCAGTGCTCATCCTATAGTGGTCCTAGCCAATCAGCAGCAGTGAATTCACGAACCACGAATTACAGGAAATCAGGTTAATCCCACAACGGTCTCGTGGTTAATGCATATATTCAGTAAATAGAAAACGTCAACGAGAATAACCAATCTGTTTAATTCGACGAAACAGATTCCATTGGGCGTGAAATGCAAATAGAGGGGTGGAAATCAATGGAAAGGACAGTTTCATGACTGTTAAAGACGGCCTTTCGTTTTGAAATCCTTATCCGCTTATTAGGTTAGTTTAAAGGATAAATTTATTTCAAGCTAACAATGTGATATGTCCCAGTTATGTTTATCCACGTAATTCATCAAGACGATAATCGAAGAATGAAATTGGCAAGTTCTCACATGAAATACATGTTTGTGCCCAACTCCCCCTTGGTGTATCATTAGGCTGTAGCATTGATCGGTTAGAGGGGACGTGATATCGACACAGTCATATTGTCATATACAACACCCGTCTTCTCATACAGGATATAAATCATTCATTACTTGCACTATACGAGTTAACTGTCACGAGAGCACGCTTCTTTTTCAACAGCCAAACGGAAACATCAAAGAGTATAGTTGATTGACGAGTTGTTTAACAAATAGACCTCGTAACTTATTGCAGCCGTTAACCGGAAGGGCACTGGAAAACCACTAGGCTGTGTCAGTACATTTGGTGAAAGTGAATCTGGTTGGCGTAAGATATATAGAGATAAGAACGCTCAATTTTCAGCCCATTTCTTTTCTCCATGTCCCGCCAGTCCTTAATTACCGTCAAGCTCAAGAATTTGTTTTTTTCATCCCCGCCTGTTCACCCGCTTGGATATACATTTTTCGGACATGAAAAAATATAATGGATTTCTCGTTTCGTAAATTATTTTAATAATTTTTTTTTTTAAAGACAGGACATTCGAAAAAGGGAAGTAACTTTGCCTATTGCTTTTTTCTCTGGCATCATAAAAGTGCTTCTTCTCGTCTTTAAGAATTCGACACCGACAGGGGGTACCGTTGCACTTCGAATATAGCACAATAACGAAGAAATTGTGACTCACTGGTGCAAGAACTTTGAGTAATTAATGTGTTAGGTGATGGTTGAGTAGACATGTGGCATGGTTACAACAGGATACAGTTTTCAGGATCAATCTGTAACAGTATCATCTTCCCGAGGTACGAGAGTTAACTGACTATAAAAGTCCTGTTTCCACCCTTGTCGAACTAGGCTGGGTTTATGGAGTTACATTTTGGCTGGACTAACGAGTCTATGCATAGTCCAATCAAAATCGCGCACCGAAATCGAAATCCGGTTCGTAAACTGTCATGCAGAGTTCGGTTGATTGCAGGATTTGCAAAGCATGTGCATCGCCAACTCGTTGTCAACAGATATTTTCCAAATCTTTACATGTTTTTGATCAAGATGCTCACGTGATTTGATGTACTTCGCGAAGTAAGAACCGTTTTATCACAAAATAGATCTTGATGGTCGATCATATCGTCTTGACTGGGCGCCACCATTTTGTTTGAAACAAATGCATGTGATACGAGAGGTGGAATCTGATTGGTACATATGGGAGAGGTATACTGAGTGAGTGAGTTTTGTTTTACGCCACTTTTAGCAATATTCCAGCAATATCACGGCTGGGGACACCAGAAATGGGCTTCACACATTGTACCCATGTCGGGAATCGAACCCGGGTCATCGGCGTGACGAGCGAACGCTTTAACCACTAGGCTACCCGACCGCCCCGAGAGAGGTATAGAATGGACGTAACTCGTAATAGCCACTGGTGGCGCTACGATCAAGGCCAGGAATTCCAGCCTAGTTTGGCAAGGGTGGAAACTGGACTTGTAAAGTCAGTTAACGCTCTTGCCTCGGGAAGATGTAACAGTATATGTTTTCCTGTGTACTTATTTTCGGCCTATACATCTTTGGAGCCGCAAGTCGCTGTATAGAGTTACGTCCCTTTCTTGTGTCAGGTTCCAGTCCCTGATTCAATTTTGATCACTGATTCGTCAGCACCATAACTCGTGTTGTTCACCAAACTGGAAAGCGTATAAAAGCTACATAATACTCTTGTAATATGAGCCAGTGCTCGAAAGACACCAACCAGTTTTGTAAAAAATGACAAGCTATTTTCACAAAGTCACCTTGTAATTTGTGCCAGTACTCGAAGGACTACAATCAATTTTGTAGAGAATGACAGCCTATCTTCACAAAGTCACGTTGTTATATAACGGGCAATTTAGCGCCTGACCGTAGGTAGGCGACTGAACGCGTGGTTAACATGTAATTGTCCGTAAGATGATATTTTCACGTTTTCCGCCATCCTCTGCGATAAAATATTGTGCGTATTAACGGTAACGCTCATTTCGCTGCCATTATTGCTTATGTTCATGTGTTGCCCAGTCCCAGACACTTGTTAGGGGCCGTCGATATGGCGTTATTATTTTGGGGGGATGGGTTCGAAAAACAATATATCAAACACTCCCGTGTCGCATGACAGGTAGGGTGAAATGGCGTTTATCGTTCAAGATTAGATTATTGCACTTATATAACGACTACCCTACTCAGACACAGTATACTGACTCCGAGCCGACCAGTCCTTGTTTTAGCCCCTTAATGCCGAGCGCCAGGCAGGGTTACAACAGGTACAATCTTAAAACGTCTTTTGGGATCGAACCCACGACCTTCCGCTCTTCGGGCAGACACTCTATCCACTAGACCACGGAGGCGGCTTGTACAAAATGTTCCCGTGCTTTTTGCAGGTGAACAGTTGACTTGACTTCGCATGTGTTTGTGACGGGTGCCATCGGAGTGTTGGGACACGCTTACCTTTTTCAGAACACCTGGTACCATCACTATATGATAGTGAATATTAAACACATGATCATGATACAGTCGGAATCGTATAATCGGCGCTGATTTGGGCAGGGAATTATTATGAATATGGAAAGTGTTTTGTCGCTTTTATTTTCTTCAAGCACAATAACAAAATTCAGTCTGAAATCGAAAAATGTTCATAATTTTCGATAAAGTGTTGTGTTACTGTTTCATCGATTGAGTCCAATGAAAGGGAAAAGCTAATTATAATTGTGTGAACGTTTGTTGTTCTTGCGAGAGGTCAGCAGGTGCATTTGCTAAACGCCATCATAATAACAGCCACTGGGCTAATCGATATCAGCACTACTAATCTGTTAATATCACAGTGGTCTAAGCCATACCTGATCGCCTAACTATAGCCAGAACAGATGTCTCTGTGGAAGTGATTGCACGACCTGGATTAGACTTTGTACAATCCCTGTTTCCAAAGTTAAAGGGGCGGTCGGGTAGCCTAGTGGTTAAAGCGTTCGCTCGTCACGTCGAAGACCCGGGTTTGATTCCCGACATGGGTACAATGTGTGAAGCCCATTTCTGGTGTCCATTGTATTGTTTGCAAGTGTCAGTTGTATTTTTATTTATTTAGGTGTTAATGTTAATGTTGTGGTTAATGTCAACCTTGTATAACATCTATTTGTATATATCTTACATAAATTACTACAAATTAGCTTCTATATGTGCCTTTGTATTCTACAACGAAATGACTCTCTTGACAAGGCTGTAGGTGCACATGTGGTTGTTTAAGTGACGTATCGATGTTCTACTTGAACAAATTGGCTTAGGGATTCAGAGTATTCATCAGTGCTCTGATTATATTGAGCAAAATCCAGCGGAAGCACATTGTTGTATGTTTCCAATATTAAAAGAAAATATCCATATTATTTCATATGGTCTTTGGTCCTGCCCAAACTGTATCGCGGGTAATACCGAACGTGTGGTGTTTCCTTAAACAATTGCCTTAGGTCCAAATAAGTTCCTTTTCATCCGGCAGGGAAGAGATCACAGTTGGATGAGATGCTAATGTGAATGAAAAACCTTCTTGCCTTAAATGACAAAAGATGCAATACGTCGTTTTTCTGAGTGCTTCTCGTTTATTCACGTGCTTATCGGCGTTTTTTCGAGTGCTTGTCGTTTTTTCCGGGTGCTTGTCGTCAGTTTTTCTGAATGCTTCTCCTCGTTTTTTCGAGTGCTTGTCGTCGTTTTTCCGAAAGCTTGTCGTCAATTTTTACGAGTGTTCATTTCATAACGGATATCTAATCAAAACCTCTTGCTTTAAATGACAAAAAATGCAAGTCGTCGTTTTTCTGAGTGCTTCTCAATTTTTCGAGTGCTTGTCGTCGTTTTTTCCGAAAGCTTGTCGTTTTTCCGAGTGATTATCGTCAATTTGTATGAGTGTTCATTTCATAACGGATATTTAACTGTTTGAAGTGTTGGATCTTACTGTTATAACGTAAATAACATATGGGTGGCCCTTTGGTGTTGACATCACAGTATACAGGCTCCTATATATATTTGGACACATGTTAGAAATTAGTAGGCTACGACAGAATGTAGGACATTGGTTTCTTGAACTGATCATTCAAACATTTTCAGATAAACCTTCTGTGTTTTGAAAATTGTTATAGTCTAACTGCAGATACCTCTTATTTATACATTTTGAAACCTCATGCTGAAGCGCTTGGGTCCAAATTAAAAAAAGAGATAGCTAATTCATCTACAGTGCGTCGTCTTCAAATTTCGAAAACAGTTGGTGCATATGCTTTCTACGATGATAACAAGAGCGCTTTGAAACGGTGCTCTCTTGCAACAAGAACTTACACTTATTCGCTTCTATCTTAGAACGTGACTCATGGAGTCATAGTTTGGCACAAACGTTACTTACATCAAATACATTATACTCAAGTTCAAGATTAATTAATTAGTTATATGCAAACCAATGCTAACAAAATACATACGTTTGCAAAAGAAATAACCCTTCTTAGAGATATATTAAATTTTATCAAAACCTCAACCTAGTCATTTCTTGGAAATCAACATTGTGTTAAAAAAAACCCTTAAATAACAGTTCTTTAGATATTTTGAACTGTTCTTGTGTACCAGTTGGAAGTCCCAAGTAACAGTATTACTTATTCAGAATGACTTTCTCTCCAACTCAAATTTCGACATGGCTGAATTGGACCTACTACGGTTACTCATGACTGTCCATGGCGGCCAAAATAGTTGTGGCAGTGTTATTTACAAAGTGCTTGAACCCAGATGACAACCCTGATCTGTAACTATGTTCACCATTCACATGCTGATTTACTGGTGGTAATTACCCTGCTGGCACAACCTCATTGCCAACGAAGTCGCCCTGAGGTATTGCTCAATACCGCCGTTTTTAGCAGAATACGAGTAGGCATTGTACCACACACTTGTACCACAGACTGTCTGAGAGTCTGCTCATTTGTGTGATCGGTGATGATGTGCAGCTGACACAGTGGTGTGTGTGTGTGTTTTACCTAATTGTGTGTGTTCTGAAATAGATTTCATCATGTTCATAACCTGTTCCTCTGATAGAGAACGGACACCATTCTGAAGGGTTACCAGCATCCATTGTTACATACACCGATGCGTAGGCTATTGATGGATCGATGGTTTCGTGCTCAAGGTTATTGTGTGAAAAGGCATGCCTATATTGAGGTATCTAATGAAATTAACTACTTGTTTTAATCATATTTGACTGTTCAGGATCAAACATTCTTCAATGTCATGGAAGAAAAAATAATAATGTTAAAAACACAATGTCAATTAAATATGAGCATGGCATCCTTGAGTTGGCTTTTCTTTTTAAAAAACATCATGTTTAGGGATTATTATTATATAGAAAACCCTGCGCGAAACACATCTGCTGTGCAGGTGTTACATAGTGCTTTATAAATTTATCAACTAATAATATTTTCCATCCCGTTTATTACAGTCAGGTGCGTGTATTATGTTATGTCCAATTTCTGGAGCAAGATTACATAGTCTAACATTAATAGTTTCCACTGGAAACAAGCCACTGTGTTATCTGATCATTAAACGTGCTCTGTAATTGCTAGCTTAAGTAACTGACAGTAAATCACCGTTAAGCATCAAAACGTCTTGCTGATATAATTAATAGTTGGAGTACGTTATATATGTAAGATGTAAAACACCTTGTACCTCACTATTTTGATAGTGATTCGAAAACACTTGATAACGATTTAGTTCAGACGTTAAAAGATGGTACTTGTTGTTACCCTGCCTGACGCTCGGAACAAAGGGAATAAAACAGGGATAGTATGCTGTGTCTGAGTGGGGTATTCATGTTAAACTGCGACATGCTATCTCAGTGGGCTGGCACTATAAAATCAATCAGCCATTCATACATACACGCACGCACGCACGCACGCACGCACGCACGCACCCACGCACGAACGCACGGTGTATCAGTGATCTTGAACGCCACGTTTCACCTCACCTCACCATATATGTAATTTACTTTCGTATTTGTATTTTAGAGAACGGGATCTCAGTGGAAGCGAATGAATCGTATCTATTTTTGGGTGCTTGAAAACAAAGAAGGCTTTCTATTTCACGGAGAGGAACCCAAGGTGTGTATTAACAAAGACTCTCTTTTGTCTAATATATATATATATATATATATATGTGTTAAATGAAACATATTTATGCAATAGCAAATATATTGAAACACATTTATGTCAACGTCCGCCGCTACATAGAAAGAAATTATCTAAACTAAGCATGGTAAAGTAAGACATGTATTCAAAGGCAAAAGTTATTGTGACATAGAACATAAATGCAATCTAATAAATGTTACTGCCGCGAATGGAAATCTATCACATAAGAACACGGCAGTCTGTAAATAAATGAGTCTTGACAGGGAAACACGGTAAACAAGGGCACGACACGCAGTCACATAAGTCAGGGTGTGAGTGAGTTGGGTGTAACGCCGCTTTTAACAGTATTCCAGTTATATCTCGGCGTGTCAGCTTAAAGTGGGAGGAAAGCCCGAAGTGATGCAGGTCTCGGACGTTTACCACTTCGGTGAAACCCACGAGCACGGGTATGATGCTGACAAACCTAGACACATAATCGGGGCGAACCGGGATTCGAACCCACATCATAGGTTTCTGGCGTGTCCAAGGGACGCAACTCTGCACAGCGAATCGCGGCGCCTCAGACGACTGGGCCACCTGTGCCCGCCTCATTAAAATGAGGATCGAGTGGACACACTGCGCGGATGATAGAGATGCAGTTGTAATATTGCTTGCTTGGGTATAAAACAAAATTCACTCACTCAGATCACATCAAACCTATCACATACACCTATTAATGCAAACCCGAGTAGATTTATCTCGATAACATCACATATTGATGAAGTAAGCGGTGTTATAATCGCATGCTATGTGCTGTACAATGAAATTTAAATACCTTGAGCTATGTGCTCTACAATGAAATTTAAATACCTTGAGCTATGTGCTGTACAATGAAATTTAAATACCTTGAATATCGTTAATGAAATACGATATGTCTGTTGGAACCTACAAGAGGATCGGCAATTTAATATTTAAATGTCACGTTTAAGAATATAATTCGGTCACTGTTTCACAAATCATATACTTAAGCACATCCCTTCTCGGGATATTCAGTGTTCAATTACTTAATTTTAAATAGATATTTTATTCGATATTTAAGGCTACATGGCCTTTTGTACAGCTGACATTTTCAGTTCCATTTGTTTAGTCACGTGATATACATGATATGTAAAAACTATCTGACAGGGAATATATGTTTCAACTATATTACTAATGAGCGTATAACAGCAGATGTGTTGGATTTTATAAGACTGATCATTAACATCTTGTTTTTATGCCTATTGTTAAACATCGGAATATACTTTTTTCTAAGATGTTCATACTTATCACACACTAATAAACCATGAAATTCATCCTCAATTTGGCAGTTTTTACAGAAACCCATTTCAAGATACCCAATTTTTACAGATAGTTAATTTTGGTACACCCCAACCCCCACACCCCTAAATTAATTTAAAAAAATACATAAATGCGCATTTCTCATCGTTTGCTTCACTTTTGGACACAGTCTCACTTAAATCAGATCTTTACTACGATATGAACCCTGCGTAAACTTTGACCCCAATCAAATTTAGGATGCACACTAGGGCCTTGAGCCAATCAGATGTCAGCTTTTTAAAACGATTCGGTTTCATTTCTGTCCTACATCGATTGGGAAATTTAATTTTAACATAAGAAAACCCACACAGAACATAACTGATCCTTCGATGCCACTTCCTCTTCCGGGTAAATGCCATTGTGCTCAGAAACGGCAGAAATGGCGCAGCTTATATCATTTATATTATTTTCGAGGTACAGAAATCAGACATGCTGGTCTGAATGTTTCGCCCATCAAGACTTTAGAAGCCTGGACACTGATTGGCTGATTAAAAGGTTCATCTAGTGCGACATCCTAATGGAGGCGTCCTCACATCTAGATGCATATGATATCGCCTCAGAGCGAACTTTTCATTTTAATGCAGTTCTTACTGACATGTGATATTTTTGATGCGGGATAATTTTTGATTAAAACAGGTAAAAGAGAGAGGTCCTTACGTCTACCGCGAGACGGAGGAAAAAACTGACATCACGTTCAACGTTAACGAAGTGTGGCTGAAACTGCGAAGACGAAATGTGTTTGATGCGTCTCTCACTGCCTACGAGTGCGGCTTCGACTGCACAGAACAAGAGCCGGTAAAGCTGTTTTAACTTGACAAATAGACTTCTTGTGAGTGAGTGAGTGAGTGAGTAGGAGTTTACGCTGTTTTTAGCAATATTCCGGGCGGGGGACACCAGAAATGGGCTTCACACGTTGTATCCATGTCGGGAATCGAACCCGGGTCTTCGGCTTGACGAGCGTAAGCTTTTACCACTAGGCTACCCCACCCGCCCTGTACTTCACGCGGTGGAAGTAAAAGCGTGGTTGATATAGTCTTGAGTAGTATAGACGATGGGGGTACTGCACCAATCCGCATAAAATTATATCATGATGCCGAGCAGTTGCTGCATTTTGCTAAGAAACTTTGCTAAGCTGTTAAGTTGCTACATTTTGCTAAGTAACTGTTACAAAATGTAGCAACTGCTTACGCAAAGTGTCGTCTTGCCGCCTCATTATATAATTGTTTGCGGATTGGCGTAGTACCCCCATCGTCTATACTACGCCTTGTTAATTAGCGAGACTGTTCCCTTGTAACCCTGAATGGTATATTTTGCCATATTCTAATAGTGATTCAGTCAATGTTTTTTGAGAATGATGTCCTGTGTTTAACGCCACTTGAAGAGTATGTCATTTTTTTCTCGGATTTGGTTAACGTGGGAAGCTAGGCGATGTAACGCAGATCTTACATGGCATGAACTTTAGTAAAACTCACGAGCACTGTCTTAGTGTTGAAAGACCATCGTTGGAATAAATCGAATCTGGTATTCGAGCCCAAGATCAGCAGATCCTGGCAATTCTAAGGAAAACAACTCTACACAGCGAGTAGTGGCATGTGATACCAATCAGCCCACCTCCCACTTTTGTTTAGAGTTGATTAGGAGCCAGCAAAAGTAAATGTGATATGTGGAGCCAGGTATAGTAGTCTGAACCGGTTCCGATTTTGCCATTTCGTTTACGACTTCTTGAATGTATTTGTGCGGTGTCTAATATACTAGACTCCCTGAAACTCCAGCTGCACGGTTAAGGGACTGATAAGGAATCAATGTCAATCAATGCACTGGTTCATCAAACAATACAATATGTGCAGAACTGTTATGACCTAAGGGGTGTGATGCTGACTTAAATGGGGGTGCACGGGTGGTCCAGTCGACTAAGGCGCTGCGATTCGCTGTGCAGAGTTGCGTCCCTTGGGCACGCCAGAAACCTATGATTATGGGTTCGAATCTCAGTTCGCCCCGATTATGGTTCAAGGTTTGACACCACCATACCCGTGTTCGTGGGTTTCACCGAAGTGGTAAACGTCTGAGACCTGCATCACTTCGCGCTTTCCTCCCACATTAAGCTGACACGCCGCGATATAACTGGAATACTATTAAACGCAGCGTTAAACCCAACTCACTCTGAAGGGGTGCGATACTGACTAAAATGTATCTTGTATCTCCATTGTTTTTCATGTTAACTTTGAAAAATGCCTCGACTCTGTATTTTTTTTTATTACAGTTGACAGTTATCAATCAGGATTTTCTTCAAAAAACGACAAGTTTTGGGTCGGAATCAGACTACACTTTCGCCGCGATTCCTTCCACTCTGACAACAGCCATGATTAACCTTGGCATTGATGTATTCAAAAACATCACCGACAAACTTCCTGCATTGGGGTGTTTGAACACGACATGTGACGCATATTGGTCGACGCGATTACCTTCGACCACAGACTTGAACGAGTTGTCATTTGGTGTGTGGATTCGCAAAAACGACACGTCATATAAATCTGTGATATTGACTGAGATAGGACAGAGCTCTTTTACGGAAGAGGAGCTGGTGGGGTTATATAATCTATTAACATCACCTTCTTTGCTCAGCGGTAACTCGTCTCACACGGAGTGTTTATCGTGGGCGAGTCAAATAGGGTGTGCCTTCGGTGTTCCTGATGGGGTGAACTCAAATGTAGAATGTGGTATTATTCCTCTGCTGAATGTTTTCAGTTCGGGATCTGTGTCGTGTTTTCAAAACTTCTCTGCTCAAATCCAACATTTTCTATGCAGTCAGCAAAACCCTAGTCATTGCTTTGTCCTTCCTACTGATATACAAGCATCAACTGCCTATGTAGAAGCTATAGCAGCGTTCATATTATCAAATATAGCCGCATTTGTTCACGAAGCCGCCATTGTGAGTCTTCAGAACGATCTGGTGACGACGAGAAATCAGTCTGAATTGGCATTTGGGTACTTTCGGGAAGGTCAAGATAAGACGACCATTTTTGTGCCAGGTGTATTTTCTGACCCGTGGTCCAGCCTAGGGTCCGGTCTGGGACCCAGTGAAGGATCTAGAAGTGAGCTGAGTTCAGTTTGGACGCTGGCCACGTGTCTTCAGGACCGGGATACTGACAACAATATGATGGTTAAAAGTAGGTGCAATACCATCATACGAGGGTGTTATATTAAGTTTATTATGTTTCTAAAAGAAGCAGTGAAAGGTTTGTTGGTTTGTTGGTTTGTTGTTTCACGCCGCACTAAGCAATATTCCAGCTATATGAAGGCGGTCTGTAAATAATCGAGTCTGGACCATAAAATCCAGTGATTGATATCATGAGCATCGATCCACGCAATTGGGATCGATGACATGCATCAACCAAGTCAGCGAGCCTGACCACCCGATCCCGTTAGTCGCCTTTTACGACAGGCATAGTCGCCTCACTTAAAGGACTCACCTGCTTCAACCTATATACCTGGGCGTGCATTTGATTCACAATAATCCTGCAAACCCTTTGTTGTATTGGTATGAATCATGTTTGCATGTCGACAAGAATTTCATTTGAATTTAGGCAGGATATTTTGCCCTTTAAATTAGGATGTGACGAAATAGTGTTGAAAAGAGCGTGAAAAGGGATCGGTCCTTTTAAGTGATAATTAGAGGAGCTGTGAAGTAAACACGTCTAGGTGCTATATTATTGACTTAGGTTATGAGATTTCGAGATATCCAGGCTGAAGATGCATGCAGCTGAATGGTAATCGCTTATTACAAAGATCCACAAGTCACTGTCGGGTGCTTAACATGAGAGTGTGTTGTTTTTAATCTTTACCAGCTGAATGGTTCTCCTATCACTGTTTTAACGCTATTTTCTTGTCCTTTAGAAATCAACGGAAGTCAGTTCGCCCCGAAAGGTCTTCTTAAAGTTAGTGATATGAATGTCTATCTCTCCTCACACACGGACTTTGTACCAGCCTGTGGTCAACTACAAGCATGTGTTGCTTGTCAACCAGCTCAGAGGTCTCCCAAAGTCTATATTCCAGAATTGTGGAGGAGTGTGTATTTTAACGGTGACACCCAGTCCTCAATGTTCGACAACGCTGTATACACATTTTATATGGCTAACGGTAAGTGTAAATGCACATATGGTTCATCTACACTACTGTCCAAAACAAACTTCCCCTTGTTCGCGAACGGGGCGCAAACATTTCGCGTTGAAATATTCCCTGGATATACCGAACTCGTTTGAGCCGTACAAATATGTCCCTTGTGTCGAAATACGCTATTTTAAGTGGACAATACAATTTGTTACACTGCACGGAGATTAAACTGCCGGACAAAAAAACTATACACTTGAAACTTGGATTTGACCACGAAATTAAAAACGTTATCAAAACGGTTTTAGTTACCATTCCTTGTTTGTTTCAGTCTCAGCCACCATCAAACATTGGTCTTACTTTCTTTTGCCCGGCAGTTTATATTTGCATTCATTGTACCTAATATTTTGATTTATCTGACATTGTCTTATAAGGGGTTGACCTTATTTACCGTATTGGTGTAGACACATTTACAAGCCATGGAGCTTACGACGTTGACGATGGTGTGCAGAACATGGCGGGACTGTACTCCTACCTTGTGTGGATGAGCAACCCTCACTTCGTCCACTCGTCTGGATCACACCCCATTGGAGCTCAGTCGGGAGGGTCCATCACAAAGCATATATCTTCTGTAAGTACCATGTATTTTTGCCGCAAGGTGAGCTTAATGGATCGTACTACTTGTGAAGCAGGTAGTTTACTTTGGTGAAACCCACGAGTACGGTTATGACTGATAAAACCAAGAAACAAAATCAGGTCGAATCTGGAATTCGAATCCCCGATCACAGGTTTCTGACCACCAAAGGGATGTAACTCTGTATAGCGAACTGCGTCACCTTAGACGTTCTGGCTGCCCGTAAATTGTGGTTCAGAGTAAGAGAGATGAGTTCATCACCAGTACAACGGTACTGGATCGTACCCAGCTTGAACAGGCATTTCTAGCAATAGGTGGTTGAATTTTGCTAAATATTATCTCATATATGTGTTGAATCTGTCTTAACAAAATCCATCCTATTCGTAACAATAACAATAACGTAACCAGATTGTGCGATAAAATCCTTTATGTTGGAGCCTTACGGTCATATCATTTCAACATTGAATGCACCTATTGACGTTCTTTTGTTCGTGCACTTTCGCTAGATTGACGTGGAGCCAGATACTGGTCGACTTTGGCAGCGGAAATTCCGCTTCCAGTTCAACGTTGGAGTGACAGCCAAAAATGTCAACGCCAAACGAAGGAAGTTATTGAAAGTGTCGTACCTCGGTCGACCTATCCCACTCTACTGGATAGAAAGAAGTGCTGAAATATCAGAGGATGAAACAGGCCACTTCAATCATAAGGTAAAGACAAATTTAAAGATGTACTTGTCACTGGAACGTGATTTGATAGTGATTCAGGTGACTCTACTTTTAGCAGAGGTTACTTATAAAAAGGGTTTTGCCGCTTTATTTACAACATTAACATTAATATTAAAAATATCTAATCTCTCTCATCACCTCCAAAGAAAATATTGATCACCACCAACACCTCCCAAAAATTGATGCCGTCCAAAACCTGGTACTGAACGATAGACGCGTGAAGATCCGGGGTAGAATGAACTTAAACAACCCATCTTGCTGTAAAAGGCGACAATGCTTGTCGTAAAAGGCAACTAGCGGGGACGGTGTTCAGGCTCGCTGATTTGGTTGATGCATGTCATCGTATCCCAATTGCGTGGATCGATGCTCATGATGTCACTCACTGGGTTGTCTAGTCCAGACTGGATTATTTACAGACCGCTGTCATATATTGATAGAATGCGGTTAAACAACAAAAAACAAACAAACAAACATGAACGACAGGCACATTACACTTCACAGTCACTAAAGACGTCATGCTACTCGTGTGGGTTGAGAGAAGAAAAATTGACAAATCCCTTTTGTACCGCTCTATCATTCCGATTTTATCAGTCAACTGGCGGTGAACATGATATGAATAGATAAGTCATGTCAAGTCTTCACCTGAGCAAAAACGGGCACATAAAAAAAAAAAAAAATAATTGATGGTACATGTCAAAATTGGGAATTACATCGGATATCATTTTAGTCACTGATGCGTCAAGTTTGGAAAACGTTCTGAAAGCTTCACTAAGGCCTTGGACGTTGTAACTCTGATGGAACAGGTTTTGGACAAGAGTCGTATGAAGCCTTTTGAAATATTCGAAGACAGCATGTTCAATTGAACCTCAAACATTGTGAAATGTGGACACCAAACATGTTGGAATATTCCTCGACGTGAAGGGAAAGTTGACTATTTTGGAAGTTGAAGTCATTCCTCTTGTCATATACAGCCTTCTGGACAGTCTTTTGTCACTAGGAATATGGGCGGTGGTGTAGCCAAAAGACCTCGTTCGTCACGTCGAAGGCCTGGGTAAACTTCCCCACATGGGTACAATGTGTGAAGCCCATTTCTGGTGTTCCCCGCCGCGATATTGCTGGAATATTGAAAAAGGCGGCGTAAAACCGTACTCACTCACTCTGAATATTTATGCATATACTTAAAGGATTGACTGTTTTTTTTCGGTTCTTTGAGGTATGAATCGAAAAACCGATGTGAAAACTGTATGAATCCGCGTAGCTTAATGAGCCGAAAAAAATACATTGTCAATGCTTAAAATTATATTTGACAACCGACACATGTTTCACCTACACTATATTAACCAAAAACAGTTGTATATATAAAGGCAGACAAAAATAATGAGATTGATAAACATTCCGTGTGTACGAATACATACTGTGGCGGGACATGAATCCGGTGATTGTTTAATTTATGCACATAGCTTGACACGCCTACACAGTCAGTAGCCAATCAACGGAGAGTTTGATAAAAACAAAGTTCACAGGACCTGTCAATCAAGGCAAGAAGCGAGAAGAACTGCAATAGTCAGACTCTAAACGAACCGGAAGAAATACGTTCGGGAGAAGACGGCTGTTTCAAATGACATGGTCAGTTACCGCCAGATTCAAACATTGGTTCCCTGGGAATGGGAAGACACAGTTGGAAAAATGCTATTCAGAAATGAAACCCGAAGACATGAAAGTTGTGGACCCGAGGCGAGCGGGACAAAATCAGTCGAGCGAGCCTGCACGTTTGCTGTTTCATTCCTCCTCGGCCTTCGGTCTCAAAGAGTTGTTTGGACAAGGAATATGCATGAATTTCGCAAAAATGTCCTGTGCATGACAATACACGTTAGCAGAAAGGGGATTCCCCGACATTCCGTAGTAATAAGCGTAGTCCGCGTCGGTGGGCGTGGCTTAATTTGTTACATTCATTGGGAAATGAATGCAATAACCGTGACCAATTCAGCTAATCAGAATGCAGGAATTTCAGTGTCGAAAATTCACAAAGAAAATTCAAATATCTAATTATGAAACAGATGAGGCACTGTCACTTGTCTTTTCTATTTCTTGTTCAGAACCATACCCGTGCTCGTGGGTTTCACCGAAGTGGTAAACGTTTGAGACCTGCATCACTTCGGGCTTTCCTCCCACATTAAGCTGACACGCCGTGATATAACTGGAATACTGTTAAAAGCGGCGCTAAACCCAACTCACTCGCTCACTCACTCACTCACTCACTCACTCTTGTTCAGATGGGTAAATCAGTCGATGGAAAATATCAGATCGTCGATATACCTGATGCTTACGTGATCGTCTTGGTGAAATTCCCGTGTTTTGATTTTCCCTGTCCGACCAGACATTATGATTCATGGGCATTAGGCAACAGATAAGCAAAGAGGGGAGCACAATGGGTGCCCTAGGGGATGCCTAATTCTTGTCTAAATTTCTTATCTCCAAATTTCACATCTATGAAGAAGTCTAACATTTCACAGTTTCGATAAATTGTCCTTAACCTTTGGAAGATAGATATAAAACTACATATACTAGGGTCATCGTGTTTTGTGAGAGCGTCCCCATGGTACTTGGAATTAAGATTGTAGTGAAGAGCATAGATAAATCAAATATTTTGACAGAATTGAACTTTGTTCTTTTCTGAGATTCAAACCTATCCATGTTGCAATGGCTGGTGTGAGGGAATGGGGGTACACACTTCTACCCCATCCACCGTATTCGCCAGATCTGGCCCCGAGACATTTGACAGAAATTTAACAAGGACCAAGATTTGGTTGCTGATGTGGAGGACAGGTTCAAAGACCAGAATGCGACCTCCTACGAGGATAACTGATCCGTAGTGGAGATGAAATATGCCATGGGACTATGCCGAGCGTACACCACCTCACTGCACCTCACCTCACCTCATAACGCCTCGCCTCATCACACCTCACCTCACCACGCCTCACCTCGCCTCAATACACCTCACCTCATCACGCCTCACCTCGCCTCAATACACCTCACCTCATCACGCCTCACCTCGCCTCAATACACCTCACCTCATAACGCCTCGCCTCATCACACCTCACCTCATCACGCCTCGCCTCACCTCACCACGCCTCACCTCGCCTCAATACACCTCATCTCGCCACGCCTCATCACGCCTCACCTCGCCTCAATACACCTCACCTCATCACGCCTCGCCTCGCCTCGCCTCACCTCATCACGCCTCGCATCACCTCACCCCATTACGCCTCGCCTCGCCTCACTACAGCTCACCTCACCCCATTACGCTTCGCTTCGCCTCGCCTCACCACACCTCATCATGCCTCACCTCATCTCGCCTTACCCAGCCTCATAGAGCCACGCATATCTCCGAACTTCAACATCGAACATTGCGGTCATGAGGTAATGTGCAGAGAGAACTGGATAAAATGAGCTATCTTTGTACAATATTCAATGTCATCAATAAATATGACTCTTTCCTCAGTTAGCTGTAAAACAATTGCCTTCTAAAATACGCTCGACCCCCAAACTGCTAAATCAGTCGCCATGGGCAGCATTCACTGAACACCAGCCCCTGCTGGACATGGACACAGTTGGTACTGTAAATCTTGATTGTGCGGCTGCTTGTTCTATTGTACTATTTTACGGTTTTATAGTGCTAGCCCACTGAGATGCCATGCCGCAGTTTACCATGAATTCCCTTCTCAGACACATAAACTGGCCGGGCCGACCAGTCCTCGTCATACTCCCTTCATGCCAAGCGGATGACAAGGTTACAAAAAGTACCATCTTTAACGTCGTTCGGTTGACGCGGCCAGGGATTTCGAACCACTGACACTTCGCTCTCCGCGCAGGTATTCTGCACGATATACCACGAAGGATGATGGAATATGAGTAGCAGTACAATACATACAGAGTGTTTTTTGTTTTTAGTCCAATTCTTCCCCTTTTCTATGATACTCAGTCCCATAACTATCAAAGTACACGTGGCCCCATTCACTGAAGAGACAAATACGATTTGATATCCTAAACGGCAACTTGCCCCAGGTACGCTAATCAATACCCAAGCCGATTGCACTTAACGCCGTCACCTTGCAAAAGATCACGACCTTTGATCCCACGAAGGTTGCAGACAGTGTAATCTCTATAAACCCATTTCCCTAACCCTAACTCCCATCAACAGAAAGTTAGATAATTTCTGACAAATTACAAGTGTGTTTACTTCATCGTTGACAAAGCAAATTTCGTTGTCATTTGGGTTCATTAATATTAGAACGGGCTTTAACACTTTTCTGATGTATGTTTAGGGGTATGTTTGGCATTTGTTTGGTATAAAACTGTGATTGGTCATTAATCAGTTTACTGTTTCTTTTCTGAATTTCTCATGTAAAGATGGACATGACCCCATCGTTTACCGTTCACATAATGTTCTGTTTTGGGCTTTGTTTCGCGAACACCTGGTAACATCACTCTTTGATTGTGATTCATAAACACATACTCACGATATAGTCGGAATCGTTCAATTTATTTATTATGGATTTTTTAAAAACTTTTTATTTGACAAAAATTATTTGTTCCAGAAAATACTGGGAAATTATTTTGGCCTATTCGTCTCAGATTTACCGATAAAAACCATTTTCACTTAACAATATCCATCATGCCGCATGCCTCGTTGTTTACGGCTGTGTTTGGAGAACAATATCTTTCAGTTCTACAAAAGACTTGTGATACAAAAGACAATCAACTGGAACTCTGAAAGACGTGTTCCATTGCATCGTATCTACAAAACATCGTCTAGCTTTGATATACTGTATATTAGACATGAAAGCTTCCCCGGCATCAACAAAGGTAATTGATTCAACGATTAGGTTTCACGGTAAACTCTTTTATGAAATGATGGCACTGTCACTGACACTGACGTAGGGAATTATTTGTGGGATGAAAGTCATATTCACGTACAATAACCCTTTATCTGTGGCAGGAACTGGAACAAGAGGAGCATGTGGGTTCCGGGTTTCTCTTTGTACACCGTCAAAGCACACGTGGAACCAATAACCAAATTAGAGTTTCGAGAATGTCTGTGGCATCAGATGTCTGTGAATGATTCGTATTGTTTCCACATATATTGAATTTGTTCCAGGATTCATTACTCTGTGCACCTGGCGGCCTATTCACGAAGCTGTGTTATCTAAGACAAATCTTAGCGACTTGCAACAAAAAAGACATATGGAAGTCTGTCTTAAACCTATTGCAGCGTTATGTTACTGACGACCTAAATTTCAGCCAAGACAATGAACTCTGTTTTGACGGAGGTAAAACTAATCTGGGGTTGGTGGTGTACCCTTTATGAAGTATGTACAGAAAATAGTCACCCTTTATCAAGAATGTACAGATAATATAGTTTAAAGAAGAAACAGAACTTCCACCTGTTTTGGTAGATATGGGGCACATACACATTAACCAACATTGAGGGTAATGGGTTCGTCCTTGGATAGTCATGTGAAACCAAACTACCTCAATAATCTATGAGAAAACCAATAGCAAGGATTGCTCTATTCTTAAGTGCTTCAGAGTTGTATAGCAATATCAATAATTGATTGTTGGTGCCAGCCATGCATGGGCGTGTATACAGTGTATGTCAGGGTATCTATGCTCGCGATACTCATCACGAGTACGGAAATCGTTCATAGATAGTATAATCAATAAGGGTCCATTATCATCTGTCAAGAATCCTGTTGACGGTACAAGGACAACATCCATTAGAAACATAATTGTCCTGTGTATTCTTATATAATAACAATTAGTATTATATTTTTAATATTATCTTATATTTCCGCGGGCTGTGCTAATGAGATATGACTTGCAATGTACATGTATACTGAACCGCAAAAGAAACGTCACCCCAAGTAACATTGCATGAAAAGTTGTTATTTAAATATCTGGGTAATTTTTGGCATATAACAGTAGCTTGTCCGGAAAATGAAATTTGATGATAAAAAAAGCAGATGACAAAAAAACCGACTGCCAAAATGTATCACGGCAACGGCCATGGTAACCCGATGCACGTGAGTTCCGTGCACATTGAAATGCACGTGAGTTCCCCCATTTCTTGCCCTATAAAAATCCACCCAGATCGGATAACATTCATTCGTTATTGAATTGCTACCACATACCAAGATTGACAAGAAATCAGCGACACCAAGCCCTTGGACGATTGCAGGCTGGACAAACCGCCCAGCAAGTAGCCTATGCATTTCAAGTCCACGTAAGGACCATATACAGGCTCCAGCAACGGTACCAGACCACCAACACTACAGTTAACCGACCACGAAGTGGATGACCAAGGGTAACCACCCGACGCCAGGATCGTCAGATTGTGCGACATCATCTTCAAGATCGCTTTGTTACTGCTGCGGAAACTGCTCGACAGACCATGGGGACACACCACCGATACATTAGTGCGGACACCGTGCGTCAACGATTGACGAGCAGACACCTCCACTGTCACAGGCCACACCGAGGACCCATTCTGACACCACGGCATCGCCGGGACCGTCTTCAGTGGGCAACACAGCACCAGCATTGGCGCCACCAGCAGTGGAGAAGAGTCCTCTTCTCAGACGAGAGCCGTTAATGTATCTCAACAGATATTCGGATGCTTGTGTTGTTATGAGAGAGTCTTGGGGTGGTCCGAGCATGATGGTGTGGGTAGGAATTGGTCTTGCACAGAGGGTCGGCCCTGTGGTCTTCCAGAACATCGGTCCAGGGAGAGGCAATGGTGTCACAGCAGCTCGGTACATTGATCAAGTCTTGATACCACACGCCATACCTCATTTATCACATCGCCGCAACCACGAGTTTCAGCATGATAACGCCCGTGCCCACACTGCGAGAGCAACAAGAGACCTCCTCCAGCAGAGTGGCATCAGAACCATGCAGTGGCCTGTCCCGATTTAAATCCCATTGAGCACCTGTGGGACGAGATTGAAAGACGGCTGAATGACGTCCGACCAAGGCCGACAACTGCAGCAGAACTGCGTCAGGCGTTCCTCAGAGTGAGGGCTCAAGTGCCTCATCCATGTATCGACGTTGCACGGCAGTCATCAATGCACATGGCGGACACACGAGATACTGACTTGTGATGCCATTTTCTAAGAGACTATTGTTGGGTTTCACTTTAAGATCATTTGACACTTTAATTTCAACCTTGATGATAAGTTTTGTCAAGTTTCATCTTTTTAATATGTCTCAAAGTATGTTTACAGTGTTTGGACAAATAAGGTTTCTCATATATCTATCCATGGTGACGTTTCTTTTGCGGTTCAGTATATATACTAGCGGAATAAAGTAACCGTGCTTCATATAAAGGGGTGTAAATGATATGTTATTGAAAATAACAACATAACATTTTGTCATTAGTCTGATCAATGTTTTATCATAAGCAATTCATTGACAAAATATAGGCGACACAGCGACACGCCCTAAAAAAATGGCTGTGAAACAGCTCAATTAACAACGTCAATATCGGGTTTGACCACCATTTGTGTTATACAGGCGAGGCAACGGCGGCGCATTGAAGACACCAGGTGTTTAAAAACAACCAGGAGATGTTGTTTTAAATGCCAACCAAAGATTGGCCCAAGTGAGCTAGCGTAATTAGCTGATTCTGGTCCTATCGTAGTTCCTAGCGTCGATCCCAGACCTTTAATATAGGGGAGTACATTAATGTTATGCTGCCACAAAAAGTTACAAATGTGCAACATGGAGGCAGGCATTTGAATTACGTCTTTCGTGTACACGTGCATATATTTTACTGCTTATAAGTAAATACGTTTATGAAATATGATCGTTTTTACAAATATTTCTTTTGTTATTGACGCAGCGAAAATGATAAATGCTACTGAGTTTATGATGAAGCTCGGCGACTTCAGTCCACCAGCAGAAATATCAACCTACATCAAGGAAAGATAAAACGTCAATCCCAGTGAACAACCGGTCTCGATTATCCGACGAAATAGATTCCATTGGTAGTAAAAGACAAAATAGTGATGAAAATTATATGTGAATGAAGTTATTTCTCGGCATGATAAAGCCAACGGATAAAAACGATATCCGTTGGGGTCATATGCGGATAGAGATGCAAATATCAAAGGTCAAGTAGGACTACTTTCACTGTTTATAAACAAACATGGCGTCGCCCTCGTCATTCGGCGATCGAGTCAGAATTAACCATCGGGAATCTGGATAAACTACAGGGATAATTGCTATCATTATCAAAAGAACAGTTCAATATACTGAAAATCAGTGTTTAACTGTGACGTAGCTAAGGCATTTGATAAGTTTTGGCAACTTTGGAGATATAAATTTCGAAACAATTTTGCGAGGGCACGAGGCCTAGCCATGCGGGATCAGTAGCCATATCTGTGCTTGTAGACCTCTGCGGCTTGAAACCTTCTCCACAAATTAAAATAGATGGATTTGGCCGAAATATGTTTGAATTGTTACCTTGTTTCGTTTTGTCGCTGTGTGTACATCTGACTACACTTCTTAACGTTATGACAGGACAGAGTGACTGTCAACAACGTCTGACCGTGGCCGTGACGTCTCATTGACTAGGGTTAGAGTAGCTTCCCTCTGACCAAGGGCAGTTACTCTAGCGGACAGACCGATGGATTGCCGCGAAAGGCAATTAAAAACAACTGTTGTTTTGCGTAGTTGTTGCTTCGCCACTGTAAAAGAAACAGATTTCAGTTGGAACTATATTGGCTACTGTCACTGTCCGACTGACACATCACTTAACCTGTGACGTAATAAATATTAATGCGCCCATTCCAGGAAAACTCGCAATGATTCGGTAATGTTTGTGAGAGAGGGAAAGCGATTTTAAAGCACAGGATTAAAGAATGACATTATATGATAAAGAGGTTATCACGCTTGTGTGTTTGGGGATGGTAAATATCCTGTATTAGGAATAAACATTATGTATTTAGCTCGCCAAGGCAGGATATTTACTATCCCCAAACACACTCACGTGATAACCTCTATATATTAGTCCCTCCTGATACTATATTGGTCGGTCGGGTAGCCTTGTGGTTAAAGCGTTCGCTCGTCACGCCGAAGACCCGGGTTTGATTCCCGACATGGGTACAATGTGTGAAGCCCATTTCTCGTGGCCCCCGCCGTGATACTGCTGGAATATTGCTAAAAGCGGCGTAAAGCTATACTCACTCACTCACTTCTGATACTATTAAATACAGGGGTATACCTGTATGAAACACTTCACTAAGATCAGCTGATATCCGGAATTGACAGTTGTCAGGTTATTATGACTCTTATTTCCAATACGACTTTAGGGGTAGTGCCAGGGTTATCGACTACAGTTTAGACATATTCCATCTCATGAGCACGTACTGCCGCCATAACCACGACTCGTTTAAGTGTATGTGTGTCTCTGTGTGTTTCGATATATCCAGCTGGCCCTAATAACGTAAAGAAGGTTTCACCATATTGACATTGATTGGCGAAACTAGAATACAACCGGATTGACAACCGCGTGTTGATTGAGATTGGTGATTACAACAGTTAACAGCACTACTTCAATCGGATGCCCTGTTACTCAGCCACGTAGGGATCTTGTACAGCGTCTGGTGTAGCTAAGATACCACCCTCACGTTTGTGGATGCCAGCTAATGAAACTCAGAGCCTGTATTGACAATTGGACACTGAGAAGTGTAAAATCCATACAGTCAGATAAGACGTTTTTGATGAATGTTTCAACTCCTGTCGTCGGTCATTGTAATGTGGAGTTACTATGGTAACTACAGAATACCAATGCAGATGTCTCTGATCAGTGGAAACACATTCCTGATTCGCCAGACATCTTTCTTTTTTTTTACACCAAGAATACCGACTTTGACGCTGCGATCATGCCATTAATCTCACATTATAGGTCTCAGCTTTAGGTGTGCGGATCCAGATTGTGAGGTGGTGGAAAAAGGGTTGGGGGTACGTCATAGATACATGTTCTTCAACTACTCCATCAATTTCCATTTCTAAACCGGTAAACATGAAACGAAGTGTGCCCTCTCAGACCACCAGTGAAGGTCATCAAATTCAGTTTGACATAGTCCAAATCCTCTCAACCTAATATCAGGATTTCACAAACAAAAAAATCTCAGAAGCCATGGACATCCGCCGTGATCAATAGAGATCAAGAGTATTACATCCTGTCTGCCTATGAAGAACTAATCAACCAACAGACATTTTAATTAGTACCCAATCAGCCTGATGTTACTTTTTAATCTTTATCTGGCTTCATGTCCTGTGTGTTATTTGTTAGTGTTACTGTACATTTGGCTCCATCCAATTATCTGTGTGCTACTCGTTTTAAATGACCTGTTGTTAATGTTAATATGATGCTTATCACAACATACCATGCATACATACCTCTCTTCATTTGGTTGTAGTCACTCCACTTTGATAAAAGTGTAAGAATCTATATCGAAACGTCGCCATATACAATAAACCAGAGGTTGTTATCCATAAGTTTGTTTGTTTTCTAATGTATTGTTTTAGAAAACATTAATATGACCTTTTTAGAGCAGAGAATATATACTGAACGTATTGGTAATTCCTATGACAATTGTAACTGTACGCTGGGGAAATGGTTATGGAGACATCAATACTCAGTTAATACAGGATATGTAAACACTTCCGTTTTCAATATTTGATCTACTCGTGCGCTCGATGTATGTCTCAAGGGTTCCCGCGGCGACCTATTATCTATATCGTGTACGCCCTCCATCTACAATCGAACTGGTTTGTGAAGAAGCATCGACTTACGTGTCTATGCATACTTAAATACAGTGACAGATGTTAGACCCAGTTGAAGTAAATGTTCAGTGAGCTGAACATATAGTTTCTATGTGATCACAACGAGTAACTAACGGCATGGTTGCTGATGCGATGTTAATCAATGTCTCACTCCCACTGCTTGACTAAAATGTAGTTCCAGAAATATGTTAAAAATATATACCTACAAAATAAAGAAAATAGAATCCAAATGAAGCCCAGAATAATGCTTAATTTCACCTGATTCAATCTAGGCTTGAGTTGGATTTGTATTTTGATGTATTCTTGAGGGCCTGTGAGAACAGACTATTCCACAGTCTGACTCCTCGCGTCTATTGCGTTTGCTCTTTTCCTCATCGTTACCAACCGTAGCTATATGCTACGCATTTTTATATTGTTTTCATTTACTGACTGGGCTAACCAGATCCAAAGGCCATCACCAGAGAATGATGTTGCACTTAGCAATACTCCGTCTATATGACGGCGGTCTGCAAATAATCCAGTCTGGACCAGACAATCCAGTGATTGACATCATGAGCATCAATCCACGCTATTGGGATACGATGACTTTGATCAACCAAGTCAGCGAGCCTTACCACCCGATCCCGATAGTCGCCTCTTACGACAAGCATAGTCACCTTTTACGGCAAGTATGGGTTGCTGAAGACCTATTCTAACTCGGATCTTCACGGGTATCAGAGAATAGTTAAAATTTATCTAAATTTTCCCAACCGCTCTATATTGCTGTGATTTCTACAAATAAGGCAAACTGCAACTTCAACTATGTTTAGTAAGTATTTATATGTGACCAAAAGCATTGTATTCAGTGTAAATTGTAAGTGGTCACTGCAAACCAAAGTCCTCTCTTACACATGGTACTGAGCACAGAGAACAACTCACTAGTCTCAAATCAGGTGACGTTAACCAAATTTGATGGCGGAGAGTCGGTTGATGGGTGTCCGTGTTCTGCAGCTTGACTCCTTAGAAAGAGGATGTCAACTTCTTTATTGTGGGGAACACAACGTTTCGGAGTATATGCTTACTCCTTCATCAGGTGAATCAAGACGTAAACATGTACTCCGAAACGTTGTGTTCCTCATAATAGAGAAGTTGACATCCATACATTCTCTTCCTTATGTGTATCACTTATGTGTATCACTTCTTGAGAGTTTCTAGGGCTTCGTCCTGCCCCACACTGAAGCTCATGCAGCACATGTGGTTTTTCATTAAGCAAGTGACTTTATTCGAATTATGCTTCTGTTCACCCCGGCAGTAAGTGGGTACCCGGTAGGATGAGATGGTAATGTGGCTGTTAACCTTCTAGCGCCTCGAAGGCAGCTTGGGTTGTATACTCCCCATGGAGCTTAGAATGAAAATCGCGTGCACACTGATTCATTGGCCGGGGTAATAATAAGATTATAGGACAATGAACTTTCATTATTATTATTATTATTATTATTATTATTATTATTATTATTATTATTGAGGGCGGTGTGAAAATCGAATATTTAATGTATTATGACCCAGTGTAATAAGTTTGATTTGGTCCTGCATTGAGTGATAACAATAATTTGGCCTTCGTGTGGCTTACAAATGCAAGTTGTTTCCTGAACCAATTACAGCTTTTATATAGAATGTGGCAGTTAATTTTCCAAATGACAGAGAGGGTAACGTGAACCATGTGGACTTCCCTTATCACGCCGAATAGTTCTACACGTCACTTAGTTACTCACTCACTCACTAAAATTGACCTTCGAACTAAGTCGTTCGCAATAACCACAGCAAAGTTTTAGGGAAGGAAAATCAAATTATAAATAATAATAATAAAGACAGATAATCTTGTCATTCCGAGAACTAATATAACAACCGGATGTGTTTTATCTGAATATACTTAAAAAAGTACTGATTGCCCTGAAATATTCTTCACACTTCAGCCTTGAGGATGCCACATGTTCTTGATTATTCCCGATTCACATAAATCAACTTCATGTAATAGAACATTAAATGACATGTCGTGGCTTAGGATTTGTAGAACGCATTTCCGCCAGCCTCAGGATACACCTGTGATAACAGAATTAGATTTTTTTAAAGCAGAATGAATGATGGATTAAAACAATTCACAGTTGCTTAATAACTAAGACAAGAACGAGGACTACATAACTGAAATAAATAAACTACCACTGAAGAAGACACTCATTAGGAGTTGCATAGCAACGAATCAATTACGCCTTTTAACACTCGATTCCTAACCAATATAGACTCCCGTTAAGATGCTGTGTTTACTGGTCACCAGTAATTACCATAATAGGGTCGATATTCATACTTACAGTGGAAACACATTACTTTGAACTTCGCTTTGGGCGATATTACTTATGCTTGTGCCAGATTCTTATCTTTGTTTGACCCCTTATAACTCGAAATCGGATACTTCGGAAAGACGAGGTGTGCACAGACAGCCCGTCGTCTCAGGCGCTGACATTCGCTTAGCAGAGTTGCATCCCTTTGGCGTGCAAGGAACCTATGATCGTGCCTTCGAATCTCAGATTCACCCTGCCTATGATTGTGAGCACCATATCCGCGGTCGTGGTACACGCCTGAGGCCTGCATCACGTCAGACTTTCCTCCCTCATCAAGCTGACACGCCCTGATAACAGTGAAATAATGTTTAAAGCAGCGTTAATTCAAAATCATTCACTCACTCACTCACTGGGATAAGGCGACGTTTCGCTCTTCTCTAGCATCCAAACACACAGTACGCTCATTTCATTGTGACGAACGCGCTGAGATCTCATTTGTTATAGTCATGGTTTTATTTGTTTTGACAGATACATACACTCTTCAAAAAAAGAAACGCACAGGTAGATTTTTAGTAAATGTAGTGTACCTAATAAAGTCGATATATATAACTTGATATGATCGATGCAAATATGAAATTTCGTAGCTCGATAGTAACATGTTGTCGTTGTACAAAGGCATTGAAAATTGTTCATTGTCATGTCACGTAAGGCCACAAGGTTGCGCTGAACTCAGTATCTCGCATGACCAAGTCGTTGATGTTGGCATCATGTGGGTAGTCTACCGTGACACGAGCTGTGTGCGGTGGGGCGTTGTCCTGTTGAAACAGCTCCCTCTGGCGGTCAACGATTGGAAGATGATGAGTTTGAAGAATTTGATTCATGTAGCGATTTGCTGTCAAAAGTTCCTGAACCACAACCAAGTCAGATCTCCAGGTCCCTCCATACCATACTACCGCCACCGAAATTGTCGAATTCGCGTACACAATGTGGGGCAAAACGCTCGTTTTGACGATAAACACGTTGTCTTCCATCTCGCCAGTGAAGAAGAGGTCGTGATTCATCACTAAACCACGCTCCAGTTTCTCAAATTCCAAGGCTGTAAGGTATGGTACCAACGCAAGCATCGCTGTCGATGGATCTGTTCTTTTGCAAAACAGGAAGATAACTGGTCTTCTGGGCCGCATTCCAGCCTCGCGAAGGTGGTTCCTGACAGTCTGGTCCGATATCCTCCTCAAAGCAGGGATGAGTCCTGCAGTCTCCGTAGCTGTGGCATTGCGATGACGTAGGTGGAACAGTCGAATGTAGCGATCCTGCGCAGGGGTGGTAACTCTTCGTCGGCCGGTTCTCGGACGATCTGCAGTGCAATTGAACTATGTGTATCGGTCACAAAGGCGGCAAATGCTGCTGTGGTGGACGTTGAAGTGGCGTGCAACAGAAGACTGCGATTCCCCTCCTTGGATACGTCCTATGGCGATGTTCCGATCGTCATTTTCGAACTTGAAAAATGTTGACAATTGAATGACAAATTATTGGCTTATGCTTGCCTTTTCATAGCCACTACCACGAGTTACGAATGCTATAACTTCCACATGCATTTTGCTTCACTGTTTTCCTCCATGACATTTTTTAACAAGTGTGAAAGCAATGTCGATTAAGACATTGCAAATCGACAATGGCTGCGTTTTGACGCACTTTTTGTCGAACATCAGTCCAACAACATTTCCCAATAACATTCAATATATATATCAGATTTTTTGGTGTAGTCAGGTTCAATGAATTACATACTACCTGTGCGTTTCCTTTTATGAAGAGTGTATATATGAATATCATATAAATTTAGTTAATCTAGATGTGTTGGTTATCCTATATTACCTCTAATATTTGACATTGATGTCAATGTGTTCAGAAAGGTACTGGAGTATTGTGTGGCATGAAGTAATCGTCCTTGTCAGTTTGAGAATATTTGACGTAATATAACAGCTTACCACGATTGACACATTACAGTGTTATGTTGTTCATTTCACGTATGAATTATATCCAACATCGGCACTCCACTTGTCCCGACGGCTTCATAACTTGTGTATATAAATACCTCCAAATAGCTCGAGCTTTACGTATATATTATACTGCGCTAAACTGTTGTTATATCGAAGGGTCAAAGGTAACAATCGAACAACCCACATAAAGAAAATTATCCGAATTCACAATGAACCCTTTGCCTCGGGGAACTTCGAAATAAGCACACGTCGAGATAAGCGTGTACAAATGAACTAGTGTCGGGTTTAAGTTCAGTCATTTCTAGTTAACTCGACTCCGTCTATGTATAAAAAAACCTAATTCTTTATTTCGCGTTCGAGTCGTTTTACTTTTTTGGGGGTAAAAACCCCCATCTAAAGTGGATATTTTGTACCCTAGCTCAACCAGCATAAACATATTACATTGTATGTTTATAGACTGTGGTTTATACAAAACTGGTGGAGCGTCAATGCCCTGCAACTGATCAGCTTATCAACATACAGTATTCTTGAAGTATTCATGAATGAATCGTTGATCATGCAAATAACATATTTTCTATGAAATTATTAAGGATCTTATTTACGCCGCACTCAATTTTATTCCAGCTGTATGACGGCAACCTATGCATAGCAGAGTCCGGACCAGACAATCCAGTGATTAATATGATTGGGTAGGGTGATTCGCAAGACAAGCATATGTTGCTAGGGACCAATCCTATCCCGGAATCCCGATTGAGGGGATTATATTTCAACTCATGGCGATGTATCGATGCGATCACATGTTATGTTGATTATGACGAAAAGATTGCAATTGACAAGGTGTGATGAGTGGAATTGGGTGGCCTCACTGAATAGCCTCTAGATAGCTTGATATACCATTACAATGGTCGTATGTAAGCATGCAAAACGAACTGATATATTATGTCTTCTTTCAGGTTGGTCGGTTGATGAGGGTGTCATGCGGAGGTCTCATCGGTATATCTGTGTTGTCTACCATCGTGATGGTCATCGGCGTTGTCGTCTGCTTCCTTCCCGCCAAAACTAACAGAGTTGCGCCAGTTCCAGACGACACTACTCTTGTCCATAATCACAGATGACACTGAGACAGATCGTGGATCAACTATCGACACCAAATTTTGAAAGGGGTTGTACGAACACTTACGTATCCCTGTGGTGTGGGGTGATGCGAAATGGGGTCAACGTCGCGTTCAAGATTATTGCACTTATATAGCGACGTGCATGTTCTTGAGTGTGGCTGCTTGTAGCTGACCGGTCTGCCGGATTTACATTGCTAGCACACTGAAATGCAAACCGCAGTTTAACATGGATACCCCACATGCATACTGACACTGAGTCGACCAGTCCTTGTTTTATCCCCTTGATGCCGAGCGCAGGCAGGGTAACAACAAATACCACATTTTAACGTCTCTCTGTATGACATGGCCGGGGATCTAACCATCGACCGTCTGCTCTCTGAACAGACGCTGTATCGCTAGACCAAAGAGGTGGTCACCAGGACGAATAAGCTAGATGGCACAGATGTGACTCGTGGCTTAGTTAACCACAGCCACGTTTGAATGGGGTTACATATCAACGTACCTCGTGTGAAAAAGGCAAGATCGTCAAGAAGTAACCCGGATGTGCCGTGTCGAACATATGGGTGATAGAGTGAACCACCGTTGATTTTATACATTGCATTGGTGGGTCATTTATAGAGGATATATCACTCTGATGGTGACTGGATTTTTGTAAAGAGACAACTCTAGTGTGATATATGACAACTGGAAACAGAATTGTTGAATTGTATAATGTATCTTACCAGATCCCAATGGGTTCTTTGGACTTCAGAAGTGAAGAACGTTCCATGTGAGATTGAATGGATATCGGTGAACTCGACTGGTTTACAATATGTAAACTAAGACAGGTTACAGTCAGTATTGCTGAATGTGAGAAATGTTGATATAAAATGTCAGAGAATATCCCTGCACTGATGTCCTATGTATTGCACATTATACATAGAAGTGACAATACTATTATCACTGATTAAAATTATCAGAAATTAATCATCACATTAGCATTTGACTTCTTTCTCTCCCCGTATAAAGATATTCCCGTTTGGATGCTTTCCAATAACAATAAGTATACCGCGTTATTTGATATTAAACTGCCGGGTACAAGAAAGTATACAACCATGTTTGATGGTGTCAAAAAAAACACACCCACAAAACAAGAATTGGTTGTTCCATGTAACGTATTTGATGCGGGTATCATTTTTTCGGACCTTAAGTGTGCGGTGTTTCGGCGACTGTTTTCATCCTCGGAACGTATTGATAACATTTATATTTTTGGGTTCAAATCATTTTTCAAGTGTATACTTTCCCGGCAGTTTATTTATTTGTTTTTATTGGGAAAGCATATAAACGGAAAATACAAATGATCGGTATGTTATATATTTATATGTTTGGGGTTAGAGTTGGATGATATTGATTTTCTGTGTACACTATAAATATATAACGTCAAGGCCAGGGAACTACCAGTCTCGATTATCCGCCGTAACAGATACCATAGTGATGGCAATTAAATGAATAGATCACTGAAAACTAGTGATGACGCCAGGTGTTCTAAAGGTACTGTAGTACAGTGTTCTATAAAGTAATTATTATGTCAGTTTGAGAAGAGTCGATGTAATAATGTTAAGCTTACCAAGCGCAAAGTGTGTGCCGTATGCGCTTATCATATAAGGCGATTACAATCAAATACTCATAATCGCATTATATGTTAAACTATTATGCCTTACAGGTATTCATGAGTCAGGTGAATGTTAAAAAAAATGTGGAAGCAGTAAATGTTTCACCCAACAATCATGAATCTTTGTAAAATGAAGACAGATGCCCTTACTTCTTTAACAGTGAGTGAGTGAGTGAGTGAGTGAGTGAGTTGTGTTTAACGTCCTTTTTAACAGTATTCCAGTTATATCACGGCGTGTCAGCTTAATGTGGGAGGAAAGCCCGAAGTGATTCAGGTCTCAGACGTTTACCACTTCGGTGAAACCCACGAGCACGGGTATGGTGCTGACAAACCTAGAAACATAATCGGGGCGAACCGGGAACTTCTTCAACAAAAACTTGTGAGAAGCGGGTGCTTCCGGTAATAGAATGTAGGACACACTTACGTGTTTGCAACACCTGGTGTCATCACTGATTTTCAGTGATCAAATGCCATATTTTACATGACTATTTTCGGCATCACGAGACCGGTTATTCTTTAGCGTTGACGTTTTGAATTCGCGAAACTGGTCAGTTCCGCTGTGCCCCATGTATTATTGTCGATGACGACCCGTGAAGATCCGGGGTAGAATAGGTCTACAATGTGTGATATTAGTTTCTCGCTATGATATAAGCCCCTGAAGACCCGGGTTATAATAGGTCTTCAGCAGCCCATGCTTGCCGTATAAGGTGACTATGCTTATCGTAAGAGGCAACTAACGGGATCGGGTGGTCAGACTCGCTGACTTGGTTGATGCATGTCATCGATCTCAATTGCGTGGATCGATGCTCATGATGTCAATCTCTGGATTGTCTGGTTCAGACTCGGTTATTTGCAGATCGCCGTCATATAGCTGGAATATTGATGAGTGCGGCGGTAAACAACAAACAAACAAACAAATTGTCGATGACACAATCCGCTCCGTCGATGTAGTTAAGATATTGTTCTCACATACGGGATGGACAGGCAGGTGTAACGTTTTATTCGATCTGAATGAAAAAATAGCGTTTTATATTTGGCATAAACAGTGAATGAATAGTGTTTAACGCCGCACATGAATGGTCCAACTATATCACGGGTGCCTGTAAATGATCGAGTCTGGACTTGATAAACCAGTGGTTGATATTACGAACAACGTTCCACTCCGTCGGGGTATGATGACACGCAATCAACGAAGTCACAGTACATAATCACCCGATCCGCTCGAAATGACTAGAATACCGGGTGGATCTGCACCCCGGGGCTGGTTAGAAGTGTACCCTGTACATATACTCGAGAGTGGCACATTGTACCTGTATGCCGGAGTGGCACAATCTACATACATTTAAGTATGTATATATTATTTAATGATGTATTTACCAAGGTGGCCAAAATGTTCTGTTCTAGTGACATTGTGGACCTTTGAAACGCATCGCCTATTTCCTAGCAGTCATTTGTAAGAAAAACACTGTCAAGCATTTGTGAGTGTCGCCATAACACCTGTAACGATTTTGGGCGAGGCCTCTTAAATCACAGGTTACTATAGCCTTCAAATATACTGAACCGCAAAAGAAACGTCCCCATGGATAGATATATGAGAAACTTTATTTGTCCAAACACTGTAAACATACTTTGAGACATATCAAAAAGATGAAACTTGGCAAAACTTATCATCAAGGTTGAAATTAAAGTGTTAAATGTTCTTAAAGTGAAACACAACACTAGTCTCTGAGAAAATGGCATCACAAGTCAGTATCTCGTGTGTCCGCCATGTGCATTGATGACTGCCGTGCAACATGGAATGGATGAGGCGGTTGATGAAGGCCATAGGCACTTGAGCCCACACTTTCAGGAACGCCTAACGCAGTTCAGCTGCAGTTGTCGGTCTTAGTCGTTCGTCATTCAGCCGTCTTTGAATCTCGTCCCACAGGTGCTCAATGGGATTTAAATCGGGACTGAGGGCAGGCCACTGCATGGTTCTGATGTCATTCTGCTGGAGGAAGTCTTTTCTTGCCCTCGCAGTGTTGGCACGGGCGTTATCATGCTGAAACCCGTGAACATGAGGTATATGGCGTGTGGTCTCAAGACTTGATCAATGTACCGAGCTGCTGTGACACCATTGCCTCTCCCTGGACCGATGTTCTGGAAGACCATAGGGCCGACCCCCCCTCAAGACCAATTCCACTCCACACCATGATGCTCGGACCACCCCACGACTCTCTCTCAACAACCCAAGCATCCGAATAATGTTCCCCACGGCTTCGTCAGACTCTCTCTCTCTCTACCATCTGCTGTTGAGATACAGTAACGGCTCTCGTCTGAGAAGAGGACTCTTCTCCACTGCTGGTGGCGCCAATGCTGGTGCTGTATTGCCCACTGAAGACGGTCCCGGCGATGACGTGGTGTCAGATTTGGTCCTCGATGTGGCCTGTGACAGTGGAGGTGTCTGCACGTCAATTGTCGATGGTGTCTGCACTAATGTGTTGCTGGTGTGTCCCGATGGTCTGTCGAGCAGTTTCCGCAGCAGTAACAAAGCGATCTTGAAGATGCTGTCGCACAATCTGACGATCCTGGCGTCGGGTGGTGACCCATGGTCTTCCACTTCGTGGTCGGTCATCTGTAGTGTTGGTGGTCTGGTGCCGTTGCTGGAGCCTGTATATGGTCCTTACGTGGACTTGAAATGCAATGTCTACTTGCCGGGCGGTTTGTCCAGCTTGCAATCGTCCAAGGGCTTGGTGTCGCTGATTTCTTATCAATCTTGGCATATGGTATCAATTCAATAACGAATGAATGTTATCCGATCTGAGTGGATTTTTAAAGGGTTACATGTGGGGGACGCATGTACATTTCAAACGTGCATCGGGTTACCATGGCCGTTGCTGTGATGCGATTGGGCGATCGGTTTTGTTGTCATCTGCTTTGTTTTTTTATCATCAAATTTCATTTTTCCGGACAAGATAATGTTAAATTTTAGAAACTTTGATAAAAATTCCCCAGATATTTAAACTTTTCATGCAATGTTACTTGGGGTGACGTTTCTTTTGTGGTTCAGTATATGCAGAGGATATTTCATGTGTCGAGTGAAATATGAAGTTTCTCTCATCGAATGACGAGGAGAAAGGAGATACTTCAATTGACACATGGAATATTCTATTTTTTATATACTTTTTGTGTAGTTTCGACCGGAAAATTAAATTATTTCATTACAAATGTAAAACCTTGATACGTTAATTCTCTCAACCTAACACACTAAAACAGTTCTTCGTGTTCGCAAAATCTTCAAAAATATAACCAAAAGTATCAAAACATATTAAGGGGCTCGAGAATTGATTCATCGTTGATTCTGCCATATGTATAAGACTAATTTGTTTTCACTACCCCATAAGAGAGACAATGTGTGAAATATGTGGACGCCTGGTCTTGAGAATGGCTCAAAGGTCGTCTTTGCTGACGTTTTTGTATTGACAATGTGTCGTGTATTAAACGGATTATCCAGAAAGCCATATATATTTTACTTTTACCATTACTATAACGATACACTCTTTGTTTTATCACGCCAGTTTGCTGTGTGTGCTGCTAACAGATAGCTGTCAACAGATGGTGCCGACTGAAAGAAGCCATGCATATTAATAACTGCAATCAGAGCTTCTATTACAGCAATATAAAATGCTATTTATTTTGTATTTTTCCAGGCCAGTAACAACAAGGCACCATAAAATGGAATACGTTCATGACTTTTGTTAATAAGTGTTTGAGACATTTGATAGGGAAATATAACAAACATCTGTCACTTTTGAAATTAACATGTTTTCTGACGCAGGTTTGCCATGTATATATACGTAAATGTGAATAACTGTGATCAAATTCGTTTTTTTTTTGATTTGGCAATTTTAGAAGCAAATAATTCAAAATGTGTTGATTTTTGAAGATTTACTGTACCAGAGCTAAAGCGTGGTGAACAAAATATCTCAACGCATAATATACCCCTCACTAAATTGGCTTCTTTAGATATTAAATACAAAAAGAACACCATTTAAGAATTTTTTACATCAGATACGTTCCTGGTACCAACTATGTACATGCTTGTGCAGGCGATGGTGCACAATACAAGTTGTCGACCGATCTCGAGGGGTACGCACACCACATGCCCCCGAGGGATCGGTTGGCAACGAATATATCTCACCGACATTCACTCATAGCTACTTCCCTTTGTCCAATTGTTTGGGATACAAATCGGTTAATTTCAGCTCAGCTTATGCGAGATAAGCAAGTTACCTGTGGTGAGTTCCGATTTATTTCTCGGCGGGGTACATAAGGATACATGGAAAATTATTGCCCGTTCCTTAACCAATCAGAAGCTTGTATTTTAATATGAGGTGCAACGCGGGGCGATTCGACGCGAGGCGAGAAAGGGAGAGGAGAGAACGGTGATCTGTGATACAAAGTGTTGCGTTATGAGGCGACGTGCGTTACTTTACGTTACGTTACGTTGCGTTGCCATAAAGCCTTGGCTATGTCGTTGGCTTTCATTGTGTATGGGTTTTGATAAACACATCGTGCTTAAGCCGTAGGATTTCTTCTACTGCTTCAACTCAATGTGTTGCTTGGGAAGGTGTACATTTAATAAATTTGCATTTTTATAAGTGTGTTATATTTGGTGTATTGTAAAATTAGATTTATTCAAGTCTACATGTACATGTATCGTCGGGCTACTAAACCTAACCCTGTGGACGGAGAGAGTGAGTATGGTTTTACGATGCCTGTAGCATCACGGCAGGGGACACCAGAATTGGGCCTCACGCATTGTACCCATGTCGTGAATCGAACCCGGGTCTTCGGCGAACGGCGCATGATAATCCTTAGACTTCTACGACTACTACCACTACCACTACTTCCACTAACCAAGTACCAAGCCGCCCGAACCACTTCTCGGTGCCTTAGGTTTAGTACCTCCCAATCTGTTGTTTGACTTTGCGAGAGTGCCCGGGTTTGCTGCCAGAAACACAGCCCACCTTGGTAATGCAAAAAGCTGCAGTGTTTCAGGCTGCAAGTTCTTGTTAGGTTTGACTACACTGCGCTTCAATAGGAGTCAATAACTGGATTGTCAAAGCGCATGACACTGACAAAAATGGATCGTTCCAAATCAACCCTCATCTCCCTTGGTTGGTTGGTTGGTTGGTTAGTTGTTTTACGCCGCACTCAGCAATATTCCAGCTATATGACAATGGTCTGTAAATAATCGAGTCTGGACCAGGCGATCCAGTGATTGACAACATAAGCCTCGATCCATGCAATTGGGGTCGATGACATGCATCAACCAAGTCAGCGAGTCTGACCACCCGATCCCGTTAGTCGCCTCTTACAACAAGCATGGTCGCCTTTTACGGCAAGCATGGGTTGCTGAAGACCTATTCTACCCCGGATCTTCACGGGTTGATCTCCCATGGGAATGCACGGACGGGTACATGTAAGTGTTTGATAAATAAGACATCAACATCTAATATGTAAACACTGAATGTTAAAATGAATAAACATTTGAATACGTGCAGAAACGTTTTGTTCGAGCGTTTAGTTCACCCGACTAAGCGTCAAGAGAGCCCCAGCAGCCATATTGAAAAATGTATATATTTCTATAACTCAGTTATCAGAAAGGTGTGAGTTTGTAGTGGGGTGTTAAGGTTTCTGAGATTTGGTATGTTTTCACCTTGATTTGATCCTTGCATTTCGACCACATTGAACACTGAAACTTCTTACTATTACTCGGCTTTATTAGTTCAAATATTTAATGCAAAAATGTTAATATGTAATTTCTTTGAGTGGCATTTAGAAGTTGGTGTGATGAAGTAAGACGAGCTTTATGGATGAACAACTTCTTTATTACAATAGGTGCGACGTTTCGGTGTAGATCCTAACACCTTTATCAAGCAAGTGATGATAAAGGTGTTAGGATCTACACCGAAACGTCGCACCTATTGTAATAAAGAAGTTGTTCATCCATAGAACTCGTCTTGTTTATGTGTAGATAGTATTGTGGCCAAACACGTGCTCCGTTCACGATATTTATCATTGTTACCTATGCTGGACCTTTGCTACATTCTCTCAAAATGCATTTCCTCGCACTGTAAATATATACAAACAAGTGGACCAACAAAGCAGAAACTTCATGTACTTGTTTCCACCAATGATATCACCTGAATTTGTTAAGCGGTTTGAATCCGATTTTCAAAATGCCCTCTACATCAGCGATATTGTAAAAAGTATACATGGCCATTAGCCATTTTTGTTCTAAATGTAATAAAATATGGTACTTGTTTATAGAGTTGGTGAATTCAATGTATATATGTTCCCTTTTTGTGTCAGTATTTTAGTTTTTTACCTTGTTTTGACTCCTTGCTGATCTGTTTCTTCATGCAAATCAATCCGAATTAAAGCACGTGAATTTGGCCAAGAAGTTTAACTTAAGCTTCAGATATACTGATTTGCTGATATCGTTCAATAGTTGTCAAATATCCAATTCCCTTCCACTGATTTACCCGCCTTAACTAGAATGAAAAGAGACGAATGAAATCGACTCATCTTTTTCAGATTGATATCTATGTATGAAGATTCAGAGTGACAAACTATTCTCCACAAGACTGTGCAACAAGAAGAATGAGTTCAGCTATCCAATAGTCAGATTTGTCCTTATATCAAGCGATAATCCTGCAGCTCCAGCCCTTGGTGTCTACATTTCACAACTTTGTGAGGTACAACAGAGCATGCACTTTCTACGAAGATTTCAAAGATCGTCATACGACTCTTGCTCAAAAGTTGTATGATCAGAGTTACAGCAGTCAAGGTCTAAGTAAGGGTTTCAGAATGTTCTATGGTGAATTCAAAAGGTCAACGCCACAGTATTATCAGTCTCAATTATCTGCCGAAATAAGTTCCCTTTGGCAAAATAGAAATGAAACGTACATGAATTGATCAATGAAAATTTGTGATGACACCAGGTAAGCGTGTCCTGCTCCACCGGTAGCACCCGCCACTCACACACTGTACAGGTGAGGTGAGGTGAGGTGAGGTGAAATGGGGTTTAACGTCGCGTCCAAGATTATTGCACTTATATAGTGACGTGCATGCACGTGTATGTGTTTGTGTGGCTGCTTGTACTAGTCCGGACTGATGCCGATTTATAGTGCTAGCTCACTGAGATACCATGCCGCAGTTTAACATGAATACCCCACTCAGACACTGTATACTGACTCCGAGCCGACCAGTCCTTGTTTTAGCCTCTTAATGCCGAGCGCCAGACAGGGTAACAACAACTACCATTTTTTAACGTCTTTTGGTATGACGCGGCCGGAAATCGAACCCCGGACCTTCCGCTCTCCGGGCGGACGCTCTACTACTAAACCACTGAGGCGGTCCCACACTGTACAGTGAGTGAGTGAGTTGGGTTTATCGCCGCTTTTAACAGTATTCCAGCTATATCGCGGCGTGTCAACTTAGTGTGGGAGGAAAGCCCGAAGTGATTCAGGTCTCAGACGTTTACCACTTCGGTGAAACCCACGAGCACGGGTATGGTGCTGACAAACCTAGAAACATAATCGGGGCGAACCGGGAACACTGTACAGAAAAAAAGTGTTCGTTTGGTGCCTAACGTCGAACACATCAACACTCCTTCCATATGGCCACGGGTGGCCCAGTCGTCTTAGGCGCCGCGATTCGCTGTGCAGAGTTGCGTCCCTTGGGCACGCCAGAAAGCTATGGTTATCGGTTCGAATCCCGGTTTGCCCCAAATATGTTTCTAGGTTTGTCAGCACCATACCCGTGCTCGTGGGTTCCACCGAAGTGGTAAACGTCGGAGACCTGCATCACTTCGGGCTTTCCTCCCACATTAAGCTGACACGCCGTGATATAACTGGAATACTGTTAAAAGCGGCGTTAAACCCAACTCACTCACTCACCTATATGGCCGCGGCCTGTAAACAAGTCAATACAGGACCTTGATTGAAAAGCATATCTGTTAGCAAGATGTGTCTTCATATGGTATATGATTAATATGTTCATCCCATTAAGTATCTAAGCAACTGGGATGGGAAATTCGAAATGACCCCTCTTGACATACACTTTGGTTCAGGAGTTGCCATCATTTGGAATTTCTAGGTATAGATCAAGAATCCGAATATGGTTTCTCAGATGTTTCTTTTATTTCCAGCTCTGGTTGATAGATGAGGTGACGAAACTAATTCATCTTGGCATATTGTGTGTTTCCCTTACGATCACATCATTTTAGAGTTTAGTGTTACTTGTAGTCATCAGTACTTATGCAAAAATGTTTGAATATCAATGCTGACGTGTCTGTCTTTAAATTCAAACTGTTAATTAATTATCAAAGTGAGCTACAATGTCGTGACACTATTTTTTATTGTATTTTGATAATGTTTGATATTAGTTTCTTACTATGATATAAGCCCCTGAAGACCCGGGTTAGAATAGGTCTTCAGCAGCCCATGCTTGCAGTATAAGGTGACTATGCTTGTCGTAAGAGGCGCCGAACGTGATCGGGTGGTGAGACTCGCTGACTTGGTTGATGCATGTCACCGTATCCTAACTGCGTAGATTGCTGCACATGATGGCAGTCAGCATGATGTATTGTCTGGTCCAGACTAGATTATTTACATATAGAGGAAATGTAGCGGAGTGCGTTGTTAGACAACAATCAACATCAATAACATCACGGTATGATATAATTTGACAACCATCACGTTTCTCCTTGATTGAAACTGAGAATGATCAAATTGAATTACAATGATTAGAGTTTCTATGGGCATTGTGTGTTCATGATTTAGAGTCATCAAGTTATATTTGATTTATCGATATTTCGTATATTCAGGAGGGTAATTATGGTTTTATGCCAGTTTAAACACGTTTTCAGTAGTATCAGCGAAGGGCACTGGAAATGGGCTATGCATTTGGTGAAATATGTTGTTACAAACATGCCAATGTTGATGTACTTATAAACTTTAGTATGACTTCAAACAAATAACTATACAGGTGAAATGCGTTGATGCATTATTGGCAAAACAATCACACATATCCTTCTTAAATATTGTTAGCGTCTGATTTATGAGGTGAACATTTATACCAGTAAAGCGAACCCGTATATTTTCCTAATGTGATAATTAATCAAAATGGTTTCCTCCACAAATATATCATACTAACAGCCATAATTACTATCATAATATGAAAATATGATAACATAGTGATATAAAAGTTCAATAAAACATTTATTCTGAAATTAAGAGATGTATATTTCAATCCATATTCATGAAGACATCTCCACTGCTCAATTTCCACGTGCATGTTCATGCAAGGTGCACAAGTTGGATGTTTCAGTGTTGGGAGCATCATAGTCACACGCGTGGGTTTTGAACGTGAACATCACACAAGGATTGTTAAGCTACCAGGTGCTCATAACCACTTTTGTTTAACCGTAAATAAAAGCGACAAAACCCTTTCCATATTTATAAGAAATCTCTGCCAAAAGCAGAGTCGATTGTACGATTCCGACTATATCATGAGCGTGCCTCAATACATCACACCAGTGGGGCGGTCGGGTAGCCTAGTGGTTAAAGCGTTCGCTCGCCATCAACAGTCCTCATACTGTTGTTAGTACATATAATATGCTGAAATACTAGTCAAATGTGCAAATGATGTGTGGGAGGAAAGAATCTTTTTGTCATGTACCAGGTGATTAAACACATTAAGATGGGACTTTATTCTGTACAAATACCACAAATATATCAGTGTTAACTTATACGAAAAAAGTCCAGGAGCTAGTGCCACATTGCTATCTTAGTCCTTTGCTGTCTTTATGAAATTAAGGGCGGTCGGGTAGCCTAGTGGTTAAAGCATTCGCTCGTCACGCCGAAGACCCAGGTTCGATTCCCGACATGGGTACAATGTGTGAAGCCCATTTCTGGTGTTCCCCACCGTGATATTGCTGGAATATTGCTAAAAGCGACGTAAAACCATACTCACTCACTCACATCACATCAGTAGTGGGGAAGGCTAGCTCATGCCTATATTTAAATAAAAGCGACAAAACCTTTCCATATTCATAAGAAAGCTGTCCACTGTACGATACCGACTATATCATGAGCATGTTATAATGAATCACTATCTAAAAGTGATGACACCAGGTGTTCGCGAAAATGTGAGCGTATCCTGCCCTGCCGCTGCCATCCGTCACAAACACATGCAAAAACAAATCAATTGTGCACCTGAAAAAAACACGAAAATAGAGAGTAGCATCGGCCATCATTTTTTGTAACTGATGCGTCAAATTTGGAAATTCCTCCACATGTCCACCATAAAAGCTTTACTGAGGCATTGAATGTTGTAACCTTGATCAAACAATTTCATACATATAATTTTCATCACCTTTTGCCTTTTACGCCCTATAATTTGTTTCGGCAGATAATTGAAACTGATTATACTGTGGCGTTGGCCTATTGAATTTACCATAGAATATTCTGAAACCCTTACCTAGACCTGATTACGGTAACCCTGATCATACAACCTTTGAGCAAGAGTAACATGGCGCCCTTTGAAATCTTTGGGGAAAGTGCCTGCTCGTTTGTGCCTGTAGCTAAAGGTGCATAAAGAAGCAAACGAAACAGATAAGCAAGAAGGGGAGCGCAACTGGTGCACATGAGGATGTCCATTACTGCCTTAATGTCTTATACCTACATTTTGCATACATATAATCAATGCCGCAGTCCAATATTTCACATATGTTTTTATTTCTTGGTAAACTTCAGATGGCATTTGCTTTCATTTTTGAATATATCTATGGTCACCGTGTACAGTAAGGAATGCCCGATGGATCAAGGTATGAAGTTTTCCCTTAAGTGTGTTTCGTGGGATAGTGGTGTACAAAGTTGAAATACCAATTTTTTGACAGAATGGAACTCTCAAATACTTTCTGTGAATATAAAGAAAGTCGTTCCTTAATAGTATTAAGGATGATGGTTAATCTGCTGAACCCAGTAATACATCTCTCTCATACGGAGTTTAATGTTGCTATGGAATCTAATATAAAAGAGGAATGGACATGTCTTCAAGTCAAAGGTTGATAGTACTGATGCATGGTTTAGGCAGATTTCTTCCTGAGTTAACATGCTGGCCTTACATTTGGTATTATTTGATATGTCACATATACCAAGTTCTTTGATAAAACAATTAATATAATGGTTGTGTTATTAACGACCTTGCCATTGGGAACAACTACATGTACGGCAGCCAGACTTTGGATGACAGTTGTATGAGGCAGAATGGGTTTTCACCTATTCTGTTTCCTCTTTTTTCATGTTGTACATTCTACCAATGACAACATCACGCACTGACTTAACCCAGGGTTACCTTCTGTTTTTGGCCCATTGCGCAAACAACGCTTTCGTGAAGCCAGGGCTGGCTGAAAATCAACGTCTAACGTCTGGGTGTCTGCAAACCAGACAAAACCAAGGTGCCAGCCTTTTTATTGTTCACGTCAGCACAACCAGTTGAAGAAGCACTACGTCCGGCCCTGACGTTCATCGATACGCCCAATTTTGCTTCGACGTCGCATAGCTTGGTGTAGGCAGCATCTGAGGTTCTGAAGACAAGACTGGGACAGTATACCGTTCACAGATGACTTCAGGTTTCATCTGGACATGTCTGATGGTCGTGCAATGGTATACATGCTTCCAGGGAAACGTTTTAGCCACGCTTGCCTGACTCAACGTCGTCAGTTTGGGATGGAAGTGTAAAGGTATGTAATTGTGGCATAATCACAACTCATAGGAAAACACAACTCATTCATGACAATTTGAATGGCGTGCACTACCGGGACGACATCGTTCGGGATCATGATCTACCCTTTGTGCAAATGCCCGGACGTAACGTTGCATGTAGCAAGATAATGCCCGCCTACATGTTGCAAGTGTTGTAACAGACTTTTTGAGCCCGTAAAACATTGATTAACTGCCATGTTCGGTTGTTTCTCTGGACCTCTCCCCCATTATGCATGGAATATGTCTGGGATGAGATCGATCGACGACTACGATAGGACCAGAACCAGCCTGTATCGCTTGCTAAGTTGGACCAATCTTTGGTTGCCATTTGGAAGAAACATCCCCCAGGTTGTGTTCAATCATCTTGTGTCTGCTATGCGCTGTCGCTGCCTTTCCAATGTCAACGCAAATTGTGGTCACACCCGATGTTAACAATTCAAATGGTGGTCACACCCGATGTTAACAATTCAAATGGTGGTCACACCCGATGTTAACAATTCAAATTGAGTTCTTTTTGTCCTCTTTTATGGCGTGTCGTTCTGTCTCCTGTTATCAGGTGTGAGTTTTGTCAATCAATAAGACAATGATCAGATAAATGGCCAAATAATATGTTGTTTTTTCAATAACATAACACTTACACAATGTTATATAAAGCACAGTTACTTTTTCTTACCATTATAATCAATCAACATGGTTTCCACAAATATATTATGACAAACATATTCTGATAATATAATAATATTGTAATAATTTATACATATAATTTGTATTGACTTAAGACCACCGGTTTGTCTACTACAGAGTGAGTGATAAACCAGAGCGAATGTGACGAACGCACCAACACTCCAAACATATTGCAACCAGTCCTATTAAAAAAACTGATTTGATATTAGCTCATGAAATTGCGAGCTTGGCATTTGTTTGTATTCAAATTTAGTACAGATTGATCTTTCGGATCAGTGTAGTTAGGTGTGCGGAGGATCCTGGACGTTGTGATGGTAATGAATCGATTTGTTTTCCTCATCTTGGCTCTAAACTAGACCACAGACCATGATTGAAGTTTTAAGAAAGAATTGGGATCCCAGGAAAACATGTTCAATGGTTAGGAGAAAACCACGTTTTCATGAGTATTGTTTTCAAATTAGCTTAGGTTTGAGTGAGTGAGTGAGTGAGTGAGTGAATGAATGAATGAATGAATGAATGAATGAATGAATGAGTGAGTGAGTGAGTGAGTGAGTGAGTGAGTGAGTGAGTGAGTGAGTGGGTGGATGGGTGGATGGGTCGGTGGGATTGGATGGATGCGTGGGTGGGTGAGAGTAAGTGAGTGAGTGGGTGGTTAGGTGGTAGAGTGAGTGAGTGAGTTTTGGGTGGGATTGGATAGGTGCGTGGGTGGGTGGGCGAGAGTAAGTGAGTGAGTGGTTGGTTAGGTGGTAGAGTGAGTGAGTGATGCAGAGAATTAATGACGATGGTGAAACCGATCCACGTCCTTGAAAAAGAAGTAAATGAGCTCGAAGATACAGTGGGTCAGAATTTTATATGGATAAATAAATACAGTCATTCATCGTCCAACACATTAACCCAGGTGGTAAAATGAGTCTCTCTCCGATAAGTGCTTGGAAATGAGTGTGTGCATCACCATATTGTCAATAGCACAATCAAGTGAACCATATATTTAACAAGCGATGTCACTTGAGGGCATGACGAGGACGTTAATTGCGATAATCAATCGAACAAATACATGACCAGATGAACCCTAACAGCATCATTAACCGCGATAGTTACTGGGATATTATCAACAAGGGAATATGAGCATGAAGTCATACTTCAAGGTATCACTCGTTGCAATGATGAGGACGTCCGTTCGCCTGTCGGGTTGTTAATTAACGGGGACACATTGTCTATTACTTTGATATATACATAATCGATATCTGACTATTTCAGATCTGGGCGGGACCTATGAGGGGCATTCTCAGAGTTCGATTAAATATTACCAGATGCCTATCCGTTACTGTGCATTTCAATTATGAACAACGTGCATGCACGTCGCTATATAAGTGCATAATCTTGGGCGGGACGTTAAACCCAATTTCACCTCACCTCAATTATAAACATAAAGTCCCCCACTAGCCTTTTTTTAAAATATTGCATGAAATATATATTGTCAGTGCAAGAGAGTATACAGATTCCATGTCGACTGATAGTGTTACAAGCACAAGTGTTTGCACGTGTGTGTGTGTGTGCGCGCGTTTGTGTGTGTTTGCATTTCCATGTGTGTGTGTGTGTGTGTGTGTCCGTGTGCGTGCGTGTGTTTGCGCGCGTGTATGTGTGTGCGTGTGTGTATTTGCGGGTGTGTTTGCTCTTAGAAGAAGCTATACGAATGCAAATAAGTCATTCAGGAATCAGTTTGAGTTTGTGAGAGAAATACGAGGGGTGTTCATTAAAGATTTCCCCTAAACCACTTAGGGTTATCATATTTGGTTGAAATTTCACATGTGCACTCGTACTCCGACCCACCCCGACCCTCATCCCAACCCACCCCCATCCGTTTTGGTACACCTAGCATCCACACCGACACAGTGTCTCTACATCCTCCCCCTGATATAATAGTAGGATTTTATATGAATGTCATGTTGACAATGGGACAGACCTAACACGCTGTGACTGCTAGAAATGTCGATTCCTGATAACAGAGTATTTATGTACGCGTAATTATTTCGAATCCCAGAGAGTTTTTATGTGTGTTTCCTTATCGACAAGATGCATCAAAGAACGAGTTGCTTATTTCCAGCCATGATGTAAACTCGAACCAAACATTTCAGAGGGCATCTTTCTTTGTACTTTATCAATTCATGTCAGTATACACCGAGCTGAATTAAAAAAGCAATATGTGCACATCAATCAGCGTGTGCGGTCTGATATTGGCAAATGTAGGTTAATTACTTTCTGCAGTTAAAATATTCATGAAAATAAACTATAGACGTAGTCGTTAATTAGATTTAATATGTGTTTGAGTGACCACTTTTTTTGCTAGGATGCTTCAGCCATAAGGGAATAATTCGATCTTGTATAAGCCATGTTTAAGCCAGCCTGCAAGGGTGTGATACGATTGTTCTAAATGCTGCTCTGGGTAGGCAGGTGTACTTTAGGGCTCAGTCAAAAGTCTAATCAAGATCCTGTGATTCATGGCGGGTAATTCACAAACAATTAGAAATTGTTCAGGAAGAGAGAGAGAGAGAGAGAGAGAGAGAGAGAGAGAGAGAGAGAGAGAGAGAGAGAGAAAGAGAGACAAGTAAACAAATGACTGTTGAGAGGGGGAGACGAGAGAGGGATGGAATGAGAGAGAGAGGGAGATAGAGGAGAGAGAGGGGAGAGAGAGGGAGAGAGAAAGGGAGAGGGAGAAGAGAGAGAGGGGTGGAATGAGGGAGAGAGAGGAGAGAGAGAGAGGGAGAGAGATGGGAGGGAAAGAGAGAGAGAGAGAGGAGAGAGATATATATAGAAGTTACAGTTTCACCGACTTACTAACAACACTAGTAACGTTCTATCCATTTACTTAATAACTAGTGACGTTGGTTTCACGCTCTGAACTTCCAACGTCTAATACACATTAAATGCTGATGAAAATGCAATTGTAACATTAATCGACACAAACTTGAAAAGTGTCAGATTTTAGGTCCGCTTCTCTGAAGCGAAACACAAGCAATAAGCAGTTGCTATCTCTGCAATGACTCCACACCTGATGCCAGGGAAACGGTTGGTTCTGTGCTCTAAGTAATTGTTACAGTTATACCCCTTACTCGTATTGGGATCTGCCGACCGACTTGGATCCTGTGACTTGCAGCATCATATGCCCGTTGGTATAACCAATGACCTGCATCACTTTGGGCTTTCCTTTAACACTTATATAGATGAAATTCTGTTAATCATTCACTCAGGAAACATACAGCACGTTTACATACATATATATATGTACGTTGATTCCGTTTATTCTATCAAGACCAGTTGCATCCCCAGCCTCTTAGACATTAAATGGGTCATTATAAATATCGTGATATTGATGGCATATTGCTAAAGGCGGCGTAAAACCATACTCACTCACTGACACGCTGACAAAGACAATAGATACCGCTGTATTGGTGTTATGCGAAGAAGTATAAACTCGTTCATTTCAACAACGCTTGATAGCATCAGCCCCCAGCCCACACCATGAATCGGACTGTCACATTATGTAGTGAAAAACGAGTATTGTCAACCGGGGAATCACCACTGACTCTGTAGTCAGTGCCTGGAGTATCCATCATTGGCTGACATTCGCGAGGCGTCTCCTCATGCTGTTGATCAGACGTCTGATTTTCAACATTGGGATCCTCTGCATTCTTGTGCAGTGTCTGGGTAAGTTCACACAGGGGACCTAGCTCTCATTTGGTGGTCATGGTAATCGCAAAGGTGTTCAGGTGGGTTCAGATCAGGGTTTATATTTCGGAACTGGATTTTGAACCAGGTTGTCCTTAATAATCATGTGTACACATTACATGATATAGCTGGAAAATAGCATTCGTGACTAACTCGTGTTATTCCGGGACAAGCCGAATAGCGTCTTCTTGCAGGTTAAGGAAAGGGGCGAGTGGTGACGAATGGGAAAATAGCTGTGTCGTAAAACAGCATTCACTCACTACCATCACCACCGTACCCACTACTACTACCACCACAACCACTACTGCTATTTGTTATGTAGAGGGGAATGTCCGAGTAACTCTCCATTCCTTACAAATAATGGAGCAGAGGCCCCGCAGGAGCCGAGGCCCATTATTTTCAAGGAATGGGGAGTTACGAGGATATTCCCCTACTTAAAACTCATCCCTACTTTTACACTTTGACAAAATATTCTGTCGTTGAAAATATTTAAAAAATTCAAATGCTGCTTCAAGATAATGTACAGTTGACAAGCAACTCTCCATTCCTGAAAAATAATGGAGCGTTCAAACAATAGAATGACGTCACAGATGTGTTTGAATAATAACATAATTATGACTAATCACAACAAGTATAATGGTAATAATGACTATTACAATGATGAAAACAACAGAAAAGATGAGTAAAATGAATTAGATCATCTGGCGGGATACCCATGAAGACATTCTGTAAGAATCGAGCTTTACGTGAAAATACACGTGTACCAACCATTTAACTTGGCTACGGGATAATTGAAGATCTAGGCTAAACCAGCATATAACCTCCTTCATCAATAGTCCCCCAGACTATCTGTCGTGAAAATACACATGTACCAAGCATTTAACTTGGCTACGGGATAATTGAAGATCTAGGCTAAACCAGCATATAACCTCCTTCATCAATAGTCCCCCAGACTATCTGTCGTGAAAATACACGTGTACCAACCATTTATCTTGGCTACGGGATAATAGAAGATCTAGGCTAAACCAGCATATAACCTCCTTCGTCAATAGTCCCCGAGACTATCTGTCCCTTTCTGGGCCGTTTGGTCAAAACGTTAATGTCATTGTTCTGGTAATGTGTTCGTCTTTCAACGACGTGAAGGAGCTACACTGCAAGGCACAACATGGGGTCGGCCTCCGCTGTTCAGTCTGGTGTTGTAAAGGCGACTACCACCTGCGCAGTTACCGTTGTTCGTCTGTTGGAGGGACACTCATTATATTTGAATTCGCATTGATTTTGTATACATCGTAGCTGCATGTAGTCAGTATTGCCTCAACGAGTCGCGGTGGCCTTAGTGGGATTTAAATGGTGGTGAACCGGAGAATGTGACAAGCCGCGTTAATTAGGCGGGGTAACCGCCTGTAACACTCGAGGAAGAAGTGAGTTGGATGTTCGAGACTTTGACGAGTTTTGACCATGAAAGATCATGAATGAAATGCCAGGTTAATGAACAGTTTAGGCTTTATAATGTTAAAAATGAAGTAGGTTTCAAGCAGGCTTAACTGGACAACTACCAAGACTCACCATCCTTTCTGCAGGGATCCTACATCCCATCCCTACATCACCCCACTTCCAATGCCTCCGTTGTCAAACATTCAGCATCCTTCGTCATACACGCTCCGACATTACATATCCTGCCTTCCGACAACTTACATCCCACGCTCTGACACCCTGCGTCCCACCCTCCGTCATCACACATCCCACTCTCCGATAACCAACAACCTACCCTAACAACCATTCCGAAATCTCTAACTCCCCCTCCCACATCCAGTCTCTCCCTACACCTCCGACATCCAACATCCAATCTCTCGCAATACCCCCGGCATCCCACATGCAATCCCCCCCTTTGATCACTCTTCTAAATGTTGTAGATATCGCGAGTCCTAGTTCATATACTTGTAATCACGATCGTTATAATTTCTCCCGAGAGTAAAGTTTAGATAAAGGGGCACGGGTGGCCTGGTTCTCCAAGCCTCCCCCAGTTCTTCACGCAGAGGTGCTTCCCTTAGGCGTGCAAGAAACCTATGATCGTGGGTTCGCATGCCGGATTCGCCCTGATTTTGTTCAGGCCGTGCTAGCGGGTTTCGCCAAAGTGGTAAACGTCTGAGACCTGCATCACTTCGGGCTTTCCTCCCACATTAAGCAGACACGCTGTGTTATAACTGAAATACGGCGCAAAGCGGCGTTGAATTAACCTCACTCAATAAACTTGGAAAACAACTCAATACTCTTTGCTTCTACAAGCGGAATATTTCATCAGATCTTTCACGGAAGCTAAGCTAAGGTAAGTATGGAAGGTCTTGAACTAGCCGCTTGAAGATCGGGCTTAGAACTGGTGAACCCATGCTTGTCGTAAGAGTCAACTAACGGGATCAGGTGGTAAGGCTCGCTGACTTGGTTTGATGCATGTCATCGTATCCCAAATGCGTAGATGGATGCTCATGATGTCAAATACTAACAGACTGCCGTCATACAGCTGGAATATTGCTATGTGCGGCGTTAAACAACAAACAAAAAAACCCACTTGGAACTTTAGTGATCAGGATGCGTTATATGAAACGTCAAGGCCAGGGAATAACCAATCTCGATTATCCGCTGAAACAGATTCCATTGGGCGAAAACAGGCAAAAAGGCAAAACAGCTTTGAAAATAATATGCATTGATCACTGAAACTGTGATGACACCGGGTATTCGCGTAAAGGACAAGCATGTTTTGGCTTACCGGCATCAAACAAATTCTTACACCTGCGACCAATGTTTCTCCATCACCAAAACAGAATTCCCGTGTGACCATGGTGACAGGAGACTAGGGTCCCCACAGTTTCTCGAACACGATCGAGACCCAGTGACTCTATAGCTAGACATAGTGTTATTTTTTAAAATCATCTAAATGATTCAAAACACCTTCTTTTAGCTGGAATTATCTGTTCAGGATTATCCAGGAAGCAAAATCTAGTACGTATCAAGTTTGTATCACTTCTGCCGAATAATCTTGTCACCTTCGTGATCAAAGTTTGTGCAGCAGGAATGCGTCAACCTAAGAATAAAATGATTTTAATAACAGCCTCTTTATTCAATTAAACTCATATTATTTTGTTAACCATATGCAAATATGATTGTACATACTATTCTTCGCATTATTAGATTTTAATTTCTATCTATCATCAATAGATATCCGTGTAGTTACGTTTGAGAATAATCTTCTGTTCTGTTGTGAATCGACGGATTTTCGAGTGATGAGTGTCTGATTAGACTCACAAAACAACGTTAAAGGCACATGGATGAGAAATTAAAGTCTTAAATCCACTGTCTTTCTTTGAATGAATCGCTTAACCCTTTCCCGCGTGTGTACTTTAATCACCAGATTAGAATGGAACATTCTTTAGTAACGCCGAACATTTAATTTGGAGCAATATAACATTTTCCAAATGTTTCTTTCAGTTCGTACAAACAAGTTGAGGACATTGATGGATTCGGCGCCGACCGTTGAATCTGGTGTGGCAATTAACGCGGAGCTGTGATTGTCTGTTCTGGTTGAATAGTCTATGTTGTTTCATTTCCACAGCACCGCTTTCCAATCTTTCTAATTATAGGAATAAACTTTTTTTTCCATTTAGGCGGAGTTTCTTTGATGTGTTTTAAGATGGGTGACGTGGGGCAATTAAACCTGCGTTAGCGTGGTGTGGTCGCTTGCAGCTTTTAACCTACACGGTACTAAAACTGACTTCAAGGGTATTTGTACATACGTTTTCTAAGCGTTTAGATTTTATGTTCAGGTTTATTACAAGACTTATCGTTTGTCTGGCGTCAGCATTTTAAAAAACCCAACCCACAAGTGGCTGTCGTAAAAAGGATTGCGATCTAATTTATATTTATGGCTAATTTGCATTTGAAATTAATCGGCTTATAGCTGAGGCAAAAACTATACCCAGTGTTGAGATTTCTCCACTGGCTGCGTACTGCAAGAGAACTGATTTCAACTTGCTAACCCTTCCTTACAAGTGTGTAAATGGAACAGCTCCATCTTATCTTAAGGATCGTGACCATGTGTACCAGTCATTTAGGAATTTGCGGTCTGGTGACAAACTATATTTTTCTTCCCTGGTGGAAACTTAAACCACGTGGTGCCCGAGCTTTTGCAGTAACTGCTGCACAGAAATGGAATGATCTTCCAATTGTCCTCAGAACAATGTGGTATGAAATGTGTTACACTTTGACAGTGGCGCGTATATGCACGTTCAGCATGTACATGTAAATAGCTGCCAACAATGATGCCAATTTCACCACATTTGACAGGTCGTGCAGGCAGATTTATGACATCTCGATTTTCCCCGTGTCAGGCTGACGAAACAACGCAGGTGCGGGTCACGTGACCTCTCAGGACAGGCTTCTGTTGTCAATGACAGTGTCATTTATAGTGAGGGTGTTTTTTTAGGCTTGTGTGGCATATAGTTTTTTTTAAATATAAAACATCGCTAATAACCCTGATACGTTCGTACAAATACATGATCAAACGGATCATTAAATCTATGATTATGGAATACTGTACTGTAGTAACTTCTTTGAGAGGCATTTAGAACTTGGAGCACTAAGTAAGGATAAGATATATGGATGAACAACTTCTTTATTACAGTTATGAGCGACGTTTCGGTGTAGGTTCTAACACCGTTATTACTTGCTTGATAACGGTGTTAGAACCTACACCAAAACGTCACTCCTAATTGTAATAAAGCAGTTGTTCATCCATATATCTTATCCTTACTTATACTGAAGTACATGTAGAAAAAATAACAAAATGTGAACTGTTGTTTGTTATATGATTAATTTTATGTACATTATACGTAGATATATAACTACCCACATTAGCGTGTATGGTATATATCCAATTAACTTTATCCGTGACAAACTTACATAACCATTATGTTTTGTTCGTAGCGTACCTATACTTTAGATAATCTGGCATGATTTGTACCATTCGTCAAACTGAAATTAATGATTGCCGATTACCCGTTTCCAACAGTGTACAATGGTTTTGAAAATGATTCAAAATCAATCATTAGGAATGGTTAGAATTAAACGCATATCAGCGCTTCCCTTGAGGCGAAATGGTGTCGACTGTAACACGTTTCGGTGTAATTTTAACCAAGTCCCACGAAATTCTATAGTAGTTGGTTACGTCACATTGAGTGACAATCGTATCAGCCCGAAAATCGACTTTCCCATTGCGGTCATTACGCAACGTTGCTTCTCCTAATCATAAGGTCAATTGCCCTACACACCTACGTAACTGTATGCAAGCGGACTGGTCAAGCCGTGCTATACTTCACAGTTTTCAATCTTCTCGGCCACCTACCCTCCGGACAAGAGCGAGTTGATCCAATAATGACTGACCCCTGGCTATTCGGGTTTGATCAACGGGATCAAAGATTTTTTGCATATAGTGATGTATAAACTATGCCGTTGTTTTGATGGGCATTGTACCCTGACTTTAAGTAAGCACCTCTGGCGCTATTGTGTGGCGTTCGGTTAGCTGAGGTGGAGGAATGGGCCGTGGAGGACCCCCGAGTGTTTGTGCCTTTCTGAGACTTAACGCTCTGGTGTTTAATCTGGATAGAGAATCGGCGTGGCTTAGTATAATTAGCAATGGGGATTCGGCGGGATATTTGAATTTAATCTTCATGTTTTAACAAGACATCAGTTTCTCGTGGGAATAAAAAGAGGGGCTTAGGTAGCTTTTAGAAGTATACAGCTACGTCACAGCTGGGGACACCAAAGACTTTATGCAATTACCCATGAGGATTCGAACCCTAACCTTAATGGTAACGGCTACACTGCCTATCGAATAAGGCAGGTGCAATATATTACGTTGCTGGTCAATCAATATTCAGATCAAACAGCTGTCACAGGCAATAGAGAGACACGAGCATTTCTAAAGTGTTGCCATTCCACATTACATTTACACGTTTACATAGACTAACATCTTGTCACTGAAATGAACATATCGTACAGAAAAAATCAGTTGTTCGGTGATCTTAATAAAAATATAATAAAAGGGAACCCAGTGACTCTCTTCATTTTCAGATACTGCAGCAATCTAGACTTGTCCAACACTATAGGCTTGCATGGACTGTATTTGATATATATTTGTATCAGGGTCTTTAAGGCAGACTAACGTTTACGTACAAGGTCGCTAAATGCAATAAACCAGAATTTGTACGTTTTCGTATATCTCACCAACTTCTAGAATGCCAATCAAGCAGTTACACCTTTGACCAAAATGTCCAATATATGTTTTCTTAAGATGATTCGGTAACAAACTAATGCTTTTTTGAGATTTCTTTTAAAAACTCCTAAGAGTTTCAGTAAATTCAAATTTAATATATGTCTAAGACACGATTCCCTACTGAGGGAACGGAAGCCTAACACCTTGGGAGCATCTATTAAGTCAGAAGCAGTCCCGATTAATTAGCAGCCTATAATTAACGCGCGAGTGTTGCTATTTAGCATATGATCGGTGCTTGTTTGACAATACACGGAGAACGTGTCGGAACAATCAATCTGTAGATGACATGACTGGCAACAAACACAGACAAGATATTTCATTTCACATATTTATTATACTGTACAATTTAGCACTTTGGATTACATAGCACTGTGTCATTGTCAATAAACACATTCGCGTCATGTGAAATAGCATCACCGTGTACTGTCAGAAGTGTTCGTTCCCTTTCTCAGTTCATTCACTGTATAATTCATATCAACAATTCCACGAGTATTCACAATTATCACACGAAAATTCTACATGGGGTAAATCACAAATGCACTTATTTCCTAAGAAATCCGAAAATACTCTTTTTTGAATCCAATTCAAGAAGCGACGACCTTTTCTTAGACTTTCTCAAGAACGACATTCTCCTTGGACTGAATCGACGAAATACACTCGTTTCCAAGCGGATCCTTTTTGATGGCCTGTCGCAATCATATGCTACAGCTGAAGTGTTCATGATATCCTCGGCTTGCATCATGTTGATGAGACGGTCGTTCCTAAGTTTCTCTGCTTCTTTTTCCGCCTTCAGCCTCAAAGACACTCTCTCCTTAAGATTCCGACTCATGCTTTTCTTGAGGACTTTCCGACGAAGGCACGAATCCAAACAGGGTACAGGTGTACCTAGAGCTTCCAGACTTGACTTGAGGTTGTCAATGGACTTGTCAAACTGGCTTCGCAAATCATCAGACTCGTCACTGTCGCTGCTGTCACTGACGGTGTAATCAACAAGTCGTGGTAAAGTCTTGTCAAAGCCGAAGTCTGGATGCATGAGAAATTCGGTCTTCTCGGAGGAAGCCGTGTACATGATTTCCGATCTGCGCTTCATAATGAATCTGTTTTTCACACAACGTTTGCAGGATTGGAACTTTTCGTCAAACTTTAGAACTCTGACACGAATGCTTGTTGTTTGTGACGGAGACTGTGAGAGATTGATGTCAGCGTCGGTCTACTCACCGCTATATATACCCCAGCTGTCACTCACCTGTCAATAACAGTTTATTGACACGGCGACAACAACCGCTTACCGCAGACGACAGTTCCTCAACCAATCAGAAGCCAGCTTACGCAAAGTCCACGAGCCGTGACGTAATACTCAGCCAATCGCAGGTCTCACTGATTTAATTTACCGTGATCAGTGATGTTTGACGGGGATCAAGCTTCCAGGTTTAATGAAAACAAGGTATTGAAATGCGGAAATGGAGACTGTAGGAAGCGATCGCCGTATGGGGCCAAGCTATCAGTGTCAATTCATCGATAACGGCCATAGACCAAATGTGGACTAGATCTCTATCAAACAAAGCCAATTGACACTATTGTTTTTTCATGACAGAGGTTATAAAACCCATTTCAACCGTCTGGGCGAAACATATGCATTTACAAATGTTTGGATAAAATTCAATTGTCGTGTTCATGTGTTTATGCTTGTAAAATTTACAACTGGCTCTCATGATGAAATAGATTATTACGAAAATGGTACAATCGGGAATCTTGAAATCTTAAAACCCTTGGCGCCATGTCATGCTGGAGTCTTGATGTATGTTTATTTGGAAATTAGCAATGGTCTGGCAGATGACTGCACATCTCAACGTTATCATCACACACTGAGAAACTCTGTGAACGCTTACGCAATGATTAATACTTCAATGCACTTTATCTAGCTTGTCTTTAGATAGTTATAACCTTGTTTGGAAATTGTATCATGAGCGTCCCCAGAGGTTTACCGCATATCGTCGTGGATGTCGTCATAGATAAGATACTATAAGTCTTAATAGATAAGTACAAGTGTACTACATTGTATCGATGTATAAAATTGTTTAATGGTCGCATACAAAGACAAAGTATGTCAAACGGGAAGCTATATATGTAAACCTGCATTAACATGTCTTGGAGAGGCAAGAATTACCTTGTCTGTCGATTCAGCTTCGCCAAAAATGAAAAAGAATGAACAATTAAACGGAAGCTTATGTTCTCAAACAGTTTCGAAACAGTTGAAATAAAACTGTTACATCAACACACCATCGTCATAGATGCCACAACCAAATTTATGCTTGAACCTTTTTCGATATCAATTTTTAATATGCTCTGATGATATAAATCTTTTCCAAACGTTTTCCTGTTTTTGACACAGAAGCGTATGTAAAGCCTATAGCTATTTGACGATTTTCATTGATTGAGGGCTCATATGAAAACATGTTAAACAAAATGCTGATATTGGATGTATTTTGTTAGATGCTCCTGTGATATCACTTCAGAACAAATTCTGAAACCCTAAACATCAAAAGCTGGCATCTAGTACTGAAGCATAATTTTGTATATTAATGACATAAATATCCATATATGCAACTCGCATCTCTCTTTAGGACATATGGAACAGCCCAGTGGTTAAATGTAACACGTCACGATGGCCTGGGCTCGGTACTACCCTTCGAAAAAACCGTTTGATAGCCATTCTCAGTTTGTTTGTTGCACTCAGCAATATTCCAGCCACATGACTGTGGTCTGTACATAATCCAGTCTGGACCAGTGATTAATCCAGTGAGTGACATCATGAGCATCGACCTACGCAATGTGGGATACGGTGACATGCACCAACCATGTCAGCGAGCCTGACCACCCGATCTCATCAGTCACCTCTTGTATTAGCTGCTGGTGAATAATTCTGACTTGGATCTTCACGGGTACCATTCTCAATGTTGATGGGATGAATATTTATAAAAGCGGGATAATGCAGTCGTGCATTCATATATTTCCAAATACATGTCTAGCAATAAAGCAGTGCCTTAAATAGAAAAAAAAATACAGAACCGCTCATATTTAAGCTTTTAATAATCAAATACCACACATCATCCCACAGCGGCCGAAATAATAATATTATGAATAAATATAACCGATATGTTTTTCTTCCCAGATTTAATTGTTGCTGGTGCAATTTTATTCTCCTCACAAATGTTAACACTTGTTGGGTGTAGTTTTCAAAATAGTCCACACGTACATAGTATTTTATTCAACGTACCTATACTGGCATTAATATTGCCTATTCTAATTCAAAATGAGACTACATGAATTAGAAGTTTAATACTGAACTCTCAGCCAGCTCACGAAATTTACATGCAGTGTTAATTAGAGATGAGAAAATGTGTATGTATCTACTATAATATTAATTGAAGTGTTTCTTTAGTGTTACGGCACGCTCTAAAACTTCTGAATAATACAAGGTCCTTTAGTATGATATATTCTTTCATCTCCAAGAAATTAAAAAAATGCTGGATCAATGGATTAAGAAGAATTAACTTCATGACAATCCTTTTGATGTTTAAACGCTCACAAATTATCATTCTCAAAGATAATCGGGGATTATCCTGAAGCTTATAACTGTCTTCTTCAAATAACAATGGCCTATATTTTCACAAGAGAAGGGAGCTAATGATGGGTAGTCGAACATCACACCAGTAGGACAACTTCATAGGGGCGCAGCCATATAGTCTTGTAAAAACAACTAGGCCTGACTAGTGTAAGATCTTAAATAGCCCGCCCTGGCTTCGTGACGGCTAAAACAACATGTTCCATTGGCTTCAGCATGATTGTGACAGTGAGGAATTGGGATGAAGCTACTGATTATATTGAATGAATAGAAAGCATTGTGATGTTGTCAAAACATGCTCAGATTTGAGGCTTCGATGTTGTCTCAATGCCATGGTATATATTCGTTAGGACTGGTCACCAAGACATGACACTTGGGTTTTAATACTGCGGAACAGTGACCATCCAGTCCAGGGTTATAGCTATTCAGTCCAAGTTACAGAGATAGTCCAGGCTACAGTCCCTCGTTACAGTAGTTCCAGTCATTCCATAACCTCTCCAAGTTACGGCGACACTATTCTTCAAGGACGCGCCATGGCTACATGTTCTGACCAGTCTCTTTCAACTACCCTCAACAGCACCATGGACTACCCTTACATCATTGAATGCGATGACAGTTACACCATCGACGACATCAGCGTCGTTCTGGACTCTCCGAATGTTTCCAATTCGGACAACCCTACCAAGAATGCCCGTCGAGGAGGAATTCAATATGGCGGTAAAATGAACAAACGACATCAACGACTCACTACAGCAAACGATTCATCCATCTTTTGTGAAGTGACTCCATTGCCGCTGAGAAGGACATTCATCGACGAGAGAGTTTCCGACAGCATCATCTCCATCGACGAAGACATCAGCTACGACGACACATTTCTCCAAGAGAAATCAGACAGGGCAGGAAAAGACCATCCCGATGACATCAATACGGAGATGTTCCGACGTTTCAGCCCACGTCGGGTCGCCGTCAAGTTAATGGCGACGTCAAAACGCCACCACCAACGTCAGTCCAGGGTGAGCAAGACAAGGTCAAGGCCTCACGGTTTGCTCCGGTTCATGTTTCTCGGTAAATACGGATGTCTCAACAAAGTGCTGGATTAAATTGTGCTAATATTTACATGTGGATAATAGAAAACTGTATATTTATATCTGACCCATATACTTCTCATTGAACTGGGAACTGCTTTTAATTTAATATAGTGTTCAATGTGTAAGGTAAGCATTGGCGGAACGTGACGAGATTTGATATATTAGTGCTGATTTGATATGTATATCCTTGTGTGTGTATATATACATGTATTTGATGTCAATAAATAATGGTCATGGATTTGCTTTTTTTTATTTTGTTTGATTGACAGTTGTTAATGTCACATCTTAATAATAATATTTTGTGTGTACATGAGAACCCCACAGCTGTGAAACGTCAATTTGCATTTTATGTATAGTAATAATTTTAGCAGTACCTCTAGCTATAAACATTGAAAAATAACGTGCATCGTGACATTATACCTGACGATAAGAAGCCATGACAAATAGCGAACTGTCCCAAGTTAAATACATGGAATATTGTATTATTTTAAAAAGTGTATAACATTGTCATCACTGATGATATCGAGGTAAATCTGGTGTAGATATATATATTAATGCATTGTAATGTATAGAATGTGTTATAGAAGGGTGAAATACACGGTAGCAGAAAATACGAATGTCGACATACAATGATGTTTTTTGTTACTTTTAAATTAGGTCTTAATACTTCATGAATTAAATTGCAAATGTCAACCTATTTTTTATATATTCTGATATATATTTGTTCTGTGTGATAACAAATGTATCTATTCGCCTGTGGTTTACACCTCCCTGTCAAATGTATGCAAATCAGCTCAAAGAACTATCATAATTTTTATTTCTCACGCGGCTTTGCTGTGATAATACATATTCAATTCAAGCAAATAGCACCAGGTTGTTTCTCTCTGATTCATTTCACAGTATTTCAATTAATCCGTGATATCCGTGTTTGTGATTCGAGAAAAGTACTAATCAGCCGATTACGTTTAATCATGGCATGGGAACCAGATAGGTTTTCATTTACCAACCTATTCCCACCATTGTTCAACCAACTTTATGGAATACAAAGTTTTTCTATCCCGTCTGGATCAGTGATTGACACTTCAGTGGTGAAACATACACAGTTTGTTTTAATGATATAAGCAAAGAAATCCTGATTGAAGTTATTACTAGTGTATATCCAGTTGGCGCCACAACGCCATCTGGCAGTGATTAGTGTTAGTTTTGTAATTAGCTAGCCTAATGGATGGACAGTCTGGGGCTGATGAGGAATCCTTACATTCTCTACAAGTATGCGAAGCACACGTGATGCCCAAAGTCAACCCCATATATTAGCAAGAAAGCTAAAAAAAATGTGTATATTGTACATATATGTATCAAATTAGCTCATTTGTGATATTGCTACTTTTCATAAAAATGTTATCTAATTCCAAAATACACATTAATCAATGTCAATTACGAACTTGGCGTCGCTATTCTCACACAGCTTTATTGCTGTAAAAACCGAACTCGCTACTGTTTTGTGTCTTTCATCAACGCTATACATTTGTAATCTGGCAATCTAAGCTGTCAATAGCTGTACTAGACGACACCAATTGGCGTTTGATCGCACAGTTTGAAAATGTAAAACGTCGGTTTAAGACGTCGTTGTTTTGACACTGGCTCTTTTCTGATTAATGACAGGATTTTGATTCACTGTCAACACCTGTCTCGAAGACCCGGGTTAGACCCATTCTGGTCGTAAGAGAGTACTAAAGGGGTCGGGAGATCATTCTTGCTCACTTGGTTGATTCATGTCATGCGTAGATCCATCCTCATGATGTCAATCACTGGAGTATCTGGTCCAGACTCAATTATTTACAGACCGCTGTCATATAGCTGAAATATTGCTAAGCGCAGTGTTAAAGACAAACAAAACACTGTCAACAAACAATATTAATTGTTTATATCATGGGAAGTACTTGTATAGTTAAAACATATTCAGATCAATCCCGTTAAACTGGATGGTTTTCCAGTGAAATAACTAATTTCCGCACATATTAATGAAGTGTTCAGCAATCTCCCAGCAGCTCCAGCCTTTGGTGTCAACATTTCACAACTTTTGAATTACAACCGAGTATACTCAATATACAAAGATTTCAAAGAGCGTCATACGACTCCTTCTAAAAAAATGTTTGATCGAGGTTAAAACATTCAAGGACTCGTTAATTCATATTGTCATATTGTAGACATATTGAGGACATTTAAAAAATGTCCTTTGTATTGTCCTATATTGATTTGTAGCATATGTTTCTGGGGCTTTTGGGGTGAACAGTTGACTTGCCTCTGCGTGTGTTTGTGACGGGTGCCACCGGTGGAGCAAGATTTGCTCACTTGTTCGCGAACACCTGGCACCATCACTAGTTCATAGTGATTCGTAATATATGTTCATGATATAGTCGGAATCGTACAGTCGACTCAGTGTTTGGCAAATATTTCTTATGAATATGGAAAGGGTTTTGTCACTTGTTTTTAGCATTGACACTTAAGTAGAGGTTCCCAACAACGTCGTCCTTAAGATAGGTAATACATTCTTTAAAAGTGTGTTACTGGTTTTATATATTATGGTCTGAGAGTATGATAAATTTCTTTATAGAGGCATTTTTTTTTAAGGAATCGAACCCGGGTCTTTGGCGTGACGAACGAACGCATTAATCATGAAGCTACCCGACCGCCTCATTGTTGTAAGGAGATAAGGTATTAACACTGCAGATATATTTTGAAAATTTCATTTGATTACATACAAATTTGTTCAAAGTTTCAAAAAGTTAATTTCATTTTTTTCTTCAAAATGTAATGCTGTTGTAATGTTGTAAGCACACATTAATAAGTCAAAATAAAAGCCCTTATGGAACCTACACTTTTGTATTTTAACTTCACATTTAATGTAATTGGAAATATCATTTATGGACACTAATTGCAATATCCTACTGTCCCACACGCGGAGATTCGGGTCACTAAGTAAATATATTTGGGAAACGTGCAGGATGAAGAATATATCATTAAAGACACTCGGATCACATTTAGCTTCGGGCTCGCGTCGTGGTTAATGAGACCCCAATGGGAGTTTAATTTCATTTTCCGTACGGCTGTTTGTTTATGAATGAAAAGGAATGCTAATTTTGTTGACAATAGTTCTCTTGATATTATATTGGTCACTTATAACATCTGGAAACTCTGAACACTAACCAATCTGTTATATGTACACATAACTTGTGCACTGTACCCACTTAAATAATTTAGTATATTTCTTTAATGCCCGTTGATAACAGACGCATTAGGCTTTGTATTCCATATCGTGCCAATTGAGATAAAAAAAATATTGGAAAAAGAAATTTCATGACATAATATTTGAAATAGGTATTACAAAATTGAAAACCCAGTCTTCTGCGACGAAACAAATAAATGATGCAAATATGTGTAAACAGGTTTTTCTATATCCAGCTTTAAAGTATTGATACATGCATAACTGGATGCAAACTCAGGTTCAGGTTCAGGTTCATGCAAATGATTGGTGGTTTACGATAAACTTTCAAATGGTTGACAGTGTACAATAAATTTATCATGTGTTCATTTTTATCAAAACTGAGGACGATGTAGTCAATGATTTGGAGATGGCAATATATTTTTAAAGACGAGAAGACATCGATATATTCGTTTGGTAGATATTACTGTTGTATCATCTGAATATTCAGATACAACATCACTGATTAGATGTAACATATGTTTGTTCCCCCTACCCTACCCTATCCTACCTCCTTTACACAAGAATCAGCTTTGTCTGGGTTAACCTGTTGCGATATAATTTAATCAGTGTTGTATGTAAATTGTTACTTATTCTTCAGTTCAGTCATTTTGTGCGTATGCATGTAAATACAGTATTTTAATAATATTTTATATTTTGGTGTACAGTTGTGCATCCCAAGCCTTATGAGGCTTGACTTTGCTAGTTTTACCTATATTATTGTCATGATTATGTACTCTGTAAATGTAAAATGTGACCCATTGATAAAATAAATTTCTCTTAACTGTAGCAGCAATAAATTTAGAATTGCTTTGTTGCAGGACAAGCGTAATTCCACTGTATTAATATAGACACTGGTAGATTTGTAAATGTGCCATGTGACCATAGCCTTTGTGAAATGAGCACCTATCGATGCATTGGCAAGGACTACTATTACTTATTGCAATACAGTACATATGATGATCTGTCACTGTGAACCTTTGTTTCACAGATGTCCTACACTATGTAAGTTAAATATGCTAATGTCTGCTACTATTCGGGTTTACAAATTATGGGATTGTATGTATTCATGCCAGTAATTTGAGGAATGATGGCTGCAACATCAACACCTTGTATGTGCGATGGGTCGAAGGCTTGCATGGATTCAGAATCTGATCGGAAGAAGAATATTTTGTTCTTTACTAATGATCAGACAATTTCCGTTTGGTCCTGATGTGACATAATACAGTTTTCACACGTGTTGATATTAGGTAATACACTATAGCAAACTTTTCTTGGAAATACCTGGAAATCCGTAAAAGTGACACTTTTCATAACTTCGAATATTATGCAATGGACGTATTCTATGGGGATGTCATACATGAACTCTATGTCGTGAACTATAGTAATGTCCGACGCCATGGGACGCCTCAAGTTTTTGAATGCATGTGGTGTTGCAAGATGAATTCACAACTTGGACAGGATGTTTGGTTCACAGTTTGTTCAAACTATTTGTGCCTCAAACATAGCATGTGGTCCCGTCATTAACTGAATATCATTGGTGTGACATACCCTACAATATGCTGTTCGCGCCATTCTCTGTTACGGGAGTTGTTATTATGGGGCGAAAAATAGGGTGAGACAATAACTATGCTTTTAACTTTTAACAGAGGCTGAATATGGTCTTTGTTTTGAACTATGTGCATCTGAATCCTTAACTCACTCCTGATGTACATACAAACAGACAGGCAGATAATCTATTTTAGTCTCACCTCGCTACATATGTCATACATGGGCGAAATATCTGACAATAGAAAATACATATAGAGTAAAGAGCGACTGCATACGGAGTTATGAGAAACTATAAAACAATGGTAAAACATGACTACTCAAGATATAAATGAATGTAAAATGCTATTCCCAAACGTTATTAATCGATAACACTACATGTTATAAAGCATCCGATCGTTATGTTACTGCAGGTCTTGGCAGCTGTAAAATCAATTCTTGGCTGGATAGTACAAGTGAGTTTCATTTTGCTCGTACTTATATTGGGAAACGTACTTGAACGAAACGTTTTGTAAAATTAATTACGTTGCATATCACATTGAGAGCATTATGATTGAGTCATCATGGAAAATATACAATGCCACTGATAAGAGCCTGTCTATTCGTTATTGATCATCTAATACTCCTTAAAATGAAACAGACGACTGGCGCCAGACACACCAATATGTTCTTTGCAATTAACGCGGCCATAATCTTTCCGAGTGGTCATCACGGACAAAACAAAATTAAGAAAATTGTATCTTGCGACTCAATATCAGAAGTAATCAGCAGAATAAAACAGGATAATAAAAAAGTGGTATGATGTGTTTTGCCTTAATATAGTCTGATGTCATTACTGATTGGTATCAAGACTGAATAACTACAAAGGTTGATGAGTGTTAGTGTATCTTTACGAAACGTAATATTACAGACTGTAAAATAAACTTAAGTTATAATGGTGGAGATACATTAATGTAAATTATATACAACAAAGACTTTTTCTCAAACATTTTCATTTTGACTTTTCTGATGACGCAATATGCTATGTTCCTTGAATACATATGTTTCATGTGTAAACACCTTCATGCATAGAATGAGATATAGATACAGTTAACATAAAATCAAAGGGACGAAAGTGACAACCCTGTCATACTCAACTACAGGATCTTTCACTTGAGAGGATGTGAGGCTTAAACCCAAAGAAAACGGTGTGATAAGAGTGGGTGAATGTGACACAGATAATTGAGAGGTGTAGTGATGAGAGCCTGGTGCTGTGTGAAGACAAGCTAGGAGCTACAATGTTTGGTTGTACTCAACGATGAACAATTGCGCTATCGCTCGGGGGTGTAGTTCTTTGTACAAAGGGAGGATCTGTATTCGACGATGCTTTAAAACCACCCGATTTTGCTTTCGGTAGCGTTATGACAAGATAAGTCACTTTACACCTTAAAAAAGAAGCTTATCAGTGTTTTCTTAAAGCATGTTACCGGCATTGTAGAACCTAATACCTAGGATTTGCGTTGCCGGATGCTTTGTAAAAAGGAAACAATGGAGTTTATATTCGCCATGAGAATAGGAAGGGAACATATTTTTACAGGAAGTTTGCTGTGTGTATATTTAGTCACTTTAAGAGGAATTCAATACTATAACGTTCTCTGATAAATATTTTTCCTGTGGTGTGTACCAACACCACAATAAATAGCATCATTGTACAGTTTAGGTATAATTTCAGCCTCCTATGTCACATATATTATATATTGTACTATATCTGATGTGAGTGGAGTTCGAAATTAAGATGATGATGATGATAATAATAATGATGATGATGCTCACTTATTGAATTTTTCAGATATCTTATTCTAAACGACACCAATTAACAGAAAACATGAATAATCATAGACACCGCCAGATGAATACTTTTAAAACCCTTCTCAAACTTTTACTTCTAATATAAGAAATAATCGGATGGAAATCACTCGAGGCCAATGGCTATCGTAAACCTATGAGGTAGTGCTGAAATCGCATGGAATCGTTTTGTGAAACGGTGCCCAGGTGTTTGAAGAGACCCCAGATAATATCTATAGAATATGATGGTGTCTGTGTGACTTATCCTGTCATAACATTAACGCGAACTCAATTGTATGTTTGGATAATATGTGCGACTATTGGTCCCTCTTGTAAGGGCGAGAAAAAACACCCACAGGCTATAGAAGCTGCTTTTGATTCAACAAGAACTCCCACAATTCTAAACTTTCCCCTTTGATCAAAGATGTGTATCTCTATATGCAATATTTTAAAAATCAAATATTGATAAACGTATGTGTCGTTTCTTTGAGCATAACATTTTAAAACGTTTGCCAAGATAGAACAGTTCATTGTTACTGGCGCTGTCATTTTTTATAACATTAATAATTTAAATATATCAAATAATAATTATTGTAAGTGAAATATATAAATCAATGTTTGTACAAACATATGCCGTTACACGAGGAAATATAATCACATGTATAAGATACCACACAACTAATAGGACAGAAGTGTTTCTTGATTTATAAACAAAATGTATTCTCTGTGTTGAAAGATACCATTAATTTGTCTTTCAGAATATTACAGACGTAACCGGTAATACTATGGGGGAATGAAGGTATTTCACATTTTGTACACATGAACGAATTCCTTGTCACACGTGTTACAACAGGAAACGTGAAGTCACATCAAAGGTATCAAAGTAGGATAATGGCTTATTCTCTCATAACGTTACCAGGAACCTAATTGTAGTGCTTAAAATGTTGCTCTTCCTATTATGGTCGACACACACGCCGCAGGCGTGGTTGCTGTAATCTATTGTAACGGGGCATACCGTAGTGCCTCCTTGCCCGCTGGTCAACAGCTGACCAAAGCGCTATCCTCTGGACCCCTCACGGTCAATTATCTCTGGTTAAATCAACAGCCCTTCTTTCCGATTTCTCCTGGAACCAACGTCGCGTATCTCCTGAACTAACATTGAAAATTGGGTCCTGCAAGGTTGCTGTCTCTGAACCCCTATTTTTATGTTAAGAACTTAGCAGTAGTAATTAATGATAGACCGATTTTGAGTCCGAGAAATAATTTCTTTTCGCTTAAAATATATTTCTACACAATATAAAAAATAAAATCCAAATGGAGCCCATAACAATCCTTAATTTCAGAGCTAGGGCTAAAGCAATCTAGATTTGCCAAATCAGTCTAAACTTGAGTTGTCTCCAGGATCTGAGAGACAGACTATAGTAGTGAGTAAGTAGTAGACACTACTTCATGAATTACGATTGCGTGTGTAGTTAGGGAAGAATATTGGTATCTACAGAAAAAACAGTTCCCATCTGCAGCGCGTTGTCATTAACTCCCGGAATTATTATAAATGAAGATCAATCAATAAGGTGAGGTGAGGTGAAGTGAGGTGAGGTGAGGTGAGGTGAGGTGAGGTGTCACGTTCAAGATTATTGGACTTATATAGCGATGTGCATGCGCATGTACATGTGTATGTGGCTGCTTGTTCCAGCCCGTACTTATGCCGGTTGTATATAATATCATAATCATATTACAATGACTTCGAGAAGACAAGTCCCTGTTGCCATTTATGCGTACCGCTAGACAGGGTAACATGAAATACCGACCTTTAACGTATTTCGGCATGACATGGTTCGAACCACCGACTTTCCGCTCTCCGGACACACTGCACTAAGTACATACATTAAAATCACATACAAACATTAAAACTTATGTATTGCTTATAGACGTGCCTAATATACATTATACTTTTCGGGGACACGGGTGGCTGAGTAGTGTAAGGCGCTGCATTTTGTTTTACAAAGTTGCGTCCCTTAGGCGCGCCAGAAACCTATGATCGTGTCCTCGGTTTGTCAGCACCACGCCCGTGCACGTGGGACTTTTCTCCCAGTTCAAGCTGATACGCCGCGATTGTACGAAAGTGTCTCATAAGCATTTGTCGACTGGGCTCCAAATTGATGCTTTGTAGTATATTCTGTTTATTTAGTGTGGATACCCATTCTCTCCGTGTGTGTGTCTCTCTCTGTGTGTCTCTCTCTCCCCAAAAAGTAACACATACTTCCCTTCAATATCTTACTTCGTGTTCACAACATGGAATGAGATTAAAAGCATTTCTTTTGATCTCCTAATATATAACGATGAAGTTGCTCCAGTTTCCCATTGTTTTACCCATTGAGCCTGAAGCTATATACGCCATCATTAGCCACTTTCATCCTCACGTGCAGCCACAAGCTCGTATTGAAGTAAAATCGAAAACATTGACTCTCTGTAGCTGTTATAATCCAGTTATTATCATTAACGCGGACAACAGATTAAAGCATAATTATATATTCTTGCAGCTTCACTTTAATCTTTAAAGCTCATTGATGTATTTACGCTCTCCAAAAATATTGACTGTGTTGAGGGAGATTTAAAGTCATTACACACGTGTTAATGTCACTTGCAGCTCGATATGAAAGAAAAACGTTGATACTGACTATTAGGAAAAGCATTCACGTGTCCTGCGCTGCTGAAGTTTGGGTTTTACCAACTGCATAAATAATGTCCCGTTGTGAAGTGCACATATTTGGATTTCATACAGAACTTCTCCATGTACTTTGGTACTTACGTACTTGTATGTACAACTGACACGGCACCCAATAACATTATTATGTAGAATCTGTTTTCTATGTCAACTGTTCGAACAATAATTTTAAACAGTGGGTGGAACCATTACAATGCAAATGTTTCATTATAGAAATGTTTTTGAGAAATATAACGACTTCTGACAGAAAATTTGATTTACAATTAAGCATCTCCCTGGAAAATGTAAAACTATATTATTTCATTCTGTACATACTTTTATTATTACTTTTAAATATTATTTGAAATCCAATAATACGGCTGTAACTTAACTGTTTCAAATTATGTTTCTGTAAATATTTCCACATTTACTGCATGCTATATTAATATGTTCCTTTTTCACAAGTTTCTATAATTTACCATGTTTTAAATAAAAGCGACAAAAAAACACTTTCCATAATCCCCAAAAAATTTAACGCAAGAGAATATTCTCGATCATCTGCCGATTTTACTATTCCAACTATATTAAATAGTGATGATACCACGTGTTTAGTTGACATTTAAATCTATTTAAACCGATCTGTAAAACAACGAAGTGGAAATGATAAAACTCTTTCACATTTATTTGAAGATAATGTGCAGCCGTATGCGTTTTAAGAAGCTTGTAATTTATCCCTAGCAATAAATATGTCGCTCATTCATGCACAAATTGTACCGTAAAATTTAGGAGTTTCCTCACATCTGACATTTTTACTGTAACGTGTTGTGCCCCTCTTCCAAGAGGATGTCCTCAGGGGTCTATACCTATACGTGTGTTTGCCTGGTGACACCTGTTTTAGGAGCCACCGCTCCCAAATATTGACGTTTTTATTGTGTTAATCCATTGTGAAAGGAACACATACTTAACTGTAATTGCAAATGTTTCAAGCTTTTATTTTTCTAGCTTTCCCTTTATCTTTGAAGTCGAGAGATCAATGAACATATTTTTTTGTAGGTTTATAGACCATTAACGGGGTTTTTCAGGTAAACTGTTGCCATGAGATGAAGGTACATGTGAAACTGGGGGTGAAATAATTTCAACAAGCATTTGTTTAATTGTAAGATTTGAGGAAAGATTGCCGGATGTGTATAAGAGAACCTTGATGTTTTAAACGAAAAGAACATTGTTAATTTAGCCTCACGAATGTTAGACTGCTATCTCATTTTAAGAACTCTTATTCTGTTCTACCATCTGGACGAAAATATCTTATTCAGAATGTTATTTACTGGTATCTAAAAAGAGTAAAGTACGTTTATAACGAACACGTTTATAACGAACTGACTGATATAACAAACTGATTTTTTTGTCCCGATTATTTGCTATAGTTATGCTGTGTATATGCTTATAACGAACTACGGTTATAGCAAACTAAAATTAGTGGTCACTTCGAGTTCGTTATAACCATAGTCTACTGTATCCTCAAGACCTCTTTTATTCCATTTAGCATATTTCTTTTAACCCAATGTTAAATCATGGTGTTTTAAAACTTCTTAATCTAATATCCGTATCACTTGCTTTAACTTGAAACCTTTTAATGCTCTTAATGTTGTATCATCCACGTTGCGTCTGTATTTTAATGTCGTTTTATCTTATGAAGCATTATCTTATCTTATCTTTTGCTGGGAGTGTAATATTGTGTTTATTTCTAATTGTACAATGACGCGAGTGGCCGTTTGTCAGCATACAGAATCAAATACAAATGTTGAATGTATGGTCTTATTGACAGAGTTGGTCACTTTTCAGAAACAAATACAAAAGAGATATTTTGATGAATGTACACATTTGTATACAGGATAATGAGTGAGTGAGTACTGTTTTACGTCGCTTTTGGCAATATTCCAGAAATATAACGTCTGGAGGACACCGACCAAACTTGGGCTTCACAATTTATCTAACTTGCATTAACATACGCATGTAATGACATGATCATATTATCTCAAACTGAACACTATTCCTATGCAGTCACGCGAACGTAACCGATCATATCGGATTGCAATACAAGGGCGATAACTCTGGATGTGTTTACGTCGTCAGTTAGCTGTCAAGATGACCGTGAAATGTTCGATAGCCAAAGTGATAAAAACAGTTTAGATATACGGGAAAAAATGTTGCCGGTAATATAAATTCGTTTTCAACCGGTCCCTCGTAGTTATGTATTCCGGGACTCAGGTTACATCGTAGCCCTCGAGACAGGTTGATAACTAATACACCCGTTTAGGGAATCGAATCCTTTGATTCGGTGTAGCAAAATAAAGCTTTAACCACCAGGCTACCGCTCAAAATATATAATAAGAAACACGAAGTTCACATGTGATTTAGATTGTAAAAGTAATTCCTTACCATTCAATCGGACGCACAGGAACACTTTATCACACATATCTTCAGCTCCTTATAATAGTTCATTAGGTCGATATATAATACAGGTACGAACAAATGCTAAATAAATACATTTTACAATACATGTACAACCATAATCTAACATAAATAAAAGCAAAACATTTTCCACAATCATAAGAAATCTACGCTAAACGCAGAGTCCGTTGTACGATTTGGTTGGTTGGTTGTTTTGTTGTTTAACGCCCCACTCAGTAATATTCCAGCTATATGACGGCGGTCTGTAAATAATCGAGTCTGGACCAGACAATCCAGTGATTAATATCATGAGCATCGATCCACGCTATTGGGATGCGATGACATGCATCAACCAAGTCAGCGAGCCTGACCACCGCTAGTCGCCTCTTACGAGAAGCATAGTCGCCTCTTATGACAAGCATGGGATGCTGAAGACCGATGACATGCATCAACCAAGTCAGCGAGCCTGGCCACCCGATCCCGTTAGTCGCCTTTTGCGGCAAGCATAGTCGCCTTTTACGGCAAACATGGGTTGCTGAAGATCAATTCTACCAAGGATCTTCACGGGTCGTACGATTTGGACTAGCATGTATTTTGAATCACTTTAAAATATGATGATACCAGGAGTTCGCGAAAAGGGGAGCGTTCGATACGTCACAAACACATGCAAACGCACGTCAAATGTTCATCGGAACAAACACAGGACTCTGTGGCACACAAAAGAGCTTTTTAAAGAGTTTCCAAGAAACCGCCCGTATAAGCATATTCTGAGTTACCTAGTACACATGAATATACTTATATTAACAGTTTAGGGTATTTTAAAGTGAGTGAGTTCGGATTAAAGCCACTTTATGTGCCTATTTATATCAAAGTACATATACTGATGACGTTGTATCAGCTACATTTGGGACGAAAACCCCCAGCGACGCTGGTTGTATACACATTAATTTGGAGAAACCCACGAACGCTGGGATGGTATTGAGAGCCTGAAACCCTGAAACAAAGATATAGAATACAACCCATGCAGTTTATAATTTTTGGCAAGTCTAGATTTCTGCAGTATTAGGAATTGACGAAAGTCTCTTGGCTATTTTTTATTATATTTTATAACAATATTTTAAAAACTGTTTCTTTCTGTAAAATATATTCATTTCAGAGACTAGATGTTAGTCTACGCCAAGGCTAAATCCGACCAGAGAGCGGAACCGGATTTGCAAATGTATGAAAATAGATATTTGTTACAGAAGCGTATGATGAACTCCAGAAGTAAATACATGGCCTTTTATTGATAACAACTTCTTTCATCCTTGTAACGTTTCAGAGCTATTTTGTTCCCCTTCATGATCTAGATATTTACTGATACATAAATTCAAGGCAGGAAGAATATACAATATACGTTTATTAACGTAGCATACTTCACAGCATTTATTCATATGATAGACATACGCATGTCAGTGTGGTAGTCCCACTACATTTCCTCTGAAAAACAAAATTGTTGATAACGTTTACACGTTTAGTCCATGTTCACAGATTTTAATATTAATGGACATTCGCTATTATTGTTATGTTGCATCTTGTAGTATGTTATAATGCCCTTCACGGGGCCATAACGCCCTTGTAATTTTCAAGGGTTGATAATGCCCATGTATTATTCAAAGGGTTATAAATTAATAAATCGCTTCAAGTCTTGGCAATTATGGTAACACGACCATGTAGATTTTACGAGCCAACCCCTCTGCATGGGGTACATCTGTATGTGATACCAATAATGGTCGCGCCGGGGCGCTGGTTCCTGCAAGCTATTGACTATTAGTGGTAGACAATATATCCATAAACGCCGGCTGGGGTGATATTTTGGCAGCCTAAGCGAGGGAATTAGTTAACGATGGGTTTGTTTGTTCATGTGGTAATTAATGAAGGACGCCAAGGTTGAACCGATTAAGATGTTTGGCGTTGCATCTGTGCACAGGACCGAATAATTAGGTGACCATGATTGGAAATTAACATGTTATTGAAAAACGAGATGGTGTAAATAATATTAGTCATTGTGACTAGCCCCAGTTATCAACGAATGAAAAGTTATTCGTATAATGGCGTAAAATCATATTCACGTCCAAGCATTTGTATTAACTCTAATTTATTAATTAACATTAGCTGATATGAAATATTGAATATGACACATTTATCTTATACAGTTTAGAACTCACTCGCTTTATCTTTTTTTTTGCTCACGCGTACCTGCAATCTATAAAAAATATTATCGTTTATTTTTCAGAGTTGTTGGTAAGTATTTCATATTTTTAAATGTCTCCACTAGCCTCAAAAACTCAAATGCCCACATTCATTTAAGCTTAAAAAACCCCAGCAATATAAAAATGCCGGATACAATAAAGCATACACAGATAAAACAAAGAAGAAATGGTCATTCAATGGCCATGTATTGATACGTATATCATTGACGATGTTACATGCATCATATCAATCAGTATCTCACAAAAGGTGACGTGTACGTGACGTCTCAAGGAACGTGGGATCGCAGTTTCACAGTATACAGTAACGAGCAGAGGGAAGTGTGAATTTTCAAGTGTATACTTCTTTTGTCCAGCAGTTTAGAATATTATGAAACGGCAAAACACAATAGCAAATATAAAGAGATGTACTCAGTGAGTAAGTGAGTTTCTTTCAACATTTAGCAATATTTCAGCAATATCACGACAGAGGACATCAGTATTGGCCTTCATGTATTATGCACGTTGGAATTCGAAACCGGACCATCGGGATAAAGAGAGAACACTTCAACCACTAGACCCGTGAAGATCCGGGGTAGAATAGGTCTTAAGCAACCCATGCTTGCCGTAAAAAGCAACTATGCTTGTCGTAAGAAGAGACTAACAAGATTGGATGGTCAGCCTCGCTGACTTGGTTGATGCATGTCATCGTATCCCAATTGGGTGGATCGATGCTCATGATGTCAATCACTTGATTGTCTGGTCAAGACTGGAATATTTACAGACCGCCGTCATATAGCTGGAATATAGCTGAGTGCGGCATTAAACAACAAACAAACAAACTTCAACAATAGGCTACCTGTCAAAAATATTTAAATGAACGCGCCCAAAGTTGTGTTAATTTTAAGTTTTAGCGAGTCAGTTCATGCAAACTATTTAATGTTGCAATGTAGCTATGCCGGTCATATATCAACAAGGTGATCGAAAGCCGGACATTGTTGATTCTTGGTGCAGATGTTGCAGCATTATGCAGAACAATGTCACTTATTTCGTATCGCTGTCTACAGCATTTGCGTGTTATTGATTAATTAAACAATCTTGGAAGTTATTATTGTTGACTTATTTATTTATATGAATTGACTTTTAAATATTTTTGTACTTATGGAAGTATAAACGTAAAACAAAGTTGTTCAATGTTTATACATAACCATAACAAATCTCTACTAAAAGCAGAGTCTATTGTACTATTTCGACAATATCATAAGCATGTGATTATGAATGACTATCAAATAGCGATGAACTAGAATTTCGCAAAAGGTGGGCGTATCCTGTCATACTGGTTGCAGCCGTTACAAACACATGCAAAGACAAGTCAACTGTTCACCTAAAAACAGAGTCAAAATAGGGAATTGCATCGGACATCATCTTTGTCACTGATGCGTCACATTTGGAAATGACCGTCTAGCGTGACATTTGTGAAAGCTTTGTTGAGGCCTTGAATGTTGTAGCCTTGATCAAACAACATTTGGGCAAGTTCCACTCACCGCCACCCTACCCCACCCCCTCCAAGTATATCAAAGGGTCGGTTCCTTAGAACTTTCAAACGTTGCCGTCTTTCGTAAATAAATACAGGTTATGGATAGGATTAATTAATATAGACGAATATCTATGACCAAGACCCAGTATCTTAAACCGTGCTTCTTGAATTGGCATAAAGAGCAAGGCTTTCACCTGTTATTGAACACTAATGTGGACATCACCCTATTAACACGGCCGGTCATGTAGCTTGGCCACCAATAGTCTATAATGAGATATAGTCTGTGGTCGGGGATAAAATAAAAGTAGTTATCCCATGTGGTACTTCTGCTCGGGTAATATTTGTGACATAGAGTTTTACAACAGAACAACAGGATGAAAATGTCGATGTTCGTTTCACTGATCACTTTGATGCTGTCCAGTGCTCAGCTCCTGACACCGCACAGACCAGTATGGTTGTAAATGAGTCCCATGATGTACGTATGTGTATTTTAGGTGTCAACGACAAGGACAAACCAACAGTTGAAGTGTAAGATGTACAGGTCGGATCAGGGAGTGTATCAGAAGAGTGCTTGTTGAGGTAATGACTAACGCTTGATGTCCTTCGTAAGTAGTGAGCGTATGGATTTAACGCTGATTTGGACAGGTTGTTAGTTTTAATGTAGAAGTTAAGCCAAAACTGACACATGTCACCAGTGAGTAAGTGAGTTGGTTTTACGCCGCTTTTAGCGATATTCCAGCAATGTAACGGCGGTGGACGCCAGAAATGGGCTTCGCACATTGTACCCATGTCGGGATTCAAACCCGGGTCTTCGGCGCGCAGCGAGTGAAATATACAAAATATAATGTATGTGTGTAAAATCATGTATGAATCGTGGTTACGAAGCTGGGCTACCCGACCGCCATTCGGTGCCCCACGAACATGGCCATGGTAACATACCGAGGAAGCGAATCGGGGCGAATCTAAGATTCTTACCCGTCAACTGATCAAGTGGCGCACGTAAGGCATAAATCCGACCACGTCCAACCCCGTCCTCTTTTACGGGGCGGTTGGGTAGCCTAGTGGTTAAAGCGTTCGCTCGTTACGCCGAAGAGCCGGGTTCGATTCCCCACATAGATGCAATGTGTGACGCCCATTTCTGGTGTCACCCCACCTCACCTATTAAGAGTCGGGTTAAAAAATTAAACTATCAAGACTCTTTTGATGAAATACATTTATAATGAATTGTTTGAATGACCCGGCCGTCGAAGGCGCCAAAGTTGAGAGCCATAGGTGTGCCAGAAATATATATATTCATGTTAAACTGCGGCATTGTATCTCAGTGAGCTAGCACTATAAATCGGCATCAGTCCGGACTAGTACAAGCAGCCACACAAACACACACACGTACATGCACGTCGCTATATAAGTACAATAATCTTGGACGCGACGTTAAACCCCATTTCACCTCACCTCACCTCTATTCGTATCACACCGTATTTACCCTTTTCAAGTACAGTCATTGCCTGTACAATAGGAGATATCCTTACTCTAGGACTGATCTAAAACGGCTTTACAATAAATAACAATCACTCATTCTTTCATTTATGAACAATCTACATGAGGTTTGTAATAATCAAATTCAGAATTTCAACACCAAGGAATAATCAGTATATATTTGTGGGGCGCTTAGTTTACATTCCTGTTAATGGATAATTTTTTAAAGCACACATAAAATCTTTACCAATGGAGGATACTGCAGAAAGGCCACTTTGCGTTGTCTCATTGTGGCGATGGTTAAATTGATCCGTTTTCGCTTAGTTTGTAGAGTCGACACCGCAACAATGACAATGTTCCTTGTAGTATTCCACAATTATGTAATGATTGGTTACGCGGCGTAACAATATCGGGCATCATGATCTGATTTAACATTTTTCTTACCAGCAACACATTTTCTTCTTCATATGTGTAGCTTCATTGTGCTCCATCATTCAGAAACAAAAGATTTACTTCATCAACGCTACATAACGAGAAATGGTCATAACTATGGTAGTATGAAACGCGTTCGAACCAGTGTTCCATTGGTGGTGTTCATTTGTGATAATTAAATACGCAGACACTCAAATTGATTGACGAAAAAATGTACATCTGATTTTCATATCGAACCTAATTTGGCGTGAAAAGATAGTCTAAAATATATATTGGGATATGGTCGGAATCGTACAATCGACTCTCCTTTAAGCAGAGATTTCTATTAGATATGGAAAGGGTTTTGTAGCTTATTTATTCGAAGAATATTTGATTATGCGGGGACAAATGAAACTATACACTTGATAACTGGATTTTACCATTTTATTTACAAACGTTATTAAAACGTCGAATAACCATTTCTTGATAGTTTGATTTTCAGCCACCATCAAACATAGGTGAAAACTTTCTTTTGCCCGGCAGTTTACCTTGGACATGTTCTCAAGATGTTGCTATCCATGACTATATCTGAAACATGATATGTCATACGAAGGCACGTATGCCATTTAGCATCCGCTCACCGAATCCCAGATTCTCCCTGGTTAATGTTCATAGTTTTTCAGCACTATCTCCTTTGTGAATGTCACCGAGGTGTCACACACCACTTCAAAACGCCATAACAGACCTGAAACAATGTGCAGGGCGGCTGTTTAGCGGGATCTAATTTACCTCAATTCTTTGATCAGTTGGACCCGTGTGGCTTCATACAAACATAATACTGACCCTACATTGTCAACTTGGAACATTGAAAGGTATATTGTTCTGGCAATTTCGTGAGCTATTTGCGTAAATAAAATAAAATTTAGGATTAGATGTGTGGGATATATTTTTAAATAAGGACACTCTAACCACAAGAAAATACAATTGTACAGTTAGAATAGGCCTGCAGCATCCCATGCTTGTCATAAGAAGTGACAAAAAATTGAATGCTTCTCGTAAGAGGCGACTAACGGGATCGGGTAGTCAGGCTCGCTGACTTGGTTGATGCATGTCATCGTATCCCAATTGCGTGGATCGGTGCTCATGAATTCAATTACTGGATTGTCTGGTCCAAACTCGATTATTTACAGACCGCCGTCATACAGCTGTAATATTGATGGGTATGGCGTTTAAGAACAAAATTCTTTTATGAATTAAAAAAAGTCAGAACATAATACATGCACATAATTTTATTTACAACGCATCAACAGCATTCTGGGCTCGAAACCACAGGTAACAAATTTAACAACTGAAGGTAACCTTATAGAACATGACTTTACAGAGCTTTAGGTTTCTTGTCTATTGTACCGAGGCACATCAGCGTATGTCCGTACAGCCGAAACAAGGCGTGTTTCGGTCGGGAAGATCTGGAGTTGTTTGTTTCATCAGCTGCTGCTGGTGGTGAGGTTCTTGGTTTCCTCATCGCCTGTCGCATAGGGCTGAATCTCCGGAAAGAATCTGTATAGAGTCTCGTATGCTTGGATATCAAACTGACTTCCGATGGCGGCGCTGGATACACCCCGGTAACCTTAGAAATCTTCTCCTTTGGGATATAGTTGTTGGTTTTAGTAAACCTTTGAACACGCCTGAATGAAATCGTTTCTTTCTCTGTCGTAACGTGATCATCTCCCCGAGGAAGTTTTTGTTTCATCACAGATGAAGGATGAACGTCTTCAGAATTGGTACTGTTGCCGCTGGAATCTAGAACATCGTCGATGTCGCTTAGTGTGTAGTGGGCGCTAAAGTCACTGGCAGAATCCGTATCCGAATGTACATCTCCTTTGATGTAGTTCGTGTTAGTAAACCTTTGAACACGCCTGAATGAAATCGTTTCTTTCTCTGTCGTATCGTGGGTATCTGCGGTTGAACATTTATGAAATGCTCTGTCTTTAGGAAAATGCCGAGGAACATTTTGCTTCATCACAGATGAAGGAAGGACATCTTCAGAATTGGTACTGTTGCCGCTGGAATCTAGAACATCGTCGATGTCGCTCACTGTGTAGTGGACGTAAAGGTCAGAATCGGTACCCGAATGTACATCTCCTTTCATCATTGTTGCTGTGAAATCCATATCTTCGAAACTGACAAGGTGTTGAGTGAAACAAGCCAATTACCCGACAGTCGCCACAAGTTGATGGACGTAATGAAACAAATGTTGGATGATGGCTGGATGTGTGTGGTCATCTTATATACAGAAAACCATATGGCATATGACACAGAGAGAACGGTCTCCGTGATGCCAGTAACAACACGGGAGACTTCAGCTGATTGATACAAGTGACTATGATTGATCGCTAATCACTAAGGGGACACTCCTCGTTATGGGAGGGTTGATTGGTGTCATCATTGAGGGAGTACTGTTCTGATTGCGACTGAAAACTACTCACCGTTCCATAATCAAACTTTGTCATAACATAGCCAAGGCAAATTATAACACTGACGAAGTGCATTTAGTTCTGCAATGACTTGTGAAAATATTGATTAAAGCATGCATACATTTGAAAAAGGCATAATGTGACATGTGTCAATATTTTTGTGTGACCTGTGGTGCAATATTGAAATTATTCTATAACTTGTAAAACATGTATAGTTATATATCTATATAGTTATACTTACAATAATAATTTACGGTTTATGTAAACATGTTTTTGTTTTGTTATCTTTATTGCAATGTGTACTGTACATGAGTTTGCTCTCCTCCCTGCAGAAATTAAACCTGGACAACTGGTGTGATGTTGTGAACAGCGTCGTTATATTTATGTTATTTTAGACAGTGCAACTTTTTGTCATCATTTATTTTCACTGATCCATTTTTACATAATTTTCACCACTACTTTGCCTTTCATGCCCAATGGCAGGTTATCGAGACTGATTATTCTCTGATGCAGATCTTCACGTGTCCCGTGAAGATCCGGGGTAGAACAGGTCTTCAGCAACCCATGCTTGCCGTAACAAAGCGACTATGCTTGTCGTAAGAGGCGACTTATGGGATCGGGTGGTCAGCCTCGCTGACTTGGTTGATGCATGTTATCGTTTCCCAGTGTCGTGGATCGATGCTCATGGTGCCAATAGCTGGATTGTCTGGTCCAGACTGGATTATTTACAGACCGCCGTCATATAGCTGGAACATTGCTGAGTGCGGCATTTTAAACAACAAACAAAATAAAAATCATATGTGGATGTTTAATATTTCTTTACGTTCTTACGGACTCGCCAACCCTAGCTTTACAACATTATTGGATGGAAATGCCGCTTTGACGTCAAATAGACTACATACCCTTAAGGCGGCGTTAAACAACAAACAAACAAACAAACAAACTAACAAACTTGCCCTTAAGCTACGGCAAAACCGCAAATTTTAAACTTGCATGCAACTGTTACAATTTCTTTCAGTTCATATTCTTTTCACAATAACAACTATATACACTTGAAGTTTAATTATCAAAAGAAACCAGTTTCTGTATGTTATACTATTCATGCTATGATGTTTAAGATAATAATGAACCTATTAATAAAAGTGTACCGATCATTTACATCTTTTAAGGTCAAGTTTCAGAAATATTCCAAGGTACAAGTTGGTTATGTCTGTATTCATCCCAGTATCTAATATAAAATATATTTATCAATATGTACCTAACTAGATTTAAGTATTGAATATGATATTCCGTCAAGAACGGAAAGGTTGTTGTCTGAGAGTTAATAATAAACATTCAATTCTAGTTGTCAAATCTCTGCTGCTAGCTATATGTTGTTTTAGCTGTGACTGTCACAGCTTCTTGTTGATTACCGATGAACGCGTGTTTGAACAGTAGGCGCAACTGTGATGAAATCGCTCACGCTGATCAAGCTTGGCACCAATGTCAGAGTGGCTGATGGACTAGTCCCTGGTGTTACTTGCCCAAAAATGATTTATTAGCTATATCATATGTGAGTATCGGAAATACAATAGTCGTTGACGTCTACATGCACCATCGTCTGTTGAGGAAATATAGCTACAGTGTGTTTCATGTAAATATGTAACGTGAACGCCAGATAAACAGGGTATCCATCTTGATTCTCTTCCGAAACGGATTCCTTTGGGCGTAAAAGGCAAAACAGTGTTAGATGACACCAGGTGTAACGCTATGTTACCTGTTGTTTTAACTTGAACACAATCTCTTTATCCATTTAGATAGTGTTTTCTGCCCAAATTGTATAGTCACATATACTTTGAATATTTTTTGTAAACGCAGATCCACTTTTTGTAACCTATGATTGTACATATCATTTTTTTCAAAATGCCTACAGACAATGATTGAGCAAAAGGTTCACTGCCGTCAAATCTGTTTCAATCAGAGGGGGTTATTGTGATTTGAAACCTCTGACTGACCAATCAGAATCATGTAGATGTAACACATGTATTGAAAAGAATTTATCATTCAGGGCTCTGAAGTTTGTTTTGCTGTCTGTATAATTCGGTGATACGTATCCTCTTTTGTATGGTTATTGCTATATGCACTATATGTTTTATGATATTTGGAAACATATGTTTCACGATGGAGGCTATGGTTTTACCAAATATTAACTACGAATCACATTAAGTGTCTCCGTTTGAACAGTTGAAGCGGTCATACAATATATCTGATTACTGGCTGGTTAAAAGCTGATTTCTCCATGAGTTGGTTAGCCACGGTAAGGTGTGGAACATCACATATACAGTATAACATGATTTTAATATACGTATTACATGAAACATTAGATATCAGCGAGAATTAATACGAGAAGATGTACGAGGGGTGTTCATTAAAGATTTCCCCTAAACCACTTAAGGTTATCATATTTGGTTGAAATTTCACATGTGTAATGATACATGTATCTATGGGTTATGTCTGAATTTGCACTGAACTATTAATCTTACCACTTTTACAGGTGTTATGATCGAGAAGGGTGTGACAATGGAGCCAGTAGAATACCGAGCAGTGAATAGGTTTTTATAATTGAAAGGTCGCACACCAAAAGAAACTTTCGATGAAATGAAAGCAACTTATGGGGAAGATGCCCCGTCATAAGACGTTGTTAAACACTGGCATCGCCAGTTCAAGTGTGGTCGGACATCTGTGGAAACAGCTGCCATTCCTGCCATCAGCTGCCCCGAATCAGCCATTGATGAGGACACTATCCATCAAGTGGAGACCGCCATTTTCGCAGACCGACGTATAACTGTTCGCCGGTTAGCACAAGATGTCAAGATCAGTGTAGGGTCTGTGGAAAAAATCATCAATGACAATTTGAACATGCATAAGGTGTCTGCACGATGGATTCCCAGGTTGCTGACACCTTTCCAAAAGCAGGAACGAGTCAATTGCTCAAAGGATCTTTTGGACATGTGCCAAAACAAACCAGGCAAACTTTTTTTTTGACAGACTTATCACACAGGATGAAACATGGTTCCATCACTATGATCCTGAGACTAAGGTTCAGTCAATGCAATGGAAGCATGTGGAGTCACCACCCCCAAAGAAGGCCAACGTGTCCAACCCTCTGCAGGCAAGGTCATGCTCACGGTGTTTTGGGACCAGCACGGAGTAGTGATGATGGATTTCTTGGCAAAGGGTACCACAATTGCAGGAGCTTATTATGCTTCACTGCTTAAGAGGCGTGGCATGCTGACCAAGGGTGTCCGTCTCCTGCAAGACAATGCTCCAGTACACAACTCTCATGTTGCCCAGACAGAAGCGCGGTCCTGTGGCTATGAAATCCTTCCACATCCTCCTTACTCTCCTGACCTTGCACCATCTGACTTCCATCTCTTTCCAACCATGAAGTCATTTTTGAAGGGAAAACGTTTCACAGATGATGAAACACTGATTTCTGAAGTCATAAAACGATGGGAGAAGTGTGTAACTCTTGGTGGTTCCTAAGTGGAGAAAGACTTAAAACCTTTGCCAAGTTTCATTCCACTAGGTCCATCGGAAGTGGGTCAAGGGAAATCTTTAATGAACACCCCTCGTATCATCACAATATCAGTCAATGTTTTTGTAAATATTTTATTGTAATTTTTTAACATGTATTCTGTAACATTTGTTTGTTAACACTGTCGTTGGGAAGACGAATGCAAGGCAACTGTTCTGGTGACTCTTAAGTGAGTGAGTGAGTTAGATTTAACGCCGCTTTGAACCGTTATATCATTGCGTGTCCGCTTGATTTGGGAGAAAATCCCGAAGTGATGCATTAGATGTATACAGTGTAATACTCCGGTGAAACTCACGAGCGCGGGCATGGTGCCGAGACAGCAAGAACTATAATCAGAGCGAATAATCGATTCCAATCCAACATCTCAGCATTCTGGCACGCCTAAATGATTCTACTCTGCATTGCAGCGCCTTAAATGAGTGAGTCACCCTTGTCCCCGTCACAAGTGGGCATTACAACCAGATTTATGCTATGTTACTAACATCATCCATGTACTAAGATTCGCCCCTGATTTAATCATAATTCTATCCTCGTCTCGTGGGTTGTACCAATGTGGTAAATGTCAACGACCCGTGTCCCCTTAGCCTGACATCTTGTATACTGTTCACATCGGCGTTAAACACATACATCTTTATACTATTCACACCGGCTTTTAACACACACATCTTGATAATGTTCACATCGGCGTTAAACACATACATCTTTATACTGTTCACACCGGCGTAAAACACATACATCTTATAACTGTTCACATCGGCGTTAAACAAATGAATCTTTATACTGTTCACATCGGCGTTAAACACATACATCTTTATACTGTTCACATCGGCGTTAAACACATGCATCTTGTATACTGTTCACATCGGCGTTAAACACATACATCTTTATACTATTCACACCGGCTTTTAACATACACATCTTGATAATGTTCACATCGGCGTTAAACACATACATCTTTATACTGTTCACATCGGCGTTAAACACATACATCTTTATACTGTTCACATCGGCGTTAAACACATACATCTTTATACTGTTCACACCAGTTATAACGAACACAAAGGGACTACTAATTCTAGTTCGTTATAACCGTAGTTGGTTATAAGCATCTATACAGTATAACAACAGCAAATAGTCGAGACCAAAAAAGTAAGTTCGTTATATCCGTCAGTTCGCTATAAGCATGTTCGTTATAACCGTAGTTTACTGTATTCCAGCTCTTAGTGTGGGACGAAAGCCCGAAGTCATGCAGGCCTCAGACGTTGAAACCCACGGGCACGGGTATGGTGCTAACAAACCTAGAAACATAATCGGGGCGAACCGGGATTCGAACCCACAATCATAGGTTTCTGGCGTGCCTAATGGACGCAACTGTGCACAGCAAATTGCAGCGCCTTAGATGACTGGGCCACCTGTGCCCCTAACGTTTCATGAGCAGCTACAAGGAATATCTTTGAGGTATCCGAAGAAATTAATGAAGCCTTCTCCGTTAAAACGGCATGTTATCTTTTTACAAAAAAACCGACAAAAACAAACTGCCTTTTAGTTTTCTTCTTCGTAAATTAGGATAGGAAACAAACGATACCGTCTGATCAATAAGAAAAGAATTTATTGCCTAAAATGATGAAAATGTCTTTGATGGAAATGAAATAAAAGACATTTATTTGCTTGCAGTTATTTTTTTGCCGCATGCTGTAATGACATATGTCATTTTTGTTTTTCCACTGACTTGTGAGAAGCCATATCGGATGTGCATGTCTTGCATCAGTCGAGATGAAAGATCAAATCTGTTTGTTGTCGGATAGGTTACTACATAGGCAAAAAACAAGATATAAAAGACCAAACCAAACCAGTCCATCACGACAAGGGAAGACAACTCGTATCCTATCAATTCATACATGCAATGCGTTTCTCTGTTCAGAGAAAAAACATGTCTGGGAGGGGACACTTACGAAGCAATGATCAATGAACTTATTGGAAAAAAAGATGGTGATAATAGTTTTCTTATCCAACCAACACATACCACTCATCTGTATGTGTTTGTGCAGTTTACTGTCAGAACATGCTTCTGTTTCGAAAAGAATCTAATAACTTTCCAGACAAACCATTTGTTAAAAGGATAAATAGGTTAATGGCTACCACTTCGAGATTATCGTAGATTGTTCCGTGTACGAAGCAATCTAAAAACTTATTTTCTTCAGACGGAAAACTGAAAAAGCAATAGAAGCTTTTTGATGTTTAAAAAACTACTGGATAACAGTTCATAACGAGCACAAAACTTTGGCATGGACTGTGATGTCCACGAAGACCACACAGTAATGTGCCCCCGTGGGAAACAGAAACAGTGTTGTGATGCTAATACAACTTGGTACGTGGAAACTGCCAGGGTGCCCGTGTCTCCATAGAATACTGTGTCAAAGACTGTGTTTCTAATGACAATGGTTCATTAAATCAGGCAAACTCAGACACTGAAATGACAGGGTAATAATGTTATATGCTTAGAATGAGTGACTGATTTGTGTGCAACACCACTTTAAAAGTAATAATGACAGTTTAATGTAGGAGGATGGCCCGCGTATGAGTATGCAGATATAACCACTTCGGCGAAGCACAGTAGCACAGACATAGTGTTGACAAAGCAAGGGCCATAATCAGGTGAGGTGAGGTGAGGTGAGGTGGGGTGTTGAAATATTGAAGAATATTGGATTAAGCAGACACCCAGTTCTCTACTACAGCGCGTTGGCATATTCACTCAGTGCATGCGGAACGGATAAGTTCCGGAATAATGCTTATTACAAATGCATGACAATCAATATACTTACATCACTGCATATTTCCAGACTGGATGTTCCCCTCATCCATTGATGCATACTGGTATTTTAAGCAACGATCAGTTTGAAGTATCTGTATATAATAAAACACCATCAGAATGCTAAGAAAATACAAAAAGTTTGCTCACTGCGTCACATAATCTAAAACAACACAAACTAAAATGACAGATCTGTCTTCTAGGCGTATGGAGCATATATCAATATAAAATGTCAATATTTTAATACCTTTTGGCATGACGAGGCCAGGGGATCGAAGCCCGACCTTCCGCTCTCAGAGCTGACGCTTTATCCACTAGATCACGGAAGCGGTCCTCAATCAAGAAAAATCTAGGATTCCTTCATAGGTTCATAGGCACGCCTGGCACACAACTCTGCAAGTCGCTGCTCCCAGTGTCCCCCTCGTGAGCAGATTCCACTGTTGTGTGGAGTCACCCATTTTTGTCCTTATCATTACAAGAGAAAACATTACAACGTATCCCCAGCAATCCCCAAACGAAGAAGGAGACTATACGTAAATGTTTATTATTCCAGGTCATATATGATCATTTAGCGATTTTGCAAAAAGGCACTCAACGTACCTTATTCGCGGTCACGTCTCAAAAATAATTGACAATTGGCCTCATTGATATAAACTTGACTAAGTATCCGACATCCCTTTCACGGACGAATATTTACTGTTTCGTTAAAAACGTTAATGTATTTGCCGACAGGACTATATCATATAGTGTCATGAGATGATCTAGAATGATACGTGAACATAAATATTACAGGGAACGCTTAATTGTCTGTTAAGATTATGACCCCATGGCGGCACATCGATCGAAAGCAAATCCCGCAAATGTCACGCAACAATGTGATTGCAAAAGTTCCACTTACACATTCAATTGGTGAAAATCTAATTAAATTTTACTTTTGTTTAATGTTTAAACTCCTAGTTAAGTGACATCTTAAAGGTTACGATTATTGCAATTTACTAAACTTCAGGTTTATGATTAGTAACAAAGTTCAAGCGATCATTTGAATTGTTAGTTTTGTCTGTAAATCGCGCATCAAAAACGAAATTAATATAAAAGTTTGAATACTTTCATAAGGACATACGTCGTATGTTTTACTGTATTACGTACGACTGTACAACAATGAATAGTTGTACTGTAGTTGTACTGAACCGTTGCTAATCATGATGCTGTTGCATTTATCATTCTTTTCTAACATGAAAGAACAAAAGAGCTTCAGATCTTTTACTCGTTTTAAAGACAGTTTTAAGTTCGAGTAAAATAGTATCAAATTCTACGGTTTCAACATATCGAAAAACAGTGTCATTTTACATGTGCAGTTTCAGCCTATCCTGCTTTACTTTGTGGTTTACCAACCTTCGAAAAGCATAGGAATTAAATATTATTTTGTTCCTAACTCTGATATTTTCCATCAACAAGATCTTGATTCCCGCAATAAAAAGCAAAGCTGCTTATCGATTTATTCAGGAATGAAATGTGCTAGTAAACAGCAAAATAGACATTGTAACTGTAAACATTAGCAGGAAGCAAATATCGCTTATAGTTCAATCTTTGCTGCAGAAAATGAAAATTACAATGTTAAGTTTCTTCCAAATTACATAATTCAGTTTTGTACACCTCTTTCTACGTTCAATCCAGACTGGACCATAAATCAAGGGGACATAACTTTTGGAATATGATATATGGATTCCAAACATCGTAATTAGCACGACATTGGTATCCTGGTATTTCATCACCGGTTTTCTTTGAGCGCCATACATTTGTAAAACAACACTGTGGTGTACCTCCGATGTGAAACGACACAAAGCGTGTTTCGGCTTTAGCCACATTCATTTAGCTGATGGGGACTTGAACCAAACCACATTAACTGCATGGAACCCATTGGTGGGAGTCATTCGATGCCACATTATACAGAAAATTGGCTTGGGACTGGTGTCGTTCTCTCGAAACACCTGATGCATCCATCTAGACACATCATATAAACACTTAGTGGGTTACAAGTTAGCTTTAGCCTTAAGGGATCCTTGTTCTTTCCTCGGAGACAGGAAGCAAGTATGTCGCGTCATCAGAACCATTGATGGTTTCGAGAGAAATTAGTTCATTGGGAAATCTACCAACGGAGGCATTTTTCAAATTTGACTGTGTTTACAGTTAGGTATTTCATGAAAGGAATGTTGCTTAAAACTATTATTACGATTATTGCTTCAGGGGTTAATGTGCAGAGTACTCCCATTTGCTCACTGCACACATCTCTTTCCCTGCATTTCACTGCTTGCTGTCCATTTCATTGAAAGGTTTTCACTTCCAGCTTGTACGATGAGTCTGAGGATTTCGATATTGCAATCCGAATTTCTCCTTTATGTTGACCAATATATTTTCTCTCAAATACTTTGGCACTTTCGGCGGAAAGGCACATTTCGGTTACAACTATTCTTTTCGATCAAGTTTCTCCAATCAAAGGCCTGGTTAAACCATTCCCGACATGTTATGTAGACATTCAGAGGAGAGTTCTTAATGACACGTTGCTTGTCAAAATGATGCGCGATGCTATCCCATACTATGAGCTATACTCGGAGTTTTCACTCCTTTTCACTAAATGGCACTTACTTTTTAATGACGCTTGTTTAAATCACTTGTGCCACCCCTAGAGCAGGACATGCTAACCTTTTCGCGAACACCCGGTGTCATTGCTGATATTCAGTGATCCATTCACATAATGTTCCTCGCTACATTTCCTTTCACGCCCGATGGAATCTGTTTCGATAATCGAGACTGGTTATTCTCTGGCGCTTCCGTTTCATATTTACACATATTTTTAATTTATTTTATAAACATACTTAACATTAGACACGACGCTACATATGAAAGCAAACCAACTGAATGGGTCGCTATTTATCTCACCCTGAGCTCGTCTATTCTTAACACTTAATATAACCGTATATGTCACCACCGGTGGAGTCGTTAGCAACGACACTGAGACTACATAGCTGAGCAACGTTACAAGTGCGGGGCTTGCAAGTAACACAACGGAGTGTTAAATGTCAGATTTCCTCTGGATACGAGCTATTTCTATGTAACTGTTTCTTACAGGGAGGCTGCCTGTTGCAATATCAATACCAGTATGTTGTTGATAGTATTTTAGAATTCGAATGAATGGATTTCTATATCTTGAAAGTGAAAATTCATGGTCATGATCAGGTGGATTACATTTTCTTTGCGAACACCTGGTCTCATCAGTGATTTTCAGGGATCAATTCATATAATTTTCACCTCTATTTTGCCGTTTACACCCAGTGGAAACTGTTTCGGCAGATAATCGAGATTATTCCCTGGCGTTGACTTTTTATATTATATTGACCACAATGCAACATAAGAGGGACATATTTTCCAACTGTTTTTGTCAGACGCGGTGGATCCCTTTATGTATACATGATTGCACTCCACTGCACAATTTCCGATCCCAACTTACTGTGTTATGTCGGACATTGAGACACCTATGCTGTGACTGAACTGTTAGGAACATGGTGTAAAGACTCTCTAATAGAATCTTTTCTTGTTTAACCCGGTTGTGAATGTGTCTGTGTATTCAAATCGTCTCTCGACATGACGCCTTGTTTACGATTTTAACCATTTGCATGTCTCACCTTTATCGTTTCCGGGGGCGGTCGGGTAGCGTAGTGGTTAAAGCGTTCGCTCGTCACGCCGAAGACCCGGGTTCGAATCCCGACATGGGTACACTGTGTGAAAACCATTTCTGGTGTCCCCCGCCGTGATATTGCTGGAATATTGATAAAAGCGGCGTAAAACAAAAACTCACCCTCATTAGATGTATACAGTGTAATACTCCGGTGAAACCCACGAGCGCGGGCATGGTGCCGAAACATCTAGAAACATAATCAGAGCGAATAATCGATTCCAATCCAACATCTCAGCTTTCTGGCACGCCTAAATGATTCTACTCTGCATTGCAGCGCCTTAAAAAACTGAGTCACCCGTGTCCCCGTCACAAGTGGGCATTATAACCATATTTATGCTATGTTACTAACATCATTTATGTACCAAGATTCGCCCCTGATTTAATCATAATTCTATCCTCGTCTCGTGGGTTGTACCCATGTGGTAAATGTCCCGTGTCTCCTTAGCCTGACATCTTCTATACTGTTCACATCGGCGTTAAACACATACATCTTATAACTGTTCACATCGGCGTTAAATGCATACATCTTGTATACTGTTCTGATCGGTGTTAAACACATACATCTTTATACTGTTCACATCGGCGTTCAACACATACATCTTTACACTGTTCACATCGGCTTTTAACACACACATCTTGATAATGTTCACATCGGCGTTAAACACATACATCTTTATACTGTTCACACCGGTTATAACGAACACAAAGGGACTACTAATTTTAGTTCGTTATAACCGTAGTTGGTTATAAGCATCTATACAGTATAACAACAGCAAATAGTCGAGACCAAAAAAGTAAGTTCGTTATATCCGTCAGTTCGCTATAAGCGTGTTCGTTATAACCGTAGTTTACTGTATTCCAGCTCTTAGTGTGGGACGAAAGCCCGAAGTCATGCAGGCCTCAGACGTTGAACACTTTGTGAAACCCACGGGCACGGGTATGGTGCTAACAAACCTAGAAACATAATCGGGACGAACCGGGATTCGAACCCACAATCATAGGTTTCTGGCGTGCCTAATGGACGCAACAGCAAATGCACAGCAAATTGCGGCGCCTTAGATGACTTGGCCACCTGTGCCCCCTAACGTTTCATGAGCAGCTACAAGGAATGTCTTTGACGTATCCGAAGAAATTAATGAAGCCTTCTCCGTTAAAACGGCATGTTATCTTTTTACAAAAACCCGACAAAAACAAACTGCCTTTTAGTTTTCTTCTTCGTAAATTAGGATAGGAAACAAACGATACCGTCTGATCAATAAGAAAAGAATTTATTGCCTAAAATGATGAAAATGTCTTTGATGGAAATGAAATAAAAGACATGTATTTGCTTGCAGTTAGTTTTTTGCCGCATGCTGTAATGACATTTGTCATTTTTGTTTTTCCACTGACTTGTGAGAAGCCATATCGGATGTGCATGTCTTGCATCAGTCGAGATGAAAGATCAAATCTGTTTGTTGTCGGATAGGTTACTACATAGGCAAAAAACAAGATATAAAAGACCAAACCAAACCAGTTCATTACGACAAGGGAAGACAACTCGCATCCTATCAATTCATACATGCAATGCGTTTCTATGTGCAGAGAAAAAACATGTCTGGGAGGGGACACTTACGAAGCAATGATCAATGAACTTATTTGAAAAAAAGATGGTGATAATAGTTTTCTTATCCAACCAACACATACCACTCATCTGTATGTGTTTGTGCAGTTTACTGTCAGAACATGCTTCTGTTTCGAAAAGAATCTAATAACTTTCCAGACAAACCATTTGTTAAAAGGATAAATAGGTTAATGGCTACCACTTCGAGGTATCGTAGATTGTTCCGTGTACGAAGCAATCTAAAAACTTATTTTCTTCAGACGGAAAACTGAAAAAGCAATAGAAGCTTTTTGATGTGTAAAAAACTACTGGATAACAGTTCATAACGAGCACAAAACTTTGGCATGGACTGTGATGTCCACGAAGACCACACAGTAATGTGCCCCCGTGGGAAACAGAAACAGTGTTGTGATGCTAATACAACTTGGTACGTGGAAACTGCCAGGGTGCCCGTGTCTCCATAGAATACTGTGTCAAAGACTGTGTTTCTAATGACAATGGTTCATTAAATCAGGCAAACTCAGACACTGAAATGACAGGGTAATAATGTTATATGCTTAGAATGAGTGACTGATTTGTGTGCAACACCACTTTAAAAGTAATAATGACAGTTTAATGTAGGAGGATGGCCCGCGTATGAGTATGCAGATATAACCACTTCGGCGAAGCACAGTAGCACAGACATAGTGTTGACAAAGCAAGGGCCATAATCAGGTGAGGTGAGGTGAGGTGAGGTGAGGTGGGGTGTTGAAATATTGAAGAATATTGGATTAAGCAGACGCCCAGTTCTCTACTACAGCGCGTTGGCATATTCACTCAGTGCATGCGGAACGGATAAGTTCCGGAATAATGCTTATTACAAATGCATGACAATCAATATACTTACATCACTGCATATTTCCAGACTGGATGTCCCCCTCATCCATTGATGCATACTGGTATTTTAAGCAACGATCAGTTTGAAGTATCTGTATATAATAAAACACCATCAGAATGCTAAGAAAAAGTTTGCTCACTGCGTCACATAATCTAAAACAACACAAACTAAAATGACAGATCTGTCTTCTAGGCGTATGGAGCATATATCAATATAAAATGTCAATATTTTAATACCTTTTGGCATGACGAGGCCAGGGGATCGAAGCCCGACCTTCCGCTCTCAGAGCTGACGCTTTATCCACTAGATCACGGAAGCGGTCCTCAATCAAGAAAAATCTAGGATTCCTTCATAGGTTCATAGGCACGCCTGGCACACAAATCTGCAAGTCGCTGCTCCCAGTGTCCCCTTCGTGAGCAGATTCCACTGTTGTGTGGAGTCACCCATTTTTGTCCTTATCATTACAAGAGAAAACATTACAACGTATCCCCAGCAATCCCCAAACGGAGAAGGAGACTATACGTAAATGTTTATTATTCCAGGTCATATATGATCATTTAGCGATTTTGCAAAAAGGCACTCAACGTACCTTATTCGCGGTCACGTCTCAAAAATAATTGACAATTGGCCTCATTGACATAAACTTGACTAAGTATCCGACATCCCTTTCACGGACGAATATTTATTGTTTCGTTAAAAACGTTAATGTATTTGCCGACAGGACTATATCATATAGTGTCATGAGATGATCTAGAATGATACGTGAACATAAATATTACAGGGAACGCTTATTGTCTGTTAAGATTATGACCCCATGGCGGCACATCGATCGAAAGCAAATCCCGCAAATGTCACGCAACAATGTGATTGCAAAAGTTCCACTTACACATTCAATTGGTGAAAATCTAATTAAATTTTACTTTTGTTTAATGTTTAAACTCCTAGTTAAGTGACATCTTAAAGGTTACGATTATTACAATTTACTAAACTTCAGGTTTATGATTAGTAACAAAGTTCAAGCGATCATTTGAATTGTTAGTTTTGTCTTTAAATCGCGCATCAAAAACGAAATTAATATAAAAGTTTGAATACTTTCATAAGAACATACGTCGTATGTTTTACTGTATTACGTATGACTGTACAACAATGAATAGTTGTACTGTAGTTGTACTGAACCGTTGCTAATCATGATGCTGTTGCATTTATCATTCTTTTCTAACATGAAAGAACAAAAGAGCTTCAGATCTTTTACTCGTTTTAAAGACAGTTTTAAGTTCGAGTAAAATAGTATCAAATTCTACGGTTTCAACATATCGAAAAACAGTGTCATTTTACATGTGCAGTTTCAACCGATCCTGCTTTACTTTGTGGTTTACCAACCTTCGAAAAGCATAGGAATTAAATATTATTTTGTTCCTAACTCTGATATTTTCCATCAACAAGATCTTGATTCCCGCACTAAAAAGCAAAGCTGCTTATCGATATATTCAGGAATGAAATGTGCTAGTAAACAGCAAAACAGACATTGTAACTGTAAACATCGCCAGGAAGCAAATATCGCTTACAGTTCAATCTTTGCTGCAGAAAATGAAAATTACAATGTTAAGTTTCTTCCAAATTACATAATTCAGTTTTGTACACCTCTTTCTACGTTCAATCTAGACTGGACCATAAATCAAGGGGACATAACTTTTGGAATATGATATATGGATTCCAAACATCGTAATTAGCACGACATTGGTATCCTGGTATTTCATCACCGGTTTTCTTTGAGCGCCATACATTTGTAAAACAACACTGTGGTGTACCTCCGATGTGAAACGACACAAAGCGTGTTTCGGCTTTAGCCACATTCATTTAGCTGATGGGGACTTGAACCAAACCACATTAACTGCATGGAACCCATTGGTGGGAGTCATTCGATGCCACATTATACAGAAAATTGGCTTGGGACTGGTGTCGTTCTCTCGAAACACCTGATGCATCCATCTAGACACATCATATAAACACTTAGTGGGTTACAAGTTAGCTTTAGCCTTAAGGGATCCTTGTTCTTTCCTCGGAGACAGGAAGCAAGTATGTCGCGTCATCAGAACCATTGATGGTTTCGAGAGAAATTAGTTCATTAGGAAATCTACCAACGGAGGCATTTTTCAAATTTGACTGTGTTTACAGTTAGGTATTTCATGAAAGGAATGTTGCTTAAAACTATTATTACGATTATTGCTTCAGGGGTTAATGTGCAGAGTACTCCCATTTGCTCACTGCACACATCTCTTTCCCCGCATTTCACTGCTTGCTGTCCATTTCATTGAAAGGTTTTCACTTCCAGCTTGTACGATGAGTCTGAGGATTTCGATTTTGCAATCCGAATTTCTCCTTTATGTTGACCAATATATTTTCTCTCAAATACTTTGGCACTTTCGGCGGAAAGGCACATTTCGGTTACAACTATTCTTTTCGATCAAGTTTCTCCAATCAAAGGCCTGGTTAAACCATTCCCGACATGTTATGTAGACATTCAGAGGAGAGTTCTTAATGACACGTTGCTTGTCAAAATGATGCGCGATGCTATCCCATACTATGAGCTATACTCGGAGTTTTCACTCCTTTTCACTCACTGGCACTTACTTTTTAATGACGCTTGTTTAAATCACTGGTGCCACCCTTAGAGCAGGACATGCTAACCTTTTCGCGAACACCCGGTGTCATTGCTGATATTCAGTGATCCATTCACATAATGTTCCTCGCTACATTTCCTTTCACGCCCGATGGAATCTGTTTCGATAATCGAGACTGGTTATTCTCTGGCGCTTCCGTTTCATATTTACACATATTTTTAATTTATTTTATAAACATACATAACATTAGACACGACGCTACATATGAAAGCAAACCAACTGAATGGGTCGCTATTTATCTCACCCCGAGCTCGTCTATTCTTAACACTTAATATAACCGTATATGTCACCGCCGGTGGAGTCTTTAGCAACGACACTGAGACTACATAGCTGAGCAACGTTACAAGTGAGGGGCTTGCAAGTAACACAACGGAGTGTTAAATGTCAGATTTCCTCTGGATACGAGCTATTTCTATGTAACTATTTCTTACAGGGAGGCTGCCTGTTGCAATAGCAATACCAGTATGTTGTTGATAGTATTTTAGAATTCGAATGAATGGATTTCTATATCTTGAAAGTGAAAATTTATGGTCATGATCAGGTGGATTACATTTTCTTTGCGAACACCTGGTCTCATCAGTGATTTTCAGGAATCAATTCATATAATTTTCACCTCTATTTTGCCGTTTACACCCAGTGGAAACTGTTTCAGCAGATAATCGAGATTATTCCCTGGCGTTGACTTTTTATATTATATTGATCCACAATGCAACATAAGAGGGACATATTTTCCAACTGTTTTTGTCAGACGCGGTGGATCCCTTTATGTATACATGATTGCACTCCACTGCACAATTTCCGATCCCAACTTACTGTGTTATGTCGGACATTGAGACACCTATGCTGTGACTCAACTGTTAGAGACATGGTGTAAATAGAATCTAATAGAATCTATTCTTGTTTAACCCGGTTGTGAATGCGTCTGTGTATTCAGATCGTCTCTCGACATGACGCCTTATTTACGATTTTAACCATTTGCATGTCTCACCTTTATCGGTTCCGTGGGCGTTCGGGTAGCCTAGTGGTTAAAGCGTTCGCTCGTCACGCCGAAGACCCGGGTTCGAATCCCGACATGGGTACACTGTGTGAAAACCATTTCTGGTAACCCCCGCCGAGATATTGCTGGAATATTGCTAAAAGCGGCGTAAAACCATACTCACTCACTCACTCATTTATCGTTTCCGACATATAGACAAATGCAGAAAAGGTAAAGTGAAAGTTATGTCAGTGTTGAAGATGAAATCGTATTCTCTGGCGCTGACGTTTAAGGTTTGAATCTGCTATCGGTATTTTGTACAAAGATTAAATCTGTTACAGGTATTTTGTAAGCAAAACTGAACTGGCTGCCTTTGACGAAAAGGGATGTCGTAAGGTTTAGTTGAAAAGCGCACGCCAGTCTTCTAGCGTCACAAGGTTCCAGGGACACAGCACCATATGGGGTGTAATATACGAGACGTCATAGTTTGTGGTAGAGAATTGTAACATTGTGTCCCTGGGCTGTTTAATGGGAGTTACATGTGTCAAAAGTTGGATGTACGGAATTGTACGAGCCGAACAGACATTTACACTAGAAGACCGATGCACAAACATCCTTACATTGACATATGTCACCATTTTATCATCTTAAGTTACAAAGAACTATTTCGGTGAAATAATTGTGTATTACAAACAGATCTATCTTGTGCCCGCTATCGCATTCACGATATGACGAACAGTGTGTATTGTGACATGAACATCAACTGACGCCTCATAGAACATTATGAGATCCTATCTTTGCCGGCCGGCCAACGGACGGGTTGATACAAGATAGCAACTTATCATTCAGACGGATATATTTTTTAACGAGTAATGATATTTGACTGTCCAAGCATTTTGTTTTCTATCCGAAATGCTTGTCATTTATTTACTATTCCAGGAACCATAACCCGCACTGATGCTGTATCTTGATCCAAGACAAGCTATTCAGACTTGTAACCTATGACTGACCAACCAGTGTCGTGCATTCTCAAAAGTCATGGTCAAATGTACCATTAAACTGCTTAGATCTTGGACAGGAATATAGAGATGTTTACATCACCTGTACATGGTAGGGGGTTATAATGAACACCTGGTGTCATTACTGATTTGAGAATCGATCATGGCCTCTGTGGTCTAGTGGTCGAGCGTCCGCCCGGAGAGCAGAATATCAAGAACACATATTTTAAAACTTTGAAATTTGAAGGATAATAACTCTTTGCTTATGAACCACCTCCGTGGTCTAGTGGTCGAGCGTCCGCCAGAAGAGCAGAAGGTCCGGGGTTCGATCCCCGGCCGCCTAATACCAACAGACGTTAAAAGATGGTATTTTTTGTTACCCTGCCTAGCTCTCGGCGTTAAGGGGCTAAATGTCTGAGTGGGATATTCATGTTACACTGCGGCACGATATCTCAGTGGGATACTAGCACTATAAAAAGAAGCAGTACAGACTAGTACTAGCAGCCACACACACACACGTTCAATAATCTTTGCCACGACGTTAAACCCCATTTCACCTCACCTGACCCTACAGTGCTATTATCCACCAGCTAACGTCATGACGTGTCTTCATGGTGCCATCCCATACTATGAGTTTTCACACCTTACTTACTGACACTCACTTTGTGTGAATGCCGGGTGCTACCAGGAGGGCGGGGCATGCTTACCCATTCCCCGAACACCTGGTGTCCCTGAGATCTATTTCGGCAGATAATTGAGACCAATTATTCTCTGGGGTTGACCTTTTGTATTACATGCTCAACAGGTGACATTACAAATTACTACTCAATGTCATGTTGTTTGTACAATTGGTAAGAAAGACACAAACATTAACGAAAATAGCTCTCTGGCCTGTATTGCAACAGATCGACAGTCAGTCTAGCGCTATCATGCATCTGTCCTCCAAAGGTGTCGAAACAGGCGAATCATCCCTTCAGACACAGAGCATTAGCGCCACTGTGTGATTACGGGAACAGCAACTTGTGGTGTGACATTGTGTGCACAGGTCCTGATAACATCAGCGTTGAACTTCACTGCAAATCAGACTATGATCTTGTAGCTTGTTTATTGTCCTTTTAAGCCACTTTTGGATACTGATCCAAATACCAGTCGTTCTTACTCACGGACAGTAATTCGAGGACTACCGCTTTCGATAGATGGACGGAATGTAAAATGCGTTACCACAATGGTGTACGGTGGTATTCTCTGACAATGTTATTATTATAATGTAATTATATTCAAGTTCTTTTATTGATATGAAGCTTACCGTCGTGTATTTCAGGCAACATCGATGGTTCTTGTCCTTCCTAAATAAGTCTTGCTTCTGGTCTCAAGGTATATGGCGTTCCAGCCTTGCCCCGGCCTTGAGACCAGAAGCAAGACTTATATAGGAAGAACAAGAACCATCGATGTTGCCTGAAATACACGACGGTAAGCTTCATATCAATAAAAGAACTTTTAAGAAGACATTTTTCAATTTAGATGTTCGAGGTCTAAACGTTTAAAGGAAGGAATGCCATGTTTCCCCATTATCCTTAATTAGAGGTTATTTGAGTGGTGAAATCTCAGGTCACTATTCCCCTTTGCCTCTGTCATACGAAACTTGTTTAAAAAATGTTTCATAAAGGTTAAAATAACCGTAGCCTCAGTAAAACGTTATTGTTGACATTTGGAGAACATTTCCAAATTTGACGCTTCAGTGACGAAATGATGTCCGATGGAGCTCTCTATTTCAACTTGTACCATATTTCCCCATGTTTTTTTCAGGTGAACAGTTGACTTGTCTTTGCATGTGTTTGTGACGGTTGCCACCTGCAGGACAGGATAAGCTCACCTTTTCTTGAACACCTGGATCATCACCATTGGATAGCGAGTCATAGACGCACGCTCATGATATTGTCCATCAAATGCCATTGCCCGTAGAATTTGCGCTGAAGTTATTTAAAAAAATAAGCTTTGACAAATATTTTCGAAGTGGTTCATAGTTTAAGTCAAATCACCCAAATACTTTTATGCATTTGAGTGCATACTTCAACTCTAACTACTGAACGCTTATCGCAATTATATTTAGCAGTGAACTTCATCTGCACGTTTTGTTTTCTCTGCACACGCAAATAAGTCCTGAATATAGTTACCTGACTGTCGGAGCTTATCCGGAAAGTAATCACGTGATCAAAACTCAATGATGATATTTATCGCTAGCAAAATGGATATTTCTTGAAAAGCGCACTTCGCATTATTTGTCATTCCTGTAAGTAATATTTCTTGTCGGTGGAATGGCTTGTTTTCACTTTATCAGTATTAGCACACATGCAGTTATGTTCGTAAATTAATCATCGCGATAGTTCGTGCTTCTATTTCAAGTGGCGAGGACGACATGGATATAGGCTGGAGGACACTCTTGCCTTGGGAAGACGGATATTAGGGGGAATCGTACAATCGACTCTACTCTTAGCACCTATTTCTTTTGATTATGGAAATAATTTTGTCGCATATATTTGATCAAACAGTTACATGGTGAGTTCGCGGTGTTTAGAAAGCTTCGGGGCATCCGTTTAACCAAGGAGACTATACACATATAGACGCCGTGATTTAATGTTCGTCACACACAGTAAGTGTAAATGGTGTTTAGGCCCTAAGCAGTAACGTTATATATTGTCTCTGTCTTATGGCGATGTGACAGTTAGGCAGGAATGTCTTAAAAGATCCCTGGGCTCAAGCCGATCACTGATTTTTTGAATGGTGATGCCAGCCGGAAGAGGAGACAGGAAGAACATCTTTCTGACTGGATTGTCTGATTCATCCTTTGTGTTATAAACATGATCGTTATATATGATGCCGGGCGTGCAAGAAGACAAAATTAGTGAAGTAATTTTGGAACACTGATGAATAAAAATAAAATATAGTTTGTCTTGGAATTAGTTACAAAAGGTAGGCACCGCCTGATTGCATCGATATATTTCCGCTGTCGTTCCTGGTGCTCTTTTAAGTGAAATATGTAAAAAATGAAATTATTCACTTGTCAATAATGTAAAAAATAGTTCCGTCTTTTCCAAGTGGAAATTAGTTCAAATGTTGTTTCAAGATAATGTACAATTGACAAACAAATCTCCATTCCTGAAAAATAATGGGGCGTTGAAACAATAGAATGCCGTCACAGATGTGTTTTAACGCAGTTTAACATGAATACCCCACCCCGACACAATATACTCCGAGATGACCAATCCTTGCTTTCTTCCCTTAATGCTATTCCCTTTTTCTTACCCCCACATTTTACATAGATCCATTTTTTGGAAATTCCAAAAATTCTTTTCAGTTTCTGAGAATCCACATAGTATTAGTTCCACTTGTCTAAAATACTTTCTTTGAATAGAAAGAAAGTTCTTCATTGATAGTCTAATGGATGATAATTAATCTTAGAGACTGGGGATCGGTGATACATTTGCTGCACCCAGCATTTTGTCTCTTTTTGTACGGATTTTTTATGGAGTTTTGGAATCCAGTACAATAGAAGACTGGACATGAATTCAGGCTTTAGATTCAAGTATCGACAGTTCTGATACATGATTATGGCACATTTCTTCCACAGTTAACATACCAGCTTTATATGTGGCATTATATGACATCTCATTTATACCAATATTTTTGAGTGAGTGAGTGAGTTTGGTTCAACGCCGCTTTTAACAGTATTCCAGACTGAGGTATATCGCGGCGTGTCAGCTCAATGTGGTAGGAAAGCCCGAAGTGATGCAGGTCTCAGACGTTTACCGCTTCGGTGAAACCCATGAACAAGGGAGGTGGATGATAGAACTACAGGGAGACAGAAGCTGTGATGTTTGTCAGGAATAGCGTGGCGTCTTGTCTGATGTGGCCTTGATCGATTCTCACCTTATTTAGATTATTTGGTTTTAATAGTATTGACGAACGGTGAACATATTAGTGATGTCTTGGACGGGCGGGTGATCTCTTTCCCTAGTCTATTTACTGTACATAATTGGGTGGTGGGTAATGAAATCGCCATCCATACAAATAAAACGATCTTTCGTTACCGCATAGTGTCAAATAATCCCTTTGTTTCTGATAATGTCCAAGAGGGGACAATGTTACTGACTGTTTCAGACAAGTATATAGTTTCAAATCCATGTGTCTCCTTTAGGTCAAATTGAAGTGAAACTTCTCTCTTTGATTAGTTAAGAACAATGGGTTACATTTTTATTGAAATCAAGATCTGTTTCAAACGTTGAACTATGACTCCCTGGAATTTAATTTGATGTCATGCTCATCTTATAAATATAACAGAGGCGGTCGGGTAGCCTGGTGGCTAAAACGTTCGCTCGTCACGCCGAAGACCCGGGTTCGATTCCCGACATGGGTACAATGTGTGAAGCCCATTCTGGTGTCCCCCGCCGTGATATTGCTGGAATATTGCTAAAAGCGGCGTAAAACCATACTCACTCACTCACTCACTATAAATATATCACGTCAACGCCAGACAAATAACCAGACTCGATTATCCGACGAAACAGATTCCACTGGGCGTAAAAAGTAAAATAACGGCGATAATTGGCTCATTATATATCCTAAATGTGCAATAAATAATCTACCTGTACCAGTAAAATAGCTTCGATAGCTGTCTGTTATCAGCATTGGACTACCCCTGTGCTCCTACTGTGTCACTCTCAACCACGGTTGACCGCACTTCTACCTGAGAACAATATGTCAGATCACACTGAAGTGATGTCTGTTTAATGTCACTGAAAATATGACTTTGCTTTTAAAGGTGCGAATCCATACAGCTTATAAATTAAGGGGACAATAACCTTTACATATTCATAAGAAATATCTTCAAAATGCAGTGTCGATTCCGACAATATAATGATCATGTGTTTATGAATCACTATTAAATAGTGATGACACATTCGCGAAATGGGGAGCGTATCCTGCCCCACCGGTGGCACCCGTCACAAACACATACAAAGGCAAGTCAACTGTTCACCTGAAAAACACGGGAACATATGGTACAAGTCAAAATAGGGAATTGCATCGGATAGCTGATGTGTCAAACTTAGAAATATCCTCCACATCTACACCATAAAACAGTTTTACTGAGGCTTTTAGTAATGTATTCTTCATCAAACAACTTCTGAGGAAAAGTCGTATGAAAACTATGTAAACTATTCATGAAATATGCGTCTCCTGGGGCTTTCATGCTATATGTGTTTCTAATAATGATATTTATTTGTTTCTTTTAAATCCGAGATAAAAAAAGACACTTATTTTCATCACAATAAAATGTGATAAAAAAGTCCGTGTGGTCTACAAACAGCCTAAAATGATAGCCAATTACTCGTTGAATGCTTTTGTATAGAACAGAAATGCACACATACGTACGTTTCAAAGAAATAAGATAGGAGTCATTTCAGAAATGAATTCATTTTAATTGTCATTAGCCTAGGAGTGTACAAAGGCGTAATGCTAAACTCACCGATTGTTCATCGTAAATGACAACATGTGTGGATGAATAATACTTGCGAGACCAATTGTGTCTGTGTTGATTCCAGGACATTCCTGTTCCTGAAATCCCGAAGCCGAATAGGTCTTACCATTGAACACTTGCGTGGTTAATTAAACCGCTGCTAAGTGAGTTACTGTTTCATTAGACCTCTCTCATCTGGCTTTTGTGAGCTTCCAATCAAATTGGTTTTAGATATGTGTAATTGATGAATGTTACCTCTTCTGGTGTAAACTGTTAGCAATCTTAGAATTAGAATTCCCCCAGGAGACTTAAATGGTATGCCAACGCGGTGTCCATTTGCATTAAGTAAACGCATCAGAGGCGCATCTTGGTATGTCTTTATTTAGGCAATGTCTCGCATTGATCACATCCAAAATACGACAATGCAACATGTGTAGGAGTTCTTATCGATTTGGTTAGCGCGAGAAGGCCCACTTCAAGGTAAAACAATCTTGTAACAGACAAGCCTAATCCATCTCCCAACTTTCATGGACATTGAGCGCATAAAGTACCCATGGCTGTGCTACAGAAATGGATCTGTGTTAGTTCCATTTCCCCAACAAAACAATGAACCAGCATGTTAACATATCTCAACGTTCCACCTTATTGGAATTCTATTACCCTTTAAGGTCGCTAGGTCCTTTATTAAGAGCTTAATACAGATTACAATATGGTCTCGACATAGAACATGAACTTATCAACTAGATGTTGTCCACAATATCCGGGACAATATTATGTCAGAAGTTAAGTAATTGTAAATGTGAGCATCGATCCATATGGTAAGGATTTAATTGCAAAACACAGCCAAGATAGAAAAAAGGAGTTAAGTCTTTCCATTGACCATCCGTAGTCAGCAGCAATTGTAACTCTTCAGTCGGAATCTAGCCTCTAGCCCTTGTATCGTGCCCTGATCTAACCAATTGCAATAAACCTTTGTAACATAAGTGTGCCGTCAGTATTCATTAGATTAGTTTTCTTTAAGCCTTGGTATTGTAATGATAAATGATATAGAGATTTTGTTTGACGGTAAATTATTGCGATGTAATTCAATTCAACATTGAATAATTAGAAATGTGATATTATGAGATCACATTGAACTTGGGTTCCACTCAGATATATTTATACATCAATAGTGAAGTTCGAAATAACAAAGATCTGATTAAGACTCGGTTGTAATCAGAGCAGCATCATTCGGGTACAAGTAATGGTTACAACATCACACGGTAAGCACACACACGCACACACACACACACACACACACACACACACACACACACACACACACACACACATATATGTATATATATATATATATATATATATATCCATATAAACTGAAACCCCATGAGTAAATGTCCTTTGGTCTTCCAAATCCTGTTTTGTTTGTTTGTTTGTTTGTTGTTTAACGTCGCACTCAACAATATTCCAGCTACATAGAGGTTGTCTGTAAATAATCGAGTTTGGACCAGACAATCCAGTGATTGACAACATGAGCATCATTCCACGCAATAGGGATACAATGACATACATCAACCAAGACCACCCGATCCCGTTAGTCGCCTCCCACGACAAGCATAGTTGCTTTTTACGGCAAGCAGTGGTTGTTGAAGGCCTATTCTAACCCGGATCTTCAAGGGTTGCTGACACTGACGGCAAATTACACTTGAATGAAGTATATATGGTTCACCAGGAGGAAATTGCTGATTATTCTGACATAAGTGCAGGATGTCATATGATTCTACGATGGTCGTAATCTACAGTATGCATAGAAATATGTATGAGTCTCTTTCTTGATCAAGTAAGCATTTCTTAAATTCTTTCTTTGTCAATTCGAAGTACTTGGCTTGGCTTGATAAATGAAATATTCCTTGGATGAAAACCTGTTGACTCTTCTAAAAATATTTACTAAATTAAATGAGAGCAAGAGAATCATTTTAATGAAAGTCTCTCTATTTGCTTGTGATTGTTTTTTTGTGAGATACTGGTTCTCTCCGTCGTCTACGAAGAACCAATGGAGTCCAGGTTGACAGTAGTAATGGCCGTCAACGTAATTATCGACGTCGGGTTGAGGTGACGCGTGTGTTGTTCAACGTTCTGTCTTCTATAGTGGTAGCGTAGGTATGTGGGAGGTAATCATAAGAAGTCGACGGCAATTTGACAGGTGTACGGTACCTCCGTGATGTGTGGTCACAGACTTAATTGGACAACGACACATCCCCACACACCCTTGGCCTGCTGTTTCCCCAGATCTGTCACATATCAAACAAATGTGGGAAGAAAATCGATTACGCTCACTTTCAAACCACAACTCCGTTGGTCCAGATCTCGATTTACACCCCACGACCATCTTGTGTCGTCAACGAGGCGCCGTTGTCACTGCCAATGGTGGTCATACCCCATACTGACTTGTGAACTGACAACTGACCCCACGCCACTCAGATGACGTCATGGACATCAAAATAGTGTTCTGTTGCAAAATCGTTCCAGCTTTGCGTTTATTTATTAGTTCCAGTCGTGATAGTCAATAATGTACAAGAATTTGTTTTCGCTAGTATACAATATGTCGTCGAGAATGAATTACACAATAGCGCCTCTTCAGATCTGACATGGACGGATTTTATCTCTTAAAACACCTGTTACTTTCCTCAGTAAGTCGCCAAATCAAACCATATCCTTTCTCGTATGGAGTGCTTTATGTTCTTAGTAGAAGAACTACAGATAAAATAAATTTAATAGTAGGCTACGAGGTCGATATTTGAAGCAGTTATGCATTTTCGATGTAACGTAATACTGAATCGTATTTCACTTGCAATTTTAAAACCATTTAACATCCATTCTGAGTCCGGTAATATTAGGCGTAGGATGTATATAACAAATATAAAAGCACTGTGATTGAAATTGACAGATTTTCTATGACCGAAAGCCATCTATATTTAATTGTCTCCAGAGACTGTCTGCTGTTTCAGTTTCAGATCATCAGTCTAACAGCATTCCGAGGTTACGAATGGTTTCCATGGAGATGAAAGATGGTATTACCTACTTTATATTGAGACCAAATTGACAACGGATCGGGTGGCTCAATTTCAATCTGTGGTTATGGTTATCAGTAAAGCCTGGAGAGGATGTTAAAGGTTTAACGTGTGATCTTGATAATATAAACTACAGAAGAGGGTAATTAGTACTTACGTGTGTAATCTTCTCTGTAGGTGGTATCATATATGGGTGATAGAGTTGGTTAAATAATATTACATTATCACATTATCACATTATCACATGATGGGTCAAGAAAGTGATGCAGGTCTGAGACTTCACCACTTGGGTGAAACCAACGAGCATGGGTATTGTGTTGACAAGTAAAGTAAATAATCAGGACGAACCGAGATTCTAACTCACGATCGTATATTTCTGGCACACCAATGGCTCTCAACTTTGGCGCCTTCGAGGGCCGGGTCATTCAAATGTGTGAGTTCCCTCAAACAATAAATTTTAAATTTATTTCATCAAAAGATTCTTGATAGTTTAATTTTGAACCTGACTCTTAATAGGTGAGGTGAGGTGAAATGTTGTTTAACGTCGCTGACTCCTGGCTCTGAGCCGACCAGTACTTGATTTAGCCCCTTAATGCCGAGCGCCATAAAGGGTAACAACCAATACCATCTTTAAACGTCTTTTGGTATGACGCGGCCGGGTATCGAACCCCGGACCGTCTGCCTTCCGGGTGGACGCTCTACCACTAGACCACGGAGGCAGTTCACAATAGGTGGCTATTTTAGGAGCAAAGAGTCATTATCCTTCAAATTTCAAAGTTTTATAATATGTGTTCCTGATGCTGTACCACTAGACCACGGAGGCGGTTCATAATAGGTGGCTATTGTAGGAGCAAAGAGTCATTATCCTTCAAATTTATAATTTGTGTTCCTGATATTCTAAATAATATGGAATTCATTGATTCAGTGATTTTCAGGGATCAATTCATATAATTTTCACCTCTATTTTGCCGTTTTACACCAAATGGAAACTGTTCCAGCAGATAATCAATATTATTCCCTGGCGTTGACTTTTTATATTATATTGATCCACAAAAGCACCATAAGAGGGACATATCTTCTAACTGTATTTGTCAGACGCGGTGGATCCCTTTATGTATAAATGATTGCACACTGCACACTTTCCGATCCCAACTTACTGTGGTTTGTACATTGAGACACCTTTGTCACTGAACTGTAAGTGATATGCTGTACAGACTCTCTAATAGAATCTATACTTGTTCAACCGGATTGTTAATGTGTCTATGTTTTCAGGTCGTCTCTCGACACGACGCCTCATTTACGATTTTAACCATTTGAATGTCTCACCTTTAACTTGCAGAAAAGGTCAAGTTAAAGTTGCATCGAGGTGTTGAAGATGAAGTCGTGGTGTTAAGGGTACTTTGTTATGGGAGTTGTTAAAGGCACTAGTCTTCGTGTTAAAATGACAAACCATGGTGTTACAAATACACATGACGTTAAAGGTACAAGTCGTGTTGTTTAAAGTCATGAGGTAAAATTAGATTCTTCTCAATTCGTGACAAAAGAATGTCTCTCCACATCAAAACACAACGCAACGTATATACGACCAGTAACCAGTCTTTATAAGTCGAACTTCATTGCAGTGTTTGACAAATGCATGTTTTCAATAGAGAACGAGATATTGGTTTTGCGAGTTTCTGAGAACCATTATGGATGCGTTGGCATGAACTTATACTTTCCGTCGTGAATAGAAATAAATAAGTACTGTATAATATGACACTCCCAAGGTACACCCATCCTGTCTAAAGATGTGACCTCTGTAGCTGTCTGCCGGGTACCCGTTGCTAACACCAGTGATTTGAGTCGCAGTCAGATGAAAACCATACACAGCCGACCACCAGATCAAGTCCCTCAATATCGACATCACCAGAGAGTACGATGATATACTCCTTTTAACACTAACCGTAGTGGCAGAGTTATCCGCATGTCCATTCACATGTTTACCACTTTCTTCTCCAACAGTTGCTTTCTCCTTGATGTTGATTGTCTCCTGTCCAACAAGGGGACATGGGCGCCCCACGCAGTTTAAAACAGTCCTCGTTCAAGAACCCGCCACCACCAGTGTCGAACACATCTGGGCCCACTTCCACAAAACAACCTTAGCGCTAAGATGATTGCAACTACCACACTTTAACATGGTTATATGGTCGTAACGCTAAGATCGCTTTGTGCAAGTGGGCCCTGGAAGCTAATATATATTTCTGTAATGTTATTGGTTGGGCACCGATTAGAGTCGAGTAGTAGAACACAGGTATGTTGTGATAGTCACTATCACTCCTCCTCTTGGACCCCTCTGCTTGTGCTCGCCTATGGACATGAAACAACATGAAGAAAGATGGAGCTGGGGATTAGTCTCGATGGTGCGCTGTATACTCTAGGTACTCTGTCATCTCCTGGAGGCCCAGTCCAATTATACAAGTTAACATATTACTTGCAGATACCCATTGCGCTGGAGTAACTTAGGTTTAACTTCAGGGTTCTTAAAAGAGAGCAATCCACCACTACCGGAGAGACTAAATACATCTTCAGCATCATGTCTTTCACTCTTAGGCCTAGTAACAGAGTCACTGATACAAAGGGGACTCATAACCTTCACAACATTGTGTGAGACATGTCTCAAGTTAGTAGACGTCTTTCAGTATCGATGAACACAGGAATTCGAGAAGTTGGTTAAACTGGTTGTTAGCGTGAGCTTCTTTGTTGCTACGGGCTTATTTTCGTTTTTTTCGAACTTGTCGTTAGTGGCCTGGTTCTGAAGATACGAGATGACTTTCTCCAGCTGGTTTCCTTGAGCCCGTTTCAAATATAAACTCTTTATATCGGCCATAAGTTCACCAGATCCTAAGATGCCGAGAACTCTTCCTTCGTTAACTTATTGATAGAACTATCGGTGTAACCTTGCTGTTTAATTCAAGCCTTAAAACCGACACTTTCTTCCTCCGTATTCACCCGATTTGGCACCGTCAGATTACCACCTCTTCCCTAACTTGATGAAAGAACTGTCTGGCAAGCATTATGCAAATGGTGATAATGTCATCTGCCGTGGAGGAATTTTTTCACCACCAGGAGGAAACCTACTCCATTGGGATCCAGGAACACCAGCATCGTTGGCAGAAATATGTTGACAAATAATTAAGAGCCAACTCCACCAACGCAGCCAATCGTTGCTAGGCTTAGATCTTTTCAGACACCCGTCCACTTTTGTCTCAAGAGGAGGTGTGCATTTTTCCATTGGTTACTGACAATTGTGTGACGTATTCAACCATTACCAATTAATGCAAGCATGGACGGAGAGTGCATGTATGATTAAATCAGATTCCCAATTGAGATGTGTAATTGATTGAATATTTACCACTTTTAAACGTTTTAGAACTCCCCTCACATGTGAACCGATATAAATGATGGTAATTGCATTCTCTGCAGCAGCCACATCGAAAATGCGACAACAGCGCGTAGGCGTCAACATTCATTTAGTCACAGTAAGAAACGCCTATCCTCTTCATTAAAAACAGTTATTAAACCTTAGACATTCTTAAATATTCATAGACGTCGAATTCATACATCCCTTTGCGACCATCACAAGAATGGCCCGTAATTGAATTTTTGTTAACAAAACAACGAGTAGCATGTAACAACCTTCAACACTTCACCCCGGCCGGAATTCAATTACATGTTTTTACACCAAATGTGTCTGGTTCATACAACGATGCCATTACGTTGAAATTACAGAGACAAAAAAGGAGGAGTGTCTAAAATATCAGGGAAAATATCACAAACCGTGATCTTGGTGTATATCAGCAGGAAGACTTGACGTTATAAACCCTTGCCAAGACATACTACACTAATCCCATGTTGTATCTCCGATATGAAACAATGACATGATGCTTGTTTTGGCGGTAACCACATTTATTGAGCTACTGGGCCAGTCAACACGTAGAGGCTTTAACCAAACCGTTTGAGCCAGCTGCTTCGAACATATTTATGGGAGCAGCTCTCTGGTCCATAATCCAGTAGATTGGCATGGGACAGTTGACAGTCTCTGCAACAAGCAGCAGTATCATACATCTGTCCCCCAAATGTCTCGAAACACGTGAGGCATCCCTCTAGACACATCATATTAGCACTTAGAGGATTACAAGCCAAACTGATGGGGTTCCTAGCCTCCGTCCTTGAGACCAGAAGCAAGGCTACTGCGGCGAGGACTAGAACCATCGATGTTGCCTGAAATGGAAGACGATAGGCGTTAGATAATGAACTGCACTGTTGAAAGAAAACAGTATTTACTTCAGGTAATGTTTGACGTAGCATATTGTGAGGAAGGAATGTTGTGAAATTACTCGTAGGATAATTGAATGCCTGATTTCGTGACCACCATTTTTGTTCTTACCAAACCTTGCAGCAATGACGTTGTGACTCTGTGACACTTTTGTGGAAAAAGTTAAGTAAGTGAACTGAAGTCTCACTGGTATTACAGAATGTCGGTTTCATTGTGAATATCGACCAATGACGTCAGCCATACATGAACAGTCATTGTTTCCATCTGAAGCTCATTTTAGCAGCTGCTTCACGCATGCATAGAACATTTTGCCCCAAGTTCTCCTCGTATTTATATGCTGTAAAACGTTATGCATATGGTCGATATAAAGTGAAAGTGGAAGTTAATTTTCAGTTAAGTCGTCTTTATGTTGAAACAAATAATATTACTTATAATGCATAACATATATTGCAAACAATTGACAAAATGCAAATCGATTCTGTTTGGTAGCTCTGCAGTGAAATGATATAGTTTATTCATGCCAATCCATTGATCAGAATATCTTGCTTGACCTGACTGTATACAGTGTGGATTCATTATTACAAAGCTGTGCCGGAGAAGTGTTTCGAATGGTAAATCCAAAAGTCTCTATAATAATCTGTGATGGCTTTATCAACGTAAGCCTTGATAAGCCAAATGCCCTTTGATCAATCCGATACTGACAGTCCCATCGATTACTAAACTAGTATCTGTCGTCGACCAGATTGGAAAGCTTGCCTCAGTATGCATTGCATAAGTGGTTCATAGGGTTCTCCATGTATGATTAAAAGAGTCCTACATAATTATGGAAGCCATTACCTAAGGTATCGAGGATAAATGGAAGGTATTCTTTTTTATCTATCAGCTTTCAATTGACTGCAGTTATTCTGAATCGTTTGAAATACCAGCTGCAGTCTCTTCTAAGAAAGGGGCGGTCGGATAGCCTAGTGGTTAAAGCGTTCGCTCGTCACGCCGAAGACCCGGGTTCGATTCCCGACATGGGTACAATGTGTGAAGCCCATTTGTGGTGACCCTCACCGTGATATTGCTGAAATACTGCTTAAAGCGGCGTAAAACCATACTCACTCACTCACTCACTCTTCTAAGAAAGTATTCGCTGAATAGTGTCGCCATGGACGTATCAAAGACGTATCCTTTGCTTAGAGTGGATGAACATTGTTTTTATCTGTTTGCAACAAGCATTCAAATATCTCCATGGATGAATCACAAGTACAGTCAAAACAAGAACATACCGCGGTTGTTTAAATTGATTATGGTACAGGTCGTCTGTTAGGAGATTATACATTTTATACTGGAAGGTTAAATGTGTTGGTTCCCAAGTCAGCCATTACAAGAAGTACCATCCGTGTTGTAATCTGAAAGCCTTTAGACGTCGAAGATCATCTCCGTAATGACTGTCGTATGAAATAGCTAGGCTGAATCGTCAAATGGACTCTGCTTTTAGTAGAGATTTTCAGTGGTCCATTCACATATTTTTCACCGCTGTTTGGATTTTATGACCAATGGAATCTTATTCGGCGGATAATCGAGACTGATTATTCCCTTGCGTTGACTTTTTATATTATATTGGTCCACAAAAGCAACATAAGAGGGGATATCTTCCACCTTTTTATCAGAAGCGGTGGATCCCTTTATATATAAATGATTGCACTCCATTGCACACTTTCCGATCCAAATTCATGCTGTGACTGAACTGTTAAAGACATTGTGTACAGACACGCTAATAGAATCTATTCTTGTTTAACCGTTTTTAATGTGTCTGTGTATTCAGGTCGTCTCTCGACATGACGCCTCATTTACGATTTTAACAGTTTGAATGTCTCACCTTTATCGTTTCCGACATATAGACAAATGCAGAAAAGGTCAAGTTAAAGTTGTATCGAGGCGTTGAAGATATTTGCCGTTTTTTCAAAAGTAAATGTCGTGGTTTTATGAGCCCTAGTGGGGTTACAGAATCACGTGGTGTTAAATTTGACTGCACCACTACAGGTAGAAATGTTTGTGTTATAGGCGAGGTGAAATGGGGTTTAACGTCGCGTCCAAGATTATTGCACTTATATAGCGACGTACATGTACGTGTGTGTGTTTTGTGGCTGCTTGTACTAGTCCGGACTGATGCCGATTTATAGTGCTAACTCACTGAGATACCATGCTGCAGTTTAACATGAATACCCCACTCAGACACAGCATACTGACTCTGAGCCAAACAGTCCTTGTTTTAGCCCCTTAATGCCGAGCGCCAGACAGGATAACAACAAGTACCATCTTTTAACGTTTTTTGGTATGACGCGACCGGGGATCGAACTCTTGACCTTTCGCTCTCCGGGCGGACGCTCTACCACTAGACCACGGTGGCGGTCTGTTATAGGTAGAAGCAGTGACGTTAATGATGTCTGCCGTGGTGTGACAAGTACACGTGGCGTTAAAGGTAGAAGCCGTGGTGTTAAGGGTACATTTCGAGGTATTAAAGGCACAAGTCGTGTTAAAAGTACAAATCATGGTGTTACAAATACACATGGCCTTAAAAGAACAACTCGTGTTGTTAAATCTAAAAATGATGAGATAACAGTGAGATTCTACTCAATTCTGGACAAAAGAATGTCCCTCCATATCAAAACGCTACGCAAGGCACATACGACCAGTAACCAGTCTTTATAAGTAGAATTTCATTACAGTGCCCGACAAATGGATGTTTTTAATAGAGAACGAGATATTGGTTTTGTGAGTTTGTAAGGCTGTATGGATGCGTTGGCATGAACTTACACTTATACTTATACTAGTCGTCTAAGGCGCCGCGATTCGCTGTGCAGAGTTGCGTCCCTTTGGCACGCCAGAAACCTATAATATTGGGTTCGAATCCCGGTTCACCCCGATTATGTTTCTAGGTTTGTCAGCACCATACCCGTGCTCTTGGGTTTCACCGAAGTGGTAAACGTCTGAGACATGCATCACTTCGGGCTTTCCTCCCACATTAAGCTGAAACGCGGCGCTATATAACTGTAATATCACTAAAAGCAGCGTTAAACCCAACTCACTCACTGAGTTAGTTGACGATGTGATCAACAGTTGAAGAACATGATCTTTATACCTATGTCGCAATGGTTGCACTGAATGGTGTTTTATGAAACGGGAAAACAATAAAATGGAAAAAAAGCTACCCAAAACACACGACTGAACGTAACCATTGGTTTAGCTCATGCAGTTGCAATACATGACAAGTAACAGTCAATGTGGGTACATAAGATAGCCAGGCGATAAATCGCGAAGACCATTGAAGAACAAAGCGTGGTGTATTTCACGATAAAATATTATTCTATCATGACGTCATTTCTGAAGTTTTGAACATGTGATGACAATGTGTTGACGTTGTAAATTGGACGACGTTATTTATTTTAGAGGGAAGTGTCTAGTGAGTTAGATGTATCTGGGGCACACAGATAACGCAGTGGCCGAACGTTCGCATCCAAAAGAAATACTAAACTCAACCCACCTGTTCATAAAATGGACTTGTCCGAAATTACTGCGGACGGATTCTATTCAGAGAGTCATAATTATTAAAATTTAGGTAACTATTTTTAAAGCTTGAGCAGTTAATTGAAAACCTCGGGCTTCTGCAACTGATAATGCCCTGACAAATAGCGTTACCCTTATAGTAACAGGAGAAGAAGGAGAAAATGATTACAGGGGTGTGTGATAGAAGAGGGATTCCCTTGATATATTCACCGGCAAAAGAAAGAAGTATGTACGTTAAGAAGAGATGTGTTCCACTTTAAGACAAAATTAATAATCAATCAAAATGTCTTTATTCTAATCACGATATGCTGCACGTGATTTCTAAACTTTACACGCTAATCCTGCACGAGACAAATGGTGCATCTCGAGTCATGGATCTATGACGTCACATGTGATGCGTTCATGAGCGTCGGTTCACACAGCATACCAGTATGTTCGTTTGTGCATCGAACTAATCTAATATCACTTGAATATGAGTAATTGTACTTTAATTAACCAAGATGTATATTATTCGCGTTTCGTTTGGTGGAGAATATATTTCAGGAGACGTCTGTTAATGACGGATTACAAAAGGCTTTACACAGATAAACAAGATATATTACTTGTGTACTAGTATAAGATTTGGCATCAAATAGACATGAGCGAGGTTAATATAGTCCTTTAGGGTGTACAGTCTGGCAGGCCAACTTGACATAGGATCGGATAGCCACTTTCTGATAAAAAACAGACGTGACTGCAGGCAGCTACGAAAGATTTTTACTTGACACAGATACTATTGAATTGGTCAGTTCTCATATACTCAGACTGACCATGTTCGTTCGACCCACACTATTGTAATTACTGTGGTGTCATAATACCTATAATGTTTGACTCTATTTCATCTGATGACAGGAGACCATTATAATAGTATACCATTCAAAGGAAGTTAAAGAACACGCGATTCTTTCCCATAGTTAATTTGTGATGACATGGCATATTAACAATTGTAATATGAAAGAATTGGGAGTTCTTTTACTTCTTTTGAGTAGTATATTATCATAATGGCACTTACATATTAAACGATTTGTGGTAATTACACCTACTGACACAAGAACCACACACAAACACGTCGTGATGTTTGAAAAATCAGTTTAAACTATCGCGATCAACTAAAATTGTCATTGAAAAACAACTATGTAACCTTCAATAAATTTACTTTGATAAGCAGCATCAACCTTTAGCTCAAACGAAATTCAAGTTTCTATTTCAGACATTTATGTTACCTTTTCCTTTCTCCCTTGGATTTGATTTCAGTCATTCGATCGATTGGAGAGGAAGTTATTACCTTAACTGATCAAGTGTTATCGATCTCTTGATTCGGCTTGTTACACGCATATCCAATCTCTTGAGAATCCTGATATAGTAGGCGACTTCTAATGGATTTATTACCGAACATCTTTCATATGATTGAACAGTGAACTTCGTAACCATGTTTCATACATGATTTTACACGCACACATAATATTTTGTATATTTCAGTCGGTGCGGTTCCGTCCGTATTAACGCTATACGAGCAGATTCACAGTACTACGATATGTCTCCCGTGTTTTCTCAGATGAATAATTGACTTGCCTTTACATGATGCGTGTGTTTGTGATGATGCCACTGGTTGGGCAGGATGCGCTCTCCCTTTCGCAAAAACCTCGTATCACACTATTTGATAATGCCCATGTCAGAATCGTACAATCGCTTTTAGCAGATATTTCTTAAGATTATGAAACTGGTTTAGTCGGTTTTATTTATAGATACAGAAGTTTATTGTATTTAAGCTATGTGATCTGCAGCAAACACCTGGTTATAAAACATCCATAGCTACAGCAGTGCACTTTTTAATTGGCACTATATAATGCCATGTTGTTTTGTATAAAGACACTTATACATTATTTGGGGCGGAGTGTAGCCTTGAGATTAAAGCGTTCGCTCGTCTGGCGAAGACCCGGGCTCGATTCCCCACGTGGATACAATGTGAGAAGTCCTTTCCTGAAGGCCCCCATTGTGATATTGCTGGAATATTGCTAAAAACAGCGTCAAACTGAACTTCCTCACTCACTACACATAATATATGTTCACACGAACATCTTGTTTGTGCTTGAGGTGAAGCTGGAATGTCCTGACGTTACATATTCCATCGTGTACCGTATATCCTTAAAGACCCCATTCGTGTGTTTCCAGCGACTAACATGCATGTTGGTTTATTCTCCCTACAGAGTTTTCTGTACGGTAAACAAATCCCACTCGTCGTCTATTTCATTATTAACGAATATTTGGAAATCATTCTGAAAGAAGTGTAAGTCTACGCTTTCAAACGTGTAAGATAGTTGTAGGAGGTTGACAATACGTCGTCTATGTAAACAGATTGAACTTTGAAATCTTAGCAAGATCAGGGCGGTGAGACAGCTTAGTGGGTAAAATGTACACTGTTTCAATGGATCGGATTCGTTTCCCACATGGATACAATGCTAGAAACACGATTTCAGGTGTCCCCAACGTGATATTGCTGGGATCTTGCTGGGATCTTGCTGGGATCTTGCTGGGATCTTGCTTGGATATTGCTGCGATCTTGCTGGGATCTTGCTTGGATATTGCTAACAGACAGTCATTAACTGTCTTTTTGCGGCGCAAATCGCTGTGCAGAGTTACGTCCCTGGGGCGTGCCAGAAACCTTCGCATTCAAACTCGCACTGACAATGGTTCAAGGTTTATCAATACCATATCCGTACCCCTTATTTTCACCAAAGTCGTAAACCTTAGTCATAAGTATCCAAGACCTGCACCAAACCGGTTAAACTAACACGCCGTGATGTAACTGAAATGCTGTCCAAATCGGCTTAGAATAATGTCGATATACAATTATCTTTGTTTCTGAAGGGTATCAACATGTCTATGGTAAAATGTAACCTATCATTAACAAATAGAGGAAATAACAGACGAGTATTTTCAATACTGATAAAGTCTCAATGCGGGCTTTAGAATCTGTACATGCAGACATCCTTGCACGTAAGGTTTCCGATGGAGCTGAAGATTAGTTGTCTGATGGTCATTTTTCTTGTTAATCCGAACCGGAGTCTGCTGTATCCTCCATCAGTCGCGTGTTTATATTGTCATATGATTTCCAGGCGCTCTGTATCAAGATTAATTGGCTTTTTGACCGAAGACGACAGGGACATAACAGCTGTCATCACAAATGTGTCTCCTTATAGAATTGTCACTGGTATTGTCTACCGTCGAACACCGTCTAATGACCGTTCTTATATGTCGTAATGGATCGTTCGTATATGTCGGGATGAATCAGCGCGAATATTGGATTCGAACCCTTGATCATAGTGTAATTACATCCTCAAGGATCACTGGTGACATCCTTATCAAAAGTTGAGTGGTATATTTTGAGGGACGTTATGGGGAAGACATTTTATGAAAATCTAGACGTTATGGGGGAAATCTAGGCTTGTTATTCGCTTACATTGACAATTAATATTTAGGTAGCCCTTGTATATCATGACAAGTGTATGCGAGATGGTCAGGTGAATTAATATGACAACACACCTGATACGAACACGGAGGCAATATCCAATGTCTGCCCAAGGATTATGATTGAGTGAGTGAGTTGGGATTAACGCCGCTTTTAACAGTATTCCAGTTATATCGCGGCGTGTCAGCTTAATGTGGGAGGAAAGCCCGAAGTGATGCAGGTCACAGACGTTTACCACTTCGATGAAATCCACGAGCACGGTTATGGTGCTGACAAACCTAGAAATATAATCGGGGCGAACCGGGATTCGAACCCACAATCATAGGTTTCTGGCGTGCCCAAGGGACGCAACTCTGCACAGCGAATCGCGGCGCCTTAGACGACTGGGCCACCCATGCCCCCCCCTCCAAGGATTATAAAGTAATGTAATGATCCGTGCAAAAGAAATACAAAACACAGTCAATGTATATACACGATATATAGCTATATTAGTTCAACCCAATAAATTATAATTACATTGACTGGCACATTTCCAGAAGGAAGAACAGTCAAATATTTGGAGATGTAAGGAATGCTTCTTTTCGTTGTATTAGATTACCGTGCCATCATGTAAAATACTTCTTTTTTATATCATATAATTTGATAATTGCCACGTTCCCCGCTCCAGCAATTTACAAATGGAAAAATAAGATACTCCCCCGTCACGACAACATTGTGCCCATCACCGAAATTCAGGCTCCTTACAGCGAAAAGGCGTCGCGTAATGTGTATTTATATTGACTTTGGTGTTCATGCAGCCTTGAGCTCACCGGTCAATATGGCTTCAAATATAAACATGACGTTAAGAGAAATACTTTGTAGGCTTATTTCGCGGCGTGTGCGGTTTCATGTACCCTTTGGGGTCCACAGCCACACGGAGGGTAATTCAAACTGTATTCCCCGAGACATAATCCTTCAACTTATGATATAAATTATAAACAATGCTCATCTGGCTAACCGCGTCATCTCTTCCTACCGATCTGACATTAACTGACATGTTACCATGTAACCATTGTTGACATTTATTTTGTATTGGGAAAAAGTATACATTTCGTCATTGTTCGTCAGATGGGGCGGTCGGGTAGCCTAGTGGTTAAAGCGTTCGCTCGTCACGTCGAAGACCCGGGTTCGATTCCCGACATGGGTACAATGTGTGGAGCCCATTTAAGGTGTTCCCCGCCGTGATATCGCTGGAATATTGCTAAAAGCGGCGTTAAACCATACTCATTCATTCATTCATGTTCGGCAGATGATTGGCTGAAGCCAAACGAACAATGAGAATAACAAATAGGACACAGGTCAAGAAACGAGACATACAGGGAGGATTATAAATATCACACAGGTATTTAAGCATGATATACAATGAGGATAACAAATACCACACAGGTATTGAAGCATGAGATACAGTGAGGATAACAAATAAACACGGGTATTGAAGCAGGATATACAATAAGGATTTACTGCAGTTACTAAAATCATATGTTAGCACGGTTGGATTTTTGTTTAATCAGAATAACTATTTTACGTCGTACCACACTATCACTACCACACTAAATCTATAATATAGTGCATTAAAATAATAAGTCATTATTACCATATCAGACAGCAGTTTTAAAAGATGAAACGATGCAACACCATCGAAAGTACACTGCCATGGCGTATATTGAAGAACATGAAAAGCGAAAGGCCAATTTCGAGACACTGTCCCCTGTAAAGGCTATCGTCTGTATGTTTATCATCTACTATTAAGCCAGTCACTAAAATGAGAATCTACTTCATTTATTTGTATCCACATCAAAAGTCTGCTTTAATCGCCCCATCTTACAGACATTATCGGGGTCTAATGCCGTGGTGACATATTGTGTTGTTATCAACTCAGTCATATAACGCCGCAGTGAAAATTATTGAAAGGTAATCAAGCATGAGTTATAGATTGATTAATGGCTGTAGGCGATGGGTTCTGCTGGCTTCAGTGCTGACTTCAGCGCTGACTGGAAAACAGGCTAATTTTACTACCCAGGGCTACTCTTGTCATAATTCAAGTTTTTGAATTGTCTGTGCACTTTTAGCAGAGCAACAACAATCTGCATAGCCATGTTCACTATAAGTGTAAAGTCCATTCACGTCACACCGAGGTCGATATACAAAATTTATTCAACAAAGACCTATAGGAATTTCATAGGAATTTCGGGGATGTTAATTTGCACCTTCACATGAGGTCGTACTTTGAACAGCACTATTTATTTTCCAACGCCCACTTTCATTATGTGATGAACTGCCTGGGGTATTGGACCTAATTCAGAAAATGTTTAATATGCTTTAGAGGACCGTTGTCTGTCGTTGATCTTGCACAGGTGTGTAACCTGCTGTTAAAATCTCTACAGCTCCAATTTTTCCATACCAGTAGGCTTTTTACAATCACATTTTAACAACATAACAGGACTAATCTCTCTGTGGTGTAATTTGTCTACCAAAAACAGTATCTCTTTGGCGAATATTGAAACACATGCCATTAACGCGTCACTTCAGGTTCTTTGAAGAATAAAACAACAACTTCGCTTCACTATAAATGTGAAACTGCATGCTGATATTGAACGCAATCAGTTTCAGATCTTGATACAGACGTGACACGCTTGATGATGGAGTTGTCTGGAAAGGATGCGGTTACTGAAAATGATAAATCTGTGGTGAATTGTAATCCCCTTACTACATAACAATTATTGTTTTAATCCATACTAACCTCTCATAGTTTTTCGAATTTATATTAGATTCCGTGGAACCGATGTTCGTAGGGATAACAATGTCTTCTCGAAAGAGCATAAGAAAGACCACTTACTATAACAAAACACAAATGAAATGAATGAATTTAATTATGAGCCTCTCACATCTCAATTGTCCATGTGTATGTAGTTTTATAGTATTGTCTTCAAAGGTTCTTTTCATTTTTCAACTATTCCCCTTTTTGCGGCTTAACACAGATGGTATCCACCTTTTACCTCTGGAAACAATCCTGCCAATGCTAATACATCTTCAAACACTATTGTTACGATGTTAGTAACAGGTGAGCTACACGTACCTGTCTTCCCATCAATTCTACATCATTGGATGATCACACCTGAGCCATAATAATTACTACTGAAAAGGTACAAACACAAAGGTACAAAGCTTATTGGTACATGTAGGAATCCTTTGTAGGGAATCGATCCCGGGTCTTCGGCGTGCCGAGCGAACGCTTAAACCACAAGGCTACCCCACCGCCCCTGACTGCAGTGATCTGATGTAATATGATGTAAGATGGCATTTTGACACTTCCTTTTTATTTGGATTGATAAAACAGAAATTCGATGTCGAACATAGCAATGATATTTAAGATTATTAGCTATTATTTAAGATAACTTACTATGACGGAAAGATGTCTTGCTTTTAGCAATATTACAGACGAAGAAACTTATGCTGTTATCGACATAGGCCTACACACACTGGTCCCTTATCAAATGTGTACGTTTTAGATGTTTTCAACTGAAACTCCATTTTAATATTGGAAATTGCTCTTGTATTTGTTTGTGACGGGTGCCATCAGTGGGGCAGGGTACACTCACGTTTTCGCGAATACCCGGTATCATCACTATTTGATAGTGATTCATAAACACATGCTCAGGACATACTTGTAGTCGGAATCGGACAATATATTTCTTATGATTATGGAAATAGATTTTTGTTGCGTTTCTTTACCAATTATGACAAGGTTTAAATATTAGATTTCTTGAATGTTATCAGGTATATCTAAGTTATAAAAAAATAAATTTTATCTTTGTGATAAAAGAATGCCCTTAATGTCAATGGTTCTGTATGATCATATGCTTAGCATGTGTATTCGTTTTCATCATAAACATTAAGTAGGAATAGATCTCAAGTCTCCAAACCCTTAACATTTATGGGTAAATGTATTGCTGTCGTACATATTTTACTTTCAAAGGGTTATTGCTTAGTATGTCACGTTTCTTTTCTCTTTGGGCCAACTCCTTGACATTTCTGGAGCTGTACAGAAGACAAAGGCGGAATGAAGAATCTATATATGTGCCAAATAAAAGCGTTGAGGCAAACACAGGTGATTTGTTCGGGAAAAGATACTCCCTTAATCCCCCGAGGTGCAATGGAGTTTCTCTAAACCTAACCTAGCAATTTAATATTGAAATGTATGTAAATCGTGTATATATATTCAACATCTCCTATGTGTATATGAACCCGTGAAGATCCGGGGTAGAATATGTCTCCAGCAACCCTTGCTTGTCGTAAAAGGCGACTATGCATGTCATAAGAGGCGACTAACGGGATCGGGTGGTCAGGCTCGCTGACTTGGTGGATGCATGTCATCGATCCCAATTACGTGGATCGATGCTCATGATATTAATCACTGGATTGTCTGGTCCAGACTCGATTATTTACAGACCACCGTCATATAGCTGGAATACTGCTGAGTGCGGCGTTATGCTACCATCACACCAAAGTAGTTCAATCCCGTTCTACCCCGTTCTATATACAAAATACTAGAACGGACTGAAATTTATGTCCGACTGCACCACGTCGTAACACGTCCCTAGTAGGTTCGAAGTACGGCATTTCCGTTCATAATACGTCTTTCTCGTTTTGAATACGTTGTCAATCCGACTAACTGCAGAACGGGATGGACGGGATAAGATTTTGAGCAGACTCAAAGTTCTAGAGCACCCTCCCCGTCCGAGCCCGTCCGAGCCCGTCCATGAAGTTCGTAAAAAGACTGTCAATAGTTGTTACAACGTCCACTACGTTCATACACAGTTGGAGCCCGTTCGACAATTTTTTTACGAACGTGTGGGAGAGCTAGTTTGGTGTGATGGGGGTATTAAACAACAAACCAAACCTACATGAATATGAACAACAGGAATTTATCATTTTGAAAGCACTACAAATATTTATCAACTACATAATAAATTGTTTGATAGGCATTACTTAGAAGTTAACGGATGACAAGATAGACAATTTTATGGATAACAACTTCTTTAATACTGTGAAAAGCGACGTTTCGGTATAGATCCTTATACCGTTGTCAAGCAAGACTGAATGAGGGACATAGTACAGAATATATATAGTAGGTGGAGGATTAACAGTAGAGGATTAACAGTAACAACAATAATTGCATACATGAGTGGGATAACATTGGTAGGTGTTGACAACAAAGGGAATATGTGTGTCATCAGACATCGTGATACATAGAATGCAAGATGTACTAATCACCACTATCGAACTGTCATTTTCTATTAACTATTAACCAGTAACATAATCCCTCTGACCATTAAGATGAAGATGAGAATGTTTCATTATGTCAACATATCTCTGAGAGACGTTCATAGCTCCAAAGAAGATGGAATGAGAATGTAAGCCGTTAATACCAAGGATCAGTCGGGGTAATTAACGCCCTACAGATGTTAGGAAAATATATCCTAGACCGAGCATTGCACCCTGTAAGTCACAAAGGTTATGCTAGATTAATATCAGCAAGATAGCCGTAAAATCTGTGGCAGTATTAATATACATCTCATCCTACAATGTTTTCAGTCGTGTTGAATGTCATTTCCGTGAACCATACCTAAATGATTAATACAGGATGAATTCATTCATCAAATAATAAACGAAAAATGTCAATTTAATAAGCTTGTCACAACTGTTTCATCCTTTAATCCTTACTGTATCTCTGACTTCTTTACCAGTGTGCTTCATCACTGTTATTCTTACTATATCTCTGGCTTCTTTACCAATGTGCTTCATCACTGTTATTCTCAGTGTACATTCGGCTTCATCCAATTATCTGTATGCTACTTGTTACCTATTACCTGTTGTCAATGTGAATCTGATGCTTATCACAATATATCATGCATATTTCCCTCTCATCACATGGATGTTGTCACTCCAGCTTCATAATGGTGCAAGAATCTACATCGATGCATCGCTATAAGCACTAAACCAGAAGTTGTTATCCATAAAGTTGTACGTTTTCTTAAAGACACATTTTAAGAAACTGAACGGTTGACAACTCAAATAAAATCCAAATAATACGTTTTCTTGTTAGCAGCTGTTCACTAGTGTGCCCTGTATTACATGTATGCCAAATACATTTCTTACAAAATAGGTTTGAATACATAATTAATGATGAGAGTATTAACGATCAATATAATTCTGTGCAATTTCAATCTTGATACATTTTGTATTTTGATTTTCAGTGTTCCATTCAAAGCATTTTCACCGCTAGTTTGCCTTTTACTCCCAATAGAATCTGTTTCGGCGGATAATCGAGGCTGGTTATTCTCTGGTGTTTTTATAGATATTATATGTTACAATTATTACACTACTATGAGTAGTTACGAGTTAAGGCTATCTGTGGTAAAGAGACGCAGATGATCTCCACACTACAGCTTGTAGCTCACCATACAAATCTTGTATTCGGCTATGTCCATAAAGACTCATTACCTCCACTGAGGGAGATACCGAGAACAAACTTCATTGTCGCGGTAGCGTGTGAGGCCGGGGTTCTGCCCCCTGCAGTGTTCAGTATCAAAGTCGTGATGTAGGCGTTGTTAATGGGCTTCACTACGTGTGATTCCTTTGAGGCGTAGGTAGAAAAGATTTAAGGTGTATGCGGACATACTGACGTGAAGTGTACAAAGATCAATGTTACAAATTACCAACACACGTTTTGTTTACTAATGAAACTTTAAACACATCCAACTTTAAATTATAATTTCGTTCTTTGTCCTTTGCGTAGGGCGGGTTTGACTGGAACACTAATTGCAGGGGTGTCTCCGTACCTGCACATTTCCTAATCAGAAAGTTGAAGAGTTTTATTGGTTACCACTCGGAACAGATACTTAGATTTCCTTTACTCCCTGACATATTTTCACACACAGGCACAGACTTTACACACGGGACAAAGTACATTCAGCTTTTTAATTTGGACGGCTAAGGAAGTGGTCCAAAAGGTAATCGTTGGGTAGATAGGTTTCCGGAGTAACAAGGTCAGTTTATCAGCGCATTCCTTCTCTTAAAGGAGGAATCAAAAGGTTTTTATTGTCCCAACAACACATTATCAACTGCGGGACAAGAGAAAGTATTCACTCATATTTAATGGTGGATGAAACTGAATCACAAACAAGAAATGGTTTTTCGATGACGATGTATTTGATACGGGTATCGCTGTTGTGTAATGGACCTTAAGTTTATAGTGCCTCGGCGACTGTTTTCAGCCTTGTAAGGTTTTCATAACGTTTTTAATGTTTTGGTCAAATCCAATATATAATTTCCTTTGCTCGGTTCAAACCCACAGCATATCTAGTGGACGATGTATAGTGTGATCCCACAGAAGGATAGAAACGCGTGAATAACGCACATACTTACACACCAAAAACTATCAAATATAGATTACACATGTGATAATCAACATTATTAGGAACACAAAACCATAACAGGAGTAATACCACCCAAGTACATCTTAATAGATAACGCCTACCGCACATAACACCCCACGCGTAAACGATACATGGTCACTAACATGTCCATAGCGTCAGAACTGAATCTCCAGGGAAACGAGACATCATTCAAACGTTTCACATGTCTCCGAATTGGCTGTTAAGTCCACGCTACTTGTCTGACAGTACTCTTTAGGGAGGGGATGCTTCCATTTTTCTGAAATGCCAGGACAGACTTGAATTGATGTATGCTTACTGTCAGTTAGTTAATCTACTATATGGTTCTAAACCGTCTGATAAGACTTTCAATCTTTGGACATGTCTCATATTATTGTTTCAAAAAGAGTTAGTGAGTAAAAACAAATAAAAGCCACGAGAAGCCTTTCCATATTCATAAAAATAAATATCAGCCTAAATGTTCTGCCGAAACAGATTCCACTTGACGTAAAAGGCAAATAGTTGTGGAAATTATGTGAATTGACACTGAAAATCAGTGATGACACCAGGTGTTCGCGAAAAGGATTAGCATGTTCTGTCCTACCGGCAGTAACCGCCATTCATAAAATTTGCGTAAAAATGTAAGTATTTATTACGCAGCACAGCAGTACTCCTGACATGCGACGTCAGTCTGTAAAGAAACCAGACAATCAAGAGATCGATGAACCAGAAACAAGGCACCTGAAACTCACGGAAACATATGTTCACTATAGACTATAAACCTTTGGACAGCTTTATTGAGACCTTGAATGCTGTAACCTTCATCAAACAACTTCTGAGCAAGAGTCGAAAGTTAACGTTGCTGTGAACAGTATTTCAGTTATATCACGGCGTGTTTGGTTCATGTGGGAGTAAAGTCCGAAGTGATACAAGTTAACCACTTTGGTTTAAAAATGTAATCACTATGCATATTACACGTGAGGTGAGGTGAAACTGGGTTTAACGTCGCGTCAAAGATTATTGCACATATAGCGACGTGCATGCACATGTGTGTGTGTGTGTGTGTGTGTGTGTGTGTGTGTGTGTGTGTGTGTGTGTGTGTGTGTGTGTGTGACTAATGCCGATTGATACTGCCATTTATACTGAGAATACCCCACTCAGGAACAGTATACTGACTCCGAGCCGACCAGTCCTTGTTTCAGCCCCATAGTGCCGAGCGCCAGACAGGGTAACAACAAATACCATCTTCTAACGTCTTTTGGTATTAGGCAGCCAGGGATCGACGCTCTACCACTAGACCACGGTGCAGAGCATTAGGTGGTGAGGTTTGCGTCGCGTTCAGGATTATTTGACTTATCTAGCGACGTGCATAGACGTCCATGTGTGTGTGTGTTTGTGTTTGTGCGTGCGTGCGTGCGTGCGTGCGTGCGTCTGCGTATGTACGTGCGTTTGTGTGTGTCTGCTTGTACTAGTTCGGACTTTGGCCGGTTTGATAGTACTAGCCCTCTGAGTGACCATAACACAGTTTAGTGACTCCGGGCCAGTGAGGCGATGTTTTATCGCCAGGGGGCGTTGGGATAGCCTAGTCGTTAAAGCGTTCGCTCGTCACGCCGAAGACCCGGGTTCGATTCCCGACATGGGTACAATGTGTGAAGCCAATTGTGGTGTCCCCCGCCGTGATATTGCTGGAATATTGCTAAAAGCGGCGTAAAACCATACTCACTCACTCACTTTATCGCCAGGTCACGGTAACAAGAAAGGCTATCTCATAACGTCTCTTGGTATGACGTAGCCAGGGATCGAACCGCGACCTCCCGTTCTCCACTACGCCACGGAGGCAGGCGGCCGAGCATTAAGCAACAAAATATTCTGCTAAGCTTTGTCATGCAGACCTATTTATCCCGCTGTGTAATGTGTGACAAACAAGATACTATCGTTTTCGTTGACATACTTTTCTAATAACATGAACGTTTTCTCGAATCGGTGAAAACCAGTGCTCATTTAAACCAAAAATAAAGGTTATAATACAGTCTAATGTTTGGCTGACCTGACACTGTTATTTCCAAATCTGTAAGAGATTTTAAATTCCAAACACTACTGAAATAGAAAAATATATAGATACAATGGCTAGTTCTAAGACATATAATTCTAAAAACATTAACTTTCTCTTCCATCTTAAAAAGCCAGTATTTAAGAACCAAAACGGTATAAAGTAAAAAAAACCACCAAAATGTGTTTCACTGTAATTCCGAAATCCGAGATTTTAACAAGACATAAGACAGAATCTGCTAAAAGTAGGGCATTAATCGATAAAGAATACCCATTTTATGAGTCAGGTGAGAGGTTTAGAGCTTACACAAAGTGGACTAATACTTCTTTATTGATGTGTTAGGGGGACTTCGTGCTATGTTAAGGCTCGAACTACTTACATCAGCATCAAAGATTTTCTTTGAATGAGGTCCGATTTCACCGGATTAGTACTTCATTCTTCTAAATGTACACCAAGATACAACAATACACGCTCAAGGCTTCACCGACTTAGGTCAAATGAGTAAAGTTGATAATATTTGTACTTGCACAGTATTTCCCAATTCCCAGGACACATCAAAGCGGAAATGTATGACCAGTACGAATGATAATTCATTGCACATACACTATCCTTATTGTAGTCTTCCGGAAATGGAGGTCCAAGCTGATGAGATTTCATTCTCTACTTGATTGTACTGTTAATGATATCGTCATGTTATTCATGTTTGTTACTAAGCTTTGAGTAAGTCTATGACGTTCACGTTGGACGAACAACTGACACAGTTCAACATGTATATGTGTTGACTTTACAAGTTATAGGCATGGTCTTGTACGTCAAGGCAACAGTGTTATCGGCTGGGTCTGGGGTAAAATCTAGGCTGGTTATTCTCTTGCACTGATCATTTATATATATTCGTAAGAGGCGATTTAATGGATCGTGTAGCCAGGGCCGTCGACATGGTTGGTAGCGGCATCGACGACGAGGATCGTTGCTCATAATATCAATCACTGGATTTCCTGGTCCGACTTCGATTCTTTAAAGCCTGCCGTCTCATAGCTGGAATACTGCTGAGAGCGGCGTTTAACACACGCACACGGTATCAGTTGATTTACTGTCGTCCTTGCAGTTGGTTATACGGCAATATTTATGTAATAAACACAGCGACTGTCTGTGAGTGTAAAAGAGACAAAATGTCAAGTGTCATTAGCCATTTTATGGTGAAAGTAATGCAGATAAAAGGTGTTCCCAGCTGTCGGGAGACAATGATGAGGACATCATTTCGTGAGAAAAACAGATGCCAGGCACTAATCAAACACGCAGACACTTTAATGTTGACAATAGCCCTCGTGTATTAGTAAATCAGTATTGTATAACGTTATTGAAATACTATCCAAACGTTAGTACTCACCTATAGTGTACCTTAGCTGCGTGTTCCTACTTATGTGTTCAGAGAATGATTAAATTCTAGCTTTTGAGTACATTTTCGAAAAGTGGCGTCGTTAAATGCGAAGATTTTCCAGAGTTGTTTCATGCAACATCTAATCATATGTTTGAGACACCTTGATAGATATACTCCCCGGGGAGCTGAGAATGCACTTTTGGTGTATACTGATCCTTTGACCGGGGTTCATGATACCAAGTGCTTTGAAAATACTCTATTGTGGCGTAGGTTCGTGCGCTAAGAAGTTAAGGATCACCTGATTCTTTCATATTACAATAGTTAATCTCTCATGCCATGACAGATTAACATTACCAATATGAAAGAATCGGGTGATCCTTAACTTCTTTTGAGTAGTATATGACCAACGTGGTATCGAAGATACATATTTTTTATAGAGTTCTAATCGTAACGTTTTCGTGGGTATCATATTGATAGGTCATATAGACATTGTTATCTTTGCAGAAATACAGTGGGAAATCACATTTGTCTGTACTGGCCATCATAATCCCGTTCAGAAGGTAACATTGTGGTCTGATGATGGTGTACCTGTATTGTAACCGTGTTACGAGCAAGTTTTATGTTAAATAATCATTGTGAAGACTTAAAATAAGCACCATTAAAAGCATATACAAAACACCAGCCACTTCACTGACTAGTTTCAGGCCAAGATCCCGTCTACCAGAATTGACTGTTGGAAAAAGAGAGAGCCACAAGAGGACATCGACATTACACCAACCAAGCACGAACAGAGATTTATGCATTCCCAGTATATACCTGGTACCTAAGAAATAGATTTCAGTGTATAATAAAGCGCCAGTAATCTTATCACAAGTATAGCAAACGAGTCTGATTACAAGTGTAATAACATTTGTTTGTAGTCCATAAACTGTAATTATTTTGTTACTAGTTAATTTTGTTAGTAAATCAATACTAATCAAAGACTATTAATTACTGCATTCTTGACTCCACCCACCTACCTCAATATATCTGGACCCCATTCCACAAAGCCAACTTAGCGCTCAGGTGATCGTAACTCCCATACTTTAACATTGGCTTACGATAGTCGTAGTACTAGGATTGCTTTGAGGAAAGGGGCCATGAAGAGGATTGCTCCCTTAAAAATTATCATTGTCTCGAAACGTACAAAGGAGATGAGGTGAAATGGGGTTTAACGTCACGGTCAAGATTATTGTATGCACGCGTGTGTGCGTGCGTGCGTGTGCGTGCATGTGGGTGTGTGCAAGCGTGCGTGCGTGCGTGTGTGTGTGTGCGTGCGTGTGCGTGCGTGCGTGTGTGTGTGAGTGTGTGTGTGTGTGTGTGTGTGTGTGTGTGTGTGTGTGTGTGTGTGTGTGTGTGGCTGTTGTATTAGTCCGGACCTATGCCGGTTTTATAGTGCCAACCCACTGAGATACCATGCCACAGTTTAACATGGACACCCCCCTAGGACACATTAAACCAACTACGAGCTGATCAGTACTTGATGAATAAAGGAAGCACATGACAATAAAACCAATCGCCCAAACGCATCACGGCAACGGCCATGGTAACCCGATGCACGTGAGTTCCGTGCAAATTGAAATGCACATGCTTTCCTCCATTACTTGCCCTATAAAAATCCATAACATTCATTCGTTATTGAATTGCTACCACATGCCAAGATTGTCAAGAAATCAGCAACACCAAGCCCTTGGACGATTGCAAGCTAGACAAACCGCCCGGCAAGTAGCCAATGCATTTCAAGTCCACGTAAGGGCCATATACAGGCTCCAGCAACGGTACCAGACCACCAACACTACAGATGGCCGACCACGTAGTGGGAGACCAAGGGTCACCACCCGATGTCAGGATCGTCAGATTGTGCGACAGCATCTTCAAGATCGCTTTGTTACTGCTGCGGAAATTGCTCGACAGACCATGGGGACACACCAGCGACAGATTAGTGCGGACACCGTGCGTCGACGATTGACGAGCAGACACCTCCACTGTCACAGGCCACACCGAGGACCCATTCTGACACCACGTCATCACCGGGACGTCATTGGCGCCACCAGCAGTGGAGAAGAGTCCTCTTCTCAGACGAGAGCCGTTACTGTTTCTCAACAGCAGATGGCAGAGAGAGATTCTGGCGACGCCGTGGGGAAAGTTATTCGGATGCTTGTGTTGTTGAGAGACTCATGGGGTGGGACGGAATTGGTCGGCCCTGTGGTCTTCCAGAACATCGGTCCAGGGAGAGGCAATGGTGTCACAGCAGCTCGGTACATTGATCAAGTCTTGCGACCACACACCATACCTCATTTGGCACGTCGCCGCCCGTGCCCACAGTGCGAGAGCAACAATAGACTTCCTCCAGCAGAATCGTGAGGTTTCTTTGCGGTCAGTATATTATGTACAGGTTAAAATGAAAAATGCAGAAAAGAGGGTTTGGGTGATCCCGGCACAATCTGGTTGGGCTCATCATCATCTGGGCCCTTGCCCCCTCTACACGCACCTCAGACAGCGAATGGGACTTCTCCCAGGAAGCGCTGCCCAGTCAAACCCGCCCAGAACTTTTCGGAGAATGTGAAGACTCCCCAAAACTGCAGCCTTCTGCATTACTCAGATTGTCAGAAGGGCTGTATTGCTGTTAGCAAACCCGGGTACTCTCCCAATGTCACTCAACAGATTCGGAGATACCAAACCTAGGGCACCGGGAACAATAGGGAGTCGGACAACTTGGTACTTGGGATGCAAGCGTGACATTTCGAAAGCGAGGTCTGCATATTTGCCACGTTTTTCCTCAATCTTGGCAATCACATTACTGTCAAAACGGACAGAAAATTCAATGAGGTAAATGATTTCATTGGATATATAAAAAAGGACAAGATCCGGTTTGTTGGCCTGGATACGTCTGAGGCTGTAAATGGGCCTATTCCAAAGAGTTGTATTTATTATTTTCCATGATGCCCTCTACATATTCCGATGAAACCACAAGCATGGCGAAGATGGTAATAAAATGATCGAGCTACACCATCATGTCGCTTAAGATACTGTGTTTGTGCCAATGCTGGGTATCCACTCACAATGTTTTGGACAGCCTCATTAAATTCATTACATAATCTACATTTCATATCCACATTTTGAAACAAAATCACTCATTGACGGTTTCGAGCTGGAAGTGACTTGTCCTAAGCAGCAAACAGAAAGCCTTCTGTTTCACTTTTCAGGCCAGACGACTTCATTCAAGTGAAGGACTCTGCAGGATTGCTGATCTTCTCAACACACTGCACATAACCTCGATGCAGTGGTCTTTCAGAAAGCCTCTCCTTGAAAAACGGAGTCAGGGCCAATTTGATATGGCACTTCGCTTGGTTGTCACTCATTTCTGTACCGCCAAGCAGTACAGAACCATCAACAAAATCAACACCGACATTGAGATTATGTCCCACATCCTTGGCTCGTTTTAGAAAACTGTGGAATGCCTTGTTTTCATCATGAGTCTTGACATGCATCACAAGAGGATCACCAGACAAATAAATGTGTGCAAAAGTGCACAAAACAATTCTATCCTGAAGAGCCTCCACGTTAATCAAACCACGCCCTCCCATTATTATTATTATTATTATTGTAAAATGTTATAATAATAGACTTATAAAGCGCAAGACTCGGACTCAAATCACATGACCAGGTCAACAGATCAGTGTGCGTTCAAAATGCATTCTCAGCTCCCTGAGAAAATTAAAGCTATAGCTGCTCGCGCTGGCAGTTTAAGACCTTCTCCATCAGCCAGACACCCCCTCGTGAACAAATTGGTTGCATCAACACAAATTATCACACCTAACCTGCAACATATATTTTCAAATTGAAGAAACTGCCTCTTGATTGCAACATCTGTAAGAAAGTCATTGGATGCAAGTGGTCTCAGTTCTTGAATCTGACCGATTATTTTAGAGCTTGGTGATGACCTGGACAAAAAAGTCGATTGTATTACATTACCACAACATGTTTCCGTATGTCGTGACATCGTCGTCACGTTATCCGTCGAAAAGATCAACAAACCACTGCATGTAAGCACACCCTGGAATATCCGCCCACGGACACAATGTGTCACATTCAAGTAGTGCGTGGGTTTGAAGAAGTAGGAGATCTCGTTGTCAACATCTGTCATGTCGATTGTGACTCATTTCACTGCAGGATGACACGAGAACGCTTATTGATATCCTTGTGCACATGTAAACATTGTGATCTGACTCGCGGTAGCTGCCTCTTTCTTATTGTCCAGGTTATACTACCCGATACATATACGATATGAAACTGCAAACTTGAAACGCTTACCCCAACAACCGGATAATAAACTAAAGCGGCACCTTTGCGCTTAGGCCAACACCTGGATTAAATCCCTGCATACACCTTACAATGTGCTCTAAACGCTAACAACCCCTGGACGAACATGACAGTGCGTTCTTACGCTAACAACCCCTGGAAGCACCTGACAATGTGCTCTTACACTAACAACCCCTGGAAGCACCTGTCAGTGTGCCCTTACACTAACAACCCCTGGAAGCACCTGACAGTGTGCTCTTACGCTAACAACCCCTGGACGCACAAGTACACCGGGTTGGAACATTGTTCTGGCGCACCAATACATCCTTAGTTCCAACTGTGAAGTGCATTTCACTAGTTTACTGAATCAATACAGATGGTGTGGCCAACAAAGCTTGTCAGTGAAGATCGCAATACCCAACCGCAAATACTTTTATTTGTCATTGAGTACGTTTACCGGGAGGGACATTTGTCTCCGTCAGATTTAGTTTATTGTTAGTTAATGTGTGCATGAGCGGGTCATATTTGCTTTCCGGTTTATTGTGCTAAGCACTTGAGACTTTCTGAAAAACCCGGTAGCTTGGCATCAATCAAGCCTCTGCTTTCAACACCTGCTCCGTGTTATGTACATGGGGCAGATGTCCTCAAGGAATATGGCGGACTAGAGAAGTGCCGTCTATAATAATCTTGAAATTGACACCGAAATCATCAGCAAGAAAAGTGAAATGGACAACAACTGTTGGAGATGTACTCTTACCCTTTGTTAACGCCTTACCACTGACTGTCTTCTCATTTCGCATCTGGTATATTTAACGCAAAAAAACAAAAGTGAGATAATTGGGCTTTGTGCCATTTGTACCAATATTCTAGCAATATCACGGCGGCAGACAATGATGGGTTCAATGATTTACACATCTGAACACCGTGCGCAACTTCTGAAGAAGGAAGACACATAGAATCTTAGTTTGTTTGTTTGTTTGTTTGCTTGTTTGTTTGTTTGTTTGTATGTTGTTTGACGCCACACTCAGCAATATTCCATCTGTATGACGGCGGTCTGTAAATAATCGAGCCTGGACCAGACAATCCAGAGAGCATCGATCCACGCTATTGAGACACGATGACATCAACCAACTCAGCGAGCCTGACCACCTGATCCCGTTAGTCACCTCTTACGGTAAGCATGTGTTGCTGAAGACCTAGTCTACCCCGGATGTTCACGGGTCCATAGAAGGCTTAGAAGCTTAGACATCGTTTGCTAAAAAACAGCAACCCAATACAAGTGTATACAGTAACTGAGAAAAACCCTATAAAGTAGGAAACAACTCCAATAAGTGAGAAGAAACACCGTACATCTGATCAAATACAGAACAAGAAACAGTGATGATCACTTCAGACACCACATGGACACGTAAGTCTCACATGGCCTTGATAAGACTGCCGATCCCCACGTTAAAATCTGTAAGGCTTTATTGGGCTTTAATGACAGTTCCTTTGTTCCCGAGCGAGTGTCTGGCAACTGACTCCAGAGATAACAGAGCCACTGTGTGCAGATTTCGTCGCGCGTAATACTTAGGGCGGATGGAAATTGACACATGAGATTGCCAAGCTTAAGAGATCAGTAGGATCGTGGGTTCGTGTTTGGATATTTTGGGCACTTGTTTGTCACTGATTGTTCCAAAAGTTTTGCACCAAACTTGTTTTTTAAGACATGTTTCGTTTAACTTATGTTAGGTTGTACACTGCAAGGTTCGTAACAGTCATATGCAGATACAGAATGTATAATTAATTGAGGTTTTGATTTGCGTTCCCATGCTACACGTTTAACAGGTATATTTCCTAGTTTGTATAAGGAAACAATGTGTGGCCGTTTAATCATTTAAACTGCAAACGAACTCAAATAGCAGTTCTTAAACGTAAGACCGTATCTAAAATAGTCTTGAGAAAAATACGGTTATTTCGTGCGAGGGGTGATCAATATGTTCTTACCCTCACATAGAAAAAACGTGACCTAAAGACATTTAAATGAATCAGATATGTTTTTCAAAATAATCGCCTTCACATTTATACACTTTTGACAACGATGTTGGAGGGATTTTATTCCAGTTTCACAGAAGTATTTCTCTTGGCTGTCCACAGCCGCCATGACGTCATCGTTCGAGTCGGACTGGGTTCCGACTAATGCTTTGTTCATTTCTAATGGAACCAGGTCTGTTGTTGATGGAGTTCAAGCCACAAGCGTGTAGCCATGGGAATGACTGATATCTGCACTGTCGCATTGTCCCGCTCGAAGAGCACACTTTTCTCAGCTTCCCAATTTCACCCCGTAATTGAGTGCATTATAATATGCTCTGTGTATTGTCTGGCATTTTGAAGAATGTTAAAAACCTTTCCAGCTGATGAGACAGTCTTTGCCTTCTTTGATGGTGATGATGTAAAATGCTTTTCACTGTTCTGATTGTTGTTTTGACTCCATCCAAAGTCACAAATCTTTGAAAGAATCTTGCTGGATAAGCTTCAAACAGAGCTAGAATCTCACGATTACGTCTTGTTTGTTTTTTATCAGAAGGCAGAAGCTTTGGAATCAACTTTTACTGTTTTCATTGTCAAAGTTTTCGTGATAATGGCATGTAACCCTGGAAAATTCTTACTAAACCGGTCGGTCGTCACCATATCGTGGATTCTCTGGATCATTTCTGGTGTGACTGACGTGACAGGGTGGTGGTTGTCCTGAATACTCTCCCTGCCACGCTTAAACTCTGCGGCACACCTCATTAGGGTCACATGGAAAGGGGCATCCTTCCCCAGTGTTGTACTCATATATTCATGGAGGGCTTTTGGCGTTAAGTCCCTTTTCTGCAAGTACTTGATCACTGCACGTTCCTCAAGTTTGTCCATTTTCCAAAGGTCACAGACCCCTGCTTATTTTACTGACTTGTCACCGAAAAATTTGCCCAATTGACTCATGCATATAACTCTGTGGCATCATGTAATGTTTAAAACAAAATATTTCACTATTAGATATAAACACAGGAATATATTATACATGTCAAAAGAAGAAATTACACCGGACAGCCTTTGGGTCACTGATACGTCAAATTTCGAAATGTCCTCCACATGTCTACCATAAACCTTTTCGAAATCCTTACTAAGGCTATCAATGTTATAACACAAACACGTTTTCGCAAAACTCGTAGGAAGCTCTTTGAAATCTTCGTATAAAGAGCTGCTGTAATATTGCTCGACATATAGGGCAAATTGACAATTGGAAAGTTGAAGTCATCCGCCCTGTCATACAGTCTTGTGGATATAGTTTTGTCACTCTGAAACGTATCCTGATGTTGCATTGGTAGCGTTTTACAATGAACGGGACAAGAGTTTTTTGGACAAGAAAGTCCCACGTTTCTAACTTTAACCTGTGCTAATTTTTAGTGAGCTAGTGTTGGATAGTTCTGTCCTTTGATGTCACATATTGTTCTTATTCTTGCCAATTAGGATTGTGTTTGTAAACTCGACGTCTTTGTAAGCCGATTTAAAAGATCCTCTGGTATAAAACAAACACTAATGGGTAGCAATGATGATCAACGACACTTCCTTATGACATAAACACTAAAAACGTGAATGAAATAAAACTCATAGATGAGCTCTATACAAGTAAAATTGGTTTCCAATTAAAGACGTTGATATATTAACTGTATTGTTTTGTGCCAATTATCTTTATAGCTATTATAAATGGCAACATTAGGCTTCATGAGTTGCATATAAATAAGTGGACTATAGATGTGTTCTTCTTAATGACCAAAGTAGCAGAATCTGAGTTAAATGACTTCATACAAACCTAATAGTGTCCCTACATGTATAGTCAAGTTGGAACTTTCAAACATATCTTGTTCTGGCAATCTCACGAGCTATGTGCATAGCTAAATGAAATTAAGGGATACATTTGTAATTGGTCACTCTATGATATTAATCCTAAGAAAATATAATTATACAGAACTCGTACCCTATGCACAATATTATTTTCTGTCGTGAAAATGGCTCCTTACACTACTAGAAATTAAAAATAAATAAATTAACAGAGTTAAATTAATTTGACAATATTTAAGAAAACAAGGCAATGCAGAAAACAAAGACATAACTGATTAATCAAACATTGTCTAACGAGGAGCCAATAATACAAAATGACAATAACAAGATTGGTATGCATCAATACACCCACCTGAATGTTGTTATGCATTATGACGTAGATAAACTGTCGGATGTCAATTATCTGTTTTCTACATTTAAAACTGATTACATTAAAAATAGAATACACGCTATCAATGCTATGTCATGGCGGCATATATTTTTTGTTTGATAGAGAATGGAAAAGTTTACTCTACAGGCCAGTTTCAAAACTATCGAGTCGTACAGTATAGTCTAATTACATCTTTTGAAAATTAGATGTAAAATTTTGTTTAAAAGGCATCCGGAGGCAAATACGAAACTTTAATTGAAAGTTCGTTCACAATGGCTTGCTTTCACCAGTATGGCGTCTTCATGACCAACGGTTTTCACCAAGTGAGACTTCAATCATTCAAAAAACGAAATAATACGCTTTATGCTGCGCATTTCCAGACAATAACAGTCGACAAATTACATTTTTGTTGAATCAGTTATATTTTTCCTGTCGTAACCAACAGGCTTTTTTTCGTTTAACAAGTAGCTTTGTTAAAAACAATCCAAAGGCTTCATCACTAGGACATGAAAGGTTTAGGCGTCAAGGAGAAAAAGCAAATGCTAAAAAGTAGAACAATTACGTTATCTTTTGACGTTTGAAGAATGGTTGTGTAACGGATTTTTATGTGCTTCAACACAAAGATAGGGAGCGAAACACATGACGGGAGTTCAGGGGGTGCATGGAATTAGGCCTGGGCCTTTATGTCAAACTATGCAAAAAAATACCTGTATGCATTTTTTAACTATTTACATAATGATGATCACACGTATTGACGTTACGTGCATCAGTGTACCCATTGATGAGTTATACCATGGGAACATGCAGCATTGGGGTGACAGTTCCTTTACAGAATCACATATGGCTAAAAAATCTGTAGACCTTAACTTTTGATAATAGGGATGGGATTCTCTGGTATTAGCGAATGAACAAAACAAAAACGTGTATTACGGGTCGTAATATATAGTTTAAAGGCAAAACGGTTAATGATATATCATGGTACAATATACATTTCATAGCATGTAGACAAGGTCATGCTGCATTTCAACCTTTTTTTCTATTCCAGGTTAGTGATGAAGTATCGGTTTAATGTGATTCAGGTCATAAATGTTCCTTACGTCGGTTCATTACAGCACGTGTGGTGGCACGTGGTCCTATGTACATGTCAAATGCCAGGTGAGGTAAAACAATGTTAACCGCTTGTAGTTGGATGGGTGACCTCGATCGGCAGCGTGACTCCTGAGAGTTTCTGGGGCTTCGGTCCTGCCCTACACTGAAGCCCGTGTGACACATGTGACGTTTCTTTGGACAAGTGATTGCGGTGCACTCTGCTTTTGCTAAACATTTATGATGATTATAGATTTGTCGTTTTAATTTTAGAAATATGCATTTGTTCACACTCATAAGACCTCCCAGTCCCTCTTACTTACAACAAATATTCATCAATATGAGGGGGCACAGGTGGCCCAGTCGTCTAAGGCGCCGCGTTTCGCTGTGCAGAGTTGCGTCCCTTGGGCACGCCAGAAACCTATGATTGTGGGTTCGAATCCCAGTTCGCCCCGATTATGTTTCTAGGTTTGTCAGCACCATACCCGTGCTCGTGGGTTTCACCGAAGTGGTAAACGTCTGAGACCTGCATCACTTCGGGCTTTCCTCCCACATTAAGCTGACACGCCTTCATATAACTGGAATATTGTTAAAAGTGGCGTTAAACCCAACTCACTCACTCACTCATCAATATGAGCTTAATGCAAAGGTGTTTGTTTCCGATCCAGCAGTTTGCGTTATTATGGCATAGAGCCGTTCCCAACTGGTATCATCTTTCCAAATGCAACTTTGGGGATGGCCATTTTACGATCCCGTCATTCAACCATGAAATCGGGGATGGTTTATGAAATAAGGAAGTGGGTCAGCAATAGTCCAGCCATATGAAGGCGGCCTGTAAATAATCAAGTTTTGGGAGATAGAGCCAGTTGTAACACACAGTTGCCGGGGCACCATGGTAAACACGTGGTTCTCATGTGTGTTGGCTGTTATGACAAACAGGGCAGTTGGATCTATTGTCTTCCCGAATGTCGACCAGGTGGTGAGCAGTGGCATTGCACCTATTATATACATCCTTACAGTAACAACACATAGTAACAACTGCACCGATTGTTAATAATAATAATACATATCAGACAGGTGACAACAAAACAATACAGAAGAACCATCGACTTCGGGAAGTTGCAGTTCGAGGTACCCAGACAAAGGTATTAAGTATTCTGCTCATCCTGGAGACAACCGTTTACAAGCACAACCATGGGTTTTCACGAACAAAAGAGTTACAGCTACATATTGTCACATGCTCTTCAGTATGGTTGAAGGTATATGTATAGGCGAATAGATTTGTCTGTTAATGTACTGGGACACTGATCGCCTTTCTATTTCTAGTTAGGGCGCAAAATGAGGTTAAAGAGAGATATTCTTTATTCGATAATGGAGGCCTCGTGGCCCATATTTGTTTAAGAAGATAATAATCATCCGTATAAAGTAGACGGTGTTTGAATTATCCAATTGGTTTAATGTTGTGTGGTTTATGTACATACATTGCAGTATGTTATATGTAGGCTACGTTTTCGGTATTTATTTTGTATTAGTAACGTTTCAAAGACTACGGTAGGTATACTTTGCTAGACTGTGATACAACAAAATCACTCAACTTATGTTGGAGAGAGTGAATGTCTCATCACACATTTTAACTTTTAAAAATATGTGACCGTTTCTCGTCCATGAATTCAGCCACTCGACTGGGTAGTACATACATCGACATAGAACATCCACAAAAGATATACGGTTTTAATGCGATATTGCAATGGGCATCCAGTGAGAGTATTCGTTCCTTTTTCTTTTTACGATTGGCCTGAAATTATATATATTGTTCACATCTGATATTTGGCATCTTCACCTCGATGGGGAGGGTACGACCGCGGGGGTCATGGTCTGTGTGTCTTACTTTTCGACCTACCTCCCTTCACCAGAAATTCTTGAAATGGGTGGACTTTCTATGGTATCTGACCGATCGAAAGCGAGGTCAGATACCATAGAAAGTTCACGAGTTTCGTAAAAATGGTATCTAACGAGAAGGGATGTGGTATTTTATTTATTACTCATGTTATAAATATATATTTAAGTGTAAATACATAACAACTTCCGTTCGTTGACAGACCAAACTGAAACCGGTTGCAAAATCTGGTTGCGCAGGAATATTGATTTATGCCCAAATATGGGCATTGTTGACATTTCAATGCATACGCATTAACAACATGCGCCTACAGTTGTGTTTGCAAGCAAAACAGCACTGACGCTCAAGATCCTTTTGGAAGAAATTCTTCAACTTATGGTAATTCAAACGCCATGTTGTTAGTACGCAGGACACATATAAGAAAATCTTAAAAGTCACATTACCGCCCCGCTTTTAATATCGGACCAACAGTCGGTCACTCGCACTGCCGGGGTCCCGTCCGTGCATTAAAATGGTTTGCTTTCCTTGGTCCATCAGCTGAATTTATATCATGTCCGTACCATTTTGGAAGAAGGAATCAGAGTGTTCGCCAAAAGCCATTCATGTTAACTGTACCATCCTATACTGAAGACGTGAAAATCAACAAACTCAAGTCTGTTTACATGTCAGTGACAGCTTCGAACGAAGGGCAAGACCACTACCGAAATAAGAAAAGACAACCGTGATCTTCACACAGCGTTTTACGATCGAGATGGGGAATGTTATCGTTCACATTTGGGATAAATTAGTCCACATAATCAGAAGTCAGGCACACTTCTACGGAGTTTTCGAATCATTTATATCGGAAATGTTCACTTTGAGTGATCTGGTCGTACAGTCGTGAACAAACAACTCCCGTCAAAGCGCCTCAAAATACCATCGAAGGACACACTGATGGCACAACCAGATCATCCCAAGTAAGAAGATATCTGTCCAGATAGTTTAAACTGACTTCATTTCACCACGCTTACCCTTTTACCTCAAATTGAAAGTTGCGAAAGTGGTCGGGTGCGTCACGCTCATGGGGACCGTGGATCTATTGATCGGTAGTCATACATTGTAAACGGATATAGATCTACGTTGTAGCTCGATGATATATTGTCTGTAGAAGCTCTATGCATAACTTATAATGAAAACCGAATTTGATGCGTGTGACTATCTTGTTTGGTTTAATATCTCTCGCTCTCTTGTGATTGCTCCAGTTTGGCCTTGTAGTTGCAAAATAAATGATATTTTGTGAATGAAAAAAGTAGTTCTGGTGTGACAGAGGTCACGGTTATCCAACCAAAACGAATAAAACGAGGTCAACCTTGTACGACACACGTGTGTCGTACGGATTTAGTATCTTACCACCTGTTTCTTCAACACTTGGGTAATTAAAACATAAACCAGTAGACATGTTTATATTCAATGCCCATGTCCTTGGCTATATTCTTGGTTACCATGATGTGTCTCACCCCCGCACTCCCCACTCACCGCAAGGCTGTTGTTATTCGGAACCTTCATCACATCTGTTATTCCTTTGGTCACAATTAATGTTTGGGCAATCAGTATGCCCTGGAGGTAGTGTAGTTCAGCCCAAAATGACATTAATGCCCTTCCTCCTTGTGCCGATTGATTGAATTAGGATAAATAGCGTTAAGGGTGTTTTCCTGCACATGTTCGACAAGCAAAACTTATGAAATCCCAATTAATCGTTAAAATGAAATAACGCTGACTGTCAGTAGAATCGTTCGTAGAGTCGATCTACATAACAGCCACAATCTAATAGCCCCGGATGTTAACTCACGACTGAAATTGCGTTTTGGAATGATTCACATTGGGATAAACAAATTAAACAATCACCCATGAAACGGTAATCGGAACAGAAATATTCTTTTCCCAAATGTCAAGTAGTCTCCGTGTGGTGAGCTCGCTTAAGTCGATCATGACGGCTTACAGCCCATAGGAAGGAAGGCGTAACAGGACCGTATAGGATATTAAATACAAACAAAACAACAAAGTATGGTTTTTCCTTTATCCCTACGTGTTGACATGAGCAAGATACACTCTTCAGCTTGATAAACACTTTGTATTGAACACGCACATGTCGACCGAAATAGATCAAGGGGATGGCATTGACATATTGCCATCCGTTATTCTTTCAAATACCTCTTGAACAGAACCAAAAACAGTCATGAACCATCCACATGTCAATATCCACATCCAGATCGTGAAGACTCCAGATCCCAATCTCTGAAATGAGTGGCCAATCTTTTCTGTAGTTGACATGACAGAATGGCAGAAGCCTCATCAGCAATATGACAAATAATGTGCAGCGCCAATGCATGTGACTCATAGCTCCCCATTACCCCAGTGAGCCGACTGAGAATTTCCAGCTACAAGGTATTATGTTTGATCTGCGAGATTGTGTTGTCATTGTACCAAAACAGCGTGTATATGTGCTCATGCTACCAACCACTGGTTTCTTCATAACACTTATACACTCACCCATCAGGAACATGCAATCATGTTATTGCGACCCACAATGATAGGTGCTTATTACGATAACCAGAGACGCTTACATTTCCATCAATAACAAGAAAATATTTAATATAAAAAACGTACTTTTAACTACCTAAGGACCACTTTTGCATGTAAACATAAGCGACAAAACACTTTACATAATCACAAAAAAGCCGCTAAAGTCCTCCGTACGATTCCGACCCAATCATGCGTTAATGAATCGTACCAGATGTTGCTGAAAAGATGAGTCATTTCTATTCCAGTGTCCAAATTATGATAAAAATGGACACTGCTGTCAGAGGTTTTGGTGTTTATTCTGTATTATTTAGCCATGCAAATGCATCGATAGCGTTAAATGTAGTACTCTGACGTTTTGTCAGGCCATCAATACTTCATGTTGTAAACCTGTTGGAGAGCTATGGTTGATCACCTAGCCTGTTCTTAAAGCACTCCTTATACTTGCAAATCATATATTGAATCTTGGGTTCCAAACATCAAACTGTCATATGATTTTGTAATGGCACGATCTTGATATTGTCAAATTGCCCTTTGACCAATCGATAGTTGATATTTTGTGAAATAAAATAGTTTAAATCATACATTTATGGCCATGTTATCTTAAACCTAAATACAATGAAACCTCGTTATGCTCCAATTCCATGGAAGGTATAAGAATCACGCTAATGCATGGTCGCTACAAAAGAATCCCCATCAGTGCTGATTTTCAGTGATCCGGCGCTCTTTTGCCTTTTACGCGAAATCTGTTTTAGCAGATAATTGACATTGGTTATTCTCTGGCGTTGACACTTTATGTTTATCATGTCATGGATGGTGTTATTGATGCGATAAAACAATCTGATAAATTTGGTATCATGATCACATAAATATGCAAAATAGGTCATCTGGCAGGAACTATTTTTTAACTACATACATCAATCATAAAACATTGACCACCGTTCCTAATAAGTCTGGATAGGACGTTTCTAAGGAGTGGGTGGTCAGGTAGACATACATGGCTGTAAATTACTCGGCACTGTGTGATAAATGGGGCGGTGTACTAAAACAGTATTCATACGAGGCTTCTCAAGTTACCTGATTGAGCGACATTAGGTCTTAAACGTCAGTCATCTTAAAATTTTATGTTTCCGTATCATAAATCAGAATAAAAAAAAATGACTTAGTACTCCTCATAGTACAATGTACGAACTACTTGTGACTAGCAATTAGCCATTGAGATAGCTGGGTCTTATTACGAGTAATGATATATGATATTTCTGATACGATATGTATCATCGTAACTACGCATATCTCAATAAATTTCGAGTTAACAGGGTTTTCATAGGACGACTTTCGGTTTTTATGATAGTTTACGAGCCACAAACTGTTGAGGTATCTGCCAGATGGTCACGAATCAAGATTTGTATTCCCCAGATGGTCAGTAATCCGGAATAACTCATTGCGGGCGGCCACTGTGACCACTCCACGCGGGGCACCTGGGACCTACTTGCACGGAAACCATCATGACATGACATTGACATACACTTGTTACCCATCAAATAGTTCGTGATGGACAACAATTAACACACTCACACAACCGGCTCTTAAATAATGCTGTACCCTGACGTGTCCACACAGTGCTAACAATGTAATGGCTTCTGTGTGTCATTGTAGGAAATTGATCATAATAGAGGGACTGCCACCTGCAATTAACCGAAGAACAATCACGAACAAAGCTTTGAAGGAATTATCTGTGACTGTTTGTCAAGAATGAGAATAGACCATATGTTTAGGTTTCATTTAGCGGGGATAGTAAGTGCAAATATATTCGATTCGTTGTTACTTGAACCATGTATACAATTAATAATTACAGTCAAATTCCACACTAACACAAACTCCCGCTTCGGGAGATACAACTCAATAGAATCCTCCTCTAGTTTTCATTAAATAACCTCAATAAGTCATAAAAAATGTCAATTGTAGGGTACCAGGGTGGCAGATGAAGAAGCAGTTTATATAGGAGATGAAGCCTCAAATCATCTGAACCTGTAAACAAGATAGTTATACCTGTAGCTAATTTTCTAGAATCTCAATTACCTCTCTACAGGCCAGTGCCGACCATAACGTCAGACATGGGCCATATGGAACGTATATGCATGATCCTCGTAATCGTGGGGGCTGGGGTGGCCCAGTCGTCTAAGGTGCCGCGATTCGCTGTGCAGAGTTGCGTCCCTTGGGCACGCCAGAAACCTATGATTGTGGGTTCGAATTCCGGTTCGCCCCGATTATGTTTCTAGGTTTGTCAGCACCATACCCGTCCTCGACTGAGACCTGCATCACTTCGGGCTTTCCTGCTGGGGCGCAGTCATATTACTGGAATACTGTTAAAATCAGCGTTAAACCCAACTCACTCACTCACTCACTTGTAGGGTTACGACTATATCATAATCCTGTGGTTATGAATCACTATCCAATAGTTATGATCTCAGATGTTACGTAATCGCCCTGTTTTGTTTGTAAATATCAGTTTGATAATACAGATTTAACAGTTAAATCATCAAGATATATCGATCTTATCAAATATAACCATCACACTTGGGTCGAACGCCGGGTAACTCGACATATGTTTCAAGATGATAGAAATGTGTGGTTCTGTGGAATCTTTATTGTCACAATAATTGTAGATATAGATACAGTTACATATCTATCTTCACAGGATCAGGATAATTTGTCAAACTTGAAAGCAAATGTCATTTGAAGTTGACTAAGAATATAATATGTGAAATTCTGGACTTCATTGATAACATCTGTGTGACATTTGGGGGTGAGACATTTTGGCATGAAGTAGGCACCCCCCATGGGCACCAGTTGTGCCCCCCTTCTTCCTGATCTGGTTCTTTGTGCGTATGAATCGGAATTTCTGCTCGGATTGTCAAAATCAAAACAAGGGAATTTGGCCAAGAAGTTGAACTTAAGATTCAGGTATATCGATGTTCTGATATTGTTCAGTAATGATCAAATAGCCAATTCTGTTCCACTAATCGACCCACACAAACTAAATATAGATAGGACCAGTAAAACCACCTCACCTGTTTCAAATTGAGGTGCACTTCAGCATGCTCAACTAAGATTAAAAACAGCGCCATGCGACTCTTTCAGAAAAGTTGTTTTATCAGTGTTACAACATTCAAGGCCCCGGTAAACCTTTCAGTAGGGCATTTCCAAATTTGATGCATCAGTGACAGAAATGACTTGTACCATATGTTCCTGTAGTTGTAGGGGCGGTCGGGTAGCCTAGTGGTTAAAGCGTTCGCTCGTCACGCCGAGGACCCGGGTTCGATTCCCGACATGGGTACAATGTGTGAAGCCCATTTCTGGTGTCCCCCGCCGTGATATTGCTGGAATATTGCTAAAAGCGGCGTAAAACCATACTCACTCACTCACTCACTCCTGTAGTTGTCCAGGGGAAAATTTGGCGTGCCTTTGCATGTGTTTGTGATGGGTGCGACCAGTGCGGAAAGATACGCTCATTCGCAAACACCTGGTGTCATCGCTATTTGATAGTGATTCATAAACACATACTTATGCTATAGCCGGTGGAATCCGCTTTTAGCAGAGATGTCTTATGATTATGAAAAGGTTTTGTCGCTTTTATTTCCTCCGCTCGCCCCAAACTATACATAACCCGACGAAGTTCAAATAAACTAAACTAATGTGTTCGTCACATAGATAGTAACACTCAGGATGTTCGTCGCATTTTGATCACGTACGCTTAGGTTCAATATAAATTGGAAATGATGCCCGCAGCACAATGTCTTCCATCTAAAATGATCCTTTCAATGAATATACTTTTCTACTATGTGTACACAAATAGGCAACACACTGACGCTATCTATATCACATAATATGTGTAATGAAGCAGCCTTTAGAGACATACAGCTATTTTGGGAAGAAGAAACCTAGAGCGTCTAACGATGCCAACCGTCTGAAAGGGTTCATCTTTTCAAGACACTGCCACGGATATAATGTAAGGAAGGAACTGGAGAAAAGGATTCAGCAGCTTTTGACGGCCAACATTCGTTAGTGGAGTGAGAGCAACAAACGTATATACTCACCGAACCTCGAGTAATCATTGTATGTCTGTTCGTACACCTGGTGTACTGATGCGTCTGGAAACCAAAATAAAAAAGGATTAGACAAATGCGACAAAACCTTCCCTTATTAATGAGAAATCTCTGATAAAACAGAGTCGATTATACGATCCAGACTATATTATTAGCATGTGTTTATGAATCACTATCAACTAGTGATGATACCAGGTGATCGCAAAAAGGTTCGCGTATCTGGGACCACCAGTGGCACCCGTCACAAACACACGCAAAGGCAAGTCAATCGTTCACCCGAAAAACAACATGGGAATGTATAGTACAAGTCAAAATAAGGAATTGCATCGAATATCATTTTTATCACTGATGCATCGAATTTGGAAATGCCCCCAACCATGCTCGTCAATTGTACGAGAATACCTACAAGTTATTAAGCAAATATTGAGATAATGGATACGTGGGCGATAAGGGCTTTGTGTTGTGTTTCGTTGTTATGAGTTCAATTGAATTTAAGGTCGGAGGTGGGTGGGATAGGGTGTTTGCGAGAGAGGAGGGTAGTGTAATTGTTCCATATAAGCTCTGAATGAGATAAAAACACTTCGTGTCACTATTATTCTCTACGGATTTGCCAAAGCCGTTTTACTGTCGACATAAAAAACTGTTTCCTCTGTCATGTCATAGCACTTTCCTGTTGAAGATGGTAACATTTTACGTTGTTCGTAAGTATTATGTAATCGTAATGAATTTTAGGAAAGGAGTTTAAACTCATATCTGAGTACATGCTGTGCCGACAGATTCAACAGAGACTCAAATAAGATTCAATCACTATTGCATCTGCTGCACGATTCTTCATCATTGTCACTTACAAACAACGATCTTCTGTACAGTCAGCAATATTCCAGCTATATGACGGCGGTCTGGACCAGACAATCCTGTAATGGATATCATGCGCAGCGATTCACACAACTGGGATTCATCAACCAAGTCAGCGAGCCTGACCACCCGATCCTGTTAGTCGCCTCTTACGACAAGCATAGTCGCCTTTTTCGGTAAACATGGGTTGCTGAAGACCTATTCTACCCCGGATCTTCACTGGTTCGGTGATGATATGATTTTCGTTGCACGTATTACATTATGAAGTGTATATGTACTAGTATTTAAATCTCCTTCTTATTTCAATACGTCCCATGATTGATTATGAATAATGAATAATGCAATCTAGTTTTGTAAGTCCCCTTATTAATAATGCTATCTTTGCAAGGGTGCCACCGGTGGGACAGGACACGCCCACCTTTTCGCGAACACATGGTATCATTACTATTTGATAGTGCTTCATAAACACATACTTATGACGAAGTCGGAGTCGTACAATGGACTCTGCCTTTAGTAGAGGTTTCGTAGGATGGTGGAAAGGGTTTTGTCGCTTGTATTAAGTTTTGAAATCCAATGTAAATGAGTATATTTCAGTCATGTCAGGCGTGTTTAACAAAGCTCATGGAAATATCTAGAGAGGGTCCTGCACCTTTACGACTGAGGTATGGCGCAGACAGTCCAAGCCTTATGAGAAGCCAGATAAGGGATTCGAACCAATCACAAGCGGATCCTTGATGACACGATTCTACAAATTTAGAAGTATCTCCTTAAACCACAGGTTCACATGGTTAACAGGAAACCACGATGTCTAGATGTTCACATGGGCAATAAACATTAAGCTAGTAAAATGTAACGACAATTCCAGTTCATTTGCCGCGACAACATTATTCTGTGAAATCCGTTAAAGAGCAAGCCGATTTAGAGATTAAATACACTTCCAAGTAATGCAGATATAATTACGTAACCGTTCTTAACATCAACGTTTCACTATATTTTCAAAATAAAATATTTATGTAAAATTCAAGTTCACCACATGATAACCTTTATCACATGTATGAAACTAAACCCAAATGGTCTCAGTAGTTTAGCAGATATTTCTTTTTGACTGTGGTAAGGGTTTCGTCGTTTTTTATTAACACTTGACGGGAAGAGCTTTTACCATTTTTTACAATTGGAAGAATGCTAAAGGTTCTGAGCAGATAAGGAAGATTTTCTGGTTTGGGTGCAATGAAGTCAATTATATATCGATGCCTGTTTGACGAGAACAATATCAAATTATCCTTTGATTTCCTTATCATTATTAAGGTCTTGAGTCCGACTTCAAATAATAATATTGGCAACTTGGACCCTTGAGCGCGACACAACTTCCTCATGACCTATGAGGTGAATTCTAAGAAGATGAAAGGCCTGAAGGGAATGCTAATGAATGGACCAGACGAGGTCGCAGATTAGTGTGAATTATTTATTTGGCTTCGATACTTCAATCATTTGATGTCACACATTCTTTCTTTTTATCGCGAAAAATTCAAAATGGCGTATCATTATTACTGTGTAACGTTTCAATCTGTCTTGCATTCTTGTCTTTTAATTTGTTGAAGCTATTTCTATACTAAAAGTCGACACAAAGAACGTGCACTTCGCAAAGAATATATAAAAAACAATATTGATGCTTTGTTAAGATGGACGAAAAAACTTTCTAAATTGATTCTAATCACATATTGTTGGAATATCTTTGCAAACCGTCTAAAATGGTTTCAGGTAGCACACAAAGAGAATGTCTTTGTCATTAATAACCTGGGGCCCTTTTCATGAAGTGGTCTTAATAATGATCGTAACATTCTTTAACATACTCATGATAGATCGTTTTGTGAAACTGGGTCATGAATTGGTGATTTCAAATTTCCGTCAGGGTTAATAGACAATGATGACTTTGGTAAGATCTAAAATGTCCTAAAAAAGATACAACCGTCGATCTAGCTCACTGTCCACAAAGTACTGGAGTGAACAATGTCCTTTAATAGTTTTGTCAGGGGCGATCTCTATGCCATTTAGACCATGGCCGAAAAGTTCTAAGCTTAACGACGATGGTCTGCGTTGATGGAGTTGACTGTTAATTATGACGACGAGATACTTGTGCACATGCCCATTGTCTGGTTAGTTTGGTGGCTGGGTCTGCTTCACAACGACGTAAATGATGATCAAAGGAGATGATCCACCTGGAGCGTTTCTGATCAGGAGTCGGAAGTCTTGGAACCAAGAGCGATGAAACCTTTGTCATGACCAGTTCATTCCTCTGAATATATTTCAGCCCCCCTTGAGAGATGCCTACTGTATTGGTTAATTGACGTGTGGTGAGTCGTATCCATAATCATACCATATATTTTAATCATTTTCCTTCGTGTAGACAGTTGAAGGTCCACCTGAACTCCGTTGTACACCTTTTAACAGTTTAAAGAAAGGTGCATCATCCCCTAAAGTTGACTGCTGGAGTTCGCCCTTTCAGTTGGAGCCAATTTTGTCCTTGGTGCTCTCGTAAACGTTCGCCTATTCTAAATAGTTACTTCCATTTGTATCTGCTTCATTATATGGCGGTTGGTTAATCTGGTTGGTATACAGCGCTCCTCACTCAAAAGACCCCGGAAAGATATGTGTCATTGATACAATTTGTGAATCTAAGTTCTGGAGTCCCGCCCTGACATTTCTTAAATTAGTCGTTAAGTCCTACTCATTCTCTCACTGATTGCTCCCTTCCTTGTCATAAAAAAACATACATGTGAAGTTTACCTGAGGCTTTGGTATTTTCTTTATTATCTACGTGATATATAGACCAGCTATTAACATATGGCCACGGTAACGACCTCAGTAGTGCTGACATCGCAGAAGGTAGAGCTTGTGAGTGTGAGAGTATGGTTCATACTGTGGTATGAATGCTTTGACCACAATTTCAAGGCCCTTCCACAGCCATGATGATGTCTAATTTACCTTTAGATTGTACGAATATCAGTGTATTGGGCGAGTGAGTGAGTGAGTTGGGTTTAACGCCACTTTTAACAGTATTACAGTTATATCATGGCGTGTCAGCTTAAAGTGGGAGGAAAGCCCGAAGTGATTCAGGTCTCTGACGTTTACCACTTCGGTGAAACCCACGAACACGGGTATGGTGCTGAGAAACCTAGAAACATAATCGGGGCGAACCGGGATTCGAACCCACAATCATAGGTTTCTGGCGTGCCCAAGGAACGCAACTGCGCACAGCGAAACGCGACTGAGGACAGTCAGTGTTTTTGAAACAACAACGTTTCCTCCTCTGCAGCCGTGAACGCACCTGTTTATCACAAGCACGTGCTACTAGTCATCATATATTAGTATGAATACAGCGTTTTTCTCAAACGCAGAATAACACAATAATACCAGATATTGTGTAATGTAAACAAACCATTCCAGCGTTATTTGAAATTCGTGTTTAAGAAAATACCTGTTCCAACCCCCGTGTTGCCTGCTTACGATCTTACACAAGCACAACTGGGGAAGACTTGAGCAGACATTTTCGATCCACAGATAAAAAGTGTTAAAATTTAACATATTTTCTAAATATCCTCAACCTCATTATAAGATAGAAATGCTGTAACATTTCAGATTGAATAAATATTTAAATCTGAGAAAAATAAAATCGACATTATTATGATCAACAAAACGAATGATATAAAACCTGAAAGATGTCTGAACGGATTTACTGTTATGTGAAGAAACTGTAAAAGGAGTTTACAGTGGTAACGTGATTCAGTTTTTAAAATTTCGCAATTTCAATCGACATGTCATTTCTCAAATTTCTAATCAAGCAATGTTAAATTACTGTCAGTTTCAAGAAAAACAAAGATTTTCATCTTCTTGTATCCATCCATGATGATTAATAATTTGAGAACAGCTTTCAAATATGCCATTTATCTCCATAAAGACATTTCAATATGGTCTTCCAATACAGATACCAGTACTTGGGTATGATCACTGTACATAAAGTTGAGTATATTCCACTGTTTTCGTTGGAATGCGAATTATTATACAAAATTATTGAAACATCTGGGGGCACGGATGGCACAGTCGTCTGGGGCGCCGCAAAGAGTTGCGTACCTTGAACACGCCAGGAACCTATGATTGTAGATTCGATTCCTAGTTCGACCCTATTATCTTTCTAGGTTTGTAAGCACAAAACCCGTTCTCGTGGGTTTCACCAAAGTGGTAAACGTCCGAGTCCTGCATCACTTCGGGCTTTTCTCCTACATTAAGCTGACACGCCGTGATATACTTGGAATATTTTTAAAAGCGGCGTTAAACCCAACATATGGACATGCCCATCAGAAAAAAATGATAATAATTATGTCTTTTGATGAAATTTGCTCTGCCAATGGCTTCATCCATGTGTAGATCGTGTGTTTTCTGTTCACCTTAAAGTATCTTTGACAGATGAATACATTGTCAATTCGCCAAGTTTAGCAATCTTTCTATTCTTGTCATCAAAGAACAAAGGATAACAGCCAGATATTGTTCAAGAAGCCTGCATTAGATTACAAATTATGCCTAATCTAATCTAATCTAACGAAAGATTGTGACATGTGTTGCGGAAGATGATGTGTCTACGAAATGTAGGTTACACATCCTGCAGGTCTGCGAAGTGCAAGATTCTAATGATAATTGTCAACTGTTGTTGAAAGCTCAGCTTCTTTCGACAGATTGCTGAAATAAGTATTCCCCTTTAATCATACTTATCCTACTTTTTAGTATCCTACTTTGGAGCCTGTGATAAGGAAGGGACTGAGGAAGGTACACCGAATTACTTTCACATTCGTTGTGTTTCATCTATTGGAATTAGTTGTAGACATTGTGTAAGTGTAGACAATGTTTTGCATTGGATCGGATGTTTTTCATACATATGCGTTTGCTTAAGCAATGTTCTTCAAGTGCATATAACTCATAACCCGTATATTATTTGCTTTCAAACACAATTGTCAGATGAATTAACTCAGCGGGGATTCAGAGTTAGACTAGGTCCACGGTACTGCATATGTGTGTAGTGAGGCGACTGAAATGGGAAGATCAGGCTCTGTGACTTGGCCGATTGCTTATTACATATTTAAGAAATAAACTATGACGGTGGGGATGGGTGAGGTGGGGTGTGGTGGGTCGTGGTGGGTTTGTTGGCTTTTCAGAATAAAACACTGCAGGATATGGTGGTGTGTGGTTGTGTGTGGTGGGTTGTTTGGCTTGTTACAATAAAACACTGCAGGATAGGGTGTGGTGTGGTGGTGTGTGGTGGGTTGGTTGGCTTGTTACAATAAAACACTGCAGGATAGGGTGGGGTGTGATGGTGTGTGGTGGGTTGGTTGGCTTGTTACAATAAAACACTGCAGGATGGGGTGTGGTGGGGTGGTTGGCTTTTTACAATAAAACACTGCAGGATGGGGTGGGCTGGGGTGTGTTGGGTTGGTTGGCTTTTCACAATAAAACACTGCAGGATAGGGTGTGGTGGGGTGTGGTGGGTTGGTTGGCTTTTCACAATAAAACACTGCAGGATAGGGTGTGGTGGGGTGTGGTTGGTTGGTTGGCTTTTCACAATAAAACACTGCAGGAAGGGGTGGGATGGGGTGTGGTGAGTTGGTTGGCTTTTCACAATAAAACACTGCGGGAAGAATAAACCTCGAGGGGCGCAGTGGTTAAGTTTGGTATTTCCTGAATACTGTCACAAGTCCACGACGATAATTTTTACCTTTTATCTCAATACAGATTGCCAGATCTCGCCTTCTTATTGATGCGATCTTTCGTCAATAGCGTTGATCTGTGTTGTTTAGTTACGCATAATAGGATGAAGAGTTCACTCCCCTCAAAAAAAGGCCAGTTTACGACATCATGAAGTTGCAAGCGTATGTTCGAATCTTCAGAAATGGTGATGGTACACTGTTTTATCGTGAAATAAACCACGCCTCGTTCTTCATTGTTCTTCGTGATTTATCGCAGAGATATCTAATATAATAATATATACCCCGAGAGCGTGGACCGCATTATTTCAGGTCCGGACCGCTGTTGTGTACCTTGATTAGAACTGACTGACTCATATACGATTTTCCCTCGGGACAATTTCTGTGACGTATATTATGTCTATCAACATTTGAAACTTTTTAACAAATTTCGTTTTGATACTTACAGACACATCACGTTACACTCTCTCGTGGATTTGTCATTGATGGTTTTACTGCTTGCTTATCCTTAAACTTGACTGAGCCCTCCAGGTGTCATGATTCATCGTCATGTATTTGAAACATCAACATATCTGTGAAATCAAGCCAAGTTAAGTAGTCATTGTGTTCTAACCAATGACCGATATACATGAGAGCAACATATCTAATATGTGTAAATATACGCTGTTAAAAGCAGAGTCCATTGTACGATTCCGACATGGGCATAACAGGGGTTTACGATTCACTATCAAATAGGTGTTTGCGAAAAGGTGAGCGTATTGTGGCCACCCGGTTTTACCCGTCACAAACACATGCAGAGTCAAGTCAAGTGTTCACCTGAACACCACCAGTTTGGGAATGTGCGCTTTTAAATGAATGTTAACAGATGGCGGTAAATAAAGGATATTTTGTTGAGTTGCAGCATGTCGATTCTGTGTAATTCTAGTTTATATTCAGGTTAGGACCTGTGTGCTAGTGAGGCATTAGCAGGTCCTGGAAAATGTTCGGTGAGTGTGTGAGTGAGTGAGATCAATATTCCGCAATGTCACATCGGGGAGAACCGAAAGTACCATATGGAGAATCGAACCTGGATGAACTAGGTGACTTACCATCAACGTAGGAATCATAAACATGTTATTTTGATGAGATTACTCTGATTACTAAGGGAGAATCCAGTATTGTCCAAAGAGTGAGTGAGTGGGTTGTGTTTAGCGCCGCTTTTAACACTATTCCAGTTATATCACGGCGTGTCAGCTTTATGTGGGAGGAAAGCCCGAAGTGATGCAGTTCTCAGACGTTTACCACTTCGGTGAAACCCACGAGCACGGGTATGGTGCTGACAAACCTAGAAACATAATCGGGGCGAACCGGGATTCGAACCCACAATCATAGGTTTCTGGCGTGCCCAAGGGACGCAACTCTGCACAGCGAATTGCGACGCCTTAGACGACTGGGCCACCCGTGCCCCCTTGTTATAATATAACATCCAGTCGTTATATCTTTTGGAAGAAATAAATTTAGATTCAAATATGTATTGCAGGTGTCAAGTATGCTTCGAATTTGAATACATTAAATATAAATGATGTTTTAGCGAAAGAAATTAGGACCACATTCAACAAAGAGTTCTTGGCACTATGCCAGATGTATCGCATTTCCTGTAATAGTCGCCGAGGGCCTGTATTTCTCCCAATGTCAATTAGAAACCCGGCCTGGATTTGTAGGATATGTTACTCGAAGTTGTTAAAGTTAGGGACTATTCAATGTATGGCTTCTAAATGGAGACAGTGCTTCAGATAATGCAGATAATGCATTGACTATCTTTTCTTTTCTTTTGGCATTTCATATTGAGTTTTGGGGGCTTTGGGGCAGGCTAGTGGTTAAAGCGTTCGCTCGTCACGCCGAAGACCTGGGTTCGATTCCCGGCACGGGTACAATGTGTGAAGCCCATTTCTGGTGTCCAGAAATATAGGGATATTGCTGAAAGCGGCGTTAAACCATACTCACTCACTAACTCATATTAAGTTTTACTACCCTTGGCCGAGTCTATTGGGTATTTATAAACCAACGAATATATTTGCAAAACAAATTCTGCTTACATTTTAGGAATTTTGGGACTGGCTAGGACATGCTCTTTTTGAACATAACTTGATTACACAACAACGAAAGAAAAAAATGTCTTGGGGTTTTACCCAAATAAATTGTTCGCTAAGCATGCTGTATATCATGAAAGGCAACGTGTTGTCAATTGTGTTCGAGTCCTCGTTTCACAGGAAAATATTTGAAGCAGTGACGGATATAATATCCTGTCCTTTACAAAAAAATCCAACTCCCCACTTCTCCCTCCCAGCAGAATTGGTGTTGCCTGCGACTACTGTTATACGCAGATACGCATCATAGCATGGGCTCTGCTGGAGATCTTCTATGTTCTGTTTTACAAAACCCACTGTGTATTTAAAATACCTCTATTCTTCCATTTGGTTTAGAGCCTGGATTTTGTTAGTAGCGGCTTCTATAAGAGCAAACTAGGTAACTCTCATCCAAAAGAATGAACTTGAATCGTAGCACGAGGATTGCTTAGCGTTTTAGGCCCAGGACTGTTGCAGAGTGCTTCACCGATCATTAAATCTATTGACTGCATGCGACAATGTTTGGTGGTCTCGCTGCTGTATTTGTCCAGCTTGGCACGATGACACCATGAACGTGTTCTCCTGGAAGGTTCTGTGTGTATCTATCAACACGCCCCTTTTCCTGCTGTTGGCAAACCGATGTAGAATTCAAATATGGTTTTCCGAAGTGTGGCTTTGTATAAAGATACATCACTTTGACACATAAAAGCTTTCCTTCAGACGTGAGCATTGTCTCCGAACTGTCATGATTTACACGTGTTAGTTTGGTCAAACGGGTGTGCTGCTTTTATCGAAGTAAAGTCTTTATTAATGTCAAATAAAAGACACAATTGTTTCACTGAAACAGCTATTTGACATGCGCGATGCAATTGAACACTATAATGGATTTTAGTTGACATATACTTTGAAGAAAATGTAGGGGATCACGAAATATAAATGTTTATATCAAGTATTAGAACAATGATAAGTTTGGACGACAAACATCCTATGCAAGAACGTTTACGTCTGTAGAACGTAACACTAAAACACATTTCTCGAAACTGAACGAGGACAAAACGGAGCTTTTGGTCATCTGCACAAATCCTCGCAACCTCACCTTGTTGTTCCCTGAGAGAGTGTGATCACACCCAACCACAGTGCCAGAAACCTGGGCGTCATCATGGATCCGCTTTACAGATGCAAATGTGCATATTACCATATTCGCAAAATCGGTCAAATAAGGAGATATGTCAACGTCGAGGCTACAAAAATGTTAATCCAAGCTTATGTCGTCTCCAGTTTGGATTATTGTTATTCCCTCCTGTATGGCATACCAAAGAAGGATGCAATAAAAAATAAGTGTTCAGAAAACAGCTGCAAGAATTCTGACATGAACACCTCAGCAACATCACATCACATCAGACATGTGAAGATCCGGGGTAGAATAGATCTTCAGCAACCCATGCTTGCCGTAACAGGAGACTATGCTTGTCGTAAGAGGCGACTAACGGGATCGGGTGGTCAGGCTCGCTGACTTGGTTGATGAATGTCGTCAATCCCAATTGCGTGGATCGATGCTCATGATATCAATCACTGGATTGTCGATTATTTACAGACCGCCGTCATATAGCTTGAATATTACTGAGTGCGGCGTTAAACAACAAACTAACCAACCAACATCACATTAATCCAATATTGACTGAACTACGTTGGTTGCCAATCCAACAAGAGTGCAATTTAAACTTCTCTCTCTGGTTTACCAGGCAATGCATAGCTTGGCACCTGATACTCCCGGGAACTTATAGCACCATACAAGCCTGCACGTTCTCTCCGATCATCTGCTGGTGATGCCAAAGTCCCGTACCAAAACATATGGCGATGGGTCATTTAAACATGCTGGTCCATTGCTTAGGAACAATCTGCTACAAGAAATCCGAAACAATCTGCTACAAGAAATCCGAGAAACAGAAAATCTGACAAACTTTAAAAAGACACTCAAAAGCTTGACTAGAGCCGCTGATTAGATCAATCACGGTCTAAGCGCATTTAAGCAGTCGTTAATTGGAAAATACGCTGTACAAATTCTTAATTGAATTTGATTTACTGAAAAACGCATCCGATAGTTTGCACCTCCCACACACATGCGTAGGCATCATTCACCATTATTTCTGTAAAGTTTATTGATTCTGCTAATCATATAATTGTGATTTACTTAATTCATTGTTTGGATATGAACTAGCGATGCGGCTTTAGCAATGCGCGGAGCGTTTACGGGCTCAAACGGCGACTCAAATTGCTGCTAAATTTCATCAGGCTACTGGAGTACGAGTTTCGAGCTAGACGATTAGAAAACGTCTTCATGCAGCTCATCATCACGTGTTGTGCCGCTCCTTACAAATCTTCATACCGCCAACAGACGTTAATGGTATACAAAACGTCGAAACTGAGCTAATTGGCGCCGGCCACGTGTCATATGTCAGATGAGTCACGATTCACTTTTCACTTCCTTGATAGGCGATTTCGTGTCTGTCGACGTCGAAATGGACGTCATGCCAATGTCAACTTGAGACCATGAGAGCTTTGAGGGTGGATCGGTTATGGTGTGGGTGGCATCACTGTGACTGCGCGAACCCCACTCCATATTGAGCAAAGAAGAGTCATTGAACAGTACTATCGGGACACAAACTGACACCTTTTGATGTCCCGTTTGCAAGGTGTGTGGGTCGACGTTTTGTCTTTCAGGACGACAACGCCCGTGGTCAATGCTCACCTTCAGCAGCGCAACATCAATAGAATGTCATGGCCATCAATGAGCCCAGACCTTTCCCCCATTGAAGACGTCTGGGACATGATAGAGAGATGTTTGCGTCAACGTCATAGGCCGCCGGCCACGGCCAGACGCTGCTAAAGGAGAACGATATAACGCACGACTGATCCAAAAACGACAGCTTGGGAATTTTCCACCTTACCCCAATCGTCCAAGATCTTTGATGGTCGTAACATATACTGTCATACTTTACTTCCGGGTGTAATGTGTTCCCAATTGTTTATTATTATCATACAACTATCACTAGAAACTAATATATCTTACAATTGTGTAAATTGTAAGTTATTTCCTAGTATCTCCTACTTTCTTTAAGAGTATATTTACAGAGATTCAATTCAATACAGTACAGTTCAATGGTTATAATGAAGATTTGGATAAATTTATTATATTCTTGTTTTACATTATTACTTTAAATTTCAATGAACAAAAAGATTTCTTTTTCATTTTCATTATTTTTATTTGAGGTTTCATATTTTGACAATAAGAAACTTTGCGAGCTAAATTACTTTTAATCTACTATCGTGCTTCAGATTAATTCTTAAAAGTAAAACAGTAGCGACAATGGTGTTCGTTGATAGATTATTTATTAATATTTCTAGATTAGGAAAAGATGAAAATTTTCACCCAACCCAACCCTACGAGGGGCTTATGTGCCCTATGATGTGTGAGATTCACTGAAAACAGTAAAGAAAACCGACAAAACCCATAATCATACGAAATATCTGTTTTTAAAGTAGAATCCACTGTATGATTCATACCATATCATAAGCATATGTTTACGAATTACTATAAAAATAGCAATATATATATCCTGCCCTAACACTTTAAAGAATACACTAAAAGGTATTCCGATACTGTCACAACGCATCATATACAAATAACCCCCCAACAGCAACACATTGGCACTTGTCGCCCATCTTCCAGTTGACAGAGAGACAGAACCTCACGTGATGCATTGAAGTCATATTACAAACTCATAACTGACCCACACCCAGTACAACCAACGCCTTTATTCACACCGGTCGTTGAACGTTATGTGTGCTATAAGATATAGACAGATAATACTCTTACGTCCATATATATTTATAGAGATACAATACGTAAGTAGTATGTATTTATCTTCGATCAATTACTTAATAAGCGAGCACGATGATAAAGTCAAGCCACCTTCACAGGAGCGCATCGATACCGATATTACGCATCCTACACAAAGGCTTGATCTGATGTAATTGTGTTAGGCTAGTGTATCGCATCTGTCAACAACCATCTTGGTACCAATACAACATGTACCAGTGTGCGACAAGTTGTCCCGAAACACCCACACCCTAGAGTAAGAACAAGAAGTCACTAAAGGGCTAACATGAGACAGGATGTTCTCGCCCGTGTCCCCTGGCGTGTCGCAGCCCATTGATATAAAGTGCCCAAATCGCTGAATATGATCTTCAACTCTCCCCGGGAAGTTCAATTAACAGAAATTTCGTTTTCGTGCCAGGATACGCTGAATATGATCTTCAACTCTCCCCGGGAAGTTCAATTAACAAAAATTTCGTTTTCTTGTCGGGTTTCATGTAGCGAACATGAACACAGCAGATGATTTGCATTACAAGTCTGGGTCTGGATTAATCGTCGTATCATTTGATACAAATTACGCAAATATGTTGGATACATGTATTTAAACACGAATACAGCCAAACATTACCAGTGATAGTCTTATCAAATGCACGTTTTTTCCGGATGGACAAAATTTGGCGACAAATCATGCTGTTCGATAAAAGCTTTGCATAGAAATGTCAACTGAATCAAATACTATCTGTAATTTCAAACTAACATATTAAATTTTCTTTGTGAAAAATAGTGATTGTCACTCAAGTAATAACAACCGGGTACAGGTGCATAATAAGTCGAATTAAAAATGAAAGCTTTAATCCACGCCAATACATTCATCGAACTTACCTTAAATCAATACTTCTATCTAGTTTGTAGCCGCACTGATGTATTGGTTCGTTTCACCAAGGTTCACAATAATACAGACTGCGTTCCAGAGAAACCTTTGACTGCGACTCCGAGATTGCAGTGGACCTAACTTGGTAACAAGTGACTGTTTGACACGAAACTAGCTACGTTAATACATATATAGTAGCTGCTTCCCACGATATCATCACGCGACACCGTCAGTGCCCGCCTTCAATGCCAGATCCAACGCCCGTGCGCTGCTTACTATCTCTGGGAGTTCCCTGCTATTGAGAAGTCCGGCTGAGTAATGGATTGGTTGCTTGATGAAGCGATTGACAAAGAGTATGACAAGTACTGCTGTCTGTTAATGTTTTGGTATGAAAATGAATAAGATTATTTTTATAGCTTTGAGTTATTAGTTGGTGTTGACATATTGTGAAAAGATTGTTGCTTGGAGGTTAGACTAATTTGAGACGAAATATTGTGGGTTTGTTAAAATGTTAACTGATGCATTATATGGAAAAAGTGAATCTGAAAGCGTTGAGAAGATGCGTCCCTTTCGCTCAATTTATTTAATTACACCCGGACAACGGTGAAATATTTATAGCCAGTGTCAGAATACAATCCCGTTTTGGCACCAAGAGTAATTATGTTCTTTATAAGGTGAAAAACGTATAAAATAAATATATATTTCAAGGCATAAAGACACACGAGCTCCTGCATACGTTACCCTGTACAGCTGAACCTTGTTAACCGAAGCAGCTCTCGTTCGGAAACCAGCACCCAAAAAACTGTACATTTAACGAGCATCGTGTTTCACCGAATTTTTCAATAGTACAGCAATACAACAGCACTCGGGAATGGAAGGAAGAGGACAACGAATGGGTTCCACGCAATACGGAAAGGGATTTGTCGCTTATATTTTCATATAGGGAATCCAACATCTGTAGCGAGACGTGCTCACGCTGTAACTAACCAACTTCCCCTGGAAGATAAAATATTTACTGTTATAAGTAACACAGATAACCGTTCACGAGGTGAGGTGAGGTGAAATTAGGCGCGCGCGCGCGCGTGTGTGTGTGTGTGTGTGTGTGTGTGTGTGGCTGCTTGTACTAGTCCGGACTGATGCCGATTTATAGAGCTAGCACACTGAGATAAAATGCTGCAGTTTCACATGAATATCCCACTCAGACACAGCATACTGACTCCGAGCCGACCAGTCCTTGTTTTAACCCCTTAATGCCGAGCGCCAGACATGGTAACAACAAGTACCATCTTTTAATGTCTTTTGGGATAACGCGGCCGGGGATCAAACCCCGGACCTTCCGCTCTCCGACGGTCGCTCTACCACTAGACCACGGAGGCGGTCTTAACCGTTCACGAATGCATCTGTACGGAAATAAATGCTTTCGGAGTTTCCGGTTCAACGGAACATAGTTCAAATGCCCTTTTTTCCCGTCAAAAATCGTATTCATAAGAAAGCGTTACCATGCAAATTCAAGCAGGTTCTAGCGTGTACACGCGCAAACCTAACATCGTGTCACTAGCAAAGTCCCAAATGAAAACCGTTATTAGAGCATCCGTCCTCTAAAAGATATATAATGAATGAGACACAAACCGTCCCTTTAATCTTATTGTGCCGTTGAACATGTTCTAGTCAACTTAACGCGTTGTCTGGATGGAGAATCATGTTGGAAGAGTTTTTTGTGTTGTGTCTTTGTAACTGTTAATTGCATTGCTACGTGCGTAATGTAACCTTAAAGTACAGTCGAATGAAGCAACTCCAAGTAACCAATCACTCCTGCTTGTGCTCGGGGGTATTTTAAAGTTAAAAAAGACATCAAGGACGATTTATAATTACTACTTGTCGCTCACACCAGGGTAAGATACACGAGTATGACATAAAAAGGCAGAGAAAAACAAAACTCAAAAGATAAAAAATATTGGCCCAAGCGACATAATCACTTTTCACAAACATGTTAATATATATGTGTAGTGGTTATAGGCCGACATTACACTGCCGTCACTGTCACTGTCTAATTGACAATGCTACTATTATATTGTACTGAAACTTACAATACAACCCAGCGAGCCATATACTTCATATTTTTGCGGTATGTCATGTCCCAAGGCTATTTACGTAAGGAAGATGCCATTTACCCGTCCAAATGATCCATTATCAGAACAGTTCGTTTTTGATCGATTAGTTGAATAAAAGTAAGTTCTAGGACATATCAATGTTTAAAGAAACTGTAGACTATTCCTCAGGTTACGAAAAAAGTATGGAGCGAGTTAAAATTGACAAAATAGTGCGAGTTGTAGTTCCCTTCACTATTGGACTAAGGTATTGGCAAGTAGTTCTTTTATTTTGTAAAGGAAGGAAAAATCAATAATGTCCACGTAATGTGTAAGTCAATATCATCTGCTATGTAGAACCGAGTATTCTGAATGTATTTTAAGATATTTTTAAATGTACGTCAATATTTGCTAAATAATCCGTTTTTTTGTCATTCCACGACTTGACTACTTGATTTATATTATTTTTAGACTTTCAATGTGATGTTTCGGAACAAAAGATAATACATTTAGAAACTAGCAACTGTACACACATGTATCATTGAAACACTTGAAAACAGTAAGTGAATCCTGTACTTATTGGTATTACAGCTTCTAAATGTTGCTTAAAGATAAAAATATCAATCCAGGCTTAAAAAAACCGAAGACAATCATAACGTTAAGAATCTAATCACAACTGATGGATCGAAATGTGAATTGTCAAGACAAATCGCGTCAAGACAATGGACATTCTATTATATTATCGTGAACGCAAAAATGAAAAAGAGAATTAACATCTGAAACATATCAATAATATAGAAGTAAAGTACGAAACACTGTGGGGAGCAGGAAACGCCCTGAGGCTCACGGCATGGGTGACCCAAACTCCCACTTCTGCAGAGGGGCCTGAGACAATTGAGACAACTGAAACATCGTTGAATCTTGCTTTCATAACATTTAATACGACGCAAAAACGTTGGACAACGCGATTGAGACTGTCTTGAATTAGTTTCAAAATGGTTTATTGACTAGATGTAGACAGATGGATTCAAAAAATGCTTATACGCTTTACAAGACCTTGATATTTTAAGTTTAGTTCTGTCAATATACCGGATACATTTAATTTCTTAAGTAAAAAGGATTTTTGACTTTCCTGCATTTCATGGGTTTAAATCATTATGATAGCATCACGGTAATGTTGTTGCTGTTGATTCATAGTCAGGAATTCATTGATCATTCTGAACAGTAATTAATACTGACAACTATAGGTCATTATGCAAAAACATAGAAACATTATATGAATTTCAACCTTCCAAGTCGGAGAATCAGTCGAATCTGTTTGCTCCGGAAGTAGAATCTACTCGCCCCTTTTGGGTCGTTGATTCTACTACCAGAATCACCAAATTCCCATGATTTCCCCATTACATGATAATGCTGCCGGTGGATGGTGTTGCACAGAAGGTGTCAAAAATACATTCGCAGCAACATCCGATCTCTAAGACGATGTGACCTAATGATTTCCAATGGCATTCCTTCTATGATTCATAAAACTGACACGTGTGCATGTAATTTTACATACTCCAGTTCCTGAAATCCTCATCGTTAGACCTTTGTTCGTGTTTAATATATATTAAAAACACTTACGACACACGTAAAATATATTCTGCAAAAACAACAACGCGGAAATGAAATAATCAACAGAAGCTAATCGATTGTTCAAAGTTGGCACACAGAATTATCATTGACCCAGGTTCCATATGGCACACATTGACTAATATGTTCAAGGTGATGGTCATCTGTTCTCAATATCGCATATGGCCACTATTAGAGTCCAAACTGACTGGCATCGTCCCCATGAAAGCAATCAGATCCCGAATTGTGGCCAAGGGAATGTTGACCCGCTCTGCCTGCAGTGCTTGCGCAAACTGTTGGATGTTATGTGGCTGTTGCTGACGTGCTCGCAGTCGTTGATCCAGTGCATCCCATAAATGTTCGATTGGGTTTTAATCTGGAGACCCGGAGGGCCATGGCAGGACCTGGATGTTGGGAATCCTGAAAGAGGCTGTTGTCCGTCTTGTCGTGTGAGGTCGGAGGCTGTCTTGTTGGAAAATGACGTTCGCTTGTTGCATAATGGGAAGGACGTGTGGCCGAAGAATTTCATCAGTGTAACGTTGTGCCGTTAAATTCCCTAGGAGTCTGTTCTACCAGAGTAGGAGATGGCTGCCGACATAATCACACCACCACAATCACCACCAAATCACTCCACATCCTGTATGCAGTTTCGCGCATAAAGCTCCCCGTGACGCCTGAAAAAAACACGACGTCAACCTTCTGCACTACAAAGCACAAAACGTTACTTGTCACTAAACCAAACTTGTCTCCATGGCAGTTGTGGCCTCTGTGACCTTGACACCACTGACGTTTCACCCGACGATGCAAGTCCGTCCTACTTACACCTCGAACTGGTCGTCTAGCGCGAATACCTTCAGCGCGTAAACGGTTCCTCACTGTCTGGGCTGATATTCTACGCAATCCTAGTATTGCCGTAGTTGTAGAGGTGGCCGTGGTGGTTCTTTCACGTAAGTGACGTCTGTCCTGTGCTCTGGTTGTGGTACGTGGTCGGCGGGATCTGGGAAGGTCACGTGTTGTTCCTTGTATGATAACGGTTCCACAGCCTTGTAATGGTGCTTGGTGCTACTTGGAAAAAAACTGGCTACAACTGAAGATGATTGTCTTGTTTGTAGTCGGCCGATGGCGTTGTTGCGTTGGGCGTCCGTCAGTCGTGGCGTGTTTTCGCTGTTCAAATTTTTACGATTATACTACTTTTGCGTTTATATGTTTTAGTATACTTACAACTTACTTCATACAGCAGTATGTTGAAAAATGCCATTCTGTAATCTCCAAGCAAATGCTGCAGTTTAAAAAAATCCTTTTTGTCATACATCTGGCTATATCCAAATTCATAAGAAAAATTAAATTAAATAAAACAATCCGATACAGCGATACATATTAGTTTCTTCAGTGCCTGAAGCCATACTTTAAAATTGGATATTGATAGTTGCCATATAAACTCAAATCTGTCCTTGATTTGTTTTAATACGGCAGCGTAACCACCAATACACTATACAACTGTAGACTTCATAACAACAGATATTGCCGGTTCGTCGAGACTGAAATGCCTTAATAATTAGTTTATATTTCCTTGATATAACGGTAAATTCTCATGTGGATCAATATCCATTATCATGAAGAAACCTAATGAAATTTAATCGCAATTACGGCACCAAGTTTGCCGAATGGTATGTTAACAGTACGAGAGATACTGCCAACTGAATTAAATTTCAGTTACGTTTCTATCTGGAGGAATTGGCTATATCGTGATGTCGAAGACATGAAGTGATATATGACAAACCTTTTCCAAAATATTGAGAAATCTCTGCTGAAAGCAGAGTCCATTGTACGGTACCAACTATATCATGCCATGTGTTTATGAAGCACCATCAAATAGTGGTACCAGGTGTTGTTTCTTTCTTTTTTGTAAATTAGCAACTTCGTAAATTCTAATCATTTCCCGACCTTACCATGAACAAAGCTAGACCACGCTGCACATAGTTTCATTATCTGGGATACTTTACCGAAGTTCTTCCTTAAGATAACTGATTTCAATACGCCGAGTTACAGTAGTCCTTCGATTAATCCCTTTGAAATACAATATATACCTTGTGCCTCACGTGATATGCCCATGTTGTACTCAAGTATCTATCTACTTCCAATAACTCTAATGGAACCGAGTTTATCACAGATGCAACAACAGAAGTCTTGAAAACATTCCACAAGTATGGAATCCTAGTAGGGACATTGTTGCGTTACACACAACACATGAGGACTGGAATAATAACCTTGGCGACAACCATGCGAGAACGTGACTAAGTCAATTCCCAGTGAGCTGTGCTTCAAGGGATAATTCTTTAATTGGGAACTGTGTCTGTTCGCCTGTGTGACAGTTCTAACACATGAAATTCAATTAAATAGTTACTTCATTTGTATTCACAGTTTACGTGATGCAGGGGTACATCCGGTTTAAAGTAAGGGTCAAACGCCGGTCACACGCTTTGGGAGTCCATGTTCGTGGTTTGTCTATAGCCGAACAGACTTGTGTTGATTGCTCGCAAGGGAATAAATCGTACGCAACTATGCTGATAGCTGGGTGAAGTTCATATATATTGATGAAAACAAATAATGCAACACATAGCATTATATCATTGACATGATAGAAGCTTTACATTATAGATTCAGTATATACGTGAAGACAAGTGACCCGGTGCAAGTCTCACAGGTCATTAATCAGGTGAAATTAAGAAGCGTTGGTGGCGGAGAGTAGGTGGATAGATTGATTCCTGTAGGATTACATGACTACAGTCCTGCCTTACACTGAATCAGATATGTTTAGTGTCACCTTAGGTAAGTGACTTTGGTCGAAATATGCACCCAACAGTTTATCGGCACCGGTTGTGATTGCTGAAACTGTCTGGCCTCTTGTCGGCAGGTTGGGTTGTATAATCCGGGGCGGTCGGGTAGCCTAGTGGTTAAAGCGTTCGCTCGTCACGCCGAAGACCCGGGTTCGATGCCCGACATGGGTGCAATGTGTGAAGCCAAATTCTGGTGTCACCTGCCGTAATATTGCTGAAATATTGCTAAAAGCGGCGTAAAGCCATACCCACTCAATCACTCATCGTATAACCCCTACAGAGGTAAGAATATAATTTAAGTGGTCATTGATCCATTGACCGGAAATGTTGTAGGGAATGGATACGACGCAATATAAATACGTAAAACCATACATATATACGCGGCGTAAAACCATACTCACTCACTCAGGCGTTGGCGTTTTAAATCAATATTGATGAAATAGAGTACACAGCTGTGTTAAACCCACATCGCTAACTCATCAGTTATTGTAATGAATTTAATATCATTACTGATATACGGTCACTTTGGAAAACACATCATGTTGTTTCATCTTTGGCCGGTCTATTACATCATGTTACTTGTAATCCTGTTGCAAGCGTGTCTGGGCAACTTCCTGGATTAAATACTCAATTATTAACTGATCAAAGTATTAATTTCTAGGATATTAGTAAATTCAAGGAGAATGTTGCTATAACCCTTATATCCAGCTTCTTGTAAATAAAATGTATAAAGCTGTTCCCTCGCTTCCGATCCGTTAATTGTCCCGAATGATGTGCCAGCTGGCTGGAGCTTCCTGATACTAGCGGTGATTTGTTATTGCAATACAATGATGGATACAATTGTGATTATAATATCCAATAACTATCCTAACGCTTATGTGTTTTTAATGACATCTCTGTATCTTCAATGGCAGATGCCATGAAAATTGGTCAAATGTCTTTGAAAGAAAAGAAACACAAGATTCTCCGCACACAGTGACCTCATCAGAATATTAACGTTATGTTTAGCAATTTTGTTCATGAACATATCAGCTCGAGGTATATTTAGAGATTGCACCAAGACCATGAATTGTGATAATTAATATCCAGAGAAATCAGTCATATATTACAAGCACCCACATTCGATTTTGTTCTTTTTCATTGTTTAAAAGCCATTTGACAATTTTTCCTGACAAGTTCCATGTATATCTCCCTCCTACAGCACCCAGCCATACATACACACTGCTTGACAACACGAATTGCAGCGAAAATAACCATCATTACCACTCGCCCCTTTTCGCAACCCGAAGGCACGCCATTCGGCTTGTCCCGGAAATGCACGAGTGGACCTTCTCTGGTGCGAAATACCAATAACGTTTCCAACTCTAACATGTATATATTACTTGGTCTTCTCGCATTCGTCCAAATGACTGAACGCAATAACACACGCTACATGATCTGTTTTCCTCTGATTCTAATTCCAATGCTTCGATTAGGAGTGCACCATTGTTAGTGTATGGTTTCTCGGTAACCCGCGTCCCTAGTGAGATCACCAAACAGAAAGATTTTTCAGCAATTCTCATCACAGATATGTGTAGGCCTTAGTCACAAGCAAGCGCACATGATTAGATATTGATGGACCATGGATTCGTTTCGAATATACAAAAGCACAATCAACTTCCATGTGTCATGGAATTAATGTTTCAGAATAAGCATCAGATGTGAAGGAAGTAATGTGTCAAACCAGAATTACATTTCTACTTACGATTGGTAGTGAACTTAAAACCCTGATTAGCTTCCGACAATGACTTTGCTGGTATATTATTGTAATAGCACTAATAACTCACATTTTCATGTTGTGAGTGAATGAGATTACATTTAAAGTCACATTGGCCGAATTTCAGTCATATCGAGACGTTCAATGTTTTGAATTAGCCCATGTTTAGATGATGAAAAATACATATAATGAGAAATGGACACGAGAGTACGATCGATTATTTTGATGCATTCAGTAACAAAACATATTAAACCTTGATACAACGATTCATCAACGTACTCGAAGACACAATGTAACACTAGTGTGGGGGACATGGCTGTCCTTGTCTCAGGCGCCGCCATTCGCTGAAACCAATGAGTATGGGTTCGAATCTCAGTATGCTTATGGGTTTGTCAGCACCATACCCGTGCTCGTGGGTTTTTATAAAACGTCAACGTCAGAGAATAAACCGTCTCGATAATCCGACGAAATAGATTCCACGGGGCGTAAAAGGCAAAATAGCGTTGAAGATTAAACACCGGTATCATTTCGGGCTTTCCTCCTTCAGGACGCTCACACATAGTGATATAACTGGAATACTGTTCAAAGCGGCGTTAAACCAACTCACTCACTCGCTCACTCAACAGCAATGAGTAATCTATTAAATTGGCAGGCGTGAAATATGCAACTTTATTTTACATATGGACTAAACAAACCACTGACTGACAGTATTAGCAACGTCCTACATCGTCCGGGTACGATGACACACAATCGACCAAGTCACCGAACCTGATCAATTGATCAATTTGGTCTCCTCTGACTGGAGCTAAGTCCTTGGCCCACTTGCACAAGGCGATCTTAGCGCTAAGATGATCGTAACTCCCATAATTTAACTTAGGCTTACAATAGTTGTAGGGCTAAGATGGCTTTGTGCAAGTGGGCCCTGGTCTGTCCAATTGACGTGATCTTCGGCCCAATTGAAACGTGCCTGCCTGTGATGTCGGATCAGTGGGATGCGAACGCATGCCCTCCGTGACTGGAGACCAGCCTCGCGGAGATGATTATGCACTGTCTGTGCTGAAAACGTTAACACCACTGGCGTTCCATGGGTCATTTTTGAGTGTGTCCTGCAAACGAAGTGATGTCGTGCAGGAGAAACCTGTCTTCCTGCTGTGTGGTGGAACGTTGTTGACCATCTGCATGTCGCTGATCCAAACGTCTGGTATCGATTCCACGCCCTGCTGATCACACTGTGGCTGATAGGAAAGACGTTTGCAACGTGGCTTTGTGCTGATCAAGTTTCAAGCATGCCTATGCATCCGCCTAACTCTTCGGTCCTCAAACAATCTCTTTGCTGTTGAGGAGGCATAAGTGTATTCGGTTGTTGCAATCCTCAATAGCAAATGTTGTTGTGCTCATTGACAATGATGTGCAATGATTCTGTCACTATACATCCAAACACGGGTTTTCAAACACCTCGTGAATCTCGTGCACCTCGTGCCTACACAACACGCCTCTGTTTGTTCATCATGAAATCGAGGTCCTATAGGGGTTACCCAATCATTGTGTACCGGGATGTTTCAGTCTTTATTTGTTGAACGATTTTGTGATATAATCCAAACTTAATAGCGAGGGCAGAATGATTACTGCCTGTCAGATACGTTTTGAAATGCATTCATTGTATTGACAACAGTATCTATCCGGGACGAGTAAGTTACTGTAAAGCAATTAACCAAAAGATATCGGGGTATAAAGGTGGCGTATGAAGACGCACTTTTCTCAATGAACATCTAGCAATAAAGTGCGTATCTTCAAATGAGATCTGTTTTATGAACAGATGAAATTCAAATAATAAACACACGTTTATAATACCTCAACCACAAATATAGTCGGAACAAATCTGCATTCAACCTTATAATCTAGCTTGGTAATTATATCGAGGGGCCGTGTGATCGAGGAAAGATCGATTCATCAGATCATCTATATGGGCTATTTGTTTTCATACCAGTCAGGAGATAATTTGAACGTTATGAAAGTTGCTGTACATACCATCAGCAACAAAATAAATGGAGCACCAAAGACCCAAGCCCAGTATTGTGTCGGGTGGTATTGAAGAACACCATATTTCTTACGGGTGTCGACTACACCAAGGGAGGCTACTCTCATTTACAATACGAAGTTCAAGGTCGTAAGAACTGCGACGATGAATGTTGTGACGTTACGACTCAACGTTTCGTTTATTATTAATGCTCTGAGCTTTTATAATACCACGAAGTTTGAATTAATACAAATCAATATAGGGATGCTCACACACTCTCGATTTTAAACATTTGTTCGCGGGGCCTTGTACACTCTGACATAGCAAAGGCTTGATATGCACACATATTGTGTCGATGCTTATGGTGTTTAGAAACAGATAGACAATCCGTCTGGGATCCGAGTAAGCGTTGTGTACAGCTGTAATACAAGAGTATCACCTTCACCATACGTCATAATGACACATCTTTCTCCCGCGTTGCATAGTCTGTTTGTTGATTAACGCTGCACTCAGCTATATTCCATCTGTATGACGGCAGTCTGTAAATAATATATTCTGGATCAAACAGTCCATTGATTGACATATGTTCTTGAAAACAAAATTCATCAGGTTTTACAACAAAGCAAGTTCGCTGGACGTCCTGTGAATGACCTGAACAAACTCGTTGCGCAAAGCAATTGTTTTGAAACAGTGCCAGTGAACATATTCTGCCCCAAGGAACAAATATCCGCCCTTAGAATATTGCATGGTCCGTCTCTTAGATCGCTTTATGAATACAGTTCTATTAATGACACAGCATGAAGGGTTCCATATATTTTATTGATGGGTAGACAAAGACTAGACATAATTATATAGAAATCGCTACAATGAACACCAAACTTAATCATAATGCTTTTTGGCTAGATTAGACAAACGATCTACATAATAAGAACACTGGGGAATATTTCTTGTATAGTAGATATAGGTTGTTGTTGGGTTTTTTTGTTCCATGATTGTGGTAGTGTCTTCATCCAAGTATCCTGTACTAGTATTCAAATGTCAAATCTCCTTTGAAGTTGTTTGATGACGAAGCCGAAGAATAATGACACGTGTAAGAGGACTTTTACAACGTTTAGGAGCTATTTGAGAAACATGAAGAGGCAGCTTGGTCTCTTTGGGACAATGGCTGAAAACAAACAATGGTCAACGGCTATGCGCCTGGATGTACTTGGATAGCGTAATATACATGTATGTGCATGAAGCTCTTTGAATTAACGTTATGATAATTAACGTTTTCTGGTTTGCATATTCAAGACGCCAAACGCATTTGGGTTTGTATCAAAGAATGAAATGGGTATGACTGGTAATAACGTTATTCCTTTTTTAAATCTAGACAAGGTATTGTTCCAGTTATATGCAGATGACTATATGAAGAAATGACACTTCTCTCTGCGTTCTGAGAAGCGAAATCTTGCGCCAGACATCATTACGACCGTTTCTGCGACTCCCGATTTATAGGAAATTTACACTTGTATTGTTTGATGTTCAAAGAAATCTAAAGTAACCATTGACTCGTTTGGACAAGGGAATATTTATTCAGATTCGAATGTGTTGGATATGACAAGAGTCTTTCTCTTGTTGTCTGTCAAGACGAATCCGACCTAACAGACCTGATCTACAATACCTAGGTTTCAGGAAGATGAAACAGGATCCAGTCTTTACAGTCTGTCTGGTAACTCAACTACACCGATGCTGCTTCAGTCGCTCAAAGAGGTGTAAATGCCGATGACAATACATGAAAACTAGACACTGTCTTATATTGTAAATGACAATGTGGATTGCTGTGCGTTGTTTGATACCCGTGTATTCACGTCATCTATGGGAACTAGACAGTTTAAGTAGTACAAAGTCATTTTAGCGTCTTCTGAGTTATAATTACACATAGATTATTACACATAGACAAGAGAGAGAGAAAGAAAGAGAGAGAGAGAGAGAGAGAGAGAGAGAGAGAGAGAGAGAGAGAGAGAGAGAGAGAGTATTAATTTAGTGATTCATCTTGGACCTATCTTGAGTAAAACTTTAGAAACCATTAGAAACATCGTTATGTGCTCAAACTGTTACTTTTGAAATAGAATAAAAATAACTTATTTTCTTTAAAATATTTCTTTGTATGTCATTCCGAAGATTACAATGAAGATATGTTCAATTACTCGCGGTTAACACAATATAAAAAGGCATAACATATTTACAATTACACACAGTTTATCAAATTCAGATACTTAAACGAAGACAGATATTCACTAAAAGATATATATCAAAAGGTGCTTTAGTTTGTACAGATACAAGACGAATTGTAGTATAATAGTTTCGCATGTGTGTTGATCCAGATTGTGAGTAAATGTCGTTTCAGCCCCAAATATGAATGATGACATATCTGTTTCGTCGGTCAGGACTCACCAGTACATGGTTAACATGGAGTGCACTCTTAGTTGTTTTTGAGATGACGGTGCATGGATATGCAATTGTAATAATAATAATAGATATTGTTATCGATACAATAACCCAATCCGATAAACTTGTTGTCACGATCCGATAGACATGTGAATATGCTACATACACTGATGCCCATGGGCAAGGGCTTCTGAAAACATGACTGCAAATCACTTAGCACTGGTAAATTGGGTGGTTCATTCATTGTATTCAGGCTAGGATTGTCGTGTAACGCGTTTCACAAAGTAACCTCCTCTATATAGAATCGACAAAATTTGGTTACTTATGAATGTATTCTCAGCATGTATTTTAATACCTTTACAATTCATTGTGTATTCAATAAGAGTGATAAAACCGTTTCCTCAGAAAAATTTGCTAAATGTCCATTGTACAATTCCCACCAGACCAGAAGCATGTGTTTTTGAATCACAATCAAATAATGACGATATCAGGTGTTCGCGAAAATGTGATCATGTCCTTCCCCACAGGTTGCACCCGTCAGAAACACATGCAAAGGCAAGTCAATTGTTCACCTAAACAAACATGTGAACATAGTACGATGCAAATCAAATGAGGAATTTGCATCAGATATCTTTTTGTCGCTGATGCTTTAAATTTGGAAATGTCCTCTACGCGTCTTCCGGAAAACATTTTAAGAGCTTTCGTAAGGCCTTGTAACCCTGATCAAACAACTTTTGAACAAAAGTCGTATGACACTCTTTGAAGTCGTCGTAGAAAGAGCATGCTCAGATATCTTTTTGTTGCTGATGCTTTAAATTTGGAAATGTCCTCTACGCGTCTTCCGGAAAACATTTTAAGAGCTTTCGTAAGGCATTGTAACCCTGGTCAAACAACTTTTGAACAAAAGTCGTATGACACTCTTTGATTTCTTCGTAGAAAGAGCATGCTCGATTGTACCTCAAAAGATGTGAAATGTGGACACCAAAAGCCGGAGGTGCTGGAATAATGCTAGACATAAAGGGAAGTTGACGTCATCCCTCCTGTCATGCAGTCCTGTGGATACTGATTTGTTACTTGGAATATTTATGAACAGCCCTTAATATGAAACAGGCAGAAGCGGCTTCACTGGTCTCTTTTATTTCTATCTCAGATTGGTAAACCAGTGAAAGGGAATTGACTGTTGGGTCATTATTGAACGATATCAGATCATTGATATTCCTGAAACTTTAAGCTTCTTGCCCGGATTCCCTTTGTCTTTTGTTTAAATTCCACATGGTATTAATTCCACTCGTCTCAAATACTTTATGTGGATATAAAGAAAGTTCTGTTTGTATGAAAGTGGGACACGGATTTTTATGGGCTGTGGAATCTGCTACACATGAGGAATTGATATGTCTTAAGTTTGTCAAGCCGATAGTGATAGTGCTAACGATTGGTTTTGACAGATATCGTCATCATTTCGCATACTGTTTAACGTTCTTACATGTGGCTGTTTTATATTGGTTCTTTTCTGAGACTGCAAATATTCAAGAATCATTTTTTAGAACCCGCATTATTTTAATTGCGCTTGTCTGAAATACTTTCTGTGAATGTAAAGACAGGCCTTCCAAAGTTGATAGTACTGATGCATGGCCTTAACAGATTTTTCGCCCAGTTAACATAATGGCCTAATATGTGTCATTACTTCACAAGTCACTTAAACCAAGTTCTTTGATAAACAACTAATGTCTTGACACTTACATATAATGGTTATGCAATATGAGGCATTGTCAGCAGGAAGAACTAAAAGTTTTTATGTAGGAGGGCCACACGAGATGACAGCTTGCTGGGACAGAATGGTTTTATTCCAATTCTGTTTCGTCGTTTTCAGCTTGTGCATTCCACCAATGACGACATCACGCACTGACTGAGCCTACTCTGAAAGACAACTCGCCCTGAGGTTAGAACTCATAATGTTGCTCAATGTGAGTCAGGTCTCATATAGATTAAAGGGTGACGTTGAGAAGCCTAGTTGTTAAAGCATTCACCTTAGACCAGGGTTCATATGGTACTTTCTTTGAAGCTTATTTCTGGGGAATCAGGATATAAATGGGATACAGGCGAAAACGGCGTAATTAATACTAGGTCGTTTAAAAAAACTCCCTCTTTTTCACACTGTATTTGAATCAAATTTAGAAAACACACTCTACGATGATACGCCTGATGTTGACACTGGTTTCAAGTAAATATGATTACTGTAATTCTAAATGTAAGGAACACACCTCCCGGGGGATATGTCAGCTTTTGTTACGAATACACGAAAATATGCCAAATTGCTTTGTAAAGCCCAAAGGCAATTGTTGGACAGTTTTTAACATGCTACATTAAATACAGTTTTAAAGCCACCATAAGACCCATAACTGCCTGTATCACATATGCCAATAGCGTCACATAAACATGTATAAAATATTTGAATAATAGCCAGTTATCGTTTAGACTATCATCCTGTCAGCAATGAGGTGTTTTCTAGGTTGCAGGATAGGTCATCCGGGTATTCTCATCTCTTACAAACAGTGCCTAAACCTTGCAAACCTTCCTGGAATGTGTGCATTGATATATTACGTCACACGGTCAGTAATTAACCAGGCGGTCAGTCAGTATAGTTCCAAATGAACCTTTTTTTAATACAGTGTCGTAAGTACCATATAGGCAAAAAGGACAACCGTGTAGGCACAAGTTTTTAATGTCAGAGATCGCCTTTCGCGGCAATCCATTGTTATGTACGTTAGAGTAATTGCCCTTTGTCAAAGAGAAGATGCTCTAGTCTATGAGACCTCACTTATGTTCAGAGTCGAGCTGGCATAACGTTACGAAATGCAGTCTAAAATATCCCACACAGCATTCAAATGAAACAAGGAAAAATAATTTCCCGCAAATCCTCAACTATCTTAAATTCTGGTATAGATCCGCAGATCTCTACAAGCAGAAATATGTGTACGTTGATATTTCAAGGGTGTCCGCGTTTTGCGCTTTTAGCTCGTCTATTGTGTGGTTAACGCATGCCACTCTTGGGTATTTGGTGCATGTGTTTCTCGCACCATGCATCATCTAAGAGATGCAACAAGCAGTAACAAACATAATTATACGTTAACCACAAAAATGTTTGTTGCCTAATTTCGTGTGAGGGGTATATGTAATTTCTTTTATCACTAAAGGGACGAATATACAACTAACGTCATAAGCAAAGAATGAGAGACATAATAATTATACCTCTCATTTTCCAAAACTCATCGTACATTATGACTGCTGCTTAAGACATTTTGAATCCCTGATTTGTCTATGGCAGAGGTGCTTAGTTTTAATGAACATTTGTCCGTGCTGAGATAATTGCCGTTCTCAAAGAAATGGTGTGGGTTCATATACGTGAAATTAATATGGGTCACCTGGGTCACGAAGTGACATTTTGTAAGATTGTGCACCTTCCTTGACTCGAATCAAGACTGTTAAATCAATGTGCTCCATATTCTGAAGCTGTTCTAGTGAAAATAGATGCGCCAACCTCTTATGCTTCTGATGATAAGGTTAGCATCTTTGTGCCAAAAGATGTGCCCACTTCATTTATGACCTCAATTTGGAACAATTCACTTAACACTCACGGTGTACCCTTGTCAATGCAAACACGAAAATAATTATTGATCAGAAATGTAACCTTGTGGACGTCCAATGGATTTGTGTGAAGATGTGAGCCCATTCTGTAGCCCATTCATTGCAAGAAACCACCACTGTAGATCGACAGCACGTAATGACGCGACAAATGTCCTTCCGTGACTTTTTCACTGTGAGAGTATCGCATCACTCTCTGCACTGCTTCTAATGATCAGATATTTGATATGTTTAAGATGGGGCTGATCGCTGCACAACCTCTAGGTCAGTAGGTTAGTATTAAAAAGACATGCATACCCTACTTCTGTGAGTTTGGGTTAATACAAAAAAGCAGATAGAGTTGATCAAAGAATGGAAAATAAAATGTCACTTGAAAACGCGACGTTGTTTTTATTCTTCTCAATGTTCTGTAAAAAATATCTGCAATTTTATTCACCGGGGTTCGATTACTGCAATACAGTTGTACTCTCCTGTAGTTTTATAAAACCTTTTGGCAGATGGTAATTGTCTTCAGGTGAACACTTGACCTGTTTGTGATGGGTGTCATTTTACAAAACTAGACGTATTTTGTGAAGGGTACATTTTCGCGAACACCCGACAGCATCAATGTTGAATAGTGATTCATATCTATCTATCTATCTATCTATCTATCTATCTATCTATCTATCTATCTATCTATCTAATGGATAGTGTTATCGAACTGTGGTACCATGACACGATAAATATGAAATGATGTCACCCATCAAGACCGCTTTTATCAAGCTTCGATTCGATGTCTACTTGCTCGGAAAACGTGTCTAACATCCCCAAACAGTTTCGATAATGGTTTCCCAATTTACGAGTGTTTATGCTAGCAAACAGGAGTGCAAATCATTGCGCACTTTGTCATGAATGGAGGGCTCCACCCTGACACACTTGTGTGCTCTTAATGAACCTTTATTGAAGGAAAATATGGTTTAAACCTCCATAATGTTATATGATAAACACGTTATTACACTCGTCTGTTTCTGCATCCTAAATATCATTTATTTGGAATAAAACATATGTATTATGCTCGTCAAAGGCTCGCATAACACATATATTTATCCCTAACATGATATGCGATAAGAAGAAAAAAACACTCGGGTAATCATCTCTATTTAGCACAGATTTGTGATTATGGAAAGTATTTTCAACAAGAGCAAATATCAATTTACGTATTTTGACTGAAAGTGAACATTGTATGTAATTATAAATCATATATTTTTCAGCCTTATCAGATTTTAGAGATCAAATATTGCAATATTATAGAGAATACGTGTTGTGTTGCGATTAACCAGGGCATTAATGTCCTTTCATTTCGAGAACAGTTCCCTTTGTCATACATGTAGAATATCCTACACGGAAGTTTAGTTGTTGGTTATAAAACTCCAATATAAAGATTTGTAAAACATCAAATATCCCCTTATGGCATTAGAGTCGGCGTAATTAATTGATATTTAGATAATTAATTCTTCAAAGGGAATATACAGTGGTCATTCTCCTCGTGGGCAATGTACCTTTATAGTCCTAACAATGATCATCGAGTGACCATCTCACTACAACTGGCATCTGCCTCAACTCAACTTGTGTGATGATCTGCTACAGTGTGGTCACTAGCCACTCAAAGATAAACTACATTCCTATTGCGCTATGGAGTTTCCTGAGGCAGTGTGTCGTGGGAGTCGGTATTTTACAATAGGAAGGTACAGACAATATGTCATTATTACCGTTTCTTCCCGAGTCACACATTGTCTTGATAGAAGCTTCCATGATTCATCATCGCATTTCAAACCATTATCGAATTGAACAATATGATTCTTGTGCAGCATATTCAACAGAACAAACAATAGTGACGTTGCAGTTGTATTTTATTTTACTGATTCATCTTGGACTTATCTTGAGTAAAACTTTAGAAACCTGCTGAAACTGTTACTTTTAAAATAAAATTAAAATAACATATTTTTCTTTAAAATATTTCTTTGTATCAAAACCACCAATATGTCAAGTATCACTTGCTTCGATAAGGCATCATTCAGGTGTAAATTACTGGTTAGAATTGGTTTTCAGCAACCCATTCTTGTCGTAAAAGGCGACGAAAGGCTCGCGGACCCAATTGCGTAGATCGCTGCTCATGATGTCAATCACTATTCTGTCTGTTCCAGACTCGATAATTTACAGACCGGCGTAATATAGCTGGAATAATGCTGAGTGCAGTTTTAAACAACAAACACACAAACATCTTTCAGGATGTTTTGTGTTGGGGAAGGCATAAACAAGCGTCTGTTTCACCTTTCACCTTTACACCTTTTACTTTCCGAAACGTTTTCCTTATAACGTTTGATGTCATCGTCATTATAATCTTCGAAATTCTTGACTGCTGCCTGGATGAAGTAGGTACAGTCTTTGTATCCTGATAATGACTTTCTCACCGAATCAGAGCATTACGCTAGAGATCCGTCCTGTTTCTGGCACAAACGGTCCACTCTTCTCACTCACTGCCTGAAAACTTGGAACAGCAATACGTAAGGAGGGGAAAAAGTATCGATACCCACAGTAAATGGCAAATTTTCGGTGATGTAGAAAATGAAAAGAAATAATTTAAAATGTAACATTTAAAGGAAATTGAAATTTCCATTAACTTTGTGAAGGACAAAATACGCTTCCTTCAGGCTTCGGATTTATATTCCTTCCTCGTGTTTACAATTTCGAGAAAAAACCTTGGAAGCGTGTTTTATCCGTCTTTGTACAAACCGACCTTTGTAATTTAAAACAAATCTGATTATCTACTTATGCAAGTTTTAGAACAAAAGAACGGTCGACCAAATGCAACAAGGTGTATATTTCTAGCATGCGTGAATCGCGCGTCAGTTCTAAATATAAAGATATTCCAATTGACAATGTCTTTCAGCTGGTTCTGAGGGGTAGGTTAACGTCGACACAACTATATATGATACAACGCGGATGAGGGAATAACATGAGAATGGCCTGGGAATTACGTAAGAATGCCCCATTCATTACAGTAAAATAACATCTGGACAAGACAATGGGATGACGTCACATAAGGGATCACGTGAACAGTGTAAGGGTATAGCTAAGGCAGCTCTTTTTTCAAAGTAGTTATGGATATAGTACCATGACATTATAGAATGCTTGATTCTGATTGGTTGAAAAGAGGTATCCTTTTTTCCTACGGATACCTCCTTAAGATAAGGCCGTTTCACACAAAACCGTGCGGCTGAAAACATCGATGTATCGACAGCCTACGCATCGATAAATACAACAGTGGCTGCCGATAACCGGTAAGAATGTTGTATACGTTCGATATGATGAACATGATGAAATCTGTTTCAGAACAAACACAATTAAATAAAACACACTAAACACTGTTTCAGGCCCACATAATCATCGGTCACAAAATCATAATAATCGGAGCAGTCTCTCTGGTGTCAACAAGGAGGTGATCACCATACTTCAGACTGTTTTCCATTGACAAAGGTTGTGGCAGCAGGCACATTCAGGTTAATACTGAACATAACTCCAGATGGAGATTGATATTTGATAAAGAGCACTGTCACAGTGGAACACTATCACGGCCGCCATGGACAGTAATAGACGTTCATGTTCATGTTCAGCCAGGTTGAAGTTCGGGGTAGAGAGATAGTAATTCGCAACATGTATTACTGTTGGGTTATTTCAACATATTTATTTCTATCTCAGCCTTAGTAGCAGATCCTGACTGTAACACAATGAGTGTCACGGTATCAACTTTTATATCTAGTACAAAACGAAACAAAAGGCTAATGCAATAACTAAATATTCTAACCAGAGAAAGCACGCTCTGTTACCGAAATGTTGCACTGTTGTTAGAGCTGGTTAAACTTAAATGAAAACTCATCAACTAAATTTGAATGACTTCACTGTTAAAAGACCAAGGAGCTAAACGTGATTTTCTAAAGTTTGTGAAAAGAAAAGATGTATAAACTTCAATGAAAGAACAAACTCAATATCTAATGCTAATTGGTTATTAGAGCGGATATGAGTGAGTGAGTGAGTATGGTTTTACACCGCTTTTAGCAATATTCCAGCAATAACACGGCGGGGGACACAACAAATGGACTTCACACATTGTACCCATGTCGGGAATGGAACCCGAGAGCGGATATGACACACCTACGGCAACTCACAGATTTGTTGTTGCTACTGTCTTTTATCCGTGCTAAACCCTCGCATTGCGATCTATATGCATGGGGTACGTTTTGGAGAACAGTTCTGTAATTAAAACCAGCATGTCTCCAGAACAGGTGTCATCCCTGATGTTCAGTAATCCACTTGTATACATTTCGTCGCTATATTGCCTTTAACTCCTCTTGGCATCTGGAATTTCGGCGGATACTCGATACCGATTGTTCTCATGCGTTGACGTTATATATTTATTGCACGAATGTAGTATTTATCGCAGTGTTGGGTGATATTAAAAGAGAAAACTATGTTTAGGAAGTTGGGGAAAGAGTTGTTATGGTAAAAAGAGCATGGTTTCATCAATCACTTGCACTGTTTCATCTTGGTAATGTTTACTGTTGAGAGTTTTTTAAGTCGACTTCTTAACAAGGGAGTCAAGTAGACAGAAATATTGGTATGTTTAATATCCTTGTCCATTTTTCAAGTATATGCGTGGAAAACGATAACTACTTCTGTGCTATTCCCGGCTGACAATTAATCTCTTGAACCTTTGACGGTAATGAACGCACATTCCCATAATACTGTTTTTTTCTTAAGTTATGGTTTGAAGATGTTTGGCAGTGTGACTCAGTAAAGGTGTCTAGATTTGTCATCCCTGTTTTACCTTTCAAATGAAATGGCGATCACATTTCATATTAACTTTCGAAAACAAAAAGATACTATTATCTTAAAATAGTTCATAACTGTGTGGTTTTAAGTGTTATAATCAGATATTCCTACTAGTAACTCAATGACGCATCAGTTCCTTTTAAGTTTTTGAAAATGCCAAAGAATCGATTATGATATTTAGCAAAGAAAAGTGATCGAGCTCGCACGCACATAACGATCACTCTGTGCGTATATACATGTAAACGATTATGAGAATTCCCTGTCTATCTGTAAGAAAAACCCTTCTAAAGGAATGAGTTTTTTTAAAAGAAACGTTAATGGCAGCTTCACTCATAAAGATGTTAACATTCTCCAAAACCTCGGAGAGAAATACAAAGTTTTCAAATGTTCTGAATCACAGATGAGTTAAATTCTGATTTAGCTGTATCGTGTCGACCAAACTGTGTTAATGTCTTGAAGACAGTAGGGCGCGTGTCAACAGCCTGACTCTACTGAATGATTGCATAATCTGTGTCACATGATGCCCATTCGCAGTGTTAGTCTAGATGTTGTAATTGGGGCCTTTTCACCTCTGTCTTTTAAGGGGTCTGTCTCTGCCAGTGTTAGGGGAAGTGTTTGCTCGTCATGCCGAAGGCTCGGGTTCGATTTCCTACATGTGTACAATAGGTGAAGCCATTTCCTGGTGTGACCTTGCTGGAGTTTTGCTAAAGGCGTAAACATACACTCACCTAGAAACTGTTCGATTGCTTTACTACAATGAATTAAGAACGCCTCATACACGTACAACTTTAGTAGCCAACAAAGTGCTGTTTTAACAACTTGAAAATTATGTAAGTACCAACTGGTCCTCCCCCCTTCACGGACGTGAATAAATACAAACCACTCCGTCATCCTATTAACCGTTTAGTGCTCGGGAATTCAATTCTGCGAATGCAAACTAATGGCACACAGTAATGTGGGAATCGAAGACCAATAATTACATTCCACATTTTCATTTGGATTTTATAAATCTCTGACGTAGCGCGTTTCGCGGTACGTACCCAAAGGCACATTTTGACCATATTGAATCGATTCTTATTTTAAAGTCTGTATTTTGGGGATTTATTAGATTAAAGGCTTACTGAGAAGCAAGAATTATATCGGAATGTTTGATAAAAGCGTCAACACCATGCCCATCGTCATAACAAATCTGTACGATTCCATTGTACGATTCCATTGTAAGATTCCATGATACGATTCCAACTATATCATGTTTTTGAATCACCATCAAAGAGTGATCATACAAGGTGTTCGCGAAAAGGTGAGCGCACCCTGCTCTATCGGCGACACTGTCACAACAAACATGCAAAGGCAAGTCAATTGTTCACCTAAAAACACGGGTACGTATGCTATGAGTCTGAAGAGGGAATTGCGTCAGACATCATTTTGGAAATGATGCGTCTAATTTTGTAATGTCCTTTTTTGAAACCTTTAATCAGGCATTGGTGCCCTAATCAAACAACATTTGAGTGTCTTGGTAACCGCACATTGGCATCCTAGCTAAAATCAGTTAAGTTTGTCTTGTCTGTTGCCTCTTAATCCATAATAATTGTCAACGTTTGTCACGCAAAGAAAGTTCTTTTGGAAAATAAGAAGGACACGTTTCTGATCTTCAAAAACACCGTCACAAGCTAATTTGTACTGAAAATGTCTTCATCTTCAGTTGAAGTATGGATCAAATCAATATTGTTTTTGATTTTTTTCTGTGACATTATCGGAACTGGATATTATTTTATCACTAAAAAGCCAGGATTAAGAACAAGATTAGATCAACACATGGTCCTAATTATTTTCAAAGTTTGACTTTAACCTGCCTTACAAGATCTAGTTGACCTGACACCGAGGGACCCGTACACCGGTCATGGGTTAATGACATTATTATGACATCCCGGGAAGATGTTGTTGATGGAATTGAAGTACTGGTTTGTTTCGGACGCGATACAGACTTAAGGTAGCATAACACCGGGGAAAGACATTCACCTCATCATAAGTCAAGAATATATAATGCATACTTGTTAACCATTGTTAATGCTTGCAGCAAGAAGAAACTAAGTAACGTTCCTACATGTTTATGAGATAACGGTAGGTACCGTTTGAAGACCAGCGGACATCCTTGATGACAATAAAATGTTAAAAAACTGCGTTTGTGAAGGGTGTCACCGGTGGGGCAGGATACGCTCACCTTTTTGTGAACACTTTGTATCATTTATTTGATAGTTATTCATAAAAAAATGCTCATGATATAGTCGGAATAAAATCGACTCCTCTCATAGCAGAGATTTCTTGTGAATATGGAAAGGGTTTTGTCGCTTTTACTTAAAAGTTCTATTACGTTTTTGAAATAATTGGGAATATAAATATACGGTATGATGCATCATTTTTAGACGCCAGACGCAACACGAGAGCTTGTTTTCTTAAACTTTGAGAAAATCCGATCTTTGCTTCGATCAAATAAGGTCATGTTGGTATTAGATAGAACATTTACATATGAAATTTAAGTTAAACATTTCGTGCGATGTTGATACTGTGTTGACGCTCGCAGACATGGGTAAGAAACATGCTAGGTCTTTACAGATGTTATTATAGTTGGAAGTCAGGGAAACCCGTCTATGAAACATCCAATCATATGGCAGTGTCCGTGTACCTCATGGAACCAATCACAACATTCCCCTCAGCTGTATTTACCTGCGATTTACCTTTAGTTTGATCGAACATCTATTGAATATAAAGCTCCAACACCAGAGAATAACCAGTCTCGATTATTCGCCGAAACAGATTCCATTGGGCGTGATAGGCAAAACAGAGGTGCACTAATATGAATGGATCACTGAAAATCAGATGTAAGTATCACTGCCCATCGGTGGTACCGCCACGCACACGTTGAGTCTGCGACGGTGGTCTGTAAAGTTATCGATGGACCAGAAAATGGGGTGTGTGTTAGCCATGCAAATGAAACAAGGCAGTTATAGGTGCAAATGGGAGTAGAAATAACATACGACAATCAGTTTTGGTACCACTGCTAATACGATTGAAATAAATGCACATTACGGGGTATAATATCCAATACAATGAAACACCGTCAGTGCGTACCCTGTTTGACTGGAAACCCCGTCATCTGGATGATTACCGTTTAAGAATTCGCCAGGATTAAATTAGAATCTCTTGCTTAAACCATGTTATTGTTAATGCATGATGTATGATATATGAGGGTTTCTCTAGTTTTGCATTAGTGACCTATGGTTTTATTTCTCAAAATGCACGTTCAGAATAGTCAGTCAATTCCTGGCTCAGAATCAATGGCGTGACGTCATCATAATGGTCTCATTCTTGGAGGATAATTGAAAGCATAAAATAAATGCGCGTCTGGCTGGCTGGTGTCAGTGTGCATATCCATGCTGGCAACGATAGCGTACCGTGATTGGATTCTTGTGGTGATTTTAGTAGTGTCGAAGCCACTACGAATGCATTTCTTACATATTTTTCAGTTGTTATTTTTGTAATCTTATTGATGTTTATTTGGATTATAGACTCGCGTTACGTTGACCAGCATGCGCCTTTTCTCCAAGAGTTTTGTTTACTTGAACTTGTGGTCGATAAATTGAAGGGCGAAAATGTAAACATGCATGACATGTTTCTGTCCCTCGCATTGCGATCTATATGCATGGGGTACGTTTTGGAGAACAGTTCTGTAATTAAAACCAGCATGTCTCCAGAACAGGTGTCATCCCTGATGTTCAGTAATCCACTTTTATACATTTCGTCGCTATATTGCCTTTAACTCCTCTTGGAATCTGGAATTTCGGCGGATACTCGATACCGATTGTTCTCATGCGTTGACGTTATATATTTATTGCACAAATGTAGTATTTATCGCAGTGCTGGGTGATATTAAAAGAGAAAACTATGTTTGGGAAGTTGGGGAAAGAGTTTTTATGGTAAAAAGAGCATGGTTTCATCAATCACTTGCACTGTTTCATCTTGGTAATGTTTACTGTTGAGTTTTTTAAGTCGACTTGTTAACAAGGGAGTCAAGTAGACAGAAATATTGGTATGTTTAATATCCTTGTCCATTTTTCAAGTATATGCGTGGAAAACGATAACTACTTCTGTGCTATTCCCGGCTGACAATTTAATGTCTTGAACCTTTAACAGTAATGAACGCACATTCCCATAATACTGTTTTTTTCTTAAGTTATGGTTTGAAGATGTTTGGCAGTGTGACTCAGTAAAGGTGTCTAGATTTGTCATCTCTATTTTACCTTTCAAATGAAATGGCGATCACATTTCATATTGATAACTTTCGAAAACATACTATTATCTTAAAATAGTTCATAACTGTGTGGTTTTAAGTGTTATAAACATATATTCCTACTTGTAACTTAATGACGCATCAGTTCCTTTGAAGTTTTTGAAAATGCCAAAGAATCGATTATGATATTTAGCAAAGAAAAGTGATCGAGCTCGCACGCACATAACGATCACTCTGTGCGTATATACATGTAAACGATTATGAGAATTCCCCGTCTATCTGTAAGAAAAACCCTTCTAAAGGAATGTGTGTTTTTAAAAGAAACGTTAATGGCAGCTACACGCATAAAGATGTTAACATTCTCCAAAACCTCGGAGAGAAATACAAAGTTTTCAAATGTTCTGAATCACAGATGAGTTAAATTCTAATTTAGCTGTATCGTGTCGACCAAACTGTGTTAATGTCTTGAAGACAGTAGGGCGCGTGTCAACAGCCTGACTCTACTGAATGATTGCATAATCTGTGTCACATGATGCCCATTCGCAGTGTTAGTCTAGAAGTTGTAATTGGGGCCTTTTCACCTCTGTCTTTTAAGGGGTCTGTCTCTGCCAGTGTTAGGGGAAGTGTTTGCTCGTCATGCCGAAGGCTCGGGTTCGATTTCCTACATGTGTACAATAGGTGAAGCCATTTCCTGGTGTGACCTTGCTGGAGTTTTGCTAAAGGCGTAAACATACACTCACCTAGAAACTGTTCGATTGCTTTACTACAATGAATTAAGAACGTCTCATACACGTACAACTTTAGTAGCCAACAAAGTGCTGTTTTAACAACTTGAAAATTATGTAAGTACCAACTGGTCCTCCCCCCTTCACGGACGTGAATAAATACAAACCACTCCGTCATCCTATTAACCGTTTAGTGCTCGGGAATTCAATTCTGCGAATGCAAACTAATGGCACACAGTAATGTGGGAATCGAAGACCAATAATTACATTCCACATTTTCATTTGGATTTTATAAATCTCTGACGTAGCGCGTTTCACGGTACGTACCCAAAGGCACATTTTGACCATGTTGAATCGATTCTTATTTTAAAGTCTGTATTTTGGGGATTTATTAGATTAAAGGCTTACTGAGAAGCAAGAATTATATCGGAATGTTTGATAAAAGCGTCAACACCATGCCCATCTTCATAACAAATCCGTACGATTCCATTGTACGATTCCATTGTAAGATTCCATGATACGATTCCAACTATATCATGTTTTTGAATCACCATCAAAGAGTGATCATACAAGGTGTTCGCGAAAAGGTGAGCGCATCCTGCTCCATCGGCGACACTGTCACAACAAACATGCAAAGGCAAGTCAATTGTTCACCTAAAAACACGGGTACGTATGCTATGAGTCTGAAGAGGGAATTGCGTCAGACATCATTTTGGAAATGATGCGTCTAATTTTGTAATGTCCTCTTTTGAAACCTTTAATCAGGCATTGGTGCCCTAATCAAACAACATTTGAGTGTCTTGGTAACCGTACATTGGCATCCTATCTAAAATCAGTTAAGTTTGTCTTGTCTGGTGCCTCTTAATCCATAATAATTGTCAACGTTTGTCACGCAAAGAAAGTTCTTTTGGAAAATAAGAAGGACACGTTTCTGATCTTCAAAAACACCGTCACATGCCTGTTTCTACTGAAAATGTCTTCATCTTCAGTTGAAGTATGGATCAAATCAATATTGTTTTTGAATTTGTCTGTGACATTATCGGAACTGGATATTATTTTATCACTAAAAAGCCAGGATAAGAACAAGATTAGATCAACACATGGTCCTAATCATTTTCAAAGTTTGACTTTAACCTGCCTTAAAAGATCTAGTTGACCTGACACCGAGGGACCCGTACACCGGTCACGTGTTAATGACATTATTATGACACCCCGGGAAGATGTTGTTGATGGAATTGAAGTACTGGTTTGTTTCGGACGCGATACGGACTTAAGGTAGCATAAAACCGTGGAAAGACATTCACCTCATCATAAGTCAAGAATATATAATGCATACTTGTTAACCATTGTTAATGCTTGCAGCAAGAAGAAACTAAGTAACGTTCATAGGTTCCTACATGTTTATGAGATAACGGTAGGTACCGTTTGAAGACCAGCGGACATCCTTGATGACAATAAAATGTTACACACTGCGTTTGTGAAGGGTGTCACCGGTGGGGCAGGATACGGTCACTTTCTTGTGAACACTTTGTATCATTTATTTGATAGTTATTCATAAAAAATGCTCATGATATAGTCGGAATAAAATCGACTCCTCTCATAGCAGAGATTTCTTGTGAATATGGAAAGGGTTTTGTCGCTTTTACTTAAAAGTTCTATTACGTTTTTGAAATAATTGGGAATATAAATATACGGTATGATGCATCATTTTTAGACGCCAGACGCAACACGAGAGCTTGTTTTCTTAAACTTTGAGAAAATCCGATCTTTGCTTCGATCAAATAAGGTCATGTTGGTATTAAATAGAACATTTACATATGAAATTTAAGTTAAACATTCCGTGCGATGTTGATACTGTGTTGACGCTCGCAGACATGGGTAAGAAACATGCTAGGTCTTTACAGATGTTATTATAGTTGGAAGTCAGGGAAACCCGTCAGTGAAACATCCAATCATATGGCAGTGTCCGTGTACCTCATGGAACCAATCACAACATTCCCCTCAGCTGTATTTACCTGCGATTTACCTTTAGTTTGATCGAACATCTATTGAATATAAAGCTCCAACACCAGAGAATAACCAGTCTCGATTATTCGCCGAAACAGATTCCATTGGTGATAGGCAAAACAGAGGTGCACTAATATGAATGGATCACTGAAAATCAGATGTAAGTATCACTGCCCATCGGTGGTACCGCCACGCACACATTGAGTCTGCGACGGTGGTCTGTAAAGCTATCGATGGACCAGAAAATGGGGTGTGTGTTAGCCATGCAAATGAAACAAGGCATATTAGATAGTTATGGGAGTAGAAATAACATACGACAGTCAGTTTTGGTACCACTGCTGATTGAAATGAATGCACATTACGGGGTATAATATCCAATACAATGAAACACCGTCAGTGCGTATCCTGTTTGACTGGAAACCCCGTCATCTGGATGATTACCGTTTAAGAATTCGCCAGGATTAAATTAGAATCTCTTGCTTTAACCATGTTATGCATGATGTATGATATATGAGGGTTTCTCTAGTTTTGCATTAGTGACCTATGGTTTTATTTCTTAAAATGCACGTTCAGAATAGTCAGTCAATTCCTGACTCAGAATCAATGGCGTGATGTCATCATAATGGTCTCATTCTTGGAGGATAATGGAAAGCATAAAATAAATGCACGTCTGGCTGGCTGGTGTCAGTGTGCATGTCCATGCTTAGATGCCTTAGACGACTGGGCCACCCATGGCCTTCAAATTACTATTATAGGTTGGTGTTTGTATTGTAAATCGGCACTCATTTTGTTTTTAATTTAGACAGCATTAACAATTATAAAAAGTGAGAAAGTGTTCGGTTTTATGCCACACTGAACATAATTTCAGTCATATCACGGAATGTGGTCATTTAGGGTGGGAATATAGGTACCCAGTAACCGATGCTTGACGTAAGAGGCCACTAAATGGATCGGGTTGTCAGGTTCAGTGACTTGTCTGACTGCATGTCATCGTATCCCAATTGCATGAACCATTGCTTATGATGTCAATCACTTGAATGTACAGACTCGAACATTTACAGACCGCGGCCATATAGATGGAATATTGCATCGCCACCACACAAAAAACACCGCCGCCACTACAACTGCTGCTGCTAATGATAATAATTATCTATCATATAAAATGTCCTTATATTCAAAAAGAAATCTTCCCATGTAGATACGACTGTAAACATGTGACTATTTGGGAATATTTTCTTCATGTGCACACAATGTGTATCAAGTATGTGAACGAACTTTTGGCTTTGTGACCAAGGGGGCATGTGCAACCAAAGCCGGCTACTAGAAGGTTCGAACCCATATTGCCATTACCGGGTACCCAGTCACTGCTGGGAGACTCCATCACAATTCCACCAGGGCAGCTGCGAAAGGACACAGCACATGCCCGCTGTAGCATGTTTCGGCAGCGCTTGCCATCGTGTTGCTCTATTAAACGTTCGGTTTATGAAGTCACTCAAACAATAATTTAAAGAAATGATGGACTTGTTTGTCAAGGAAATGAACAACCTTATATTCCCTGTTGTCTTCTTCAACATTTGCTTTTACTGTTTTTACTTTCAATGCAATCTTGGGGATTCACCACAGCTTTCACGCAGACCCGGGGAGCCATTAAATGCAGATTTGGACGCCAAACTCTGCATTGTTGATTTACAGCTGACGACGATGTAACAATCATGTGTTCTTTGCTGAAGGTGTTCTCTGTAATTTTGTCTTACCCAAAGGAGGACATGTATATTGAACTTATTTAATCGATTGCCATGTTAAGGTCATTATTGTGGAGATCTATTAGCTAAAACTGTATTGTAAACGGTAAAAGTGCATGTAGAGGCAATTATCATTTTTAACAAAATGTTTAAAACATTTTTAAAAACAATATATCACATGAGGAAAAACAGGATCATTACTGCTTAACAACGTTTATGTTACACGGAGGCATGCCCTGCAGAAGCGGCGTGCCATGTGGCTACATACTACTTGGAAGGAAACAAAACTAATTACAAGAGGTTTCTGTTACCTCAAACTTAAAAGAATAAAAGGGAAAGCGCAAACTTTGAATAGTAGTTTGTTGAAATCCCCGATCTTTGTATCAGTGTGGCAAATATAAGAATATAATACAGTTTCTATTATTTTATATGATTACTGGGTAGTGAAAAACGAGTCGTTAAACAACATAAAAAGCAATCTTCAATTTCAGCGCCACAGTTACAGACTAAGTGCAGGGTGGGTGGGGGTTGGGGGTGCGTGATAAATCAATATGGCTTTGACGCTACTTTGAGCAAGACTGCATCGTGTCTGAGAAGAGGACAGTGAAGTAGACCACCACGGCGACCTCACCCAGTGCTACCACCTCACTCATTGCCACCAACTCACTCATTGCTACCAACTTACTCATTGCCACCACCTCACTCATTGCATCTTCCCGAGGCAAGTGAGTTAACTGACTATGAAAGTCCAGTTTCCACCCTTGCCGAACTAGGCTGGTATTATGGAGTTACATTTTGGCTGGGCTAACGAGTCTATGCATAGTACAATCAAAATCGCGCACCGAAATCGAAATCCGGTTCGTAAACTGTCATGCAGGATTTGCAAAGCATGTGCACAGCTAACTCGTTGTCAACTGATATTTTCTAAATCTTTTCATGTTTTTAATCAAGGTGCTTGTGTGATTTGATTCACTTCGCGATGTAAGACTCGTTTTATCACAATATAGATTTTGATTATCGATCAGATCGTCTTGACTGGGCGCCACCGTTTTGTTTGAAGCAAATGCAAGTGATACGACAGGTTGAATCTGATTGGTCAATAGGAGAGGCATAGAAAGGACATAACTCGTAATAGCCACTGGTGGCGCTACGATCGAGCCCAGGAATTCCACCCTAGTTCGGCAAGGATGGAAACTGGACTTTTAAAGTGAGTTAACTCTCTTGCCTCGTGAAGATGCACTCATTGCCAACACCTCACCCATTGCTACAACCTCACTTATTGCCACCAACTCACTCATTGACACCACCTCACTTATTGCTGCCACCTCACTCATTGCTGCCAAAAGCGGCGTAAAACCATACTCACTCACTCACTCACTCATTGCTGCCACCTCCCTCATTGCCACCAACTCACTTATTGCTACCACATCATTCATTGCCACCAACTCACATAGCAAACACCTCACTCAATGCCACCAACTCACTTATTGCAACCACCTCACTCATTGCTACCACCTCACTTATTGCTGCCACCTCACTCATTGCTACCACCTGACTCATTGCTACCACCTGACTCATTGCCACCAACTCACTCATTGCTGCCACCTCACTCATTGCTACCACCTCACTCATTGCTACCACCTGACTCATTGCTACCACCTGACTCATTGCCACCAACTCACTCATTGCTACCACCTGACTCATTGCTACCACCTCACTCATTGCTACCACCTGACTCATTGCTACCACCTGACTCATTGCCACCAACTCACTCATTGCTGCCACCTCACTCATTGCTACCACCTCACTTATTGCTGCCACCTCACTTATTGCTGCCACCTGACTCATTGCTACCACCTGACTCATTGCTACCACCTGACTCATTGCTACCACCTCACTCATTGCTACCACCTGACTCATTGCTACCACCTGACTCATTGCTACCACCTCACTCATTGCTACCACCTCACTCATTGCTACCACCTGACTCATTGCCACCAACTCACTCATTGCTGCCACCTCACTCATTGCTACCACCTCACTCATTGCTACCACCTCACTTATTGCTGCCACCTCACTCATTGCTACCACCTGACTCATTGCTACCACCTGACTCATTGCTACCACCCCACTTATTGCCACCAACTCACTTATTGCTGCCACCTCACTCATTGTCACCAACTCACTTATTGCTGCCACCACACTCATTGCTACCACCTCACTCATTGCTACCACCTGACTCATTGCCACCACCTCACTCATTGCTGCCACCTCACTCATTGCTACCACCTCACTCATTGCTACCACTACACTCATTGCTACCACCTCATTCATTGCTGCCACCTCCCTCATTGCTGGCACCTCACTCATTGCTACCACCTCACTCATTGCTGCCACCTCACTCATTGCTACCACCTCACTCATTGCTGCCACCTCACTCATTGCTGCCACCTCACTCATTGCTGCCACCTCACTCATTGCTGCCACCTCACTTATTGCTGCCACCTGACTCATTGCTGCCACCTGACTCATTGCTGCCACCTCACTCATTGCTGCCACCTCACTCATTGCTGCCACCTCACTCATTGCTGCCACCTCACTCATTGCTACCACCTCACTCATTGCTACCACCTCACTCATTGCTGCCACCTCACTCATTGCTGCCACCTCACTCATTGCTTCCACCTCACTCATTGCTGCCACCTCACTCATTGCTACCACCTCACTCATTGCTGCCACCTCACTCATTGCTGCCACCTCACTCATTGCTGCCACCTCACTCATTGCTGCCACCTCACTCATTGCTACCACCTCCCTCATTGCTGGCACCTCACTCATTGCTACCACCTCACTCATTGCTGCCACCTCACTCATTGCTGCCACCTCACTCATTGCTGCCACCTCACTCATTGCTGCCACCTCACTCATTGCTACCACCTCACTCATTGCTGCCACCTCACTTATTGCTGCCACCTCACTCATTGCTGCCACCTGACTCATTGCTGCCACCTCACGCACTGCCGCCACCACCTTCATTGTCACCAACACACTCATTGTCACCACCTCACACACTGCCGACACAACTACCATTGCCACCAACACACTCATTGTCACCACCTCACTCATTGCCACCAACACACTCATTGCTACCACCTCACTCAGGCATTCGTAGTGGTATTCTCTGACAATAAACTGAACTGTCGTGAAATAACTGAAATAAGTGAGTGAGTGAGTAAGTGACTTCGGGTTACTTGGCTATGGTCGGCACTGACCAACAGAGAGGTAATTGAGATTCTAGAAAATTCAGCTGCAGGTATAACTATCTTGTTTACAGGTTCAGAAGATTTGAGGCTTCATCTCCTATATAAGCTGCTTCTTCATCTGCCACCCTGGTACCATACAATGGACATTTAGACGTCTTAGACGACTGAGCCACCCACGCCCCCTAACTGAAATAAACTGCCGGGCAAAATAAAGTATACACCAATGTTTGATGGCTCAAACAAACAAGAAATGGTTGCTCGATGGTGATGCCCCGGCATCATGGGCGATATTACATGGGTCAAATCTGAGGCCTGCATCACTTTGGGCTTTCCTTCCAAATCAAGCTGACACGTCGGAAACGTCAAAAGCGGCCTTATATCCAACTCACTCACTTAACTTTGAACACGCCCTAGATTTAAGTACGCATGTACATATATATGCAGTTTCAAAACAAAAACATTCTGAATCTCAATACTTGATTCTGATACTGCTGTACCCATTACCAGGACTTGTGTGATGTATACACTTTATGTTTCACTTACCACATGTTCCCGTGTTGTTTCAGGTGAACCATTGACTCGCCTTCCCGTGTTTGTGACGGGTGTCACCGGTGGGGCAAGATAGGTTCACCTTTTTACGAATAACTGGTTCACTGTTTATATGGTGATTCGTAAACACATTCTTATGTTTTAGTTAGAATCGTACAAGGGACTCTGGCTCTGGATGTTCCTGATGACTATGGAGCGGGATTTGTCGCTTCTATTACGTAAACAACCTATTTTAAGGCAAGGGAAAAAAATGCGTGATGTTTGAACTTCACAATATCTTTAGCTGATAATCTTTAGCTAGCAATTACAACCTCAACGCCGAAACCGGTTAGTGCATTAATTTTGCTAACTGGTACATTAGACTTAGAAAAATATGTTCTCATCAGGCGAACGGAAACTAAAATTGTGGATAAGGTTTTCGAACAAATTTTGGAATTTAATTTATCAAGCCTGGCACGATGCACCTAGTGTTTTTTTCTAAATCTTCATGTCTTTTTTTACAGTTACAAAGACTTGTTCAAGTAAAGTTTCGAAAAAGACTACCTGGATTTATATTTATTATTTCCTAAACAACAAGCTTTAAACAAGCCCTGGTTAAGTGCCAGAGGTGTCAGCGGGTATTATTGAGACACTTTTATGTTCTGTTTTATCCCTCTGAATTCAGGTGTTGATCTCCTCCGTTCCTGTGAGAACATCAAATAGGGCTGTGCAATCTGTGTGCCAATGTCTGTGATTGTTTGTGGGTGTAACAGATATAGCACGAAAGCAATCACTTTTATATTGATCGATTGATCGAAGTTATGCAAATGACATACAATGTTTGCAGGTTACAGACAGTGATCGAGATAAAGATTTTTTATGCCACTTCAGGTTTCCGACAACAGTTTGTTTTTTATATCAATCAGTCGAGTGTCATGTAAAACTCTTGGAGACTTCTGTGACTGTACGCGAGAGAATTCCTCAACTCCGTCTCCGTCTTGTACTCTTGTTCTTGGATACCCTCTGAGTAGTAGCGTTTGTCAGTAGTTAATACATTTTATCAGCTGCTCATATTCGTATTACTATTGGAGAAAAAGGAACAGAATCGAAGAAACATTTAACACAGTCATGAGTCATCGATCGCAACGTTCAGTAATTACAATATATAGTTATTGTTTTTTCAAACACGACGAATGTTTGGTTGAATTACTTCTTTGGTAAGTGGATTCATGGGTAAGTTGGTTTAAACGCCCTTTTGAATAATAGCTGCTAATGATACAACACAGGACGCCCGTGAAGATTCGGGTTAGAATTGGTCTTCAGGAACACATGCTTGTCGTAGGAGACGGCTAACAGGATCGGTGGTCAGGCTTGGTGACTTGGTTGATGCATGTTGTATCCGATTGGCGTTGATCAATTCTTGTCAACGCTTGTAACGATCGTTCTAAAGCATGAATAGGAAATCACAAAGTGTTAATATTGTTGGGTTGCTTAATAAGAAAACACAAGCTTTTCAGTTTTTCAGTGTTTGTACTCAATGAATAACCTGGCTATCGACTGCGATCCTCTCGCTTCCAGTTGTCCGATGACGTCGTCCCGTTATGCTTAAGTTGGTCTTCGCATTCACCCACACAACCTTTAGGGAAACGAGAACCTTTCACTACTTTTACAGGCCTGTACATAATTTTTAAAATAATAAGTGCTGAAAATACATGTTCATCCCCTCCCTCCCTCCCTCCCTCCCTCCCTCCCTCCACACACACACACACACACACACACACACACACACACACACACACACACACACACACACAAACACACACACACCGTGGTTCTCATATGTTGTGTTATTGTTCTGTATTGTTAGCTTTGATTTTGAAGAATCATACAGTGGTATTATTTAGCTCCAGAGACGCGCCAAGCTTGCCAAGCGCAGTCGCCAATGCACTTACTCTGTGCTACTAGCGTTGCTTACCTTCACCTGAGGTGTCAAGTACGCTCTCCTAGGACCACGTGCCACCACCTACACAATGGCTAAGTAGTGTAATATCAATTTATAAGAATAATCATTCTTTGAAATCATTCATATTTCATTTCTCTGCCCCTATTTTTTCATTGTTCTCTGTGTAAAGTCACACAGTGTTTCGAGGCGTTGTTGTGTCCCTTAGAACCGTGTCAGGATCTGCGGTACATTGGATCGAATCCGACATAACGATCTGTGATGTGACAGACGTTGCATCGTGCTCGAAGACTGAACCAGAATAGACCATGTCAACCACCTGCGTCGCTGTTGATGTTCCTCCCACACGTGGTCGCGACAGAGCTGAAATGCAGTTGAAAACTCCCTCACACTCAATCAGTTAAATACTTGTCTTTGGATCGTGATCGCCGTCGTTCAATTACTTGTTTTGCACAGCAATTTACTTTTTACTACGTGGAATCAAAAGTACACAAACACGTTTTTTGGAAGCTCTGCCTGGTCAACGTGTCTTCTATGAGAGGCATATAGAAGTTGGAGTACTAAGTAAGGGTAAGACATATGGATGAACAACTTCTATATTACAATTAGGAGCGACGTTTCGGTGCAGGTTCTAACACCGTTATAAAGCACCGAAACGTCACGGCTATTTGTAATAAAGAAGATGTTCATCCATATATTTTATCTTCACTCGGCCATATGTGTTCGGCATAATTATCTGGGAAATTACATCTTCCTGGAAATGGTCGAGCTGTTGCTGAAATGGACAAAGGTGAATAAGTGTTTGTGTTCATTTTATTTTAACACAACCTCAGTCAATACGGTCAATGCTAAAACTTTGTAAGTTGTTAAATGGAATTAGCCCGATGATATATTTGTTGGTTTCCGTCTCCAGGTCTTGGCACACAGTTGTATATATAGGTTCTATGACATTGGTCTAGAACAGTAGTTAATGAATATATTAAATTAACGAAACTAAATGCGATTCTGATAACCGGTAAAGACATTTAGAAAATGTAATTTGAAAGTCGTGGAGAATTAACTCCGCCCCCCACCCCCGCCCCCAACCCCGCCCCCACAGCAGGAGAATGGGCGAGTCTGTGGGGGCGAGCCGGTGTACCGGTTTAAACTGCCACCGTAAAAAAAGCATCCTCGGACAATTTGAATCGGTAAAGATTCATCCCTTGAGAGTATATCCTGGAATTAATTTTGCAACTGCTGGAAATTGTTTCACGTTTCCTCATTGTATTTTTTTTGTTATTCCTGGTAACGTTTCTATTTATCCTATTTGACTGTTAAAAAGAAATCAATATTGTTTGCATTCTATGAAATAATTATAACATGTTACAGTATCAAACTATTCAGTATTACAGGAAATTTAATTTGACTTGTAACAATCAAGATAACACGATGCATATGTATAGTGAGGGTAGACATAAGACTATCATCCAGGAAATAGGGATGATAGGGGGGTGGAGGTGGGGGTTTGGGTGTATGTGTTAGGTTCCAGACATCATGACACAGAAAACACCGTTACTCCTTACGGCATCATTCCCAGTAAGATAATCCGGATGAACGGATTTCCGGAATAAGGAATTCCGGCTGTTAACAGCAAATGTTCGGATAGCTGGGTTAACGGATTAACGGCGTTTCACTGTATATAAATAGTTATATGATAGACGGGGGCGTAGCTTTGCCAGTTATTTTCAGATTGTATATCGTGATCAAGACAGCCGGCTTCATCAAGGCGCGTGATTCTTTATTGATGTCGAGCGTCATGATAATTGCAGTAACATATGCCGATCTGTACTCTAGTAATCTGGGTAGTGTCTCCACGGAATTACACTGATTATGCTATCATCAGCAGGGTACCACTCTGTACATTAATAAACAAATATGGAGATAAATAGCCTGGTTGGACCGGTACAAGCCAACTGTTGAACAAGCTCAACACTGCGCGAGTGAGGGGAAAGTTACCCCACCTGACGCCAATCAACTTCACTGTAACAATCTCATGGTGTATTTTAACTACATATCGATTTCGCGATTGGAGATAGCAACATTGCATCGTGACGAACCCTTTGACTGGTCCTTCCGAGGGTCCACATCCTATATTTGCTAATAATGTCATTTTTGGATTCTTCAAGACGCAGCAAAGACAAAATGAATAATCCCAACGTAACACAACCGGTAAAAATATCACAACATAAGAACCACGGGCGTTGCGAGTGCGTTTTCGGCACTTGAAATATCATCTACAGATCTGAACATTGTGTGTGTGCGTGCGTGCGTGCGTGCGTGCGTGCGTATGTATGTGTGCGTGTGCGTGTGCTTGTGCGTGTGCGAGTGCGTGTGCGAGCTCTTTGGTATCGATGCCAAATGCATGACCACGTCACGCGTTAGGCCCAGATCATTTTATGTTCTTGAGGGCCTGGGATTGTTTTTGGAGACTGGTGCAGCTGGCATGCTTTCTCCTCAGACGATACAAGACGACAGGGTCATCTCAAGACATAGACATATACTAGGTCATATAAACCACTCACACACACACACCATCAGAGTATCAAATAATCGGTCCCTTACATAGGCTGCCCCGTGCTGCTTCCTAGGTTATGTGGATACGTTACTTGTTGGAGGTATGTTCTGGAACGTCTGGACCAGACAATCGGGTGAATGACATCATGAGCATCAATCCTCGCAAAGGGGATACGATGACATGCAGTCAACCATGTCATCGAGCCTGACCAATCGATCAATTTAGTTGCCTCTTACGACAAGCAAAGACCATATACCTGCGACAGGCAAAGGTTGCTGGGGACCTGTATTCTTACGCGGAATCTCCAGGGGTGGTAGCTTTATGATGTTGGCGGACATCTTCCACACAGTCAGAACGAACCAAGTTCATGTAAGGCAACTTAACGGCCTAACGCCAATGTGAAGGAAACCCTACAACCGCACCTTGTTCCGATTGTAGACCATAGCGTGCTCGTTCAACACCACAGTGTCTTACTCCATATCGGTGACTTGATTGATTGCATGCCATCGTACCAATAACGTCAATTACTTGACTCGACTGTTTGTGGGCCGACGACATAAGCCTAGAATATACTGCGGAGTGTGGCTTTGGCCAGCATTCAAACAAATAAACGAACAAACAAATAATTAACCTCTTCCACCGTTTAATGAAAACTATGTGAGTGACGGGTGCTAAGCTAAATTTCGACCAATCAGATGCCTCGGTTATATTGCCATGATGGTAAATCTCTGAATATCGATTAATCAGCTCTGCAGATGCCCTAGTAACGTAAATAACGTCATAGTGTATAGTATCCCTAGATACACCTTTGAATCGAGATTTACAAAATCGTCAGTTATGACCCATAAAGAAAACCTGTAAATAACGACCAGGTTGTCGTTGTTGAGAGGTTGTTGGAATATGAAATGTGTACTGCACTTACACAAGTTCAATGGCTCTACTTTTTATTGTTCCTGAATAAACGCGCACAGTTGAAGGAAGCTATTCGAATAATTAGTCTTCACTTTATTGAGTACTTGTAGGCCACGGGACTTTATGTACAAACGAAATACAATTTAGGTGCAAACAGTATAAAATACAACACATTCCTTTGCATTTTATTTTGGAAAAAGCAGTTTTAGCATAATTGCATATTATCAAAGTTGGAGTATTTGTGTTCTTACAGCATTGGCGTAAAAACAAGTACTTTTCTGTATTCATATTGATAATAGGGTCTTGCGACGACAGTAGTGTATTAAACTTCAGAATATTTGGAAAGATGTAAAAACTTTGCCTCAGATGGTAACATAGAAAAAAAAATGAAAAGTGATATTCATTTTCGATATGGTTTAGGTTACAAACTTTACATTTTCTTAATTCACGGGAAATATTGAACTGAACCCAAAACGAGTCCTGATTTTATTCACAGTTACACTACTCAAACAGCTCTCACATGAAATGGATGTTTTACACTGTGCATAATAAGCCATTTGTTTTTTTTCTCATAAATTACCATGCCAAACCTGAAAAAAGGTTTTAACCGCTGACGTAACATATTTAAAAACCCGGTTTTATTACCACATGTTTGAGAGTACCAGACATCACCAAATCCTAATCTAAAAGTAACAGATTTAAGTTTCGTTACCCAATTTACATGGCCTCGTTCATCGTACAACTGCAGCATATTGTATCATTTTGGGGGTATACGAGATTCCTGCACATTATAAAGAGACAGCCAATATTTGACACATTTCAAAACAGCGAGCGACTGAATAGAAAATCTGCCAGACTCGGTTCTATGTCACTAAAGCCACTCGGTTCTATGTCAAATCCAGCCCCGTATAAAAGTATTGGTGTTATCTTTGTATCAAAACATTTTAAGTAAAAGTGAGGCGAGTATTGTTTCAAGGAAAGTATACTCATTAACAGGACCATGAACACCTGTCTTGCCTCAATTGGAATATTATTTAAGCATTCGATCTCAGTAATCTATTGCTAAAATACAAGCCAAGATAACTGTATCCAGTAACTACTTCATACACATTTCCATCATAATACCATTTTTTCATAACGTGATAAACCTCCCCTATTTTTGAAAAACAACTATTTTTGTATCATCGATAGATTGACTGGCATTTCCCATTTACAACCGTCATCATGTAAGATATTCAACTTCATTTGTACACAGTAAGGTCTTCCGCTAATAGAAGTAGAAAAATATAAATAAATTCCGGATGTAACTTAACACCAAAACGACAGTTTTGTTCCATTTTGTAACCAATTCGTTTATGAAAAAAACTGAAACAAAAGGAGACAAAGCATACACCCTTGACCCACACCCATGAAGCAACACATATACCAGATACTCTGTTGTTTGAACGAACACATTACTGTACAAGGATTGTAACATTTTACCCATTTTAACACTCAAACCATGTTTGTACAATGGCTTCCATAGTTGTCGTCAAGCCCTGGTGATTGTGGATTCTAATATGTCAATTGTCAGTTCTTGCACATAACCATGACCTGTCACTGTGTCCTCCACCTCACCAAGATTATCCTGAATACCCATTGGTTCAAAATTCAGCGACGAGAAATAGTCCCCCAGTCTTGTATATCAATAGGGTTAGGTCGTTGCAGTCGTGCAGACATACGTTTTATGATGTCCCAGAAACGTTTAGAGTTTACCGCTGCTGCATTTTCTAGGTCACTCCTTTTACATTGTGCAAACTGGTCCTTCTTGATTCCACACAGTTATCTGTATTCATTGCAAACCTTGTTTTACTTAATAAGGTATGAGTTATCTTTAGTTATTTCTGAACGCGTTCACATAATGGCACCGCTCGTTTTTTTACAAAGACATTCATCATCATCGGGGAACATGTCAATCGATGCCAAACCATAATCTATCACACTATACCCTAAATGCCCAATAGGATTCGCTGAGCAGAGTTGCGTCCCTTTCGTACACCAGAAACCTATAATTGTAGGTTCGAATCCCGGTTCGCCCTGATTATGTTTCTAGGTTTCTCAGTACCATACCCGTGCTCGTGGGTTTCACCGAAGTGGTAAACGTCTGAGACCTGCATCACTTCGGGCTTTCCTCCCACATTAAACTGACATTAAGCTGTGATATAACTGGAATACTGTTAAAAATGGCGTTAAACCATACTCACTCACTCACTAAATGCCCAATAAAAATAAATGTTCAGTCACCGATTTGATAGTCAGTTCCAAATCTTCCATTCACAATATGTATGTGCAGAATTGAACACATTTCCAAAAGAGTTTTTCCAAGGTAAATTATCACATGAATATCTTTCCATCTCAAATTGTGTAAAAAACATCTATTAAGTAGTTATTACTTTCAACATGATGAATAACATCGTTCTCCACATCGTTTCGCGTCACACCGGTTCTACTGTTCATGTACAATGGACCTGTGAAGATCCGGGGCAGAATAGGTTTTCAGCAACCCATTCTTGCCATAAAAGGCGATTATGCTTGTCGTAAGAGGCGACTAAGGGATCGGGTGATCAGACTCGCTGACTTGGTTAATGCATGTCCTCATATCCCAAATGCGTGGATCCATGCTCATGATGTCGACCACTGGATTTTCTGGTCAAGACTCGATTATTGACAGACCATCGTCATGTAGCTGGAATATTGCTGAGTGCGGCGTTTAACAACAGGCAAACAAACAGGAAAACAAACAAACAAACAAACAAATCCAAGTACAATGATAGAAACAGCTGGGTGTTTTTCCAGTGTACTCAATAAAAATACAACAAAATCTCTACCCCATTTTGTCTATCTTTGTTTTTATTACCAGGTCGATCTCTCCGGCTTGCTATATGTAGTGAGTTGGGTTTAACGCTGCTTTTAACATTATTCCAGTTATATCGGGGCGTGTCTAAATGTGGGAGGAAAGCCCGAAGTGATGCAGGTCTCAAACGTTTACCACTTCGGTGAAACCCACGAGCACGGGTTTGGTGCTGACAAACCTAGAAACATAATTGGGGCGAACCGGGATTCGAACCCACAATCATAGATTTCTGGCGTGCCCAAGGGACGTAATTCTGCACAGCGAATCGCGGCACCTTAGACGACTAGGCCACCGTGCCCCATGGATATATGTAAACACACATAATGTAGATCTACTGAAACCAAACATACTTTTATCCAACAAAATAGTAATAGCATGTTATCTGTAGCGAAAATCAATAACACTTCTTACCAGTGAATATTTTATCAAAGGTATTCCTCCCGAATACCCCCCGAACTTGGACTTTTTACGAATTACGCTTATTACGAATAATTGCAAGAAACCGAGCAAAAACAATAAAAAACGTGAACATGGCAAAACGTATCCTATATTTTAAATCAAACTTTGTTTATAAGAATATTTTACATAAAGTGGCGATATGCATGATATTAACCCTTAATGTAAAAAAATATTTTTTACATTAAGGGTTGCGGGTTGTTACTCTTAATGTAAAAACGTACCCCTTAATGTAAAATTGTTTACATTAAGAGTAATTTTTACATTAAGGGTTGTAACAGAGCGATCATTTCGAAATCTCACAGGACTTTGAAACTTTGAGCACATCTGGTAATATAGGATAATCGAAATTTATTTAATCAACCGAAAGGTTGTCTGATAAAATATTAGATTACGAAATATTGTCACAACTCGGATTGAAAAATTAGGCATGCAGAGCGTACATCTGGGAATTGCATGTCATATAGTGATGGATACAGTGCATCTGTTTGTCATATGGGGATCTTGTGTTCTTTGCTAAGATTGCCTCCTGTAGACTTACCCTGACTCTCAGTGAAGACGTGTCTTAAACCATCAAAGAATGCTGAAAGAGTTTCAGCATTTAACATCATTTCGGAATTTGAAGTCATCCCTCTTGTCTAAAAGCCTTGTCCCTTAATCCATATATCTAAAATTTAACATGAAACACGTTTCCTTGAAGCGGTTTCACTGGTCGTAGGGGCGGTCGGGTAGCCTAGTTGTTAAAGCGTTCGCTCGTTACGCCAAAGACCCGGGTTCGAATCCCGACATGGGTACAATGTATGAAGCCTATCTCTGGTGTGGTATTACTGGAATATTGCTAAAAGCGGCGTTAAACCATATTCACTCACTGGTCGTGGGTTTAGCGCCGCTTTGAAAGTGTTCCAGATTTATCACGACGTGTCAGTGTACAGTGTAGGAGGAAAGTGATGCAGGTCTCAGACGTTTACCCCTTCGGTGAAACCCAAGAGCATGGGCATTGTGCTGACAAACCTGGAAACATAATCGGGGCGGACAGAGATTCGAACCCACAATCATAGGTTTCTTGCATGCCCAAGGGACGCAACTCTGCACAGCGAATTGCGGTGACTTAGACAACGTGTACACCCGTGCCCCCTGTTAGGTTGTGCATCATTCTTGAACATGCCCGTTTCTCTGTGAGAAAACACTATATTTACAGTTGACGTGTTATAATAGAATCTAGCATTTACTAAACCCAGCTTACATATATAGAGCAACTGATTGTAGTAAAACATGTTGTAAATCGCCTAAAAAGTTATTATCTGTGCATTATACTAGTATGTGTGTATGCGACAAACTAGACAAGAGTATTGACAGTTCATGGATTTTAACCACTGACAAAAATGATGTTCCTTGAATTCCCTAATTTGACCATGCGCTTCTTTGTTTTTTGTATTCACGTGATTGTATTGACTTGCCTTTACATGTGTTTGTGACAGGTGCCACCGGTGGGACAGGATGCGCTCATCTTTTCTCGCACACCTGGTATCATCACGATTTGCTATTGATTCATCAACACATGCTCCTGATATAGTCGGAATCGCACAGCCGACGAATATGGTCGACGAATAGTCAGATGAATATGGAAAGGGTTTTGTCGGTTTAATACATATCGAAGGTAAGTAGGAATAGATATGTTATGTATTCCTTATCGAATCCAACTGATAGATTAATGTGTCGTCAAAGTTAGTCTGATTATGTCTGACAATGATCATTTCTTAATTTGACACCGTCATTTGATTTACATGTACGTTTGTTCAACAAATGCCTGATAGTAACGTGCACGAGAAGAGGATCAGAGAGCATACAATACTCTAGCCTCTAGGTCCGTACAGGTCAGTTGACTCGTCTTTCCCCGATGGTAAAATCCATCATACAATGAATGGTATATTGAATGATTGTGATCCTTCTCTACGGCCCTTCCTAATGTTTATTTTGTCCGTTTGTTTCGCCGCACTAAGCAATATTCCAGCTATAGGACGTCGGTCTGTAAATAATCGAGTCACTCCAGTGATTGACATGATAGGCATCGATCTTCACAATTGAGATTCGATATCCTCTCTCTGTCTCTGTCTCTCTGTCTGTCTGTCTCTCTCTGTCTGTCTCTCTCTCTCTCTCTCACACACACACACACACTCACACATATACACACCACCATCAGATCAGTATTAAAACTATACAAACCTCCAGTCTATCTGACATATATGGTTTCTAACACCTTGTTATTTAACTGGAAGGTTGACTGATATACTACAGATGTGATTTCTTCTTCAGGTTTCATATTATGATCCCAAAATACCTCCACAAAGTGGTCCCTGAATACCGTCACAAAAACGTATGAAACGAAGAAAACTATAATGTACATATCAATCGATCAGAAGGCAGGACAGCACTATAATCTGTCCTCAAGGGAAACAATATACAGACACATACCAAATAACGTATAAAAAGCTGATAGGATGTCACTGCCGCTGTATCATACATTTTAGACTTGCACAAGTCTCTAAGGCAATAATCATTAGTTTAAATCATAATTTCTAGATTATGTAAATAATAAGAACACGTTATCCCTATAAGAGACTAGGGTCCTGTACCATCCACATATCTAGACTTGCCTATATGTAGGGTAGAATAACTACACATCCATGGACTTTTCTTTCAGTAGAACCTTGGAGCAAGGCTACATACATGTACATGTGACGCATAGCTTTGGGGATGTTCTGTTGCGTTATCGTGTGACTGAAAGACATGTATTATTACAAACTGCTAACACCTGTGTGGATATCTGAAGAGTATGATTATCCCGACCTAACTCGTTGATCACCACGTTCGACACAGATTATGGAGAAGTATACAGTGAGGACATGAGTGTCGTTTTGGCATTCTTGTCATGTACCAGTCAAAATACAGCGGAGGACACGCAGAACGGGCAGCACACACAGATCCCAAGTGAAATCTCCTGTGTGACGAACTGATGTGTCCTTGTCTACATGCACCCGTCACTCACTCACTCGGGAAACCGTACCAGCAGACATCGTAATGCTAAATATAGACAAGAAATATCGAACCGCCAATACTTATTTTTCGTTCTGTCATGTTTTAATTTGTTTCCAAATGTCAAGACTGCAAAAAGCTAAAACGCTTAAACATTCCCAAACAACATGCATACTTTATCTGTATTAAACATACCTACCGGTTACATTGTGGAACTGTCGTCATGTATCAATACTTGGTGCCTGTATCATCTTGTTTTGAGAATGTGTGTCGGTAGTCGCTCAAACAGGTCCAATAAATTAACCTAAAATCCCCATTCAAGTCTGTAATATGTTGGTAAGTCTAAATTTGTTAAGTCCAAAAAATGAGGTTGTTCTCAGGGCTCCTTTCTATCATTTTTGTATATTATTAAAAGCACAACAAATCTCTGCTAAAAAGCATCATGTCGATCATGCGCTTCTGAATCACTATCAATTAGTAATGATACAAGGTGTTCGAGAAAAGGTGAGCGTATCATGCCCAACCGGTAGAACCCATCACAAACACATGCAAAGGCAAGTAAATTTTTCACCTGGAAAAACACAGGAACATATGGTACAAGTAAAACTAGGGACATCGGACATAATTTCTGTCACTGATGCTTCACATTTGGAAATGTACTCCACATGTCTACCATAAAACCTTTTGAAAGAATTACCAAAGCCTTAATGTTATAACTTTAATCTAAACCATTTTGAGCAAGAATCGTTTGAGGCTCTTTAAAATCTTCGTCGAAAGAACATGCTCAAATGTACCTCAAAAGTTATATAACGTAGACACCAAATGCTGGCGCTGCTTTAATATTGCTCTTCAGGGAAACGCAAAGTTGACTATTGGAAAGCTGAAATAAGCCCTGTTAGCATACAGATATGTGGAGAGTTGTTTTGTAACTCGGAATCTTGATGCATATATCTAAATATGTAACCGTAACGGCGTTTTCACTGGTCTTGAAATTGAAAATCAGTAATGGCACCAGGTGTTCGCGAAAAGGGTAATCGTGTCCTGCCCTACACATGAGGTAAATGCATACAGGAATTAAGGAAATACGTTTCTTTAAGTTTCTCAAAGTTGAAAAAGAAATTGTTCTTTACGGAATTGAACTTGGCTGTTTTATGAGGTTGCGAACATTCAAGTAAATCCTGTGAGTTTTCAACTCCTCTCCAACAGCGCTCTAATAGTATTATTAGTTTAATTCATCTTGTTCCAGAAACTTCGAGTTTCTTTACAGGTTTTACGCATCAATTATAAACACCTAAACACCATTAGTAAACGTCATTCTTTTAATAAACAGCTCATATGTGGCTTTCTGTTCATCACGAAAATAAATGTGTCACATCGATGATTGTACTTTTTTTGTTATTCTTCATAACATATTCCTTCGTCGACTGACTGCAGTATGTATTGCTAGATACTCACTGGTGTTCAATTACAATGTCTCCCTGTGTCTGTAGCTTTTAATTAGACACATTTACATTGTTTTGGAAAGAGGTAATTATTTGAACAGAGTTCTAAAACTGTCCCAAATACCCACAGATCCAAGATGTAATCGACTGCTTCAATCTATTACCTCTGGGACGTCCTAATTAAAAAGCAAATGAGACAAACCAAAGAAATGCAATTGACTTAATGAGTTGAAAAAGGACGCAAATGTTGGCTGACAAATTGGAACGTCTCATATATTAATGACTGCTTGAAAAGCGCTACTTCTGGAAACACGGTAAAGTGGAATAAGTAAAGACATGACTGTTAGTGCGTGAGTGAGTGGGGTAAGTTTAAAAGCTGGTTTTAGCAATATATTCCAGCAATGTCACGACGGGGACACAATCAATAGGCTTCACAAAAGTTACTTATGTGGGGAATCGAACCCGAGCTTTCGGTATGACAAGCGGGCGCTTTAACCACGAGACTACGCCACAACCCCTGAAACTTAACGAACCAATCATAATGTAATAGCTTCACATGTTATTTCGGCGAGTTTTATATCGTAGGTATATTGCTAAGACATGTGAGTAAGCATGCCTTGCTGTTTTTTTGGCCATAAAAATAATGGGCGTTTTTTTGAAAAATATATAAAATGTAAATTAACAGTTGTCAAATAATAGCCACTTGGAAGCTACAGGATAGGAGAAATGAAACTGTTAATGAAAGGCAGGTAGGAAGTTCGAGTTTCTTTACAGGTTGACGCCTGGTATCATCATTATTTGACAGCCAATGATTCATACGCACATGTTCATGATATAGTTGGAACCGTACATTGGACTCGATGCAACTCTCTAATGGCTATAGAAAAAAGGGTATATTTATGATGATTATGGAAAGGTATATATAAGATTATACATATATCTAAAACCTCGTCATAACCATGCATAGCCGCCAGAGGGAGCTTTTTCAACAGGACAACGCTCATCCGCACACAGCTCGTGTCACGGTAGACTTCCTTCATAGTGCCAACATCAACGATTTGCCCTGGCCGTCGAGAATTCCAGATCTCAACCAAATCGAACACCTCTGGGATGACGTCAACGTCAGAGCATGCCGCAGACACTCCCACAACTGGCCAACGCGTTACAAGCAGAATGGCGCAGAATTCCGCAGGACAGAATTCGTACACTTATCCAGTCAGTGCCGAGGAAATGCAGAGCCATGATTGCTGCCCGTGGCGGTCACACGATATACTGAGTTCAGCGCAACCTTGTGACCTTATGTGACATGACAATGAACAGTTTTCAATGCCTTTGTACAACAACAACGTGTGAATATCGAGCTCCTCCAAAATTTCATATTTGTATCTATGATATTGAATTAAATATATCGATATTTACTAAACATCTACCTGTGCGTTTATTTCTTTTTAAGCGTGTACTTTTTATCGTGTGAAAATCGAGTGATTGACGAGTACTACGAGTAGAGCAGGACATGCTTACCCTTTTTCACGAACACCTGGAGTCATCACTGATTTTCAGTGATCCATTCACATAATTTCCATCAATATATTTTAAACCTTTAAAGTGCAATGGATTCTGTTTCGGCGGGTTATTCTCTGGTTGGCGTTTTGAATTATTAAGAACAATCTAGAACTCTTCAGTGTCTTGTTGAAATGTTTCAAATATTGAATTTGAACTTACGCCTGTCAGCTAAAAATTGTTTTCCAACATAAAGCTATCGTGAAGGGTTATGGGAAGGGTAACTTCATTTGCAAAGAAAGCGTGTTGAGAAGAATGGCTAGAGCATGCAATTAACCTGTTTTGCGGTCAAAGAAATAGCAATTACGGAGGTGGAGACTAAAGAGCTATGTGTATAAGTGTACGAAACTTACCTTTTGTCATGGAAAATACCTGTAAGTGCAATACGTCCTTCTTTTCGGGACAGAGTGCCAGTTCTTTAAGTGGGCAATGCTGTGGAAAACATATCATTATGTAATATCCCACGTACTTCTGAGAATTAATTTTGTTTAAAACCCATTTTAGTGAGTTGGGTTTAACGCCGTTTTCAACAGTATTCCAGTTATATAGAAGCGTGTCAGCTTAATGTGGGAGGAAAGCCCGAAGTGATGCAGGTCTCAGACGTTTACCACTCCGGTGAAACCCACGAGCACGGGTATGGTGCTGACAAACCTAGAAACAATTGGGGCGAACCGGGATTGATACAATCAAAGGTGTCTGGCGTGCCCAAGGGACGTGTCTCTGCAGAGCGAATCGCGGTACCTTAGACAACTACTATCATTACTATTTGATTGTGATTTGATAAAGTCGAAATCGTACAATCGACTCTAGTTTATGCAGAAATTTCTATTGGATATGGAAATGGTTTTGTCGCCTTATTCAATTAGATGTATACCACTTTGGTGAAACCCACGAGCATGGGTATGGTGCAGATAAATTTAAAACTATAGACAGGGCGAACCCACGATCTAGATTCCTTGCTCGCATAAGAGACGCAACTATTCACAGCTAATTTCGGCACCATAAGCGACATATCCCCACTCCCACCCCCATAAACACTGAGGTCATTAGAAATTATTACGACACGCTGTACATGTATATCACATAGATATCAATTTTACCGTTTCAGTCGGAAACTTTGATAATCAACACACCTCTCTTCTGTTGCTAGCAAATAAGTTATTATCATAATTTCTTCTGGGCATTCCCAGTGTAGTGTTTCGAATGAACTCCATCACGTAAACAGCAAATCTGTTTCAAGAATTTCTTTTCCTCACCGATCACGAAGGCCCAAGGATACATTCAAAGAATTAAACGTACAGACTCGATACACGTTGTCATCATGGTTTGAGATGAGCAAGAGTGACTGAGTGAGTATGTTTTTTACGCCGCTGCAATAGTCCAGCAATATCGCAGTGATATCAGAAATGAGATTCATACATATGTACCGATGTGGGGTGTCGAACCAGGGTATCTGGTGTGACGAGCGAACGCTTTAACCACTATACACCCATTGAGCCAGATGAGTAAAAACTTTAAGGAGGAGGTAGTTGTGGAATCCTTCCAGGGTCAACTTTATACCGTCCTTGCACTTTATGCACTTGTGTCCTAGCAGTAGGGCAAAAGTGAGTAAGTGAATTTGTTTAAGTGTCGATAAGAACAGTATTCTATCGTGGCGTGTTAGCTTGTCGTGGGAGTAAAGCCTCATAGTGATGAAACACAGGCGCTGAGGTAAGGTACTGATAGACCAAGAAACATATTCAGGGCGAATCACAGCTGTGTCCATGGTAAATTTACATTTATTTGTGATTGGTCCAAAGAAATGGCATCCTATCACGTTTAACATATTTCGGAACAGGTTACAGAGATACGAGAATAATTACTGAACAGTAATCCAGATATTTTAACATCTGATATTTTTATCACGTTAACCACACCGTCATACGATTCTTCGTAATTACGATTCCCGAAAACGGTTAACCTGTTGTGCAATAACACTAGGACATAGTGTTCTCTAAAGAATCTCTGAAGAATTTCAATGTGGAGGACAATGCTGATTATACCACAAAGACTTGGTCGACAACATACACTGACAAAAGTTTAGCCTATAAGTTCATGTAAATGAATGCGACAGAGTCCTTTCATATCCATACGGAATCTTAGAGATGCGTGGTCGTGCCCATAGTGTGATGACATTTAGCGAAATTGCTCATTCGAGGAAGTCCGTTCAATACGTCTCAATCCTATTCTGTATTAACTGTAGCTATAACTGTATTAACAATTAGGAAAGACCTAAACCCATTACACATATCAAATAAACGCGACAAACCCTTTCTATTATCACAAGAAATGTCCGCTAAAAGCAGTCACACCTTTTTCCAACAAATGTCTAGCCGCGCTGGAGTTGCATGCAGATGTACGACCTATTCTTAAGAGCCTGTCGGAAAGCGAAGATCGGTGGTTCGATCCCCTGGTCACGTCATGCAAAGAGACGGTTAAAAGATTGTACTTGTTGTTACCTTGTCTGGCGCGAGACATTATGGCACTAAAACAAGGACTTGTCGGCTCGAAGTCTGTATAATGTGTCTGAGTGGGGTATCCATGTTAAAGTGCGGCATGGTATCCACTTCGAAGATCAATAACAAAGGCCAACTCAATTAAAATAGAATAATTCTGATCGCTATGCCTTTCCTACTTAATACGCTAATGTATTTCATTACACGATGAATGATAGAAAGTGCCAATTTCTGTTTTATTCAAGAGCAGCAGGCAATGCATAGTCTTGAAACTTTGATAAACCTTTGACAGAACGTCGTACTAGTTAAAACAGCTTAGGTTTTAACTTTTCAACTGTAACGGAGAAGTTTCATGATTGTCTAAAAAATAATACAATGATATCTATGTGCGCATATGTTCAGTTACATTGACGGACAAAGACAAACTACTAAAATAAATGGATGCTGCCACCAGTCACGAAATGTGACAAAACATTTACCAGGGCTTGGAGACGAGGTTTAGTGAAAATATATCACAAAGATCTACAAAGATGCAAACGTCGAAACGAACGGACTGCAGAAGGATCACACAACAAGTAAGCAAAGTTTATTCATCACTGAGCTGAAAACGTGTAGGTCTCGAGCCACGATATCGACTGTCAACGGAATACTAGAAACATCACCCGCTCGGCATTGTTTCCAACATCGTGGCTTCAGGATCCTAGCCCATCACTCGCTCCGCATTGTTTCCAACATCGTGGCTTCAGGATCCTAGCCCATCACTCGCTCCGCATTGTTTCCAACATCGTGGCTTCAGGATCCTAGCCCATCACTCGCTCCGCATTGTTTCCAACATCGTGGCTTCAGGATCCTAGCCCATCACTCGCTCGGCATTGTTTCCAACATCGTGGCTTCAGGATCCTAGCCCATCACTCGCTCCGCATTGTTTCCAACATCGTGGCTTCAGGATCCTAGCCCATCACTCGCTCCGCATTGTTTCCAACATCGTGGCTTCAGGATCCTAGCCCATCACTCGCTCGGCATTGTTTCCAACATCGTGGCTTCAGGATCCTAGCCCATCACTCGCTCGGCATTGTTTCCAACATCGTGGCTTCAGGATCCTAGCCCATCACTCGCTCCGCATTGTTTCCAACATCGTGGCTTCAGGATCCTAGCCCATCACTCGCTCGGCATTGTTTCCAACATCGTGGCTTCAGGATCCTAGCCCATCACTCGCTCCGCATTGTTTCCAACATCGTGGCTTCAGGATCCTAGCCCATCACTCGTTCGTCATTGTTTCCAACATCGTGGCTTCAGGATCCTAGCCCATCACTCGCTCCGCATTGTTTCCAACATCGTGGCCTCAGGATCCTAGCCCATCACTCGCTCCGCATTGTTTCCAACATCGTGGCTTCAGGATCCTAGCCCATCACTCGCTCCGCATTGTTTCCAACATCGTGGCTTCAGGATCCTAGCCCGTCACTCGCTCGTCATTGTTTCCAACATCGTGGCTTCAGGATCCTAGCCCATCACTCGCTCGGCATTGTTTCCAACATCGTGGCTTCAGGATCCTAGCCCATCACTCGCTCGGCATTGTTTCCAACATCGTGGCTTCAGGATCCTAGCCCATCACTCGCTCCGCATTGTTTCCAACATCGTGGCTTCAGGATCCTAGCCCATCACTCGCTCGGCATTGTTTCCAACATCGTGGCTTCAGGATCCTAGCCCGTCACTCGCTCGTCATTGTTTCCAACATCGTGGCTTCAGGATCCTAGCCCATCACTCGCTCGGCATTGTTTCCAACATCGTGGCCTCAGGATCCTAGCCCATCACTCGCTCCGCATTGTTTCCAACATCGTGGCTTCAGGATCCTAGCCCGTCACTCGCTCGTCATTGTTTCCAACATCGTGGCTTCAGGATCCTAGCCCATCACTCGCTCCGCATTGTTTCCAACATCGTGGCCTCAGGATCCTAGCCCATCACTCGCTCCGCATTGTTTCCAACATCGTGGCTTCAGGATCCTAGCCCATCACTCGCTCGGCATTGTTTTCAATATCGTGGCTTCAGGATCCTAGCCCATCACTCGCTCGGCATGCTGTATCTCTTCCGGTCGATATATCTGAACTGATAAAACAAGTAAACTGTATAACAAGCTTAAAACCTTTTAGCGTACGAACTTGTCTGAAACCGGAACTTTAGTCACATGACACGGAATAAATGCCGAGGAGGCGGCACCTCATCAATCTGTTAAAGTGTGATATGTCAACATGAAGCCGAATGCCGATAAGCAGAGAATTAAACATATATGATCGTATCTAGAACGACCCCCGATAACACCGGAAAACACCTTGAACTGGCGGCATGATTAAACAACTTGATAATGGACACACCCCGGTCGGAATGACCTCATATCTCCCGGATCGCGACAGTAAACTGTCTTATTGCTGCAGATGAGAAATCACCAACGACTTTGTAAAACTTGGAACCTTGAACTTGTATATTTGACACATCACGATCTTGGCTATACCTTCGGAATGAATCTGGAATGGCTGCTGGAATATCAGAGCTGTCAAACGTCATCTGGATGTCAACAAAGCTGAATAATAACTAATCCGCGAACAACTGCTTAACCAAAAATCAAGAAAGGAAGAAGTTGTGTTATAAAAATCGCGTAAAATACAAAAACTTAGCTGGAAACCTTCATTGTTTCTAAAACAATGACCCTGCGAAGTTAACCATGACCGGTATGTCATCCTAAAAGCATACAACACGATGCGATTGCCATGGTTGACATGAGTATGGTGACTGTGAGTTATTCCGCTTCCCATGAAAGGCTGAAAGTTCCCGTTCAGCTTGATGTAACAGGTTTGTTGTTGAATGAGGCTGAATGGTGTGTTTCTGATTTGTTTCAAGGCATTGTTGCTGGTGATTTACACGTCTGAGGATTTTTTTACATTTCGTTACATGCATTAATGATATCTTATTTAGATGTATTTAGGCTGAATGGTGTGTTTCTGATTTGTTTCCAGGCATTGTTGCTGGTGATTTACACGTCTGAGGAATTTTTTTACATTTCGTTACATGCATTAATGATATCTTATTTAGATGTATTTGACAAAGGTTAGTTGCTTGTATCTTGTCTTCGTAACCTTTCCAAATACATTTCAGCTCCTAATCTCCACACTAATGACATTATATGAATCAGTTGGACGCGTTCAGTCCGTGCCTTTATAAATTTACTTGGAAACTAGTAATAATAACTAAGAACTATACAAAGTTCCAAAAGATATCTAATAAAAGTTATTTATCTGTAGAGCGAACAACACACATTGATATAAAAACATGTCTAGAAACGTTCCATGCATCGTTTTGGATTCGAACACGGAACAGAGACGGCTCATAGCCATGAAACAAATTGCCAGGAACATGTCCTTCTGGGCCATGCTGAGAACAACATGCTCACGTTAAATGTGATACTTGGAATGTTGGAGGGACCCATAACAGCATCACGTGGCTTCAGATATCCGTCAGTTATGTGAATGACACGAACTATGCCATGCCAAGATTAAGCATAAACGATCGCCATCGAGCACTGTGCATGATTTAAACTAGCATGACGGCCACATGAGTGATATACGTTCACCAAATACGATCTAACGTCTTAATGCATGTCATGCACAGACAAACAGTGCTCAGGATCGCCCAAGAAGCGGGAGTCGACGTTTAACGTTGCTACGTCAAGACAGGATTGCCATCCGTTCTCACAGTGCGTCGGCTGTCAGCGGCAATACTCAGTTGTCGACGTCGATATTTTGAGCTGGGTGTTTCTTTCGGAATTGAGTGGATATAAATATGTTTCAATTGGAATTTGATCTGCAAACCTCATCATCATACGTTTATGGACGTTTTCCTTAACAATTTCCAATTTCAGGTATTACATTAACGTCGATGTTTGACTTCAGGTGAAATCTGGACGTCGTTGTTTCAATTCGAGGTACGACATTGACGTCTATGTTTCAATTATGGGTTAGGGGCCCACCATTTGATATTTTGTGGGGATGGGGTTTTAACTATAATGACTGAAAAACATTATTATGCTTCAGACTGATGTCATCCTTGCGAAGTGTTTTTTATATATATTGAGATTCATAATTTGAATTAAGAACAACCCAAATCCAATGTGATTGACAGTACGCATCCTCTCAGTAAACAGAAACCATTGCCTGAATTTTGGAACACCTGCAATTGTCAATGCTGTATAAACACTTCTTATAGAAGCTCCTTAGATTCAAAATTTAACCTTTTGTTTTCTGAAGTAATCTTCACCGGCCTATACATGCAGAATAATAGCTCGACAGGCTTACTCACATCTTGTCTTAGCCATCTACCAACAATATAAAATTCGCCGAAATAACATGTGAAGTTGTTACATTATGATTGGTTCGTTAAATGCCTGGGGCGGTGGCGTAGTCTAGAGGTCAAAGCGCTCGCTTGTCATATCCAAAGCCCGGGTTCGATTCCCCACATGAGTAACTTTTGTCAAGCCTATTGATAGTGTCCCATGTAGTGAAATTGCTGGAATATATTGCTAAATCCAGCATAAACCCACATCCACTCATGCACGCCCTGGCACTGTGTTTCATGTCGTCACTTATCTAGTTTACCGTTTTCCCAGAAGTAGAGCTTTTCAAGCAGTCATTGAGATATGAGACATTCCAATTTGTCAGCCTAACTTTGCATCCTCTTTTAACTTATTTAGTCAATTGCATTTCTTTGGTTTGTCTCATTTTCTTCTTAATGAGAGCGTTCCAGGGGGAATAGATTGAAGCAGTCGATTACCATTTAGGATCTATTGGTATTTATGACGATGAAGGAGGACAAAACAAGTACAAGCATCGACATGACGCATTTATTTTCATGATGTACAGAAAGCATATGAACTGTTCATTAAAAGAATGTACTAAGAATGTTGTTGTTTTGCTGTTTTCAAACAGTTCTGTAATGGAGAGTTATTTCTACCTCGTTAACCATCTTATGGTGGTTGTATAATTTATCTATAATTTGCATAATGACCTGTAGATGCGTCAGTTTTACTTACTTTTCAGAATGGTTAATGAATTCCTGGCTCAGAAGCAACTGCAACAAAAATGGCGTGACGTCATCCTAATCGTTTAGCCATGAATAAACGTGTGCTGCCATTGTTTGTGACGTACTGCTCAGTTGCCGCTAGTAACCACCTACAAGATTAATCCTCATTTGTCGCCATAATGGAAACCCAAGGCCACTAGTTGTGAAATGGCATTTAAGGAACGTGGCGATTTACATATGACATTTATCTCCAACCATCAGCCACTGCCGCTTTTGATCGGAAAAATGACCACGTATTGACACGAGGTCCTACAAATATATTGCAATAATTTACGATAACGCCTCGAGTCACAGATCTACTATCCGAACATGGCCATGCAAACATTAACTATAATTTATCAACTAGCAATACATGCATCACCTATCGATACATGTCGCTATTTTCAACAACTATCGATCAATGACCATACATATGGTATAGACACTACGACCCTCGTGGTTTATTCTCCCTCCAATGTTTTATTGTACTATAAACAACGACCACGAGTCGTTTATTTCTTATATGACATATCAACATTATATACAGCCTCTTTGAGGATGTTGATATTTGCCGGTATTTAAATCATGATGACTCCCTGAATACAATTCGACCTCGGCAGTGTATGACAAGACCGTTTTATGAACAGGGGGGTTAAGTTTGTTATTTCCCGGATAATATCACAATTTTCACATCGATTATCTGTATCTTTTTCTCCCCATACTGATTGTCTTATCTCTCCCAATTTTGGATGCGATTGCTCGGCCATCGCATTAATCTACGTCTCCTAGCTACATCTATGGGGAATAAGTCGCTACCACACTTCCCTCTAAAAATAACGTCGTCCCATTTACGACGGCATCTCCAGAAATGACTCATGATAGAACAGTGTCTTATCGTGAAGTAAACCACTCTTCGTTCTTCATTGTTCTTTGCGATTTATCTCGAAGCTATCTTATATATAACGAAATTTTCAAAAAATGTCCTTTTAGGAATTCCTTTATATTCAGAGAAAGAATTTCAGACAAGATGAATTAATACCATGTGGATTCTCAAATTAGCAAAGGATTTGCTTGACTATTTGCAATCTCAGGAAAGAACCAAGTTCAATACTCTTAAAACATTTACTTTTTCAACTTTTTACACCACTATCCCACACGAAAAACATGGGAAAAAACTTTTATACATTGATTCATAGGGCTTTTGTCACTAAACGTGGTGGCCACAGATATAGTTAAATCTCATTCTTTAGAGGTTCAGGACATTTTGTCAAGAAACAGAGCAAGTGTCATCTGAAATTTACTGAGAAAACAATATATGAAAGGCTGGACTTTCTAACATCTATGTGAAATTTGAGGATAGGAGATCTAGGCATGAAGTAGACATCCCCATGGACACGAAATGTGCTCCCTGTCTTGCTAATCTCTTTCTTATGCATATGAATCGGAATTTCTGCTCGAATTGGCAAACTTGTTTAAAGAAGTTTAAATTACACTTCAGTTATATCGATGATCAGATATACTTGAATGAAGGTCAAATAGCTTATTCCTTTCCACTGAAACCAAAGGAACTAAAGGAACCACTGAAACCGCCTCTTTTGTTTCATATCTGTGACAATGACAATGAAGCATTCAGAAGACTGTATGACAAGGGGGATGACTTCAACTTTCCAATGGTCATCTTTCCCTTTACATCTAGCAATATTCTAACAACCCCAGCCTTTGGATGACTACATGTTAAAACCTTTGAGTTAAGATCGAACATGCTCTTTCAATGAAGACTTCCAAGAGCATCACACAAATGTTGTTTGGTCAATATTACATCATTCAATGCTTTAGTAAGGCTTTCAAAATGTTTATGGCAGATGTGGACATGTTTCCGTGTTTGTTCATGTGAACATTTGACTTGCTCTTGCATGTATTTGTGACGGGTGCCTCCGATGGGGCAGGATACGCTCAACTTTTTGCGAACACCTGCTATCAGAAGAGATCTTGTATGATTATGGAAATACAATTGATCAGTTTTATTCGCAACCAAAGGCAGTTTGTATATTTCTTACAATGTGTGCTATTTTGTTCCGCCCGCTGAAGTTGAACATGGAGATGATGAACACTCACAATAATATACATGGCTTTAGGCACATGTGCTGACGTCAGTGTTATCTTATGTTACCCTGCCTGTAAAGTATTGCTTCAAGATGAAACAATTAATAGCAGACAACAAACGCATTAGTGTTTCCCATCAGGCTGTAACGTACACTGTGTGAAATAAGAACAGTTAGATGCATGCAGCAGCTACGCAATATCTATGACTCGTATTTACATCTAATAGTCTCACAAATACTTGACGCCTCTTACAAGATAACTTATTTCTCGTCGTATGTGAACTAATAACAAGAAGAAGAAGACGAATTTCAGGGTACTGATACCCTCACACGAAGGATAATGTCCGACATTCGATCCAACCACCCTTGCACTTTCCTCAATTGATTATGTTTACCAATTATAATGGGAGGGCATGGTTTGATTAACGTGGAGGCTCTTCTTGACAGAATTGTATGATGCGCTTTTTCACACATTTATTTGTCTGATGATCCTCTGGTGAAGTTTGTCAAGACTCATGATGAAAACAAGGCATTCCACAGTTTCCATAAACGAGTCAAGGATGCGGGACATAATCTCAATGACAATGTCACTTCCTACTCGAAACCGCCAATGTGTGATTTTGCACCAATATATAAATATGAAATGTAGATTATGCAATGAATTTAATCAGACTGTCCAACACATTGGCAGTGGATGCCCAGCTTTGGCACAAACGCAAATCTCCAGTGTCATGATGGAGTGGCTCGATCATTTCATTACCGTCTTCGCCATGTTTGTGGTTTTGACCAGAGGTTCATCAATGGTACGACCCAGAATAGGCGGGGGCGTCATGAAAAATGATGAATACAAAATTCTTTGGAATAGGCCCGTATACAACCTCATGCCTAGTCCAGAGCTGGTCTTCAGCAACTAACTCATTGAACAACAACAAAAGTTCATGACTTCTCGTAAAATAGAGTGCAGGGTGGGAGTAATGTGAGTTTAAAATCCACAACGGATGACCAAGTTGTATGGTCTGTGATGTACACTGTTGTGTCCCTTGTTGTCAAGATCCGTTGGTCCTTGGTTTGAATCCTAGATTCGTTTCGATTAAGATTGTCAGCACCATTAGCGGTTATAAAGGATCCGTAAAGTGAATTGACTTCTTTATGCCATTTGCCGAATGTCGACTGGATAAACGTATAGTGTGTTGCCGTAAGCATGATCTCAACATACTTCGAATAAATATTTGACTTTTGTCCAGTGAGTTGTCATTTCATTTCACAATTTAAAATATGAATAATATCTAAACAAATGGCATGACACCGCTTTCAGCTTAATATATACTAATCAAACCAAGTTAAAGAACTCCCGATTCTTTCATATGACAATAATTCTGTCATATGAAAGAATCGGGCGGTTTTAACTTTATTGCCATGACAGATTAACTATAGTTATATGAAAGAATCGAGTGTTCTTTAACTTTGTTTTTTGTAGAATAGTATATATGTAACTGCAGAAAGTATAATGTGTGCCCCTTTCCCCTTTAACTCTGGCCTCATTGATTAAATTCACTTTACTCCACAAATGAGATACGTTCAGTGGTATACTCGTCAGTACCGCTTGTGGCGGCAGGATTACAGTCATGAAGTGCGTCTGTCTCCTGTTCCATGATGTACACGGACATTGAACGTAATGTAAGATAATGTAGGCAGCGAAATGGTTAGAACATGAAACCATCCTCATTGTTGATATTGAAATCTATAAGGAAACTATCTCACTAATGAAGTAAATAGGAGAGGAAGGAAGACTTTAGCTAAGGAATGGTGCTCGTATTCGTCAGCGACTTTGTAAAATGCCTTCATGCTTTAAATATATAATCATGACATGGGAGTGGTGGAGTTTGTAATCCATATACGCGCTAGTCTCGTGGTTAACATGTTACGTTGTTACGCCAAAGACCCGGGTTCGATTCCTCACAAAGGATTAATGTATGCATCTCTTTCTTCCCGACGTCTGCTGGTATAATTCTGGAATATTGATAAAAAGGCTTACAGCAATAACCACTCACTACTTAATACTTCCTGTGCCATGTGGGCTCAGATCGGATCTCGATTCGCTCCGATTATGTTTCTGGGTTTGTCAGCTCCATACTAGTGTTCATGGGTTCACCAAAGAAGTAAACGTTTGAGACATGCTTAACTTCAGGCTTTCCTCCAAATAAAGTTGACACGCTGTAATATAACTGGGATACTCACTCACTCTCTTATTCAGTTCTGTTGATCGAGTGACGCCACCCAGCTGCATCTGTTCATGTTGTGATGAGAAGAGGCTTGGCTGGTCAGATGACGTCTCGACGTCTGCACGCCTGCTTGATGGTGGGTAGATAATACACGAACGTCTATGTAATTGCGCCATTCATCTATGTTATTACCTCAAACTTATTGACGCAAATCTATGTACATGCTTTACAAAATGGATACGAATTAGCTCTTATATCTGTGACATAACAGAAACCGGCGTGGTGTGTGACGCTTATGTTGGAATAATCGGTGAACAGGTTTCAAAACTTCTTGTACAAAATAATGTACTTATCTCACCAACAACATGTTCTACAAATGCGATTGTATTTCCACATTCAGTCGATCACAACAGTGTTACATTCATTTCGAATAATCTAATAACTTTCCAGACAAACCATTCGTTAATGGGTTTAAATAGGTTTGATAGTTCCAACTTAGAGATTAACGTAGAATATTCCGTGTTGCAATTCCACGGAGAGCTCAAACGTATATTTTTTATACGCGGAACAGAAAAAAAGCCGTATCAGCTTTTTGATGCTTTAAAAACTACAGTTCATAACGAACACAAAACTTTGCCATGGACTGCGATGTCCACGAAGACCACACAGTAATGTGCCTCAGTGGGATACAGAAACAGTGCTGTAATGCTCCTAACAACTTGGTACGTGGAAACTGCCAGGGTGCCCGTGTCTCCATAGAATACTGTGTCAAAGACTCAGCCTGGCAGATTTGCTGTTCGATGACAGTGTTCTTTAAACTTAAGCTTGGTTCCATTTGGACCGATGAGTCATACGTGTATATGCATACTGACAGTATTGATTTATTTTACCAATCTGCCTCATAGCCAAAGCTACGAAAGACGATCGGGTCTTTTAACTCCTCTCAACTCCATACTCTGTCCCCAATATAAACAGCTGATAAATATTATTTAATACTGACTGTTAAAACACTTCTGTTCGGTGAGTTATGAACCTAAAAGCAATAATTATCAATCCATTTAAAAAAATCAATAACAGTGTTACTTAAAAACATCAGGAGAACATGAAAGCAAAATTGGCGGATGAGTACGTAAAGTGTATTGATTAACCATTTCTCAACACAATCAATAAGGGTTTAATCATATCTACACTGTAAAATGCGGTTAGAATACGAACACATACAAGACATGTTCAGACCTGTACATGTTAGGAATGTGTTGAAATCCACAATAGATCCTTAGCTTTATTTTTAGTCACTACTCCTCTCCATATTCAATCGAAATCTCTGCTCAAAGCAGAGTCAATTGTACGATTCCTACTATATCATAAGCATGGTTTTATGAATCACTATGAAATTTTGATGATACCAATCCTAACACAGTCCTAAACATGTCAAATTTATGCGACAAGGAACGTTTTTAAGTTTGTGTTTAGGATTGTGTTACACATTTTTACAATGTATCTGAGCCATCCCAATAAAATTCAACCAATCAGAAGCGCGTAAAATATTGCCATATAAACACCAGGTTGACCTTACTGTGGAGGTGAGACGTCTGCAATATGAGCTTGACGGCCTTTGTCCTAAAATGATTAAGTAAATAGTGAGTAACCAGTTCCGTTTCGTACTACATCTAGAACTATTTGTACTTGTGGTATCTTGAGAGAAGAATACTTTACACACAGAGTGAATACTATCGTTCCTGTGAGTGAACTAGCGTAAATAAAAGCGACAAAACCATTTCCATATTCACAAGAAATCTCTGCTTCAACGATTGTACGATTCCGACTATATCATGAGCATATCAAATAGTGATGATATTAGGTGTTCGAGAAAAATAAACATTGGTTGACATTGCTGGGCATCAATTCTCAGAAGTGTTTTGCTTTATAGTTTTGGGGTTTGTATATATAGAAACATACGATGGAAACTATTTAGTATATTTGGTATATTTGGTCAACAATCACATGGGTGGTCCCGTCGTCTGAGGCACGGAAATTCGTTGTGCATTGTTGTGTCCTCTTGGCGAGAAAGAAATCCATGTCCTGAGTTCGAATTTTGGTTTCACCAAAGTGGTAAATGTATAAGACCTACATCACTTCGTGCTTTCCTCCCACACCATGCCAACACGCCGTGGTATAACTCAAATATAATTCAAAGCGTCTTTAAACGAAACTAGGTATCAACTGACAACTGACTGTTGACTCTTACCCGGAATGTAACCACGTGATTAAACATCACTGTTTATTGCTAGCAAAATGGATATTTCTTGAAAAGAGCACTTTGCAATTTTTGTAATTACTATTAGCAATATTCCTTATCCGCGGAATGGTTTGTTTTCGCTTTATAAATATTAGAGTGGCAGCTATCGTCGTTAATTAATCATTGCGAGGACTTTATCACCATCACATCCCACATTACAGCTGAGACTGTTCACAACAGCAGAATGTGTATATCACGACGACATATCTGCAAGCAAAACTATTGTTCTGTATGTGTTATATCCCGAGCCCCTGCCGTTTAATTCTCGGAATCAAATCTATTTGCAGTGAACACAAAATATAATACCTTGAATGACCCCAGCGAAGACGACTTTTAAGCGAATATTGATATCTTTGAAATCCTCCAGAATTCTTCGATCTGAACACGTTATAAGACGAGAGAAATAACGGATTCAATATTAGCGTCGTGTATGCGCACACTTACATCAGCATATACACGCACGCACACACACACACACACACACACACACACACACACACACACACACACGCACACGTAGACAAACATGCACACGCACGCACACGTAGACGTACATGCACACGCACTAGCGTGCGCACAGAGATGTGTAGGTGCTCCTTTACAAATGGATGTTGCAAAAGTAATTTGATTGCGATCGACAATTCAGTCGCGAATTTTATTTGATAAGCTTTAAATATTCAGAAATAATTCAATTGCCGAAATATATTAGATGTCTTATTTTATATCATTATCTAAAATCTTTGTATCTAGCACTGTCGTTATATGATCATCGGTTTCCAACGGTATATTTCCTCTCAGCACACAAACAGATTCAAGCGAAATGAGATTTAGTCAGAATTAAAAAAAGAAATCGTATGGACGTGAGCTGAAAACATTTGCAAAAATTCGACTTTAATTGGTCTCAGCTCTGTACGCCAGATCTAGAGGTATTCCCTTAAAGTCATCACAATTTGTAACATTTCCAAAGCATTACATCAAGGGGGTGTCCATTTGAAGAAGTCACCATTTAATTGTCGTTGTCGATCTTCTTATTGAGCATGTCAAACGGTGTCTTTTGTATGATGAAACATATTCTGAGGGAATGAAATAAGAGAACACATTCAACGTCAAGAATTTGTTTGCCATACAATAACACTTACATGCCATTCTCTACGCCCTGGGGAGTACACCAACCAAGCTGTCATAGAGGGCCTTTGGAGGTTTTCAGTCACATTACCATCTCACCTACCGGGTACCCATTCACAGAGGCATATTTCGAAGAATGTGTCTTGCCTAAGGAGACACACAGGGAACATTTGTTTCACGTGACCGTGAGTTTCGCGAACACCTGGTATTATCACTCGTTGACAGTGCTTTGTAAACACATGCTTGTGATATAGTCGGGATCGTACAACAGACTCTGCTGTTAGCAGAGATTTCCTATTTCAATAAAATCGGTCCAGACTCTCTATCACTTGACTGTCTGGTCAAAATTCGATTGTTCACGGTTCACATTATGGCAGGGGTACCGCTATGCGGCGAAGGCAACACACAACATATTTTCATGCAAATTGTGTAATTGACGGGTTCTTCAAGTTGAGCAGGACACGTTTATTATCTTCGCGAACATCTGGTGTCATCACTGATTGTCAGCGATCCATTCCTTAGATATTCACCACTTTTGTACCTTTTCTTTTCTTAATTTTCTGGCATTGACGTTTTATAGTTATCATTTTTTTGTCTCTTATATTTTCACCAAAGTGGCAAACGTCTAAGGCTGGATGACATTGGGTTTTCTACTCTCATTAATTTGACAAGCCGTGATATAACGGGAATAATAAAACCATACTCACTCACACAATTAGCAGTCCTGGTAGTTCTGGCTCACGATCCCATGAGGAAAAGGATACTTTTTCCCACGAAACCCTAAGCAAAGGAGTCAAAATGGAGCCGAAAATATTTCTGAGGGAAATGTACACTGCACTCGGGGACTATTTGATGATAGAACTAAATGCATGTTAAAATTATGAATCCTAAGTAAAAGTAAAACGAATACATTGTTTAGGTTGAAAGTAGGCTTAAATAGTAGCTGACAGAATAATCCACAATAATCCACAATAGTCCACTCTTCTGATCAGCAATACAGATTGAATTACAATCCCATTTTGAAACTCATTTTTGTTCATGTACTTCCTGTTTCGTCGATTTTATTAAACGCAAAGTTTGCAAAATATGGTACAAACAAGAAAACGAATGCACAGCAAACAAATTTTGACATTAATTACATTTCAGCGATTCATTTTCGATGTGGTTTAAGTTACGAAATTTTCTAAATTCACGAGGAATATTATAATGTCGTCCACGTTCAATTTTTAAATTGTGAGAGCTAAGCTGAAAATCTTACTGCTTGTTAGTGGAGGATTAAGCTGGTTGTTTGTTACTGTCGAGATATTCCTTGGAACTCAAAAACTAATCAGAAGATCTGGTTATTGTCTGACATCGAAAGACTATGTTGACGATATGGTAAATGTCTGGCACTGAAGGATAACTTTGACATCTGGATATATTTGTAGACACTACCTCTGAAGAGTTGTGTCAACAATATGCTGTATCATTTGCCACGGACACATTGTCTTCGTGGTATGGTGCATTGCTTGACACCGAAGTAGTCCTTCTAGCAACTGTTCCATTTGTTATGTACAATTAGCCGTTTACATCTACAACACACCACTTGAAGTCGTTTTAAAGGGTTTTAGGGTCAACAAAAATATGTTACTGACTTTGAATGTTACTTCGTATAGTAACTTATGAAGAAACTGAAAAACACCACACATCCGTACTCTCAACATTTGGCTTGATTCTAAAACCTGAAGACATTCCCATGCCTCTTTTTTAATGACTTTTGTAATTTAAAAACGCTCCAGGAGACTTATGACATTAAGGATGGCTTTAACTTTCTAATGGTACACTTTCCCTTTAGGTCAAGCAATATTGCAGCAGCTCCAGCCCTTTAGGTCTACATTTCACAACTTTGGAGGTACAATCGAGCAGGCTCTTTCAAAGAAGATTTCAAAGAGCGCCCTACAACTCTTGCTCAAAAGTTTGATCAGGGTTAAATATAAATATGAAATGGCAATGCAAGAGAATAACCAGTCTTGATTATCCACCGAAACAGATTCCATTAGGCGAAAAGGGTACAATAACTGTGAACATTAACGATAGACAACTGAAAATCAGTGATTACACCAGGTGTTTGCAAAAAGGGTAAGCATGTCCCGCCGTACCTGCAGCACCGCCATTCGCACAATTTACATAAAACAAAGTAAGTTATTATTGCTTGAAGCCGCACAGCAGTACTCCTACCATGCAACAGCAGCATGTAAACAAACAAGAAAATCAAGTGATGAGCTAGAAATCCAGCAAATAAGAGCAACAAACCACTTTCCATATTCAATAGAAATATCTGCAGATAGCAGAGTTCATTGTACGATTCCGACTATATCATGGGCGTGTGTTTATGAATCACGATCAAATAGTGATGGTACCAGGGGCCGTATTTATTAAACAAGCAAAAAGTTTTTATTACTGACTGAAGTTTTATTTATGACTTTAGTTGTTTGATAAATACGGCCCCAGGTGTTCGCGAAAAGGTGAGCGTATCTTGCCCCACTGGTGGGACCCGTCACAAACACACGTAAAGGCAAGTTAATTGTTCACCTGAAAAAAACGGAAACATAAGGTACACGTCAAAATTAAGGAATTGCATTTGGCATCATTTTTGTCACTGATGCGTCAAATTTGGAACTGTCCTCCAAGCTTCTTTGGGATGAAAGCATCCTCGATTATCCAATGTATAATACTGCATTGCCCATTCTATGTTGATAACGACCCTGGGCCATTCCCAGCCATAGCTCGAATTCCACGCTACTAACATTAACCGCACAGCCAAATTGAGCCACCTAGGTCTCGAGAAATCCTGTGCTAGGTTTGAGATAAAGTTGCTGTGAGTATTTGTCAACATCGAATGGAGACAAATAACACGATGGACAGTGGAAGATGGGAAGGAGTGGAACAGTTTTAACTGTAAAGGCTATGTAATTGTGTACCCTCTGTTCAACCATTGTTTGGGGCTAGAGGAATAAGTTCACTACCATAATTTTTAATAATAAAATAAAATAAAACTTGAATATCACTGAATCACATTATTAATATTACGGCGCCTAAGACGGCTGAGGCACATGTTCCTTGTCAAATATCGATAGAGAAAGGTATCGAATCGGAGTAAAGGATCACATTTTAATGAGATTGATAACAAGGCGTTATGTTCACGTTGTTATACAAGCTCCACAAACTATTCGTAACAACATTTCAAGTTTCAAATTACAACACAAGACATTCCTTTTGTGAGCTTCATGAAAATCTCTGACTTTAGGCAATGTATGACTACATGAATTTTACGTTTTTAAGTCGACTCATATATCAAATAATAAAATACTTATAGGATTTCAAACCATTTGAAGACATTTATGGATTGATAATTGCATTGCTGACAGGGACATTATTCTACTTTAGTTATATAAAGACTATCGTATAATTCTTTCACGTTCTGTGTCTTAAAGGCAATTTTCTTGATACATTTCACGTAACAGCGTAAGAGCCCACTAACGTCCATGGAGCTGCCAACCAAATACTGCTTCTGATGAGTGCATTAACACGTTAATTAATATGTGCCTCCAGTTGTTTGAATGTGTTTTTTTTGAGTTAGTGAATTCTGTTTTAGGCATACTTTGAGATGCGCACAAGAATGTTGACAGCCCTGTCGATTTCAATTGATTTCCCTAGAAACAAACCAACGTTTAAATGCTGTTACTATTTAATCATTTTGATCACGGAATCTGTGAATGTTTGAAAAAGGTTGTCCTTATGAGTTCTTTGTGTTGCTTGAGTACTTCAAGTCACTGTGACATCCTCAAGAGTCTCTGACAACTCAACCTGTCAACTGTTTACTGAAGTGTTATACATGAGTCGACGTGGAGATCCAGGTTAGTTTTGATCTTCAGCAACTCATGCTTCTCGTGATAAACCAACTAATAGGATCGGGTAGTCAGACTCGCTAACTTAGTTGAACATCGTATCCCAAATGCGCAGATCGATCACTGGATTGTCTGGTCCAGGGACAATTGTTTACAGACCGCCGTCAAATTGCTGAGTGCGGCGTTGAACAACAACAAAATTACATGGCGTGTCGTAAAATAGAGTGCAGGGTGGGAGTAATGTGGGACTTAAAGCTACGTTTTACAGCTGGGATTAAAATCCACAACGGATGACCATGTCGTACTTTCTGTGAATTACAGAGTTGCGTCCCTTGCTGTCAAGATCCGTTGGTGTTTGGTTTGAATCCCAGATTCGTTCCGATGAAGATCTGCGGTTCGTCAGCACCATTTGCGGTTATAAAGGATAAGTAAAGTGAATTGACTTCTTTATGCCCTTTGCCAAATGTCGACTGGATAAACGTATAGTTTGTTGCCGGGAGCAAGATCTCAACATACAACTTCGAATAAATATTTGTCCAGTAGTTGTCATTCCATCCCATAATCTAAAATATGAATAATATCTTAAAATGGCACAACAACACTTTCAGCTTTATATACAGTACTCATGGTGGAAGAACTATTTTCCTGTGACTATAATTCTGTCATGTGAAAGAATTGGGTGTTTATAACTTAACATGACAGATGAACCATGGTGATATTAAAGAATCGTGTGTGCCCCTTTCCATTTAACACTGCACTCCACAAATGAGATACGTTCAGTGGTATACTCGTCAGTACTTCTACTAGGCCGCTCGAGATGGTAGGATTACAGTCACGAAGTGCGTCTGTCTCCTGTTCCATGATGTAAACGGACATATACCTCAGTGATTCCACGTAATGTGTAAGATCGTGCAGGCAGCGAAATGGTTAGAAAATGAGACCATAATCCTTGTTGATATTGAAGCTCTCTTATTTGGAAACTATCTCACTAATGAAGTAAATAGGAGAGGCAGGAAGACTTTTAGCTAAGGGATGGTGCTCGTATTCAGAGTCTGGCTTCATGCTTTTAATATATAATCATGACATGGGAGTGGTGGTGTTTGTAATCCATATACGCGGTAGTCTTGTGGTTGTTATGTTAGCTTGTTACGCCGAAGACCCGGGTTCGATTCCTCACATGGGATAAATGTGTGAAGCTCTTTCTTCCTGAAGTCTGCTTGCATATCACTGGAATATTGATAAAAGGGCTTACAACAATAACCACTCACTACTAAAAGCTTAATGTGCCATGTGAGTTCAGCTCGGATCTCGATTCGCTCCGATAATGTTTCTAGGTTTGTCAGCTACATTCTAGTGCCCGTGGGTTCAGCAAAGAGGTAAACGTCTGTGACATGCATCACTTCAGGCTTTCCTCCCACATTAAGTTAACACCCCGTGATATAACTAGAATACTCACTCACTCAGATCTGTTGATCACGTGACGCCACCTAGTTGCATCTGTTTATATTGTGATGAGAAGAGGCTTAACTGGTCAGATGAAGTCAACGGTAAACGTCTGAGACCTGCATCACTTCGGACTTTCCTCCCACGTTGAGCTGATACGCCGTGATTTAACTGGAATACTCACACACTTACTAACTCAGATATGTTGATCACGTGACGCCACCCAGCTGCATGTGTTCATGTTGTGATGAGAAGAGGCTTGGCTGGTCAGATGACGTCTCGACGTCTGCACGCCTGCTAGATGGTGGGTAGATAATACACGAACGTCTATGTAATTGCGCCATTCATCTATGTTATTACCTCTAACTTATTGACGCAAATCTGTGTGCATGCTTTTACAAAATGGATACGAATTAGCTCTAATATCTGTTACATCACAGAAACCGGCGTGGTGTGTGAAGCTTATGTAGAAATATTTGGTGAACAGGTTTCAAAACTAATTGTACAAAATAATGTACTTATCTAACCAACAACATGTTCTACAAATACGATTGTATTTCCACATTCACACGATCACAACAGTGTACATTCATCTCGAATAATATGATAACTTTAACGACAAATCATTCGTTAATGGGTTTAAATAGGTTTGATAGTTCCAACTTAGAGATGAACGTAGAATATTCCGTGTTGCAATTCCACATAGAGCTCAAACGTATATTTTTTATACGCGAAACAGAAAAAAGCCGTATCAGCTTTTTGATGCTTTAAAAACTACAGGGGGTAAACAGTTCATAACGAACACAAAACTTTGGCATGGACTGTGATGTCCACGAAGACCACACAGTAATGTGCCCCCGTGGGATACAGAAACAGTGCTGTAATGCTCCTAACAACTTGGTGCTTGGAAACTGCCAGGGTGCCCGTGTCTCCATAGAATACTGTGTCAAAGACTCAGCCTGGCAGATTTTCTGTTCGATGACAGTGTTCTTTAAACCTAAACTTGTTCCCATTTTAACTGTGTGACTGGTGAGTCATACGTGTATATACATACTAACAGTATTGATTTATTTTACCAATCTACCTCATAGCTAAAGCTGCGAAAGAGGATCCTTTAACTCCACTCAACTGCATACACTGTCCCCTATACAAACTGCTTATATGTGTTATTTGGCACTAATTTATTATGAACATTTGTGTTCGTCGAGTTATGAACCTAAGAGGATTATTTATCAATACTAATAAATAAATCAATAACAGTAACTAAATAACTAAAAAACGTCAGAAATCATTTTTAGAATTCGCAAACAAAATTGGCGGATGAGTAAGTCAAGTGATTAACCATATCTCAACACAATCAATAAAGGTCCAATCGTATCTGCAATGTGGATAGAACACAAACACATATAAGACATGTTTATTTCTGTATATCCTTAGGAATGTGTTTAAATCCACGATAGAAGGTTTTTTTAGTTACTCTCCCCTCCCCCATTTTCGATTTCTTAAATGATTAAATATGTAGTGAGTGACCAATTCTGTTTCGTACTACATCTGGTACTATTTGAAGAGGTTCTTGTGGTATTTTGACAAAAGAATAGTATAAACACGGGTGAATAGCATCGTTCCTGCGGGTGAACAAGCGTAAATAAAAGCGACAAAACCCTTTCCATATTCATAAGAAATCTCTGAATCGATTCCGACTATATCATGAGCATATCAGATAGTGATGATACCAGGTGTGAGTGAAAATGTAACAGTGGATGCCATTTGCTGTGCATCGACTCTCAGAAACTTTTTCCATTATATTTTTGGGATTTGTGTATATAGATACATACGATGGAAGCTCAGTATACTTTGGTCCACAGTAACAGGAGTGGTTCTGTCGTCTGAGGCGCGGAAAATCGTTGTGCAGAGTTGTGTCCCCTTGGCGTGCAAGAAACCCATGATCTGAATTCGAATTCCAAATGTTTCAGGCTTGTCTGCACCAAATCCGTGATCGTGGTAAATCACTTCAGGTTTTCCTCCCACATCAAGCCGACACGCCGTGCTATAAATGAAATATGATTCAAAGCGTCTTTAAAAAGGCATCATGTAAAACAACTGACTGTTCACTCTTAACCTGAGTGTAACCACGTGATTAAACCTCAATGATGATGTCAATCGCTAGTAAAAAGAATATTTCTTGAAAAGAGCACTTTACAATTTTCGTCATTACTATCAGAAATATTCTTTATGTGTGGAATGGCTTGTTTTCACTTTATAAGTATTTATTGTCATTTATTAATCATCGCAATATTTCGTGATTCAAGTGGCAAGGACTTCATCACCATCACATCAGGTTTTCCTCCCATTATAGCTGAGACTGTTCACAACAGTGGCAATTGAGATGTCAGACCGCTTTCGATTCCAACGGGGGACATACGCGCTGTTGATGGTAGCTGACCTTCACCTTGGACTTTTCCTATGTACCGATAACTGAGATGACTACATCACCAAGTGTTCTCTCTACAACATTTTGGCGCCATACCTTGTACGGTTCCTCGAATAAATGTATTGTCCTACCTCACATGAATCTGGCTTTGCGTTTCTTTTTTCGGAGAGTATATTAGAGAGGCAGCTATCGTCGTTAATTAATCACGACGATATAAGTGGCGAGGACTTTATCACTATCACATCAGGCTTTCCTCCCACATTAAAGCTGAGACTGTTTACAACAGTCGCATTTGTTTATCGCGACGACATATCTGCCAGTAAATCTGTTGTTATGTATGTGTTAGATCCCGAGCCCCTGACGTTGAACTCTCGTTATCCAGTCTACTTGCAGTGAACAGAAAATATAATACCTTGAATGAGCCCCTTGAAGACGGCTTTTAAGTGAATATTGATATATTTGAAACCCTTCATTTATCAATCCGTACAGGTTATAAGACAGGATTCAGCATCGTGTATGCACACACGTACATCAGGATATACGCTCTCTCTCTCTCTCTCTCTCTCTCTCTCTCGCTCTCTCTCTCTCTCTCTTCTCTCTCTCTCTCTCTCTCTCTCTCTCTCTCTCTCTCTCTCCTGACGTTGAACTCTCGGTAGTCAGTCTACTTGCAGTGAACAGAAAATATAATACCTTGAATGAGCCCCTTGAAGACGGCTTTTAAGTGAATATTGATATATTTGAAACCCTTCATTCATCAATCCGTACAGGTTATAAGACAGGATTCAGCATCGTGTATGCACACACGTACATCAGGATATACGCCCTCTCTCTCTCTCTCTCTCTCGCTCTCTCTCTCTCTCTTTCTCTCTCTCTCTCTCTCTCTCTCTCTCTCTCTCTCCTGACGCTGAACTCTCGGTAGTCAGTCTACTTGCAGTGAACAGAAAATATAATACCTTGAATGAGCCCCTTGAAGACGGCTTTTAAGTGAATATTGATATATTTGAAATCCTTCATTAATCATTCCGTACAGGTTATAAGACAGGATTCAGCATCGTGTATGCACACACGTACATCAGGATATACGCTCTCTCTCTCTCTCTCTCTCTCTCTCTCTCTCTCTCTCTCTCTCTCGCACGCACACACACACGCACACGTACATCAGCATATACGCTCATACACATATACACACGCACGCGTAAACGCACCCACACGCACCCACACGCACACGCAGGAACGCTGGTCCTTTACAAAAGTAATTTAATTGCGATTGTCAATTCAGCCTCGAATTTTATCTGATAATTTTTAGATATTCTGAAATATATCAATAGCCGAAATATATTATACGTCTTATTCTCAGGTCTTTGTTTCCAGCGTTGCCGTTATATGATCATCGGTTTCCAACGGTATATTTCCTCTGAGCACAAGAACAGATTCAAGCAAAATGAGATTTAGTCAGAATTAAAAAAAGAAATCGTATGGACGAGAGCTGAAAACATTTGCAAAAGTTCGACTTTAATTGGTCTCAGCTCCGTACGCCAGCTCTAGCGGTATTCCCTTAAAGCCATCCCAATTTGTCAAATTTTCAAAGCATTACGTCAAGAGGGATGTAGATTTGAATAAGCATTTCGTCGTCGTAGTCGATCTCCTTAATGGTGTCATCACTTGCTGATCGTGATTTGTAAACACTTTTGATATTGGTCAGGATCGTACAACGGACTCTGCTGTAAGTAGATATTCCTATTTCAATAACATCAGGTCCAGACTCTCTATCACTTGACTGTCTGGGCAAAATTCGATTGTTCACGGCTCACATTATAGCAGGGGTACCGCTATGTGGCGTAGGCATCACACAAACAATTTTCATGCAAATTGTGTAATTAACGGGTGTTTCAATTTGAGCAGGACACGTTTATCATCTTCGCGAACACCTGGTGTCATCACTGATTTTCCTATAATGCTCACCACGTTTTTACCTTTTAGTTCCAATGAAAAGTGTATCGGCAGATAATCGAGAGTGATCATTCTCTGGCGTTGACGATTTATAGTTATTAGTTTTTAGTTAATATGAATAGTTTTGTCGTTTTAATTTTGACAAAATTGATGAACGTCTAAGGCTGGATGACTTTGGGTTTTCCACCCTCATTAATTTGATAAGTCGTGATATAACGGGAATAATAAAACCAAACTCACTCACACAATTAGCAGTCCTGGTAGTTCTGGCTCACGATCCCATGAGGAAAAGGTTACCTTTTTTTACCCCTTCCTATGAAACGCTATGCAAAGGATTGTCAAAAGGGAGCCGAAAATACTTCTGTTGGAAATGTACACTTCTCTTAGGGACTATTTTATGAATCAACTGAATGCATGTTAAGTTACGAATCATAAGTAAAGGTAAAACTAACACATTGTTAACGTTGAAAGGAATTTATTAAAACTCTCAATAGGCTTAAATAGTAGCTGACAGAATAATCCACAATACTCCACAATCTATGATGATAATCAGATCTTGAAAGTCTTCACACCTGGTGACTCAGCACAGGTGATAGCAGAATTGCGAATGTGCACATCTGCGATTCAGACATGGATGACACAGAATCGTCTGAAGCTCAACCCTGATAAGACAGAGGTCATACTCACTGGGAGTAGCCGATCTGTTGCATCAATATCCGAATCATTCTTGACTCTTGATGGAGTTGATATCCCCTTTTCTTTGGCTGTCAAAGACCTCGGAGTCATGATTGACCAAAACCTGACCATGGATTGTCAAGTAAACAATATCTGCAAAAGTTGCTATTCCACATTCGAAATATCAGTCAGATAAGAACCATGTTTACATACGATGCGGCACATCAGCTCGTGAGATTACTTATCCTATCCAGGTTGGACTATGCTAACAGTCTGCTTATTAATATCAAACAGGACCTATGTAGCAAATTGCAACGTGTGCAGAATGCTGCTGCCAGATTGATATGTAGACGAAATAAGCGTGCACATGTCACTCCTTTATTAAAATCATTACACTGGCTTCCAGTAAGATCTAGGATTGAATACAAAGCCGTGTGCATTGCATACCAGTGCTACTATAGTACAGCACCTTCCTATCTGAGTGAACTTCTTACCCTACACCAGCCAGCACGAGATCTCAGATCAGCACATGAACTCCAGTTTAGTGTCCCTATGGTCTCACTCAAAGCATTCGGCAACAGAACTTTTGCTCACACTGCATCTGTGCTCTGGAATTCCCTTCCAGTGGAAATTAGGCAATCTCCAACTCTGGACACTTTCAAGACAAAACTAAATATAATCTCTTTAGATGTGTCTATGACCCTGTGTGGGGCGCTATGAGCGACTACGTGGACGGAAATGGCGCTGAAAAAATGGACTTTATTATCATTATTATCTACTCTTCTGATCACCAATACAGATTGAATTGCAAGAACATTTTAAAACTGATTTTTTTCATGTACTTTCTGTTTCGATGATTTTATTAAACGCAAACTTTGCAAAATATGGTACAAACAAGAAAACGAATGCAGAGTAAAACAAATTTTGACAGTAATTACATTTCAGTTTAGAAATGTGAATTCCAGACACAGTTAACCTTGAAATATCACACGTGGACAGCAATTACACCGGTGAACAATGAAAGGTCTCTAAAATCATTTGAAAGTCATGCACTTTTTACAAATATATTGTCAATAGATCAATTGGAATCAAGGCGACCTATAATATATGCATAACGATTCTGAGTGTCAATAAAGTATTTACATGACTGCAGACAAGAAGGGTGACGTCAACTTTCTCTTCATGGTAAGAAATATTTCCATACCTCCAGCGTTTGGTGTCTTCATTTCAAAACTTTGAGGTACAATCAAGCATGCTCTTTTTACGAAGAGTTCAAGGAGCGTCAACCGACTCTTGCTCAACAGATGTTTGATCAGGATTACAACATTCAAAGCCTTGGCAAAGCTTTCAGATATATATGGAAGACATTTCGGTAGAAAAAAAATTAAGCCCGATGCATATCCCTAATTTTAATTTGTACTATATATTCTCGTTTTTATTCCGGTGAACATTTGATTTGCCTTTGTATGTGGTTGTGACGGGTGGGACCGATCGGACAGGATATGCTCATCTTTTCGCGAACACCTGGTATCATCACTATTTGCTTGTGATTAATAAAAACATGATTATGATATACATGTGGTCTAAATCGCTCGTAATCGACTCGGTTTTAACAGACGTGTCTTATGAGTATGGAAAGGGTTTTGCCATTGTTACTCACAACGTGTATATATATATATAAGCATACAGGTACGATTAGAAACGTTTGACCAATTTAAGACTAGTTCTCGTACATGTTCACCTCACATTGAAGCAATGCCATTCTGGAGGTATGTTTTCCAACCCCAGGCGTATAATGCTATTGATCAGCGTTAACTTAATTGAGTATCTTGGAATTAGGTAAACGTATCGGATTCATCTTGGAGTATGTCAAGGAGTCTCAGATTATGAAGTGTCAAGTTATTATATATCGCTAAAAACACATACGACCTGAATCCTTCCTTGGGGGTAAAGGCTTAAGTTACTATCACGTATATTGCTTGATCTTGATGAATTACATTAATCTGCCACATGGCTTGACATTAACGGTTTCTTCGACAATCTGATACATTGCCTTTTACTGACATCACCATGACAATCTGATACATTACTTTACACTGAACAATTAAGTTGACAATACTGCGTGTCTGTGGAGGACTATGCTGGAGATCTGGTTGTTGTTTGCCACTGATGGTTAACGGTGATGTCGAATTTTTGCTTGGAACTCAAAGACTAATTTGAAGATGTGATCATTGAATGACTATGTTGACGATGTGGTAAATGCCATGAACTGAAGGATAACTTTGACGTCTTGATATATTGATAGACACTACCACTTTGCTTCGCAAACGTTCTACAGTAAACTACGTTTATAACGAACACGCTTATAAGAAACTGTCGGATATAACGAACTGTTTCTTGGTGCCGTCCTTTTTCTGTATAGATGTTGTACATTTGTTTATAACGAACAACGGTTATAACGAATTAAAATAAGCGGTCCTTTTTAGTTCGTTATAACCGTAGTTTACTGTACATTGTTTTCATTGAGGGATAGTGTATACTGTATCATTTACCACGGACATATTGCCTTTGTGGTATGGTCCTTGACACCGAAGTAGTCCTTCTGGCAACTGTTCCATTTGTTATGTACAATTAGCCATTTACATCTACAACACACCATTTGAAGTCGTTTTAAGGGGTTGTACGGTCAACAAAAATATCTCGCTGACTGACTTACTTACTTTGTATATTAACTGATGAAGAAATCTGCCAACACCACACTTCCGTACTATCAACATTTGGATTGATTCTAACATCAGAAGACATGCCCATGCCTCTTTTGTACAGGCTGTATGAATCTAAAATCTCTCCACAAGGCTGTTTGATAATAGGGATGACTTTAGCTTTCTAATGGTGCACTTTTACCTTCGAGCAACATTGCAGCAGCTCCAGCCCTTTGTGTCCACATTTCACAACTTTGGGGGTACAATCGAGCAGGCTCTTTCAACGAAGATTTCAAAGAGCGCCCTAAAATTCTTACTCAAAAGTTGTTTGATCAGGGTTAAATATAAATACAAATTGTTAACGCAAGAGAATAACCGGTCTTGATTATTCGCCGAAACAGATTCCATTTGGCGGAAAGGATAAAATTGCTGCGAAGATTATATGAATTGAGGACTGAAAATCAGAGAGGGTAAGCATGTTCTGCCCCACTGGGAGCACCCGCCGTTCACAGAATTCGTATATAAAAGTAAGTATTTATTGCCTGATGCCGCACAACAGTAAACAAACGACGCCCCGTAAACAAACCAGACAAGTGGCCGATGCCCCAGAAAACCTAGTAATGCGACAGTGCATTTCATTATTTTGTTGAAACTGATAAAAACGATATGTTAATTTTGAATTACGTCTGCTGTGTACAAATGCAGAGATTCTGCTTCTTATAAGAAAAGAAAAACGTTTACGTAATATATTCATTTTGCAACACAGTGAGTGGCAGTTGCAATGTCTTGGTCCAAACAGTTTTTTTAAGTTGACTCAGCATAGATAAACGCTACTGAGCTTAGGGTGAAACTCGGGGTCTTCAGTCCACCAGCAGAAACATCGACCCAGGTCAAGTAAATATAAATTGTCAATACAAGGTAATGACCAGTCAAGGTTAAGACACTAAAGGCCTTTAAATAGCTTGCAAAGGGTTTAACTGTAAACACATGGAAGACGTTTTCAAATTTAATGCATCAGAGACCAAATTGATGTCTGATGCAATCCCTTCTTTTGACTTGTACCATGCCGTCTTTTTTTAGGTTACAATTGACCTGCCTTTGCATGTGTTTGTGACGTATTCCACCGGTGTGGCAGGATACGCTCACCTTTTCGCGAACATCTGGTATCATTACTATTTTAAAGTGATTCATAAACACATGCGCATGGTAAAGTCGGAATCGTACAATCGACTTTGCTTGATGCAGAGATTTCTATTGGATATGGAAAGGGTTTTGTGGCTTTATTTGTTGTTTAAATTGACAAGGTGACAAGGCAGGACGAGTCAGCAATTTGCGTTGTTCTCCGCAATATATCAACCAGAAAAGGGTTTAAAAACGCAATTTTGTATTGAACTGTAACCAAAAAGCGGACATCATTACGGGTCCAGATCCAACTACGCCGCGTCTGTTGAAGAGACCATTAGTGAGTATGGGTTTACGCCGCTTTTAGTAATCCAGCAATATCACGGCGGGGGACACAAGGAATGGGCTTCAGACATTGTACCCATGTGGGGAATGGAACCCAAGTCTTCGAACTTTAACCACTAGGCTACCTCCCCACCTCTATGCAAATACAAGAAATATACCCACACGGAGTCAGATTGGAAATTTGTTATTTTGACGTCTATTTCTTTTCTAAATTAGTTGTATTCGTTTAAAGAAGAATAACCATACACTATATTTTGACTTACTTTAGATTTAAGTTGTATGATGGATTAAATCTTAACAACTATTGTACTTTGATTCCTTGAGGGAAATCATTTCTTGAACTATTTCTTTTTAACAAAATACGTCTCTACGTGTAGGTATTGATTGCAGAGGGTTCGTACCGACTGAACATAATCTTGTTACTGGCGTTTGTGTCGAAGCAACTAGATTGCCCAGCTTAGCGTTCAGAGGAAAGAAAAATATCATTCACGGCGCCGTTCTCGAATGTGATAGAACACATTTAAAACACTGGATGTATTGCTAAGAAACAGTATTAAAAAGTTTTAACGAATTTTTTTTTTATAATTTCGAATTAAAGAAAATTGTCAAATGGAGGTTGTGAGGGGTTTTCACAAACTTGCTTGACGTAAAGAGTTCGTCCAACATCTGCTCGTCCTACCTGTGGTATCGGTATAGTAGTCCTGTGGTCAACGTGTTCGCTCGCTGTACCGAAGACCATGGCTTGATTCCCCATAATAGGTAAAATGTAAAACCCATTCTAGTTGCCGTCAGTGTTTTCTCCTGTAAAAGGCCGAAAGTTTAGGTAAATCATCTTCAGAGTGAGTCAGTGCGGTTTTATGCCGCTTTTAGCAATATTCCAGCAATATCACGGCGGGGGACACAAGAAATGGGCTTCACACATTGTACCCATGTCGGGAATCGAACCCGGGTCTTCGGCGTGACGAGCGAACGCTTTAACCACTAGGCTACCCGACCGCCCCGTTCATCTTCAGATATTCCTACAAGCTAGCATGATTAAATGTGAACGAATAATCTTGATATCGGAATAGTAGATACCGGAATGTCGGTGGTTCTATCCCCGGACGTCACATGATGGTACTTGTTGTTTCCCTCCCTGACGCTTGGAATTAAAGGGTTAAACCAAAGGCTGGTTGGCTCGGAGTCAGTATACTCTTTTGGGTATCCATGTGAAACTTCGACACGGTATCTCAGTGGGCTAGTTCTATAAAACCGGCATTTGTCTGGTCTAGCACAAGCAGCCACACACGTGTGCACACACACACACACACACACACACACACACACACACACGCACGCACGCGCGCGCGCGCGCGCGTGCTTGCACGTACACATATAAGTGAAAAAATCAGGGCGCGACATTAACCCCCACTCCTCTAACCTACATAGGGTAAGTGACATGAGTAAAAATCAGATACCCTGACTCTTTTGTATGAGAGTCTTTTCATTATTGAAAGGTGGTCGTCAATACCATACAAGTTGTGGAGATGAAAGTATTTATTCAACTCTACTGACAGTATCGGTTGGGTATTTTAATACGTATAATGGTCAAACATTACTTATTTTGCATTGCCAAATATGTGTTCATTCTACTTCTATTTGTGTTCTAAAGAATTACAAAAACAAAAATGGCTTCGCAATTGTTCTTGCCAAAAAGTTGACACTGGTTCGAAGATATGAAGTTGAATTTTATTATGTACAGTAAAATACGGTTATAACGAACTCAACGGGACCACTAATTTTAATTCGTTATAACCGTAGTTCGTTATAAGCAAATGTACGGAATATACACAGCAAGAGGACAGGACCAAAAAAATAGTTCGTTATATCCGCCAGTTCGTTATAAGCGTGTTCGTTATAAACGTAGTTTACTGTATTATCTAGATTGTCTGTAAACCTGTTTGTCCTCTATTATTATTGAGTGCATTCTGTGCCTTTGTCATTTAATGTTTCGCATCAATATTTGCTAACTCATTATTCGCAACGTTACTACTGTGTTCGACTTTATTCTAGAAACCTTGGCGACAACAGGTGACTGACCAAGTATAAATTAACATCCTTTTCATCAGCGTCAATGCATCCCACCAACGTCCTTGCTGTTTCGCGAAGGAAACCCTGCTGTCAGGCCGGCGAACGTCACTGTGGGCTGGAGAAGTACATAGATGAAAAGAACGCGCAACAAGGTGTTCCAGAAATAGAACCCTGATGTCAGGTAATTGAAACGTCAGTGTCCACAAGGGGATTTTTTTGTCGCGTGGCATGACAGATTTAATATAGAAATATGAAATAATTTTGTGTTCTCTAATTTCTTTTCAGTTGTATAGTTTTCATTTATGTAGCGTATATTGTATCTCTGTTGTAAATAATAACCGCAACAAGTAAACATTTCTTAATATCCGGCTTGTGTGGGGGATCAAACTCGTGTCTTTGGCATGACAAAACACCGCTGAACCACTGCCTTCTCTTGGATTATGACAAAATCGGTGAGTGAGTGGGTTGGATTTTAACGCTGCTTTTAACAGTATTCCAGTTATATCACGGCGTGTCGGCTTAATGTGGAAGGAATGCCCGAAATAATGCAGTTCTCAGACCCTTACCACTTCGATGAAACCCACGAGCACGGGTATGGTGCCGACAAACCTAGAAACATAATCGGGGCGAATCGGGATTCGAACCCACAATCATAGGTTTCTGGTGTGCCCAATGGACGCAACTTCGCACCACGAATTGCGGCGCCTCAGACGACTGGGCCATCCGTGCCCCTACGAACATATTGGACGCCATAGAAGAGACAGTTGGGTAAACAAGCTTCACAAAGGGGTTAAATGGATGATTGAGCCAGGTTTCAAACTTCTGTGTAGAAATAATCAGCGCCCACGTTACAGTAATAGAAATGGCATTTAACTGGGTAAATTAATTTCAATTAGACTGGATGAAACACGATAGAAATATTACAAAAGCTTTAAAGTGTCTTTTAAAATCAAATCTATCACCCTGATAAGGGTGTAATTTAAAGCCATGGGTTCTGTTCCTTTCATCGAGACAAGTCCTTAGATCAGTCAATGATTTTAAGAAAAATATCCCAGTTTAGTCTATCAATGAAATAGCGAGACGTCAACAAATAAGGACATTCAAACGTCTAAGGGTGTTTTGAATAATATTACAGTTATATCACGGCGTGTCAGCTTAATGTGGGAGGAAAGTCCGAGGTCATGCAGGTCTCAGATGTTTAACAGTTTGGTGAAACCCACTAGCACAGGTATGGTGGTGACAAACCAAGAACCATATGAGGTCAAACCGGGATTCGGACCCCTAATCTTCTGTTTCTGGCGTGGCCAGGGGACGCAGCTCTGAACAGCGAATTGCGGCGCACTGGACCGCCCCATCACCATCCCTTCCCTTTGAAGGAACAAGACTTTGTTTCCAAGGTTCATACAGAGATATTTTCACGTACATTTGCCTAAATTTCATGGTATGAATATAAATGTATTTTCAACGCGTCGATGCTTGTTGGTTAGTCATACTCGTATCCCTTGCATAAGGTGTAAGCAAAATAGATGCACCAAATTCATGATAACCTAGTCACGAATTATTGTAAACAAAAATGACACCAGGTCTTCCTGGAAAAATGAGTGTACCCATCCCTAGTAACTGCATGTATACCCTTGTCACTAGATTAAAGCCCTACAATCCATACGTCTCGGTATTTTGGTGATTTGACTTTTGACACTCAAATCGACAGAAACATTAGCGACAAACCCCTTTCCGCAGTTATAAGAAATCTCTGAAAATAGCAGAAGAAAACTTCTAATGTAAAGATAACATGTAATTTTGTCATTGTTGTAAGTGTCATAGGATATTTACTTTGTCGTATTTCCTGTTGGAATGTTCATTGCAACATTATGGACAGTTGTTACCGAGCATGTGCAGTTACTTATCAAATGCTCTTCCCATCTAAATCCATGTTGTACAATATGTAGTGAACCCAATTTGTAGATAGAAAATTAAATAATTTCTAATTTACACGATTTATATGATCAGTGGGACTTATTGTTTTTTTCTTAGGCTTGTTGTCTTTACCTATAACATCTTTCAGACATAGATACATCGTTATCTTTACAGGGAAACCCCAAACATACTCACTTCGATTACAAACTCAGATAATATAGCCATCAGGGCACGCGTTGAAAAACGAACGTTGAAATTAATCTGTTCTTCATCTATCTGGAAATCTAGTTCCCTTGTCCGAGAATTCATATTGGGTACCCCACGTCCGTGGTCTAGTCTAGTTAAACCTCATTTCACCCACCTCATGTCAAGTGCCATATAATTACACATAAAATCATTAGTCTCATCACGAGACGATGTGTAGCACCTAGCATAAGCTATAGACCGATTTGGTGGGCGATGGTGCCATGTACTCAATGCCAATAAATAACGTACTGCCACGCTCTCCCCAGCTTTTGTGAAATACTTATGTTGGACATTGTCAGTCATGTTTATACAATTCTTCATCCGTTTCAGACCCACTTAAGGGATTACTTTCCGAACAACCGCCTGTACTTCATCCCCCGTCCCCTGAGATGCCTAAGCCATATGTGTCCCATCTGTCGCTTAATGCTGCGGTAACTCAGCTAATACCGTTGTGTTTAGCACAACTATTTGTTTCAAAGGGTATGAAAGCCTTTGAAAATTTCTTTCAGACTGTCCACATTAATGAAATCCTTCCCATATATTTTCATAGAATGAGTACTGTAATTCATGACACATGTCTCGTGTGCATAAACAACAAGAGGTTTGTCACGAAGGCTGCCATATGCGCAATATCTACATCATACTATGGCCTTCATAATGGAGTTTTCACACTGCCTTACTGTCACTTTAATACTTTAAAGGATCTGGTGGTTTCGATGGAAACATTAGCGACCAACTATACTAAGGCCTTTATAATGGCGTTTCCACACTGCCTTAATCCCTGTCACTTTAATACTTGAAAGGATCTGGTGGTTTTGATGGAAACATTAGCGACCAACTATACTATGGCCTTTATAATGGCGTTTCCACACTGCCTTAATCCCTGTCACTTTAATACTTTAAAGGATCTGGTGGTTTCGATGGAAACATTAGCGACCAACTATACCTAGGCCTTCATAATGGAGTTTTCACACTGCCTTACTCACTGTCACTTTAATACTTGAACGGACCTGGTGGTCAGGCTCAGTGACTTGGTCGATGACGTGACATCGTACCCTGACGGCGACAATCATAACATGAATCACTGGATTGTCTGGTCCAGACGCGAATGTTCGCTGTCCGTCGTCCTATAGCGGGAATGTTGCTGACTGCCGCGTTAAACAACAAACAAACAACTTACTTAAATTAGGAATTTAACGTGCGCTTTCCGACATATGCGTATTTCGCGCACGGTTCAAACAAACACTTACATTTTAATGAAACTTGCGTGAGTAGCGGGTGTTACCGGTAGGGCATGACATACGTAGTATTAATGTTGTACGTTTCGCATGTCATTGTATATGGGGCTGATATAAAATGGTCTATCATGTTTTCCATAAGGAATGGTGTCCCGTGAAGATTCCGGGGTAGAATTGGTCTTCAGCAACCCATGCTTGTCGTAAAAGGTGACTATGCTTGTCGTAAAAGGCGACTAACGGGATCGGGTGGTCAGGCTCGCTGAGTTGGTATCAAATTGCGTTGATCGATGCTCATGATATCAATCACTGGATTGTCTGGTCCAGACTCAATTATTTACAGACCACAACAAACCAACCAACCAACCATAAGGAATGGCTTATGTATTACAACATAGTATGTTATATGTACTGTAAATACAAATTTATGCGTAAGGGTGTGTGTGTGGGGGGGGGGGGGGGGGGCTGTATTAAATATCTGTCTGGTTACCCTTTTCGAGAGCACCCGGTGTCATCACTGATTTTCAGTAATGCACACTTGCCTACCCTTTTCGCCCTGTGGTATCTGTGTCAGCAGATCTACGAATAACATAAAAGTACATCTTACATGACTGGTACCGAATATCCGTTTGATAAACATAGAATATTGATATGAGTAATGTATTTTCTCTTGACTACAGCAAAATATGTCAAATATTAGTACTAAAACGTTGACATAATCAGAGTCAATACGCATTTGCCAGAAGAGCGACAAACAAGCTCTTCCAGCTGTAAACCATGCTGTCAAATCTTATTAAATATTTTCCAGACTTAGTCTGGTAAGCCATCCTACATTGATGAAGGAAATGTGTTTCGGTAGCATCGCGTTTAATGTCAAGGTGCAATATGATATTTCCATATTTCTAAACCGATCGGGGGTAACTAATACCATCTCCTCTATATAACTGTAGTCCTGATGATATGATAACAGAGTGCACACGCTGCAGATTGATGTGGTAACTGTGCAGTAATTGAAATCATTATATTAATGACATTTAGATATTAAAACCTTTCTTCAACAGTGCATTTGACATCTGCTTGGTCTACGTGGATAAATACATTCCACACGTTTGATCTGAACACACCCATGGCATTTTATCAGCCATTTAATTGTTAGAGCCTTCTAAAGGTACCATTGATTCATTATCTGTTCCGAGGCATAAAATCACAGTTATTAACTGCCCTGGTACGTGATTCAATGATGATTTGAAAGCGTACACATCCATCAGGCCATTACACTACACCGTAATACCCTCTCGAAATCAGCTGTCTGAACAACGGCTCATTATCACCCGTGGGAGCCCGACAAATTAAATTCGTTTCGTCAGCAATCACTTGATGTTTAATGCATCGGCTCGTCCGATTACTGCTGCAAGGGAAATGCAATTAGATAGCGAGAGATTGACAGGTCACTTTGTCGATAACCTTGGCGTTCTTGTGTACAAGGTATTAACCAGTGAAAGTCCAGGACGTACGGTTATATGTACTGAGGTCAATACGTCATTGATGTTTTCACCACTGTTTCTTTTCACTGAGAAATGTTACTTGTTTAAAATGGACAGTAACATTGCATATTTGAGAATATAGTTTTTTTCCTTATCTTAAATATTATTATCCCAAAGTGCAATCTGTAGTGCTGATTACATAATGGTTGTTCTATGATGGCATTTTCTGTCATTTTATTGTTAGAGCAAATGCTAGTACATTCTCTTTTGAAAGTAATGTGTAACCATACGTTCATAATGAACTCCGTTTATGTAATGGTGCGGTTTCGTAGTTTAGCGTTTCAAGTGTACGCTCGTCACGCCGAAGGCCCGGATTTCGAATCCCCATATGAGCACACCCCGTGAAGCCCATGTCTGATGTAGGGGCGGTCGGGTAGCCTAGAGGTTAAAGCATTCGCTCGTCACGCCGAAGACCCGGGTTCGATTCCCGACATGGGTACAATGTGTGAAGCCCATTTCTGGTGTCCCCCGCCGTGATATTGCTGGAATATTGCGGCGTAAAACCATACTCACTCACTCACTCCCCATGTCTGATGTCCTCCGTAGTGATATTGCTTGGATAGCGGCGTAAAACCATACTCACGCATTCATTTACATCAAAATATAAACGACTGAATTTTAGCTGTAAGATCTGATGCATTTTATTGCTCCAGCTATTTTCTTTTTATCGATTCTGATAACATGTAACCGCAATCACAGGGTCCAAATAGTCCAGATCAACATACATGATCAATGTCGAAGCAATTCTGTTTTGCTCTTGAGAGCTGGGTTATTCACTGTCAAGCTATTGTCATGTTTGGTTGTTGGAAACTGCATGTCGTGGGCAGTCTTTCTCGATGCCACTCATTACAGTGTTCATTTCCGCGCTACAACCACCTGTTGCAGAGAGAGCTCCGAGAGGGACATAAGTATGCTCATGTATAGTTGTATAGATGAGTGTGCACGAACAAGAGCAGTGATAGTGTTAGTGTGTTTGTGGTTGTTCTTTGTGGGTGTGGGTGTGGGTGTGGTTGTGGTTGTGGGTGTGGGTGTGGATGTGGATATGGGTGTGAATGTGGGTGTGGGTGTGGGTGTGGTGTGGGTGTGGATGTGGATGTGGATGTGGGTGTGGGTGTGGGTGTGGGTGTGAATATGGGTGTAGGTGTGAATGTGGGTGTGGATGTAAATTTGGGTGTGGATTTGGGTGTAGGTGTCGGTGTAGGTCTCCGTGTGGATGTGGCTGTGGGTGTAGCTGTGGATGTGGGTACGGATGTAGGTCTCTGTGTGGATGTGGTTTCAAAGGTGGGTGTGGTTCTGGCGTGGGTGTATGTCTCGATGTGGGTTGGTGTTCAGATGTATGTATGTGTCTAGGTGTATATATTTGTATGGTTGTGTGGATGTGCAGCAGTAGGTGAGATTGTGTTAAAGTTCCCTGGAACTGGAGTTGTGTGTCAGTTATTTACAGTTTCACCGCTTAATGTAAAAAAAATAAAAACAACAAAAACATTTCTCCAAAACCATAAGAAAGATCTGCTGAAAGCAGGTCCATTGTGCGATTCCGACAAATAGGAGTTTCCAAACGTGACCTATACCAGATTGCAGAGGGAAACCAGAGCACTGAGTGAAATGCGTGATAACGGTATGGTTCTCGTAGGCACAATCGTTACGAATCTGAGATTCGAAGCCACGAACCTGGAAATGGTAAGGGAAGCAACTGATTTGTCTGTCACCGTTTGCCTTTTCCCCCAAGGGGAATCTGTTCAGGCAGTTATCGAGTCTGACTATACTCTGGCGTTGACCTGCTTTAATCTAAAGGCTATCTAAACTGTCGGGTAAACGAAACTACATGTATACACTTGTAAATTGGAGTTCAATCATTACAAACGTTACTTGGCTGAAAACATCTTGTCGAAACACTGCAACTTTAAGGCAAAAACAACAACTATGATACCCATAACAAATACACCAATACAAATCAGGTTGGGTAACATTAATATGACATTTATATGTGCATGTACACTTAGTTATGCTGCTCACAGTTGTGGCTTACTCTTGTATATATAACAGTTCTGAACATACGACCTAAGATTTTACAGGCGTTCCAAATACTATTGACAATCTGATCTTCGGTTAGGAAAGCCAGAGAAGTTTTATAAAAGGTCTTGTTTGGCAACCGTATAGGTTACACACACCCAAATGTTTTCCCATAGACTTCTATAGTAACGTTATATTTTTTTTTAAAAATAACTAAGCATTCAACAGCTATTACCTGTACGTGTATGCACAGTTTGGCCTTAGAGCAGCAATAAAAAAAATAAAAAACGACTAACTTAGCCAGCTCCTTTTCCGAGTACAGCAAGCTAAACACACCAACCCCAGTTTCGCACCAAATGTCACCTACTTGAAAATAGCTGTGGTCATATTCAAAGCATAGATCATCATGTTGAAAAAGACTGTACTAAATATAGAAAAACATGGTCAGTTTTAATAACTGGATGGATGTACATTTGAAAGACATAAAAACCTTACAGAATATCCTCCATTCACAGCCTGCAGATATCTCTCGATCTGCACTGAAGGCTCCTACGAAAACGAAAACCGCACGGTCCAAACTGGTTCTGATTTGGTGTAGTAGAACCTGTAAGGATCAAAACTGAAACGTCGTCAAAATAGTATATGAAAGAAGTTGTTATCTATAAATTGTGTCTACTTTATCATCCGTCAACTTCTGACTATCAAACAAGTTACAAAAGATGCTCGTTAGGTCAGTTACACGAGACCAATTTGTTGTGATTTGTTTTGGGGTTATCATGGTCCTCAATAGATATAGAATGCCTGTCATTAGGAATTTTATCATAGGATATGATTTAAACTTTCATTTGAATACCTATACAAAAAAAATCATTTTATGTGAGAAAATAGACAATCGTCAGTATGACGACACTGGTCGACAGATATGTTTGATGTGCAGAGGTGATTGTCAACTCAACGCCAGGATCCCAGACAGACAGATAATTTATTTGAGTCTCACCTCATATATACTTGTAGAAGAACATAAGAATACAGTGGTGAGTGAGTATGGTTTTACGCCGCTTTTAGCAATATTCCAGCAATATCAGGGCGGGGGACACCAGAAATGGGCTTCACACTTTGTAACCATGTCGGGAATCGAACCCGGGTCTTCGACGTGACGAGCTAACGCTTTAACCACTAGGCTACCCGACCGCCCCGAAAACAATAGTGTCATACATGAGCACATTGAAACATTAAGTGATTACTGGTAAAACATTCTGAGAGCTTGTCAATATCTGACCACGCAAAAAAAATAGTGATAGATGGCACTGGCTTCTTGGTAGAACTCAACTGTGAGGTCGTCCTATACAAGACACCGAAGCAGTACATGCATCTCGTCTACAAAGCTGGAGTTCATACACAGGGGGCATACGTTTCTCCAGAGAGAGATTTCCATGTAGTCAATCAAGGAATCTTACTGCCGAGAGATCAGCAGTAAGTTATATTTTGTTTATACGCATTTGTATGGGCAATTATGATAATGTATGATTATTTATCACATAAACTGCTTGTACTGATCATTATGGGCTGAGATGCATACATTCTGAATAAATTATATCGATTCTTCGATCATTCAAGGGATAAAACCTAGTTCCTTCCTCATCAGTGCATCTAATCGCAGCTCTCGGTTCGATTACACGATGCCAACGATTATCATCCTGTCACAGTATACCCTCCTTCGTTCCATCAAAAGTGGTAAACTTTTTAAAACTGCGTCCGGACTCACTCAATTATGATAATGTATGATTATTTATCACATAAACTGCTTGTACTGATCATTATGGGCTGAGATGCATACATTCTGAATAAATTATATTGATTCTTCGATCATTCAAGGGATAAAACCTAGTTCCTTCCTCATCAGTGCATCTAATCACAGCTCTCGGTTCGATTACACGATGCCAACGATTATCATCCTGTCACAGTATACCCTCCTTCGTTCCATCAAAAGTGGTAAACTTTTTAAAACTGCGTCCGGACTCACTCGTTACGTCAAAGGCACGGATTCGACATATATACTTGTACGTGTTCCTCTCACATTAAGCGGACCTGTCATAATATAACAACAGAGTTCATGACGGCGAGAAATACACTCACTCACTCTCAGATCACCAAAAACTTATACATCCAACTTGACATACAGAAATCTAAGATCACATCTACAGTTTAAAACGATCAGAAAACTTCTTATTGATCTCAGGATACTAATTTATGTCACAATAAAAGTTCAAGTTGCAATGAGCTAGGCGATTGCGAGTTTTAAAACAGTCACTGTTAAGGTCAATAGATGATTGTTTTTACAATGCAGACGAATATCTGGAATGGCTGTAAACGCTAGCACGTTAGGGTGGTGTCAATCAGTCAAGGCAAGTACACAAACAATTACCTCGGATGTGTTTGGAAATTAATCTTTCAATCTCCATTCATGATAACAGCACTGACCAAAAAGGCACAAGTAAATATTGTACTTGGTCGGGCATGACCAAAAGTAATGCTCACCTAATTAACCCCTGACCACATCATTAACCCTTCACTAATCTCCAAGCAAAAGCCTTCAATCACTGGACACTATTGCATGTTTGCTCAGCGGAGACGAATGTCTGGGATGGCTGTGAACACAGACATGTTAGGATGCTGTCAATCAGTTGTCTTTGTTAATCACCTTGTATACACAACAAGCAAGCTACTGTATAAAAGCGACCAGGACTGTAGTCAGGCCGTCATTTGAATGCTAAGGACTTGCTGACAGCAGCTGCTTGCTCACCATAGTCTGGATACTAAATGAACATACGGTTAAGACTACATACCCATCCTGCTGTACTTGATTAACAATCAAACGTGTGAATAGATTTCCATATCGACTCATCAGGTAACTCCTTTCACGATGAAGAGGGCTTCCGAAGTTGTGTATACCAGTGTCACTCCCTTCAACTTGGACGTCCAGGCCCAGCCTTGCTTCAACTTCTCCCAGGGGATCAAACTTGTTGAATACTCCTTCAGCGACGATGACATGGAATGTGATACAGATGTTGAAATCCAAAACTCCCTTCGAAGTCTTCAGTCCAGTTTGGCAGTCCACTTCCACTTGGCAGTCCACTTCCTTCTCTTCAGTTCAAGAAAACGCCACGACTGCGACATTCAGACCAACCATTCTCAAGAAACATCATGACGCGAATATCGCTTAGCTTGAGAGAAGAAGAAGAGGCTGAGCTCCGAAGGAAAGAACGTGTCATTTCTAAAGTGGAAAGGACTCTCTTGACGTCTGTCGCCCATGTATATGAAGCTGAAGCACCAACTAAGAGACGTCGGTTAGACAGCAACGTTAACATTTTGACAAATCTCACCTCTAAGCGTTTTTCTCTGCGAAGACGGAACAAAGCTCGTAAGACAATCACAAGAGATTCTTCAAAACAACCAGTCTCCTTTTCACAGAAGATCCTTGCTTTTCTCAGAAAATGAAACAGATAAAAGTCTGTCTGTTACACGAATATGTTCATCTAATGAGTGCTCCATTACAGAAGAGACATTCCAAATATTGAAGTGGCTATATGTCAAAGTGCTTTTGCTTTCTGTCAGCGCACTGGCAGTGTTGTTGTTTTCCTCTTAAACAGTTTCTGTTGTACGATCCTATAATAAACCTTGAAAATACAGCTCGCTTCTTTTCGTTTTCTTGTATAGTAATAACATTCCTATGTCAGTTAAAGCAGTAAAGCGTACAGATGTAATCACTTACCTCCCATTACTAACAAAGAATTTGTCGCTTTTCTATTTTGAATAAGCTGAGAGTAAAGTGAACCAAGTTTACACCTTCCAGACTTGAGAATTCTCCTCGCATGACGTTTAGCATGAAATATGGGAATTACGTCAAAAACATGGAGATATATTCATATTAAGAAGGTAATACAGTTCTTCTGAAGAAACTGTCATTCAAGTACAAGCATACGATCCAAAGATCAATATGAAGTAAAACCCTTATTTTCCAAATATATGTAACTGAATGATCTTACATAGGAAGACGGTATATTTCCCCACGACCGGATATAAACTCACCTATATGCAGCAAATATTTCACTATCGTTGACCTGATAACTCATCAATGAATGTAAGATTAACTAAAAGACAACTTGACCTTAAAAAGTGACATACACCAGTCAACACAACCTCAGGTAGTAAGGGCAAGACGTTCACAAACGCTACCGTCAATAACAGACGTAAAGGTCCATAACATGTGTGCCCTTTCTCACATCTTAAGTGTTATCTTGGCTGGTTTGGTGTGCCTAGCTAAAAGTAGAGCCACGAGAAGGAAAAGAGTAATGTTTGAAATAGGAAACGGACACATTTTCCATACATTAATTTCGTAAGTGTAATAGCCGATGTACACAAACAAAGCTATGTCAAAAGTGTACTCCGAGCTTAAAAGTACTACAGTAAATGTGTTATTTCCCGTAAAATACGGAGTATGATACCAGATAGTGTCATAAGGTAATACTTGTTCATTTCTCACGATGAACACGATATCATAGCAACAGACTTCTTGCATTTCGATTCAACTTGGCGATTGCGAGTTTTAAAACAGTCACTGTTAAGGTCAATAGATGATTGTTTTGACAATGCAGACGAATGTCTGGAATGGCTGTAAACGCTAGCACGTTAGGGTGGTGTCAATCAGTCAAGGCAAGTACACAAACAATTACCTCGGATGTGTTTGGAAATTAATCTTTCAATCTCCATTCATGATAACAGCACTGACCAAAAAGGCACAAGTAAATATTGTACTTGGTCGGGCATGACCAAAAGTAATGCTCACCTAATTAACCCCTGACCACATCATTAACCCTTCACTAATCTCCAAGCAAAAGCCTTCAATCACTGGACACTATTGCATGTTTGCTCAGCGGAGACGAATGTCTGGGATGGCTGTGAACACAGACATGTTAGGATGCTGTCAATCAGTTGTCTTTGTTAATCACCTTGTATACACAACAAGCAAGCTACTGTATAAAAGCGACCAGGACTGTAGTCAGGCCGTCATTTGAATGCTAAGGACTTGCTGACAGCAGCTGCTTGCTCACCATAGTCTGGATACTAAATGAACATACGGTTAAGACTACATACCCATCCTGCTGTACTTGATTAACAATCAAACGTGTGAATAGATTTCCATATCGACTCATCAGGTAACTCCTTTCACGATGAAGAGGGCTTCCGAAGTTGTGTATACCAGTGTCACTCCCTTCAACTTGGACGTCCAGGCCCAGCCTTGCTTCAACTTCTCCCAGGGGATCAAACTTGTTGAATACTCCTTCAGCGACGATGACATGGAATGTGATACAGATGTTGAAATCCAAAATTCCCTTCGAAGTCTTCAGTCCAGTTTGGCTCAACTTGGCAGTCCACTTCCTTCTCTTCAGTTCAAGAAAACGCCACGACTGCGACATTCAGACCAACCATTCTCAAGAAACATCATGACGCGAATATCGCTTAGCTTGAGAGAAGAAGAAGAGGCTGAGCTCCGAAGGAAAGAACGTGTCATTTCTAAAGTGGAAAGGACTCTCTTGACGTCTGTCGCCCATGTATATGAAGCTGAAGCACCAACTAAGAGACGTCGGTTAGACAGCAACGTTAACATTTTGACAAATCTCACCTCTAAGCGTTTTTCTCTGCGAAGACGGAACAAAGCTCGTAAGACAATCACAAGAGATTCTTCAAAACAACCAGTCTCCTTTTCACAGAAGATCCTTGCTTTTCTCAGAAAATGAAACAGATAAAAGTCTGTCTGTTACACGAATATGTTCATCTAATGAGTGCTCCATTACAGAAGAGACATTCCAAATATTGAAGTGGCTATATGTCAAAGTGCTTTTGCTTTCTGTCAGCGCACTGGCAGTGTTGTTGTTTTCCTCTTAAACAGTTTCTGTTGTACGATCCTATAATAAACCTTGAAAATACAGCTCGCTTCTTTTCGTTTTCTTGTATAGTAATAACATTCCTATGTCAGTTAAAGCAGTAAAGCGTACAGATGTAATCACTTACCTCCCATTACTAACAAAGAATTTGTCGCTTTTCTATTTTGAATAAGCTGAGAGTAAAGTGAACCAAGTTTACACCTTCCAGACTTGAGAATTCTCCTCGCATGACGTTTAGCATGAAATATGGGAATTACGTCAAAAACATGGAGATATATTCATATTAAGAAGGTAATACAGTTCTTCTGAAGAAACTGTCATTCAAGTACAAGCATACGATCCAAAGATCAATATGAAGTAAAACCCTTATTTTCCAAATATATGTAACTGAATGATCTTACATAGGAAGACGGTATATTTCCCCACGACCGGATATAAACTCACCTATATGCAGCAAATATTTCACTATCGTTGACCTGATAACTCATCAATGAATGTAAGATTAACTAAAAGACAACTTGACCTTAAAAAGTGACATACACCAGTCAACACAACCTCAGGTAGTAAGGGCAAGACGTTCACAAACGCTACCGTCAATAACAGACGTAAAGGTCCATAACATGTGTGCCCTTTCTCACATCTTAAGTGTTATCTTGGCTGGTTTGGTGTGCCTAGCTAAAAGTAGAGCCACGAGAAGGAAAAGAGTAATGTTTGAAATAGGAAACGGACACATTTTCCATACATTAATTTCGTAAGTGTAATAGCCGATGTACACAAACAAAGCTATGTCAAAAGTGTACTCCGAGCTTAAAAGTACTACAGTAAATGTGTTATTTCCCGTAAAATACGGAGTATGATACCAGATAGTGTCATAAGGTAATACTTGTTCATTTCTCACGATGAACACGATATCATAGCAACAGACTTCTTGCATTTCGATTCAACTTGGCGATTGCGAGTTTTAAAACAGTCACTGTTAAGGTCAATAGATGATTGTTTTGACAATGCAGACGAATGTCTGGAATGGCTGTAAACGCTAGCACGTTAGGGTGGTGTCAATCAGTCAAGGCAAGTACACAAACAATTACCTCGGATGTGTTTGGAAATTAATCTTTCAATCTCCATTCATGATAACAGCACTGACCAAAAAGGCACAAGTAAATATTGTACTTGGTCGGGCATGACCAAAAGTAATGCTCACCTAATTAACCCCTGACCACATCATTAACCCTTCACTAATCTCCAAGCAAAAGCCTTCAATCACTGGACACTATTGCATGTTTGCTCAGCGGAGACGAATGTCTGGGATGGCTGTGAACACAGACATGTTAGGATGCTGTCAATCAGTTGTCTTTGTTAATCACCTTGTATACACAACAAGCAAGCTACTGTATAAAAGCGACCAGGACTGTAGTCAGGCCGTCATTTGAATGCTAAGGACTTGCTGACAGCAGCTGCTTGCTCACCATAGTCTGGATACTAAATGAACATACGGTTAAGACTACATACCCATCCTGCTGTACTTGATTAACAATCAAACGTGTGAATAGATTTCCATATCGACTCATCAGGTAACTCCTTTCACGATGAAGAGGGCTTCCGAAGTTGTGTATACCAGTGTCACTCCCTTCAACTTGGACGTCCAGGCCCAGCCTTGCTTCAACTTCTCCCAGGGGATCAAACTTGTTGAATACTCCTTCAGCGACGATGACATGGAATGTGATACAGATGTTGAAATCCAAAATTCCCTTCGAAGTCTTCAGTCCAGTTTGGCTCAACTTGGCAGTCCACTTCCTTCTCTTCAGTTCAAGAAAACGCCACGACTGCGACATTCAGACCAACCATTCTCAAGAAACATCATGACGCGAATATCGCTTAGCTTGAGAGAAGAAGAAGAGGCTGAGCTCCGAAGGAAAGAACGTGTCATTTCTAAAGTGGAAAGGACTCTCTTGACGTCTGTCGCCCATGTATATGAAGCTGAAGCACCAACTAAGAGACGTCGGTTAGACAGCAACGTTAACATTTTGACAAATCTCACCTCTAAGCGTTTTTCTCTGCGAAGACGGAACAAAGCTCGTAAGACAATCACAAGAGATTCTTCAAAACAACCAGTCTCCTTTTCACAGAAGATCCTTGCTTTTCTCAGAAAATGAAACAGATAAAAGTCTGTCTGTTACACGAATATGTTCATCTAATGAGTGCTCCATTACAGAAGAGACATTCCAAATATTGAAGTGGCTATATGTCAAAGTGCTTTTGCTTTCTGTCAGCGCACTGGCAGTGTTGTTGTTTTCCTCTTAAACAGTTTCTGTTGTACGATCCTATAATAAACCTTGAAAATACAGCTCGCTTCTTTTCGTTTTCTTGTATAGTAATAACATTCCTATGTCAGTTAAAGCAGTAAAGCGTACAGATGTAATCACTTACCTCCCATTACTAACAAAGAATTTGTCGCTTTTCTATTTTGAATAAGCTGAGAGTAAAGTGAACCAAGTTTACACCTTCCAGACTTGAGAATTCTCCTCGCATGACGTTTAGCATGAAATATGGGAATTACGTCAAAAACATGGAGATATATTCATATTAAGAAGGTAATACAGTTCTTCTGAAGAAACTGTCATTCAAGTACAAGCATACGATCCAAAGATCAATATGAAGTAAAACCCTTATTTTCCAAATATATGTAACTGAATGATCTTACATAGGAAGACGGTATATTTCCCCACGACCGGATATAAACTCACCTATATGCAGCAAATATTTCACTATCGTTGACCTGATAACTCATCAATGAATGTAAGATTAACTAAAAGACAACTTGACCTTAAAAAGTGACATACACCAGTCAACACAACCTCAGGTAGTAAGGGCAAGACGTTCACAAACGCTACCGTCAATAACAGACGTAAAGGTCCATAACATGTGTGCCCTTTCTCACATCTTAAGTGTTATCTTGGCTGGTTTGGTGTGCCTAGCTAAAAGTAGAGCCACGAGAAGGAAAAGAGTAATGTTTGAAATAGGAAACGGACACATTTTCCATACATTAATTTCGTAAGTGTAATAGCCGATGTACACAAACAAAGCTATGTCAAAAGTGTACTCCGAGCTTAAAAGTACTACAGTAAATGTGTTATTTCCCGTAAAATACGGAGTATGATACCAGATAGTGTCATAAGGTAATACTTGTTCATTTCTCACGATGAACAGGATATCATAGCAACAGACTTCTTGCATTTCGATTCAACTTGGCGATTGCGAGTTTTAAAACAGTCACTGTTAAGGTCAATAGATGATTGTTTTGACAATGCAGACGAATATCTGGAATGGCTGTAAACGCTAGCACGTTAGAGTGGTGTCAATCAGTCAAGGCAAGTACACAAACAATTACCTCGGATGTGTTTGGAAATTAATCTTTCAATCTCCATTCATGATAACAGCACTGACCAAAAAGGCACAAGTAAATATTGTACTTGGTCGGGCATGACCAAAAGTAATGCTCACCTAATTAACCCCTGACCACATCATTAACCCTTCACTAATCTCCAAGCAAAAGCCTTCAATCACTGGACACTATTGCATGTTTGCTCAGCGGAGACGAATGTCTGGGATGGCTGTGAACACAGACATGTTAGGATGCTGTCAATCAGTTGTCTTTGTTAATCACCTTGTATACACAACAAGCAAGCTACTGTATAAAAGCGACCAGGACTGTAGTCAGGCCGTCATTTGAATGCTAAGGACTTGCTGACAGCAGCTGCTTGCTCACCATAGTCTGGATACTAAATGAACATACGGTTAAGACTACATACCCATCCTGCTGTACTTGATTAACAATCAAACGTGTGAATAGATTTCCATATCGACTCATCAGGTAACTCCTTTCACGATGAAGAGGGCTTCCGAAGTTGTGTATACCAGTGTCACTCCCTTCAACTTGGACGTCCAGGCCCAGCCTTGCTTCAACTTCTCCCAGGGGATCAAACTTGTTGAATACTCCTTCAGCGACGATGACATGGAATGTGATACAGATGTTGAAATCCAAAACTCCCTTCGAAGTCTTCAGTCCAGTTTGGCTCAACTTGGCAGTCCACTTCCTTCTCTTCAGTTCAAGAAAACGCCACGACTGCGACATTCAGACCAACCATTCTCAAGAAACATCATGACGCGAATATCGCTTAGCTTGAGAGAAGAAGAGGCTGAGCTCCGAAGGAAAGAACGTGTCATTTCTAAAGTGGAAAGGACTCTCTTGACGTCTGTCGCCCATGTATATGAAGCTGAAGCACCAACTAAGAGACGTCGGTTAGACAGCAACGTTAACATTTTGACAAATCTCACCTCTAAGCGTTTTTCTCTGCGAAGACGGAACAAAGCTCGTAAGACAATCACAAGAGATTCTTCAAAACAACCAGTCTCCTTTTCACAGAAGATCCTTGCTTTTCTCAGAAAATGAAACAGATAAAAGTCTGTCTGTTACACGAATATGTTCATCTAATGAGTGCTCCATTACAGAAGAGACATTCCAAATATTGAAGTGGCTATATGTCAAAGTGCTTTTGCTTTCTGTCAGCAGCACTGGCAGTGTTGTTGTTTTCCTCTTAAACAGTTTCTGTTGTACGATCATATAATAAACCTTGAAAATACAGCTCGCTTCTTTTCGTTTTCTTGTATAGTAATAACATTCCTATGTCAGTTAAAGCAGTAAAGCGTACAGATGTAATCACTTACCTCCCATTACTAACAAAGAATTTGTCGCTTTTCTATTTTGAATAAGCTGAGAGTAAAGTGAACCAAGTTTACACCTTCCAGACTTGAGAATTCTCCTCGCATGACGTTTAGCATGAAATATGGGAATTACGTCAAAAACATGGAGATATATTCATATTAAGAAGGTAATACAGTTCTTCTGAAGAAACTGTCATTCAAGTACAAGCATACGATCCAAAGATCAATATGAAGTAAAACCCTTATTTTCCAAATATATGTAACTGAATGATCTTACATAGGAAGACGGTATATTTCCCCACGACCGGATATAAACTCACCTATATGCAGCAAATATTTCACTATCGTTGACCTGATAACTCATCAATGAATGTAAGATTAACTAAAAGACAACTTGACCTTAAAAAGTCACATACACCAGTCAACACAACCTCAGGTAGTAAGGGCAAGACGTTCACAAACGCTACCGTCAATAACAGACGTAAAGGTCCTTAACATGTGTGCCCTTTCTCACATCTTAAGTGTTATCTTGGCTGGTTTGGTGTGCCTAGCTAAAAGTAGAGCCACGAGAAGGAAAAGAGTAATGTTTGAAATAGGAAACGGACACATTTTCCATACATTAATTTCGTAAGTGTAATAGCCGATGTACACAAACAAAGCTATGTCAAAAGTGTACTCCGAGCTTAAAAGTACTACAGTAAATGTGTTATTTCCCGTAAAATACGGAGTATGATACCAGATAGTGTCATAAGGTAATACTTGTTCATTTCTCACGATGAACACGATATCATAGCAACAGACTTCTTGCATTTCGATTCAACTTGGCGATTGCGAGTTTTAAAACAATCACTGTTAAGGTCAATAGATGATTGTTTTGACAATGCAGACGAATGTCTGGAATGGCTGTAAACGCTAGCACGTTAGGGTGGTGTCAATCAGTCAAGGCAAGTACACAAACAATTACCTCGGATGTGTTTGGAAATTAATCTTTCAATCTCCATTCATGATAACAGCACTGACCAAAAAGGCACAAGTAAATATTGTACTTGGTCGGGCATGACCAAAAGTAATGCTCACCTAATTAACCCCTGACCACATCATTAACCCTTCACTAATCTCCAAGCAAAAGCCTTCAATCACTGGACACTATTGCATGTTTGCTCAGCGGAGACGAATGTCTGGGATGGCTGTGAACACAGACATGTTAGGATGCTGTCAATCAGTTGTCTTTGTTAATCACCTTGTATACACAACAAGCAAGCTACTGTATAAAAGCGACCAGGACTGTAGTCAGGCCGTCATTTGAATGCTAAGGACTTGCTGACAGCAGCTGCTTGCTCACCATAGTCTGGATACTAAATGAACATACGGTTAAGACTACATACCCATCCTGCTGTACTTGATTAACAATCAAACGTGTGAATAGATTTCCATATCGACTCATCAGGTAACTCCTTTCACGATGAAGAGGGCTTCCGAAGTTGTGTATACCAGTGTCACTCCCTTCAACTTGGACGTCCAGGCCCAGCCTTGCTTCAACTTCTCCCAGGGGATCAAACTTGTTGAATACTCCTTCAGCGACGATGACATGGAATGTGATACAGATGTTGAAATCCAAAACTCCCTTCGAAGTCTTCAGTCCAGTTTGGCTCAACTTGGCAGTCCACTTCCTTCTCTTCAGTTCAAGAAAACGCCACGACTGCGACATTCAGACCAACCATTCTCAAGAAACATCATGACGCGAATATCGCTTAGCTTGAGAGAAGAAGAAGAGGCTGAGCTCCGAAGGAAAGAACGTGTCATTTCTAAAGTGGAAAGGACTCTCTTGACGTCTGTCGCCCATGTATATGAAGCTGAAGCACCAACTAAGAGACGTCGGTTAGACAGCAACGTTAACATTTTGACAAATCTCACCTCTAAGCGTTTTTCTCTGCGAAGACGGAACAAAGCTCGTAAGACAATCACAAGAGATTCTTCAAAACAACCAGTCTCCTTTTCACAGAAGATCCTTGCTTTTCTCAGAAAATGAAACAGATAAAAGTCTGTCTGTTACACGAATATGTTCATCTAATGAGTGCTCCATTACAGAAGAGACATTCCAAATATTGAAGTGGCTATATGTCAAAGTGCTTTTGCTTTCTGTCAGCGCACTGGCAGTGTTGTTGTTTTCCTCTTAAACAGTTTCTGTTGTACGATCCTATAATAAACCTTGAAAATACAGCTCGCTTCTTTTCGTTTTCTTGTATAGTAATAACATTCCTATGTCAGTTAAAGCAGTAAAGCGTACAGATGTAATCACTTACCTCCCATTACTAACAAAGAATTTGTCGCTTTTCTATTTTGAATAAGCTGAGAGTAAAGTGAACCAAGTTTACACCTTCCAGACTTGAGAATTCTCCTCGCATGACGTTTAGCATGAAATATGGGAATTACGTCAAAAACATGGAGATATATTCATATTAAGAAGGTAATACAGTTCTTCTGAAGAAACTGTCATTCAAGTACAAGCATACGATCCAAAGATCAATATGAAGTAAAACCCTTATTTTCCAAATATATGTAACTGAATGATCTTACATAGGAAGACGGTATATTTCCCCACGACCGGATATAAACTCACCTATATGCAGCAAATATTTCACTATCGTTGACCTGATAACTCATCAATGAATGTAAGATTAACTAAAAGACAACTTGACCTTAAAAAGTCACATACACCAGTCAACACAACCTCAGGTAGTAAGGGCAAGACGTTCACAAACGCTACCGTCAATAACAGACGTAAAGGTCCTTAACATGTGTGCCCTTTCTCACATCTTAAGTGTTATCTTGGCTGGTTTGGTGTGCCTAGCTAAAAGTAGAGCCACGAGAAGGAAAAGAGTAATGTTTGAAATAGGAAACGGACACATTTTCCATACATTAATTTCGTAAGTGTAATAGCCGATGTACACAAACAAAGCTATGTCAAAAGTGTACTCCGAGCTTAAAAGTACTACAGTAAATGTGTTATTTCCCGTAAAATACGCAGTATGATACCAGATAGTGTCATAAGGTAATACTTGTTCATTTCTCACGATGAACACGATATCATAGCAACAGACTTCTTGCATTTCGATTCAACTTGGCGATTGCGAGTTTTAAAACAATCACTGTTAAGGTCAATAGATGATTGTTTTGACAATGCAGACGAATGTCTGGAATGGCTGTAAACGCTAGCACGTTAGGGTGGTGTCAATCAGTCAAGGCAAGTACACAAACAATTACCTCGGATGTGTTTGGAAATTAATCTTTCAATCTCCATTCATGATAACAGCACTGACCAAAAAGGCACAAGTAAATATTGTACTTGGTCGGGCATGACCAAAAGTAATGCTCACCTAATTAACCCCTGACCACATCATTAACCCTTCACTAATCTCCAAGCAAAAGCCTTCAATCACTGGACACTATTGCATGTTTGCTCAGCGGAGACGAATGTCTGGGATGGCTGTGAACACAGACATGTTAGGATGCTGTCAATCAGTTGTCTTTGTTAATCACCTTGTATACACAACAAGCAAGCTACTGTATAAAAGCGACCAGGACTGTAGTCAGGCCGTCATTTGAATGCTAAGGACTTGCTGACAGCAGCTGCTTGCTCACCATAGTCTGGATACTAAATGAACATACGGTTAAGACTACATACCCATCCTGCTGTACTTGATTAACAATCAAACGTGTGAATAGATTTCCATATCGACTCATCAGGTAACTCCTTTCACGATGAAGAGGGCTTCCGAAGTTGTGTATACCAGTGTCACTCCCTTCAACTTGGACGTCCAGGCCCAGCCTTGCTTCAACTTCTCCCAGGGGATCAAACTTGTTGAATACTCCTTCAGCGACGATGACATGGAATGTGATACAGATGTTGAAATCCAAAACTCCCTTCGAAGTCTTCAGTCCAGTTTGGCTCAACTTGGCAGTCCACTTCCTTCTCTTCAGTTCAAGAAAACGCCACGACTGCGACATTCAGACCAACCATTCTCAAGAAACATCATGACGCGAATATCGCTTAGCTTGAGAGAAGAAGAAGAGGCTGAGCTCCGAAGGAAAGAACGTGTCATTTCTAAAGTGGAAAGGACTCTCTTGACGTCTGTCGCCCATGTATATGAAGCTGAAGCACCAACTAAGAGACGTCGGTTAGACAGCAACGTTAACATTTTGACAAATCTCACCTCTAAGCGTTTTTCTCTGCGAAGACGGAACAAAGCTCGTAAGACAATCACAAGAGATTCTTCAAAACAACCAGTCTCCTTTTCACAGAAGATCCTTGCTTTTCTCAGAAAATGAAACAGATAAAAGTCTGTCTGTTACACGAATATGTTCATCTAATGAGTGCTCCATTACAGAAGAGACATTCCAAATATTGAAGTGGCTATATGTCAAAGTGCTTTTGCTTTCTGTCAGCGCACTGGCAGTGTTGTTGTTTTCCTCTTAAACAGTTTCTGTTGTACGATCCTATAATAAACCTTGAAAATACAGCTCGCTTCTTTTCGTTTTCTTGTATAGTAATAACATTCCTATGTCAGTTAAAGCAGTAAAGCGTACAGATGTAATCACTTACCTCCCATTACTAACAAAGAATTTGTCGCTTTTCTATTTTGAATAAGCTGAGAGTAAAGTGAACCAAGTTTACACCTTCCAGACTTGAGAATTCTCCTCGCATGACGTTTAGCATGAAATATGGGAATTACGTCAAAAACATGGAGATATATTCATATTAAGAAGGTAATACAGTTCTTCTGAAGAAACTGTCATTCAAGTACAAGCATACGATCCAAAGATCAATATGAAGTAAAACCCTTATTTTCCAAATATATGTAACTGAATGATCTTACATAGGAAGACGGTATATTTCCCCACGACCGGATATAAACTCACCTATATGCAGCAAATATTTCACTATCGTTGACCTGATAACTCATCAATGAATGTAAGATTAACTAAAAGACAACTTGACCTTAAAAAGTCACATACACCAGTCAACACAACCTCAGGTAGTAAGGGCAAGACGTTCACAAACGCTACCGTCAATAACAGACGTAAAGGTCCATAACATGTGTGCCCTTTCTCACATCTTAAGTGTTATCTTGGCTGGTTTGGTGTGCCTAGCTAAAAGTAGAGCCACGAGAAGGAAAAGAGTAATGTTTGAAATAGGAAACGGACACATTTTCCATACATTAATTTCGTAAGTGTAATAGCCGATGTACACAAACAAAGCTATGTCAAAAGTGTACTCCGAGCTTAAAAGTACTACAGTAAATGTGTTATTTCCCGTAAAATACGCAGTATGATACCAGATAGTGTCATAAGGTAATACTTGTTCATTTCTCACGATGAACACGATATCATAGCAACAGACTTCTTGCATTTCGATTCAACTTGGCGATTGCGAGTTTTAAAACAGTCACTGTTAAGGTCAATAGATGATTGTTTTGACAATGCAGACGAATGTCTGGAATGGCTGTAAACGCTAGCACGTTAGGGTGGTGTCAATCAGTCAAGGCAAGTACACAAACAATTACCTCGGATGTGTTTGGAAATTAATCTTTCAATCTCCATTCATGATAACAGCACTGACCAAAAAGGCACAAGTAAATATTGTACTTGGTCGGGCATGACCAAAAGTAATGCTCACCTAATTAACCCCTGACCACATCATTAACCCTTCACTAATCTCCAAGCAAAAGCCTTCAATCACTGGACACTATTGCATGTTTGCTCAGCGGAGACGAATGTCTGGGATGGCTGTGAACACAGACATGTTAGGATGCTGTCAATCAGTTGTCTTTGTTAATCACCTTGTATACACAACAAGCAAGCTACTGTATAAAAGCGACCAGGACTGTAGTCAGGCCGTCATTTGAATGCTAAGGACTTGCTGACAGCAGCTGCTTGCTCACCATAGTCTGGATACTAAATGAACATACGGTTAAGACTACATACCCATCCTGCTGTACTTGATTAACAATCAAACGTGTGAATAGATTTCCATATCGACTCATCAGGTAACTCCTTTCACGATGAAGAGGGCTTCCGAAGTTGTGTATACCAGTGTCACTCCCTTCAACTTGGACGTCCAGGCCCAGCCTTGCTTCAACTTCTCCCAGGGGATCAAACTTGTTGAATACTCCTTCAGCGACGATGACATGGAATGTGATACAGATGTTGAAATCCAAAACTCCCTTCGAAGTCTTCAGTCCAGTTTGGCTCAACTTGGCAGTCCACTTCCTTCTCTTCAGTTCAAGAAAACGCCACGACTGCGACATTCAGACCAACCATTCTCAAGAAACATCATGACGCGAATATCGCTTAGCTTGAGAGAAGAAGAAGAGGCTGAGCTCCGAAGGAAAGAACGTGTCATTTCTAAAGTGGAAAGGACTCTCTTGACGTCTGTCGCCCATGTATATGAAGCTGAAGCACCAACTAAGAGACGTCGGTTAGACAGCAACGTTAACATTTTGACAAATCTCACCTCTAAGCGTTTTTCTCTGCGAAGACGGAACAAAGCTCGTAAGACAATCACAAGAGATTCTTCAAAACAACCAGTCTCCTTTTCACAGAAGATCCTTGCTTTTCTCAGAAAATGAAACAGATAAAAGTCTGTCTGTTACACGAATATGTTCATCTAATGAGTGCTCCATTACAGAAGAGACATTCCAAATATTGAAGTGGCTATATGTCAAAGTGCTTTTGCTTTCTGTCAGCGCACTGGCAGTGTTGTTGTTTTCCTCTTAAACAGTTTCTGTTGTACGATCCTATAATAAACCTTGAAAATACAGCTCGCTTCTTTTCGTTTTCTTGTATAGTAATAACATTCCTATGTCAGTTAAAGCAGTAAAGCGTACAGATGTAATCACTTACCTCCCATTACTAACAAAGAATTTGTCGCTTTTCTATTTTGAATAAGCTGAGAGTAAAGTGAACCAAGTTTACACCTTCCAGACTTGAGAATTCTCCTCGCATGACGTTTAGCATGAAATATGGGAATTACGTCAAAAACATGGAGATATATTCATATTAAGAAGGTAATACAGTTCTTCTGAAGAAACTGTCATTCAAGTACAAGCATACGATCCAAAGATCAATATGAAGTAAAACCCTTATTTTCCAAATATATGTAACTGAATGATCTTACATAGGAAGACGGTATATTTCCCCACGACCGGATATAAACTCACCTATATGCAGCAAATATTTCACTATCGTTGACCTGATAACTCATCAATGAATGTAAGATTAACTAAAAGACAACTTGACCTTAAAAAGTCACATACACCAGTCAACACAACCTCAGGTAGTAAGGGCAAGACGTTCACAAACGCTACCGTCAATAACAGACGTAAAGGTCCATAACATGTGTGCCCTTTCTCACATCTTAAGTGTTATCTTGGCTGGTTTGGTGTGCCTAGCTAAAAGTAGAGCCACGAGAAGGAAAAGAGTAATGTTTGAAATAGGAAACGGACACATTTTCCATACATTAATTTCGTAAGTGTAATAGCCGATGTACACAAACAAAGCTATGTCAAAAGTGTACTCCGAGCTTAAAAGTACTACAGTAAATGTGTTATTTCCCGTAAAATACGCAGTATGATACCAGATAGTGTCATAAGGTAATACTTGTTCATTTCTCACGATGAACACGATATCATAGCAACAGACTTCTTGCATTTCGATTCAACTTGGCGATTGCGAGTTTTAAAACAGTCACTGTTAAGGTCAATAGATGATTGTTTTGACAATGCAGACGAATGTCTGGAATGGCTGTAAACGCTAGCACGTTAGGGTGGTGTCAATCAGTCAAGGCAAGTACACAAACAATTACCTCGGATGTGTTTGGAAATTAATCTTTCAATCTCCATTCATGATAACAGCACTGACCAAAAAGGCACAAGTAAATATTGTACTTGGTCGGGCATGACCAAAAGTAATGCTCACCTAATTAACCCCTGACCACATCATTAACCCTTCACTAATCTCCAAGCAAAAGCCTTCAATCACTGGACACTATTGCATGTTTGCTCAGCGGAGACGAATGTCTGGGATGGCTGTGAACACAGACATGTTAGGATGCTGTCAATCAGTTGTCTTTGTTAATCACCTTGTATACACAACAAGCAAGCTACTGTATAAAAGCGACCAGGACTGTAGTCAGGCCGTCATTTGAATGCTAAGGACTTGCTGACAGCAGCTGCTTGCTCACCATAGTCTGGATACTAAATGAACATACGGTTAAGACTACATACCCATCCTGCTGTACTTGATTAACAATCAAACGTGTGAATAGATTTCCATATCGACTCATCAGGTAACTCCTTTCACGATGAAGAGGGCTTCCGAAGTTGTGTATACCAGTGTCACTCCCTTCAACTTGGACGTCCAGGCCCAGCCTTGCTTCAACTTCTCCCAGGGGATCAAACTTGTTGAATACTCCTTCAGCGACGATGACATGGAATGTGATACAGATGTTGAAATCCAAAACTCCCTTCGAAGTCTTCAGTCCAGTTTGGCTCAACTTGGCAGTCCACTTCCTTCTCTTCAGTTCAAGAAAACGCCACGACTGCGACATTCAGACCAACCATTCTCAAGAAACATCATGACGCGAATATCGCTTAGCTTGAGAGAAGAAGAAGAGGCTGAGCTCCGAAGGAAAGAACGTGTCATTTCTAAAGTGGAAAGGACTCTCTTGACGTCTGTCGCCCATGTATATGAAGCTGAAGCACCAACTAAGAGACGTCGGTTAGACAGCAACGTTAACATTTTGACAAATCTCACCTCTAAGCGTTTTTCTCTGCGAAGACGGAACAAAGCTCGTAAGACAATCACAAGAGATTCTTCAAAACAACCAGTCTCCTTTTCACAGAAGATCCTTGCTTTTCTCAGAAAATGAAACAGATAAAAGTCTGTCTGTTACACGAATATGTTCATCTAATGAGTGCTCCATTACAGAAGAGACATTCCAAATATTGAAGTGGCTATATGTCAAAGTGCTTTTGCTTTCTGTCAGCGCACTGGCAGTGTTGTTGTTTTCCTCTTAAACAGTTTCTGTTGTACGATCCTATAATAAACCTTGAAAATACAGCTCGCTTCTTTTCGTTTTCTTGTATAGTAATAACATTCCTATGTCAGTTAAAGCAGTAAAGCGTACAGATGTAATCACTTACCTCCCATTACTAACAAAGAATTTGTTGCTTTTCTATTTTGAATAAGCTGAGAGTAAAGTGAACCAAGTTTACACCTTCCAGACTTGAGAATTCTCCTCGCATGACGTTTAGCATGAAATATGGGAATTACGTCAAAAACATGGAGATATATTCATATTAAGAAGGTAATACAGTTCTTCTGAAGAAACTGTCATTCAAGTACAAGCATACGATCCAAAGATCAATATGAAGTAAAACCCTTATTTTCCAAATATATGTAACTGAATGATCTTACATAGGAAGACGGTATATTTCCCCACGACCGGATATAAACTCACCTATATGCAGCAAATATTTCACTATCGTTGACCTGATAACTCATCAATGAATGTAAGATTAACTAAAAGACAACTTGACCTTAAAAAGTGACATACACCAGTCAACACAACCTCAGGTAGTAAGGGCAAGACGTTCACAAACGCTACCGTCAATAACAGACGTAAAGGTCCTTAACATGTGTGCCCTTTCTCACATCTTAAGTGTTATCTTGGCTGGTTTGGTGTGCCTAGCTAAAAGTAGAGCCACGAGAAGGAAAAGAGTAATGTTTGAAATAGGAAACGGACACATTTTCCATACATTAATTTCGTAAGTGTAATAGCCGATGTACACAAACAAAGCTATGTCAAAAGTGTACTCCGAGCTTAAAAGTACTACAGTAAATGTGTTATTTCCCGTAAAATACGGAGTATGATACCAGATAGTGTCATAAGGTAATACTTGTTCATTTCTCACGATGAACACGATATCATAGCAACAGACTTCTTGCATTTCGATTCAACTTGGCGATTGCTAGTTTTAAAACAGTCACTGTTAAGGTCAATAGATGATTGTTTTGACAATGCAGACGAATGTCTGGAATGGCTGTAAACGCTAGCACGTTAGGGTGGTGTCAATCAGTCAAGGCAAGTACACAAACAATTACCTCGGATGTGTTTGGAAATTAATCTTTCAATCTCCATTCATGATAACAGCACTGACCAAAAAGGCACAAGTAAATATTGTACTTGGTCGGGCATGACCAAAAGTAATGCTCACCTAATTAACCCCTGACCACATCATTAACCCTTCACTAATCTCCAAGCAAAAGCCTTCAATCACTGGACACTATTGCATGTTTGCTCAGCGGAGATGAATGTCTGGGATGGCTGTGAACACAGACATGTTAGGATGCTGTCAATCAGTTGTCTTTGTTAATCACCTTGTATACACAACAAGCAAGCTACTGTATAAAAGCGACCAGGACTGTAGTCAGGCCGTCATTTGAATGCTAAGGACTTGCTGACAGCAGCTGCTTGCTCACCATAGTCTGGATACTAAATGAACATACGGTTAAGACTACATACCCATCCTGCTGTACTTGATTAACAATCAAACGTGTGAATAGATTTCCATATCGACTCATCAGGTAACTCCTTTCACGATGAAGAGGGCTTCCGAAGTTGTGTATACCAGTGTCACTCCCTTCAACTTGGACGTCCAGGCCCAGCCTTGCTTCAACTTCTCTCAGGGGATCAAACTTGTTGAATACTCCTTCAGCGACGATGACATGGAATGTGATACAGATGTTGAAATCCAAAATTCCCTTCGAAGTCTTCAGTCCAGTTTGGCTCAACTTGGCAGTCCACTTCCTTCTCTTCAGTTCAAGAAAACGCCACGACTGCGACATTCAGACCAACCATTCTCAAGAAACATCATGACGCGAATATCGCTTAGCTTGAGAGAAGAAGAAGAGGCTGAGCTCCGAAGGAAAGAACGTGTCATTTCTAAAGTGGAAAGGACTCTCTTGACGTCTGTCGCCCATGTATATGAAGCTGAAGCACCAACTAAGAGACGTCGGTTAGACAGCAACGTTAACATTTTGACAAATCTCACCTCTAAGCGTTTTTCTCTGCGAAGACGGAACAAAGCTCGTAAGACAATCACAAGAGATTCTTCAAAACAACCAGTCTCCTTTTCACAGAAGATCCTTGCTTTTCTCAGAAAATGAAACAGATAAAAGTCTGTCTGTTACACGAATATGTTCATCTAATGAGTGCTCCATTACAGAAGAGACATTCCAAATATTGAAGTGGCTATATGTCAAAGTGCTTTTGCTTTCTGTCAGCGCACTGGCAGTGTTGTTGTTTTCCTCTTAAACAGTTTCTGTTGTACGATCCTATAATAAACCTTGAAAATACAGCTCGCTTCTTTTCGTTTTCTTGTATAGTAATAACATTCCTATGTCAGTTAAAGCAGTAAAGCGTACAGATGTAATCACTTACCTCCCATTACTAACAAAGAATTTGTCGCTTTTCTATTTTGAATAAGCTGAGAGTAAAGTGAACCAAGTTTACACCTTCCAGACTTGAGAATTCTCCTCGCATGACGTTTAGCATGAAATATGGGAATTACGTCAAAAACATGGAGATATATTCATATTAAGAAGGTAATACAGTTCTTCTGAAGAAACTGTCATTCAAGTACAAGCATACGATCCAAAGATCAATATGAAGTAAAACCCTTATTTTCCAAATACATGTAACTGAATGATCTTACATAGGAAGACGGTATATTTCCCCACGACCGGATATAAACTCACCTATATGCAGCAAATATTTCACTATCGTTGACCTGATAACTCATCAATGAATGTAAGATTAACTAAAAGACAACTTGACCTTAAAAAGTCACATACACCAGTCAACACAACCTCAGGTAGTAAGGGCAAGACGTTCACAAACGCTACCGTCAATAACAGACGTAAAGGTCCATAACATGTGTGCCCTTTCTCACATCTTAAGTGTTATCTTGGCTGGTTTGGTGTGCCTAGCTAAAAGTAGAGCCACGAGAAGGAAAAGAGTAATGTTTGAAATAGGAAACGGACACATTTTCCATACATTAATTTCGTAAGTGTAATAGCCGATGTACACAAACAAAGCTATGTCAAAAGTGTACTCCGAGGTTAAAAGTACTACAGTAAATGTGTTATTTCCCGTAAAATACGGAGTATGATACCAGATAGTGTCATAAGGTAATACTTGTTCATTTCTCACGATGAACACGATATCATAGCAACAGACTTCTTGCATTTCGATTCAACTTGGCGATTGCGAGTTTTAAAACAGTCACTGTTAAGGTCAATAGATGATTGTTTTGACAATGCAGACGAATGTCTGGAATGGCTGTAAACGCTAGCACGTTAGGGTGGTGTCAATCAGTCAAGGCAAGTACACAAACAATTACCTCGGATGTGTTTGGAAATTAATCTTTCAATCTCCATTCATGATAACAGCACTGACCAAAAAGGCACAAGTAAATATTGTACTTGGTCGGGCATGACCAAAAGTAATGCTCACCTAATTAACCCCTGACCACATCATTAACCCTTCACTAATCTCCAAGCAAAAGCCTTCAATCACTGGACACTATTGCATGTTTGCTCAGCGGAGACGAATGTCTGGGATGGCTGTGAACACAGACATGTTAGGATGCTGTCAATCAGTTGTCTTTGTTAATCACCTTGTATACACAACAAGCAAGCTACTGTATAAAAGCGACCAGGACTGTAGTCAGGCCGTCATTTGAATGCTAAGGACTTGCTGACAGCAGCTGCTTGCTCACCATAGTCTGGATACTAAATGAACATACGGTTAAGACTACATACCCATCCTGCTGTACTTGATTAACAATCAAACGTGTGAATAGATTTCCATATCGACTCATCAGGTAACTCCTTTCACGATGAAGAGGGCTTCCGAAGTTGTGTATACCAGTGTCACTCCCTTCAACTTGGACGTCCAGGCCCAGCCTTGCTTCAACTTCTCTCAGGGGATCAAACTTGTTGAATACTCCTTCAGCGACGATGACATGGAATGTGATACAGATGTTGAAATCCAAAACTCCCTTCGAAGTCTTCAGTCCAGTTTGGCTCAACTTGGCAGTCCACTTCCTTCTCTTCAGTTCAAGAAAACGCCACGACTGCAACATTCAGACCAACCATTCTCAAGAAACATCATGACGCGAATATCGCTTAGCTTGAGAGAAGAAGAAGAGGCTGAGCTCCGAAGGAAAGAACGTGTCATTTCTAAAGTGGAAAGGACTCTCTTGACGTCTGTCGCCCATGTATATGAAGCTGAAGCACCAACTAAGAGACGTCGGTTAGACAGCAACGTTAACATTTTGACAAATCTCACCTTTAAGCGTTTTTCTCTGCGAAGACGGAACAAAGCTCGTAAGACAATCACAAGAGATTCTTCAAAACAACCAGTCTCCTTTTCACAGAAGATCCTTGCTTTTCTCAGAAAATGAAACAGATAAAAGTCTGTCTGTTACACGAATATGTTCATCTAATGAGTGCTCCATTACAGAAGAGACATTCCAAATATTGAAGTGGCTATATGTCAAAGTGCTTTTGCTTTCTGTCAGCGCACTGGCAGTGTTGTTGTTTTCCTCTTAAACAGTTTCTGTTGTACGATCCTATAATAAACCTTGAAAATACAGCTCGCTTCTTTTCGTTTTCTTGTATAGTAATAACATTCCTATGTCAGTTAAAGCAGTAAAGCGTACAGATGTAATCACTTACCTCCCATTACTAACAAAGAATTTGTCGCTTTTCTATTTTGAATAAGCTGAGAGTAAAGTGAACCAAGTTTACACCTTCCAGACTTGAGAATTCTCCTCGCATGACGTTTAGCATGAAATATGGGAATTACGTCAAAAACATGGAGATATATTCATATTAAGAAGGTAATACAGTTCTTCTGAAGAAACTGTCATTCAAGTACAAGCATACGATCCAAAGATCAATATGAAGTAAAACCCTTATTTTCCAAATATATGTAACTGAATGATCTTACATAGGAAGACGGTATATTTCCCCACGACCGGATATAAACTCACCTATATGCAGCAAATATTTCACTATCGTTGACCTGATAACTCATCAATGAATGTAAGATTAACTAAAAGACAACTTGACCTTAAAAAGTGACATACACCAGTCAACACAACCTCAGGTAGTAAGGGCAAGACGTTCACAAACGCTACCGTCAATAACAGACGTAAAGGTCCATAACATGTGTGCCCTTTCTCACATCTTAAGTGTTATCTTGGCTGGTTTGGTGTGCCTAGCTAAAAGTAGAGCCACGAGAAGGAAAAGAGTAATGTTTGAAATAGGAAACGGACACATTTTCCATACATTAATTTCGTAAGTGTAATAGCCGATGTACACAAACAAAGCTATGTCAAAAGTGTACTCCGAGCTTAAAAGTACTACAGTAAATGTGTTATTTCCCGTAAAATACGGAGTATGATACCAGATAGTGTCATAAGGTAATACTTGTTCATTTCTCACGATGAACACGATATCATAGCAACAGACTTCTTGCATTTCGATTCAACTTGGCGATTGCTAGTTTTAAAACAGTCACTGTTAAGGTCAATAGATGATTGTTTTGACAATGCAGACGAATGTCTGGAATGGCTGTAAACGCTAGCACGTTAGGGTGGTGTCAATCAGTCAAGGCAAGTACACAAACAATTACCTCGGATGTGTTTGGAAATTAATCTTTCAATCTCCATTCATGATAACAGCACTGACCAAAAAGGCACAAGTAAATATTGTACTTGGTCGGGCATGACCAAAAGTAATGCTCACCTAATTAACCCCTGACCACATCATTAACCCTTCACTAATCTCCAAGCAAAAGCCTTCAATCACTGGACACTATTGCATGTTTGCTCAGCGGAGATGAATGTCTGGGATGGCTGTGAACACAGACATGTTAGGATGCTGTCAATCAGTTGTCTTTGTTAATCACCTTGTATACACAACAAGCAAGCTACTGTATAAAAGCGACCAGGACTGTAGTCAGGCCGTCATTTGAATGCTAAGGACTTGCTGACAGCAGCTGCTTGCTCACCATAGTCTGGATACTAAATGAACATACGGTTAAGACTACATACCCATCCTGCTGTACTTGATTAACAATCAAACGTGTGAATAGATTTCCATATCGACTCATCAGGTAACTCCTTTCACGATGAAGAGGGCTTCCGAAGTTGTGTATACCAGTGTCACTCCCTTCAACTTGGACGTCCAGGCCCAGCCTTGCTTCAACTTCTCTCAGGGGATCAAACTTGTTGAATACTCCTTCAGCGACGATGACATGGAATGTGATACAGATGTTGAAATCCAAAACTCCCTTCGAAGTCTTCAGTCCAGTTTGGCTCAACTTGGCAGTCCACTTCCTTCTCTTCAGTTCAAGAAAACGCCACGACTGCGACATTCAGACCAACCATTCTCAAGAAACATCATGACGCGAATATCGCTTAGCTTGAGAGAAGAAGAAGAGGCTGAGCTCCGAAGGAAAGAACGTGTCATTTCTAAAGTGGAAAGGACTCTCTTGACGTCTGTCGCCCATGTATATGAAGCTGAAGCACCAACTAAGAGACGTCGGTTAGACAGCAACGTTAACATTTTGACAAATCTCACCTCTAAGCGTTTTTCTCTGCGAAGACGGAACAAAGCTCGTAAGACAATCACAAGAGATTCTTCAAAACAACCAGTCTCCTTTTCACAGAAGATCCTTGCTTTTCTCAGAAAATGAAACAGATAAAAGTCTGTCTGTTACACGAATATGTTCATCTAATGAGTGCTCCATTACAGAAGAGACATTCCAAATATTGAAGTGGCTATATGTCAAAGTGCTTTTGCTTTCTGTCAGCGCACTGGCAGTGTTGTTGTTTTCCTCTTAAACAGTTTCTGTTGTACGATCCTATAATAAACCTTGAAAATACAGCTCGCTTCTTTTCGTTTTCTTGTATAGTAATAACATTCCTATGTCAGTTAAAGCAGTAAAGCGTACAGATGTAATCACTTACCTCCCATTACTAACAAAGAATTTGTCGCTTTTCTATTTTGAATAAGCTGAGAGTAAAGTGAACCAAGTTTACACCTTCCAGACTTGAGAATTCTCCTCGCATGACGTTTAGCATGAAATATGGGAATTACGTCAAAAACATGGAGATATATTCATATTAAGAAGGTAATACAGTTCTTCTGAAGAAACTGTCATTCAAGTACAAGCATACGATCCAAAGATCAATATGAAGTAAAACCCTTATTTTCCAAATACATGTAACTGAATGATCTTACATAGGAAGACGGTATATTTCCCCACGACCGGATATAAACTCACCTATATGCAGCAAATATTTCACTATCGTTGACCTGATAACTCATCAATGAATGTAAGATTAACTAAAAGACAACTTGACCTTAAAAAGTCACATACACCAGTCAACACAACCTCAGGTAGTAAGGGCAAGACGTTCACAAACGCTACCGTCAATAACAGACGTAAAGGTCCATAACATGTGTGCCCTTTCTCACATCTTAAGTGTTATCTTGGCTGGTTTGGTGTGCCTAGCTAAAAGTAGAGCCACGAGAAGGAAAAGAGTAATGTTTGAAATAGGAAACGGACACATTTTCCATACATTAATTTCGTAAGTGTAATAGCCGATGTACACAAACAAAGCTATGTCAAAAGTGTACTCCGAGGTTAAAAGTACTACAGTAAATGTGTTATTTCCCGTAAAATACGGAGTATGATACCAGATAGTGTCATAAGGTAATACTTGTTCATTTCTCACGATGAACACGATATCATAGCAACAGACTTCTTGCATTTCGATTCAACTTGGCGATTGCGAGTTTTAAAACAGTCACTGTTAAGGTCAATAGATGATTGTTTTGACAATGCAGACGAATGTCTGGAATGGCTGTAAACGCTAGCACGTTAGGGTGGTGTCAATCAGTCAAGGCAAGTACACAAACAATTACCTCGGATGTGTTTGGAAATTAATCTTTCAATCTCCATTCATGATAACAGCACTGACCAAAAAGGCACAAGTAAATATTGTACTTGGTCGGGCATGACCAAAAGTAATGCTCACCTAATTAACCCCTGACCACATCATTAACCCTTCACTAATCTCCAAGCAAAAGCCTTCAATCACTGGACACTATTGCATGTTTGCTCAGCGGAGACGAATGTCTGGGATGGCTGTGAACACAGACATGTTAGGATGCTGTCAATCAGTTGTCTTTGTTAATCACCTTGTATACACAACAAGCAAGCTACTGTATAAAAGCGACCAGGACTGTAGTCAGGCCGTCATTTGAATGCTAAGGACTTGCTGACAGCAGCTGCTTGCTCACCATAGTCTGGATACTAAATGAACATACGGTTAAGACTACATACCCATCCTGCTGTACTTGATTAACAATCAAACGTGTGAATAGATTTCCATATCGACTCATCAGGTAACTCCTTTCACGATGAAGAGGGCTTCCGAAGTTGTGTATACCAGTGTCACTCCCTTCAACTTGGACGTCCAGGCCCAGCCTTGCTTCAACTTCTCTCAGGGGATCAAACTTGTTGAATACTCCTTCAGCGACGATGACATGGAATGTGATACAGATGTTGAAATCCAAAACTCCCTTCGAAGTCTTCAGTCCAGTTTGGCTCAACTTGGCAGTCCACTTCCTTCTCTTCAGTTCAAGAAAACGCCACGACTGCAACATTCAGACCAACCATTCTCAAGAAACATCATGACGCGAATATCGCTTAGCTTGAGAGAAGAAGAAGAGGCTGAGCTCCGAAGGAAAGAACGTGTCATTTCTAAAGTGGAAAGGACTCTCTTGACGTCTGTCGCCCATGTATATGAAGCTGAAGCACCAACTAAGAGACGTCGGTTAGACAGCAACGTTAACATTTTGACAAATCTCACCTTTAAGCGTTTTTCTCTGCGAAGACGGAACAAAGCTCGTAAGACAATCACAAGAGATTCTTCAAAACAACCAGTCTCCTTTTCACAGAAGATCCTTGCTTTTCTCAGAAAATGAAACAGATAAAAGTCTGTCTGTTACACGAATATGTTCATCTAATGAGTGCTCCATTACAGAAGAGACATTCCAAATATTGAAGTGGCTATATGTCAAAGTGCTTTTGCTTTCTGTCAGCGCACTGGCAGTGTTGTTGTTTTCCTCTTAAACAGTTTCTGTTGTACGATCCTATAATAAACCTTGAAAATACAGCTCGCTTCTTTTCGTTTTCTTGTATAGTAATAACATTCCTATGTCAGTTAAAGCAGTAAAGCGTACAGATGTAATCACTTACCTCCCATTACTAACAAAGAATTTGTCGCTTTTCTATTTTGAATAAGCTGAGAGTAAAGTGAACCAAGTTTACACCTTCCAGACTTGAGAATTCTCCTCGCATGACGTTTAGCATGAAATATGGGAATTACGTCAAAAACATGGAGATATATTCATATTAAGAAGGTAATACAGTTCTTCTGAAGAAACTGTCATTCAAGTACAAGCATACGATCCAAAGATCAATATGAAGTAAAACCCTTATTTTCCAAATATATGTAACTGAATGATCTTACATAGGAAGACGGTATATTTCCCCACGACCGGATATAAACTCACCTATATGCAGCAAATATTTCACTATCGTTGACCTGATAACTCATCAATGAATGTAAGATTAACTAAAAGACAACTTGACCTTAAAAAGTGACATACACCAGTCAACACAACCTCAGGTAGTAAGGGCAAGACGTTCACAAACGCTACCGTCAATAACAGACGTAAAGGTCCATAACATGTGTGCCCTTTCTCACATCTTAAGTGTTATCTTGGCTGGTTTGGTGTGCCTAGCTAAAAGTAGAGCCACGAGAAGGAAAAGAGTAATGTTTGAAATAGGAAACGGACACATTTTCCATACATTAATTTCGTAAGTGTAATAGCCGATGTACACAAACAAAGCTATGTCAAAAGTGTACTCCGAGGTTAAAAGTACTACAGTAAATGTGTTATTTCCCGTAAAATACGGAGTATGATACCAGATAGTGTCATAAGGTAATACTTGTTCATTTCTCACGATGAACACGATATCATAGCAACAGACTTCTTGCATTTCGATTCAACTTGGCGATTGCGAGTTTTAAAACAGTCACTGTTAAGGTCAATAGATGATTGTTTTGACAATGCAGACGAATGTCTGGAATGTCTGTAAACGCTAGCACGTTAGGGTGGTGTCAATCAGTCAAGGCAAGTACACAAACAATTACCTCGGATGTGTTTGGAAATTAATCTTTCAATCTCCATTCATGATAACAGCACTGACCAAAAAGGCACAAGTAAATATTGTACTTGGTCGGGCATGACCAAAAGTAATGCTCACCTAATTAACCCCTGACCACATCATTAACCCTTCACTAATCTCCAAGCAAAAGCCTTCAATCACTGGACACTATTGCATGTTTGCTCAGCGGAGACGAATGTCTGGGATGGCTGTGAACACAGACATGTTAGGATGCTGTCAATCAGTTGTCTTTGTTAATCACCTTGTATACACAACAAGCAAGCTACTGTATAAAAGCGACCAGGACTGTAGTCAGGCCGTCATTTGAATGCTAAGGACTTGCTGACAGCAGCTGCTTGCTCACCATAGTCTGGATACTAAATGAACATACGGTTAAGACTACATACCCATCCTGCTGTACTTGATTAACAATCAAACGTGTGAATAGATTTCCATATCGACTCATCAGGTAACTCCTTTCACGATGAAGAGGGCTTCCGAAGTTGTGTATACCAGTGTCACTCCCTTCAACTTGGACGTCCAGGCCCAGCCTTGCTTCAACTTCTCTCAGGGGATCAAACTTGTTGAATACTCCTTCAGCGACGATGACATGGAATGTGATACAGATGTTGAAATCCAAAACTCCCTTCGAAGTCTTCAGTCCAGTTTGGCTCAACTTGGCAGTCCACTTCCTTCTCTTCAGTTCAAGAAAACGCCACGACTGCGACATTCAGACCAACCATTCTCAAGAAACATCATGACGCGAATATCGCTTAGCTTGAGAGAAGAAGAAGAGGCTGAGCTCCGAAGGAAAGAACGTGTCATTTCTAAAGTGGAAAGGACTCTCTTGACGTCTGTCGCCCATGTATATGAAGCTGAAGCACCAACTAAGAGACGTCGGTTAGACAGCAACGTTAACATTTTGACAAATCTCACCTCTAAGCGTTTTTCTCTGCGAAGACGGAACAAAGCTCGTAAGACAATCACAAGAGATTCTTCAAAACAACCAGTCTCCTTTTCACAGAAGATCCTTGCTTTTCTCAGAAAATGAAACAGATAAAAGTCTGTCTGTTACACGAATATGTTCATCTAATGAGTGCTCCATTACAGAAGAGACATTCCAAATATTGAAGTGGCTATATGTCAAAGTGCTTTTGCTTTCTGTCAGCGCACTGGCAGTGTTGTTGTTTTCCTCTTAAACAGTTTCTGTTGTACGATCCTATAATAAACCTTGAAAATACAGCTCGCTTCTTTTCGTTTTCTTGTATAGTAATAACATTCCTATGTCAGTTAAAGCAGTAAAGCGTACAGATGTAATCACTTACCTCCCATTACTAACAAAGAATTTGTCGCTTTTCTATTTTGAATAAGCTGAGAGTAAAGTGAACCAAGTTTACACCTTCCAGACTTGAGAATTCTCCTCGCATGACGTTTAGCATGAAATATGGGAATTACGTCAAAAACATGGAGATATATTCATATTAAGAAGGTAATACAGTTCTTCTGAAGAAACTGTCATTCAAGTACAAGCATACGATCCAAAGATCAATATGAAGTAAAACCCTTATTTTCCAAATATATGTAACTGAATGATCTTACATAGGAAGACGGTATATTTCCCCACGACCGGATATAAACTCACCTATATGCAGCAAATATTTCACTATCGTTGACCTGATAACTCATCAATGAATGTAAGATTAACTAAAAGACAACTTGACCTTAAAAAGTCACATACACCAGTAAACACAACCTCAGGTAGTAAGGGCAAGACGTTCACAAACGCTACCGTCAATAACAGACGTAAAGGTCCATAACATGTGTGCCCTTTCTCACATCTTAAGTGTTATCTTGGCTGGTTTGGTGTGCCTAGCTAAAAGTAGAGCCACGAGAAGGAAAAGAGTAATGTTTGAAATAGGAAACGGACACATTTTCCATACATTAATTTCGTAAGTGTAATAGCCGATGTACACATACAAAGCTATGTCAAAAGTGTACTCCGAGGTTAAAAGTACTACAGTAAATGTGTTATTTCCCGTAAAATACGGAGTATGATACCAGATAGTGTCATAAGGTAATACTTGTTCATTTCTCACGATGAACACGATATCATAGCAACAGACTTCTTGCATTTCGATTCAACTTGGCGATTGCGAGTTTTAAAACAGTCACTGTTAAGGTCAATAGATGATTGTTTTGACAATGCAGACGAATGTCTGGAATGGCTGTAAACGCTAGCACGTTAGAGTGGTGTCAATCAGTCAAGGCAAGTACACAAACAATTACCTCGGATGTGTTTGGAAATTAATCTTTCAATCTCCATTCATGATAACAGCACTGACCAAAAAGGCACAAGTAAATATTGTACTTGGTCGGGCATGACCAAAAGTAATGCTCACCTAATTAACCCCTGACCACATCATTAACCCTTCACTAATCTCCAAGCAAAAGCCTTCAATCACTGGACACTATTGCATGTTTGCTCAGCGGAGACGAATGTCTGGGATGGCTGTGAACACAGACATGTTAGGATGCTGTCAATCAGTTGTCTTTGTTAATCACCTTGTATACACAACAAGCAAGCTACTGTATAAAAGCGACCAGGACTGTAGTCAGGCCGTCAATTGAATGCTAAGGACTTGCTGACAGCAGCTGCTTGCTCACCATAGTCTGGATACTAAATGAACATACGGTTAAGACTACATACCCATCCTGCTGTACTTGATTAACAATCAAACGTGTGAATAGATTTCCATATCGACTCATCAGGTAACTCCTTTCACGATGAAGAGGGCTTCCGAAGTTGTGTATACCAGTGTCACTCCCTTCAACTTGGACGTCCAGGCCCAGCCTTGCTTCAACTTCTCTCAGGGGATCAAACTTGTTGAATACTCCTTCAGCGACGATGACATGGAATGTGATACAGATGTTGAAATCCAAAACTCCCTTCGAAGTCTTCAGTCCAGTTTGGCTCAACTTGGCAGTCCACTTCCCTCTCTTCAGTTCAAGAAAACGCCACGACTGCGACATTCAGACCAACCATTCTCAAGAAACATCATGGCGCGAATATCGCTTAGCTTGAGAGAGGAAGAAGAGGCTGAGCTCCGAAGGAAAGAACGTGTCATTTCTAAAGTGGAAAGGACTCTCTTGACGTCTGTCGCCCATGTATATGAAGCTGAAGCACCAACTAAGAGACGTCGGTTAGACAGCAACGTTAACATTTTGACAAATCTCACCTCTAAGCGTTTTTCTCTGCGAAGACGGAACAAAGCTCGTAAGACAATCACAAGAGATTCTTCAAAACAACCAGTCTCCTTTTCACAGAAGATCCTTGCTTTTCTCAGAAAATGAAACAGATAAAAGTCTGTCTGTTACACGAATATGTTCATCTAATGAGTGCTCCATTACAGAAGAAAACATTCCAAATATTGAAGTGGCTATATGTCAAAGTGCTTTTGCTTTCTGTCAGCGCACTGGCAGTGTTGTTGTTTTCCTCTTAAACAGTTTCTGTTGTACGATCATATAATAAACCTTGAAAATACAGCTCGCTTCTTTTCGTTTTCTTGTATAGTAATAACATTCCTATGTCAGTTAAAGCAGTAAAGCGTACAGATGTAATCACTTACCTCCCATTACTAACAAAGAATTTGTCGCTTTTCTATTTTGAATAAGCTGAGAGTAAAGTGAACCAAGTTTACACCTTCCAGACTTGAGAATTCTCCTCGCATGACGTTTAGCATGAAATATGGGAATTACGTCAAAAACATGGAGATATATTCATATTAAGAAGGTAATACAGTTCTTCTGAAGAAACTGTCATTCAAGTACAAGCATACGATCCAAAGATCAATATGAAGTAAAACCCTTATTTTCCAAATATATGTAACTGAATGATCTTACATAGGAAGACGGTATATTTCCCCACGACCGGATATAAACTCACCTATATGCAGCAAATATTTCACTATCGTTGACCTGATAACTCATCAATGAATGTAAGATTAACTAAAAGACAACTTGACCTTAAAAAGTCACATACACCAGTCAACACAACCTCAGGTAGTAAGGGCAAGACGTTCACAAACGCTACCGTCAATAACAGACGTAAAGGTCCATAACATGTGTGCCCTTTCTCACATCTTAAGTGTTATCTTGGCTGGTTTGGTGTGCCTAGCTAAAAGTAGAGCCACGAGAAGGAAAAGAGTAATGTTTGAAATAGGAAACGGACACATTTTCCATACATTAATTTCGTAAGTGTAATAGCCGATGTACACAAACAAAGCTATGTCAAAAGTGTACTCCGAGCTTAAAAGTACTACAGTAAATGTGTTATTTCCCGTAAAATACGGAGTATGATACCAGATAGTGTCATAAGGTAATACTTGTTCATTTCTCACGATGAACACGATATCATAGCAACAGACTTCTTGCATTTCGATTCAACTTGGCGATTGCGAGTTTTAAAACAGTCACTGTTAAGGTCAATAGATGATTGTTTTGACAATGCAGACGAATGTCTGGAATGGCTGTAAACGCTAGCACGTTAGGGTGGTGTCAATCAGTCAAGGCAAGTACACAAACAATTACCTCGGATGTGTTTGGAAATTAATCTTTCAATCTCCATTCATGATAACAGCACTGACCAAAAAGGCACAAGTAAATATTGTACTTGGTCGGGCATGACCAAAAGTAATGCTCACCTAATTAACCCCTGACCACATCATTAACCCTTCACTAATCTCCAAGCAAAAGCCTTCAATCACTGGACACTATTGCATGTTTGCTCAGCGGAGACGAATGTCTGGGATGGCTGTGAACAAAGACATGTTAGGATGCTGTCAATCAGTTGTCTTTGTTAATCACCTTGTATACACAACAAGCAAGCTACTGTATAAAAGCGACCAGGACTGTAGTCAGGCCGTCATTTGAATGCTAAGGACTTGCTGACAGCAGCTGCTTGCTCACCATAGTCTGGATACTAAATGAACATACGGTTAAGACTACATACCCATCCTGCTGTACTTGATTAACAATCAAACGTGTGAATAGATTTCCATATCGACTCATCAGGTAACTCCTTTCACGATGAAGAGGGCTTCCGAAGTTGTGTATACCAGTGTCACTCCCTTCAACTTGGACGTCCAGGCCCAGCCTTGCTTCAACTTCTCTCAGGGGATCAAACTTGTTGAATACTCCTTCAGCGACGATGACATGGAATGTGATACAGATGTTGAAATCCAAAACTCCCTTCGAAGTCTTCAGTCCAGTTTGGCTCAACTTGGCAGTCCACTTCCTTCTCTTCAGTTCAAGAAAACGCCACGACTGCAACATTCAGACCAACCATTCTCAAGAAACATCATGACGCGAATATCGCTTAGCTTGAGAGAAGAAGAAGAGGCTGAGCTCCGAAGGAAAGAACGTGTCATTTCTAAAGTGGAAAGGACTCTCTTGACGTCTGTCGCCCATGTATATGAAGCTGAAGCACCAACTAAGAGACGTCGGTTAGACAGCAACGTTAACATTTTGACAAATCTCACCTCTAAGCGTTTTTCTCTGCGAAGACGGAACAAAGCTCGTAAGACAATCACAAGAGATTCTTCAAAACAACCAGTCTCCTTTTCACAGAAGATCCTTGCTTTTCTCAGAAAATGAAACAGATAAAAGTCTGTCTGTTACACGAATATGTTCATCTAATGAGTGCTCCATTACAGAAGAGACATTCCAAATATTGAAGTGGCTATATGTCAAAGTGCTTTTGCTTTCTGTCAGCGCACTGGCAGTGTTGTTGTTTTCCTCTTAAACAGTTTCTGTTGTACGATCCTATAATAAACCTTGAAAATACAGCTCGCTTCTTTTCGTTTTCTTGTATAGTAATAACATTCCTATGTCAGTTAAAGCAGTAAAGCGTACAGATGTAATCACTTGCCTCCCATTACTAACAAAGAATTTGTCGCTTTTCTATTTTGAATAAGCTGAGAGTAAAGTGAACCAAGTTTACACCTTCCAGACTTGAGAATTCTCCTCGCATGACGTTTAGCATGAAATATGGGAATTACGTCAAAAACATGGAGATATATTCATATTAAGAAGGTAATACAGTTCTTCTGAAGAAACTGTCATTCAAGTACAAGCATACGATCCAAAGATCAATATGAAGTAAAACCCTTATTTTCCAAATATATGTAACTGAATGATCTTACATAGGAAGACGGTATATTTCCCCACGACCGGATATAAACTCACCTATATGCAGCAAATATTTCACTATCGTTGACCTGATAACTCATCAATGAATGTAAGATTAACTAAAAGACAACTTGACCTTAAAAAGTCACATACACCAGTCAACACAACCTCAGGTAGTAAGGGCAAGACGTTCACAAACGCTACCGTCAATAACAGACGTAAAGGTCCATAACATGTGTGCCCTTTCTCACATCTTAAGTGTTATCTTGGCTGGTTTGGTGTGCCTAGCTAAAAGTAGAGCCACGATAAGGAAAAGAGTAATGTTTGAAATAGGAAACGGACACATTTTCCATACATTAATTTCGTAAGTGTAATAGCCGATGTACACAAACAAAGCTATGTCAAAAGTGTACTCCGAGGTTAAAAGTACTACAGTAAATGTGTTATTTCCCGTAAAATACGGAGTATGATACCAGATAGTGTCATAAGGTAATACTTGTTCATTTCTCACGATGAACACGATATCATAGCAACAGACTTCTTGCATTTCGATTCAACTTGGCGATTGCGAGTTTTAAAACAGTCACTGTTAAGGTCAATAGATGATTGTTTTGACAATGCAGACGAATGTCTGGAATGGCTGTAAACGCTAGCACGTTAGGGTGGTGTCAATCAGTCAAGGCAAGTACACAAACAATTACCTCGGATGTGTTTGGAAATTAATCTTTCAATCTCCATTCATGATAACAGCACTGACCAAAAAGGCACAAGTAAATATTGTACTTGGTCGGGCATGACCAAATGTAATGCTCACCTAATTAACCCCTGACCACATCATTAACCCTTCACTAATCTCCAAGCAAAAGCCTTCAATCACTGGACACTATTGCATGTTTGCTCAGCGGAGACGAATGTCTGGGATGGCTGTGAACACAGACATGTTAGGATGCTGTCAATCAGTTGTCTTTGTTAATCACCTTGTATACACAACAAGCAAGCTACTGTATAAAAGCGACCAGGACTGTAGTCAGGCCCCGTGTGCGACATACGCTTGCAGTCGGAAAGCGCACGTTAAATCTCCAATATAAGTAAGTAAGGAAGTCAGGCCGTCATTTGAATGCTAAGGACTTGCTGACAGCAGCTGCTTGCTCACCATAGTCTGGATACTAAATGAACATACGGTTAAGACTACATACCCATCCTGCTGTACTTGATTAACAATCAAACGTGTGAATAGATTTCCATATCGACTCATCAGGTAACTCCTTTCACGATGAAGAGGGCTTCCGAAGTTGTGTATACCAGTGTCACTCCCTTCAACTTGGACGTCCAGGCCCAGCCTTGCTTCAACTTCTCTCAGGGGATCAAACTTGTTGAATACTCCTTCAGCGACGATGACATGGAATGTGATACAGATGTTGAAATCCAAAACTCCCTTCGAAGTCTTCAGTCCAGTTTGGCTCAACTTGGCAGTCCACTTCCTTCTCTTCAGTTCAAGAAAACGCCACGACTGCAACATTCAGACCAACCATTCTCAAGAAACATCATGACGCGAATATCGCTTAGCTTGAGAGAAGAAGAAGAGGCTGAGCTCCGAAGGAAAGAACGTGTCATTTCTAAAGTGGAAAGGACTCTCTTGACGTCTGTCGCCCATGTATATGAAGCTGAAGCACCAACTAAGAGACGTCGGTTAGACAGCAACGTTAACATTTTGACAAATCTCACCTCTAAGCGTTTTTCTCTGCGAAGACGGAACAAAGCTCGTAAGACAATCACAAGAGATTCTTCAAAACAACCAGTCTCCTTTTCACAGAAGATCCTTGCTTTTCTCAGAAAATGAAACAGATAAAAGTCTGTCTGTTACACGAATATGTTCATCTAATGAGTGCTCCATTACAGAAGAGACATTCCAAATATTGAAGTGGCTATATGTCAAAGTGCTTTTGCTTTCTGTCAGCGCACTGGCAGTGTTGTTGTTTTCCTCTTAAACAGTTTCTGTTGTACGATCCTATAATAAACCTTGAAAATACAGCTCGCTTCTTTTCGTTTTCTTGTATAGTAATAACATTCCTATGTCAGTTAAAGCAGTAAAGCGTACAGATGTAATCACTTACCTCCCATTACTAACAAAGAATTTGTCGCTTTTCTATTTTGAATAAGCTGAGAGTAAAGTGAACCAAGTTTACACCTTCCAGACTTGAGAATTCTCCTCGCATGACGTTTAGCATGAAATATGGGAATTACGTCAAAAACATGGAGATATATTCATATTAAGAAGGTAATACAGTTCTTCTGAAGAAACTGTCATTCAAGTACAAGCATACGATCCAAAGATCAATATGAAGTAAAACCCTTATTTTCCAAATATATGTAACTGAATGATCTTACATAGGAAGACGGTATATTTCCCCACGACCGGATATAAACTCACCTATATGCAGCAAATATTTCACTATCGTTGACCTGATAACTCATCAATGAATGTAAGATTAACTAAAAGACAACTTGACCTTAAAAAGTCACATACACCAGTCAACACAACCTCAGGTAGTAAGGGCAAGACGTTCACAAACGCTACCGTCAATAACAGACGTAAAGGTCCATAACATGTGTGCCCTTTCTCACATCTTAAGTGTTATCTTGGCTGGTTTGGTGTGCCTAGCTAAAAGTAGAGCCACGAGAAGGAAAAGAGTAATGTTTGAAATAGGAAACGGACACATTTTCCATACATTAATTTCGTAAGTGTAATAGCCGATGTACACAAACAAAGCTATGTCAAAAGTGTACTCCGAGCTTAAAAGTACTACAGTAAATGTGTTATTTCCCGTAAAATACGGAGTATGATACCAGATAGTGTCATAAGGTAATACTTGTTCATTTCTCACGATGAACACGATATCATAGCAACAGACTTCTTGCATTTCGATTCAACTTGGCGATTGCGAGTTTTAAAACAGTCACTGTTAAGGTCAATAGATGATTGTTTTGACAATGCAGACGAATGTCTGGAATGGCTGTAAACGCTAGCACGTTAGGGTGGTGTCAATCAGTCAAGGCAAGTACACAAACAATTACCTCGGATGTGTTTGGAAATTAATCTTTCAATCTCCATTCATGATAACAGCACTGACCAAAAAGGCACAAGTAAATATTGTACTTGGTCGGGCATGACCAAAAGTAATGCTCACCTAATTAACCCCTGACCACATCATTAACCCTTCACTAATCTCCAAGCAAAAGCCTTCAATCACTGGACACTATTGCATGTTTGCTCAGCGGAGACGAATGTCTGGGATGGCTGTGAACACAGACATGTTAGGATGCTGTCAATCAGTTGTCTTTGTTAATCACCTTGTATACACAACAAGCAAGCTACTGTATAAAAGCGACCAGGACTGTAGTCAGGCCGTCATTTGAATGCTAAGGACTTGCTGACAGCAGCTGCTTGCTCACCATAGTCTGGATACTAAATGAACATACGGTTAAGACTACATACCCATCCTGCTGTACTTGATTAACAATCAAACGTGTGAATAGATTTCCATATCGACTCATCAGGTAACTCCTTTCACGATGAAGAGGGCTTCCGAAGTTGTGTATACCAGTGTCACTCCCTTCAACTTGGACGTCCAGGCCCAGCCTTGCTTCAACTTCTCTCAGGGGATCAAACTTGTTGAATACTCCTTCAGCGACGATGACATGGAATGTGATACAGATGTTGAAATCCAAAACTCCCTTCGAAGTCTTCAGTCCAGTTTGGCTCAACTTGGCAGTCCACTTCCTTCTCTTCAGTTCAAGAAAACGCCACGACTGCAACATTCAGACCAACCATTCTCAAGAAACATCATGACGCGAATATCGCTTAGCTTGAGAGAAGAAGAAGAGGCTGAGCTCCGAAGGAAAGAACGTGTCATTTCTAAAGTGGAAAGGACTCTCTTGACGTCTGTCGCCCATGTATATGAAGCTGAAGCACCAACTAAGAGACGTCGGTTAGACAGCAACGTTAACATTTTGACAAATCTCACCTCTAAGCGTTTTTCTCTGCGAAGACGGAACAAAGCTCGTAAGACAATCACAAGAGATTCTTCAAAACAACCAGTCTCCTTTTCACAGAAGATCCTTGCTTTTCTCAGAAAATGAAACAGATAAAAGTCTGTCTGTTACACGAATATGTTCATCTAATGAGTGCTCCATTACAGAAGAGACATTCCAAATATTGAAGTGGCTATATGTCAAAGTGCTTTTGCTTTCTGTCAGCGCACTGGCAGTGTTGTTGTTTTCCTCTTAAACAGTTTCTGTTGTACGATCCTATAATAAACCTTGAAAATACAGCTCGCTTCTTTTCGTTTTCTTGTATAGTAATAACATTCCTATGTCAGTTAAAGCAGTAAAGCGTACAGATGTAATCACTTACCTCCCATTACTAACAAAGAATTTGTCGCTTTTCTATTTTGAATAAGCTGAGAGTAAAGTGAACCAAGTTTACACCTTCCAGACTTGAGAATTCTCCTCGCATGACGTTTAGCATGAAATATGGGAATTACGTCAAAAACATGGAGATATATTCATATTAAGAAGGTAATACAGTTCTTCTGAAGAAACTGTCATTCAAGTACAAGCATACGATCCAAAGATCAATATGAAGTAAAACCCTTATTTTCCAAATATATGTAACTGAATGATCTTACATAGGAAGACGGTATATTTCCCCACGACCGGATATAAACTCACCTATATGCAGCAAATATTTCACTATCGTTGACCTGATAACTCATCAATGAATGTAAGATTAACTAAAAGACAACTTGACCTTAAAAAGTCACATACACCAGTCAACACAACCTCAGGTAGTAAGGGCAAGACGTTCACAAACGCTACCGTCAATAACAGACGTAAAGGTCCATAACATGTGTGCCCTTTCTCACATCTTAAGTGTTATCTTGGCTGGTTTGGTGTGCCTAGCTAAAAGTAGAGCCACGATAAGGAAAAGAGTAATGTTTGAAATAGGAAACGGACACATTTTCCATACATTAATTTCGTAAGTGTAATAGCCGATGTACACAAACAAAGCTATGTCAAAAGTGTACTCCGAGGTTAAAAGTACTACAGTAAATGTGTTATTTCCCGTAAAATACGGAGTATGATACCAGATAGTGTCATAAGGTAATACTTGTTCATTTCTCACGATGAACACGATATCATAGCAACAGACTTCTTGCATTTCGATTCAACTTGGCGATTGCGAGTTTTAAAACAGTCACTGTTAAGGTCAATAGATGATTGTTTTGACAATGCAGACGAATGTCTGGAATGGCTGTAAACGCTAGCACGTTAGGGTGGTGTCAATCAGTCAAGGCAAGTACACAAACAATTACCTCGGATGTGTTTGGAAATTAATCTTTCAATCTCCATTCATGATAACAGCACTGACCAAAAAGGCACAAGTAAATATTGTACTTGGTCGGGCATGACCAAAAGTAATGCTCACCTAATTAACCCCTGACCACATCATTAACCCTTCACTAATCTCCAAGCAAAAGCCTTCAATCACTGGACACTATTGCATGTTTGCTCAGCGGAGACGAATGTCTGGGATGGCTGTGAACACAGACATGTTAGGATGCTGTCAATCAGTTGTCTTTGTTAATCACCTTGTATACACAACAAGCAAGCTACTGTATAAAAGCGACCAGGACTGTAGTCAGGCCGTCATTTGAATGCTAAGGACTTGCTGACAGCAGCTGCTTGCTCACCATAGTCTGGATACTAAATGAACATACGGTTAAGACTACATACCCATCCTGCTGTACTTGATTAACAATCAAACGTGTGAATAGATTTCCATATCGACTCATCAGGTAACTCCTTTCACGATGAAGAGGGCTTCCGAAGTTGTGTATACCAGTGTCACTCCCTTCAACTTGGACGTCCAGGCCCAGCCTTGCTTCAACTTCTCTCAGGGGATCAAACTTGTTGAATACTCCTTCAGCGACGATGACATGGAATGTGATACAGATGTTGAAATCCAAAATTCCCTTCGAAGTCTTCAGTCCAGTTTGGCTCAACTTGGCAGTCCACTTCCTTCTCTTCAGTTCAAGAAAACGCCACGACTGCAACATTCAGACCAACCATTCTCAAGAAACATCATGACGCGAATATCGCTTAGCTTGAGAGAAGAAGAAGAGGCTGAGCTCCGAAGGAAAGAACGTGTCATTTCTAAAGTGGAAAGGACTCTCTTGACGTCTGTCGCCCATGTATATGAAGCTGAAGCACCAACTAAGAGACGTCGGTTAGACAGCAACGTTAACATTTTGACAAATCTCACCTCTAAGCGTTTTTCTCTGCGAAGACGGAACAAAGCTCGTAAGACAATCACAAGAGATTCTTCAAAACAACCAGTCTCCTTTTCACAGAAGATCCTTGCTTTTCTCAGAAAATGAAACAGATAAAAGTCTGTCTGTTACACGAATATGTTCATCTAATGAGTGCTCCATTACAGAAGAGACATTCCAAATATTGAAGTGGCTATATGTCAAAGTGCTTTTGCTTTCTGTCAGCGCACTGGCAGTGTTGTTGTTTTCCTCTTAAACAGTTTCTGTTGTACGATCCTATAATAAACCTTGAAAATACAGCTCGCTTCTTTTCGTTTTCTTGTATAGTAATAACATTCCTATGTCAGTTAAAGCAGTAAAGCGTACAGATGTAATCACTTACCTCCCATTACTAACAAAGAATTTGTCGCTTTTCTATTTTGAATAAGCTGAGAGTAAAGTGAACCAAGTTTACACCTTCCAGACTTGAGAATTCTCCTCGCATGACGTTTAGCATGAAATATGGGAATTACGTCAAAAACATGGAGATATATTCATATTAAGAAGGTAATACAGTTCTTCTGAAGAAACTGTCATTCAAGTACAAGCATACGATCCAAAGATCAATATGAAGTAAAACCCTTATTTTCCAAATATATGTAACTGAATGATCTTACATAGGAAGACGGTATATTTCCCCACGACCGGATATAAACTCACCTATATGCAGCAAATATTTCACTATCGTTGACCTGATAACTCATCAATGAATGTAAGATTAACTAAAAGACAACTTGACCTTAAAAAGTCACATACACCAGTCAACACAACCTCAGGTAGTAAGGGCAAGACGTTCACAAACGCTACCGTCAATAACAGACGTAAAGGTCCATAACATGTGTGCCCTTTCTCACATCTTAAGTGTTATCTTGGCTGGTTTGGTGTGCCTAGCTAAAAGTAGAGCCACGAGAAGGAAAAGAGTAATGTTTGAAATAGGAAACGGACACATTTTCCATACATTAATTTCGTAAGTGTAATAGCCGATGTACACAAACAAAGCTATGTCAAAAGTGTACTCCGAGGTTAAAAGTACTACAGTAAATGTGTTATTTCCCGTAAAATACGGAGTATGATACCAGATAGTGTCATAAGGTAATACTTGTTCATTTCTCACGATGAACACGATATCATAGCAACAGACTTCTTGCATTTCGATTCAACTTGGCGATTGCGAGTTTTAAAACAGTCACTGTTAAGGTCAATAGATGATTGTTTTGACAATGCAGACGAATGTCTGGAATGGCTGTAAACGCTAGCACGTTAGGGTGGTGTCAATCAGTCAAGGCAAGTACACAAACAATTACCTCGGATGTGTTTGGAAATTAATCTTTCAATCTCCATTCATGATAACAGCACTGACCAAAAAGGCACAAGTAAATATTGTACTTGGTCGGGCATGACCAAAAGTAATGCTCACCTAATTAACCCCTGACCACATCATTAACCCTTCACTAATCTCCAAGCAAAAGCCTTCAATCACTGGACACTATTGCATGTTTGCTCAGCGGAGACGAATGTCTGGGATGGCTGTGAACACAGACATGTTAGGATGCTGTCAATCAGTTGTCTTTGTTAATCACCTTGTATACACAACAAGCAAGCTACTGTATAAAAGCGACCAGGACTGTAGTCAGGCCGTCATTTGAATGCTAAGGACTTGCTGACAGCAGCTGCTTGCTCACCATAGTCTGGATACTAAATGAACATACGGTTAAGACTACATACCCATCCTGCTGTACTTGATTAACAATCAAACGTGTGAATAGATTTCCATATCGACTCATCAGGTAACTCCTTTCACGATGAAGAGGGCTTCCGAAGTTGTGTATACCAGTGTCACTCCCTTCAACTTGGACGTCCAGGCCCAGCCTTGCTTCAACTTCTCTCAGGGGATCAAACTTGTTGAATACTCCTTCAGCGACGATGACATGGAATGTGATACAGATGTTGAAATCCAAAACTCCCTTCGAAGTCTTCAGTCCAGTTTGGCTCAACTTGGCAGTCCACTTCCTTCTCTTCAGTTCAAGAAAACGCCACGACTGCAACATTCAGACCAACCATTCTCAAGAAACATCATGACGCGAATATCGCTTAGCTTGAGAGAAGAAGAAGAGGCTGAGCTCCGAAGGAAAGAACGTGTCATTTCTAAAGTGGAAAGGACTCTCTTGACGTCTGTCGCCCATGTATATGAAGCTGAAGCACCAACTAAGAGACGTCGGTTAGACAGCAACGTTAACATTTTGACAAATCTCACCTCTAAGCGTTTTTCTCTGCGAAGACGGAACAAAGCTCGTAAGACAATCACAAGAGATTCTTCAAAACAACCAGTCTCCTTTTCACAGAAGATCCTTGCTTTTCTCAGAAAATGAAACAGATAAAAGTCTGTCTGTTACACGAATATGTTCATCTAATGAGTGCTCCATTACAGAAGAGACATTCCAAATATTGAAGTGGCTATATGTCAAAGTGCTTTTGCTTTCTGTCAGCGCACTGGCAGTGTTGTTGTTTTCCTCTTAAACAGTTTCTGTTGTACGATCCTATAATAAACCTTGAAAATACAGCTCGCTTCTTTTCGTTTTCTTGTATAGTAATAACATTCCTATGTCAGTTAAAGCAGTAAAGCGTACAGATGTAATCACTTACCTCCCATTACTAACAAAGAATTTGTCGCTTTTCTATTTTGAATAAGCTGAGAGTAAAGTGAACCAAGTTTACACCTTCCAGACTTGAGAATTCTCCTCGCATGACGTTTAGCATGAAATATGGGAATTACGTCAAAAACATGGAGATATATTCATATTAAGAAGGTAATACAGTTCTTCTGAAGAAACTGTCATTCAAGTACAAGCATACGATCCAAAGATCAATATGAAGTAAAACCCTTATTTTCCAAATATATGTAACTGAATGATCTTACATAGGAAGACGGTATATTTCCCCACGACCGGATATAAACTCACCTATATGCAGCAAATATTTCACTATCGTTGACCTGATAACTCATCAATGAATGTAAGATTAACTAAAAGACAACTTGACCTTAAAAAGTCACATACACCAGTCAACACAACCTCAGGTAGTAAGGGCAAGACGTTCACAAACGCTACCGTCAATAACAGACGTAAAGGTCCATAACATGTGTGCCCTTTCTCACATCTTAAGTGTTATCTTGGCTGGTTTGGTGTGCCTAGCTAAAAGTAGAGCCACGAGAAGGAAAAGAGTAATGTTTGAAATAGGAAACGGACACATTTTCCATACATTAATTTCGTAAGTGTAATAGCCGATGTACACAAACAAAGCTATGTCAAAAGTGTACTCCGAGGTTAAAAGTACTACAGTAAATGTGTTATTTCCCGTAAAATACGGAGTATGATACCAGATAGTGTCATAAGGTAATACTTGTTCATTTCTCACGATGAACACGATATCATAGCAACAGACTTCTTGCATTTCGATTCAACTTGGCGATTGCGAGTTTTAAAACAGTCACTGTTAAGGTCAATAGATGATTGTTTTGACAATGCAGACGAATGTCTGGAATGGCTGTAAACGCTAGCACGTTAGGGTGGTGTCAATCAGTCAAGGCAAGTACACAAACAATTACCTCGGATGTGTTTGGAAATTAATCTTTCAATCTCCATTCATGATAACAGCACTGACCAAAAAGGCACAAGTAAATATTGTACTTGGTCGGGCATGACCAAAAGTAATGCTCACCTAATTAACCCCTGACCACATCATTAACCCTTCACTAATCTCCAAGCAAAAGCCTTCAATCACTGGACACTATTGCATGTTTGCTCAGCGGAGACGAATGTCTGGGATGGCTGTGAACACAGACATGTTAGGATGCTGTCAATCAGTTGTCTTTGTTAATCACCTTGTATACACAACAAGCAAGCTACTGTATAAAAGCGACCAGGACTGTAGTCAGGCCGTCATTTGAATGCTAAGGACTTGCTGACAGCAGCTGCTTGCTCACCATAGTCTGGATACTAAATGAACATACGGTTAAGACTACATACCCATCCTGCTGTACTTGATTAACAATCAAACGTGTGAATAGATTTCCATATCGACTCATCAGGTAACTCCTTTCACGATGAAGAGGGCTTCCGAAGTTGTGTATACCAGTGTCACTCCCTTCAACTTGGACGTCCAGGCCCAGCCTTGCTTCAACTTCTCTCAGGGGATCAAACTTGTTGAATACTCCTTCAGCGACGATGACATGGAATGTGATACAGATGTTGAAATCCAAAACTCCCTTCGAAGTCTTCAGTCCAGTTTGGCTCAACTTGGCAGTCCACTTCCTTCTCTTCAGTTCAAGAAAACGCCACGACTGCAACATTCAGACCAACCATTCTCAAGAAACATCATGACGCGAATATCGCTTAGCTTGAGAGAAGAAGAAGAGGCTGAGCTCCGAAGGAAAGAACGTGTCATTTCTAAAGTGGAAAGGACTCTCTTGACGTCTGTCGCCCATGTATATGAAGCTGAAGCACCAACTAAGAGACGTCGGTTAGACAGCAACGTTAACATTTTGACAAATCTCACCTCTAAGCGTTTTTCTCTGCGAAGACGGAACAAAGCTCGTAAGACAATCACAAGAGATTCTTCAAAACAACCAGTCTCCTTTTCACAGAAGATCCTTGCTTTTCTCAGAAAATGAAACAGATAAAAGTCTGTCTGTTACACGAATATGTTCATCTAATGAGTGCTCCATTACAGAAGAGACATTCCAAATATTGAGTGAGTGAGTGAGTATGGTTTTACGCCGCTTTTAGCAATATTCCAGCAATATCACGGCGGGGACACCAGAAATGGGCTTCACACATTGTACCCATGTCGGGAATCGAACCCGGGTCTTCGGCGTGACGAGCAAACGCTTTAACCACTAGGCTACCCGACCGCTCTCCAAATATTGAAGTGGCTATATGTCAAAGTGCTTTTGCTTTCTGTCAGCGCACTGGCAGTGTTGTTGTTTTCCTCTTAAACAGTTTCTGTTGTACGATCCTATAATAAACCTTGAAAATACAGCTCGCTTCTTTTCGTTTTCTTGTATAGTAATAACATTCCTATGTCAGTTAAAGCAGTAAAGCGTACAGATGTAATCACTTACCTCCCATTACTAACAAAGAATTTGTCGCTTTTCTATTTTGAATAAGCTGAGAGTAAAGTGAACCAAGTTTACACCTTCCAGACTTGAGAATTCTCCTCGCATGACGTTTAGCATGAAATATGGGAATTACGTCAAAAACATGGAGATATATTCATATTAAGAAGGTAATACAGTTCTTCTGAAGAAACTGTCATTCAAGTACAAGCATACGATCCAAAGATCAATATGAAGTAAAACCCTTATTTTCCAAATATATGTAACTGAATGATCTTACATAGGAAGACGGTATATTTCCCCACGACCGGATATAAACTCACCTATATGCAGCAACTATTTCACTATCGTTGACCTGATAACTCATCAATGAATGTAAGATTAACTAAAAGACAACTTGACCTTAAAAAGTGACATACACCAGTCAACACAACCTCAGGTAGTAAGGGCAAGACGTTCACAAACGCTACCGTCAATAACAGACGTAAAGGTCCATAACATGTGTGCCCTTTCTCACATCTTAAGTGTTATCTTGGCTGGTTTGGTGTGCCTAGCTAAAAGTAGAGCCACGAGAAGGAAAAGAGTAATGTTTGAAATAGGAAACGGACACATTTTCCATACATTAATTTCGTAAGTGTAATAGCCGATGTACACAAACAAAGCTATGTCAAAAGTGTACTCCGAGGTTAAAAGTACTACAGTAAATATGTTATTTCCCGTAAAATACGCAGTATGATACCAGACAGTGTCATAAGGTAATACTTGTTCATTTCTCACGATGAACACGATATCATAGCAACAGACTTCTTGCATTTCGATTCAACTTGGCGATTGCGAGTTTTAAAACAGTCACTGTTAAGGTCAATAGATGATTGTTTTGACAATGCAGACGAATGTCTGGAATGGCTGTAAACGCTAGCACGTTAGGGTGGTGTCAATCAGTCAAGGCAAGTACACAAACAATTACCTCGGATGTGTTTGGAAATTAATCTTTCAATCTCCATTCATGATAACAGCACTGACCAAAAAGGCACAAGTAAATATTGTACTTGGTCGGGCATGACCAAATGTAATGCTCACCTAATTAACCCCTGACCACATCATTAACCCTTCACTAATCTCCAAGCAAAAGCCTTCAATCACTGGACACTATTGCATGTTTGCTCAGCGGAGACGAATGTCTGGGATGGCTGTGAACACAGACATGTTAGGATGCTGTCAATCAGTTGTCTTTGTTAATCACCTTGTATACACAACAAGCAAGCTACTGTATAAAAGCGACCAGGACTGTAGTCAGGCCGTCATTTGAATGCTAAGGACTTGCTGACAGCAGCTGCTTGCTCTTCATAGTCTGGATACTAAATGAACATACGGTTAAGACTACATACCCATCCTGCTGTACTTGATTAACAATCAAACGTGTGAATAGATTTCCATATCGACTCATCAGGTAACTCCTTTCACGATGAAGAGGGCTTCCGAAGTTGTGTATACCAGTGTCACTCCCTTCAACTTGGACGTCCAGGCCCAGCCTTGCTTCAACTTCTCTCAGGGGATCAAACTTGTTGAATACTCCTTCAGCGACGATGACATGGAATGTGATACAGATGTTGAAATCCAAAACTCCCTTCGAAGTCTTCAGTCCAGTTTGGCTCAACTTGGCAGTCCACTTCCTTCTCTTCAGTTCAAGAAAACGCCACGACTGCGACATTCAGACCAACCATTCTCAAGAAACATCATGACGCGAATATCGCTTAGCTTGAGAGAAGAAGAAGAGGCTGAGCTCCGAAGGAAAGAACGTGTCATTTCTAAAGTGGAAAGGACTCTCTTGACGTCTGTCGCCCATGTATATGAAGCTGAAGCACCAACTAAGAGACGTCGGTTAGACAGCAACGTTAACATTTTGACAAATCTCACCTCTAAGCGTTTTTCTCTGCGAAGACGGAACAAAGCTCGTAAGACAATCACAAGAGATTCTTCAAAACAACCAGTCTCCTTTTCACAGAAGATCCTTGCTTTTCTCAGAAAATGAAACAGATAAAAGTCTGTCTGTTACACGAATATGTTCATCTAATGAGTGCTCCATTACAGAAGAGACATTCCAAATATTGAAGTGGCTATATGTCAAAGTGCTTTTGCTTTCTGTCAGTGCACTGGCAGTGTTGTTGTTTTCCTCTTAAACAGTTTCTGTTGTACGATCCTATAATAAACCTTGAAAATACAGCTCGCTTCTTTTCGTTTTCTTGTATAGTAATAACATTCCTATGTCAGTTAAAGCAGTAAAGCGTACAGATGTAATCACTTACCTCCCATTACTAACAAAGAATTTGTCGCTTTTCTATTTTGAATAAGCTGAGAGTAAAGTGAACCAAGTTTACACCTTCCAGACTTGAGAATTCTCCTCGCATGACGTTTAGCATGAAATATGGGAATTACGTCAAAAACATGGAGATATATTCATATTAAGAAGGTAATACAGTTCTTCTGAAGAAACTGTCATTCAAGTACAAGCATACGATCCAAAGATCAATATGAAGTAAAACCCTTATTTTCCAAATATATGTAACTGAATGATCTTACATAGGAAGACGGTATATTTCCCCACGACCGGATATAAACTCACCTATATGCAGCAAATATTTCACTATCGTTGACCTGATAACTCATCAATGAATGTAAGATTAACTAAAAGACAACTTGACCTTAAAAAGTCACATACACCAGTCAACACAACCTCAGGTAGTAAGGGCAAGACGTTCACAAACGCTACCGTCAATAACAGACGTAAAGGTCCATAACATGTGTGCCCTTTCTCACATCTTAAGTGTTATCTTGGCTGGTTTGGTGTGCCTAGCTAAAAGTAGAGCCACGATAAGGAAAAGAGTAATGTTTGAAATAGGAAACGGACACATTTTCCATACATTAATTTCGTAAGTGTAATAGCCGATGTACACAAACAAAGCTATGTCAAAAGTGTACTCCGAGGTTAAAAGTACTACAGTAAATGTGTTATTTCCCGTAAAATACGCAGTATGATACCAGACAGTGTCATAAGGTAATACTTGTTCATTTCTCACGATGAACACGATATCATAGCAACAGACTTCTTGCATTTCGATTCAACTTGGCGATTGCGAGTTTTAAAACAGTCACTGTTAAGGTCAATAGATGATTGTTTTGACAATGCAGACGAATGTCTGGAATGGCTGTAAACGCTAGCACGTTAGGGTGGTGTCAATCAGTCAAGGCAAGTACACAAACAATTACCTCGGATGTGTTTGGAAATTAATCTTTCAATCTCCATTCATGATAACAGCACTGACCAAAAAGGCACAAGTAAATATTGTACTTGGTCGGGCATGACCAAAAGTAATGCTCACCTAATTAACCCCTGACCACATCATTAACCCTTCACTAATCTCCAAGCAAAAGCCTTCAATCACTGGACACTATTGCATGTTTGCTCAGCGGAGACGAATGTCTGGGATGGCTGTGAACACAGACATGTTAGGATGCTGTCAATCAGTTGTCTTTGTTAATCACCTTGTATACACAACAAGCAAGCTACTGTATAAAAGCGACCAGGACTGTAGTCAGGCCGTCATTTGAATGCTAAGGACTTGCTGACAGCAGCTGCTTGCTCACCATAGTCTGGATACTAAATGAACATACGGTTAAGACTACATACCCATCCTGCTGTACTTGATTAACAATCAAACGTGTGAATAGATTTCCATATCGACTCATCAGGTAACTCCTTTCACGATGAAGAGGGCTTCCGAAGTTGTGTATACCAGTGTCACTCCCTTCAACTTGGACGTCCAGGCCCAGCCTTGCTTCAACTTCTCTCAGGGGATCAAACTTGTTGAATACTCCTTCAGCGACGATGACATGGAATGTGATACAGATGTTGAAATCCAAAACTCCCTTCGAAGTCTTCAGTCCAGTTTGGCTCAACTTGGCAGTCCACTTCCTTCTCTTCAGTTCAAGAAAACGCCACGACTGCGACATTCAGACCAACCATTCTCAAGAAACATCATGACGCGAATATCGCTTAGCTTGAGAGAAGAAGAAGAGGCTGAGCTCCGAAGGAAAGAACGTGTCATTTCTAAAGTGGAAAGGACTCTCTTGACGTCTGTCGCCCATGTATATGAAGCTGAAGCACCAACTAAGAGACGTCGGTTAGACAGCAACGTTAACATTTTGACAAATCTCACCTCTAAGCGTTTTTCTCTGCGAAGACGGAACAAAGCTCGTAAGACAATCACAAGAGATTCTTCAAAACAACCAGTCTCCTTTTCACAGAAGATCCTTGCTTTTCTCAGAAAATGAAACAGATAAAAGTCTGTCTGTTACACGAATATGTTCATCTAATGAGTGCTCCATTACAGAAGAGACATTCCAAATATTGAAGTGGCTATATGTCAAAGTGCTTTTGCTTTCTGTCAGCGCACTGGCAGTGTTGTTGTTTTCCTCTTAAACAGTTTCTGTTGTACGATCCTATAATAAACCTTGAAAATACAGCTCGATTCTTTTCGTTTTCTTGTTTAGTAATAACATTGCTATGTTAGTTAAAGGAAGCTATGTTTCTCCAGATTATGCTCAAGGAGTCTGCAGCGTATATGGGTGACTCTTGAGTCACATGAAACCTGGATTATAAACGTGCGTATGGGAATGGATAGCTTTCATGACTGGCTAAACTTCTGTCACAAAAAATAAGAAATTCGCCCGGAATATTCAATTCACAACATACGCATGCTGTATCATCTTAGCTTGCAACGAACTATACGTTTTTCCGTTGCGGTAAATAACACCAATTAACGTTCATTAGAAATATGTTGAACATCTGGTGTTATCACTCACTTTCAGTGGTCCATTCAGCTATTTTACCCTTTACGCCAAATGGAATCTGATTCGGTGGATAATTAAGACTATTCTCTTGCACTGACATTTTACATTTACTGATAGTAAGTATATTTTGCACCCTGACCCAACCCCTTAATGTGGAATGGCTAATTTGCCGAACGTTAATCGTAGACGTGAATACGTTTGTGGTGGCTCGTGGTCCTGCGTACAGCGCCTTGGTCACAAATACCGCAAAGTTTAGCCACGTTGGTCGCCGAGAGTATTTGGATGGGTTTACGGCGTTCGACAGCTTGACGTCGTGGGGCAGTGGGGATCTGTATAACGCCTTTACATGAGATTACGCACCATGGATCCTGGACGTCTAGCACATCAAGTTCTCAATTGGACCTATCGGCAGGCGGCGCGACGTAAACGGAATCAAGTTTTTAGAATACACCTGAAGTTTGATGCACTTGGACTATCTCATTTTAACAACATTAATTTCACGTATGACAAATGTTACGTCACAAAGACGGTCAGGAAAAGATATTTGAACAGTTCACAGAAAATTGGATGAAGCTGATCAATCAAAAGAATAGCGTACATGGAACAGGTGGAAATAGGCTGAGAACCTACGCCACTTTTAAAGACGATTATAGAGTCGAATCCTATGTGTTGGGTGAGCTTCAGCGGTCACACAGAAGCGCCCTTTCAAGATTCCGGTGCGGAGTTGCGCTGCTTCACATAGAAACTGGACGTTACAACAGTACCCCTATTGAAGAAAGAACTTGTTATGTATGCAGAGATACAATTGAGGATGAAAAACATATTTTATTATACTGCCCACAGTACCAGTCTTACAGATGCCACCTCCTTTCAAAGTGCAATTCAACCTGTCCTGATTTTAACGATTTTAGTGATAACCAGAAGCTAGGTTTTATACTTTCCAGCCCAGTAATGATTTTTACATCTGCCAAACCCTGCAACAGAATTTTATTAGAACGAACACGGGCTCTATACAAATGATTTTTACGATGATTTTTATTACGGTTTTTAAGGACCTTTTTCATGTATTTATATGTCATACGCTTTTACCCAATAATTTTAGTCTCTCATAACTCTGCTTAGAGTGGCTCGTGCTACACCTTCATATTTTTATACCTTGTAAATATTTTAGTATTTGTAGCAAACGAGGTGAGACTTTAATAAATTATCTGTCTGTCTGTCTGTCTGAAAGTTTCCAGGGCTTCGGGACTGACCAAAGCACGTGTGTCTTCTCAGGTGACTTAGTTTGAAACATGCCTTTGTACACACGGTTGTGAATGGGTACCCTGCAGCATGAGATGGTAATGTGACTGTTTACCTTCTCCACCACCTTGGGTGGTATACTCCCCAGAAAGCTGAACAAGAAAATGGAGTGACTGATATAATAATGTAACGCTTCGAACATTCTCTAGAGTGTATATTTGAAGCATTAAATTTGTAAATTATTATTCCATGGCCCAACCAGTTTCAGCTTAATCCCTTCAGGCAGTCCTCACTGGTCCACCCAGTTTCAGCTTCATCCCTTCAGCCAGTCCTCCTAGGTCCATCCAGTTTCAGCATCATTCCTTCAGCCAGTCCTCATTGGTCTAACCAGCTTCAGCTTCAAACCTTCAGCCAGTCCTCCCTTATCCACCCAGTTTCAGCTTCATCCCTTCAGCCAGTCCTCACTGGTGTAACCAGTTTCAGCTTCATCCCTTCAGCCAGTCCTCCCTGGTCCATCCAGCTTAAGCATCATCCTTTCAGCCAGTCCTCCCTGGTCCAACCAGTTTCAGCTTCATCCCTTCAGCCAGTCCTCATTGGTCTAACCAGTTTCATCTTCATCACTTCAGCCAGTCCTCCCTGGTCCATCCAGCTTAAGCATCATCCTTTCAGCCAGTCCTCCCTGGTCCAATCAGTTTCAGCTTCATCCCTTCAGCCAGTCCTCATTGGTCTAACCAGTTTCATCTTCATCCCTTCAGCCAGTCCTCCCAGGTCCAACCAGTTTCATCTTCATCCCTTCAGCCAGTCCTCCCTGGTCCATCTAGTTTCATCTTCATCCCTTCAGCCAGTCCTCCCTGGTCCATCCAGCTTAAGCATCATCCCTTCAGCCAGTCCTCCCAGGTCCATCCAGCTTAAGCATCATCCCTTCAGCCAGTCCTCACTGGTGTAACCAGTTTCATCTTCATCCCTTCAGGCAGTCCTCTCTGGTCCATCTAGTTTCATCTTCATCCCTTCAGCCAGTCCTCCCTGGTCCATCCAGCTTAAGCATCATCCCTTCAGCCAGTCCTCACTGGTGTAACCAGTTTCAGCATCATCCCTTAAGCCAGTCCTCCCTGGTCCATCCAGCTTAAGCATCATCCCTTCAGCCAGTCCTCACTGGTGTAACCAGTTTCAGCTTCATCCCTTCAGGCAGTCCTCCCAGGTCCAACCAGTTTCATCTTCATCCCTTCAGCCAGTCCTCCCTGGTCCATCTAGTTTCATCTTCATCCCTTCAGCCAGTCCTCCCTGGTCCATCCAGCTTAAGCATCATCCCTTCAGCCAGTCCTCACTGGTGTAACCAGTTTCAGCATCATCCCTTCAGCCAGTCCTCCCTGGTCCATCCAGCTTAAGCATCATCCCTTCAGCCAGTCCTCACTGGTGTAACCAGTTTCAGCTTCATCCCTTCAGGCAGTCCTCTCTGGTCCAACCAGTTTCAGCTTCATCCCTTCAGCCAGTCCTCCCTGGTCCATCCAGCTTAAGCATCATCCTTTCAGCCAGTCCTCACTGGTCTAACCAGTTTCAGCATCATCCCTTCAGCCAGTCCTCTCTGGTCCAACCAGTTTCAGCTTCATCCCTTCAGCAATTTCAGATAAGTTGACAGTTGACAGATAGAAGACTGAAGACAACACATCATACCAAACTGCGCATAGACCTTTGGTCCTTGTGCACTTAAAAACCCACAAGATATGAGATATGATGATTTATTTATGAAAAATCATAAAAATATATGGTCATACTATCTAAAATTCCATACCCAGCAGAAATCTAACACACTATCATTTCATGGTATTCCCTGCATGACAGCAGAGCACTGCTCACATTGTAACTACTCTCCGAGCAACATAATACATTACACAACTGAAGAGACAAAGAGAACATGTACATAAAAATGCCAACAAAATCATGACCCATGTTATTGCCAAATAGATCAAGTGTTCTAGGGCATTTAATTGAGTTACCAAGCAATTTCTTTCTGCGTTTAGGTTTCCATAAACCCCAAAAGAGTATGGGTCACACACGTAACTGTTTCCTGATTGACTGATAGGCTGGGCGGGGCTTGTGTTGCATTAGTGCACTAAATGATGGCACTGATTTTGTATTCTTGTTGACAAGATTTTTGTATTGATGTTTAAAGAAATTATTATTGTTGACTTTGAACAGTTCTGTCAAGGTCAACAGGGTTTTATTTTCTGATTTTCTCAAAAACTATACATGCAATCATTCTAATATTTGGCCTATGTAAAGTAGACACAATGTTGGTGGGATTTAAATTTCAGAATGATTCACTGGCTGACTAGAGCTGGTCATATATAATGAAATTATAATTAATGAAAGTATGGGGTGGTCCTTAACTTCTTTTGATTAGTATATCTTGGTTAGGCAAGACCACAATGAGTACTTGAGGTACAGGTCTGCCTGTTGCTATTTTGCTGCTTTCCTCACAAATGTACAGCTATTTACATATTTGTTATCTCCTTGTCACTCCAGCAAAGAAGATAGCATTTCTTCCCAACAAAAATTAACCCCTAAAATGGTGGGCATGCTTCAAACATACACAAGGCAAAATGCAGTAATAAAGACACTAATTTTTACTTCAAATAGTTATTTCTTTTATAGTTTCCCCTCCTGCCTTTGTGTAATTCTCGGATGAAGATCCATCAAACAAGAAATTAGATTGTCCTGTTCTGGTTAATGCATATTATATTAAACTAAAACATTTCAACATGGAAAAATATAATGGTAATTACAAGTAACACATTGTGTACATTCAGTAACGTCACACATGATACCATCTTCCCGAGGCAAGGGCGTTAACTGACTACAAGAGTCCAGTTCCCACCCTTGCCGAACTATGCTGGAATTTCCAGGATCGATCATAGCGCCACCTGTGGCTATTACGAGTCAGGCCCCTTCTATGTCCCTTCTATTGACCAATCAGATTCCATCACTCATACCACTTGCATTTGCTTCAAACAAAATGGCGGTGCCCAGTCGAAATTATCTGATCGATAATCAAGATCTTTCTTGTAATAAAACGTGTCTCACGCTGCGAAGTGCAGCAAATCACTTGAGCACCTTGATTAAAAACATGAAAACATTTGAAAATTATATGACAATTGACAGTACACATGCTTTGCAAATCCTGCAGTCTACCGAAATCTGCACGTTGAAATCCATGTAGTTTGTTACATGAATTTGATTGGACTATGCATTGACCCGAAAGTCCAGCCAAAATGTACCTCCAGAATACCAGCCTAGTTCAGCAAGGGTGAAAACTGGACTTTTATAGTCAGTTAACACCCTTGCCTCGGAAAGATGACATGAGGCATGATCAACCAAACTCATGGTACACGACTCACACATGATGATCAAACAAACACACACATGACCACCAACAATCACTCTAAATATATGTATACATAAATTCTCAGTCTAAGTAAAGTCACATAATGAAATGCCCTTTGAATCATGGAGTCTTCTATGAAACTATATCAAATAGTGCCACTTAACATTGCTCTGACCTATTGCTTCACTATAATTACAACTTTGAACCGAGTTCTTCTATTCTCCGGCACTTTTCAGGGTCTTCAGTTCACTTTGGTAAAGGAGCCTCATATTGCTATCACAGTGCATTGTGTACAACAAACATCCGTACGAGAGCACAATGGTACACAAATATTGTATCATAAGCATACCTATTACACTATGATATCAACTGGCAGAGGGTTATAAATCACTGCTCGTATAGGCCTTTTGCTTTGCTTTGCTTTGCTTTGCTTTGCTTTGCTTTGCTTTGCTTTGCTTTGCTTTGCTTTTGCTTTTGCTTTGCTTTGCTTTGCTTTGCTTTGCTTTGCTTTGCTTTGCTTTGCTTTGCTTTGCTTTGCTTATGATTTCATTTTGAAGCATTTTGTATCTTGGCTTGAGTTGGCATCACAGCAACCCACAGACATAGAATCTAGATAACCTGTCTGAATTGCATTAATGACACTAGCCTTCTTCATCCATCCAACTTGTGAGATCATTTAGGAGATAAATATTTCGTTTTGTAAGATTTGCTTGATGTTATGCTGAATGGATGTACGGAAATTTCATTTGACCACGACGCCATGTTTTCAAATGAAAAATTTTCGTACATCCATTCAGCATAACATCACGCATATCTTACAAAACGAAATATTTATCGACATTGTAACATGAACGTTAATCAAAATCGATAATTAGGAGGAACTAATTTACTGAGCGCATTAGGAACATTTACCTGGGAAAGATACACTGTTACTGGCAATCAAAAACAAGCACAGTTGAAGAAAAGATAATACAGCTTGGCATCAGACACTTCACATATTGTGTAATTGTGATACCAAGAGTTTTCCTGATCAAATGACTGGTATGTTCTGATGAGAAAAACATCCATCCTCATCAATAATGATTGGTCATTGAAACATGAAACTGTCTTGAAATGCCAGACTGCCAGACACCATAATTCATACACGAACAATCACAGGATTTACTTCATCATACAACAAACATGGGACCTGAAACTATTTACTCATCTCCATAGAATTATGAATGGAAAATTTTGGATTTATATATAGATTTATATTAGCAGGCCTCAAAGTTTAATTTTTTACCAAATAGCCATAGGGCTACAAGTATTTTTTTCCAGGTAGCCAGTGGTAAAATTAAGAAGTCAAGCTAATATTGCAGGTAGCCAAAAGAATTTGAAATTATCTTTTATCAAATAACTATTAATATGTACAAGTCATAGCACTAGTCTTGGAATTGTCTATTAGTGGAAACTGTACTTGATTTTGTTACTTGTGACTCGAACAATGATGCAATTTTTGTTACTAGATTATATAGGTAAGGTATAGCCTTGCTTATCCAAAGAGCATTGTCAATTAACATAAAGTACTAATTACATTAATACTTATGTCTTTTGGTTCATTGTTGACTTTAGGAGGAATTATTTGCAAATACAATTAAAGGCAGACTTGTTTTCCAGGATCAGCTGTTATTTATTTTTGTGTCTACAGACGTGTAGCAATAGAATTTAGTCGCCACAAGATATTTTTCAAGGTAGTCATTTGGCTACCTCTGAATTTTAGACAGTAGACAAAATATAATTTAGGTCGCATTGGCGACCATTTTAGTTGCAACTTTGAGGCTTCATTAGATACTATTTGGTGCATTTCAAAACATATCAAGCAATTGTGTAATACAGCTGTATGTTAACTAGACAGTGATACCTCCAACAGGTGAGTAATAATATTGACATGTAATGAGTGAGTGAGTGAGTGAGTGAGTTGGGTTTAACGACGCTTTTAACAGTGTTCCAGTCATATCACGGCGTGTCAGCTTAATGAAGGAGGAAAGCCCAAAGTGATGCAGGTCTCAGACGTTTACCACTTCCGTGAAACCCACGAGCACGGGTATGGTGCTGACAAACCTAAAAACATAATCGGGGAGAACCGGGATTCGAACCCACAATCATAGGTTTCTGGCGAGCACAAGGGACGCAACTCTGCACAGCGAATCGCGGCGCCTTAGACGACTGGGCCACCCGTGCCCCCGACATGTAATGACCTGAAATCCAACTGACTTGCAAAATATACAATCATTCCGACAAACTGTAATCAAGTTATGTAAATTGAAAATATATCAGCCAGACAAAATTGATTTCTTATTTTCAGGTTTTCTTAATCAGTATGTCAAGATCCAGGAGGCTAAAAAATTGAATATTTATAGGTTCGGGTTTATTTTAGGCTATTTTCCTTTAAAAAATCCTCTTGAAATAATATTAGTAAGATAATCAATGTCCTGCCAAGAAACTGAACAAGTGGGAACAGGGTCCTCTTCAGCATAAATAGATGGGGTCATTTTCAAAACTAATCAGGCAGCACTCTGTGAGATCATATGAAGGTTACTGCTGCAGAAACTCCATCCACAAGTAACATCAGTGATACTCAGAATGTTTGCATGACATTTATCTCAGATATGACGTATTGTAGCAACAACATCCGATGTCACATACGTAGCCTCAACAGCCTGTTTGTGATCACTGCCGTTGGCAAGTCTTTTCAAAATACTTGTTCTACAATTAGAATATAGCTTAGTCATTGAATTAGATTTCACATGATTCATACAAAACTGGCATGTTGTAGTATTTTTTCTTAGTTATGGTGCGACCACGTATAGTCATGTAATTTCTCCCCCTTTCCTCGGTCTGTCACCATGGTGACTGTCAGGTGCACCATGGGAAACATTCTTTGATCAATGACATAACAAGTGGTCAGTGATTCAGCAATACCGGGCTCATTTGAACCAAACACATCGTTGGCCTATCAGAACCATGACTACTATATCTGCAAAAATGTGTAATCTTGATTCTGATCGGACCATTTGTGACTTTCAGCCAATGAAAGGTGCTGCTTGTAAATTAAGACACTTGAGGCAATGAAGATCAGAACGTTTACATTCAATAATTGAAGCAGCTGTCCGAGTGAAGTAAAATATTTTTGAGGTAGTCAGTTACTCCCATAATTAAATAAAATAAACCCATCCTCGTGAATGGGCTTGATATCAACTCCCACTGAGCGTACATATTATGCGCCAATCAATGAATTATTGCGAGAATCCTGCTAGGCCACTGCCTTGGCAGTACACTGGATATAAACAAACAGATGTTAATAAGCATGTTTTCATTTAAACAGCATTTGAAATTTGATTTGTTTTATTTACTTTTCAAAATGGTTTCTTTGTAAATCTTGAAAATGAAACGGTCTGACAATAACAACGAATTGAAGACTCCTAAAATATTCACAGTGAAAATCACAGAAGTAAGCCACTGTGTAGGCAAGATCAGTGGAGATCCCAGAGGGGGTGAATAAGGTAAATCATTCACTGTGTGTAGGTGAATTGGTGGAGATCACAGATTGCATGAATGAGGTAAATCATTCACTGTGTGAATAAGGTAAGGGGACAAACAAAAATGATTTTCACCTGATGAAGGAGTAAGCATACACACCGAAACGTTGTATTCCTCGTAATAAAGAAGTTGACATCAATTAATTCTCTTCCTTATATGTTTTACCATTTTTTAACACATATTTCTCAGAATAATTATTTTTCTTTTGTGTTGCAATACAATATAGAATAATTTTGTCTCCCCTGTATTATCGTAAACATTTTTTTTTTTAAATAAGACACATAAAATGTTGTGTCCCTAAGAATACCATTAGTGTATGTAGATATACGGTAATCAGAAGATATCACAGTCATATCACAAATTATTTTGAATAATGCTCTTATCCTAATGACAACTTAAATGTTTTTAATTCCATGGGTGGGACATTCATCTCATATGACGTCAGTTTCTTCTTGATCTTCAATCCGTTCAAGTTGGTTTCAAAGGCACTCACGACATTTACATCTTCAAACAGCTTTACACTTGGAGACTCCTGGAAAATAAGGTGGATCTTATTACATGTTACACGTGCTGAGTTTTACATCTGGCTGTGAGTTGGCTGAGAATATTTTACTGTTTCCACAGCAACACACTGACTTTTATTGTTACATTATACATTTATATCACACAATTATCCAGACATCTCAAATGTGGTTCATATTTGTTCTCTGCATTCCAGTTATCCTTCTCAACACCCTGGAGGGTATATATCACATTCTGACAACAGGCTCTACAAGTATTTTACATCCAGCAGAACACTGAACAGGGCTGACATTTTTAATCCACGGAATAAGTTCTGCATACACCCTCCTGCATATTCTACTTACACTCTCCTGCATATTCTACATACACCTACCTGCATATTCTACATACACCTACCTGCATATTCTACATACACCTACCTGCACATTCTACATACACCTACCTGCACATTCTACATACACCTACCTGCATATTCTACATTCACCAACCTGCACATTCTACGTACACCTACCTGCACATTCTACATACACCTACCTGCACATTCTACGTACACCTACCTGCACATTCTACATACACCTACCTGCACATTCTACATACACCTACCTGCATATTCTACATTCACCAACCTGCACATTCTACGTACACCTACCTGCATATTCTACATACACCTACCTGCACATTCTACATACACCTACCTGCACATTCTACATACACCTACCTGCATATTCTACATACACCTACCTGCACATTCTACATACACCTACCTGCATATTCTACATACACCTACCTGCATATTCTACATTCACCAACCTGCACATTCTACGTACACCTACCTGCACATTCTACATACACCTACCTGCACATTCTACATACACCTACCTGCACATTCTACATACACCTACCTGCATATTCTACATTCACCAACCTGCACATTCTACGTACACCTACCTGCACATTCTACGTACACCTACCTGCACATTCTACGTACACCTACCTGCACATTCTACGTACACCTACCTGCACATTCTACGTACACCTACCTGCACATTCTACATACACCCACCTGCATATTCTACTTACACTCTCCTGCATATTCTACATTCACCAACCTGCATACTCTACATTCACCTACCTGCACATTCTACGTACATCCACCTGCATATTCTACACACACCCAGCTGCATAACCTACAATACATCCACCGGCATATTCTACATACATCCACCTGCATATTCTAGACACAATCACCTGCATATTCTACATTCACCAACCTGCACATTCTACATACACAAACCTGCACATTCTACGTACACCCACCTGCAGATTCTACATACACCCAGATGCAAATTCTACACACACCCAGCTGCATATTCTCCAATACATCCACCTGCATATTCTACATACACCCAACTGCATATTCTACACACACCCAGATGCATAACCTACAATACATCCACCTGCATATTCTACATACACCCACCTGCATGGTCTACATACATCCACCGGCATATTCTACATACATCCACCTGCATATTCTAGACACAGTCACCTGCATATTCTACATTTACCAACCTGCACATTCTACGTACACCTACCTGCATATTCTACATACACCCGCTTGCATATTCTACATACACCCAGCTGCATACCTACAATACATCCACTTGTATATTCTGCATACACCCAACTGCATATTCTACATACACCAACCTGCACATTCTGCTTACACCCACCTGCATATTCTAGACACAATCACCTGCATATGTTACATACATCCACCTGCATATTCTGCATACATTCACCGGCACATTCTACACACCCACCTGCATATTCTATATACATCCACCTGCATATTCTACATACACCCACCTGCATATTCTACATCACCTGCATATTCTACATACACCCACCTGCATATTCTACACCCACCTGCATATTCTACAATCACCTGCATATTCTACATCACCTGCATATTCTACACTCACCTGCATATTCTACATCACCTGCATATTCTACATTCACCAGCATATTCTACATCACCTGCATATTCTACATCACCTGCATAATCTACATTACCTGCATATTCCACATACACCCACCTGCATATTCTACACTCACCTGCATATTCTACACTCACCTGCACATTCTACATCACCTGCATATTCTACACTCACCTGAATAGTCTGCTCATCTTCCAGTGTCTCAGTGACATCACAGTCCAGCCCAGCCTGGTGGACTATAAGCAAGCTTGTCACTGCCACAGTGTCATTCACCCTCAGTGTACGCAGGTTGACCAGCCCCAGGGCGGGAGGTAGAGGTTGCCGGACCAGAGACAGCTGGGACAGGTACCTGGTACCCAGAGCATCTCCCCCTGTGTTGACCACGCCCACTGACAGGGGGTGGAGGAGCGACTGGGACAACAGGTGGCTGGTGGCGGAGGGGAAGCAGGCAGGCACTGGTGGCTGGAACAAAGAAAATGTATATTTAGAAATTTGGAGAATAATCAATGAGGTACAAAAACTGCAGTGTATTATCGTGTGTGAATGACTATTGTTTTATGCCATTTTAGCAATATTCAAATAATATCACTGCAGGTAGACTAACATCTTGTCTCTGAAATGAACATTTCGTACAGATAAAAAATTGGTTGTTAAATTATCTTAACAAAAATTAATATCAAGGAGCCCAGAGCCTCTATGACAAACTTGATATCGAAAAATATGTTCAAATTGAACTTCTGGAAGAAAATGATATGCTCACACTATTCTGGGGCTCATAAACATACAATCTTGAATAATGAACCAGTTTACATGGTAAAACATATCATTGATATTCTGTGAATATGTCTTAAATTTCAGAAACGTATTAGATTTACCCCAAATTAATCTGTCATATCGTAATAGTGCTCACTTGTGTACATAGTAAATGACAAAAATATATGTGTGTGTATGTGTGTGTATGTGTATGTATTTTATATGTCAATAATGCAGCCATCTATACAAATACTAGCACAATGCATTAGCTCTGAGAATATCAGAGATTTTGTAAATCTTCGGATGTAACTTCTAGAGGAAATAAATTCATTCATTCATTCATTCATTCATTCATTCATTCATTCATTCATTCATTCATTCATTCATTCATTCATTCATTCATTCATGCAGCCAAGTCCCCAGCCAGTACTAGCGGTGTTACAACTGATCACAGTGTCAATGTCACCAGTTTGTCAAAACATATTCCTGCCATGATAATGCTGTCCGTAAATATTCTTATAGACATAAATATTTGATTACTGATCAACTTGCATTGTGTCTTGTACAATCTACATGTATATGTACCGTTGTATAGCTGTGTCAATGGTGTTTTCACAGTTGATCTGTGTACTTTGGTAAACCTGACATATGGAGAGACATCCTCATCAGTGTGATAATCAGTTGATAACATTATAAACAATTATAAAGAGAATGGTACAGCATCCATTTCTGATAAAACTTCACTTGATCACTTTTCGTATAACACCTGTTCTTCTCAACACAGTATCTATCCTGAAGAACACTTTTGAAATGTATCAAGCTTAGAGTGGTGTTAGAAACATTGCAATTGTAAATGTAAAATTTTGCCATTAACAATATCAGGTCAAAGGTTTCATCTGAAACAAAATTCTCTTTGAGGCCAAAAATAACGAGCTCAAGGCTGGGTTAAAATTGCATAAATGGTACACTTCTCTTGTAATACAGTACTTGGCTAGTGAACAATCCCGATTGATCAATGTACACATGACTTATTTATTCGTGTATAATACATATGTTATATGCATTCTTATTTATGGGAAATTAAATTCTGGAAAAAATATATCTGTCGTATATAAACATTTCAGGCTGTCAGCATAAACCACGAAATTTACAATCTTTCAACTCTGTTGTTTTTCACCAAACTAATATTCTAATAAGAGCCCCCTATTTCTAACTTTGAGAGCGCCCTGGGCGCTTATTATGTCAAATACTGTAGGTCTAAAAAAAAAATTTCCAGAATGTTGAGACACAAGTACAGTCCCAAAACAGACAAGGAATTGTTTCTCAGGCCTCAAAGTTGCGACTAAAACTGTCGCCAATGCAGCCTAAATTTCAATTTGTCCAATGTCTAAAATTCAGAGGTAGCCAAATGACTACCATGAAAAATATCTTGTGGCATCTAAATTCTGTTGCTACACATATGTAGACAAAAATAAATAACAGTTGATCTTGGAAAACTCATCTGCTAATAATTCCTCCTTAAGTCGACAATGAACCGAAATACATATATATCAATTTAATTAGCATTTTATTTTAGTTGACAATGCTCATCGGATAAACAAGGATATACCTATATAATCTAGTAACATAAATTGCATCATTGCATCAAAAATCAAGTACAGTTTCCACTAATATACAATTCCAAGACTAGTGCTATGACATGTACATATAATAGTTATTTGATAAAAGATAATTTCAAATGCTTTTGGCTACCTACACTATGGTATCATACAGGCTATTAAAAATGATTTCAAACCACTTGGCATTGAGAATGTTATACTTTCTCACATTGTGATGATAACCGTAATATTTTAGGCATGTAAATTTGTCAAAAAATATGACAAAAATCATAACTTGGGGGAGGACAAGCATGATTAAAATCATCTGCATGTCTGTGTACTGTGGTTTTACCATCTCCCGAGGCAAAGGAGTTAACTGACTGTAAAAGTCCAGTTTCCACCCTTGCCAAATTAGGTTGCAATTTCTGGGTTCATCAGTGGCTATTACGAGTTATGTCAGTTCTATGTCCCTCCTATTGACCAATCGGATTCCACCTCTCAAAACACTTGCATTTGATTCAAACAAAATAGCGACGCCCAGTCAAGACAATCTGATCGATAATCAAGATTCTTTTTTGTAATAAGGTTGGTCTTACCTCGTGAAGTACATCAAATCTCTTAACCACCTTGATTAAAAACATGAAAACATCTGTCGACGCCCATTTAACGGTACACATGCTCTGCAAATCCAATAGAACGAAATCTGCAGGGCAGCCTCCATGTTGTTTATGAACCGAATGTTGATTTTGTTCTGCGATTTTGATTGGACTCGTTAGTCCAGCCAAAACATATCTCCATAATACCAGCCTAGTTCAGCAAGGGTGGAAACTGACTTTTATAGTCAGTTAACTCCCTTGCCTCGGGAAGATGTGGTTTTACCTGTCCACAATGTAACTATTGCTCCCCTACTTACCCCTGCGTCCAGCTTAGTGCGTGACTTCTCCAGCATCAGGACAAAGTGACTGGGGGTGGGCATGTTGTTCTTGACCCCCTCATTCAGTCCACGCCAGTCCCCCTGCATTAGGCGTCGGTCTAACACCACCTCCAGCCACCCTGACAGGGAGAGAAACCAGGGGGTCAATATGTGGCAGCTCTCTGTTATGTTATTGACTTACAACAGTTCTGTGCGTAAGTCAAGGCAGTTCATGTGTAGGTCACTGTCGGACATTCTTTGTGGAAGCCTAGCTGGCTGTGTGAGTTAGATCGCTGACTTTGTGTGCTGACGATTAGGTGCCTCACTCTGGCAGTGTGGGTTCCAATCTCAGATGGGACTCAACCCCCCAAAAAGTATGAGAATCTGTACTTTACTCAGAAAGTGTTATCCCAAATATATCATCTATTACATTTGACCACTTTCTAAATGGCATTGTCTGTTTGTTGGTCACTACAGTTTTGTGAAAAGTCAAATGAAACATTTTATTATCTTAATATATCCAAGGGCGGATAAACCATCTGTTTTCTCCCTAAATGTAGTCATATTACACAAACAAACAAACACTATCCCCTGCCATGGGGCACATTAGAATTTTGTTTGTTCATAGTAGTGAATATAAACAATAAACAAGAGTCATCGGAAGATGACATATCTCCCAGACGTGGCATGTCGGTAAACTGTGTGTACTGTGAAAGATATAGTTAATGTACATGTTGTATGACAACTAGTTTCATTATATGTCAGGGGCTACAAATTAAACAGATTAAAATCTATAAATAACAAACTAAATAAATAACTAGAAAATATGCTCTGGACAAGAGCAGTACCCTCATATTTCCTAAGTTCATCATATTTCCATGGAAACGAGAAAAATATAAAATTCTAAAAATCTCTAAATAGCAAAAGGCACTTCTACTGAGCCTGATTGTTAAGTGTAAAAAGCTTTGAGAAGCTAGGTTCTACGGTTTAGAAAATATGCTCTGGACAAGAGAAGTACCCTCATATTTCCTAAGTTCATAATATTTCCATGGAAACGGCAAAAATATAAAATTCGAAAAATCTCTAAATAGCAAAAGGCACTTCTACTGAGCCTGATTGTTAAGTGTACCAAATTTTGGGAAGCTAGGTTGTATGGTTTAGGAAATATGCTCTGGACAAGAGCACTACCCTCAAATTCCCTAAGTTCATCATATTTCAATGGAAACGACAAAAATAAAAAATTCTAAAAATCTCTACATAGCAAAAGGCACTACTACTAAGCCTGATTGGTAAGTGTACCAAGTTTTGTGAAGCTAGGTTCTACGGTTTAGGAAATATGCTCCGGACAAACAATGATTACAAACGGATAGACAGACGGACGGACATACTGATGGCTATATCCCCCCGTCATTATATGTCGGGGGGATAAAAAAAGAGTCCTATAAAACCTTAAGAAGAGACAGGCACTAGGGTCACTTTCAGTCATCTGAATAAAATGATTAAATGTGAAATGAATACACAAAAATACACACGGATAAGCTAACTTCAATTGTTTCTGAGAAAAAGTGTCCCAATAGCAGACACTATGCACTTTGTAAAGTAACATGGATCAAGGGCAGTAACTGTGTACGTCTCAAAACCTGAAAACAGCAAGGGTAGTTACTCTCATAAAAAATTTTTTACAAGGGTAGACGCAAAAAAGTTAACAGCCACATCACCATCTCATCCTACTGGGTACTCATTCCCGGTGAAGTGAACAGAGGCACATTTTGAACAAAGTCACGTGCCTAAGGAGATGCCACACGTGTTACATCTGCTTCAGTGTGGGGCAGGGCCAAAGCCCTAGAAACTCTCAGGAGTCTAGGTGCCCAATGCGGTCACCCATCCAACTATTCTCCATGACCGGCGATACTTAACACCACCTGATTTGTGCCCTGTGCGCTTTCCAAAAATATCCACCTCTTTATGATTCCAACCTGATACGTACATAAAAAGCCGCATGATCGAAAAAATGTTTAAATATTTGAAGGCAAGTGTTTTAGGAAGTGAAATGTGTTGCAGTTTTCGTGGCATTACCGTTTATGTACAGGATGGCAGTGTTGCTAGTGCGATATGTTTAAATTGGGAATCTATTTGAATAATATTATGGGACAGTAAGTAGCTATTTGTAGAGACAAGTTGGTCTATGTGTTACGTGGCTAAAGGTTGATCAAGCCTGTGTCTCGGTGAATGTGTTTCTTACCTGGCTCCAAGTTGGCCACCCCGTGCGTCTCCGCGGTCAGGAGGGTGAGGCGGGAACCTAAGCTGTCCTCAATGTAGGCCGCTGTGCTCAGAGGGTGGAAGTTGCCCTGCATTGTCAGCTTCGATTGATACTGCTTCCTGTGCATCTGGAACAACAAGGAGCGTTTCGGTGTCAAACTATGATACTGAGTAACGGAATATGTTCAACACTTCAGACAGCAATAATGCAGCCATTAATGCAGCCTGCAGATAATTGAGTCTGAACCAGGTAAATCAGTGATTAAAAGCATGAGCAAACAATGTAGGCACTAATACACAGTCTAACCATCTGACATATTTCAGACGATTCCCAAAACAAGCATAGGTTACATGGGACCTATGCTTCACCAAAATATCGATCGATCAAATGCAGCCAATGTTTGTTTGTTTGTAAGTTCTTTAACGCCGCACTCAGCAATAATCCAGCTATATGACGGGGGTCTGTAAATAATCAAGTCAGGACCAGACAATCCAGTGATTGACATCATGAGCATCGATCTCCGCAATTGGGATACGATGACATGCATCAACCAAGTCAGCGAGCCTGGCCACCCAGTCCCGTCAGTCGCCTCTTGTGACAAGCATGCGTTTCTGAAGATCAGTTCTAACCCGGATCTTCACAGGTAAATGCAGCCAATGATGCAGGTTGTAGCATTAATGTTCATTTATCTGACGCCCCAATATTCATAACCAGCCTTTGAATCTTTAGAGCATGGCACATAAAGAGACCCCTGGTTAAGATTCAGCACATTACTTGTGCTTGTGTGTACCATCCAAGACCTGGCATCACTTCAGGCTGTCCGCCCACATCAAGCTGATATGCCTGGGGGCGGAGTGGGCGGAGTTGGCAAGCATTCGAAAGCGCCAGCCTTGCTAGCAGACCCCTGGTGCTGAGATTGTATCCCGCTAGTGACCGGGTTGTTATTCAGCCTTGGGACCGACAATGTTTACAGGTCCTTACAGTGTTGTCGCTACCACTAGTGTACAGTACATACACCCTTTGGACTCAAAAGAACCCACCCGTCCAATGGTAGATGACCAGATGGTGGGAACATGAATACATATAGACACCCGAAACCCAAGTGTCAAAACTTGTACCGTCACCCGGGGCAAGTGATTTAGTTCGAATGTGCCTCTGTTCACCAAGCAGGGAATGGGTGCCTGATTTTTTTAGGTGGATGTCAAAACCTTCTAGCGCCCCTGGGCAGCTTGGGTTGTATACTCTCCAGGGAGTTGAGAATGATAACTGGAATGCGAATGGATCCACTGGTCGGGGAAAAATAAAACAAATTTGAGCAGATACTAGTACCTGGATAAGTGCGGTATATAAATGTATAGTTTAATTTTTGAAAAATTAATTTAACATGCTGTTACATAACTGAAATACTGTTCAAAGCAATCTTAACACAAAGGGAAAGGGAAGTAATAAGGGCAACATATAAACAGGGGAGGTAACCTGTGCTGAATGTTTTTGCCTTCCAGCAAATCCCAAGTAGGGAGGTGTGTGAGAACATGACTGACCTGGAAGCCATTGAGGTCGGTGCAGATGGAGTGTTCTCTGTTGTAGATGCTGGAGTCCAGTCTCATCACAAGCTCCTTGTTGTCCCAGCGATCACTGTTCAAGTTCACCAGGTTCTCAAGGTGAAGGCCAGCAACAGCTGAACCTGAGACACACAGTTAGTGAGTGAATGTTGTTTTGTGCCACAATCACTAATATCTCAGTTTGATTTGTTTGTTTGTTTGTTGTTTAACGCCACACTCAGCAATATTCCAGCTATATGACAGCGGTCTGTAAAATAATCAAGTCTGGACCAGGTATCCAGTGATTGACATCATGAGCATCGATCCACGCAATTGGGATCGATGACATGCATCAACCAAGTCAGTGAGCCTGATCCCGTTAGTCGCCTTTTACGACAAGCATAGTCGCCTTTTACGGCAAGTATGGGTTGCTGAAGACCTATTCTACCCCGGAATCTTCACGGGTCTCTTAGTTTGAAACTGTACATAGGTGTCTAGGGCAAGCAAACCAGTGCTTGATATCATGAGCAGAAATCCATTCTGTCAGGGTAGTCCCACTTACTCAGCCAGGTTCATATTGTAACCGGGGCGGTCGGGTAGCCTAGTGGTTTAAGCGTTCGCTCGTCACGCCGAAGACCCGGGTTCGATTCCCGACATGGGTACAATGTGTGAAGCCCATTTCTGGTGTCCCCCCGCCGTGATATTGCTGGAATATTGCTAAAAGCTCACTCACTCATACTGTAACCATCACCTTGTTATTGTGGCCTGTACTTCCAACAAGTATAGGTTCTTTGGGAGCTATTCTGCTCTGGAATCATGACAGGGTTCAGACATATTGATATATCGCCATTATTGCAACCTTGCCACGCATTTTGGAATGAAGTATTATCTCAAAATTTGTTACATGCAGTGATTGTGTTACCAATGTTGCTCCTCCAACCTTCGAGTTTATAGCAGAGTGAAGTATTCCTGGCACAGACATCACCTGACCGTCCACCATCTTGGGGGAACTAGGATACTATGTCCTACCTTCTACTTTATACACTGTAGCAGAGTGAAGTATTCCTGGCACAGACATCACCTGACCGTCCACCATCTTGGGGGAACTAGGATACTATGTCCTACCTTCTACTTTATACACTGTAGCAGAGTGAAGTATTCCTGGCACAGACATCACCTGACCGTCCACCATCTTGGGGGAACTAGGATACTATGTCCTACCTTCTACTTTATACACTGTAGCAGAGTGAAGTATTCCTGGCACAGACATCACCTGACCATCCACCATCTTGGGGGAACTAGGATACTATGTCCTACCTTCTACTTTATACACTGTAGCAGAGTGAAGTATTCCTGGCACAGACATCACCTGACCATCCACCATCTTGGGGGAACTAGGATACTATGTCCTACCTTCTACTTTATACACTGTAGCAGAGTGAAGTATTCCTGGCACAGACATCACCGGACCGTCCACCATCTTGGGGGAACTAGGATACTATGTCTTACCTTCTACTTTATACAATGTAGCAGAGTGAAGTATTCCTGGCACAGACATCACCGGACCGTCCACCATCTTGGGGGAACTAGGATACTATGTCTTACCTTCTACTTTATACAATGTAGCAGAGTGAAGTATTCCTGGCACTGAGGTGTACACAGCAGACATTACCGGACCATCCACCATTATCATCTCAGGGTACTCGATGTCCAACTCCTAAAGTTAATTAGTTTAGTTTTTTTAAATAATCTCATCTCAATTCCACTAAAAGCTTTCATATTCAACTCTTAGTTTTATAAGGGTGTTAACAGCCTTATGTTTCTCTTTCAGAACAAACACATTGGTCACATAATGTCTTACAAGTTGTCACTAACTTGCAAATGAAACTTTTGATGACCACCAGGGCCCCGTTCCACAAAGCCATCGTAGTGCTAAGATGATCGTAACTCCCATACCTTAACATAGACTTACGTCAGTCGTAGCACTAAGATGGCTTTGTGGAATGGGCCACAGGACTGTTTTGCAAGGGCCGGTTCAAATGTAATCAAGGGTTTTTCATAAGATATGTTTGTGTTGTGGGATGATATACTGTTTTCCTTGTGCAGATTTTAAGATTTTCAACTCATGGGGTACACTAGCTGTTTTTATTGTGTTACCCATGAGAAAATTTTAGTAACAACACTTACTGTTGCTGGTCCATTGGGCTGGAATGTGTAGGCTCCACTCTTGTCCTTGAACCAGGAGCCTGTGTCATATGTCATCATCTTCAGCTGCACCTCATACATCCAGTCATCTACCTTCCTGTGTACATGCTGAAAACAGTGGAGCAGACATCATACACACATCCAGTCATCTACCTTCCTGTGTACATGCTGAAAACAGTGGAGCAGACGTCACACACACATCCAGTCATCTACCTTCCTGTGTACATGCTGAAAACAGTGGAGCAGACGTCACACACACATCCAGTCATCTACCTTCCTGTGTACATGCTGAAAACAGTGGAGCAGACGTCACACACACATCCAGTCATCTACCTTCCTGTGTACATGCTGAAAACAGTGGAGCAGACGTCACACACACATTCAGTCATCTACCTTCCTGTGTACATGCTGAAAACAGTGGAGCAGACGTCACACACACATCCAGTCATCTACCTTCCTGTGTACATGCTGAAAACAGTGGAGCAGACATCATACACACATCCAGTCATCTACCTTCCTGTGTACATGCTGAAAACAGTGGAGCAGACGTCACACATACATCCAGTCATCTACCTTCCTGTGTACATGCTGAAAACAGTGGACCAGATGTCACACATACATCCAGTCATCTACCTTCCTGTGTACATGCTGAAAACAGTGGACCAGATTTCACACATACATCCAGTCATCTACCTTCCTGTGTACATGCTGAAAACAGTGGACCAGATGTCACACATACATCCAGTCATCTACCTTCCTGTGTACATGCTGAAAACAGTGGACCAGACGTTACACACACATTCAGTTATCTACCTTCCTGTGTACATGCTGAAAACAGTGGAGCAGACGTCACACACACATTCAGTCATCTACCTTCCTGTGTACATGCTGAAAACAGTGGAGCTGACGTTACACACACATTCAGTCATCTACCTTCCTGTGTACATGCTGAAAACAGTGGAGCAGACGTCACACACACATCCAGTCATCTACCTTCCTGTGTACATGCTGAAAACAGTGGAGCAGACGTTACACACACATTCAGTCATCTACCTTCCTGTGTACATGCTGAAAACAGTGGAGCAGACGTTACACACACATCCAGTCATCTACCTTCCTGTGTACATGCTGAAAACAGTGGAGCAGACGTTACACACACATCCAGTCATCTACCTTCCTGTGTACATGCTGAAAACAGTGGAGCAGACGTTACACACACATCCAGTCATCTACCTTCCTGTGTACATGCTGAAAACAGTGGAGCAGACGTCACACATACATCCAGTCATCTACCTTCCTGTGTACATGCTGAAAACAGTGGAGCAGACGTTACACACACATCCAGTCATCTACCTTCCTGTGTACATGCTGAAAACAGTGGAGCAGACATCACACACACATCCAGTCATCTACCTTCCTGTGTACATGCTGAAAACAGTGGAGCAGACGTCACACATACATCCAGTCATCTACCTTCCTGTGTACATGCTGAAAACAGTGGAGCAGACGTCACACATACATCCAGTCATCTACCTTCCTGTGTACATGCTGAAAACAGTGGAGCAGACGTCACACATACATCCAGTCATCTACCTTCCTGTGTACATGCTGAAAACAGTGGACCAGACGTTACACACACATTCAGGCATCTACCTTCCTGTGTATATGCTAAAAACAGTGGAGCAGACGTCACACACACATCCAGTCAACTACCTTCCTGTGTACATGCTGAAAACAGTGGAGCAGACGTCACACACACATTCAGTCATCTACCTTCCTGTGTACATGCTGAAAACAGTGGAGCAGACGTTACACACACATTCAGTCATCTACCTTCCTGTGCACATGCTGAAAACAGTGGAGCAGACGTCACACATACATTCAGTCATCTACCTTTCACGATCAACACTGAAATATGGGCAAAGACTCATTAAAGCATCTTTCACAATCTGCACTCAGCAAATGTGTCTGACTAACCTCAAGGAAGCCAGTGCATGGAGAGAAAGACACTCGGTAGTAGCCGTTGTCCAGCTCAAGCACTCTTGGCTGCTGACCAGTGCTGACGCGGAACCGAGATCTGGGCAAATATAAAGCAAACATATAATAACACTGCTTCAGTTTTGAAGAAGCTAAGTGATCCTTCCCATGTTTAGGAGAAGGTTTTCTGTCTCTGACAATCTGTGAGTGGGATTTGTTTTGTGATGTACTCAACTACACTTAATCTTTATCTTGCTGGCCTGCAAATAATTTAATCTTTATTATAATATTGGTTTTTGTTTGTTGTTTAAGGTCGCACTCACCAATATTTCAGCTATATGACGGCAGTCTGTAAATCATCAAGTCTGAACCAGACAATCCAGTGACTGACATCATGAGCATCAATCCACGCAATTGGGATACAATGACATGAATCAACCAAGTCAGCGAGCCTGACCACCCGATCCCGTTAGTCGCCTCTTACGACAAGCATGAGGTACTGGGGTTGTATTTCATCTCAGGGTGAGTGAGTGAATGTAGCTGAATGATGCAGTCAGCAAAATTCCAGCTATTTCACAGCAGCCATTCAAAACAGAGGTTGATATTATGTGCTCGATGAAATGCAGTTAACTGAGCCTGAACGTACAACAGACTTCCTGCACTTCTTACCACAAGCATAGGTTTTTTGTTTTGTTTGTTGTTTAACGCCACCTGATCCTGTTAGTCGCCTCTTACAACAAGCATAGTCACTTTCCACAGCAAGCATGGGTTGCTGAAGACCTATTGTACCCCAAATCTTCACGGGTCACAAGCACCAACTGACTCTCACCCAAAATCTCTACTCCATAATAGACTCTTGTAAGTGAGTTTTATGTTTCAGCATAACCGGGCAGACCTGAACATTTAGATTTTTCCCAGGAAATAACAGTCAATAACAGGAAGATCAGCTTATACCCATGTACCAGCCTTAAAAATCATGCTAGCCCGAGACTACTACATTTTGCTGAGGACATCCAATGATGTAAGTTTTCATTGACTGGCAGCAATTGAGGGCTTAAACTCTGAAACAGTTCTCCATGCTTCTATTTTGCTACACATTGGAACTGCATACAACTGACAGAAAATGTAAACATAGTAAACATTATTGTCTTGGTCAACATGACTAGCTGCAAACTCTTACGACAAGTGAAATATGCTTCCATTAGTCCTCTGTACCAGACTTAAAGAAAACAATATTCTAATGCTGTGTACTGAGTTGAACCAGAATCTTGACAAGAAAAGACATAAACATCTAGGCTACTCAACTATGCAGAACTCACTTCTTAAAGTCCTCTGCAAGGTTGGTGTTGAATGCTGAAACTCTAGCTTGCGATCTTTCAGCATCTTTTGATGGTTGGAGAAAATACTTCTTTACTGAGAGTGGAGGCAAGTCTACCAGGAAGGCAACCTAAGCAAAACACATCTGATCCTCTTTAAAATTCACAAAAAGATGCATGCTATTTATCACTGAGTGTGTCATGCATTGCACAAAGGAGAAATACACTTTAAAAAATACCTTTTTTTGTGAGAGAAAACACTTTTTTATCAACATATTCTAAGGATTAAGTATAAACTCCAAAAGTTTGTGTTCCTGAAAATACAAAAGTTGACATTCATAAATTCTCTTCAGCACACTTCTAAATGCATTTCGAAAAACTAAAATTCTAAATTTCAAAACTGTTGTAAGTTCATATTTTTTCATATTTCACAGTAGATTGTGTAATCTAAAACTGTAAACTCAAGACACACTAAAACCTTGCCTCGAATCTGTTGAGATCAATGTTGAAGTCTGAGGTCAGAACTGGGTTAATCTGATGTAGAACAATCCCAAGGTCAGCATCAGTGACGGTGACATCGGGTGACAGTGTTGTTACCCGCACAACCTCTCTGCGACGTGTGGTAAGCGGATTACTGATGATGACAGTCCTGTATAACAACAAACAACTGCTGACAACCACCACATGCTATACATTCCATGCAATGACAAGAAGAAACGAATGATCATATCAAAGTAAATTAAAACGTTTACTGACCGGAACATGTTAGAAGAACCTAAGCAATCTCTTTGCACCTTTAACATATATCAGTAAAATACCGTTGTTGTTTTTGTTTGTTGTTGAACTCCACACTCAGCAATATTCCAGCTATATGATGGCGGTCTGTAAATAATCGAGTGATTGACATCATGAGCATCGATCCACGCAATTGGTATACGATGACATGATCAACCAAGTCAGCAAGCAATACCATCCGATCCCGTTATTCGCCTCTTACAACAAGCATAGTCGCCTTTTACTAAAAGCATGGGTTGCTGAACACCTATTCTACCCCAGATTTTCACGGGTCTAAAGATATACCAACAGTCATTGGACTGTTGTATGATCAACCGACTTCTTGTTTTAGAGTTTAGTTGCATTTGGTTGTAAAGAATCACATCCTGGATAATACAGCAGAACATAGATTCTGAGACAGTTTATTTGACTCAGGGTAAGATATAATGTGCTGACATTGTATTATGTCAAGAAAAGTTTTAAAAAAAATAATTAAACTGTCACTAACCTCTTTTCATTAACTTCGAAGGCATTTCTCATGGGAGGTTCATCAAAATGTTTCCACTCCTCATTCTGAAACAATACACTGAGGAAGTTACAGCTTATTACTCTACCATCATACTGAATGGTTGTTTGTTTGTTGTTTAATGCTGCACTCAGCAATATTCCAGCTATATTACAGAGGCCTATAAATAATTGAGTCAGGACCAGACAATCCAGTGATATATTGTGAGCAAAGATCCACGTCCCCGGGGTAAGATTACACACAATCAACCAAGTCACAGGGCCTGCAAGGCCGTAGTTAACTTTTTTTGACAGGGGGAGCAAATAAGATTATTCATTTTTTGTTCAAGTTACTTTCACAAGGAAAAATGTTTTCTGTAAAAAATCCAGGTGGGCAACTGCACCCCCTGCCCCCTGGCTGGCTACGGCACTGGCCTGACCACCTGATCCAGTTGGTTGACTCTTAGAACCGACATTGGTTGCTGGGGAAATATTCTAGACTCAAAATCAAGATGGTGGTTCATTTTGGTAGACAGAAGCCCAGCTTACATGTGTTTGTTTGTTTGTTGTTTAACGCCGGACTCAGCAATATTCCAGCTATATGACGGCGGTCTGTGAATAATCGAGTCTGGACCAGACAATCCAGTGATTGACATTATGAGCATCGATCCATACAATTGGGATACAATGACATGTATCAACCAAGTCAGTGAGCCTGACCACCCGATCCCGTTAGTCGCCTTTTACGACAAGCATAGTCTCCTTTTACGGCAAGCATGGGTTGCTAAAGACCTATTCTACCCCAGATCTTCACGGGTCCAGCTTACATGTGAGGGTCATGAGTGAGTGAGTGAGTTGGGTTGAACGCCGCTTTTAACAGTATTCCAGTTATATCACGGCGTGTCAGCTTAATGTGGGAGGAAAGCCCAAAGTGATGCAGGTCTCAGACGCTTACCACTTGGGTGAAACCCACCAGCAAGGTATGGTGCTGGCAAACCTTGAAACATAATCGGGGCGAACCAGGATTCGAAGTGAGGGTCATGAGAGACTGTACCTATATTTTCCAAAATCTGGATCATGTATATGTAAGTGGATAAAAACGGCTGTAGGCTGTAGTCAATACTGTATTCGCTGTATTAAATGCCCAGGGTTTTTCCAAAATCAACAAAATACAGACACTTGTCTAAACCAAACATAAGTTAAACTTGATGTCGGAGAACAAACTCAGTTCACATGTCAATGAAACGTTTGTGACATGCTACTTCCGGTGTTGTCATGCCATCCATATTTTCTTACTGTTGTACTTTCTGTACAAACGGTGCATGCTAATACTGCTGCCTGCTACCAGTGTCTGAAATAACCGCCTGTTTCTGTTGGACTGCAGAAAATTTTCCTTCACCTGCCCAACTGTCTGGCAGATAATTGTAAAACTACTCACGTATTCAGTTTTATCATAACTCCTTGGAAATTCTCAATTGATTGTTTGCATTATTTTAAATGAATCAAGACACAATAGATGCGATGTGTCTCTATTTTTTTGGCAATTATTTCAATATTTATGTCTAACAGGTAACTTTGAGGTGAGGTGAGGTGAGGTGAGGTGAAATGGGGTTTAACGTTGCGTCCATGATTATTGCACTTATATAGCGACGTGCATGTACGTGTGTGTGTTTGTGTGGCTGCTTGTACTAGTCCGGAATGATGCCGATTTATAGTGCTAGCTCACTGAGATACCATGCCGCAGTTTAACATGAATACCCCACTCAGACACAGTATACTGACTCCCAGCCGACCAGTCCTTGTTTTAGCCCCTAAATTCCGAGCGCCAGACAGGGTAACAACAAGTACCATCTTTTAACGTCTTTTGGTATGACGCGGCCGGGGATCAAACCCCGGACCTTCCCCTCTCCGGGCGGACGCTCTACCATTAGACCACGGAGGCTGTCAGGTAACTTTGAAGAAGGGCAGGCAGCACTTATGGGTCATCTGCCCTACGGTCTTGTTGGGTTTTGAAATTATTTCCAACACTGCCTGTTACTCACTGGCTTGATGTGAGAAGTGATGGCCCCCTCTTCCAATGGTCCATCGGTCATTAGGATGGTGGTGACAGCTCCTATCATGGCATCAGCCTGTTCCATGGCATTCAGTAAGCTACAAGTTGAAGACGTATACAATTGCATTCAAGTAGCTTTTCACATATCTTATAATCTATAAATTTTCTTGCAACTTATCTTATAAACCTATTGTGATGTCATCCTATTGTTCATCAGGTTTCTTCAAATTGTGGAAACAGCTGGTAACAATGCTAGTACTTCTTGCATTTAGATGGTTCATACACTAGTTAAAACACTTCTCAGTGTTGTTTGAAAACATAAAACCTTGAGGTCTTGAAACTCAGGCTTTCCCTCGCTCACTTTTTTACATTTTCAACCAAAAGTTGTGTTTTAACAATAACATGAGGCTAAAACAAACAACAGTCTTGGTTCTCAGGCACCAACCTCATCATCATAAGGTCCGCCACACGTTTTGTTTTTATTTCAATTTTCCAAAAAAAATTCCTAAAACTTAAAAACAATGCAATCCAATATGGCATGCAGTTACTTCCCTTTAAATGCACACTGCTCTGCTGCTTTACTGCGCATCTTGTGTTATGGTCATGGCGGCAATAGGAGTTTGCATGCTTGTTTATGTAGGGAGGCACTTTCCCAGGTTGATGGTACACAACTGTTTATTTGGTTACATACTAGTTTGAACAAGTGAAAAAAAACAAAAAACAATCAACACACAATCAGTCAAGTCACAGAGCATGATCACCCAATCAACTGACCACCCAATCAACACACAATCAGTCAAGTCACAGAGCCTGACCACCCAATCAACACACAGAGCCTGTCCATCAAATTTACACAGAGCCTGACCACCCAGTCAACACACAGAGCCTGACCACCCAATCAACACACAGAGCCTGACCACCCAATCAACACACAGAGCCTGACCACCCAATTAACATACAGAGCCTGACCACCCAATCAACACACAGAGCCTGACCACCCAATCAACACACAGAGCCTGACCACCCAATCAACATACAGAGCCTGACAAGCTAGGGAACACACAGAGCCTGACCACCCAATCAGTCAAGTCACAGAGCCTGACCACCAAATGAACACACAACAGTCAAGTCACAGAGCCTGACCACCCAATCAACACACAGAGCCTGACCACCCAATCAACACACAGAGCCTGACCACCCAATCAACACACAGAGCCTGACTACCCAATCAACACACAGAGCCTGACCACCCAGTCAATACACAGAGCCTGACCACCCAATCAACACACAGAGCCTGACCACCCAATCCAAGTTAGTCGCTTTCAGGACCTTCAGGCGCTGGGCCAACTGTAACCCAATTTCCATGAAGGTAAAGTGACTATAAACCTATTGTGGAATTACATTTGTGCATAATCCTTAGTGACTGCTGAAGAGGATGTCCCAGTGATGGCATCATGGTGCTGGAAGTGACCATTGGCTCTCCTTGTGGACACGAGGACGGAGAACCGCTCACGTAGAAATGTCACCACCGCTGTCTTATGCCTCCTGACGGCTCGGACATAACACAGGGTGTACCATATGTCAAGTAACCTGAAACATAGAAGAGATCTTACAGTAACACAGGGTGTACCATATGTCAAGTAACCTGAAACATAGAGAGATCTTACAGTAACACAGGGTGTACCATATGTCAAGTAACCTGAAACATAGAGAGGTCTTACAGTAACACAGGGTGTACCATATGTCAAGTAACTTGAAACATGGAGAGATCTTACAGTAACACAGGGTGTACCATATGTCAAGTAACCTGAAACATAGAGAGATCTTACAGTAAAACAGGGTGTACCATATGTCAAGTAATCTGAAACAGAGAGATCTTGCAGTAACACAGGGTGTACCATATGTCAAATAACCTGAAACATAGAGAGATCTTACAGTAACACAGGGTGTACCATATGTCAAGTAACCTGAAACATAGAGAGATCTTACAGTAAAACAGGGTGTACCATATGTCAAGTAACCTGAAACATAGAGAGATCTTACAGTAACACAGGGTTTACCATATGTCAAGTAACCTGAAACAGAGAGATCTTGCAGTAACACAGGGTGTACCATATGTCAAATAACCTGAAACATAGAGAGATCTTACAGTAACGCAGGGTGTACCATATGTCAAGTAACCTGAAACATAGAGAGATCTTACAGTAACACAGGGTTTACCATATGTCAAGTAACCTGAAACATAGAGAGATCTTACAGTAAAACAGGGTGTACCATATGTCAAGTAACCTGAAACAGAGAGATCTTGCAGTAACACAGGGTGTACCATATGTCAAGTAACCTGAAACAGAGAGATCTTACAGTAACGCAGGGTGTACCATATGTCAAGTAACCTGAAACATAGAGAGATCTTACAGTAACACAGGGTGTACCATATGTCAAGTAACCTGAAACATAGAAGAGATCTTACAGTAACACAGGGTGTACCATATGTCAAGTAACCTGAAACATAGAGAGATCTAACAGTAACACAGGGTGTACCATATGTCAAGTAACCTGAAACATAGAGAGATCTTACAGTAACACAGGGTGTACCATATGTCAAGTAACCCGAAACATAGAAGAGATCTTACAGTAACACAGGGTGTACCATTTCAAGTAACCTGAAACATAGAGAGATCTTACAGTAACACAGGGTGTGCCATATGTCAAGTAACCTGAAACATAGAGAGATCTTACAGTAACACAGGGTGTGCCATATGTCAAGTAACCTGAAACATAGAGAGATCTTACAGTAACACAGGGTGTGCCATATGTCAAGTAACCTGAAACATAGAGAGATCTTACAGTAACACAGGGTGTACCATATGTCAAGTAACCTGAAACATAGAGAGATCTTACAGTAACACAGGGTGTGCCATATGTCAAGTAACCTGAAACATAGAGAGATCTTACAGTAACACAGGGTGTGCCATATGTCAAGTAACCTGAAACATATATTTCGGTATATGTTTAATGGTTAAATATGGTTAAATGACATCACTTTCGGGTTTAGGACAACAATCCAGTCTGGTGACCTTGACCTTTAATACACGTAGCTAAAAATCATACCAATTCAATGCCCCGCACTAAAGATGCTATGTTCCTCTTGATTTATCATGGACATACCACATATTTGAATGTATGCCACTGAAAGTGAAGCTGACCTTCAATCTGAGTGAAAAGTATTTCTAGAACATTGCAAAGGGCTTGCCAAGCATATAAACTAAATATGATGTCCTCAGGTGGAATTCAATGTCATTATGAAAACATAGCATTTGCTCCTCACTGAAGGCAGGTTACAGTGACCTACTATTGATATTATAAGATTATCATCCCTTGTCATACATAAGTATTCAAATGATACAACCACTACATGCATAAATTTTTTTTAAAAAAGACAGAGAGAGAATATTCGGCTCATTTTGTCCAATAACATGTCAATCTCACTGAGTCAACTGATATTTTTATGAGTGGCGTAGCATTTTCATACTGATTTTAGCCTGAAACTAAATTGTGTGTTTACTCAAAAACATATATCTCCCCTGTCTATTTTACTATCCATTAGTTGAAATTGTAACGGTAAATGTGCTTGCAAATATGAAAAACAATAATAGCAAATCTTAGCCTGTAAAGATCATGCTTCAAGCTGATATATTCATTAGCTGTAGAGTTTTAGAATTGAAAAATATGAAAAGGCAACAGTGGAGCATGTGGTCATTGCACGTGTAGTGTCTTGCAAGAAATGCATTAGCATATGAGTAATGTCACTGAAACAAAGCCAAGAGTTGTTGAAATTAAGGCCATGAAAATATAATAACAAAATATAATTTCAAAAAATTTCAAAAAGGCTCCAGTTACGCTGATGAGCATGGCTTATGGTGCAGAAATGAACCTATCTTCGTTTGAGACTAAGTCGAAATTGTTTCCATGAAAACATAATTTTTTTATTTTATTTTAAATTTCAAAATAGAAAAAGGCACCAGTTAAGCTCATGAGCAATGCATATGGCACGTTTAAAAAACCCAACATTGAACAGTTTTCAAGTTATGGCTCGAATAGGACGGGAACGCCGACACTAACGCCAAAAGGAAGAGAGACATAAAAAAGAGCATTGGTGTCATCGTGACGGACTGCAAATTTTAGCAGTACCTAACTCCTAGCCTAAGTCATAAAATAATCCAGTTTAATATCTTCCCTGAGGTATTACTAAAATATATAACATGTACATTAAAACAACAGTAATTTCAAACATAATGTAAGCTTATCATGACAACCCAAGTATGAATGATGAATACCTGATCTTGGCCTGCAGGACACGGGTGATGTGCTTGTACAAGGGTCTGGATGTGAAGTACCCTGACCAGTACTGGTCACTGCGGTCAGTGTAGGGGAAGAAGTCGCCACTGAGGGATGGGAAGGGGGATTCGTGGGTGAAGTGAGGCTTGTCCTTCTCCAGGGCTGAGAAATAGTCACTCAAGGTTCCAAACTCTATCTGCAGTCAATGACATACACAGTCAAACATCTTGTCCCAAGGTCATATATATTCCTTCTTTCCCATGATCTCAACTTTCACCCGTCCCAAATGCATTTTATATTTTTAACATTACTAAGTAACAACCAATTGAAGTCAAAATTTGTTTTTGCCCCAGATTCCAACCTAATTTAACACACTATGCACTTCATAGTGTGACAGATTGGCAGGGGAACCTAGACGAGGTCATCATAGACTGCATCTGTTTCCAGCAGCAGGGTGGGGCCAGAAGATATAGAGAATCTCACCCGAGTGTCTTTTGATATCAAATATATCAACACGAGTTGATAAAAGTGGAAAAATTCTGAGGCTTGCCGAGGATTTTTGCCACTTTTATCAACGAGTTTTGATATATTTGATATCAAAAGACACGAGGGTGAGATTTTATTTATCATCTTACATCATTCTTCCAACTTTTTCAATTTGTAGACAGTAATTAGAAGTGTCTTCAGTGTAAAAAGTACTGCTAACAGCTTCAGTAGCAGAGCCATAAGTGATGTCATTTGATTGTGATGTCATGGGAACCAGTGATGTCACAATGGTCTGCAAAGCATTGTGATGTAATTTCAATCCAAGCGATATCTCCTGTGGGAGCCAGTTTTGGATGATTAATCAAGTATTGCATTACAATCAAGTTATAACAGATTTGTAACCAATTAAAAACTAATATAAAACATAAAGCCCTCCCTCCCTACATAGTAAGTTTGTGAAAAAGGTCTTGAGAAACGAGGATAGCAGTCATGTGAAATAAATAGTGATTATTAAATATTTGTATCTACTTTTGTTAACCAATGTTGAGAATTTCCATGTTGCAGACGGAAACCATAGCTTACCACTTATTCATGTTCTTTGATGAATTCACTCCAGTGATTGTTACCTAAAACCAATACAGCATCTAACCATGTCTTACCTTGATATGGAAATCAGTCTTGCTGTTCATGAATGTGAACATTTTCTCCAGGTTCGTCAGCTGTTTGTTCCACTCTGATGGTGAGGAGTAACGGAAGTCATCGCCATGGGGCACCAGCAGCACGTTGCTCTTGTACAGGTGAGCTTTCTTCTGTAGCTGCTCCCAGAGTTCCCACGATCTGCCCACGGGTCAGCACACAAGCCACAAGTTATTGGAGGCCGGACATGTCAAGACACATATATGCATCTTCCTGAGGCAAGGGAGTTAACTATCTCTAAAAGTCCAATTTTGACCCTTGCCGAACTGGGCTGGAATTCTGGATTTACATTTTGGCTGTACTAACGAGTCTATGCATAGTCCAATCAAAATTGCATAACGAACTAGACATCCGAACTAGACAACATGGATTTTAGCATACAGATGTGATTTGATGCACTTCGAGGGGTAAGACCCTTTATATTACAATATAGACCTTGACTATCGATCAGATCGTCTTGATTGGGCGCCGCCATTTTGTTTGAAACAAATGCAAGCAATATGTAGGATGATATCTGATTGGTCAATAGGAGGGACATAGAAGGGACATAACTTGTAATAGCCACTGGTGGCACTATGATCGAGCCTGGAAATTCCATCCTAGTTCAGCAAGGGTGGAAACTGGACTTTTATAGTCCGTTAACGCCCTTGCCTCGGGAAGATGCATACATGTGGTCAGACTCAGATTCATGGCATTATCTTTGCCAGGAACCACAGTTTGCTGGTAGGGTTATCTGCTCATCTATTCACATTGAAAGAAATTGTAAACTGAATGGAAGTGTGTGCTGTAATCTGAATGGTTGAAAAATGTTGACAAATGGGATTAGATCCCGGAAATCCTTTGACAGTGGAAGGAATACCTTTCTTGACAAGCATCTTTTTCCCTTAATCCAAGTTTGAAAAATGTGCAATTCATCTTTGAAAAATTGATTAAAACATTAATTAAATACTAAGTTTCATCAATATTGATAAAAACAACATCAAATTAGTCAGTAGTCTCCTCATTCTGCGAACCAGGCGAGTTGAGTTATCAAGCAAGCCTATGGCTTTTTTTGGTTCTGATTGATCGAATCCAAAAAATGAAAAATTGGCACAGGAAGGCTAAAATTCGGCAGCAACATTAATGACTACAAATTAGCATGAACATAGGATTATGATACACAATACTGCCATGAGGCAGCCACAGATTACAGAACAGCAATAGAACTATTTCCTGAATATACAGTAACAAATACATATGCTTAATACATTTGTCTGTAAGTCATTTTCAACCATTGTGGCAAGCAATGGTAAGGAAGTAATTTTTGTTAGTGTGCATCGTTGTGTAAAACAGTATTGGCTTTTAACATGTACAAGTCTCAAGGATAATATCGTTTATCGCCATCTATAAAGCAACCCCGCATGCAAGGCACCCCCGCTTCAAAATCGATGCTAATTTATATACATGTACCCCGTCTATAAAGCACGTCAAGAGTGCATACACAATCCCTACATTTGCAATAAACACGTGTTTGCCTTCCGCCAAAAAAGTACATCGTATGCCTTCAGCGAATTCAGGGAAACGAACAGATCATAACAATTAAACTTGGTCAAGACAAATTTGAAATTTGAGATAAAAAAAACACTAGACATGATGATTTAGCGATTAAATTGTATTTCCTGTTCTGCTAGGCATTGTTTTATATGGAGAGATAACTGTATGTATTTTCTCATAAACTAAGCCGGAAGTAGCAATCAGCTGTACACACGTTTCTCGGAATCTACCGGTGATTCGGTTAAAAATTTATGTTGACAAACAGTAGTCTAACTACAATAAATATGACTTTCAGAGAGACATTCTCTATCCACTTAAGTTTGTTTCAAGGTGTCAATTACGGTAATATGACCGTGGTTGCTTTAAATAATGGTGAGTTGTGCAATCTTCCAATCACTTCACATGATTAGTTTGGGTACTTCAGTACAGATTTGTTGACATTGTATTTACGGTGTTATGTGCTGACAGTAATATCTTTGTGTTGGGGAAAAACATCAAACCTCTTCAACCCAGTGTATAAGACAACCCACTTGAAAGCCCCCTAACTCTATTAACTAAAATCTCGCCTTATACACAGTGATATATGGTAGTATGTTTTGTACCATTGTATTTGTGTTCAAATCCAACCATCAATAATGTTAAATGATTTAAGGCAGAGGAGGCAGTTATGTCAGAAATGATCTAATTGATGTAAAAACTTACAGTTGTTCCACGTTGGTGTCTGAAACATCGTCAGGCTCGATGGGCTTCTTGCCACGCAGACACTTGGTCCGGTCAAAGTCAAACTTGCAGCACACGTGGGGCTCTGGGCCACAGGAGTACATGATGCTGTAGCTGAGGAAGGGCATGACGTGGCAGAACAGGTCACTCTCCACACCCGAGGCTGGTCACAGAACAGTGGACATAAGGTGGGTCTACTATGTATACTCACCGCCAAAGAAGCGTGAACCATAAAAACATATATAAAGTATGTACTTTAAGAAGAGATGTTTCCAATGGGTACCAATTAATGACAAAACTAACAATCAGTCAAGTGTTACCACAGTGGTTTTATTCCTATCACGATATGCTGCATGTAATATCCAAACTTTACACACTATTCCTGCACAGGAAAAATGGAGATCTCAAGTCATGGGTCTATGATGTCACAAGTGATGCGTTCGTGAGCGTTGGCTCACACAACACACCAGTGCGTTCATTTTTGCATGGAGCCAATTTAATATCTCTTTCATACATTTACCAACATGCTTGGTGTTCACATTTCTTTTGTCAGTGGGGGCGGTCGGGTAGCCCAGTGGTTAAAGCGTTTGCTCGTCACGCCGAAGACCCGGGTTCAATTCCCGACATGGGTACAATGTGTGAAGCCCATTTCTGGTGTCCCCTGCCGTGATATTGCTGGAATATTGCTAAAAGCGGCGTAAAACCATACTCACTCACTGAATTTTGGCAGTGAGTATATAATCCCGTACCATGCTCCCACTATTCAGTTTTGCTTTACAACGGCAAAATAATATCAAATAATAGTACAATAAAGAAGTTGTTATCCATAAATTGTGTCTACTGTGTTATTCATCAACAAGAAATGCCTATCAACAATTCAGTTACCGGGTGTAATGGACACCAGTTCTAAACCAGTTTTAGTTCCCATCTTACCTCCCAGTTTTTCTTTATGAAATGAAAGGAACACCTGCTGAATGTATTATCGACTTATCTCCCCTGACGCTTGTATCATACAATGACATGTAGCGCCACCTACCCCATGCTTGCCTCCAGTGAAACTCCAGGTTGCGTCCTGCCGCTAGATGCTTCTTGACGGAGTAGTGGACTCGCTGTATCACCAGATTCTCTATCCCAGAGTTCTTCATCAGGTACGGCATTGTAGGGGAGTATCCAAACTGATCTATGGACCAGCCAGTCTTGGCCTCGACACCTGCACCAGAACAAAAACTTGTCATGAAGTGGGTGAGGAATACGGGTCAACATTTCAGGAACGGCAGCTTATACACGTTATGTTATATACATCGACTCAACCACTTCAAGTCTTCACAAATGATACTGGCAGTTTGTGTTGAAGTCAGATACCAAACTTATCTGTCCTTTACTAAGAAAAAAGTACTAGAATCTGTACTTTACTGAGAAAGTGTTATCCCAAATATAACATTTGTTAGCGAGACTGACCACCCGATCCCGTTAGTTGCCTCTTACAACAAGCATAGTCGTTCCTTACGACAAGCATGGTCGCCCCTTACGACAAGCTAGGTCACCCCTTACGACAAGCATAGTCACCATTCACAACAAGCATAGTCGCCCCTTACAAGCATAGTCACCCCTACAACAAGCATACGATACCCCAACGGGTATAAACTAGCTACATATAACCGTGTAGACAACAGACAATACCCGACGGGTGTAGCCGACTGAAGGTGTATGCCCTACCAAAGCAACTGTGAATTGTTGAAGATTATTTTGGGGTGATACATGCCCTTAAGTACTAATGAAAGTGCTGATATCATTGCAGCACACATACTACTCAATAAAGTTAAGGACCAACCGATGATTTCATATTACTATAGTTAATCTGTCATGAAAGAATCTGTTGTCCTCAACATTTTTGTAGCAGTATTTTTCAAATAAAAAACAAGAAAGAATGGCTGTTATAATTTTCAGAATTGATTCATACCAAACAAAAACTTTAATTATTTCGAAGACATGCATAACACTACGACATGACACCACACCTACCAATGTTTGATTTCAGCCACTGATGTCCTTCAATTAGCTGGTCAAGCATGGCCTCGTAATGGACGTTGGCTTCATCACTCATTACCCAGCCTGCTGTCACAATCTCCAGACGTCCGTCTGCCACCAGTCTGTACAACACAACAAGCTTATTTCAGTACACCCACATATATATAGAGTCATGAGAAACTTTCTTAACAGACCCATCTCACAACACTGTCTAAATATGACTACCTGCATAAGGCTATCAAAAAAATATTCCTGGATCTCAGGCACTGACCGCACGTTTTCGTTCTTATTTCCATTTTCCCAAAAAAAATCCTTAAATATTCCGCGTCTTGAACACACTACCCCATCAGTGAAACGCTACAATACTTCAAATCAATGCGATCCAATATAGTGTGCAGTTACTTCCCTTTTCATGCACACTGCTGTATTACTGCCCATCTCGTGTGTTATGTTCGGGGTTATGGCTACAATAAGAGTTTGTGTGCTTGCTTTGCTGTTTGCAAATTTGGTCAATGGAAACATGAAATTTACGATAAAACATCATTAGACATTTCAGAAATTCAATGGTATTTGTGTACTGAAAACCTGACAATGTTTCATACGCAGGGGTTAAAGGGGCACTGATCTAACGCAATTCCCCGGGACTGGTTGTTGCCTTTGTTATTGTTTTTTCCCAGTGAGTACCCGGATGTAGAGCAGAAATCTAGACTAGCTCGCGACCTCTGTTGCGCCATTCGTAAGCGCATTAGTCACTTTTATGGATACCGGTAGTAATAAGAGCGTATGGTCACATTGATCAACAAAATGAAATACAGTTTTCGAGATAATAAGGAAATGTAGGCATCTTTGTGGGTAGCATCGGTAATGGTGACGAAGTTTTGATAAGTCACTTGCTTGGTAATTTTGCGATTTTCGTTTACACTATCTTGACTTGCAACACAAAGTAAATATTTCACCTGAGCATTGCCTTTTTTATAGTGTGTATATTTTTTTACTGTCAAAATGTGTAACATATTTATTAAACGTCTAAATATTCAGTTATTTTACAAAGTGACTGAAAAACATTTCCATCTGTATTATTATAATAACGAATTCCAAACATTTTGATGTTTAATGTCATCACCAAGAGACTGAAAATGTTACGTTGAAAAGTACATTTCTATGTTGTTTGGCTTCTAATCCTACATAATAATCTGTTGTGATGTTTGTAGGCCCTTTTGATCGTCTTAATCAATCTGGACAGATTTTTTAGTCAAAATGACTGAAATATTTACACATTTTAAAAATTGCCTGAGAGAATCACATTTTACAAATTGACGGTAATCTATACATGCTTACAAAGGATTGAAGAATTTCCCAACCAAGACGTAGAAAAACAAGAACGAATCGGTTCAAATGAAGGAAAACAAAATGCAAATACCATAATTACAACTTACCAAATTTATGTGTATAAATAGGCAGCTTCCTTATTCGAGGAATGTATCCGTGAATATCCACACAAAGGAATAATATCCCACTCGTCTGCAGCTATACAAAATAACTTATTCGATGTCACGTGTCTCTGTAACTATCAAATATTCTAAAAGATATATATCGTTTCGGGTGTCAAGTCTCAAGGGTCGGCTGAGAAAGGCCACGTGACAACTATTTTCATTACGTCGACGGTTCCTAAAAAATCCATTGAGTTTGATAACAATGAGCAACAAATCAACGTATTATCAGTTAACCCTTTGAACAAATTGTGTGTTGTTTTTACATCGGCACTTCACGCCATGATATGAGTGTATTCCCTTTGTTTTAGTAAACCTAGACATGTAAACACTCACTTTTGACATATCCACTGTGCAAGATTACAGTGATTAATCAATCAACGTATTTTCTGTTAATCCTTTGATGACTAGGAACGATCCGTTGATTTACAAAAAAAAAGTAAATCAACGGATCATTCATCTCTTGCTGGGCTGCCACGTGCATATTACATAACCTCACTTCAAACCTGGATTTAGATTGAATAATTACCCCAGACACAATAAATGCCAAATGAGAACCTTTGTCAGGTAATCTAAGTGGTGCTACCACTAATTGTACCTGTAATAAATTCATTAACTGAGCATCAAGTGAATGACGACAAATACACAAGTGTAGGGTTATACGAGAAAACGTGTATGACAACAAGGGAGTAGTAATCGTATTACACAATCCGAAATCCGAAAATGCTTTCACTGCATGGATACTTTTTTTAGTATTAAACTATAACCATCTGGGGTATTTCCAAATGACGACTTCCGATGAGCTCCGCCGTTCTTTTTGTCTGTTTGTTTAGGCTGAAGAAATTATTTAACATGCGCCCTTTGTCGAATCTTTATAGATCACAGTTAACCAATCAGTGTTTATGCAAAAATGCGTAAAACAAATATTGCCTCCAGCCTCCAAGTTTATTTAGCTGTCCTTGCAGACGGTAGCCCAGTCTCTGGTCACGCTCAGTTGCGTTGCGTATCATCCGGGTACTCACGGGGGAAAAAACAATAACAAAGGCAACAACCAGTCCGGGGAATGGCGTTAGATCAGTGCCCCTTTAAGATTACATGTGTATTTGTCTCGTAAATTAAGACGGAAATAGCAATCAGCTGTTTACTCATTTTCTCTCCTATCTATGGGTGATTTAGGTTAAAAAATACTGAATGTCATGGCCAATATATATCATAACTGACAAGAAATTCCATAGCAATTGTTAGAAAGACCGAGGACTATTTTACTCATCAAGAAATACATTTATGTAGGGAGGCCCTTTTCAAGGTTGATTTGCACAACTGCCTATTTGGACTCTTACTAGTTTGAGCAACCCCCACCCCTCCAAAAAAAAGGCTGCCTGCGCTCACGTTTTTTTCAAGAACCTGAGAACAAATTCTTCTACTTTTTTAAGCCTAAAACTTATACAAAGACTATCAATATTGTGGTTCAATACCAATGAAATATAAAAAAAATATTTACGTATATTTTTGGTGACATACTTCAGAAATTTTTCTTTTTTTTCCTGAGATGCAGTCTCCCACCATCTTGCCAGAAATATCATCTCAGCCCAAATAAACTTCCATGTTGGCTGCTTCATCAGTTGTTCTACCGCACTGTCCAGAGTTTCCTTAGTGTAAGAATTGTAGTATTGACTGAAGGTACTGAGCCAACCTGAAGTACAGAGGAACAATTAAATGTAAACATGTAAATATGGCATGTACCGGTAACTTGATATTTATCTAAACTTGCTAAGAGGCTGATATTTAGCCACAAATCTGAAGCAAATGTCAGTGAACATTCTGAAATTGGAATATAAAAATTGCAAAGTCATGTTTTCACGTGAGGTGAGGTGAAATTGGGTTTAAATTTGCATCCAAGATTATTACACTTAAATAGCGACGGGCATGCACGTGTGTGTGTGGCTGCTTGGACTAGTCCTGACTAATGCCGATTTATAGTGCTAGCTCACTGAGGAACCATGCCACAGTTTAACATGAATACCCCACTCAGACACAGTATACTGACTCTGACCCGACCAGTCTTTGTTTTAGCCCCTTTATGCCGAGCGCCAGACAGGGTAACAACAAGTACCATCTTTTAACATCTTTTGGTATGATGCGGCCGGGGATCAAATCCCGGACCTTCCGCTCTCCGGGCAGACAATCTACTACTAGACCACGGAGGCGGTCCATGTTTTTAGGTGATGCTGTGGTAATGATCAACTGTGTACACAATTTGGTTACACCGAGGGCCCCTTTTATCAAAACGATCTTAACCCTAAGGTTACCATAACCCCCATACTTCAAAATGGACATGCTGCCGTCATTGTGCTAAGATTGTTTTGTTGAACAGGACCCAGACTCCAAGAAGTCCCAATTTGGTCTTAAAGAGGGCCGTGAAGGTCACTTCAGGACAGGGGCGGTCGGGTAGCCTAGTGGTTAAAGCGTTTGCTCATCACGCCGAAGACCCGGGTTCAATTACCGACATGGGTACAATGTGTGAAGCCCATTTCTGGTGTCCCCCGGCGTGATATTGCTTGGATATTGCTAAAAGCGGCGTAAAACCATACTCACTCACTCACTTCAGGACAACTAATAACATCCTCGTCATCCAAAACGTTTTCAGTCTACCAGACCGAACTTGCTTCTTAGCATCATGTTGAGTGGTTGATTGGGTGACAGCGAGAATGGTTTTAGACATATTTCAGAAATACCACAGTGAGAAACATCAGAAATTGTAGCCATGTGGGGAATCAATCCCGGGTCTTTGGCATAGTGAGTGAACACTTAAACAACTAGGCTACCCCACCACCCTCATGTTTAGTACATTTTGGTTGTATCATTTGGATATTGTTAGCTAAGCTTACTAGAGCGAACAGACTAGTAGCTACTAGGACTGCAGGGTATTACTAGTATACTGGTAGAGTGCAACACCCTTTTCAAACAATACGCACTGCAATATTTTTTCTGTTGTCTGATATATTGGGTAAAAAATATATAACAAGTTTCATTTATTATTTGTATCATTTAACCTAAAACACAGACATTCGTTCACAAATGATGTTTCAAACAAACTGTCGGAAACATGGAAGTGATTTTTCTCCCGCGTTATCTCCACTGTGTCCATGACTACAAAATGGTGGCGACTATATTTATAGGATCTGCATGTTCACTCGGTGTCAATCGCTGTCAAACACTTTAGCTCCCATCACACTGCAATTCAGATACCTGTAGCACAACATACTGAAACAGACTATTCTTGCCAATACACAGTCCTGGTGGTCAAAGTGGCAGACTGCCTCAAGCTGATCACTTCAATGTGATGTTTCCTTGTTTATTAACACCGCACTCAGCAATATTCCAGCTATATGATGGTGGTCTGTAAATAATCAAGTCCGAACCAGACAATCCAGTGATTGACATCATGAGCATCAATCCATGTAATTGGGATACGATACACGCATTAACCAATTCAGCGAGCCTGACCACCCGATCCCATAAGTCGCCTTTCATGACAAGCATAGCATGGGTTGCTGAAGACCTATTCTTGCCCGGATCTTCACCGGTATAGAGTACAGTGTTATGAGTGAATCTGTACTTACCTGGGTCCTGGTGGGAGTGGGGCACCACTATGACATGCAAGGGTCTGTCCCCTCCCTTGGCTGTGTAGGAGGGCACCTGGAGGTCGGGCACCCACCCACTCACAGTCAGGATGAACTTGGGGTAGGCCACCTTGATAGACGACCATTCCGACTCCATCTGAAGCCACAGCCATTAGCAGTCATCAGTAAATGAAAGGAAATCAGTGAGATAATTATGTTGAACAACAACTTGGGTAACACTGGATTGATTGATTGATTGATTGATTGATTGATTGATTGATTGATTGATTGATTGATTGATTGATTGATTGATTGATTGATTGATTGATTGATTGATTGATTCCACACTCCAGCTATATGACTATGATCTGTAAATAATCTACCTTGGACCGGATAATCCACAGACTGACACCAAGAGCATCAATCTACACAATTGGGACATGCATCAAACCAAGTCAGCAAGCCTGACCAACCAATTCTGATAGTCGCTTCCCACAACAAGCTTGGTTTTCTTGAAGATCAATTCCAACCCAGATCTTCACGAACACAATAGACTGAAGTCATGATAGGATGTATATCAGTTACCTCAATCAATGGGTTCTGGGCCTATTCTTGGGCTTCTCCTGTGGTATTTTAATCTGGTACCCTAACTGTTCAACTTTCAACATCAGGGTTATGACAAGGACCAATTGAGTTCCATCTAGAATTTCGACCACTGTTGCCCAAATTTTTTTATCAGAATAAAATATGTACCATATCACAATACACAATTTAAGATGTAAACCTGAATCTATAGACATTTTCATGTAACCTTAACAGAAGTAAACAGTACCAGTTTAAAAACCAATAAATGATCATATAAATAAAACAAACAGTCAATCTTATCAATACAGAATGAAAATATCATATCATTTCATATAACATCCTGGTTCACTGATGAATCGCATCAACCTTACCTACCAACAGGAACACAGAGTTCTCAATTCTATCCCAGAATCCTTCAGCATCAGTTTGAGATTGATCTCTGAATTTTCTCACCTGAATATCAACTCCATGTTGCTCAGCTGTCAGTTTGGCTTGGCAGGTCGGCCATGTTGTGGAGATCTGCCTCACTGCTACGGTGTTCCCGGAGAAGTGGGCATGGCGTGGTGAGTAGGCCCTGGGACACTTCTAATTAAGTAAGATCAGGTTTAAGGAAATAAAAAGTAATTCCTTGTTGTGTTTGAATGCAAATATCAGTAAAATACTGAAGTATCACAGCGATAGAAACTAACATTTTTAGGCCACTAGTCCTTATAATGATAAAATATAGCAAAACCCTTAAAGAGGGCAAATTTGTACTTGTCCTTATGTCAAGTTATGATACTTCAACTATGGCAAGGACTACAGAACTAGAGCCAATTTCTAAATCTGTCTCATGTTAAAGCCAAAGTCATGATAATGAAGACAAAGTCTAGTCATTTTGTCTGAAGGAAGTAAATGTGGTAAATTAGGATCATATGAATTTGTATCACAACCATATGTATCGTATCACAACCAAGTGGATCACATCACAACCAAGTGTATGACATCACAACAAAGTGGATCACATCACAACCAAGTGTACTGTATCACAACTAAGTGTATCACATCACAACCAAGTGTATCACATCACAACAAAGTGGATCACATCACAACCAAGTGTACTGTATCACAACCAAGTGTATCGTATCACAACAAAGTGGATCACATCACAACAAAGTGGATCACATCACAACCAAGTGTACTGTATCACAACCAAGTGTATCACATCACAACCAAGTGTATCACATCACAACAAAGTGGATCACATCCCAACCAAGTGTATTGCATCATAACCAAGTGTATCACTTCACAACCAAGTATATCATATCACAACCAATTGGTTGGCCAAGGATTTGTGGCCAAGTGTATCATATCCTAACAAAGTGTATCATGACATAACCAAGCGTGTCGTATCACACCCTAGCATATTGGCCAAGGATTTGTGGCCAAGTGTATCATATCCTATTAAAGTGTATCATGACATAACCAAGTGTAGCATAACAATCCTACCTGTTCCTTCTCCACCAGACTGACGGACCGTGACAGCTGAGACTCAATTCTGAAGTAGATCCAGAAACACAGGCCGATGTAGATGATCGACACACCAATAACAGCCGTCCAGAAATCTCTCTTCTTCATCTTGACCAGGTCTGGTCATTATGGGTGCAGGTCAGTGCTGAAAACAACACCAGCAGTGACGTAAGAGGCGACTAACGGGATCGGGTGGTCAGGCCCGCTGACTTGGTTGATGCATGTCATCGATCCCAATTGCGTGGATCGATGTTCAGGATATCAATCACTGGATTGTCTGGTCCAGACTCGATTATTTACAGACTGTCGTCATACAGCTGGAATATTGCTGAGTGCGGCGTTAAACAACAAACCAACCAACAAAAATCTTTACCATCAATATCTAAAGTAAAGGTGTTTTAATCAAATAAGAGTTCATTTGACATGTACTCCGATTTCTACTCCGGTAGATTTTATGCAAACTCACTTGGTTACTTATGCAACCCCCCCATGACCTAAATTACACAATAATAAACGTTTTCGGTAATGGGAAATATGTGGTGTTTTTGATCGAATATAGGACAATCGTCCGAAAACTGTCGCTCATATGGCATATTGTCTGGTGAGCACCGTGACAACCGATCACAAAGATGCATATTTCTTATATAGATGCATTTATCAAACACTGTAGCTACCTGGAATTATTTTCTAGAAGTATGAGCCTGAACATGAAATACGTGCTTCCACACAATCATTTCCTTCCGCTCCGCTCGACTGCTGAAGCTATTTTGAGAACGATCGTTTCATTGGTTGATGTTAGAATATCTAACCAATCATTGCAAACGATAGATGTTTTAACGTAAACCAGTTTCTCGTGTAGAAAACGCCACGGTGGATTGCTTTGAACCGATCCCAGTCTAACAGTTTCCCTGCCTGACTACACAGTGCAGGCGTTACACGTGTTCAATTACCCGTAACTGTTTGCTTGTTCCCTTGTTCCCGTAACTTTGTTCCCTTTCAAAGCCTCTGAAATTGTTAACATTTCTGTAAAAATTCACATAGATTTGAATACAATTAAGGCGTTATATATATATATATATATATATATATATATATATATATATATATATATATATATATATATATATATATATATATCAGAGTCATCCTGCCGAGCCTGTGTGAAATGCTTCAATTATTATTTTGACCACCGACCAAAGTATTGAGATAGAATTCCTCAAACCAACTTATAAAAAAAGAAATGCCAAACGAAAAACAGACAAATAAATTATGCGCATGTAAAATCTCATAGTTAACAGCAGGGCCCAATTGCACAAAGCGATCTTAGCGCTAAGATGATCGTAACTCCCATACTTTAGCATAGGCTTACAATAGTCTTAGCGCTAAGATCGCTTTGTGCAAGTGGGCCCTGGTCATGTTCTGTCATAGTATTTTAAACTTTTTTCAGCATTAGAGATCGACACATACAACTAACACTCCGATAAGTGTATATTCGAAAACACCTTCCAGATTACGAGACGAGTGAAGATCTAGGGTAGAATAGGTCTTCAGCAACCCATGCTTGCTGTAAAAGGCGACTATGCTTGTCGTAAGAGGCGACTAACGGGATCGGGTGGTCAGGCTCCCTGGTTTGGTCGATAGATGTCATCGTATCCCAATTGCGTGGATCGATGTTCATGTTGTCAATCACTGGATTATCTGGTCCAGACTCGATTATATACAGCAATAATCCAGCTATATGACGGCGGTCTGTTAATATGGACCAGACAATACAGTGATTGACAACACGAACATCGATATCACGACTATAGGGACACCACAACTGGGCTTCACACACTGTACATGCTGTACCCTAGACTAACATATAGTTTCTGAAAGGAACATATCGTACATAAAAAAAACAGTTGCTCAGTTATCTTAATAAAAATATAATAAAAAGGAGCCCAGTGATATTGCAGTGATCTAGACTAGCATTATAGACGTGCATGGGCTGTATTTGATATATATTTGTATCAGGGTCTGTAAGACAGACTAACTGTACCTATATGGAGAATCTAACCCAGTCCGTCAGCGTGACGAGCGAACGCTTCAACCCCATCTAAGTAGCTGAATATAATAACCTGTTAACGACTAGAGTAAATAACTACCAAAATATCAGCAAATACAAATGAGGTTATTTCTATACGCAAATAATTTATTTAACGCGATCTCAATATAGATCGCCATTGATTTGTAGGTCAGCTGCATGGAAGCGCTCGGAAAATATCCATCATATCGTAACTCAATGTGGAGGTAAGGGGAAATAGGGTTCAACGTCTCTTTAGAGATTGCTCCATGTATATCGTGACGTGCGCGCGCGTGTGTGTGTGTGGCTACTTGTACTAGTCTGGTTTTATAGTGCTAGCCCACTGAGCGAATATACCTGGTTTGTCAGCACCGTACCATTGCTCCTGTGTTTCCCCAGTGAAGTGGTAAACGTCTTAGACATGCGTCACCTCGTGATTTCCTCACACATCAAGCAGACATGCCGAGATATTACTGACCTGAGTCACTCGTGTATTCCCTGCCCTTAATTTTCTTTGTTGCATATCGTGCGATAACAAGTCATGCGGTTAATAAATGTAATTCATCCTCCATTGCTCTAGGATTATTATGTACATGCACTGTTTTCTGCATATCCATTCGACCACGGAGACGGCCTGTCCATGTAGAAGATGACAATGATAGTGACATTTTAAATGTATATTTTACATGTAAATGGATCCGTCAAGAGATTATTAGAACCAGGAAACGACTACAAGGGGGAACTTAGTAACGCCTAACAAGGTTTCGTCATTGGCTTTTAAATCAAAATATTGCTCACTGTTAAATGTTAAGAATGTTAACTTATTCTCTTGTGTCACTCATTATGACGTATAAAAGCAATTATAAACCCCCCGTGACGTCATGCTTTTGTTCTCAAAACGGGTTGTACCTCGTAAAGATCGTCCTTAAATAGAATCTACGGGACATCATGTCAAATATCGGACATTTTATATACTCATTAACTGTATATGTTATAAAACATTCCCCGCTGCATGGATTTGAATGACATTTATCCAATGAACCTTAACACTTTGGAAAACTATTTTGAAGACATTCTTTAGAGTGATGTAAAATATTTTTGGCAGTGTGTGATACAATATGTTGTTGTTCATCTAAATTATCATAAATTAGCCTCGGTTCGATTCCTCTCATTGTCCCAAAGCGATACACTTTCGGTGTAGTCCGCAGTTTATAACACTCACTCACTCACTCACTCACTCACTCACCCACCCACTCACTCACTCACTCACAGGCCGAATGAATTGGGATAGGATCTTGAGGAGGTAAGTAATAAGATTTACGGATTAATTAAATCTGCCTCGTTCGAGCTAGCTTCGCCCACAGACCCTGCAACAGGAGTGTTCTCTGTTTAACGTAGTCCCCATGAAAGGGGTTGTGCTATATTTTGTTTCACGAAACAGGAAGTAGGGAAAAAGATAGCTCCCGGATTAACCCAAGACTCAGAACATCAACAGGTATTCCTGTACCTGCTATTTATGTCTCTATAACTGAGTCGGTCTCATTATATGAGCTTAAGCTCCAAAGATAAACTAGAAGTCACCCACATTCCGTTGATCAGGTTTGGCTGGTGTTTAAGGCGGCCGGTTATAGCCATTGATCTGCGCTGACCACTATGTACGTTCTGGCCCGGGTGTCTGTTCCTCCATCATCATCATGATTAAGCCTCACTTGTGTCCAGTGAGTGTCCAATCGCAGATGGATATTGTAAGCAGTGTCTCTATGTAAATGCCAATGTTTACCTTTCTAGTGCTATTCTGGCATTTACTTCCATTTCAGCAAAAAGCGACCATGTTGTTTGCTGGCCGCTAGTTAGGCTGTTGAAAAACATAAATGTTTCTCGGGTATCGGGTCACTTTAAATTTTGCGCGTCATTCTTTTTTTCTGCCAAAAAAATCAGATATCCCGCATTATATGAAGCAGACACTGTTATCAATATTGCACAACTGACATTGTGTTAAAGACTCGAGTTTACCCTGTGCCCAGTTGTGTTTGACGGTATTCTTGGTGGGGAAAGTGTGTCCCTCCCTCATCACTTATGTTTTAAATATTTAAAAAATTAAATCCGACCTTCTCCCCCTTGAGAAAAATGTGCCCGAGAAACATTTATATTTAGCATGCAGCCTTACATGGACTGTTTAAAGGTATACATGGCTCCATACTCAGAACACCGGGATTTGTATCACCCACACGGAGCCTTGAAATGGTGAGCCTAAAAATCAAAACGGTATTTTCGAAACAATTGATAATACAAGGACTATGGATGTTTACTTTTTTGGTAAAGCCCACGATTAACCAATTTAATATTTGAAGCACCATGTTAGTGTCATGCATGATGTAGTTTGAATTAGGAACTATTTGAACACAACTCCTTATTATAGCTATACATTTTATTTAACTGGATTTCAACCAGGAAAGGATAGTAGTACCATCAGAGGTAAGTGATTGGTGGGGTTGTTGCTGTGAGATGATGGTCGCGGGGAAATTTGTGGGGTGGCGTGGTGATTTTGAGGAGGTTAGTAATTAAGATTTGCGGATAAATTAAATTTGCCTCGTTCGAGCTACCTTTGCATCAGGAGTATTATTTGATTAACGTAGTTCCAATGAAAGGAGTTGTGTAATTTTGTTTCCTGGGGTAGGAAGAAAGGAAGATGATAGTTCCTGGATTATTCCAAGACTCAGGACATGATCGGGTATTCCTGTACCTGCTATTTATGTCTGTGAAACTGGAACCGTAAATGAATTATAAGACGAGACATTCTAAGTGAGGTGCAATCTCATTATATTCTGATCTTAGTGTATGCTACCGATACACAAAGATCTGAGATTTCATCCTAAATATCAAATATCGCGCACCCAGGCCGTCACCGATCTGAGGACATCCATTTACAGGTCACGTCAGAAATACCTTTCGCAGATTTTAACCAACCAATGAAACGACTGTCAGGAAGTCGACATAAGCCATTCAGAAAGGAGCTTTCTCGAGCTTTACGTCATACGTTTCAAACTTGACTTCATTCCAGACTTTGCTTTGAAAAATATTTTGACAAAGTTCTCGCTTCAAAATTTGAAACTGCCCGCAGCTATATTTAATACTTAGAAGTATTTCACAGTTATGACCCGTTACTGTTATGGCGCTCTTTCTCTGAATCATTGTTTGTGCATGGTATGACATTGGAATAAATTACTTTCTCTTTGTTTTTTTAACCAAGACTGACACACTCATCTCCGTCAAGGGAAGGCCGCCATAGAGTAGATACTCTTTCACCCCGTGGAGATTCCGGGTTAGAATTATGTCCCAAATCACCTATGCTTGTCCTACGAGGAGACTTAACGATCGGGTGGTCAGGCTCGGTGACTTGAGATCATGCAACGTATACCCCAACGACATGGTTTGTTGTTCATTATAGAGACCACTGGTTTGTCTCCACCAGGCAATTAACAGACCAATGTTATATATAGCTGGAATACATCTTCCTGAGGCAAGAGAGTTAACTGACTTTAAAAGTCCAGTTTCCACCCCACAGTCAGTTAACTCTCCTGCCTCTGGAAGATGACTGGAATATTGCTGACTGTGACGTTATACAACAAACCCACAACATACCACAAAATATACCCCTGGAACAGTGAATTTCTATTGCAACATGACGAAAGAACACCAGATAAGCCAAATTGTCCCAGCGTACGCTTGTCTGGCCGTGGACCTGGTTTCTGTTACCAACATGGGTACAGTGTTTAACCCCGCCATGAATGAGTGAGTATGGTTTTAAGCCACATGTAGCAATTGTCCAGCAATATCAAGACGGGGGACACCAGAAAAGGGCTTCTCACATTACACCCATGTGGGGAATCGTGACGAGCGACTGCGACCACCCACTCACCCCCATGACATTTCTAAAGAATATTAATAACAGCTGCGTACGCACTAGTCGTTGCTTTTTGTTTTCATGTTTTACATCGGCAAATTTAGCCGTGATCAAATAGAATTATTCTTACCCTCAGATAAAACTAACGCGAAAGACAAAGGGATGTTTATATTAATCGCGCCTTTTCTGACAAACTTACTGATGAATGAGATTTTACGGGTGCTTCTAGCAGAACTCAATTTAGCACTTAGGACGCTCATCTTGAAAGGATAAATAATAAATCTCGCCATGTCCAGTTAGGGAGCGTTTTATGTTTCCGCAGAGGAGTAATTGACTATAGATCAAGAAAGGTGGTATTTTTAGTTGCCGTTTTTATTGGACCAACCGGTGATGTGAGACATAAAAAAAATAATCGATGCCCTAACGATATATAACCTTTTCAATCCAGATGGTTCGGCCTTATCGAGATCGACCTAAATTTCCGACAACAGTAACAAAATATAAATATATCTATATCTATAGATTAGTGTTTAGTGAGTGAGGTGGATAGCACTTCAGTGATATTTCAGTCAAGACGTGTCGGCTTAATTTCGAAAAACCCGAAATGCTGTTTACCACGTTTACCACGTTGGTGAAACCCACAATCTCTGAAATGAAGCTGACAAACACAAAATCATAATTAGGTGAATATGAGATTCGAACATAAGATCATACTATGGTTCTGACACACCTAAGGGAGAAAACTCTGCAAGCAAATTGCGGTGCCTTGGGTGACCAGCCTACCCGTACCATCTATTCGTACGAGGGGTGAATAATATATTCTGAGCCTCACATAGAAGGAATTGCGTCATAGTAAAACATTTTGCTGTGTGTGTGAGTTGGGTTTAATCACGGCGTGTCAGCTTAATGTGGGAGGAAAGCCCGAAGTGATGAAAGTCTCAGACGTTTACCACTTCGGTGAAACCCACGAGCACGGGTATGGTGCTGACAAACCTAGAAACATAATCGAGAGAACCGGGATTCGAACCCACAATCATAGGTTTCTGGCGTGACCAAGGGACGCAACTCTGCACAGCGAATCGCGGCGCCCTAGACGACTGGGCCACCAGTGCCCACTTGCTGTGAACATTACATGGCGCCATAGAGGTATATCACAAAACCTTGAGTCATTTGAGCAGGATGTTTCGCTGTGACAAGGCAGGGAAATAAGCAGGGGTCTGTGATCTTTGGAAATGGACAAACTTGAGGAACGCGCAGTGATCAAGTAGGATTGGGATAAGTTCTATTTCACACCGAAATGCCCAAAATACTACTTTGTTTTGGGATGGTTGCAAATGCAGTGAAGTCTCGTTAATCCGGCATAATCATATGCAACAAACATGACCAGCCATGTCGTATTAACGGGACTTGACTGTATGTTTAACGGTTCATATTCTAATTAACGTAGCAAGATAAATGAACATTGATAGTTTTTTTAAGAATGAAATTGTTAGTTGTTGATATAATCTATATAAATGTTTGTTGAGTGGGATGTACATACTGCTCTGTATTTTGGACAAACTAACATTAAATGAGACTCATCTTCAATCACATTTTAATCACATTGCTCACAAATTCTCAATTCTCTATCAGTTTCTTTGTCTGCCTACTTCAATCATAAGTCTATGAGAGCAGTTTCTAAATTGTGCTAAGCTTATCCTAAATTTTTTAAAATTGATATCAAACAAATATTATTCCGGGGAATCATTTGCCCTAAATAATTACTTTTTTTCTGAACATGCGATGGCCATTTTGTAAGTAGATATCAATCCTTATCTCCTTGGCATTCAGATAATAAGAACGAATCTGAAAGCTGATCAAGTACTTGCAGAAAAAGGGCTTAACACCAAAATCCATCCATGAAGATTTGAGTACAATAGGGAAGGGTGCTCCTTCCTATGCTTGAAGAGTTTAATCCTTTTAAGCGCGAAAGGGAGAGACTTGAAGATCACTCTCGTCCTGGAGTGCCTTTGACTTCAGCAACACTAGAAATGATCCGGAGAATCCACGATATGTTGATGACCGACAGCGAATGACCGAGCGTCATATCGCAAGTTCAGCAGATATTTCCCAGGAGAGAGAACATTCAATTATCACAGAAACTTTGGCAAAAAAGAAAGTATTAGCTGTTTTAGTTCAAAGCTTCTGATATCAAAAACGCACATATCTCGTGATAATCCAGCTCTGTTTGAAGCTGATCCAGAAATTTCCTTACGATTTGTGGCTATGGATGAAATATGGAGTCCAAACAACAATCTTAACAGGGGAAGCATTTGTCTTTATCACCACCAAAGAACGCAAAGACTTTCCCATCAGCTGGAAAGTTTATGGCTCTGTGTTCCGGGATTTCAAGAGTGCCATCATGGTGGACAATCATCCAAAAGGCCAGACTATAAACGGAGCACATTGTGCTGCACGTTTGAGACAATTACGGGAAAAAATTAAAACTGAGAGAAAAAGCGAGCTCTTCGACCAGGACATTGCGCCAGGGCAGAAATCAGTCTCTGTAGTGGCTACAATACACATGTGTGACTTTAAACTCCTTCACAACCCACCTTATGCCCCCGATCTGGCCCCGTCAGACTTCCATCTGTTCCCAAACACGAAGAAAGCTCCAGCCGGTAACCATTTCGACGCAAACAACGACGTAACAGCAACTATGGAGAACGTTTGAGACAGCCAAGAAATGGACTTCTACGAAACTGGGATAAGATCCCCCCAACATCGTTGGCAATATTGTATCACTGTGGAAGCAGATTATGTTGGAAAATACATCTTTAGGTCAAGTCTTCATATATGAGGCTCAGAACTTTAATCAGTTTAACACATCTATGGGTGAGAAAAATTGTGCTCATGAATCCGTTGGCACCAAAAAAAAAAAGATTACTTTCGTCTTTCTCCTTGCCTTTGCGTGTGTTTGTGGCGGATGCCGCGACCTGGTGTCGCTGTTTGGGGTTTATTCATGGACGCATGCTCGTGGTGTGGTCGGGGTCGTGCAGTCGACTCTACATTTGACAGAGATTTCTTGTGGACGTGGAGATTCTTTGTCGCTTTTATTTACCTCAAATATATTTTCGCCAAGTTCTACAAAACAATAATCATGGTTAGGTGTCCACAAATTCGTAGCATGCCTATATGGAATATGTATGAATGGTTGTTTAGAATCGTATTGACATAAAACGGAAAAAGATGGTGCATGTAATGTATCATGTGTGATATTTACATGTCTTATTACTGCAATAAAACAAAATAATAAATAAGTCTTTTTAAAAGTCTTTTTTAGTATATTGTCAATAAATCAACCCAGGCAAACATGTATTATCGAGTCATCAATTACACTGCAAATAGACGCCATGCTGTTTTTACATATTTAATGTAATACCAGCACGTCAGGAATTTCTTCAAAAACGTTAACTGCAATATAACGAATATCTCCGCATCGGTGCTTGAGGACTATACCTTGCAAGCTGAGGAAATATCGGCTGCAGTTAAGTCTTTTCCAAAGGTCTATCTGGAATTTTGTACAACCCATACGCAATAATCGACCATGTCTTCTGTTTCTCTCAAATTACCGTTAGTTATTGGATCCGTACGAGACAAAAACCTGCAAACGCCGACAGTCGTTCAATTAATATGACATTTCCTGTGAAAGAAAACTCCCTATGCCATCTTAACCCAAGAATTTAGCCATGTTGACCAGGCAAAGCCTTTAATTCCGGCCAACAAATTGTACTATTGGCCCCAGCTAGACAGTTCAACATGCGCTCTCGCCGACAGTCAACAGCCGGAAGGTATTCAACATTAATCATATGGGTATCATTTCTTCGCAATAAAAAGTCAATTGTTCATGGGAACCGATATTCAGAAGAAAGAGTTAATCTTTCCCCTAATGGCGTCGTCCTTGGAGCCGCGTGGCCTGTCTCCCCTGTCTAAAACCCGATTAAGAAAGAACACCTTCGGAAGCGAGGTCGATAATCTGTCAATAATTTCTTGTGTGTTCTGCTCAAGATGAGAGAGGGGGGACCTGGGGACCGAGCCGCTCTCAGCGCAAACATATCTGAGATTGACTCCCGCATTTGGGAGTTGAAACAGTCTCTTGTGTCGTAGGATTTATTAATTGGAGTGACAGCTGCCGTCCCATCACACTAAATTCTGTTCCAAAAAACGCCAACGCTCCGAGAGAGACAGTTCCAAGTTTGGACGTTATTGGTTAGAACCTCGCGCTTCAGTCAGTATGCAATTTAATACGGGACTCATTATCAACAGGACGATTTGACCATCTCGAAAATCCATCGCTGAGAACCATGTCTCTTGACTGGTGAGGCGAAATGGGGTTCAACGTCGCGTTCAAGGTTATTGTACCTATATACTGACGTGCATGTGCGCGTGTGTGACTGTTTGTACCAGTCCGGACTAATGTCGATTTTAAAATGCTAGCCCACTGATATACAATGCCACAGTTTAACATGGATACCCCATTCATAAACATTATATTGACATGTACTATTTTATCCCTCAATGCCGAGCGCCAGGCAGGGTAACAACAAGTCCCATCTTTTAAATCCTTTTTGGCATTGCACGGCCAGGACATCGAGCCACCGACTCTCTGGACACTAGATATAGATGCACTGCATAAATTAAGAACTCCTGCTTATATGAAAGGATTAGCTGAGGTATACTACTTCTGTCTCACTGTCATTCCGGAACGTAGGAAGCAATTACGAAGTGGCACCAAACCTATAACCCTGGCAATTACGAATCCAACAGAACTAGGCGCCAGTCCAAACCACCAGTATAGTCACTAAGAATCAAACAGTGACAGGAGTGGCACAGATGGCACCGAGGCCCATGCAAACAGCGCTGGTGCCATTTAAACCCCTTAACAGCTGGCACAAAAACCCATGCAAACAACGCCGGGTGCCATTTAAACCCCTTAACAGCTGGCACCAAGAACCATGCAAACAGCGCCGGGTGCCATTTAAACCCCTTAACAGCTGGCACAAAAAACCCATGCAAACAGCCACGGGTGCCACTTAAACCCATACCACCTGGTACCAAGACCCTTGTAAACAGTGCCGTGTGTCATGTAGAATAAAAACAGCTGACATCGAGGAAATAACCGCCGCAGATCCCTGACAAAGCCACAATACCGGGCACCAAGTTGCCTCAACTATGCGAATGTGAATGGCATAAGCTATTGACAATTACCACTGTAGAAAGAGTTCCATCACAAGGATGTTAATGAATACGCGGATGTCAGAGTTTGGGTAGCTCCTAGGTTGAAAATATCGACCAATAGTGACATTTATTACAAATTGTAAGCCCCATGTAAATGTGCTATGAACGATATACTTTGCAAGTGGTGTATTTTGAATGTACCCAGGTAAATGGTAATTAGGTTCCTATCACAAGAATATATCAAATATGAGTATATGAAACCTCACAAGCTGTCGCTATTCCACTCTACAACACGGGTCAGTGATATGTAATGTCCTATTGGGCACAATACCGGTCATGGCCGCGGAATGGCACGGTCATTAAAGACTAATAGTGGAGCTCCGTAATGACGGTCATAATTGAATATATTTATGCCTAATAAAATCTCCATCAGCAGATTAGATCTAGTGCAATAGGTCAATGCTCTCAGCACACAGTTTCAAAATTACATCCATCGTCGAGAGGGTTCGCGTCACTCGATCAAACTCTTCTTCTCTTAAGCTTCGGAAAGGGCACTTGGCAGAGAAAGTGTAAAGAAGGGTTTGAAGTGTCTGACGCCCTGTTAACAAGTCTATCATGCATCTCTACGGCCACCTCCATGATCTAGTGGATGGCGCTCGGAGAAGGTAAAGCCGGTGGTTCGACCCCCGTCTGCGTCATACCAAAAGACGTTAAATGATGGTACTTGTTGTTACCCTTCCTGACGTTCGATAAACAAGGACTGGGCCGCTCGGAATCAATATACTGTGTCTTGGGGTGTCCATGTTATACTGCGGTATGGTGCTTCAGTGGGCCAGCACGATAAAACCGGCATATAAGCAAACATAAACGTCTTCCCAAGTTGAAGGCTAACAAAAACGCAAGAAACATGAGCAGGCGTTTTAGTCATGCATATGTACTGAATCATACCAGACGTTCTTTAAGCCATTTAAGCAATATTCAAGCTAAATAACGGCGGTCTGTAAATAATCGAGTCTGGACCAGAAAATCCAGTGATTGACATTATGAGCAGCGATCCACGCAATTGGGATACGGTGACATGCATCAACCAAGTCAGCGAGCCTGACCACCCGATCCCGTTAGTCGCCTCTAATGACAAGCATAGTCGCCTTTTACGGCAAGTGCAATAACCTTGAACACGACGGTAACCCGCATTTCACCTCACCTCATCTTCAACAAATTTGGTATGATTAAGACAATTCAACAAAGTTCAACTTTTAAAATACGAGCATGCCGAAAGTAACAGAACACCTTGACTTTTCTTATCCTTTGTGACGGAACCAAAAGGAGTCTCTCGCATTGGCGATGCTCACGCCAATCGGAAAGATATCGGTTGTAGAGTGCAAATGGTAATTAAAAAATAATCACATCAGTTTTGGATGGCAGGAGAAATCCCCCGTAACACCTAGGGAGAGGATCACATCACGTCTAGACGGGCACTGCTAGATTATGAGAATCAACTGTCACCGACAATTCGGAAAAAGTCGATGAAATGGAGACGGCTTTCCCTTTGTAGGTTAATAATGACAGTGTAAGATTTACACCGTCAGTCGTCGTGACGACGTTGCTTCGAACTGATACAGTTGAGAATGCGATGGGACGAGTTGGAGTGCTTTGGCTGTAATTGTGGCGATTGAGGAGGCGGATTTTCTGCTTCTAGCATGGTGGTCTTTATCAAACGCTGTATACACTGATAACGTCAGCACTGGTTTGTAATTAATTACAAATAAGTTGGAACAGAGTGGGTGGGTGTACGGCGTTTAACGCTGTTGTCAACGATGTCACGGCTACATCACGACGACCAGAGACATAGGAGTCAATCATGTCAACACGACTCGTTATTGTCATGGAATGAAGACACGGATCAAGTCTGGTCACGACTGGGTACCTGTCTTCACTGAAGGTCATTGTTACCACAGGATCCCCTAATCTCCACGGTACCGCCAGGGGTCGCTCGTAGTTCACGAACAGGACACTGTGTCATGTTTGTTTTTTGTTTTTTAACGCCGTACTCAACAATATTCCAGCTATATGACGTCTGTCTGTAAATAATCGAGTCTGGACCAGACAATCAGATTACTGACATCAGCAGCATCGATCCACGCAATAGGGATACGCTGTCATGCATCAACCAAGTCAGCGAGCCTGACCACCCGATCCCGTTAGTCGCCTCTTACGACAAGCATAGTCGCCTTTTACGGCAAGCATGGGTTGCTGAAGACCTGTATCATGAGTGTCGTTATGCTCCAAGAACTCAAGAACTATGATACAATGTTTCCTTAACACAGGGAACCACCATAAGGTTTGCGAAGGAGGGAGTTGGATTTAACGCCACTTTTAACAGTTTTCCAGTTATACTACGGCGTGTCAGTTTAAGGCTAGTGGAAACCCCGAAACGATGAAAGGGTATGGTGCTGACAAACCTAGAAACATAATCATGGCGAACCGGGATTCGAACCTACAACCATAGGCTTCGTTTGTCCCCAAGGGACGCAACTTTTCACAGCGAATTGCGGCGCCTCAGACGACTGGGCGACCTTTGCCCCCGGGCTTCCGAAGGAGCCTCAATCCCAACTTGTGACAAGCACGAGATAGCTTTCCTCCCTGCATCCCTTCCAGGAACAACGAATTAAAAAATGTATTTGACGTGTACAGACATTTTTGGTGTGTGTATACAATCATATTTTCTTAATGAAATGGATAACCACTCTAATTACAATTATCCATCTGTTTTACAAAGAATATAGTGTTTTCAAAGAAAAACAAACTACGCAATATCGATTAAACTACGGCGTCCCATCTAAACAGTTCACCGTTTCACAGCAAGGACCAACGTTGGGTGCCTTATGCTTCGAGTAATGCTCTAAACAGAAATAATTTGTGGAGTGAACCGCAGCCTTTGCCACTGAGAAACAGTATCTTGGAAATAATCAGAAATAAAAGCTGGACCATGGCGTGGAAATGGGGGAGAAATTGGACGTTCATTGCAGATATACGGATGTTTTGTGCCAACAGATTTCCTCCGGGACTATAAGCCAGAGGCCAATAACAGATTGGCAGCTCCTGAAGTGCACAGTCAAAGGTATTAAGGTTGCATTACGCATATATACTACTCGTGTGTGTGTGTGTATATATATATATATTTGGAAATGTATATATATATTTGGAAATGTTCCTCATATATATATATATATATATATATAGAAATGTTCTTCATATATATATATATTTGGAAATGTTCTACATATATATACACACACACACACACACACACACACACACACACACACACACACATATATATATATATATATATATGAAAAACATTTCCAAATTTGTTATTATCACCACTGCTAATTCAATTAGGGATGATTGATAATCAGATATATTCCCATCCAATTTTGTAAACATTATTATTAATCTATTTCTTTTAAATGCAGGCACATCTGGTGTAATTGGGAAACGTTTCATTGCATATAGCAATATCCCCGGCTGCCACACATCGTCCTTGGGCTGGGTTTAACGCTGCTTTGAATAGTATCTCTTCTTTGTTGTTGTTTAACGCTGCATTCACAATATTCCAGCAATATTTCAGCTTCACAAAAATAGTGTCTGGACCAGACAATTCAGATTCAGTGACTGACATCATGATCATCGATCCACGAAATTTGGATACGATGGCATGCATCGACCAAGTCTCAACTTGCTTGGGGTTTAACGTCGCGCCCAAGATTATTGCACTTATATAGTGACGTTCATGCATGTGTGTGTGTGCGTGCGTGCGTGCGTGCGTGCGTGCGTGCGTGCGTGCGTGCGTGCGTGCGTGTGTGTATGTGTGTGTGTGTGTGGCTGCTTGTACTAGTCCGGACTGATGCCGATTTATAGTGCTAGCCTACTGATATACCATGCCGCAGTTGAACACGAATACCCCACCCAGACACAGTATACTAATTAGGCCGAGCGCCAGACAGGGTAACAACAAGTACCATCTGTTAACGTCTTTTGGTTAGACGCGGCCGGGGATCAAACCCCGGACCTGAAACTCTCAGGGCAGACGCTCTACCACTAGACCACGGAGGCGGGCCGGATGTATGTTCAAAATGTTACTATTCAGAATTCAGTAATTTCAAATGCTTAATAAACTATAAGTGTTCTGTATGACAAGAAACAGTTTACTAATTAGTGAGTGAGTATAGTTTGACGTTGCTTTTAGTAATAGTCCAGCAATATCATGGCGAGAAATGAAACACCAGAAATGAACATCACACATTGTACCCATGTGGGAAATCGAACCCGGGTCTTCGGCGTGACGAGCGAACGCTTTAACCACTAGGCTACCCCACCGCCCCAGGTGGGAAAGTGATGTACAAAAGTAAGGGAATTGTCCAACTAATGGTACGAACTTAACAAGCATCAATATTCCTTTATGTTTTTGTGACTCTGGTGTTTTCATATGTATTCTGTTCACTTGATACATTATATTCAGGGGGCGGTCGGGTAGCCTAGTGGTTAAAGCGTTTGCTCGTCACGCCGAAAACCTGGGTTCGATTCCCGACATGGGTACAATGTGTGAAGCCCATTTCTGGTGTCCTCCGCCGTGATATTGCTGGAATATTGCTAAAAGCGGCGTAAAACCATCCCAATTCACACACATTATATTCATCATTCGCTAGTGTTTAATCCAATACACATCGTTGCATGGAAGTGTAGAATACATGGTGTGGATGATAGTGGCACCATTGGGGGTTGGCATGCTCAGCAATGCCTTCTCCCAATTATGATAGAACTTGAGACTCATCAATATACTACTTCAGAGGTAACAATATTGACTCAAATAAACAAATGTTTATTTTACAATGTGAGCGGTCATGACTCGCTGTATATCCATGACACATCAGACCTTCTAACTTTACCAAACTGAAACATATTTGAGAATTATTTGAGACATGTGGAATTAATGCCACGTGGATTCGCCAAAACTCATAGGCTGTGCTTAATTTGGTTTTTTTTGCAATCTCGTAAAAGAAGCAAATTCAATTCTGTCCAGACACATGACATTTTTTAACTTTTTATACCACTATTCCACACGAGAAACTTGACGAAAAAAATATTTCCTACAGGTAAACGTTTAAACCACGTGTGGTTAAATATTTTTTTAAAATAAGTATAATTGATTATTCTTTAATGTGAAATTGTAAATGATTTGCCTATATGCTTCTAAGTAAAATGTGAATTTGTCGTGGTAGTTAACAAGTTCGTCTTGCAATAAGAAATACACTAACCCTATTTCTTTGGCAGTTGATTTAAGTAATACAGGTTTGAGAAATAACGACAGTACAAAAAGCTTACTTATCTTAAAACAGACCACAGACATCCTGAAGAAAGTGTCTTCACCTTACATTAAAATATTCTTGCTTGACAACGGTATAAGGGTTTATACCGAAACGTCACCTTTACAGTAAAAAAGAAGTTATTATCCATAAATTGTATATATCTACTTTGTAAACTCAGATAAAAAATGTGAACATTTATGTCTACCAAGTAGTAATCTCGTTCACATCACTCCCGGAAACGATCAACCGTGGTATTTCTGTGCATTCAACACATACAGCATTTGAAGTCAACAATGTTATCAGGTTCAAGTAAATAGCACAGCAGTTGTATAGATGTCTAGAACACCTTGGTTTTGACGAAAATCCAGATAGTCTACAGTAAACAATATTTTTTTCAAAGCTTCCATTATGTTATTTGTTTGTTGTTCAAATGCGGCAGTCAGCAATATTCCACTCTTTGACGGCGCTTTGTAAATATGTCAGGACCAGACAATCCAGTGATTGACATCGGATACGATGACATGCACCAATCAACCAGGTCAGAGAGCATGAGCACTCGATCCCATTAATCGCCTCTTACGACAAGCATGGGTTGCTGATGACCAATTCCAATACATGTCTATGATAACGTCTTTGTACCTAAGCCTGGACAGACGAGATGAATTCTCCCCCACCTAACGTTTAACTGTTGATTTTTATTCCACCTTTCCGTATCAAAAATGTAATCATCTACACTAAAACCACGGAGCATGCAGAAGCTAATGTTCACCACTGTTTGAAGAAGCTAATGTTCACCACTGTTTGTAGAAGCTAATATTCACCACTGTTTGGAGGTTAACACAAGACTGGAAATGTTTGTGATCGTAGTGTGTGACACATCTAGTACCTCTAGACCGGCGGGCAAAAGAAACATCCATGTTTGATGCTGGTTACAAATGTAACAAAAATGAAATTGTTGGTTTTTTGTTCCTTTTTTGTTTTTGATACGGCTATCATAGTTGTGTTTTTGACCTTAAGTTTGCAATGTTTCGGCGACTGTTTTCAGCCTGGTAACATTTTGATAACAAGTCTTTGAAATGCATTTAGAAGTGATACACATAAGGAAGAGAATTAATGAATGTCAACTTCTTGATTATGAGGAACACAACGTTTCGGAGTATGTGCTTACTCTTTTACCAGCTTAATGAATGCTATGACGCAGAGAGCATATATATGTACATGTGAGAACAACAAACGTAATAAGATACCAAAAGATGGAAACTAACCAGCACTAATTCACCTGATGAAGGAGTAAGCATATACTCCGAAACGTTGTGTTCCTCGTAATAAAGAGGTTGACATCCATATATTCTTTTCCTTAAACAAGTAATGGTTGGTTATTCGATAGTGATGTATTTGATATGGGTATCATAGTTGTGTTTTGGACCTCAAGTTTGCAGTGTTTCGGCGATTGTTTTCAGCCCAGTAACATTTTGATAAGGTTTGTAATTTATTAGTCAAATTCAGTTTTCAAGTGTATAATGTCTTTTGCCCGGCGGTTTAGTAGGCTTCGTTGTCTGTAAACGGAATCAGATGTCTCAGTACATGAGTCCAACCGACTAAAGTTACCCCAGTAAATGAACATGGCGTCCTACAGTCACCCAAATGAACTTCGAGGATGAACATGGCGTCCTACAGTCACCCCAATGAACTTCCAGGGTGAACATGGAGTCCTACAATCACCCCAATGAACTTCCAGGATGAACATGGCGTCCTCCAGTCGCCCCAATACACTTCCAGGATGAACATGGCGTCCTAGAGTTACCCCAATGAACTTCCAGGATGAACATGTCGTCCTACAGTCACCCCAATAAACTTCCAGGATGAACATGGCGTCCTACATTCACCCCAATAAACTTCCAGGATGAACATGGCGTCCTACAGTTACCCCAATAAACTTCCAGGATGAACATGGCATCTTACAGTTACCCCAATAAACTTCCAGGATGAACATGGCATCTTACAGTTACCCCAATAAACTTCCAGGATGAACATGGCATCTTACAGTTACCCCAATAAACTTCCAGGATGAACATGGCATCTTACAGTTACCCCAATAAACTTCCAGGATGAACATGGCATCTTACAGTTACCCCAATAAACTTCCAGGATGAACATGGTGTCCATCGCTTGTAATCTGTTGATATGTTAATTGTTCTGCCTTGATGTGACTTTTCAATCCAACGCAGCTGTCAAAATTTGAGGCGTGCATGTTACTCCTTCAACCTGAACAGCAATTTAGCATCAAGGTGTAAGAAAGATATGGATTTATCAAAATTGAATATTGTTTAGATCAGTCAAGGCTGAGGTACAATTAACAGGTATAAACACAGCATGACTACTTCAAACTTTTGTATGAAATAGTGACAATTTTAGAAAAAAATATATGGCAGATGTCTTATTTTTTCAAAATGTTGAGAAACGACACAGTGAAATTAGATTCATGGTAGGAACCATATTAAACAGGCAGAGTTTGCGTAATAATTCAGTTATAACCAATAAAGGTTATTTGAAAGGATAATAGGCAGCCATCTTCGGCGGCAGAATTTGTTAATCAAATAAATCTACGATGCTGATTTATGCGCTTGCATCATCATTTGAACAATTATACCTGATATCTGCTCCACTTATAACCTATGTCAAAACGCATAGCTGAAGCCGTTTTGTTTATTCGTCTTAGGACTTGAGGTCGCCATGTAAGAACAAGAACGACCTCCTTACCGAACTAACACGAATGGCATTAGCCGTCTAAGCAGATCGGGAATGATGGGAAAATTACATACTGTCTACCAGAGAGTCAGTTATTCCAAATCAGCATCCGAGCTAGCGACCTTTCCTGGAGACAACGGGTCCCAAAGGACACCGCAGTAGGATATCGCTCTCCAGACAATAATATCGGATAAATATTGACGACGTGTCGAACTTCATTTGGGGTATTTGCAGGAATAATTGATTAAATTGGACTACAGTTCAATGAAACGTTTAATTCCCGTAACATGTTCAACAACAGAGCTGAATTCTTCCATTTTTCAAAGAAATATTCAGGTAATGTTACAGTTAGCTTAATTGAATGCTTTTTTTTCATAATTGGTAATTCAGTGAGATACCGTTGATGGAATAATATGTTTAAAATGGCATGTGTTATGTATGAGTCATGATGAGTTGTTTATTGTCTGTAGTAAATGGTTTGACTGAAGGTGAATAACGGTTGTCTGTACGAATCCACGGGCATGGTTTGAGTGAGTGTGAGTTGGGTTTAACGCCGCTTTTAACAGTATTCCAGTTATATCACGGCGTGTCAGTTTTATGTGGGAGGAAAGCCCGAAGTGATGCAGGTCTCAGACCACTTCGGTGAAACCCACGAGCACGGGTATGGTGCTGACAAACCTAGAAACATAATTGGGGCGAACCGGGATTCAAACCCACAATCATAGGTTTCTGGCGTGCCCAAGGGACGCAACTCTGCACAGCGAATGACGGCGCCTTAGACGACTGGGCCACTCGTGCCCTCGACATGGTTTGACAAAACATGAATAAAGGTATGACTACGCTGAATTAAACAGGAACAATGGTGTCCCAAAATGTGAATGATGGATTGTCGAAACACTGTCAACGAATATCAAACGTTAATAATAAAAACACTTTTAATTGTGTGATAAAAATACCTGTATGTAAATCACTGGGTTGACGAAACACGACCACTGGTTTGACTAAAAGCGAACAATGGTTTAACTATACGATATCAACTTAACGAAAACGCTATCAATGGTACTACTGAACCCTATCAACGGTTCGACAAACGCAAAGAATGGTTTGGCGAAACACGATCAATGGTTTGAACCAAACATCTCTAATTGAATAGTAAAATGGTCGCCTAAGCTGACACGCCTTGATATAACTGGAATACTGTTAAAAGCGGTGTTAAACCCAACTCACTCACTCATTTAGATGTCTATAGAAACGTCTAGATATATCCCTTACATACTGTTAAACTGTTGTTTAAAAGGAATTGGCATCTCAAATGCTATTTATCGTTAAAACTGCGGTTCCAAAATATACCTTGTCGTGTACAAAGTAGGAATTCCTGAAAATTTTAACTATCTGTTGTCTGGGTACAATGCATCTCGTAAAGTCCACGTAAAAATTATAAATATCGCGAATAAAACTGATAATGAGCTGGCAACTGTCACAAAGCTCTGTTTATTTCAAAGCTTTCATTCCACAGCTGTTTTTAATGTTTCATACACGACAAAGTCAGTATCATAAAACATATACACTCGAAGAAGTGATTTCAAAACCAATGTAACATCGCGCATGTCATCATGTGATTTCCGGTGCAGAATCATCATAAGTTCGTCATGATTGGGGTAAACGCTGACTTCAAAAAGGGACCGGTCGTTTATCATGGGGTTGGGAGTGTGTGTGTGTGTGTGTGTGTGTGTGTGTGTGTGTGTGTGTGTGCGTGTGTGTGCGTGTGTGTGTGCGTGTGTGTAGAGGGAGGAGGGGGTGGGGGTGCGGACAGAGAGAATGAGGGAGGGTCACCAAAATAGGTATGACATTCGCTTTTAGTTACTAATGCATAGACCTGTGGAGGGTTACACAACTTGACATTTTCTTATTAACTATAAAGCGATTTTGCATTTTGTCTATTCAGGGAGGGTCATGGAGTAAATGTACTAGGGCATGGGAAGGGTCATCAATAATTATGATAAACAATTCCTGGAGGGGTCATTATCTTCCGCACATTAGTGTCAGTGTTGATTTTGTTAATAGTTCTGTACTGCTGGACGATACAGAAATGAGTGTCAACCAAGCGAAGTGCCATATCAAATCGGGGAGAGGGACAGGCTATCTGAACGGCCATTGCATCAGACCTATGTCCAGTGTGTTGAGAGGATCAGCAACCCTGCAGAGCCTTTCGGTTTGATGAAGTCGGCTGGCCGGAAAAGTGAAACAGAAAGCTTTCTGTTTGCTGCTCAAGACCAGTCACTCCACATTCGAAACTGTCAATGTATGACTGTCCAACAAATTGTCAGTGGATGCCCAACTTTGGCACAAATACAGTATCTTAAGCGGCGTGATGGAGTGGTTCAATCGTTTAATTACCGTCTTCGCCATGCTTGTGGTTTTGACACAGAGGTCCATCCATGGTACGACTCAGAATATGTAGAGGGGAAAATTCAAAAACCTCTAAGCCTCAACCCCGATCCGGGGGCACGGGTGGCCCAGTCGTCTAAGGCGCAGCGATTCGCTGTGCAGAGTTGCGTCCCTTGGGCACGCCAGAAACCTATTATTGTGGGTTCGAATCCCGGTTCGCCCCAATTATGTTTCTAGGTTTGTCAGCACCATACCCGTGCTCGTGGGTTTCACCGAAGTGGTAAACGTCTGAGACCTGCATCACTTCGGGCTTTCCTCCCATATTAAGCTGACACGCCGTGATATAACTGGAATACTGTTAAAAGCGGCGTTAAACCCAACTCACTCACTCACTCAACCCCGATCCACACCACCCCCTATAATAAGTGACCGGTCCTTAAGTACGGCTACATGTGCGATATGGCTGACCATGCGCCTTAGAGACATGGCGCCGAGATCGCTTCTCATGCCCTACGCTGTTGTTTGCCTAGCAAGACGCGATATTTAGACAGTGCTTATGTTTTTTTCTGTTTCTCATCTTCCACCTGTCCCGAATAACCGCCTCGTTTCAAAACAAACAAAATCGTTTATTTACATCCACCAGGATATAAATCTACTCGCGTTGGAAAATGTCACTGTGTTTGGAGGATATTCAAAGAAGGGAGGTAACCCTGCTTCCTTAGTTTCGACCTGAACGCTCCGTCTTTAAGTCCACAACAATCGTTACACAACAAGTATATAAGCAGTATATAAGCACATGCACATTTGGAACTTTTATTAACTCTGGAAGGCAAGATTCAATTTGTTAAACATTTTTACATACTTACATGTATGTTGATATATAACAGACAAAGGGGCGGTCGGGTAGCCTAGTGGTTAAAGCGTTCGCTCGTCACGCCGAGGACCCGGGTTCGAATCCCGACATGGGTACAATGTGTGAAGCCCATTTGTGGTGTCCCCCGCCGTGATATTGCTGGTATATAGCTAAAAACGGCGTAAAACCTCACTCACTCAATCACTATAACAGACAAAGCATCGCTTATAAAGGACCGCCCACTACAAGCCTGTACCAATATTCACTCTTTCGCGCACCATACAGGGCGACAAGGTAGCCTAGTGGTTAACGTGTTCACTCGTGACGCTGAAGTTCCGTGTTCGATACCCCTGGGTACAGTGTGTGAAGCCCATTTTTGGTGTCCCCCGCCTTGATATTGCTGAAATATTGCTAAAGCGGCGTAAAACCATACTCATTCACACACTATACAGCTTCACGGTTATTTGCCTAACACAAAATTAATTATCTTTTACTCTATTAAGTCCGAAAGATTTTTTTTCTAATAATTAATACGAAAATATACCATCCAGTGCAATATGTTGCCAGCTGGTTCCCGCTGAATGCCTTACTGTGTGTGATCACCACGGAATATGTCCTACATTGTACATATGGCACAAGTGGATGGAACGCAGGTCAAATAGCTCTCGCGTTATCGAGGTTACGGACATCAAAACAATCCTACCGCGGGCAAAACCCAGACTTGTATCCAACTCGTTTCGTTAAGTATCAAGATCCTTAAATCTATTTTAAATATTGAATTATAGATTCCAATTAATAAGGTCTGACAAACTCAAGGCAGTGTCTCGCGCAATGACATAAAAAGCTTGGGTGATTAGCAATGACGTGAATGGTAAGACTCCTACAAGAACTGCCAAGACGTAACCGTTCGATAAATTGCCATGATCAGATATAATCTACCTTTTCAACAGGAAATTGCAGAGCCGTTATCTTTATCGGATAGTTTGCACTGATCACGGCGTTGGGTTTACTCTTCTGAAATAGCCTATAGACCGAATTCGCTCGCTCGGATCACAACTCGATAATTTCACACTGCAGACCTTCGATTTCACGGGCGCGGGAGACACTGGTGAATTTGGAAATTTCGATAAGGAGTTGTTTAGGACTGGAGGGGTACGGCAAAGTTTGGCGTCAGTTGCAGAAGGCGAGAGAGGATGGTTTCGCACCTGTTCTTAATTGGATTGTGTATCCTAGTGACAGGTAAGATCACCAATATCCACACCTGTAATGCACTCACAGGTATGTCCTTTGATCGTACAGGATCATATTATAGACATAATTTGCTTTCGGCATGTAATACAGCTAAAGTTACAAGTCATCAATATGCCACGTCCTTCATGTGCCAGCATTAATGTAATTTCAAATTTGTCAGAAATTGTATACACTTTAGTTCGTTCGTTTAGATATAACAGGTATGTGTTTCTAAGAAAAACGCTCAAAACAAAAGCTTCCTGATTATATATTGTTTGTAGTACATATAGTATATATAAGTAATTCTATTGTGGTATAAAGTCACCAGTGGTCAACACTATCGTATAGACAGTTTGTCCATCGTAAAATGCACTATCAAAAAAGGGTAGACCTGCACGAAGTTCAACAGCTGCTTCAAAAACTGTTAATCCACGGAATACCATTTTTAATTTGAAGAATATTTCGGATATCTGTTTAAACACCTTCATGGTATATAACCCGTGTGGAATACCATTTTTAATTTGAAGAATATTTCGGATATCTGTTTAAACACCTTCATGGTATATAACCCGTGTTTGGTCGTCATGTGATAAGACGCGCTTTAATCATTCCGTGAAAATTTTCCTTGGAACGTGATCGTGTTGTAATTCGCCTGATAAAGTACTGGTTCATATTAAGTATGATTCGTGTAAAGCCACAACCATGATGAACCGGCATTACTTCCCGGGACAAAATTTTAACGTCGTTTTTAGAAATATTTTCTTTTCCCTTCTTCGTTTTCGAGCTAGAATATTTAAACACTTTCAGTTTTGACTGAGTTCTTTCTTTCTGTTCATGTCGAACAGAATTGTAAACTACCAGTGTGTTCTTATATAATTATAGTTTCTTGGTCAAAATGTTTTTACTTGTTTCGTGCAATGCAAATCAAACTAAATAATGGTAATCAATTTTCAGTATTTTCTACACATGTAGAACAAACATTTTTGTGATTTCTCCGTAGTCTCATGAAGAACAATTTAAACTCCACATAAGCCCGAAGAGAGCGTGTGCAATTCTCTCCGTCTATATAACTACATGTACCAGGAGATAGCTGCCTGTGCCAAAAGGATTTCTTGGCTGTTATCTGAGATTCAGACTTGGCTATTGGATATGACGGTACGGGGGCGGGGATGGGGGCGGGGGGGGGGGGGGTGGGGGGGGGGGGGGGTGGTTCAAAGCTGTGTCATTTTACAACTGGCATTATTGTTTTTATTTACTTAGTAAACGGTTCTTTCTATGTCTTTCTGTTTTGTTCTCTGACTCTGTTCTTGTATGTTGGATCTTAACTTGTAGACGAGAAAGTATGTGAATATTTCACATTTTGAACCAAAAATGTTTGTGATGCATATCCAAGATAATGAATCGGAATGTTTTTATATTTTTGAAACTTTTATTAATAATGGAAATGAATTATCATAAGTATTTCAAGAATCGATTGATAACAATAGGATATTAATATATTTTAAAACAAAATTATATGTCCTACATATCTATTATGGAAACACTTGTCTAGTATCCTTTTTATTATTCTCAACAATTAAAATGAAATAAAACGAACAATGATAAAAGCGGGATGGGATTCATATTTGTTGAGCGTGTATACCACAGCTGCCATACATAAACTTTTATTCCACTGAGCTGCAGTAGTGGCTCGTGTATACTGCGACCAGTGATATAATCGATTTCACCAGAAATGTTTCTTCTTTTTTAATGTTCTACTGTGAGGATTTATGTCCTGATTAATGACAAATTCCGCTGAAAACATCACGTTGTAGAACGTGGAACAATCATAGCTAGGGCCATCATGTGATATCACCTTTCTGTCTTAGTGAAATGTGTGTGATGGCATTACGTGAGTAAATTTATTTTTGCACATTTTGAGGCTGCTGGAATTTGAACTTGCCCGACAGCCATTAGACCCGAGAATGTATTTCCTTTGAAAAAAGTGTCATGATCCCTTTTAAAATAGATCAAGTCCTGTCGTTGTAGTGTTGAGTAAAGTGGTTACGTATGTTATATATGGGTGTGAATGGCAGATGTTCATAAAAAATACGTCCATGTTGCGAAATGGGTTTTTAAAGTTCCATAATCTGCAGTCGGGGTAATAGGGATTATATGTGTCTAGTCTGTGGTGCGAAAACGCGAGAAGTCATTGTCATGCAAATAAACACCTTTTGTGGCAATTTTCTGTCTGTAAGTGCTTTGGTATCAGATTTCTGCTTGATAAATGAGATGAACGTTGTGGCTTCATGAAGACGAATCTGTGTCTTCCCTCTCTGCCTTCTTTGGGTTTTTGATCTTGTTAGAAGATGGGCAAGACATTTGGGGGATAGGGAGTAAGTAGGGGCCGTATCTGCTAGCCTGTCCCTGTCTTGCACTGGTAACTCTGATCAGGATAAACATATGCCCTGACGCGAAGTGCTGTATGATAGAAGCACATTCACACACCACATATACTTGTATAGTAGAAGGGTGAATCCTGACAGTTCTATGTTCCGAGAAGGACCAGTAACTGTTTGTTTCTTAGGACACTAGAATGGTTTAAACAGCCTACTTTACACTCATGGCAGGTTATACGGGGATTCACAAACAGTTTTAATATGATGATGATGATGATGATGATGATGATGATGATGATGATGATGCACATATTAAAATATGCAGCAAAGAGGGTTTGGGTGATCCTGGCACAATCAGGATGGTTAGGTTCATCATCAGCTCAGGGCCCTTGCCCCCTCTACACGCAGCCCAGACAGCGAATGGGACTTCTCCCAGGACGCGCTGCCTCGTCAAACCCACCCAGAGCTTTTCGGAGAATGTGAAGACTCCCTAACACTGCAGCCTTCTGCATTACCCAGATTGTCAGAAGGGCTGTATTCCTAGTAGTAAATAGATGTGTGCAAAAGTGCACAAAACAATTCTATCATGAAGAGCCCAAACGTTAATCAATCTACGCCCTCCCGTTATGATTGGTAAATATAAGCGATTGAGGGAAGAGCGAGGGTGGTGGGATCTATTGTCTGACATGATTCTTCGTGTGAGGGTGTCAATACACCTGTATTCCTGGTAGCAAACCCGGGTATTCTCCCAATGTCAGTCAACAGATTGGGAAGTACCAAACCTAAGGCACCGAGAACAATGGGGAGTCGAACAACTCGGTACTTGGGATGCAAGTGTGACATTTCGAAAGCGAGGTCGGCATATTTGCCATGTTTTTCCTGAATATCTTGTCAATCACATAAGTGTCAAAAAGGACAGAAAATTCAATAATATAAATTATTTCATTGTATTTATCAAAAAGGGACAAGATCAGGTTTATTGACCTGCATTAGGTCTGAGGCTGTATACGGGCCTATTCCAAAGAATTTTCCCCTCTACATATTCTGGGTCGTACCATGGATGAACCTATGTGTCAAAAACACAAGCATGGTCTTGAGCAGCAAACAGAAAGCTTTCTGTTTCACTTTCCGGACAGCCGACTTAATCAAACCAATGGACACTGCAGGATTGCAGATCTTCTCAACACACTGCACATAAACTCGATGCAGCAGTCGTTCAGAAAGCATCTCCTTGAAGAACTGAGTTCAGGCCGATTCGATATGGCACTTCGCTTGGTTGACACTTATTTCAGTATCGTCCAGCAATACAGAACTATCAACAAAATCCACACTGACATTGAGATTATGTCCCACATCCTTGGCGCGTTTAAGAAAACTATTGAAGGCCTTGTTTTCATCATGAGTCTTGATATCAGACAGACAAATAAATGTGTGCACAACACAATTCTGAATCAATTCAATTCAAATCATGAAGAGCCTCCACGTAGTAGTAGTAGTAGTAGTAGTAGTAGTGGTAGTAGTAGTAGTAGTAGTAGTAGTAGTAGTAGTAGTAGTAGTAGTAGTAGTAGTAGTAGTAGTAGTAGTAGTAGTAGAAATACTAGTCACTAACTGTTAACAAAGAATCAGTGTCTTAGACAAACACGATATTTTGTTGCTATCATTTGATTCAACTTTTACTCGCATGCAGTTATATTGTCAAACACTGGTCATATATCAGGTACCAACCCGGAAATTATACAATAGGTTTCGTCGAGAAAAATGGAAGGTCTCCAACTGTACAATAAGCTCCATTTGACAAGAAGAGAGGCGAGCTGCACCATCAGTGGAAACAGGTTACAGGTTTATCATATATTGATGCTGTGTTAGAAAGGGCAATAAAAATATTATCGATATGTAAATGCTGAATCATATCATCCCATGGCAAAGTTTAGCAAACGAATAAATTATGTATTTTCACTGTACATTACTTTGGAATGGATGCCTTACATACTGATAAAAGACTGTGAACTTTTGAACTGTTGACCTTTCCAAATATATAGCCTAGCATGTGGTGTTACTTTTGTTGCACATGGTATCATCACGATTTGATAGCGATTTATAACCACATGCTTATGATATAGTCGGAATTATTCAATGGACACCGCCTTTAGCAGAGGTTTCTGATTATGGAAAGGTGTTGGTGAGGGTCATGCGAAAATGTACATAAGAGATAAACTGTGTAAATAGCGAAACTTAGTTATTCATATTAACAGAAGAGAGTCAAAATTACCAAATTTGTAGGTATCTTTGTCAACAAATAGTTTCAGTCCAATTACCTGCCTTGAGACAGTTACTTGAACCGGGTAAAATCCTGGTGTTTTAAAACCAAATTTAATGACGCACAAATCAATCATGACAGTTTCACTTTCTTGAACACATTTGAAAGTGATTCTTAAACACATGCTTATGACGTAGTCGGAATCATGCAGTGGACACTGCTTTTGCTACAGATTTCTTTTGATTATGGAAATGGTTTATTTTTTATAAGCTGAATAAAATGGGGAAAATTGAAACGTTACTTGACAAAGAAACACAAAAACAGAAAGAGGCTTTAAATTCTAAATTACGAAAAACAAATGACATATTGAAATAAAGGCTTTTTAACAGCAAAGAGCACGTAAACATCAGCTTTTTTGTTTAATGACAAAAATTCAGTCGATTAATCTATACTATTCCAAATAAGTTAAGGAACGCCTGTTTTGTTCATATTACTATACTTAATCTGTCATTCCTTTTGAGCATTATATATATCCACATAACTGCTTACATTGATTTGGTAGGCAATTCGAGATATATTTACTCCGTGTGGGGAAACAAATCAAGTCTGGTCTTTACCTGTAATTATATATGTCAGTTGAAGTGCGTACACAGCTGTCAAAAATATGGTAAAATATAAATGGTCGATATAGACACTGCTTAATATCGAAAACTTTATGTCATTTCAACGACGTGAAAGATATCTTCAATAAGACTGAAGCGATTTCTATATTGCTAAAACGCACACGTTTCCTCAGAAACTGCAATATATTTTCTCAACACAAAATTCAATTTATCTGACTACTGCACACGTACATCTCAGCAATAGTTAAATATCACCATACTATAACTGTGTATTTCAGGTAATACTTCTGAAACGAGTATCCGCACTTTTACACCGTATGACGACCACGTTCTGTGAGCTATTCGTTATCTGCACTCAAAGTCAGTTAAGGTCGTAGTAATGGAAATCACTTTGAACGTATAACTTAATAGGTCTATTATTGCGCACAAACAGTGTCATATGGAAGAGGGGCGGTCATGTCGCCTAGTGGTTAAAGCGTTCGCTCGTCACGCCGAAGATCCGGGTTCGATTCCCGACATGGGTACAATGTGTGAAGCCTATTTCTGGTGTCCCCCGCGGTGATGTTGCTGGAATATTGCTAAAAGCGGCGTTAAACCATACTCACTCACTCACTTACCCATAGGCAAGACATACGTAACGTGAGGGGAAACACATAATTCCAATCAACTATGTAAGACTGTCTATCTCATTCGAAGGACTTAAAATTGTGGAACTTTCTTTGTTTCAAGAATGGATTCTTTTTCCTATGATAAAAGTATTTCATTCCCAAGTAGGTGACAGAAAGTTCTACATTGGAGACAACAAGATCGGAAATAGAAAGTTCTACGTACCAGAAAAAAGACCTCTAAGTAGGAGTAAGAATGCTCTACGCATGAGAGAGAATGTTCTACGCATGAGAGAGAATGTTCTACGCATGAGAATGTTCTACACATGAGAGAGAATGTTCTACGCATAAGAATGTTCTACACATGAGAGAGAATGTTCTACGCATAAGAATGTTCTACACATGATAGAGAATTTCTACGCATGAGACAGAATGTTTTACGCATGAGACAGAATGTTCTACGTTTGAAAGAGAATGTTCTACATATGAGACAGAATGTCTTAGATTTGAGACAGAATGTTCTATGTATGAGACAGAATGTTTTACGTACGAAAGAGAATGTTCGACGTGTGAGACAGAATGTTCTAGATTTTAGACAGAAAGTTTAACGTATGAGACAGAATGTTGTACGTATGAGACAGAATGTCTTAGATTTGAGACAGAATGTTCTATGTATGAGACAGAATGTTTTTCGTATGAAAGAGAAGGTTCTACGTGTGAGATAGAATGCTCTAGATTTGCTACAGAATGTTTCAGGTGTGAGAGAAAATGTTCTACGTATGAGAAACAATGTTTTAGGTATGAGAGACAATGTTCTACGTATGAGAAACAATGTTTTAGGTATGAGAATGTTCTAGACTTCATCCTCACAAAGGGACGTTGTCGCATCTAAAGGAACAAGGCGCCCTGGTTAATGGGAGCACACCAGTTTGGAATATACTGATACTATGTTGTTGTGTTTGGTGTGACTGTGAACTTAGTGTTATTGACTGGGAAAACGTGTAACTGAAAAGTAATTGAATGTTCTCTAACGTCAGCGCCATTGTAACCTTGATCTTCCCCAACGACAGGTTAAAGGTGACATATGTATCCGTTTAGTGAGCACCGGAAGTATTTCAGAAATGTTATAAACGTTTTTTCACTGAATGTGCTTTGGATACATTGCATGTATGGCGATAATATAAACACAGTATAATAGTATGAAAACTTCCTCCTGTGAGGGTCGCCTTTAAGGTGTAGTGCACAGAGCGCCTTCCCGGAGAGCGGAAGATCGGTTGTTCGATCCTCGGCATCATCAGACTAACAGACTTTAAAAGTTGGTACTTGTTGTTACCCTGCCTGGCGCTCTGATTTAAGGGGATATAACAATAACGGCTCGGCTCGGAGTCAGTAAACTGTGTGAAAGTGCTGTATCTATCATGTTAAACTGCGGCAAGGTATCACAGTGGACTAGTGGACTTATAAAACCGGCATTAGTCCTGGCCTAGTACACACACGCACACGCACACGCACACGCACACGCACACGCACGCATGCACGCACCACGCACACGAACATGCATGCACATCGCTTTATAATGTAAAGCGACAAAACCATTTCCATATTCATAATGTGCCAGAAGCGATTGAACGATGCCGATCATATCATGAGCACCTGTTTATGAATCACTATCACATCACGATGAAACCAGGTGTTCGCGTAAAGGTGGGCGTATCCTGCCCCACCGGTGGCATCCGTCAATAATCGTCAACGCGACATTAAACCCTATCTCACCTCACCTCTTGTCAGTGTATGTAGTACATGTGTCACATCTGTTCACGGCGTTATTCAGCGATAAGTGCTGTAAAGCTTTTGTGTACAGCGTTAATACCTGTCAATTGCACATATACCAGATAGTACAGCAATGTGGTCTTTTAACATGTGTAATAATACAATGTACAATGTTATCATGTTAATGTGCACAGGAGAGATGTAACATGTTTTCCTTCGGCTGCTGTTATTATTAAAATATATAATATATATGATAATAATATAATAAAATATATAATATATTTTAATAATGTTTCGTAAACCTTTTCAACCGAACGGTATATTCAAAGGATACGTCATTATGACAAACATGTCACCATGGTCTCGTCAACCTAATACAGAATTATTTAGAAGAAACACTAGCAAATAATGCCATATTAAAGTATCGATTAAGACTTACTTCTGGACTCTTTAGACGCGTCTTCATTTCTTGCTGAACATATTCAAACGTCTAAGTGCTCAGTTATTAGTTTTAGGATTATTATTTAAGTCTATTTAAAGTTACCGTAAATGACACAAGATAATTAGCTAGTTTGTGTAAATAACCATCGGTTAACTTCGCATGTCAACAATATGCACAGTAAGCAAATATTTAGCATGAAAAACATCCACTTGCATCGATATTCCCGACTATAGTTAAAGATGTTTATACGAACTATCTCCAAGCCAATCACGTGGCGCATTAGAGTGGATTAATGAAACTGCAAACGTCCGTCTTTACTTCTTTCGCGTTTCACAGTAACCAATCGAATTCACCCACTCAACTCAACCAATACTTTGACCGCTTCAAACTTTTAAGTAGCTTGCTAACTTGTGAGCAAAGGCTACGCTAGAAGTTCATAATACAAATTTCTGCCCCAGCCAATCAATAAAGCTTGGCTTAATGAAGCCCGTCACCTGTCATCCCAAAGCTCTGACGTAGTTTCGGGCGGTGTGCTGCTTTAGCAAGTAGCTCGTCTGAATGTCCTTGTATCTAAGAAGTGCAGTTCGCTGTGGTGTATTACTTAACTGTCAACTTGGAAAAAACGCCGAAAAGAAAGTTCTTGGTTGGCTATATAGTTATTGATTAAATTACGCTTTTAGATTTACTTTGTTCTAGATTTACATTTTCAAATAATACGCTTTTTTTCTGAAAATGGTTACCAAATGAAGATTAATTAAAGATACGTATTCCTACCGTTAACGAATTAATGATCCAAATGGTTTGATCCAGTTATTTTTTTATTAAATACTGTTTTTCAAATTGAAAACCTTTAGACATATTTTCTCTGAGAGCTTGGGCCTACCTTCTAAATATCACGTGCTCTGATACATCAAAGTAAAATAATACGAAAGCGAAACTGTTTTTATGATAATGGCTACAAGTATATTTGTTCAATGTTACAAGATTTACATCATCAAATATGTTATTAAAGAGCCGAATGTAGTAAAATAGTCGATGGCGTTGCTAACACATGTAAGCGGAAAGAAGTTCTACTTTTAAACTTTATGTCTTCATTGAACTGAACAGGAATAGACGAGAGAGAGAGAGAGAGAGAGAGACACACACACACACACACACGCGCGTGTTTGACTGAATTGTTACCCGAGTTATTGCTCATGTTCCTATCCCTGTCAACTAGACGTTTATTGTTCTATTATTAGAACTTATAACAAGATCAAGTACAAACGTAAGGCACAAAATATATATTGAGCCTATCTGAGAGAGAGCATTTACTGTACTAAAAGCAGAGTCCATTTATTTGTGCCAGTCAAAACGCATCTATGCACGTAAGGTCTTTTGCCGCTCAACGGCTCTTCAGGTTTAATGACAACTTTAACGTAGTCATAGTTTGACAACTTTCTACAAGCACAATTGTCTGGACTCGGTTTTTAATATAATGTCCCTAAAAGGATTTTTTTAACTTACAAAAAAACAGAAGATAATAATGTGCACCATTCATTGCGTTTATACGCATTCGTAGTTCCTCTGCCAAAACCATATGATAATAAATCAGTAAAATAATTGTTAGTTTTAGATATCAAGTTTTTTCAGACCGTATATGTCACAAAACCTAATAAATCATACTTTGTTATCAGGCCGGTAAATCTACCGTCATTGCGGGCAGATAAACGTTCTTGAACACGTTTCTCCCACATTGTAATGTAATTATCACTAAAGAGTAAACTTCAAAAGGAATCATAAGTTTATGATTGATCATAATGAAAGATAGCTCTCCCCGAGTACCTTCCGACACCTTCTGAATAGTATTCACCGAGAAATTCAATTATGGCATTTCGATAAACGGCCAAGTTGAAGCATGTCAGTTGTGTGTTCGGTATGAAGTCCTTCTTGGGAGGCATTAAGGACTAAGATTAACCCAGGCTCTTGATGGGGGCACTGCTTAACAGCTTAGCAGAAGCTCAGGATATTTGAAACACTTTTTCCTCACTCAAGGATCAGCGACGTGTATTTACATTGCTAATGCTCATTTTATTATCCTCCATCGACCCGATTCTGAACTTCGATAGCCAGGAAAAAGTGAAGGGGAAATTTGGTGAAAAAACTCTTGTTAATGGAAGTTTAATCGAACGAGGGAGATTATATAGAATCGGGACGAAGCTGGATGACTCTTGATCTTGATTGACGAGTGCAAATTGAGCGCATGGGGTCGATACTCCTGCTAGACTTGTCGCCCAAGAAAACCACAGCTGCTTGGGAGAGAAATTGCTAAAATCTGGCGAAATCGGGAGCTAATTGTATGAAAAAGCCAGGATCACCTTCCAAGCGCTTTATAACGCCGAAAAGACCGAGCCCATCCGTCAGGAATATTTGGAATGTGTCGAATACAACGACCCCTCCGCTAGATTGATATCCAACAACTCTATAATGACATTCAACAATTGACCAAACATCGTCAGGCCACCTCGGTTATTGGGGGAAATTTGCAAGTATTTTACTCTCCAGTTCTCGATGTCCCACAAACCATCCCTACTGCCAAATACCACCGTTATACTAGAAATTGATCTTCAAAGTGTTTTCGTAACTTTCAAACTGCGGCAACTTCTGAAGCGACTTGTGAACGTTCTTTTCTCAGCTTAACGATGTATTCCGACTACTTAAGAGGTTAGGTCTTGTTTGATTTGTCGTTTTCTTCTTTTATGAATCAACGTGAAATATTTGTTATTGATTGGGGTGTGCTGCACAATTCAATCAATCATACTCGTAGTAAAGGGGTGGATATGTTCCCTTCGCTTTTCAATGCGAATGTTTGGCAACATTTTGAGAAAAGTGTCCATTTGCTGTTTACATCACAAGGAAATCAATGTTCTTTTTATTGAAAAATCATTAATCACAACGGAATTCTGTCTAAACATTGCGGATTTAATTATATCCTGCTCAGAGTTATTTGGATTTTTTTAGGAATGTTCATTGTTCAAAACATGCTCGAGGTAATATTAATAATAATAGTAATGATAATGATAATAATAATAATAATATCATCATCATCATCATCATCATTATTATGAGTAGTAGTAGTAGTAGTAGTAGTAGTAGTAGTAGTAGTAGTAGTATTATATGCACAGATTAAAATAAAAATGCAGCAAAGAGGGTTTGGGTGATCCTGGCACAGTCAGACTGGTTAGGCTCGTCAGCTCAGGGCCCTTGTCCCCTCTACACGCAGCCCAGACAGGGAATGAGACTTCTCCCAGGAAGCGCTGCCTAGTTAAACAAAGCTAGAATGTTTCGGAGAATGTGAATACTCCCCAACACTGCAGGCTTCTGCATTACCCAGACTGCCAGAAGGGCTGTATTCCCGGTAGCAAATAGATGTGTGCAAAAGTGCACAAAACAATTCAATCATAAAGAGCCCAAACGTAAATCGAACCACGCCCTCCCATTATGATTGGTAAATATATGCGATTGAGGGAAGGGCGAGGCTGGTGGGATCTATTGTCTGACATGATTCTTCTTGTGAGGGTGTCAATACTTATTCTTCTTCTTCTTATTATTATTATTTCGGAGAACGTGAAGACTCCCCAACACTGCAGCCTTCTGCATTACCCGGATTCTTCGTGTGAGGGTGTCAACACTTATTATTATTATTATTAGGCGCTAGAAGTTTAATAGTCATATTACCATCTCTTTCTACCTGGTATCCATAAACAGCAGAGTGAACAAAGGCATATTGTTGCTTGAGGAGAAACCACATGTAACATGTGTTTCAGTGCGAGGCTGGGCCGAAACCCTAGAAACTGTCGGAAGAAAAAGGTTCCCAAACACGGCCACGAATAGCGTACTTCGAATTATGCAAACACTTAAATTTTAAGAGGTTGAGAATAGACGTTTCTATAGACATCTAAATGAGTTAGTGAGTGGGTTTAACACCGCTTTTAACAGTATTCCAGTTATATCGCGGCGTGTCAGCTTAATGTGGGAGGAAAACTCGAAGTGATGCAAGTCTTAGACGTTTACCACTTCGATGAAACCCACGAGCACGGGTATGGTGCTGACAAACCAAGAAACATAATCGGGTCGAACCGAGATTCAAACCCACAATCATAGGTTTCCGGCGTGCCCAAGGGACGCAACTCTGCACAGCCAATTGCGGCGACTTAGACGACTGGGCCACCCTTGCCCCCAGGTTGAGAATAACGGACATCCCGTATACTTATTGAAAACCGATGACGACCGATCTATCTGAAAACATAACATATATTTTTCAAAATGTCACGGCAAGAGAACAACCAGTCTTGGCCACCCGCCGAAACAGATTCCATTTGGCGTAAAAGTTTAGAGTAGTTTCTTATTTAACAGTTATCATACGTCGAGTCAATGTGGAAGGCCAGAAGTCGTGTATATCTCAGACGTTTAATACGCTGGTGAAACCCACGAACGCGTATATGGTGCTGAAAAACAAACGATCATAATGAGTGCGAATGTTAGATTCGAACTCACGATCGCGGCACGCCTAAGGGACTCAATTGAGCGCTTCAGTCGACTGGGCCACCCGTGCCCACGCACGAATTTACCGGTTCCATGATGTGATTCGCTCATTGTAAACGACGTCACCACGCAGAGAACAAGTGGAATAATCGAATTGCGATAGTAATTTGATGTCCGTTCCGCTTTGCAATTTTAACAGATTAAAAATTGTAATTGTATTATAGAACGTATATTGAATAAATGTCAATTTCGATATTGCAGCATTTGCTGCATAATTTATGTTGATTTGTGTGGAATTTCAGCGCAATAGAAACTAATCCATATATTAAAGTATGCTATTTCAAGTTTTTCAGGTTTGTTGTGGCGAATTTGATACCTATGGAGGTAAATTGAAGCCATTAACTTCTAGATTATTAATTCATAAACCAGGCTAATATGCCGCTTTGAACAGTATCTCACTTATGTATCCGAGTTTCAGATAAATATTGAAAAAGAAAACGCCCAGAGGTTTACAACGCTAGTGGAACCCACGAGCATTGGTAGGTACTGACAAGCCAAGAAACAGGGCCAATCTGGGATTCGAACTAACGATCATAGGTTCCTGGCGATTTTTTGCCCTTTAAATAAGTGGGCTCTTCCACCCTCATTCCTCTCCCAAAGACGGATAGTACGGTAACAACGACGGGGCGTTCATTGGCAACCAAAGGTTTAATGTTCTCTGAGATACAGCTGACTGCTTCTGACGGCGGCATAAAACAACAATCACTCACTCATCTTAAGATTATATGCATGTACATAAAACTACACATATGTTTTAACGACGACAATAACAATATCCACAGTTTCAGTGACTTCACAAATGAATAATGCGTGGATGTCAGATATTCAAGAAGATGTAATTTGATACTTTACGTTTAATCCTGCTTCGTTATTGCTGCTATAGTCGTCTCTATTCGCCCACTCTCAGATCCTACTCAGGGATCATATTCAGCCTTGGTATATTCGATACAGGGACTGTGGTGACATTTAAGTATGGATTCCCTGCGTGATGAGTATTCTTGGCAGTGGTATTTAGAGATATTAGATTAAGGCGTGTAGCCCGGTGAGCTGGCACCAATGCATCGTATAAGGTATCTGAATTTCATAATAGCGATATTATGGTTGTATAATGCAGCATAATACGATTAGAATGTCCAGTGGTTAATTGCGAGCCATACCTAGTGTGTGTGTTTTATTTTTGGATGTTGATCATTGGTAAGTGATTCATAAACACATGCTTATGACGTCGTCAGAATCGTACAACGGACTCTGTGTTTAGTGACTTCTGAAACCTTCATCCTTTGGTTTTCGTTTACATACACAAAAACTTAAATAATTTAAATACTCCAGAAACAATTTTAAATTTTATTAAACGACAAAATCCTTTCCATAATCATAATAATTCACTGGTCTAAGCAGAGTCAATTGTACCATTCCGGCTATATCATGAGTATCTTTATTACCCATTATTTCTTCATCCTTTTGAACTCCCCTTTCGAAAGATACGCTGCTCACGACCACCGTCATAAAAAAATACGATTTAATGACGTCAACAATATTCAGTTATGACCTGACCTCACAGTATGATTCGAATGACGTAAACAATACACTTGTGCACGTGGATTGATATTTGCACTAGTGCACAAAGGATTGTTATGAACTTTATTATCTCTGACCCTTCAGGGCAATAAGTGAGTGAGTTGGGTTGAACACCGCTTTTAACATTATTCCAGTTATATCACGGCGTGTCAGCTTAATGTGGGAGGAAAGCCCGAAGTGATGCAGGTCTCAGACGTTTACCACTTCGGTGAAACCCACGAGCACGGGTATGGTGCTGACAAACCTAGAAACATAATTGGGGCGAACCGGGTTTCTGGCGTGCCCAAGGGACGCAACTCTGCACAGCGAATCGCGGCGCCTTAGACAACTGGGAAATAAATCAGTATCACACTGTCATGAAGTCGTGCCAACACACTCGGGCAATGAGTGGCCCGTGTGCTTTCACCTCACCTGTTTAAGAAATGTAGTCTTCGATGCCAAATTACTTACTGTTAAACTTACCACAGGCCAAATGTTTAGTTTCCCAGGACAGATCGACATGTATAGAGGTAGAGTTCAACGTTATTGCCATTAAAACACCAAACATTGTTGAACACCTGGTGTCGTCACTAATTTTCAGTGATCCATTCATATAATGTTCACCGCTACTTTGCCTTTTATGCCCTATGGAATAATTCGTCGGAAAATAGTATATGTGCATTCATTTAAGAATCACTAAAAAAATAACTTATATTCTTCACCTAATCCTTGTTTTTTTAAGAGAACAGAATCTTGAATGTATCATTGACAAATAATAAATTAATTAACATGCATCTTTCTTACCATTTGTCCTTATGTTATTATCGAAGGTTAATGTGATTTGCTTTTGTTGTGCCTATACCTTCCTTTAGCCTCAGTGTTCAAGTAATTAATATGTAACTAGTTCTAGTGTTGGGTAGCCTTTATTAGTCGCCATGTTACACGGGTAATAGGTAATAGTAATTAAAATGTAATTCAGAGTGACAGAATGTTATATGTATCGGCAGCTACAGCCTAACCTCCTTCCTGGTCAACTCTTGGAAGTCACCATTTACGTCAGTAATTTGTTAACATAACATTAAATGCTACATGATGTTAATAATGGTGTCCCAATCATAGTTAAATGCAATAGAAATTATCAGCTTTTTGGGTAATACTTGCATGTCAAGTCAACCTGGCAAACGAGACAATTTATTGACAATCTTAATTATATTATATAAGTAAGGCATATGATCAGACAAGTTACTTACATAAAGTGTGCTCCATAAGAAAATCTGGTACCTTAAACCCCACACAAGACGCAGTTTTAGATGTATTATATTCCAGTGTTAATAACACCAGTCACCAAATACGATATAAAATGAATACAAGCACACCACTCAAAATTGCCAAAAAATGCCTCTTTCTTGTCCATATAGATACATATATATGGGAACAGAAAGGTTAGATATAATTGCTATTTTGAGTGGTGGTATAGTATTCATTTGGTAGCATATTTAATGACTGATGTCATTAACATTGCAACATACGCGTTGAAGCTCAACATGTTACAGCTCCTGGAAAGAGACAATTCATATTGAACCAACACTGATCCTTTCTTTGGTGCCCTGAACACTGTACCTATAGACATGACATCAAATACTCTGTATGCTAGTTCCAAGTGCTTCTTTCAACGACATCAATAAATGCTGAAGCAAATAATAGCTTCCGTCTTCACATTGACACCAAGGTCAGAGATCTGGCAAATGGAAGCGATTGTGAAGTTTCGATTATTCCCAAGAACTAATTAATTGCTTGCTGCCTAATATTTATATCTGTCTAACAGCAAGAGGTACTGGAATGACCAATTCGAAGGTTTGGAACGGAGCCAACGCAGGGGTTTATACATTATTAACAAACATTGTGATGAGTTTTCTTCCTGACAGGTTCTATCATTCCTTTCTGTATATAACGCACAGTATCGGAATTTGTTTTATATCAACTCTATTGTAACATGTCTTCTGATTGACTCCCATTGTACTCTTCATATTCCCTATAAAATCATAAGACATTGCATCTTTGTATCAATGTTACAAAATGTACTTGCAATATTCTCACGTTGCCATTAGGCATAGACTTTGAGTATCAGCGAACTATTTTGTTGTGGATGTAAGATGTCATTGAGGCATATCCACAAAAACTTGAGTCAGTTGATGCCACTTCCTATGCCACCGCAAAGTGATGTGCAGTGAGTTTTAACGTGTCGGGGAAAGCCTACAAAACGACACATGTCTGTTGTGGGAGGCATGTCACGTCAGCAACACCAGAAATGATCCAGATAATACACTGGGTGGTTGTGCCCGACCGGTGAATGACAGAGCGTCATATTGCTTGTTCATTAAGCTTTTCCCTGGAGAGAGTACATTCCATTATCATAGAAACTTTGGAATTGAAGAAAGTATCAAACTTCTGACATCTGACCAAAAACGTATCAGGCACAACATATCTCGTGATAATCTAGCTCTGTTTGAAGCTGACCCAGAAAGGTTCTTGCAATGATGATGTGACTTTGGAGTTATTTGACATACACCACAAGCAACAAATAAGGCAAAGACTGTCCTATTAGCTGGAAACGTTATTGCATCCGTGTTCTGGGATGCCGAGTGTGTCATCCTGGTGGACTATCTTCCAAAAACGCCAGACAGCCAAAGGAGCATATTATGCTGCACCTTTAAGGCAATTACGGGTTGAAATTAAGACTAAGAATTTTGTATTCGGTTTTAGGATACTTGTACTACATGTCTATTGGTCTTATACACACATTTGTGTGTGTGTGTGTGGGTGGGGGGGTGGGGGGGGGGGGGGGTAAGGGGGGGGGGGGGGTAAGGGGGGGGGAGGGGGGGGGTTTGTTAGCCTAGTGGTTAAAGCGTTCGCTCGACACACCGATGACCCGGGTTCGATTCCCGACATGGGTACAATGTGTCCCCCGCCGTGATATTGCTGGAATATTCCTAAACGTGGCGTAAAACCAAACTCAATCACTCACTCACTGTTTTGGGACCTGTTTGGGGACGTGTTTGAGGTCCTAACTGATCCAGGTCCAGGTTGAAGACCAATCTGGTGACCATACTGAGTACATTTCAAAGATAATTTCTTATCATTTATTATTATTTATTATTTTCTAAACATTTTGTTAGAAAACCATTTTAGGAGAATAATTACATAGGATTCTTTAAAAATAATACCACAAAACATAAGCACTAAATCATTAAATAATTCAGAAGTCAAAACAATATGTTATGCTTTTAATTTAGGAGTGATCAATAAAAGTGATAATACATTTTCATCTTTCAAAACATTCCTTTTTCTGTTTCATTCATATCACATGTGTGAGTGAGTGAGTATGGTTTTACGCCGCTTTTAGCAACATTCCAGCAATATCCCAGAAATGGGATTCACACATTGTACCCATGTCGGGAATCGATCCCGGGTCCTCGGCGTGACGAGCGAACCCTTTAACCACTAGGCTACCCGACCGCACCCATATCACATGAGAGACATGTACTTTTGATTAAAATAACTCAACATAGTTAAGTTTGTAAACTTATTCATATTCTCATTACTACGCAGTATTTTGAAATTCTTCAGACTTATGAAGGTTGAATATATACCTATATATATTTCATGTGATGTTGGCAATAAACATCATTATTAGCAACGTTGTAGGCAGAGAATGGAACATCAAAATTAATATCCCGTGAATCCGATTTTGTGATATTTAAGAAGGCGGTACACTCACAAGGGATTCATGTTCATTTACATGGTAATTGCTATAGATTTATTCTTGTCGAAATACTTAACGATTATTGATGCCTTTGGATATTAAAACTATTTGTAGCTAGCTATCTGTAGGTGGTGAATCTGTGGGTGGTGATATTTACGATGTGAGATTTGATAGAAGGGTTGTTATACACGTGCTTTGTCTGAATCACTGGTAATCTGATTTTGTCTCAACGTCAGGGGCTTCAATATGACGTCAACTGACGTGGGATTCGCCATTTGCAAGGTCGACACGAACTTGTCTTGTTATTTACACCCGATTTACTGAAATTTAATATAGATTATATACCTGCAACAACTTTCATATAAAACCAACGAATATCTGACGTGGGATTCGCCATTTGCAAGGTCGACACGAACTTGTCTTCTTATTTACACCCTATTTACTGAAATTTAATATAGATTATATACCTGCAACAACTTTCATATATAACCAAAGAATATCACGTGTACATCCGTGTAACTTATATCAGAGTACTGCACTTCTAGGACTTATCTTGAAAGCACAGAACGTAATAGTAAGGTAATTGGGTATTTTTCTGTGATTCGGGGGCACGGTTGGCCCATTCGCCTGAGGTGCCGCAATTCGCTGTTCAGAGGTGTGTACCTCAGGCGCTCCAGAAACCTATGAATGTGGGTTCGAATCCCAGCTTGATTTTACTTCTGGGTTTATCAGCACCATACCCCCATGCTATCTGGTTTCGACACAGTGGTAAACGTCTAAGACAATCTTCTGCTTAAAGTGGTTAAACCCCCGTGAAGATCCGGGGTAGAATAGGTCTTCAGCAACCCATGCTTACCGTAAAAGGCGACTATGCTTGTCGTAAGAGGCGACTAACGGGATCGGATGGTCAGACTCGATGCTCATGACATCAATCACTGGCTTGTCTGGTCCAGACGCGATTATTTCACAGACCGCCGTCATATAGCTGGAATATTGCTGAGTGTGGCGTTAAACAAAAAAGTGGTTCAAACGCAATCACTCACTGTAGGATAGCAATTCATAACCACATGCTTTCCATATAGTCGCCATCGTACAATGAACTCCGCTTTTAGTAGATACTTCTTATGTGGATGTGAATGGTTTTATTTGCTTAAGAAACGAATTTGTTGATACATCGAATTCATTATAATTGTCACTTCGTAATAACCTATGTCACATGTAATCACTGAAGGTCGTTTCGTGTTGCAGGTTTATCACGGGGGACGGCAGAGTCCGATACAACAAATTCAGAACTCACTACAGATGGTAAGCCTTCAGTACTATCTCCTTCAGATCTACTGTTCTACTAATGTCCATTCGGAAGAAAATTTATAGATGTAAACTTCTTTATTATGAGGAGAGGCGGTCGGGTAGCCTAGTGGTTAAAGCGTTCGCTCCTCGCGCGGATGACCCGGGTTCGATTCCCGACATGGGTACAATATGTGAAGCCCATTTCTGGTGTCCCCTGCCGTGATATTGCTGGAATATTGCTAAAAGCGGCGTAAAACCATACTATCTCACTAGTTATGAGGAAACACAACTTTTCGGAGTATATGCTTAAATCTTCATCAGGTTAATGAATGCTATGAGGCAGAAAGCATATATATATACTTGTAAGGACAACAAAAGTACTAACATAACAAAAGGTGGAAACTAACAAGCGAGGCCAACAGATAATTGCTGGGGGATTAGCAATAGACAATGGAATCCAACACTTTACAGTAATGAGCGCTGATGGTTATGGACAACTGGCTTCCCTTATCTTTTGCTAATCACCCATCAGCGGCAATTATCTGTTAGTTTCGTGATGGGCTGTATTGGATATATTTGTTTCAGGGTCTGTATGACAGACAGCTATATAAGTAAAATATCTTGAACCTGAAGTTAAATTCTATTTTACCTCACCTCACCTCACCTCACCTCACCTCACCCCACCTCACCTTGTTCAATGTCTGTCTGTCTCTTACCTTTTCCTTTTGCATACTCGTCCTGTCTCTCTGTGTCTCTTTGTCACGGCTGGCCCACTCAACAAATGCGCTGCCATTCGCTTTGCAGAGTTGCGTCCCTTAGACACAGAAACCTGGGGTCGGATGTCAGATTCTTCCTGATTATGTTTCAAGGTTTTTCAAGACCATGCCCGTGGGTTTGGGTTTCAACAAAGAAGTCAAAGTCACTCTCCATTACTTTCCTGCCACATGTTAACGGGTGCTATAACCAAATCATGCACGCACATTCTGTCTGTGACATATATCTTGTATATCGTGTTAAAATGTTATAGGCAATAATGTTATACGCAATCTTTGTTATATTTACAGAACCAGATGACCCGGATGGACCGACAGCTGCGCCAGATTATATCATATATTTAGATGATACCCCCTGTCTCCTAGCAACTATAAACGTTACACTACGAATAAATTATAAAGCACAGTCGGGGATTTTCAATGAGGTAACTCACCCGTGAAGTTCCGAGTTAGAATTTGCTTGCTGTAAATGGCGACTATGCTTGTCGTAAGGGACGATTAACGGGATCAGGTGGTCAGACTGCTGACTTGGTTAGTCCATGTCATCGTATCCCAACTGCGTAGATCGAGGCTCATTATGTGAATCACTGGATTGTCTGGTCCAGACTCATTATTTACAGACCGACGTCATATAGCTGGAATATTGCTGAGTGCGGCTTAAATATCAAAGAAACAATTAGGTAACTAAATTAATATTGAGAAACAGAAACCAAATAAGTGTGAAAGAGAAATAGAACCTTCAGAGAAGTTGTACCTAATCATTCCGGAAACCCTATATTCCGGACAGGGACCATGGAGCTAGTTATTTATATTTTCAAAGAATATTAATGCTATGGTACGAGTGGAAACTATTAAAAATGTTGAGTGAGTGAGTGAGAACTTTACTGAGAAAGTGTTATCCCTAAATCTAACATTAGCGACAAATCCATTCCTAAATCATGAGAAATCTCAGCTAAAACAGGGTTCATTGTACTGTTCCGGCGATATCGTAAACCTATATTTCCGAATCACTATCAAACAGTGATGATAACGAGTGATAGTGAAAAGGTGAACGTATCTGTGTCACCTGTCATAAACACGTGAAAAGGCAAGACAAATGTTAACCTGAAAAAAACGGAAACGCATGGTTCACGTAAAAAAAGGGAATTGTATCGGATATAATTTCACAAATGCGTAAAATGTGGAATTGTCCTCCACATGTATAACATAAAACGTTTTGAAAACTTTACTAAGGCCTTATATGTTTCAACCCTGATCAAACAACTCTTCAGCAAGTGAGTGAGTGAGCAATATGACGGCTATGGACACCAGAAATGGGCTTCACACATTGAACTCACGTCGGGAATCGAACCTGACGAATCGTGACGAACGGGCGCTTACACCACTAGGCTACCCGACCGCCCCCTCTTCAGCCTGAGCCGGACGCCGCTCTTTTAAATCATCGTAGAAAGTGCAAGCTCGATTGTATCCCCAAAGTTGTGAAAAGTAGCGAGCTGCAGGAATATTGCTCGACATATAGGGAATGTTGTCTGAAGTTGAAGTCATCCCTCTTGCCATACAATCTTGCGGATCGTTTATTTATAAGTTATAGATATTTATAAAGACTATTCCACCTCACCATCTAGTAAGCAATCCCCTCTGGTTGTGTTCGCAGATTTACAACAAAGAAGTGCTGTTATCAATGGACGAGAGCGCGGTCGTGAACGGCAGTTGCGAGGGCAACGTCAGTTTCCTTTCGATGACGTGGTGGGACGGACTTCTGGGACTCAACTTCACCTTTATAAAAGAGGTCAGACACTTTCGCATTTCTGTTTAGGAAAGTCTTTGTATTCTGGTCCGCTTACTGTATATATTTACTCATTTCAATCAACTAAATTATATGTGGCTTTCTTGAAGTACTGAAGACCGCCTCCGTGGTCTAGAGGCAGGGCGTCCGCCCGGAGAGCGGAAGGTCCGGGGTTCGATCCCCGGCCGTGTCATACCGAAAGACGTTAAAAGATTGTACTTGTTGTTGCCCTGTCTGGCGCTCGGTATTAAGGGGTTAAAACAAGGACTGGTCGGCTCGGAGTCAGTATACTGTGTCTGAGTGGGGTATTCATGTTAAATTGCGGCATGGTATCTCAGTGGGCTAGCACTATAAATCGGCATCAGTCCGGACTAGTACAAGCAGCCACACACACACACACACACACACACACACACACGCCGCTATATAAGTGCAATAATCTTGGACGCGACGTTAAACCCAATTTCACCTAACCTCACTCAGAAGCTAAAACACTTGAAGGACAATGTATACATGTTGACTCAATGGCCTATTCCTGCCTCGTACAATTACTACATCACAATATACACACTGTCAATATATAAGTAGGATGTTATAACTAGGGATGGGTATTGGAGGTTTAATGTGTATCACGATATTTTGCGATACGCATCACGATATATTGTATAATTCTAAATTTTGAATTCAGAAGCAATCTGATACATTAAGGTATGGATTGAAGTTCATAAATGGAACAAAACAAGATGTTGGTACAACATGATGTGTATTCAGCCAATAAATACGCAGCCATTTTTGGGCCCCGGATGCGTGCTCCGGGGCAGCGAAGGCATTTGGCAAGTATATAACATTAAACACATGATAAAAATCGCTATTTGAAATCACCCGATATATCTAACATGTGATACGTATCATGGACAAAAAGTACCTCAATATACCTGTCATAGTTCTAAAACCACTATAATTATATTCATAGCTTTCGGCCATGTGAGCCGTGCCGATTTACACTTTTCAGAGGGGGTACACAAAGTACGTGATCTCGACTACCAATTGTCGGACTCAATTTTGTGGAAGCATCGGTGGATGAGTTGGTTAGAACGCTGACTTTGTGTTCCGGCGATTAGGTGATCACTCTGGCAGTGTGGGTTCACATCCCCCCGGGGCACGGGTGTCCCAGTCACTAAGGCGCCGCGATTCGCTGTGCAGAGTTGCGTCCCTTGGGCACGCAAGAAACCTTGGGTACACCATAAAACTTTTTGAAAACTTTACTAAGGCTTTAAATGTTTTAACCTTGATCAAACAACTCTTCAGCTAGTGAGTGAGTGAGTATGGTTTTACACCGCTTTTAGCAATATTCCAGCAATCTCAAGGCGGAGAACACCATGATGAAGAATCAAGAAGTAGCACAAACTTTCACTAAACAATGCGATATGAATACAGGACTCTTTTTATGGATAGCTTACTTTTGTGCAGCTGATGAAGGAGCAAGAAGTAGCACAAACTTTCACTGAACAATGACATATGAATACAGGACACTTTTTATGGAAAGCTTCTTTTGTGCAGCTGACGAAGGATCAAGAAGTAGCACAAACTTTCACTGAACAATGACATATGAATACAAGACACTTTTTTATGGATAGCTTCTTTTGTGCAGCTGACGAAGGATCAAGAAGTAGCACAAACTTTCACTGAACAATGACATATGAATACAAGACACTTTTTATGGATAGCTTCTTTTGTGCAGCTGACGAAGGATCAAGAAGTAGCACAAACTTTCACTGAACAATGACATATGAATATAGGACACTTTTTATGGATAGCTTCTTTTGTGCAGCTGATGAAGGATCAAGAAGTAGCACAAACTTTCACTGAACAATGACATGAATACAGGACACTTTTTATGGATAGCTTCTTTTGTGCAGCTGACGAAGGATCAAGAAGTAGCACAAACTTTCACTGAACAATGACATATGAATACAAGACACTTTTTATGGATAGCTTCTTTTGTGCAGCTGACGAAGGATGAAGAAGTAGCACAAACTTTCAATGAACAATGACATATGAATACAGGACACTTTTTATGGACGTTTCAGAGCTACTTCTTGCTCCTTCATCAGATGAATGTTAACCCAATGAAGGAAAGAAAATAGCTCAGAAACGTCGTACAAAGAATAAAACTTGCTATCCATGTAAAGTGTCGTGTATTCATGTTCTCCAAACTTTAAAATGCTTATCAAAGACTTTAAAGTCATTCTCGAGGTCAGATTTACCTCTTTGATCGATAACACATAGCGACTTGTGTTACATGTCATCCGTAGAGCAGGACCTCATACGGTTAGAATGTGAGTGACCTTGTATATGGTGAGGGTGAAGTATTATTTTGTTCAATTTGATGTATATGTTGATGTACAATTAAAGAATATACAACGAGCTACAATGAATTAAGGTTTATCCGTCCCGAGTGAATGAATTGGTGTAAGCTCAGCGCCTTTGACGAGGACTTGCGGGGAATACCTGAGACAGTTGCTGATTCTGCCTAAATCAAAATTCATTCATTTGGCGAGGGACTTTCAGTATTCGAACACGATGACAGGTAATTTGTAATGCCTAGTTTCAAGCAGATTGATTTATATATTAGAAGAAAAGGAAGACGAGCATGAGGAAAGACGTTTCTATTCGAAATTTCACCCCATTCGGTGAAGTCAGTCTATCGTCCAGATGACGTAATGTTATCAACTTGTGATGCTATGAACAATCGATGTTGAACAATATGTTCTCACACATGAAGCAGCGTAACGTCAATTGATAATTGCTAAAATCAGCACGTGCAAATTTTCAGAAAGTTGTAATTACATTCGATCGTTTTATCCCTGTCGGTAATATTGTCTAGTTGTGTACATGGTTTGAACTATTTAGTTTTACTAGTGATTACCAAATTGATTACCAATACTTGAGCTCAGAAAGTGATCAGTAACTCATAATACAGGTCACAATGACCTACATTTCATGAAAATATTTGCCGTAGTAGAAATAAACCCGTTGTGACCGGTTAAGTGTGATTCAACACACAGTGGACTAGTAGATTAAATGTGATTCAGCACAAAGTGAAAATGTAAGTAAAGTTTGATTCAACAGAGAGTTGACAAATATGTGAAGTGTGATTCAACACAGAGTGGACAAATAGGCTAAGTGTGATTCAACACTGAGGAGACAAATAGGTTAAGTGTGATTCAACAAAGAGTGGACAAATAGGTTAAGTGTGATTCAACACAGGGTGGATAAACAGGTTAAGTATGATTCAACAAAGAGTGGACAAATAGGTTAAGTGTGATTCAACACAGGGTGGACAAACAGGTTAAGTGTGATGCAACACAGAGTGGACAAATAGGTTAAGTATGATTCAACACAGAGTGGACAAATAGGTTAAGTGTGATTCAACACAGAGTGGACAAATAGGTTAAGTGTGATTCAACATAGAGTGGACAAATAGGTTAAGTGTGATTCAACATAGAGTGGACAAATAGGTTAAGTGTGATTCAACATAGAGTGGACAAATAGGTTAAGTGTGATTCAAAACAGAGTGGACAAATAGGTTAAGAGTGATTCAACACAGAGTGGACAAATAGGTTAAGTGTGATTCAACAAAAAGTGGACAAAGAGGTTAAGTGTGATTCAATATAGAGAGTACAAATAGGTTAAGTGTGATTCAACACAGGGTGGACAAACAGGTTAAGTGTGATTCAACAAAGAGTGGACAAAGAGGTTAAGTGTGGTTCAACACAGAGTGGACAAACAGGTTAAGTGTGATGCAACACAGAGTGGACAAATAGGTTAAGTGTGATTCAACACAGAGTGGACAAATAGGTTAAGTGTGATTCAACACAGAGTGGACAAATAGGTTAAGTGTGATTCAACACAGAGTGGACACAGAGGTTAAGTTTGATTCAACACAGAGTGGACAAATAGGTTAAGTTTGATTCAAAAAGAAATGTATAAGTAGGTTACGTTTGATTCAGAGCAAAGTGTATATTTAGGTTAAGTGTGATTTAGAACACAATGTATATCTAGGTTATATATATATATATATATATATATATATATATATATATATATATATATATATATATATATATATATATATATATATATATATACACAGAGTGGACACATAGGTTAAGTTTGATTCAACACAGAGTGGACAAATAGGTTAAGTTTGATTCAAAACGAAATGTATATCTAGGTTAAGTGTGATTCAGAAGACAATGTATCTATAGATTAAGTGAGATTCAGAACTAATTGTCTATGTAGGTTAAGTGTGATTCAGCAGACGTTTTGAATTATTGATAAAACAATCGCAATCGCTATGTTGTCATATATTTATAACACATATTCGCACATCTTCCAGTAAATGTCATATGGCCAAACCACGTTACAACTGCACTTTAGCCACTCCAATTAATAAAAGGTTGTGCAATGTTTGATAATTGATATCAAAGGCAAGAATGCGAACCCATTTGCAAAATTATTTGATACTTCATAGTGGTGAATAATTAGAATCATACTTTGATATGAATATTCATAATAAACCAAAACAATTATACGAATTAGTGGAGTCGTGGACAATTCATACGTATGTTTGTATGAAAGCATCATGCGTGACGGTGTAGATAATTTGATAAATGAGTTATTTAGAGTTCCTCTTTGTCAGACGACTACACCTACCACGAGGCCAACGACTGTGGTATCAGTGACTGGAGTCTTCAGTATTGGTATGAAGGTATTTGGTTCAGATATCCTGCCGGTCGATCTTTACATAAAATGTTACCTTGTGTTAACGAGTCGGCAGGCTCCCGGGTTTGATCAGTGACATCGATCTGGCTGTATTCATGCCAGTTAATTTTAGACCATAAATGCTCGTTATTTTCCTATTGTTATTCAACCATAATTCTCTATTTGGGGACGCACATTATGCAAATTTAATGACACTTGTCGCCTATGCCCAAATTGATCCTACGCATTTATGAGAGACTAACGAATTACAAAGAACAAAAATATGAAAGCTGTAAGGCAATAACCGTCATAAAGCGACACGTTGATGTGTAAAACTCGGGGATGAAGTCTCTCGCCCCTAATCACGTCCTTATAAAATAATTGTCCCATGTTTCATTTGTTCTTGGGTGAAATTATGAGTTGGACAAAGATAATGAATTATTACTATTAACGATAAATACCATGTTGGTGATGGTTAAAGTGTATAATATGTAAATCCATACTTTCGACGTTTTTACGTATGACAATATCTTGAGGAATGTCTGTACTGTAGCGCGTAGCTAATTACACCAACATTGGCATCTTGACAACTGGTCAGTTACTTCCAAATCCCGAACCAAGATTAATACAACAGTGTCACTGTTTAAATTCGTATGAGCTGTTATTAGGGGTACAGGTAGCTCCAAATCGCATCGTTCAGAGTTACGCCCCTTGGTCGTGTCAGGATCCGTTGATCATGGGTTCGAATCCATGATTTGCAACGTTTATTATTCTTGGTTGGTTAACTTCATAACTGTTCTCGTTGTCGTTTCTACGTTTTTCTAGTGGACCCGCCTTCATTCAACAGAAATATTGTTCAAAGCAGCATTAACACGTGAAGAGGTTTATATAACTCAGGAATAGTTTTTCGTTTTGGTTTATATGTTCTTTTACTCCACATTCAGCCAGATTAAGTAATATATATGTACGGTATGTAAATAATAGAATGAGGGACAGACAAACCAATGGTTGATATTATGAGCAACGTCGTCGGGGTACGATGACACGCAAAGCAACAGAGTGATGGGGACGTAGTTAGCGGTATCAAACCAATGATGAGACACCCCTGTTTATGACACATTTAGAAAAAAAGGATTCATGTATATGTGATGTAATAGTCTATCATGGACATTGCATAATATCGAAATACAACCTCTAAGAATTGCAAATACAACTTAATGGTTGGAAGCATTGTCCGAAGCAGAATCTCGGAACCTACAGAGCGTATGGCATTCCAAGAAAATCACTTTCAAGTCGTTCAAACACATCTTTGTGTGTCTGCCATTTTTTTATTGCATTGTGGATGTCTGCGTTTCGAAATTCTTTCAACGTCTAGACTGGTAATGAAAACCTCACCTCGAAGCTGTTACCCCACCAACAGTATAAAGGGTACCCGACAGAAAGTAATGAGAATCATTTTACAATCATGTCCGTGTATTCTTTTAAAAGTATTTTATTACTTTCTGCCAAGTGTACATGTGTTAACAATCATCATCATCATCATCATCATCATCATCATCATCATCATCGTCGTCGTCGTCGTCATCATCATCATCATCATCATCATTCTTATTATTATTTACAGAGTAAAATTAAAAATTCAGCAAAGAGGGTTTGGGTGATCTTGATTGTTACTACTGCCCCTTAAATTGTTTAAACACTTTACACTGATGGCAGGTTATACGGGGATGCACTCCTAAAACAGTTTGTTTGATTATTCTTAATATTATTATTATTTACAGATTAAAATAAAAATACAGCAAAGCGTGCCGGGTGATCCTGGCACAGTCAGGCTGGTTAGGCTCATCGTCATCTCAGGGCCCTTGCCCCCTCTACACGCAGCCCAGACTGCGAATGAGACTTCTCCCAGGAAGCGCTGCCTAGTCAAACCCACGCAGAACGTTTCGGAGAACGTGAAGACTCCCCATCACTGCAGCCTTCTGCATTAGCCTGATTGTCAGAAGGGATGTATTCCTGGTAGCAAACCCGGGTACTCTCCCGATGTCAGTCAACAGATTGGGAGGTACCAAACCTAAGGCACCGAGAACAATGGGGAGTCGGACAACTTGGTACTTGGGATGCAAGCGTGACATTTCGAAAGCGAGGTCTGCATATTTGCCATGACTTTCCTCAGTCTTGTCAATACCATTCTTGTCAAAAGGGACAGAAAAATTCAATTATATAAATGATTTCATTGGATTTATCAAAAAGGACAAGATCAGGTTTGATGGCCTGGATATGTCTGAGGCTGTATACGGGCCTATCCCAAAGAAGTTTCATGTTCCATGACGCCCTCTTCATATTCTGGGTCGTACCATGGATGGACGTCTGCGTCAAAACCACAAGCATTGCGAAGGCGGTAATAAAATGATTATAATTATGTACAGATTAAATAAAAATGCAGCAAAGAAGGTTTGGGTTTGATCCTGGCACAGTCAGGCTGATTAGGCTCATCAAAACCACAGGCATGGCGAAGACGGTAATAAAAGGATTGAGCCACTCCATCATGTGGCTTAAGATATTGTGTTTTTGCCAAAGCTGGGCATCCACTGAAAATGTGTTGGACAGTCGCATTAAATTCTTTGAATATTCTACATTTAATATTTAGATTCTGATGCAAAATCACACACTGACGGTTTCCAGATAGCCTCTCCTTGAAAAACTGAGTCTGGGCCGATTTGATTTGGCACTTCGATTGGTTAACACTCATTTCTGTACCGTCCAGCAATACAGAACCATCAACAAAATCAACACTGACATTAAGATTATGTCCCACATACTTGGCTCGTTTAAAAAAACTGAGGAATGTCATGCTTTCATCATGAGTCTTGGCATGTTCACAAGAGGATCATCAGACAAAAGAATGTGTGCAAAAGTGCACAGTACAATTCTGTCATGAAGAGCCTCCACGTTAATCAAACCACACCCTCCCGTTATGATTGGTTAATATAAGCGATTGAGGGAAGAGCGAGGGTGGTGAGATCTATTGACACGATTCTTCGTGTGAGGGTGCCAATATCCTTGATTAGTGACAAACAGAAACGCAAAGGACTAAAAGAATAGCCCTGAAATATTCCTCTTCTAATAGAAATGGTTTCGAAGTCACCACCTGCCCCTGTGAATACATCTCAAGTTGAGTTGACCAGCAATTCATTTAAGACTTGTGTAAAACTCGGGGACGACAATACATTCTAAAGACTTCAAAAAACCCATTCGTGAGGTACAGAATCATAAGCTTTTCTGCAATCTATCCAACACACTGAGGTGTGGTACGGTGGTAAGTTTTAGCCTCTTCAAGGATCATTTTCTGAACTAGCAATTGATCCTTACAACCCCAGCATCCCTTCCTGGCTCCTTTCTGCTCCATGTACATAATGTCATCTGAAGCGCTGTATGATGACACAAGATCTGTTAGACACCCTGTAAATATTTTGTGTTGTGTATTCAGACAAATAATATGGCGGAAGTCTTTAGGATCAGTCAAATTACCTTTCTTTGGGGAAAGTTTTGTTTATTATTAGTAGTAGTATTGTTGTTGTTGTTGTTATTATTATTATTTTATGCACAGATTAAAATAAATAAATGCAGCAAAGAGGGTTTGGGTGATATCCCGGCACAATCAGGATGGTTAGGTTCATCATCAGCTCAGGGCCCTTGCCCCCTCCTCCATCGTCATCATCATCATCATCATCATCACCATCATCAATATTATTATTATTATTATTATTATTATTATTATTATTATATCTGTGACTGCGTTGATTTGTCAGGAGACGCCAGTGTCAAACAGCGTAGTACGAGGCGAGTGGTGGGCGACCGAGATACACCTGTCCTACGATACGTCCAACAGTTCCGTATTCCCAGAGGCTATACAAGGTACGGTTAAAACACATCACTTTTATATTTATGTCCACATACGGACTCCTATCTAACCTTTACATCTATTGTAACTCTTGATTTCATCGATGTCGGTTACTATCAGTCACACATATATGTACTATGTACGTCAAACTCTAAAGAACTCCACATCTCCATGTCATCATGTATGCTATCCAGAAAGCTGGAAGTCCAATGCAAGTTGTCTGTTCAGGTGTTTGTTTACAGGTGTAATACGGCCAAATGCTTAGCGCTTCTCCATCTGTCGCGTTGGGTCTTGCCTTATTATTCTCCTATTAGTATGTCGTGTCTTGAAGCTAAAGAACATCTCGCTGGGAATGTCCTCTTCCTTAACTTACATCTGAGAAGCCAAGATTCGTGGCCAAATCTAGAACTCAGCTTTATAGTGGCCCTTAGCCTTCACTCATTATGTCCACTGGAAGGACCTCAAGTCTCCATTTTCCCATGTAATGATGTAACGAGGCCTACATTTTTGTGCCATTTTCAGCGTCACTGCAAGTCCTAATTCGTAGTTATAAAGCAAAATGATGTTGTGTGCAGAACTTAATTCTGTGACGAATTCAGGTCATGTGTTACTTTACGTCTTCGAGACTTTTGGGCAGTGTTGAGTGTTTACACAAAAACGTAGACAAATATTTTTTATTCATATATTTTACATATACATTTTTAAAAATCAACGCGACAATCGGCAACGGGCCATTTTCTGACTTAAAGTCAACTATCGTTCCCTAGACAGTACAATAATAATGAATAATGAATCTGTCAGTTTCAGGGGGCATTGAAGACCTGGCAAAAGATGACCTTGAACTTTTCAAGTCGCCGTTAGGAATGTCCTTCTTCTGCGATTCACAAGAACGGATAACAATAGGGAGCCGTGAAAATGCCGCCATTGTGGCATTCCGCCATGTTCATATACAGCCCTTTCTTGTCAAATCAGGGATGTTTTCTACAGGTTTGTACTGCAGGCCGTTCATAAAACTCAGTTTCTCAAACCAGATGCATGCAATGACGTAAGGGACAGAGACCAAACAGCAGACGAAAGGAAGGTGACGTCACAGATTGTCACGTCAACAATGTGCTGTGATCACATAGGCCACGTCTCACAGAGCGGCCGTAATGCTGCGATTGCCTTTACGACAGCCTTTACGACAGCACCCGTGAAGATCCGGATTCGAATAGGTCTTCAGCAATCCATGCTTGCCGTAAAAGGCCACTATGATTGTCGTAAGAGGCGACTAACGGGATCGCTGACTCGTCTGATGCATGTCATCGTATCCCTGGATTGTCTGGTCCAGACTCGATTATTTACAGACTGCCTTCATATAGCTGGAATATTGCTGAGTGCGGCGTTCAACTACAACATTGTATTCCCAAATTTACTTCCGACGCGACTATTTCTTGGACTAGGACGGTTGTGTAGTTATTCTGATGGTCTGTGTATCACTTTGTTGTTTTCATTTCCTTTTATCTCTTTTCTGGACATGAGTTAGTTGGGTTAAACGCCGCTTTGAGCAACATCACAGTGGCGACACTGCTCCACACATTTCACCCATGGAGATAAGGGAACCCCGTTATTCGACATTCCCGATGATCCAAACAAAATACAGTAGACTACGTTTATAACGAACACGCTTATAACAAACTGGCGGATATAACGAACCTATTTTTAGTCCCGGCCATTTGATGTATATAAGTTGTATATATGCTTAAAACGAACTACGGTTATTACGGACTAAAATTAATGGTCCTTTGAGTTCGTTATAACCGTAGTTTACTGTTCTGAAAATAAAATATAACCTGCTGTTCATTGCCGCCAGCTTGATACTGGACACTTTCCTTCACTTGGTCAGAGTTGTGTTGGGGAATCTCGGATCATGGCCTTGCTTTGGGTGTGTTGTTGGGAATCACGAAGGAAATTAACAAACACAAATATCATATTTCAGTTGAAGTCTTTGATAGGCATTTAGAAGTTGGGCGACATGAATATATGACACTTTTTTATGGATAGGTTTATTCTTTGTAGGACGTTTCTGGGCTTCTGCTTGCTCCTTCACCAGGTTCACATTCACATAATGTATTCATATCTCATCTGTTTAGCGAAAGTTTGTGCAATCATATTTCGTGAATCAATCAATCCTTTTAAGTTAAATATTTCAATCGTACAGGATAAATGACTCAACGTACAGTTTATAACGAACCATTTTCAAGAGAATAACAAAAAGCAAGAAGCGATATTTACTCTAAAAATAACCATCTGTCATTATTTTGAATGGTCAGTGTGGAACTTACGTAAAAAGGAAGTCTACAGTTTGTGTACGGGCCAGACACTATAAAATACGATAAAGGGAGACAGTTTGCGGGGAGGTCACTCTTGTATGACAATAGTTCCGTCAAAATGTTTGTTCACTACAGTGAAATATCAAGTGTTATGTTCACTGCAGTGAAATATCAAGTATATATGTTCATTGCAATGAGAATATCACTTTTCAGAAAACTCAGTCTTTCACACTGAAGTACATAAGAAAGTACACATTGAAGTACATAATACAATACGTATTGAAGTACATAATAAAGATCACATTGAAGTACATAATAAAGTACACATTGAAGTACATAATAAAGTACACATTGAAGTACATAATAAAGTACACATTGAAGTACATAATATAGTACACATTGAAGTACATAATAAAGTACACATTGAAGTACATAATAAAGTACACATTGAAGTACATAATATAGTACACATTGGAGTGCATAATAAAGTACACATTGAAGTACATAATATAGTACACATTGAAGTACATAATATAGTACACATTGGAGTGCATAATAAAGTACACATTGAAGTACATAATAAAGTACACATTGAAGTACATGATAAAGTACACATTGAAGTACATAATAAAGTACACATTGAAGTACATAATATAGTACACATTGGAGTGCATAATAAAGTACACATTGAAGTACATAATAAAGTACACATTGAAGTACATAATAAAGTACACATTGAGGTACATAATAAAGAACACATTGAAGTACATAATAAAGAACACATTGAAGTACATAATAAAGTACACATTGAAGTACATAATAAAGTACACATTGAAGTACATAATAAAGTACACGTTGAAGTACATTATAAAGTACACATTGAAGTACATAATAAAGAACACATTGAAGTACATAATAAAGTACTATAACACAGAAGTATTTAATTAGGTGTTTTCTTTTAGGCAATGAACAATATCATTTTTAAAGAATAAAATGAATTGACGCGATGTACTTTTTAAGTCTTGGCTATCACATATTCCCTGATGTTACATTCATCTTCTTCACATTTCCAGCCAGAGTGTGTAACGAGGATGTGGAGATAGTGTTGGACAAGAAGCAGGCCTACCTTGTCCCCGTTATTGTTGCTTGTTGCCTAGGAGCCATCTGCATTATGGTTGTCATTGGATACGCCATCAGTCGCAAAGTGAACAGATACCATGACCAGTCTTCATACAAACCAATGGATTAGTGACACGTCACGTGATAAACCAACGCTACAACCAAATCAAAGCGTTCTGGATTGCGAAATAACTTCAGCAAAACCATATATATGACAATACAGAAAAATGCTTTGCTTATAATCAGAATATATGATACAATTTGACAAGAAATCGGGTTGAAGTTTGCTAAATTATTAATTGAAACAATGTGATGCTTCTTTTCAGATTACGCACACATTCTTCAAAATGAAATGATGAATGATAATTTTGTAAATATAATCATATTAACTGAGGGTCAAAAGAAAGTATACCAATCATGTATTTTTCGAAATGGTAAAAACTACAAAAACAAAAGTTGACGCAAACGTATTTCGAATGTATGATCCTTTGAAATTATATGCTGAAGAATTACCTTCAAATGTCAGCATCACAGTGCGCCAACAGCACTTGGGGGTAAAATGGGCGACTTCACATAACAACACTTATGAAGGAGATTGAATAAACATTATCATAACTAGCGTGTGCGATGTCGGACAGAGATGGTTAGGCGTCTAATGACGTCATCAGAAATTGCCCTCTCAGTGCCTGAACAAACTGATAACTGTTCATTTGTGGATTTGGGAGGGCGTTGAATTCCATGGCCACGTTGGTACATCAGTGTTGAGAAAATCAGAAAAGTGCACATGTTTCCAGTTGCGACCTTGAACGTCGATGTTGCCTCGTCAAGGTCATTCCTCTGAATGGTCGATGGGCCCTGATAGCATGCTGGTGACGTACTGCGTGACGACTGATGGCACGCCCCAGCGTGATATGGTTCAGGGACTGTGATAAATACTACCTTACCATGTCCTATCATGCTTTACTGTTGACTGATGACTTTATATATGGTCATCTTACGCGTACAGCATCGCCCAAACGCAGTCATCTGTTACAATTGTTTCGTTACAATACTGGAATCTGACCTTCCATGAACGTCATTTGTGTTTTTCTGTCTAGCACAGATTTTTCGGTATACTTTCTATTGATCGTCAGTTTTTAACCAACATTATATTATACACCTACCATTTATAAGCATTATTTCTTAATAATTGAGTCTTTCATGGTAGAACAGGTGTATATTTATATCTGAAAAGTGGAAGGGAAATGAACTGAGAATATGCTTTAATAGATTAGAAATGACCAAGTGATACTTGAGCCACGTTTTTATGTTTCCGCGAAATAGTGTTCAACTGCCCTTCCATATTTGGATGTCTATGGTTGTGATTAGTGTATGCCGTGTGAGTATTAATGTAGTACATGACTGTAGAGTTGTAGTGTTAAGTAGAGTGAAACGGTTACCTAGGTGTGTGTAGTTCCGCTAGAACTTGGCTATTGCGTCTCATTGAAACTGGGGCAAAGTGGTTACAATGGTCAAGTTATTGTTATGGAGCGTTTCAGATCATATGCATGTACATGCTGCATGACTGTAACGCACGATTGGTTATCGAACTGTATTTGAGATCAGTATGATCCTGTAACCACGTAAGAAAATGATGATGATGATGATGATGATGATGATTTTGATTTTTTATTGCAGCTTATGGCAGCTTATTGTATGTCCTTTGCCGAAAAACATATCTGTTACTATATGAACTGCCAGAAAGGAGAGTGTTTAAAGAAGTATTGTATCTTTGGAAATCAATCACTAGATTCACCATTGCATGGAACGTATTTGAATAGTTCAGTCTTTTGTCTCGTCATAATTTCCACATGAATGAAAGTACATTGGCCTTTTGCTTCAACGCCACGAGGAACTTTAAGACTGTATGGGCATTTGGAGAGGAAACGCCGTTGTAGGATTTCAACAATGCTTACTATACTATCAACCAACAGCGGAAAGTGTGTGTCCAGGAACGCGTTTGTGTGAGAAGGATGTGAAGGGATTCTAAGGTGCAACTATTTGATTCCAAACGACCCCACAATCTACTAACTGACAACACGATGAAGATAAAAAAAAGTTTTGAACACACCACCTCCACACCCACCCTCACACACACACACATACACACACACATACATACACACACGCGCGCACACACACATGCACGCGCGCGCGCACACGCACACACACGCACGCGCGCGCACACACACACACACACACGCATACAATCATAAAAGTCTAAAGAATCATTCCTGTTACTGTGGTGTTGGCCTGTGATGACCAATATGAAGCCAGACAATTCAGAAACTAAAGGGCATCTCTGATCGAGGACAGTGTAAGTTGCCCAACTTCGAGAGGATTTCCTGTTCTATCGACCTTACAGACCAATATCCGGGAGTTCTGTGTTATGCGGGTAAGGAGGGTCGCGGAGGAGAGGATATCAGCTGCATAAAAGGGCGAGCACAGTTCGGACCGTGTCCCGTGTCACGCGATGGAATCTGGAATGGTAAAATCCTCTCGTGATGGAACTGAATGCAAAGTCGACTTTTGCAGTTGATCCCGTCTGTAGTCGGAAATAGAGGTTAGATGTTACACGAGTTTTAAGTAAAATCAAAATTGCAATTGTGTTTTTTGTAATGCCAACCCGTGGAGAATCTGTCTGTTCATTCCAGGAAAACGGAAAACATGAGAAAGATCAAAGATACTGGGGAATGGTTATGTAAACAGACGAGGGTACCAGAATGTACCAGAATGTACCAGAATGCTCAGCAAGGACTAAAATACAGTGTGGTAACGTTCGTGGTTGGATTCATCATATTCGAGTAAACGTGCCATTGATGAGAATAATTTTTATCTTTTCGTTTCAAATATTTCATAATTAAATAACTTGATGCTTGTGGAAAATCTCATTTCGTTATCAAACGGGGCTACACGGGGCTACACGAATAAACACTTACAATACCAAGTTATAATACCTAGTTAAAACAGAATTTACAGCATCAAGAGAGGCGACTACGGGATCGGGCTCGCGGACTTGGTTGGTGCATATCATCGTAATCCAATTGCGTAGATCGATGCTCATGATGTCAATCACTTGATTCTCTGGTTCCGACTCGATTATTTACAGACAGCCGTCATGTAGCAGGAATATTCCTCAGTGCGGCGTTAAAGAGCAAACAAACAAAATACAACACCAAATTATTATACCAAGGTCTGATACGAAGTTGCAAGTTACACCACCAAGTTATAATACCAAGTTACAATACAATCTGAAAAAACACCCAACAACAACAGTCGTAGGTCAAGAGGGGTCATGGAAAGCAAGTATATGCATGTATGGCTCAATCTCCATAAACCAAAAGGCTCAGAATTACTAGCCTCGCTTAGATCCCATTCCTTAATTTACTTTATGCTTTCAGACAATGAAAGCATCACATCTGTCACTAATATATAGCATTACGACAACCCAGAGAGAGCATAACACACAAATTCACCGATTACAGTAAATTCCTGAAATCAATTTAAACGCAGGCTGCCTTCCGCCAGCGAGTTAACGAGGTTTTGAGACAATGTTGTTATCTGGTAGCGGTCATCGAGATGTCACATAATATAGGATTTTGACGTATGGACTTAATGCTGGTTCTGCATGTGGTGATCAGGCTGTCCGGGAGATCAACGATGATTGAAATCCGACAGTCGGTCCCTTACCAATACTGACAACAGTGAAGCTAAATTGATAATAGAACGTGGCATTGGGGTTAGTGTCTGTGGTTGGAAATATTAGCTTCCAAACCGGTGCTGACGATTTCAGAATTCGATCCATAATCTGGAGGTAATTGTTAGTTAGTGAGGCGATTCTCAGGGCGTCGAGGGGAATCGGAAGTCAAGGTCACTAGTGACATGTTCCTGGAATCAAAGCTTTTCATTCAAGAAACGGTTCATTCCTCCATACATGAAACGTTTATTCCATGCAAATAAAGACTATAAACAGTTAGAATTCAATTTTAAAAATATTCTTGATTGGCATCACAGAAATCGAGACATTTGTGGTAATTGACTACTGCGTTTCGGTAGGCCACAACGGCCCTGTTAGTCGAAGGTACCACAGAGTTGCAGAGTTGTCTCCCTTTGCCACCAGGATACGGTGATCGTGGGTTCAAATCCAAGATTGTGAGCATAAATTGGACTGTCAGCTGGGTACCCATGCCTAATGATATCGCCCGTTATAAATGTCTACGGCTGGCGTGGGTTTGGCTTTCCTGTCATATTATTCTGACATCTCATTAAATAACTGAAAGACTTTTCAGAGCGGCCGAAACAAACTCTTTGCATGTGGTTTCAAGCTTAAATATTTTGAACAGAACTTTAACAAGAATGGTGTTTCTGATCTTTTTGTACAGTTTAGATGAACTAGTTTCCTTGGAAGGTGACTGATAAAACGAAAGTTAAAAGATCGAAATTTCATTCAGAGCAATGGCACAAATGGTGTCATTGGATCTCCAGCACACGTGAGACAAACAGTTCACTTCACGGCTCCTTGTAATCGAATAATGTCAACACGATCAAGTATGTATCAGTTGACGTCCGAGGTACGTTATTTGTCATCAGTTATGCTCTCTGTAACTAAAACAGAGCGGCAATAACCCTTCGTTTGCCTGACCTGCCACATTGACCCGAAATATCACGAGATGTTCCGAATGAGAATGACGAATTATATCTCTTTGTATATGCTTTGTGCGAACTTATTTAATCAAAATGTAAAACTAATCTTTATCAATAGACTTGTTTATTTGTTTGTCACTCACTGTATAAAAATATCTCAACAAAGCTGCTGTGGTGAAATAAACTGTTGACCATAAGTACCATGTTTCTGGTTATTTCTCCTGTGTAGGGGCGGTCGGGTAGCCTAGTGGTTAAAGCGTTCGCTCGTCACGCTGATGACCCGGGTTCGATTCCCGACATGGGTACAATGTGTGAAGCCCATTTCTGGTATCCCCCGCCGTAATATTGCTGGAATATTGCTAAAAGCGGCGTAAAACCAAACTCACTCACTCACTCACTCCCACTCCTGTGTATATCAAGAGTTGAACAGGGAGATAACCCCTACCATCAGATCCATTCTGTTGGCATGGCAGCCTGAGAAGTATGTTTGTCTGTTGTTTAACGCCGCACTCAGCAATATTCCAGCTATATGACGGCGGTATGTAAATAATTGAGTCTTGACCAGACAATCCAGTGATTGATATCATGAACATCGATCCACGCAATCTTAAGACAAGCATAGTCGCCATTTACAGCAAGAATGGGTTGCTGAAGACCTATTCTACCCCGGATCTTCACGGTTTGCCTGCGAGGTGTATTCGGGCGTGGTGCAGGAAAACCAATGGTCGATAGTGTGAGCATCGGGTTGTCATCGATAGTACGAGAATCGACCCAGTCAAATATCATAATGCTTTGGTGAAAGGATGATTAGCAAAAGTCACAATGGTTTTACACTTTTCAGCAATATTCCAGCAATAGTACGACGCGGAACACCAAGAGCTTCCAATACTTTACCAATTTTGGGAATCGAACAAGGGCCTTCGGCGTCACAATGAGTGAGTGAGAATGGTTTTACGCGGGTTTTAGCAATTGGGCGTCACACATTGAGTTTATGTGGGGAATCGAACCCGGGTCTTCGGCTAACGTTTTAACCACTAGCCTACCCCCCACACCCAACACCAGATATAGCCCAGACATAGAAGAGGTCGAGGTGACACATATGAGGAAGTGATCGAAACTAAAATCGATAATGGGGGATACCTTTTTCTAATACACTTCTAGAAACAAAATCTATTTTGCGTATCAGTATCGACATATTGACATTTTCTCCATTGAAATTTAAAAAAAACAATTATTTAAAAATAATTTAACATCAAACGGGACTATGCTTCTATATTTCAGTCCACATGAAGATTTCATTCAGTTGTGTTCGGGTGTAACACTCGGAAGGAATGAACTCGTTTATACATCGACCGCCGCCATCAATTTGTGGGAGGACAATATCGTAATCTAAATCTATAGCACAGCATAATAAAGTTTTTAATACAAGAATAAATTGCATGTCGGTTGAGACTCATATCGGATGCTCCATTTGGCTTTCGAAAAAGACATAAAACAAGAAATGTTAATATCGTACATAGTTACGTTGCAGTAAGCTATCCATGCAGAGATAAAATGCAATAATGACGCATATATTTCGCTCTGTCCCGACAATGATTTGCTGATAAACGTAGGGAAATCCACTCATAACATAATTAGAAAGAACGGTAAAACTGTTTCTATTAACATCCCATATTCGCCACAGTGGCTAAAAGTGTTCGAGTATTGCTGTGACATATGGCAGCCTTTCGGGGCAACTTGGTTTATTTCCTTTTTACTTGAAATTTCAAAGTAGTAAGTTCAAATTTCAAGATGCTAAGTTGAAATTTTAAGATACTACGTTGAAACATCAAGTTAAAAATCAACTTATCATCTTGATATATCAAGATAATCACCTTGAAATTTAACCTTTGAATATATCTTGAAAGTTCAACAAAGCATCTTGAAATTTCAACTTAGTATAAATTTCAACTTAGCATCATGAAATTTCAACATCGTAACATCTAGAAATTTCAACTTCGCATCGAAATTTCAACATAGTCTGTATCAAATTATGTTGAAATTTCAACTTAGTATCTAGAAATTTCACGAAAAATAACAAATGGCTCCAAATGGCCAGTCAGCAATATTCCAGATACTATGGCCTGTAAATAATCACTGTGGGGGAAAATGAGCCAACGGAGCACGATGTTCAACGGCAGTGTGAAGCCCCAGAATTAGTATCATAAAACGTACAGTTCGGTATAGTGTAAGCCAGACTGTCTGATGCCGCCAACAAAACAAAACAACAAACAAAACCAAATGTAGTAAGAACATTACAGTTGCCTAGACACACAAGTCAGATCTCTCGTTGTCTACAGCCGACACTGAGTGTGTTGATGTGCGTGTATTAGGATTCACCTTGTTTATCAACGGCACGAGCCAGCTGTTGCAGACAGTAATGGCAAACTGTTTTCAACGAAATAAATTCATGTTATATAAAAAAAATAATTTGCCTTTTGTACGTGGGTTGTTTTGTTTGTTGTTTAACGCTGCATTCCGCAATATTCCATCCAGTGTTTATTCCGGGTTTAACAGGTACCCAGCAAACTATTAAGTTGTAAGAGCAGACTAAATGGATCGGGTGGTCACGCTCGGTGGCATGGTCGATGTATTGCATGTCATCGTATCCCGACAGCATCAGTGAATGAGTGAGTGAGTTGGATTTTACGCCGTTTTTAGCAATAATCCAGCAATATCACGGCGGGGGACACCAGAAACGGGCTTATTGTACCCATGTGGGGAATCGAACCCGGGCCTTCAACGTGTCGAGTGAACGCTTTAAACACTAGGATACCCCATTGCCCCCCGACAGCATGAATCGTTGCTTACAATATCAACGACAGTGTTGTCTGTTCTAGAATAAAACATATGCAGGCTCACTTCATGTAGCTGGAATATTGCTGAGAGACGTTAAGCAACTGACGAACAACAATATTCCTGCTATATGACGGCGGCCTCTAAATATTCGGTGTACGTGTATGTGTTTGTGTGGCTGGTTGTACTAGTCCGGACTGTTGCCGATTTATAGTGCTAGCTCACTGAGATACCATGCCGCAGATCAACATGAATACCCCACTCAGACAGAATATACTGAATCCGAGCCGACCAGTCCTTGTTTGAGCCCCTTAATGCCGAGCGCCAGACAGGGTAACAACAAGTACCATCTTTTAACGTCTTTTGGTAAGACGAGGCCGGGGATCGAACCCCGGACCTTCCGCTCTCCGGGCGGACGCTCTACCACTAGACCATGGAGGCGGTCTCTAAATATTCGAGTCTGGTCTAGATAAAACGGAGGTTGATATTATGAGAAACAGCCGACACTGTCGGGCTGCATCACACGCAATGAACCACGTGACCGTGTCTGACCACCTGGTCCATTCAGTCGCGAGTGTAGGTTGCTGTGGAACTAATCAAACTTGGAATACTCACAGCTTTGTTTGTTTGTTTGTTTGTTGTTTAACGCCGCACTCAGTATTATTCCAGCTATATGACGGCGGTCTGTAAGTAATTGAATCTGGTCCAGACAACCAAGTGATTGACATCATGAGCATCGATCTACGCAATTAAGATAGATGACATGCATCAACCAAGTCAGCGAGCCTGACCACCCGATCCCGTTAGTCGCCTCAACGGCAAGCATGGGTTGCCGAAGACCTATTCTAACCCGGAATCTTCACGGGAGGCACAGCTGTTAAAGGTCCAATTATATCGAGAACCCAGACAATTACATGCTCTGCGTCGGTGCTAGTTACAGACCATCGAGTGGACAGGTCTCACGTCTTTGAAACGGAAGGGACACCATATGTGGAGACATATTTCAGCAATATCACGGCGGGGCACCAGAAATAGACTTCACACCATGTGGGTAATCGAAACCGGGCCTTCGGGGTGACGAAACCATTATCCACTGGGCCACCCTACCGCCATACAGGTTCTTTTGCCGGCCTGGTTGCTGTGCGAGCTCATAGCGTGTTCGAAAACCCCCTGATCAGTGGTGTTAAGAGAACATCAAAATACTCTTTGCAGAACATTACCAAATTACCGGATGGCTGACAGTTATCGTGACGTGGACAAACCTGTTGCTTTGATCTTGACACTCTTTCATCTTCTTAACGCTGTAATTTCTCTAACATTCTCACTGTGTGGTCACTTCGGTTTTGATGACCTGTAATTGATATATTAATATAAATATATTCCTTTTAATATTAAATCCCTCTAACAACCTTGAACCTACAGAGGCGTTTGTCAAGTACAGCCTACATCTGGCTCTTTTGAACATGGTCACATTTGGCCAGACACTTGTGGTAGGTCAGAAAGAAGTTGTGTGTGTGTGTGTGTGTGGGGGGGGGGGGGGGGGGGGGGGGGGGGGGGATCTTTGGTATTTAAATGGGTCAGAATAATGAATAATAACTTAGTCAAAATAATAACTTAGCCAGAGTTCTTTCTTTCTGTCGTGATTTTGTTTTAAAATATCAACAAAATTAATGCACTGCATGTTTCATTGCAGCTTTTCAGTCGATGCCAAATATTTATGAGATTATTTTATTGTCAAAACGAATTTTACTGTCGGCGGCATTAGCACAACTTTCAATGCTGATTTTATTTGTTTTCCCAAACATTTTAAGATCAGCGGGTCTGCAAACCGTGTACAAAAAATGTTAGACCTTACAACGAAGTCGTTAGGATCACAAACAATGAAAAAGGGCCCAGGTTCCTTGGTTCTAGTCAGTGAGGGAGCGGTAGGGTAGTCTAATGGTTAAAGCGTTCGCTCGTCGCGCCGAAACGGGGACAGCAGAGTCCGATACATCAAATTCAGAACTCACTACAGATGGTAAGCCTTCAGTGCTGTCTCCTTCAAATCTATTGTTCTTCTTTTGACCATTAGGAAGAAAATTTATGGATGTCAACTTCTTTATTATGAGGAGGGGCGGTAGGGTGGGTAGCTTAGTGGTTAAAGCGTTCGCTCGTCGCGCCGATGACCCGGGTTCGATTCCCGACATGGGTACAACGTGTGTAGCCCATTTCTAAAGTACTCATGGAAATGGAAAAAAAACTGTTTTGCTGGATTTAATAATCGACACAAAGCATTGCGTAGATGTAAATACGAAATAACAAAACAACTGGAAAAATACTAGTCTGGATTTTCTAGTTTTATCTCAGTGCTCAATACAAAATGTACTTTACAGGAGGTAATTTGTGGGCATTTTCAACATTCAAAAATAAGTCCAAATTGACATGGCAGAAACAGTCTATAGGCATTATGCAAATTAGCCTGGAAAAAAAGTTATCAAAACAACAATAAAATTAACAGCTATGTTTATGTACATAATAATAATGACATGTAAGTTGTTTGAGAAGGGAATATGTTACTTTTACGTTCTGATATTTTGATGATGATTCACTATCCCACAATGCCACCCACAAATCACTAACCACTGACAAATCACATGCACGTTGGTTTCAAGCACCTGTTTTTACCTGTCGTCAAGGTGTCATAGGTCATGGACATTCACCATGATCTACTAACACCTGGTTATGCTGTTTCACAATAGTCTGTTTTGTTCATATTTTTACACATTTTTACGTGTAAAAAAATAAATAAAAACCTTTGATACGCTGTATTTGTGCCAAGGCCCATTTAGTACTAATTGAGTTGTTTGAATATTTATATATTTTGTATATTAACTGCATTTATTTAAAATTTGAGATCGAAAAAACAGTTTTTTTCGATTTCCTTGAGTACTTTTTTTCTTCTTTTTTTTTAGTGTCCCCTCGCTGTGTTATTGCTGGAATATTGCTAAAAGCGGCGTAAAACCATGCTGACTCACTCTAGTCAGTGAGACAGTTCAGTGAGTTTCCGAGCAGCATGATCCAATTCAAGTGGAAATGGTTGTTTATAGGTGTCGGACGCCTCAAAAATACAACTAGGTGTGTGTGCGCATGTGCTTGTACTGGACTACTTGTCCGGACTAATGTCAATGTTATAGAACTAGACTACCGAGATACCATGCCAAAGTTTAACCCCGAGCAGTCCAGTCCTTGTTTTAGCCCCTTGATGCCGAGATCCAGGCTGGGTAACAATAAGTACCATCTTTTAACGTCTTTGGGTATGACGCGGCGGGGGATCTTATCCCCGACCTTCGGCTCTCCAGGCAGACGCTCTACCACTAGACTATGGTAGCGTTCGGTCATGCCATGAAGAACAATAATAAAACTTATGTATATTGCCTTGTATCCCATGTCGGGGCTCATGATGACCTTATCACTCTGGTCAACAGACAGGTGTGATTTTTATTGCCCTCAGGATCTGTCAATGATAAAGACAGTGGATAAGTTTGGATTTAACTTCGAACAGAATTTCAGTTATACCACCTCATGTCATTAAAGCCCGAAGCAATGCAAGTGTTAGACCATACAACTTTGATGAAACCCACAAGCAAGGGTATGGTGCTAACAAACCTAGAGATATCATCGGAGAATCAGGATCTGATCATAAATTTCTCGCATATCTAAGGGAAGCAACTCTACATAAATTACGGATGACTAGACCACCCCTACCCCTTTGTCAATTATTAAAAACTATTCAGTGGTTAAGAGAGTCAGTATTTGTTTGTTTGTTGTTTAACGCTGCACTCAGCAATATTCCAGCCATATGACGGCAGTCTGTAAATAATCGAGTCTGGACCAGAAAATCCAGTGATTGACATCATGAGCATCGATCCTTGCAATTGGGATACGATGACATGCATCAACAAGTCCGCCAGCCAAGTTAGTCGCCTCTTACAACAAGCATTGTCACCTCTTATGGCAAGCATGGGTTGCTGAAGACCTATTCTATCCCGGATCTTCAAGGGCCAGACAGTCAATAATAAAGTATCAATGATGGAGAAACACAACACAAACACACAACCAATGTTATACAAATATCTTTATTGCCATTAGTGTGTTATATGTGTCTATTTCACAGTAGGCTCGGGGGTGTAGCTGATGCTATTTTCATCTAAGCTCCATCTAGAGTTATCTTGAAAACTAAAAGCCTGCTGTAGCTGTGCCTATACAATAATGTACAACATAGCAATAATCAGGCTTGTAGCACAACCTGTGAAATAAGGATCACAATGAGGGTTTTTATCAAGAAAAAATATCATCTTTTAATCTTATCGTAATAACAGATATATACGTCATAGGTGATATATGTCTTTTACCAAGCTTTACTGAGAACTTACAAATCTTAAACCTGAAATAAAGAAGATCATTCATTTAAATATCCATATGTGAAATATATGTACCTATTTCATGAACATAAAACAGGTATATTACATGAGAAAAGCGTTTTGCTAATATGTGCTTATAAATACAATGAAAAGACTTATAATGCACTTAATGTAACTGACTGGTTCTGGTCTGTTTCTTGAACAGTTTCTTCAGGTGTTACATTCACTAGAGCTTACAAAGAGAACCCACTTCAGCAACCCATACCTTAAGACAGTTTCTTTGATGACTACACCAACTTAAACATTATAGAATACCGAAAACAGTTCAGTAAAATCTTCGCTACATCAAAATGAGATATCTATCACAACAAAATTCCACGAACAACCACAGTAAAAGTGTTCATACAACAGGAGGAGCACAACCAAAGTACAGTGATATCACAACTACCTCCAATTAAAGCATTATGGAATTTGATAATCAATATTTCGTTAATGTATATTTGTACTATGAAAACCCAATCAAAGGGGGACAACTCTGAAAGATATATATTGGCAAGAATGAAGTATATCTGTGAAGTTTCAAAAGCTATGGGATACAATACATTAATTCCCCTAATAGAAGTGATGAAAAGATGCACAAAGGGCAGCCTTAGATTGACAGTTGTTTTTACTAAATAAGGGTAATGCCCAACCATGGCCCAGTCAATATTAACATGTATACTTAAAGTGAAAAATATAAACTGCTATAATTTAAATATGTGATTTAATCCTAATAATACGCCCATACTTGATTGAAAAAATAAATTCTTGAAAGTATTTTATTTCTACCACTGAATTCTACATTACGGAACGAGCAATAAATTTGTATATACATACTTACAATAATATTTTCACTGGCATCATAGATAAAACATATCAATCTTGACTAAAACAGCTAATATACTTCATAAATGATCATATATAGAAAAAATAATTATTCATAATTATGAGGCAACAAAAGGATGATAATTACAAAAAGGCAGCATCAGAGCAATGATATGTATGAAAAGTAAAAATTAATAATTCACAATTTTATATAATACAATAGCTATCATTTTAAGTTGGTTCAAAGAAGAAGCAGCTCTCTAAAACTGTAAAATCTAGCAACACTGATCAGACCAAAATGTGTCGTTCAAACGTTTCTGTACAGTTAGGCAATAAGTTACTTGCTGCATTAACAAAAGCATTCACTGTCTGGTCCATCTACCTACCTACTCTGTGTTGCTATGTTACGATTTAATTCAAATATTCTGACTATTTGTCACACGACCTAAGCATGGCACAATTGAAACTACATAGAGTTGATGGTAAACACAATACTATCATTACCCATGTGTGTAGTTTTCTCGATATGTTAATGTTAACAAATAAAATGATCTCATGAAGTCCTGTAACCTTTACTTTTTGATTCTAACAGCCATTATATTTCCTTGAGAGATATGTACATAATTGATGACGTTGCAAACTAAACTATAACACAGTCTCATTGAAATGAGATCTTAGTTCTGGCTACTGCTAAAGAAAGACCTTTCGACATCCCACTACGGGTCACATCAGAACGACTCATCTGAGTGTTGCTTACCAGATCAGGAAAGTGATAGTTGGTGTCTGTTTTCTAATCCTGCAACCTGTAACAAAACACGGGTCTTCTGAACGATGGGCTTTACGATATCTAATGACGGAGGAGACTTTCCATAGCCATGGGAAGTACTGCCATATAATGTCAGCCCTCTGACGTTCCAAAACGTTCTTTTGTTCAGTTTTCAAATTTGAATCAAGAACTTTGTCAAAATGTAGTCTGGAATGGAAGTTGCAAGTTTGAAACTAGTGCCATAAAGCTTGAGAGGGCTGCTTTCTGATTGGCTAATGTCAATTTCTTGTGAGTCATTTTATTTGTTGGTTAAAGATTGCAAAAGGTATTCTGCTATGGCCTGTAATCAGTTGTCCTCAGATCTTTGTGTAGCAGTAGCAAGCACCATGATCAAATTTGAATGAGATTGACTATTTCGTTGACATCGTGAAGATAAATATTCCCATTTCTCTAAACAATAGCTTCCAAATACAAAGAAGCAATCCACACTGACCAAACTGAGGCAACTGATAGCTGACATGTGAACAATGAGTACACAAAAAGCATATGCAAGTGAGTGAGTTAATGTTTAACATCCCATTGGCAATATCACAGCCAAATAGCGACCGTTTAGTATATGCAGTACATATGAAGACAGTTACAGAAGTACGATGAGTGAGTAACTGCTTTGCACATTATATCAGTAAGTGTGTCGGCTTGTTGTGAAAGGGGACCCCATGACACAGGCTGCAGATGCTTACCCCCTGGTGTAATCCATGTACACTGGTATGTGGTGACAAACCAAGGATCATCTTCAACATCATTCTGGGATTCAAACCCTGGATTGCCGCAGATGAACCACTCCAATTCAACCCATGACAACCAGAGTGAAAACCAGAGTGAATCTGGGCGACAATCTGCAAATCCTGTCATGCATAAGGGATGCAACTCTGCTTCAAGTGCTGGTGTGCATTTGACCACTTGTATGAAGGAGATGGCAATGTACAATGTGATTAAGACACAAATCATGACTTCCCTTTGTTTAATAACTGATGATCTGAGAAACCCAAACCTATGGTTACCATGGTTAGAATCAGCAATAATCATTAAAAACACACTATTCTACAGCTGTACAAAATCAGTTTACAAAATGGTCAGGTTAGAAATAGCACATTTGTCCTGTAAAAATATATATGTATACTTATAGAACTGCTATTCATTCCAAGTTTAGGATACCGGTATGATTATATATATACTATCTACAGCAATACATCATACAGATGGGGCAAAAAATGCAATAACAGGATAAAGTGGTATACTGTTCTACTGTACATACACAGAATGTAGAACATTGTTCTATTGTGAATACACACAATGTAGAAAGTTACTTGTGTACAGGAATATACACAATACTTCCAGTTTCTGTAATGCTTTATGAAGGTTAAAAGAACCAAAACCAAGATCACATTTTGCTCTCCTTAATATTTGCATGTGATTAATTAGTATTGTATTCATCAATATTAAATGTTACAGATATATTGTCAGTACTTCAAGGGTATGAATACACGATATTCCTCCATCACAAGTGAATACAGACTTTGCCTGATATGGGGTGTAACATCAATGCATGCCTCATCTAGTCAGGTAGTGAGTGAGTGAGTGAGTGAGTGAGTGAGTGAGTGAGTGAGTGAGTGAGAGTGAGTGAGTGAGTGAGTGAGTGAGTGAGTGAGTGAGTGAGTGAGTGAGTGAGTGAGTGAGTGAGTGAGTGAGAGTATGGTTTTACGCAGCTTTTAGCAATATTCCAGCAATATCACGGCGGGGGACACCAGAAATAGGCTTCACACATTGTACCCATGTCGGGAATCGAACCCGGGTCTTCGGCGTGACGAGCGAACGCTTTAACCACTAGGCTACCCGACCGCCCCTAGTCAGGTAATGAAATGAGTTGGTGTGCAACTCACAGAGCTATGGACAATATATGGAGGGCAGAAAGTATGGGTTATGGGACATGTGGCACACAATGCGAAGTAACAAACATTGTCATTTGTGTTGTAAACCAAGCACCCATTGGTCGGAGAGATAGGTCGATTTGTTTTTGTTTGTTTGTTTGTTGTTTAACACCGCACTCAGCAATATTCCAGCGGTCTGTAAGTAATCCAGTCTTGACCAGACAATCCAGTGATTGACATCATGAGCATCAATCCATGCAATTGCTTTACCATGATATGCATCAACGAAGTCAGCAAGTCTGACCACTCGATCCCGTTAGTTGCCTCTTACGACAAGCATAGTCGCCTTTTACAGCAAGCATGGGTTGCTGAAGACCTTTATACCCAAGATCTTCACGGGTCAGGTCAATTTGTTGTTCAATTTGTTGCCGATTTAGCGAGTACACTGAAATGCAGGGATAGGCACCATTGTTTATATCCAACTAGTCCACAGCTAATTTAAGACAAGAAGTTAATGTAAAATAGCTTCAGTTTTGGAGAAACAACTAGTCCCTCTACATTTTCACTGGTCTCAGGCAGACAAGTGGCTCTGTTTATTGCTGCAATCGGCCGCATGTACTCATTGATGATGGAGGAGCATTTGTAAACCAACCCTTGAAGTACTGACGATGGAACAGGTGAGGCTACACGATCAAGGTAGAAACAGGACCACTTACACCAGTGGAAGAATTCAATTCAGATAGGACTCCATCTTTGGTTAAAGCCCTGGGCATGTCTTTACAAGGAGTGTCACTTATTTATTATTCCAATGAGTTATCAACTTTAAGGAAGCTGACATCATATGTGCAGCTCAATAAGTTCATGTTTCCATATACCTTTTAACTTCCATACAGTACATATAGTTTCAAAACCATCAGAACTATAAATGTAATTCTTTTTTAAAATCCCAAACAGCCCAGCTATTAGATTCAATTCTTCTATCATTAAATATTGATACAAAAAGATTATATCTTACAATACACATCAGAATGTACTCTGGGAATGTCTTGGAAATACATCTTTGATGTATTCAGTTTCTAAAGAAACATTATTTTTATCACACCACCAAAGATAATATTTTGCAGTCCTGAAAACAAAACACTTTCACATTTGATAATATAATATCATAATCTTCATTTTAACCTCACATGAACTAAATTCATACAAAAGATACATATTATGTTTGAGATGTTAAGAAAATAACTTTGGTTAACTCTATCGCAGGTTATAAGTCTTGGCTATAGGAGTATTTTGATCATCAAGGATTACAGTATACAATGCTAATATCAAGACATGAAATTAGGAAATTCTATATACACATTACTTTTCACAGAGACTATGAACAAGGAGTTGTAGATCTGTCATGAATGTAACGCACCACAATCACCTGATGACAACTTATGATCATATCCCATCACTGAAGTCAGTTAATTAAATTTTGCTCGGGTATGTGCGCAAGATGGGATCAGTCCCAATGGTGTTGGTGACGGAACAAGATTGATGGAATGATCTGTTGCAGGACCTCAGCACTACTGCGCTGCCCTGCATAGCAGAGCTCACTGGCAATGATTCACATGTCAAGACGGAACTAAGATGAAAGTTTAAGACACTTATTAGTACAAGAGAAATACTTAAATCGAATGTGTTTATCAAAATATTCCTGTAAAATGTGGACTGGTTTGCATAAGGTTGTGCGATTTGTTGTCAAATAGCACTGCTGTATAAAACCAAGGCAAGATCAACGACCACGATTTGGTTGTGTTAAGATATTGCCATACTTGCATACTAGGCTGTGATTGTCGTACTGCTCACAAAACAACACTTTTTGGTCCTATGATGGTCTACACACCATACAGACATGAAGCACAAATCAGTCAGGTTGAGATTGCACCTGTCACATTAAATGTTTAACAGACGTTTACTCACTTTTATTCCTAAAAATGAAGCAAGTGCCATTGTTTTTCTTAATATAATTGACCATGGTCCAATTTGATAACACGATCTTAGTGCAACAACTGTCATAAGTCTGTCACTAAAGTATGGGAATTACGATCGTGTTAGCATTAAGATCGCTTGGTCGAATGGGGCCCTGTTCATCACAGGTCAGAGCAATGTTCCACAAAGCGATCTTAGCCCTATGTCTGTCGTATGTCTAGAGTTACGACTGTCTTAGCGCAAGATCATTTTGCTGAATGGGGCCCAGGGCATTTGGTCATCTACCGAAAGTCAATAAGTGACAAAATATCAGCCATGGTCAAGCCATGATAAAATAACATTGTTAATTTGATAAAATATAATCACACTGACTTAATCATGTTATCTATGTTCATGTTGCACCAGGTATTTGAACAAACCGTGAACTTGAATGTACACAAATCATGGTCTTTTAATGGGCGGAGTGCAGTGTTATCATGTAGGTGAAGTCTTCATGGATGGAATAGTACAACATGTTGTGAATACAAAACAAATATCCATTTTCTTTACTTTCATAGCAAGTTATCATGTATTTCAAGGCACACTCTGTGACACCAAGTAGTCCACAGTTCTTTGTTGCATAAACCATACCTCATCAGATGTGTAGAAATGTAAAAAATGTGAAACATCAAATCGAGGTATCCATGAAAATGTGGTGATTTGCTTCCTATGTTGAGTTTTGACGGAGCTTACGTTATTGCAGTCGAGGGCAATGGAAACTAATTAACTGTAATTAAGTAGATTTTTATACAAGATACACAGCCCTCTTCCTGCCTAACTTACCATAACTCATGTACCAGTGCTGGAAATAAAGTGGGGTCCTGGGGTCCTTGTCATTGGAATCTAGGGACCCTGTCAACTTTCAACATCAGGGTTACAAAAAGGATACTTTCATGCCTAAATTGTAACTGCATGTACATTTCTTGACAACAGTATGTACAGAACCTCATGTTAAACACTGTACAAGGACTGCAAGAGTACAAATGTCAAACAATGTACAAGGACTGCAAGAGTACAAATGTCAAACAATGTACAAGGACTGCAAGAGTACAAATGTCAAACACTGTACAAGGACTGCAGGAGTTCAAACAGTACCCATGTAGTCATATTTGGACACATATCTACAGTTGCTCCCTCTTCACTGACTGTCCACCCCAGAGTCCTATCATCTAACCTTTGTTCTTGACTTCATAATCTTCGTGACAAATGAGAATGATAACATGAAATCATCGTCTGCAGTTCTCTTAAAAACACATCCAAGTAATACTTTCAGTTCACACTGAGCAAGGTTTTGTTTATGCCCTTTAATTCTCGAACCTAAATGAATCTGAACCCTTTTCTGTACAGTCATGACACACAGCTGTCTTCAATACATCTTCTTCTGATACGCCTTGCAAGCTTACACAATACAGGTTATGTAAAACACAGCCCAAAGCCTTCAAGTTCTCCTCAGCATGCTGATAATTGTTAGAAACACACACCCCATACAGTCCATTTACTAAGATAGTGTTACACCACAAGTCTGTAAGCTGGCATATATGGATGTATTTACAGAAAAGGGGTATTCTGGAAGCTGCTATGTCGAAGCCTAAACTCACAACAGGGTTAGGCACAACCTGCCAGGAACACAGGATTAAGATATCTGGTAGACGATGCAAGGAGCTTGAAACACAGACTTGGAACTTCAGCATGGGCTGTTCCTTAAACTCCTCATCAAGGGCATCAGACACGATGGAGGGCCTGCCTCACGTAGGAACGGGTGTTGCATCAGCTCGGCTGCGGTGGCTCTCTGGGTCGGGTCGCGCACCAACATCTTGTCCAGGAAGCCTTGAAGCCTTGGAGAAACCTGGCAAGCAGATTCGAACATAAGTGTTTGTTGTGTATGATTGAGTTGCTGAATGAATGTTGTTTGACATGTTTGTATTGTACAGTATTCCAGCCCCATCATGGAGAACTTTAAATACTCAAGTCTACACCAAAGAAATCTGTGTGTGAGTGAGTATGGTTTTACGCTGCTTCAGGCAATATACCAGTAATCATCACAGCAGGAAAACTAGAAATGGGCTATACACATTCCCTTGCTATTTATTGCTGTGATTTGAAGTTTGGCTCTAAAACTTCTTCCCATAAGGGGGCGGTCGGGTAGCCTAGTGGTTAAAGCGTTCGCTCGTCACGCTGAAGACCCGGGTTCGATTCCCGACACGGGTACAATGTGTGAAGCCCATTTCTGGTGTCCCCCGCCGTGATATTGCTGGAATATTGCTAAAAGCGGCGTAAAACCATACTCACTCACTCACTCTTCCCATTAGGGGAATCAAACCCAGATCTTTGGTGTGACAAGTGAATGCTTTAACCACTAGGCTACCCTGTGAACAAAAACATGAGCATCTTTAGGGAACGAAGACAGGCAATCAGTCAAGTCACAGAGCTTGACCACCCACCTCCTGTTTTAGCTGATGCTTGTGACAAGCATGGGGTAATGAATAGGGACCAAATCTGACCTCGAATCCACAAAGGTTTAGAAATGACATTTGAGAGAGTGAGTATGGTTGTACGCCGCTTTTAGCAATATTCCAGCAATATCACGGCAGGAAATGGAAATGAAATTTGAATGGACAAGGGAGCACATCAGTTGTAACATTGTTTTAATGGTGATCATATGTGCCTTACTTTCTGAAAAAGAATAGCTAAGTAAGTAATATGTATATAAAAAAACCATATTGTTTCACCGACTTAGTGAATTACATCAGTAACACAACAGCTATTACTATGATAACAGCTATCTTTCAACAAGTAATTATTTGATAATAAAACACTAGAATAATGATGGAAGGTTGGGTTAAAAATATTAACTGCTGCAAACAAGAAGTTCGGTCATTATAACATCAGCAATTACCAGAGCAACAGCTTCTTTGGCGATGACTAGCCAAGGGAAGTAACTGTGGATTTAATCGTAAAATATGCATAGACCAGGTTATTTTGTCACCTTTCTGAAACAATAAGGGGCCAGAAAGGGTGTTAGTGTCCTCTCACCTTGTGCGTGTTCTTCAGTTTTGGGGGAGGCATGTCTCTGATGCGCCTCATGGCTTGCAGTGGGGGTTCATTGAAGAATGGTGGTTCTCCGTCTATCATCTCGATAACCATGATGCCCATGGACCAAATGTCCACCTGCACAATCACACGAAACATCAGTGAGTGAGTGAGTGAGTGAGTGAGTGAGTGAGTGAGTGAGTGAGTGAGTGAGTGAGTGAACTAGGATTTGTGCCAATGATCATCGCATTCTGGCATGCCTTAGGGGTGCAACTCACGGTAAATTGTGTTCCACTTTTACACGCCTGGGCAAACCGTGCCCACACATCAGTTCAGTACAAAATGTGATTTGATACTGGAACGTCCTACCATGCTGATCATATGAATTTAAAGAAAAAGATCTTTATCTTTAGCCATGCTGATCATATGTATTTTAGAGAGAAAGACCATTTCTCTTCATATCTGGTAAGTTGATATAACATAAGGTCCTATTTCTTGACATAACAATGACATAACAATTTGATCCATAGCCATGCTGATAATATGAATTAAAAGAGAAAGGACATTTCTCTTGATCTCGGGTAAGCTTGTTTGTTTGTTTGTTTGTTTGTTGTGTAACGCCACACTCGGCAATATTCCAGCCATATTATAGCAGTCTGTAAATAATTGAGTCTGGACCAGACAATCAAGTGATTCATAATACGAGCATCGATCCACGCATTTGGGATACAATGACATGCATCAAGCAAGTCAGCGAGCCCAACCACCCGATCCTGTTAGCCACCTCTTACGACGAGCATAGTCAAGCTCGAGTTGCTGAAGACCTGTTCAAACTAGGATCTTAACTTCGGTACAAGCATGGGTAGAAGAAGACCTATTCTAACCCGGATCTTCACAGGGGTACAAGCATGAGTTGCTGTAGACCTATTCCAACAGTAATCTTCACAGGGGTACAAGCATGAGTTGCTGTAGACCTATTCCAACAGTAATTTTCACAGGGGTACAAGCATGGGTTGCTGTAGACCTATTCCAACAGTAATCTTCACAGGGGTACAAGCATGAGTTGCTGTAGACCTATTCCAACAGTAATCTTCACGGTGGTACAAGCATGGGTTGCTGTAGACCTATTCCAACAGTAATCTTCACGGGGGTACAAGCATGGGTTGCTGTAGAACTATTATAAACCGGATCTTCACAGGCGTCTTGATGCACAAAGGCTCTAGAACATTTCCTTAAACTTTAACTATTTTACAGCACCATTAAAGTCACAGTGATGTAAGTTATTTATTCACTATGCTGACAAGATAGCACATGGCTAGTTCTATCAGATGAAATAGATGCATGTCAAGTCCACCATGTGCCTTACCTCTGGGCCATACGGAAGGCGGGATATTACTTCTGGTGCCATCCAGTATGGTGTTCCTACCAGCGACTTCCTCTTCTGAAGTTCCATAGTAACTTGAGCACAGAAACCAAAATCTGACAGTTTCACCTGAAATTTAAGGAAAATTGTGAGTCAGGTTCAGACTAATTTCAGTTTTATCCCATTGTGTCAATTTAATTATGTTGAAAAGCCCTATGTGATGCAGACAAACATGGTGAGGTGAGGTGAGGTGAAATGGGGTTTAACGTCGCGTCCAAGATTATTGCACTTATATAGCGACGTGCATGCACATGTATTTGGGTGTGTGTGGCTGCTTGTACTAGTCCGGACTGATGCCGATTTATAGTGCTAGCACACTGAGATACCATGCCGCAGTTTAACATGAATACCCCACTCAGACACAGTTTATTGACTCCGAGCCGACCAGTCCTTGTTTCAGCCCCTTAATGCCGAGCGCCAGATGGGGTAACAACAAGTACCATCTTTTAACGTCTTTTGGTATGACGCGGCTGGGGATCGAACCCCGGACCTTCCGCTCTCCAGGCGGACGCTCTACCATTACACCACGGAGGCGGTCAGATGAACATGGATGGATGGATGGATAGCGCGTCCTGCATTAGTGTGTAGGAGATGTAGGAGATCTCGCTGACCAGTATATGGATTATTGTTTTCAAATGGCATGACCACAGCATGATGCTACAGGCTGGATGCATCAATCTACAGACATGATTAATAATATAACTCAGATTAACACCAATCCGAACTTACTTTTCCATCATGTGACAGCAGTATGGAGTCCGACTTGATGTCCCGATGGATGACCCCGTGGGAGTGGAGGAAGGCCAGGGCTTTCAGACAGGCCCGACACACTGTTGCTATCTGCACCTCGTCCATCCTGGCAACAAAAGCATGCTACACATACTGGCACAGTACATCAGCAATACACACAATGTTGATGCTTTAATCAGTTATAATATGGGCAGAGAATGAAAGTACTAAAACATAATTTATCAATACAGTTCAGTTAGTTTGAGTTCATCTGACAGTCTGACGACTGATTCTTTTTACACATTGTAAAACAAGTAGGGGACACAACTCTGTACTGAATGATGCCGTACCGTAAACTACTGGGCCAAGTCCCTTGTCATTATGTCCAAATGTTAGCGGTCTATTTGTCCTGTGAATAATTCATCCACTGAGGATTATTTTTCAGGCCATAAGGTGTTCATGGCAGATTTTAACACTGAAAATCCTTTTATAACCCTTCTCGACACATTTAGTTAATCAGAAAACCAACATTTTCAACAATTGGATAGTAAAAACATGAATTTTTAATACTTTATGACTTTTGTTTCTGATAAACATAAGATCCCGCTGTCCTTACCTGCTGTGTGTGACAATATCCGTGAGCGCCCCTCCTTCCATGAACTCCATGACGACCCACAGCTCATCTAGCACTAAGTAACTGTTGTACATATCTACAATGTTGGGGTGATGGTAGTCTCTCATCACAACCACCTGCAGCACAAGGAACAGCATCATGGAGACCATCTTACTTTAACTCCTGTCATACATACAGCCTTAGAGATTCATACAGCCTCAGAATTTTCTTTTTTAAGAATAGTCCAGAGGACAAGTGGAAACTTTACTTCACAAGTCCCCAGATTTTGTAGCCAGTCCTGCTTGAATGAGACAAAGATGTTGACTATGTTTACCTGTTTCTGTCAGTTTTATTAAATTCCAATTTGTGCAAAACTGAAGCATTTAGAACTGGTTCAGAATCACAGCCCTAAATTGCTACTATGAGGACTACCAAAACTGGATTTTAAAGGGCAAGTTCACACGGAAATGAACCTTTTTTTCTTGTACTTTTTCCACATTAAAAGTGTTAACATAGAAGTGTCATAGACAAAAATATAAAAACATCATATTTAATTAATATATTTTTTGCACTAAAACGATTTAAATTTTTCACATTTACCAAGTGTTCTATTTCCATAACAAAAACACCATGGCTTATGTCCCTTGCAATATGACGTCATTGGTGCCAATTGATAAACATTATGACGTCATCATGCTTTGTTAGAGCCGCTTCACGTGGTGTAGGTATAGTTTTGTGATTCTAGCATCTCAGATGCCAGCCAGAATTGTGTTATACTGAGTCACCACTGCGCCGGAGTGTGTCGTAGACCATGTTGTTTTACCGCAAACTGGTCCTTGATATCTTTTGCGTTGAGAATAGACAGGGACCCAGTTGAATTGGCACCAATTACGTCATAATCTAAGGGGGATAACTCAGGCCTATTTCCCTCGTAAAACGAAGGCCTCATAACGGCATATCACTTTCACACTATTGTGAGCTTCCTACTTTCACTGTGAAAAAAAATGAGTGTATATTTTCAAACACAGATACTAACTAATTCTAAAATTGCGTTTTGTTTAGAAAAAGAAAGAAAGTGATTTTTGCGTGTACACTTCCCCTTTAGCTTAAATTTGAGTCCTGCGCTGTAGATACAACAACTCTCATGAAATACATGAAATTACATTAAAGTTTCACTTAAGGATCTCTGTTTGGTGCAGTGTCGAATCTGTGTCCAAACTTAAGCATGGAAGTCAAGGGATCCTTGTCATAATGTTAACTGTTTAGGACTTACATATTCACCAAAGATTCATACACCTTGCACTGGTAGACACCGCTGAACATGTTCAACTAGTCCACAACCCATTCCAGACTAGTGGCTTACGTAAAACACTACATTTCGGGAAATAACAATAAGTTCCTCTAGATTTTCACTTGTCTCTGACTAACGGACAAGCAGTCGTGTCTAACTCTGAATAGCACTGGTAGACACCATTGAACATCTTCAACTTGTCCACAACCCATTCCAGACTAGTGGCTTATGTAAAACACTTCATTTTGGAAAAAGACAACAAGCCCTATAAGATTTTCACTTGTCTCTGTCTAACGGACTAGCAGTCGTGTCTAACTCTGAATAGCGCAGGTGGACACCATTGAACATCTTCAACTTGTCCACAACCCATTCCAGACTAGTGGCTTATGTAAAACACTTCATTTTGGAAAAAGACAACAAGCCCTATAAGATTTTCACTTGTCTCTGTCTAACGGACTAGCAGTCGTGTCTAACTCTGAATAGCGCAGGTGGACACCATTGAACATCTTCAACTTGTCCACAACCCATTCCAGACTAGTGGCTTATGTAAAACAATACATTTTGGAAAAAGACAACAAGCCCCAAAAGATTTTCACTTGTCTCTGACTAACAGACTAGTAATCATGTCTAACACTGCTTAGCAGAAAAGACTGATGGACTGATCTGCATAGCAAGGGGAAAAAAGGACCACCCTTAATTTTAACACTGCTAATCATCTGCAGACAGATTTTGAACCAGGGATTCATACTTGGGTCCATTTCAGTATTGCCAGGATAACTCAATATATATTCTCACAAATATATTCAATACGATGTCGTCCACATTGACCTATGATTGACAATCTCAGTCAGGCGAGATCTTCTACACTAAATCTATTACCGGGTATTCTCATTCATGATTACTACATGTTCGGTCAAAACATCAGGTCAGTAACTCCAAGTACCTTGTAACCATCACCTAAAGATGTCACAAGCTTTCACACTGCTTTCAGAATGTACTTTCTGTAACCTTCTGTATCCTTTATATACCTTCATCTATTGAGGTAAAACCTTTATTAAAAAATCACTTGTACATTAAATGCAAGAAAATGTTTTTTACCAATTTCAATCACGGCTTTGATAAAATAAAAAATCACAACTGGACTTGCAAATAACCATAGCAACGATCAAAACATTTTCCTGTTTTCCAATGTATTGTAAAAGGTGACAATATGGCCTGTTCTGATGTTTCACATGGCTGTCACAATCAGGCAAATTTACACAAGGGGAACATGAATTACACACCTCATTAAACAGAAGTTCTCTTCTCTGTTGTTTTCTCAGATCCATCTTCTTAACAGCAACCTGTTGGGCTCGGGATCGGTCGTTGGCGATGCACACAATACCTGTTGAACCTTCTCCGATCTTGACAAAGTCCGACAAGAATTCACGAGGATCACCAGGTGAAACCACCATTTGCAGAGCATTTCGGAACTAGAAATAGTAATGTCAGAAATAAACATCCATCTCTCAGCCATTGTCCAAATCTGATAAAGGCTCTAACACTTCAACAAGATCAAATGATTCTGGTGATGCTAAGGTTTGCCTTCACCAAACTCACTCGGGTTAAATAGTGAGTAAGTGAATGAGTGTGGTTCGAAGCCAATTTCAGAAATATTCCAGCAATATTATGGTGGATATGGACAAATATGAGCTTCACTAATTGAACCCATGTGAGGAATCGAACCTGGCGCTTTCTACATTTATATATATTCAGTTAAAACAAATTTCAGCATGCATGTACAAGTTCAAAGTGAATGTTTGTCTTCATTTGATATGTACCCAAGTATTCTTCATATTTGTTCAAAGCATGAAACAATATTCTTCCTCATTGTCAAATCTACGGGCATGACAAACTTGACAAATGAAAGAATTTATATAACAAAAGTGTTATCAACATAAAAATATATGACATAAAACCCCAAATATATATCATGATATATATAACGCATAACAGAATTCGGATTGGCTTTACAGCTTTCCAGTCAAGACCTCTATCTGATTGGAGGTCAATCTTGTTTAACACTTAACGCTTAAGGCTCCTAAAATATCAGAAGATGCAAGGAAGAATGAGAACATTAATTGATACATGAAACACGGAACCACATATGGGAAAAGGAGTGCAATATACAGAAAAAAATGTTATGTTTACAGCACAGATTTCCAAACACTTAATGACACTGACATGAACAACATATTGACAAGATTATTGTGACACTGGATCAGGTGTGGTTAATGCATGGACAACATAATAAGTCAAGGCGGACTGAACATGCAGTCTCACATCAAGGTCCTAAAGTTTACACATGCAATGTAATGCCCGTTAGGTGTCAGAAGCAGAGAGCAGTCAGGTAAGCTACTGATTGATTTTGTGTACTCTGTCTGTGTGCTCTGGTTACCAATCGGACTTGTAACATATTTTTTTAAATCTGTTTAATCAGTTGTTTTGAATCTTTGTCATTGTTTTGACAACTAAGGATTTAATATTCTTGGACATTTATTTATTGTTATCCTAAATATCCAATTTTCTTTTCAACATCGGTAGCGACATCGATAAAACAATTACATAAAAATGAGATAAAATTCTGAAAGTCTCTTGATCATATGATAATGTCAAATATCTCAAGCAAATTCACTGCAAGTCAGAGATATTTCTAAAAATGAATGAAATAATATGAATTAAAAAAGGCAAATAAGATGCTGTTGAGCATCCCCTTAAAACATGTAGAAAGAGGGCTATAAAAATTGTCCAAAAATACAAGAAATGCCATTCAAAGACACCGGTATTCACATAAAATAATCAATACCTCATTTGTGTGACAACACACTCAAGGTATAAATCTCGTATCACACACAGTGAGAAGGAAATAACAAGTGGTGATGGGCAAACCTGCTCATGTGAAAGTCGCTGCTGCTCTGGGCTGGGTCCTGGCTGCTTGCTGTGGGGCGGGGACTTGCCGCCTGGGGGTGAGGGCTTCTGATTGGGCGAGTGAGGGGGGCGGTGTATGTGCTGGCTGTTGTTTGGCTTATTAGGGGACTGGTCACCCTTGAGAGAGAAAAGAGGGTGGCTAGTCTAGCAGCGTTACATGCACAAATACATGCAGGAATGTGACAAGCATACAACCGACTGTTAATAGGCTGCAATGATTCACTTCTTCTGGAAAGACCACATAACGTGACATACTGATACAGCGTTTGTAACTTAACGAGCTTTTGGGAGAAAACTAGTCTTAGATTTTCACTAATTTCCAAATTAGCAGACTAGAACCCATCAGGGTTAGAACTTAACACTAACCCACTAGCCCAGGGCCAGTGCAAATTCCTGTGGGCTAGTACAAATATCCAAATTACTCCATTGTTATAAAATTATAAGGGCTTTTTATCTTTACCCAGGGTAGCATATGTTTTGAGTTCAGTTTTAACCCTGCTTGTCAAATCTTTGTTACGGACATGCTTAAGAAATTCATTACCATAATAAAAAAAATAGATTGTTGATTGGGCTCATGTTTCATTTCAGAAACTAAGTGAATCATCGCTGCCTTAATTGTTTTAAGTCTGGTAGATATAATGTGTTACACCTTGAAGTTTGGTTTAGACAAAAAGAAACACACATCCTTGTGGACTACTTCACCTATGCCCCGCTGGGTTGTTTACACGTACATAATGTTCCATGAAAGCAAGGAGAGGGAGGACAGTGGTTGCTGGTTGTCAAATCTCATGCAACAGATTGATCAACAAGGACAGAACATAGGAGGGTGTGTTGGGAGCTGTACATATTTGCTATCATCATATATTTAAGATCAGTGAAAATATTTGCAGATGGGAAAAGCTTAGGAAAAAAAAGAAGCAACGTTATCAAAAAAAATATTTGAAAAGAAGAATGAATCTGAAATTCATTTTCAAGACTTTCGGTAAGAACCTAAAGACTGGAGCAGATCCGTTACCATGGTTATTGAGCTCCCACCACTCCTTCAAAATTACCAAGAGATCCCAATGACATGAAGAAATCGGAAACTAAATTATTTATGGAAATAGGGATGAATTCATCAGTAATCCAGCCACTCCCCCTCTCCTCCCCCATGCAAAACAATATGGAATGAGCCAAACATAACACAGGGACATAAAGTAAAGTAAATCCTACAATTTAACATGACTCAACCAAATTTCAATATCTTAATTTTGACATGAACAATGACAGTAAACTGCAGTTTAATTAACGGTAAGTGCAATATGCATGGTACAATTCATGTCAGTTTGCCATGAATACAAACTCAGATCCAGTGTAAACACGTCAAACCAACTGAACAAACTGCCCAGTGAAAAACAAATTACCCCCATGTTCACTGATAAAGAATATTGATGACACCTCCTCTAGATTCCCCACCAATCAATTAGCAGTGAGGACTAGTTTGTTCTACTGTCCACTGTCAATGTGAAATGTAGCTGGAAATTACAGCAATGGACATCACTTTGACAAAGACATACTGATGTTGATTACAGGATCAATCAAGGCTGAAGCAACAGCAAATACCAAACTGGGAATGTTATGCTCGTGTTATTAACAAACTGCAGCAGTTTGGTTAGTTGCCACTGAGTTCACACATTCACAATGCACAAAACAAATCTCAACAGCACCTTCCCAGCCAATGTCAACCTTCATTTCCAACTAGCCATATGATGAAAGGGTGATGTAATGAAATAAGGGCCTCGCTTTAATGGACATGAAAGAACAAGGCAAGAGCAATAATCAGAATCAATTTTCACGATGTGACGATCTGACAGTCAGCCATTTCAGATCCTCTAAAAGAATTCGTTAGGGTCATAACTGCATTTTGTCAGGAAATATTCCTTTGATCAATGATAATTAACATGATGAGGTTTTTTTAAAAACTGACACAAGATTACACTTATTTCATGCATGAAGTGAAATTGAAAAGGGGGACATTGTTCTTATCAAATACAAAACCATATTCTCATAACCTAGAATAAAAAAGTTAAGACTTTTCAAGATCCTTTTCTCTGAAAGAAATTACCACCAAAAGCAGGAAAAATTGTCAAAATATTTTTCCGCATTTCTACATGCTCTCTTTGAACATACTGAACAGTAATGTGTCAAGAATAACCTTTGTAAGGCATGTTTTCCTAATAATTGCAGGGGTTTCGAAAAATATATTACCCACCGGTACCTACCCTGTTTTAAAAGTTAGTGTGATCGGACAACACATTAATTTTGTTAGGGCTAATAGCAATGGATTGGTATTCTGATACTTTCCTTCTAAAAACAATTATTTTCTCAAAACATTTAAGATACAACAGATTTCCTTGCTCTCTTGTCCCACAAGAAGTCAGTTTCACACAGGCTCTACGATACAGTGACATATTGGATTACTGGCATTTGTGGTTATGTTTCAGGTTTTCATGCTGTTGTTTGTTCAGTTTTTCATACTTTTATTGGTTTTGGTTTTCATGCTGTTGTTTGTTTAGTTTTTCATACTTTTATTGGTTTTGGTTTTCATGCTGTTGTTTGTTTAGTTTTTCATACTTTTATTGGTTTTGGTTTTCATGCTGTTGTTTGTTTAGTTTTTCATACTTTTATTGGTTTTGGTTTGCATGCTGTTGTTTGTTTAGTTTTTCATACTTTTATTGGTTTTGGTTTTCATGCTGTTGTTTGTTTAGTTTTTCACACTTATATTTGTTTCGGTTTTCATGCTGTTGTTTGTTTAGTTTTTCATACTTATATTTGTTTCGGTTTTCATGCTGTTGTTTGTTTAGTTTTTCATACTATTTGTTTCGGTTTTCATGCTGTTGTTTGTTTAGTTTTTCATACTTTTATTTGTTTTGGTTTGCATGCTGTTGTTTAGTTTTTCACACTATTAGTTTTGGTTTTCATGCTGTTGTTTGTTTAGTTTTTCATACTTTTATTTGTTTCGGTTTTCATGCTGTTGTTTGTTTAGTTTTTCATACTATTAGTTTTGGTTTTCATGCTGTTGTTTGTTTAGTTTTTCACACTTATATTTGTTTCGGTTTTCATGCTGTTGTTTGTTTAGTTTTTCATACTATTTGTTTCGGTTTTCATGCTGTTGTTTGTTTAGTTTTTCATACTTTTATTTGTTTTGGTTTGCATGCTGTTGTTTAGTTTTTTCGGTTTGCATGCTGTTAAACAGGTTTGTTTAGTTTTTCATACTTTTATTGGTTTTGGTTTTCATGCTGTTGTTTGTTTAGTTTTTCACACTTATATTTGTTTCGGTTTTCATGCTGTTGTTTGTTTAGTTTTTCACACTTATATTTGTTTCGGTTTTCATGCTGTTGTTTGTTTAGTTTTTCATACTATTTGTTTCGGTTTTCATGCTGTTGTTTGTTTAGTTTTTCATACTTTTATTTGTTTTGGTTTGCATGCTGTTGTTTAGTTTTTCACACTATTAGTTTTGGTTTTCATGCTGTTGTTTGTTTAGTTTTTCATACTTTTATTTGTTTAGGTTTTCATGCTGTTGTTTGTTTAGGTTTTCACACCTAATTTAATTAGGTTTTCAAATAGTTTAGGATGTCTGACGGTTATCTGACAAACTGACAGATCATGAGATTTCATCATACATATACCTAACTATATTTACTGCAAGAGAATATTGCTAGTATTATAAAATTGATTATCTGAACCTCATATGTCACTGAAGGCGACCAGGAGTCTCAAATTACAAATATACAACTAGGAATGGATTTGATATTTTCAATCATTGTAAACATGGTGAAGGTTTCAATAGATTGATAATAACTTCCAAAGATTCTTTCACACTCAAAATACCTTGACCCTGTTGAAAAAAGTTATATCATTTCAGGCTAAACAATAAATAGCACTGCCTGAAAATGATGTTCTCTGTATATTTTGTTTATGTTGGTCAGTAGAACATCATAATTTTCAGGCAGCGCTATGTACATGATGTAGTGGTTCTCACAACACTGTTTGTCTAACCGTATCGTGGAAGAGACAAGATTTTAACATTTTTTAAGAAAATTCAGATGAAGTACCGGTTAAACATCTTATTTGTCAAATATGATAACACTGTTTCGTAATTACCCACATTTTGTCTTCTGTACATTATAGCGGTCTTCAAATAAATTTAATTAGGTTGGAACTCAAGACTCTGTTTTTTTAGTTTTCACACGAAACTTGAAACCATGATTATACTTGTTCGTACAACCAGATTTTATCATCATGTGTCAAGAATGCATATCCTACTGCAAATTCGAAATAAACACCATTCAGAGAACTCTGATGCTGTGTGTGAGAGGTGAACTGCCTGACACCATCACATTGCACTATCTGGTGAAATGGATCCCTTCTCTAGCCTATGCTATCAAGTGAAGCTGTAACCAGGCCCATCTCTGTAACATAAACAACACAGACACTTGTGTGGGGGGCTGACCTATTGTTCTAAGCTCTTATGTTACCATGGCCACATAGACAAGGGGTTTTATCAGGAAAGGCCAGGCCCATATTGCTCGCCTCCCTTCCATCCTACTTCAGTGATGCTGGAACTTGGAGTATGTGGAGTTTGGTCACATCCATCATGCTTGTTTATTTGGTTTGGTTTAACCAGCCAAACTGGCACCAGGGTCAAGGTGGATTTGATATATTGTGTATTGTACCAGAGGACATTTGACATTTCATTATTTATTTGTTTACTTCTGGAAAGGCAGGGTCTATGGCCATGTCATGTTAATATCAATTTACAGGTCAAAATATCAGACAGATTGGTGAGATAATATCAAACATGTGGGGAACATTAGAATATGGGGACAACATGGTTTCAGAATTAATAGTAGTTGGAGGGATTAACAAAACATATATATAGTAGCAAGGAAGTGATCAGTTTTCAGGCACTTCCTGATTGGGATCCGCCCCATGTCATTGATAACCTACCAGTAGGTGCATGGGGAAAGGGCTTATTTCTGAATATTTGCCTATGACTTAATCATTACTAATTGCAAGAAGTTTCATTTCATTCTCTGAAGGCAAATAAATTTAAATTTATTTTGGCATTATTATTTGCACATAGGATGGCCCAAGCAATAAGCATGCGAACAAAATCGGAAACTGTATGTTGGGTACCATATGGGCATAATTGGGGAACATTTATATTTGGACAGTCTGTGTCAAAAACGTTTGAGTCTAACTTTTGACTTAATCATAAACTTTTGACTTAAAGCATAATCTTCTGTAGATATTATTAGACTATTACCAGCTGATATTACCTGACCGAACAGAATATTAATCAACTTGGTCTTCTGACAAGTGTTTAAAATCGCAACTGTTTGGAGTTTGATTATCAGTTTGACGGCTACATAACCGATGATAACATGACAAATCTACATGAAAATAATTTGTAATAAAATATTCCATCAAATAACATGCATATGCTCAACATGCTCAAGGTTGCAAAGTCTTTTTTATCATTACAACCATGAACATAACATATTATCAACTGATTATACAGCCACCAGGTATTGATACTTTAAATTCAACATACACCATTTGGGAAACTTTGAAATAAGCATCAGGTACACTAGCTTACAAACACTAATAAAACATAAATAAAAGCTTAGGTATACACTGGTATAACCAAATGCATAAAATTACTTTAATCATAAAGTGTTAACATGTACAGAGGTTGTCCTACTGAAACAAGGCTGTGGCAGCTCACAAGACCCTTGTATTTGCAAATGATCAGTCACACTATTTATATAGTTAGTAACAAGGTGATCACAAAGGGCCCTACCACATAAACCTGATTTCCCTCACAAAGTACAGTGTTAAAAGGTACATAAATTCATGTCCACTGAAGCAAGACGTCTTATCACCTTTATGGTGAGTAGCTCTGCCCTGACATCAGGAAAGAGTTCATGACTCCTTAAAACCCATGTCTTGTATATTGTGTTCACTGCCTGTGCATTACGATAGATCTAGGAAAAAGCTGTCTTTTTAAGGGAAATTACTTTTATTTTGCCCAAAATGAGCATTTCTGATTAAATGCAATGTTTTTATACTTACCTGACGGTACAGTGCTATAGGTGTAGCATCATTTAAGGTAAAACATGAGCATTTCTGATTAAATGCAATGTTTTTATACTTACCTGACGCTACAGTGCTATAGGTGTAGCGTCATTTAAGGTAAAACATGAGCATTTCTGATTAAATGCAATGTTTTTATACTTACCTGACGCTACAGTGCTAAAGGTGTAGCTTCATTTAAGGTAAAACATGAGCATTTCTGATTAAATGCAATGTTTTTATACTTACCTGACCCTACACCTATAGCACTGTGTAGCGTCAGGTAACGTAAAACATGGCATCACAATGCTAATAATTTGATATGACATCAGCATGATCAGCAAAGCATAAATATCATGAATATATCAAGATTGAAGAAGCATACTATGTTTTACCATGTTTACATTTCTAGATTGTGTAAAGTTCATGTGTGGCACTAGCAGCAAGTTTGAAGTCTCCGAAATGTTGGGGTTTTTTTTCAAAAATAAAACAAACAATCTAATACATGAATATGCTGTAAGGAGTTATAGCCTCTTCCTACTGACCTATGTGATTTAATTTTATGTTTTTAAAACAGAGATGCAACTTGGCGCTGGCTCACTAGCCTGTGTCAGTTCATGTAATGTTAAAGGTATCCTATTGGCTAGTACAATTTCAGGCTTTTTAGTGGGTATCGCTACATTTTATCACTAACCAGGAAGGTAAATGTTTCAGGTTAAGTTGTATACCTACTCATCCATACAGTGATTAATCTTGGATTCCAAACTAAGAATACAAAATTGAGATTTTTCAAGTTATTTTCCCAAATTCAGAGCTATTTTAAAATTGCATTCCGTGAGATCATTTGAAACTAAGCATGAACATGATTAAGTCTCTTCCTCTATCTGTCCTGTTATCAGTGAAACAAGCCACCCCTTCACAACCACAACATGAATAGTAACATGAATTGGGAAGTTATTAATTCCAATTTGGGAATTATTACAGACATTTCCTGAAGACTAGGGTCTGAATATCGGCCTCTGAGCATGTCTACAGAAATCTTTGTCAAAGGACATGTGCTGGTCAGGTGCTGTCTTCCTACTTTACAATTGAAGCCTGTTTCTTTATACTGCATGAATATCAAGAAAATAACCATTCCAACAGGTACTGAAAAAAGAGGATGTTAATGAATTGGACAACTTGCTAAAAAATAAATAAAAAATTAAAGACACAAATCCACAAGAATATCTTTTCATGCAACACTCCCAGAACTATGTCACAAAGAAGACAATCAGTGTTGATTAAACACAAAGCATAACTCACCCTCTCATAATGCAAGGCAACAGGAGATTTGGGATGTCCCAGTTCAGAGAAGCCATGGGGGTGTTGTCCAGGTCGAGGGGGACTTGTCTGAACTCCATTGTGAAACTGGTGGCGGTCATTGGGGGGACCCCTCCCATCTGGTTGATCGTATCTACTATTTTGTTGTGGCATATCCCTTGGACGATTTCGCTGTTCAAAAGAACTATTATAAGGATCACTGCCGTATGAATTATTCAGTCCTCTGTCATAATCATTTGGACCATTCTGACGACGCTCTAATGTTCCACCTTGAGAATAGTCTCTGGGGTCACGCTGTGGGCCTCGCTGGTCTGGATGGACAAATCTAGGATCCCTTGGATCTCTTGGGTCCCGAGGATCCCTCGGATCCCCCCGATATTCCCGAGGATCACGCATTTCTCTTCGTGGGTCTCTCGGATCCATTCCAGGAGGGAATCGCTCATCTCTCGGATCCCATTCATGGGGATTGCGCCCGTATTCACGGGGATCCCCTCTGTATTCCCTGGGAGAGTAATCCCTGTTTTGACCATTTTGATCTCGTGGGTACCCTGGGTGTCCTTGAGGGTGCTCGTTGAACCTCCCAGGTGACATCTCATCTTCGGGTACAGGTGGGTGATCAGCATTTGGTTTAAAGTTCCTTCTGTATGGCGGTGGGCTTTCTCTTCGCAAGGAGTTCGACCTTGCCACACTGATACCACCCCGTGCTGGTGGTAAAAACCCATTTAGATCTGCCTGTGAATGACCTCGGATGATAGCTTGTGACTGAAAACAAAATCAGAATAGATGCGAATACACATGACCCAAAGTGAAGTGGTGGGCGAAATGGGGTTTAACGTAGCATTTACGTGTATTTGGGCGTGTGTGTGGCTTCTTGTACTATCCCAGACTAATGCCCAATTTATATCATGTTATATTGCTAAGCCACTGAAATTAGTAGAACGAAAAGTTGTATATTTCGATTATAAGTACTATATTTCTTTATGAAAATAAAAAAAGTGAATACCATGATAAAATTCATTAATTAATGGCTTAATCCAGGCCATGACTAACATGTTATACCTACAAAAATTAAAATAAGGTGGCACTGAAAGTGTCATGGCCAGAAACTGTTTTTTAAAAAAACACATTGGAACTAACATTGTAACACAAATATTTGTCAATGTGAACTTTCCTAACAAATATTTATTTAAATTAATCACAAATCTGTTAGGAAACACTTGCCGACTGTGGACACATTTATTGATAGAACGATAATAAAACACTTTAAAACCATTTAAACATTAAATAATCAGGCAACTTGTTTGCCTGAAAATGATGTCAACCTATTATTAAAGCATTGAAAACCAGTTAAGAATTAAAATTTTAAGTCAATGAGAACAATCATCATTGAATTTTTAATTGTCCCCTGCACACTTTAGTGGTCTAGGGTTAGCAGACTAGTGCAAATTTCAAAGGCTGGAATGTGAATCTTGGAACTTTTGACAAAGACATCAATACTTTCCAGCTTAACTTCGAACACTGTCAACACCCTGTCATCAAATGAGTTAGTTACCTTGAGTGGTTCTATGTCTGTATGTGTGATGCTGGAAGGGTCCACTATTGGCCGTGGCCTCTCCTTCTCTACCCCGATGATGCCTGTCCATTGGGCTGGTAGGCCGAAGAAAACACCTTGTTCACTGTCAAAGCCAGTGTGGACACGGTGTTCAAAGTTTATTGGGTCCGAAATTGCAGGCTTTTTCTTCTTGGATTTGAACATGATTATGATCAATAATCAAGTGTCCTGAAAACGAAAAGATGATGCAGGATTTTATCGTGCCTTAAAAAGAGGGGGTTCCCTTGACCCCCAATGATTTATTTCAAGGGTCCCTACAGGCAATATGAGGGTCCTGTAAAGTACTTAAATGGTGTAGAGTACTGTACGTTTTGATAATTACTTTAGGGCCTGGGATGAATCAAGTATCATGTGGACAGAGGTCATGATGGATGAAATGACAGACACCCATAACTGGTATTGATGCGCTGTAGGTACAATGAATATTATTGGGCATCACTCTGGACGCAGTATATTCTTTTTCTGCGTCCACTCTCAAAATTTGTGTGTACTGGACGCACATTAGTGAGTTGAATAAACACCTAATTTAAACCCAGATTTGAACCGTATGCACACCAGATTTTACATACATACCTCCAGAAACTAAAAAAAAGTTTAACAGGAAGGAAATTAGCTCTTACCCAGATCAGTTATATTCATGTTAATGTTATCCTCAGAACTAGTAGAAATTCAACCATTTAGAGTTTTTTAAAAATATATATGTTACTACTATTCGGGCTTACATTCTTGGTTAATTTCCACCCTTGTTTGAAATCAATTCTTGAAAGACCAATGGTGTTTACACCGGTAACATGATTGATTTGATCATGTTTATCATAGTTGTTGTTAGAGCTAGCTAAAAAGATTGGTAATTGGCATGGGAAGAAAAAGTAACAATGATCAATATGAAATTGCTGTTCTTGATAAAAACTTAAAGTCGATAATAACACAAACTACTGTGAGTGAGTGAGTGAGTGAGTGAGTGAGTGAGTGAGTGAGTGAGTGAGTATGGTTTTACGCCGCTTTTAGCAATATTCCAGCAATATCATGGCGGGGGACACCAGAAATGGGCTTCAAACATTGTACCCATGTCCGGAATCGAACCCGGGTCTTAGGCGTGACGAGCGAATGCTTTCACCACTAGGCTACCCGACCGCCCCTAAACTACTGAGATGAAATATAGTTTAGATTTACCGAAAAAGATTTGTTGCTGTCAATCATGTCAATTGTCGAGGAGGGAAAGCGACTGTTTTTGTTATATGTCAAATGTTCACAAAGTAATACATGCATGAATGTGTCACTGCTCACCAGTGTGTTTTCTTTCGGGACTTTCTTGCATGTTTCCTAAGCGTTACTTCTACGATATTTATCGATAATTGATTGATATTTAGTTAGCAATTATCAATCTCTATGACCTATATCAATAGCCAGCCCTAGCTGTTGGTACTTGGGCAAATCAATTATCATGATTATCAACCCAGCAATTAGCCATCTCTAGTATATAATACATATTCGATCTCAGTTCATGTATATATTATATATTGATGAGTATCAATGTATTCTACATGCCCTGTAAGTCACAAAATTATCAATTGTCATCTTGAACAGTGGCTTCCTTAGTATTCAGTGTAAATAATACTTACAAATATGGGTCAATTTGTGCCATGATCATCACAGATCCTGCTGATCATGTTGATATTGATCATGTAATTTGTGACATCAAACATGACAGTTTGGACAACAACAACAGTCTATCTCGCTGTACGTGAGCATTAGGGCTAGAACGATACACCAAATGTACGATCCAATACATATCACAATACCTTGCTCACGAACCGACACGTATCACGATACTTGCATGTGCACTTGTCTGTGGTGCGTAAGCCATCTTTTTCATAGAGATGATGGCCAAATACCTGGCACACTAATGATTAACAGTTGGCAGTGTCAGGTATGGCGCAATGGATGAAAATATTTACTACTCATTTTCACTAGTAATTAGTGTTTGGTGTAACACCTATTAAAAAAAACATTTAAGGTAAGAATCGATACTTTGCACTACTTGTATCAAGAAGTAAAAATTGTGATCCACTGATGCATCAGTGTATCGTCCCACCACAAGGGAGCATTATGAGTATGGGCTAAACGCCGCTTTTAACAGTATTCCAGTTATATCGTGGCGTGTCAGCTTAATGTGGGAGGAAAGCCCGAAGTGATGCAGGTCTCAGACGTTTACCACTTCGGTGAAACCCACGAGCACGGGTATGGTACTGACAAACCTAGAAACATAATCGGAGCAAACCGGGATTCGAACCCACAATCATAGGTTTCTGGCGTGCCCAAGGGATGCAACTCTGCGCAGCGAATCGCGGCACCTTAGACGACTGGGTCACCCGTGCCCCCAGTATGGGCTATAACAATTCCATGAAGTTATAGTTTATTGAGCATAAGGAGTCATTGATTGGAAATTGATCACGATATATCCATATATTGATTGATAAATTAATTACTCTGCACTGTATGTGTATCTATAGATAAAAGTAACTAATGTAGACCTGCATTTAATCAATATAATGCGCTAATACAAAACAGGCAGAACCATTATTTGTTTCTGTGTGGCATAAAATTGTATAAATAGTATCGATTCATTCAATTTCCTGTATTGTACCTCACTATCACCTCACTATCACGATAGAACCGTGAAGATCCAGGGTAGAATAGGTATTCAGCAACCCATGCTTGCCGTAAAAATGCTATGCTTGTCATTAGAGGAGACTAACGGGATCAGGTGGTTAGGCTCGCTGATATGGTTGATGAATGTCCTCTTATTCCAATTGCGCAGTTCGATGCTCATGATGTCAATCACTGGATTGTCTGGTCCTTGCTCAATTACTTACAGACTGCCATCTTATAGCTGGAATATTGCTCAGTGCGGCGATAAAAAACAAACAAACTTACACCATCACGATATATATGCAGTCTGTGTGCCAAAACAACCTTTTTATGAGACAATGATGACAATTATCTCTTCTTTGTATGTTTGTTGTTTAGCGCCTGATCCAGACAATCCTGTGACTGATATGATGAACATCAATATGTTTGCAATTGGGATACGATGACATGCAGATGTGAGGTGGATGTAAAAAACTTCTAACGCCCCTTGGCAGCTTTTGTTGTATACTCCGAATAGAGTTGAGAATGATAACTGGAATGTGAACAATCGACAGGTCAGGGAACAAATAAAAATGCATTTGAGCAAATACTAGTACTTGGATAATAATAATAATAATAATAATAATAATAATAATAATAATAATAATAATAATCCGAATACTAATTCTATCCGAGATGTTCACAGAGGTGACCTATCAACAGTTAACCATCACTGTTAAAAACTTAAAATACAGACCTTCCTGAACATACAGTTCAGGAAGCAACTACACAGGATACTTAAAACAGTTACACTGATCCCGCTGATACTGATTAATGCTGACTTCCTCCTTTCATCACAAACAGCTGACATAAGAATGCCTTCCTACTTGATAATTAGCGGTTTAAGTGGGTGCAATACCTGGATCATTTAATAGGCAAATTACGGCGATGAAACATACATCCAATAATTATTAATAATATGGAAACAAAAACCTATAGTTATAGTAAACAATAGTCTAAAAAAAAAAAAAATCAGCATGATCAACTGGCATTATATGTGACAATCAAATGTGCTTTGTTTGTCTGTTTTATAATGTCACACTCAGCAATATTCCAGCTATACAACGACAATCTGCAAATAATCGAGTTAATCTGCACAATTGGGATATGAGTCACCCTATCCCATTGGTCGCCTCTAACAAGAAACCTAAGTTGCTGAAGACCAACTCTAACCTGGATCTTCATGGGGACTAGACAGTTATATCATCACATGTCTATTAAATCTGGAAGGAAAGCCTGAAATTATGCTGGTTGTAGATGCTTTAACACTTTGGGAAAACCAACAAGCAAAGCAAAAGTACAGTGCTGTTAATCAAGGAGTGAGTGACTGAGTTGGGTTTAACGCCGCTTTTAACATTATTCCAGTTATATCACTGTGTGTCAGCTTAATGTGGGAGGAAAGCCCGAAGTGATGCAGGTCTCAGACATTTACCACTTCGGTAAAACCCACAAGCACGGGTATGGTACTGACAAACCTAGAAACATAGTTGGGGCAAACCGGGATTCGAACCCACAATCATAGGTTTCTGGCGTGCCCAAGGGATGCAACTCTGCACAGCGAATCGCTGCGCCTTAGACGAATGGGACATCCGTGCCCCTGTTAATCAAGGATATTAATCAGGGCAGATCTGACACTCAAACCCATGATCAGCGGATCCTGGCACAATTAAGGGATGCAATTCTGAAAAGCAAACGCTGATAAAGACTAATTACAGACGAATCTAAACTGTAGTAACAACAAAGCTTGTCTCCACTTCAGATGTTGACAAACTTACAAATACAGATTAATCATCACACATCATGCCAATGTTGTTGTTTTTTAGTTATAAATGCTTAAAGACGTTGGAAAAAATTGTTAAAGCGCATACCGGACGCGCATGTAACGGCGAGTATTTGTAATGTGGTTACGTCCCTTTGACTCGCGGCTAATTGTACTTCAGCCAAAATGAACTCATAGAAATGTAAATTTGGGCAAGAGTTACCTCCCCTAATTCATTATTTTAGGTGTATGCTATGTTGATTGAAAAATAATTTGAATATCCTCTGATAACATGTTTTTATTTTAAATTTTTATTTTACAATGAATAAACATTAGAAATAAGCCAGTTTGAAAAATATCTTGATTTTGTAAAATGCTTTTTGACTGATGAATCAATGTTTTTTGGAAAATGTGCTTTTTTTAAAGTCAAATGATGCGTGAAATTAAAAATGTTTTGACTTGAATTTTCATTTTTCTGTTTTGTGTCATATCAATACAGTAATATGTCTATTTAAAAACACTCATTTAATAATCAAAAATTAAAATGACCATTTTATTGGCAAAATGATTTTATCATCCGGTGCCTCTAGATGGTGCCACTTATTAAAAACAATGCCGTGGTGACTTCGGTTTTTTATTGCGTAATTTGATTCAGGACATATTTTCCTACAAAATGATACCAAATATACCCATTTCTGGAATTTTTTATTTTGTATGCAACCTCTTTAACACTACCTACTCTGATGAAACTTTAGTTTTGTTTTGTATATACACATGGCATTATCAAATCTGACATCACCAAGCATACGCAAGACAACGTATTTTGAAAACATTGTCAGAAAAGTCAAACATTAAATGATTTAGATAAACATTTCAATATCTTGAAATATCACAGGGAAAAATTTGTTACTGGCAGTCGCTCACTTGCCTGAAGCAATCAGCCTTGCTCTAGAGACATCCCTTGGGCATGTTGAGGAATACAAATTACCTTTATCCCATGTACTGGGCAGATTCCTGTTTCTCATCACCACCTGACCCTAAAAAGCATCATGACCTTTCTTTTTCTATTTTGCTTGCTAAATTTGGTTCTGAATCAAGACACCATCAATCACTTTCCATTCCAAAGTTGCACATTTTGATGTGACTCATCCTAATGACGAGTAGTTTCATTCATGATGCTGATTCAATATGTGTTAGTACTTTGTATGTTGAGTGTGTACCTCAGCAAATCAGCATGTGACAACTTAATAAAATATCAGATAAAGATCTTAGGTGTTGAAGCCTCAAACGGGTGTCATTGTTTTCACTTCACTATGTTGCTAAGTTGGATATAAAAAAGTAGAGATTCCTCTATCTATATCAAACCATACATTTATGTTTTTGTTGAGACCTTGGATCACTGTAGCATGTGTACATAACGATATTTTTACAAATGTCATATCAGTTTTAACTCTAACTCAAATACGGGCCATTGACCTAGTGTCTAAAGAACTCAATGCAAAATAGAATTATCTAAATGAGAAAACCACAGCCCGATGGGCCACTAATATCTCATTATTGCCGTGAGTAGGAAACCTGTGCCAGATTTGAATTGCTTAACTAGGGGGCCTAAGCAAATAACTGAAAAACAAAAACAAAGTGATCCTCAAATCTTAAGATGATATATAGAAAACATTCAAAAGATAATGTTATTTCTGCTAACTTTGTGTATCACCTTACTGCATATAATTGTGCTGGGTATATCAAATAAAAACATTTCAGGCAATGTCATATAATTCGATGCCATGTGGAGTTTACCATCATGTTCAAAATTATTGCACATGCACAGCGATGTGCATGCATGTTTGGGTGTGTGTGTTTGTGTCTGCTTGTACTAGTCTAGACTAATTCCGGTTTTATAGTACTAGCCCACAGAGATACCATGCAGCAGTACATGTATATCCCACACAGACACAGTATACTGACTTTGAGCCAACCAGTCCTTGTTTTAGCCCTTAATGCTGAGTGCCAGGCAGGGTAACAACAAATGCCATCTTTTAAGGTTTTGCTACGGCGTGGCTGAGGATCTAACCACCAACCTTCCGCTCTCCAGGCAGATGCACTAATAGACTATCTAATAGACCGTGGAGGCAGTCTTCTTTTAACTTGAGGTAAAATCACAATGGTCCATCCATTATTAGCCAATTACTTTACTGATATTTAGAAAGCTAGTTGTATTGTACAGCATGTCTACTCAGTGATGAGTGATGTTTACAGATGCTGTGACAGGAAAGAATACAAGTCACGGAGAAGTAAATATTCACAAAGTGAAGGAACTTCTGTAGCAATGAAACCTCTGTAGTTGGTAAAAGGTTATCAAACTTGTACAACTATCAGTCAACATACCAGCACTGCAAGGTACGACAGCCAAGGTAAATAGCATACCATACATGTGGCATCATCAGTTCAATCAGGTGTGAAATACACACCTGTCAGGAGCCCTACTAATTATGTAAGTAAAGATGATCCCAATCATCACAGATTATGCAATATGTAGTAAAAGCTGGTATTGTATCAATTACTACAGTGCTACTCTGTCCCCAAAACCCTGGAGAATAAATCAAAAAAGGAGTCCAACTCAAATCTAGCATGAGTTAGCAAGTCTAGATTGCCTCAGCTGCAGTTGTGAAATTCAGCATTGCTCTGGGCTCCATTTGCATTTTATTTTGTACATATATATTTTTCGATAAGATTACATCATTTTTGGAAATAAATGTTAATGATATCTACCATGGTGTACATGTGTATACATGGTAAGACATGGCAACATGTATGAATAAACACGATTCACCACTCGCCCCCAATGAGTCGCTGACTATTTAGATTTAACTCATGGTTTCGACCTCTGCATAAATATTGTCTTGCGCTGCTTCATGTGTATCTCAATGACAGTCTTGGGATTGCATTTTAAAACATTATCAGTGAATAGTCAACTAGCAGTGACTTAAATAATTATGTGAATGATATAGTACCAAATCGTAATCATTGATAAGGTCTGATGAAGTAGCTTATTTGACCTGAAGAGGACAGATTTTATCAAAACCTTCAAAGTAATTACGACAAGCAGTTGTGGCGAGACAAGTATAATGTAACAGGTCTTTGAAAGGCATTTAGAAGTGATACACATGAGGAAGAGAATATATGGATGTCAACTTCTTTATTATGAGGAACACGTTTCGGAGTATATGCTTACTCCTTCATAGGGTGATGGCCTGATGAAGGAGTGAGCATATACTCCATATACTCAGAAATGTTGTGTTCCTCATAATAAAGAAGTTGACATCCATATATTCTCTTCCTTATAAGGTAACAGTTACCACAGGTTAACTTGACAAAGGACAAGAGAAATTGTGTACATACAGTTATAGGTAGTCCCATCCATGCTAGTCTGACAAAAATACCTCATAGCAGTATTTTACTTCAGTTTTCTTGTCTAAATACTTGCTCAAAATTAATTTGTTTAAAAAAAAAAAAATACAAAAAAATCAGCATCAGTACAAAAAAACAACACAATACACCTTACTGTAAAAGGCTAAAGTTATTCAGTATATCAGTTCTCAAACTAAGTAATATACTACTTTAAATCTTAACAAGCAAAACTGTTTAAACCACAGAAAGGTAAAATACTTCTTTGATGACTAAATCTGAAGGAAGGTAACGTGTGTGGGCGTGGCACAAGGGATATCCCTGTGTGATTCAACTCACAGCCAAAAAAAAATCGATTGGAATGATCATTGCGTTCAACAGGTAAACACGCGTAAACAAGCCAGTGGATTAACACCAGTGTCAACATGAATATTCATTAAAATTTACTAGGCAGGTAATAAAGATGCCGGTTGTGTCAGCGGGAGTGTAATTACCCCTCGCTGGGAACAGTTCTCAAGTTCACTTGATGAGGGCAGGGTCACCGAAGTTTGGGTATTCAAGCACACCGGTTTAGAGTTGAGAAAACACCGAGAACAGCTCACCAGCATGTGCGTGTTTGACTGCATCGTGCACATTAAAACGTGTGCTTAGACACAGCAGAAGTGTTAATACTTGATAACAAATAAGTAGCAGTGTCTAAATATGGCTAAAATAACCGATTGAAGCCAGGTGCGTTGTTACCAGCACAGCTCGGAAGTGAAGTTCCCGATGTTATGATTTAAGAAATGAGGACAAGGCTAAAATGTCAGAGGTGTCCTACCTCTAGTCGAAATCGGACTGTGGTAATTTGCACTTAGAAACCTCGACTAATTTTACAAATATCTAAGCAGGAAAAATCAGCACACACTTACCAAAACAAGAAAGTCTTACAGGTAATATCTCCACATTCGCTGCTACAGCTTCGACGCCATATTTTTAGGGCACTTGTTACATACGGGCATTTGAAGTATTTCGCCGCCAGGTGGCGCGGAGGATTAACTTGGGAAGTCCCTGGGGCGCAAATAAACTGTAACTCGGGCACAATGGTTTCAAAACGATTTTATTTATGAAAAGCACATTTATGATGTGATTATGTAAACTTTGGATATCATACCTTTAGAATTAAACAATGAAATAATGTGTGCATTAACGGCGACGAAGAGCTTTTATTTCCTCATGCAAGTGAAACAACTCTATCCAGTTTTTGTTAAAATTGGGCCAGATTTTGCATCCCACAGAACGTAATTTACAGGTACAATGTCACTCGTTCAAAATGAATATAGTAAACCTCATGTGTGAGGCGTTCTATCTGATACTTGCAATACAAAATAACACTTACATTGTACGTTTTAAGATGTTTCTTATGTCCAGCCTGGTATATTAATTATGAAACGGACATGAAACATAAAAATAAGTATTCAAGGTATACAAATATGGTGGAAAACTCATTTTATTTTTTCTGTCTCTGAGTTTAACAATTCCATATAGATCTTTAAATGAGACTGTTATATTCGAATTTCTTAAAAGTTTAATTGTAAATTAATCTAATTCAAATGCTAATCACGGTATCTTTTTCAGATAACTTTTATTTTCTTGATGGACACTGGTCATTTCAAAGTACAAAAGCCCTTTACATTACGGATTTATCTGTTTGTTTAAATGTTTGTTGGTTTATACCGCTGTCAGCAATATATTGAGGCCGTATTACTACGGCTTGGGGTCGATTCTGGGCCAGACATAACATCTTGTCTCTGAAATGAACATATTTTACAGAAAAAAAACAGTTGTTAAATCATAGTTATAAAATATACTAAACAACAAAAGGTTCCTGTGACATTGAATAAGATTTAATGCAAAGTTATGTTTTTTACCAAATCTGAAACAATTTCGTTTGCAACAGATAAAAGACTCCTGTAAGTGTTCAAATGGTTTAATTTGCCATACTGACTTCAGAAAATGTGTGATTTCATATAAAAAAACATGAACATGTCAAGATGTCAATTTACAAATCAATAGCGTTTGTGTCCGACTCTTGTTGCGATGCAAGCAACACATCTTCATCTCATGGAATGGACCAAGCGTCGCACAAATTCCTGTGGGATATCTGTCCATATCTGCTGGAGCATGTTTCGAAGTTCCCGGAGTGTCTGCGGACGTCTGTGTCATCCCACATGTGCTCGATTGGAGCGAGCCGGCCAGGGGATGACATTCACGTTGTTTTGTTGAAGAGAATCCTGAACCAGTCCAGCAATATGCCGGGCGCTGTCATGTTGAAAGGTAGTCCTGGGCCATGACGACGCAAAAACGGTAGAACAACAGGGTCGATGATCTCGTCGCGGTAGTGCCGTCCATTGAGATTTCCCTCTACCACTATCAAACGGGTCCTCTGTCTTGCTGTAATCCCACCCGATACCATAACGCTGCCGCCCCCGAACCGATCTTCTTCCATGACACAATGATTGACGTAACGTTCACCTCGACGTCGGTACACTCGAATCCGTCCATTGCTGCGGCTGAGGTGAAAACGAGACTCGTCAGTGAATAAAACTTGTCCCCACTGCATGGCCGTCCAGCGTAGACGCTGTCTGCACCACTGCAGACGTGCTTGGCGGTGGTCAAAGTGTCTGGCGGGTCTTCTGGCGACAATCCCTGCACATCTGAGGCGACGACGTACGGTTTGCGAAGGCCAGGGATGCTTCTTGCAGTCACTGTTACTGGCTGGAATCGTTTTCGTAGGTGTGTTGTTCGAATCCAGTTGTCTTGTCGATTATTGATTACGGATGGCCTGTCACTCCGAGGATGGTCTCTGACTGCATTCGTCTGTTGCTAACGTTGCCATGAACACCAAATGGTGTTTCTGTGGACGTTAAATTGTCTTGCACGTTGAGTCGATCCTCCTTCAAGCATACCAATGGCTCGCAGGAGCCCATTTTCGGACAGGCGTGGCATTTCGTAATGTTGTATAATTGCGTAATTTTGTTGTTTTTCTGAGTGGTTGTTGTCAGCACGATGCTAAACAATGCATATGGAATCCCGTTAACGCACATGTTTTAATACCCATTCTTGGGTAGTGAAATGCATGGGGCTTGCATAAAAGTCAACTTTTGCATGGAATGCACGCTTTTCTGTAGCAGTTGCGTTTTTGTGACTTGATTCCATACATGTACTACAATATTGAAAACCAAGCTTTACTTGTTTGAAAAATACACTAAAATATTGGTGTCACAGGAACTTTTGTTGTTGAGTATATAATAAAAAGGAACCCAGGGACTTTCATCATTTTCAGATACTGTAGAAATGTAGACTTGCCAAGCATTATAGACTTGCATGGGCTGTATTGGATATATTTGTTTCAGGGCTTGTATGGCAGACTAGGTCAGACAGACCACTGGTTGATATTAAAAGCAATGTCCCATGCTGTCAGAGTAAGATGGCTGGCATTCAGTCCGGCCTGACGACCCGATTGCTCTTACAAGCAAGTGTATTGGGTGTTAATGTAACCCTGGTCCCCACGATGTTACAGTTTTGATGGAGGATGAAATCACCTATTCATGATTACAAGTTTACATAACAGAAGAAAAGCTAATACATATACTTAATAAATCTCACAACACCCGTGACGATTCGGGGTAGAACATAGGACTTCAGCAACCCATGCTTGCCGTAAAAGGCGACTATGCTTGTCGTAAGTGGCGACGTAACGGGATCAGGTGGTCAGGCTCGCTGACTTGGTTGATGCATGTCATCGATCCCAATTGCGTGGATCGATGCTCATGATGTCAATCACGGGATTGTCTGGTCCAGACTCGATTATTTACAGACCGCCGTCATATAGCTGGAATATTGCTGAGTGTAGCGTTAAACAACAAACAAACACCATGCATAACCAACAAAATCTGATTTGATCTCACCTTATGATACCAGTATATGCTGTAGCACTGTTGCCATGGCGTCATACTGTAAAACTGCACCACTGCGAGTTATGTGCATACTGTGTTTTTCTGTATGTTATGAAGTGTCAACCCGACGGTTGGCTTTTAAAACTCAAGAAAAAACACACAGAGGATTAGCTAAAACGTATGACATTTGTTCCAGTTGTTGTGTATTCATGCACTCTGTTTACAGTATCCCCGAAACATATTGTATGCAATGTTTGACAAAACGAACAAAGACATTTTATTCATAACTATTATTATGTAATGCTGTTTTCTTGTGAAAGCTGAAGTGAAGATGTCAGTTTATTGCACATTTCTCAGATCGGTCAAACGGCAAACAGAATATGTCTTATTAGTGTAGAAAATATATAATGGCAAAATAATATGTATTGAACTCGTATACGACGGCTTGTAATATTATGACGCCTCTTTTTTCATCTTCTTCCCATATATGCCAGAATTGTAACAGGAAGTGACACCCTGTCAATCAAACGTTTACATCACAATCTACCAATAAGTGAATGTTGTTTTACGTCACACTCAGCATTAGCGGATCTCTATCACGGCGGATCATAACTGAGTTAAGTCTGGTCCAGGCATACAAGTGGTTGACAGCATGAACAACGAACAACCTCGCCAAGGCAACATAATACACAGGCTGAACTAGCACACATGAGATGACCTTTAAACGTTACTCATACCATCAACCATTGGTTGAGTAACTACGAGAAGCGGTATTATAGCTAGAATATTACTCTAATACAGCGTCCAAAATTATTGCACTTATAAAGCGACGTGCATGCACGTGTGGCTGCTTGTACTATCCCGGACTGATGTCGATTTATAGTGCTAGCTCACTGCGATACCATGCCGAAGTTTAACATGAATACCCCATTCAGACACACTATACTGACCCCGAGCCGACCAGTCCTTGCTTTAGCCCCTTAATGCCGAGCGCCAGACAGGGTAACAACAAGTACCATATTTTAACGTCTTTTGGTATGACGCGGCCGGGGATCGAACCCCCGACCTTCCGCTCTCCGGGCGGACGCTCTACCACTAGACGACGGATTCGGTCTCACTCTCTCGGTGTATGTGATTGTCTTGATTTAAGAGCAGCTTGTCTTTATTCAAGAAGAATTAACTGCCGATGAGTTACACTGTTCGCCATGGTTGTCGACTCGCATCAAATCACCGTCCTATTGAATATCACTGTTTTGTCCGTAATTTGAGATCGGATTCATGAACACAAGATTACTGTCAGGTTCCCCGCCTACGATCTATTACCCTTACTTCGTTACATCTGAATTACATCCCTTAAGTGTCATGATTACGTTAAAGGGGAAGTGTACACGCAAAAATCACTTTCTTTCTTTTTCTAAACAAAACGCAATTTTAGAATTAGTTAGTATCTGTGTTTGAAAATATACACTCATTTTTTTCACAGTGAAAGTAGGAATCTCACAATAGTGTGAAAGTGATATGCCGTTATGAGGCCTTCGTTTTACGAGCGAAATAGGCCTGAGTTATCCCCCTTAGATTATGACGTAATTGGTGCCAATTCAACTGGGTCCCTGTCTATTCTCAACGCAAAAGATATCAAGGACCAGTTTGCGGTGAAACAATATGGTCTACGACACACTCCGGCGCAGGGTGACTCAGCATAACACAATTCTGGCTGGCATCTGAGATGCTAGAATCACAAAACTGTACCTACACCACGTGAAGCGGCTCTAACAAAGCATGATGACGTCATAATGTTTATCAATTGGCACCAATGACGTCATATTGCAAGGGGCATAAGCCATGGTGTTTTTGTTATGGAAATAGAACACTTGGTAAATGTGAAAAATATAAATCGTTTTAGTGCAAAAAATATGTTTATTAAATATAATGTTTTTATATTTTTGTCTATGACACTTCTATGTTAACACTTTTAATGTGGAAAAAGTACAAGAAAAAATGGTTCATTTCCGTGTGAACTTGCCCTTAAGTAGTTTTTTTAACTAAACATACGCGATTTGTAGGAACCAGAGTCAGTTTTCCTTGGAAAATATACGCTTTCTGATATTTTTTATTAAATTGTAATTGTAAATTATATAAACTTTAATTATTCCACCTAGGACTAGGAAAGTAATGCACAAGAGGTTTCTTTACCATGTCGAGGGGCAAACAATGCCGACATGACGTCAACAATGATTACGATGTCCTCATTAACTGTGACGTCATCCCTTTGTATTAGAATAATGGTGTTTGCATTACACCAACAACCGTGTCTTCGTGTCGTCAACAATGCTAATAGGGCGCGTGAAATCATGATTACCCGTGTGCTTCACGTTATTGTTAAACCAGAGACCTTAAAATATTTAATGGTCTCTGGTTAAACGGAGTGTGTGCTACAAACTCAATGGTTGAAAAACGTGATGAAATTGGATTTGAATCCAGGAACTCCGGACTTTTCACCGCGTATGACATTGTTTCTCGACACCGAATTAACAAAAAGACCGCGTCATTCTGCTTGGAGAAATTGATACTGCGCTTAAAGAAATAACTCAGATTTTTTATTTCTCTCTCCACATTTGGCCATAATATTACCAGGGCCCACTTGCAAAAAGCGATCTTAGCGCTAAGGTGATCGTAACTCCTATACTTTAACATAGGTTTACAATAGTCTTAGCGCTAAGATCGCTTTGTGCAAGTGGGCCCAGGCGTGTTCAGATATACAGAATCAAGTGACAGGATCTATTGTTTCATGACGTCACCCCATTCCATGAGTAAAGGCTGTCTCACAACAGTGAGAGCTCGCGGAGATAGACAGTGCTCTACGTCGCTCTACGTGTGAAATATATTCGAATGCGACGTTAAGCCCCATTTCACCCCACCTCACCATCATTCGACTCTCATAGTCATTTTATTGTGCGAGGAGATTTATATTTTACGACTACTTCAAATGTTTGTACAATTTTTTTAAGATGCGTAATTGTAAAAGTTGAAAAGTTAAGTAAGATGACTTTTTGAATATTAATATCATATTACTTCACAGAATTATCAGCAATAGGGTGTTTGTTAAATCATGCAACGCAAGAAGGACGCCGTGATTAATTAACATAGTGAGTGTGAACATTTGTGAACTTGTAGTGCTTTCATTTAATAAAATTTCAAAGTATTCTTCATGGCAATTTCATTAAATGCTATTAGTTACAATCTATATTCATATTCATGTGTTGTGATATTGAGTAAATAACTATGAAGTCTATATTTGCCTTTGATAGTTAAGCTCAGTTAAGAGTGAGTAAGTTTGGTGTTTGATATTACGTGTCAACTTGATTTTACAATATCAATGAAATACTGCGTGCTTAAGCGCATAGGCGGACCCCGTCTCCCCCCCCCCCCCCCCCCCCCCCCACCAATATAAACAAACAAACAAATTAAACAAAAACTGATAAAACAACAACAAAAAACAACAACAAACGTCCCAGCCCCCAAAATATCAACATATTTGCCCCTTATAATACCTTGACATTACCAGTATTAGTTAGCTTAGTCTAAAATCAGTTATGTAATCATCATACAACGTAGATGGTAGGGGTTGTAAACTAAAGGTCACCGCAACATAAATATATAATATTATACAGACAAACCATTCATAGGTTAGGTTGACTTGTATTATGTATTTCATTTTTAGCAAGATGCTCGACATTATGTATGTGATTTTTCAATTGATATTTTCATAGTTTTTTGGTTTTTTAACCTACAACCATTCAATAAATATTTCTTTAGGGAAGATCTGTACATTTTAAATTACCGTTAGATCACGGCTAACGTTTGTGCGGAAACTCCTTTCTGCCCTTGTATATAATGTAATATCGCAACACCTCGCAGTAAACTTCGCGTTCCCGTGCAATAACTCTCACGTCTGTTAAATGTAACGTGCTTTATACTTTTTTTATTTTAAATTTCTCTTGTTCACCTTTGACGCGAACTTTCGCTATCTGTGTACGAGTCATTTGTTTGTGAACAAGTTGTTTTCTGCGTAAGAGTTACCTCCCTTGCGGAAGGGAGATAATAGGATGAACGCTAGGAGTCTGTCCGGGTTTCTAACGAAATCTCTCGCTGGAAGAAAAACGCGATCTGCTTTCGAATTATACCTTAACAACCCCTGTAGTCATCGTAATGTGAACCTGGTACAATCATCCAAACCACAACAACGAAACTTCAGCCACCTGGTTTCTGAAATGTCGAAGAAAGGCCCGACATCGAGGCAGACGAAGCTACAATTTCAGACTCAACCTGCGAAAAATATGAGTAGTCAGAATGCCGGTAGTGGTGGAGGTGGAAGTAGCAAAAAAGAACCCCCGAGGAAACCGGATGGTGGTGTTGAAAGGAAAATAACACGACAGTTTGTTCAAAAGGACGACAAAGCAGAAGTTGATGCAGATAGGGGTATAACTTGTTTTATATTGCTCACAAAGTGAAAGTGAAAGTTGCTTTGGTTTTATTTGGGTTCAAATCAACCAAATGCGAACCATTTCAGCCCAAACAGTTCAAAGTTTTCCATAAATGAAAAATAATTAATATGTTTATAAGAACAAAGGTCTTAATTTCAGGAACAAACATTCTTCTACACCAACCAGGGTTATAGAGAAAATGGCCCCCCAGCAGAAATGGCCCGAACAATGTGAGAAAAATGGCACCAAATTTTAGTGAGAATGCCCAAATATTTTTGAGAAATTGGCTCCAGTGTTTGGAAAAGATGGACCCAAAGAAACCTAACACAAATCCGTAGTGGTTTAATTTATACAATTAATACATAGGACACTTTTCTCCTATTTGCCACGAGACATTGTATTTCAAGTAGACTGCAACCTCGGGGTATCGCGGTACTTGTCATGTATGCTAAATGGAACAAAATGCACTCACTAATATTTATGATTATTCGTGTTCTCTATATCAGATGTCATTTATTTTATCTAACTGCATATTTTACTGATAAAAAGTCATTATTAACATTAGTAGCTCCGAGTAAAACCTGGCCCCGCGCTCAGTTTGACAAGGGAGAGAACTCCATTGTATCGCGGTACAGAGATAAGTTGTGTATGGAGTTCCGAATTGGACAAAAAGAGGACATACTTCTACCAACCACTTAGTATAATCATGCCAGATATCAGATATCCAGATATGTGCAAAGACAGCACAAGTGAAATTCTAAATGCGTTATCAGTAATAGGTATTCAATGCATATTTACCGAAAAATCTGAGAAAAATATTTTAAAAATCAACAACAAAATATCAGAAATGATATTCTAAGATAGTTAATAAAAAAAAAATTGGATGACTATAATTTGTCACATAATGGAAAAATGTTAAAAGTTAACAATAAATATATAAAAAACACTCCTACTATGCCCAAAGTATGTATTTATCTTTTGGCTTCTAGTGAAGAACGTATTTCTAAGTTTGGCATTATGGCCCTTATGATCTTCCAATAGATTCTGGGCACAGAGCGGGAAAAAATGTGCGGAGTACGTAACTTCCGTTATCTTATTAGTCGCCATGAATATGCAGATGATCTAGTTCAGGTCGATAGAGAAAGTTTACTTGGGAAACTGCGGGTTATATTGTTGGCCATTGATAGATGGGGGTAAGGCAATATTAAAAAAAGATGCCAGAAGTAAGTATCAACACATTAGTAACTCCTTACTTACGGCAGACGGAACATTCCGAGGAAATTGAAATTGTTTACGAAGTGAGCACTTCCTGGTTACTGATTTGCATTAATAGACAGCCACAAAGAGGCGTTTCCCGCGTGAACTACCGGAAATCACAAATGCCGCAATACCATGAATGCTGCGGTACCACAGGGTCTGAGTATGCCTCTTGTAAGGCATGGATTCACAGTATGTGGACCTGTAGCTCAGTACAAAGAGCTCACACAGCAAAAAGTGGGATTTCCCTTCACTTGCCATATCTGTGTTGAGGAAACCATTGTTGACAGGCCAGATGTCTGCAATGTCAAGTTCGCAGCTTTTATTATGTCACACCTCTCGTTATGCGTCAAATCACGATCAATATTGCCGTTAAAAAACATGGTAGATCTACATGGCGATAATTAGTCCACCTTGGCTGATTCATCTTCATGAGGCAAGAGTTAACTGACTATAAAAATCCAGTTTCCACTCTTGCAGAACTAGGCTGGTATTGTGGAGTTACATTTTGGCTGGACTAATCAGTCTATGCATAGTTCAATCAAAATTGCGCAACAAAATTAAAATCTGGTTTGTAAACTGTCATGCAGATTATGGTCGATTGCAGGATTTGCAAAGCATGTGCACCGCCAACTTGTTGTCAACAAATCATTTTCAAATCTGTTCATGTTTTTAAGCATGGTGCTCACGTGATTTGATGCACTTCAGGATGTAAGACCTGTTTTATCACTATACAGAACTTGATTATCAATCAGAGCGTCTTGACTGGGCGCCGCAAATGCAAGTGATACGAGAGATGGAATCTGATCTGTCCATAGGAGAGGCTTAGAAGGGACATGGCCACTTGTGGCGCTATGATCAAACCAAGGAATTCCAGCTTTATTCAGTAAGGGTGGAAACTGGACTTTTAAAGTCAGTTAACTATCTTGCCTCGAGGGGGGGGGCACGGGTGGCCCGGGTGGCCCAGTCGTCTAAGTCGCCGCTATTCCCTGTGCAGAGTTGCGTCCCTTGGGCATGCCAGAAACCTATGATTGTGGGTTCGAATCCCGGTTCGCCCCAATTATGTTTCTATGTTTGTCAGCACTATACCCGTGCTCGTGGGTTTCACCGAAGTGGTAAACGTCTGAGACCTGCATCACTTCGGGCTTTCCTCCCACATTAAGCTGACACGCCGCGATATGACTTGAATAATGTTAAAAGCGGCGTTAAACCCAACTCGCTCACTCACTCACTCTTGCCTCGGGAAGATGTAACTGATTTGAAGTAAACTCAAAGCATAGTGAACTCGTAAAGAATTATGGCCCACAAGTCCTACTAGTCATTGAGGACGACAATCTTTTGACTTTAATTGTCGACAGCACATTTTAGTAGTCTTGGTCTAGTGGAATAGCATGCATTTTGAAGGCTGTGTGATAGCCACAGTTGCCCACATGAGCGAACTGGCTCCCAGTTTTGTTCCATCAGTGCTCGTATACCGATGGGACTGAGTCAAGGTGAGCAAGGCCCAATGCTGAGTTACGTTCCTTAGCTGCAAAGGTTTTGGGGATTCAATTCCAATTTTATTTCTTCTATCCTTGATCTCTGTCTCAGCAGCAACCACTGCTTGGGAGTTGTGTGGATGTGGCCAACATCTGCAAGCATACTGATTCTGGACCGATCTCCCACCGATCACGATTAAACCATGATGACTGAAAAGTGTTGACATCCTGCCACCTGGCATGCCCAGAGCACTTGTTCATAGCAAAGGAAAAAAGTGCCTGTCCGTACTCAATTATTTTTTACCCATATGCTTTGGGGTTCTTTTTAAGTGTAACTAGATCTAATGCTACTGTATTATTTGTTTCCAGAAAAGGCATTGGGTATGTCCATAGAAGAAAAGCGCAAACAATACAAGTGCCGTGATAGGTATAAACTGCTTTCAAACATACCTTCCTGGAAAAATCAACCAGAATTGTCATCAGCAACTTTGCCGAAGAGAAAGAAAAGTGTACTAGGTATGTCATTCCTGCATTACCAGAATGTCACTTCAGTTGAACAGATGGAAAATATAAGATTTTCACCACTACACGTAGTATTCAAACTACACTGTAGGTATGGCATCACAAGTACTCAAAAGAATCGGGTAGTCAGGCTCAATGACTTGGTTGATGCATTGTCATCGTATCCCAATTGTGTAGATAGATGCTCATTATGGCAATCACTGGATTGTCTGGTCCAGACTTGATTATTTACAGACCGCCGTCATGTAGCTTGAATACATGTATTGCAAAGTGCCGCATAGAACAAAAAGCAAAGCCAGTAGGCATGGCATTAGAAATACAATGTAGGTATAGTGTGCATAGTAATAGAGGTTATTGTACATGTGTATGTGTGTCATACTGATTTTGCAAAACGATTGTCACAATTCTTGTATTTCCTGAGCTAGAAAGAGGGTAATACAAGTTTCATAAAATCAGTATGACACACATACAAGTGTAATGATTTCTTTAATACCCATTATTTCCAAATCTTGTTCGAGCTCCACCTCAGAAAAATGCACTAATCACGACCACCTTCTGAGAAAGCCAAAATTGTCGAATGACGTCAACAATCTCAGCTATGACATCATTTCTACATGTTCTTGTTTGACATTATGTCAACCTTTTGACACAGTAGTATTCAAATGAAGTCAACAAAACCATCCAGATGATGTAAACAATACTCTGGTGCACATAATGTGGTATTTGCACTAGTGCACATACAATTTTTATGAACTTGGTTATTTCTATCTTAGGTATGCTCATGACATCATTCACTGGATTGTCTGGTCCAGGAACCATTATTTACAGATATTATAGCTTGAATATTGCTGAGTGTGTTAAACAACACACAAACAAAACAAAACCGCCTGTTGTTGTTCTTTTCTTGAAAATGTTTCCTTGCTGTAACAATACTTGACTTGTGTGTATTCTGTTGCTTCAAACAGCCGTCTTGTAGATTTCAGAATATTTTTTGTTGAATTTGATTTTGTATTTAATCATATCCAAATGTATGATAAAGAATTTTAGTAACCTTAAATATTTTTTGTTCTGTTATCCCCTGGTTTGAATTGAATGGTGAACTGGTGCCTTTTGAATGATTTGGGATTTATGTTTTTTAATTTTTGTTATGTTTTCATAACGACAAGTTGAACTTTACAGAAAGTTTGGGGGCGATTTCATCTCCTGATGACTCTTGGTTATATTTTGATGACATTGACATGGCAGAAACAGGCTATAGGCATTATGCAAATTAGCCTGAAAAACAGTTATCAAAACAGCAATAAAAATAACAGCTATTTTTATGTACATGATAATAATGACATGTAAGTTGTTTGAGAAGGGAATATGTTACTTTTAAGTTCTGATATTTTGACGATGATTCACCATACTCACTCACTCACAAATCACTAACCACTGACAAATCACATGCACGTGGGTTTCAAGCACCTGTTTTCACCTGTCGTCAAGGTGTCACAGGTAATGGACATTCACCTTGATCTACTAACACCTGGTTATGCTCAGCTTCACAATAGTCTGTTTTGTTCATATTTTTACACACTTTTACGTGTAAAAAGACATAAAAACCTTTGATACGCTGTATTTGTGCCAAGGCCCAATTAGTACAAATTGAGTTGTTTGAATATTTATATATTTTGTATATTAACTGCATTTATTTAATATCTGAGATCGAAAAAAGTTTTTTTCATTTCCGTTAGTACTTTAATAAATCACTGACAACAGGACCAACACTGAACAAAAAAACAATTTCTTTCCCAAATTGGCTGGCAGGCCCACTTAGTTTGGAATCCTAGATACAGCCCTGATCGATGGCATTGTCCAACATCTGGCAATATTTTCTTGATTTCATCTCCAAGGATGTTTGCTCAAATTATGTGATGCAATCATTCTGTTTTTAAGATGTCTTCAAACTGATGTAATGTACATATTTTTTTCCTGGTAGACTGTTTTCAAGACAAAGGTTTACAAAGATGTCCAAGGAAATCCTGAACATAAAACAAGGAAACATACATACAGGATATTTACAAAGCCATGTTGTAGAATAATATCTCTGAAATTTGTATGGTGTGTTTCATGGATGAAATAGCTATCAGTGATAGAAGATTTTCAATTAGAAGATACTTCAAACTTTGTTTCACCAGTTTAAATATTAGGTGCTCAGGAAACATGCACAAATAACGTTATTGTAAGTACCGGTAAATAGAATCACTATCTCTATGAATATTTAATCAACTGCCATAGTGTCCTGTGGTTTTGTTGGGCCACACTTTCTTGCTTGCTTTATGGGTCTGACTAAATTTTGTTTAAATGAAAAAAAGCATATTTCAAAATTTGCTCTCTTTTTGTATCCTACAAATAAGCTGATAGGATATTGCACCAAAAAAATATTTTCTAAACAAGGACCCACTGAAGTTGACATATGTATTATTACTATTAAGCATGGGAGGCAAAATAAGGTTTGTTGTTTTTCCTGAAATTGATATGATGCAGAGATGCAAACAGTAGTCAGGCTTGATTCATTAGGTTTGCATTGCTTAGAGCAACAGCTGTGTTGTAGGCTGTCTTCTCCACAATAAACTCAGAGCTCCAGATAAGCTTTTGGTGTTGTGGGTATTTTACCCATGCATTTTAAAATCATTGGGTATCAGTAATTCTAGGTGCGTATTCAAATTTCTGTTACCCACTAGTTTTTACACATGTGGGTATTTAAGTTAAATATTTAAAAACACTATTCATCTAGTCCCTGCAAACTGGTGTCGTGTGGGTTCGAGAGCTTTATAGGACTCAAAAATACCACGATACTTCCACAAGAAAGTGTGATGGCAAATGATCATGATGAGTTTGGCAAGGTTGACGGAATGCCAACTTATAATTTCAATATAAGTTGCTCATTTGCTAATCAAATACGCAGGGTTACTTCACAATATTTTGATGATACGCACAAGTTTTTTTTTTGTAGCGTATCTGTAATGTTCGTTGCATATTTGATACGCTTGGATTATATTTTACTGCGTATTTCTGCATTTCTGATGCGTATTTCACGCAGATACGCAGCTTATCTGGAGTTCTGAAACTGTTTTTATTCTTTTATACCAGCCAACCTGTAGTGGAGAAAAAAACTATAATGTCATCCAGTACACTGCTATCATCCTAGCTTTGTGTACAAATGAATTCGGACATCTCATAAGTAGGAGGTGTGTGTTTTTAAAGCAATTGAAATGAACATCACAACATTTCCGACTTGAGACAAACATTACGTCATACCAGCAATTTTTGCAATGTCCTGCAACTATGATGTGGTCTAAGGCATTCTTCCTGAAAGCAAAATTGGTGCTGCGTCACAACTGGATGATACAGACCCCTGGAAGGCATGTTATCACAGGTACCTGGTGGGCATGGTGTCACTGGTATCTGGTGGGCATGGTGTCACAGGTACCTGATGGGCATGGTGTCACAGGTACCTGGTGGGCATTGTGTCACAGGTACCTGAGTGATGGGCATTGTGTTATGGGTACCAGGTGGGGATGGTGGCATGGGTACCAGGTGGGCATGGTGTCACAGGTACCCAGTGGGCATGGTGTCACAGGTGCCTGGTGGGCATGGTGTCATGGGTACCAGGTGGGCATTGTGTTATGGCTACCTGGTGGGCAATACTGGGCATGATGTTAAATGTACATGGTGGGCATGGTGTCACAGGTACCTGATGGGCATTGTGTTATGGGTACCTGGTGGGCAATACTGGGCACGATGTTAAACTTACCTGGTGGGCATACTGTCAGTATCATAAGTACCCTGTGGAACCCTGGTTAGCAATGGCCCCCAGTGTTCTTTGCTTGTTGGAAGAATCTCCTAAAATGAATCAGATTTGTTTACTTGGCATGGAAAGTTAATAACCGCTGGTTTGTCTGGCCCAGAATCAATTATTCAGAGCCCACTCTGATATACCAGTAGATTGAATATTGCGGACTCAACTGATTTCACCCCAAAAAGGTAAGTACCCAGTATAGGCATGATAGAACAAGAACCTGGTAGGCATAGGATCACAATACTGGTAAGCATTTTATCAGTATGGTCTCAAATGTAGAAAGTATGTTAAGTGTAAAGTTCTCAGTAGGCATATTTTGATAAGTACCCATAGGCATGGAACAGGAAGTATCGGGTAGGCATGAAATTGAAAGCATCGGGTAGGCATGGTATCCAAAGTACCTGGTGGGTATCACAAGTACCTGAAATGTATCGGTATTTGTTTAGTACCTAGTAGGTATTGTATCATCATTATCCGGTAGCTATGATGTTACAGTGATTTATCTGCAAAAACGTTCTTTAAAGACATTTATCCTAAACAGACCTTGACCTTTCAGATTTCAGTCGAGTGAAAAGAGATTGTTCAGACAAAGTGCAGTGTGTAGATAAGTCTTTGCTTTTATTAGTGTTACAGGTCAAACAGCGTACCATCACCTTGGGCAAATAATAATTAAATGCAAAATTGAAGGTAAAAAAATTACTTCATCAGAGATCACTCTTTGATTCTACAGTTACCACTGTCATTGAACATCTCAAATAATAATTTGTCCTTTGACCGACTATGCAGATGCCATTCACCTTGTACAGTATTTAAGACATCGGTGCTAGTGAGTGAGTGTGAAGGCAGGCTGTCAAGATAATCATGGTTGGGTTGGCAGGTTGTTTAGGCGGATCCAGAAAACAAAATGTAGTGAGCAGTAACTTTACCTGAAAAGGATATTTATATTTTGGACCCCTCCTTTTTAACTGGATCCACCCTTGAAAAAACTTTGGAACTTTTCAGGTATGTTCACTAATAGGTCTCCATGTGGATTGGTGGATCATGTGGTCAGAATGTGTGGTCTGGCTGATACTTTGTTGTGGGTCAGTGCTCTTGCTAGCCATGCCCAATAGCTGTGACTCAACTTACAGTCAGCAGTGATGTACCCGATAGCTTGAATATATTGTAAAACAACATTCCCATACTTTCAACTCACAGATACAGTCCGTAAGTTATTAAGTTATATAAAGCAAATAAATCTTATTCCAACTGTTTGTTTTTAAGTGGTCAAACAGGTGCTTCATTACGTAAATCCATGTATTGTTTTCCCTGGACAAAGAGAGACAATGCATGCAAATATTGTTGTAAGATGGTGTTGTCATTTCACTAGCATGGTTCAAGAAGAAATTCAAGAAGACTGTCAAAGGGCCGTCTCATACACTACCGGAGCCTCATTATAAGCCGATGGTTGAAAGCGGTGAGATAAACCATTTGATAGCCACTTCCATTGCCTTGAACCTCCAAAGTATTTAGAACTATCGTGACTCACTTGGTTCTATGATTTTTCCCCTGATCCAAGGAATTAATATTTGCTCTTTTATGATGTAATTTTGCCAAATAGAACCTGAGTTTTCCAAATTCCAGGATGACCTTAGTAAGTGCATCCTCAGTTATCCAGTGCATTTGTCTCACTTCAGCTATGATAAATACCCAGGGCCCATATTTCTTTTAACTCTGTACATGATGTTAAATACCTGTATATATATATATATATATGGTCAATCAAATTACAGTGATCATGAAAGAAATAAGCAGCAATACTACCAGTTCCCGCCTCACCTTGTTATATGCTATGTTTAATACAAAAGAGAGCTTCACACAAATCTGTAATGGTGGCAAATGGGTCCAGGGTATTTTTCCTGAGTAGAATTGAGATCTACTGTATACTTCATTTCTTTGTGTAGAGTAGTTTATTTTTCCTCTTGAAGTAATTAACAGAAGCCCCTGTAAATTTGAGAGTCTTCACGATTGTTTTTCCTCAAACACGCTTACAAACGTTGATAACATGATACCTGATGTGCCTCCTCTATTTCCTGGGGAAGTTTTCTGACATGAGACAACATTGTCATGGTCACTCAGTATGAACTAGGTTTTTAAAGACCTTCTGTACATGATGTCTTGAGTATTAATGAAGAAATGTAGGGCCCTCGGGGCTGAAAGACATAGGTTCATTTTGAATTTTAGGGGGCACAACCTTTTGAAGTTTTAAAAGTTTAATTCAAGTATGATGTCTAAGTTTTACAAATCTGAATTTGTATTATCTATTCTGAACTACAGGGGTAGAAACTAACATTTTTAGTCCACTAGTCCTTATAATGATTATAACAAGTAGCAAAAGCCTTATAAAGGGCAAATATCTACTTGTCCTTATGATACCTTAACCATTGGGCAGTTTGACAAGGACTTTAGGACTAGTGCCAATTACTAACACTGGAACAAGTTTGATAATGATAATTGTTTCACTTTTTAATTATGAACATCAGCTTTTGTCATGATCAAACCTTAAGCAGGGATAGCTAGACAATCATTTGTCTTAAAACAGACTCTCCCGTTGTGTTGAAATGTCACTTGTACGGGTTTGGAATTTCATTTTTGGCACTGACAACTGATGTTGCATTGGTAGAGTGGTGCCTACTGTTTTTTCCATTATTTGTAATAGGAAAAGACTTAACAGAGTCTTAAAACACTTTGTCTGACTCAACCATTTTGTAGCCTAGCAAAAGTTATTTATTAGGACAGAAGGATAGGTCTATCTAAGAAACATTTATAGAAATTATAAACCAATAACTACAAGCTCTTATACCACTGTATAGCAAAAGTAGGTTAAATGGAAACAAATCAATGACTGACGAATACACTAACCAATGAAAACGTTTGTCCGATTCCATATATGCTACTAAGTTTATTTTTTTCCTTTTGTAAACATTTCTAAATCACGGAAAAACACACTGATGTCTTATGAAGGGAAGGGCGATAATATTCACAGTAAAACGGAAGTGGTATGGAAGTTTCAAATGAAGTCAAGTTTGTCTCGACCGCAGCGGGTATTACTATTGCTGGGTGGGTCTTTTTAAAATTTCAACTAAATTGTTTGCAGGTTTGTTATGTCATCTGTGACTGAAGTAAACAGAGCTTCATTTAGAAACAATCAAAGAAATTTCCAATCACCTATTATAGATCATAAATAGCTGATCACACCTGTTAGATACTCCTGCAAAAATGAAATACATAACCAGAATTTTGGTGTGGGAGTTAGCACACACTGACTTCACATCTGAACACTTGATGAGTGATGACATTGCAAACAGGACATCATTGGAGATACGTCTAAAATTAAGACATAACACAGAAAATGAAAAAGGTTAATCTTTTGTGTCAACCAATAACATCAAAGGCTACCTTCCACCTCCTGCCCTTGGAGGGAAATGAGAGTATGGATCACAAATTGGGAATGTAAGCCCACTCGGCTTGTAGTGCATGTTTTCCCTCTGTTACAAATGTCTGTGGTTCAGGCTGTTGTACACAGTGATCCAACTCGTCCCATCAAGTACATATCTGGTGATTTAGAGGACCATGGGAGAACCTGTACATTGTAGTTTCCAGGGATGCTGCTGTTACACATGCTGTATGTAGTCTAGCATTATAGTGTTAAATGATGACGCTGATATTGTCCATAGTGGGAAATTGTGCCTGTAGGATTTCTTCACAATGGCGTTTGGCTGTCAAGCTGCCTTTCTTCCTCCAGATTTGTTCTACCATTGTTGGAGATCGCCGCCAAAAACTACATTGTCATCAACAAATCTTTTCACCTGTCGTATGGTGTTCCGATCAGCTTGAAGTAGTATGATATATCTTGAGTTGTTGCTGAACCAAACAGTCCTCCATCACTGGTTGGGCCATATTCTGTGTGCTTGACAGCTCTGATGTCACAGTTGACAATGTCGTTTTGCCATCTGACTCTGAGACCTGCTTCACAAAGTCATATGAGCTATGTCAAATATTCTTCACAATCATGGAATTGTTGCTGTTTCGGCGAATGAGAAGCCCAGACTACTATACATAGATTATTCATGTTTAGAGCATTGAAGTACATCTATCCTATGGTCCTCTTGTGGTGTTACTTTTCTGTATTGTTACTTTTGGGTTAAATTTGATTGTTACTGTATTTTAGAGATTCCAAAAACAACATTGCTGATTTTTAACCAAACATGCCAACAACAAACATGCCAACAACACTGCTCATCTGAGGTGATAGTTTTTGTGTGATATATGTGACAGATTTTTTTACAAATAGAAATCTTAATATGCTTGAAAGCACTGGTTATATTTAATCCACCAAAAGATTGTACATATATGATATGATAGACTGCAAGATCAACCATTGCCAACTGCTTAATGAGTTTTAAACAGTTGAAATGTCTTATCTTGTTCAGGTATGAATTCAGTATAATTAGAGGATACTAAGCCATCAATAGTTATTGTATTTATTGGACCAGGTATAGCAACCACACAGAAGTTACATTAGCGACTGCGTCAAGGATATCAACTTTCCCCACGGCACTTACCTCTTCTTTATCTGACCAGTGAAGATCCAGGGTAGAATAGGTCTTTAGCAACTAATGCTTGTCGCTAAAGGTGACTATGTTGTTGTACAAGGCAACGAACGGGATGGTCAGGCTCACTGTTTTGATTGATGCATGTTATGTATCTTAATTGCGTGGATCAATGCTCATGATGTCTGTCACTGGATTGTCTGGTCCAGACTCAGTTATTTACAGATCGCTATCACATACCTAGAATTTTGATGAGTGCGGCGTTAAACAACAGACAAGTCTACCCCTTTGGCAGCAAAATAATTGGTGTCATCAAAGTTAAAATGCTGTCACAAATGTATAAATACTGTCATGGACAATAAAAATCAAATCTTTAATATGAAGAGTATATATGGACTTATGCTTACACTGAAAATGGCAGTAGTGCTCGTTTACGGAGCAGATCTTGAAAACCGTACAATAATTCTTCACCAAACTTGGCACATAGATAGGTCTAGTGATAAACAATGGGTACAATGTGTGAAACCCATTTCTGGTGTCCCCCGATATTGATGTTGCTGGAATATTGCTAAAAGCAGCGTAAAACCATACTCACTCTACTTATCATTGATGACTGTTCTTTTGGAGGAAGTGATAAGATGATTTAAAATTTAGCTCACCTAAACAAACTTGTAATTTGAACTTTGACTTGATGGACCAATGTGTAATATATAACATACAGTGAGTTGAAATAGATCTACTGCTCATGTTAGTTATAAGTACTGTGATGTACCTGTCCTCAACACAAAATTGCTGATGCAATGTTAAGTAATATTCACTCACTCACTCACTCACTCACTCACCTGCTGTTCTTGCACCTGCTTGTGTGAAGCACAATGTGTGCACTATATACATGATAAAGAGAGACTGGCAGTCCTAGCAAATTTGCTGGAAGTAATTCAAAACTCATTTTTCTGTAAACTCACATGTAGGTCTATGTCAAACAGGTAATAATTACCCTTACTCAAACAGTTTGACAAAAGTTGCTAATTACCTTATTCGACGTAATAAGCGCCCCGGGCACTCACAAAATTACAAACAGGGGGCTCTTATTAGAATATTATTTTGGTGGAAAAAAACAGAGTTGAAAGATAAATTTTGTGGTTTATGCTGACGGCCTGAACTGTTTATATACGACAGATACATTTTTCCTGAATTTAATTGCCCATAATTAAGGGTGCATATAACACACGAGTACGTATTATACACAAATAAATAAGTCTTGTGTACATTGATCAATCGAAAGGGATGCTAATTGGGATTGTTCACTTGCCAATATTTTAGCAAATATAGCCGTGGGCGCTTATTACATCGAATACGGTATGTCAAAATTAGCCTCAAACTGGACCCGAGATCACAGAGCATAGTACTCCTTTTAGGATGTTCATATATGTTAGGAATTAGTTAATGATTTATATGGTCTAAAATCTTATATTAATGATTGAATAATAACAAATAATGATTGATTAGGAAGGCTTGTATTAGGGCTTTCCTTATATATATATTTATATTCACTATTCTGTTTTGAAAATGATTCAGGTTTATTTGCATACATGAAAGGGAATAAAATTTCTTTTATGAAAAGTATAGATTCTTATTTCCCTTCATTTTTCTTCTGAAATAACAAAACGTTCATATGATTATTAGCTGACCTGACTAAAAAGTCGAGTGAGCATTTGTTGTGGCGCATTGTCCGTTTTCTGGTTGTCCATCCATCTGATGTAGAGTTTCACATTTGCTTCATCTCGTCTGAAACTAAAAGGCTGATAAAGCTGAAACTTGTGTTCTATTTGTTTCTGCATTATTATGAAGTTTGATAAATTGTTTTGATCTACACCTTGACAGCATAATAATTGTTGTCATCAATGTGAAAATACTGTCATGGTGGACAATAAAAACGAAGGTAAGTGCAAACTTTGAAAGTCATATCTTATTTTTATCATGCCAGTCTGCCACCATGTTTCAAGAAAAGTATTTGCATTCATTGGTACCCATGATCAGAATACCCTTGGTTAGAATGGGGGCAGTCGGGTAGCCTCGTGGTTAAAGCGTTCGCTCGTCACGCTGAAAAACCCGGGTTCGATTTCTGACATCGGTAAAATGTGTGAAGCCCATTTCTGGTGTCCCCCACCGTGATATTGCTGGAATATTGCTAAAAGCGGCGTAAAACCATACTCACTCAATCACTTGGTTAGAATAGGTCTTCAGGAACCCATGCTTGCCTTAAATATGCTTGTCGTAAGAGGTGACTATCAGGATTGGGAGGTATTTTTTCAGAAAGGTATTTGTTTTCATTACAACGAGGTTTTTTTTTAAATGAGGGTAGTGCTCATTTCCAGAGCAGAACTCCAGAATATTGATTTTTTTTTGTCATGGCAACAATTTGGACTTATACTGAAAATGAGGGTAAGAGCTTGTTTCTGGAGCAGAACTCCAAAATCATTGACTATTACTTGAAGAAACTTGCTATACAGATCAGCCTAATGGTGATCTAGTGCCTTTTGATGATTTGGGATGTTGAAAACTTCTGAACTGAAGGTATCCAATGGCAACGAACCAAAAGGGTTCATTACTCCATTACCAAATTGCACCAGACTGTGGAGATATGTCATCTTCTGATGACGCTTGTTGTTTTTGTTAAAGTGAGGGAGTGAAGTTTTACGTTGCTTTTAGTAATATTCCCGCAATATCGAGGCGGGGCACACCAGAAATGGGTTTCGCACATTGTACCCATGTCGGGAATCGAACCCAGGTCCTCGGCCTGATGAGCGAACGCTTTAACCACGAGGATACCCGACCGCCCCTATTCTAACCAAGGGTATTCTAATCATGGGTACCAATGAATGCAAATACTTTTTTTGAAACATGGTGGCAGACTGGCGAACACTTTAAACATTAGGCTACCCGACCACCCCCGTTTTTGATAAAAATACTTGTAATCAAAGTTTACAAGATATACAAGATGTTTTAAAGATGTTAGCTTTTTCTTAAGAAGCAAAGGGCACTTAAAGCTGAATCTTTGTAAATGGTTATGACTATAACCATGATAAGGTGATCCGTAAGAATATGTTTTTTTCACTTACAAGAGACGTTTGTCTTAAGATTGTTTCTTCCTGTGAGCTACAGAGATTTGCGGCAGGAATATTTTTTAAGACCATGTATGATTTCTGAAACTGTTTTCACTACATTGAGACAATCAAGAGACAGTCCCCCCAAAGGACATGGGAAAGGGTCATAATACATGTAAAACAAGTAGCTGTAACTTTTGGCGGTAAAACCTCTGAATATGTAATCATTATTTTTACCTGCCTTTTACATGATAGAATCTCACATGTTTTTTCAGGAAACTTAAGCGTGTTTAAGGACAAAGTAACACAGAAAAATGATCAAGTAATAGATATGGAATGATCCAACAACTGTGCGATTCGATACGTATCACGACACCTTGCTCGCGATCCGATACCTATCTCAATACTTGCCTGTGCTCTTATCTGTGGTGTGTAAGCAATCTTTTTCATAGACATGATGACCAAATACCTGGCAAACTAACAATTTACACTTAGCAGTGTCAAATATGGCACAATGGATGAAAATATTTATGTTTTCTATACTCATTTTCACTAATAATTAGTGTTTGGTGTAATATTTATTAAAGAATACATTTAAGGTAAGAATCGATGCTTGTTACTTAGTGTGTGATTGTGATTGATAAGTGAATCGAGATGCATTGGTGTATTGTCCCACTACTATCAAGTAATGGCCAAGTGGAACCTTTCATACAAAAAAAGGAAATAAAACAATTTTCACCCTGACTTTGCAGTCAACAAAGATTCTTCATCAGGAAATTTCTTAGTATTTCTGTTTTTTTCCGAGAGGAAAAAGTTGTAGATATTTTACCACAATTTGACTATCAAATGTTTGTTTCAGACAAAGCATGTAAGAAAGTGTATGAGGTAAGACCTGATCTCAACGAGAAGGTATCACTGTGGTGTGGCGACATCACAACGTTAGAAATAGATGCTATTGCCAATGCTGCCAATGAAGGACTCCTTGGAGGAGGGGGAGGTAAGTTACAGAGAGCTCAGTTTTAGCGTAGAGGTTATGGTATAGCCTGGTGGAGGACACGGATGAACCAGATTCAATTCCCTGTTAAGACCATTTTTGGTACCCCCTGCCATGATCCTCGATTACCCAGTATGTTATATCTCCATTCTGTTATTGGAATCACATGAAGCTAAAAAAAGCTGTCCAATCAAGTCACGTTGTTCCATCGTGATTGAAACAATTGGTGATATCGCCAGTATTTGACCGGCCTTGTTGCTTGTGTCTCAAATACTTCTAAGAAGGTCTTGTAGCCTGACTTTGACCCTGTCTAAATTCAAAGGAAATGACTCTTGATTTGATAATATATATTAAAGACCGAGATTTTGATATTAGATCCATGTCAATCTTGCTTTTGAAAGCGGCGTTGTGCTACATTATAGATAGGTGTCACTTGGTAAACCTGCTAAATGAAGCTATGGTGGGAAATGGGTCCTTTATGTATATCATAACAGAATGGAAATATTGTGCCCTGGAACATCAAGGTTGGGAATACCTGATGATATATGATGGTGTGGGAATATTTTTAAAAGCAATGTAAACCCATAATCAAATATATTGTGGGAATATCAACTTTGTCATGTTAGTCAATACTGTAAACGCTGTTAACATGTTTGAGTGATATGTTGCTGATGATAAGATACGAGGGTTGATGTGATCGAGATATTTACACAAAAACTTGAGTCAAATGACCCAGTTGTTTCGCCATGACATGTCAGTAAATTCAGCAGAGGTCTGTGACCTGTGGAAAATGGACAAACTTGTGGAACATGCAGTGATCAAGTTCTTGCAGAAAGAAAGAAGCCCTCCATGAAGATATGAGTACAACACTTAGGAAGGATGCCCCATCCCATGCCACGTTAAGAGGTTAGAGGTGGGCAGGAAAGTTTAAGCATGGCAGGGAGAGCCTTCACGAAGGCCTGTGATGTCAGCAACATCAGAAGTGATCCAGAGCATCCATGACATGGTGATGACCAACTGGGACTGATAATTCAGTAGGCATTTCTGAGGAGAGAGTGCATTCCATTTTAACAAAAACTTTGGCAATGAAAACCTTATTAGCTCATTGGGATCCAAAGCTTCTGACATCTGCTCAAAAACGCACCAGGCATAACGTCTTGTGATAATCCTGGCTCCCCTGTTTGAAGCTGAACTAGAAAGGATCTTGCAATGATTTGTGACTATGGATGAAACCCAGGTTCACTACTTCTAGCCTGTGTCCAAACAACAATATTCGAGTACTTGATTAGTGCACATTCCTCACGTTTGTCCATTTTCCAAAGGTCACAGACCTTTGCTTATTTACTGACTTGTCACATCAAATTGACTCAAGTTTTTGTGCATATGCCTTTATGACATCATGTAATGTCCGCAACAAAAGATTTCATTATTACACCATTCCTTCTATGTGATGTTCAAAACTTTTGAATCAACCCTCATACTATGTGTCCTATAAGTGATCAACTTCGTTATAACAATTGTAGCCACATTGAGATGAAGCTAGAATCAACAATCAATGATCCTCACTAAAGACAGATGGAAATGATTTAGTCCATACATACATCATGTTGTGGCCAAACAGTGTGAACATTTCATGCTTATCCAAGTTATCCAATCACTAATGGACCTGGTTCAGGGTTAGAATTGGTACCGACCAAGCTATGCTGGTTGTGAGAGGAGACTTAATGAATCGGTTGGTCAGAGACACTGGCTGGGTTGATTGATTGTACCCCTAAACAGTATGGATCGTTCTCACAATGTCAATAACAGGATTGTTTAGTCCATACTAGAAAGCTGGCTGCAGTATGTATACAAGAATATTCACCCCCTCCCTCCAATGTTATTGCAGTAGATGGTGCTATCCATTCAGCAGCAGGACCCAAGCTGAAGAAAGAATGCAAACTCCTTAAGGGCTGCACACCAGGCAATGCTAAAATAACTGCTGGCTATGAGCTTCCTGCCAGATGTAAGTGCTGAATCATTTGATAAAATAACCTGGTGATATGATTCAATCTGTTTTCTCCAGACAATTATTGATCTACTGCCATGTTTGTATTGAATCAAATGTTTAGGAAAATGAAAGTATAGGTTAAAACTAGGAGTGTCATGAATTCTTGGATAACTGGTTATGGTTTGATTTGAAGTCCTAACCAGTTAAAACATGTGCAAACCAATATTATCCTGTTTTAATGATATTAATATCATTTGAAGTTATATGTAACGTAAACCATGAGAGATAACTTAACCAAACTTGACACATTGATTGGCCTAGTTGTGAACTGGTGCCTTTTGATAGTTTGTTTTATTTCTTTCCCAAAAATTTTTTTTCACATTCCATTGCAACAACTTTGACTCAGACCATGTAGACTGAAAATGGATGTAGTGCTCGTTTCCGGAGCAGGTCTTGACAGCCGTGCATTATTTGTTCACCAAACTTGGCACATAGATAGGTCTAGTGGTAAACTGGAGCCTTTTAAAAGTTTGGGACTTTTTAAGAATGTTTCCTTAACAAGAAACTGGTAACGTGTAACATTCGTTTCTGGAGCAAAACTTGGAATCCGTTTACACATTTTACAAAGAGATCTATGCAGGGTTGTCTGAGAACCGTTACCATAATTTATCATCCAAAACTTGCTCCCATAGGAGATATCGCTTGGGTGTGATCAAGAGATATCTACATTGTAGATATTGCTGCAATGAAATTGCATCACAATGATTTGCAGACGATTGTGACGTCACTGGTTACTATGACATAACAATCAAATGACATCACTAATGATGACAAAATGAGGAATGAAACGTGTCTGTATGTTAGAATGCTTAGTTTGAGTTGCTAGTTGTAGGAATGAACATTAATAATTTTGTTGTCTTTTTGAAAATCCCACATGTTAATGTTATTAAGTTACTTTTCAGATGTTATTCACACTGTTGGTCCAGTAACAACTTCTCCAGAGATCCTGGAGAGTTGTTATGTTCAATCCTTGACAAGAATGAAAGAAAACAAGCTGAAAACAATTGTAAGTGTCTCCCCAGTAAATCTAGCACATCCATTTTTGATGTCTTGATGCTGAGCTACACAAGCTCCAATACTGACAACTGGCACTGCTCATCCAAGATGCCAAGTTTTTCTAAGATCAATTACTAACACTAGATATTGTTGTTTGCATGATATTTATCACAGGTTTTGTTTCATAGTACATTTAACTGCATGTCAAGAAACGTAATGTAACATATGTGAGCACAGCTGCAATTGGTTTACTCAACCACATGCTTTTGACAGATGTGAGTGACTTCATTCCGCATATACCTGTTACATGCCTCTGGGGAATTTTTCAATCTCATTAAAATCAGATCTTAGTTCTCGCTATCGCTAAACAATGATCTAAAGACATCCCATTAAGGGTCACATCAGAACGACCTTTCATCCGACCAATCAAAGAGTCGCTTATCAGATCATGAAAGTGACAGTTGGAATGTGTTTTCTAATCATGCAACCTCGAAAATGTTAACATGGGGTATTCCGAATGACAGTAACGGCCTGTACGACCTGTTCTGTTAAAATTATCGTCTATCTCTCACGTCCGTGGGATAAATGTTTGAATGGTGGAAGTGTTGCACAGTACATGGGAAGCTGACGTCGACTTCTTGTTAGTCATTTCAGTGGTCCCTGGACTGGGTCGTTCTGACGTGACCTGTATTAGGATGTCCTCAGAGATCTTTGTTTAGCGGCACTGGAACTTAGATCTGATTTTAATGAGATTGGGAATTTTTCTGACTAAGATGTGATGACATTGAACATGTTTTAGGACTTGAAAAGAGATAGACACAGGTAAATTCCTGGATACCAGTAGATATTGCTGTGGTCAGCTGTCACTGATTTTGTGAAGTCTAAATGGTTCATGGTACATGTTTCTGGTGATACTGAATTATGATAGTTTTATATTAGTACTGCTACTAATGAATGAACAACTCATATGTCACACCATCATGAAAGTACATTTGCAAAATGATACAGAAAGTTTATTGATTGGGTTCTATGTTAAAATATAGATTTTTATAAGTAGTATTCACCATTTCTTGCGAACATTGATATTAAGAACTGGTGTTTTGTTTTTATGTTACCTAATTGTAAAACAGAGTCGGACAAAAATATTATTGTATAGATAAGTCATTTTTTTATATTTCTAATTTCAGATGGTTTCTTTGTCTTTTGGTCGGTCGCGTAAACCAATTAAAATATTTGTAAGGTCTATGCACACCTTTCTAGTATCTTTCTCTTTTCCAGGCGTTTCCTTGTATATCTACAGGAATATATGGTGAGTTAACACAAAACCATCAGTACACACAGTACATGCCCCTTGCCCAAGGGGACAGAACCCTTCTGTCGGTTAAGGTTTGTCTTCCACACAAAAAAGCTCAGGAACAAAATGGACCAATTACGTTGACACTTCACATTCTTGTACCCACTACTGATGTCACCTTAATTTATTCAACCTGTTGTTTCCTAATTTTCATTATGACAGACATTACTTGACAGACAAAATACTTTTGTTCAAAATGTTATAAAAATTGGTCCATAGCGGGTTTGTTTTCCAGATTGAGAAATCTGTTGAAATTTCATGTGATTACTGGTGTGTATCCAGTATAATAATAATAACAATATAATAACAATATATAACAATGTTGACAACATGTTAGTTAACCATGTTAACTGGCTGTCTTTGTTGACATTTTGGTAAATGTACCATGGAGAGCTACAATACTGTGTGGCTGGCTCTAGTTACATTATCAGCAGTAGAAAGTAACATTTTTAGTCCATTAACATATAGCAAAATCTTTAAAAAGGGCATATTTCTACTAGTCCTTACGATACCTTAACTATGGGGCAGTTTGGCAAGGACGACAGGACTAGTGCCAAATTCTAATGCTTATTTTGTGATCTTGAAGATGCAGTATTTATAAGCAAAACAGGTTGTTTATTCATCCTGTGGACTTTATCCCATGTGTCTGAATAGGCCTGTTTTGCTCCTGATGAGATTTAACGAAATGCAATTGTTTCAGGTTATCCTAATGAGAAAGCAGCCCCAATTGCGATGAGAGTAGTTCGAGATTGGCTGGAAAATGATCCATATGGACCTGAGGTACAGTGTCGAACTTGGACAGTGAAAACTCAAACTCCGATTTTTTGTCTGAAGTTTCAGCAATATACAACTTACCCATTGGATAAGAGGCGACAACATGATTACAAAACTGACATTAATACCTTATGAAGGACTTATTTTGCCTAATATGTATGGATTAATTACAATGTTAACTTAAATCCATCAGAAGAGAGACCATATGTAAAGACAGGTCAAATTAGTTTGCCTGCTATCCCGGTAAGATTCCAGGTAACATAGGTCCCCAGAAACCTGTGTTTGTCATAAGAGGTGACTTACGAGGGCTGGCTGAAAAGTTCTAAGCCTAACTGTGGAAGACCTGTATTTCTAACTAACTAACTAACTGTGGAAGACCTGGTTTTCATTTATTTCTCCACATAGTCCCCTTCCAAGTTTACACACTTTTGCCAGCGATGCTGCAAGGCCTGGATGCCGGTCAAGAAGAAATATTCTTCAGCCACCCTAAAAAAGGCATTCACAGCGGAAATGACGTCATCATTACTAGGAAAATGGCGACCGGCTAGTTCCTATTTCATTTTGGGAAACAGGTGGAAGTCTGACGGGGCCAAATCGGGTGAATAAGGGGGATGGTCAATGAGTTCGAAGCCACAATCAAGGATCGCTGACATGGCAAGCACCAATTTGTGAACAGGAGCATTGTCTTGGTGGAACAGGACTCCTTTAGTGAGCATTCCCCATCGCTTAGCTTTGATAGCTTCACGCAACTGTCTCAGTAAGTCAGCATAATATCTTCCATTGATAGTCTGGCCTTTTTCAAGATAGCCAATCAGCAGAATACCCTTGGAATCCCCAAAGACTGAAGCCATCACCTTTCCAGCAGAAGGAACCGACTTGGCTTTTTGGGGGGCTGGTGATTCCGGATGCTTCAATTGTTTAGACTGAATTTTGGTTTCTGGTTGAAAGTGATGAATCCAGTTCTCATCCATGGTTACAAATCAGGCTAAAAAATCATCAGAATCTGCTTCAAAATGGCATAAATTGTTATGGAACGACAGGAATCTGACACGTTTCTGATCCGCTGTCAAGAGCTTTGGCACCCATCTTGCAGAAACTTTTGTCATTCCCAACTTGGTGATAATGTGCTCAACCCTCTCATGAGAGATGCCCAGAACACTGGCAATATGTCGAGTGGTCAATCGTAGATCAGCCATCACCATGTCATGCACCAGGGTAATGTTTTCTGGAATGGTTGCTGTTGAAGGCCTTCCTGGACGCGGGTCATCGTCAAGGCTCTCTCTGCCATGCTTGAATTCCACAGCCCACTTCTTTAAAGTGGAAAAGGAAGGGGCATCATCCCCTAAAGTGGAGACCATGTCAGCATGTATCTGTGTTGGAGTTAGCCCTTTCAGTAGCAGGTACTTGATGACTGCCCTATAGCCAGTTTTGTCCATTTCAGGTGATTTCAATGGGTAGGTTCACAAGGTGGTCTGGTACAAAGACAATAATAACACTACAGTTGCAGTTCTTATGTCTATGATTCATTAAATGATTGTTGGTTGCAAAAGTTTGTTTCAATCAGATTGACATATCTCCCTTAGGCTTAGAACTTTTCAGCCAGCCCTCATACTAGATTGGGTAGTTAGCTTGGTAACTTGGTTGTTGGCATATCTTCATAGCTGGGTTTGATGCCTATCATGCCAAATACTGGATTGTCGGATCCAGGCTAATTATTTACAGACAGTCGTCATATAGCTGGAATATTGCTTAGTGTGGTGTTAAACTGTAAACAAACAAAACAAAAGTTGGCCTGCTAATTTGTTCAGCATCTTTTTCATGAATACAGTGTTCCCTCACTATTGTTTTCTTCGATATGATATAGCGCCAGCTCAGTTATAGCATGTGGTAAAGCATGACTCCAAAATTTTACTTACATTTTTAATAATTTTAGATACAATTCTTCCGACCATTGCATCAAAATTCTTGAAGTTGTAACATTGGGTACTTTTTAACTGAATCCCAGGTAGATATGGGAGGAAACGTGTGCACAGCTGATTCCTATTTCTGGCTTAGTTTACAAGAAAATACACATGGTAATCTTAATCTCTGCATATAGAACAATGGCTAAGAGAGCAGGAAATTCAATTTAAAAGGTAAATCATCATGTCTGGTGATGTTTTATATCAAATTTCATATTTGTATTGACAAAGTTTGTTATACCTTTTCGTTCACCTGTATTCGTTGAAGAGATATAATGTGTTTTTTATAAAGCGCATAACCATGTAACACTCGATAAATCGTTTTTAAACTATGAATCATAGACAACTACTGTTCTAATCTTTTTTTAAACTCTGAAACCTGCAACGTAGAATGTGTTAGGTAGGCAGAGAATACTGTTTTTGTTGGTCTTCTACTCCCAACGACTCCACCTCAGTTAAACCACTGATTGTCTATAACGCTCATCAACTATTTTTCAGCAAGGAATCTCTGTATATATCATTTTATGTACATTCATTTAGCTTGATGTGTTAGGTTATCAAAAAGGCATCGCCTGACTAACATTGTTTTGAATGTTTTCTGTCTCAAACATTTAAAGGTTTGAGTTTAATGCAAACTTAGGATTCTCGAACGTAAGATACACAGTGTCATGCAGTGTGATGTTCTCTCTGTCAGCCACATGGTCATTGATGCTTGTCTTCTACAATACAGGTGGAGAGGGTTATTTTTTGTCTCTTCCTGGATATTGATGTGGAATTATACAAGGAGGGGATGAACACTTACTTCCCACTTGGAGACAGCAACTCAGGAGGTGAGGGTAGGATGAGGTTTGTCTTGCCTAGGAGGTGAATCAGACATTGAATAAGAATGTGAAGGAGGAAGTGAGTAAATAAAGAATACTAAACAAGCTTCTGTGTAATACCAATTTGATGAAACGTGTGAATCGCTCTGGCCTAACCAGAACTATTCCCGAGTTTCATAAAACTAGTATTACATGGGAGCTTGTTCAGTATTTTATTTACTACTTGCCATTGATAATTCCTTTTTTTAATTTCACTGGCCTGTGTGAATAGGTGGACATCTGTGTGATCCACAGTATAGGTTTTAACAGAATTATACTTCAAACACATTAAAAGTTGACACATATTAATTTAATACAATATGTCATTCCTTTTGAATCCAGGGGTCCGTTCCACAAAGCTATCATAGCACCAAGGTTATGGTAATTCCCATACTATAACATAGACTTACGACTGTCTTTGTTCTACGATCGCCTTGTGGAACAGGGCCCTGCATCACAAAGTTTACAGATATGTCACAATACCCTGTTACGTAATTTGTGGTATTTTGTTGAAACAATGCCATGTGACGTCAGCCCAGCAACAGGGTTGCTGGGGTGATCGGGTATGCATAAGCTCCTGTCAGAGGTCTATCATCTCAATGTTGTTGAATAAGCCCAGGGATGTTGGGAGTTTTCAATATTTGTGAGTGAAACTTGTTCCTGCAGTTAAAAAGCATGTGCCTTGGTATTACACAACATTACATACAGCTAGCTGTATGTTATTCTACCACGAATTTGGAATTTACTCGATTCTGATTGGTCAATCAGAGGCTATTAAATCACAATAATTAATCCCTCTGATTGAAACAGCGGCATCACCGCGGAAGCTAATATTCATAGAATAGTACTATTTTCAGTCATTGTCGGTAGGCATATTTAAATAATTATATCTACAATTACAGGTTACAAAATGCACAGATGCGGTTACTACAATATTCAAAGGATGTGTGGCAATACATTTCGTGCAGAAAAACACGACAGAAATCAACAAAGGGAATGTATATATGTTTTGAAGACAACATAGAGATTGGAATTTTGGCGCTTTTCTATATACGACTGTGACGTCAAAACTTTTGCGTCACAATGAGCGATATGACGTCAGAATGGTGGTGTGCGATGTAGAGCAAAAGCCTTGCAAAGCTTGCTTTGTTTACTTTAGGGATGCCTACCTCATGTTAACTTACCAAGTTGCCGAGCTTATATGCTTTCAATGCCTGTCATGTGTTCGAGTGAAGTATTACGGTGTAAACAAACTGCTTGAGTATATACAGCGCCATATTTTGTTCAGTGATTCCGTAATTCAGATCGATAACCCACTCAAAACACTGTAGTCAACCCATGCCGCTTCACTTAGTATATTTGCTGACATCAAAGAGTTAGAGTTTTATTTAGTCATGGTAGAATGGAGATAAACATACTGTGTTTTCAATGTAGAGCTAGGTTACCTGTAGATTAAACCCTGCTAAATTGAATTTGCAACCGAATGCGCAGCGTGAGGTTACAAATGTTTAATTTAGCGAGGTTAAATCTACGGGTAACTCTCGCTCTACATTGAAAACACAGTATGTTTGTCTCCTAATTGTATCTTTTCGCAGGCAAGTAATAATTGAGTTTGACACTGCTTCAAAAAGTACTTAAGTAATATCACATTACATCAGCTAAGTGTGAAGAAGCCTGAAGTGACACGTAGGTCATACACTTTCACCACTTCATTGAGACACATGTATATGTTTGGGTTGGGTGCTGATACAAGATACTAATCATGGAAAATCTCAGATTTGATCTCCTGGCATTGCTAAGGGATGCAACTCTGCAGGTCTGTTCATATTGTTAACTTATCTTGTAACGCCTTCACCTCAGACCATGAGAATGTCAATTACTCAACATGTTACCAGTGTTATTTACATACAAGTAGTAAAGTATTCTTTGTTTCTTGATTTTTCTAATTTTGCTTGATGTTTTTAATTTTTCAATTATTTGTCATTTTATAAAAAAAAAAATTTTCACTTTATATTGGGTGAAATGATTTCACTTATTTATCAAATGACATTGCTGGAAGATCATCAAATACGAAACATCAATAACACAATAATTCCCCAAGTTTATCAACAGATGTGGATGATCAAATAAGATTTTCCAAAGCTATACTTCCTTTGAGAATGTCTAGTTTGATTTGCAGGTGAAACAGCTGAAGGTGCTGTAAGTGATGAGGCCAAGGGAACCAAGGATGGTGATGATGTTTCTGTAATTGATGAAGCCACAGCTACAACTGTTGATGAAGTTGATGTCAGCAATAAAAGCAAAGAGCCCAAAAATGAATCCATGGAAGTGGATGATACCGGAGACACATCTAAGGAGAAGGGAGACAACTCTAAAGCATCAAAGGGCAATGAAAATGACATTGAAATGAAAGATGATCAGTCTGAAAGTCAGGAGGCTTCTATTGATGACAAAGTTGATGATGACACACAGGAAACAGCTAAGGGGAAAGATGGAGGTAAGGTGTCAGCAGAAGAAAGTAAGGGAGATAAGTCTAGTCGAGAAAAGAAGTCTGTTTCGGCAAAGAAGGAATCAGCGGATGGAGACGGAGACGGTGACGGTGACGGTGACGGCGCCAGTGACAAATCACCATCAGAAGGTAGCAAGGAATCTGAATCGGCCACAAAGACAAAAAGTTGTCATTTATGAGGATGGTATTTTTTAATGATGGCATCTTTGAAAGGTTGAGGTGTGAGAAGGGTTCTCTGGAATTATAGTAAATTAATAATGATGCTGAAAATGTGACATCCCTTTGAAAAATATCTTGCACCAAGGGCATGTTCATTTTATAACACCACTTCTGGTGTCCCCTGCCATGATATTGCTGGAATATTGCTGAAAGCAGCATAAAACAATACTCATTCACTCATTTTGTAACATGAGAAAAATGCTTCCCCAAGATATAAAAAATTGGTCTTTTTGGCACATGATTGCACTTAATCATATTTTAGGTTCACACTCGCAAGTGTTCATTAAGTATTTTTTCTCAGTCATATGAACTCTCTTGTAACTTTCATAGTTTTCCTCATTTTATCAAAAATCACAATTGTTTTAATAGTCTTAAAAGGTTGCTTATCGTTCCTTATCCTTTTTTAATACTGTAAGTCTGGTATGGGTTGTACCATGCAAGTATTAAGAGTGTTCAACAAGCATCTTTATGCACAGAGAAAAGTTTTGTTGATAAGAACATGGATCCAGAGTTGGGGTCCAGGAGGTCCGGACCCCCGACTTTTGAAAAACTAATGTAGTATGTTGTTGGCATTAAAGTTATCTGAGAGATGATTTTGATATTTTGGACCCCTCCCTTTTAAAATAGCTGGATCTGCCCTTGAAAAATACATGACAGTTCGTGGTCTAAAAATCAATTTAAAAACTGTTTGTTTTGGATGATATTTAAAACAATCTCCTGGTAGGCATTCATGTCGTGGTCGGTGACTTTGTATGCAGGTGACTAAACTCTAATGCTCCTTTGCTTTGAAATTAACATCCCACTCAGCTGATCTTTGAAAAATGACTTTGTTTAGTTTCGTGTCCCATTTGACAAAGTGTCATTAGTATTCATCAATTGGAAGTCTGTAGCAAGGTGTAACAAGCATAGCTCCAAGATGGCTTGTCAAACAGGGCTCCAAGTCACCAGTACCTAGTGTATATTGAGGGGGTATCTAAAATGGGAATCGGGTGGTCAGGTTGATTGTGTTTTGTTGTACCCTGAGGGCAGGAATTGGTGCTCATGCTATTAGTCACTGGTTTGTTTGAATTAGACTAGGTTAATTACATGCTGCTGTGATGTAGCAGGAATATTGTGGCCACATTCACTCACTCAAGCTAAAATGAGGATTGGGGTTGACCTGGCTAATTTGTTTCTTTGCATCCGGGCGGTCAGCATTGGAAATTAGCACTAGTCCTGAAGTGATTGCCAAACAGCCAAATAGTTAAGGTATCATAAGGACCTGTCCAAATTTGCCATTTTAAACAGTTATGCTATATATTATCATTATAAGATCTAGTGGACTAAAACTGTTAGTTTCTTTCGCTGGCAATTCAGTAATCAGTATGGATTGGTGCTCATGCTATCAACCATAAGTAAGCCTGGTCAAGAATCAGAATTGGTTATTTAAACCTGTTGTAAACAGTTTAATATTGTTTGAGAAATTCATGATAGTGTTGGAAAGAATTGTGTGTGTACACACTGCCATCAAAATGTACGCCTGTCCGGCAGCCCGAGACTACTAAAATGTGAGGACAAGTAAAAGTCCAATCATGGTTGTCCTCATTGACTCGTTGCATTGAGGGGCTATAAGTTGGAACCAGAACTCAAAGCTTCACTTTTGCTACAAATCGGAACTGAATAAAACTGACAGAAAATTTAAACATTTTAAACAATTTGGTCTTGTCCAAGCATGACTTCTTCAAACTCAAGACTAGTGAAGTAAAATTTCCACTATACTCCTGACAGGTCTTTATTAACGTCATTCTAAGGCTGTATGCGACCCCTGCAGTTCTCACAGTAATCATGTTTCTTGTAATACCTTCCATATTTACAGTCTGTTTTATAGAACCTTCTCACATCATCTTCCTTGCATCAGCAACTTGCAGACTTGTATATTGTGGGATTTATCACTGGATGATCATCAATTTGTACATTTTCAAGTTTTTATGTATGTTTCTGTTATACAAGTCATGAGTAATGGCCAAATCTTATGTTCAGCGAGACATATACACATATAGTTGTTTTGTAGAGGGGATATTCGGCTCCCACTAATGTTAATGCTTCTGTTTTAGCTTGTTTACCATGTTTACATAATGGGATATTTCATTGATGGATTTAACTCGATCATGTCGATGATGAAATATGTTTCATGATTGATGCTTTGTCTTTCAGACAGGAAGAATGCTTGGATGATTTTTGTTAATTTGTTAAATCAATGTTTTAATGATGCATATAAATGTTTTGAATTTTAGACCAGCAAACCACCAGATATAACTCCAATAATCTGCTTATATCTCACTAACCCTGGTCCACTATTTTGTGGTACTTTGTTAAAGGGGGCCTCATAGGGTCTAGTCATCAATTGGCTGGGCAGAGTTGCGGCTTATCATGCTTATAGGAAGCCAGGATCCGATTATCAGGGGTTCAAATTCCAGATTTGCTGTGATTATGATTCTCAGTTTGCCTGTGCTCATGGGTTTCACCAAAATGGTAATCAGTTTAGACCTTTATGACTTTTGGCTCAGTAAACAGTAAACTAACATGAAATACTGTGGAAAGCGGTGCTAAGGCCCTCTTCTCCTTCATGAGATTTTATGCATGAAGTCCAGTACTTGGGTGAACAAAGCTGAATTTGTAGCTGACTGGTTGCAAATTACAGGAGCAGTAACAGCACTCAGACATGACACTGATGCCAGGAAAGATTCAGCATTTGATTCCTGGTAGTGTCCTGTCATGAGTTCTCCATCTTATTCAGGTCTCTCTATCTTTAACACTCAGTTGAGAGAAAAGAAATACATGAGCATAGTGTAGAGTATTACAGCATAAGTTTTGATTTGAATGTATATTTACTATTACCGGATTCACTAAATTTCGGATTCGGTTTGAGGTTTAAAGTTGTGTGCTATGCTGTCCTACAGTTATGCTTGATTATATAGTGTCATAGTGCAGATTTATGAGAACCGGTGAAATAGGGGCCCATGTTACTTAGAAATTCAGGGTCATTTGTAGTTGTTCAGATTCCTCTAAGGTGTTCACTGTGCAGAGATGCATCCCTTAGACGTTCCAGAAACCTTCGATCATAAGGTTGGATTCCCAGTTCACCCTGATATATTTCTTGATTTGTCATGGCTATGCCTATGCTTGTTGGTTTCACTGAAGTGGTTAACTATTAGGACTTCAAAGAACAGTTAACCCAGACAGAAAAATCAATCACTCAATGATGCATACCCCTTGAAATCTGAAGCACTAATGATGAGTAAGGCATTTTGTGGTCGTGGCCTAGATTTATGTGTTAATACTTCACTCAATTTCAGTGTATGAATGTATGAGGAAATTTAAGGACAAAATCATTAATTCAGAATCAAATTGACATGGACAATGATCAAATATTTTTGGTCTATATCAGTTTAATGCCTGCTTTGCTATTTGCCAAGATGCATCCATAGCCAAGAGTTACTTTCTGACTATTTTCATGATTAAAAATCTTTTTTTGATTTGTTCCTTTTTGTAGTAAAACCTCTTCCAAAGAAAGGAATCACCTGGCTCGATTAGAACATTTTGTTGATTAAGTGTTTATTAGACAATCGAATATACAGCAGATATGCAAGATATTGAATTGTTATTTTTGAACATAATGGAATTGTGAATAAATTACCAATACATGTAGTCCATTGGATGACTATGGAGTGAATAAATAGTAATAGAATGATTTCTAATGAGATTGTCTGTCTTTTTTTATGAAATAATATTTGCATATACTTGGTTAGTGAAGGATATATTTATGGTTGTGTGTAGCATTGTCTGTAGTGCTACCAGGAAGGACTCTTTGAAGGATGTATGCCCCTGGGTTTCACCAAAGTGGTTAACGTGGAAGTCCTGCAGCACTTCCAGCTTTGTCCCACATGATGCTGATCTGACTGAAATACTGTTCAAACTCACTCGGGGGCATGGTTGTGGGTTGGAATCCCGGTTCGCCCCGATTATGCCCCTGGGTTTCAACAAAGTGGTAAACGTGGAAGTCCTGCAGCACTTCCAGCTTTGTCCCACATGACGCTGGTCACTCGGGGGCATGGTTGTGGGTTGGAATCATGGTTTGCCCCGATTATGCCTCTGGGTTTCACCAAAGTGGTAAACGTGGAAGTCCTGCAGCACTTCCAGCTTTGTCCCACATGACGCTGGTCACTCGGGGGCATGGTTGTGGGTTGGAATCCCGGTTTGCCCCGATTATGCCCCTGGGTTTCACCGAAGTGGTAAACGTGGAAGTCCTGCAGCACTTCCAGCTTTGTCCCACATGACGCTGATCCGACTGAAATACTGTTCAAACTCACTCGGGGGCATGGTTGTGGGTTGGAATCCCGGTTCGCCCCGATTATGCCCCTGGGTTTCACCGAAGTGGTAAACGTTGAAGTCCTGCAGCACTTCCAGCTTTGTCCCACATGACCCGACTGAAATACTGTTCAAACTCACTCGGGGGTTGTGAGTTCGAATCCTGATTTTCCCTGATTATGTTTCTAGGTTTGTCAGCACCATACCTGTGCTCGTGGGTTTCACCAAAGAGTTAAACTCTGAGACCTGCATCACTTCGGGCGTTCCTCCCACATTAAGCTGACACCCCGCAATGTAACTGTAATACTGTTAAAAGCAACGTAAAACCCAACTCACTCACTCTTCTCAGGATGTAGAATCGCCCTGGTTATTATCCTTGGTTTTTCAGCACCATATAAGTTGGCTGATGGATTACATCAATGTAGTGGTAGGAGTGGTGGGCCAGTCGTATAAGTTGCTGCAATTCATTGTGCGGAGTTGCATCCCTTGGGCATGCCAGAAACAACTGATCTCATTGGAATAACACATTTGCCGTGATTATGTTTCAAGGTTTGCCAGCACCATTTCTTGACAGGACTTGGAGTGAGTGAATAAAAATTAATCAACGCAGCATCAGCAATTGACATGTTGTGGCCTGGGGGTCCCAGGGGCTTATGGTGCAGTTAGGTCCACAGGTTGTTGCAGCTACTTCGGTCACATCTCAAATGACCGTTGGGATTCAGACAGGCTGAAAAGTGTGAGCTGTGTAGAGTTACGTCCCTCAGCTGGGTCAAATATTCGCTGGTTATTTGTTCGAATCTGGGTGAAGCTGATTTTGTACCTTGTTGTCTTTAACATTTCATTCAAGATTATTGCATGTGGGTGTGTGGCTGCTAGTTTTGTTTTTTAACGCTGCACTCAGCAATATTCCAGCAAAATGACAGAAGTCTGTAAATAATCGAGTCTGGACCAGATAATCCAGTGAATGACATCACGAGTATCGATCCACGCAATTGGGATACGATGACATGCACGAACCAAGTCAGTGCGCCTGACCACCCGATCCCGTAAGCCGCCTCTTACAACAAGTATTGTCCCCTTTTACGGCAAGCTTGGGTTGCTGAAGGCCTATTCTATCCCGGATCTTCACGGGTCAGCTGCTAGTACTAGTCGGGACTTATGTCAGTTTTATTATGCAAGCCCACTGAGGTACTATGCCCCAGTTTAACTTTATACTGACTCCCAAGCCGACCAGTCCTTGTTTTATCCCGGTAATAGCACAAGGCAGGGGGGTAAGACGAAGTACCATCTTTTAGCATCTTTTGGGATGGGATCGTGCCCTGGACCATCGCTGTCCAGCAGATGCTCAAAAGTTTTCAGACCTGGTTAGAATAGGTCCCCAGTACTATTGCTTGTGAGAGGCCACAATCTTAAAACCGGTCTGACGCCTTGATGGGCATGGAACATTTTTGGTATCAGTCACTGCTTTGTCTAGCCCAGACTGGATTATTGACAGTACTGATATATTGCTTGAGTAGTGCTGACTGCAGCGCAAAACATTCACTCCGCCACAGCACCTGACAAACTAGCGGTTGATACTATGAACAACGTCAAAGTCCGTCGAGCATGCAGTGAACCATCTTGACCAAGAGTCCTCTCTTCTGAAAAGCATATGTTACTGGGTCATTATTCTTTCCCGTCAAGTAATCCCCACAGATTTGTATTGCTGTAGGTAGATCTACTCATTCACTCAATCTGTACGGACCGCCTCCGTGGTCTAGTGGTAGAGCGGAAGGTCCGGGGTTCGATCCCCGACCGAGTTATACAAAAAGACGTTTAAAGATGGTACTTGGCGTTACCCTGTCTGGCGCTCGGCATTAAGGGGTTAAAACAAGGACTGGTCGGCTCGGAGTCAGTATACTGTGTCTGAGTGGGGTATTCATGTTAAACTGCGGCGTGGTATCTCAGTGAGCTAGCACTATTAATCGGCATCAGCCCGGACTAGTACAAGCAGCCACACACACACACACACACACGTGAAAGCACATCGCTATATAAAAGCAATAATCTTGGACGCGACGTTAAACCCCATTTCACCTCACCTTGAACTGCATCCGACCTGGCATGCTGCTTCTAATTGATTTTGAAAAAGAAAATTGATACCGTCTCAAAACCATTAAAACTTGCTGTTTTAGAAAGATATGGCTTCGGTCCTTACAAAGTGAAATGGGTAAATATTTTTATATTTCACCTCACCTCAATCTGTACGTTATTTTGATACAGGATATAAAACAGGAATCAGTATGAGATTCGGTACAGTTTTGATTTTTATTGAGTACAGATTTCACCCACAATTCCCTTTTTACCATTTCCATAGACCGCACACAGCCCGTGTCTTCAAGATTAGGTGAAGACGTAATCTTCGGGAAGCATAGTGTTCCTCACCAGTGTATCACCTTTAGTTGGTATTAGTCAGGCATATATCTCATTAAAAATCCAGTTTTAGAGACCACCAAAACATTTACAGTCCTGATATGGCTAAAATACTGCCCATGGGATCATAACATTTTAACACACTTCAGAAGCATTTACACTATACAAGGCACCCAAGATAAGACCATTTGCAGATGGATGAAACATTCCAGAGATGGTTGCAACATGTAACAAAATGATACGATGATGGATGATGACGTACTGAGAGATGGTGACGTGACTTCAAGTACCGTCGTTGACTTTTCATCACAGTGGACAATGAACTGTGACGTAATGAAGGACGTCGACAGAACGCTTCATCTTGTGAGAATCCACGTATCTTGTCTGTTTCATTCCTCTTGTTTCGTCTCACAGTACGATGTTTCACTTTTGTCTATTGTTATATGTACACAATTTACCCACTTATAAATAGTCAGTTGTTTCATTTCCATGCATAATATTCTGTAATATCCCACTTCTGTTCCATTGCATTGTCGTTGCATTCCTTGAACACCAGCGATCCATTGGGGTTGAGGTATAAACATTTTTTACGATCTTTATTGTATATGTGACCGCTGGTCTAGAAAAGAAGGAAAAGTCATTTTGTAACGTGAATGATTTCATTAACATCAGTGAAATGCAATCTTAAAGTCTTGATGTCAGAAGTTGAGTGACACATTATGATTACAATTCACAGTATGAGTCAGTGAGTGAGTATGGTTTTATGACGCTAACATTCCAGCACTGTAACGGCAGGGGACACCAGAAACGGGCTTCAACCCTACGTTATTATGTTCATACTACAGCTAATACCATCGCGTTGTGCCGAATTCGAATCAAGATGGAAGACATATGCTTCAATATGCATCCCTTAAACGAGATGCCCTTCCTAGCAATAATAAGTTGTTAATAATAATAATAATAATAATAATAATATCATTATTATTAATAATAATATCATTAATAATAATAATAATAATAATGATAATAATCATATTAATATAATTATTATTATTATTGATTAACGCACTCAGCAATACTCCTGTAATACCAAGGCAGCCTGTAAATAAACGAGTTTGGACCAGACAAATAAGTTGTTGATCATATGAACAACGCCACGGACCGTCTTGGTACGATGGCGATACCACCATATCCACTTTGGTCAGCTGTTACGACAAACAGATAAACGGAGACATATTCTCACCCCTAATAGACACAAATGTTTACATAACTAACCTCGTTCCAGTCCCAAGGGCCACTGAGATCTGTAGTACTGCACCACTCCTGAGTGACACCACCGTCATCCAACGCCAATATACACCGCTCCCCAAACCCAATCTGGCCCTTTGTATTCAATCTGAATATCTGTAGATACAAAGAGTGAGTGAGTAAATATTGTTTAATGTCATGGTCAGCACATTCCAGCTACTTCCTCTGTTAATAATACAGCCTCAACAAGGTAAACCAGTGACTGAAACCAGAGCAACGATCGGGGTACGATGACAAGCAATCAGGCAAGGCGCCTCACAATCCGATCCCATTTTACGACAAGCGTGAGGCACTGTGGACTTATTCTGTCCCAGAACACATATGGGCGATAGACACAAAGAACCAGCCGCTTTGAGGGAATTGGCAGAGCCGATTGTCAGAATGATTATAAGAGTGAGCTTAAAGCTTAAAAGGCCAAAAAAATTGTGACAATTATATGAATGGCTCGCTGAAATGTCACATGTTCCAGATCACCATTGTTCGTCATGACGGGATACTAGTTATTACATTCGAGTAAAAGAGTGGTATAAGCAACTGTACTGCCACTTTTAAAGTCAGTTAACTCTCTTGCCCCGGGAAGATGCTGTACTGATGATGTTGGTGTAGCTCACTAATCCTGCCTTTGTTATACTCACTGCATTAGCACTGGAACAAGGGTAGGCCCCGAGAGCACTCTTTTTATTATGACTAGTCGTGAACTCGAGACATAGAGTGCCATTGGACTTTCTCGAATTGATCTGGAAAAAAATAAACACTTGATTATGGTATGATGGTCGCTTTCGATGTAACTTCTCAACCGTTATGTCCAAGTTTATATCTAAACTAGGACCTTTTCACGTCGTTTCACACATGATCGGCAGAGTGAGTGAGTGAGTTGGGTTTACCGTCGCTTTTAACAGTATTCCAGTTATATCGCAGCGTGTCAGCTTAATGTGGAATGAAAGCCCGAAGTGATGCAGGTCTCAGACGTTTACCACTTCGGTGAAACCCACGAGCACGGGTATGGTGCTGACAAACCTAGAAACATAATCGGGGCGAACCGGGATTCGAACCCACAATCATAGGTTTCTGGCAACTCTGCACAGCGAATTGCGGCGCCTTAGACGACTGGGCCACCCGTGTCCCCCATGATCGGCAGAAGCTATGTAAACATCTATTAACATGGACCAACCTTCTTAGCTTCTTACAGTCTGATGGACAGTGTGAAACATATTTTGAACAATTTATTTCCATTTTGTTCAACCATTACATGTTGATGTATGGCTATGTAGTGAATGCGTATTACAATCGCTAGTATGATTGGTACACATTGAGCGTAGAAGGCAAACTGTTTTCAAGTATAATACTGTGGTGAAAGGTCTTCGAGTGGTCATACTCTGATATGTTTTGCGGGACCAAAGGTTTCCAATAGCAGTTTCCCACAATCTCATTAAAATCAGACCTTAGTTCTCGCTACCGCTAAGATCTGATTTTATTGAGATTGCAGTTTCCCATGGGCTGTTTATAAACCTGGAGGGGAACACACACGCCTTAGTTTGTAGAATATGCTTTCTAAAAATATTTACCAAATAAAAGCTTTCCAAAATCATAACAATCATCTGCTGAAAGCAGAATCCTCACTATATCATGAGCATGTGTTTATGAATCATTATCAAATATTGATGACGCCAGGTGTTCGCCAGGTGACGCCAGGTGTGAACGCATCCTTCCCCACGTGCAAAGGCAAACACCAACACCAACCACGCGACAGGTAAACTTGAAACAGCCTCCAATCATCAACTCACCATCAGCAAATTAGTGAGTGAGTTTTGGTTTTACGCCGCTTTAAGCAATATTCCAGCAACATCACGGCGGGGGACACCAGAAATGGGCTTCACACATTGTACCCATGTCGGGAATCGAACCCGGGTCTTCGGCGTGACGAGCGAACGCTTAAACCACCAGGCTATCCAACCGCCCCTCATCAGCAAATGAAGGTGTGAGGTGTCAGGTGGTGTCAAAACCGAACGCCACAACGGCAGACGGTGTTCGGGCCTGGCGCAGGCAAACCGATGGTTAACAGCGTGAGCACTGATCGATGCCACCGGGAACCTTCCACATCAACTTACTTGTGTTACACGTGAGGTGAGTGAGTGAGTTAAAGTTTAACGTCGCATCGGCATTATTTCAGCCATATAGCGACGAGACCAAGTTAATATATTCACAATTGAGTCATTTATGCAAAGTTATATTTAAAAACAATTTATGAAAAATATTTGAGCATAACAGTATCATGTACACAGTTTTAAAACTGTTGTGCACAATGCTAGCCAATATTAAAAAATACTCAATAATGAGTTGGCTTAAAAACACTGGTTGAGGATAGTTACATCGATTACATACAAGAGGTACGAACTTTGTGACAAACGTATGTCTATTTTGTCTTATGACTAAAATCTCAACAGGGAATTCCCATGGTGTCTCTACCAAAGTAACATCAATAATGATCCTTGATCAGTTCAGCAAAATGCTCTTCAGGTTCCAGAGTGAGTGAGTTAATGAGTTATGCTTTAACCTTTAATACCACGTTGAGGAATACCAGAAATTGGTTTCACACATTGTAACCCTTGTGAGGATTCGAACCCGGATATTCGGCGTGACGAGTGAATGCATTAACCGCTATGCTATCCCACGGCACCCGTCATGCTCGGAAGTTGATAACGACTGTACCATTACTGCTTATGGGCCAACTGTACGCCACTCACGCCGAGTACTACTTAGAATGGAAATGCTCATCCGTTTCGAGCAGTTTTGTTTTTCAAGTTGTCGCTTCAATTTACTTTAATATTGTATATTTTTCTTGTCACAGAGCCGAACATGACTTGTCCCAAAGCATTGGTTATATTGATAATACTTAAAGGCAAGAGTTACAGTGATAATAATAACACTTATTACATCTTGAAAATGACTAATGATTATAATAAGATGCATTATATGACTTTACGGATTTTCCAATTTGTGTTTTACGACAAACCAGGTAGCTTGATGCTAGAAATAAAAATAACTTACAATTTGAAAAAGCATATATGTGCACTGCACCTCAAGTAGGAGAAAATATTGTTTTAGTTTTGTGCTCTCAAGTAAATATGATGAATAGGTACAGGGTCACTTTTGCCTTGGAGTATTTATGTACAATGGTGCTATTTTGGTACCTACCCTTCCCCAGGCTTTATTGGGAGCCGGAGGCGGGAACCTGTTGTATATATCGTATGCGACGTTGTCTATGAACCACTGGAAGCTCCTGCAATGGTTGTCTTCTCTAAACTTGAGTTCCTTGGTGATATTCACTGGATACCCCCGGATCTGGGGCTCCCGTCTGTAGAAGTACTCCTTGAAGATGCCATCCATCCAAACCTCCACGACCCGGATGTAGTTCTGCAACACAATCATGACCTTCATTTATCTACCTTTCTACAATATACTTCTTGTGCGATTTTACTTCAAGTGAAACGGTGTCGGTAGAATGAGATACTCTAGCTTTCATTGTGTGGATGCTCAGTTTCCAGCCTTATCCCATGTTCGCTGTACTTTCGGATGTGTGGATTCATTCTTTTAGCACATTTCTTTTGAATAAGGAAAGTGTTTTGTCGCTTTTATTAATTTTTTTAGAATGTTTTCTTCCCGAAGTAATTTTGTCTATTGTGTTACAAACAAATGAGGGCTTAACTGTAGTTGTAAAACAATATCACTGGTGTTTTAATATGACTGCAATAATCGGTTGACCACCAAGGCTAAAATACCCGCCATGGCGGTCTTTAATGAACGGAATAATTAGTGTTATCGATTGATAAGTATACTCGTCATCAATATTAATATACAATGTATTACTGTTTTCGTTTTTTAGAAACAAAAAGGAACTTTTGATCCTGCTGTTTGGGTGCTATGTTCTGATGTTTCCTTCTCACATTTTACATAATACTTTATTTCGAAAATATAAGGGATTGAGAAAGCTTGTTCAAACACACCTTGAACAGTTGTGTGTGTCCGTTTTACACGGTTGCGCAGATCGTAGCTACTTCATTATAACATGGACATTGAATTAACACTTGACAATAGTTCAGGGCAAACTTACTATGTGGGTTGGAGAGAGTTTGGTTTTAATAACGGTCTTCCTGTCTGGTGTATAATGACGATAGATATGCCCCACCCTAGAACACGGCACCCATTCTGACGATCCGCCACACTGCCACACCTGTAATGAGAGTAGCTTTGAAAACGTCATCGGAATGAGCTGTGTTAACCATATTATTTCAGTTAACATAGCCTGTCAGCTTCATTGAGAAAGAGTGAGTGAGTGAGTGAGTGAGTATGGTTTTACGCCGCTTTTAGCAATATTCCAGCAATATCACGGCGGGGGACACCAGAAATGGGCTTCACACATTGTACCCATGTCGGGAATCGAACCCGGGTCCTCGGCGTGACGAGCGAACGCTTTAACCACTAGGCTACCCGACCGCCCCCATTGAGAAAGAAGACAAGGTAACGCAAGTCGTACACGTTTACCATTTTGGTGAAACCAAAGAGCAAGGGTGTGGTGGGTCGCTTTATCTTGTAGATGTTTGTTTGTTTGTTGTTTAACGCCGCACTCAGCAATATTCCAACTATATGACAGCGCTCTGTAAATAATCGAGTCTGGAACAGGCAATCCAGTAATTTACATGAGCATCGATCTATTCAATTGGGATACGATGACATGCACCAACCAAGTGAGACAAGGTTCTCGTGCCTTGCCTCTGTACGCGGAACCTTTAGCACCTTGTCTAGCTAAACCAGATACAAACACTGTGTGCGTTCAGTATGACACTATGTGCTAACAAATTATTCTGAATAAACAGTATCTCGTCCTTTGGCAAGTGTAGTTATGTTCATACATTGTATACATTGATCTAAAAATATCTAAATAAAAAGAAAGAAATGACAAGAGAAATCGTCCACGATTTTTCTTTAAAATTAATTTGTTTGTTTGTTGTTTAACGCCGCACTCAACAATATTCCAGCTATATGACGACGGTCTGTAAATAATCGAATCTGGGCCAGACAATCCAGTGATTCACATCATGAGTATCGATCTACACAACTGGGAAACGATGACATGCATCAACCAGGTCAGCGAGCCTGACCACCCAATCCCGTTAGTCGCCTGTTACGCCAAACATCGGTGGCCGAAGACCTATTCTACCGGAACGGATCTAGGGCCCCCTTAAACTGAATGATGAAGAAAGATGTGTTCTTTACAAAATTGCCAAAACTATACTAATACTTATTTACAAGGCTCGCAGATAGGAAATCATCAATGCCTTGATTTCTTCAATGCCAACTCTGGCACGAGAAAGCAGCGCACAAGCATAGGATAACAGAACATTTCTGAGATGCCAGTAGCATCACGGTACCTTGAAAGCAAGTTCAAAATTTTCTCCACCCCAAATCATTAGGTTCGGATCATACGCTCCAAGTTCGAAGAAAAACTTTCTGTCTATGGCAAACAAACCGCCAGCGTTGGTGGGAGACCTACAACAGAAGGGGTTGTATACATGCTACAGTGAAGGGAGAACGGAGGAATGCATTACCTACACAAGACCTACAACAGAAGGGGTTGTATACATGCTTCAGTGAAGAGAGAATGGAGGAATGCATGACCTACACCAGACCTACAACAGAAGGGTTTGTATACATGCTACAGTGAAGAGAGAATGGAGGAGTGCATGACCTACACCAGACCTACAACAGAAGGGGTTGTATACATGCTACAGTGAAGAGAGAACGGAGGAATGCATTACCTACACCAGACCTACAACAGAAGGGGTTGTATACATGCTACAGTGAAGGGAGAACGGAGGAATGCATTACCTACACCAGACCTACAACAGAAGGGGTTGTATACATGCTACAGTGAAGAGAGAATGGAGGAATGCATTACCTACACCAGACCTACAACAGAAGGGTTTGTATACATGCTACAGTGAAGAGAGAATGGAGGAATGCATGCTTTTGTTTACGAGTATATATATATATATACAAAATGAAGTGAATGTTCACTTGGTGTACATGTAATATATAATAAAATAATAAGGTCCACATTAGTTCAACATCTTCTTTATATCAGTTTCAGATGTACTATGTCTGAAACTGATATAAAGAAGATGTTGGACTAACGTGGACTTTATTATTTTATTATATATATATGTATGTACAAGCACATGATCAGTGAAAGCCATTACTTACTTGGAACTTCAATTCTGAAACATTTCTCCAGACTATACAATTCCACTTCTAAATACGCGATTGTCCCCAGGATAACGGGTAATCGATGTACCCCTGTTCTCATATTCTTAAAGTGTGACATTTTCATATATTTAAATAACACTTTCTAAGAAGAAAATCTAAAAATGACCGTTTAAAAAAAATCATTATATTCATGGTACCACAAAGTGTATCCACAGCGAGTATAGTCATTTTTTAACACACCACATTCCACAAAATCCAAAAGTATGCTAATCAATAAAATCAGGTTGCATTGTTACTACAACATACAAACATTTGACATACTCAAGCTGGAGAAAGACCTCTCTTTCCTAGGAACTCACCAATATGGCTCGCTGTCGTGCTGTCGCTTGTCCAGTTCCTTCTGGGGCACGGGGTCTTCCTTGTAGAAGAAGCCCCATTCAAAGAAACCTCTGAAGTGTTTTGATTGATACGAGGACCGATACTCGTAGCTAGTCCAGTCAATACCATCGACTACAGGGGCGGCCATGATGGTCCTGTAACACACACGTACATGTGGTGATGTAGTGTTCTTCCATTGACATGACTACATTTTGTTTGTTTGATTATCTGACGAAACAGATTCCATTTGGCGTAAAAGGCAAAATAGCGGTGGAAATATTATGAACACATAACCAGTAACTGCCATGGTTTGTTCATATTTGTTGATCTAACGAGCAACTTTGGAGGTCCAGTTTCTATAGGTTGGTTTGTTTAGATCAATATTCCTATGAATAATCAATATCGACCAGACAACAAGTGATTGATAATACGAGCAACATCCCATACCATTGGTGTATTATGACAGGCATTCAACCTGACCACCGCTAATCGCGTCTGATGTCGATAGAGTTCTTGGGACCTATTCTTAAAAAGTGCCATCTTTAGGTCAAAATGTAAGTGGCATATTTGTTTTGTATATGACGTACCTGTCGTAAGCGATTCTCGTCAACAAGGGAGGTAACCAGTTTGGGCTGCATTCACAGTGAGCGTCCAGGAAGATTACTACGTCTCCTGAGGCCGCTCGGGCTCCGATGGTTCGAGCCTGTATGAGGCCTTCCCTGGCTTGGTTGCGCACAATCTTCACCTTGTCGCCAAACTGTTTCATGTGCTCCTCCAACCTGGATTTTAAATGTTCTGCAGAAAGTGAGAAAATAAAGAGCTGAAACGTGATATAAAACATCAACGGCGAGTATAAAATGCATTTACCAGGTACACCTCGTTAAGCGTTATTATGTTATTAACATGAGTAGACACAGGCTGCTTATGGTACAGGACATCTTTGGGTGGACAAAGGCTTCTTATGTTATTAACATCATTGACACAGGATGCTTATGGCACAGGACATCTTTGGGTGGACAAAGCCTTCTTATGTTATTAACATCAGTAGACACAAGATGCTTATGGTATTGGACAACGTTGGCTGAAAACAGCCTGCTTATTCAAAAGGGCATTACAGTAAACTACGGTTATAGCGAACTCAAAGGGACCACTAATTTAGTTCGTTATAACCGTAGTTCGTTATAAGCATATATGCAACTTAAATGCAGTAAATGGTCGGGACAAAAAGTCCCGTTTGTTTTATCTCTCAGTTCGTTTTAAGAGTGTTCGTCATAAACGTAGTTTACTGTGTATACTTAAGTTTGATGGCCCAGCTGGTGTCAGCATCTGGATACGCAAACGTTTTAATAAAGAAAGTAGTACTCTGCTCGGGATCTGCACGTATGACAGACCAAGGAACAATTTGCTATTTTCCTTTAAGCCATGTATTAAATAGACCGACATTTAGTCCCAGAAATAATCTTATTAAAAAACATATATTTACAAAATCAAAATCAAATCCAAATGGAGCCCAGAACAATCCTTACTTTCGGGGTGAGAGTTGAGTCAATCTAGACTTGCCAAATCATTCTAGACTTGAATTGGCTCCCTTTTTCATTTTTTTCACAGGGTCTGGGAGACAGATGTTGTAATAAAGTACATGTGGAAGTACTGATTGAATCTTGACGTATCTAAATCCCAAATCAACCTAGCTAGTCTGGATCACAGGATCCATTTGCAAACTTGCGTATTTTAAACACAAGGCTGTTCACTGTTCAAAACACTGTTCCAGAAGGTGATGATACACTGCGAGATTCTTCACAATCTTAACTTCAGAGTCTCTTGTCACAGTTGACCTCGGCGTCATTGGTACCTGGAATGGCTACCTCCAGGAAGCAGACACTACGCGTAATTACCTTTGTCGCTCCCGTCATCTACCAGGACGACCTCCTTCAACAGCTGCGGCGGCGACATGTTGATGACGCTGTGGACCGTCCTGACGAAGGTGGACCAGCCCTCGTTGTGGAACACCAGGATTACACTGGCTGTGGGCAGTGTCTCAGGGTAGTGCCAATACTTGCATCTGAAACGAGTCCTCACAACGTTGTACGTGTGCACATTGTACCCATGTTGGGAATCGAACTGCAGTCTTCGGTGTGACAAGTGAACGCTTTAACCGTTAGGCTAACTGCCCTGATTTATGCCATGCAGCTTACTCGAATCTGAGTGGCTTCAAATTCCAGTACCTAACCTCTTATCCGGGTCGGAATAGATCTTCAGTAACCCATGCTTGTCGTAAGAGGCGACTCACAGGATCGGGTGGTCAAGCTCGCTGACTTGGTTAATGCATGTCAACGTATCCCAATTGAGGAGAACGATTCTCATGATGTCAATCTCTGGATTGTGTGACCCAGACTCGATTATTTACAGGCCGCCGTCATACGGATGAACTTTACCGTTTTGTCACGATAGACAGTTTCAAAACTCAAATCCAAATTTTTTCGTTAGGTTTCAAATTATATTCAAAGAATTCAAATCAACAATGCAGCAAAAATAGAAACACTGAAGATTTATTTACAAAATATTTAAACCAATTCATGTCAATGTACAACTATGATCATAGTGAGTGAGTGTGGTTTTATGCCACTTTTAGCAATATTCCAGCAATATCACGGCGGGGGACACCAGAAATGGGCTTCACACATTGTACCCTTGTCGGGAATCGAACCCGGATGTTCAGCGTGACGAGCGAACGCTCTAACCACTACAACAATAGTACAACTTACTCTTCATGGCGCATGTCTTTAATTATTCTGTCCAGTGATATCTTGTCGCTGTTGACCATGTTGAAACCGAATTCTCTGGCAGTTTTCTCAACTAAATCCTTTTCGCTTGGCACGTCCGGAACTGGAACTCCGTATTCTCCTGATAGTCAACAAACAATTCTGTTATCAATAACTTCCTAAGAAAAAGGGACAGACAAGCTTCGGATAAACATTGATATACATTCCGCATAAAGACTGGCAATATGTACACAATCTACCTTGCTGTTTTACCAGTTCAGTCGTACATGGGTATAGCACACTCCAAGAGAGCACAATAAACAGTTCGTTATATCCGAAGTTCGTTTTAAACAACATATTGGGAAGAGTAGAAACAACTTTGCGTTATGCGACTATAACGTCAACTACAATACCAATGACGACCCGTGAAGATCCGGGGTAGAATAGGTCTTCAGCAACCCATGCTTGCCGACTATGCTTGAGGTAAGAGGCGACTAACGGGATCGGGTGGTCAGGCTCACTGACTTGGTTGATGCATGTCATCGTGATCGATGCGTGGATCGATGCTCATGATATCAATCACTGGATTGTCTGGCCCAGAATCGATTATTTACAGACCGCCGTCATATAGCTGGAATATTGCTGAGTGTTGCGTTAAACAACGAACAAACAAACAAATAACGAGTTGTTTAATTGTGTGCGACTTCCTTTTGGCACCATATTTCTCTGTCAAGATTAAGCATGTTTGGAAGACTCTTAGTATCTTCCGTAGGGGAGCTGGAAGGTGGAAGTGGACGTAAACAATAATCAAAGTGTCCTGTAACAAGACATACGCTTTAACGTACACTGTAACTGAGTGGGTTACGCCGTTTTGATCAATTTATACAAGGGCAGATCTAACATTTTTTTAAGGGAAGGGTCCAAAATATCAAAACTTTCTCTCAGATATTTTTACTGCCTATAACACTACATTTTGTTTTCAAGGGGGATGAGGACCCCCGGACCCACACTTTGGCAAAAACCCACGAGCGCATGTATGGCGCTTACACACCATGGATAATGACCTGACAGGTGCAATTCTGAACAGAAGACTGTGCCACCGCAAAGACCATGCCTACGCCCAAAACTAACCCCTTCCAAACCACCTACATGACCTGCCGACCTGCCGACCCCCATCCCCCCCCCCCCCCCCGAAACCACATGACTGACCCAACCTGACCACTCATACCGCATCTACCTCCCCTGCCCGATTCCCGGAACCACATCCATCCGCTACCCCAACCTGACCACTCACACCCCATCTACATCACCTGCCCAATACCCGGAACCACATCCATCCGCTACCCCAACCTGACCACTCACACCCCATCTACATCACCTGCCCAATACCCGGAACCACATCCATCCGCTAACCCAACCTGACCACTCACACCCCATCTACATCACCTGCCCAATACCCGGAACCACATCCATCCGCTACCCCAACCTGACCACTCACACCCCATCTACATCACCTGCCCAATACCCGGAACCACATCCATCCGCTACCCCAACCTGACCACTCACACCCCATCTACATCACCTGCCCAATACCCGGAACCACATCCATCCGCTAACCCAACCTGACCACTCACACCCCATCTACATCACCTGCCCAATACCCGGAACCACATCCATCCGCTACCCCAACCTGACCACTCACACCCCATCTACATCACCTGCCCAATACCCGGAACCACATCCATCCGCTACCCCAACCTGACCACTCACACCCCATCTACATCACCTGCCCAATACCCGGAACCACATCCATCCGCTAACCCAACCTGACCACTCACACCCCATCTACATCACCTGCCCAATACCCGGAACCACATCCATCCGCTAACCCAACCTGACCACTCACACCCCATCTACATCACCTGCCCAATACCCGGAACCACATCCATCCGCTACCCCAACCTGACCACTCACACCCCATCTACATCACCTGCCCAATACCCGGAACCACATCCATCCGCTAACCCAACCTGACCACTCACACCGCATATACATCACCTGCCCAATACCCGGAACCACATCCATCCGCTACCCCAACCTGACCACTCACACCCCATCTACATCACCTGCCCAATACCCGGAACCACATCCATCCGCTACCCCAACCTGACCACTCACACCCCATCTACATCACCTGCCCAATACCCTGAACCACATCCATCCGCTACCCCAACCTGACCACTCACACCGCATCTACATCACCTGCCCAATACCCGGAACCACATCCATCCGCTACCCCAACCTGACCACTCACACCCCATCTACATCACCTGCCCAATACCCGGAACCACATCCATCCGCAGACCCAACCTGACCACTCACACCGCATCTACATCACCTGCCCAATACCCGGAACCACATCCATCCGCAGACCCAACCTGACCACTCACACCCCATCTACATCACCTGCCCAATACCCGGAACCACATCCATCCGCTACCCCAACCTGACCACTCACACCCCATCTACATCACCTGCCCAATACCCGGAACCACATCCATCCGCTACCCCAACCTGACCACTCACACCCCATCTACATCACCTGCCCAATACCCGGAACCACATCCATCCGCTAACCCAACCTGACCACTCACACCCCATCTACATCACCTGCCCAATACCCGGAACCACATCCATCCGCTAACCCAACCTGACCACTCACACCCCATCTACATCACCTGCCCAATACCCGGAACCACATCCATCCGCTACCCCAACCTGACCACTCACACCGCATCTACATCACCTGCCCAATACCCGGAACCACATCCATCCGCTAACCCAACCTGACCACTCACACCCCATCTACATCACCTGCCCAATACCCGGAACCACATCCATCCGCTACCCCAACCTGACCACTCACACCCCATCTACATCACCTGCCCAATACCCGGAACCACATCCATCCGCTACCCCAACCTGACCACTCACACCCCATCTACATCACCTGCCCAATACCCGGAACCACATCCATCCGCTAACCCAACCTGACCACTCACACCCCATCTACATCACCTGCCCAATACCCGGAACCACATCCATCCGCTAACCCAACCTGACCACTCACACCCCATCTACATCACCTGCCCAATACCCGGAACCACATCCATCCGCTACCCCAACCTGACCACTCACACCCCATCTACATCACCTGCCCAATACCCGGAACCACATACATCCGCTAACCCAACCTGACCACTCACACCCCATCTACATCACCTGCCCAATACCCGGAACCACATCCATCCGCAGACCCAACCTGACCACTCACACCCCATCTACATCACCTGCCCAATACCCGGAACCACATCCATTCGCTACCCCAACCTGACCACTCACACCCCATCTACATCACCTGCCCAATACCCGGAACCACATCCATCCGCTAACCCAACCTGACCACTCACACCCCATCTACATCACCTGCCCAATACCCGGAACCACATCCATCCGCTACCCCAACCTGACCACTCACACCCCATCTACATCACCTGCCCAATACCCGGAACCACATCCATCCGCTACCCCAACCTGACCACTCACACCCCATCTACATCACCTGCCCAATACCCGGAACCACATCCATCCGCAGACCCAACCTGACCACTCACACCCCATCTACATCACCTGCCCGATCCCCAGAACCACCTCCAACCCCTGCCCTATCCCCACCCCGTGCGACCCTCTACATTCCCTGCTCGACCCCTGGAACCACCTTCACCCCCAACCCCACCTCCATCCCCTGCTCACCCCAAGCCCCTGCCCCACCGCCATCTTAATGTGATGTCAGCGCCCAGAGCTCGGTACCTGGTCCTGTTCTATTCATGTCCAGTTTAGGTTCGTAGTTTCCAAGGACGCCATGTTTGTAGACTGCATTAGGTGAATAAGGTTTTTTCTTCCAGGTAGGCTCCACCTCGTCGGTGCCAGCTTTACCCGGAGCTTCCCCCTGAGAGTCGTGTTTGGGCGGAGGCTGTAGTGGTTCGAGTTTCCTTTTCAAGTTCTGAAAAAACAGTGAGTGAGAATATTTGTGCGGCCTGAGTCCACTCATCCACCCACTTGTATTCCACTCCGTCAGGGCAAAACAATATCGACCAGAACATACATTATATTCACTTGCTCATTTCAGTCCGTTATTTTTATACCAAACGCTATTATTTAAATTTAATATTGACATTGAATGCTTTATTTAACTAAACTGCCAGGACATCTCTCATTTAACCTGAACATTCCAGGAATGTATAAAGGCGTTGTAATAAATGTCGGTATTAATCTTATTCTTAAACCTCGGTTAATACATCATTATGGTTGTAAATGCAGAACAGTCAGTTTAACATTTGAAATAAATTAAAATGTCAGTTTGTTATAATATTGTTAAAAAAATCAACTAAAGTCTTAGGTATAACGGACATAACACTTGGACCGAGTATTAAGCATTTAGCAGGACCAAGGTTCAAGGTTTAAACCCGGCTTTATTGTAAAAGTCACGTCCTGGCATCTAATCCCATGTTGCCAGAGGGCAGAAGGCCTCCGTGTTTGGACCAGGATCACGGTATACTTCTCGTGGCAGAACACAGTGGTGAGTAGTATTCTTTACATGTATAATATGTCTTTGTACGCATGTACTAAAAAATAACATAATTGATTAAAACGATTGTTAATTTAAACAATTTGGATATTTGTATACTCAGCAAAGATTTTGTTTCTATTGTTTCTCTCTCACCTTCATCTTCAGCTTCCGTCATTTAGTATTGAAGGATCCAACGTTTATATTGTAATAACGCTGCAATGCCACAGCGCTACATGTTTTGTGCAAATAAAATATGGAAATAAACTCGGCGAGAGAGTGTCAGTACAATCTGATTCTTGTCGCAACAATGGTTATCTTTAGGTGTTAACAAGAGTTTTTCTTTCTCTCTTCATTGGTCGATAGGAGAGCAGATGTCTGATGAATCAAGCGCGATAATACAGTGTGTTAAGAACTGACCACGTACCTCGACATCAGGAGACCTGAAGGATGTGCCAAATCATCGTTGCGCTAAAGACTATATGCTTTTAGGGTGGTGCTCAGATATTTGGTTTCCTTAACATGTTGGACATGTCTTAACTGTTGGACACTATGGCTTGACGTTTTGCATTGAATTTTTCAATGTTAAGGTGTTACTCAAAGGTTGTGATTTCTTTTCAATCAGTATTAAGAAAAACATTGTCATTTGTTCAGACAATCGCTTGTCTTGTGTGTTGTCTGGTAATACTCCTAACTGGTTGGCTTTCCCGGTACGGAGAATGGCGCGATCTCTGGCAGACCGCTAGTGACATCGGTTCCTCTTAAAATGCAGCATTTCCCTTATTAAACCACGTGTGGAATAATCTGGAACGGGTCTCCAATGAGGACAGTGAGTGAGTGAGTTGGGGTTAACGCCGGATTTAACAGTATTACAGCTATATCGCGGCGTGTCAGCTTAATGTGGGAGGAAAGTCCGAATTGATGCAGGTCTCAGACGTTTACCACTTCGGTGAAACCCACGAGCACGGGTATGGTGCTGACTAACCTAGAAACATAATCGGAGCGAACCGGGATTCGAACCCACAATCATAGGTTTCTGGCGTGCCCAAGGGACGCAACTCTGCACAGCGAATCGCGGCGCCTTAGACGGCTGGGCCACCTGGGCCACCTGGGCCACCCGTGCCCCCTCCAATGAGGAGAAATTGGCATGCGCCCGACAAAATATGAACCCTGGACCTCAGTCAGCGCTCTCTAGTCGTGCCCCCTGGGTACTTACTCCATCAAAGACAATAAAACCGTTTCGCGACACTTTATCAGTTAAAAAACCGTGTACACTTTCTTGTCACGAAGCAGTGAAGCATGGAAAACTTTCCATTAAAAAAATATTTTTGAAAATATTTGATACCACGTATGCGTTTCTTCTTTTGGAGAGTTTATATCAATACAATCTTCGTCTTTTCAGCTATTTTAATACTGTAATATTCATTGAGGAAATGTACTTATCATTACAGTCATCTAAACCATAAGTCGAGTATTCAGGAATGAATAATATATGGCAATTAAAATTCCGCAACTTGTTCTCGTCGCTGAATCAAAGCTGGAATGCCGTTCACTTACTCACTTACTCGAACACCCATCACTGTGAAATAGTGAACTGACCCAATTCCCAACCAAATGCCCGTTTCAAATGTAGATGCACGTGCAGCCCACAGTCGGCTCATGCTTGTCCACGACGGAATTCACAGGTGACACACAATAATAGAATGTCATGGTTATAGCAAGGCCTGGCAATATCGGGGAAATATCAAGGCCTGACAATATCGGAGAAATATCAAGGCCTGACAATATCGGGGAAATATCAAGGCCTGGCAATATCGGAGAAATATCAAGGCCTGACAATGTCGGGGGAATATCAAGGCCTGACAATATCGGGGAAATATCAAGGCCGGACAATGTCGGGGAGATATCAAGGCCTGACAATATCGGAGAAATATCAAGGCCTGGAAATATCGGAGAAATATCAAGGCCTGACAATGTCGGGGGAATAGCAAGGCCTGGAAATATCGGGGAAATAGCAAGGCCTGGAAATATCGGGGAAATATCAAGGCCTGACAATGTCGGGGAAATATCAAGGCCTGGAAATATCGGGGAAATATCAAGGCCTGACAATGTCGGGGAAATATCAAGGCCGGGCAATATTGGTGACTCATCAATGCCTGACAATAACGATGTAACATCAAGGCCTGGCAACATCGATGTTACATAAGGCCTGGCAATATCGGTTAAAACATCAAGGCCCGGCAACATCGATGTTACATCGAGACATTGCAGTATTTCAACGGCCATTGCATTGCCTCTGGTTACATTGTGTTAGCGAGTAGATTACAAGTTATCAATGTCCGCTGGTAATTAAGCTGCTCGATAATGCAAACCTTACATATGCATACACAGACAATGTCATGCGCACACTATGTAACACACACGACCAACAATAAATATTGTGATATTTGGTGTTTGAATTTCTATTATCAAGAAAAGTGAATGTATTTATTGTCATATTTAACATTGCGATGTCGAGTGTGTTTGAAGAGAAATTAATTATCCAGCAGGCGATTGCATTAGGAGAAAACTACCTTTGTTAGCTGGTCAGTAAAACAAAGATTAAACAGTGTAGGATTATTAATTTCAGAAATAAAATAGACAATGTGGGCCCGTTTCACAAAGCGATCGTAGCGCTACGACTACCGTAACTCCTATACTTTAACATAGACTTACGACCGTCTTAGCGCTACGATCGCTTTGTGAAACGGGCCCCAGTATGCTCTATGCAAGTTTCTGTAACATATATAGAGAACAGCTTCTAAATATCAAACCCATTGCCCTGATGTAACATAGCAGTTCTCGCCAAAAAACAATACATTTCCAAAGATACTAAAATCATAAAAAAACATTCATTAATAGGCAAGGGCTACCCAACTGACACATTATTTTCGGAGTTAGTTTCTTGGCAAATTCACAGCGATACCACGACAACATGACTGTCGCAATAATTTAAAATGAGCATAAGATAGACCATCATTACATGTGTTTGTTTATTGTTTAACGCTACACTCAGCAATACTATATGACGGTGTCCTGTAAGTAAATGATATATCGTGAGCACAATCCGTACAGTCGGGGTACGATGAGTCTGACCACTCGATCTATTAAGTCTCTTCGTACAATATAGGTTGCTGGCGACCAAATGCAATCCGTAGTCCCCATAGGGGTACTGTCATTTATCATTTTAACTGCGAAAATCGCATTGGAATACACATTGGAATTCCATATTTTCATTCACACCCATCCTTACATTAATCGTTTGTTTGTTTGTTTTTTGACGCCGCACTCAGCAATATTCCTGCTATATGATCGAGGTCTGAAAATATTCGTGTCTAGACCGTGCTATCCAGTGACTGACATCATGAGCATCGACATGCACAAACCAAGTCAACGAGTCTGACCACCCAGTCCCGTTAGTCGCCTCTTAAGACAAGCTGGGTTGCTGCAGTCCAATTCTAACCCGGATCTTCAGGGATGGTCCTAACATTAACTCAATAAGACATTATTACCTGGTCTTGGTCCCGTGCCCCGTCCACATAGGTCCAATTGATATTCTTTATAATGTATACACTCACTAAAACGACCACAAAAAGAGCAAATTGACGTCCAAAACGCCGCCTCCCGCATAGCGTACAGGCCATGTTGTGGGGAGAACAGTCTTACTTGGTGTACGTGAAAGTTAGCCACCTACGCCTCAACTAATGACCAGCACACGGAGAAACATGTTGCAAGTACCAATGGGGAAATGATTATTGCTATTTCAAAGGCATTTGTTGTTGTCCTTCTGAAGAGTAATATCTGTTGTCCGTGCAATATCGATTATCCAGGGAGTCAGGAAGAAAGCCATCTGCTGGGTGAGCGATTTGTGATTAACACCTTTTCAGGAACAATATTCAATATAAGGGCCTGCGGAGGTCCGACAGTATCAGTGTAACATGGAGGCAGTATCAGTGTAACATGGAGGCAGTATCAGTGTAACATGGGGGCAGTATCAGTGTAACATGGATGTCTGACAGTATCAGTGTAACATGGAAGTTTGACAGTATCAGTGTAACATGGAGGTCTGACAGTATCAGTGTAACATTGAGGCAGTATCAGTGTAACATGGAGGTCTGACAGTATCAGTGTAACATGGATGTCTGACAGTATCAGTGTAACATGGAGGTCTGACAGTATCAGTGTAACATGGACGTCTGACAGTATCAGTGTAACATGGAGGTCTGACAGTATCAGTGTAACATGGAGGTCTGACAGTATCAGTGTAACAGGGAGGTCTGACAGTATCAGTGTAACATAGAGGTCTGACAGTATCAGTGTAACATGGAGGTCTGACAGTATCAATGTAACATGGAGGCAGTATCAGTGTAACATGGATGTCTGACAGTATCAGTGTAACATGGAAGTTTGACAGTATCAGTGTAACATGGAGGTCTGACAGTACCAGTGTAACATGGAGGCAGTATCAGTGTAACATGGAGGCAGTATCAGTGTAACATGGAGGTCTAACAGTATCAGTGTAACATGGAGGTCAGACAGTATCAGTGTAACATGGAAGTCTGACAGTATCAGGGTAACATGGATGCTTGACAGTATCCGGGTAACATGGATGTCTGACAGTATCAGGGTAACATGGATGTCTGACAGTATCAGGGTAACATGGATGTCTGACAGTATCAGGGTAACATGGATATCTGACAGTATCAGGGTAACATGGATGTCTGACAGTATCAGTGTAACATGGAGGTCTGACAGTATCAGTGTAACATGGAGGCCAGGCAGTATCAGTGTAACATGGAGGCAGTATCAGTGTAACATGGAGGCAGTATCAGTGTAACATGGAGGCAGTATCAGTGTAACATGGAGGTCTGACAGTATCAGTGTAACATAGAGGTCTGACAGTATCAGTGTAACATGGAGGTCTGACAGTATCAGTGTAACATGGAGGCAGTATCAGTGTAACATGGAGGTCTGACAGTATCAGTCAAACATGGACGCAGTATCAGTGTAACATGAAGGTCTGACAGCATCAGTGTAACATGAAGGTCTGACAGTATCAGTGTAACATGGAGGCCAGGCAGTATCAGTGTAACATGAAGGTCTGAGAGCATCAGTGTAACATGGAGGTCTGACAGTATCAGTGTAACATGGAGGCCAGGCAGTATCAGTGTAACATGGATGTCTGACAGTATCAATGTAACATGGAGGTCTGACAGTATCAGTCAAACATGGAGGCCAGGCAGTATCAGTGTAACATGGAAGTTTGACAGTATCAATGTAACATGGAGGTTTGACAGTATCAGTCAAACATGGAGGCCAGGCAGTATCAGTGTAACATGGAAGTTTGACAGTATCAATGTAACATGGAGGTTTGACAGTATCAGTCAAACATGGAGGCCAGGCAGTATCAGTGTAACATGGAAGTTTGACAGTATCAGTGTAACATGGAGGTCTGACCGTATGAGTGTAACATGGAGGCAGTATCAGTGTAACATGGAGGTCTAACAGTATCAATGTAACATGGAGGTCTGACAGTATCAGTCAAACATGGAGGCCAGGCAGTATCAGTGTAACATGGAAGTTTGACAGTATCAATGTAACATGGAGGTTTGACAGTATCAGTCAAACATGGAGGCCTGGCAGTATCAGTGTAACATGGAAGTTTGACAGTATCAGTGTAACATGGAGGTTTGAACGTATGAGTGTAACATGGAGGCAGTATCAGTGTAACATGGAGGTCTAACAGTATCAATGTAACATGGAGGTTTGACAGTATCAGTGTAACATGGAAGTCTGACAGTATCAGTGTAACATGGATGTCTGACCGTATGAGTGTAACATGGAGGCAGTATCAGTGTAACATGGAGGTCTGACAGTATCAATGTAACATGGAGGTCTGACAGTATCAGTGTAACATGGAGGCAGTATCAGTGTAACATGGAGGTCTAACAGTATCAATGTAACATGGAGGTTTGACAGTATCAGTGTAACATGGAGGTCTGACAGTATCAGTGTAACATGGAGGTCTGACAGTATCAGTGTAACATGGAGGCAGTATCAGTGTAACATGGAGGTCTAACAGTATCAATGTAACATGGAGGTTTGACAGTATCAGTGTAACATGGAGGTCTGACAGTATCAGTGTAACATGGAGGCAGTATCAGTGTAACATGGAGGCAGTATCAGTGTAACATGAAGGTCTGACAGTATCAGTGTAACATGAAGGTCTGACAGTATCAGTGTAACATGGAGGCAGTATCAGTGTAACATGAAGGTCTGACAGCATCAGTGTAACATGAAGGTCTGACAGTATCAGTGTAACATGGAGGCAGTATCAGTGTAACATGGAGGCAGTATCAGTGTAACATGAAGGTCTGACAGCATCAGTGTAACATGAAGGTCTGACAGTATCAGTGTAACATGAAGGTCTGACAGTATCAGTGAAACACGAAGATCTGACAGTATCAATGTAACATGGATGTCTGACAGTATCAGTGAAACACGAAGATCTTACAGTATCAGTAACATGGTGACAGCATCAGTGTAACATGGATATATTATCAGTGTAACATGGAGGTCTGATAGTATCAGTGTAACATGGAGGTCTGACACTATCAGCGCCTTCTCTCCCCTCCAGGCCGCATTGCCAGACTAGAATCAACAGCTGTTACAAAATCCGAATATTCTGATTAATTTCCGTGTCCACACAATGGTCGATATTTGTACAACATAGATAGTTACAGATCGTACAGGTATCTTCACGCACGACAAATAATCAATACATTTACTGTAAAAAGGCATTGCAATTTCCCAACGCCTGCTGAGTGTAGAACATCAATATTCCTAACGTTCGTAGGAATGTTTACTATTAATTACTAAATCAGATACGATTAATTCAAAATAAATATTGTTGTATACGCGTGTGTATGTGTCTGGTGTGTCTCTGTGTGTCTGTCTGTGCATGTGCGCGCGTGTGTGTGTGTATATGTGTATGTCTCTGAGGGGTGGGTTTGTGTGGGTGGGTGTGAAGGGTGTATGTGTGGGTGGGGATGTGTGGGTGGGGGTTGGGGATCGAACCGGTCATGGCACCAATTTTTGGTATTTATCCCGGATCAGGGATGACACCGCATTACGAACCGGTCCTGACTATACTTGAATTCCCATTATCATAAAGATGACTGTATGTATTTACATATACAGTGAACGTCGTTTTAGGTCCCCGATAGCAATAACATAGCTTGTATAAGTCACCTATGAATAGGTAGAGCATGTTAAAACCAATTTTGGGGTATATATATTTGTCACTCAAATTAAGTGCGATTAATTTAATTCTACTAAACAAACTTTAAAATCCATAGTTTCATAGTTTTATCATAACGCCCATACTTTAACATAGACTTACGACTGTCACAGCTCTACGATCGCCTTGTGGAACAGGGTGCCGTTGAACAAAACAACTTTATAGCTACGACTGTCGTAAGTCTATGTTAAGGTATGGGACTTACGATCACCTTAGCACTAAGATCACATTGTACAACTGTACCAAGGGACCTGTAATTAAAACAGTTTCGTCTTCATTATGACATATCCTGTACATTAATCCATAGTCAAAATGATGTCTTCTCTCCTGGACATTAATCCCTAGTTTCCTCATTATAATTACTTATCATGCATGTTTACACAGTGATACAGACCTGGTCTAGATCCCGTGCCCCGTGCACATCGGTCCAATATATATCCTTTGAAATATATACACTCACGAAAACCACCACAGCAAGAAGAGCAATTTGACGCCCATAGCGCCGCCTTCTGCATAGTCTACAAGCCATGTTGTGAGGAAGGACAGTCTTCCTTGGTGTTATAAAGCCAACAATGGCTTAACTTGTAAGCGCAACAGAAACGTGCTGCGTGTATATCCTTAAGCACGATTCATGCTGGGTAGTGCAAAACCCGAGGGAAGCAAGGCAGGGAAATGTAAGGCCGATGGTGAAATCTGAGGTCAGACTATCAGGCCGACTTTCTCAAGTTTTTCGATCCGAGACATAATCGAGGCAGAATATGCGTTCTCCAACGCATGGCGAAGGGATATGTATAAAATCGAGCAAATACAAATACGCTAATCAATTTCGCACATGCAGCACAAAAGGTTCATGTTGCACATTATGGTAGAAGTTTGTAAACACCATTGGGATCGGTGGCTATTTTAAAGGATGTGAGGCACGATTCATATAGTGTGTGAATACCCAGGTGGGGGTCCAATGTGTTATGACGTCACCTGTCCACGGAAAAAGTTGAAATTATGGCAGCACCTGTCTACAGAAACAGTGATGACAGCATCTGTCTACGATAGCAGTTATTGACATCACGTATCTATGGTAACAGTTATTGACATCGCGTATCTATGGTAACAGTTATTGACATCACGTATCTATGGTAACAGTTATTGACATCACGTATCTATGGTAACAGTTTATGACATCACGTATCTATGGTAACAGTTTATGACATCACGTATCTATGGTAACAGTTATTGACATCACGTATCTATGGTAACAGTTATTGACATCATGTATCTATGGTAATAGTTATTGACATCACGTATCTATGGTAACAGTTTTTGACATCACCTATCCACGAAAACAGTTATTGACATCACCTATCCACGGAAACTGTTGATGACATCACTTATCTCAGGTAACAGTTATTGACATCACGTATCTATGGTAACAGTTATTGACATCACATATCTATGGTAACAGTTATTGACATCACATATCTATGGTAACAGTTATTGACATCACGTGTCCATGGTTACATTTATGGACATCGCCTGTTCGTGGTGACACTTATGGACCTCACGTGTTCACGGTAACAATTATTGACATCACGTTTCAACGCCAACATATGTTGCATATTTGCTTGACTTCAACGGGCTGCACGTGAAAATATTGATCATTCAGTGTCATTTATCATTCAATTTGTGATTCATTAATTTCAAATTCCTTTAATGGCTGTCACCAATTGTTTCCTCTTATTTTCTATTCTGTCAGTCTAAGTGAGATAGCGTTGTGTTTTGCTGAGGTTCATATCGCCGCCGGCGACAAGTGACACGTCAACTTCAAAATGAAACTTCCTTACTGATCTATCAGAGCCCTCCAGGTCTTGTCGGTCTGCACAAGGCGTCCTGTGCTAGCTAAACGTAGTTCACACGGGGCCAATGCCTGACTTATATATATACATATATACATTTGATATACATACATACTACATGGACACGTGATCTACATATGTATCTCTCTCTCTCTCTCTCTCTCTCTCTCTCTCTCTCTCTCTCTCTATATATATATATATATATATGTAGATCACGTATCCCTGATATATATATATATATATATACATACATACATACATACATACTACATACATACATACATACATACATACATACATACATACATACATACATACATACATACATACATACATACATACATACATACATACATACATACATCACGTGTCCATGTAGTGTGTATGTATATTACATGTCCATATAATGATTTGTGAATTGTGTAGGTGTCTATTACCATGTCGCTCCCAGTTTAGTATGGACGGTGTCTTTTCCTGGGACAGCTATGACAAACTCACGAACTGATTAAACTGAGACATAAAACTCTTCAACTGTTTCCCTCGATATGACCTGGGGCATTTCAGTATGAGGTCATGAGGCTGTATCTCGGGCCGAGGCTAGTGTGTGAATACCATAAAACACGTGACCGCAGGTAGAATGTACTTGTCCGCATGTGAATGATAATCAGTTCATTCACACAAAATGTCAAGCTGACCACATTTCTGGAGCGTGATAAAGTCAGACATTAGATCGGCGTTAATCACCAATCAGCGCAAATTAACTATTGGCTTCTTTTGTTTTCTTTTGTTTCCACATATCTTATTACTTTTGTTGATTTTACATACATACATATACATCCTCGCATTCATTCACTCGATGAAGGAGTAAGCATATACTCGTGTCGTCGTGTTCCTCATTATAACGATATATACAGTAAACTATGGTTATAACGAACTCAAAGGGACTACTAATTTTAGTTCGTTATAACCGTAGTTCGTTATAAGTACATATTCAGCATGACTACAGCAAGTAGTCTGGACCAAAAGGTAAGTTCGTTTTATCCGTCAGTTCGTTATAAGCGTGTTCGTTATAACCGTAGTTTACTGTATATACTTAGCACCATGTTTAGTGTTCAGACACATTTCCGACAGTATTCGGACCAAATTCAGATTGTGTTTACATATTATTCAGACTGTTTCAGATTATGTAGTCACTGTTCAGACAATATTTAGATCGTTTTTAAATGGTGTTTAACTTAGGTTCAGATAGTTTGCTCATTGAATTCAGATGGTGATATCCAGTGTTCATGAAACTGTTAGTCAGCGATCAGACAGGTATAATTCTCGTTTTATTTCAGACAGTGTTTAAAGCGAGTGATTGAGTTAAAATTCAACGTAAGATCGGCAGTATCTTAGTCAATTAAAGACTTGAGACAGAGTACTTAGTCTTATCGTTGACCAAACATTTTCAAAACATCGGAATTGCCATGTAGCACAATATGAATGGCTTCATTACAACCCTCAATACCTCGACCGAGAAATCGATTCATAATTCATTTGACATGACACCGAGTCATAAAACATTCACGGCATGTATGGGCATGCTGCTTGGTTCGAACTGACTTAACAGCCACATGGCGGTGTCAACTAAACTCTCACATGTTCAGCTGAGATGACTATCGTTTCTTGAAACAAGATCTGAGATCGAATAAATCTTGAACATGACACCACATATGGATCACTGAACACACAGTGGATATGTCGAGTGTTCAAGAAACGGGTAGTATGACTTGCATTGGCGACATAGGGAGCTCATGTTGACATTATTTGCCAAAGCCACAATCAATCAATATTCATTTGAACAAACCCAAATATCATTATTGAGTCTTTTTCTAATGATATTGGTATGTCAATTGGACACGGCAAATGCAACATTCGTTATCCCACACGTGGCAAGGTAGAACAGGAAGGAGCAGTCAGTTTACTTGGGGGAGGAGTTATTTACAAGCATGTGGAGGGTCAGGCCTATACGTACTTAGAGATGCAGGTTAGGCTCAACACTCCAGAATGTCCATGTCAAAGAAAAAATAACCTATGTTACCAATGGCTTTATATCTCAGTCGGTGTACATACTATTATACACTCACATAACACTATGATACAAATGTATCCTCGTTGTTCGTCTGGTTTAAGGGGTGGTCGGGTAGCTTAGTGGTTAAAGCGCCGTGATATTGCTGGAATATTGCTAAAAGCGGCGTAAAACCACTCACTCTTCTGCTTTTCTACGTTCGCTGCGACTCAATAAATTCCAGGACGAATAGATTAGACACTTGGATCAATCAGGTCAAGTGCTTGTACACACATAAAGTATTCATTCACCAAGAAAGTATCTATAAACCAAGAAAGTACCTATACACCAAGAAAGCTAGCGCCAATGAAAGAACTATACATTAGGCATTTTGTTGATCTTCTAATACTGATGACAATGTATAGTTAGGGAAGAAATAAACGGATATTTTCCATTTAAATAGAAGTAAAGGCATAATAGTTAATTGATTGTTAATAACCACTTTCAGTTTGTTTTCCCTGACGTATTCTGGATCATTATGCCTGGTGCATCCACAATGGTACTGTTATGTTTTATGCAAAGAATATTGATTGTCCTCACCTTGTTCAGTAACTCCCTGTTTCCTTCGTGCATGTAGGAATCGTCCAGGACCTTGAATATCGACACACTTGTAAACGCAAAACAGAGTATCATCCCCAGGAGAAACAAGATCCGAACACCGCCTCGTCTTCTTAATAACCTGTGGCACATCTTGTTACAGTGTTACAGTGTTCCGCTGACACAATGTTGCTGTTTATTTCCGACACTGTCTCACTGTATGTCTCCGACACTGTCTCACTGTATGTCTCTGACACTCTCACTGTATGTCTCCGACACTGTCTCACTGTATGTCTCAGACACTGTCTCACTGTATGTCTCTGACACTCTCACTGTATGTCTCTGACACTGTCTCACTGTATGTCTCAGACACTGTCTCACTGTATGTCTCTGACACTCTCACTGTATGTCTCCGACACTGTCTCACTGTATGTCTCAGACACTGTCTCACTGTATGTCTCTGACACTCTCACTGTATGTCTCTGACACTCTCACTGTATGTCTCTGACACTGTCTCACTGTATGTCTCTGACACTGTCTCACTGTATGTCTCTGACACTGTCTCACTGTATGTCTCTGACACTGTCTCACTGTATATCTCAGACACTGTCTCACTGTATGTCTCAGACACTGTCTCACTGTATATCTCAGACACTGTCTCACTTATGTCTCAGACACTGTCTCACTGTATATCTCAGACACTGTCTCACTGTATGTCTCTGACACTGTCTCACTGTATATCTCAGACACTGTATCTCAGACACTGTCTCACTTATGTCTCTGACACTGTCTCACTGTATATCTCAGACACTGTCTCACTGTATGTCTCTGACACTGTATCACTGTATATCTCAGACACTGTCTCACTGTATATCTCAGACACTGTCTCACTGTATGTCTCAGACACTGTATCACTGTATATCTCAGACACTGTCTCACTTATGTCTCAGACACTGTCTCACTGTATATCTCTGACACTGTCTCACTGTATGTCTCAGACACTGTCTCACTGTATGTCTCTGACACTGTCTCACTTTATATCTCAGACACTGTCTCACTGTATATCTCAGACACTCTCACTGTATGTCTCTGACACTGTCTCACTGTATATCTCAGACACTCTCACTGTATGTCTCAGACACTGTCTCAATGTGTGTCTCAGACACTGTCTCACTGTATATCTCAGACACTGTCTCACTTATGTCTCAGACACTGTCTCACTGTATATCTCAGACACTGTCTCACTGTATGTCTCAGACACTGTCTCACTGTATGTCTCTGACACTGTCTCACTGTATATCTCAGACACTGTCTCACTGTATATCTCAGACACTGTCTCACTGTATGTCTCTGACACTGTCTCACTGTATATCTCAGACACTGTCTCACTGTATGTCTCAGACACTGTCTCACTGTATGTCTCAGACACTGTCTCACCGTATCTCGGACACAACGCCAGTTTGCGTCTAACACAACCTCATGGTGCGTCTCATACTGTCTCACTGCATGGCCCCAACACAACCTGAATGTGCGCCTTTGACACAACCTCACTGACTGTCTCGCCCACTGTCTCACTGTATGTCCATCACACAATCCCAATGCCCGTCGAACGTAACCTCACTTGGTTTCGCTCACACAGCGCCCCTGTATGTCCCTGACGCAACGTCTCACACAATTTCACTGTACATGTCTCACAGGCGCACTGTCGCGGGTCACTTGTTAGGCACGCATCAGCTCATGGACAACAAAACCTCTGACAAGGCTAGACTTGATGAGCCGTGCAACAAGGCAAACTGCTACGTGGCGCGGTCAATAAATCTGTGGGAATGTCTTCATTTCGGCAGAACAAATTTACAGGTGACATACCGATAAGCGCATATCAATAGCCTACTTGTTTAGTATACGAACACATGTGCGTGGAGCTGTGATAGGGAAGAACAACGAAGTGGCGCTGCAATCAGTCAGCATTGCCGCTATAGTCCGTAGTGTTTCTATTCTGTGCTGCTATATATGTCTCTTCTACCTTTGTTGATTTGAAATACTTGAATGACAACGTAAATATCACTTACGGATTTGCCAGAAGGCATTATTTGATCAGGGCATAGTGTTTGAGTACATGCGAATATGTGTGACTTGGATTCCTTAGTAAGTGTTGAATTAAGGTTAATTAAAGAAAATGATATAATGTAGAATTAATAAATGAATATTTGCTCAAATGGATACAATGTCGAGCATAACAACAACAATGATAATAATAATGATAATAATTTATTTGTCTGATTATCCTCTTGTGAAGCATGTCAAGATTATTACCGTCTTCGCAATGCTTGTGGTTTTGACACAGAGGTCCATCCATGGTACGACCCAGATTATGTAGAGGGCGTCATGGAAAATGATAAATACAAAATTCTTTGGAATAGGCCCATTTACAGCATCGGGTGTGTTCAGACCAACAAACCTGATCTTGTCCTTTTTTATAAATCCAATGAAATAATTTATAATTATTGAATTTTCTGTCCCTTTTGCCACTAATGTGATTGACAAGATTCAGGAAAAACATGGCAAATATGAAGACATAGCTTTCGAAGTGTCACGCTTGCATAACCTAGTACCAAGTTGTCCCCATTGTTCTCAATGCCTTAGGTTTGGTACATCCCAATCTGTTGACTGACTTTGGGAGAGGACCCGGATTTGCTACCAGGAATACAGCCCTTCTGACAATCTGGGTAATGCAGAAGGCTGCAGTGTTAGGGAGTCTTAACATTCTCCGAAAAGTTCTTGGTGAGTTGGACTTGTCAGCTCTTCCTGTGAGAAGTCCCATTCGCTGTCTGGGCTGCGTTTAGAGGGGACAAGGGCCCTGAGCTAATGTTGAGCCTTACCAGCCTGACTGTACCAGAATCACCCAAAGCCTCTTTGCTGCATTTTTTATTTTAATCTGATCATAATAATAATATAGTTTTCTTAAACAAGCCAAGATGTTGGACATAATATCAATGTCAAGTTGATTTTGTTGATGGTTCTGTAATGCTCGACGGTACAGAAGTGAGTGTCAATCGAACGGAGTCCTAAATAAAATCGGCCCAGACCCAATTTTTCAAGGAGAGGCTATCTGAACGACCACTGCATCGAGTTTATATGCAGTGTGTTGAGAAGATCAGCAACCCCACAGTGTCTTTCGCTTTGATGAAGTCGGCTAGCCTGAAAAGTGAAACAGAAGACTTTCTGTTTGCTGCTAAGAACCAGTCACTTCCCACTCAAAACCGTCAATATGTGATTTTGCATCAAATTGTAAAGATGAAATGTCGATTATCCAATTTATTGAGACTGTCCAACACATTGTCAGTGGATGCTCAGCTTTGGCACAAACGCAGCATCTTAAGCGACATGGTGGAGTTGCTCGATCCTTTTATTGCCGTCTTCGCCATGCTTGTGGTTTTGACACAGAGGTCCATCAATGGTACGACCCAGAACATATAGACTGCATCATGGAAAAACTCGTGTGGTTGGTTATTATCTGTTTCCAGTTCAGATAACATGTTAACCTGTGGTAATTATCTGCAATGCAGTTGTGTAACGGTACAGTGCTTTCATTGCAGGTACTTTTTTGCATCGTTTTTCTTTTCACTTTTTTCTTCATCTATTGACATGTGTACGAATATCTATTATACGCATAGAACGTCACTGATCTTTAATTCGACATTATGTAAATATATTGAATGTTCATCAGGTTGAAGTACCATGTGTAGAGTAGGACAGGTCATGTTGCAGCTGTTGCAGCATTGACTTTGAGCTAACTACCAACCTTTTCCCTCAAACATACTTTACAATAGATTTATAAATGCAAGGTTTTTTTATACTCCGTGGTTCAATAAAATGAAATTTAGTTACCAAGGATACGCAGCTGTATTGTGACTTGCCATGACGTTAACGAGAACCCCTGCAGCGTTACTGATACGCAAGCACATAGCTAAGGTTTATGGCTAGCCTGTATACCTTCGGGCGCGCAGTCTATTCTTTAAATATACTCAATATGACTTTTTCAAACATAAACAAGCTGTTGCCCCATGTGATGTGGAATACAATCTCAAATGCCCACAAAGTTACCCATTTCATTAAATTTCGTTCAATACAAAGGAGACGACGGGGAATATGTATAATAGGCCCGTGCTATATTGAACAACTGTTATTACCGGGCCGTGGTGCATTGAACAACCTTTATTACAGACCCGTGAAATATTAAAGAACCGTTATTCCAGACCCGTGGTATATAAAAGAACCAGTATTTTCACAGCCCCGAGGCATATTAAAGAACCGCTATTACAGGCCCGTGGTATATAAAAGAACCAGTATTTTCACAGCCCCGAGGCATATTAAAGAACCGCTATTACAGGCCCGTGGTATATAAAAGAACCAGTATTTTCACAGGCCCGAGGCATATTAAAGAACCGCTATTACAGGCCCGTGGTATATAAAAGAACCAGTATTTTCACAGGCCCGTGGTATGGTAAAGAACTGCTATTACAGGCCCGTGGTATGTTAAAGAACCAATTTTACAAGCCCCTGTTATAGAAGAAACAATCAAGTTTATTTCGTAATTTAGGCCACATGTAATTCATAGTACAGTTGTAAGATGAATAACATTTTAGGTCACATGTCCAGAGTGTGACACCCCTGTCGATCTCATTTTGAATAATTTACATAAATATAAAGCTGTCAAGCGTAGTACAGTAATATCACATGATTTAAATAAATTTGTAAACGTAATATTACCTATATAATATTTCTGTAATGAGGTAAAAAGAGGTATTTCTCAAGCGAATATATTTCTTACATACAAAAAAGAAATGTTTTTTATCCTCTACCAAATCTTAGTCACATTCTTTACATATAGATTTTGTATGAGGTATATTTAACAATGACCTTGGGCGAAAAAATGTTGACTCGAAAGTTGTGAGGTGATATTCGAAATTTACACATTGCTCTAACTAATCGTTTGTCTCTGAGTAATGTTATGTATAATTCGGGTTGCAGAAGAGATTTTACACGAGCATAATGCACTAAAAAATAGAAGACTCTAAACTGTGGTACCATGATTGAAAATATATATCTTTTAAGCGTCTTCTAAATGCAGATAAAAACATGTTCTTATCACCAACATCTCGTAATAACCACACATACTCAAAACCGCTATTTCATAACATTTCCCTCACATACGATGCCCAATTGACTTTTCCATTCTCATCTAATACTTTGAGCATAACATAACATTCGGTATCGACTTGCATTCATTCGCAAAAGATTAATCCAGTACTTAATGACCCTTATTTGAGTATTTATAAACATACAATGACGTCCATTTTCACCCAGAATAGCTTTGTTTGATGCAAATTTACCCGCACCAAGAAAACGTTTAAAATAGCATGTTTGTATCTTTTCATTTGTATCATAATATTTAATACGCCATATTTCCGAACCATACATCAATATTTGAGCGATTTTACTGTCAAATATTTTACAAGCAGTCGAGAAATCTGTAAATCTGTTATTACTAAACAAATGAAAAACTGGCCCTATTACCTTCAGTGCTGTTAAGGCAAGGGTTTCACATGCTTTAGACCATATTAACCGTGAGGAGAAGATTATTCCAAGATATTTATAATACGTTACCGTCTTTATCTTTACATTATCAAGTATCCATGCTTCGTACATGGTTATTATCCCTCCATTTCTAAATAAAATAACATTTGATTTATCAAGATTTACACACAATCCCCATTTCAAACAATATGTATTTAAAACATCTAGCTGTCTCTGCAAGCCCCAAACAGTATATGAGAAAAGTACAATGTCATCGGCAAATAAGAGTAACATCAGATCTTTAATATTTTGGGTAACAAATATACCATGATCGCAAGCAGCATACATTTCCAACACAAGCTCATTGATAAAGAATATAAATAAGACGGGGCTCAAAACCCAGCCTTGTCTTACCCCACTAGCGGTGTTAAGAAAGAAGTTTTAAAGCAACCAATCTTTACTCATGCTTTTACAGATGCATACATACTTTTTAACAAATTGTGCCTTTTACCATGACATCCTTTTTGAAGGAGTAATTATAGCATTTTTTCCTGTCAACATAATCAAACGCCTTTCTTAAAACAATGAATCCACAATAAAATCTGCCTTTTGTCTTACAGAGATATTTGGAACATAATGCCTGCAGCGTAAAGATATGATCAATGGTAGAATATTGAGAACGGAAACCTGCTTGGGATTCTGAAATAAGCTCAATTATTTATATACAGGTTCTAAGGCGTTTTTCTAGAATAGACGTAAAAAGCTCCCTAAGATGTTTAAAACAGAAATGCCCCTGTAGTTGTTAGGATCTGTTTTAACTCCACTTTTGTATAACGGTATGATCATTCCTAGATTCCATACCTCAGGAAACACTCCGCTATCAAGAACTTTGTTAAATAACAAGACTAGAAGTGGTAGAAAAAAATTATTAGAAAGTTTTAAGAATTCAGGCGGTATACCGTCCTGGTGCTTTTCCCAACTTTAAGTCTGCAATACTGTCCTGGATTTCTTTCTCAGTCATACGGCTAGATAACAATTCTTCAGTAAATGGCAATGCGTTACAATCGTGACATGAATGGCTTTCAACCAAATCTGGAACGGATTGATCAAACAGCAAATGATCAGTTCGTTGATCCGGTTTAACAAATTCTTAAAATAGGAATACCACACTTTTGGGGTAATAGATGATTTGCCTTTATCACTATAGAGAAGGCGTTTGAATGATTTCCAAAACTGTTTACAGTTACTCTGGGAGGCTGCATCTTTAATATCATCAGCTGTTTTACTGTCATAGAAACTCGTTTTTTGCTTACAGCAACGTTTAAAGTTGGATTTGGCCGATATATAATCATTGATGTTCTTTTCGCACTTAAATTTCCTTAACTTTTAAAGACATTTGTACTTTACAGCCTTGCGATTATTACATTCTTCATCAAACCAAGGTGGTTGATTATCTGTTCTCTGAGCAAAATTATAGCTGTCATAACCAACTTGTGAGCAACAAAGTCCAAATAATTCAGTTAATTTAACTACTGCAGCATTGACATCCTCAGTTAATAACATTACATATTCTTCCTTCATCAAACTCAAAGAGTTGTTTGAAATTAAGATATCAAACTTCAAATGAGAATCATCTCGCAGCCTAAATCTTGAGATTTTCTCAACAGGAATATTTACTAAATTACAATCCAAACTTGTTTTCCAACTTACATTCCAGTGGCAAATGATCAGACTCAGTTCGCGGCAATACAGTCATATCATGGGGATTAGTAAATAAGGCAGTACTAAAGTACTCACAGAAATGAAAAAAACCCTGTTTTTCTCAATTTAAAAATCGACACAAAGTGTTACGTAGCTTTAAATACGAAATAACAAAACAACTGGAAAAGTACTAGTCTGGATTTGCTAGTTTGATCTCAGTGAACAATACAAAATGTACTTTACAGGAGGTAATTTGTCGGCACTTTCAACATTCAAAAATAAAACTAAGTCCAAATTGACATAGCAGAAACAGACTATAGGCATTATGCACCTGTTCTCACCTGTCGTCAAGGTGTCATAGGTCACCTTGATCTACTTACACCTGGTTATGCCCTGTTTCACAATAGTCTGTTTTATTCACATTTTTACACACTTTTACGTGTAAAAAGGTATAAAAACATTTGATACGGTGCATTTGTGCCACAACCCAATTAGTACTAATTTAGTTGTTTGAATATTTACATATTTTGTATATCAACTGCAATTTTTTTAGATCTGAGGTCGAAAAAACAGGGTTTTTTTCATTTCCGTGAGTACTTTAATGATAACATAGTCAACAACACTAGTTCCTATATTTGAAATAAAAATAAAGTTCCTTGGAGTGTCGCCGTTTGTACGACCATTAACAATATGCATATTCATGACTTTGCACAAAGCAAGAAGTTGTTTTCCTTAATTGTTGACTACATAATCACAAGATAATCTTGGTTTAGCAAACGAATCTTCATGATATAGTTCTTCATCAACAGGTACATATTTGGGGTCATCGTCCAGAATATAATCTGGTTCAAAGTCTGTTCTAGCAGTAAAATCTCCACACATGATAAACGAAGAGTCAACTCCATATTCATGTTTTAACTCTTATCTTCTAATAGGTCGAGACCACTATCTTCCGAATTGTCATACTCTGTCGACCGCGCCGGGTGTATATAGAATGCAAGAAACGTTGGATAGGGCAAATTAGCATTAAGTAATTGAAAAATGACACAATTTCCCCAGTTACATTTAATCCGCTTGAAATATGATTTTAATGTTTTGCTTATACAAACAGAAATTCCCCTAGAAAATCGTCCACGGTTCTGCCGACGTTTTGCCTCTGATGTAAAACAAAGATAATCATCAAAAGTTTGTCATAATAGATTTTGTGCATCACAACACATCGTCTCTAAGAAACCAAATATATCAAAACTTGTACAAAAAGATACAAAATCATTGCAAGAGAGAGTTGATATAGAGGAACCACGACTACACGTGATGAAGAACTGCTTTTACAGATTGGGGGTATATTGAAGAACCGCTATTGCAGGCCCGTGATGTGTTGAACAGCCACTATTACAAATTCGTGGTATATTGAAACACCGCTATTGCAGGCCCGTGATGTGTTGAACAGCCACTATTACAGATTCGTGGTATATTGAAGAACCCCTATTACAGGCCCGTGATGTGTTGAACAGCCACTATTACAGATTCGTGGTATATTGAAACACCGCTATTGCAGGCCCGTGATGTGTTAAACAGCCACTATTACAGATTCGTGGTATATTGAAACACCGCTATTGCAGGCCCGTGATGTGTTGAACAGCCACTATTACAGATTCGTGGTATATTGAAACACCGCTATTACAGGTGATGAAGAACTACTTTTACAGTCTGGTGGTACATTGAAGAACGGCTATCACATGCCCGTGGTAATGTCCAACTATATGTCTCAATCATTGAAAGGCCGCTTCACTGAGCTGTATGTGCAGCCAACCTTAAATACAAGGGGACTCAACTACTTTTGTACTTTTAATGGCAACTTGTTTTTGTTTAAAATGTGTTTTATGTACAATATGTGACACTTAAATAAACATTTCTTCTTCTTCTTCTTCTTCTTCTTCTTCTGAACACGCTTATTTCTTACCCCTCATCGCGAAGGTTTTAGTGTCCATGCCCACACATGGTTTGAATTAATGAGACATGTGTTTGTCCAGCCGCCATCCACGTCCTTCAGACACTATATATCAATATTTCAGTTGCAAGATACATACGATTCTGCAGAACTCGTGGACTATATTAATGTTGCAGAATTAAGATTGTCCGGGATTAAGACTGAACTTCGGTGCTGGATTATGTCATATTAAGCATTGTCCGCAATTGGATATTGTATTAGTCAGCCTCGGTCGTAAACGATCGAGTCCTTTAATTTTCGTGAACGTTCCCGAGTTGTATTGAATATTATAACTGTTAGCGCTCCCCGACAACAGACGAAAAGATCCAGAAGAGCTGCTATCAACCAAGACATCACCAGCGTCCGTGGTGTATTAAACAACCACTATTACAGGCCCGTGGTGTATTGAGCAGCCACTATTACAGGCCCGTGGTGTATTGAACAACCACTATTACAGGCCCGTGGTGTATTAAACAACCACTATTACAGGCCCGTGGTGTATTGAACAACCACTATTACAGGCCAGTGGTGTATTTAACAACCACTATTACAGGCCCGTGGTGTATTGAACAACCACTATTACAGGCCCGTGGTGTATTGAGCAGCCACTATTACAGGTCTGTGGTGTATTGAGCAGCCACTATTACAGACCCATGGTGTATTGAGCAATCACTATTACAGGCCCGTGGTGTATTGAACAACCACTATTACAGGCCCGTGGTGTATTGAGCAACCACTATTACAGGCCCGTGGTGTATTGAGCAATCACTATAACAGACCCGTGGTGTATTGAGCAACCACTATTACAGGCTCGTGGTGTATTGAGCAATCACTATTACAGGCCCGTGGTGTATTGAACAACCACTATTACAGGCCCGTGGTGTATTGAGCAACAACTATTACAGTCCCGTGGTGTATTGAGCAACCACTATTACAGTCCCGTGGTGTATTGAGCAACCACTATTACAGGCCCGTGGTGTATTGAGCAACCACTATCACAGGCCCGTGGAATATTGAGCAACCACTATTATATATATTAAAGAACTGCTATTGCTATGTTTAACATGTAGGAGCAGGTTTCACTATTTAGTTTGTGGCTAAATAAAATTCCGTTCGAAACTCTCCGTTCATTATAAAGTAGACACATTATATGGATGTAAACTTCTTTAATGTACTAGTATAGCGACGTTTCGGTATACAATCTATATCATTGTCAAGAAAAACCTCAGTTGCTATCCATACATCGTGCCTTCTTTGTCACCCGTCAATTTCTAAGCAATGATTATCACACAAGTGTCCATGTATCCTTTATGTACAGCTGAATTAATTAAGGGGACGTGTTAAACCATACAATTTATGTTCCAACGAATTCAATCAATCATTGTTTTCAGCATTAAGGCCTCAGTCCCATGTACAATTCATAAAATGAAGGTAATTTAAACACGAGTGCAACGGCAAATATGTACAATTGTGAAGATCGGAGATTGATGGCACGTTTAATGTAATTTGCTCAATATTTTAGAACGCTTTGATCAGAGGACTACAACATTGTTATTAAACTATCCCTTGGATTAGTAGAAGTAAGGACATTGAAAAATAGAAAATATTTTGAACGAATTTTGAAATATGCGGGGAATGTAAATACAAAATGAATTTCATTTTCGAAGGCATGTAAGTTACATAACGTACCAAACCGAAGTGTCTTATCGCTCCCCTCACTATACGAAGCATAAAGTCCACTTCAATTTGCCGAATGTAAATTTGTTTCGGGTAAACGTAGTGAATAAGTACTGCGAATTTGTATTCAACATGAATAGTTGATAAAGAACACGATGGCCATACCAACAAGGGCCATCATACTGTAGCATCTCTCCATTTTCTGGATTTGCAGTCAGATCTGGTGTTGGGTTGTGCGACAACTGATGTCAAGAATACTCTCCCAGTTCCAGGCAATGACTTTCAAATGAGTGAGTGAGTGAGTTGGGTTTAACGCCGCTTTTGACAGTATTCCAGTTATATCACGGCGTGTCAGCTAAATGTGGGAGGAAAGCCCGAAGTGATGCAGGTCTCAGACGTTTACCGCTTCGGTGAAACCCACGAGCACGGGTATAGTGCTGACAAACCTAGAAACATAATCGCGGCGAACCGGGATTCGAACCCACAATCATAGGTTTCTGGCGTGCCCAAGGGACGCAACTCTGCATAGCGAATCGCGGCGCCTTAGACGACTGGGCCACCCGTGCCCCCTTCAAATGAGAATTATGCCACTAATGATCTTGGTAGTACTTGCGTGGATCGTTCTCGTCGGGATAACGCTTTTTCGGAGTCGGGAGTACTTTTGTTTCAATCAGTATTCTGCTTATTTATTCCATCCTGCAATTCAAGCACTCGCTAAATGAGCACCTTCTTCAAATGAGAATGTCACGATAACTTTTTTAGGGTAAAATGCATCTCGAAAACATTAACAAATTGTAACAAATAAAACCTTTCATAGTTTCAATGATGTAGTTTCATTGTACATAAAGTTCATGACAAACACTTTAGGTTAGAAGGGAATTGATAGAGAAAGAAATTCAAATTTATCATCTGATTGTGTCCACATTATCATCGATTAGTTAATGAATTATGAAGGAGGTAAGATACTTTTCATTTGTAGAATCCGGGGTGAGTCAGAAAATAGAGGGATGCTCTATCTGGCTTCGGTATTTTTCCGAGTATGACACTCGTACATGAGTTCATGGTCAGATCGAACCTTTAACGATTCAAATTGAGGTATTATTACATGTGACATAGAAAGTTCGGATTCCTTAAAAAGATACCCTGAGGCTAGCTCAGTGGTGCTGGCAGTGACTGAGGCAGATCGCTACCACTCAGTTTGTCCAGTCTATAACGAGTCTAGCCTGTCTCGTTCAGAAGCTGTATTTTGAAGATGGACTGGAACGTTATTAAAAGTATGTGAGAGTAACCCGCGTGTTGTGTTGATCAGTGAGAACAAGGACCAGCGCATGTGTGCTGAGGGAGACAGTTCGGGGTAAGAGTCCATATACCAATCACTACTTCACTAAGATGAATCGATTCTGACCCAGCGAGTGGCAAAGTCATGACTTACCTTGTCTATGACGACACGGAACGTCAATAGAATAGGTAACTGTAGTAGGGCCCAGAACACAGTTACAACACTACCAAACTGTTGACGGTTTGGAAGTATTCATATGATCACCTACAACACTACCAAACTGTTGATGATTTGGAAGTATTCATATGATCACCTACAACACTACCAAACTGTTGATGGTTTGGAAGTATTCATATGATCACCTACAACACTACCAAACTGTTGATGGTTTGGAAGTATTCATATGATCACCTACAACACTACCAAACTGTTGATGGTTTGGAAGTATTCATATGATCACCTACAACACTACCAAACTGTTGATGGTTTGGAAGTATTCATATGATCAACTACAACACTACCAGACGGTTGATGGTTTGGAAGTATTCATATGATCACCTACAACACTACCAAACTGTTGATGGTTTGGAAGTATTCATATGATCACCTACAACACTACCAAACTGTTGATGTTTTGGAAGTATTCATATGATCACCTACAACACTACCAAACTGTTGATGGTTTGGAAGTATTCATATGATCACCTACAACACTACCAAACTGTTGATGGTTTGGAAGTATTCATATGATCAACTACAACACTACCAAACTGTTGATGGTTTGGAAGTATTCATATGATCAACTACAACACTACCAAACTGTTGATGGTTTGGAAGTATTCATATGATCAACTACAACACTACCAAACTGTTGATGGTTTGGAAGTATTCATATGATCAACTACAACACTACCAAACTGTTGATGGTTTGGAAGTATTCATATGACCACCAAGGCCATAACTTTTAAGAATATAGTCGACACAATACCAGGTTATGTTCAAACATTTACACTTTTTCTATTAAACAGATGCATGATCCTTTATTTATATGTACTGACTTGTTATTTTTGCCATAAGTTTGTCCCAGACGAGTAATATGTAGCAATATCAGGTTTGCTGAAGTGAAGCCAATGCAAGATATACAGCCATATGTTGCACAGTGGTCGATGTGGGAATTCTCGCAATAAAGATTGACATATATGATATAATATATATGTATATGATATAAAATGTCTCGGCGAACATTAGGTGTACGCGAATGTGATCGATTTTACAAATTCATGATATCAATGAGCATGAAAATTAATACAATCGGTTCACTTCATTCGTAAGAAAGATAATAACGATTTTCTTTTACAAATCCTTATCCTAAACTGAAATGCTCTTTAATTATCATGATCACAGAGACTGGATATACGGATCTAGATATCCACTGAGCAATGTTTGTTGTAATCGATGACATGATCGATGATGTAATCGATGATGATGATGATGATGATCATGATGATGATGATGGAAATGTAGAACGTCAACGCCAGAGAATAACCAGTCTTGATTATCCTACGAAACAGATTCCATTGGACGTAAAATACCAAATAGCGGTGACAATTATATGAATTTGCAGGAAATTGATATAACATATTAATTACAGAGAATATGAAGAATTAATGCATGCATATTTGCTTATTTTGATACAATGTTGAGTGTAGCAACAACAAGAATAATAGTACTATTTCTGTTGATGATAATATTGATTTGGTTGATGATTCTGTACTGCTCGAGGTTCACAAACACCTCAGCCTAGTCTTCACCCACCTTAACAATTATCCACCAATCTCGTCGACAAAATCATCTCCTCCGTACTGCATCCCACACCCAGATCTGCAACCCCCAAACCCCAAGCCCTTCAGCATCGCCTTCCCATTCATAGCAAAAACCTCCCTCATCATCAGCCCCCTCGTCAAGCCAATATTGACACCTACTTCACCAGTTCCACCTCCCTCGATACCCTGCTAAGAGCCAACGGCAGGAACACAACCAAACCTCTAGAGCCTAAAGGTGTTGTTTATAAATCTGACTGCAACTGTTGACAATCCTAGGTAGGTGAAACACCCCATCCCATCAACACTAGAATCAAAGAGACGTAACCCCAACCATTAAATCAGACAATAAATCAGCCATCTCGGACCATATCAGCAACTGCCCTAATCACAACATCAACTGGGACAATGTCCAAATCCTCTCCAACAACTTCTATGACTTCACTAAAAGAAAACTAGCAGAAGCAGTCCACATTCGCCGCCACAAGCCATCAATCAACAGAGATCATGGCTATTTAATCCCATCCGCTTACAATGAACTTATTAAGCAATAATCACCATGTGGCTTCATGTCCCATTGGCCTCCACCTATGTGTTCTCTGTCCATCGTGTTGTGACAATATTATCCTTCTGTTGTCATTACTTACTCATGTTATCCCACTCATGTATGCAACTGTTGTTACTGTTAATCCTCCACCAACTACATACATTCTGTACACTGTTTCTCATTCAGTCTTGCTTATAATTGCAAATAGTCATGATACCAGGAAAAGGTGAGCGTATCCTGCAACAATGTGGCACGCATCACAAACACACGCAAAGACAAGTCAATTGCTCACCTGAACTAAAACAGGAACATATGGTACTAGTCAAAATAGGGAATTGCATCGGACATAATCTTTGTCACTGATGCATCAAATTTGGAAATACCCTCCACACGATAACCATAAACACCTGAAAGCTTTACGTAAGGCATTGGTCTGGTTACAGAGCATCAAACACACTACCAGTCGGTGTATGGACACATGAACTGCAAGAACACGCACCTATGACACTGTTCATAGACCTGGAAAGGCAACCACCAATATTGATGCGCTAGCTGGGAGAACCTACTCCACTATACCGACCCAGCTTTTATGACACCTCATCCCCATCTATTCCCTGCTATGTATACCATCGTTGAGCCACCCTCCGCCCCCTGTTCTTCTGATCTAGGCAACATTGGAGAAATGCAACGACAGTGTCCTGATGTTGAAGGCGCTATCAATTTCCTCGAAGATGGTTTCCTAACAGAAGACGTCAACCCAAGGTAAAGGATCTAAAGCACCATTCGTGAGTACGAGGTTTTAATTGTAGACCATTTCTATCAGCCTTGTGCTCGCAAGATAAGGCAACTGATAGAATGATTGGTTAATTAGCCCTTTCCAAGGATCTCTAAAGAAATTCTCACACTCGATTCTCACGATTGCCAAGCAGGTGGTGGTCACCTTGGTGCTGTCAGAGTGTATTTGGCTCTCAGACAAAAGTACTATTGTCGTGGATGTAACACAATGTTTATGCTTACATCAAATCATGTCAGCAATGAGAAGCCTCCAACGTTTCAAGTCATCCCAACTAAGCACAACTGACCATTACGGAAACATTTGAACGGGGTCACATTGACTGCCTTGGACCATTGACAGAAACACCTGATAGCGCCAACCAGTTTCCCTCGTGGTACATTGCTACTGTCGTTGGTCTGAGGCATTCCCTCTCAAATCCCCGGAATACTCGTATCTGACCAAGACAATAACTTCCCATCTAAGCTCCGTTAATGCTTTGTGAAATCTTTCACGTCACACGCCATTGAACCAGTGAATAGCCTTCGTCCTATGACGAACTGAGTCTGTGAACACACAAATAGTACCATCCTGCAATCCCTCCGCATATACTGTGACACAGATCAGTCAAGCTAGTTTGATCCTAGAGGTAATTATGGTTTGTTGGTTGGTTTGTTGTTTAACGCCACACTCAGCAATATTCCAGCTATATGACGTCGGTCTGTAAATAATCCAGTCTGGACCAGACAATCCAGTGATTGATATCATGAGCATCGATCCACGCAATTGGGATCGATGACATGCATCAACCAAGTCATCGAGCCTGACCACCCGATCCTGTTAGTCGCCTTTTACGACAAGCATAGTCGCCTTTCAACGGCAAGCATGGGTTGCTGAAGACCTATTCTACCCCGGAATTTTCACGGGCTAGAGGTAATTATGCATTCCGTATGACACCACGGGTACACTCTACAGGGTTTTCTCCATGTCATTTACTCTTTGGCAAGGAAATGCACATTTTCTAAGGCACAGCAATTACATCCAAAGGATTCTTCGGATTAAAGCGCAGTTGAACATGTCGTACAGGTGTTGGATAACCTGATAATTGCGCAAAGAGTAGTTTCAGAAAAAAAGTTAAAGCTGAGAAAATGAAACAACTTGAATGAGTGATTGAGTGAGTTGGGTTAAACGCCGCTTCCATCAGTATTCCAGTTATATCACGGCGTGTCAGCTTAATGTGGGAGGAAAGCCCGAAGTGATGCAGGTCTCAGACGTTTACCACTTCGGTGAAACCCACGAGCACGGGTATGGTGCTGACAAACCTAGAAACATAATCGGGGCCAGCCGATTTTCGAACCCACAATCATAGGTTTCTGGCATGCCCAAGGGACGCAACTCTGCACAGCGAATCGCGGCGCCTGAGACGACTGGGCCAGCCGTGCCCCCTGTAACAACTTGAAGGCTGATGAGTCCACTGATGGAGTCGTCCTCGTCCGGATAACAAATCCAGTTACTGTGAAGAAAAAAGTCACATAAATTAAATCCAAAGTACAAAGACCCATATCTAAGTGTTTCAAATCGCTGTAAGCTGCGAAATAGAGAACCGCTTGAAGAGCTAGCATCACATACGCATGCCAAAAGGATAAAGTCCCTTTGTGTTCCGATAACGTCATCAATAACTACGGGGGAGCATACTAACATTGTAACGGGACCAGATCAATGTATTAGAACTCAGAGAGGAAACGAGAATATACGATAAACGTTCACACTGTTTGTTTGTTTGTTGTTTAACATGCTGGTCGTGTGGTTGTTTGACAATAATTCCCAAGACTGGGGTTTTTGAATCAAGTTTCATCAATTTCAGAAGAATGTTCAGAAGAATGGTCTTGGCTTTTCACGAAATCCCTGGTTACACAATCCAACTGTTACATATATACTTGCTGTGTCCCGTGCCCGGAAGAATATTGATTTTCTCTATATGCGTCAAAGTTCATCGCCCGACTGTCTGAGAACAGAACCGTACTGTGTGACTCCAGTACTGTCGGGAATAGTGTACTGTGCAGACTGTGTCATTGCCAGGGAAACCGGTCATGGATGGTTGACGCTTCCTGAAGCCGAACGACGTAACCCCTTTCGCATCTCACATCTTGCCACGTAACAGAACAGGTATTGAAGTCCGTATCCAAAGAACACACTGGGGTGAGATGGTATATCTTGGTCGATGTAAAGGATGCCAAATTATATACTTTGGTTGACAATAAGGGAGTGAATATGGTTTTACGCCACTTTTAGCAATAGTCCATCAACGCAACTCCAGTGAACACCAAAAATGGGCTTCACACATTGTACCCTTGTGGTGAATCGAACCCGGGTAGTCGACGTGACGAGCGAACACGTTAACCACTAGGCTACCTCATCGCCCTGACAATATAAGAAGGAAAAATATGAAAAGTCTTTAAAAAATAATAATAAAACGACAATTATTATTCCATAATCATAAAAAGTCGTTAATAAAAGCAGAGTCCATTGTTCGATTGCGAATTTATCACAAGTCTGTGTTTTGTCAATAGTCAACTTTCGCTTTATGTCAAGCAATATTCCTGCAGCTCCAGCCCTTAATGTCTCCATTTCACAACTATTGAGGGACAATCGAGCATGGTCCTTGCACCATGATTTCAAAGAGAGTCTTTCTACTTTTGCTCAGAAGTTGTTTGATCAAGGTTACAACATTCAAGGCCTCAGTAAAGCTTTCAAAAAGTTGTAGACATGTGGAGGACATGGCCATTGCCAAAATCTCGCGTTCTCGCGATCTCGCATTCTCGTGTTTTTGGTACATAGCACTTTTTGTCAAAAAGTCGACAACGCGAGAATGCGACATTTGGGCATGATGCAAAATATCGCAATCTCGACTTGTCAAATTAGGCCACAAAATAACGAAATCGCGAGAACGCGAGAATGCGACATTTCATTTTCTCGCGATCTCGCGTTCTCGTGTTTTGGGCATATTTACCTCGTTTCCAAAGGGCGAGATCGCGAGAATGCGAGATCGCGAGAATGTCCCTTAAAGTATTCCATACTTGTACCATATGTTCCCTTGTGTTTTTTCAGGTGAACAATTGACTTGCCTTTGCATGAGTTTGTGACGGGTGCCACCGGGGGGACTGTGTGCTCTCAGCTATTCGCGAACACCTGGTGTCATCACTATTAATTTTGATAGTGATCCATAAACACATACTTTTGTCGGAATCGTACAATCGAAACTGCTCTTGGCAGAGATTTCGGATGAACATGGAAAGGGTTATCGCTTTTATTTGTAAACGGCTATCAGAGTGTAATCATACGTGAGTAGGTGAGTGTATCCTGTCCCGTCGGTGGTTTGTTTATCTGTTGTTTAAGACCTTACTCGGCATATTCCAGTCAGAAGACAGCTGTCTGTAAATAATCGAATCTGGGCAACTCAAACCAATGATTTACATAATGAGCATTGATCCACAATTGGGATACGAGGGCATGCAATCAACCGAGCTTGACCATCTGATCCATTTAGCCGCCTTGCACGAAAAACTTAGGTTCCTGAGGGCAGATATTCTTAATATCTTGAATCCCTAGTGGTTGTAGTTTGTATTCTGTAAATGCTTCACCCGTGAAACCTGGAAATTGTCAAAGACAAAGATAGTACGAAGCCGACCAACCCTTTGGTCACTTTACCACCCGCTTGTTATTACAGGAAGGTGTTTGGTGTGTTAGTAGGGTTGTATATTGATTTTAGAAATCGTCCATACATGTCCCGTGCTTCACATACTTTGTCAATGTGGGGATTCAAAATCCGGTCTTCGGCGTGACGTCATTGAACATGACGTCAACATTGCTGGATATAATACGTTAACATCGGTATTTGCATAACGTCAGCAAACATGGAGAGCACAGTCCTTAGTACACGTGCTTTGTGATAAAGTGTATTATCTCGCTTATTTTGATATACATTTATCTGTTGTTGAGTGAGCGGGAAAATTATTGTTTCGTCGGTGGCGCAATCACGAGAGAATATGTCACCTTTTTCAGGTCATGTTTGCCAAGAACGGCCAAAAGTTGTTTTATTTGCCATGTATTTTCTCACTGATGTTAGGTTGAAAACAATACTGTCAATAAGGCAGAATGAAAGTAGTTCCGGCAATTTGTGTAATTCTCTCGAGTGACATAGCTTAATATTTGTTGTGAATAAATTATCGATTGTATATGGAAAAATGGAATGTTTCCTCGCAAACGACAAAACATTGTGAATACGTTCGTATATGTATAATTCTAAATTGGCGAAACTTAGGTTAGAATGTCAGAATTCATGCGCAGTCACGTAATGTTTTCATGTTTAATGAGACACGCCTCCGTGGTCTCGTGGATAGGGACTCTGCCCGGAGCGCGGAAGGTCAGGGGTTCGATTCCCTGCCGCGTCATATCAAAAGACGTGAAAATATGGAACTTATAGTTAACCTGCCTGGCGTTCGGCATTACAGGACTAAAACAATGATTGGTCGGCTCGGAGTCAGTATATTGTGTTTGAGTGGGATATTCATGTTAAACTACATGGTATCTTCGTGGTCTAACACTATAACATCGGCCTTAGTCCAGATAGCACACACACACACACACACACACACACACACACACACACACACACGCACACGCACACGCACACACACACACGCACACGCACGTTGCTATATAAGTGCAATAATCTTGAACGCGACGTTAAACCCCATTTCACCTCACCTCATTATTATGCCATGGATAATTGTGTGGCATATATAACTAAATGTGAGAGATTCAGAGGCTATACTACGCCTATGCCTGTCTTCCTATAAAATAAAAAAGCCAAGTGTACTGTATCCACCATACCGATTACTGCTTCTCCATGCATGACCGGTTACCTCATTAAAAATGCGCACTATCGGCGTCCTTACTCAGAGCCAGCGAACCCGCACTTCGGACTAATCGACTCACTGTTACTGTCGAGGTCTATGCCCGGTTTGTTGACTATGTTTCGGAGGCCTAGGAGACTTGTATACGTCTTTTTTCTCTTATTTGTATTGGCGTGGATGCTCTTTAAATCTGGTAAGTGCGCATTTTGTTCTAGCTTTCAATCTGAGGTTCAATGCACCGCGATTCTCTTTGAAGAGTTGAACTCAGTTCCATGCAAGCCTCACTGTCGGTAAACCGACACACAGTTATATGCATGAAATGCTGGGCAAAGTGGCTTAAACTCATTTCACTACCATTCGTGACCAACTCGTCCCATTCCGGTACAAGCCGAATGTAGACTCCTGCCCCTCTCGAATGTTTCCATATTGGCTTATGAACACGAGAACTACTTTAAACAAGAACGACAATTCTTATTCTACACGCGTCTTATGGTAAACTAAATGTAGGTGTTACAACAACGTTCGCTTATTCCTGTTGTAAAAGTATTGAACTTCTCTGATATTGATATATGCTTTTGTACAAAAGTATGTTTGACGAGCCAACTCATTCTTTCGCAATTGTTTATTCATTTGCAAATTATTCATTTAAAATAAGAAATTGAAAATAGATGAAGAAAAGTATGCAAAGGCCAGACTGAGACACATTGAATATATTGGCTATCTCTAGCTGAGCGCTACCGGTTTGAAGCATACCAATATCCCTTAGGGGTTCATCAAGCTGTTGATGACGCATTCCCAATCTGGTCACAAATACTGCATAAAAGCGTGAGTAGAGAGCTGAGGTTTTCCTGCGGATAATAAAAGGCAACAATATTAATGGCTCAGAGCGAGTTGACGACCTTTTAGTAAAGTGTCAAAATCAAGAATGACCCCTAACTACGTGCACAGAGGGTATGCGTGGTCCAGGTGCCATGTTTCGGGTGTTTCGGGGCGTTACGTATTGGTTTCGAAACCATTCTATTTTGGGAGTCAGTAAGCTGATCTTTCACTGACGATCTTTATATCTATATCTATTTCCTTTTCCCTACTTTCTTAAGGAGTATATGTGTTCCAATTAACACACACTGCTATCATGTATCAGGTTTTTGGACAAAATGTTCAAATAAATTACGAAGTCTTCACGTAACTAAAAACAGTAAAACTGGAGCATAAAGGCATGCATTCTGACCGACCCATTAAAGAATCGCCAGTATAGACTGAGATAAATAATTTATATTTAGACTTGTCTTCAGGAATTATCTTCCAAAGGATCTTTGGGACTTTCAAATTGACACACATCTCGTCGATAACAGAAGCAGCCATCCGTGGTAGATTTCTCTGAACGCTATCTGTTTGGTTTGAAATTACATAGATTCAGTGATCCCTTTACGTTCGATTTGTTTGTGACCCTATTACATTCTGCTCTATAAAGCAGACATATTGATTATCATGAATATTAAATTGAAGGTTCTGTCTGTACATACGGTTAAACACCATAAAATCAATCGCGCTCTCTGTGGCTCGGTGAGCGGTAGTCGATATTAGACGGCCATTCCAATAAAGATTCACACATTTAAATCAAACTAAGATCATGTGAGGAGATTCCACTCAGAAAATTAAATTTAAACTTTTTTCCACCCCTTACACAACAACCTTCATGAATCGAAAGGGCAATTACACTCTCTCGTCAATAGGGTATTGCTTCCAAGAAAGTGTTTCGGAAATTTATTTTTGATAATTTATATTCGCAAATGCCTTTTGAATAACTGACAAAACATTCGAATTTAGCTGAGAGGTTTAACTTGAGCTTTAGGTGTATCGGTGATAGCGTTCAGTAATAGTCAAAGAGGCAATTCCCTTCCACCGATTTACTCACCTGAACTAGAACTATACTAAGTCCAAATATACTTGGATTGTTATTCTTATGCTATGGAAAGGGCATTATCGCTTTTATTAATGTCATTTATATACATAGGAGAAATGATTGATGAACTTGGCATATTTGAATGTGTCTTATAATTTCACATTCGGCTCAAAGGACCATGAAGATTTAGGTGAGGGGTTTAACGTCGCGTTCAGGGTTATTGCACTTTTGACTTTTACATCCCACTTTTGACTTCACTTGGTATGATGTGGCCGGGGATTGAATCATCGACCTTCAGCTCTTCAGGATAACGCTCTCTCCACTGCACCACGGAATCCGTCTCCGGGCAGACGCTCTATCCACTGCGCCACGGAGTCGGTCTCCGGGCAGACGCTCTATCCACTGCACCACGGAGTCGGTCTCCTGGCAGACGCTCTATCCACTGCACCACGGAGTCGGTCTCAGGGAAGAGGCTCTTCAGAATGCGCGTTTGATTATAAACACTGTTGTCAAAGAATCCCCCTTATATAAAGTTTTATGAGAGAGAATTTATGGATTCCAACTTCTTTATTATGAGGAACACCATAACTTCTCTACTCATGTGTATCACTTCTAAATACCATTGAAATACCTGAACCGTGTTATGTTTTAAAATACGCATGAAATATAATACGCAAAGAGCCACCTTGTCGACGGATCTGGTATTTAGTGGGGTTTGTGTAGTGTAGAAAAACGTGTTATAGTAAATGATTAGTTTTCCTCCATCTTAAATCCTTATTTGTTCCGTCTTGTCAAACATTGTCATTTGTCGAAATAATTATCAAAAGCCATGTTAACAATATGTCCTCTTTCCTCTGTGTTATTTGCAGATACATGCAACAGAACTGCAAACACAGTTACCAAATCTGGACGCCAATCTAATGGGATTTTTGAAGTGAAGGCAAGAAGAAACTGGGAAAAGATCAATCTCAGACACAAACTGCAAACAACACGAACTAAAAACGAAATAAAACCCGAGACCAAGAAATCCCAATATTGGCATTTTGTTCTTGATGATGGGGAAAAACGCCATCGGAAATTCGGTCCAACTATACCAGTAATATATGCCATCACACCAACATATTCGCGTTTGGAACAGAAGGCTGAACTCACAAGGCTGTCACAAACATTTCTTCACCTGTCACATTTTCATTGGATACTTGTAGAAGATTCCGAAAACAAGACTAGCCTGGTGATCAACTTGTTACGATCAAGCGGTCTATCGTATACACATTTGCATGCTCTAACACCACCGAATGTAAAGTTGAAACCCACAGATGCCCCTTATTCAAAACCTAGAGGGGTATCGCAAAGAAATGCCGGGTTGTCATGGATACGGGATAATTTGGATCCCGAGACCCAGTCTGGAGTTGTATATTTTGCTGATGATGATAATACGTATGATTTACAGGTGTTTGATGAGGTGAGTTCCACATCTGTACGTCTAGTTAAATACAAATCTCAAGACGCAGGGTATAAATGAATTAACATTTGATTTACAACAACAATTTTAAAAAAAAGAATTATATAGTTGTAGCCCTACCGGCCCCCATATACTAGTATTTACAGACAACTTGTGAAAATAAATATGCCCACAGTTCTACGCCTGTCTTTCCAAAAGCAGGGTAGGTGGGTTTACAAGGTAGACACTATTTTAAGGATAACAACTTCATTAATACTGTAAAAATCGATGTTTCGGTATAGATCCTTAAACCGTTGTCAAGCAAGGCTTGCTTGACAACGTCTTGCTTGACTATCAACTCTGAAAGGGTTTTGTCACTTTTGTGGCTGAACCATGGCAATGACCCTCCTTCTCAACACTCGTGCAGACTTTACAGTTGGAAAACTGTGCCTCTGGATATTGAGAAAAAAGTTCAATGTTGATGGCAAATCCGGCCATGTCAATGGCAAGGGCGATGCAGTTCTTATATAATAATAATATATAAACAAAGTAGAAAGAAATAGAAAGAGCATGGTCGATTGTAGCTCCTCAAGAGTTGTGTAATGTAGAGAACAAAAGGCAAGATGGGCTGGACCAATCTTCTGCCTCTCAGAAATTTCTTTCCCCTCAGGGACGGGAAACCAAGTATTTTATAAAGATCTCGTGAACTGATCAGATACCATCTATTTTCTGACATGGCGGTATGACAATCCCTCTGGTCACACTGTCTTGTGGAGAATTTTGAGACACTGAATCTTTACGCTAAGATCTAAATATGTACGTTGGGCGTAGAGACCTGAAGACTCAGACACTGCTACTTTATTGCAGATGCGGGTGACGCAAAAGGTTGCAGTGTGGCCTGTGGGGTTTACAGGACATTTGAAATATGGAGGCCCAGTCGTGACACATGGAAAGGTAACAGCAACTCCATATACATATGTAGTCAGGGTTTGTTTTCAGATTGTGCCGAAATGTCGTACGTGACTTATTCATCACGCCATTGCCACAATGACGTCCTGATGTTGCTTGCTCCACTACCTTGATTCTTGCTTCACTTCCTTGTTTCCATCTTTAATTCCTTGTTTCCGCCTTTACTTCCTTCTTTCTGCTTTTCCTTCCTTCCTTCTGCCTTTACTTCCTTCTTTCTGCTTTTCCTTCCTTCTTTCTGCCTTTACTACATTGTTTCCACCCTTACTACATTGTTCTACCTTGGCTACATTGTTTCTACCTTAACTACATGTTTCTACCTTTACTTTGTTGTTTCCACCCTTACTTCATTGTTCTACCTTTGCTACATTGTTTCTACCTTTACTACATTGTTTCTACCTTTGCTACATTGTTTCCTACCTTACTTCATTGTTCTATCTTTACTACATTGTTTCCACCCTTACTACATTGTTCTCCCTTTACTACATTGTTTCTACCTTTGCTACATTGTTTCTACCTTTACTACATTGTTTCTGTCCTACTATGTTGTTTCTATCTTTATTTCATTGTTTCTGCCTTTATATCATTGTTTCTCCATTTACTACCCTGTTTCCGTCTCTACAACAGTGATTCTGTGTTTCCTTTATTCATTCTTCTTGTCCTACACATTTCTACCTTTTCTACCTACCTTTATTACGTTGATTCCACAATATTATCGTGTTTTTCTACCTTTTTCGGCCTTTACGACTAGTGATCCTACCAACACTATGGTCTACCTCAAACACCTGGATTATACATTATTTTATGGTTTATCTAAGCTTTTCTTACTAAGTCGTGATGTTTATGCATGTGCACTTGACATAATTCCCGACCACATGTAGGCCACGAAACTAGATCTCAGTTTAACATGTGATGTGTTGTGGAAGCCTATAAGTCCCCGTGCCTGATTACCTGATCCATTTAGTCGCCTCTCGCCATAACCGTAGGTTGATGGACACCTATATATCTATCCAGAATACCTACAGGATTATGATGAGGAAAAAGGAACGTCCAGTCTAGTGTAAGCTTAACACCTAATGACATAAGATCCCCTTCACTAAAGTGTTTCTACCGTTATTATATTTTCTATCTTCTTGGGGGGCTGTCGGGTAGCCTAGTGGTTTAAGCGTTCGCTCGTCACGCCGAAGACCCGGATTCGATTCCCGACATGGGTACAATGTGTGAAGCCCATCTCTGGTGACCCCCGTCGTGATATTGCTGGAATATTGCTAAAAGCGGCGTAAAACCATACTAACTCACTCACTCACTCAACCTTCTCGGCACTTTTACTACTTTGTTTCTACCTTTATCTATCTTGGTTTGGCCGTTGCTACTTTGATTCTACCTTTACTACATTGATTTCACATTCATTTTTTTCCTAACCTAGGCATTGCGTATATGCTTGTGGACTTGACCTAATACCCTACTACAGTAAACTACGGATATAACGAACTCAAAGGCACTACTAATTTTAGTTCGTTATAACCGTAGTTCGTAACAAGTACATATACAGCACGACTACAGCAAGAAGTCGGGACCAAAAAGTAAGTTCGTTATATCCGTCAGTTCGTTATAAGCCTGTTCGTTATAACCGTAGTTTACTGTATTTATATGGCACGGAACTGAGCTTTAACATGGAACTCAAGCTCATGGGTGTTAAGTCACCGTGCCTCATCACCTAATTCATTAAGTCGCATGTTACGACAAGCATAGGTTGACAGTGACCTACATTCCTACCCAGAATAAATTAAGTATCGGACCGAGGAAAACTAAACGTCCGGGCAGATGTAAGCAGCTGTTGTAACAAATAGTGACATGAGAACTCCAAGTATGTTCTTCAACCTTGTGGCTGAATCACGGCTATGACCCTCCTTCTCAACACTCGTGCGGACGCGACATGTTTATATATATATATATTATCGATATACTTTCACAGGTGACTGGCTGGCTGACGGGACTAGAACTGCATCGCCCTTTTGCCATTGACATGGCCGGATTTGCCATCAACATTAAACTTTTTTTTCAATATCCAGAGGCACAGTTTTCCAACTATAAAGTCAGATCAGGGTTTCAGGAATCCCATATATTGCAGCGACTTCATATATCACTGAACGACCTTGAACCTCTTGCTGACAATTGTACGAAGGTGAGTGTGGAGCCTAGTATGGTCTCGTCAGCCTGGTTCCCTGGGTATGCTGCGCTGGCGCTACACTGTAGTGTACCTGTAGCAGGCTGTGATCTCGTCGGCAAATGTCCGCGTGGAACTCAACTGTCGAGCTACAGATAACCATATGAACATCCAACCTTGAGTAAACCGTACACCGTCCACAACATGGACTTTGACGTTATATATTTCATGTTTTTAAATTTATCGACTATAGTTAGTATGATATTGGATTGAAATACAAGTTGGGTAACACAATAACAAACAACTGTATGGACGCAAACGTCTGCCTGTACACTGTTTCAACGTTTCTTCGCATATATATTACATAGTGACGTACCGCTTCGGTGGTCTAGTGGTAGAGCGTTCGCACGGAAAGTGGAAGGTCCGGGGTTCGATCTCCGGCCGCGTCATACCAAAAGACGTTAAAAGATGGTACTTGTTGTTACCCCGTCTGGCCCTCGGCATTAAGGGGCTAAAACAAGGATTGGTTGGCTCGGAGTCAGTATACTGTGTCTGAGTGGGGTAATCATGTTAAACTGCGGCATGGTATCTCAGTGAGCTAGCACTGTAAATCGGCATCAGTCCGGACTAGTACAAGCAGCTACACACACATACACGTGCATGCACGTCGCTATATAAGTGCAATAATCTTGGACGTGACTTCAAACTCCATTTCACCTCACCTCACATAGTGCCATAGTTGAATATGGTACTAGTATCTAGTGTCTGTACCGACACGTCGTAACAGTGTAAACCTATAACCTTCAACCAGTGACCTGATGTTCCACACCTTGTGTGTCACGTCCGTGGTTTCAGCAGGTTGTTTGTCTTTGTGATGCCCTGTACGTATGATGGCTAGACTATACGATTTAGATGAGAGGAGAGTTTTCCTTGGTTTGGGCTTTTGCATTATCGTTAAATGTGCATAGTGTTCGTATCCCACGTGGTTTAGCGATCCCCTCAAATGACGTATGGATACTTAACCTACTGTATGAACTTTCCGTATTTCTATACCAAGCTCCTTGAGAAACGGATTTTATAAGTTGATGTTTGTAGGCGTGGATGGGTGCTTGCGTGAATGAAGGTGAGCGTGGGTGGGTGTTTGTTTCAGGGAGAGGAGGTGGGTGTTCGGGTGATTGGGTGTTTGTTTCAGGGAGGGGAGGGGTGTGTTCGCGTCAAGGAATGAAGGTGAGCGTGAGTGGTGTTTATTTCAGGGAGGGGTGGGTGGGTGTTCGCTTGAGGGAGTGGAGGTGGGCGTGAGTGGTGTTTGTTTCTGGGAGAGGAGGTGGGTGTTCGCGTGAGTGTGTGTTTGTTTCAGGGAGGGGAGGGGGGTGTTCGAGTGAGTGGGTGTTTGTTTCAGGGAGGGGAGGTGGGTGTTCGCGTGAGTTAATGAAGGTGATCGTGAGTGGGTGTTTGTTTCAGGGAGAGGAGGTGGGTGTTCGCGTGAGTGGTGTTTATTTCAGGGAGGGGAGGTGGGTGTTCGAGTGAGTGAATGAAGGTGAGCATGAGTGGTGTTTGTTTCTGGGAGAGGAGGTGGGTGTTCGCGTGAGTGTGTGTTTGTTTCAGGGAGGGGAGGGGGGTGTTCGAGTGAGTGGGTGTTTGTTTCAGGGAGGGGAGGTGGGTGTTCGCGTGAGTTAATGAAGGTGATCGTGAGTGGGTGTTTGTTTCAGGGAGAGGAGGTGGGTGTTCGCGTGAGTGGTGTTTTTTGTTTCAGGGAGGGGAGGTGGGTGTTCGCGTGAGTGGGTGTTTGTTTCAGGGAGAGGAGGTGGGTGTTCGCGTCAAGGAATGAAGGTGAGCATGAGTGGGAGTTTGTTTCAGGGAAAGGAGGTAGGTGTTCGCGTCAAAGAATGAAGGTGAGCATGAGTGCATATTTGTTTCAGGGAGGGGAGGGGAGTGTTCGCGTGAGTGGGTGTTTGTTTCAGGGAAAGGAGGTGGGTGTTCGCGTCAAGGAATGAAAGGTGAGCATGAGTGCGTGTTTGTTTCAGGGAGGGGAGGTGGGTGTTCGCGTGAGGGAGTGGAGGTGGGCGTGGGTGTTTGTTTGCGTGAGGGAGTGGAGGTGGGCGTGGGTGTTTGTTTGCGTGAGAGAGTGGAGGTGGGCGTGGGTGTTTGTTTGCGTGAGGGAGTGGAGGTGGGCGTGGGTGTTTGTTTGCGTGAGAGAGTGGAGGTGGGCGTGGGTGTTTGTTTGCGTGAGGGAGTGGAGGTGGGCGTGGGTGTTTGTTTGCGTGAGAGAGTGGAGGTGGGCGTGGGTGTTTGTTTGCGTGAGAGAGTGGAGGTGGGCGTGGGTGTTTGTTTGCGTGAGAGAGTGGAGGTGGGCGTGGGTGTTTGTTTGCGTGAGGGAGTGGAGGTGGGCGTGGGTGTTTGTTTGCGTGAGAGAGTGGAGGTGGGCGTGGGTGTTTGTTTGCGTGAGAGAGTGGAGGTGGGCGTGGGTGTTTGTTTGCGTGAGGGAGTGGAGGTGGGCGTGGGTGTTTGTTTGCGTGAGAGAGTGGAGGTGGGCGTGGGTGTTTGTTTGCGTGAGAGAGTGGAGGTGGGCGTGGGTGTTTGTTTGCGTGAGAGAGTGGAGGTGGGCGTGGGTGTTTGTTTGCGTGAGGGAGTGGAGGTGGGCGTGGGTGTTTGTTTGCGTGAGAGAGTGGAGGTGGGCGTGGGTGTTTGTTTGCGTGAGAGAGTGGAGGTGGGCGTGGGTGTTTGTTTGCGTGAGGGAGTGGAGGTGGGCGTGGGTGTTTGTTCGCGTGAGAGAGTGGAGGTGGGCGTGGGTGTTTGTTCGCGTGAGAGAGTGGAGGTGGGCGTGGGTGTTTGTTTGCGTGAGAGAGCGGAGGTGGGCGTGGGTGTTTGTTTGCGTGAGAGAGTGGAGGTGGGCGTGGGTGTTTGTTCGCGTGAGAGAGTGGAGGTGGGCGTGGGTGTTTGTTTGCGTGAGAGAGTGGAGGTGGGCGTGGGTGTTTGTTTGCGTGAGAGAGTGGAGGTGGGCGTGGGTGTTTGTTTGCGTGAGAGAGTGGAGGTGGGCGTGGGTGTTTGTTTGCGTGAGGGAGTGGAGGTGGGCGTGGGTGTTTGTTTGCGTGAGAGAGTGGAGGTGGGCGTGGGTGTTTGTTTGCGTGAGAGAGTGGAGGTGGGCGTGGGTGTTTGTTTGCGTGAGAGAGTGGAGGTGGGCGTGGGTGTTTGTTTGCGTGAGGGAGTGGAGGTGGGCGTGGGTGTTTGTTTGCGTGAGGGAGTGGAGGTGGGCGTGGGTGTTTGTTCGCGTGAGAGAGTGGAGGTGGGCGTGGGTGTTTGTTTGCGTGAGGGAGTGGAGGTGGGCCTGGGTGGGTGTTCGCGTGAGTGAATGAAGGTGAGCGTGAGTGGGTGTTTGTTTCAGGGATTGGAGTGTTCGCGTGAGGCGGTGGGGGGGTGATTATTGATGGGTGTTTGCGGATGGGTGGATGTTGGCGTGAAGAAGTTAATGTGGGCGTGGGTGGGTGATTGCACGAGGGTTGGCGAGGGCTTAGATGGGTGTTCGCGTGAGGGGGTGGACGTGGGCTTGTGGGGGTTAAAACGTTGATTAGCGTGCGTGTCTCTCTGTTATTACAACTGCATGGGGTCTCTCATTTCAGGTACTTGTATGGCATACTAGAACCGAAAAACCTCGAACTGACGCTGAAGCAAGAAATAGACAAAAGTTGCTCAAAGGGCCCTACTTTTCTATGGTGGTTTAATCCATATTCGTAACCAGAAACACTATTGTTCATTAAGTGTGCAACAGAAAGGATTTGCAACAGAAATATATTATACTACGTGAGTAGAACGTGAAACGACATTACAAGTTAAAGGATTAACAGTTTCAGTGATTAACGGCGTACCAACAATATAAAAAACTTTGGGCTCGACCAGACAGACCAGAGACTGTCCTAGCTGGGAGTTGCTCTTCTCTGTTGGCCTTCCATCCAAGTCAGATTCATACTCAGTATCCATTGTGATCATCTTAGTCCAAGTTTAATCGCACGTGAAGCATTGAGCTCTTATTCTAAACCGGAGTAACCGTAGTTGCTTATGCGTACTTAGTTCAGACACTGTAAACCTGCTTCCCATGAACAGTTCTTCACAAAGCTATTCGAGCAATTTGAAACAAGACGACAGAAATATACTGACACTTACAAAGATGAATCCATGAAAATATCAAATGGCAAAGAACAATGAAAATACCCTATGTTTAGGACTAGGAAGCTCCAAAACTGTTGTCAATTGTGATAGCCGTTGTGAGTCGTCATCCAAAAGCAAAAGAGAACAAGCACGTTTTCACACGTGCAAAGTACGAAAAATGCAAAGTATCATTACCTTTTCGTGCAGAAATGGGGTATAAAGGGTTGGCATTCAAAGGCTACCCGCATAATCGCTGTAGCCGCGGAATACCACTGGGGACGCAATGCCGAGACTGACACTTTGGTAATGGGAACGTGCCGTCATATTTTCGTAGACCCTATTCTGACCTTAAGGTACCGAAATGCACGTCTACACGGCAGAGACAATGGTTACTTCGACGCTGGCATGGCGTTCTCTTCTCTGACGAATCAACATTTCACCTCAGGAACGCCGACGGACTTATACGGGTATGGCGTCGCCGTGGTGAACGTTGTCACGCTGATCGTGTTGTGCAGACTGATTATCAATTGGGCGGCGGAAGTGTGATGGTTTGGTGTGATATCCGTTTTCGGCACAGAGCGCAGCTCTATATATGCATAAGTCGTGTTAATGCAATTTACTACAGGGACGCCATGTTTAAAACGTCACGTTGTCCTCTGTTTCCGTCAACGCCAAGAGCTGCATATTTTCCAACAGGACGCCGGAGCACATACAGCACGTGCATCTATGGACTTCCTGCCACAGAATAACGTACCTGTTATGCCATAGGCTGTATTATAGCTAAAATGGATAGAATTATCAATAAACCGCCCGCATGTTATCAGAAATCGGCGGGCCAATGTAATTTGATAACGCCCTCATATTGCTTGACGACGGGCCAATATCACGCCTGTTGTTAGGTCACGTCATAGGATAGGGATAGATGACGTCACATTCAATAGTGACGTCATCTGGTTTGTTCTATGACGTTTCCATATTTGTAAAAGTGGGTTGATTGTCACGACGTTTCAGAGCTACTAATTCTTGCTCCTTTATCGGTTGAACGATGTCACGATGTTTCAGAGAGCTACTTCTTGCTTCTTTATCGGGTGAATGATGTCACGACGTTTCAGAGCTACTTAATTCTTGCTCCTTTATCGGTTGAACGATGTCACGACGTTTCAGAGCTACTTCTTGCTTCTTTATCGGGTGAATGATGTCACGACGTTTCAGAGCTACTTAATTCTTGCTCCTTTATCGGTTGAATGATGTCACGACGTTTCAGAGCTACTTCTTGCTTCTTTTTCGGATGAACGATGAAGGAGCATGAAGTAGCTCTGAAACGTCGTGACAAAGAATAAAAGAAGTTATTATCCATAACAAGTGTCGTGTATTTATGTTCTTGTGTTCATGTATATACGTGTTGTGTCCTGTACAGAAGAATAGAGTATCCATATGTGATAAACTTGTGTTCATGTATATACTTGTTTGTTTTTATCAATATGTGTCACGGTTCACCGTCGGACTGTGGGAGTCATGGAGGGGAACAAGTGCTCTGTCCAGACCCTGTCATCGACCGGGCAGCCGGTCATGGATGGTGCGCGCTTCCTGATGGAGAACGATGTAATTGCATTCGCGTCTCAAGTCTAGCACAATAGCCACATAACAGAACAGGTTTAAAGTTTAAAGTATCCAATAACACATGTATGCATGATGTTAAGGATGAAAACTTGGTTTGGCAATATGAGAAAGAAATAAGAAATATCTTCAATAAAGATAAATAAAAGAGACAAACCCTTTCCATATTCACAAGCAATATCTGTCATAAGCGCCGTCCATTGTACAATTACGATTTATATCATAAACATGTTTTTTACCGGGTGCTCGCGAGAGTCAGCGAAACCTTCCCCACCGATGGTTTGTTTGTTTGTTTGTCGCAGTCAGCAATATTCCAATTATAATACTGAAGTCTGTAATTAATCGAGTCTGGACCAGGCAGCTATATGGAAAGGTAAATTATATTCTCTCATCAATAAGGCTGCTGTTTTATATTCGCAAATGCCTTTTTGAAGTGTGGATTCTAACAGTTCTAGTTTACTTCGTGCATTCATTACCTTGGTTTTACCAGTACTAGGGCGGTCGTTTAGCCTAGTGGTTAAAGCGTTCGCTCGTCACGCCGAAGACTCGGGTTCGATTCCCGACATTGGTACAATGTGTGAAGCCCATTTCTGGTACTACCTTGATTCTACTTGCACTATCGTGTTTCTACCTTTAGTACCCTGATTTCACCTTTACTAAAGCGTTTCTACCTTTACTACTTTTTCTACCTTCTTGCCACGTTTATGAATGGGCAAAAGCAACCATTGCGACACTTCATAACATGCCAGATGTGTTAATAACTCGGAACACATTTCAGGGACTTATTTAGTAAACTGTTTTGCACAGTACTATATTTGCTGATTATTTTGAGAAGATGCCAAAAGCTCATGCAGGATTTCGAAAGGTTACTGTACAGCTGACATCCTCACCGTGTAGTGTCTTGTCCAGAAGTGTTTATCCATGACTGGTGGGAGATTCTACTGTCTCTTTGTTCACTTTAAAAGGGTCTTTGACTTTGACATTCTGTTATGAAACATGGTATACGTGGCAGGTTATGTGCCGTGATAAGAAATATGTATTCAAGTTTAGTTAAGACTGTTGGAATGTCTGACACTTCAATTGGTGAATAATGTTTTAGTGGAGTTAAAACCAATCACATTCACTCGCTCACTCACTTTCATCAGTTCTGCCTAACATTACTACCGCCTTGAACCCGTTGATTGCCTTCAAAACACAGGTAGGCCGACAGGTGCTGGTGACACAGATCGGTTCAACTTATATAACAAAAACGCTGAATTATATTTACAAGGGAGAACTTTGCCTTCCGCTCTCTGACACGAGATTGGCTGCTTATGTTGCGTCTTTTGAATGAAAACTTATTAATTCTGTGAGTGAAGTGTTAATATTGAATGAAGCGGCACACAAATATTTTGATTAAAATAGCATTTCAAGTATGGCATTCCTGATATATATGTGAACCGTTCTGTGACTATGGACCACCGGCATTTAGAAGTTGGTATGTACAAGGTAAATATTTCGACCGAAACGTCGCATAATTTTTAAGAAAGAAGTTGTATATCAATAGAACTATCCTCCTTGTTTGTAAACCATACTATTGGAGAGAAAACATGAGGGGAGAGAGAACAATGGAGGAATGAGAGAGTGAATCTAAATGTATTATCCACGAGTTTACAAAGTAATAGACCCGTGAAGATCGGGGTACAATAGGTCTTCAACAACCCATGCTTGCCGTAAGAGGCGACTAACGGGATCGGGTGGTCAGGCTGGCTGACTTGGTTGATGCATGCCATCGTATCCCAATTGCGTGGATCGATGCTCATGGTGTCAATCACTGGCTTGTCTGGTCCAGACTGGATTATTTATAGACCGCCGTCATATAGCTGGAATATTGCTTAGTGCAATAAACAAACAAACAAACAAAGATATATGACCCGCTTAGCGTTCAACTTTGACCTCTCTCGTGTATTTTGATCCTGTTATGCAAACCAAACATTTACTTTCTTTTCAACATGTCAACAATAAAATAATTGTCAGTTTCTTTTGATGACCATTTTTTTTTTATATATTCTGTCTTTTGTGTTTGAGCGTGATTCAACCGTATATGTTTCACCCTGTGAACTGATGAAGAATTCATACGTCTTATATAAACTATGTATATAAACTACCAAGAAATCACTGAGGAAGTTAAAATTTAAAATCTAACGTCGCGTAGGCATTATTTCAGCCATATAGCGACAGAAGTCGTTGAATATAATTGTTCAGAAGCCTCTGTTCATTCGTAGTTGATGGTACAGGCAAATCACGCACATCTCTCCATGTGTGCTGTAATCAGGGCCTACTTGCACAAAGGAATCTTAGCGCTTAAATGATCGTAACTGCCATACTTGAACATAGGCTTACGGTAGTCTTGGCGCTAAGATCGCTTTGTGCAAGTGGGCCCAGGAGTCCATGCTTATAAAGATTATATAGAACCCATACAGCGATCGACCGCATGAGGAAAGATCGACGTGGACAGGGGAGATAACTCCTCTCTGATTAACGTTGTCTCTAGCTCTCTGATGCGTACTTAAAATGCGTGTTTGGGTGTCCACAAGTGATGAAACATAGTGTAGGTCAGTTGAACAATCAGAAACTTTAACATCACTAACGGGCCTGCAGCTGGTGGCCAGGTACAATACAGTATGTTTACAGTATTACGTCAGACAGTTATCAACGGGTTGACAAAAATAGTTTAATTGATGGGTTAGAATGGCATAAGGCTTTGTTTGTGTAGGTTGTAAGCTTTCGTGTACACAAAAAGTAAACCAGTTTAGAGTGCAGACTCTTGTCCGTGATAACTGTGCGTGCATATCACTGGGACAGGTGTCAATATCGGGTTTGTATTTCATTCTTGATCAATTGAAATTAGAGGGTGGCATTTAGGAGGTAGGGATATTGTTGAGGGGCATTTCAACAAATAGTGGACAGGCAATTGTTCATTAAAGTAGCACGATGATAACAAAATAACAATAAAACAGTTTCAAAACTCATTCGGGCGACTCGTCATATATGAATTTTAATTTGCGGGGATATTTAATTCCTTGGTAAACCAACTATGGCAATACCTCAGGAACTATGTGGAATGTTGTCGAAAAGAATAAATAAGATTAAAAAATCAAAACAAATACATGTATGTATTTTGAACTTAGATGTACCCGTTCTAAGACTGCTTCAGACGTTGAACGTAAGTAAATTAAGTTTCAAAATCAAATACAGTTAAACACCGTTGTGTCGAACTTTGATGTGCCGAACTCACGTTTGTCTCGAAGTAAAGCTATGTGTTACGTAGGTCACTTCCGCTTCAACACAACTGTGTTCGACTGTATTTGCCTTGGCAGTACATATAGATTTTCGGGGGATTTTGTAATAACTATTTCGTATTAATTATTTTTCAAAATAATTCTGAATCGAATTCCCATCATGCCTAAATATAAAATGAAATGGAGTTTTCATGCCATTCGTGTTCGCGTCTGCAGTGGAGAGTTTTGGGTGTAAAGAATAAATAAGCCTTGTACGCCGAGTACTGCTGTCACTCCAGCACGAGAGATCCTGGTAAATGTTATTCGCTACAACCTCAAGCTTTGTTCGAGGTCACTGCCAGCTGAAACCAAGTTCACCCCGGGGGAACGAGGGCTCCGGTAGTGTGTCTCAGATCGGGGTGTATTTGAAGGCTACAATCTTTTTTCCTTACTTCTGTTACAGCTCTTCTTTCTCTCCGCTCATATCTCACCTACACACTGGTAAACAGGCATCTCCTTGAGGATCGGGTTGCTCTGACAGTGAGCTGACTGCGAGTCATGATGACTCGGGCTTTCAGTCACTGGTTTACCTGGTCCAGATTCGATGTACGTAAGCCGCCGTGGTACAACTGAAAATTTGACTGCCGTGTAAAACTTCCCCCCTCACGTTAGATATGTTAATCCTCAAGCTGTGCCTCTCTCACTCCTACTTATTCACTGGTGCCTTTCTATTTTTCAGTGTAATTCGTAGTTCGCTCTCTCTTTCAGCGTAATTCGTAATTCTCTCTCTCTCTCTCTCTCTCTCTCTCTCTCTCTCTCTCTCTCTCTCTCTCTGCAAGCTACCAAGGGCAGGGGGTACCGGGGGGCACCTCTAATTAACAACAATAGTCAGTGCTTGAGCAGATCAACCAAACTACCCAAGGCAGTGATAGCAAAGGTCAATCACTAGCCTCTACAGTCGCTACACGTGATAGCCTACACTGCCTGATCAACTCCAAAGACTGCTCGGCCTATCTGCCCATCAAACAAGCAGCTAATATTTCCTTGCTTGATTTGACCATAGAATAAAATGAATTTAACCCTCATCACTGTCAATGTCCAATTGTCCTCGGTGGTCAAGGACGATGTTATCTATCGGACACAAAGCTATATATAGATCAGGTATATCTATAGATATTTATTTCTAATTATATATCTTTGATCTTTGACCTATCCACGGTCATTAAATTTTAACGGGAGTCGATATGGCGATTAAATATGTCTGGATGCATTGTACAATGACAGAGGAGGTACGGAGGTAGATAGTCTGCCATACAGACCCTAAAACAAATATGTCCAATACAGCCCATGCAAGTCTATTATGTTTGGCAAGTCTAGATTACTGCAGTATCTGAAAATAAATCAAGTCTCTTGACTCCTTTTTATTATATTTTATAACTTTAATGTAACAACTGTTTTTTCTGTAAAATATTTTCATTTCAGAGACGAGATGTTAGTCTAGGGGGTAGACACCACAGCCTCATATGCCATGTGTTGGTACCTGTACTGGCTATGACTAAATGATGTGATATAATGTTTGTTGTTTAACGCCGCACTCAGCAATATTCCAGTTATATGACGGTCCAGACAATCCAGTGATTGACATCATGAGCATCGATCCACGCAATTGAGATACGATGACATGCATCAACCAAGTCAGCGAGCCTGACCACCCGATCCCGTTAGTCGCCTCTTACGACAATTATGGTCGCCTTTTACGGCAGGCATGAGTTGCTGACCTATTCTACCCCGGATCTTCACGGGTCCTATGTCTAAATGATCTCTTGGACTTGAAATAATTCGTGACATGGTGAGTGAATATGGTTTTACTCCGCGTTTAGCACCATTCCAGCAACATCACAGCGGGGGACTTCTGCAATGGGCTTCACATATTGTACCCATATGGAGAATCGAACCTTCGGCGTTACGAGCGAACGCTTTAACCAACAGACTACCTCGCCGCCCTTTCAGACCCCCATTACATGAGTGAGTAAGGTTTTGTGTTGCGTTTGAGCAACATTACCCCAAGAACAATAATGAGCAATAGCAAAGATACAGGGGCTAGATGCAACTATCGATCAATACCCAAAGACTACAAGACCTAAAGTAACACATGACCAAAAAGCATCACAACGGACGTCACCTTCTGCACACGACACCAGCCTTATCTATCATTTACCAAGTGTAGAAAAGAAATCCACGTCCAAACTGGTGCGGAAATGTAAAACCTCGATTTGTGATTATGCAGCGGTTTTTTTTAAGGCTAGCTTTCTCCAAACAGGTTCTATTGTTATACTGTCATGATATTACCAGGGTGTGAAGTTACAGACTAACGGTACGTGATGCCAGGTGTGCGGTAATGGCTCGTTCACCTTTAGAACGGAGTTGTTTATTTCAGTTAACATATATATGTATGATGGGCTTCTCTATTATGAGACACTCGACACTGTATTTGACGTATGCTAGGTTAACAAGATACACATGTACGGTATGTAGGATATCGTGTAATGTAAAATACTGTAGTTCTTTGTACATTAAATTACTACCGACATTGTCGTCACAGGTTACACGATAGTCCTTTTAGGTCGCTTTGTGTCTATTTTAGTTATAATGATGGATTATATAGGGAGTTTGTATGTCGTGGCTTCATTCATTAATATTTACCACTGCAGTAGTTGCGACAATACAAATTAATACTGAGATACATTGCAATCAAATATGTGAAGCTCGCTCACTCACTCACTCACTCACTCATCCACCAATCTATTCACTGACTCATTTACACACTCACCCACCCATACCACCCACTTGGTCACTCACTCAAAACTGACTCATTCACTCACCTACCCACGCACTCATCGACTCACTCACCGACTCACCCATCCCCATCTTCCCGAGGTAAGGGAGTTAACTGACTGTAAAAGTCCAGTTTCCACCCTTGCCGAACTAGGCCGATATTCCGGAGTTACATTTTGGCTGGACAAACGAGTCTACGCACAGTCCAATCAAAATCGCGCATCGAACCAGACATCCGGTTCGTAAACAACTAAAAATTCAACGTGCAGATTTCGATCGACTGCAGGATTTGTAAAGTATGTGTACCGTCAACTTGGCATCAACAGATATTTTGCAAATCTGTTCATGTTATTTTTCAAGGTGATCAAATGATTTGATGCACATCGCGAGGCATGACCCATCTTATTACAGTATAGATCTTGATTATCGATCAGATCGTCTTGACTCGCCGCCATTTTGTTTAAAGCAAATACAAGTGATATGAGAGGTGGAATCTGAATAGTCAATAGGAGGGCCATAGAAGGGACATAACTCGTAATAGCCACGATCGAGCCAGGAAATTAGGGCGTAGTTCGGCAAGGATGGAAACTGGACTTTTATAGTCAGTTAACTCCCTTTCCTCGGGCCGATACCATCCACGTATTCACTCACTCACTCCCCATCTCCATCTTTCGCCCTAGACAAAAGTCTCACACCTGACAAACAAATCAAAAGAATCAGTCCATGCAGAAATGACTTCATTTTTGGAATTAAATTTGTATGGATATCGGCAACACTCTGTCAGATAGTTAAGATTTTACTACTTTGCGGTTTTTTGTTTTTTGTAAGGTATATATAAAAGGCCACCGTCATATATGTATACCATAACATTGAAAAACTTATAGAGTCACCAAAATTACAGCTAATCGATGAGGGGCAGATTTTGGTGACACGTGACACCGCCATCCCCTTCTGGTACAAAACGCATAGCTGTAACTATGCGTATTTACCCTGGCATAACCATCTTAGTACATGTATCTATGTATATCCGTCACCTATCTTTACAGTAAACTTAATTTCTATAGCTCCGTGTAAATTGTCTCGTGTGATTTTGTAAAGTTTCCGGTAAGATTGATAGTATTGCCGCGTTCATTCCTGTCTACATGATACCAGATTTTGTTGATTTCCGTGTGTTCGTTTCAGATTTGTTGTTCAAATCGTCAGGAAATGCTCATGAATATGTGAAACACGGAACTGGCCAAGAAACGCCGTGTTCATGATTTCATGTTCTGCCCCGTTAATCCACATGTGGAGCGTAGCCATGAAGATCCGGGGTAGAATAGGTCTTCAGCAACCCAATCTTGTCGTAAAAGGCGACTATGCTTGTCGAAAGAGGCGACTGAGGGGATCGGGTGGTCAGGCCCGCTACCTTGGTTGAAGCATGTCATTGCGTGGATCAATGTTCATGATGTCAATCACTGGATTGTCTGGTCCAGACTCGATTATTTACAGACCGCCGTCATATATCTGGAATATTGCTGAGTGCGGCGTAAAACAACAAACCAACCAATGGTGGAGTGAGTGAGTTAGTGAATGAGTGAGAGTTTGAGTGAGAGAGTGGATCTATTTCACGTCGCAAGAAGGCTCCATATAGCCACTGCCACCGGGGCCTGACACAGACCATTGGTCTATATAGCGCAAGGCCACCCATCAATATACAATGCATCCGCTCAAACAAGAAGTATTAATGGACACCCAATGGTGTGTGTGTGTGTGTGTTGGTGGGGGGGGGGGGGGGGGGGGGGTTGGGGAATCCAAATTCACGAGCTTAATACATGTAATCCGTCAAATGAGGGGCGTGTATCATGTGTTTTGTATAAGTAGACATGAGTGATACGCCTGGCTGGTAGGATGTGAAGTACTGTACCCTAAAAATAATATATAATGTACATGTTACATACAGATAATTCATACTTATCAGGAAAACATATGTAAATCATGGTGTGAAACAGGGAAGTTTATGAAATTTAGAACGCTGATGTGTATAAATATATGCTTGCAGGTGAATAGGCGGACTACCTTCCTGTTTATTCTGTTTATTCAAGTATATTTTGGACATATCTTTCCTGTTGTTCGTGGCAACGCATACGTGTATATTGCGTGATGTACAAGATTTTTCAACGCAACTCCAATGTAAATGACATTCTTAGAAGCATACTTTGTCGACATACATCTTAATACATTGTCACAGTAAATATGCCATGGGGTATTAATATGTGTGAAGAACATTTCTTAATACCGTGCTTGTGGACGTTAATTCACATAAAAGAGGAGATATGTCGATGTGAGGAATAGATGCATGCAAATTACTTGACCGATGTCGACAATAATAATAATAATAATAATAATAATAATAATAACAATAATAATAATAATAATAATAATAATTCCAGTGCCTTGTGTTAACAATTGTGTATATTATGAGAACAAACATAATTCACACCGGACCATAACAGGCCTAAAAGACACCTCAAGTCTAAAATGCATATTAAGACATTTGCAAATTTAACATATATAGCAAAGTAAAAAAATGTATAGCAATTTTAAATACAGACAGACAGACAGACCGACAGACAAAAATGACTGAGTAATAGGATTATGTTTAAATGCTCATGAAGATCAGTTATTCATGGCTTCACTTGTCGCATACCATGTACTCAGAAACAATCATGCATAGATCATATCATCAACACAATTCAACTGTATGTGTTTTTATAAAGGTGTGTTCCTGATATGCATGACATGAATTGCAGATATAGAGTTGTTTCTGAAACGACAAAGTTTGCATTATTACCCTTTTCTTGTTTAAAGTAAAGTTGTTTTTAGTGTAAAATTAAGATTATATATTTACACATCGATTATATAAAGGCCTAAACTATATTCAGCATATGAAAGTGCGTATACGCTGTTACACTTCTAGTGGTTTTATGCCACAAAATTAAGGAACAATGGGTTTTTAATTTGCTAAAATTTCAAATCGATACTCATTAGGGACACAATCACATAAGTCATTTAGGTATGTACAATTAGTGGTTTGATTACAAACACATCTGAGAAAAGTCACTATTTTCAGCTTTGTGACGAAAGCATGTGTTGTTGCAATTAATATATACACATTCTCAATAAAACCAATTTATGCATAACTGTTAGTCAAGTTTTATGAAATATATAAAAATATTTTAACATGCTCACACATTTCGATTAGATTATATATTCATTTATTTTATTGACGTTTCCAAACTTTCGCTTTGGTTGTCACATGATTTCGGCAGAGCCTTCGAAAGCCATGTGACCTAAATAGACCAATCATCTTCCTTGTTTAGTGTTGAGGCGATCGAGTACGTCGATAATAGAGTATCAACCTTCCCTGGGGTACAGGTCGCCGCTAGACATGCCAAATAAGACTAAGAAAGAAAAGGTATGTCTAATTCTACCCCCCTAGAAGCTTACTGCACTAAATGGATGAAGTTTTAGGTGCCGATCACGCAAATGATGGCTGTATTCACGCATATTACGGTTGTCAAAATTTGAAGGAGGGGGTAGGTTGTTAGGCATTCATTTGGATATCCGTGCTTCTAACATGTCATTTGATATTTCAGACGACAACCAAGACAACGGGAAGTTCCAAAGCTGGCGGAAAAGAGGGATCAGAGAATGCGGAAAATGAGGTAGGGATGTCTGTTTAGTGACTCGATGTTGATCACTGTTTTGCAGTAGGCAGCCATATTGACATGGATATCCAAGATGGCGGCCAACTTTTCTGAAACCGAGAGCCATGAAGATAATCGTCTCCGTTTGCCAATGAATGCAGTTGAATGATCTATTACTACACATTTTATCGCGAATGAGACAGTATAAGTCATGTTCCCTTTACAGGCTGCCAAAAAGAAAGCTCAGCAGAATAATGAGACCCATCCACCTCCATCCCAAATAAACAAGATCAAGTTCACAGGACCCCCTCACGTGAAAAAGGACAAAAGACAAAACTCTTCTCGATTCAATGTTTCCAAAAACAGAGAACTGCAGAAGTTGCCACCTCTCAAAGGTAAGTTACTGTCACATTGATTGCACGACACACTAGTTCTAAATCTCATTGAATGTGTGTGTTGTCACCAATGCTGTGATACGTTACCAAGAATATAAATTCCGGAAATTTTGATGTCTTGGTACCAGCACTAGCCTAATAGATAGTCAATTATTTGGCCAGTATTTAGAGGTTATTATGTTAATGTCTTGGTCTGCCTAAAAGTATTTTATACAAGTGGCAACCCATAGCAGATAGACTATGTCCCCAAAAACTGTTTTGCTATTAGTGTGTGTTCTCAATGTTTTCTGCTAGAACTATTGCAGTGTACAGCGATAGAAACTAACATTTTTAGTCCACTAGTCCTTATAATGATCACACTATAGCCAAACCCTTAAAATTGGCAAATTTCTACTAGTCCTTATGTTTCCTTAACTATTGGGCAGTTTCTCAAGGACTACAAGACTAGTGCCAATTTCTAACGCTGGGGTAGCTACTATATTTTATATAAAGCTGCTATATCATTCTTCAAAGATATCTAATGTACAATTTGTACAGCATGTACAGTCTGAAGTGACCCCATGACCGTCAGCTGCAAATTATGGAACTAGTCTGTGTGATGAGTGTTTCTTTCAAGTTTTCCCTGTGTGGACATGGCAGTGAGTGGCCATCAAAATAATTTTTTTGATTAAATCTGAGAAAACTTGAAATGAAAGCAGATGAAATATTTCCCATTCCTATTGATTGTTATTTTATATCTGCCAACTTTTGAAAATGCTGCATTTGTGTAATTTGTCTTTGCGAAAAAGACTAATTCTGCAAGAAATATCTACTCGCTATAAAAATTGGTAAATTGGCAGGTTTCTTCATGATCATAGAAGGTAGAATTATTCAGATACAAACATATGAATCCATGTTTTTCATCACACCTTCAAGCCACAAATTGCGTAAATGAGTAAAATTCATTGTTGACTTTATTTTCTATACACATTTAAGCCAAGGTTTGAATCATCGTCGTTGATCAAATCAAATATACAGCGTTTGAAATTGGTACAGGTCCTGTGGTCCTTGCCAAACTGCCCAATAATTAAGGTATCATAAGGACAAGTAGAAATTTGCCGTTTTTAAGGGGTTAGCTATATGGTATCTTTATAAGGACTAGTGGACTAAAACTGTTAGTTTCTACCTCACAATTTGCTTTGTATTCGATGCAGAATGGGATCCCTGTATTTCATCCTTGTTACAGGAGCTGGCATAGATTGGGTTAAGTCATTTCAGATGTTGTGTTTTTTTAACCTGACCCTGGGATAGAGTTTGGGTCAAGTCACCTTTTGTTATAATAATTAAAATAGATAGACCTTGGATGATTCATATGTAAAAAAACATAAAAGTATATGATACCTAATCTATAAGGTTTTAGGTCAATTTCATTTTCTAGGACAGAGGCAGATTGTCATCCAAAATGTTCTGAAGATATTGATCAGTTCAAATTCAGTTATTATTTTGATCCTCCAAGTGATTGACAGGGGTTAAGGGTAGTCATATATCTGCCGTAACCATGTTCTGATACCCATGGAGATGTTAATTACAAAGATTGTCACACCAACATGGTTGAGTACACGTCAAGTGTATTGACATGTGTACTCGACCACGGTGGTGTGTCAAGTCACTCTGAAGGGATTACTTTGTGTTGTTTGCTACTGGTGGATTGTTGACACTTAAGGTAATTATGCTCCTTTGTGATATCCTTACCCTCTTATTCTGATGGGAAGGAGTATTAACCTCCTTTTCAACATCAATGTTCCTGCTTGGAAATAAAGAAGCACATTCAGTATCAATTTGTTTTTTACAAAACCAATTTTGACAGTTCTGTGTATTGGTCATGTAACTTTGTTTCAAGTTTTAATGTAAGCTTACAAGCATAGCATGAGGTCCATCTCTGTCGAAACTCTTCCATTTTAATATCTCTGAAACTTCAGGGCTTGTCATGTTCAACTTTGCCTGATGGATGCCAAAAACGGTAACCCCAAAGCAATTTTTATCACTGCGGCCATGTTAGCCTTACTGAAGCTATGTTTATCCCATTAGGCATTAATACTTGGCTACACAGCATGCATCAACTGAATCATTGTGAAATTACAACAGTACATAGTGTGTTGTCAGAGATTTATCTACACTAAATCTAAAGTACAAATCCCAAATTGGGGTTGAAAAATGAATGTTTCATGTTATCATAGATAAAACTAGAGTTATGGCCTTGTAGAAGTGATATACAAGAAGTTTACTAATGTCCATTGCACAACCTTTGAAGGTTTTAGCCTATTAAAAATTGTGATTTCAATGAAAATCTGTCATCGACACACAAAACTCTTACTACAATAGAAATGTCTCTTGTGTGCAACAAGCAATCTACTTTTTTTTGTTAGTTTAATGATTGAATCAGCCATCTCATTTGGAGGCCACAGGACTTGCTGTGTAACTTATGCACCCATTCTCACTATGTGTATATGTAAAAGTTACAAACACCCTTGATCATCCCTTAAACTAATGAGTATATGCCCCTCTAATGATTCCAGGTCAGAATTTGTTCCCTGCAACCTAAACTTCTTGTAGCAGGTGACTATATGGATCTTGTGGTCCGACTCAGTGACTTGGTTTATTGCTTATCGTTCCCTGACGTTATGGATTGTTACATGCAATATTGATCATTGGATTGTCTGGTCCAGAAGTGATTATTTACAGACCGCTGTTATATAGCTGGAATATTGCTGAGTGTGGGGTTAAACAAAAACACACAAAAATGATGTTCATCAACTGCTGGGGTGTTGGAAATTCATTGTTGATATAGTGCTTATTGATCCTCTAATAATGATAATGTTGATATTCTACCAGTGACTTCCATGGTGATTATCATGGCTTGAGCTCATCTATGCACAGATCAACTAGTGCTCACATGGGTTTTTATGAACCTTTCAAGTGGAACCTAATGAATGATTAAGTTTGAATCAATGATCATCAAAATTGGTCAACATACAATTCAGTGTTTGTATCTAGGGACCCCCCAAATTCTAAACTTTTTCAGATTAAGGTTATGACAAGGACCCTTAACTTTCATGCTTAATTAGAACACTGCATTTATTAATTCATTATGATTGTTTTGATTTTAGTCAGTGTGGATATTATATGGTGCTGGGTAGATTTTTAAAGTTCTATTGCTCAATTCCACTCTGAGGTAATGTCCAAAATGAGTGGTCACCAGATCAATTATCCATCTATAATGGCATTTACAAAGATCGTTTCATGCATTACCTTTGAGTGCTAGATTGCAGGAACGAGAAATGATAGCTGTGAGTGTGATTACACATACTTAGCATTGCTGATTGAACCTATTTGGCCAGGTTACTATAGGCATCTGATTGGCAGCACAACTTGGCTCTTCAAGATCAATGGTTTCACAAATTTCCAATGTTCAAGAGTTTTCCAACTACATGTTGTGTAATGTATATTTATCAGTGGTGTGAATCTTGTGGACTTTTTATATGATATTACTGTTCCCATGGTTCCAGCAGTTATGGTTTTTAAGGTCTACAAATATTGACTTAACAAATATTATATGTAAGAACCAGGTTAAATATGATTGATGCTATAACTCATGTGTTTATCCTGTCATCAACATATTCGTCTGCAAAAGAATTGGAGGTTGAGTCAGATCCTTGAACATAATTAAATGTTTGATATTATAATTTAACTTTGCACTAATATGACAAAGCTGGGGGTGTCTTGATGTTCTCATTTTACAATGATACAGTTTATAATGAGCTGAGAAATTGCAATGCATAAATAATGAGTGGGTCATTCTGGAGAAAGTGGCATCTCATGAAGACCTGGGTTAGAATTGATCTTCAGTAACCCATGCTTCTCGTAAGAGGTGATTAACGGGATAGGGTGGTCAGGCTTGTTCGATGCATGTCACCGCTCCCTATCCGTAATGCGTAGATCGATGCTCATGATGCCAATTACTGGATTGTCTGGTCCACACTTGATTATTTACAGCCTAGCGTCATATAGCTTGAATATTGCTGAGTGAAGCATGAAACAACAAACAAATCTTTTGCTCAGATAAGATACCTCTCTGCATTAAGATCTAAAGTCACTTCCATGAAAGGTCTTTGTCTGCCCTATTTAAATGAAGGATGTGTGGCCAATCAGATGTCAGCTTTCTAAAACAACTCGGCTTAATTCTTTCCCACCTTGACTTAAAAGTTATGATTTTCACAAATAAGAATGGTACTCCTTTTTTGACTGCAGAATCCATGGTGTGCAGAAAAGACAGGATGTCTAAAATATCCACACCAATATCAGGGATTGACTAAGGTCGCTATTCAGCGATATTCTCTCATAGTTGTAGATATCGCATCAACATTCAATCAGCGCGATCACAGGTGGAAACTAACATTATTTTCAACTTCCGGTTACCCGTAAACGTTTTCTGGCTTCTGCACATGTCAAACACGCCGTCTTCTGTGTGAAATAAATGACTTAATTGTTGCTTATTAAACAAGAGGGTGAACCTGGAGCAATAGTTATTGTATAAAGAATGGAAAAGTCCATATTGATAAGATTTCATTTGTTACGGTCAGAGACCCCGCCTCTGATATGGTACACGCTTCAGACGGAAATAAGACCGTGAAATTGGCAAAAGCACTGGAATGTAAATAATATATTTTTTGCCATCAAACTGTAATACCACTTACAACAGTCACTATTTCATGTCATCACTCTAAATATATTGAATTACAATCTTAACACACATCGTTGAAATTTGATAACTGCAGATTTTTGTCTCCTGCATGCCAACGAAATGAACAGCTGATGGTGGTAAACATGCCTCCTAAATCAAATACAGTTTCCCCACTGTGAAGATGAAATATCTCTGAAAATTAGCAAAATCTCATCACAAGCCAAAAGATCTCATTGCTTTTGGCCCAGGGGAGATTTTCTCTCAAAGGTAAAAACTTTCAGGATAATTCCTGCAATATAATGGCACTGCCTTATGTTTCTACTACTACTACTCTGTTATATAGTTAGTTTTCACGATACAAAAATAAGATGTGCTGGTTTCAATACTTCTAGTGGCCATGTTTATTCCTGTAAATGTAGGTGGATGACATTTTTGGCTGAGTAAGACAAACCTTTAAAGTCATATTTGTTGTATTGTTTATTGGTATTGTCTGTTACGCTGACTGAATGTGTGTAAATATACTTGAATGTGTTGTGAATGCTTGCATACTTTTGCTATTCCTAATCCGATGCCAGGGTTTGATGTCTGATTGCCATTCTGAAGAATTTATTATCCCCTGCCACGAAGTGGAAGGGGGATGTTAGGAATGGGTGCCGTCCTTCCGTCCGTCACATTTCGTTTCCGGAGCAGATCTTAAAAACCGTACCATATTTCTTTACCAAACTTGGCACAAAGATAGGTCTAGTTGGAATTGGTGCCTTTTGATAGTTTGTCATTTTTAAAGAACTTATTTATCGAGTTTCCATGGCAACGACTTTGTCTGAAAATGGTGTAATGTCATCTCGCAGTATTGAACATAGTTCACAGGAGCTAATGCATTGCACACAACCAGACATGTCATTTTGGCGGGGGACATGAGTATTTCATGCTTGTTTACATTTTCTAGGAGTTATCATTCTTATGAAGGTTTGTCTTTATGACTATGACATACTAGATAGATCACCCTCGTAACACAAAACAATTTAAAAATGAAAATGTATGAGACATGTGGTCTTGGAAACATCTGTTGTGGTTCACTCTTCAATTGTTACCTCTATAAATACTTGATAACCTTCGGGAACATCTTTAGCAATGTCTCACTTGGCATGACCATGAGTTAATGAAAAATAGGCTTTATTATCTCGCTGCCACGATGTGGGATGGGATATTGAAACAAAGTTTGTCTGTCTGTCCGCTTCTCAAATGGGACAAATTTTCTTTTAAAAAACCCATGCAAGTCCAAGAAATGAAATTTTACACACTAATGTTACTGGTCATGATCTCAGATGAGTTCGAAAATTGGTGCAGTGAATTCATTTTTTGCAGAGTTGTGGCCCTTGCTCCATTCTTTTCAACTCGTGCATACTGCTTGAAATGGGGACAAATTTTCTCAGTAACTACTGAAGTTGCATTTATAAGTTTGCATGCTTTTTGCATGCTTTTTTAAGAAATTCTTGTCAATACTTGTTCGAAAATTGATACAGCCCTTGATCCATGTTATTTAACTTTGTGCATAGTGTCTGGGGACAAGTTTTCTCAGAAACTACTGAAGTAGCTTATCTAAGAGGTTATCAAGACAGTTATTTTTTCCAGAGAAGGGCCTTTTGTGTGTATTAATTTCACATTTGATCATTTTTTCTGTTGAAATTAAGCGACCCAAAGTGCCTATCTCTTCTTAAAGCTTTATATGACTCTTTTTTTATGGTTAATATTCACTGCTATATATGCCCCAAGGCACGGGATTGTGATAATGCTGTTTTCTTGTTCGTATATACATCTCATCATCTTAACCCTGAAATATAAAACTGGCTCTTTAAAAGGATAGTGAAAGTGCCCAAAGCCTATATTGTAAAATCACAGACAATGCAGAAATGAAACCGACAGCATCAGTGCTATTTCCATCAACTTGTGTATGATGTCATTCTGTACAAGAGGTTGTATAAAAGTGAGGTACTTTTCTGCCACAGGTGAGGGGAGGTGAAAGGGGGTTTAACATTGCGTCCAAGATTTTGGCACTTACATAGTATTGTGCATGCACGTGTATGCATAGTCTTGACTGATAGTGATACCGATTTATAGTGCTAGCCCACTGAGATACCATGCCGCAGTTTGACATGAATACTCCACTCAGACGCAATATACCTCCTTCGAGCCGACCAGTCCTTGTTTAAGCCCCTTAATGCCGAGCCACAGACAGGGTAACAACAAGTACCATCTTAAAATGTCTTTTGGTATGACGCAGCTGGGGTTCGAACCCCGGGCCTTCAGCACTCCGGGCAGATGCTCTACCACTAGACCACAGAGGCGGTGTAGTCCTATGTGAGTCTTACATAACCCGGCAACAATGTTAGAAATAATGGGGTGCTTAGGTTCCTTGGGCTTTTCTGCTTTAGTATTTAAGTGTTGGATTCCCCTAAATCTTTAAAAATAGGTTATGAGGAAAAAAACCTTGACAGGCATGCTTAATTTTGAATATTGCATACAATAGCACATTTCTAGTGGGGATTTCAGGTTATGATATGTCCCAAGCAACCTATTCTGGTCATAAAGAGCTAACCAAATAGATTGGTTGGTCTGGCTCTGTGACTCGTACCCTGATGGCATGGATTATGTTTACAATATCTATCACTGGATTGTTTTGTCCAGGCTTGATTATTCTCCTGAGAAGGCCAAGTTTTGAATAATGAGTTCTGGTAAAATTTCTAAGTGTACAGCCTTGGGTGAAGGTTTAATGTGTGATACCGAAGTAAACGTGTTTGACGTATGGATCAGCTATCTAACCTGCTCCTTGACATGACTGACAGATAAGAAAGGATCAATATATTTTCTGCAGTGGCTCCTTAGAAAAAGACTAGCATTGAGCATGTTTATTGTATTTTATGTTAATAGTGTCGTGGCCATGTCAGATGACTTCAAATGGCAACAATATCTTGAATCTTCTTAAAAATAGTTCTCATTTATCTATTAAAAAAATAGTTAGTAAAAAGTTGACTATCACGTTATGTTTGATATTTTAAGTTTGTTGACCTTGATATTGACCTAGTGTCCTTGATGTGTTTTCATCTGAGTGTTCAAGTTTAGGGTTGGGGGGACTTGAGATATGCTCCTTCAGGTTTTTTAATCAAGGGCATCCCCTTAATCTAATTGACTAATGACATGGACACCTTGACTTTCATGTTTATTTTCGAACACTACAACACTACAGTGTGACAAGGTTTTAAGCCAGTTTGCAGACTATGTTTCAAAGGTGCCTGCAATACTAGACGCATCCAGCACTCATCTTGTCGTCATCCAAATGCAGGCCAGTGTGGGGGTATTGATCTGTGGAGTCCAGTTAGGAAGCTGGTCAATCAGTCGACTGATGTGGCCAGCACTGATCAATTCATTTGTGTTGCTACATGTAGGTAATAAGCAATATCTTGCCATCAACAAACAGGTGGCTCTATCTCCCTGGGTACTCTCAATCAGCTGAGAAAATGACAAGTAATTTGGGTGATGGTGTTAAGTTGTGACTACCGTCGACAGAAGATGACTATAAAGAGTTCATGTGATTAACTTCATTACCTCAACTGTCTGTTCTTACGTGTGTTTCATGCTGTCAGTGCAGCTTTGTATTGCGTGTAGGCAAGGTGTAGCTAATTACATTGAGAGGGTTGTAACACTGTGCCATGAAATATGCATCAGTTGGAATATGGTTCTGCTACTTTACAATATCTTGACAGTTTCTCACTTGACTTATCCTGTAAAGAATCAGCAGACATACATAGACATCTTGGTTAGAATTGGTCTTCAGCAATCCAGGTGTGTCTGAAGTGGTGAATGACCAGTGGTCAGACTTGCTGATGTGATTGATGCATGTCATCATATCCCAATTGCGTAGGTCGATCCTCATGATGTCAATCACTGAATTATCTGTTCCAGACTCGATTATTTACAGACCGCCATCATACAGCTGGAATATTGCTACATGCGGTGTTGAATGTCAAACAAACAAACAAGCATATATATTATTATATCAATCACCAAAGTCATTGAAGAGTATGCCTTGCTCAATTTTCAATAGTGTCTTGTTTGTACTCATGTAGCTAATGCTTGTAGCTGTAATGAGGGATAATTTGATTTTCATTTGTATTGGCAGTGTTCAAAGTGAATGGTTGGGTTCTGGGATCCTTGAGATTTGATCCTATTGTATTTGAATTTAGGGACCCCCCAAATTCTAAACTTTTAACATTAGGATAATGACAAGGACCTCATTGTCTTTCATGCTTAGTTTCTAAGACTGGTCGATATACATTGTCTTCTCATAAATCCATTAAGAGTGGTATACAAAGCATCAAATGTGATTTGAATTGACAAAAATCAAATCAGTACCGCCATCAGGAATTGTAACATACGCAAGTCCTCGGAGACAAGAACATTTCCTTTTCTCTTCTCAGTCTAACTGTACTGAAATTGAGTTTATTGCTTCTGTAGGTATTAGATTCAACTGTATAACTGTATCTGTATCATATGAACCATATTTTTAAAAATTGAATTGATTTTTATAGATGTGTTCATGAGACTTAATATCAAGCTCATTCAGCAGAGAGGCATTAGCAAACTCTTTCAAGTCATGCCAAATTAAATTTTTTCCTGAAGTTGTGAACTTCTATACAACAACTGAGGTGAATTTTGAACTGAAAAATACAATTGTTAATTGACCTTGCAGTTTGAACTGAAATTTTGGGTTCCTCCGTTTGAAAAGATAATGTCCTTCCTATGAGTATAAGTTTCCCCCAAACAGCTAGATATGTGGTAACTACATTCCCTATTGATTACCTAGGTATTTTTAGCATACCCTGTAATCAATAGGTTGATTTGTGGAGGGAAGATGGGCCTATATTTGATTGCCTCTGACGTGCAGCAAATTCTATAAGCTTGTCTCTCTGATGTATTTGCCTTATGAGACTGTAGCAGCTCATGGTGTTCATTTTCACCTTGTCCGAATTGTCCCGCCTGTCCAGAATTCAATATAGCATGCATTAGGAGTGGATGAAATATTGGCTTCGGTTCGACCATTTGAACTGTCTGTAACTTACTTCAGGCATAAGCATCTGATAATGATGTAATGGTTTCCAAACTGGTGAGGTATTCATCTGTTGACACAAACTCAATCATTCGCTCTTTTGCCACTTGTGTCTACAACCTGTGGTGAGTGTGGAGTTGGTAGTTACCACAGATGGATGCATTCACATCTGTGTTATAATGAAAGCTTCTCGTAATAATATTTAACTGGAACATAGGATGGTGAATCTGGTGGTTGGAGAGACATGCTAAGGGCGTAGTGGTGAGTTTATGGTATTGGGTTGGGCCATGTGGTAGGTCTTCTGTTATTATCCGGAGTGATGTAAGATCTGGGAGCAGGGAGGGAGTCCTTGCTTGCCATCAGCAACATAACATATTATCAGGCAAGGGCTATTTGGGGGTGAAGGTGGGTGGTGGTGAGGATATTGGTAGATATCAAACAGTATGCTAAACATAAGTTCCTGTACTCCCTGCTTGTGCTAACGTAGCAGGTCTGCTATCACATACTGACAGTGGGGAGAATTGCACATACTATGTGTGGTCAAACAGGTAATTACAGCCTGCTGTGAATTAACCTACATTGATGGCAGAGTGTAAAACAACATTCACTTACTATCACTTACTCAGAAAACTGTTCATGACAGCCTCTTATTTGTACTTATTATTAATTTGTACAATAATAATGACAGCCAGTTTGTATTCTTCTTCATAGATGCAAAGAATGTTTCCTACCTACACCAATTTTTCAGAAGTTGAAATCCTTGAACGTATAGGTTTGTGCCCCAGCGTAATCCTTTCATTAATGACTTTGACATTGCTTGGAATAAAAGGTACAATAAACAGTGCCTTGCCTTCATTCTTCAAATAGCCGACAATTATCAAGGCTCAACACTTCAGGTTATAGTGTATTGATTGAGAAGAAAGATTCTCAATTGTGTCTTTACATTTCATTGAAGGAAGGCAACACACACACCAGAAGTTCCCTTGCAGTCATTGACTGGACCAGATAATCAAACATGTGGTAATGGACTCTCATATACAATCATCTGGTAGAAATCTTGTACCAGGTCCCACTGGTGTTACTGTGTGTGCTTTTCCCAATTATTTCTGTTGAAACTTGCTGTTTCTTCTCGAACCAAGGGCACAGACAGTGTAGCGTGAATGCCTTGCTGGCTCTGCCCAGTAGGTCTGACAAGAATTGTTTGTAGAATTGGCAGCGGGGCCTTTCTGGCAGATCGAACGTGTTGATAGAAGCCAACTTGCGCTTTGTAAACAGTTTCAGTTATTAGTAGATCTCTTCTCTATGGTTTAGTTATTTGGATCAATGGTGGTCTTGCCCTGCCTGGCTCCTGACGTCATTATGGAAATAGTTCATGGCCTGTGCTGTCTAGCAGCGATATTGTTGTCATTTACATATTTTATTGCTATAGAATGCTTGTAATATGTATGCTACAATGGCTATTGAATTGTATAACCTGTTTGGATTAAAGTTTGCTATCGATTTTGATATCAGCCACATCAATAAAGGCAGCATGATCTCCTGATTCAGTGCCATTTATTATTATGTAATGGCTGCATACTTGTTGTTATGGGTTTAGGAAAACAGGTTTCCAATAAGAACTTCAGCTCTTGCGTCTTTGCTATTTAATCAGAATTGACGCTGTATGTAATGCAAGTTTTATGTTGAATGGGTCAGAAAAAGGGCTTATGACCAGAAGTTCTTAAAGAAACTGTTCCCATGCCTTTTTGACCATCATAAGCACAAGAGGTTGGGATGAGTTATTGCATCAGATCATTTGCTATCATGCTGTAGCTCAAATGGTATGATGTACAGTATGTATATTGTTGATGACATAGGTGACTTTCATGTTGTGTAACATGAAAACAGATTATGTATTCAAAGTATATAATAACCTAATAATTTTTTATATATACTCATGAAGTAGTATTCATTTCAATTATGAGTAGAACATGAAATACAAGACAGAATACATACACATCAAGTAGATTTGTTTTAATAATAGACCAGTTTTTGTGGATTTAATGAATATTGAAAACAGATCTGATGGAGTACCTGAACAACACATGTTGATCCAGCCCTATGAGACACACGGCTGAACGTTATGAGACTCTGTGAGTATAGAGAGTGAGTGAGTGTGACTCCTGAGATTTTGTTGGATCAGCATATTTTTCATAAAACATCAAGTGCAAGAGGCTCTCTGGTTACCAGTAATAGATTTATATAGAGACTTAGGGCCCTATTGCCCTTCAGTGAAACAACATAAAGATATTCTGTAGGTAAACAGGTGATCAATTTGGAATTGAAGACTAAAAGAAGTACCGTATTCGACGTAATAAGTGCCACACTCTAATAAGCGCCCTCGGTGATATTTGCTAATATATTTGCTAGTGAACAATCCCAATTAGCACGTCTTACGATTGATCAATGTACACAAGACTTATTTGTTCATGTATAATACACACTTGTGTGTTATATGCACCCTTAATTTTGGGCAATTAAATTCTGGAAAAATATATCTGTCGTGTATAATACGCCATTTCTTTTGTATCAAAAGAAAATGATATGATGTAGCATTGTTTCTAGTCCTTTTCAGTGTACGTACAAATATGTAAATCATAGCACTTGCATTGCATTGAGTAGCTGATCTTTAACTGTGGAAATGCATTAAGGTGTAAATGGTTTTGCTGCCCATAGCCTTTTGTCCTGTCTCAGCCTGTATTTTCACTAGACACGTTCAACAGGCAATGGTAATTGTCAAACTTTGTAATGATAATGTAGTCCTGAAGAGATCAAAGGCTAAAGAAGCTACAAATCATGAAGGGCAGAAAATTGATCTTGTTGGTTACTGCACCAAAAAATCTTGAGAAGTCTTAAAAATCATCTTTCATGATTGAAATGAGGCTGATGATCCGCTGTACTATCTTTTAGAGGAAGAGTGGATTGCTGAGAAGCATCAATGCCTCTATGTTTGTAAATCAATAAATCAAGAGAACTTAGACACAGTAGACAGTGCCAGGTCCAGTTCGATAGATTGCAGCTTTCTGTGCAAGATGCTACTGTAATGCGCAAAATCATGTTGTAAATATGAAAACTTAAAGGCATGAAGTAATAATTTAGCATTATATCAACATAAAGAAGTCATTAAAAGGGATAAGTGAATTCTTAATGGTTATATGAGATTTGTTTTTCCTTGACAAAATGACAGAAATTATTTTTTTACTTTTCTTAATAGCATATTGCTTTTGTCGATTTCTCTACAGTGAGTCTTAATACTGAACTGTCACAACGGTATTATCAGATACAAGTATTGCTTCATAATAGGGCTGGGACGTGTAACTCGGGTACTCGGGTTGGATGGGTCCAGAGTGGTACCCACAGTATTGCCCGGACCCATGGTTAGTTTTGTGATATATTGTTTAATACTCACTATAGCTCAGTGGTTACACTAAAAGTTCACATTTCTTCCTGACGATGAACACATTCCTCTTGACGTATATGTTTGAGTAAAGATAAAGCTTCAGTCAACTTCATTGTACACATGATCTGATAGTTTTTGCCAGGGTAGCGGTAAAACAATTCCCAATCAGACATTTTGTTCCCAATTCTTGAGGCCTACAGTGGGTACCCGGGTAGGGTCGGGTAGTAGGTGGTTGGGTACCCGGGTAGTAAATGTGGACTTGTCCCAGCCCTACTTCATAATGTTTCCTCTGTACATGCTGATAATAGAACAAGCTGTAACACACTTTTAGAATTATCCAAGGTGTTTCATTGCGTTTTTCCTTTTCTGTGTTCATATCACATCTGTTATGTGTCCTGTAAAACCCTGTAATAGATAGAAGTTTGTAATACCAGGATGTTGATCAGTAATGTAAACAATGCTGTGAAGAGAGTCAATTTTGCATGTCATGCCTTGTTCAACCACCTGATGAGATTTCAGGTAATTCCTCCATGAGGAATAATGTTAAAAATGTTATTTGAAATGAAACACTTCTAATGTGTATTTCAATGTTCCATATCTCTGAAAATGTATCAGTCAATTACAAGGTGGGCAGGCTGACATGGATATATGGTAGTTAAGGGGTTATACCCCAACAACTGACTGTGTGAATACGATGAAATTATTTGATCCCAGTCTGTGGTGGTTTCCTCCTCACCATTGTGTGACGTTATGGGGAAGTATATCACCTTGCCTACCCATATCACATGTACATAGGCTTTGTCACCCTGTTGTCCCAGCTGAACAGGAGATGTGATCTACTTCTGGTGTTTCTCATATGGAGCTGAAGAATGCCATATTAGTAGTGTATTTGAGAGAAAACAGTTGATTTTCTTAGACTTGCTCAAATAATGATAATAATACTAGTCAGGATTTGGGGTTTTGTTTTCTTGCTGTGCTGATGGCATGGTTAAAATAAGTACCCAGTGTCTAAAGAACACATTTGGAAATTCGATTATTTTATCAACAATACCATGTGACAGTGTTCGTTATACGAAACCACACACAAACACGGAAAATGAGCATGTCCACACGTTACATGCACAGTATGATTCACAAATATGTTGGGGTATTCAGAAATGATAAAGGGAAGAAAGCAAACTTTGAATTACAACTGTTTATTAACTAACTGGTCTTCCTGAAACGACGTTTACCGAGTTTGTTGATGGATCAAAAACAAAATTATTCTAATTATTCTTCAAGCTGGCACTCTTTTACTCAAGTGGGCACATCTACACTACATCTTTATGTATGCCTTTTGGCATACTTGAAACATACATTTCTTTCCCTGCTGGTAAGCCTCTATTACATCATAGCCATAAATCCCGCATTTAGGCTGTCATCACACCATCAAATCTTCAGATCCTCTTCACTGTCAACTATCCATCACATTGTAATAGGCGTGATCCCAATATCAGACAGGACATGCATGAGTGCAATTTGCACACCTGGTAGCAATGTTAGTGAGTAAAAACTTAAACACAGGCTATTAGCAATTTGAACAATACTGTTATATGTTTATATTCCGGGGCAGAAGAGGTCACTTATACCCATGCTTGTAAGAACTAATGAATGAGGATTGTGTGGTTTATGTCTGACATTACTGATTGTGTGTTATCATGTCTCAGTTGTGTGGGTGGTTCCTCATACTATATCAACCATAAGTTATTTACAGGGGCTGTAGCTGTAGTATTGCTGACTGGGATCATGGGGATATAACCAACATCACTCTCTCACTCACTAGCATACATGTATACACTAAACAAAGTACCTGATGCACAAGTTACACAATGTTTTTCAGGGCACTGATGTTTCAAGGAACATGTTGACCATTAGCTTCCAGAGTCAAGTCATAACCATGTAATGTTGTGTGCAGTCAAGCAGTTGAGAGATCTGGTCTCTGATTGAATTATGAAGTACTGCTGCTTTGCCCTGTTTTTAACGGTGATGAATATTTGTTTGACTGTGTTGTCCATTTTTCTTACATTTATCATTTCTCAAAATATTCAGTCACCCATGACCACATAAAAAAATACATGAGTGACAAAAAATTAAAATCCGCTCCAAATAAGTAAATAACAAAGAGAAAATAGGTGTTTTCTATATTTGATGTCATCATGCCCTTGAGTTTTCAGCAGGCCATTTGGTCTGTTGTAGATTCACCAATGAATTTTAGATAACGTGATTGGGAAGAGTATCAATTGAGTTAATAATGTAACAGTCAAGTAAGCCTGATTGCAGTGAAATTAGTCTGTGGTGCATGCAACTTTAGCCACTAGTCTGAAGCCAGAGTCAAGTAAAAATGTTATGTGTGTACATTAAGGTTAAAAAACAATCCTGTGGCTGTGGGGTGACAGTGGTTAGGGTAGAAACAGAGTTTGTTTGTATGTTTATTGTTTGGTTTTTTTAATGCTGTGTGGAGGAATATTCCAACTATATGATGGTGACCTGTAAACAATTGAGTTGTCATAATCTGATACATGTATGCAGCATGAGATCCATGTTTGTTTTGCAACAGCTGAATACACTATTTGCTTCAGTGTAAGTACCAGATACGCAAAAATGCCCTCACTACAGAAGCAGGTGATGTTTGTCTTAATACATGCCTGACCTAGATGAAGGTATTATAAAAAAAGTAGCCCTTGCCAAGACTTGACATAATTGTGTCTGAATGAATGGTGTCAGTCGGACTGACCACTTACTGACTTAGTGATCTGGAGATTAACTTGTTTTGACTCGGTAAGAGGGCTTATTGTCTGATACACTAGTTAGTAGGCTTAAGGCTGATGAGATTAATGGGATCCTAGATTTGGATTACAAACTTTCCACAATTAAGTGTCATGAGAGTTGCATAAATCTAATTCCTTATAAGTTCATTTGTTCTTGTTTTCTTTATTCAGCGTTTGAGCCCAAAAGTATCAATAAAATATCAGACCACTGCCATTGGGTGAAAATTGTGAAATAGCATTTGATGTGTGATTATTTTCAGGTATATCAGATCTCCGGATAACTTTTTGAGCAATTGAGTTTTTACTCTAGGGTTTCTATTTTAATTTGGTTATTACATTTTTCATTGGATAACCAATATTTTGTCACTCATCTATTCATCACTCTATTGGGTTTTTCCCCAAATTAGTGAACATTTTAAGATTTAAAAAACATGAAATAATGTTTCAGATGTATGTGACTGTTCTAAATATATAGGTTTTCCTTGGAAAGTAAATTACCTCGTAATTGTCTTTCGGAAATTAACTCCTTTGTACGCATGCTGAAAAAGCTTCATAGGGTATTTACGCGAGCTGTTTGACTTTGACTTTTTCATTTAATGCATGCGTTTCTGTATGCAAATTAATTAAAAGTAATTGGGTTTTGAATATTTTGTTTTGCATATTTTACGCAAATACACTGCTTATCTGTAGCTCTGTATATGTATATATGTAGAGATATATTGTCTGTCTTTAATTTAAAGTACACATTAGATAGCCAGCATGCAATGCTATCTTTGAAAGCCTTATCCGTAGCTTGACTCTCAAGCCTAAGATTAATGATACTATGCTGATAATTACATTGAATCATGTGTTTTTTAAATGTAAGTGGTATCAATACACTTAATGAAGTTCAGTTGGGGATGTGCCATTATCCGAACAGCTCAGCCATCACTTCCATGTTGTAGTTTGTCCCCGCTCTCTAGATTAGAAATTAGACAACTACTCATGTTCAAAGGCTTTATCTACAACACTGCAAAAGAAACTCTATTATCAGGGAGCGCTCTGTGCAGCTGCATACCGAAAATACATTTCTTTCACACATCAATACTGGAGGCTGTTGTCCTGTGGGTTAACTGAAGAGTCAGAAAGCAGAGGACCCAGTATCATTAGCTCTAATAAGGCCCTGTGTATTGCACTGGTCGGTCATTATGCCTGGTTGTCTTTCCACATTGCAGCTCTCATACTTTAACACAGATAAATACATAATGATGTTTGCCCTCACCATGTTTTGTTATCTTGACCATTGCTGTTTGTAACCACCATTTATCGGTGTCATTTGAATTTCACAGATACATCCAAACCTTTTGTTACCTTGATCATTTTGTTTGTTTGTAACCACCATTTTCCCGTGCCATTTGAATTTCACAAAACACACACTGCCGAGTCACAACATGTCCAAAATATCGATGTTGTTCCTGTATTTTGATAAAACGAAGATCTAACATGCTAATTATCACGTAAGGTTGTGTATATAACATTTTTATCAAATTGTTCAGTGTAACATATGTAAGGTCTACACTTGAACCAGATGTGTCCTGAAGGTGTGTTGTACTTACATGTAATAGGCACTGCTACAAGAGTCCTCTTGACAGTAATGGAGTTGTCATAATAAAACATGTGTGGTTCCTACTACATGTACTCACTAACATCCATTTCAACAGACAGATTTATTTCTAAGACGTTCAGCCGATGGCATTGTTCTACATTCAAAGCGTTCTGGAGACCCTCAACAGTAATTGCTTGTAGATATCCAACAACTAGATTTGTGTGAACGATCTGAACATTTTGTCACTTGGGTTTCATTTGCCTTATGTCTGTCTTTGTGTTGATAAGGCTACACCATGGGATAAATACAAGCTAAGATTTGAAGTTTGATTTGAAGGAGAGCTATCCAGGTTTTCTGCAAAATGTAATGTATTTTATGTCAGTACCTGACGTTAAATTGAAGACATTATTGTTTCTAATTAATCAGTAGCAGTCAAATCTCTATAGCAACCTGAGTGGGAGGCTGTGCTCAGTTATTTCATAGTCATGGCTTCTTCATGTGACTAAGTTATTCAAGGACAATGGTTTGGTGTAACAATAATCCACAGACCTATGACAGTGCATTTATGTCTTGTTAAAATATCTATAGTTAACATTGTTGCTCTGTTACGTTGTTAACACTAATAACAGATAGATGCAAGATTTGAAGTGTTCTGACCCAACAACATGAACAAAGATATAAAGTATGCAATACAGACAGGTAACGCTCAGATATCCATAATCTTTCTGAATTTATTATTGACAAGCCTAGGGCCTTTTCACAGAATAAACTTCATTAGTTGTTATATTTTCAGTCACCCGGGTAGCCTTGTTTGGATTCATAATGTGTTGGGCCAGAATGGAAGCGTGTTAATATTGAAAGTGTCGGCGACCCCCTTTTAACTTTTTCATTATTATTGATCCAACATACCCTTGATATCTTGCCCGCTAGCCAATTGCTAAGCATTACAGTATTAGTTGTCATTTCCTAGTTGATGTAAACAAACAATATTGAATTTCTGTAACTGATTTTGGGGTAACATTTTCCATTCCCTGTGGGCAAAATCCATCCATGACAAAACAGTTTAATAACACATAATAAGCAGTGTCTCATTCTTAAATATTGTATTCTCTAGTATGAATTTATTTTTTATGAACAAATATTTTTCACTTTGAAATTGTAACAAATACATGAGGGCATGGGAGCAAGTTACTCAGGTAGCTGTAGTAGCGTTTTGCTAATTTGTGGAGTGACATATATGTATTTGTTCCTACCTGCTCCTATTAATTTCAAGTCCAGGGCCCCTCTCTACAAAGGGATCTTTGCGCTAAGGTGATTATAAATCCTATAACAACCAGACCCTGATCTTTGTAACAGGACACGCCTGGAAATGTAAGTTTTTGATGTGAAAAATAATTATGTGTATAAAAATTAATGTATGCGCATGTCAATGTGCTTGAGACATATATACTACATCACTGTCCCCTCGAAACACACAGGATGGACTCTGACTATTTCCAGGTACATGTGTTATATTGACCTTGGAATGATGTAAGCCAAGATTGTTCCCTCCACAGACTAAGAGTGCCCGAACACAGGTGTACCTGGTCTCCATTTTGCAAGTAGTTGTGTATGTCAAGTCTATGCAGAACAGCAATGATAGTGGGCGTAATGTCAGTCTGGTATGTAGGTCAGGTCAATAATAGATGTTTTGCATAGAACTCCAGCTAAGATAAAAGGCGTCACCATTGGAGCTGGTGTGACACATGACTGATTGATGTGCTATATACAACTGTCAACATTGACATATGTCACTCATTGCTGTGATATATTGAGTTTTATATTGTCTTTGCTGGATGGTATGTGTTTTGGAGGCGTGTTTGACAGTGTTGCATTTTAGGATGCCATTTTAAATGTATGTTTTCACCTATACCAACTTTTTTATAGTTTAAGTATCAGTTTGATGATTTTCAGTAATATATTCTTAAGTTATTATATTTTATTAAAACAAAAATGTTTGTTATTATCCTGATAAGAAATGTGTTACTGATGGCACTGGTTTGTTAAGAATCAAAGAGTTGAATGTTTATCAGCTTCAGGCAATTCGACTCTTTTTTCCAGCACTCTCCTAAGTAATGGTAACTTACAGGCGAAGCATCAAATATAAGACATTTCCAATCCCCAAAAGGATTCTTTTAACATGAGGTTGCTTCTTGCAAGATGACAAGTGCCTTGTATTCTGTTTGTCTACCAATATAGGTTGCAAAATCTGAACATAACTTTCATTTCAATTTCAGTATCAATCAAAAAGATTTTGCTCTGTCATATGAAATACATTTTTTGTTGACATTCAAATTGCCACTTAAATAACATTGAGTTTCTAGAATTAAAATTGACAAAAGTATTAAACATACTTTTACAAGTCCAGCAAATTTTAAAGTTATATTTGTTGACTTTTGTTCATTAACTGTGTGAATGCAATGACATTTTTAACATCATAAAATATTTCTTTGGATATGTGATGTCACGTCTTTGTCTGGAGCATGTAGGTGTTTCTTACATAGGTATTTGGCAGGGTTATATCAAACCCTGTGGTGGCATGCACATTCTTTATCAAGCTTCCTGACATTTCAAAGATAGCACTTAAGTCAGAAATAGATTTTGCAGAAAGAAGTTGTTTTTGTTGTCAAAGTTTGATCGTCAGACAGTTGCTATGGTCACTACAATCCATCAACGTCAATCACTTGCAGGTGAAATAGTTATGTCTACGCACCTCAGAAAATCAATTCCTTTGCAAGTCCCTCTTCATAAGCTGGCAGTTTGAGGAATAACTAACGCCTTGATATGTACAACATGTTATTAACATGAGATCTGATGACATGTGACATTTATTGATTAGGACTTGACAGTTGCTATGTTTAGAACAAGTGAGCCATGTCTGCTTTGTAAAAAACAGTTTCATGTGTGTTCACACTGGACTTGTTGATTAAAGGGAATGGCACTGAATATATCACAACTTAGCGCTGTGCTACAATGACGTTTGTCTCGCTGGAAGGTAGGTGGACTTCTGGCAAACTCTGTTGTCGTTCATAGCACGCCTGTTGCAGGCAGCTGGGATTTCTGACGAGGCTAAAGACGAGCTGCTGGAAGCAATTAAGATCATCTCGTCACAAATGTTTATGGAATGATCTTTGTTAAGATGATGGAGAAAACATCCCCAAATGCACTGATTTGCCGTGCCACCAGTTTAGATGCAGATTTCTGCAAAGGTACTTTGTGTTCCATGTTGTTTTCTTACATTTTGTGGCCAGTGGTGAGAGCTATGTCTGCTGCCCAGGGACCATGATGAAGCATCCGTCTGTGAGATTTGGCAGTCTCTGCTGAGACAGCATGCATATGTTACTTGATGGTCGGTGTCTGTTTCTGTGGAAGTATGTGCCCGTGTGTTGCAATGAAGGGAATAGTGATACCTTGCACATAGTTATGCTTCAACACATTTTAACTTTGCTGTCTATTTTTATCTTGGTGTCAAGGCCATGATTGATCTGGTTTATTGTGGACTTTAAACAGTACATAGTTTGATCTCTTGCTCAATAGGGGGTGTTTAGTAAAGCAGGATTTTTGTGACGATTGATATTTCTAATGTAGCATTGTTAGTGCTTACAGTGCTAATCTATTTGATTAGATATTGATCAAAACCTGTTGATATGCTGATAACACAATAGATTCTAATGCACACTACAGTATTCCCCATGGAATGTTTTTGTGTTGGCAATCCATGTAAATGGACTTTGTAGGTAACAATTAACTTAAGTGTTTGCTCCAATCTGAAATGGCCCCTCTCCATGATCTGGTGGATGGAATGTCTGCCTGGAGAGCGGAATGTTGGGTTTTCGATCCCCGTCAGCATCATACCAAAAGACGTTAAAAGATGGTACTTCTTGTTACCCTGTATTGACGATCGTCATTAAGGGGCTAAAAGACGAACTGGTCGATTCTGTGTCAGTTTTTGTGTCTGAGTGGGGTATCCATGTTAAACTGTAGGCTGGCACTATAACCTCACCTCACCTTACCTCCAGTCTGCAATTGGATTGCTTAAGCATTATATTGATTTGTCAGATCTGTAATGTGAGTATGGTATAGCATTTACGTCACTGCTGGTATTCATTATTTGATGATGTTTGGGGCATTTTTTACCAGATGTTTTGTGTGGAATTTTATTCTATAGCATCAAAACTGGTAGATGTCAACGACCAGTTCTTAATGATTTGTCAGTGATGGTGAGAGTTGATTGTCTAACATATCTATCGGTAAATTCATTTTCGAAAATAGAAAGCTGATTTCATTATTATTATCTGTGAATGCTTCTTGAAAGCAAGATTTTATTTGTATGCATAGTAGTCACTGATTATTCTTTGAGCAAGCCATTATTTCATATTGTTTATTTTTTATTGTTGACTATAAAAAAACCATAAGTAACTATTCTTCCACTGTCTTTTGTCGAAGGTGTTTCTGTTTAGAAAGACAAATTTATTAAAAGAACTTGTTGGTTGTATTATCCTTTGAAAATTTAAAATGGGCAAACTCTGAAAGTCGAAGTTGTGAGGATTATAAATAGGAAGGTGTTTGTTTTTGTCAATTCTTGGTTTAGTCTAGTGTTCCATGGAACAGGCAAGTCTAGACTGCCAAGAGTAGATCACTGTTCATTGTCATGGCCTTCTGTGTCCGGGGAATGCATTCAGATATATTAGCTGTATTTGTGGGAGGGGTGAACAGAGTCCAAGTTCTTAGCTGATTGAATGGAAGAAATCTCTGAAGCATGACGCTTATTTAACCTACTTGAAATCCTTGCTCCGAGGAGAGCCAAACCCACTCTAGCATAAAATAACTAAGAATCGTATTCTAGAATATGTGATTTTCAGAAGGTAAAATCTTTGCTTGTGGTAAGAACAGCCTTTGTTGTTTCGGTGGTGTGTTATTGTATGAGGGGAAAGGGATTACAGAGTATGTTTGTACAGGTTGAATTGTGCCCTGTGAGACGTAGATAGAAAGTTAATGCAGCAGAAGTGATGAAATCTTTGCACAGTTGGGTGTACTGATCTTCAGGATTTGTTTACTATTTACTTAATAGCTACTGAATGTTATGGTAATGTTAATTTTGCAAATGTAATCATTGGTTTTGTTTAGTTTTATTTAAGTTTCATTCATGCATTCTAATATTTCAAGCCTGTTGGGATTCTGGGTAAAAATATAGGTCCCTAGAGACCTATACTTGTTGACTTGGCTGATTGCATGTCAGCGCATACCGATTGCATTGATCGTTGTTCATGATGTCAATCACTGGATCGTCTGGTCCAGGCTCCAATATTTACATACCAATGCTGATGGTGGCATTGAACAAACTAACAATTCTAATATATCTATTTTCATAAAAAAAGTACCTTGTGTTTCTGAAAACATGGTTTACATGGTTAAAGGATATTGGGATATCACTCTTTTATGACACTGGATGGAAACCTTTCAGCATTGAGCACTGATTTATGTACAGGTATTCATATTACTACTTGCTACTATATTGCTACTTACGAATCTCTTGGACCCGTGAAGATGCGGGGTAGAATAGGTCTTAACTAACCCATGCTTGCTGTAAAAGGCGACTATGCTTGTCGTAAGAGGCGACTATGCTTGTTGTAAGAGGCGACTAACAGGATTAGGTTGTCAGGCTTGCCTACTTGCTTGATGTGTCATCGATCCCAATTGTGTGGATTAATGCTCATGATGTCAATCACTGGATTGTCTGGTCCAGACTCAATTATTTACAGAGTCGTCATATAGCAGGAATATTGCTGAGTGTGGCATTAAACAACAAACAAACGAATGTGTCTCTTGATGTAAATGTAGACAGTATTTGTTCATGTATGGTCCCTTATTCTGGTGAATTATTTTGGTTTGATTGCAAACATTTGTAATTGGTACACCTGTTGCCGTAAATTTGACACTGAGTAGTTGGTCATCTTAGTAAACAATTGTTATAATTAATATGCCTGAAACATTCTTTATTGGGGTCTTTATTATGTCAGAAAGATGTGTGAGATAAATAGCTTTGACCCAAGTACAAAATTATGCTTTGAAATCTTGATGACAATATCAGAGTTCACAGTTTATCTCTGTACCTAAAGTTGTTTTTAAATTGCATCAAATAAACACCTGTCAATATGAAATATTATGATATACTTAGGAACATATTTCAACAATCGCTGGTTGTTGTCAGTTTTGTTCATAAACAGAAGATACTTACCAAAAGGATGACTCATTGAAGAAGTTAAGGCATTATATGTCTGAGTCAGTTATTTGACCACAAATGACGGCACTTCTTATGACTTGACCACATGTTCATCTTTAAACATTAGCGTCATACAACAGGTACAAGACTAATTGGATATATGTGAAGTGAGTGAGTGAGTGAGTGAATGTTGCTCAGTGCCAGAGTCAGCAGTATCACAGCTATACCACTGCACCCTGTAAATTGTCTACCAAAAGTACCAGATTCCTATATCCTATTGACTCTTTGTTGATCGGCATTCAGGGTTAGGAATTAATTTGTATTTTCACTAATCCGCATAAGTCATCTGCTAGTTGACCGAGTTGTTTTCTACCCAATGGTTAAAGTGTTTATCCACAAATTCATATCACTTGTCCTTCCTGCATTTACTAGTCACAGACTAGTCAATTTCAAACCCATGAGGTACTGTCGACCTATTCTGGTCCAACACCAGGGAAATAAATGTATATAATGACATGCAAAGTGTGCTGAATACATCTCCTGAAGGATCTACAAATGCAGCTATAGTGTGATCCAGGTGTCTGCCAAAAATGTATTTTGGCAGGGAAGATCAAGTTTGACTGAATAGTGAGTGAAATCTCACAGACAGACTGACTAATGTGTGATGGCATGTTGTTTTCTGTTAACAGAGGCAACACCAGCCGAAAGGGAGGAGCTCTTTGTCCAGAAGATCCGCCAGTGTTGCGTGCTCTTTGACTTCGTGCAGGATCCACTCAGTGATCTGAAATGGAAGGAAGTGAAAAGGGCCGCTCTCAACGAGATGGTGGAGTATGTCACCCAGAACAGAGGAGTGATCACGGATGCCATTTACCCGGAGGTCATACACATGGTGAGTATCTCATAGGGTTAAAATAGGTCCAGCAGCTACCCATGCTTGCCGTAAGAGGCGACTATGTATGTCGTAAGAGGCGACTAACGGGATCGGATGGTCAGGCTCGCTGACTTGGTTGATGCACGTCATCATATCCCAATTGCATGGATAGAAGCTTATGGTCCAGACTCGATTATTTACAGACCGCCATCATATAGCTGGAATATTGCTGAGTGTGGCGTTATCATTGATACTTTCTACCATGAGGTCATACACATGGTGAGTATCTCATTGACAAACTGGGTGTTATCATTGGTACTTTCTACCGTGGAGTTACACACATGCTATAAGAACCATTACCATCTTTACTTGTATCCCTGTAAGTTGTGTAAAATGTCTGTATACCAACAAGTTGTGAATTAAGTATTTGTGTTTATCTTGCAGTTTGGGTCAAATCTGTTTCGGACATTGCCACCATCGTCCAACCCAAGCGGGGCTGAGTTTGACCCCGAGGAAGATGAACCAACACTAGAGGCAGCCTGGCCACATCTACAGGTTTGTGCTGATACAGCTCATGTACATTATATAGCACAGAGCATCAGGAAATACCAGTCCAGCAATAGAAATTGTCAACAGGCACTTTATTCCTTGCCAAACTGCCCAGTAGCTGAGACATAAGGACTAATATAAATTTGCCATTTGTAAGGGTTTTGCTATATGTTACCCTTATGAAGACTAGTGGACTAAGTGTTAGTTTCTGTTGCTGCCAGTGTTTGGATATGTCATTTCTGGGCCGGTTAAATCTTTGTATTCATTGACATGTCTAATACTGTGTGTCCAGTTATCAAGACTCAGTTTCTCAGGGGATGTAGGGTCTACAGCTGTTGTAACTTTCATACTTAAAAAAATAGTCTTGCAGTGGTTGTGGCACTGATGTGGATTTTTAAAATGGGATTCAGTCTTGTAAGCTATCAATTATCGTCACTGGAAAGTACCTATGATGTGAGGGTGTGGGAAATGGGGTATAATGTCATGTTCCAAGATTATTGCACATAAGAGGTAAGGTGCATGCACATGTGTATGTAGCTGCTTGTATTAGTCTGGTGTTATAGTCCTAGACCACCGAGATACCATGCTGCGGTTAAACATGGATACCCTACTCAGACACTGAGCCGACCAGTACTTTTTATATCTGCTTTATGCTGAGCTCCAGTCAGGGTAACAAGAAGTACCATCTTTTAACTTCATCTGGGAAAAAATGTTCTGGGGATTGAACCACTGACCTTCAACAATTTTGTAGAGACGCCCTATCCTCTAGACCACAGAGGCGTTTTCCGTATGTCTAGCAGCTCCAAACAACTTTCCTTCCAATTACCTAAAGTGTACAGCTGAAGGACAAGGTGTCACTAAGAGCTTAGCTAAGATATGTTTAGTCTGATATGGGCAAGTCATTCCAGGTCTTCAGCAACCCTTCCTTGCCGTAAAAGGCGACTATGCTTATTGTAGGAGGCGACGAACGGGATCGGTTGGTCAGGCTCACTGACTTGGTTGATGCATGTCATCAATCACAATTGCATGAATCGATCCTCATGGTGTCAATCACTGGATTATCTGGTGCACTCGATTATTTACAGACCACTGTCATATAGCTGGAATATTGCTGAGTGCAGTGTTAAACAAACAGTTAGCAGCCATATGGAAAGAGCCCAAATATGTTTGAGATGCCTCTCCAGATGCATTAAGACTTACAACAATGTATTGTTTTTCAGCTGGTGTATGAGTTTTTCCTCCGGTTTCTTGAGTCTCCGGATTTTCAACCAAACACAGCAAAGAGATACATAGATCAGAAGTTTGTTCTGCAGGTAATTACGGTCTTTATCTTGATTTGCATGTTTGGAATATAATAAGTAATCAACATGAATAATGGCATGATCTCTTCTCTAGATATTAATGCTTGAAGTCTTGATATTTGCTGTTTTAATCTAGTGAAGGGAATCAATGGGGTTCAGTTGTAAGAACTGCCCAAATGGGGGATTTGGTCACCACTTGAGCATGTACAATGTTTGGATGGGTAGCTACCAGTTAAATCAACTCGCACTGAAGCTCACTCACACTGTTGGCCACATGTTTGTATGACTAAGTGGGATTGCTTATATGATGTAGCTTTAATACTGATGAATGAATGAATGAATGCTGAAGTTGTTTGTTTTTTAAGAATGCATGTTATGTGTGTTGTAATGATATGATGATGCAGTACATACTTCGTAGTTAGCATTAAAGTCAAGTGGTCCTTGTCAGAATTCTTGTATAGAAAGTTGAAACTTTAAGGGGCTCTTAGATTCAATACTACAGGAGCAAACCTCACGGGCTCTAGGACCCGCTTCATTTCAAACAGGAGCGGTAGGGTAGCCTAGTGGTTAAAGCGTTTGCTCATCACGCCGAAGACCCGGGTTCGATTCCCGACATGGGTACAATGTGTGAAGCCCATTTCTGGTGTCCCCCGCCGTGATATTGCTGGAATATTGCTAAAAGCTGCGTAAAACCAAACTCACTCACTCACTCACTCACTCATTCCAAACATTTTACGTGGGTGCATACAATACATGGTAGCTTGGAAGAAAGGTTTGACAGTCATGAAACAAGTTTGTTCACCATAAATGCACAATCTTAATTCACTGTTTGTCTTGTTTCAGCTTCTCGATTTATTTGATAGTGAAGATCCCAGGGAAAGAGACTTTTTGAAAACAATATTACACAGGATATACGGAAAGTTCCTGGGTTTGCGGGCATACATACGAAAACAAATTAATAACATATTTTATAGGTAAGTATCTAATAATATTTTAGACATTATTTGGATAAGATTGAGGCAGAGGCTGTTGACATCATATTATTAATGTTAAGTTTATATTGTTCAAGTAGCTGAACCACAGTTTCGTGTGAACTTACACTGTGAGGACTTGTCTGTCATCTGAACAATTACAATTTCATCGATTCCTCTCAAAGTGCCTATGGTGTTTGCAACTCGTAAAAATAAACCTTTCTCACAGAATTCAGATCCGGTTTGTAGCATGGCTGTTATGACAGCCATATTGAAGTATCATTTTGCCTGTTATGTATCTGAAAATGATTTAGGGTTAAGTTCGGACTAGTAGACTCAAATGTTTTTGGTCCAGACTGAAATTGGATGTACAAGGAGTATGTATATTTTTGTATTTGCCCATTCCAACTCAATCTCATTAAAATCAGATCTTAGTTCTCGCTACCGCTAAACTAAGATCTGAGGACATCCCATTACGGGTCACGTCAGATCGACCTTGCATGAACTTTGACCGACCAATGGAATGACCAACCAATGAAATGACCAATCAGAAGGCCGCTTTCTCGTGCTTTACGGCACTAATTTCAAATTGGCGACTACGCTTCGAAACATATTTTGACAAATTCTCGATTACAGATTTGAAACCTGAACAAAAAAACATTCTGGAATGGCTAATAGATGGTTTAGATTGTAAGGATTCAGTCGTTAAACCCGTAACTATCGTTCAGAATACCCCATGTTAAACTTTTCGAGATTGCATGATTAGAAATCACAATCCGACTGTCACTTATATAATCCGGTAAGCGACGCTCTGATTAGTCGGATGAAAGGTCGTTCTGACGTGACCCCTAATGGGATGTCTTCAGATCTTTGTTTAGCGGTAGCAAAAACTAAGGTCTGATTTTAATGAGATTGTAACTCTAATGATATCAAGAAACAACTTGAGTTTATGAACTCATCTTATCCATGGACACTTTAATCAGTTGTTTTAACTAGATCGAGGTATTGCCACAATAAAAAACAAAGCTTCATCCACTACTCATATAGCACATTGCATGGTTATTCATAATGAAACCATAGAAACATAATTCTTCATATTTCTTTAGATCATTAAAAAGTTGTCAATGTGAATTGTGATGTTGTGGACATCATGAGATGAAAGTGAGCTGCAGAGCCTCACAGCACTATTTTGTCAGATTAACTCAAAAGTTGATGCTCTGGGCACCATTTTGTCTTGTAAAATCTTGGAGCTTATCAAAACAGGTAGTCAGACCTGTAATTTAGTTTGTAATTTAACAGATCAACATTTTGCATATTTTTCTCATTTATTATATGAAAAAACTTTATGTTATGATTTGAAATGTCATTATCATTCCGATAAGTTAATGATTGAAAAAGCCTTCCACGTTGCTTTCAATTTTATCCCTTTGTATAGTTAGTTCTAACGGCCAGTTATTTCATAGAGCATACTGATAAGGTGTTTTAGTCTTTTTTCCAGGTTTATTTATGAAACAGAGCATCATAACGGTATTGCAGAATTGTTAGAAATCTTGGGAAGGTGAGTTGTTGGTTTCTGCTACTTTTCTATTAAAAAAGTTTGTTTTAGAAAACAAATTATTCATTTTACTCTGAAGGCTTTCCAGCCTAACCTCACATACTGTTCTGTAGGATTTGGGATGGGTTCTCTTAGGAATTCTATTTTAGTGTTTGCCTGCTAAGATACGTACTTCAATGGCATGGTTGAGATAGTTAGTTTACATATGCTAATAGTCTCTGTGACTTAGTAACCGTGTGACTGTAGGTGTCATTTCAAGATCTAGTGTCTATACTGATTGTCGCTTTGATGAGGTATGGTTCCTTGTTCTGTTGACTTCAATCTAGAGTCTTTCCTATTGGTCACTTTTGAGCCTTTAACCTTAGACTCTTATCTTTTCCCATTACTTTAGGAGTGTGGTAGAGTAGTGGTTAAGGTGTTTGCTTGTGAAGATAGTGTCTTGAGATTTTAATTGCTGTAAAATATTGTTAGGTATTGCTCTTTGTTCCTTGAAAGTTCAACTGATGTCTCCGAGTTGGGCAATATTGGTAGTTGCGTTGTTAAAGTGTTAGCTTGTCAAGATCTTAAGTTATAAACACTATGCTATTATTAGATACTGCATCAGATAAGTCGTTATATCAGGAAAGGCATTAATAGTTTAGTTAAGATAACTTGAAGTTCAACTAGAATCAATATTCACTAAGATGTATGTGCCTGTAAGTCGTGAGCTGGTTAAGAGAGGCCTGTCTTGTTTCATTTCCTAACGTGTCCGTCAAACTGTCATTGATTGATGATTAGCTAGGACTCTGCACACAACCTTACTCTGATGTGCTAAGGCCTGATAGAAAGTTATTACCACCCTATAATGAGGCTTGTTGTTTATGGGAAGGTAGATAATTGTGTTTTGTCATGTGTACAGTACCCTGTGGAATATGTCTGGCATGTTTTTGCGGTCATGATTAAGCAGAGCTATCAAATTTTAGTGTTGGTTTGAATTTTGATGATTGGTTAAAACGGCGCTAAAATTATTGAAAAACAGGCATTCAGATGTTATTCCAATGTGTGTACTTGCCCTTTTGATTCCTACCTAACATGTGTGATGTTACTGATAAAAAAAAAATTTCAAGAATGAAATATTGCACTACATCTTGGGACTTTCGGCAGAGATATGAGTATCAATTAAAGAAATAATACCAACATAGTTTGGCAGATGTATAATTGGATCAGCAAAGTCTTTTTAGTTTTTATTTACTGTATATAATTTATACTGAATTCGTTTGTCTAAAAATTGTTTTGTATTTGTTTCAGTATAATAAATGGGTTTGCTCTTCCTCTGAAGGAGGAGCACAAAGTATTCTTGCTGAAAGTATTACTCCCTCTGCATAAGGTGAAATCTCTAAGCGTGTACCACCCTCAGCTGGCCTACTGTGTGGTGCAGTTCCTAGAGAAAGACCCCAGTCTCACAGAACCAGTGAGTCAATATTTCTTCTACAAAGCTTTTTGAAATATATTTTGTCAGTCTAGTGTTTTGGACAGGAGTTGTAAGTTCTAATGAGAAACCTCTTCAAAACCTGGAGCATCACAGTGTTAGTGTTTCCTGGACATGACACATTTAGTTATGTCATGTTGTCTTGCAACTTAATACTGTATGCTAGTAGCACCTGTGAAGATCCGGGTAGAAAATAGTCTTCAGCAACCCATGCTTGCCGTAACAGGCGACTACGCTTGTGATAAGAGGTGACTGACGGGATCGGGTGGTCAGGCTCATCGACTTGGTTGATTCATGTCATATCACAATTGCTTAGAATGATGCTCATGATGTCAGTCACTTGATCATCTGGTCCAAACTCGATTATTTACAGACCGCCATCATATAACTGGAATATTGCTCACTCACTATCGCTGTGGGCTAGCACTATGAAACTGGCATAAGTCCAGACTAGTACAAGCAGCCACACAGATGCATGCATGCACGTCACTATATAAGTGTAATGACCTTCAACCTCATTTCACTTCATCCTGTCACTTTTTATTCAAGATGTGAAACCTTTTGTAAGAGCTGGAACCGTAGCGATTGATTTATAATGGGTGTCTCAATATATCCAGAATTGACTTTTCCATTTATAGACATGATATATGTGTAATGTCTTAGAAGAAGTTAATGTTTCTTTAGTGATTTCTGGATTAGTGTAGAGAAAAAAAAAAGCTGTCTTTCTCTAAAGCATTGCCCATCAAATAGACGTTGATTTCCACGGCTCCAGCCCTCATAGCAATCTTTTCACCATGACTGTTGGAATATCATAAATTACTTCATAGATTAACAATAATCATAGCAATAACATTGCTTTGTTGAATGAGACCTTGGATCACATGGGCTGGTCTCCTATTCCTGTACAACTGACTGTGTTGTCTAGTAAATGTTTTTGTAAATAGCACCCAAGCTCAGATGACTTTGAGAAAATGTGTACAGGGTAGAACGCCTCATAGACCACATTCTTCAGTATGCTTTGTTTTTTGCAGGTTATCATGGGACTGTTGAAATTCTGGCCCAAAGTGCACAGTCCAAAAGAGGTAGGAGTCAAAAGTTACTCAAAGTATAGTGTAATAGGATATTATTTCCCCCTGGAAATTCATTCCAGGAGAAAGTAATATCTTTTGTAAAACTTTCCACTGTGCCAAGGATATTATTTCTTTAGCCGGTATCTTACTCACACTGGAATGTTTTTCCTTATGAATATTCTTTCCTCCAGAAATTTTTGGACTCTGGAACACTGCAGTGAAATCACTGTAAAACATGTTTTGCTATTATAGTAGGGAAAGTTAATAGTGATATAATAAGAACATTTAACTATTGCATTGGGAACCATATGATCATTAAGAATTAGATGAAACTTTGCCCATACAGTTCCAATGGGATTGTTTTCAGGTGATGTTTCTGAACGAGCTTGAGGAGATCCTTGATGTGATAGAACCAGCAGAGTTCACCAAGGTGATGGGCCCTCTCTTCAAACAGCTGGCCAAATGTGTCTCAAGTCCACACTTCCAGGTATTTGTGCCCTCATCACTACAGGAGCATCCTAGTAGGCAATTCACAATAGATCATACAGTCGTCACATATTGCAATAAAAATATAAAATATGAATACAAAATGATAGTCAAATGTTACACTCGGACTAGAAATACTCTTGTTGAGATGGTTAATGCATGTTTCCAAACATTCCAAACTGAACATTCCATGGATTGTCTTGTGGCCATTCCTGATGTTGTTATCCTGTTGCAGCCCGCAGTCACTATTCCTCACAGAGTCTGAGAGGAGTGTTTGTGTAGCCCAATACCCTGAGTTTGTGTAGTTGAGGCCCTGTGTGTATCCTATATACTGTGGACTAAACAAGAGAAGCTGTCTGTATTTGCAGGTTGCAGAGCGGGCTCTGTACTACTGGAATAATGAGTACATCCTTAGTCTAATCAGCGACAATGTTAGTACCATCCTCCCTGTAATGTTCCCAGCTCTCTATAAGACCAAACAACACTGGAACAAGTAAGATTGGTCTCTTCCTACCCCTACTTTCGTACATATGTCCATCCGTCCGTCCAGCCACCCCACATGCGTGCATGCCAACTGTCGGTTGGAGATGGTTTTGACTGCAGTATGCTTGCAACCAGAAGTTTAAAAAAATTCTGTAATGGGTTTCTTATTCTTTTAAGTCTTGTACCATGTGAATTTTAAGTCATGAACAGACACACTCTGACTGAAAATTAAAAAAAAAAAAATTAATTAAACTATTGATTTTTATAACAGTCAATTTATGACCAAAGAAAATAAAATTGATAACATGTCTGAAATATTTTGGTGGCATTTTGACTCAATCTTCTTTATGTGCATGTCTTTGGATTCGTAAAGGCCACTGACATTTTGATAGCCATTGATGAAATCAATGACATCAATGATTAAATATTCCCCAGTAGAGGAAATAACACTTTGGTGATCGAGTTTCAGGTAATCTGCAGCCATTACATATCTGAGCCTGGTTGTCTGTGCACAATGCCTCGTTTCCATGGTGACCGCTCCCCTCCTGCCCTGCCTGAAAGAGCGTTGCTCAGGCCCCCCTGGCCACGTCTGATGCCTTTACCTTTAGGGGAAGTCCTTCAAGGAGCACAAGATGGCCTCATTATCTGTAGTACTTTCTCTGATGCCAGTAATCAATTCTTTTCTAGAAAACAACTCTTGTCTGGAGTCACCTACTGGTCACTTTGAATTAAAAGTCTCTGAAGTAACATGCAGAATGATGCAACACAAGATATACTTGAATTACCACTCATATATCATTCAAGACTTTACTTCACCAGTTTCTTTCTTTGAAGTCTATGACTTGAAAGACATTTCTTGGCCAGTGTTCAATGTTTGGTATGAAAGACAAGCAGTCCTCTTCTGTTTCTAATGTTAATGACAGATTTGGGGCAACAAAAAATATCTAAGACTGTATCAGAGTTGTATCCCTGTCATCCCATCCTTATACATAGAGCCCCATTATGTAAAGGTGCCAGACAAGCCATACATTTTTCACATGATTTGAGTTTGACTTCTTTCTTTCAGTTCCCCATGTGTCTCTATGCTCTGCATTGCATGAGTAATTCATATCTACCTTGTACATATATACATATCTGTCAAACATACCTATGTATTGGATCCATTGTCATGCTTGTCATCAGTTCTTTTGCTATTTTTGTTTCATCGTCCAGGTTGCCGAGCGAGCACTGTATTTTTGGAATAACGAGTACATCTTGAGTTTGATCAGTGACAATGCCTCAGCCGTTTTGCCAATCATGTTCCCCGCTCTTTACAAGAGCAAGGAGCATTGGAACAAGTAAGCTGCCAACATTATGCGCGTTAGTTGACGCTGAATATGCCAATTTAATCACTTTGCTTTGGGGATGGGGGCGGTGTGGGAGCCGAGTGGTTTAAGCATTTGCTAATCGCGCCAAAGGCCCAGGTTCATTCCCGACATGGGTACAATGTGTGAAGCCCGTTTCTGGTGACCCCCGCCGTGATATTGCTGGAATATGGCTAAGAGCGGTGTAAAACCATACTCACTCACTCACTCACTTAGCTTAGGTAGGTAGGGTACAAATGCGCAAAAAAAATCATGCAAGCTTATCAACTAACCACAAAAAGCTTGATATAAATAGCTGATTTCAGCGGATTGAGTTTGGAAATAATCCTGATGTTTTGCCAGCGTTTGTGACGAAAGTCGTAAGAAAAACCTGGAATGAAACTTTCATGCGTAACATTGCCATTCATTTGATACCTACCATCAGTTGATGTTTGGATTCACTGACAAGATTTGATACCTTTACTTTGGTTGCACTACTACCACTTTGGTTAGCATGAAGGTGGTTCAACAGTAATCATCTTTATTTTGATGGCATGATATTGCAGCTGATGTGTTTGTGTGTGAGTGCGCATGTAGATTCTCACATCAACAGCTGTGTGTAGGGATAAAGTTCTATATGTACTGAGTGTTGTCAAAACCATGTCTTGCACACTTAACTTTAATGTAAGACAATTGTCACTGATTGGTGATAAAATGTTTTTGTTTCAAATCATCAGATCAACAGAATACTAAATGTTAGTATTGTTATTAAATTGTTCACAGTGATGAGTTTTTAATTGAAAATGCATGCTGTTGCTGCAAGGAGGTTGTGTTGTGTTGACGTTGAAGTATGATTGGTTACAGGACAATACACGGGTTGATCTACAACGCTCTCAAGCTCTTCATGGAAATGAATCAGAAACTGTTTGATGACTGCACTCAGCAATACAAGGCAGAGAGACAGAAGTGGGTGGTTCTCTTTCATAGTTTTCAGTGTTATTATGGTACTTGTTGTTACGCTCCCTGGTGCTTGGCATTAAGGTGCTAAAACAAGGACTGGTCGGCCAGTCAGGTTACTCTGAGAGCAGGGCATCCTATTAAACTGAGACTTAGGATCTTAATGGCCTAGTACTAAAAGACTGGGAGTCGGGAGTTTTAGAAGCAGTCACACACACACGTGCATGCAAGTCACTATGTAAGTGCACTAATCTTGGAACGCGATGTTAAACTCCTCATATCTGATCTTCAGGTGTGAAGCCCATTTCTGGTGTCCCCCGCCGTGATATTGCTGGAATATTGCTAAAAGTGGCATAAAATCAAACTCACTCACACTCACTCACACTCACTCACTCCTTATCTTCAGTGTTATTGGGAGTATTGTAGGTGAAATGCATTCTCAGCATGAAGAAAATTTGGTCATATGCTACTTGATGTGGCTGCAAGTTTCAAGAGCTGATTCCATTGAAAAATATTGCATTTAACTTTGTGATTGGTGAAAGAGCAAAAGGAGTATAAACTTAATTGTGCATCTGTCAACGTGAGTGACTTTTTAGTTGTCACATCCACATGTCCACAAGTGGTGAATCTGAGGCAGACTAGGTCTTATGTACCCAATGCTTGTTGTAAAAGACGATCTAAGTTTCTGACCAGGTGGTTACATTTGTTTCAGAAAAATATTTAGGTTTGCTCTCCCTCTGAGGAGGAGCACTAAGTTTTGTTGTATTACTCCTGATGCATATGGTGATGCTCATCCTATCAACCACTGGTTTGTTTGACATGATATTGCTTGAATTACATTTGACTAATACCAATTTTGACTCTCACTCATGTCATGTTTTAGTCTGTAATAAAATCACCCACGAGAAATTGATACAAATGAATAGGCAACATATTGCTAAGGATCAGTGATTCTTTCAGGGAAAAGGAGAAAAACAAACAAAGAGAAGAAGCCTGGACTAAAATCCACACCTTGGCCAAAGACAATCCACAGGTACGTGTGCACTGATGCTGTTGGCAGGATCCGGCGTTCAAGGTTGCCATAGAAACAACATTCAGACTCGGGTGCTCAATTGGTATATGTTAATGATAAGAAGGATGACTGAAAGATACCACTTTTTGTAGGTCTCTAATAAGGTAAATAGTTTTGGCTCTTATATTGTGCCTTTGATCTTGTTTAGTAATGTTTGATCCCAGGCCCTGTTCCATAAAGTGATTCAACTGATGCCAGTCAGTGTTTAGGTAAAAGACATCTAATAAATGAGATACTATAACTGTTTTGTCAATGAGGGCTTCAGTCAACATTAATCACTGTATTCAAGGCTTCAATGGGTTAATTGTGTTAAAAATATTATATTGCCGTGTTATTGGACCACCTTGAGTCTTGGGGATGAAGATGGTGCAGATAGGACATTGTAGGTCAGGAAAGTATCCTTAAAATAATACAATATTTTGAGATATCAGTATTTCATATTATGAGAGTGTTTTGTTTGTTGTTAACTATCTTATTGAGCACAACTGGTGTCTGTTTCCATGGCAACATGATATAGGGTATCCTGCCAAAGTGTAGTAGATTGTGTCGCATGCAGCATGACGCCTGTTCGAGTTGACCATTTCCCTCATCGCCAGTTTTATCACACAGAATGTGAATGAATTAGACCATTTTTTAGGTTCCCATCTTCATGCATGTATTACTTTATTTGCAGACAGTACACTGACAGTGATTTCATTGAAGCAGTTTATTAATAACATCCCCAAAATGTAACAATTATGAGCATGTATTTGTGTGAATTGCTGTTGTGTTTCACATTAGAATTTGTTGAGCAACCTTTTTAACTTCTCACCCACATTATATTTCATTTCAAACAAAGTCTCGAAAAGAACACCAGTAAGCAGTGAATGAAATTTAATTGTTTAAAGCGGGACATGCTTATCTCCATGGATACGTTGCCTGCTTCTGGTTGTGGCAGTGTTTTGGTCTAGTCGCTTATGGCAAAATCAAGCTTCACTAAGAGAGAATGCAGCTTGTAAGCAAGGGGACAGTCTAGTCCTCAAATGTTTTCTTTTTTTTATTATAGTTTAGATCATTAGGGAGTACCACGCCGACGGAAATGTCGGCCAACTCCGGTAACTCGCCGGTACCCAACAACACAGCAGAGGATGAGGGGGACATGAACCTTACCATGGAAAAATTGGAAAACGAGGCTAAGGAGGTAGGCAGCTGTTTCGCTACACAGTGACGGCGCCACTCATTATGCAGCCATTTGGTTTAGGAATTATGACACACTTTTCATAAATGGACATCTGAATGTAATTTTAAAGAAAGGAAAATCCTTTGTTATAATGTTTATGGCGCATTTATCGTAAGGATTTGATTGAACACATGTTACATTGTGTAGCTCAGGTGATTAAGTTAAAGAATGACTTGAAAATTGCTGTCAAAAACGGGACAATTTGAATTCAATATGTACTAAGGGACGTAACTCTTATCAGTCACAAGAAAGGTATTGCATTACAAACAATTTCCATAATTGCATCATTTATTCATATATGGATGAATTCAGTTTTCTTTCCACAGTTTTTTCCCTTTTTATTTCCTTGTACACCTACCCTCACTTAGACTGTTTGAAATATCATGTTTTCAGTAACACTTGCATTATCATTGACATATGTAATAAAAGGTTTCACTTGCTCCTCCCATTGACATTGAGCCATTTCCTCCCAACCTGTGTCTTACTTCACATTGATTCACAAAGACCTGTTTTCATTCATAATTAGTGTGAATAATTTCACTTGGAACTCCTCGTCAGTTTGCTTGTGACATGACTGAGCAGGATATTGTTATATGCTTGTTTGAGAAGCACAGGTGATGCCTAGTCTGCTGATGTTTTGCTTGCGCTTGCTGTAGATTATTATTAACAAATTTGATAGACATATAAGTGATTCTTTCCAGCTTTTAATGTAACCCATCCCTTGTCTAACAAATAGTAGTTCAGGTTTGTTTGTTGGAATGTTCATTTCATAATTGGAAGTCTCCTTTTTATATGTAGGAGAGTGTTTTTATATTTTTACCTCGTCCGAAACTGTATGAACTCTTAGTAGTTGTCAGGTTTGCTGTATGTTTTCCTTTAACCTGAGTTTCCTCATACTGTTCAAATTCTGAGTGCATAGTACTTCTATTTCAATGGTGATTAATGTGTCTGATGTATAAGACATAAGAGTAGTATGCTTGTTGAACAGTAAGTAAAACATGTGTACGGCCCTGCCCATTTGCATGTTGGGGTTGTCAGTTTGTACATTATTTCCATGCAGGATTTATTTGTTTGATTCGCTAATATACTTTCATGGAGAGTTATTTATGGTATGCTCAGGCACCCGAACACCTCACTTTTTACAATAACTCCTTATGAAAGTATTGAAGATTCAACATTCATCAATTTCTTGAAACTTAATATGCTGACATTTTACTTTTGTTTCAAGGTTAAAAATGCTTATGATTGCTGAATGTTTTACATGTTGTTTGTTACTTCCACCTCATCTGAGGTCCCCTATGGGGTCAAGGTTCATACTTAATCATGTTAGGAACTGATGTGCAAACTTTGACATTACCCTTAGAATACTGTAGTGCTCTACGGAAGTGTTCATCAGGAACAGTACCAATGCAGAAAATGACCAGTGATGACATCTTTTGTCCTTCCAGAGTTGCAATCGGTAGCAGCAAGCATTTATCTGGTAGGATTTGGTCTTCAGTGGTTTGGATAGTTTTATTTTCGTATAATCCCTTTTGCTTGATTTGCTTATTTTGTTTCTAGCTGACTAGAAGCAGAATGAACCCAATCACAGACTGGTATTTGCTCACAAGGCATTGATCATGTCACTCTATAACTGTCACTGTCTCCACGGTAACTGAATCTAACACAGTGTGCTGTTATGTCGGTCATCTGTGACCAGTTTGAAAAACTAGCACACTAACGGAAGAAATAATTTCACTTTGCTATCTGGCTGTCACAGGATTCTCATTGAAGTTTCACCATCCTATACTCGATTTGATTTATTGCATCATTCTCATTGTGTTCATTTTCTTGAAACAATATTTGGATATATGTGTTCCCTCTGTCCATTTTTTTTTTTAACCCTTGACAATGCCAGTTTCAACAACAAGAAACTGAAGATTGAGGTAGCAAATGTTTCTGATCAACTAGGCAAGACCATCCATTGTGACTTGTTTTGCCCTTTTGCAATTCTTGTTAGTATTTGCTTATTTCATGGTTAATTAGGTAGCGCCTATGATTTATTTTTGATTATTTGGTTTAATTATTTTCAGCTGTCTAAGGTTTTTGGGACATACCGACATCGTTTTGGTAATCGGTTTTAGAAGACACATTTTTCGTGTTAATGTAGACAGTCTGTCAGCTGCCTCTGTCGCTGTCAATAGTTCCTTTTTCTTAAACCCACTCTTTTCTAACGTTAATTTTTAGGACTCCATCAAACATATTTTTTTTGTCATTGCCAATTTTCATCATAGATCTTAAAGTTATGCACTGTGTAGATTGAAACAATGACATGGATGCTGTGGAATCGGTAAGCAGTACAAATGGGCATAAATAACATCGTCACACATCACGTTACACGTCACGTTTTACATCGCTTGTTCTCAGCAGAGAATGATTTCTTTCACATAGTGCTAACCACAGCTGTGTGATCTTGCTCCTGTCGTAGATTTCACTATCATTCGTAACTCCATCACTGCCATCATGAATTTCAAATTTTTGTCACAGGAAGAACTATAGAAAAACCATGTGTTTTTTTAATATTGTGCAAGTTAGATGGTGTTCACATTTTCAGGAGGGAAAAAACTCTTTTAGAAGGTAACGTTTTGGAATGCCTTGAACAAATTTGGCATGAGCATCAAAGAATTTCTTGTGTTTGTCATTGAAAATGTAACACTTTTTTTTTTTTAAATAATCATCCAATGTGCATACCAAAGTTATTTCTCAAATTTGAGCATGAGCATTGATTTTTGTTCAGAGTATGATTTAATACTTACAAAAGTTCTATTTGTCAAATAGAAGAAACAGTTATTAACAGTGAACCCTGCTTTGCATGGGGCGGTTTGGGAAAGGGCTTTTTTCTTTTTCTTTTCAATGGTTTGATGAACTTTATAATAAATTTCATAAATATAATTCTGACAGTAACTTGATATGGGAAGAAAGTGTATGATTGTTATTTCAAAGTTCTTCCCACTTGAACAATAAGAAAGGTTTTAAGTTTTACAGAACTATAAGACCTAATGTTTTGAAATTTTGTTTAGATGGAACTTCAGGTAGTAGTGTATAGTGATTGGTATAGTGTCATTTGCACTTGATCTAGGGAAAGTTAGTTCTTATTTTGTCAAAGAATTGATAACTTCTTGAGAGTTAGCATTGATAATAGCAGCAGATTTCCTTTGACAGAAGTGACAAATAGGACAGGTCGATGGCAGCATTTCAGTGTGTTTGTTAGCAGTTTGCCATTAAGTAAGGTGAAGACTGTAAAGATGCAGGGTTTGAGTGTCCATGTTTAATGTGTTATGACGTTGCTGAGGATAGTGATGTCAAATTATTTTCAAACAGTCTAGGTGGGTATGTGTGCAGAATACTTTGTAGTCCAATATGCCCCTTTCTTGTGTATTTTTAGCTGATATTCTTTCAAGGTTATTTTTGGATGTTCTTCATCGAAATGGTGCTTGGACCCAAAACCAATATTTAGTTATAGCATGAAAACCAAGTTCTCTAATCAAGTGACAAAAATCAGTGTTGGTTGAATCTGTTTTACTAACATTTCTTGTGAAATGTGAACAAATCAATAATTGTTGAAATATTTTATTCTTTCTTTTCTTGCATGTAAGGCGGAAAAGGTAATATTACTTTCTTGACAAGTTCATTCAAATTAGACTGAATCATGTTAATTATTTGATATATGTCAGAAACCTTTGAGTCTACTAGCCCGAACTGAGCTCCCAATATCCCTTTTCAGTGATTTTGTGTATGTTAATATACAAACTTTTATTCGCGAAGACAAAAAGAAATTTTACTGACCTGCGTGTTCGGACTAGTGGCTATTGTCATAGACTGATGGTTATATTGTAAGGCAAAACTTCCGGTTGGATTTATCATGTTTATTTGTTTGATTGTTACGTTTTTGTTTTGCTATCTTGAGAAACATTGATTTATTGAGATTTTCTGCATGCCTTTTCACTTTAAAATATTGACACAACACAATAAGAACTAATCTTTAGAAACATTTAAAATTTACATTTGTTTCAAATTTGTGGGCATTTCATTTCTTTCGTCCGTGATTCAATAAGTTCCTATTATTTTTAAATACACATAGGAACAATCATGTCTAACTTGATTGTGTGAAATTGCCATTCTGACATTTAACATCAAACTTTGAAATCCTTGCTAACAGCTTTCAAAGCATAATAGATCTATATAATATAATGTGTGCATCAAAATATTAAACCCATGGCTGAAGAGGAAAATTGTCCTGGACATCAAAACACTTGAAAATATCTTTCAAAAGTTCAGAGAAGATACTGTTTAGGAAGTTGTTCTGACTGGTGTCAAGGAAAGGCTGCACTGGTGGTAATTGTGCTCTGAATGCTGGTAAATGACATGTTGATGTCACTGAAACAATAAATGCTTTTGATTTCATTGTTCTGTGCATAATTTTTCGATTATCCGCACCAGGCCTTGGTCCTCGGCACTTGTATGACTGTTACTGATAGCCTGTTTCACCTCAGTTCGGTTTAGTACATACCATCTGCAAGTAAAGCCAAAATGTATTCTCGGCTGTTGGAAGGCTGGTTTGCATTTGATTGGGTTCATATTTTGAGTTATATCAATACTACCTGATTTGCACCTTTAACCAGGACTACTTGTTGTTTCGTTATTTTTGTATTAGATTAGATTGATATTGTACATATCTAGATTCGTGCTTTCATAAAGGTTTATTAATATTATGCTTTTCTACAGTAAATATTGAAAGATGAAATAAGACCATTGATAGCAATAATGTCTAGAAGCATTATTACAAGCTTCAGAAGATAATTGAGGACATACTCAGTTGATTGGTTTGTAATTTTAGGCATTAATTTAAGCCATGATGAACTTGTATTGGCTGGTTGGCTGACAAATAGTTATATCCTTCTTTTACTTTCCAGATTACCAAGAAAAAACCAAAAGACAAGCCCCTTTTACGACGTAAATCCGAGTTACCACATGACATGACTATGATTAAAGCATTGGAGAGCCACACTAGGTCAGATGAATATCTGACTAACACCTCCGAAAGCAATTGACGACGATGGACGAGCGTCTCCAGAGGCAGAAGATAGCGAGGGATGGGTGTTGCCTTAGACTAACCGGGGCGGGAGGGAGGGGATTTGTGGCTTTACCCACCCCACCCTGCTACCCCGCTGACCAAATATAGTGAAGAAGAAAGCATGCAGTTTGAGCGGCACTTAACATCTGCGACTGAAGTAGTGTAGATAGAAAACACTGACATTTTATTGTACATAGTCCTGATTCATGATACTGTTTTACTGTTTGTGTACAGGCATAGAGTGTGTGCTATCCACCAACAACCTGCCTGTGTGGTAGCTCACACCGTTCCGCAACTAATAAAGTTCAAACTGCTTGCTTTCTTCCTCCTCCGAGCTTGTAGGTCGGCCATTTCGGCTTCCATTATGAGGTTTGAAAGAGAGGCTGACAATGAATGGAATATTAGATGTGTGACGAGGCACTTAATGTATTATTTATTTACTCTCTGAGAGGCGAGGACCGTGAGTTTGGTGCAAGTATATCCGTAAGAGACGTAGGTAGTCAGAATATAATTACTACCATGTGTTTGATGTATTATCATTCATTCGCATAAGACAACCCACTTACAATCAGGTGGTAAATCATGTAACTATTGAATGCGTGTGTTTGTGACTAGTCCATTGATTTCACACTGTTTCACTGTAATCGGCTCACTCACTTGTCACTCTTCAACTTTGATTGTGCGTGTGCATGTCTGTACGAGTGTGTGGCTGTGTATTATGTTCAATCTCCACATCAGTTCTTTTCTTACCTATTGGCTCAATCCTAATTTAAGGCTCATGATTCCAGTCACTTGGTGGCGTTTATCTCTCAACATGTGTGTGTTCTTCATAGATTAAGCTTCCCATACTTCTTTCACAGAGTGACTTTTTTCCCTAAGAAAGAAACAAAGCTGTGCATGAATAATTTTTGTACCCCATTTCTTTTGTTTGTCCAGAAATTGTTATTTTTTAGATCCCTTGATTGTATAATCTTGGGGTTTCTATTTTGAGAGTTCTGAGTTGTTTGTTAACTGAAAAGCCCTGACTGTATACCTGATATATTCCAGAATGATGTACCATGTAGCAGATAATTGCATTATAGATGTATTCCTTGCAGATGCATACGTTTTATCTCGACTGTAAAGGAACCCAAATTATAGGATAGAGACGTGTAAAGTGTTGACGATTTATCTTTGTATACTAATATTTAATGTACTTTGTATTATATAGGTTCTGTGCTTAATATGCAAACGGTGTCCTGACATTATCAAGAAGCATGTTATTTTCCACTCGTCCTACTTTGTTAGATTTTCTTCCTGATAGTGAGTGCATGTAAGGCCCATTTCTTCAAGTCGTCACATTTCTGCTGCTCATGATGGTTATTACTGAATATTTGCTGATTGATGAAGAACATAAAAATAAGAATGAACTTTATGATAATTTTGAACATTTTTCACTTCCTTATTGTTTGTGTGTCTGGTTGCACATGCTAAACGGGATATCAGCAACAAATATTATCCTTGTTTCTGACAGCTATATTCGAAAAGAGGGTTTTATAGACTCTGTTTTTAGTGGATATTAATCATGTTTGGAGAAAAGTGTGACTCTAACATGGTGGCTGTGTTATAATGGTTGTGTCTAGTATTGCTATAGCAGCATCTAGAAACTGCACTCGTTAACCAGAAGAAAGTTCAACAATGTCTGTGACTTGTTAAATGCCCGGTTGAGAAAAAGTAATATTTTAGCTTGTTCGAATGAGACTGGTATGCGAGTTAGCGTATGGGTGTGAGAGAAATTATGAGCAATGCTCATTGTTATTGTTTCTGGCTTACTGCATTAAGCCGCATGAGTGATAATTATATGTCATTGTCTGTAGTGATATCAAAGTGGTCATGAAATTCTGTCAGCCGTTTTGAGGATATTTTTTATTTTGTTTGAAACAATCCTTTTCTAACATTTCACAAGGCAACCGAACATCTGTGATTATCTTCTTGATGTAATGTTAGTGCTCGGCATTGGAGCATCAGTTTGTAGTGTGCTCCAGCAAGGGAATGTAGAACCATGAAGTCTCTTGTGTGTATAGGATTCATGCCATGAACCATGTTGCTATCTCCTCACTGCTTCTCAGCAAGGAGATGTCATTTTATTCAGCAAGAAAGCTTTTAGAGGTAAGGAGTAATACCGATTTTATAATGAAGGTGTCCTTTTATTTGCATATGAGTATAATATGAAATCTTGATAATCACTTTGTTGAAACTATAACAATGTTCAAATGTGGGACTTTTAATGTAATAAATGCATATTTTTATTAAAGGGTTTCTGTTGTTTTCAACATTAATTTTTCAGTGTAATAGCAAAATTATTAGTCGACTAAAGATACACACATGAAGGAATATCTTTATACTGATGTATGCTACTCTACTTTTGTAAGGGAGGTTGGCAAAATCAACTGCAGAAGAAGTGCAAATCTAGTGCATAGAAAAGTCATAACAGAAGTGATTTTTTTCCTGATGTTAATAACTGAAGTACATTGATACATGTCATTAACACATCAGATGCTAATTTTCTTTGCAAAAGTTGAGTAGTGTACATGACCTGATGAATAGCTATTCAACATTGTAGATAGACATAAAGCTGTATGGAGTGGGGATCACACTGGTTTCCTTAAATATCCACTTCTTCAATGAGATCAAGAAATTGAATGTAAATCTTGTGCACATAATCATATTCATAATTTTTATATGTAATGCACTAATGACTCGTATAGAGGGACTGTGAATTCAAACTGTGGCCTGTTTGGTCGGTCAAAATAATTTAACACCTTCAAAATAGTCTCTACAATGCTGTTTATACAGTTATAGCTTGTTCAAGGTTGTTGGTGAAACCCTGGTTCTTATGCAGCTATTGTAGATAAAACCTCGAGCAGTCATTACATGAACTTATGTTACCAAATACTAGTGTTTGAATCTCGTCTATAATGCAACTCTGGGGTTATGTGATTCGCAAAGGAAACAATGCTAAACAAATGGACCAGGGTGCCGTTGTACAAAACAGCCTTTCCACTGTCTGTGTTAAGGTATGGGAGTTACGATCTCCTTAGCACTAAGATCACTTTGTACAACGGCAACCTGGCGTGGAATCATACAGTTGTGGGGTCTACTTTGAATACCACCAATAGTGGTACGTAAAAGCGCTTTTGGATAGAACTTGTGCAAAATAAACATGGAACGTTATCAGACTCATTTATTCTGTTTTGAACTGATTAGTATAACTGTATTTATCTTCATTCCTTCAAAGCATGCTCAACCGAAACTGGAACTTTCATTCCCGTACTTGTTTCACAGTGGTCAACTGGAAGAGAAAATATTTGACAAACGAGTATGTAGTATTAAGGTGATAGTATACCTGTTATGAACAATATACATTTAATGGTCATCTCAGATCAAGTTTTTGCTAACAAATTTTACATGCTAACTTAAACAAATCATGCCTCTACTGTTAATGCATGTTACTTTTTACTTAAAGGATCTCTGTCCGTCCCTTCAAATTTTAAGATAAATGATAAATACTTTAAATGGGTAGTTCATTTCGAATGCATGTTACTTTTTACTTAAAGGATCTCTGTCCGTCCCTTCAAATTTTAAGATAAATGATAAATACTTTAAATGGGTAGTTCATTTCGTTATCATGTTTCAAGTGATAACTGCTGATGCATATAAAACCACAATTAAAAGCTTAAATAAAAGCTTAAATTATAGCTTAAATCTTCCCACCAGAAAGGTGTGATAAGCATATATATACATTGCCTGGTTGTTACATTGTATGATTACTATGATTCTGTAAATAGGGAATTCTTGACTGACCTTACAGCTTAACTTCTTGGGTCTCAAGTCCTCCAAGTTATGCTTGGGGAGGTTTAGTGTAATTTGTTTTATATTTGGATTGTATGCCTTCTGTTTGACTATTTGGTTAGGATCATTAAATATGTAACTGCTGCACATAAGATCATTTTATTCAGTAACTTCTTGCTATATGCATTGCTACCTGGTATAGGGTATGCATGACATGCTTATACATTGTTTCAAAGAAAGGTGTGGTCAACCTTATTGGAAAGCCATTTGCAAGGAGGGAAGAAAAGTTGCTGTATAGTGTATGATGTCTTTTGTGGAATAAAATTGCAACACATTAACATGAATGACCTCTTGTAATATTGAAGATGATGTAATTTGATCTTATAAAATTATTACTCTATAATGTTGACTTGGGTTTTGTTACTTTGTTCTCAGAATCATTTATATGGTGCACTACCATCAGTGACATCTTTGTAGAAAACTGCCGATATAACTCACTCTCTTTGCCTTGATATTGTTTCAGTATTGTTAGTTGGAAATTATCATCTTGTGTCTAGGCTTGTGATGGTTGATGGAACTAATTATAATCCAATGGCAAAATGATGATAAGTTTAATTATAAAGAGTTGACACTGAAACCACACTCTACCATTGATAACATATGGATGTGATATTTTGTCCTTGATCCCATGGCAAAATATTGATGGAAAATTAAAATATCAATAGTTGTCACTGATATCACGCCTGACTATTAATGCCATTATTATGGATATGATCAGACCTAATTAATAAAAGGACATGCAAAGATTAAGAATTAAGAAGGAAATCAATGTTGGAAAATGAAAGGTATTCATATCACCATAGTATTGCAAAAGTAAGATGCAACTGTAACGGTAGTGTTCTAAATACCACATTATCGTTTAAAATGCAGTAAAACTGTATAATAAACTGAAAAGTTCATTTTAGCAATTGGTGGTATTGGATGAAAATGATGAAAAGAGGTTGGAAAGCTGTGAATGTTTATATTATAATAATGTAACATTTGTTCCATACCCATAAGAAAATTAAAATGAGGCATAGACTCTTGTACCACAACGACTATGTCTTGAATATGTGGTACTGAATTATTATTAAATCGTGAGGATACAGGTGTTCGTGAGAAGGTGAGCTTATCCTGCACAACCGCGGGGGCACCCGTCACAAACACAAGCTAAGGCAAGGCAAAAATTCACCTGAATAAACACTGGAACGTATGGTACGAGTCTAAATACTGAGTTAGAAATGTCTACCCTACAACATAGCTTTACTAAAGCCTTGAACGTGCTGAATGCTCTAACCCTCATCAAACAACTTTCAGCCAGTCTTGACACCTTTTTAAATCTTCGTAGAAAGAGGGTGCTTGATTGTACCGCAACAGCTTTGAAAGGCTGGAGCTCCTGGAATATTGGTCAGCAAGAAGTGGAATTTGACGCCAGTCTTGATAGTATTTTTTTCCACCGACTCTTTATGCGTTGATCTAAATATGAAAGAGATGAGGGTGTTTCACTGGTCTCCTTTGTTTCTAGTTCAAGTTGCTTTATCAGTAGAAGGGAATTGGCTATTTGACCACATACAATCCACATAACTCTTTTTACGTCCTGGCTAAATTTAATGGAGGAATGCGAAACTGTTTATACCGGAAGTAGAAGCACCAGAATCTCATGATTTCTCCGACTTATGTGGGAGTGAGTATGGTTTTATGCCGCTCTTTGCAATATCACGGCTGGGGACACCAGAAATGGGCTTCACACATTGTACTCATGTCAGGAATCGAACCCGGGTCTTCGGCGTTGCGAGCGAACGCTTTAACCACTAGGCTACCCGAAATATGATTCCTCTATAATTTGCATGACCTGTTGTTTAGTAATCTTTTAAATTGGGTTAAGAATGGCGACAATAGCGTGATTTACAAAATATTCAAAACCCCATCGGTCAAATTCAAGACCGATCTTAGTCAAAGAGGAAACTGGACACTTGTCAATCAACGAGTAGCACGACATGCAGGAGACACATTTAAAGGGACCGCCGTATTATAGCGATGATATGGCGGCGTTAAATAACAAACAAACATTGAGAGGGAATTGTTAACTGCATGATGTTTGGTAATGGCTTAATCTCACTAGAGCGATATGTCTACGTGAAGTGTAATGTAAAAAACACTTGGCAATGGCTGCCAGGACCCTGCGCAACAAGCATATTGAGCTCATTTACATCTAACGGCGTTGAACAACAAACAAAACATGTGAAAATAATCATGTAGAGTTGTAAGAGGCAAGTAGTCAAACTGCTGATTGCATGTCATCGAACACCGACGACGTGTATCGTTGTTCACATATCAGTCACTGGTTCAACTCGAATATTTACAGGTCGCCGTCATATTGCTGAGTGTGGCGTTGAACAAAACACAAACCACAAACAAACACTACATCGGGCTCCCCTCAGACGGACTTCGACCTGACGCTCCGGGACAGGCAGCAACTAACTCCATGGGTTGGCTGCATACGCAGCCTTCTTGGTAGACTAACATCTAGTCTCTGAAATGAATTATTTTACAGAAAAAATAATAATGCAGATCCCAGAGACTTTCTTCATTTTCAGATACTGCAGTAATCTAGACTTGCCAAATATTATAGGCTTGCATGGGCTGTATGACAGACTGCCTTCCTGGTAGTTCACAGGTTATTTGGGGCCACAATATTTCAGAATACTTCCGCTACATGTGCGGGATAACTTAACATTTATATATTTAAAAGTTTTATATATTGTGGTGAATTGTAATGAACTGTTACTGTATGAAGCATTTGAAAATATTTTTTCAATAAAAATAACATGACTACTGCAAAATTCACACCTCCTTTAAAATGTTGTAATCATGCAACATGAGTCATAAATACAGATAAAGCTGTCGAGCTTTGTACAAATTACTCTATTTTCAATAGGTACTATATGAAGGTTATGTATTTGTTCATGCATTTGAGGCGGCTGCGAACTATCTCAAACATCTCACCTACTAATTAATTACAACAGAAAACATTTCAATGCCGCCCTTCACACATCTTCCCGAGGCAAGTGAGTTAACTGACTATATAAAAGTCCAGTTTCCACCCTTGCCGAACTATGCTGGTATTATGGAGTTACATTGTGGCTGGACTAACGAGTCTATGCATAGTCCAATCAAAATCGCGCACTGAAATTGAAATCCGGTTCGTAAAGTCTCAAGCAGATTTCGGTCGACTGCAGGATTTGCAAAGCATGTGCACCGCTAACTCGTTGTCAACAGATATTTTCTAAATCTTTTCATGATTTTAATCAAGGTGCTCAGATTATCTGATGCACTTCGCAATGTAAGACTCGTTTAATCACAATATAGATCATGATTATCGATCAGATCGTCTTGACTGGGCGCCACCGTTTTGTTTGAAGCAAATGCAAGTGATACGAGAGGTTGAATCTGATTGGTCAATAGGAGAGGCATAGAAAGGACACAACTCGTAATAGCCACTGGTGGCGCTACGATCGAGCCCAGGAATTCCAGCCAAGTTCGGCAAGGATGTGAACTGGACTTTTAAAGTCAGTTAACTCTCTTGCCGCGGGAAGATACCCTTCAAAAAAATACTTCAATAGTCCGTCCTATCCATGGACACAATATTGTTCATTTAAATATAATTTCTTAAAACTTCTCTTGATTCTTCTGTTGTAGTGTGTTTCATGAATGTGCGTTGGCGAGTGTCGAGTTATCCTTTTGGGTATTCACCAAAAGTAGGGAGGAGATGCGGAAAGGTGCAAAACGTATTTAACATAGCTGCAAATTATTTAGCGAAAAGCTTTTATGGTAATTTACTGTAATAATATACGGTAAAAAAAGTTAATAAAGTTATTTTTCACGGTAAAAGTTTAGCAGCACAGCTGTCGGTAGTTTACCGTAAAACAATACATGAACATTTTACAATGTAATTTACACTGGGCCACGGATAGTCATACTATACTGATTGTACTGATTACATTAAAATTTTGAATGTTATCAGTACAGTCAGTATGGTATGGCTATCCGTGGCCCTGTGGTAATTTATGTTAAATTTGGTTCATCTGGATGTTTTTTTATTTCCCCATCCTGGACATCGCTTCCCAAGGCAAGAGAGGTTAACTGACTATAAAAGTCCAGTTTCCTCTTACATAGACAGTTATGCTCGTTTCCTAAGCAGAACTCCCAAACCGTTGAATATCTCTGGATCAAACTTGCTATACTGATCGTCTAGCGGTGAACTGGTGCCTTGTGATGATTTGGGACAGCATTATTTGTTTCGTCACTGAACTGAACCTATCCAGTGGCAATGAACCAAAAGTAGGGTATCAGTATCCCAGCTACATTTCCGAATTGCACCAGACCAGGGGGACATACCATCTTCTGATGCATCTTTCAATGAGTGCCTGAAGAGTTTGGTCAGGGCCTGAAGTTCCTAAAGTCTTTGAGTCCTGATGGCAGCCTGGTATTGTTTCTATTTCAAACTTCAAACACTGCAACTGTTTCAGAGATATACAGAAGCAGTGGATACTTACCATGTTATGGGTGTTTCTTCGGTGTTTAAAAGACGACAAAATGATTCACTTGCCCTGGACTTTGGATGGACGATCACAGTAACATTGGTACGATTGAGTGTGCTTTAACGCCGTATTCATCAGTATTCGAAACAAACAAATGGTTGATATTATAAACAAGGTCCCACGTTGTCGTTGTACTGTGACAGACAATCAACCAAATCTCCTTAAGCTAGCGCAGGTTGCTATGGACTAATTTGCCACGGACTCCCATTGCATGTCATACTGCATACATTTTATGTTCGATTGAAGTGGGAAAGATATTCAGTTCAGTTATAGAACACAATGTTATGGTTCGACGACAGGGAGTCTTCTGGTCAGTATCTAGGAAAATTCGGTGTCTCAATTTCTGGATGGGAGATGCACGCTTGGTCAATGTCTAGATGGGACATGGACTCTTGGTAATTGTCTGGGGGGAGGTGGACTCTTGTACAACCCCTGGAGGGAAAATGAGACCCTTGTCAAAGATTGTAGGAAAGATGGACTCTTGGTCACTGTTTGTGGGAAAGATGGACGCTTGGTCAATGTTTGGAAGATGGATTGAATCTTGGCCAATGTTTGGGGGAAAGATGGACGCTTGGCAAATATTTGAAGGACACAGGGATTCTTGGTCGCTGTTTGCGGGAAAGACTGAGGCTTGGTCAATATTTGGAGGACACAGGGACTCTTGGTCAATGTTTGGAGGACACAGGGACTCTTGGTCAATGTTTGGAGGACAGATGTACTCTTAGTCAATGTCTGAATGTAAATGGACTCTTAGACAATCTCTGGCGGCAAGGTGGACTCTTGGTCAATGTATTGAGGAAAGACGTCTGGAAGATTGACTTTTAGTCAATGTGTAGAGGAAGATGGTCTCTTGGTCAGTGTTTGGAGGGAAGGTGGACTCTTGCTTAATGTATGGAGGAGAGGTGGACTCTTGGTCAATGTATTGAAGAAAGATGTCTGGAAGATTGACTTTTAGTCAATGTGTGGAGGGAAGCTGGACTCTTGCTTACAGTCTGGAAGGAAGATGTACAGTGTTTGTATAAAGTAGCTGAATAATTGCTGAATCACAACAAAATTCACATTCACTCACTTAATACAATATGCATACAACACAGTAGGAACTATAATTTAGTCATTAATGACATAAAGCAGATCAACATTTTCAATTGTGTTTATTTCATACACACAATGAATGCCTCCTTTATGAAAATACACAGATGCATGTACACAAATCAGACATATATGGTCCTCAAAAAAAATAAGTACAACTTTGTCCTCATAAATCTGGTCTTAACAAAAAAAAAAGTTCCTCTGTCTATCACCTTAAAGTCTTAGTTCCTTCATGGTGAAATAGAATTTTGATCTCAACGCAAGTTTCAAAGGCATGGTAATGTATTCTGCAATTAATTATTATTTTCAACTAAATCCCCCTGACAAAGTTCCATTATTGCAAAGGTGGAAATAATAAATAAATCTGGAAATGGAAGCTTAAACATGAGACCTGCTGCAATGACTTCACAGGACAAATATTCCTGAAAACATCATTCCCGTTTCTGACATGAGTGTAAATCATATTTGTAAAACAACGGTGAAATGATTAGCAGGGTTAGATATCTACTTTAAATTGTATCAAAATCTGGTACACAACAGTGACTGAGTGGTCTCTTACACCAGACAGCCAATCTTATTGAATCTTTGTTCTCCAATATGATACCTCTATGCAGGAAGATCTAAGCCGGTTGGTTGTTTCAAGTAAACCCTGAGCAAACATTGACCTTGACTTAATGAAGGATGCGCTGCTGCTTTAGCCAATGCAATGTCTGCTTTCTAAAATGCTTCAACTTAATTTTTTACCATGTTTACTACCTTGATTTGAAAATATCAATCTTAGCAAAGGGAAACTGCCATAACATACAAACATAGCCTCAATAGTAGGACCTTTTCGATGTAAATGCCATGGAAACACGGAAGTATAAAATATCCACATTATAAGAGTGTAGATTCACTTATCTTGCAATCGGAACTCCCCAAATATATTTGTTTTATACTTTCACAAACGTTTCTCTCACTTGTATCGAAACTTTAGAAACCTTGACGCTGATAAGGAAGTTCACCCAATGCGACTTTCTATGGATGGTGACCTCACCTATTCAGTCTTGCTATACTGATGAGTATGGGGTGCTTGGGATCGGTTTTGTCCCTGACTGGCCCTGGTCTACAGCAGTGTGGTTGAAATACCTACTGTCCCTCCTTGTATAACATCTCTCATCATAAGAATAACAACTATATGTATCATAGTCAATACTTCATGGGTTTGTAACCACATCTCCATCACCCATGAATACATACAGACACTTAGCAGTGTAGTTGGCTGTCTATTTGTAGTCAGCTGATGACATGGGGCTGTATATATCTCCTGAGGTGAAATGAACCCCTTTCGTACATGGACTTTGGGAGAACCCTACCAATGACTGCCATTAAAGCAATGAGAGAGCAGACCACATTACACTTGGATTTTCACCACAAAATATATATTACTTTCACAATATATTAAATTGCAAGACAGACAAGATTGGCTTCATCAGCACTGTAAATATTTTGAAAAAGAAGAAGATTTTTGCAAATTCCACCTAACAAAGCTACCAACCAGGATTTTTTCACACAAAGCTTTAAACCAAAAAATAAAGAAGTCTGGCATAGATATACTTTAAATATCACCTAGAAATGTTACTTCCTGTAAAAGCAGCAATACACATGGTTCACAGTTAATTTGATCTTCAAGCAGAGTTTCTAAATTTAGTTTTGGTCTTAATTCAGCAGTTAAGACAGAAAAGAAAGAAAACAAAGGCATTTATGGACTACACATTCTTCAGCCTGCAGTACTAAATGTTCAGTCCTTACCAGGGGTAAAAAGCAGCTTTGTGGTTTGGAGCCGTAGCAACAAAACCCAGCAATTGTACTGCACTATGCTACTGGAGCTTACTAATGACATTAACAACTTCAAAAGTCAAGTCATTAGTGCATGGACTTATAGACACTGGATCTGATAACAACACTCAACTGCGTAAGGAGTGCTACATCTTATTCTCGGGGGCTGGGATTTTTGTTAAAAAAACAAAAAAAATGTTTAAGACATGCAATTTTTTTTCTCTGACATGAGACGCCGAACAAATTGTTTTTTTCAACTGTATTGGTACATTTTTTCGGTCATTGTAATTGAAAGTATTTTTATTCTAATTTTAACAAGCATCATCTTCGTTGGAGACAGTGGTTAGATAGTGAGTGAATGAGTCGGTGAAAGTGGCTGACGTTTTGCAGTACAGTTACGGCATACATCATGGCTGGATTCAGAGAAAGTCAGTTTGCCATAAACAATTTCTTTCAGATTCACGCACATTATTCCTTCATGCAATAGTTTATTTCACAAGAGTATGGAATACTCTCAGCCAATTTCCTTCTCTGCTTCACTGAGGCTGCTTTCGGAGCTCTGTGACGACATCTCACTGCTAGACACAAGGGAGGCTGAGAAGATATTATCTCGGGGGCCGTGTGTAGACAGGCGAGACATAAGCTGCTCTTTCCATTTGTCCTCTGATACATTTTTGGCCCAGTCAGGTATGCTACATCCAGGAAGTTCAAACCCCTTCATGGCATTCTTAACAGCAGCTGCTTGACCTGCAAGGATAACAGTACAGTGACCGACATACTCATACCGACACAACTACATGTAAAATAGTAAAACAAAAGCTGTATCCCAATATTGTTTATTTCTTTAGCGAGTGGGTTGCACAGTTTGTTTTTCTTTATTGGTTGTTAACACTGCACTCATCATTCATCCAACTATATGGCATCCGCCTGTAAATAATCACGTCTGCACCAATGTATGACAGTGTCAACAACGCTCCATGCAATCGGGGTAGTGACCAAGTCACTGAGCCTGACCACCTGATCCATTTGGCGCCTGTAACGACAAACATAGGTTGCTGGGGACAGTGAAATGTGGGGCCCGGACTGTGCCTCTTAAGATCCCAATAAATGTATGGGTATTGTAAGAGGCCAAAAGGATCGAATGGTCAGGCTCAGATACGTGGTTCATAGTGTGTAATCGTGTAAACTTCACAATTATCATCTGAATTTTGGCAGGAGGAATCGAGGTATAGATTGAAATCCAGGAACAGATGAGTCTGGCGTGTCTAAGGGAAACAACTCTGTAAAGCAGTGACAAACACTTGCCTGAGTCCATTCCATCAGCGCTGGCGTGACGTGGTTGGTTCCACAGCATATCTTTCTTGTCTGTTCGTGGAAGATCAGGTACCTGAAACAGCAAGAGTTGACCAGTTGAGCACTTCATCACCAGCAAAGACTAGTTTAGGTGTTTAGGTCTACTTAAGTTAATGTTGGGCATATGTTACAATGTCCTAATCAATAGTTCATTCTTCCCACAAAAATAACTGATTTATAACACTCACTTAGTATTTCTACTTACTGATTATCTGAACGGGTAATTCTTAACATGTGTTTGACTTTAACATGTGCAAAGTGTCTACAGTTTATCACAATTATATTATAAGGTAAAAAAGGAAACATGAAAGAGTTGTCAAAATTGAAACCTTTTCTGTTAATTCTGCTCATCATCTATTTTTTTGAAATAATGGCCACACTAAATCCATCCATCCATCCAGATTCATTCCATAGACAAAACTAATCCTCATCATCTAAACAGAAATTACCTGTAAATATGAGGGAAGTTCTCCTTCAGGATAGTTGGGATAAAGTCCACTTGGTACTATTCCAGTACCCATAGCGACATTCTGACCACCAGTTTCCTCTCCTTCTGACATGCCAGAGTCATCGTCAGAATCTTCATCAAAATTGTTTCCATTCATGTCCTCTGGTCCCTGAGACAGAGGCTGGTAGCCCTGGGGGACAGTGTCCTCCTCCTCGTCCTCACTGTCCTCCATGACGGCTGGCATCACCATGTTTGGGGTCTCCATGTCTTCAATGTCCTCAATACCTTGCTTATCTGGGTCTTCGTCTGGCACCGGAGACATCTTACACAGAGATCACCTTGGCCTACAGGATGATAACATTGATTGGAGTGAGTGAGGCTTAATGTCGCTTTCAACAGTATTTCACTAACATCATGAGTACGGGCATGGTGTTGTAGGGCTGTAACGATTCACAGATACCTACTGTATCATTGACTAACTGTATCGGTGGTCAGGTTCGCTGACTTGGTTGAGTGCAGCGTTAAACAACAAACAAACAAACAACAATGATAATTTGGCACACACAATACTTGAATCGTCAGTTTGTTAGATCATGATACACTAATATAAATAGTTGGTTGGTTGGTTTGTTGTTTAACACCACACTCAGCAATATTCCAGCTATATGACGGCGGTCTGTAAATAATCGAGTCTGGACCAGACAATCCAGTGATTAATATCATGAGCATTGATCCACACAATTGGGATCGATTACATGCATCAACCAAGTCAGCGAGTCTGACCACCCGATCCCGCAATAATATAAATAGAACAGGAACTAACAGAGTTACTTTCTGTAATAGCAGAAGTAACACAGCGCCACCTGTAAGCATGGCTGAACACGAGGACGTGGTGGCTGAGCACTGAGGACCCACCGACTGTTACATTTAATAATCATCCCTTCATTTCAAACTGTTTTTTTCCTTGGGGTTTTCTTTGATAAAGGTTTTGAGATAACAATAAATAAATGTATGAAGAAAGAGGTTTCAGAGCTGTATTTCAGTGATTTAATCATTTCTAACTAATTGATGTGGTTTATCGAGATACTAGTTGTATCATCAGTCCGTATCGTGATACAAATCGTAATGCAAGATACCAGGCGATACTCAGCTCTATGATGTTGACAAACATGGAAATTGAATCAGGGCATTTCAAACTGACGATAATATGTTTCTCACATGCCTCAGAAACAAGGCACCTAAGACAGTCAGGTACATGTACGGCATACGTAATTGCTTTATCAGGGTTAGAAACTAACAGTTTTTGGCCACTAGTCCTTATAATGATAACATAAAGCAAAACCCTTAAAAAGGGCAAATTTCTTCTAGTCCTTATGATACCTTTACCAGTGGGCAGTTTGGCAAGGACTATAGGACCAGTGCCAATTTCTAACGCTGGCTTCATGGACTCCCACCACACTCTCCATAACTCTGTTACTTTGGAAGCTACACACTTCCACCACTGCTATATGCTAACTGCTCCTTTGCCTCAGCTCTTGGTGCTAAAACACATGCTAGATAACTGGGACATCTGTGACCCTCCATATCTTGTATCATCTATGTCGGAGACAAACATTATGTGTGCCAGGATTTTGTTTGGTTTGTTTGTTGTTTAACGTTGCACTCAGCAGTATTCCAGCTATATGATATTCCAGTCTGTAAATAATCAAGTCTGGACAAGAAAATCTAGTGATTGATATTATGAGCATCGATCCACGTAATTGGGATACGATGACATGCATCAACCAAGTCAACGAGCCTGACCACCTGATCCCGTAAACTCGCCTCCTCCGACAATCATAGTCGCCTTTTATGGCAAGCATGATGTGTGCCAGGAAGGTTGATCAGAGGTTTCAAATATAAATATTTATATAAATATAAATACATTTAAAAACACATTGTATTGGCTGATCAACAACCAACACACAAATCCTGTAAAGTTTTTCAATTTAGATTTCAAAACAAGTTGGCTAGATCTACTAAACATAAACAGTTTTGCACAAAATCCATTTCTGCTAAAATTCTTTCAACATTTTAATAATGTTTAGGGGAAATTAATAATGGATATATCAGTAAACTTACTGTATCTGTATATTGCCGATGTATATCAAAACGTCTTTGTAAATAGAAATAAGGAAATATCCTTCTCTTCTTGACAGTTCTGCGACTTTAATATTGGCTTTATGTAAATTTAAGCCCGTGGTAATCGCAATCTTTCGATTTTATTCACATTACAATTTCAATGACATGAGTCGTAATAAAATGGAGAAGAGTTATATTACACTTCTAATAAATTGATGCTCAAGACGTGTGTCTCATGTTTCCCAAATTAAAAGTTTAGACAAATCATATCCCACATTTGGTAATATTTACGATTTGCAGTTTTGTAAACTAAGGGCGGGCTACTCTTGCTGTTTCCTGTTTCAACCATGCGACCTCTAGGCTAGCTCAAGATCTAGTTTACAGAAGTCTAAGTCTCATAATTCAACACACATAACATGGAGATGTGCACGACTCAAATGGCATTCCTTACAAGAGTAATGTCGTCATTCCTGGTCCGACAAACCGTTGCAAGGAACAAGATCAAAGTGAGTTGCTAAATAACAGTAAAGGGTGGCCTCACCATTTTTGTTTTTGTATCATGGAACTTTACTTACCATGTTTACTGTTGCACACATTGCTGCAGATTATCTTGGGTAGATTTTATACTTTGACGAAATGCAAAAAAAAGAAGACGTAAATTAGAATTGTTAATTTTATCTGAATCATTTTACCTGTATTTGACGGGTATTTGTGAATGTGTTCACCATGTTCACAGTGACACTGAATCTGATAAGTGTGTATGGTGTGGATTGATTGGAATTAAATGCTACTGTACACTGGATTACAACCAGCTATCACCCAAGGACCAGTTATCGCCAACAGCTAGTTACATCATGCATGATCTCAATTCTCGACTCTTTTTACTTTTGCCCTTTTCCTAAGGAATTACAAGCGAGAATTATATTATATTAAAATAATAAGCAAACATGATCTTATTCTTGTGGGGAGGAGTAAAACTACACAAGATATCTTTTACTTCAAGATAACTTTAGAGAGGACATATGAGTGTTGTCATGTGACTAGTTCACGTAAACATTCAACAACCAGTTGATTCACATTTTGTTCAATCATTGCTGACAATTAATCGATCTGTCATTTGTTCACAAAAATATGATCCTGTAGCCTAATTTAGTACTTTTTCCAAACATGCATATGTTATATTGCAAAATCCATAGCAAATAGTGTTCTTGATAAGGATGGTAATGGTAATTTGTTATATCTGAAGAAGAAGGTGGCAACTGAAATAGTTAGCATGTTTAGTTGAATGGATATTCCTGTTTCCATTGTTTCTATACACACTGTTATGGTATTGAATGAATAGAAATCAACATTTTTCCATAGATTGAAATGAACACATTTTCTAATAGTCACACCTCGCTTAAAAAAATCAAGTTTAGTAGTACAGCATGGTACAGTAAATTTTTATTTCGAAATGTTTCACAAATACTGTATTCGAAGTAATAAGCGCTCCACTCTAATTAGCGCCCACAGCAATATTTGCAAATACATGGGATAGTGAACAATCCCAGTTGGCACCCCTTCCGATTGATCAGTGTACACAAGACTTATTTATTCATGTATAATACACACTTGTGTGTTATATGCACCCTTAATTATAAACATGATAAAGGCATATAAATTCTGGAAAATATATTCGAAGTAATAAGCATTTTGTATCATTTCAGGCTGTCAGCATAAACCACAACATTTACGATCATTCAACGATTTTCTCACCAAAATTATATTCAAATAAGTGTCCCTTTTTATCTAATTTTGAGAGCGCCCCGGGCGCTTATTACGTCAAATACGGTAACACCAAAAAATGTCAGTGACTGGTTTGTGGCCAGTAATCCCGTTATCATGTTTATGATCCAGGAATAGGATTTTGAGTATCATCTGACTATCACAGGCTAGTTATCTGCTGAAGCTGAGTAGCTCATATTCGATATGACTGCATTTCCAGGAACGTTGTCTTCAATCGTTTTCAACAACATCAAACAAACTACAGGAGTTGACAGAGCAGCCGGAAAGCAGTAGCAGTAAGTTGCCAGGGATGATTTTATGCTCTGTCTTAGAACGCCTGACATTTGTCACTCTTAGACATTGTCACAGCTAACAATACAACTGGTAACCATGACAACATGGCTGTTGTATGGCATTGTTAGAATAAAATCTAAACATGACAAATATTTATGATATGTTTAATATGTTCAATGTGCTGACCAAACATGGTCAAGATGTACATAGCCAACAATATAATTATGTCATGATAACATATTATTCAGTGAAAACCTAGCTGATCACTTCTTTGTACATGCCGAGCATGTTGAGTTGTCAGAGATAATAATTAACATGTAACAGTCATGATAATCATGTTAATGTGAAGACAAGTGATATTACAAATTGTAAGACGTTGTATTGAAAGTTTCCACATGTAATATACAGGACATAGAAATGGTGGGTTTTTGTAATCAAAATAGCATTAAACCGAACTCACTTACTCACTAGTATTCAGACTAGTAAATGATGAAATTGCATCCCTGTTAATATCATATCATTTTAACCGTACATCATTCAGATATTTTCATCAATGCATCACGGACAATATAACTGTATTTTCCACTTCCAGAGGCTCAGTCCCCCCAACCCCCAACCATGCGCCCACCCCTGCCGGTCATGACATCCCGCAAGGTTGACTACCTCCACCCCCGCATGAGATCCCGCCAGGCATGGCTGGAGACCCTGGACACTATAGAAGATGAGAAGCTGGGGGTCATTGATCTTCATCCTGAAATATTTGCTACCAATCCAAGGTAGCGGTCAAACTGTTTGGATACTGTTAGCATGATTACCTATTAGCAGTGTTCGAGATTAGTGGGGGTAGAGGGATCCTTGAGGTTGCTGGTATAGTGGTTGAATCCAGGGACCCCCCCACCCCCCCCCCCCCCCCCCCCCACCCCCAAATCTTGAGTTTTTTAGCTCACCTGACATGGAAGTGGCCCCGTCATATAAGGCACCGCAATTCACTGTGCAGAGTTGCGCCCCTTGATCTATGGGTTCCAATCCCAGTTCGCCTCGATTATGTTTCTAGGTTTGTCAGCACGGTGCAACCATACCCGTGCTCATGGGTTCCACCAAAGTGGTAAACGTCTAAGGCCTGCTTCACTTCAGGCTTTCCTTCCACATCAAGCTGACACGCTGTGATATAACTGGAATACTATTCCAAACTCACTTGCACTAGTCAGTGCTGACACTAATAACACAAAGCCTGGCGATTATGTCCACCTCTCAAAAGGAGGGGAGACATATTTTTTGGGCTTGTTCTCGTCGTCATCGGTGTTCCCATCCTATTTCGAGCCAGAACTTGAAAACTCTCAAAGTAATGAATAATAATTGCATGAATCTGTACATGTGCATTAATCATGTTAATCAGAATCTGTACCAGTACATCTTTGCTATTATTGTTTTTCGGATTTGCAAACACATTTATAGTAACAACTTGAAGTGATGTGCCAAAAAAGGAGCAGAGAAACACTTGTTTTTGTGAGTAAAAACCTGTTCTAGTTCATTTCTACTTTATTTTCAGGTTAGACATGCTTCACAAGAATATACAATGGCAGACAACATATAAGAGGATTGTGAGTATACAGTGATACTATTGAAGTCAAATCCTCTGTAGTCATAGTAGAGTGTATATGTGTAATAAGTGTTACTGCTGCTTACTGGCTGACAGTGAGTTGGGTTTAACGCCGCTTTTAACACTATTCCAGTTATATCACGGCGTGTCAGTTTAATGTGGGAGGAAAGCCCGAAGTGATGCAGGTCTCAGACGTTTACCACTTCGTTGAAACCCACGAGCACGGGTATGGTGCTGACAAACCTAGAAACATAATAGGGGCGAACTACTGGCTGACAGGGTCGATGTAGTGGCTCAGGAGTGTGTTGTGTGGTGGAGATGGTGTCGCTCAGGGGAATTAGCAGACTCACAGACTATAAGAGATGAATCAGATCAGCCCATAAACATGACACTGCTGTACAGATGTGAAAACTGCATCTTGTAAATGAACTTGCTTTCAGTTAAGTTTTCTACAACTGTTTGAAAATCAGCTTTGGTTGGTTAGTTGGTTGGTTGTTTTATGCCGCACTCAGCAATATTCCAGCTATATGACGGCGGTCTGTAAATAATTGAGTCTGGACCAGACAGTCCAGTGATTAGTATCATGAGCATCGATCCACGCAATTGGGAACGATGACATGCATCAACCAAGTCAGCAAGCCTGACCACCCGATCCCGTTAGTTGCCTTTTACGACAAGCATAGTCGCCTTTTACGGCAAGCATGGGTTGCTGAAGACCTATTCTACCCCGGATCTTCACGGGTCTTCAAAATCAGCACTTTTCACACAATTTACTTCTACAGTTTGTGCCCAAAACCTTTGAGTCTGCAAGACCAAACCTGTCACTTGATATAATTTTCAGTATCTTAGTGTTAATGTATGGGCTTTTACTACTAGCTTACTAGACATGCTAGACAAAACACTATTTTACTTGATTTGGGCTTCAAACTAGTGGCTAGAGTCACAGACTGTTTCAGTGCGTGATATGCTATTAGTAAAAAGGTCAAGTGATAGTAAATAAACAAAATAGTCATGCTATTTTTAGTATTTTACCATGTTTACCCAAGTAACAATATGGGTTTGAAGGTAATATTAATATGAGCTATATTCCCTGCCTCTATGAAGTTTGCTCTCTACACCGGTGAATAGGTGCTCCAATTGGTATGCTTGTTGTTGCTAGTCACATGCCAAGACCAAGTCCCGGGCGGAGGTGCAGGGGGGTGGGAAGCGGCCGTGGCCACAGAAGGGCCTGGGGAGAGCTCGACACAGCAGCATCAGATCACCACTGTGGGTCGGAGGTGAGTTACTCCCAAAGTGTAGGCCCTGGGGGTTCTGGAGTACAAGAGCTCCGCCCATACAGGCTTAAGCTCCATTGGTCTTATCTAACTCATTTCAGACTTGTGGATAGGTAATATATCTAGATTTTTCACTATTTTTTGGCTAATGGACGAGCAAACATATCTATCCTCCCATGCTTTTCATAAGAGCAGCTAGAATGATGATCAGATGGGTACACTCGTGTTTACTGTGCCGACAACACTGTTGTCCATGTGATGTATATCAACCACTGAGTTGCATGGCCCACAACTGATCGTTTACCTGTTGGAATGACTATAGGTATGGCTGGAATATAAGTGACCGGCATATGACGATGTGAGGTCAGTTGAGATGTGAACATTAAGCTATGACATCTGAAAAAGTTGTTGGGGATTCAAATTACTCCCAGACTTACACATCTGATGGCTTATCTTGCTTAACAGTAGAAGGGAGGTAACTCCTCCTGTCCAAAACCCTATACCTAAATTGAATTGAAAAAAGTATCATCACAAAATATTAACCAACTGTAATTTTGCAGGTGGACGAGCCATGGGACCCAGGGGCCCTAAGAGTTATTTCTACATGTTACCCACAGCTGTGAGGGTGCAGGGTCTGAGGGTGGCGCTGTCTGTCAAATATGCACAGGTGAGAAGGAAAATGTTGTCAAATATGCGCATGTGAGAAGGAAAATGTTTTCAAATATGCACAGGTGAGTGGGAAAATGTTGTCAAATATGCGCACGTGAGAATGAAAATGTCACATATGCACAGGTGAGAATGAAAATGTTGTCAAATATGCGCATGTGAGAAGGAAAATGTTGTCAAATATGCACAGTTGAGTTGGAAAATGTTGTCAAATATGCGCAGGTGAGAATGAAAATGTCAAATATGCACAGCTGAGAATGAAAATGTTGTCAAATATGCACAGTCGAGTTGGAAAAAGTTGTCAAATATGCACAGTTGAGTTGGAAAAAGTGCTGTTAAATACGCACAGTTGAGTGGGAATATATTGTCAAATATAGACAGGTCAATGAAAACATTGTAGAATATTGTTAAAGTCATCAACAGAAACTATAACATATTAGCAATTAACATGCTGTAAGCTTATCTTATTTAGAAGACAAATTATGAATATCATATTCTCAAAGAATCGGATAAATAATTTTTCAAGAATGGGTATTACTATCAGACATTTATCATGGTGCCTTTATAAATGATTTTGGTTTTTTTTTTTCAGAATGACTTACATATAGTTGATTCTCTAGACATACCCACTGATGATCCACAAGTAAGTACTTAGTATCCATGTGTAATATTCATAAAATGAGATGTGAACATTTGTTGATAAAGTAACTGCAGTAACCATGGTAACCTGACAACAATTGACGCTTAAAAGAGTCTCATCTACATGTTCAACATTAGGCTTGTGTGTTTGTGTGAAGTGTAATTTTGGACACAGTTTATGTTGATATGAAAGTAAGCATGATGAGTGCCAAAGTGAAAGTGAGCATGATGAGTGCCAAAGTGAAAGTAAGCATGATGAGTGCCAAAGTGAAAGTAAGCATGATGAGTGCCAAAGTGAAAGTAAGCATGATGAGTGCCAATCAGACAACCAGATTCTGATTTAAGGCAAAAAAGTCCTAGTGTTAAGGTGTTAAGTTTAAACCCAGATCACTCTCTTGACTTAAGAGTCTTGACATGTTTTGTTTGATCTTTCAACCCCCAAATGAGTGGGACTCCAATAATTGTAAAGAGCAGTCTTGGAAATTAAGGGGGTCATGGGGGTTCATAAGGCACTCTCTGGTATTTTTTTTCAAGAGACCCCCTAAATCTTAGGTGTTAGTATAACATGGACTTTCACTCTCCATGGTGGACATTGCATTGGCATCATTTGGATTCTGAAGGTTTTCTTTTCTCTCCTCCTGCAGTACATGGAGGACCTGGTTGACAGTCGGTACTGGGGATACTCCGCTCTCTTTGTAGATGAGTAAGTAGCCAACACCCTCACGAATTACAACAGGGATTTATCTACAACTAGGAACTGAGTGCCCTTAGCAGGAAAGTTAGGAATAGTTTTACAAAATAGAGTGTTACATTTTTGTATTATTTTCTTAAATACACAGGTTTTTTAACATTGTGAATGCAGTCAAAAAAGTATTTAAGGCTCTTCATCTTTTTTGGTCCTGTAATTTGTGAAATACATGTCACTTCTGCAAGGCAATAACATTAGTTATGACTATGATAATATGAACTAGGATATTTTTTCGTCCAATCTTGGAATGTTTGCTGACATTTACTACAGATTTACGGCCAGATTTCGGCCTCTGGGCAGGTCCAGATCAATCCCTGTACAGGATGTGTTTGCACATGTTCATCATGAATTGTTTTCCTTGTGTAAGGACAAGAGGATAATTAATAATTCCCAGCATATCTGATCCACTGACCAGGGAAGTAGTTATCATGATCATGGAGTGCCATCATTATCATAGCAAGTACTACTACAGTAGAACCGCCTCTGTGGTCTAATCGTAGAGCGTCCGCCCGGAGAGCGGAAGGTCCAGGGTTCGATCGCCAGCCGCGTCATACCAAAAGACGTTAAAAGATGGTACTTGTTGTTACCTTGTCTGGTGCTTGGCATTAAGGAGCTTAAACAAGGACTGGTCGGCTCGGAGTCAGTATACTGTGTCTGAGTGGGGTATTCATGTTAAGCTGCGGCATGGTATCTCAGTGTGCTAGCACTATAAATCGGCATCAGTCCGGACTAGTACAAGCAGCCACACAAACACACACACGTACGTGCACGTCGCTATATATAAGTGCAATAATCTTTGACGCGACGTTAAACCCCATTTCACCAAACCTACTACAGTAGAGTAGTGTAGGGGATGTAACTCATATGGGAGACGGTCCCCCGTTACAAGTAATTCCCTGACATAGGGTCACTTGTACTCCTTCTTGCACAAAATTGCCTCTTCACATGATATTTATAAAACAATTATAACAAAATTATGTAGTTATTAACAAAAATACTTGTTACTAAATGACATGAAAATAATTGTTGGGTGATCAGGCCATTGTTCAGTGATAGACCTCAAGCTAAGATATGCAGTGCGAGTTATTTCAATACCTGAGCTGAGACATGTTTCCAAGCAGTGATGTGACATTGTACATGGTGTGTGTTCCAGCACGGACTACATGCCCCGGAATATAGCGGTGGCCCTGAGCAACACTCCCCACTTCAACCTGCTGCCTGTGTATGGTGAGATGCCTCTCAGTCACTTGTAGACAGATGTAGAAGACCCACTTGTTTAAATGAACACAGTTCGTCAAAACTGCGGCCATCATACATTAATTATAAGATTTTTCATCCCCACTCACACCACATGATTTTATTGTCCTCAAGGACCTATGGATGAATGAGTGAGTGAGTTGGGTTTTAACGCCACTTTTAACAGTATTCCAGTTATATCGCGGCGTGTCAGCTTAATGTGGGAGGAAAGCCTGAAGTGATGCAGGTTTACCACTTCGGTGAAACCCACGAGCACGGGTATGGTGCTGACAAACCTAGAAACATAATAGGGGCGAACCAGGATTCGTACCCACAATCATAGGTTTCTGGCGTGCCGAACGGACGCAACTGCACCGCGAATCGTGGCGCCTTAGACGTCTAGGCCACCCATGCCCCCCACCTATGGATGAAGAATATCACTATATCATGTATATATACATTGCCAGATTGCCTCCTGATGACCACTTGATGAAATACATCATACTCATCATCTGAGTCACATCCATAGACGGTTACTATGAAATAATGTACACAGATTCTTTGAAAAGATCGTTTTAAGAAAAGATCTAAACAATAGAATGCCTACCGCCTCAGATTTTTAGCTCACCTGACTAAAAGCCAAATGAGCTGATGTCATGATGTCGTCGTCCGTCTGACCAGTTGTCCTTCGTAAACATTTACATTTTTGACATTTCCTCTGAAAGTACAAGACCTGTGTAGCTGAAACTCTTGTGCTCACTGAATTCCAAACCGATTTTCATCAAGTCATTTTTGCCTATTACACTGCCATTTCTACATGTATCAATAAGAAGTTTGATATGCTGCAAGTATTTGGTATGCAGAATAACTTATAATAAGAAGTATTATAATCAGTGGTGACACATTTTGTATTTTGACCCTGCAAAAAGCCCTCTTTTTCTAGTGTTACTACATTTTTTTGGTACCTCTGAAACGACAAGGACTATGAAGCTGAAACTTTGTATGAATGATCCCAGCTATGGTGTGCTAACAGACATCTGAAGCTGAGAATCAGAGCCTTGTAGCTCTATTTTTAATAGTATATTTTTTGTGGCCTTGACAACATGAACAAGATTTTTCAAAGGAAAAATTGTACACACTGTTGTAAGTTTACTGTCCAGGGCTGAACGTGTACAGTATGTTATCTGTCCAGGGCTGAACGTGTACAGTATGTTATCTGTCCAGGGCTGAACGTGTACAGTATGTTATCTGTCCAGGGCTGAACGTGTACAGTATGTTATCTGTCCAGGGCTGAACGTGTACAGTATGTTATCTGTCCAGGGCTGAACGTGTACAGTATGTTATCTGTCCAGGGCTGAACGTGTACAGTATGTTATCTGTCCAGGGCTGAATGTGTACAGTATGTTATCTGTCCAGGGCTGAACGTGTATGGTATGTTATCTGTCCAGGGCTGAATGTGTACAGTATGTTATCTGTCCAGGGCTGAACGTGTACAGTATGTTATCTGTCCAGGGCAGAACGTGTATGGTATGTTATCTGTCCAGGGCTGAACGTGTACAGTATGTTATCTGTCCAGGGCTGAACGTGTATGGTATGTTATCTGTCCAGGGCTGAACGTGTACAGTATGTTATCTGTCCAGGGCTGAACGTGTACAGTATGTTATCTGTCCAGGGCTGAATGTGTACAGTATGCTATCTGTCCAGGGCTGAACGTGTACAGTATGTTATCTGTCCAGGGCAGAATGTGTACGGTATGTTATCTGTCCAGGGCTGAACGTGTACAGTATGTTATCTGTCCAGGGCAGAATGTGTACGGTATGTTATCTGTCCAGGGCTGAACGTGTACAGTATGTTATCTGTCCAGGGCTGAACGTGTACAGTATGTTATCTGTCCAGGGCTGAACGTGTACGGTATGTTATCTGTCCAGGGCTGAACGTGTACAGTATGTTATCTGTCCAGGGCTGAACGTGTACAGTATGCTGAAGCACGAGACGCTGGTCCTGACGGTGGCGGCTGTGGAGAAGCTGGAGGAGAAGCTGTTGTATCAGATGTACAAGACAGAGATGGACACCAAGTTCCATAGTCACAGAGGCATCAAGCCGTACAAGCTGCCCCTCAGCAAGAGGTGAACCTGGAGACTGTGTGTAGGAGGAGAACGGGGAGATGACACTGTATCTGTCGGAAATGGTCAGCCACAATCAAGTATATAATATCTCCATTCTATTATGATGAATATCATGGACCCATTTTAACGAGGAAATGACATCCCAATATCGACTAACGGGATCGGGGGATCAGGCTCGCTGACTTGGTTGATGATTGTCATCGTATCCCAATTGCGTTGATCGAAGCTCATGGTGTCAGTCACTGAATTGTCTGGTCCAGACTCGATTAGTTACAGACCGCCGTCATATAGCTGGAATTTTGCTGAGCGTTAAACAACAGACAAACAAATCATCCCCATATTAATCTCCCTCGGCACAGAATATCTCTTTCATGGGGGTAATGTGATTGGACGTCTTTATTTAGTGTCGTGTAATTTGAATTTGGCTCCAAACAAAGCTATTGTGGCAGATGTGTCCTAGGTATTTATCATAATGGAATGGAGATGTAATACTCGGAATAATCCAAGATGGGAGATGCCAGCCAGGAATGAGTGTAGCCAAGGATGAGTGTAAGGTAAATATCAACAACATGGACGGCATAGATCAACCACAGGGACAGATCAGCTCTACAGCAAAGATGATAAGATATGTTTGTTGTGTTAGTGATACAGCCTTTGTGTGAGCATCATGAGATGGAATGTCACCTCTGTGAAATTCGACTTGATAATTTACCTCAACGTACACAGTACATGTACAGAATGAGCAGGAACTCTAAGGTTTTTCCTGTTGATGTGATCAGCTTCTTGAAGTCCGTGATGGCATGAGTAAGGAACTTGGCTGTAATTCTCAGTGATCGTAGTAGTTACGACCGCCATATCATCACTACTTTTAACATAGGCTTTTGATAGTTCTAGCTCTCTGAGTGCTTTGTGAAACACAGTCCTGGAAAACACATCCGTATCAGTGTGACAAAGTTTGCATATCTTCAGACGTGGGTCTGTTCAATGTGAGCTGTGTACAGGAATGTCGTCATGTCGAGGTAGAGTACTGCAGTGCTATTCATGTTTAGTGCTATCAACTGATCCAATCTTATTAAAATCAGATCTTAGTTCTCAGTACCGCTAAGCAAATATCTGAGGACATCCCATTATGGGTCACGTCAGACCGACCTTGCACGAACTTTGACCGACCAATGGAATGACCAATCAGAAGGCAGCTTTCTCGTACTAATTTCAAATTGGCGACTACCCTTCGAAACATAAAAAACAGTCTGGAATGGCTAATAGATGGTCCAGATTGTATAGAATCAGTCGTTAAACCCGTAACTATCGTTCGGAATACCCCATGCTAAAGTTTTTCGAGATTGCATGATTAGAAATCACATTCCGACTGTCACTTTCATAATCTGGTAAGCGATGCTCTGATTGGTCGGATGAAAGGTCGTTCTGACGTGACCCCTAATGGGATGTCCTAAGATCTTTGTTTAGCAGTAGCGAGAACTGAGGTCTGATTTTAATGAGATTGTCAACTGATCTTGGTGTCAAGGACAAATACATCACCTGATGTGGTCTGTCAAAGGTCATCTGTTGGAGATATTATCTATTAGGTCTTTGAAAGGCATTTATAAGTGATACACTAAGGGAGAGAATTTATGTATGTCAACTTCTTTATTATGAGGAACACAACATTTCAGAGTATATGCTAACTCCTTCATCAAAATTAATTAGATGACAAAGATGACAGCGCTAATTACTGAATCATTGTTGACCTCCATTGTCTATTGCTAATCACCTATCAGCACCAATCATCTGTTGGCTTCCCTTGTTAGTTTCTACCGTTTGTTATTTGCCACCCTTTTGTCATCTTATTAATTTTGTTGTCCTTACCTATACATATATATGCTCTCTGCCTCATGGCATTCATTCACCTGATGAAGGAGTAAGTACATACTCTGAAACGTTGTGTCCCTCATAACAAAGAAGTTGAAATCCATAAATTCTCTTCCTTATATTATCTGTTGACACAGTGCATTTAATCTGTCAAACTTGAACTTGATGACGTGTGAAATGTCAGATGTGTGTGTGATTGTGAAATAAAGTATTCATATTACCTTTTTTGTGCCTCATCAGAGAGTCTGACAGTGCAGCTGTGCAAGGTGAGGTGAGGTGAAATGGGGTTTAACGTCACGTCCAAGATTATTGCACTTTTATAGCAACGTGCATGCACGTGTGTGTGTGTGGCTTCTTGTACTAGTCCGGACTGATGCCGATTTATAGTGCTAGCTCACTGAGATACCATGCCGCAGTTTAACATGAATACCCAACTCAGACACAGTATACTGACTCCGAGCCGACCAGTCCTTGTTTTAGCCCCTTAATGACGACTGCCAGACAAGGTAACAACAAGTACCATCTTTTAAGGTCTTTTGGTATGACGCGGCTGGAGATCGAACCCCGGACCTTCCGCTCTCTGGGCGGATGCTCTACCATTAGACCACGGAAGGCGGTCACCTGTGCAAGGACTCATGGGGTTTCCAGGTCAGGTTATGTTCATATGACTGAATGGACCTGCTGGTCGGGCGCGTTGACTTGGTTGTTTCATGTACCCAACAGCATGAATCATTTCTCATAATATCAATCACCGGTTTGTCTGGTCCAGATTCAATTATTTATCAATAGTTGTAAGTTGCACTTTAAACAACAAACTACAATTGATGTGGAAGAAAGTTCTGACAAGGTAAACAGAAACAAGCCCTGAATACATGTCCCTTCAGTAATAGGTTGCTGGGAGAGTGTAATAGACCCCATTGTCTATGCACTCAGATTCAAATTTGATTCATTTAGAAAGGCCATTGGCCCAAATACATGAAGTGCATACAATGCATTATAGGATCATTTTACAAACAGATTCACACGTTTCGTGTCAGTACATTTCTGATCTTGAAGACATATTTGAAATATAACATAACAGATTTTAAATAATTTGAGGTTGCCATAAGGCGAATAAATTGTTGGACTGACGGTCGAATTACATATTTATTTGTTATGTATTGCTTTCGAATATGTTTCAAGGATGGACTTATAAAGATGAAATGATCCATACCTTCAATATTGTTCAGATTACAATATGAACGTAATCTTTCAGATTTTATTATTATGTGGTGTCTCTGGTGTCAATATTAAGCCTTGTACACCCAACTCCCACACACGTAAAATCGGAGCAAATGTACTCAAGGTCGAATTTATTAAATATCTCTCTGCGTCAAGGCCTCTCTTAAAAAGTGTATAACATATTCCTGTCTAGTACTAGATAATATATTGGTCCATTCTTGCCTGAACAAGTCATCCGATCTGGTTTGAAGATTATGAAAACTAAATAAACTTCCATCTTGGTAAACCTAAGCATTGTCAAGACCTGAACTAAACAGAATGTCTACCTACTGAATCAAGATTCTACCATGAATTTGGAAAATACTTGATTTTGATTGGTCAGTCAGAGGTATCAAATCACAGTAAACCCTCTCCGATTGAAAAAGCCGATTTGATGGCCATATCATCACAGAGGCTAATAATGTTAGAATAGTACTTCTTTGACAGTCATTGTCGGTAGGCGTATATGAATAACTATGTACTTTTATAGGCTAAAAAACGCAAAGTTGCGGTTACTACAATATTCAATAACGGTTAAATCTACAGGTATCCTAGCTCTACATTGAAAACACAATTTTTATATCCTAATTAAATAACATTTCGTATGCCTTACGCGGAAGTCTATTAGATGACATATGAAGTAGTTTTAGCCAGTATTTAATGCTTTTCACCGAAGTGTTTATAAACAATGGGTACCGTCCACATTCCCCTAAAGCCATTACATTGGAAGGTTATTTCATGTACCAAGGTAATATTTACATGCTAGATGTTGGACAGTTTCTACAACCTCTTATCTTTAATGTCCCCATATTTTGAAGGGTGGGTTTAATTTTTTAATCAAATAGTTGAAGAATGTTCCGAGTGGGATTTTCCATATGTCCAAACCAATTATAAAACATTTATTGGCGATCTTTTCTCATTGAACGCCAAATGTGACACGTTGCTCTTGTTAAAGTTAAAGATGGAGTCATCGTTAGTCCCAAATCCAAGGTACTTATATTCTGATGCAACTCATTACGATAATACCATTTCTCACATTGTTCAACCATTCCACCTTTACGAAAAACGATTAGTTTAGTTTTTGACATGTTAACATTTTAGCTTCCAAGCTGAACAGTAATTATCTGGAATATTCCGTTGCTCCTGTAGCCCACTTACTTGATCAGAAATAAAAATACCACCATGAGCATACATCAGTAGAAACACTTCATGTAAGTCGGAGAATAATTGTACACCTCTTCGACGTGTCAAGAATTTCAGCAGCCAACACATTAATACAAAAAATAAAATAAAATTGGGCGTAATGCACAGCCCTGTTTTAGTCCAATAGAACAGTCGAAGCACATACATAACAATTCTTGTCTCTACAGAATCAATCGTTTTTTCAAGTCTACATCAAATCTAACTCTAATATTACTGAAACATTTTTGGATACAAGCATTTAGTGTGAGCGCATTATCCGTTATTGCATATTCGGTGCTAAAACCTGCTTCTTTTTATATGTTGTACCGAATATTCGTACCAAATATCTGCACAAATAGTTATTTGAGAAGGACTTTTACAACTCATGTATATAACTTGTTCCAAAATAATTTACTGTAATCAAGCGATCCCTCTAAGATATACAGCTGCTCTTCTTAAATGAAGTACACTTACATCTAGTGATTGGCTTGTATCTTTTGCGAAGTTGCTTAAACGTTATAAAGAAGCTGAACTGTTGCAGTTTCTGAACCTTCTAAGTGCTCTCCGGGCCTCTAGCTAACTATTATGGCATTCTTTATCATACCATTTCCCTGTGAAGTATCTCTTTGACTTAGCGTTCCGCTTGAATACAGAGGTCGCTTTTAGCAACGCACGTGAAAATAAGTCTACAGAACTATCAATACTTCTGTTTATCAAACCAGTAGCACAGATGAGGTCTTGTTTACAACGGTCAGAATGCAATATGTTACAGGACTCCTAACACAGACACTCGTCCCTTATATAGCATCCTTGACAGATTGTGCTGGTTATGACATGTACAGAGGAAGGTCGTGTGATTCTGCTCTGCTATGACTTTGAAATATTTTATAACAAGAGAAAAGGTTTGTAGATAAAAGAAAATAATCTATCCAGCTTGCACCAATGTGACCAAAAATGTATATTCATCAGTGTCACTCTCCTCACCACCTATAAAAGTCCAGTTTCCGGCCTTGCCGAAGTAGGCTGGAATTCCGGAGTTACATTTTGGCTGGACTAACGAGTCTGTGCAGTCCAATCAAAATCTCGTAACGAACTAGACATCCGATCCGTAAACAACATGGGTTGCAATGTGCAAATTTCGGTCGTTTCATGTTTTTAATCAAGGTGCTTACGTGATCTGATGCACTCCGCGAGGTAAGGCCCGATATATTACAATATAGATCTTGATTATTGATCATTTGAAGCTAATGCAAGTGATATGAGAGATGGAATCTGACTATCGGAGGGACGTAGAAAGGACACTGGTGGCGCTACGATCGTGTCCAGACATTCCAGCCTAGTTCGGAAAGGATGGAAACTGGAGTTTTACAGTCAGTTAACTCCCTTGTCTCAGGAAGATGCTGCGCCAAAGACATTTGGCTGACCGCGCCCGTCCCCCATTTAGTGAAAACGACCCCCATAGATATTGACGTTCACCTGCCACAGCACTGAGATGAACTTCTGTTATGGGCGTGGCTGGTAGTCTATTATAAACAATGGTAGAACAGGTCTTCGCCATTGCTGATGGTTGTCTAACGTTTCTGTTATTGCTTTGATGAAAATATTCTGCACTTAGATGAAGTAGAGAAGTAACGTAATGAGATCTGTTTACAACACTTGGAAAGATTGGTACCTTCCACAACCTCTTTCAGTTCCTCTTTACCTCAAGTGTGCCTGCATGCCATGTCAGGTTTACCGCATGTATCGACGTAAACATGAAAACCAGTTCACTGTGGCTTGTCATTAGGTGACCAGGTTTGTTTCAGAAATGGTTTTCTTACGTTGATACACATTTCATCTACTTATCACGAGGACCTGCGTCATCCCATGCTTCCCTCCCACATTAAGCTGACACGCCGTCATATAACTGGAGTTTTGTTAAAAGCGGCGTTGAACCCAACTCACTCACTCACTCAACAGTAGGAGTTTGAAATGGGAGGACAGAATCTAGCTATATTACTCCATATTACTCCATGTACGAAGCTTAAGGACCGCCCTTCGACATTCGGGATAGGGGTATGACCTGGGGTTGCTCTGAAATAAAACCCAGGAACAGGTTTAACAAAACAAACATTGTTCGTGAACATGTTATGGATTTAATCACACACACACACACACACACACACACACACACACACACACACACACACACACACACACACACACACACCATTTCCTTTATCTTTTCACAGAAAAAAACCGTGTGTTCTGAAGTAGTGATCCAATAGATATGGTGTCTCTTAAAAACATTAGACGCGCCATAAATGCACGCGTGATTTGACTGCAATAATGTTTATCTCTCAGTTCTTTCATTGTCAGACATTAAACCCGAAGCAGCTGAGATATTTGATAGCCATGGAGAAAAGTATCCCAATACATTTTTTTAAACGATTAGCCACATCGCGGTGGAGTAAACTGGAACTTTCACAAACAACTGTATACAATAAAGCATAGCATTTACCGAACGTGTTCCGCACCTTTTCTTTAAAATATACGAATTATCTGTAATTATCTTTGCTGGCACACATCAGTTGTACCCAATGCAAGAGGTCTCGGTTAAACCAAAGTATACGCTCACACTGACACCACAATAATCCTGTTATTACATACCCATAAACCATGACTGGCGTCGTGCTGTTTCAGTGACCGTATCCAACACAGTAACGGCGTTGTCAGTATGTACTGAGCTCGATTGCGAGTCTGTTGTGTATAAAATGAATGAAGGGAAATTGCCATAAACGTTTTATCATGGCTGATTTGCGTATTTATGTATCCAGTGACACTGCCATAAAATCATTACAAAAGAGCATATGACTTTTGACTTTGAAAGAAAGTCATCTTGGGTAACCTCGTGGCTCAAGCGGGGGCACGGGTGGCCCAGTCGTCTAAGGCGACGCGATTTGCTGTGCAGAGTTGCGTCCCTTGGGCACACCAGAAATCTATGATTGTGGGTTCGAATTCCGGTTCGCCCTGATTATGTTTCTAGGTTTGTCAGCACCATACCCGTGCTCGTGGGTTTCACCGAAGTGGTAAACGGCTTTCCTCCAACATTAACCTGACACGCCGTGATATAACTGGAATGTTGTTAAAAGCGGCGTTAAACCCAACTAACTCACTCACTCACTCGGGGCTCAAGCTGTGTATTTCAAACTGAAGGACACCCCTCTGGATCCTCCCATGGGCATCCCAATGGAAGTTCAGGATGACGTATGTCCATAGTATTTTCTCCTTGTGTAGAGAGGAAATCGGATGTTCACAATGGCTGTCAACTGTGGATACTGCAAGAATACTTAACATATTGCAATACTGGAACATTTCTTGACGAGAAAATGACCCCATATACATATATGTATTTAGAGTTTTCATTTGTCTTCTTCTGTGATTCTGACTTAACATTTAGACGTTCCCCATAATACCTTTTTGTTGCATGTTTGTTTTTTTACGAGATTGCATCAGTGTTCAGTGTTGTTGTTTTTTTGCTTTTTGTTGTTTTTTTACTTTACGGAGTTCTAAGATACACAGTTCCTGTTTTACTGGTTATTTAGTTTTGTTGAATTTTTTTAATGATTTGATGGAGCAAAGTCTAAAAATGTATAAAATATCTGAAAGAAAACGTGAAATACAGGTTATTATACCGAAAAACAAATTGACGTGGCCAAAACAATCCAGTGTCCCTTATAGGTCACCATACAATCCAAAAGATCTCGCCGAAAGAACACGAAAAACCATCTGCAGTGTCACCTGTGACCTTCTCTTTCTCGGCTGATGTTCGGTGACATTCCCGTGACACCCGTTTTCGTCGGTATTGTCAGGTCAGCTACGTAACGTTTACATGACGACCACTTCATACCAGAGTATCCAGTGTGTTTTACAATCACGTGTCTCATTTCCCCCAAATACATGAAAAGCGACCATTGTCAAGTTTTTCACAACCCAGTCCTGTTTTTCGGTGACTCAAATGTTTAGTTGTATGTAATTAGAAACGATGACGTATTTTACACTAATTTACTCCAGTGAGGTGTACAACAAAGTGTGTCAAGTATCTTACGAAATATAGCCCGCCCACTTAGAACGTATGGCAGGACGACCCGACATAGATATACCTTGTCCATCCTTGATGAGGGCCACTGTATTGATGGTACAAGCCCTGATCGAATATTATGCAGTGGCGCTGGCTGAAGTTTCAATGTGTTCAGATAAATATATATTTCGTACGAATATTTTGGGATATGAAAAGAGCATGGCAGCTAGACATGCATGTGTGAGTGCATTGTGAACGTGAGGTTGAACGACGATGTAAAACCTAGTTGTTCGCTTAAATTTAAACCACCCGTGAAGATCCGGAAACCCATACTTAAGATTCGATTATGTTTGTCGTAAAAGGCGACTATGTTTGTCGTAAAAGGCGACCACTAGGATCGGGTGGTTAGGCTCGGTGACTTGGTTGATGCATGTCATCGTATCATTAATGCGTAGATCGATGCTCATGATGTTAATCACTGGACTGTCTTGTCCAGACTCGATTATTTACAGACCGTCGTCATATAGCTGGAATATTAGCTCAGTGCGGCTTTAAAGAAGAAACAAACAAACAAACGTTTAATGAAAAAATATATAAACTTTTATCGAGAGTGTATATGTAGCGTGATGTATCAGGGTACTTACCAGACTCCGCGGTTATAAAACGTTTAAGAGGACGATTTCATGTTCAAATCCGTTTTCGTGTTCAAAATTTTTTGAAGGTTATTAGCTAAGAACGTTTTAGGAAAAGATGAGTGCTATACACGCAGATCACAAGTAAGCTTTTGTTAACCCTGCTCAACGCTGAGCTCGATGTCAATAATGACAGTTCACCTGTGTCAGACTCGGCAAGCTAGGCGCAAACATCGAGTTGTGAGCAATATGTCATCACGGCATCTCGTGTCACCAGGCATTTTTACGTGAAAGGAAATTATATATATCTCGTTACAGGTGTACCCTGTCTGGCGCTCGGCATTAAGGAGCTTAAACAAGAACTGGTCGGCTCGGAGTCAGTATACTCTGTCTGAGTGGGGTATTCATGTTAAACTGCGGCATGGTATCTCAATAGGCCAGCACTATAAATCGGCATCAGTCCTGACTAGTACAAGCAGCCACACACACACGTACGCACTCACGCACGCACACGGGATTGCACGTCGCTATGTAAGTGCAATAATCTTGGACGCGACGTTAAACCCATTTCCCATTACGTGAGACTTGTGGCCATTTACATTTTTGCGGCGTGCTTATTCTTTCTGTTGTTTAGATTAGCGGGTGGATTTTTAATTTTTCGCAAGTTGTTGAATCAATATATGTCAACAAGGAAAGACAACCACCCGTTTCAGACACTGTTGAAATGTGAAGAGCTAGAGGATCAATTATATATATTGAGATGGGTACGGGAAGAGCGTGCTTTGAGTAATTCAGCTTTGATAATTTTGGAATAGGTTTACAGGTGAGAACCAAATGACGTGTCAGGTCCGTGCCCGAGCTACATAAAATGTTACGGGCAAGCCGATTCTTTCATATTACTATATAGTATACCTCTACTTGGCTGAGTTGTGTCAGTTGTCTCTGTCCAATATGCCGCCAAAATAGGTGTGAGCGTTAAGACGTATGTATCTAGTCACGTGGCAATGATTTTTCACTCCGACTCGGTCATCGTTTGTTTATTTGTTGTTTCAGCACATTCAGCAATATTCCAGCTATATGAAGGCGGCCTGTAAACATTCGAGTCCGGCCCAGACAAATGATTGACATCATGAGCATCAATCGACGTGATTGGGGTACGATGACATGCATCATCAAGTCAGCGAGCCTGACCACCCGATCCCGTTAATCGCCTCTTATGACAAGCACAGCCGCCTTTTACGGAAAGCATGGGTAGATAAAAACCTATTCTATCCCGGGTCTTCACGGGTCCCTCGGTCGTAGTAGACGGTTTACACACCCAAATGCCAATAGTTGCTAAGGCCTTCAGGCACAATCACCCGGTGTCGTCAGTGTCGAGGCAGTGAGTGAGTGTTGTTTTACGCCGCAGTCAGCACTATTGCATCTGTGTCACAGTGGCCTGTACATAATCGACTCTGGACTAGACAAACCAGTGAGTGAAAGCATGAGTAACGCTCCACGTCATCGGGGGATGATGATACACGATCAGCCAAGTCAATGATCTTTCAGTCGTCTGTACGTCAAGCATGGGGTATTGTTCTATCCTTTTCTAACAAGGAACCCACACATTATTGAACATAGAGATAAATATATGTGTGTCTAATGTAAACACATTGTAAAAACGTTTTGTTTTGATATTTATTAACGTATTTTATGAAACGACTGAACGCGCATACCACCGAGAGACGACTGTGATCACACAAAGCCACCCGCATGAACTAGATAGACACAGGTGAGCTACAGAGCTTAGACCTTTCTCCAACATGAGAACCCCCGCCCCTCCCGATCCCAAACAGAACATATTACAGAGCCTTGCAGTGAGAGAGCCCTGCCAGCGCGCCATCAGTCGGAGTAGACGCTGCCAGGGAGTCCGGGGGAGTACCGTTATAAAACAGCTGAGCTGTTTGAGACCATTAACTGTTAGTTAACGGAAGTTGATACATTAACATGAGGTGAGGGACTGGCCTGGAGCTGTGTACTGCACCTTCGGAGGACTCCCCGAGATGAGGGCTGTTCTGTGGATATTTGTTGCAGGTAAGAAGTAAACAGCTTTGTAATATATCTATTTTTTATTGCATTTTAATTTGCTATTATACAATGACTATATCCTTGTCTCTTCTGTAACAGAGGAAACGTTAGCTTGCTTATACGATTATGTTGATTCCGAAATAAAGTTCTCTTAATCTTACTCTGCTGTGGGGTAGCCTTGTGGTTAAAGTGGTCGCTCCTCACACCGAAGACCCGGGTTCGATTCCCACGTGGGAACACCGCGTGAAGCTCATTTCTGATACCCCCGGCGTGATATTGCTGGAATACGCGGCGTAAAACCACACTCACTCACTCTATATCTGAAACAACAAAAACATTTAATACCATTTCGAAATACAGCATGTTTACATATTACGCCCAATGGATAGCGAGGTTATTTAAAGAGATTAAAGGTAATATATACAAAGGCCGAGGATGGAGGGAAGGGAACTATTTGACCCACTGGAAAGGTCAATTTGAAGTTGCTGAAAACTTCGTAACACTGGTATGAAAATTGGCTGGGATAGTTGACAGATATCTGTTTTTTACACTTGCAATATTTCTATATTTCTGACATGTTCAAAAACATAAGCATGGCCAAGCTAAGCGAAAAGTGACGATTTTTCCAACTTCAAATAAAATTCGAATTATGGGCAACTCTGTTACCCAACAAGTGTTGAAATGAACAAGTCCAGTTTTGCTCATATTTATGCAGTTTGAAGGCTTTATCACAACTGGTTCTTTGCTTGTTACACGCACTGTAAGATTAAAGTGGTAATTAAGATTAAAGTGGTAATTAAGATTAAAGTGGTAATTAAGCAAATATCCATTATTCTGTCTTGTCATCCTACAGGCACGGCAAAGGGTAAAATTAAACATCACTTCATTCTATCAAGCTCAACCGTGCGAGTGGCAAGATGACATTCCTGCCACCAAATCTAGTTATCACTGACGTCGAAGCTGACATTTTCAACTCTTTTCAGAGTGAAGGGCGTCTATGTGTCATGGTTGCCTGACATGGGACGTCACACCGCCCGGGGGTCAGAAACATGAGTCGTGTTGTGGCAAATATCTAAAATTCGCTGATCATGCACATCTCAGGATTTCGGTTGGTTAAGTTTCTCAGTGATATGACATATACATGTATACATCGGAGGTACATATGCATACAATACCCGAGTCAGGTCGTCGATCAGCTTCTAATAATACAACATACAAACTAAATTACCATTATCTACCAAACATGCATCTTTCTAACAAAATACTGTCTACCCAACGAAGAGACAAGCACTAGCGAACTGGATACTGTCATATCCGTATTGTCGAACCAGATGCCGTCATGACCGAACGATCACATCTAAAAGTGGGAGAGATATGACAAACGGTATAAGGAAAAAAGGTGCAGGAAGCCACGTGAGGGTTGTGAGAAGGTGCGGGAAATACCAAACCTTACCCACCTGTTCGTAAATGGACTCGCCGAAGTTGATTTCAATTCAGGGAGTCATCATTTTGAATACGGGCAAATATAGTTAAAGCTTGCACATTTTATTAACATCCTTAAAGAATCTGTACATCTCATATAAGAAATAACAGACTCGTGGTCGTTGTTTATCGTATAATAAAACACTACAGGGAAAATAAACCACTCGGGCGCACTTAAATCATACCCCACATTACATTCAATGTAACAATCAAACAAACATCACGAAAAATGAAACATTGCTTCCAAGTTTTGTTAAAAATTTCCATAACAAGGGAATGCATTCAGAAAACACAAGTGATAAGGAGACAAATATACTCCGGATATTTTTTTAATTTAAGTATATTTGGAAACCTGCAGGGACTTGTTCCAGGCTAGCTTTTCCCAAAGTGGCCTCTGTCATTCACACACGATTCCGCCAAACCAGCTTCTGCCAACTTGTTCACAAGCCAGTGCTTCCTAGACTTAACGTGGGTTGATGTCAGCCTAATATCCAGCTTTACAAATGAAATAACACCGCATCTTACGACCTGCTACGTTTGCTGAGTGTTTCTGCATCAAATGTCACGGCATTTCCAGCTTAGAATAACTGGCATCACAAACTGCATCTGACATATCTAGGGCTATGGCGATAAACGCACTCTGTGTGGGTTTCAAGGGCCCAGTTGCTCTGAAAACAAATGACGTGCTCAACATGCCTTGACTCAGTGGTATATGATACTATCAAGCCAATTACTTGCTTATTCCTAGCAGAGTTTACGTACATTTAAATGAAGCTAAAACATTGTAGGTTAAAGAAAAGTTAAATGTTTACTAGATTAGCTATCGTTTTATCAAATGAAAATTGTCCGTCCGTTCAAAGACGTATATACAATCTATACGTTTTTGGTCTATCAAAAACCTTTACATTTATATGTATATCCTCTGTAACGAAAATACTTTTGGTGTTTTTAAAAGTTGATATCAAATCCGATCTGATTTTAAATATTGGCACCCATTACTCAGTGAAATGTTATATGCTGTATGTATGGGGTACGCCCATTAACACGTATTACGTTGTGTAGTGCATTTCGCCCAAATTTGACTTTTGATCTTCACGTACCTCTGTGGTTGCCATGGTAACCATGTTGAACAATTAAGGATGATTTAAAGTCGTACTCGATGTCCGCGTTTCAGTGTGTAGTTGCGTGTAGAGGCAGTTGTGAGTTGTTGTAGCAAGACATGGTATGATTCTGCTTGGTTTTCATTGTATCCAGATTTTGTTATTGAAAATACTCCAAACTAATTCAGGTGAGCTACATAGCCTCATTACTATTTTATATGTCTTCCTGTATCCCGCGGGACCCTTCAGTGCGATCTATTGGTTATAGTCCCATTGGTTTGGAGACCCTGCGCGTGTGCCACCGGTGGAGCAGGACCCGCTCACCTTGTCGCGAACACCTGGTGTCTTCATAATTTGATTGTGATTCACAAACACGTACTTATGATACAACCGGAATCGAAGAATGGACTATTTCTGGATTTCTTATGATGATGGAAATGTTTTTTGTCGCTTTTAATTATTTGAAGACTGCGTCCAAACGCAACAATATATCGATACACATAGTACAAACAGTGTAATGTATGGCTTCACTAAGAGATTTATTGTTATATGGGAAATATTTGGCACAAACGGATTAGAAAGAGGCGCGTATCACCATAGCGTCTACGTATTGTGATCAGGCACCAATACACGTCAGTACGTTTCTTTGGGAAGGTATACCAGGGGTGTTCATTAAAGATTTCCCCTAAACCTCTTAGGGTTATCATATTTGGTTGACATTTGACATGTTTAATGATACATGTACCTATGGGTTATGTCTGAATTTGCAGCACCGAACTATTAGTCTTACCACTTTTACAGGTGTTATGATCGAGTAGGGTGTGACAATGGAGCCAGTAGAATACCGAGCAGTGATTAGGTTTTTAGATTTGAAAGGTCGCACACCAAAAGAAACTTTCGATGAAATGAAAGCAACTTATGGGGAAGATGACCAATCATATGACGTTGTTAAACACTGGCATCGCCAGTTCAAGTGTGGTCGGACATCTGTGGAAACAGCTGCCATTCCTGGTCGCCCCCATTCAGCCATTGATGAGGACACTATTCATCAAGTGGAGACCGCCATTTTGGCAGACCGACGTATAATTGTTCGCCAGTTAGCACAAGATGTCAAGATCAGTGTAGGGTCTGTGGAAAAAATCATCCATGACAATTTGAAAATGCATAAGGTGTCTGCACGATGGATTCTCAGGTTGCTCACACCTTTCCAAGAGCAGGAACAAGTCAATTGCTCAAAGGATCTTTTGGACATGTGCAAAAAAAAACAGGCAAACTTTTTTGACAGACTTATCACACAGGATGAAATATGGGTCCATGACTATGATCCTGAGACTAAAGTTCAGTCGATGCAATGGAAGCATGTGGAGTCACCACCCCCAAAGAAGGCACGTGTCCAACCCTCTGCAGGCAAGGTCATGCTCACAGTGTTTTGGGACCAGCACGGAGTAGTGATGATGGATTTCTTGGCAAAGGGTACCACAATTACAGGAGCTTATTATGCTTCAATGCTGCAGAAATTGCGGGACGCTATCAAGCTTAAGAGGCGTGGCATGCTGGCATGCTGGCCAAGGTCTCCTGCAAGACAATGCTCCAGTACACAACTCTCATGTTGCCCAGACAGAAGCGCGGTCCTGTGGCTAAGAAATCCTTCCACATCCTCCTTACTCTCCTGACCTTGCACCATCTGACTTCCACCTCGATCCAACCATGAAGTCATTTTTGAAGGGAAAACGTTTCACAGATGATGAAACACTGATTTCTGAAGTCAAGTCCTAGTTTGATGAGGGCTTTTACAAGCGAGGTCTCCATAGTTGCATAAAACGATGGGAGAAGTGTGTAACTCTTGGTGGTTCCTATGTAGAGAAAGACTAATACCTATGCCAAGTTTCATTCCACTAGGTCCATCGGAAGTGGGTCAGGGGAAATCTTTAATGAACACCCCTCGTATTTGTTGCCATATGAACTCCCTAGTATTTGTCAAACCCTATGCAATCAAGGCAAGCCGTCACCAACAGCTATTGTAACTGATCGGGTACATCTGCTTCTGTGTGAACAAAGGTGTTCCTTATACTGCACACACAATAGATCGAGGTAGCGAGGTCTCAGGGTCTTGATTGTGTACACAGTTACCTGGTTCAGACCTGTCTACATCCGTGCAGTCTGTATATGTGACATGTTTAAATGGATTCTTTTCATACATAAGAATTTCTGTACAGTTAAATCACCCTGCCTACAGCCCAGACTTAGCCCCCAGTGACTATTTCCTGTTCCGGCAAATAAAATCTGCCCAACGTGGAGGACGCTTCCAGGATGAGGGGGACATAAAGGCTGCCACAGAGGCGTGGTAAGAGGGCCAATCTGTGGATTTCTATAAAAGTGGTATTAAAAGCTTGAAGGACAAATGGAAAAGGTGTATTGAGGTGAATGGAGATTATATTAAAAATGAAAGTGCAAAAGATATTCTGCGACTTGGTCTTATATTTAAGCTGCAAAACCGTCACGCCGAAGAACCGGGTTTGATTCCCCACATGGGTAAAATGTGTGAAGTCCGTTCCTGGTGTCCCCACCGTGCTGTTGCTAGAATATTGCTAATAGCGGTGTGAAACCACACACACTCACTTTAAAGAATATAGCATATATTGGGACTAAATCCTACCGTAAATATTTCATCATATTTACAAATGTTTTTATGTTTGTTTGTTGTTTAACGCCACACTCAGCAATATTCAAGCTATATGATGGCGGTCTGTAAATCTTCGAGTTTTGATCAGAGAATCCAGTGATTGATATCATGAGCATCGATTCACGCATTGGGATACGATGACTTGCATCAACCGAGTCAGCGAACCTGACCCCCCGATCCTGTAAGTCGCCTCTTACGACAAGCATGGGTTGCTGAAGACCTATTCCAGCCCGGATCTTTACGGGTCAAATGTTATTATTATGTAACTGTTATTTTGTCATATTGAAACAGGAACACGGATGTATAGTACAACCCTATAAGCTACCTTATATAGGAACACTTATGTACAGTACAGCCGCTACGTCAGATAGGAACACATATATACAGTACAACAGTAAAACCTACCTCACTCATAAACACGTATGTACAGCACAACAGTAAAACCTACCTCACATATCAACACATAAGTACAGTAAAACATCTCACTAATGAAACATGTTTACAGTACATAAGTAAAAGTAACCTCATATATGAACACATGTGTACAGTACAACAGTAAAACCTACCTCACATATGAACATGTATGTACAGCACAACAGTAAAACCTACCTCACATATGAACACATAAGTACAGTAAAACAGTAAAACCTACCTCACTCATAAACACGTATGTACAGTAAAACAGTAAAACCTACCTCACTCATAAACACGTATGTACAGTACAACAGTAAAACCTACCTCACTCATAAACACGTATGTACAGCACAACAGTAAAACCTACCTCACATATCAACACATAAGTACAGCACAACAGTAAAACCTACCTCACATATGAACAGTAAAACCTACCTCACTCATAAACACGTATGTACAGTACAACAGTAAAACCTACCTCACATATGAACATGTATGTAGAGCACAACAGTAAAACCTACCTCACTCATAAACACGTATGTACAGCACAACAGTAAAACCTACCTCACAAATAAACACGTATGTACAGCACAACAGTAAAACCTACCTCACATATCAACACATAAGTACAGTAAAACAGTAAAACATCTCACTCATCAACACGTATGTACAGAACAACAGTAAAACCTACCTCACATATGAACACATATGTACAGCACAACAGTAAAACCTACCTCACATATGAACACATATGTACAGCACAACAGTAAAACCTACCTCACATATCAACACATAAGTACAGTAAAACAGTAAAACATCTCACTCATCAACACGTATGTACAGCACAACAGTAAAACCTACCTCACATATGAACACATAAGTACAGCACAACAGTAAAACCTACCTCACATATGAACACGTATGTACAGCACAACAGTAAAATCTACCTCACATATGAACACATAAGTACAGCACAACAGTAAAACCTACCTCACATATGAACACGTATGTACAGCACAACAGTAAAACCTACCTCACATATCAACACATAAGTACAGTAAAACAGTAAAACATCTCACTAATGAAACATGTTTACAGTACAAAAGAAAAAGTAACCTCATATATGAACATATGTGTACAGTACAACAGTAAAACCTACCTCACATAAGAACACGTATTACAGTACAACAGTAAAACCTACCTCACATAAGAACACGTATTACAGTACAACAGTAAAACCTACCTCACATAAGAACACGTATTACAGTACATCAGTAAAACCTACCTCATATATGACACGTGTACAGTACAACAGTAAAACCAACCTCACATATGAACCCACACAAATGACGTACTGCATAATGAAAACATCGAACACTCCTACATCGCAGAAGTAAATGTTTCCTCACATTTGGAAACATTCGTGCAGTGTTTCAGTGAATGCTTGACAACAAATTGAACATTCCTACAGTGTTTCTGTAAATCTTTATAACATGAAGAACATTCGTGCAGTATTGCAGTAAATGCTTTATAACATATATAACATTCGTGCAGTATTGCAGTAAATGCTTTATAACATATTTAACATTCGTGCAGTATTGCAGTAAATGCTTAACAAAAAATGGAACATTCGTGCAGTGTTGCAGTAAATGCTTGACAATAAATTGAACATCAGTGCACTGTTGCAGTAAATTGTTCATAACATATATAACATTCGTGCAGTGTAGCAGTAATTGATTTATAACATATAAAACATTCGTGCAGTGTAGTAGTAAATGCTTTATAACATATATGACATTCGTGCAGTATTGCAGTAAATGCTTGACAACAAATGGAACTTTCGTGCAGTGTTGCAGTAAATGCTTCATAACATATATAACATTCGTGCAGTATTGCAGTAAATGCTTTATAACATATATAACATTCGTGCAGTATTGCAGTAAATGCTTAACAACAAATGGAACATTCGTGCAGTGTTGCAGTAAATGTTTTATAACATATTTAATATTCGTGCAGTATTGCAGTAAATGCTTAACAACAAATGGAACATTCGTGCAGTGTTGCAGTAAATGCTTGACAATAAATTGAACATCAGTGCACTGTTGCAGTAAATGGTTCATAACATATATAACATTCGTGCAGTGTAGCAGTAATTGATTTATAACATATAAAACATTCGTGCAGTGTAGTAGTAAATGCTTTATAACATGTATAACATTCGTGCAGTGTTGCAGTAAATTCTTGACAACAAATGGAACATTCGTGTAGCGTTGCAGTAAATGATTGAAAACAAATTGAACATTCGTTTAGCGTTGCAGTAAATGATTGACAATATATGCATCATTCGTACAGTGTTGCAGTAAATGATTGACAATATATGCATCAGTCGTACAGTGTTGCAGTAAATGATTGACAATATATGCATCAGTCGTACACTGTTGTGCAGTAAATGATTGACAATATATGCATCAGTCGTACACTGTTGCAGTAAATGATTGACAATATATGCATCAGTCGTACAGTGAAGCTATAAATGCGGCACAAAACATTCGTGCAGTGTATTAAATGAATAGATAATGCAAAGCTCTTGTTTCCTGATTTACAATCTTTATAAATGATCAGTATGTCCTTTAATGCCCTTGTGAAAGTCTCAAGACACATACATTTAAACCGCCGAGTCTTCGTTACTGCTGATTAAATAGCAATGTAAGCATGAGATTATAAAAATAAACGTGTTCTCCTTTTTGCTGCCTTGACTTCTAGGATGCACGTTACACCTCCCTGACACAGATAGAGGCGGCCAAAGAAATATGGACTGTTCCTAAAGTCGGGCCTTATCTCTGCGACTGTCGCAATTCAAAACCCTTAACAATTATGTACGATAGGTCCTCAGGAACGGGGCCCTAGTCTTTTATTGTACCTTTGCCAAAGGGTTCTTCCAAGCTCCTCAGCGATAGCCAGTTCTCGATGCTCTCTATGATATCGCATGCTTCCGAAATACCAACGAAAGAAGGTCACGTGTTGGGATGGAGCTTGGGACTCTTCCTAAAAATGCCGACCATTTGGGACCATAGGGACCGACCATTTGATAGTCTGGAGGGGGGGTTGCTGGTGGTGGTGGGGTGGGTGGGTCTGGGGGGGGGGGGGGGGGTGATTTCTTAAAAAAAAATCATTTTACATAAAACTATATCTGGTTATGTAGTCGTAGCGCTACCCAGATACATGCCATTTTAGTAGTATCTATGTCTAAACGTTAAGGTCCACAAACGGCTATTCATATTCTTGATACCCTAAACTATATGTCAGTCAACAGGCTTTTGTTACAACCTATTTTTATAGAATTCCTAAACAGTAACTGCTTGTTCAATGAATGAAATAAACAAGAAGTTGACAACAAAACCTGGAATCAGTAATGCATATAATAACAGTGTGGGAAAAGCATTTCATTTCTTTACAACCATCATACGAGGTCCTGAAGTCCGCATCCCCCGACATTTACATGTTTTGTCCTTTAATTGTGTATACACCTGCTAGATACGATCAGCTCTGGAAGAACAGGGGCGGTACCAAAGCCCCAACAACAGATCTCTCATGCAGTAAAAATATGAAAAATGAAAATAGTGAGCTTTGAAATATGTTTAGTTCATTGAAACAAAAGAGGGATAAATATCTTAGGAGTCTTAATATTTTCTAGATGTCACGATTTCATTACGGCTATTGTTATTTAACTTTCACGGAGATATAAATAAACATGATTGTATAGATTTACCTATGCATTTATAGTCAATATTTATATTTCTAAAAATGTTTTACATTTGGTTTTGAAAACCATAGAGGTCAAATATTGAGGTAATTCCTTTGAAGTTCACAAACTTACATTATAAAGTGTCTCAAAGCCCCATTCAGTCTCCCATTACACCACCCTGAACCGACACAAGCGAACACCCAGAATATAATTCACACAGAACACAAATATGGAAATCACTCGGGTCTTCGGGGTATCAAACGCCTGCTTTAACTTCTAAAGCTGCTTAGCCGTTCTCACAGACTAATTGAAACTTCTAAGACATGCTTACCACACCCAGGACACCTCAATCTATCACGATCACTACTTAAGATTTGATTTTGTTGGCATTTTAATAAATACTAATTCAAAGACACCAACTTTGAATCACGGTGGATTAAGAGAAAGCTCATCTCACATAAAGTCAATCAGGGTAGATTCCTTCCTCACAGAATACATTACACCCTCGTACTTCCAACATGGTTTCCTGTTTCCACTATTGTCTTCAATCAACTGAAAATGGGCTATATAGTGAAAGAATCCTAAAAAATGAAAACGAGGCGCTAGAATACTTCATAGTATTAGCAACGCCATTGAGGCGTACCTGAAGCTTTCTGCGTAAACCTTAAGCACAGAGAAAAAATACGTCCCCATTATTATTGCCCATTACGAAACATCTTCCCATTGCTTCAAACCACCCTAGCGGGAATTAACACATAAAGGGGGAACTCTAACAAGCAACAGGAAAATGTATTTTGGTTGTGCAATCGTAGTAAACAGTTTACCCCCAGAACTTATTGCATTCTATAAAAGTTCTGAAGTCATTAATGACGTCATGTTTTTTGTAATTATACTTACAAACATGTCAGTAATGGCGTTTGCATCTGTTTGTTGTTTTAAAGTAATCCTTTTGCAAAATAGCGACATAACTATTACAATAAATAAAGGTGACAACATCTTTTCCATATGAATTAGAAATCTGGGTCAAAATCAGTCGATTGTACTATTCCGACTATATCACGAGCATGTGTTTAAAAATCACTGTCAAATAGTGATGATGATACTAGGTGTTCGCGAAGATGTGAGCGTATTCTGCCCCGTCGGTGGCACCCGTCATAAACACATGCAAAGGCAAGTCAAATGTTCACCTGAAAAACACGGGAACATATGGTACAAGTCAAATAATGGGAACTGCATCGGATACCATTTTCGTCACTGATACGTACGTCAGATTTAGAAATGTCCTCCACATGTTTCCCATAAAACTTCTTCAAAGCTTTACTGAGGACTGACATGTTGGAACCTTGATAAAAACAACTTAGAGCAAGAGACTTATGACGATCTTTGAAATCTTGGGAGGAAGTGCATTTGGTGTTTCGGATTTTCTTAAAAGTAACAAGAATTTTCATATATAAGGTTTATATTTTCCACAACTCGTTATGATTACCATGGTTAATGTTCAGAAAGGAGAGGTTCGATCTGATATTTCAGTCGTGGACTTTTATGATGTTTGATCTACCAGCACTATATAACCCTTAGGGCAAACATCTAAGATCTTAGATCTGTAGCCCTTTAGGCTTTCCTCTCAAATAAAGTTTACACACCGTGAAGTGATTGAAATAAACTGACGTCCAAAAGAAACTTTACCAACTGAAAATATGAATTTCAGACAAAGTATGCAATTTTTTTCGATAAAGTCTATCTAAAACACATAGTCACTTCGGGCTTTCCTCCCACATTAAGCTGCCACGCCGCGATATAACTGTAATACTGTTTAAAGCGGCGTAAAACCCAACTCACTCACTCACTAAAACACATAGCCTAAATACAACAATAGTGACTGCAGAAAATGTTAATCGTCTGTTACATGTTTGCGAGATAACATGCGGAAAAGTGAATAACACGTGCACCACGGACAACTGAAAATGCACGTGCGGGTAAGGGTATAAAACGATTGGAACGACAAGTCAGACATCCACAGTGATAAAAATACAAAAGAAATGCCACGACTCACAGTCGAACAACGTGAACGAGCCTTGGGTATAGTACAGATGGGAGCCACCCACGCCCATATTGCACGAACCCTCGGTTGCTCCCGTGTTGCCGTTACCAACTCGATGCAACGTTACAGACAGAGAGGGCGGACCGCTGTCAGGCCAAGAACAGGCAGACCCAGGGTGACCATGCCCCATGATGACCGGTACTTGCGTACCTTGCACCTCCGAAATCCTGACAGTGACGTCATCGGCGACAAATGCCTTAGGTCACAGGGTTAGTCGACAGACAGTGGTCAGGAGACTCAGGGCTCATGGAATCAGGGCTTTTAGACCATACAGAGGACAGCTATTAACAGCGCAACATCGTCGTCTGCGATTGAGATGGGCTCGGACTGTACGACGTTGGCAACGACGTGTCTAGCAGAGGGTTGTCTTCATTGACGAAAGTCGATTCTGTATGTTTAGGGCTGATGGAAGACAACGTGTTTACCGCCGAAGGGGTGAACGAACGGCGGCGTGTTGCGTGCAGGAGGTCGTACCATATGGTGGAGGGAGTGTCATGGTGTGGGGAGGTATCTGTGGGCAGGAGAGGACACCGCTGGTCATCGTTGACGGAAAACTGACAGCTCAGCGTTACATGGATAACATTCTTCGTCCAGTTGTCCTACCATTTCTCCAACAGCAGCCACGTGGTGTCATTTATCAGCATGACAACGCTAGAGCCCATACAGCCAGAATTGTCACTAACTTCCTCGCAGCCAACAACGTCAACGTCCTGCCGTGGCCTGCACGCTCACTCGACATGTTCCCCATAGAACACCTCTGGGACTTGATGGATCGTCGTGTTCGACAACGACCACACTCTCCAGCCAACCGGCAAGAACTGATCTTGGCCCTCCAAGAAGAATGGCGTCAAATCCCACGTGACCTCATCAGACGACAGACTTTTTCTGTGCGTTGAAGAGTTTTTGCGTGTATTGAGGCATCTGGTGGCCCCACACGCTACCAATGACTTGTTATTAAACGTGAGCGATTGTTTATGTACTCTGCCTATTGTCCATGATTCTGAAAGCTCGAATTTTGTACCACACCCAAATTTGAGGGGCTCTTACGTCATTCTCGGTCGCGGTGTGATTGTCATTTTCAGTGTTGATTATGTTGATATATTGATCTTCTCAATACACTTTACTTCATGCATGTATGTTTTGTTGTTTTTGAGCAAGAGTCATTTCAAACTCTGGTAAAGTTTCTTTTGGACGTCAGTTTACTTAGACCAAACTCACTCCCTCACTCACACTTCCGACCAACCCTTCTCGATACCATATGGACAGGTTTATTCGTTATCGTGCATCTTATATTGACTTGAGACACACTCATGTGTGCTCTGGTCAGTGAAGAACTTTTGTAGCACGAATCTTTACCGAGTCAAATGAGAAGATGGTACAACACTCAGTTACTTGAAGTGTTTGACACACCGAATACGCATTAGCTGTGAAAAACGTCGTGCTGGTTGAGGTTAAAACGTAATTGGTGTGAAGTGATCCAAGATATTTACTCATTTTCTTACATATTTCAAAACGGATATTTGTAATTACGAACGATGCATGAAATGCTTTGCTGCACGTTTTGAAAAGGGGGAATGAAAACAAAATTTCTTATTATACATATGTGTTTTAAATACACTTTAATCCATCAACTGATTCCTAAAACTTTCAAGACTAAACAAGATCACCACAGCTTTCACTACAGAGGATATATACACCTAAACATAAGTTAAGCAACTATCTCTATTTAATCATGATTGATGGAATGTTGTTTGACGCCGTACTCTGCAATAAACGAGATATTTCAAGGCGGCCGATAAACAATCGCGTCTGGGGCAGATAAACACGTGGTTGATATCATAAGCAACGTCCTACGTCCTCGGGGCACGATGCCACGTAATCAACCAAGTGAGCGAGTGAGTATGGTTTTACGCCGCTTTTAGCAATATTCCAGCAATATCACGGCGGGGGACACCAGAAATGGGCTTCACACAGTGTACCCATGTCGGGAATCGAACCCGGGTCTTTGGTGTGACGAGCGAACGCTTTAACCACTAGGCTACCCGACCGCCCTAATTCAACCAAGTAATCGAGCCAAAGGATCAATCGATTTTTATCACAGCGTGCGACCAGCAATAGAGTGTTGGTGATATATTGTATTTTAACCCGGAGCCACACGGGTAGACACTAGAAAAATTTGTTTGAAATGTAAATACACACAAAACATGTTTAGGAATGTGTTTAAATCCAAAACGGAATACACACTTTTAGGGCCTAAACACATGAAATGCGCTATCGTCTCACAGCCAAAACACCACCTAAGCACAAAATCCCCGTAATCTAAACATGTTTAAACGTGTTTAACTTCTAAACATGCTTTAATTTAAACACGTTAAAATGTGTTGAGCTATTATACATATTCAAAGTTTTGAACATGTTTAGATTTTACACACGGTCAGGCATCTTTACAATTTAAACGTGTTTAAAGTTTATACATGTCATGAATTTAAACATTTTAAAGCATATTTTAACGTGTTTAAATTTAAACATGTTTAGATTTTTAACACGTTTAAATTTCTTGTGTTTAGGTGTCGTTTTGGCTATGAGACGATAGTTCATTTCGTGTGTTTAGGCCCTGTATTCGGTTTGTCACGCTAGGATATATTTGTGTATACAGAAACGTACCTCGGGTAAGTTTGTTTGTTTGTTTATTGTTTAACACCACACTCAGCAATATTCCACCTATATACACCTGATGAAGGAGTAAACGTTGTGTTACTCATGACAAAAAAGTTGACATCCTTAAGCCCTCTTTCTTATCTGACGGCGGACTGTAGTGAGTGAGTGAGTTGGGTTTAACGCCGCTTTTAACAGTATTCCATTGACATCACGGCGTGTCAGCTTAATTTTGGACGAAAGCCCGAAGTGACGCAGGTCCTAGATCTAGACGTTTACCACTTCGGTGAAACCCACGAGCACGGGTATGGTGCTGACAAACCTAGAAACATAATCGGGGCGAACCCACAATCATAGGTTTCTGTCGTGCCCAAGGGACGCAACTGTGGGCGCGCCTTAGACGACTGGGCCACCCGTGCCCCCGACGGCGGACTGTAAATAATCGAGGCTTGATCAGACAATCCAGTGATCGATATCATGAGCATCGATCTACGCATTTGTGATACGATGACATTAATCAACCAAGTCAGCAAGCCTGACCACCTGATCCCGTTCGGCACCTCTTACGACAAGCACGTTTTGCTGAAGACCAATTCTAACCCGGATCTTCACGGGATTTTAAAGTCAGTGGCACGTTCATAACCTGTAACGGCACGGGTAGATGTGGCGACGAACACCGGCGTCATCACCGTGATTTAAGATGATTAGTCAGTTTGTTGCCATACATTTCACGGTTCATTTTTATGCGCTTTCATTTCTTTCTTGAACCTTGACTTGCCACAATATGTCCAACATACAGGAGCAACATGTTTGTGAAGTTGAGGCTCAAACGAAATTTAAAAAAACCAATGCTTCTCCATTTAGAAAAAAAAAGCATATTGCCGGGTAATACATAGACTAACATTCAGTCTCTGAAATCTTATATTACACAATATCCTTCTTGACTCTAAAAATAAAAAAATTCCCTATGCTGTGGAATAGAGCTAGCTTGAGCTGGCTAGACTTGCTTTTGTATGCATTTCTAGATTATTATTTTTTCATAAAATATATATATTCCACGGTCATGGTGCAGGACTAGGTAATACATGAAGTGTTCACTTAACATAGCCACTTCAAGCAAAGCGCCCGTCTCATACCCTCTGCTGTAGCTACAGGAGGCATTCATCATACACTCCGCCACGCATGTTTTACCCTTCACAAAACCCACAGCCCGAGCTCAGCGGTGACATTAGGCTGTAACGCCGCTTTCTACCATTTACAAGCCCACGTGTACGTCTGGGAGACATGTCAAGGTGATATTAGCGTATTATGCACCCATCGGAGCCAATAAGATCACGTGCACACATCAACAACATTGTGGAACCGCCACATATAGGGATGTAGATGCGGTAAGCATTCAGCGATGAAAGGCATGGGGAGAGCCCAGCTGAGGGCGGTTGTGTTGCTATACGCTACAGGTAAGTGTCCTGTAAACTGACTTACCTATAGCTTTTAACGCAGGCTGTTTGTGTACATGGATTAGTCAAGATTATATCAGTATACTTTGTATTTATTATGTATTATTTATTACTTCTTTCACATTAGTCCTGTATAAATAGCGGGTATTTAAGTTAAAGTTTAAATAAGAAAAACGTCAATAGGGCATCAAAATAATATTTTCCCAAATACAGTGTCCTGTAAACTGACTTACTTATAGCTTTTAACGCAGGCTGTTTGTGTACATGGATTAGTCAAGATTATATCATTATGCTTTGTATTTATTATGTAGTATTCATTACTTCTTTCACATTAGTCCTGTATAAATATCAGGTATTTATATTTAGAGTTTAAGTTTAAATAAGAAAAACGTCAATAGGGCATCAAATTAATATTTTCCCAAATACTGATCCAGGTATACTTGTGTCTTTTTAATAACGAAGCAATACCAAGTTTGTTTATACAAATGGTACACATTGATGAAAATTGTAATAACCACAATGTGTATTACAGACTGAGTGTGTAATTGAAAATGTTTTGAAGCCAACTTACCGGGCCTATTATTTGTGAATGTTAAACCCGAGCTACCTGACAGTTTGACACCAAAATCACTCAGAGATATAACTCTGTCTTTTGACGGTGACAGTGTCGTGTTCTCACCGCCGCGAGAGTCGTCCTCTTGGGCTTCTGTAGACTGCATCTTAGTCACGACATCTAATCCTCTAGATCACCCACCTTCATCAACCGAATGTGAACAAGCGCGGGATGTTCTAATGCACGTTCAGCAGACACGAGGCTTTGATCTGCATCTGTCCACACCGATACTTATCATCAGACATGGGGCTTGTACAGACGCCTGTTATTTGTCAAACTATTGTGAGCCTGGGTTGCTAGGCAGGACATCTCAGAGAGACACGCAGGGTCAAAATACACCTCCCTGTCTAACCTACTTAACTTATAAAGGCGTCAGCTGTATACATGTAATTATATGTACCCATTATGCAATGCATATTTGATTGAATGAATGTTCTATATAAAGTAAGACAAGTTCTATGGATGAACAACTTCTTTATTACAATTAGAGCGATGTTTCGGCGCAGAAACATTGATGTTAATAAGCATATATACCTATGTTGTTTAGCACTATCCATCACTTGCTTGATAAAGGTGTTGGGATCTGCACCGAAACGTCGCACTAGTTGTAATAAAGAAGTTGTTCATCCACAGAACTTGTCTTACTTCCCACCAACTTCTAAATGCCACTGAAAGAAGTTATGGTCCATATAACTTGGTAAAACAAAACCAGGGTTAGCGACCATACGTGTTTAGCCAGTGCACAAAAACAAAAGTCTTATATACTAATAATGATCATGTAGACTTAACCTATTCGGGGCGAATGTTCAAGACATGAATATACTACATGCATAATTCTAAATAGCTTTACACATATAATGACGCCGTGACTTATGATAACGATATATTAAAAACATGGATTAACCCATGAATTTCTAAGAAAGGTTTCAATTGAAATATGATGAGGTTGTGCTCAGATGAGATGGGGGGGGGGGGGGGGATGGGAGGTGGGCGGGGGGATGATTCAGTGGGTACTGCGTTCGCTTGTCAGATTCAATTAATTATATGGATGTTCTTGTCGTCCGCTATTTTACAGCTATGTAAGAACGAAGGACGACGCTTAAACCACACTTTCACTTTCAGCTATTCATTCAGGAGAGAATGGGACAAGCCTAGTTGCCAAATCTAAATAATTTGTAATATTTTTAACAATACAAACCGGTTTGGCGACCCATTTACCACGTAATTAGACACGGAACAACATTACACAATTTCAGCTTATTTTTGTGAAATAACCCGCCCCCGTCACCTATGGTGTAACGCACTCAGTTCGTATACGGGTACAAATAAGCTTATGCGTCCGACCATTACACATACCGCTGGTATATTGTCTCGCTATCCCTCCGTCTCCACTTATTTTTATTATGTGTTTGTTTTTTTTGCTTTTAAGATATTTAAACTGCTGATTATATCTTGGCTTTTACATTGAAAAATAAAATGAAAAGAAAAGTCTCTTTCTTTCCATAGCCTTGTTAGGGATCGCAGGGTGGTTAAAGTTCTTTGAGTCAATAATTACACGTAAAAAAGCTTCTTGATCGAAATTGAGGGACAAAACTCCAGCTAAATATAGGTGATGTGAGGTTAAATGTGGGTTAACGCCGCCTTCTGGGTACAATGTGTGAAGCCCATATTGCTAAAAGCGGCGTAAAACCATACTCACTCACTCACTAACGTCGTCTTCACGATTATTGCACTTGTGTAGCGACCCGTATGCGCGTGTGTGACTGCTTGTACTTGTCCGTACTAAAGTTGGTTTTATAGTGCTAGCTTACTGAGGTATATGTGCCGCGGTTTTAACATCGATACCCCACTCAGACACAGTATACTGACTCCGGGCCGACCAGTAGTTTTAGCCCCTTAATGCCGGGCGCCGAAACAACAAGTACCATCTTTTAACGTCTTTTGGTATGACTCTAACCACCGTCCTTACACTGTAAAAATTATGAATAGAATGTTAACACATACAAGACATGTTTAGATCTAAACATGTTAAGAAATGTGTTTAAATCCAAAACGGAACCCACATTTGGTGTGTTCTATCTAAACACGTTCGTATCACAGCCTAAACACCACCTAAAAAACAACATCCCAAACAACATTTAGAATTTAAACATGTCGAAATATATTTAGAATTTAAACACGTTCAAACATCTTTAGAATTTAAAGGGTATACGTATCAAGGTACCAAGGCGGTATAGTGGTCTTACCACACTTAGACCCTAAACATGTTTAGCTGTTAAACACAATCCTAAACAGGTCAAAATTATGGGACAAGACACGTGTTTTGGTTTGTGTTTAGGATCTTATCAGTAACACCTTTTTTACAGTGTACGCTCTCCGAGCAGACTCTGTATATCCACTGAAGGTGAGGATGCTTTTGTCGCATCTCAAATCTCTCGACTCTTTCACAAAAACTAAACGAGACCTCGAACATAAACCGTCTCCATGTCTCCATGACCCCCTACTGACGTCCAACATGACGGTATTATACACCTGTCGTGTTCACTTGGTAAGAGCTCCCGTAGCCTGACAAAATGGACCTCTCGAACCCAGAGAGGAGAATAGACATTTACTTGACACATCCCTCGAACATTGAAACCATCGTATTACAGTAGGGTATGCCATTACGATTTGGGATGTGCCTTGTCGTTGAAGTAATTCTATACGCAATATTCTTTAATCAGCCGAGCTTGACTATCTTAAGTGTCAAAATGATAGTGATAGGTTTTCAACTCAGCTCACAAAAGCGAGGAATTCATGTTTTCTTAATGCATATTTGGGCCTCCCTTATCTTTTTCTCCTTCATATAGATAAGTCAAGCTACCACACCAGTCACATTAATCCTAATGTTACCTTTTGGGATTATCACATTGTTGTTGCTAAACCTTGAGTGTTCATCCTACAGGTTCTGTGTCGGTTGAACGCCGGATGCCTCAGATGCTGGAATCTACTTGTGGTGAAATCTTAAGCCTCAGTTCTACTTACGGGTGTATTCCAGGGCATTCCGGGGCTTGTTTAAGAGTGAGTGTGTCTGGTTTTACGCCGTTTTTAGCAATATTCCAGCAATATCACGGCGGAGGACACCAGAAATGGTCTTCACACAAAGTACCCATGTCGGTAATCGAACCCGGGTCTTCGACGTGACGAGCAAACGCGTTGACCACTAGGCTACCCGACCGCCCCGTTTGTTTAATAAGGTGTAATAAAGTATGAATTGGGTGATGTTAATGTTTGTACTATTGACCTGTTTAAATAGTCTCTTGGGTTTATTATATACTTCAGTGTGAAAGTTTTCCGAAGTTGAGAAATATGAACATGCAGTGAACATCACAGTTGATATTTCACTGCAGTAAACAAACACGGAACTATTGTCATACAAGAGTGACCTCCCCTTAAATTGTTTACCTTTATCGTAAGTGTCTGGCCGTACACAAACTGTTGGCTTCCTTTGTATTTAGTTCCACATTGACAAGGCAAAATAATTGCAGATGTTCATTTATGGAGATAATATTGCTTAATGCCTTTTGTCATTCTCTTTAAACTGTTATAAAATGTAAATTTCACATTTAACTCGTCAATCTCTTTCATCTCGTGACGGGGGAAAAGGAGACATTTTCACTCGTGAAAATATCCCCTTTCCACCGTCACTCGATTAGAGAAACAAGATATTTCACTCGACACATGAAATATCCTCTATATATAACTTGAGGATATCATATGACTCTATGTTATATTATTGACATTAATGTGTCTCGTTTTGATATCTCATAAGCCGGACTGAAGTACGAGTACCGAGGTGGGGCTTATGAGCTCAAACATTCACATCATGGCGCGCAAGGAACTCGTACGTAGTATATCTTCTGGGTGTAACTTGATGAAAAAGTAACAATTAGCATGTCATATAATTCAGACATGTTATTAATTAAACAGGTGTCAGTGCCATAGTGACGCCATAGCCATGCATTTATGACGTCACGGCTACATTACGTTAACACGTTGCAAACAAGGTAAATGACAATTATCGGTATATGTTTCAAGAATAAAGTATTTCAGGGCTTGTTTAAGAGTGAGTGAGTATGGTTTTACGCCGCTTTTAGCAATATTCCAGCAATATCACGGCGGAGGACACGGGAAAAGGGCTTCACACAGTGTACCCATGTCGGGAGTCGAACCCGGGTCTTCGGCGTGACGAGCAAACGCTTTAACCACCAGGCTACCCGACCGCCCCGCTTGTATAAGAACGGACTACATTAGAAACCCAAACACCGGAGAATAATATGCGCCCAACATATTTCATGAGCCGTAAGGGGCAAAAAAGTCTTATAATAAATCGCTGTAAATCAGTGGTGACACCCGGTGATCGCGAAAAAGGTAAGCATGTCCTGTTCTACCGGTAGAACCCACCGCTCAATTTTCATAAAAAAACAAGTATTTGTTAGTTGCGTACTCCTGCCATATGACGGCGGCATGCAAACTATGGAATCTTAACCAGACAAACCAGTGATTGACATTATGAGCACCGACCCACCTCGGCGGGGTGCGACGCCTCGCTATGTATTAACAAACTTACTGAGTAAAGTCTGAGTGTATACTTGAGTGCTATCGTACCCCGCGGCGTGAATAGTTGCTCATGATATCAACCACTGGTTTGCCTAACCTAGATTCGACTTTCCGCAGGAAGTTGAGATAAAGCTGGACGATCAATGACAGTGGCGCTTAACAACTTTCATTCAGAATAAAGCGTTCGAGAGAACATGGCGGCATAAAGCGTTCGATAATGGGAAGTCAATTTGTGGCCATCCGCTTTGTCGGTTCATGTCTCCTTATTTGCTGTTCATACGCGTGCAATACGATGTGTTATGTTCGATCTTTACATGGTCCGTGGTAGACTAAGTCTCCAACAAACCTTGCCGTAAAATGCGTCTTTGCTTGTCGTAAGAGGCGACTAACGGGATCGGGCGTTCAGGCTCGCTGACTTGCTTGATGCATGTCATTGTATCCCGATTGTGTGGATCGATGCTCATGATATCAATAACTGGATTGTCTAGTCCCGACTCCATTATTCACAGACCGCCATCATATAGTTGGAATATTGCTGAGTGCGGCGTTAAACAACAAACAAACTTTACATGGTGTGTGCATGCTACATTAGATGACGTCATATGTAAACAAATAAAGTCATGTCATGTATTTACTCTGAGTGTCATTGTCGAGATGTGCTCACTGTGAGCCTTCCCCATGAGACAATTTCCCCATGAGACAATTTCCCAATGGGACAATTATGTGCGTACAGGTAATGTCAGGTCATGAGTTTGTTGACCTCCTCTCTGCTCAGGCTCCGACAGCGTCTGTCCGGAGTGCGGAAGGTCGATGTTTTGATCCTGTGGCCGTGTCATACAAAAAAACAAAACCCAAAACCGTTAAAAGATGGTACTTATTGTTGGCCTGCCTGGCGCTCGACATTAAGGGGACAAAATAAGGAAAGGTCGGTTCGGTCTGGTTTAATTGTTGTGAAAGAGTCGAGGGATTTGACACGCGGAAAAAACCCATCCTCATCTACAGGTAAGTGTAGGGGATAGAGAATCTGCTCGGAGAGCGGAAGGTCGGTGGTTAGATCCCCGACCGAGTCATACCAAAAGACGTTAACAGATGGTACTTGTTGTTTTGGCGTTCGGCATTTAGGGGATAAGTCAAGGACTGGTTCGCACTCAGTGCACACTCTCTCTGAGTGGAGATCCATTTTGAAACTGGGGCATAGAATCACAGTGGGCAAACACTGTAAAATAGGCAATAGTTCCGATATGTAAGGCGTTGTGTAGAATATCTGTCGTTGTACTCTCAGAAACCTTAAGTCGGTCACCATACAAATAAAAGCGATTCAAAATCTCTTCTAAAAGAGTCCACTGTACAATTCCGATTATGTTCTTAGCATGTGTGTATGAATCAGAGAGTGAGTTGGGTTTAACGCCGCTTTTAACAGTATTCCAGTTATATCGCTGCGTGTCAGCTTAATGTGAGAGGAAAGCCCGAGGTGATGCAGGTCTAAGACACTTACCACTTCGGTGAAACCCACGAGCACGGGTATGGTGCTGAAAAACCTAGAAACATAATCGGGGCGAAACGGGATTCGAACCCACAATCATAGGTTTCTGGCGTACCCAAGGGACGCAACTCTGCACAGCGAATCGTGGCGCCTTAGACGACTGGGCCACCCGTGCCCCCGAATCAGATAGTGATGATTTCAGGTGTTCGCGAAAAGGTGAGCGTATCCTGCCTCGCCGGTGGCGCCGGTCATAAACACATGCAAAGGCAGTGTTCACCTGACAAAATACACACGGGAACATATGGTACAAGTCAAAACAGGGAATTGCATCGGATATCAGTATTGATACATGCGTCAAATTTGGAAATGTCTACCGTAAGCTTTATTAAGGGTTTCATTTCTGTAACCCTGATCAAACAAAATTTAGCAATAAAACCCACGACTTTGGGAAATTCCTTAAATCATGGATAATGAATAAATCCTTTGTCCATATAAAATATGCTCCTATTCCAAAGCGCAAACAATTATTCAAGCTCTTATCCTTCCTAATTTTAGCTCCAGGCAGAGATATCAAACTGAATAAATAGGCCGGCTACCACAGGAATCCGTTATCAGCATTTCCAAGTGCTTACTCATGACAAAGCTTGCAACCTCAGCATATGCATCGACATTTCCGCGTGATTTAAAAATATAAAGTGTCGGACAATGTGTGCGAGCAAGTCAAGTCACTCGGGGTCCAGATGGGCTGGAAATGACACAGGATATTTAAGTTTATCGCAATAAACATTCACTCTCATCCAACCAGTGTCAGTCATGTTAGAACGTAAATGCAAGCTGTGACATGCCTAGACGTACAGCTGCTATGGTCGGCGCGCTCCAACCTGGAATTTCCGTTGAGGTCAACAACACGTGTTGCCCGTGCAGCCTGGAAGCTATCAGCTATTGTGGTCTACATTTCTTGATTAACTTTGATTTGCTGTATAAGAACAACGCCCTGTGGCTTCATAAGTCCTGTGATCCCCGAAGGGAATATTATTGACATTGTTTGTTTGTGCCACGTTTAATGAGTGAGTGAATGAATGTTGTATAACGCCGCAGTCTGCAATATTATCACGACAGGCTGTAAAAAGGGTCTGGGCAAGGTAAACCAGTGGTTGAAAGAATGAGCCTCTAGACTGCAAGTTAGTGAGTGAGCGAGTGCGTGGGGTTTAACACCAATTTCAATTTTTTTTCAGTTGTATGACAGGACAATCACGGCGCTTCTGTTTAATGTGGCAAGAAAGCCTAAATTTAAAACAAGTTTAATTGTTTGTTTCACACAAGACCTTTTCACCAAGAATGTTAGTGTGCGTGTGTGGCTTAAGCCACTTTTAGCAATATTCCAGCAATGTGGCGGCGGGTGGTACGGAGACTTGATGGACGACAAGGCCAGAGCATAACCAGTCTCGATTTTCCTCCGAAACAGATTCCATTGTTATGTTTGGCAAACTAGCGGTGAAAATGATATTATTGGATCACTGGGAAGTGATGACATCAGGTGTTCACGAAACTGGTAAGCATCACCTGCTCTACCTGTAGCACTGCAACTCGCACAATTTGCATAACAAGTGTATGCTACCTGACGCGTCATAGCAGTACTCCCTCAATGCGACGGCTATTAACCACTGGGCTGATGGAATACCAAGTCAGTAACGTATTCTTAAACATTTTATCTTCATGTTGTTTTCATCTACTTGGCCACAGACCAATACCTGCTGTTGGTTTTGAAAAAAACAACCAACAAACTAAGTTTTTATATAAACTTAATTAGGTGAGATTATGATAAGAAGATTTACGGCGCAAAAACTTTCTTCACTTTCAGGCCGTTCATCGTTTGTATGTTGATATCAAGATAACATATCTGTAATAGAAACACATGTTAAAACTCTGTGTCCTGATTTACTCTAAGTTGACACAACACTAAACAAACGACGGTGAGAGTGGTTGTATTTTTTTCGGACTTAAATATTAATGAACGCCTGCAAGGTATTAATTTTGATGTTTATGACCAATGGTTGACGTCTTCGACACTGCAGCTGTATTGAATCTTGAATCTTGAATTCTAAGCCGGGCAGCGTTGTATGGAGAGTTCATGCTGGATTAACAAATTCCACAAATAGTAACGTGCTATCACGGTGCAGTTACATGCACATGACGTCAAGAACACGTTGGATGTCGTTGTAAAGATGCCGGGTGGTGTTTCCGGTGGTTTTATCAAGAATAAAGTTTAAAGTAAAAGGAATACTTGTTTAATCTTGTCCAATATCTGTTCGAGGCACGTCCAAATATATATTCGTGGTGCATTAGCAAATTATATTCATTTTGGTCCAACACTATCTAGTGCAATAGAGTCAACGCCCGACATGAATAAACATTTATCGGAAATGTTGAATATGCATTAACAGCTGACGGGGTCGCACTGAACTTACTTTGGTGTCATATTTGAGCTTAATGCTAGTTCCACGGTAGTATAGAGTGAGTGAGTGAGTGAGTGAGTAGGGTTTTAACGCCGCTTTTAACAGTACTCCGATTATATCACGGCGTGTCAGATTCATGTGGGAGGAAAGCCCGAAGTGATGCAGGTCTTTGACGTTTACCACTTTGGTGAACTCACAAAGACGGATATGGTGAGGACAAACCAAGAAATATCATCGGGGCGAACCGGAATTCGAACCCACAATCAACAGGCTTCTGGCGTGCCCAAGGGACGCAACTCTGCACAGCTAATTGCGGCGCTTTAGATGACTGGGCCACCCATGCCCTTACCACTTACCCCCCCCCCCCCCCCCCCCCCCCCCATTGTAATACCCATCAGCTATATTAGATTTAATATAGTCATATGCTAAAATCGGATGTTCTTAAACTTCTTTTGAGTAGTATATATAAATTACGACAGTAATGGCACTATGGTCGAGTCTTTAAATCGAGGCCAAGGCCAGTTTTGACTCACACTACACAGATGCAGCTGAGATAATGGCTGCAACCACCGCCAGTCGCCGACTTGCATTAACAATTCCTACACGTGGTGACAATTTTAGGCCCGTGGTGGAATCTACGTTCACGAAATGAACCTGGTTAAATGAAATGACATTCAAGTTATTTATTTATTTTCGACAGATGTAAACATTATCTGGATGCAATTAGTTCTTTGTTGTGTGGTAAGATAAAACAAGTGTCCGACACTGAGCGTGTTGAAAGTATTAGGTTTAAAGCAACACGTGGCCCTATTTGTGTAATACCAGAGGCCATGTCTCGATACAGTCTTTGGTAATACACTCCATTACATAGGCTTGTATTAAAAGTGTGTTGATAAAATGTCTGCTTGCACACGTGCGATTTTCACTTTAACATTTTGATAAAAGTCAGTTGCAGTGTTGTTTGTTCACTGAAGATTTCATTTTCTTGTTGTTTGGAAACTACGGGGATTCTTGACTAAAGAGGAGCGGAACAATATAAATAGTTAGTGGGGCTGTTAAGGCTGGATTTTGTCGAAATTGTGCACTTTGGGTTAAGCGCCAAACTTGGCACACTTATACATTGAACCTTTCGGAACATTTCTGGATATGGATCCACCTCAGCAGCGCTCCTAGGTGGTAGAAAATCCAAGATGGCCGCCAACATGGTTGAACTCTCTTATGCTGGCTTATCTGGTCAATCTAAGTAACGTTTGCAGGATTAATTGCAACAATGCTGTATATAATTCAAATCTAGCATGCAGTGCCCCCTGGTGCTGACGGAAATCCGAAATGACTTAATCTTTAAATGTTTGTTCACAATATCTGAATTATTTGTTGATTTCAATCATTTCAATCAAATTTGGCTTCTAAACAATTTCAAGTAATGTTTTCCTAAATGTATAAGTTTTGGATGCTAAAATTCGTTCATTTGAAGCAAGGTCTGTATTCCTTAAGGCAGATCTAGGAAATCTGCATGAACTTGGTTTAAAGTCTGTAACTTCACGCACAGGACTCGAATCGAATCCTGTCAGCTACTCCAGATCTGTGAGCTCACCATCAACGCGAAAAGGCCAAATGGAACTTGAAAAATATATTCGACCAGCATGGACACATGCCTGCAGTCAAAGGTTTGATTCTAAGGCATTCCTGCTAACTAGAGCTGAAACAGTTAGCCGCAGAGATGTCTCCGGGTTGAAAGAAACGTTCAGGGGAACATGTCCATGTCCATGAACAGTCTGTACCTGCCTATTTGAAAGCTCTAGTCAGTACGACATTGGATGTACCAGGTCAATGAAACAATCCTCAACAAGTAATACACAGTCTCTAGCGTCCCAAGCTCTCAAAGCGTCTTGGCCTTTTAAGTCCTAGATTCAGAAGACTGCATGTTTTGGGGAGTTAGGGGAGGTACCTTTAATATAAATTATAAAATTATAAGCATGTTTTTGATCAGGGTACAACTTTCAAGGCCTCAGTAAAATTTTAAAAGGTTTTATGGTAGACATGTGGAGGACATTTCCAATTTTGACGCATCAGTGACAAAAATTATGTCTGACGCATTTCCCTATTTTGACTGGTGCCATATGTTCCCGTGTTTTCTAGGTGAACAATTGGCTTGCCTTTGTTAGTCTTTTTGACGGATGTCACGGATTGGGCAGGGTGATATCATCATCATTTGATAGTGATTCAGAAACGCATGCTTCTGATATGCTTTTAAAAGAGATTTCTATTGATTATGACATGATTTCTGTAGTTTCTACGTTAAACGTTCTAAGCCCAACACATAAAACTAACAATTGTGAAAGTGCTTTTATTTTTATTTTTCAACATAATCTGCTTTTCAATACATTTCTCATATCGATAGTGAAGCTGTTCAAATCCAGTCAGGAAGAAGTTCACGAGTTTTCCACGAAGGTGTTCTTTCAGTTTAAGAAACGGGTGGAAATCAGTTGGTGTCAGGTCTGGCGAGTATGGAGGGTGAGAAAGCTCTTCGAACCCACATTGTGGCACAGCAGCCTTTGCTAGTCGGAAGATGTGCGAAGAGGCATTGTCATGAAACAGTAGAACTCCAGCAGTCTTTCATCGCCACTCTTCTATGAAAGAATCTCTCAGGCGCTGAAGCAAATCATCATATTAGGCACCTGTAATCGTCTTTTGACTCTCCAAGTAATCAACAAAGATCACACCCTTTGTATCCCAGAATACAGTGGAAACTTGAATTTCTTTGGTTCCGGAGAAGTAGAATAGTGCCAATCCATGGCTTGGCGTTTTGACTCGGGATCATAGTGGCAGACCCATGTTTCATAACCCACTATTAATCTCTTTTTGAATTTAACGAAATCCTCTTCAATTAGCTTATAAATTTCTCTGTCAGGGTCAGCTCATTTTTTGCTTAAGACCAGAATTTAGAAACTTTGGCACCAAACGAGCAGATATCTTATTCATCTGTAAATTCCCCAAGTTCAGCAATGGTAACACGTCTATTTTGCAGTATAAGGTTTCCTATCTGCTTGTTTGAATCTTCATTGATGGAAGTTAAGGGACGTCCAGACCTAGGGTCATCATCAAGGCTTGTTCTCTCAACCTTAGACAAAGCTGCCCAACGTTTAACAGTGCAATGGGTACTTATCCCCATACACCTGTGACATGCGTTTCTTGGGGAGTACTTTTCTCTTAAGTCAAAAACTTGATGACTGCTCGGTACCCGTTCTGTGTCCATTTGGACCTCTATCACGTTCAGATGGCTGTCACTAATATACAGCCTCAACAGACCAAATACACTTGCAATGAACTACTCAAACAATGTACTACATCGACTAGTTCACTTTGTTATGACCCATAGTTGAAAGTTAGTCAGGCCTATAACTTTTTGACCAGCCCTCGTATTTGGATGCTTTCGTTTTAAGTGTATATGGTTCAATAGTCATTTCTTGACAACACATTCCTAATTTTCAATAGTAAATGTCGATTAATGTACTAGTAATGTGTAACTTAAATCATATTATATCATCTATTGACGACATTCCTAAAGTTTACACTCTCTCTTTATGATAGCAGCAATTAAAAAAACCATTGTCAAAACATGTACTATTGTTTAAACCAAACGTTCTCGTCGATCGCGATCGGTTGGCGAAGAAGTCGCGCTCTAGTTACGCCACGATCGCGAGTATCAATGTATCTACTTTCACAACTAGTCAATACAATCGTCGGAACGATCGCGACTCCGGCGCGTTACACACCCGTCTTAGTCCAGAGTCATTGCACGAATGCTACTGCTTAAAACAAACGTACACTCGATCGCGAAAGGACATATAATGTGAGTTTTAGTATGTGCTTAAACGGCTCGCCAGGGAAACACAGTTGACCGTTATTGCCGCGAACAAAGCCTCGTTCCATTAATATATCTTATTGGAGCTGGGCCTTGATGATACACGTGTGTGCTCTATCTGGGAGTCTGTATATAGCCTCCCTGCTTCCCTATAGACCTTTCATCAGCAGCTCCATGCATCGCTGGAGCAGTCTGCAGTTAGTTGGTGAGATACAGAGATATTACATTATTTTAAATCGGCGTAAAACACAAAAGGGTTCTCAAAATGAAAAGGATGTGCACGTTATGCCCGCAAGTGCAATACAGAAAAGTCTGGCTAGAGTGATCTATTTCTTTAGGGACTTTGTTTAAGATACTCGCGGCCAGCCTTTCTTTGATGTTAAATGATACTGACAACATAAAGATCATATACGCTATCAGGCATATTTCTGTCTGTGGCATTTATCTCAAGTGAAGAAACATACGACCTTTGGGTGTTTCGATATTAAACAATTAACCGAAAGTAGGTTACTGTTTTGACAAAATATTATGAACTGTATGTTAAATATTTTCGACTTTTCTCCTCGTTGGTAAGATAAGATAAGATAAGATAATATTTATTGCAGAAACGTTCCATTACGGGACAGACGCAATTTTAAAAGACAAGACATTATGATTCATATATACATATATACAGACATACATAATTTACATTCCTGTAGACACATACAAATAGATAAGCAAGATTTAAGGGTTAAAGAGGAGTCTCTCTTCAGTCACAGTGTTCAGTTTTAAATATCCGTCCTACACTATCCCATTCCAGCGCCAAAGCTTCATTCTGATAATACATAACTCGATAAGCTGTATTGATGGGCTGCTGCATGAGATCACTGTCTCGTCCGAATCCATCGACTATAAATAATCATTTTGTTTTCTTAAATGACTAGATGCTGATATGTAAGTAATGAACCTAACCCAATGTAGCCTCTGACATTTGACCGTAATCTGCCAGTCCCCCTCTTTCATTTATATTCTTTTAGGGTTTGCTTCATCATAAGACATTTGTCCTTGACCTTCATAGCCTTAACCTCCATTCGCTTAGTGTAATTAGAAGTTATAACGTACGTTAATCTAAGTAGTTGATAGAATTATAGGTTTTTATAGACAACTTTTTTATTTCATTTTGCATCTGTTTGGTAATTTTGGCTTCAAAGGGTAGGTCTTAATGCAGGTTTAAAGTCAGCCGTTGCATGGTTGTGGAATGGATTTTAGGCAGTTGATTTAGTGAGTTGCTAAATTAATCTTGATGTAATATAAAACAAGTATTTATGTTATGTTATTGCAGTAATTATTAACTTTTGTTTAAAAGAAGAAAATATATTATTAATTTACATCAGAATTCCTTTTTTGATGCTTCCTAACACGTATTATAGCGAGCAGAGTGTGCGCCAAGGGCATGTTTGACATCGCTCTTCTTCTTTGATGTTATGATTTACAAACACTTTAATTCGTGCTAGGTTTGGTTGGTTGGTTTGTTGTGTAACGCCAGACTCAACAGTATTTCAGCTATATGACGACTGTCTGTAAATAATCGAGTCTGGACCAGACAATCCAGTGATTGATATCATGAGCATCGATCCACGCAATGGGGGTCGATGACATGCATCAACAAAGTCAGCGAGCCTGACCACCCGATCCCGTAAGTCGCCTTTTACGACAACCATAGTTGCCTTTTACATCAAACGAGGGTTGCTGAAGACCTATTCTACCCCGGATCTTCACGGGTCCTTGTTAGAGAACACATTAATACATATATAGGAATAGTTTTTACTCTCACAGTTCTTATTCTAGTCTGTCTGACAGACCCTGATACAAATATATATCAAATACAGCCCATGCAAGTCTATAATGTTTGGCCTTTTTATTATATTTTTATTAAGATAACTGAACAACTGGGTTTTTTTATGTAAGATGTGTTCATTTCAGAGACTAGATGTTAGTCTATTCTTATTCCATGGTTAGAATCTGTACTGACCGCCAGAATCCGTACCTGGGAGCAAGGCTGGCTTATATATGAGTAATATGATCACTTAGCTAGAAAGCCACATTTTTTTCCATTTCCGCGCTTCTGTACCGAAACTCCATGTGAGATGAAATTGTTGTTTTAGTCTTGATATAATTAAGCTACTCTAGTATAAAATTTGGGAATGTGTATTGTAGGACATTTCCTTCCTTCCGCCAACACACGGACATTAATGTGGCAAAGGTACAACGAAAAAGTTATTTGTTTCTCGGAATTCGACGTAACTTTCCCATGAGCAAATGACTAGTCTGATACTGACCTAGATGTATGTCTGTGATGTCAACAAAACAACGATAATATATGGACACAAGTAGATAGAGGATAGATAATATCACACAAGGTGTAGTGATAGTCTGTCTTACAGACCCTGATACAAATATATATCAAATACAGCCCATGCAAGTCTATAATGTTTGGCAAGTCTAGATCACTGCAGTATCAGGAATGAAGAGAGTCACTGGGCTCCTTTTTATTATATTTTTATTAAGATAACTGAACAACTGTTTGTTTTTTTATGTAAGATGTGTTCATTTCAGAGACTAGATGTTAGTCTAGGTGTAGTGAGTGAATCTGTTTATCTATATAATCAAAATAATAAGAAGAATAATTGTCAACTTCTATCGCGCATTACTCCATGCATAATGAAAACAATCACAGTGAAAAAGGTTAATCTTGGATGGCGATCAGGAAAGGGTGAGTTTTAAGCGAGACTTGAAGAGTGAGTGAGTGAGTAGGCTTTTAACATTATTACAGCTGTATCACGGCGTGTCAGCTTAATGTGAGAGGAAAGCCCGAAGTGATGCAGGTCTTAGATGTTTACCACTTCGGTGAAACCCACGAGCACGGGTATGGTGCTGACAAACCTAGAAACATAATCGGGGCGAACCGGGATTCGAACCCACAATCATAGGTTTCTGGCGTGCCCAAGGGACGCAACTCTCCACAGCGAATAGCCTTAGACGACTGGGCCACCCGTGCGCCCCGAGACATGAAGAGTGAAAAGCTTTGAGACTTTGTCTATTGTAGAGGGAGATTATTCCACTCAGTGGCGCCTGCGAAATAGAAAGACCGATGGCCATATTTCACAGTTTTCGTTGATGGAAGAGTCAAAAGGAGTTTAGATTCAGATCTCAGAGATATCTGGTAAGAAGGTGACACAACGTCGTGTCAGTGACGCAGATCGTAGACTTTTATCAGCTTGGGAAGCCCTGGGGCACGGGGAGGGTGTAGTCTGTCTTACAGACCCTGATACAAATATATCAACTACAGCCCATGCAAGTCTATAATGTTTGGCAAGTCTAGATTAGATAATGAAGAGAATCACTGGGCTCCCTTTTTATTATATTTTTATTAATATAACTGAGCAACTGTTTTTTTCAGTCGTGACAGTGATATGAATGGATCACTGAAAATCAGTGATGAGACCAGGTGTTCGCGGACAAGGTGACCATGTCCTGCCCCGCAGGTAGCACCCGCCGCTCACACAGTCTGCAGAAGAAAATAAGAATTAAGTGCTTGTTGCCTGACTCCGCACAGCAGGACTCCTGCCATACGACTAACATCGTAAATTTAAGGCGCTGATTTTGAATGACGTGTACAAGTGCCGAGATTCTGCTCCTTGCAAATAAAGAGAAACGTTTAAGAAATATGTTTATTTTGCAACACAATGGGGGGTAGTTTTAATGTGTTTGCCGAAACATTTCTTTTGTAGTTAGCTCAGCATAATGGATAAAAGCTGCTGTGCTTATTAGGTCACATTTTCAATAGCAAAAAATGTTTTACACAACCTTAATATCTGTTCTAAATTTACTTTTATGCAAATGTACTCACGTATGTAACGGAGCATCCGATGATGTGTATGGAGAGGGAGGGTGGGGGTTTAGAACAATCTATTTTTTCTCCAGTTGCATCCAACAAACTGTTTATTTACTCAGCATCTGTTCATCTTCACTATCTACACAAAAACTTTGACGTGCTGGTATTTTCCACAAAACAATCTATTACTTTTCTTCAACTCCATCAAGCTATTCATTGTTGGTACATTTCTAAACAAAGTATTTATTTAGAAAAGTTTTCTACCCCAGTAGAAATCCCTGAGTTCATATGACAAAGTGCGTACCTTGGTGCCTTCAAATTTGTGGATACGTCCATTGACAAACAGATTGGTGGCATTACGTAAATAGTACACTAAGAAACGAGGAGATAGATATGTTGTGGGCAAACGAACTATACACTTGAAAACTGGATTTGACCAAAGAATTACACTTATTATCAAAACGTTACTTAGCTGAAAACAATCGCCGAAACGCTGCTAAACACAACTATGATACCCGTATCAAATACACCACTTTCGAATAACTATTTCTTGTTTGTTTCATGTCTAGCCACCATTAAACTTGGATGTATACCTTCTTTAGTTCGGCAGTTTAGATCCATAGACAGGTTAACATAGTAGGAAATATTTTTTGAATCAGCCAGCAGAAGGGGACATGTCGTCTGATGGCGATTAATCATACATGTACAAGGCCCTCGTAAGTTAGTGTTGAAATGTTCACATAAAGTGATACAGTCCACTTGTCAAGACAAATCTACTCTCATACATGCGTTATCAGTCTGATCACATGCTGCATCAACGCCTTCGGTTGCATTTACGTGACTCATGGTAGACTAACATCTAGTGTCTGAAATGAAAATATTTTAAAGAAAATAAAAACAGTTGTGAAATTATCGTAATAAAGTATTTAAATAAATGAGTGCGAGGGTGAGGTTTTACACCGCTTTTAGCAATATTCCAGCAATTTCACGGCGGAGGACACCAGAATTGGCTTCACACATTGTATCCATGTCGGGAATCGAACCCGGGTGTTCGGCGTGACGAGCGAACGCTTTAACCACTGGGCTACCCGACTGACCCCTAAAAAGCCCACTGAGCCCGGTGACTCTCATTTTAATTTTCAGAAACTGCAATAATTAAGACTGGCTAAACAATTTTAGTTTGCATGGCCTGTATTGGATATATGTTTCAGGGTCTGGTGGATACAGATTGGGGGTGGGGGTGGGGGTGGGGTGGGGTGGGGGTGTGTGTACACCTCTGTATGTCTGTCTGTCTTCTGTCTGTCTGTCTCTCTCTCTCTGTGTATGTGTGTGTGTTGTGGAGGGGTGGGTGGTGTGGGGTGAAGGCTGGGGGTAGCCCCCCTGCACCCCTTCTGGATCTAAATATAATACCCTCGCCTTGAGATACACATTACCACAACTTGGTAGTCGCATTTAACAACCGAAATCGCTGAGCTAGCTGATGTTTGGCAAAGGTTCCTACGGAGAGCTCGATTCGAGAAATTTAAACTATGTTAACCGTCTCTTCATTTCTCTGCTGCTGTAGTTAAGGACCCAGATGGTTTCTATCAAGGAGCGTGCTTATTTTACATGTATGACACTCGTGGAACTCTTGACCCCATAGATCTAAAAACCAGGATGCAGTATTCTTATGAATATACACAGGACTCATTTCTTCCTCGGCTGATGGGCTGAACACTGGTTAGAGTGTTGAAAAATACGCCGTAGGTTCAATGTCCCGACATGAATACGATGTGTGCAGTCCATTATGAAAAACTGCAGATTTTATTATTGCTAAAAACTTTTCATTCACTCACTAACACACACACACACACACACACTCGTATATTGGTGAGGTGAGGTGAGGTGAGGTGAAATGGGTTTTAACGTCGCGTCCAAGATTATTGCACTGATATAGCGACGTGCATGTACGTGTGTGTGTTTGTGTGGCTGCTTGTACTAGTCCGGACTGATGCCGATTTATAGTGCTAGCTCACTGCGATACCATGCCGCAGTTTAACATGAATACCCCACTCAGACACAGTATACTGACTCCGAGCCGACCAGTCCTTGTTTTAGCCCCTTAATGCCGAGCGGCCAGACAGGGTAACAACAAGTACCATCTTTTAACCTCTTTTGGTATGACGCGGTCGGGGATTCAACCCCGAACCTTCCGTTCTCCGGGCGGACGCTCTACCACTAGACCACGGAGGCGGTGACTCGTATATTGTGTTTCCTTGTATCAAATAGCTTGTTCGGATTCATTCATTTAACTCTCTCTGTGTTATTATCATAGTATAGATGACCTATGAAATGGCCTAAGCTTTAGTTTATAAGCACTTTTTCAAAATTATGACTGACTTCGGTTTATTCATATTGTTCATGTCTAGTTTTGACCTTTGCCGTGGTCTAGTTGATAGAGCGTCTGCCTGTGGAGCGAAAGGCAAGGGGTTCGATTCCCAACCACGTCATATCAAAAGACGTTAATAGATGGGACTTGTTGTTACCCTGCCTGTAGCTCGGCATTAAGGGGATCATAACAAGAACTGGTCAGCCCGGAGTCAGTATACTGTGTCTGAATGTGGTTACCATGTGATCTATTAGGCCGGACAAGTAAAAGCACACACACATTTTACATACACCGTTTTGTTGTTTTGTATTTGCTATATCTATCAAACGTATTGTAACTGACAATTAGTTCTTGATTTGCAGTGACAGCCGTTTTGTTTTCCTGCACGAAAGCAGCGGTCCGCGTCAACGCCAGAGACCGACTTGCAAGTTTCCATGGCAACGTTCCACGTCACATCCGGTACAAGAGGTCAACGGGATCTCTCGCGGACATATTTGGTCTCGCAGATGGAGAAACTTTCGAGATTCAAGCAGAGACAACCACCGCCCAGGGAACCAAGCAATTGAAGTTAGTCGAAAAATACCGCGGTAAAGATGTGTTTGATACTGTTGTTACCCTGACAACGGACGGACAAACACCGTTAGATGCCCAAGGTCATTTCGTGCAGGACATCCACAAGGATGTGTATCGGAAAGCACCTTCTTTGAAAAAAAATGAACTTTTTGACATCTTGATCCGTCACTTCAAAGATGAAAAGCGTGTCAATGATATCGGGAGCCGTAAACTTCAACGCGACTTTTACGTGGACGACAACGGACTCGCTCACCGCGTCGCCATGCTGGAGTATCTCATTCAAAACAGGTACGTACAGAAAAGACCCACGGGTATAATCAACATAAAAACAGGGGAGATAATACGAGCATGGGACAACTTGGCAACCTGTCGATCCTACATGAGGGGCCGAGTGTTTGGTGGAAACCGAAAAATTGGTAAAATCAAGTACGGTATCTCTCCAACCTGTCTTGATTTGAAACAAAGACGCGGCATGTGCTTCCTCGAAAATAAACATGTGAAGGTGGTGGACATGTATAACACTGAACTCGATTACCTCACACAGACGGCTAAATTTTACTGCTTCCATCGTTATGGCGACCGTATAAATGGCGCCTACTCCCCCGCCCTCGACGCACTCTACCATGGAACCATCGTTGGTAAAATGTTTGAGGAATGGTTCGATTCCAAGCCCCTGAAAAAAAAAATGATTCTCCGAGTCCATTATTCCCATCTCTTTACCAATGCCTTCTGGAACGGCCACAATTGTTCCTTTGGAGACGGAATTCCCGGTGTCTCCTATCCATTTACGTCTTTGGACATAATAGGACACGAGATAGCTCACGGAATTACGGAGCAGAACTCCCAGCTTATGTATTTGGGAGAAGCGGGGGCCATCAACGAAGCCTTTTCGGACATAACCGGCGAAATGGCGGAACTGTACGCTGACACGATTGATTGGAGGGTTGGATATGCAATACAGGTTGACGGTTCAATGCGGTACTTTGATAACAGATCACTATCTCATGTGAGTGACTACCGGGACGATATGAATACCCATGACACCAGTGGAATCTTCAACCACGTGTTCTACCTCCTCGCGCATGAATATGGATTGTCGCCACCCGATGTGTACCGGGTTTTCCTGCACGCAAACCGGATGTACTGGCACCCGATGACGAACTTTCGAACAGGTGCGTGTGACGTCATGCTTTCTGCTTACGACTTGGGTCAACCGGGAGAACCATTTGCGCGCGCATTTACCAGAGTCGGAATCGAACCTTGTGACATCGAGGATCATGTGCATCACTTGCGTCACAACAACACCATGTTCAACGTCACCGTGTCAAATACGACAATGCCGGTTTTTGGCCTTGAAATCCCGACTTGGGGAGACTCCGTGCATATCAACGCATCCAGTCTACAATCCGACATTTACATTCGAGTTTATCAGAACAAATGGACTGAAATAACCGATTCTACCCCAACCATTGCAGAAGGTTACGATGTCGTTCAATATAAGCTACCTCTGCGTTATCATAACCACAAGTGTTTAATTCAACTATCGACAAAGAGTCCAAAACCCATAAAAGACGTTCAGATAAGGGGAGGCTACTCCTGCGTGAGTTATTATCGAACGCGCAACCGTCAGAAGAATGCATATTACTTGTGGGACTGCCACGGTATAGATGTTGGGCCTATTTAAGCAAAACTACGAACATTTATATGAAAGGACGTTATTAAAGGCGGAGCTGGTGTATCAATGACTCTGTTATCGGCAGAGTATCGCATGGTAACTGAATCGCTAGATGGCAATTAGATCTGAACTGTGTCAATTCCAGTGAAACTGATCAACATATGACCAAGATTACCAATTATGGTTTCGAGTATTGCCTTGTATGTTTTGTTCCCAGTGGTTATCGTTCGGAATAGCAGAGTTCCGGACTAGCGAGGTTTCACTGTTATAGATTTTGCAAACCAAGTGGATAAAGGTGCCGACTTGCCGTCGACTACACCTCGAGTTCCCTATATGAGTGAGTTTCTTGAGTTTAACGCCACTTTGAACAGTATTTCAGTTTTATCACGGTGTGTCAACTTGATGTGGGAGATAATCCCGAAATGATACAGATCTCAGACGGTTACCAATTTCGCTGAAACCCTATGAGAACGGGTATGGTGCTGGCAAACCTAGAAACACAATAGACCTCGCGATGACAGGTTTCTGGCGTGCCCAAGGGACGCAACTCTGCACATCGAATTGGAGCACTTTAAACGACTGGGCCACGCCTGCCCGTGTTCTCCATATGGGCGCCATATAAGGAAGCATCGGCCCCATAGTCCCTGAGTTCTGTATAAGCTTTCTCAGTTACCAACAGAAGCTGCCAGGCGAGAATGTTATTATCGTTTAGGTCAAGTTTCTTTGTTTCATTACGAGGAAAGCGATCTTATTGTATATATTTGTATTGGTTTGAAACGACAATATCCTCACAACAATTTCAGGTTGACGTATTCGGTTCTTCTTAACCCAGACTAATTTTTAAAAGTCATCATCATCTGTTGTCCAGCGTATTTGATCTCCATTGTAGTATTAAAGTACCCTTCACCAAATTGCTGTTATGTTTACCGTTTGGGAAGTGACGTGTTCGTATCGGTATCTCTACTCAGTAACCTCCCACGTTGTACATGAGAGCAATTTGATTGAAAGGTCATTTTAGCGTCGTGCCATTCCAAATTCGATACACAACGAAGCTGAAATAGAGAATAGGCCTAAAAACTTTTATCGGAATAGATTGGAGATGTAGCACGGTTAACCTTCTTCGGATAACAAATCCTTTTTCAACCGAGCCTTTTACCACTTTAAAAAAAAAAGAAAAAAATGTACAGGTAATTCCGATATCAAATATTCATTTGTTTTGGCCTAACATAACCAGTTCTATACAACTCAACTTCTAAAAAGGATAATCAGTTTTGTCAAATATATTAAAATATTCACATGATATATCATGAGAATCAGTTCTGTGTATCGTGGAACAATATACATATCCCTGTAAAATATTGAGCAGTGTATTTTAAAAAAAAACTTTCAGTACAATTTGTTTGGACTTGTTTCTTGTTGCAGAGTGTTTTATATTACCAACGGGTACCATGTACTTGTAATGCATGCCATCCTGTTCTATGTAGATTAGACATAGAGAGTTGCAATGTTTCCGTTCCCGGTGATCACGTTGTACTTACTGCGTTCATGAGAACAAAATGCAAAGTACAACATTTATTTTGACATATATTTTGCCACCAACTACAAATAAATGTTATGATATAACCCACAATGCGTATCTTTTGCTGTTTATTACGTTCTGGTTAATAGTTGCATGTACGATCATTGTTCTCGGTAGTTCATAACAAGTTCATAAGTTATAAAGGCAAGCAGCGGTGGGGTAGTCTAGTTGTTAAAGCGTTGGCACGTCACATCGCAGACCCGGGTTCGATTCCGTACACGGGCACAATTTGGGGTAACGCCAGACTGTAAATAATCGAGTCTGGACCAGACAATCCAGTGATTGACATCATGCGCATTGATCTACGCATTTGGTTGGTTGATTGGTTTGTTGTTTAACGCCGCATTCAGCAATATTCTGGCTATATGACGCCGGTCAGTAAATAATCGAGTCTAGACCAGACAATCCAGTGATTGTTATCGTGAGCATCGATCCACGCAATTGGGATACGATGACATGCATCAATCAAGTCAGCGAGCCTGACCACTCGATCCCGTTAGTCGCTCCTTATGCACGGCATAGTCGCCTTTTACGACAAGCATGTGTTGCTGAAGACCTATTCTACCCCGGTACCCAATCATTAAAAAAGGTACTTGACAAAAGGAGTACCTGGACTCCTAATCGTAAATAGGTTCTTGACCTAAACTAGGCAATCACGGCAAAGTTGGTTATCCACGGCTTACACGGGGTACGAAATATCAAAGCGTAGCTAATACGTTCTGGCCCAATACCACCAGAGTAAGTCAGTACCTGTACCAGTTACTAACGAAACCTAAGTTTCGACCTGACCAAACCAGTAGCAAGACGACCCGTAAACGCTCTAGCCATACATGATTTTGCCAAGGGTTTTAAACCCGTGTGCGCGAACGTCGTAGAGGACAATCTTTGCCGATCATGGGAAAACCTGAAGGGCAAACTAACTACTAAACCTGTACGGAAGATTTAAGTACCAAGATGAAGCGCTGAACATAGCTATCTAGCGGTAACCTAAAGATTTTCAACCAGATTTGCACAGATTAGTTTTGAGGTGGCAAAAATGATCAAAAATATTCGAGAAATATCCACCAGTCCTAGGTAATCCCGCTACTGCGTAAAAATCAATTTTACAAAAACATTTTCAATACATGAACAGGTTTCTATACATACACGAGATAACATATATCAAATCAATACGTGATAAAAGTATGCAATTAACCGCTAGAGAATAAAATGCGGGTCACCAATTTTCTAACAATGCACGTACAGACACACAGGACTTTGCCGAAAGGTGACGGAAGTTTTACGACCCGATGACTATGCGCTTCGGTGTAGAAAAGAACCGAAGTCATAGAATCTGCCAAGCTGCAGAACGCGAGTACCCATCAAACTACTCCCTGTGACCATCGGTGCTTATCTTCACCCGATTTGTTACCTGTGCGCTGTACGCAGAACAGCGTGCCACCATGTGACAAACAGACTTGTATCATAATGCGATAACCTAGCGACTATTCACCGGTGATCTCGACTTTTACATTGTTTAATTCAGGAATGCAAGAAAGACCCTTGCATTGTATCCCTTAATGTTATGAAATTGCGGTACTATCGAGCAGGTGTTATAATCCTATATCAACATCCTTCTAGTTTTAGCCAAATGACCACCCTAGGGAAGGTGAGGTGAAATGGGGTTTAACGTCGCGTCCAAGATTATTGCACTTATATAGCGACGTGCATGCACGTGCATGTGTGTGTGTGTGGCTGCTTGTACTAGTCCCGACTAATGCCGATTTATAGTGCTAGCACGCTGAGATACCATGCTGCAGTTTAACATAAATACCTCACTTAGACACGGTATACTGACTCCGAGTCGACCAGTCCTTGTTTTAGCCCCTTAATGCCGAGCGCCAGACAGGGTAACAACAAGTACCATATATTAACGTCTTTTAGTATGAGGCGGCCATGGATTGAATCCCGGACCTTCCGCTCTCCGAGACCACCCTAGGAATTGTAGGCATGTTAGTAAACATTAATTTTTATCAATATGTATTGACTATTTCTTAATATCAATTGTCGATGGGGTAGCCTTGTTGTTAAAAGTTAGGCTCGGTACACCTTAGACCCGGTTTTGATTCCTAAATACGTCCAATGTGTGAAGCACATTGTGTGGCTGAAACATAGCTAAAAGCAATGTTAATATATACCCACACACCTACTAACCCACCCCCTCACTCATCCTATTCTTCCACATCAACTGCTTGTACGGCATGTTTAACTTGTTGAGCGGGCACGAGTGGCCAACTGCGGCAGTTCCGTCCCTTCGTGACGCCAGAAACATGATCGTGAGTTCGAATCCCGGTTCGCCCCTTATATGTTTCTAGGTTTGTCAGTACCATACCCAGGCTTGTGGTTCACGTGGTGTTAAACCCAACTCAGTCACTTACTCACGTCACCAACTCAGTCACTTGAACATGTACAGCAGCATAAAGTACTTTAGCATACCTCCACGTCAGAATGATGAGATCTGATTGGTCCACGTAATCTGGATAAAATACTTTATCATACCTCCATGTCAGAATGTTGAGATCTGATTGGTCCACGTGATCTTGATGAAATACTTTATCATACCTCCACGTCAGAATAACGAGATCTGATTGGTCCACGTGATCTTGATAAAATACTGTGTAACCCGCCTTGGAGGGTAATACATTTCTCAGCGGGGTAATAACTCTCTTATACCCCGCCACGAACACTACAGGCTGCACATGTATTTCCGAGAGACTGAATAAATCCTTTACAACCCGCTTCAAACAAAAAGCCGCACGCTTTTTTCCGAGCCAATGGATGTCATGTGACATGTGAAAGCTCACCTCAGCTGAATCGAGCAGCTGTTTTCTATCAATTTGGAATTTATTTGAATTATTTTACAATGTCAAATTAAAACATGTCGGAAAGATAAATTCATTGTAGCAGGATCACTCGGGGCACATGGGGTTTCATGCGCCCCTCGTTATAAAACCTAACGCGGGACGCATTTAACCCCATGTGCCCCGTGTGATCATGCTACAAATTATAATGTCAAGTCATATTGAACCAGCGATTCCTCTATATCTATGTAATAGAAAGATATTTAGAGACGGAATGTGTAGTAAGTGAAAGACTTATCAACATGAAACTCGTCACCTTTGGTTTGCTTCATGGTTGCTATAACACAACAATAACTGGCCGTATTTGAATAAAGTGTATGCTTATAGTATCTTACGGTGTTATATGTTTGTTAATGTAATCCTTTTCCTGAAATAGGTGTATTCAAGTGGTCGTATGTCAATTAATTCATACATGTTTTTTTTTCTTGTTATAATTCATTTTTAATGAAGACGGCTCACTAAATACAATGTTTACTCATAATACAGACATATTTACCATCCCCAAAACACACTCGCGTGATAACCTCTATCAATATGTAAAATATGAATTTACATGCGCTTATCCTCCCTCTTACATGAAGATCATTGTCTCTTATTGTCAAATAATATGCATCTCTTTCTTATGCAGTTATACATGTATATGTATTTACATGCACCTTCCTTCCGCTTTACATGAAGAACATTGTCTCTTATTGTCAAATTATATGCATCTCTTTCTTTTGCAGTTATATATGTATTTACATGCACCTTCCTTTCACTTTACATGAAGATCATTGTCTCCTACTGTCAAATGATATGCTTCTCTTTCTCATGCAGTTATATATGTATTTACATGCACCTTCCTTTCTCTTTACATGAAGATCATTGTCTCTTATTGTCAAATAATATGCATTTCTTTCTCATGCAGTTATACATGTATTTACATGCACCTTCCTTTCTCTTTACATGAAGATCATTGTCTCTTATTGTCAAATAATATGCATCTCTTTCTTATGCAGTTATACATGTATATGTATTTACATGCACCTTCCTTCCGCTTTACATGAAGAACATTGTCTCTTATAGTCAAATGATATGCATCTCTTTCTTATGCAGTTATATATGTATTTACATGCACCTATCCGCCACTTTACATGAAGATTATTGTCTCTTATTGTCAAATAATTTGCATCTCTTTGCGTTTCAAAGAATTATCTAACGGGATGAGTGTCAGTTCTTTAAACTGTGATAGTGTTAAAATAATTGTGCAAATAATTGTTTTATTACATTTGATTAGGTTTTATGTAAACGTAAACAAATTTTAAAATCGTTTTAGCGTCGCGGGTAATAAACTTGTATACGTGTATGACATAGAATGATCATCACATTGATTGAGTATCACTTTATTTTCTCGGGTCCACCTGGAGCTTACTGTTACCTTTCTGTGGAATTAACCGTTATAAATAACAGCACCAAATGCAACCGAGAGAGCGTAATAAAAAGGCCTAAACGGACACGATTCATGTTTAAAAAAATATATAAATGAGACCAGAAGCGTTTTTCCAATCTTTGAAAACAAGAACTTATAGTAGAATAATTACTTGTCGTGAAATTTAACATGCCAATCAAGTCAACACGTGATCTGAAATTCCCCTCGAGTATATTTCCAAACTAGAAAAAGTTGACTGGATTCTGCTATTTCGCTCAAATTTTTTTATGGCAAGTGTTATTTATGTGTTTTAAACGATTGACTTGAAAGGTTCAATATCATGCATGGCCGCAAATATGCAGTTGTTTCCTCGACATTCATACTTTGAATCTCAGCTATGGCTAATGGATTTAAATGGCGTAATAGCTGTATATTTTCCCCTGGGGCAATCATTATTTATCCCTCCTCTTGCGTGTTTTTTCCGAAAAAGAAACAAACAAAAAGATTTCAACTTAAGGGAACGCTGTATCGACACAACGCGTGACGTTTCAAAAATGAGTTTGATATTCTGTTATTATCTACAACTATGACGGTACTTTACTGTTTGGCATTTATCATGTAGTTCACAATTCTTCAGTTATGATATTTGGACGGTTAGGTTTCACCTATCACTGTAGGTGGTAGGGGCCGTGGGGTGGGCTGGTGCTAAAAGCCTTCAAATTGTCACGCTGAATTCCCAAAACGGAATGGTGTGTGATAGCTACTTCTGGTGTATTGTTGAAAAAGGCGTCAAACAATGCTCACTCACTCACTTTAGTGATTCAAATCGTCCAATACATACAAGGGAGCTCAGAGTGTCACAGTGTTTTGTGTTAAGATTAATAAATGCTTCTGTCCCGGCTACACGTGGTCATGCATGCTCTTTCTGGAAGATTTCAAAGAGCGTCAAACAACAATAAGTTTGATATAAACAAAAATGTTACCAAAATTATGTCCGATCCAATTTCCTATTTTGACTTGGTCCCGGTATGTTTGTTCAGGTGACAACTTGACTTGACTTTGCATGTGTTTGTGAGGGGTGCCACCGGTGGGATAGGCCTCGCCTTTCTGCGAACACATGGTATTATCACTATTTAATATTAATTCATAGACACATGCTTATGATTTGGGCGGAATCGTTAATCGACTCTGCGTTTGGCAGAGATTTCTGATGTTACTACTCACTCACCACGCTCACTCACTCACTTGCGTTTTTTCTTATTCTGTTATGTTTGAAAAAATTTCAACTTATTCCCTCGCTCGTGTCGGCTTAGTGACCTCCTCGACCATAAACTCTGAATGTAGTATTTACGGAGATATTTAGATATTAAGGCCATTTTACGAAGATATTTAAGATTTTTAGGCCATGGAACGCTAAATCGAATATTGTTAATATTTGGCCTTTTTTTTGTTGAAAATATCTAATTTCAATTGAATGAGTGAGCATGCACATGAACGATATCATATGTTCCTTTTGCATATTTTACGGTCGCTTCTTCGTTGTGTATACGTACTAAGAATACTCTGACTGGACAGACATGAATAGTCTGTCTTACAGACCCTGATACAAATATATATCAAATACAGCCCATGCAAGTCTATAATGTTTGGCAAGTCTAGATCACTGCAGAAAATGAAGAGAGTCACTGGGCTCCTTTTTATTATATTTTTATTAAGATAACTGAACAACTGTTTTTTTTTATGTACGATATGTTCATTTCAGAGACTATAATTATGTTAGTCTAAGATATGAAATGCATTTCTCTCAGCTTGGACTGCGCTGATCACAGTTGGTGATTTAAGCATGTCAGCAAACTAGCACTTGTTTGTAGATAGGTTTTGATAAGACTAGCATAAACGTAATTTGTATGAGAGCGCAATATAAATATGAAGGAACATCTATGTGTATTCAAAAGTTAGAAACTCTCCGTCTGATAATGAATTCATCCTTACGTACGATTATAATAAACCGTTCATCCTGTTTATTACATGTGTCATATCAGTGTACGACAACTATTTGTGACATAAACATTCTCTCATTGTACACAATTTATCAATAGTTGCACCACTCTATGCGTATTGGTAACTGTGTTCCATCCTATTTCAAACCAAATGCGAAGTTGAATCCGTTTAGTCCAATCTCAGCACCTGTTTATCGTTATTGATACTGAGTGAATGAGTGAGTATGGTTTTACGCCGCTTTTAGCAATATTCAAGCAATATCACGGCGGGGGACACCAGAAATGGGCTTCACACAATGTACCAATGTTGGGAATCGAGCCCGGGTCTTCGGCGTGACGAGCAAACGCTTTAACCACTAGGCTACCCGACCACCCCGCTATTGATGCTGAGCTCAAGTATTCCCGACTCATTGGTATTGACTTCTTCATGGACAATTTAGGATAATTTGTGATTGTTGACCATGTAGAAAATATAACCAGAGATATGTAGATAGATGTATATAGATTCATACATAAATTAGGGGGCACAGGTGGCCCAGTCGTCTAAGGCGCCGCGATTCGTTGTACAGAGTTGCGTCCCTTGGTCACGTCAGAAACTTATGATTGTGGGTTCGAATCCCGGTTCGCCCCGATTATGTTTCTAGGTTTGTCAGCACCATTCCATATCTATCTATCTATCTATCTATCTATCTGGAGAGTTGTGTCCCTTGGTCACGCCAGGAACGTGGTTTGCTCGAGTGTTCGAGTCCAAGTTTGCCCCGACTTTGTTTCTAGGTTTATCAGCACCATACCCCTGCTCGTGGGTTTCACGGAAGTGGTAAACGTCTGGGACCTGCATCACTTCGGGCTTTCCTCCCACATTTAGCTGACACGCCGCGATATAACTGTAATACTGTTAAAAGCGGCGTTAAACCCAACTCACTCACTAATACATAAATTATGACTCAAGCAGTTTTCCCTGCTGGTATCATATGTATTTTTAAGTAGTTTTTTTTATGAACATTTGTGTTCAGTAGGGTTCATTTTCCGTACTTTTAATGTCATGTATGGAATTCAAATCTATCTGAAATGTTTTATTATAAACATGTTTTAAAGCTAACTCATGCATTTTTTCTACATTTAAAAAAAACACGAACGATCTTCATTTGTATGAATATGCTATGAACTATATATTTTTCTTTTCTCTTATATATTTAAGTAAGGGGCAAATTACATGCAAATTACATGCTACCAATTATAGGAGTCAGCCAACAGGCCTCTGGAAAACAAAAACAATTGTACGCTAAGCTTTTTTCTTATCCACCATTCACGCATGCGCTTTTGCAGAAACTACATAGATAGCCTCGTGTAAATGCTTGTAAGGAAACACTACTTCGGGTACTACATGCAACATTGGTATTTTACAATGTATCTGGTTTAAAAAGCAAATATCATCGTCACAAACATTGAACAACATTAGTGGGAAGTTGCGACATTCAGATCAATCATAAAGCCGATATAAGGCAAGAGTGAGTGGGCGAGTGGAGTTTAACGCCGCTTCTAACAGTATTCCAGTTATATCCTGGTGTGTCAGCTTAAAGTGGGAGGAAAGCCCGAAGTGATGCAGGTCTCAGACGTTTACCACTTCGGTGAAACCCACGAGCACGGGTATGGTGCTGACAAACCTAGAAACATAATTGGGGCGAACCGGGATTCGAACCCACAATCATAGGTTTCTGGCGTGCCCAAGGGACGTACAAGGCAAGAAACGGTTCTAACGAAATGTATGTAGGATTATGTTCATTCTGGTTCGAATGTATTATGACTGGATACACGCTTCATGTTATAATGCAATTACTCCGTCAGTTGGACTGCTGTGAAGATTTTTATATCTTGCATTCACCGGTGTGCAGAGAGGAAAGGTGTGGTTTGGAAACAGCAATTCAGGTAACAAAAGAAACCACATAGCTTGGGCTATGGAAAGAGTGATGTCAATGGTCCAAATGCATAATAATTTCTTTTCATCTAAAGCATTGGCACCAGATAGAGGTAGCGTCGTCCGGATCTGTCAGTGAATGTGAATTTGAGAATGTATGATTTGAATGCGCAATTGGGCACATTATGTCTGTCCATGAATACATGGATACATGCCACGCCGATAACAACTTATCTACCCTGACCTAGCAGTCTCTATACAGTTATCTATCTGTCTGTCTGTCTGTCTGTCTGTCTATCTATCTATTCCACAAAACGATCGTAGCACTACGACAGTCGTAAGTCTATGTTAAAGTATGGGATCACCTTAAAGTACGATCACCTTAGCGCTACGATCTGTACAGTACAGGCTGACGGAGACCAATTGTAACCCGGAATCCCAATGGGGCTGATGTCGTAAAGTGGATCGTGCTCTGTGACTTTGTGTATTGCGTGTCATCATGCCTAGAACGTTGCTCTTGATGTTTTGAGAGAAAGATGGACAGCTTGCCACAGTGTATTATTGCCACTGTTTCTTCATGGAATGTTATGCAATACATATCTCATCTTCAACATCTTTGTTATATGATAGTTTGTTACAGTTGTGTACGGGGGCACGGTTGGCCAAAGTCGCCTTATGCGCTGCAGTTAGCTATGCAGAGTGGTGTCCCTTGGGTAGTGTGCAAAAGAGCAATTCGGGTAAGGGAGACATTCACTCACTCTCAGTGCTACAGCTTGAATAAGATACGATGTACAGCATTGCAAGGCCACGCGTGACAAAGCTCTATACTACCATACAGCTAAAGGAGATAATCGGTCAATGTGCAATAGGTAGATTTGTTAGTAAATTTATTGAACCTAATAAAGTCGATATATTTAATTTAATATCATAGATACAAATATGAAATTTTGGAGTCCGATAGTCACATGTTGTCGTTGTACAAAGGCCACAAGGATGCGCTGAACTCAGTATCTCGTGTGACCGCCCTTGGTAGCAATCACGGCTCAATCACCAGCTGTCAATATACAAAACAGAATAATACATCAAGATGACAGTTTCCATGTAACGATTAAGTATTTCTAAGCAAATTAAAGATACATTTATCTAGATATTGTACATATCTTTAAGTTGCTTAGAAATACTTAATCGTTACATGGAAACTGCCATCTTGATGTATTATAATGTATTGTATATTGACAGCTTGTGATTAATTGTTACCAGATGGCTCCAGCTGGGGTAGCAGACGACACACTTTCCAACAATGGGGAACATGGTAAAAATATGAGTAGGCTGGTTATCATCGAGTTCTTTGCTTCTGGATACATTGGAAATCAATATGTTGGCCCTTAGTTTGCAGTTATTCTACTGAAAAATAATTCGGTTGCATGATATATTCACGATGTTTGGCTTGAACATAGTAACATTCTTCTAAACATACTTCAAATTTAAGCCGGAAGTAATCACAACACAAACCCAGTTAACCAAACGGAACCATACACAAGAGTAGTGAGTGAGTGAGTGAGTTGGGTTTAACGCCGCTTTGAATAGTATAATTCCAGTTATATCAAGGCGTGTCAGCTTGATGTGGAATTAAAGCCAGAAGCGAGGCAGGTATTAGACGTTCACCACTTTGGTGAAACCCATGAGCACGGGTATAGTGCTGACAACATAATCGGGGCGAACCGGGATTCGAACCCACAGTCATAGGTTTCTGGCGTACCCAAGGGACACCACTCTGCATAGCGAACTGCAGCGCATAAGGCGACTTTGGCCAACCTAGCCCCCGTACACAACTGTAACAAACTATCATACAACAAAGATGTTGAAGATGAGATATGTATTGCATAACATTCCATGAAGAAACAGTGACAATAGTACACTATCACAAACTACAAAATATATGCACAATAAGTGCAAAACATATAAGTACACTCAACATACAGAGAAGGCACATTATAACAAGTTTATTTTAAAACAAGTGTATTATAATGATGTGGAAACAATATGAGAATTGAGCCAAACACTTCTGATAGAGTCTATGTTCAGAATATAGAGGGAAAAAGGGCTTCACTTAGAGCTCCTTACTCTCTTTAAATACCGCTACCTGTGACATTATAAAGTAGTATAAAGGCAGATATAATACTAATCTATAGATGTAAACACATCTGATGATTCATCTGTGTGTTTAAAGTTGATTTTGACAGCCCGGACCAAGTCGGAACCAACACAAGCCAAACACTTTCCATGGAGAGAGAAACTCTATTTCTGAGAGATGGACAGCTACTCGAACGTATATAGACAGAGCAGCAAGATAAAAATGAAATTATATCAATATACGAAAATAGAAATCATATCAATACAAAATCAGAATTTCTGTGAAAACCAAACTCGCAATAGATATGTGTATCCTACTCACAGACATGAGTCCCAAAGAGGGACAGGTCAACCGAAATTGCTAAGGCAGAAGGCGACCTCTTAAACACTTAAAGCAACAACAACTACAACAACGCTTGGGTCATATCAGTTCAGTCATTGTTTACAACTTCCGTCATGGACGGACGCCATTTTGTCACTTCTGGATTGCAATCAAACAACAACTTATTCCACCGCATTCAGCCCAAATCAACTTACACAGCCAGCTAGCAACAGTAAAAGTGGGATCGAACAAGCTCTGTTTGGTTCGGACTTAGGGTCTTGCTGGGCTCCCTCACCCCCAAGCGCCTCCCCACAGACGCCAGCCACAGCTCTGCACGTGACCAGCGGCCTTCCTTGCTAAGTTCACCTATCTCGCCTTACCCTTTAATGCATGCTTTTTCTCCCAATGTTGGAATTCGTTGTTTTTTTCACTATTTATAATTGTATATACCATTCCTTCATCATGTCCATATTCACATCACTCTTCACCACACCCATAAATAGCCAAAAAAAATTCCAGGACCAACTTCCACTAACCGGATCGATGACATGCATCAACCAAGTCAGCGAGCCTGACCGGCCGATACCGTTAGTCGCCTTTTACGACAAGCATAGTCACCTTTTACGGCAAGCACGGGTTGCTGAAGACCTATTCTACCCCGGATATTCACGGGTCAGATTGATTCTGGAGCAGCTTCACCCAACCGCAAGAGAGTCTACAGAGAGTCTGAAAACCATCTCGAGAGATTGTAAGTACCAGCTTCGCCAGGGACTCAAGACTCAACTCCAGTTGCTTCAATTCAGGGTTGGGTAAACAAAGACTATTCAGAGACCATAAATTAAATTAATTAATCAGTGCTACTACTAGTGCCAACAATTTTAATATATTTATAACATGATATGTCTCTGTGTGAATATACTTCACATACATAAAGTACAAGTTTACCTTTCTACTTTTCTCGGATCACACCATTCTAATAGTTAGGTAACATAGAGTAGACCAGTCAGTGCCTTCAGCCATGACCTATGTTAAATAAGGATAAGATATATGGATGAACAACTTCTTTATTACAACCAGGAGGGACGTTTCAGTGTAGGGTCACCGTTGGCTCTAAGCACATTCTTGATAACGGTGTTAGAACCTACACCGAAACGTTACTCCTAATTGTAATAAAGAAGTTGTCTAAATATCTTATCCTTACTTAGTACTCCAACTTTTAAATGACACTAAAAGAAGTTATGACCTATGTTGTTTTAAGGTGTGTAACTAATGGTAGGATACCTCTGACCTGGGCTCCAAACACACCGGATTCGACATCCATATATCCAAACCGATAACCCAATCAAAATGTTATAGGGTTCCGGATAAACAATCAGTCTTTATTCTAAGAAGTAGAGCCTCCGGACTTCCATGTCTGTACAGTGTTGAGTTGCTTCACAACGGTATAATCATCTATACCCAAATGTCGCCTTTACAGTAATTAAAGAAGTTAATCCATAAATTGTGTCTACTTTTAGTTATATGTCGTTTAAGGAAATCTAGACTAGTTCACAGGCTGTAATCAAAGCGTTTACTTACTTACTTACTTACTTACTTACTTACTTTGGAGATTTAACGTGCGCTTTCCGGCTGATGCGTATTTCGCACACGTGCCCGGCCAGGCCATTTAATGTGTTTCCGAAAAGGGCGAAAGTGGTGTGTGCAACCCAAGAGGGGGCTTTAGCGGTTGCTTATATAGAATTTGGGAATTTTGAGATTGAAATAGATGCCGATGGGGTTGGGGAGGAGAACTAAGGGAGCTGGGTACGGTGGATGTTTGTTTGTTTGTTTATGTGATTTTGATTTGGTAGATTATTTTGTTTTTAGATGCGTTTTATTAGTTCCGTTTTGATTAAGAATACGCCTAAGGCCTTGAAGTTTTCTAGTTTATTTTGAGGGTTTAGTATTGCTTCTAGAGTGAGAGCCTTGTTTAGATTGAGGGTGGTTTGTAATGCGGTTCGATGTGTTAGGTAGTGTATGCAGTGGATGAGTGCGTGTGCTGGGGTTTCTCGTTGTTTGCAGTGTGGGCAGTTACCTGTAGTGTGTTTTTTTAAAATTTTAGGTGGTTATTTAGGTTGGTGTGTCCTGTTTGGAGTTCAGTGATTACTCTGTCGATTTTTTGTGATGGATGGAGAATTTTTGGTTTGGTTAGTGGTTTCCTGAGTACTATTGTGGGATTTAGAGGGATACTTTAGCTGCTTTATCTGCTTTATCGGCGTTACCGTATATTCCTACGTGGGCGGGGATCCATAAGAATGTTATTTGTTTGCCTGCCTTAGTTAGGTCGTTGGAGCTTTTAAGTATTTGATTTATTAATATAGGTCGGTTTTTGGTATTTTTGTTTTGGAGGGCTTGCAGTCCACTTAGGGAGTCGGTAAGTATTAGGATTGTTTTTTTCGTGTGGTTTTTGGATTCTTGATTATGGAGGGCTGAGGCCATTCCCATTAGTTCTGCCGTGAATATTGATTGGTTGTTTGGGAGTCGGAAGGATCTGAAGATCCGTCCGTGTAAATGTGACACCAATTTGGCCAATTTTCGTGTATGTATGCTAGTGTGGTGGTTTTAGCTATATTTGGGTCGGTTTGTTTATTCATTGGCTAGCTAGTGTTGTGTCTATTTTTGGTATTTTAAGTTTAGGGGTGAAGATATTTGATTGTTTGCAGTTTTGTTTGAGATTTTTAATTTGGTGTTCATTTAGGTAGTTTGTTATATACTTTGGGAAATTGGGGTAAGTAAGGGGTGTTTACGAGCTAGAGCTTGGTTTTTGGGGCTGATGTTTTGGTTTATTGAGTTTTGGATGAGAGGGTTTGATTGGGATGCGGCCCAGAAATTTAAGCTTAGCTGATCCCTGCGTAGACTTAGTGGCATTTCTCCTGTTAAGGCCTGAAGTGAGGTGTAGGAGGTGCCATGTTGGGTGCGTGTAATTAGTTCGAGAGACTGATATTGTATTGAGTCAATTTTTTTAGATAGAGTGTTGTTTAGGGTGTTGTATATGGCGCAGCTGTAGTCTAGTTTTGATCTCATTAGTGATATGTAGAGAGAGAGGAGGGTATCTTTGGAGGCTCTCCAGTTAGAGCCAGTTAGGCATCTTAGCGTGTTTAGGTCTTTACTGCATTTAGTTGGTAGGTTTTGGAAGTGAGTTTCCCAGGAGAGATGTTCATCAAAAATAAGTCCTAAGAATTTGGTTTGTTTTTGAAATTTGATTGTTTGGTTGTTTAGCTGGAGGATTGGGGAGGCGGGTTTCATGTTTTTATGTTTGAATACTATTCCTGTTGTTGTTTTCTGAGTTAAGGAAGAAGCCCCATTTAGTCAGCCTATTGTTGTATTTTATTTCGAGATTTTTGGAGTAAATTTTGGGCCATTTTAATGCTTTTAATGTGGATCCAGAGGGCTCCATCATCCGCGAATTTTGATTTAGTGTTTAGTTTAGGGGATAGACCCTCGAATAGATCGTTTATCATGAAGGTGAAACTATAAGTAAATATTTCTGTAATTTGGAAAGTAGAAACTATATCAGCAAAAATATGAAAGAAATAGAAACAAAAGATGGAACTGTACTAAATGACACCAAGGATATTATACATGAAGCAACCAATTTCTATCAAAACCTGTATACTTCTAGAGATCACACGATTAACGATATAGACCTTGATGATCTACTTCTAGATCATGATGTTCCTAAACTTAAAACATCTGAATCTGATCTTATCGAAGGATGTATTACTAAGAATGAGTTGCTAGCAGCTCTTAAAAGATCCAAGAATAACAAAAGTCCAGGGTCAGATGGTTTTTCATATGAATTTTTCAAAATGTTTTGGCTCGATCTGGGCGACTTTATACTTAGAACAATTAATTATAGCTATGAAACTGGAAACTTGTCAATCACCCAGAAGCAAGGCATCATCACCTGTATCCCCAAAAAAGATAAACCGAGACAATTCATAAAAAAATGGCGCCCGATTACCCTGTTAAACTCCATATATAAACTTTTATCTTCTGTGATTGCAGATAGATTTAAAAAAGTATTGCCTCAGATAATCAGTGAAGACCAAACTGGTTTCATGTCTGGAAGATATATTGGAGACAACATCCGCCTGATATATGATCTACTCTTATACACAGAATCTAAACAAATGCCGGGTATGCTACTTCTAGTTGATTTTGAGAAAGCATTTGACTCTGTCTCCTGGTCTTTCATCTTTAAAACCCTGAAATATTTTGGATTTGGCGAAAGTATTTCTAAATGGATATCTATACTCTATAAAGATATCAGGTCTAGCCTAATTATAAATGGAAATATGTCACCTTGGATAACAGTCGGCCGTGGCTGTAGGCAGGGGGATCCATTATCTCCTTATATTTTTCTGCTTTGTGCAGAAATTCTCGCAATTCTTGTTAAAAAAAATAAAGGTATTCAGGGCTTAACTATAAACGGTAAAGATTATTTAATTGCGCAATATGCAGATGATATAGAATTTCTTTTGGACGGTTCTAAAAGATCCTTCGAGGCTACCATAGACACTCTTGATATCTTTGCAAATATCTCTGGACTAAGAATAAATTTTGATAAAACTCAAATAATCTGGATAGGCTCCAAGAAGAATAGTAATATCAAATTTAGACAAGACTTAAACCTTGAATGGAACCCTGAAACCTTTAGAATTCTAGGCATAATTTTTTCTACTAATCGAGATAAAATGATTAAACTTAACTTTGAAAGCAAAATCTTTGAAATTGAACAAACCATCAAAAGATGGATGAAAAGAATTATAACCCCATTAGGCAAAATTGCAATTATAAAATCAATGCTCATTTCTAAACTTAATTTCCTTTTCCTTACCCTTCCTAGTCCCCCAGATGAATTCCTTAGAAAGATAAATACTGTTCTTTTCAAGTTTTTATGGGATAATAAACCAGACAAAATAAAGAGAACAGTTGCTTGTAAACCTATTTCCCTTGGAGGACTTGGTATGATAGATATTTTTGCATATGTTGACGCTCTGAAAATAATTTGGATAAAAAAGTTACTAAATGTTAATCTGGAAAAGAAATGGAAAATTTTAATGACTAATACTACTCCTGAATTTCCTGATCTACTATTTATGGGAAGTGATTTTCCACTCAAGCTTGCTAAAAAAAAAAAAACCAATTCTGGAAAGATTGTTTTACTGCCTTTTCTAAATATAGCAATAAAATAAAACCCAATAATTATGAAGAGTTCCTAAGGGAACCTCTGCTATACAATAAAAATATTATTATAAATGGCAAATCACTAGATAACAAAACCTTTCATCTCAATAATATACACAGCATACATTGCTTGCTAAACAATGATGGAAATTTTATGACATTGCAACAATTCTGTAATAAATACTTCAATATAAATTTTCTTGAATTTTATGGTATTACATGATCAATAAATACATACATGATACAATTAGGCATTAATAAAGACCTGCATCTGGAAATAACAAACAATACAAATATATCTATTGCCAATCTTTTTTCATGTAAAAAAGGCTCAAAGAAATATTACTATGTAATAAGTCAAACCGATGAAAGCTTAAAAGTTATTGACAAGTGGGAAGAGGAACTTTTAATGGATATGAACTGGCCTAGCTTATTTATCAGAGCACACAAAACTACTCCAGACCCTAAACTTAGATGGTTTCAGCTTAGATTGCTCCATAGAATTCTACCTGTTAATACTTATCTACTCAAGATGCATATTGTTGATAACTGTCTATGTACTTTCTGTAATGCCGGGCCAGAATCTATCCAACATCTGTTTTGGGACTGTAGGGTAAGCAAAAATTTCTGGAAAAAATTTTCACAATGGATTGAATCCAAGTGTTCACATACTGGCAAGATAAATCTTACTTCAGACCTAATTCTTTTTGGCTTTTCAAAACATTTCCACACCGATGATATTTTTGATCTGATACTCTTATTGGCCAAATTTCACATTTATAGATGCAAAATGAAAAATAACCAACCAACCATTACACATTTCCAAAATGAGGTTAAATATTATTACCAAATAGAAAAATATAGACACTTTAATAAAGCCAAACAGACTGAATTCCATACGAAATGGGCTCCTTATGAAAACCTTTTGAAAATATAAACATTTGCCATTCCAAAACTTAACTAAATATATATCCTGCATTCTGTCTTCATAAGTACTAAAGCTTCTAGTGAGTGTGAATGTGTGTATGGATGTGTGTGAATGATATGTACTTTCTCAAAAAACCCTGGTCATGTATCTGGACTCTTATCTAAACATGATGTACTTTTACCAGGAACAATAAAAAAAAATTAAAAAAAAAAAAAAAAAATTATATTGAAGAGGGTGGGGCTGAGGATACTGCCCTGGGGAGTGCCATTTTCTAGGGGACATTGGTCCGATAGTGTTTGGTCTATAACCACGGTTATTTTACGATTGTTTAGGAAGTCCTGGATGTAGTTTATTATCTGACCTTTGAGTCCTATTTTTTTAAGTTTTTGTATTAGCCCGTCGTGCCATACCATGTCGAAAGCTTTAGAGAAATCTAAGAAGATGCCTGTGGTATATTGTTTATTTAGTTGTCCTGTCCTAATATCTTGCTCTAGTCGGGCGAGGTTATCTAGGGTTGAGCGGCCAGGAGTGAAACCGCTTTGATCTGGGTTTATGATGTTATTTTGGGTTAGGTAATGTTGTAATCTATTTTTAGCCATTGATTCCATTACTTTGCATAAGTTTGAAGTTAGGAATATCGGTCTATATGAGTTTAAAGCGTTTAATTACAGTCAATTGTGTTATAGTCCAACTCAGAAATTCATTACTTAATGTTATGACATTTATAGCCTTAATCGATTATCCCCTGGGCAGTGTCTGACTGACTGATATAGAAGATTTAAAGTGCGCTTTCCGATTGTAGCGTATTTCGCACACGGGCCTGGCCAGACCATTTAGTGTATTCCGAAAAGGGTGAAAGTGGTGTGTGCAACCCAAGAGGGGGCTTTTAGGGGTTGCTTAATTATATTGAATTTTTGGAATTTTTAAATTTGGAATAAATGCCGAGGTGGGTGGAGGAGGGAACTAAAGGAGCCGGGTGAGGTGGGTGTTTGTATGTTAATTGGATTTTGGATTGGTAGATTAATTATTTTTTAGATGCGCTTAATTATGTCTGTTTTGATTAGGAATACGCCAAGGGTCTTGAAGTTTTCTAGTTTATTTTGAGGGTTTAGTATTTCATCTAGAGTAGGAACCTTATTTAGATTGAGGGTGGTTTGTAGTGTGGTTCTGTGTGTTTGGCAGTGGGTGCAGTGTATAAGTGCGTGTTCTGGGGGTTCGGGTTGTTTGCAGTGGGGGCAGGTGCCTGTGATTGCCTTTTAAGATTTTTTAGGTGGTTATTTAGGTTAGTGTGTCCTGTTTGGAGTTTTGTAATTGATCTGTCAATTTGTTTAGGGGTGTAGGGGCAGTGAGGGGCAGTGTCGGTAATCACATCCATAAATCCCATGTCAAGGGCCATTGTCTCTCCTTCTGTCCAGTGTTGTCAATGAGAGGTGCATGTGTTTCACTGTGCAGAGTTGCGTCCCTTGGGCACGCCAGAAACCTATGGCTGTGGGTTCGAATCTCGGTTCTCCCAGATTATGTTTCTAGGTTTGTCAGCACCATACCCGTGCTCGTAGGTTTCACTGAAGTGGTAAACGTCTGAGACCTGCATCACTTCGGGCTCTCCTCACACAATAAGTTGACACGCCGTGATATAACTGTAATACTGTTAAAAGCGGCGTTAAACCCAACTCACTCACTCACTCGTCCACTGTCTGTTCAGCAGCAGAAATGTTATTATTTCAAAAACTTTGGGATGGGTTGTATCAAAAGTATACAACAGCAGAGGATATATTTTCCAGATTATATACTCACACGCAAAAGAAGCGCAAGTGGTTTTAAGCAAATAGGTAACAAACAGGGAACCATAAATTGAGTTTTAGCATGTAGAGAAGCCTGATGGTGTTTTCAATATTTCTGGTTGCATTTTGGAAGCCCCGAGTAAAAAAGCAACATAAAAAACGAATCGCCAAAACGCACCATTTCCATGAATATGTGGGTATCATGCACCCATTTCTCGCGAAATCGAAATGCAGGAACTGTCACGAACTGTAGTGGGTATAAAACTGTGGCCGATTCTTAGACCTACCACTCCTTGGTCAACAATGCCACGCTTAACTCAAATTCAGAGAAACTAGGCTATCGGACGTTTGGAAGCTGGAGAGTCTGTCCAAGATGTTGCCCGTCATTTCAACGTTATCAAAACCACAATTTACCGTCTCCTGCATCGATACAATACTACACAGACCACAGATGACCTTCCTCGGAGCGGTCGTCCTAGGGTCACCACACCTCGACAAGATCGGCAGATTACCCGTCAACACCAGCGACATCCGTTCCTTACTGCAAGTGAAAGTGCTCGACAGACCATAGGAACACATAATCGATACATTACCCGGGACACTGATCTGACGTCCTCGTTCCAACAACCTCAGATGTCGCCGACCAGCACGTCGTCCTGTTCTCCAACCACGGCATCGACAAGCACGACTTCAGTGGGCACAGGGTCATCACAATTGGCGTCATCGTGAGTGGAGGCGTGTCATCTTCTCTTATGAAAGTTGCTTTTGTGTCTCCCATGCAGGCGGAAGAGTCAGAATTTGGCGGCGTCGAGGTGATCGTTTCGCTGACAGAAACGTTGTGGAAAGGGATCCATGGGGTGGACCTAGCGTTATGATATGGGCAGGGATTGAGACTTAATGCGAGACTTGGACCCATGTGCTTTCTGAATGTTGGTCAAAGTCGGGGACACGGCGTCACTGCTCAGCGGTATATCGACCAAGTGATCAGGCCCCATGTTGTTCCATTTTTTGCACAACCTCAGCAACACATTTTCCAGGAGGACAACGCTCGTCCCCACAATGCCAGAGCTACCATGGCCTTTCTGCAACAACACAACATCCGTGTTCTTCCGTGGCCAGCCCTCAGCCCTGATCTGAACCCCATCGAACACTTGTGGGATGAGGTTCAAAGGCGTCTGCACAATGTGCGCCCAGTCCCTACAACTGCCGATGAACTACGCACATCTGGGTGTGTGCAGGAGGATCCCTAGGGTCTTCACAAATCGTCTGATCCACTCAATGTACAGGAGATGTGTGGCAGCGATCAATGCTAATGGTGGTCACACCAGGTATTGCCTGACATTTTGGGTATTGACCCGAAAATGTGTAAGCCCTTAACCTTTGAAAAAAAAACAATTATGTGATCTGCCTTTTAATACATTAAACTGTCTTCAGTCAAATTTTTGTCAATCTTGCCCTATTAGTATTTCTTGTCTTTACTGTTGAAAATAAATAATATGTATACTGCATACTCGACTTGCGTTTCTTTTGCGTGTGAGTATATGTTCCTCATAATACAGAAGTTGGTTGATGAATGTCATCGTATCCTAATTGCGTAAATGATGCTGATGGTGTCAATCACTGGATTGTCTGGACCAGCATACCAAAAACTAACAAGTCGCCTTGATTGCGAAAACACCACTGGCCCGACTTTCAGGCAATCCCACAACGCGCTGTTAGGCGACAGATAGTCCTGCACGATGACCGTGGAATATATTTATATATGTCTAGCCGGCTCTAGCTAGCTCTATTCTGAAATTTGCATAGGGATTTTTTTAAATTTTTAGAGTCAAGAAGGATATTGTGTAATATAAGACTTCAGAGACTAAACGTTAGTCTAGGCGACAGTTCGTGCCATCTGCGACGACGCGGAACTGCTATAAAATACCTAGCGTCCCTAAGCTTAATGTCCCAGGCGAGTGCGGCGATAGAGGCTGGGGGAAGACGGATGTCGTGTCATCCACACCAATCTCTCAGGTGGACCAGTGGAGTAAACATCGCACGAACGCTCAGCCACCCTGTTGACAGTACTGAAACCCACGGAGAAAGAGCTTGACATATGCTTTAATAGAGGGAATACTTCCTCCGACACCAGGATTATGACACAATTGAAAACAAGGTGTGAACACATTCATTGGAATAGCAATCGCCTACACCGTCTAGTTTTCATTCTGTCCAGCTATAATAGCTGATAGAGAGGATGGCGACAGCTGTGAATTAAACCTGATACGAGTAGTGAGTCATTTCACAGGCACCATCAAGGTAAGGTCTGGGCATATGGACGGTTTTCGTTGTTATGATGTTAACATTTCTGGCGATGTGACGAACGAAACGAACCGGTTTTTAGCTGTCGTCTATCTTTAGACGTTCTACACACCTTAGACGTTCTACCCAAGTCTCATCCTATTCTAACTGTGTCTGACACGTCCCATGATGTTTGCTTGGAAAAAATAATATCGTTCATGAGTGAGATGTATAGTTGGAGCAGCTTGTATGGGAGTGGATATTCTTCACAGGAAGCAAGTCACGATGTCAAAGATACGTAGGTCGTTTGTCCGCCATGCTGGCGTTGTGGGTTTTGTATTTTTAATACAGTTTTTTATTTTGTTACCAATTGTGTGTCATACACTTCCATTCTCTGCATACTTCGGCATAACTTCAGGAACGATTGACTTTCAGCAGAGAGCCAAGATGTTAAATGAAGAGAGAGTTAAACATGCCAACATATACTTCAAGAATAAAAATGGCAACGAAAGCCTACGTTACTACCATTCTATTGGAAACGCCACCGACATGTATCTGGCAGTGGCTATAGTCACAGTAAGGCGCTCGGGGGTGAAGACAGGAAACGAAAGTCTGGGGTATGTTCTCCAAACTTCAGCTGGAATTGACAGTTTTGCAAGAAGCAGCAACTTTATAAACAGAACCTTTGTGTTTATCTGCAATGTTGATTCTAAACCTGACATGCACGAAGAGGCACATTTTCTGGAAACGTACCTGCCGTTTATTGAAAGGTATGGATCCTCGAGTTTCAAGGTGAAGGACATGCAGCTCCCACATGGAAACCTCACCTACAATCAAAGACATCATAAAAACACTCGTGAAAAGGAAACGTTTGACTATTCCTATTGTTTAAAGGTGGCTGAATCGTTTCATCCCGAGTTTATATTGATGGTTGAAGACGATGCCGTTCCTCATGCAGATTTGTCAAGCGTTCTGAAACATTCACTAGATTACCATTTAGTCGATAAAGCAAAAAGTACACTTGTGAAAAAGAAGTTCAGCTATCTGAAACTTTATTACCCCGAGAAATGGCAAGGGTTTGCATTCGAGTTACCAAGGGCTTTAGAGCTGGTCAGTTTCGGTTGTGTGGGAGGAGGGGTAGGTGTCTTGTGCAGATTTCTGCTGTGGAACACGAACAGACGGAGGCAACCATTGTTTCAATACTTCTTATTAGGAATGATTATCTTTATGTTGACGGCAAAGCTGGTTGGTCGTCAAAACATTCTTGAGCTTCGAAGACTGTCCAAATATTTGTACCAGTTCCGACTAGCGCCCGGATGTTGTACGCCAGCCACGTTGTATCCCTGCCCAATGGTTGAACCCTTGACCACATATTTGACGACGTTGCCATCACCTCGGAATACAGATCTTGCCATTTCTGACTTCGTTCGGCAAACTAATATACCAGCTTATCAGCTTGAACCTAATTTATTTCACCATATCGGAATGCATTCATCGTTAGGATCCGGCGATAAAGATGCTGAACATTTTGTGTCTACTTTCAAATTTATATAATTTCATAGGACATGTTTCATTTTATTCTTTGCATGAATCGTTACTCTATCGTATCCTGCTTGCTTCTAGATTAGTTTATGGGGAGGCAGCCTGGGGGTGGTTACGGTGGAAGATGGGTGGTTACGGTGGGAGATGGGTGGTTACGGTGGGAGATGAGTGGTTATGGTGGGAGATGGGTGGTTACGGTGGGAGATGGGTGGTTACGGTGGAAGATGGGTGGTTACGGTGGGAGATGAGTGGTTACGGTGGGAGATGAGTGGTTATGGTGGGAGATGAGTGGTTACGGTGGGAGATGGGTGGTTACGGTGGGAGATGGGTGGTTATGGTGGGAGATGGGTGATTACGGTGGGAGATGGGTGGTTATGGAGGGAGATGGGTGGTTACGATGGAAGATGGGTGGTTATCGGAGATGGGTGGATACGGTTGGAGATGGGTGGTTATGGTGGGAGATAGGTGGTTATGGTGGGAGATGGTTGGTTATGGTGGGAGATGAGTGGTTATGGTGGGAGATGGGTGATTATGGTGGGAGATGGGTTGTTATGGTGGGAGATGGGTGGTTATGGTGGAAGATGGGTGGTTATGGGAGATGGGTGGTTATGGTGTGAGATGGGTGGTTACGGTGGGAGATGGTTGGTTATGGTGGGAGATGAGTGGTTATGGTGGCAGATGGGTGGTTACGGTGGGAGATGGGTGGTTACGGTGGGAGATGGTTGGTTACGATGGAAGATGGGTGGTTATGGTGGGAGATGAGTGGTTACGGTGGGAGATTGGTGGTTACGGTGGGAGATGGGTGGTTACGGTGGGAGATGGGTGGTTACGATGGAAGGTGGGTGGTTACGGTGGGAGATGGGTGGTTACGGTGGGAGATGGTTGGTTACGATGGAAGATGGGTGGTTATGGTGGGAGATGAGTGGTTACGGTGGGAGATTGGTGGTTACGGTGGGAGATGGGTGGTTACGGTGGGAGATGGGTGGTTACGATGGAAGGTGGGTGGTTATGGTGGGAGATGGGTGGTTATGGTGGGAGGTGGGTGGTTATGGTTATGCTGTTTCAGTAACAATAAAGCTACGTCGAATTCAGCAAGTCCTTAGAAACATTTACATAGGCTCTGCCTTATGGATTCGAACCAAGTTCTTCAATGTGACAAAGGAACTGCATAGTACATAACTGTCTCCTTAACGAAGCATATTTTGCTACAACTACAGATACAAGGAATCAGAATAGACGTCGGCAAAGCCCCGTCAGATGTCCTTGGCAGGATTGAATATACGGTATAAACACAAACACACGCCTCGGGGGTGTTGTGACCCCATAGTGCAATGACTCGTGTCGTGTACCACGTTTATAAACGTCACATCTGTCTACTTGCTGTACATCAGCAAACTAACTACATATGGCCTGGAGGCTGGTTCTCGGAGTGCTGGCAGCTAACGTTATGGTCCAGTAAGCGGGATTGTTTTACAGATGAGGACACTCCACGGCTTTAATATCGTAAACAGTAGGAGCCGGCATTCCGAGAACCCCTCTCCCTCGAACGAGATGTTTAAAGACATTCTGCTTATTTAAAATAATATTCTGCAACATTATGTATATAAATATTCTGCAACAAAACATATTAAGGAAATTTGATATACTAAAACAGTATTAAAGAATCCTAGTTATCGGTAAATTGAGGCATTTAAATTGTGTAATGTATGTCTCGTTCGTGTTTAATTTATCTGATACAGATAAATATAAAGTATTCAGCTATAAAGGAAACTAGGCTGGCAATTTGCAACACTCAGATCCGGATTTATTTGCTATTTATTCACACCGACACTAGATATGTTACAGCTACATACATCTTTTTAATATTTTTGATGCTGTGATTTCACCAATCCTATGTTGTGGATCAGAGATCTAGGGAACCAGCTACTATAACATTATTGAGAGTGTCCATAACAGATTCTGCAAATCCTTTTTGAAAGTAAATAGGTTCACCAATAACAACATGGTTCTAGGGGCCTGTGGTAGGATCCCCCTACAGTATAACTACATGTCAAGAGCAGTCAAGCACTGGTGCAGACTTATTCAGATGGAACAATACAGGCTACGCATCTAAGCTTATTATATACTAAAATCTCTTGATGATAATGGTAAAATTACATGGGCCTCACATATTAGAATGATTTTATTCCAGTTTGGATTTGGTTTTGTTTGGCTAAGCCAAGACATTGGTAATATTCAACATTTCATGACAGATATTAAACGAAGATTTTACGACTGCCTCACTCAATATTGGCACTTTTCCCTGACATCATCAACGAAATGCAATTACTACTCACAGTTCAAGTCATTACTAAATGTGGAATCATATATTACTTGTGATATGTCTTCTTACCAACGTAGACTTATAGCCATGTTCCGGTGTAATAATTCCAGACTTGCTGTTGAACTGGGGCGTCACAACAACATCCCATATAATGAACGTGTCTGCACTTTCTGTTTTTCGATGGGACATAACCATGTTGAAGATGAATTCCATGTTCTTATGATTTGTGACCAGTATTCTAGAGCAAGAAGAAACTCTTTTCCCAAGCGTCTCGTTACCCCTCCCTCTATTGAAAATTTTATAAGACTTATGTCAGCTGAAAACGAACAAATTATAAAAAAGCTTAGGTAAATTTCTCTTCCAAGTCAAGAACATTCGAACGGAAACATAGTGTTGAACGGTAAATCATTATTAAATCTACACAGCATGCAAATATATTTACAGTATATTTCCAGTGTATTTTGGGGCGGTGGCCTGAAGTACCGAATACATTTGTCTGTCTGTCTGTCTGTCTGTCATACCGAATGACAACGACTGGGGAAGACTGAAATTGTTGTTGAGAATGGACGACATTCAAAGAGTTCTCGTTGTGCGTTCGTTTTAACAAACAGATTGAGTTTGGGTGACTTTGCTATTGTGTGAGATATGATTCACTGGTTACGGACACACACACACACACACACACACACACACACACAGAGACACACATATACACAGACACACAGACACACACACACATACACACGCACACGCACATACACACACACACAGACACATACAGACACAGACACACACAGACACAGACACACACACACACACACACACACACACACACACACACACACACACACACACACACACACACACACACAAATCGACGAATATGGGCTTTATAATTTCAGTTAGCTAGGTATAAGAGGTGCACATTCCTGTCGATTGCCTTCACATGTTTAGCGATTCTATACAATCGTTTATTCACTCAAGGGATAGTGACTTAAGGTGTTCCAGTTACTTCGATGAGCGTCAGCTTGACATGAAAGGAAAGCACTTAGACTTGCGTAAGTCTCGAAGGCAATAATTATTAGCTTAAATCATAGTTTCTAGATTATGTAAATAATAAGAACAAGTTGTCCCCAGAAGAGACAGGAGTCCTCTTATCTAAACTTGCCTATTAGGAGGATAGAATTACTACACATTCATGGACTTATCTTTCAGTATAGCCTTGGGGCAAGGCTAGAAAGCCTCTAGTGATGCAGGTCGTCGAGTGTTTACCATTTGGGCGAAGCATAAGCACGGGTATGATGCTTGCAAAGTAAACATCATAATCATTGCACTGAGACTGAACCCCATGAAATGCCACATACCTGCTGGAAATCGAGCATTACAATGTATATCAGGAGTTATTCTGTGTACACGGAAATTACTAGTGTCCGTTTAATCATAATTACTATCAGTGATAACCTTTGCATTTGAGAAAATATGAACCTATGCTTAGACTTGATCTGATTTTGGATTATAAATAAGATAATAAGATATTCGAAAATTGTCCTTTTTTTCTACTATCGAAACTAATGTGATTATATTAATCACAATTATCACAAATTCACTTGTCTCAGTTAACAGTGACATAACAGCATATATAAGACGAAGATAACGCTGAAAAACAGACATTACACCATAGCTTAAGAATTAGCTTAAAAATGATAGCTTGGCAAATTAGAATGGAATTTTTTTAAATCTTTAAAAAGACTAAGGGGTCTATTTAGCCGATCTAGATACAAAATACATTTATCAAATTTCAAAGAAAAGAGACGGTTGACATCATGATAGATAAGACCATGATCACTGTTACTTTTGCCTGAGAGAATAACCTGCAGGGCAATAGAGCGCGCCTGAATTTCTGAGTCGGACTATAACACAATTGACTGTAATTAAACGCTTTGATTACAGCCTGTGAACTAGTCTAGATTTCCTTAAACAACATGTAACTAAAAGTAGACACAATTTATGGATAACAACTTCTTTATAATTAATTACTGTAAAAGCGACATTTGGGTATAGATGATTATACCGTTGTGAAGCAACTCAACACTGTACAGACATGGAAGTCCGGAGGCTCTACTTCTTAGAATAAAGACTGATTGTTTATCAGGGACCCTATAAGATTTTGATTGGGTTATCGGTTTGGATACATGGATGTCGAATCCGATGTGTTTGGAGCCCAGGTCAGAGGTATCCTACCATTAGTTACACACCTTAAAACAGCATAGGCCATAACTTCTTTTAGTGTCATTTAAAAGTTGGAGTACTAAGTAAGGATAAGACATTTAGATGAACAACTTCTTTATTACAATTAGGAGTAACGTTTCGGTGTAGGTTCTAACACCGTTATCAAGCAAGTGCCTAGAGCCTACGGTGACCCTACACTGAAACGTCCCTCCTAGTTGTAATACAGAAGTTGTTCATCCATATATCTTATCCTTATTTAACATAGGTCATGGCTGAAGGCACTGACTGGTCTACTCTATGTTACCTAACTATTAGAATGGTGTGATCCGAGAAAAAGTAGAAATGTAAACTTGAAGCAACTGGAGTGGAGTCTTGAGTCCCTGGCGAAGCTGATACTTTCAATCTCTCGAGATGGTTTTCAGACTCTCTGTAGACTTTCTTGCGGTTGGGTGGAGCTGTTCCAGAATAAATCTGACCCGTGAAGATTCCGGGGTAGAAAAGGTCTTCAGCAACCCATGCTTGCCGTAAAAAGGTGACTATGCTTGTCGCAAAAGGCGACTAACGAGATCGGGTGGTCAGGCTCACTGACTTGGTTGATGCATGTCATCCATCCCAATTGCGTGGATCGATGCTCATGATATCAATCATTGGATTGTCTGGTCGAGACTCGAATATTTACAGACCGCCGTCATATAGCTGGAATATTGCTGAGTGTGGCGTTAAACAACAAACCAACCAACCAACCAGAATGAATCTAGGACATCTTAGAGCGGTCAGCCCTTTCAATTCTCTGGATAACTTCAATGATGTTCGTATGGTCGTGGGGTAGTTCTCGATTGAGTCGGTTGTGAAATCCCTCAAGATCGTTGTTGGTGCACGGTCCTGTTGTCTGGTGATGGTTCCAAAGATGAAGGGGAAATCTGGCTTCTACGTCAACATAGTTCATGACCATATAGTCATTGAAGCCCTCAACAAAGGGTGTCTCATCCATGGCGTCCAAGAGGGAGGTGTGGCAGTGCCGCAGTTCGCCGTATCCATGGCTTCACATGGGGATCTTCTTTGTAGGGGACGCCTAAGCCAAGATCCCGTGTCACCCTCCACACTGAAGTGCCTCCAGTTGACGTTGTGCTGAGAACGCCATGATTTTGATTTCCATTCCTCAGTCAGATCCACCTCAGCTCTGGTCTGTGGCAGCACTGGAATGGTCGATGCCTGTAAAGTATAGTGAACTGCTCATACTGGTGAAGGAGGACGGTACAGCAATAGTTGCCTGATCTTGTTGGGCACTTTCCTTGTTGTACAACTCATGCGGGTGGGTTGTCTCCCCTCTGGCCCTCTTCCTGAAGTCTCAAACCTGAGACGGTCGGCATCTTCACGGGGATGGGTGTGGTCTGTGGTATTCCGGACAAAATCTCCGATTGTTATACATTTTCCTTTCCTCTGCAGGCGTTATGGATGCATCTCCAATGTTGATAAGTCTATGGAGTGGCGTTCTTGTTGTACAGGTAACCTTAAAAAAGAACCTGTTGTGTTCCGCACTGCGATGTTACATACTCTACTAACCTTAAACCCGCCATGGTTATGATGTTGCTGTGTGTGTTTGTGTGTGTCTGTGTGTGTCTGTCTGTCTGTCTGTCTGTCTCTCTCTCTGTGTGTGTGTGTGTGTGTGTGTGTGTGTGTGTGTGTGTGTGTGTGTGTGTGTGTGTGTGTGTGTGTGTGTGTGTGTGTGTGTGTGTGTGTGACCAGTGAATCATATCTCATACAATAGCAAAGTAACCCAAACTCAATCTGTTTGTTAAAACGAACGCACAACGAGAACTCTTTGAATATTGTCCATTCTCAACAAAAAATTCAATATTCCACAGTCGTTGTCATTCTGTATGTAGCTGTAACATAACTAGTAATGGTGTGAATAAATAGCAAATATATCCGGATCTGACTGTTGCAAAATGCAAATCTAGTTTCCTTTATAGCTGAATACTTTATATTTATCTGTATCAGATAAATTAAACACGAACGAGACATACATTCCAAAATTTAAATGCCTCAATTTACCGATAACTAGGATTCTTTGATACTGTTTTAGTATATCAAATTTCCTTAATATGTTTTGTTGCAGAATATTTATATACATAATGTTGCAGAATATTATTTTAAATAAGCAGAATGTCTTTAAACATCTCGTTCGGGGGAGAGGGGTTGTCGGAATGCCGGCTCCTACTGTTTACGGTATTAAAGCCGTGGAGTGTCCTCATCTGTAAAACAATCCCGCTTACTGGGCCATAACGTTAGCTGCCAGCACTCCGAGAACCAGCCTCCAGGCCATATGTAGTTAGTTTGTTGATGTACAGCAAGTAGACAGATGAGACGTTTATAAACGTGGAACACGACACGAGTCATTGCACTATGGGGTCACAACACCCCCGAGGCGTGTGTTTATGTTTATACCGTATATTCAGTCCTGCCAAGGACATCTGACGGGGCTTTGCCGACGTCTATTCTGATTCATTGTTTCTGTAGTTGTAGCAAAATATGCTTCGTTTAGGAGACAGTTATGTACTATGCAGTTCCTTTGTCAAATTGAAGAACTTGGTTCGAATCCATAAGGCAGAGCCTATGTTAATGTTTCTAAGGACTTGCTGAATTCGACGTAGCTTTATTGTTACTGAAACAGCACACTCCCCAACCCCGCCACCACCATAACCACCCACCTCCCACCATAACCACCCACCTCCCACCATAACCACCCACCTTCTATCGTAACCACCCATCTCCCAGCATAACCAACCATCTCCCACCGTAACCACCCATCTCCCACCGTAACCACCCATCTCCCACAGTAACCACACATCTCCCACCGTAACCACCCATCTTCCACCGTAACCACCCATCTCCCACCGTTACCACCCATCTTCCACCGTAACTACCCATATCTCACCATATCCACCCATCTCCCATAACCACCCATCTTCCACCGTAACCACCCATCTCCCACCGTAACCACCCATCTCCCACCATAATCACCCATCTCCCACCGTAACCACTCATCTCTCACCATCTCCCACCGTAACCACCCATCTCCCACCATAACCACTCATCTCCCACCGTAACCACCCATCTCCCACCATCTCCCACCCATCTCCCACCGTAACCACCCATCTCCCACCGTAACCACTCATCTTCCACCGTAACTACCATCTCCCACCGTAACCACCCATCTCCCACATTAACCACCCATCTCCCACCGTAACCACCCATCTCCCACCGTAACCACCCATCTCCCACCGTAACCACCCATCTCCCACCATGACCACTCATCTCCCACCATAACCACTCGTCTCCCACCATAACCACCCATCTCCCATAACCACCCATCTCCCACCATAACCACCCATCTCCCACCGTAACCACTCATCTCCCACCATAACCAAACATCTTCCACCATAACCAAACATCTTCCACCGTAACCACCCATCTCCCACTGTAACCACCCATCTCCCACCGTAACCACCCATCTCCCACCGTTACCACCCATCTTCCACCGTAACCACCCCCAGGCTGCCTCCCATAAACTAATCTAGAAGCAAGCAGGGTGCGATAGTGTAACGATTCATGCAAAGAATAAAATGAAACATGTCCTATGAAATTATTTAATTTTGAAAGTAGACACAAAATGTTCAGCATCTTTATCGCCGGATCCTAACGATGAATGCATTCCGATATGGTAAAATAAATTAGGTTCAAGCTGATAAGCTGGTATATTAGTTTGCCGAACGAAGTCATAAATGGCAAGATCTGTATTCCGAGGTGATGGCAACGTCGTCAAATATGTGGTCAAGGGTTCAACCATTGCGCGGGGATACAACGTGGCTGGCGTACAACATCCGGGCGCTAGTCGGAACTGGTACAAATATTTGGACAGTCTTCGAAGCTCAAGAATGTTTTGACGACCAACCAGCTTTGCCGTCAACATAAAGATAATCATTCCTAATAAGAAGTATTGAAACATCAATGGTTGCCTCCGTCTGTTCGTGTTCCACAGCAGAAATCTGCACAAGACACTTACCCCTCCTCCCACACAACCGAAACTGACCAGCTCTAAAGCCCTTGGTAACTCGAATGCAAACCCTTGCCATTTCTCGGGGTAATAAAGTTTCAGATAGCTGAACTTCTTTTTCACAAGTGTACTTTTTGCTTTATCGACTAAATGGTAATCTAGTGAATGTTTCAGAACGCTTGACAAATCTGCATGAGGAACGGCATCGTCTTCAACCATCAATATAAACTCGGGATGAAACGATTCAGCCACCTTTAAACAATAGGAATAGTCAAACGTTTCCTTTTCACGAGTGTTTTTATGATGTCTTTGATTGTAGGTGAGGTTTCCATGTGGGAGCTGCATGTCCTTCACCTTGAAACTCGAGGATCCATACCTTTCAATAAACGGCAGGTACGTTTCCAGAAAATGTGCCTCTTCGTGCATGTCAGGTTTAGAATCAACATTGCAGATAAACACAAAGGTTCTGTTTATAAAGTTGCTGCTTCTTGCAAAACTGTCAATTCCAGCTGAAGTTTGGAGAACATACCCCAGACTTTCGTTTCCTTTCTTCATCCCCGAACGTCTTACTGTGACTATAGCCACTGCCAGAAACATGTCGGTGGCGTTTCCAATAGAATGGTAGTAACGTAGGCTTTCATTGCCATTTTTATTCTTGAAGTATATGTTGGCATGTTTAACTCTCTCTTCATTTAACATCTTGGCTCTCTGCTGAAAGTCAATCGATCCTGAAGCTATGCCGAAGTATGCAGAGAATGGAAGTGTATGACACACAATTGGTAACAAAATAAAAAACTGTATTAAAAATACAAAACCCACAACGCCAGCATGGCGGGCAAACGACCTACGTATCGCTGACATCGTGACTTGCTTCCTGTGAAGAATATCCACTCCCATACAAGCTGCTCAAACTATACATCTCACTCATGAACGATATTATTTTTTCCATGCAAACATGCTTGATTCATCATGGGACGTGTCAGCCACATTTAGGATAGGATGAGACTTGGGTAGAACGTCTAAGGTGTGTAGAACGTCTAAAGATAGACGACAGCTAAAAACCGGTTCGTTTCGTTCGTCACATCGCCAGAAATGTTAACATCATAACAACGAACACCGTCCATATGCCCAGACCTTACCTTGATGGTGCCTGTGAAATGACTCACTACTCGTATCAGGTTTAATTCACAGCTGTCGCCATCCTCTCTATCAGCTGTTATAGCTGGACAGAATGAAAACTAGACGTGGCGATTGCTATTCCAATGAATGTGTTCACACCTTGTTTCCAATGTGTCATAATCCTGACGTCGGAGAAAGTGGTCTCTCTATTTTCCTGTGAGTGAAACAGGGCGGTGCTCTTTCTCCATGGGTTTCAGTACTGTCAACAGGGTGGCTGAGCGTTCGTGCGATTTTTACTCCACTGGTCCACCTGAGAGATTGGTGTGGATGACACGACATCCGTCTTCCCCCAGCCTCTATCGCCGCACTCGCCTGGGACATTAAGCATAGGGACGCTAGGTATTTTATAGCAGTTCCGCTTCGTCGCAGATGGCACGATCTGTCGCCTAGACTGACATTTAGTCTCTGAAATCTTATATCACACAATATCCTTCTTGACTCTTAAAAGAAAAAAATCCCTATGCTGAATTCAGAATAGAGCTAGCTAGAGATGGCTAGACTTGCTTTTGTATGAGTTTCTAGATTATTATTTTTCATAAAATAAATATATTCCACGGTCATCGTGCAGGACTATCTGTCGCACAACAGCCCGTTGTGGGATTGCCTGAAAGTCGGGCCAGTGGTGTTTTTGCAATGAAGGCCACTTGTTAGTTTTTGGTATGCTGGTCCAGACAATCCAGTGATTGACATCATCAGCATCAATGTACGCAATTGGGATACGATGACATTCATCAACCAAGTTCTGTATTATGAGGAACATATAACCTGGAAAATATATCCTCAGCTGTTGTATACTTTTGATACGACCCATCCCAAAGTTTTTGAAATAATAACATGTCTGCTGCTGAACAGACAGTGGACGAGTGAGTGGGTGATTTGGGTTTTACGCCGTTTTTAACAATATTCCAGTTATATCACGGCGTGTCAGCTTAATGTGGGAGGAGAGCCCGAAGTGATGCAGGTCTCAGACGTTTACCACTTCGGTGAAACCCACGAGCACGGGCATGGTGCTGACAAACCTAGAAACATAATTGGGGTGAACCGGGATTCGAACCCACAATCATAGGTTTCTGGTGTGCCCAAGGGACGCAACTCTGCACAGCAAATCGCGGCGCCTTAGACTACTAGGCCACTCGTGCCCCCCGACAGTGGACGAGAATCACCTGGAACGGGTACACTGCTGGTCAGCGACTGAGAAGAAATAGGAGGACGTGTATGGAGACAATACTCCACGATTTGAAGAGAAAACTGCATAAAATCTCAACGAGTGTGATGGAATACGCCGGTGGTGCCCTACATGTTTTGAAATTAGCGTCATGTATGTGCGATAAGTGGGTGGAAACTGATTTTATATGATATATTATAATTATAAAATGATAATTCCTGAAATATATTATGTGGAAACTTTTATGTTTTTGCATATAGTGTAATATTTCGTCATTGTAACATATCATGTATGGATTGAATATTACATCGGGAATGAACTGAAACCTGGTAATATATTTCCTACTGATGTATAATTTTGATACGACCCAACCCAAGCGCAAAACTTAACTTGTGAATTTTGATACGACCCAACCCAAGCGCAATACTTAACTTGTGAATTTTGATACGACCCAACCCAAGCGCAGTACCTAACTTGTGAAACACATGCACCTCTCATTGACAACACTGGACAGAAGGAGAGACAATGGCCCTTGACATGGGATTTATGGGTGTGATTACCGACACTGTCCAGGGGATAATCAATTAAGGCTATAAATGTCATAACATTAAGTAATGAATTTCTGAGTTGGACTATAAGACAATTAACTGTAATTAAACGCTTTGATTACAGCCTGTGAACTAGTCTAGATTTCCTCAAACGACATGTAACTAAAAATAGACACAATTTATGGATAACAACTTCTTTAATTACTGTAAAGGCGACATTTGGGTATAGATGATTATACCGTTGTGAAGCAACTCAACACTGTACAGACATGGAAGTCCGGAGGCTCTACTTCTTAGAATAAAGACTGATTGTTTATCCGGGAGCCTACAAGATTTTGATCTGGTTATCGGTTTGGATATATGGATGTCGAATCCGGTGTGTTTGGAGCCCAGGTCAGAGGTATCCTCCCATTAGTTACACACCTTAAAACAGCATAGGCCATAACTTCTTTTAGTGGCACTTAGAAGTCGGAGTACTAAGTACTATATCCATATATACATCCATATATATATATATACATCCATATATATATATATACATCCATATATCTTATCCTTATTTAACATAGGTCATGGCTGAAGGCACTGACTGGTCTACTCTATGTTACCTAAGTATTAGAATGGTGTGATCCAAGAAAAGTAGAAAGATAAACTCGTACTTTATGTATGTGAAGTATATTCACACAGCGACATATCATGTTATAAATATATTAGAATTGTTAGCACCAGTAGTAGCACTGATTAATTAATTTAATTTAATAGTGTTTGTCTACTCCAACCTTCTCATACCCTCACTCTCCTTATATGGAGTCAACCCGCACCTGTGTCTCATACCTTCACTCTCCTTATATGGAGTCAACCCGCACCTGTGTCTCATACCTTCACTCTCCTTATATGGAGTCAACCCGCACCTGTGTCTCATACCTTCACTCTCCTTATATGGAGTTAATCCGCACATGTGTCTCATACCTTCACTCTCCTTATATGGGGTCAACCCGCATGTGTGTCTCATACCTTCACTCTCCTTATATGGAGTTAATCCGCACCTGTGTCTCATACCTTCACTCTCCTTATAAGGAGGCAATCCGCACCTGTGTCTCATACCTTCACTCTCCTTATATGGAGTTAATCCGCACCTGTGTCTCATACCTTCACTCTCCTTATATGGAGTCAACCCGCACCTGTGTCTAATACCATCAGTCTCCTTATATGGAGTCAATCTGCACCTGTGTCTCATACCTTCACTCTCCTTATATGGAGTCAATCCGCACCTGTGTCTCATACCTTCACTCTCCTTATATGGAGTCAATCCACACCTGTGTCTAATACCTTCACTCTCCTTATATGGAGTCAATACGCACCTGAGTCTAATACCATCACTCTCCTTATACGGAGTCAATCCGCACCTGTGTCTCATACCTTCACTCTCCTGATATGGAGTCAATCCGCACCTGTGTCTCATACCTTCACTCTCCTTATATGGAGTCAATACGCACCTGTGCCTAATACCTTCACTCTCCTTATATGGAGTCAATACGCACCTGAGTCTAATACCATCCCTCTCCTTATATGGAGTCAATCCGCACCTGTGTCTAATACCATCCCTCTCCATATATGGAGTCAATACGCACCTGTGTCTCATACCATCACTCTCCTTATATGGAGTCAATCCGCACCTGAGTCTAATACCATCACTCTCCTTATATAGAGTCAATCCGCACCTGTGTCTCATACCATCACTCTCCTTATATGGAGTCAATCCGCACCTGTGTCTCATACCATCAATCTCCTTATATGGAGTCAATCCGCACCTGTGTCTTTAACCTTCACTTTCCTTATATGGAGTCAATCTGCACATGTGTCTCATACCATCACTCTCCTTATATGGAGTTAATACGCAAATGTGTCTAATACCTTAACTCTCCTTATATAGAGTCAATCTGCACCTGTGTCTCATACCATCACTCTCCTTATATGGAGTCAATCCGCACCTGTGTCTCATACCATCAATCTCCTTATATGGAGTCAATCCGCACCTGTGTCTTTAACCTTCACTTTCCTTATATGGAGTCAATCTGCACATGTGTCTAATACCATCACTCTCCTTATATGGAGTCAATCCGCACCTGTGTCTCATACCTTCACTCGCCTTATATGGAGTTAATCCGCACCTGTTTCTCATACTATCACTCTCTTTATATGGAGTCAATCTGCACCTATGTCTAATACCTTTAATCCCCTTATATGGAGTCAATACGCACCTGAGTCTAATACTTTCACTCTCCTTATATGGAGTCAATCCGCACCTGTGTCTCATACCTTCACTCTCCTTATATGGAGTCAATACGCACCTGTGTCTCATACCTTCACTTTCCTTATATGGAGTCAATCCGCACCTGTGTCTCATACCATCACTCTCCTTATATGGAGTCAATCCGCACCTGTGTCTCATACCTTCACTCTCCTTATATGGAGTCAACCCGCACCTGTGTCTCATACCTTCACTCGCCTTATATGGAGTCAATCCGCACCTGTGTCTCATACCTTCACTCTCCTTATATGGAGTTAATCCGCACCTGTGTCTCATACCTTCACTCGCCTTATATGGAGTCAATACGCACCTGTGTCTCATACCTTCACTCGCCTTACATGGAGTCAATCCGCACCTGTGTCTCATACCTTCACTCTCCTTATATGGAGTTAACCCGCACCTGTGTCTCATACCTTCACTCTCCTTATATGGAGTCAATACGCACATGTGTCTAATACCATCACTCTCCTTATATGGAGTCAATCCGCACCTGTGTCTCATACCTTCACTCTCCTTATATAGAGTCAATCCGCACCTGTGTCTCATACCACCACTCTCCTTAAATTGAGTTAATCAGCACCTGTGTCTCATACCATCACACTCCTTATATGGAGTCAATCCGCACCTGTGTCTCATACCTTCACTCTCCTTATATGGAGTTAATACGCACCTGAGTCTAATACCTTCACTCTCCTTATATGGAGTCAATCCGCACCTGTGTCTAATACCTTCACTCTCCTTATATGGAGTTAATCCGCACTTGAGTCTAATACCATCACTCTCCTTATATGGAGTCAATCCGTACCTGTGTCTAATGTCATCACTCGCCTTACCACACTACCTTTTCCCGAAACCAACCTGCAGATTGCATACACAACAACGATGAGAAATAAAAAATACATAATTAAGGTTATTTTAATTATGGTAATGCTAAACACAGTCAGTCGAGAAGTCCAGCAGTAACCTGTCGCAGGAGCTTGTATTTTATTCCACCTTTCCTCCAGGGATTGACGAACTAGTTAAATCAAGACGAAAGAGGAACTGTTCAAGTATCTTGATCCGGGACTTATTCAGTGACGACTGCATGCCGACATGGTAAAAGAGGTTCGGTTCTAGTTGATATGTTGGTATATTAGTCTGGAGTGTAAAGTCATAGATAGAAAGGTCAGTATGCTTGAATGAAGGCAAGGTGGTCAAATATGTGGTCAGAGAGTCAACTATTGCTGATGGATATAACATGGCTTGGGTACAACATTCGGACGCTTGTCGAAACTTGTACAAGTATTTTGAAAGTCTTCGTACCTCCATCACATTCTGTCGGCCTACAAACTCTGCTGTTAAGATGAAAAAAAACATCCAAATTAGAAAGTGGCTTAATCTCGAACTATATTTGTCCCGTCTTCTTTTAGCTAAGCACTGGAATACAACCAAGGTGACACCTCCACCAACACTGCCTATACTCAAAAGCTCCAGGAACATTGGCACATCAAATGCATAGCCTTGCCACCGTTCGGGATAATACAGTTTGAGATAAGCAAAGTCTTTCCTTTGAGAGGTGCTTCTCCTGTTATCAACTAGGTGATTTTCCAGTGTATATTTCAGGACATACGCTAAATCTTTGTGAGGAATAGCATCGTCTTCCACCATCAGTACATACTCGGGATCAAATGATTTTGCAACCTTTAAGCAGTACGAGTAGTCCATTGTCTCCTTTTCATATTTCCCCTCGCTTTTCTTTGTCTGATATATGGAATAATTATGTTGATTTTGATACTTATCTTCTAATTTGAAACTTGACAAACCATATCTTTCAGTAAAGGGTAGATACTTCTTTAAAAACATTGCCTCTTTGTGTTTCTGGTTATTCAAATCCACATTACACACAAATACAAACGTTCTACGTGAAAATTCGTGACTTTTCGCGAATTTGTCCATCCCGGCTGACGTCTGGAGAACGTATCCAGGATCTTGGCGCTTTTTCTCAACAGCGCGACTGACTGTGATTATGGCCACAGTCAGATAGATCTCGGAGCTGTTTTCCACAGAATCATAGTACCGTAGATCACCTCCAGGCGTCTGGCTCTTGAAATAGGAATAAGCACGCCTGACTCTCTGTTGATTGAAATCATGTAACATAGTGACAGTTTCATTGTTGCTTATGGGAGGAGCTAGGAAGTAAGACGAGAATGGAAGATTATAACATAGAATCGGCAACAACAGAAGAAACTGAATCATGTACACAATAGCAACTGTCGAGCAACAAAGTTGAAACCTGGCTCTTGCCATGGCGTTTCTCGTTACCTGTCACAATCTCATATACTTGGACGGTTTTCACTTTTTGAGGGCGTGTTGTTTCATCACTTTAATCCTGTATGGTCCAAGTTTATGTTACGGTTGTGTTTTATCAGACATCCAGAAGAATAAATTGGTGCTTGACATATATGTCCGTATCCAAACTAGTATGTCTGTTTGTCGCTTGTCCCATGAACAAGCAATGATCAGTGGTCAGCATTCAATAGCTTGGTCAGTTGACCAGAAACATGATATCTTCGTTACATTCAATGTCAAGCTGTGTGATCGAGGATATAACCTGCATTAGTCAACAGTTTCAATATAACGTTATGAGTTGAATAGATTGTTACACTGTTGCTATATCCCATACCAAGCGGGAGTCGACTGTTGTTATGTGGAGGATAATGAATATCCAATAATTCCAGTTGAAAAGAAACAACTCTGTAAGCCCACTCCTTCCACAATCACACAGAAGCAAAATCTATGCCCATTCTGCCGTCCATTATCCGTTGTCAATAGAGCATGTACATAAACACCGCGGTTTGTGGAGCGAACCTCGTCATCAAAGCGTACACAATGGTTAACAGAGGCAACAGGTATTGTCACTTTATCCAATGTATATCCACTATATCCAATGTATATCCACTATATCCAATGTATATCCACTATATCCAATGAATATCCACTATATCCAATGTATATCCACTATATCCAATGTATATCCACTATGTCCAATGTATAGCCACTATATCCAATGTATATCCACTATATCCAATGAATATCCACTATATCCAATGTATATCCACTATGTCCAATGTATATCCACTATATCCAATGTATATCCACTATATCCAATGAATATCCACTATATCCAATGTATATCCACTATATCCAATGTATATCCACTATATCCAATGTATATCCACTATATCCAATGTATATCCACTATATCCAATGTATAACCACTATATCCAATGTATAACCACTGTTATTCATAGATAGTGTCTACTGCGCATTTCACGCCACCTGTGTAAAAACCAAAACACAACGCAAGTATTCCTGTATAAAACATGTCACATGTCATCATTGCTATCCAGGTCGGAAATCATCAGTGTACTGCAACAGGACACTGCTGACTGTAATAGAAAATCTTGCCTCCACACCCATAAATAACCATTAACAGCCACCCAACTACCACAGCTAGTGGTTAACCGGAGTCCCATTCAGGATATATGTCCTGCTGGCCCTGCTATGAATACAGCGACAAAACCCTTTCAATATCCAATAGAAATCTCTGCATGAAGCTGAGGCGATTGTACGATTCATATCCATGACTATATCATGCGCAAGTGTCTATGAATCACTATCAAATAGTAACGACACCAGAAGTCTGGGAAGCTGTTCAAATATTTCTTTTCACCAACCGAATAACAAATCGTCTTTTGATGTAAGAGAGTCACGAGGTATGTAAGGAGTGGTTAAAAGGCTACAGTAAAAATACCATGCATAGAATGTACTGGCGTGATAGGATCTGTTTTTCTTCCCAAGGTGTCACGGTGAATCGGAGAAACTTACTGTAGCGAGAAAATCCAATGACCTTTATTGCGAAATTCGGTTATAACGTAGCTGTCAACAAGGGAATCGTATACACGTGGACCTACTGCGGATAGTCGTTATCAATAAATATTTGTTAATTCCTTATGCGTCTTTGAGGCTGAATAAACATGTCGATCCTTATATTGACTGAAAATATTTTTGGTCTAAGCTGACCAAACATTCTTCTCGTGGATGAAAATAACGACCGCTCCACTATGTACGAAGTCATGCTGTTGGGATAATTTGATACGATGAAAATAGAAAAAAATATTCATGGAAACTAGTTATTACTACTTCTTGATGAAGCTACGCCACTGTAACAGATGCGCTCGCGTGTCGTCTTCAATAAGGGGACACTAGAAGCGTTCAGCTCCAATCACCAACTCACTGAAGATCTCGCACGACCGCAGGGATCCGTGCTTGGTCCATTACTGTTTATTGTTTATGTAAATGACATTGCTGATAAATTAGACTGTATGACAAGACGTTTTGGAATGTCATCAAATTACAACAGCGTAATGGAAATTCCCCTAACCACTGAATGAGCATTCTCCGCGGAATTGGAGAGACTAGATTAAATCTGTTCTATTCTCTCGCAAAGAAAACATTGGAGGTCTACATATATATTTCAAGTGAAAAAAAATCAGCTCTATTAAGACTCGTAGAAATAAACATTTGGGAAATATACTTGAAGCCAATGGCGAATGATCTTGTCATTTATCTACCATAATAAAAGCAATCCCCAAGGGGATTTAAGTGATGAGAAAACACAAACGTCAACTTAACAGAAATACTTTTAACAATTGTTTTTAAATGTTCATTTTAAATACCTATGAGAGGTATTGGGTGGTTGCACCGAAGGACAAAGTGAGAAATTAAAACAATTACAATTAGAAGCTGTACGCATTGTAACTGGCCTCAATAAACCAACAGGCATTCATTATATTATGAAACCGATTGAGAAACTTTAGTTTAACTCAAACTTTTTTTTCTTCAAAATTAATTATAATATGATTCCGTCCTATCTAACATAAATGTACCAAAGATTTTGGCTGCAAAAACTTCATATTTTTTAAACTGAAAACATCAGTGTTCCCCTCAAAAGACAAAGACATTCGTGTGAATCCTTTTATCCGATTGTGGAACTCTATTCTGTTTTGAGATCGAAATATTTTGTTTTACAAATTCTTGACAAAAGCACCACCCCTCGTCAGCTTCGTACTTCGCATTCGGAAAGAGGAAATATAATATCGTACATGCAAAACTAGGATGCGTGTGCAGGCAACTGAATTATGATTTTCAAATGGTACACTGTGTGTTGACACATCATGTAGAATGGTAGCCACGAGACGTATGCCTCTCTAAGAGAAGTTCATGTTTGGTGACAGAAAGCACGTGCAACTTTACATCTTTTAATTTCGAATGAAAGTTCTACCAATTTGAAAGACTGTGTTTGGAACGATTGTAACTGAAATGCCTAAGCGTACTATCACAGAAAATGGCAAGATGGCAAATCATTGGCATCAGAGACCATCTATTATATGGTCTCTGTTGGCATGCACAAAACTGGCATGTCATGTCGAGCTATTGCCACCGTGTTGAACATTAATCATACTGTTATCAGCCGACTCATTAGAAAACACAAATTGACTGGACATGTGAGGGACTTGCCGAGATCAGGACGTCCACGGAAGAGACAGGGTCCTTGTAAACTTGCACTGTTCATCCTCATCACTGGGATACCAACAACAGTGTCCGTTAGCACCCTCAGGCGTCGACTGTACGCAGGGGGATTAATGGCCAGAAGTCCAATAAGACTTCCACTCCTCTCACCCCAACACATGCCGGATCGTTTAGCCTGGTGTCAGACTGGAACTTGAGGTCATGGTGGAGGTTTCATTGGTCTGACCAGAGTCGGTTGCTATTGCACCACACTGATGGTAGGACTCCTGTCTGGAGGCAAAGGGAACATTTTATCAGCGCAACATCCAGGAACCGGCGGCTCAGTGATAGTATGATGATGTTGCTTCTTTGATTGTAAACTTTATTTGGTCACAGCTCAGGGTACATTAAATGGACAAAGGTACCAAGATACCATATTGGACGGTTTTGTTGTGCCTCATTTTGAGAACCATGCACTAACCAGGTCTTCATGGACGACAATGCTCGACCCCCCAGCATGAGCTGTGACTGACCATCTCCGGAACTAAGCCAGTTGAGCTCTGCCTTCTCGAAGAATAATGTGCATCTAATCGAGCATCTATGGGATCAGTTGGGATGCAGGGTTAGAGCCAGGGACACTCCAGTAAAGAATCTCCAAGAAATGACCCAGACATCGCATGAGGAACGGCAACACATCCCTCAGTTGAGCAAGAGGAGACGTCTTGCGGATGTGATCTGTGTACGGGGTGGCCACATCAGATACTGACTTAGACTACTGATCACTTACTGAGACACGTACGTGTTGATCTGATTACCTCATTCCTAACAGTTATCGTACCTAACTGCCTCTATCTCTCCTTAATTAGAGTTCTTGTAGTCGCTAGGCAATAAAGTTGCTTTCTTTTTTTTTGCAAATAATAATTTTCCTATTATTAATAAAATTTACATCTCATTTGACGTTAAATAACACTTTGATTTCTTTTTCTCGCATTCCAGCCTCTCCTTACCCCTCTCTTTTCTTATCAAAACGTCTTGGTGGCGCGATACTTTTGACGAGCTGTTACGGGGAATACGTCATATCAGGGAAGTTTCAGGGAATACGTAATGTCTCATTCACGCAGGGAATATACACAATCTCTAACATTTTCATGGATTATACGTATTCAACCAATTGCTTTAACCTTTGTTTTCAAACTAAGGAAAATGGTATCAACCTGTTAATTTTAGAAATATAACAGCGCCGGAAAAACTCTTTCTGTTGAATGCACTATCCGATGAAGATCGGCACGTTTTTGACGAAATTCAGCCAAATCTGAGTATGTTGAACTCTGTTACCTATTATCTCAGAAGTAAAGTTAGCGTTGGCAGTATCAAAGTCATCGGCTGCATCCGTCACACGGAGTGGCAGTGCAAGGCAGGGTAGCAGTCTCAACTCAACAAGGTTGATTGGTTGGTTTTTTAACGCCACACTCAGCAATATTCCAGCTATATGACGGCGGTCTGTAAATATTCGAGTTTGGACCAGACGATCCTGTGATTAATATCATGAGCATCAATCCACGTATTTGAGATCGATGACATGCATCAACCAAGTCAGCGAGCCTGACCACCCGATCCCGTTAGTCGCCTTTTACGACAAGCACAGTCGCCTTTTATGGCAAGCATGGGTTGATGAACATCTATTCTGCCTCGAATCTTCACGGGTCTTTTCAAATGTAGTCGTATACACAGTTGCAACTTTGGTTATTGATTTTGAAAAGGAAAAGTTACTTTTTAAGCGTACACACTGCACAATAAAAACTCATCAAACATACAAATACATGTGTAATGAAATGCATAACTAAAGGGCAAGCAAAGACTTCTGCGTTAACATCCCCGTCAGATTTAGTTTCCACTACACGTGAACTATACAGGCGTGAAACTACCTTGAATGAGGATTTCCCCACACACTGTCCGACTAAACCGCCAGAGCAACCACGCGACACGGGAAAACAGTCAAATATGGCAGATGATAGACCTACCTTTGGCATAAACTAGTATTCACTATTAAAACTATGACAATAATAAGCATGGTTAGCTCAGACAAACTCAGCTACCGGAGACCAAATGTGACACACGTCTACAGGGGTAGACACACGTCCACAGGGGTAGACAGCCAACCACTTTCGTTTAGGCAAGCAGAATTAGCTCCCTTTCTTTACCACCGACAATGTTATTTCGCCGATGATCATGGAAGGTATTTTGTTGCATATATGTTTTGGTAATATTTTTTTTATTCAGGGTTCAGAATACATTGTACACGATATAATGCATATTAATACATTAACTGTTTGCACATCATTTGTAATGTGATAATTGATATTACCAGTGATAATAAATGATTTACTGCATAATGTATATGTATTACATGATGGAATCCCCTTTTTTATCATAAAAACACAACAGCCATTCATACTTCTCATACAGACACCATTTACGCACTCTAACACGGGGACGCCACAAGCACTCACACACACACACACACACACACACACACACACACACACACACACACACACACATATATATATATATATATATATATATATATATATATATATATATATATACATACATATCCTAAAATCAAAAAGGTTTTCGTACATCATCCAGTCTTTGTTAAATATATATATACATATACATTTCCTAAAATGAAAAACGTTGTGGTACATCATCCAGTCTTTGTTAAATTCCAAACCTCTGTTTGTGGACAAAAAACATCTTTTCTCTATCTTATAGCGAAGTTTGAGTTCATTCTTTAAAAACTGTATATTCAGTAGTATATTTTGAACTCTACATCTGTAGATAAAGTATTTTGTGAACAGGATGATAAAATCAAACACTTTATCAGTAATAAGATTTTCTTTAAAGCCAAAAATAATAAATTCTGCTGAAAGATTTAGATTATGAATGTGTCCACATTTGTCATTTATCCAGCTCATAAACTGTTTCCAGAAATTCTGTACAATATCACAATCCCATAAGAAATGGACGATCGTCTCTCTTTCATCACTGCAAAAAGTACATCGATTACTGTCCACATTCTTGACATAAAACAGAAATGAGTTGGTTGTAAGTATCCTATGAATTATCCTGAACTGAAACCACCTTATTAAAATTATTTATTATTTATTATTATTTGATATTTGCCTATACCAGATTCAGGTTATCATAAGATACTATTAGTTACGCATGAGGGCAGTTACAACTGGGTATATAAGGTGAGATATATAATTATGTGTATGGGTCTTGGTTATTTATGGGAACAACAATATGTGTAAACAGGTTCATGGCCGATCCAGCGAAAATCCTTCCCAAACTACTAAGAAAATCTTTCGCGTGAGTGGTCCTAGGCATAAGGTGGTTAAGCTTCAAATACATTGTGTTTTCTCCGCACTGCTACTTGTTAATGACAGTTGTCGAAGGTGACTAAGTTCGCCTTGGACTGAGCGTCGGAACATCTTCAGTATGACCTCTCTCACTGCTATCCAACACAGTACTGACTACGCTACGTCCGGACTCAATGAAAAGCATGTGTACTTGCGCATTAGCCATGGCAAAGTATGTGATTTGGTATGTGTTGTAGTTAGTTTAAGTGTTTAAGAGGTCGCCTTCTGCCTTAGCAGTTTTGGCTGACCTGTCCCTCTTTTGGACTCATGTGAGTGAGAAGTGTACACATATCCATTGTGGGTTTTAGTATTGATAATTTTTAAGAAGACGTGTTAAACAACAAACAGGCAAGGGGCGTCACGATTACAGCAGACATAGTACGGGGTCTTCGTGGTAAAAACAGACACGGCGCGAACACCTGGTGCCAGTGATCATTCATAAACTGGTAACCAGTAATTTGCCTTTTAATCCTTAATTTTGACAAAAAACAGACACACAGCTTCACTATTGTAACAGACAATACGGGGTCGTGATGTTGATAACAATCAGACACAGCTTCACTGTTATAACAGACATAATACGGGGTCTTGATGTTGATAACAATCAGACACAACTTCACTATTATAACAGACAATACGGGGTCTTGATATTGATAACAATCAGACACAGCTTCACTATTATAACAGACAATACGGGGTCTTGATGTTGGTAACAATCAGACACAGCTTCACTATTATAACAGACATAATACGGGGTCTTGATGTTGATAACAATCAGACACAGCTTCACTGTTATAACAGACAATACGAGGTCTTGATGTTGATAACAATCAGACACAGCTTCACTATTATAACAGACAATACGAGGTCTTGATGTTGATAACAATCAGACACATCTTCACTGTTATAACAGACAATACGGGGTCTTGATGTTGATAACAATCAGACACAGCTTCACTATTATAACAGACAATACGGGGTCTTGATGTTGATAACAATCAGACACAGCTTCACTGTTATAATAGACATAATACGGGGTCTTGATGTTGGTAACAATCAGACACAGCTTCACTATTATAACAGACAATACGGGGTCTTGATAGTGATAACAACCAGACACAGCTTCACTATTATAACAGACAATACGGGGTCTTGATGTTGGTAACAATCAGACACAGCTTCACTATTATTAGAGACAATACGGGGTCTTGATGTTGGTAACAATCAGACACAGCTTCACTATTATAACAGACATAATACGGGGTCTTGATGTTGATAACAATCAGACACAGCTTCACTGTTATAACAGACAATACGGGGTCTTGATGTTGGTAACAATCAGACACAGCTTCACTATTATAACAGACAATACGGGGTCTTGATGTTGGTAACAATGAGACACAGCTTCACTATTATAACAGACAATACGGGGTCTTGATGTTGGTAACAATCAGACACAGCTTCACTATTATAACATACATAATACGGGGTCTTGATGTTGATAACAATCAGACACAGCTTCACTATTATAACAGACAATACGAGGTCTTGATGTTGGTAACAATCAGACACAGCTTCACTATTATAACAGACAATACGGGGTCTTGATGTTGATAACAATCAGACACAGCTTCACTATTATAACAGACATAATACGGGGTCTTGATGTTGGTAACAATCAGACACAGCTTCACTATTATAACAGACAATACGAGGTCTTGATGTTGATAACAATCAGACACAGCTTCACTGTTATAACAGATAATACGGGGTCTTGATAGTGATAACAATCAGACACAGCTTCACTATTATAACAGACAATACGGGGTCTTGATGTTGGTAACAATCAGACACAGCTTCACTATTATAACAGACAATACGGGGTCTTGATGTTGGTAACAATCAGACACAGCTTCACTATTATAACAGACATAATACGGGGTCTTGATGTTGATAACAATCAGACACAGCTTCACTGTTATAACAGACAATACGGGGTCTTGATGTTGGTAACAATCAGACACAGCTTCACTATTATAACAGACAATACGGGGTCTTGATGTTGGTAACAATCAGACACAGCTTCACTATTATAACAGACAATACGGGGTCTTGATGTTGATAACAATCAGACACAGCTTCACTATTATAACAGACAATACGGGGTCTTGATGTTGGTAACAATCAGACACAGCTTCACTATTATAACAGACATAATACGGGGTCTTGATGTTGATAACAATCAGACACAGCTTCACTGTTATAACAGACAATACGGGGTCTTGATGTTGGTAACAATCAGACACAGCTTCACTATTATAACAGACAATACGGGGTCTTGATGTTGGTAGCAATCAGACACAGCTTCACTATTATAACAGACAATACGGGGTCTTGATGTTGGTAACAATCAGACACAGCTTCACTATTATAACATACATAATACGGGGTCTTGATGTTGATAACAATCAGACACAGCTTCACTATTATAACAGACAATACGAGGTCTTGATGTTGGTAACAATCAGACACAGCTTCACTATTATAACAGACAATACGGGGTCTTGATGTTGATAACAATCAGACACAGCTTCACTATTATAACAGACATAATACGGGGTCTTGATGTTGGTAACAATCAGACACAGCTTCACTATTATAACAGACAATACGAGGTCTTGATGTTGATAACAATCAGACACAGCTTCACTGTTATAACAGATAATACGGGGTCTTGATAGTGATAACAATCAGACACAGCTTCACTATTATAACAGACAATACGGGGTCTTGATGTTGGTAACAATCAGACACAGCTTCACTATTATAACAGACAATACGGGGTCTTGATGTTGGTAACAATCAGACACAGCTTCACTATTATAACAGACATAATACGGGGTCTTGATGTTGATAACAATCAGACACAGCTTCACTGTTATAACAGACAATACGGGGTCTTGATGTTGGTAACAATCAGACACAGCTTCACTATTATAACAGACAATACGGGGTCTTGATGTTGGTAACAATCAGACACAGCTTCACTATTATAACAGACAATACGGGGTCTTGATGTTGATAACAATCAGACACAGCTTCACTATTATAACAGACAATACGGGGTCTTGATGTTGGTAACAATCAGACACAGCTTCACTATTATAACAGACATAATACGGGGTCTTGATGTTGATAACAATCAGACACAGCTTCACTATTATAACAGACAATACGGGGTCTTGATGTTGGTAACAATCAGACACAGCTTCACTATTATAACAGACAATACGAGGTCTTGATGTTGATAACAATCAGACACAGCTTCACTATTATAACAGACAATACGGGGTCTTGATGTTGATAACAATCAGACACAGCTTCACTATTATAACAGACAATACGGGGTCTTGATGTTGGTAACAATCAGACACAGCTTCACTATTATAACAGACAATACGAGGTCTTGATGTTGATAACAATCAGACACAGCTTCACTATTATAACAGACATAATACGGGGTCTTGATGTTGATAACAATCAGACACAGCTTCACTGTTATAACAGACAATACGAGGTCTTGATGTTGGTAACAATCAGACACAGCTTCACTATTATAACAGACAATACGGGGTCTTGATGTTGATAACAATCAGACACAGCTTCACTGTTATAACAGACAATACGGGGTCTTGATGTTGATAACAATCAGACACATCTTCACTGTTATAACAGACAATACGGGGTCTTGATGTTGATAACAATCAGACACAGCTTCACTGTTATAACAGACATAATACGGGGTCGTCCTGATGTCCGTCTGAAGCAAGATTTTACTGTCTTGATGACTGGGGTTACAGAAGAGAGTACCTTAATCGAAACGATATTAGCACGCAAGCGAATACACATTTCTTTCCTATTAAAAAGTGGTGGCCACAGTACCACCATCTCGCGATTATTTATGTGAATTTAATGTCACACTATCGAATCCACATTTAGGCTAGCCAAGCGCCTACTAAACACGTTTGTTACATTACAGGCGGCTCAAGTTTGTTTTTTGTCTATTTTCAGAAATTCAAGATTAAGTTAATTATACTGCACACTTCCAAAGATGGGTCGTTGCGATATTAACAAAAGCGTCCGTAAAATATATATTTCCTTGCGGCTGACATCAGGTCACCCAGAGGCGTTGTGTTCCTCATAATAAAGAAGTTGACATCCATATATTCCCTTCCTTATGTGTATCACTTAAAGATTCCTTTCGTTATTTACTAGAGCTGGAGGTGGGTATCATTGAGCCCTTACAGAGTTGTTCTATATTTGGATATGAATTGCTTCGGAATACATGTATTGTTTAATAATTGAGTCTGGACCAGACAGTCGAGTGATTGAGCATCGATCCACGCAACGATGACATGCATCAACCAAGTCAGCGAGTCTGACCACCCGATCCCGTTAGTCGCCTCTTACCACAAGCATAGTCGCCTCTTACCGAAAGCATGGGTTGCTGAAGACCTATTCTACCCCGGATCTTCACGGGTCTAAACAAATGAGTTCAACTACCACTAAATCATAATGGCTGCCCATACAGCACGTCTCCACGACCTCACACACACACGTGCATACGTCGCTATATAGGTGCAATAATCCTGAATGCGAAGTTAAACCCCATTTCACTTTACCTCACCTCTGTAATTCCATGTACACAACGAATCTATGAGGTAAGATTGCAGTTGTGAAACAGTTGGGACATATAGGGGTAGCTTTCGGATCGACTCCCCTTGTGGACAAAATCTACACTTCATACGACCCGTGACGATCCGGGGAGGAATAGGTCTTCAGCCACCCATGCTTACCGCAAATGGCGACTTTGTTGTCGTAAGATGTGACTAACGGGATCAGGTGGTCAGACTCGCTGACTTGGTTGATGCATATCATCGTATCCCATTTGCGTGGATCGATGCTCATGAAGTGAATCACTGGATCACTCGATTACTTACAGACCGTCGTCATATAGCTGGAATATTGCTGAGTGCGGCGTTAAACAACAAACAAATAAACTATATACACAACATACTTCACTGGAGCTGTTGTAACGGCTCTGGCCTTGAAGAATATAACAAAATGTCTCAAACTTTCATTGAGGCTGGCAATTGTAGGCCATTATTGAGACAATAATGTACCTCGGCAGCCCACAGCTACAAGTGATTATAATTTAGTATACCGCTGGGATAACTGTGCCTTCCGTGCCACCCAGGGGATCTCTAAACACACGCGGTGATCTCTCTGTGTTGACGACAAATTGTCAAGTCAAGCCAGGTCATTTATTCTCAAAATATTTTCATGATATGCAGCATAATTCTTCTGACTACACCGTCTTCTATCGATAGGAACGATATCAAATAAATAAAGCGACAAAACCCTTTTCATATCCAATAGAAATCTCTGCATAGGTGTTCGTCACCGGTCACAAACACATGCAAAGGCAAGTCAGTTATTAACCCAAACAAAACACGGGAACCACATGTCTACCATAAACACGGGAATCACATGTGTACCATAAAACTTTAAGGAAGGTACGCACGTGTGTGTGTATGTGCGTGCGTGCGTGCGTGCGTGCGTGCGTGCGTGCGTGCGTGCGTGCGTGTGTGTGTGTGTGTGTTATGCGACAACGTACGGTACTGTTTTAGGTGTCAATTTCGCTTGCAACGACGATGAAATTGTGAAAAATCATCTCCTTGTTCGCCTTTCTGCGCCATCCGCTGTGACTTGAATATTAAATATTGACAATGAAACAGCGTAAGACCTCACTTAGTCACAGGCTCACTCACTCACCCAATCACTCTGTTAACCTATAGTGTGATAGTCCATATTGTGAAGCACCCTTATACACTGACACCTCGTTAGTCCGAGCTCTGTTTATTCAGAAACTTTCCGCCACGAACGTCTATATTTGATGAAATTGATAAACGAATCTGGCAACGTGTCCGACTTTTACAGGTAACAGGGCTATCCAGATTAACAGGATTTCACTGTATCCGTAACAGTGAAAAGAATGTAATTATTGTGTTGCCTGACACACGAATAAAATCGTCGTAAAACCTGCCATACAAGTGTTACAATCATTCCACTGCCAATCCGACTAGCATCCAAATCATCACTCAAGAACGACCGGCACGCCTTAGATGGCGCTATAAGTCCTCCTCTCCACTAGGTCTGTCCCATTGATCAAAAAATCCCCTCGCAATCAGTTTAACATTCCGCCAACCCATTGCCGTCGATTACTCAAATTTAAACGCCGTGAAAAACACGGAAGAGACGTGCGTAATGTTTGTATCTGCGGGCGTAGAGCGAGCACGGCGGTGACGGATCAGATGAAGCCTGGCCGGTCGTCAGCTCTCCCCTTTACTAGTCTGGCCAGAAGAACGGGTGACGGGTCGCTTGGCTGGCCCACCGACTGTCATTCACACAGAGGAATCTTTACTATGAGATAGTTTGACATCAGCGTAGTTGAAAGCGGTACGGCGTTGTCGCACGTTGATATCTCGCTGGTATGGATTTATACTCAGTTTAGCCTGCCACGGAGCTCGCAAGACGTTAATGACAGGTGTTGACATACTTTGCACCTGGTGAATGTTGGCAGTGTTTTGTGTGTGTCGTTTTCAAGGCATCGTCTGATAAGTGTCATGCATAGTGGTGCACATCACAAGCCTTGATTACATCCGCTGCTTCATCATGGCGGATTTAGCCGAGCTTGTCAAACAGTTTCACCTGCAGAGAGCCTTTCTTTATGGATTTATCATATTATCAAGTTTCTTCGTGTTTGCGCCTCTCGGAGATTTGCAAGTAAGTAAATGTTAGCTCATCGCAAATGACACCTGGGTTATAAAGTGTCAACATACACAAGGCCAGGGACCTACATTATGCCTGTCTATATCATACACGACACGTTTTATTTGGCAATTCCACCAAAATGTATGAAGTAAGCATGAGTTTGTTACAATATCGGTGTCGATAGCCATACATTTAAAGAATGATATATTTCTATGTTTTTCGATATATTACATTTAGTCAACTGTACTTTGATGGAGGGCCTGGAATTGTTATACAGACACGGTGTGTACTTAGTCTTAACGATAACATTATATTACAAATGCATTATTGAACTTGCATAGAACCGATTCCTCTCAGAAGTGAGCCAATGGCACCGCGCAATGCAGTGGTCACTGGGCACTGCTTCCTTAGATACATGTCTTAAATCGACACTGTTTCAAACGTTGTCCTCTCGGGAGAGGAATGGCGAGGAGTTTGGATACTGAGGTTCAACTGTATACACATATGTACACATGTGAAAATGGATCATGCAGAACTCCATGTAACGTGAATGCATGAAACCAATAACACCTGAATGCATGACTACTCTGTGGAACCTAAATGCACGTAACTCATACAAAATGCATAACTCGGTGTCGTGTGAATGCATTATAACTCAGTGTAACGAGAACGCATGATAACTATTAAGTAATGTGAATGCATATTAACAATTCAGTGTAATAGGAATCAAATGCATAGTCACTTTTCTGGACCATGTCATGCGAGCCTACATGCATACAATGTCATTTTGCATTGTTTATTTAAACAATCACGGATATTCATGGTCCGATCCCTTAAAGCGTCGGTAGCTGTATGCCTGTTCTAAAATCGTGTTTGGAGGTTGACCCAAATCTCCTCTAGGCGACAACTTAGGGCTGAACTTTCACCAACGCAAGACATGCTCGAGATACAAGTACTGCTACTCGCCCTCGTTGTCCACGCTCTGCTTGCTCCACATTTACGCGCGAGTGGGAGACGTAATGTTCACTTACGCATGTATAGGTACATAACCATAAGATGTTAACATTTTTTTAAAGAAATTCGTCTTCGTCTTATAGATTCTAGCCCAAATAGTCAGTTTTACTCGTTATTGTGTGATATGTGACTGATATTTTTTATCATCCTTATACTATTGTTCTTTACGTGCACATGCTGGTTTTTTTGTGGATTGTTTCTCGCCGCAAATAGCTGTAATATTGCTGAAACGGCGTAAGGCAATATCTATTCATTCATTTATACACATGTATAGGAATGTACAAACCATTATTGATGTACGTGTATCTGGATGAAGCTCTGAAGTGTGATGCTTGTCACGGTCAGGGTGGACCCTTCTCATTGGTTCATGTAAATCATGTTTCATGTTTGATACTGACAGTACAGTTGAACTTACACACAAGTAACAAGCTTGCGGCAGATGGAGCTTAAGGTCTGACAAGGATGACCTTGCTGTAGATACAAACGGAGTTGTTAGCAGGTGAAAGCTATTTCTGTTATGATAAGGAACGTAATAGTCATGAAATGTACACACAACAGACTTTAGATGTAGGGATGACACGGAAGGGCTTGTTTCCGATTGTCTGCATTAGCTGCTCACGTCGGATGTTCACGATCTAGACCTGAACGTGACCACTTGTTGATAGTTGCTTATTCACAGACTTAAATAGAACACACGTTGAATAGAATACACGTTGATACAGAACACACGTTGAATAGAACACACGTTGATATTTCACACTTTAAAAGGTATCGGGCGTGTTGGAAGAACAAACTGGAGGCAATCAAATCCACCCATTTGACTAGATGTAATCTTAACCAAAAGTGCAAATAAGTTAACTGCAGTAATAAAAGTCGTGCGCTATCACCATGTTGACAAGGAGACTTATGTTGTCTCTTGTATTTTGTTCAGGGATCGTGTGATTGCATATTGCCATTTTACAACTACGTTCATGATTCATTAGGCAACAGGGTCGGTCGGGTACCCTAGCGGTTAAAGTGTTCGCTCGTCGCGCCGAAGACCCGGGTTCGATTCCCGACATGGGTACACTGTGTGAAGCCCATTTCTGGTGTGCCCCGCCGCGATATTGCTGTAATATTGCTACAAGCGGCGTAAAACCATACCCACTCACTCATTAGGCAAAACCAAATTGTTTGTAAGTTTCGTCGGAATCAACATTTTCTTTTTTTCCAAAAAACATTTCTTATTCATTTCACGTCTATCAGTATATTTTTTATTTATTTTGCATGGATTCCTCTTATTTATTCAGCATTCATTTCTCTACATTTAAAAAAAAAAATATGACACGAATATTTTCATGAGTAGATAAGAGCTATTTGCCGAAACTCATAATCACGGCCTACTGTACCGTTTTACCTTACAAATCCGACGGAGATGTTATTTTTTTTACATTTGTGTAACCCAAACGTGTTATGCAGGTTAAACAACACACACTTAGGCTAACCTAGCGGCAACAGGGTAGCGCATGAAATGATCTATTTCTGCATGTGTGTTTAAATGACCATTTAACGTAGACGGACCTGTAAAATGTTGTTCACGTTGTTTGACAGATTGCGCCAACGCCTAAGATACGATAAGAAAATACAATGTAGTCAACATGTCACATCGCTGAATCAACAATAACGTGATCCCAAAAAAGTTTGTAAAACGGATGCAAGGGGAATTGGATTTTGACAGAGATTAATATTACGAATGGTACAATTTTACGTTGTGGAACTCGAACTCTCGGTGTTTAGCATGGCAAGTCTTCCCATCAATGACATAAGACTGTTTCGATAAATGAGTGTAGAGTGTAGAGAGTCGTCTTTTAGACGATCGAGCGCTCGTTTAATAGATATCTGTACCAGAAACAATAGCCTTGGGGAGGTAGCTGTTAGGGAGGGATCCAGTGATACGACGTGAGCAGGTACGACAGCCAGTTAGGTCGTTACCAAGATGCTATCTCTCCCCCCAGGGAAATATTAACATACATTGAGGAATATTATGCACAAATTCAATACAATATGTGGAGCAGGGGAAGTGGTCTGTCTAGGTATTTTCTGAAATTTGTATGCTGTTTTTTTTTATAATATTGTTTGTGCTTTGTTTTGTTGTTTGTTTGAGTTTGTTTCGGGGCGGTCGTCATATGTTTGTTTTTTACATTTAGAGGAATATTGCTGGTAGTGGGTGAACGTGTTTTTCGCGTAGAGTGGCTGGGGGTAGGTCCAGACCGTCTGATGTGGGTACAGTGCTCACTGGGACTCGAGGGGGTGGCAGTAGGGCGGGAGACATGTTGATGTGAAAGGTTGTGGGTCACCTGAAGGGGGTCGGTGTCTATTGGGATGGGGTAGGGTCTGTTGATGAAAGTATGGTTTATACGCCTTACTGAGATGGGGATGGGGTGGGGTGGGGATGTATGGATGGAGAATACGTGACAGGGGTTCTTAGGACAATGAAACTGGGATTTTTAATGTTCTTACCATGTGTATACTAGCAGGGAAGTACATACCCTTGGGTTCTTTCATTTTGTACTTGATATTTTTCTCCTTCTCTTTCCTCTTCTGCTTCATCTTCTCCTTCGTTTTATGCTGTTTCTTATTCTGCGTCGTCTGTTTCTGCTTCGTCTGTTATTTCTTCGTCTGCTTCTCCTTCTTTTGTTTCCTTTGCTTTTGTTTCTTCTTCTCTTCTGCCTCTTCTTCTTCTTCCTATGTTTCTTTTTCTGCTTCGTCTGTTTCATCTTCTTTTGTCACTTCTTTTTTCTGCTGCAAGGGGCGGTCGGGTAGCCTAGTGGTTAAAGCGTTCGCTCGTCACGCCGAAGACCCGGGTTAGATTCCCGACATGGGTACAATGTGTGAAGCCCATTGCTGGTGTCCCTCGCCGTAATATTCCTGGAATATTGCTAAAAGCGGCGTAAAACCATACTCGCTCACTCACTTTTCTGCTGTTTCTTCTTCTTCTCATGCTTCTATTTCTGTTTCTCCTTCTGCTTCTTCTGTTCGTTTTTCTTCTTCTACTTCTTCGTCTACGAAGTAAACATTTGATTTTAATGAGATTTAATAGATTATTTGGCAAACATATTAACGTTCTGTATTTTGAACTTGTGTTGACATTACGAAACTGCGAGACATACAAACTTTTGATATATGGATAATAGTAATTTTACCTCATGCTTTATACCGTCACAATCATTATCCTAGTATACCCTAGTACATGACATCAGTTCCCTAATAAACAATTATTCTAAAACGCAACAACAATGCACAATACGCACTGTGAAAGCATGCCGGTATAGTTCCGCAATACAAAAGAAGCAACTAGTACATCAAAAATACACCAAGCGTTAGATGAATGTCTCTCTGTGTATGTCATCAACAAATAGTGTGGGTGTGAATGAAAGCTGAAACACGTACATTGGTTAAAGTAAACAGCGTTGTTAAATTACCTCATACAATTCTACATACAAAGCCGCATGCCCGATTGTCTACCTACCCTGTAAGGAATATCTTTTCGATATGACAACGTGTTGTGTATTTACAATTTGTATAAACTAACAATGTCGTTCTTGTTACTGATGAAAAGCGTGATACATATTCTGAATATTTATGCTTGGACATACTAATTATATTCTAGCGGTGGCAGTAAACATGGATAGAAACATATAAAGTGGAATCATGGTCACCAAGGTCGATGGCAAGGTCAAGTACCCATGTAATGTGTGTGTTTGAATTTGTGTGTGTGTGTTTGAGTTTGTATGTATGTGTGTTTGAGTTTGTGTGTGTGTGTCTCTCTCTCTCTCTCTCTCTCTGTGTGTGTGTGTGTATGTGTGTTTGAGTTTGTGTGTATGTGTGCTTGAGTTTGTGTGTGTATTTTATGTGTGTGTGTCTGATTAATAAGTCATGAGGGACGTGTTGTTTGGAGGGACTGCTCATTCATCTGACCCCACAAAAAACCTCTCCCTCTCTCACACACACAGGCGCGCCTCATTCAAGTCAACTAAAACTAGCACCCTACACACAGGACAAGGTGGGAATCAGAGCATGGCGGATGGAGTACAGGGTGGATTCTGTGCTCAGGTAGTCAGGGAGAAAATTGAAAATTGTGATCGCTGATCGGTTCACTCGACGGAGATGTTGCGTGGGTGACACTTGTATAGTGCCTACTTGTGAGTCATAGAGTCCATGAAACATGTTTTGTTGGGTTCAGAAGACTAATAGGGAGTTTCTGCCTGCTTGGATGTGTGGGCATGCCAGTATTTACATTACCGAGTATTTGGTTTGTGGCTTGTAGACTAGCATATATTGAATGTTTGACAAATGGAATACGCGTAATCATAAAACAACATCTGCTCGCGTAGCCAGTCAAGACGTTGTCGTTCTTACATAATGATAAGTGATCTTGAACTTTCTCTATGTGCGTGACCTTGACCTTTTTTCAAGACGTGACCTTGACCTCGAAATGAAATGCCAACGTTAAAATAAATTGTCTCCTTTTATGCATTTATATTAACGTGGTAATTGTTCAACTATAAGGTGTGCAAACATATCAAAGCTACTTCCTGATGTGGCCGTGTCTTCTTGAATGTACTCGAATTTGCGATATCCGATATCAAAATTTGGGGTCAGTGTAAGTCAAATCGATTCATCATTAAGAACCTCTGACCCACCAATTTTATAGACTTAAGTATTAGGCAAACATATAATGACACCTGGATGCTGGCTGTTTGCATAGGTTAGGGGGTTATGCGTAGTATGTGTAAATGTTAAACATATTGCTCTCTTAAGCCTAGGGGTAGAGTAAATGTGTGTTTTACACCGCTCTCACTGGCTCTGTCACAACATCCTATTAGTAGTTCGTGAATGGTGGGTCACATGTGTCATCAGTGTACCCCAGACATAAACCCTGACATCCTGATGGGTACATCAAAGGCGGTGTACTTTCTAGTATCCAATGAAACGCGAATTGATACTGTGTGTGCGGCAGGGTGGTGTGCTAAAGTCCACTCTTTTTATGATATATTTCTTCGCTGTTCAAAGGCGTGCCGACACATGTGTCAACAGGTTGTTGGTATAGAGAACATTAATTTAGAATGCCCGTGTGTGAATACAGGAAGTAAGCTACACAGCGGCTATGTTTTAGTACCTAGTATTCTCCTGTGGGCGAGGCGAAGTATTATCAATATCCTGATGTAATGATGAAGTGTTATTTGTATTATGATAATTGTGATATGACAGGATTGTGGGACATGTCCACCTAGTTCCTCGACGATTGATGCATGTAAGAACAGATTTTCTTTGGAGAGAGAGAGAGAGAGAGAGAGAGAGAGAGAGAGAGAGAGAGAGAGAGAGAGAGAGAATGGGGTGGTGGAGAACGGACGCTTTAAAAGTGATGACTGTTGTATGATAGCAGTAGGTATACTTGGAGGGGGAAAGAGCGAAAGCTTAAAAGGAATGTTTCTATCACTTTGGGTTGATGATGCATAAGTATTTATCCTTTAATATGCTTATGACATAGTTTGTCTGTAGTTGTGGATTGACCTTGCGTTAAGAACACACGTATTGAAGTACGATGCTACCCGTAGCTCTAGGCAAGCGTAGTGCCGATGCATCTTTTCAGATGCCGCCACTAGAACCATGGTGTCTTCCGAAGACATGAAACTGTTATGGAAAACAATTTCTTTGTCGCTCAACTGACTAAGGGTCAACTCGTAGCCATTTAACGTCGTTAGAAACAATAAAGACGTTACCAATCAAATACTTATCTATTGTCTTTGCTGATTAAAATACCCGTGAAGATCCGTGAAGATTCGGTCTTCAGCAACCCATGCTTGTCTTAAGAGGCGACTAAAGGGATCGGGTTGTTATTGAATTGCATCATGTCCAGGTTGGTAGATCGGTGCTCCTGATGTCAATCACTGGATTGTCTGGTCCAGACACGATTATATACAGACCATCGTAGTTTAGCTGTAATGTTGCTGAGTGCATCGTTAAACAACAAAGAAACAAACAAAATGTTAATTGAAAGAGGCTAATGGTCGAACACTTTCGGAGTTTCGTATATGCTTACAGTTTGTCTTATAGAAAAAGATCTTATTTTGATGAACAGAATCCGACTACCAACATACACTGGATTTGTGTACACGTTCAGGCGTGGATAAGTAACACCCATTTATAAACATCCATTGAACCATTGCATAATAATAACACATTCAACATGTTGCGAGTCTTAATATAATACACATCACGTTGTAATGTGAATGAAGTCGCACTAAGTCGCATGAATCACGCGTATATGTACATATGTTCACATGCCTGAAGCCAATTTCGTATGAAAAGAAATACCAACTCCTTTCAATGTGTTTTACCTGTAATGTAAAGGAAATTGTAAACATGGTTTCGATACAGTGAAGTGGGCCCGGGGATTTAGGTGTAGCTCAAAGTATGCCATGCAAGTATTGATAGGAGGTAGGAGTGAAGTTTTAATTTCATTGCCGTCCAAGTCCAGATATGAAAGTCATCTGAAGAATATGAACCTTTAAAAAGTTTATATTCTTTAAATTCCCCTCAGGAACAATAATACGTCTACAGTCGTGTGTTTTGTGTCAGGTAGTTTCTTTAGAAATGCAAGGTGCATTTACATGATTCAAACATGATTTTGATTTGCCTTTGCATGTGTTTGTGACGGGTGTCACCGGTGGGGAAGGATGCGAACACCTGAGAGCACTCGTATTTATTTATTATTTGATAGTGATTCATAAACACATGTTCATGAATACAGTTGAAAATTATTATTTTTATTTTTGTTATTATGAGAAAAAAATAATTTAAGATATGACAGAGGAAATATTTTATTTCCAGCAGACAGGTACCGGTGCTATTTTAGTAATCGCCTGTCATAGCCCCGCCGAGTGCCCTGAGTAAATGGTTATATATAAATATATTTTCATTTCAAAGTTTCGACTCGACAAGATGTATATTCATACTGAAGTATTAGTAGCAATCATCGTCATTTTTGTCAGCGTCATTGTCAAGCATTATGCAAAATCATTTCCTAGACCAGAAAGCACAGTCATGATTGACAGGTATTGTGTTTTAATTTCACAGTGAAGTGAAGCAGCTGTTGCACTGGAGGTGGTTGGTTGAAACATGTCTGTGAGCTCTCAGTATCGCCATTTTCAGACCTTTCTTATCATGTATGCAAACTTGTGAATGTTGAGTTCGCTTGTGTGTTTGTGTGAAACAAAAGTGTTTATCTGAATATATAATAGTGATTTTGAATCTCTATCATATAGTGATGATACCAGGTGTTCGCTAAAAGGTGAGCGTATCCTGCCCCAACGGTGGTTCCGTCACAAACACATGCAAAGGCAAGTCAAATGTTCACTTAAAAAAACACGGGAACATTTGATAGAAGTCAAAATAGGGAATTACATAGGACATCATTTTTGTCACTGATGCTTCAATTTGGAAATGTCCTCCGCATGTCTACTATAAAACTTTTGAAAGTTTTACTGAGGCCTTGTTTGTTATAACCTTGATCAAACACCTTCTGAGCGAGAGTTGTATGACGCTCTTTGAAATCTTGGTAGAAAGGGCATGCTCGATTAGAACCTTAAAAGCTGTGTGACAAAGGGCTGGATCTGCAAGAATACTGCACGACATTAAGGGAAAGTTGACTATTGGAAAGTTTCCCTCTTGTCATACAGTTTTGTGGAGAGTGTTTTGTCACTCTGAATCTTTATGCATGAAGTTTCATGTACTGTAGACCTGCGACCTCCTCCTGGAACTCCAACCTTGAAACAGCGTGTTCATTATTGGTGTCTTGCCGTCATGATATGTACACTGCAAACTACTCACTCACTCACTCCATCACTCACTCACTCACTCACTCAATAAATAGGCATTTCTTTCAAAGCAATGATTTCAAATCGATGAAGAAACATGATATATTTACATGGGTATCATATAATGCACTTATTGTATTGACAGTATTGTTTTTATTACTGTTTAACCTTCAGGTAGTTATATTATCGAACAGGGCAAATATTAATCTGTAATAAAGATAGCATCGAGTGTGGTCTATACAAAGACACTACATCAGAGATTGATATGTGTGTATTGATTAGAGCGTGTTGGTGTCACCCTGGCAACGGTAACTGATATCATATACCAGATGTCGTGGGGACTACACAGCTGTGTGGGTCGCTGCAGTGGATGACACATGCCTGTTACACCGGAGTGTATGAACAGTGACGATTGACTTTGATAGAAATAATGACATCGACATATTCTATACACAGACACACAGACACAGACACACAGACACACACACACACAGACACACACACACACACACACACACACACACACACACACACACACACACACATATATATATATAACACTACAAGACACATCACTGCAACACATATGCCTAACACTACAACACATATGCCTAACACTACAACACATACGCATAACACTACAGCACATACGCATGACACTAAAACACATAAGCGTGACACAACACATACAACACGACAGCATATACACATGACACTACACCATATACGCATAACACTACACCACATACGCATAGCACTACACCACATACATACAAAACTACATCACATACATACAACACTACACCACATAAGCATAACACTACACCAAACACGCATAACACTACAGCACATACGCATGACACAACACCACATACGCATAACACTACAAAACATACACATAATACTACACCACATACGCATAACACTACAAAACATACACACAATATTACGCCACATACGCATAACACCACACCACACACGCATAACACTACACCACATACGCATAACACTACACCACATACGCATAACACTATACCACATACGCATAACACTACAAAACATACACACAACACTACACCACATACGCATAACACTACAAAACATACGCATGACACTACACCACATACGCATAACACTACACCATATACGCACAACACTACACCACATACGCATGGCACTACACCACACACGCATAACTCTACAACACACACGCATAACACTACAACACATATGCATGGCACTACACCACATACGCATAACACTACACCACATAAATACAACACTACACCACATACATACAACACTACACCACATACACATGACACTACACCACATACGCATAACACTACACCATATACGCATAACACTACACCACATACGCATGGCACTACACCACACACGCATAACTCTACAACACACACACATAACCCTACAACACATATGCATGGCACTACACCACATACGCATAACACTACACCACATAAATACAACACTACACCACATACATACAACACTACACCACATACACATGACACTACACCATATATGCATAGCACTACACTATATACGCATAACACTACACCACATACGCACGACAAGCGAAACACATACGCATGACACTACAACACAAACATACAACATTACACCACATACGCATAACATTACACCACAGCACATACGCATAACACCACAGCACATACGCATAACACCACAGCACATACGTATGACACTACAAAGCATACGCATGCGCACGAGGAATTGATCACTCAGCACCGGAAATTCTAACAAGTGAACCTGCTATATCTCCAAGCCAAGTATAAAACTTCAGTCAACTTGCGATACACGGACATGTTACGTCAACACTACGGTGTGGAACGTTTGCGTATGTGTTTTGGTGTTATGCGTGTGATGTAGTGTTATGCGTATTTGGTGTAGTGTTATGCGTATTTGGTGTAGTGTTATGCGTATTTGGTGTAGTGTTATGCGTATATGGTGTAGTGCCATGCATCTCGAGGATGTCATGTCGATTACACGGAACACGCAGTGCGTATGTGATGTGATGTTATGCGTATGGGATGTAGTGTTATGCGTATATGGTGTAGTGTGTGCTCTTCTCAATGTTTGCATGTCCACAAATCCTCATCCGAGCTGAGCACTGATCAACCCAAGCAGTAATAATTAAAAACCCTACAGATATTAAATAAATTAATGACTTGTTGATGTCTCGCTAATGTCAGTGGTTGATTTATTAGCGTGCATATCTCGAGGATGTCATGTCGATTACACGGAACACGCAGGCTTATGGGTGTTACGGGTTGTTCTGACACTAATCAATTTCACTTGTGTCGTGCCACAGCGTGGAAGTCTGACAGCTGACGGGATCTCAGGTCAGCACAATGCTGTGCCTTTATCTTTTTGTATATTACTTCAAATAGGGACTTTGTTTGTATACTGTCTTAATCACTTCGTTATATTTTTAATGTAGACATGAACAGCTTTGGTAAATATGTCTTTCTAGCACGTGTTGTTTAAATTTGTTTGAGATCAATTCCTTTTTCGTCATAACACGTCTTCACACTTATGGGATCGGTGTATGGCAGAAATAATGCCGATGCGACGTTAATTTTTAACAAGCCGGACACTCGTTACTCCGGAAATCCCGTTATCTAGACGCTCGTGTTAGCGACGTATTTATACATACAATTGGGACTTCCCCAATACCCATGACTCGTTCAGCTGGACTCTCGCTAATCCGGAAACCCCTCCATCTGGACGCTCGTTTTAGGGACGTATTGATACATACAAGGGGGACTTCCCATATACCCATAATTCGTTAAGCCGGACATTGATTAATCCAGCAGAACTCCTGCCATCCAGATTAACGAGGTTTCACTGTACGTGCCTATATATCACAACGAAGTTACTGGCTGGCTAGTACGTTCCCCCAGCACATCTAATACTAGGTTACCCGTCCCAAGTTGGGAATTAAACACGGAAACATACACTGACAACCCATCCATTCCACCTCCCACGAACAGCGCTTAAATACTCGGAAGGTAACAGAATAATGGCTGTAATTGTTGGTTTACCTGCCGTAAAACTCTTGAGGAGATACCGCGTTGGCGATTGTGAACGTTCCTGTTGACCTTGAATACATCAGAATCCCCGTGTAACATCCACAAACAGACTACTGTCACATTTCAGGCCGGAGACAGAGCTCAGTCAGACTGCAAATACGCTTTGTATTTAGTGCTTCGTTCTGATCAAATTGACATATCGTTTTTGTAATTGGCGTGTATGAATTGTTCAAATTATTTGTAGTTTATTATCCACTCGTGAAACGGTGTGTATCTTGTGTATGGAGACGGGGGTACAATGGATTCATATGGAGTAAAAGGGAAATCGAAGTCTAACGAGAGCAAGCCACACATCAAGGTCTTGACCTGCCAATAAAACAAGAACGGACACCAATACATAAGGGATGAGTGTGCACACACTAACATTGATCACGAGACAGACAGACAAATCTATTTAGTAAATAATACAAAGGCCCATAACACATTTATAACAAACATACAAACATGTAAAATTACAAAACATGTACATTATGTATAATTAATGAAGGACAACTTCTCAGATCATAAGCCTTTAGTTAGAAAAGAATATCGTCGGATCATAGGTTGCCGGACGTCATACGTTTTCATACGAACGTGTTTGTCGCAATTACTCTCGCTATAACAAGGGGTGTAACATCACACCAATGCTCACATGATGGCTTGTTTGTAAGATATAGTCGTCTTTTATTAGTGATGAAATATTTTACAGTTGTTCTTGTGATTAACGAAAAAAATACGAATGTTTCTTAAGCGTCCGAAAACCCATACACGTGGAACCAATGTTTTAAACGATAAAGCTGTCTTCAGTTTTCATAAACTGAATCTTTTTGTCACAGAGGGAAATGTATTGTTTATTTTAATGTAAAAATATGTAAGGTATTAACAGCCGATACTGGAATATTGTTCGCATATAAACATCATGAGATATACAGCTTCCTATCACAGACTCGCCCTGATTATGTAAATGACAAACGATCTGCACCAATTCGGGCTTTCCTCCCACATCAGAGCTGACATGTCGGTGATGTGACTGAAACGCAGCTGAAAGCGCCGTTGTAGTCAACTCACACTAAGCTAGCACTGTTTGTAATGGTCCTGTGTTGGCAACAACCGCGTTCTTGGTGTATGATAAAATATTTCCCACGTATTTAACTTAGGTATGCCAGAATCTGTCAATGTGTCAACACCGTACCCGAGCCTATTGATGTCACCACTGTGGACATCCTCTAAGACCTGCATCACTTTAACCTTTATCACATCAAGCGGACACGCCGAGATGTAACACAAATACTTCCAAAGCGGCGTTAAGCCTCACTCACTCGCCCGCTCGCTCAATCACTCACTCACTCACTCACTCACTCCTTGTTCCATGTATTCTTCTCCCGATTAAATTGATATCAGATATAAATAAAAATGGCCATAGGTACCAATGAGTTTAATGAAAAACAAAACAAAATCATGTTATACATATTTGTTGTACGATATTAATCGATCTAATAACGAGGCTGTGCTGAGAACAACATGGATGTCTATTGTTTATGTGCACCCGGTAGGATGACATGGTAATGTGGCTGTAAATCTTCTAGTGCCTCATAGCAACATGAGTTGTATACTCCCCAGGGTGCTGAGAATGAAATTCGAGTTCACACTGATCCATTGCAGTAGTAATATTATGTAGCGTCACTGAGTGGCTATGCAAGCTGGAAGTCAGACTCTATATAAATGCAATATATTATTATGTGCCTTTATTTTTCTACATGTTCGATATTTTTTAAAATCATTCATTGAAATGATATTAGTATGACGTCAAAGTTATGTGCGCAAATGTCCTCATACCAATATGTTCTCTCATATGGAGATCATAACGTGTGTGCCTTAAGCTGAAACAATTCATGCTCATGCTATCAACCACTAGTTTGGGACCGCCTCCGTGGTCTAGTGGTAGAGCGTCCGCCCGGAGAGCGGAAGGTCCGGGGTTCGATCCCCGACCGCGTCATACCAAAAGACGTTAAAAGATGGTACTTGTTGTTACCCTGTCTGGCGCTCGGCATTAAGGGGCTAAAACAAGGACTGGTCGGCTCGGAGTCAGTATACTGTGTCTGAGTGGGGTATTCATGTTAAACTGCGGCATGGTATCTCAGTGTGCTAGCACTATAAATCGGCATCAGTCCGGACTTGTACAAGCAGCCACACAAACACACACACGTACATGCTCGTCGCTATATAAGTGCAATAATCTTGGACGCGACGTTAAACACCATTTCACCTCACCTCACTAGTTTGGCTTATCCAGTTTCGATTATTTACAGCCGCCATGATGTAGTTGCGATGTTGTTGACTACTGCGTAATGGAAGCTTCATTCATACATACACGCTAAGTAGTGAGTGAGTTGGGTTTAACGCCGCTTTTAACATTATTCCAGTTATATCACGGCGTGTCAGCTTAATGTGGGAGGAGAGCCCGAAGTGATACAGGTCTTAGACGTTTACTACTTCGGTGAAACCCACGAGCACGGCGCTGACAAACCTAGAAACATAATTGGGGCGAACCGGGATTCGAACCCACAATCATAGGTTTCTGTCATGCCCAAGGGACGCAACTCTATACAGCGAATTGCGGCGCCTTAGACGACTGGGCCACCCGTGCCCCCGTACACGCTAAGTGAAAACAATACATAAACGATTCTTTCTATTTAGAAGATGCCAGTCTTCAGCCTATTGTGCTTTTTTTGGACTTGGGTTCAAACAGGTTACAAACCAGACGTGACTGGCAGTAAATATAACTCCATGACGCAATATGTCTACGTTAACCTTTCATTGCGTAAACATTTCCCGAAGTAGAAACGTTTGTGTACACGAACCCAAAAAATAAATATCCCAAAATAATCTCCTCAAATAGCGTCAATTTTTAAAGCATATATTCAATGCTTTAATTTGCCAGCCGCAAGTAAACACACCCTGCACTTAACCAATCTCTTTTCGAACTACGATTGGGATCTGTATAGTTGTTTACAAAGAAAGAGTACTGCTTCATTCAAGACGTTGAGCTTCGGTGAGCGTCAATGTTGTGAGGTGTGAGTGCTGTAAACCCCCCTCAAGGTTTCAACTGCTTGCCATTCCGTATACACACTTCATCGCTTCCTGCGGGTCATTGCTGGATACGAAATCGCTACGTTATTCTAGTTCGGGGCTCATCACTCCCTCAACCAGCCCAGATGCTGAATGTGTACCACGTGCGCTAGACCACACCACCAGCTATTTTTTTTTTTTTCCGAATCAGGGTCACGGTGTCCTGGCAAAATACTGATGGTGAATTATTCTCCGAGGTGATCGAATTTTGTGATACTTTGTTATTCTCGACAAGGGCTGGAGTGTTTAAGCAAGTTGCCATAAAATGTATAGTCATCACGTCATGCGATGGAATGCAATACATAGAGCTCCCTCACAGTTTTGTGTAAAGGCAATACACAAGGCGTGCTTTCATTGTCACAGGTGTATTTGACGTGTGATAAATAAAAAGCACAACAATATCACTTCTGGTAAGTTAATATATAATGTATTGATATTTAAAATAAATGTGCAACGAAGTTGTATATTCGAAAAACAGCTGCTGCCATTTCAGGTGCTGCATGTTTGTTTGTTTTTTGGGTTTGTTTGATGGTTGGTTAACGCCGCAATCCGCAATATTCCAGCTATATGACGGCGGTCTGGAAATAACGAAATCTAGACCAAACAATCCAGCGATTGAAATCATGAGCATCGATTTACGCAATTGGGATACCAAGTCAGCATGTCTGACCACCCGATCCCGTTAGTCGCCACTTACGACAAGCATAGTCGCCTCTTACGACAAGCATAGTCGCCTCTTACGACAAGCATAGTCGCCTCTTACGACAAGCATAGTCGCCTCTTACGAAAAGCATAGTCGCCTCTTACGACAAGCATAGTCGCCTCTTACGACAAGCATAGTCGCCTCTTATGACAAGGGTGGGTCGCTGGAGACCGATTCCTCCCCGGATCTTCACGGGTCAACAGCATATGAGCGTGACAGTTCTTCAAACGAATAACACATCTCAGTTTCAATGAAGTGATGTGAATGTGTTAGTTATATTCGCGAATTTGTGAATTTAAGTACGACGAGATTGTCCAGTGGTCTCATGCACCTCAATTCGCTGCGCAGAGTTGCGTCCCTTAGTTGTGGCAGGATCTGACGACTTAGTTTGGTCGCCCTGAGGGGATCCGTTAACCCGAAACACTGTGATGGAACAGAAATACTTACGTATTCACGTACCGACCCGTGAAAATTCGGGGTAGAATAGGTCTTCAGCAACCCATGCTTGGCATAAAAGGCGACTATGTTTGTCGTAAGAGGCGACAAACTGGATCGGGTGGTCAGGCTCGCTGACTTGGTTGATGCATGTCATCGTATCCCAATTGGGTGAATCGATGCTCATGATATCAATCACTGAATTGTCTGGTCCAGACTCGATTATTTACAGACCGCCGTCATTTAGCTGGAATATTGCTGAGTGCGGCGCTAAACAAACAAACAAAAACTCACGTTCTCGTGGTACACCGGGAACTACTTCCCATATCGATGTAAATGTGTGGCGTCGGCAATTACCCGGAATTGTCAAGTGCCATGTCACAAAACACGTATAATCATATACCAGTTCAGAGTCATATAATCCAAGCTTCAATACTCGTATCTCATTAAATACCTGTAGGTAAATGTATTGTCAAAATGGGGTCAGCACTGTCAAACAGTGTACTCTACTTCATATGTTCCAACAAGGACAAAGCAATACATGACAAGCCACATGTAATCACAAGTTTATTCTGGACAGCAAAGGGCATCTCTCCCACAATCAGCGTCAATAATAACCAATGTGTATGTAAAGGGTATACGAGATTGAACGTCCCTTGATGACTCCCAATGCACTGAACCGATTCGGATGACATGAGTGTTCTCAGCCCATTATGAACCAGAGACACAATTACTGAGGTGTCACCTGTGTAAGATCTCCAAGTTGTCAGGACCCGTGAAGATTCCGGGGTAGAATAGGTCTTCAGCAACCCATGCTTGCCGTAAAAGGCGACTATGCTTGTCGTAAAAGGCGACTAACGGGATGCATGTCATCAATCCCAATTGCGTGGATTGATGCGCATGATATTAATCACTGGATTGTCTGGTCCAGACTCGAATATTTACAGACCGCCGTCATATAGCTGGAATAATGCTGAGTGCGGCGTTAAACAACAAACCAACCAACCAGCCTAGTTGTCAGCTTGCACTGTACAAGTTGCCCCATATGCTTGTAGGAATGTTTCGTTGCCACAAACAAATACTGTTCTGCCAGTGTCTTTTCAAACCATTGGCTAATGGGAGGAAATATGGCGTGTAGTCTTATATGGTTGCCATGACGATACACTAGGTAAAAGCTGTGAGATTTGTATTTGCATAACTAGCATCCCCATAAACATCGAGATGATAATACTTCCTCACTGAGCATATAAACTCCGTGATTATGTAGTTCCTTACATATTAGATTGCACATAGAAATTGATAAAACTTTCCTTGTATCGACTGATGCAGTTCCTAAGAGGTACTTATTGCATAAACACGCTGATACGCTTCGTGTATAATATTATACAAACACTTCCTCAGCTTTAACCTCGAGGTCAGAGTTCGCCTCTTCATTTGGAAACAGACCCGTGAAGATCCGGGGTAGAATAGGTCCCATTCTTGCAGTAAAAGGCGACTATGCTTGTCGTAAGAGGCGACTATAAGGATCGGGTGGTCACTGGTCAGGCTCGCTGACTTGGTTGATGCATGTCATCGTATCCCAATTACGTGGATCGATGCTCGTGATGTCAATCACTGGATTGTCTGGTCCAGACTCGATTATTTACAGACCGCCGTCATATAGCTGGAATATTGCTGAGTGCGGCGTTAAACAACAAACAAACAAACATTAGCAAACACTTAACTTTCCTAGCAGATTAAGCATGTCCAGATTAGCATACACTTGGTGATAAGCAGAACCTTCCTAAGCATACACTTCCAGATAAGGATACGCCTGCATAGGATTCACCTTAATCATAACACCAAGAAAACAGTATACAAGTCGAGATTGCATAAACTTCATAAGTATACCTAGCGCCGTACAGATAGGGTGTTGTGGCGACAAAATGTACAGACTGGTTCCCGTTTGTTTTTGCGATAGATTGAAAGGGAGAATTGCGACACCAAGTGGATAATCGGGGAACCAGTCTTGACATGCTTTCATGTTGCAGCTGTGGTTAATGCCCTCCCCACGTGATGCACCAATACTATAGTAGGTATATGGGTGGGTATGTGAGACAAGTCACGTGACTTTGACAGTCCTGGGGTAAAATACACCCCCACTAAGGCAAGCCTTAAATAAACACCGATCCTTGTGTGGAACAATAATGAGTAGAAATACATAACATCTAACTCATGGTTCTTTGTAGAAAAAACGTACTTCTTCACCTTATGTAGAGCGTGGAAACAAAAACACGTTGTCCTGTTGCGTACACCTCGCGGCCTTGCTTGGAGAGGCTCAGGACAAGAGTCTGCTAATCCTAAAAAAACACCGGGCTTGAGTTCAAACCTGGTACTTGTTTTGTTCTCTAACAGTCGTGGTGGACAGTGCACTAATGACCATGCATTTAAAGAGTAAACTACCCCCGCCCAGGTAGAGTCGGTCTGTCCCTCGCGAAACAAATGTGATAGCTTCATTGAGAAAGGGATCATGTCTGGGAGGGGGGGAATAACGTCCACGTCACATGGTTCAGCATCTAAGACCTTGGTCCACTTGCACAAAGCCATCTTAGTGCTAAGATTATCGCAAGCCTATGTTAAAGTCTGAGAGTTACGATCATCTTAGCGTTAAGTTCGCTTTGTGCAAGTGGGCGCTGGTTGCAGTGGTGTGTATACCCGAGATGCCAGCTGTCCGTATGTGATCATGGGTCACGGTGACTACCTGGTGGCGTACTCCGTCAGCAGCCGAATCACGTAGACAAAGATGTTGACGTAGTCCGTATGTAGATTCCTCTGTTTTCCGTGTAATGTAAGGCGTACGTGCAAGAACGACTAACGCGACTGCACCCGCCAGATGCAACCACAGGGAGGGGGGGGGGGGGGGGGGGGGGGGGGGGGTGTGTGTGTTACACAGGTAACACGCCCTGATTTGTTCCCTGGGAAAGGGAAGCCGCGATGGCGATGCCCAATCAGTTTACCTGTACCTTCTGTTGCCGTATCAGATGACCACATTCCAGTTATGCCGAACCGCTGACGATGTGACGCCTTCGTTGTAAATATGTATACATGGTGGTCACATTTGGATGTCAGTCTTTCATAATTTGACCCGTTGGGACGGAAGATCACCTTGGCGAATTAAGATACGTTCTTATAATCGGCAATCATGGTGTTGCCCGCGGTGATATTGCTGTAAAACAGAAGCATTAAATCTCACTCACTCACTCACTCACTCACTCACTCACTCACTCACGGTGTCACTTGCTTTTAAATTACTGTAACATTCATGAAAACGGCGCTTAACTCACTCATTCACACACTCTGAAGGGCGTGTTCTGAGTCACCCCAAGGATTATGTATGCATGCTTGTACCTACCCAAGGATATTCTATTCAGACTGGTACCCACCCAAGGAGTATCTATTCATGCTTGTACCTACCCAAGGATATTCTATTCAGACTGGTACCCACCCAAGGATTATCTATTCATGCTGGTACCTACCCAAGGATTATCTATTGAGGCGGGTACCTACCCAGGATTATCTATTCATGCTGGTACCTACCCAGGATTATCTATTCATGCTGGTACCTACCCAAGGATTATCTATTGAGGCGGGTACCTACCCAGGATTATCTATTCATGCTGGTACCTACCCAGGATTATCTATTCATGCTGATACCTACCCAAGGATTATCTAGTCATGCTTGTACCCACCCAAGGATTATCTATTCATGCTTGTACCTACCGAAGGATATTCTATTCATGCTGGTACCCACCCAAGGATTATCTATTCATGCTGGTACCTACCCAGGATTATCTATTCACGCTGGTACCTACCCAGGATTATCTATTCATGCTGGTACTTACCCAGGGATTATCTTGTTCAGGCGGGTTCCCAAGGGTTATCTATTCAAATTAACGATTAAAAACCTTTTACTTCCACTTATGTGAAACGCCTGTCAAATAAATGTCACATTTAGTTTAAAACGCAGTGGAGAACTATTTTTTCTCCGAGTTAAAATCTGATGATCACCGCATACAAAACAACCCTTTTATACAACCCTATCTTTAACAATCTGTCACGCATGGCATAGCGCCGCGACATAACTCAACTACTTGACATGTGAGCTCCCCGCCGGCTTATCAGCTTTATGGGAGTGTGGTAGCAAATATGGGGTGGATCCCGACAAATTCCGCACACGGGGAAACACGGAATGCAGATAGAGTCGTCAATGATGTCAACCCTGCTGCCCCACACGCAACCCATGACCGCTAACAGTGGCGTTGCCAAGCAACGGAACACATCTGTGATGGCGATGCTGATCATGGTAGTAGAAGTACTAAATTGTTATGATTTAACAATAATATTAGTACATGATATTAGTCACAGTTGGGTGAACAGTCACTTGCCTCAGGAGACACCACATTTTTTAGTATATTTTTAGTACAGGCAGTTTTAAATAATTTATTTTAGGTGTCTTTACGTACCTGTCCTTAGAATTGGACAGAGGCGAACAAGGGCATTTAAAGAATCATATAATCTCTGCCGGTCAAACTACTAACTGGATTAAAATTGATACACGCGACTGCAAAACTATCTTGGTTTCACTTATTGTTTGTTTGTTTTTCTGTTTGTTGTTTACGCCGCACACAGCAATATCCAAGTAGGTACCGGGGCGGTGTGAAAGCCTGGTGGTTAAAGCGTTCGCTCGTCACGCCGAAGACCCGGGTTCGATTCCCCCACATGTGTGAAGCCAATTTCTGGTGTTCCCCGCCTGATATTGCTGGAATATTGCTAACAGCGGCGAAAAACATACTCACTCACTCACTCTAGCAGGTACCGCTAACATATATTCCTCATGAGGAGTTCAAGAGCACCTATTCTTTAGGTTATTCTTTAAGTTCTTTGAGAAGTATATCTTCAGCAAATACTATCAACTTAACAAAGCTTATTAATATTTCATTCCGATATGAAGGTATTCATAAATCTGCAGACGTAAATGTTACACGGCATTTTCGTAATAAAAGACACATGGAATTGTATCTTCAAAACATGTAGAGGGCTTTTATTGGAACAGGGCGATTAACACGTCGACTACTGTGTGTTGTATCTCAGTTTAAATCACAGCAGTAATGTCATATGCCTTCTGAGTCTCAGTTTAAATCACACACAGTGTAATTTCATGTGTCAGACATCTTTGAGATAGGGTGGTGGGGTACGCGATGAGTTCGCTTGTCGCCCGCGTGGAAGGTCAATTGGCACCATGGACGCAGGGTGTGAAAGACACTTTGTATCGTTAAAACATGTAGCGGGCTCTTAATGGAACAGAGAGCTTAACACTACTGTGTGTTGTATATTCCTAGTCTCAGTTTAAGTCACAGAGGTAATTTCATATGTCAGAGTGAGTGAGTATGGTTTTACGCCGCTTTTAGCAATATTCCAGCAATATCACGGCGGGGAACACCAGAAATGGGCTTCACACATTGTACCCATGTCTGGAATCGAACCCGGCTCTTCGGCGTGACAAGCGAACGCTTTAACCACTAGGCTACCCGACCGCCCCTCATATGTCAGACTTCTTTGAGATAGGGAGGTGGTGTAGCCGATGAGTTCGCTTGTCGTCCGCGTGGAAGGTTCGGGCTCTATCGACGTCATGGACACAAGGTGCGAAGCCCATCCCCGCTGTGCTATTGCAATAATATTGCTAAAAGCGGCGTAAAACCACACTCACTTTAATTAATCAATCAGTCATTGACACACATACAAATGGAAGATTTATTATTCTAACATCATAGGGGGCACGGGTGGCCCTGTCGCCTAAGGCGCCGCAATTCGCTGTGCAGAATTGCGTCCCTTGGGCACGCTAGAAATCTTTGATTGTGGGTTCGAATCCCGGTTCGGCCCGATCATGTTTCTAGGTTTGTCAGCACCATACCCGTACTCGTGGGTTTCACCGAAGTGGTAAACGTCTGAGACCTGCATTACTTGGGGCTTTCCTCCCACATTCAGCTGACAACGCTGTGATATAACTGTAATACTGTTAAAAGCAGCGTTAAACCCAACTCGCTCACTCACTCTAACATCATATCAACATACATGACGTATCTGAGGCGTTGATCACTGCTTGTGCCCGGTGTTCCTTCCTTGGTGTAAACGTTCAATATCCAGGTCGTTACCATCTTGTTTATTGCTTAATGAAGCCCCTTTTAAAACAGCTGAGTCACGAGTAAGAGATGTCTATTTCAGCGAAACGTGTCAATATCACCACTGCAGGTGGCATGACGCCACACACAACCTTGAATGTTCCCAACACCTTATCTCCAAGTCACGTCAACTCCAGCCGCGTGTATTGTGACAAGCATGCGTTAAGTTTGGTTCAAGCAAGGTTACGACAAAATGTAACATACTTCAAATTACCTCATCTGAAATACGAGTCGACAGTGCACCTACGACCCTCAATGTCGTGTACAAGATTTAGCTACCTTGGGTGATCGCTCCAGAAATGAGCAAATGTTGCCAAAAGACTTTCGACAAACTTGGAATATTTGAGTAGGAATTTTCATCGAGAGGAGATTGGAATCCCCATTGTAGTCTGTGTGTCGAGTAATCTCCGACATCGATTTAACGTTGACACTTTTACTGCTGGGAGGGTGGTGAGTTTGAGAAGGGGTCCTGAGGGAAATCTACCTGGACTTTCAGCACTTTATTTTTACTGTTCTAGAATCTCTAACAATGAAAGGATGTGTTTGTGCAACGTAACTAGACATATTTTGTTGATCCTACTATTGATGAATCTGTGTGTGTTTTGTTCTTTAACGCCGCACTCAGCAATATTCCATATGACGGGGGTCAGTAAATAATAGAGTCTGGACCAGACAATCCAGTGATTGACATAATGAGCATCGATCCACACAATTGGGATACGATGACATGCACCAATAAATCAGCGAGCCTGGCCCGATCCCGTTAGTCGTTTCTTACGACAGGCATGGTCGCCTTTTACGGCTAGCATGGGTTACCTATTCTACCTAACTGTTTTGTCTAGTCATCACATATTAAAGCTGCCCAAGCCTGTTATTTATCCAAGTATCGTTTATATTTAAAGGGGCTAGGCAGGCAATGTTTTAGTTTTACACCTGGCACCAACCACAACGCCTGGAAGTTCACGGTAACTGGCACGGAGTGGCTTAGCATTGTTTCCCTTCACTATAGAGGTTTGTGTTGTGCCTGCACTCCGGTGTCATATATTTTATTTTATCCACTTTAAATTGGAAACGTAAATACATTGTATGAATGGTCTGATTCAGCACTAAAGCTTTTGAGTGAGTGAGTGAGTGAGTTCCGCCGCTTTAAACAGTTTTCATGTTATATCACGGCGTGTCAGCTTGATGTGGGAGGAAATCCCGAAGTGATGCAGGTCTCAGACGCTTACCACTTTGGTGAGACCCACGAGCACTGACAAACCTAGAAACTCAATCGGGGCGCACCGGGATTCGAACACACAATCATAGGCTCCTGACATGACCAAGGGACGTAACTCTGCACAGCAAATTGCGGCGCCTCAGACGACTGGGCCATCCGTGGCCCCTCAAAATTTGTAAATTATCACGGTAACTCTATCCACTGCAAGGTTTTGATTTATTGCCAATGTGAGACAATGAAAAAAGGCCGATCTTTAATATCTGAAATCCTCTTAAATTTGTATTTCCATAATGTACTGGCGTTGTCTCATTCACATTTCTTTCAGAACGTCGCCAAACGTTTTTTTTCTAATTTCTTTAATCCTGCAGACAATAGTGTAAATACGGACAAACATCACACTTTGTCCTCTCGAAAGCATATGTCATAATAGGAAATGAGATGCAAAACGAGGAAACAAATGGATTCATCGATCAAATCGGATCAAACAAAATTCTAGTCTCTGTATTTGTCCACATTAATCACTGCGCGTTAATCAAGATAATAAATATCGACATGTTGAATTATCGTTTTAGATAATGCAGTGTTTTTAATTGAGATACAGACATATCTGCTTCTGCATCGACTGTAAAATTACTCATTTCTGACTGCTACACTTGCTTTTGTAATAGAAACGAAGTCATTTGTTTACGGCATTGTCGTAAATGGGTCATCGTGCCACTAACGGCGTGGGACTTTGCTCAGAAGGTCAACCACATGTTGGTCTGGCTTAGACAGGACTATTTACCGACCGCCTATGATAGATGGTACATGTATATTGCTATATTTAATATATTATGAATTTAAAAAAGCTCTCAAACTCCCTATATGGGCCCCACTACTGGGCCCCGTTCCACAAAGCGATTGTAGCACTTGTTCAACTTGTTCTCGTCGTTATATGGCTGAAATAATGCCGATGCGACGTTAACTTTTAACTCATTAACTCATTTGCAGCATTACGACGATCGTAAGCCACGATCACCTTAGCGCTAAAATCCCTTTGTGGAACGGGGCCTGTTATGCATATATGGATGTATAAAACGTAAGATATACTCTAGTAAGGACAAATGAACAAATGTCATGTTTGTTTTGTTGTTTATAGCGGTAGTTAGCCATTATTATTAAAATCCAGCCATATGAAGACGGCCTGCAAAGCATCGCGTCACCGAAACTGACGAGCATAGGTTGATGGTCAGCAATTGCAACCAAGAATCTCTGTGGGGTAGCCTGGTGGTTAAAGCGTTAGCTCGTTACGCTGAAGACCCGGGTTCGATTCCCGAAATGGGTACAATGTGTGTGCCCTTTTCTGATGTCCCCCGCCGTGATATTGCTGGAATATTGCAAAAAGCGGCGTAAAACCATACTCGCTCTGCCATCATGAATGAGTGAATAGGCGTTACGTTTGGTCAGTATCCCTCTTATATTTCAGCTCCCTTAATTATGTAATGGCTTCTGACATACGTGATTGATACTGTAATGGTCCACAAATTGTGTAAGCTACACAGTAAATTATGGTGTTTAGACTCCCGTTCGCGTCTCACCAAGACACCGTTAAAAAATGGTACTTGTTGTTACCCTGCCTCGCGCGTGGCATCAAGTGGATAAAACAAGGAATGATCGGCTCGGAATCAGTAAAAGTGTTTGAGTGAGGTATGTATGCACGTGCATACACGCCGCAATATAAATGCAATAAATTGAACCCCATTTCACCTCAACTCCACTCAACTCCACGCAACGCAATTCAGCTCCCCTATTTGTGGCAAATGACCAACCGTTAGACAGTCACCAATGAAAGAGTTAACGAACAAACACACCAGTTCACAAGACAGAGCTCTTAACGGCTTCCTCACATTGTGCTGTCGTGATCCTGTAAAAACAGCGTGTCGCTCTGCCTCATCGCGACATACACTCCCCACCAATCCTCGACCTGGCAACAACAGCAGCATTCATCCAGAAACGTAAATATGATAAACATGAAAGGACTACGTATTCCTAATTGTGCGCATAACGTGTGACTTTGTTCCTCGTGTGGTCATCAGTATACTCAGCGTATCTTCAATCAAGCGTACCTCAACCTATAAATTCCTCACGCTGTCGAAGGTTAAGGTGTTAAACAGTTGTGTGTCTTGCCTTCCTTTGTACTGATGACACAAGTTTGACTGACTGGGTGAAACACAAGGTTGACTGACTGGGTGAAACACAAGGTTGACTGACTGAGTGAAACACAAGGTTGACTGACTGAGTAAAACACAAGGTTGTACGGCTGTACAAACAGGATTATTGAATATATAGACGATTGTGTTTCTTAAACAGGCAATAACAAAGTAATCCTTTTGCTTTTTGGAGTCTCATGATATATTTTTTTTCTGACCATGATCAGATTACTTTGTTTAGGTACTACTTACCTCAATAATGGAAATATGTTTCGCGCCGAAACAAAGAAATTCAAAGGTTTAAGATCTGTATCTATCATTTCTAAATCTTGGTATTCAACCAGTTAGTGTTGTAGGAACTTTAGAAGTCACACGGTTATTTTAAGGTTGCAGTTAGCAATCCAAAGTGAATGAAGTGTGGTATAACTCATGCCATCCTCGGCACACAGGTCTGTTTCGTCAACTGTGTGTGGACATGCGTGAAACATCACAGGGTCTTTCATGTTTGATGTTATCTATCGATTTAATGACATAACAGGCTAATGATACATGTTGCCTCTTTAACGGCTTCACATGTTAACCGGAGGGGTAAAGCCAAAATTTAAAAAATCGGCAGAATGGGTGATTTGAGGTCGGCCGAGAGACTCAATCTAGGTTTATGTAAGACGAACAGGATTGTTAATGATCCGTGCCGAGAATATTGTACCACTTTCCAAAGGATGCAGCCATAGATGTTTCTTTGATCTTGTGTTACACACAATCAAGTAACAAAGAAGGGATCTCCACAAAAATAATCCCAGTTAATGATCATAATAATGGGTTCAAGCAGGGTGAGCGCATATCACCATTCTTTTTGCACTGAGGTATGTACACTACATATATAACATGTATGGTTAAGGCGCTGTCACTGAAACATGTAGTGCATATTCCGATATTATTTACAACTGTATGATAACTGTTGACTGTCATTTAAAAAGGTTCGATCCCCGACCGCGTCATACCAAAAGACGTTAAAAGATGGTACTTGTTGTTACCCTGTTTTGCGCTCGGCATTAAGGGGCTAAAACAAGGACTGGTCGGCTCGGAGTCAGTATACTGTGTCTGAGTGGGGTATTCATGTTAAACAGCAGCATAATATCTCATTTAGCTAGCACTATAAATCGGCATCAGTCCGGACTAGTACAAGCAGCCACAGGGACACACACACACGTACATGCACGTCGCTATATAAGTGCAATCATCTTGGGCGCGACGTTAAACCCCATTTCACCTCACCTCACCTCATTTAAAAACTTTAAAACTGAAAGCGAAACCAGTCCTATGTTTAATATGTCCGTTTCCCACGAGGAGGAATGTCCAAAAACATTCATTAATAGTTACACAAACAACTCAGCAATGTGTGGCACGAGTTGGTATGCATATTTTGAGATGTCATCCATGTAGCATATGGTGTGACTGGATTCAAGTTCTTATATTGGATTCAAGTTCTCGGCAGGTCAGGACATAGAGAAGTAGAGAAGGGTTTTAGGGTTGGGGTGGTGGATGCCGGAAGGTCGAAGGTTCATTTCCGGTCTCCATGACGAAGGCAGTAAACTCAAACATAGAACGCCCATTCATCGCGTCCGCAAAGGCGCCGTTCTCCGATTTTGATGAATCTAAACTAAAACAAAGAAAATCCACTTGAAATTGTATTCGACCAAACATTTACGAACGTTATTAAAACGTTACTAGGTTAAAACAGTCGCCAAAACACTGCAAACTTAAGGTCCAAATCACAACTATGCAACTCCATCAAATACATCACCGTCGAATAACCGTTTCTTGTTTCTTTCATATTTAGCCACCATCAAACATGGGTGTGTACTTTATTTTGCCCAGCTGTTTACATTGCTGATTCATTTTATTCACGGGTCAATATATCTTGTTTAATGTCTGGCGGTTACACTGAAGACCACACACGTTTTCCTGGGGAGGAAACGTGGACGATACGGTTCATTGAATCTTCAATTTTTAAGTATGGAATCTTTCCCTAGTGGCCCTCTCCGACTTAAAGGAATTTCACAGAACCTCCACAATGCCAGATGTGATATATAGGCCCACGGGTTAAATGTCACGGAAGTCCTCTGTGAGCGTAATGTGTTGTCTGTGTCGCAGTGAAACACCACGCCCGAGTGTGTATCTACCTGCACAAGGGGCTTTTGAAATCAAGTAATGAGATGTACATGGGTCACGATGATCGCATGTAGGATTATGCAAATGAGCTAAATATGGCGGTGGTCGTTTCACAGGCAGGAGGAAAATACAGCTGATCATATATATCCAATACAGCCCTTGCAAGTCTAAATTATTGCAGTACTAGTATCTGAAAATGAAGAGAGTCTCAGAAACCTGCCGAATCATGTGCTAGCTGGGAAAGGAATTACGAAAACATTACTCGTTGAAGTGGAGAGTACGATGGTTCTAAATTCCGGTCTGCTGGGGCTGCACTCTGTATTGCTCTTGGTGGGAGACTCAGTATTAATAATTATCAGGGGCGCAACTAGGCGAATTTGAGTGCAAGCATAACCAATTTTACGAGGGCGAGAGTAGACTACTAAAAGGCTATTAGTTTGTCATAATGTCATGGTGATCTAAAAGAGCCTTTCGCTCTTCGTTGACGGTCTAAATTAACAACGTGCATCGCTATAACAAAGGGACATCACTCTCACAACTTGATAAACCATCTACCACTAAAAGTGCTTAAATATTCCGATTTTCAAGTTAGACAATAAATATCATGTTCTACTGTGTAGAGTTTATAATTTACAGCATAGATGGTAAATTTAGGTATACTTATTTAAAAAAAAAACCTTTTGGGGGGTAACCGTTGTAATCAATTGCTTTTCTGATACAGTGGTAGTTTCTCCCCTGCCTATCATCAACCCCCATCTGCTGAAGTTTACTTTAAGTAAATGTATTTAATTCCTCTCTGACTTTGAGGCGGACACTGTGACCCCAGTGACGAAGCATCTCATAAACTAACGATACACATCGTCACTTACTAAAACACCTCCCATCTCAAGGTAACGTGTCTATTCTTCCCCGACATTTCTCATCAACCCGGCCGTCATCGAACTATCTCCCAGCAACATCTAATAAATAATCCCTGTGGTATCCTCCTGAATGGCCACCCGCTCAACTCGACCCTGTTCCCCACGCTACCTTCACAATGGAGGAATTTGTTTGGTGTTTGTAGATTCAGCTATCTGTTCCATCTGAAATACCTGACGTGTATATACAGAAGCTCCACTCAGTGTTGACAGGAGACGCCATCACTGTGTTTCCTAGTGATGCAGTGACTGTCCCGTCGTGCTGAGGAGTTTTCGGGCTTAAATGATGGCGATGAGATGGGAGTATTGAAGGCTTTTGACGATAGGCGTACCGAGTCGTGTGTATTTAGTGCACTGTTTTGTTGTATCACACCCCTTCCACAAAGTATAGTTTAAAAGTATATGTGTAAACATGCGACGATAGACTATTAGTTTGAGTTGCGGTCAACAAAGCGACTGTGACTCCCTTATTTTGACACAGATCTACGACTGTCGTTACTCCTGTACTTATATTGAGTGACGATGTTCGTTAGTCAGTGTCGGGGGGAGGATAGACGAGGGTCGTTAGTCAGTGTCGGGAGGAGGATAGACGATGGTCGTTAGTCAGTGTTCGGGGGAGGATATACGATGGTCGTTAGTATGTGTTCGAGTATAGGAGTTACGATTGTCGTTAGTCTGTGTTCAAGTGTAGAAGTGACGATGGTCGTTATTCTATGTTCAATGATAGGAACGACATATTTTAGTTAGTTATAACCGTAGTTTGTTATATGCATATATACAGCAAATGATCGGGACCACGCATAAGTTCGTAATATCAATCAATTCGTTATAAGCGTGTTCGTTAAAAACGTAGGTTCCTGTATTCGTAAAAATAACGACATGAAAAGGATTGAATAGGATAGTGACAACATATATTAACGGACAATTGAATACAAACAGAAAGCCACAACAGTAATGTTTAGAGTGAGTGAGTGAGTGAGTATGGTTTTACGCCGCTTTTAGCAATATTCCAGCAATATCACGGCGGGGGACACCACAAATGGGCTTCACACATTGTACCCATGTCGGGAATCTAACCCGGGTCTTCGGCGTGACGAGCGAACGCTTAAACCACTAGGCTACCCGACCGCCCCGTAATGTTTAGAGAGAGAGAGTCGGAAACCGAAAAACGTCACTTGTCCAAAGGTCGGCGTTTTTCTTTTACTGTTTTGTTTCCAGTACTTAAAATATCCCCTCACACGTCACCTCAGAAGAAGGCTCCCATTCTAGTTCAGCGCCAAACATCGTAATTTGTAGTGTTACTCAACGAGATGACAAGTGGTTTCTAACGCGCCAACTCATCCCTGAATTGATTGACAGTAAAAATAGACCCAGTAAACAACCACGTGACTCGTATTTACTCAGAGGGATACCCCCGTCTAAAAACCCCATGAATACACATTACATTACGCAAGATGTCCAACATGGGACAAATTTCTTTGAAGCAGATAGCACAACACAACGGCAAACTATAAACGCGACGTTTTGTCTTAATCGAAATCAAAATGAATTTCGATGTGTTGTGTAAACTTACGTCAAATAAAGAGTGGCCATTATCATATTCATAGTATAAATTGCGAGTAGCTCATCCAACAAAATCAACTACATTTACAGTGGAATCTCTTAAATTCGAATTCCGACAACCATTTGATGTATTTCGATTTATCCGTAATTTGACTCATTGAACAGATTGACGAATAAGCAATCCCCACAGTATAAGGTTACACTGTCTTAATCTTAAAATCATGTATGGTAACAGTGGTGAAAATAATCTTACTTCACTGAAATAGCATAGCATAACATTTTTGTGACCCGCTAACAACGCTTGGTACTTTTATTTTACTATAGCCCTTCCGCACGGCTGTACATATACTAGTCAAAAGAAGTTAACGAACACCCAAAACTTTCATATTACTTTAGTTAATCGTCCATGCCAAGTCATACCGGGTATTCTCTAACTTCTTTTGAGTAGTATATACCTACACGTGTTTGTAGCCTGTGGTATAAATCAAACATGAGTGTGGTTGAAGGTGTGTGCCTGAGTGACCCATATCCCATGGCAGTGACCACTGAAATAGAACCTCTAGGGCCGTTAGGACGGGGTATGTATACACAGTGGCATTGTGTCTACACGACAAGTGTCTGTCAATCAACGCAAGTGTATGTAAACATACCTATATTCAGACACGTGTTACAGGTGATCAACAATATAGTTGAAGTAGGCATTAGCTTCGAGTTATGATTTGATTTTTTTGCAGCGTCAGCAATATTGCAACTAACAACATTTCTTTAGAGTCATTGCATCTCCCCGAGGCGAGAGCGTCCACTAGCCTTTTTATCAAAGTCTTGTTCCACAGCTTTGATACAGGATTATGGATACGCTTGCCTCGGGAAGATGGTGTAAGTGAAGTAAGATTTTCCTTATTGTAATATCGCTTTTTCCATCTGAAATACACGTCACACCACATGCATATGTCACTGAATATGACTGCCATACAAGCTCCCTCCATGACAGCAACCGAATTGAAATTCTGTCATTGTTATGGTAATAACAGCAATTGACAATGAAATGACAGCTATCAATGTTATGTTAATGCAAACGTAATTGAAAGTTACGTCTATCAGTGTTATGTAAATATCAACAACTTACATTGGAAGCGGTAGCTATTAAGGCAGATGTTTTATGTTCCCGCATAGTCAATCTAATCTGCTGCATTATGCATTCTCATGCGTGTATGCATTGGTTGCATTGTGCCCAGGGGTAGGAAGGCTGAGGTAGAAGTTCGCTTGTTCTGCAGATGTCCTTGCCAGATTTCTCGCCGTGTCCCCATTCCGTGATGGCTGATTTAAATCACAAAAATGTGTCTCTGATTACAACTGCTGATTAAATCTACATTTAATACATCTACGGTTAAAAAACCCCAGAATGTTTAGCATTCTCCTGATTCACCCAAATATACTTGTCAGGCACTCTACCGATGTAACAATCATATCTCTTGGTTGTCTATTAGAGTTACCCCTTCACTATCCACACCATTCGTGATCAACTCGTGTTATTCCGGGACAAGCCGAATAGCGACTCGTGCCGCTCTCGTGTCCATTTTCACGACTGGATTCCGTCTAAGCGCAAACGGGCATAGCTAAAAGAATTGTCAACTCGTTGCGAAATGATTCACGTATATTTCTTCCATATGTCATATATATTCCAGATGCTATTGAAAACTAATCGGGACTTGTGGTATTATACAGTATGATTGAACACATTTAACTATATCCTGGGTATAATTTTCAATGCAAGATATGTAAAATAAATAATTATTCATAAGGGATTCTTTGACCGAGGACATAGGCGAATTCTGATTGTTCATCGCATTCATCGATAGGGGAGCGAGTCTTCTTGTAGGCTACGGAAAGGACCGTGTGGTGACGATGGTAGCAACACCATTCCGTCCTATAACCATACATCATGCAGATCGTGATTGATTGAAATGAAATGAGATTTGCGTTTGATATGTCAATCATTTCAAAATCAAATCCGTGGAGATTCATGGCCGACGAGGTTTCTCATTTAATCCTCCACGTTTGTCGTAAACATCACAGTGCCGTAGCCAGTAGTTAACTACGGCCTTGCATCACAAGAAACGTGTCACATTGACTGAAAATACAGATGGTGTTTACTTGTTCAGAAAAAAACCCAGCTGATATAGTGTCTTACCGTTTTCAATTCTGTAGCATCGAACCCAGTCCTATCAACTACTGGTTTGTCTGTACCGACGTGATGTATCCATGAACCTGGCCAAGTCTGTCTGGCAATAAAAGTTCTAGGTCTCGAGTAATATGTTTAAATTTCAGAGGTTTTTGATGCACTCATGTACTGAAAATAATTACCCTCCCTTAATGATTGTCATATTTTCGGATGACCCTCCCCATGTTAATGTACATTTTTCACAACCCTCCCTGAAAGGACAAAATGCAAAAACACTTTATGTTTTATTGTAAAATGTCCGTTTTCTCTGGAGACGATTGACAGTTGAAATATACAACGGCTGGGTGAAGATTCACTTGACATTGACAAGCAAATACCATCAACATCTCAAGTGACAGCTCAGCAAATACGGTTCTGATTAATAGTGATGCTTACACGACGGTGGCGGGGGTTACGCAAATACTTACAGATATATGTTATCTTGAAGAATACTTACGCCGTGAACAGTGAGGCACATTATCATGTCTTATTCTTAGTCTACATGTATACATGTAAACGTTCCATCAGAAATTCACATCATGCATTTTATCAGATAATTCTTTAGAAAACCTTTGAAAACTAAATTTGTGCACAGTGGGGAACGGTGGTCATATTCGATGACTACCTGTCACTGTATCCCAAATGTATGGATCGATGTTCATGATGTCAATCACTGGATTGCCTAATCCAGACTCGATTATTTACAGACCGCCGAGAATATTGCAGCGTCGGTCGTTAAACAACAATCAATCAGTCCTCCTCCAACATTAAGCTTACACACCGTGACGTAAATAAAATAATATTCGAAGCGGCGTAAAACAAAACTCACTCCTAAGTGGACATGAAAGTCATATAAATATATTTATTCCTGTGTTTAGGGTAACCGGTTACGGAAGAAACGTATGTACATGTATTGTCAAGTTGAAGATTTTTGATACATAATAATGTTATTTCAAGTCAATGTCTTCTTTTTCAGATCAATTTTGGTCATAGATGTCTTCTGTACGCAGACGTCACCTACAATGTCACCATCAACCCAAAGATCCGGTATTTTAGAGTTCGCTTCCCGTCTGACGCCTCCGTCTGTGACTACAACATCATCATCGCTGTCGCCTTCTCCCTCATCTACGCCAGCGTGGCAGCCGGGGGATACGTGTACTTGTATTTTAAACAGAAGAAAAACCAAGAGTAAGTGGTCGTTACGTGAAGGGGACGACGTTAATGTCTTAGTGACCGACGTTAATGTTACTGTCGATCCACGCTGTCGGGGTACGATGATACACTAACACAGCCAGGCCAGGTCGTCTGCACCATACAGACTGCTTTCAAAGTAAACGAGTTGTACGTTTCAATTATTTATGTTGGGAATTCACATATCCTTGATGTCATTCGTTGTTTAGAGGCCGACCATTTCTTTTACAGGGGAGGGGCGTGCGATCTTTTTATTTTTTAAATAAACTATTCCCGAAAAATCTGTAAAGAAAATGTCGTCAGTTCTAAAAGAAATGTTCAAAGATATTTCGGGACATACTGGATGTAAAAATTATGGTGATTTGTGTCAAACATTGCATGCGTTGAGGCGTTGAACGTGAACATTATTCCATATCAAACACAAATATCAACTCATGTTCAGGAAATGACTAAGTTAGGAACAGCTTGGTGAGAACACACGCCACAATATAAATACTCGTAACACAGCGAATATGTGCGCGTTAATAGTAGATTGTATTGGCGCTTCAAACGATATTCATGCGAGTGTAACATCACATGACAACATCAAAGGGCAGGGTGATTAAGAATATGACAGACTCCAGGGTAAGGTTATAGAATGCACACAACTTGGGGGGGAGGGGGTCGTAACATGGACAATCCAATTAACATTAACAAAAAATCGGGGATGGTCTTTAAAATATTAATTTTATGTGTTAATGTGTGTGTTTATGTGTTTGGGTGTGTGTGTGTTGAAATAACTTGGGTACTTTATGGACAAAATGGCTAAGCAGTATACCATTCTACTTGATGTGTACACAACGAACCACTTCTCAAGATAGACCATGGTGGTGCTGTAGTTTTCATACCCTGTGTGGTCAAAATGTAAGTCGAACCCTTTGCCTTTTTCTCCTGTGCTTGATGTTGTGATCGTCATGTTCTGTCCAGGGTGGACATCGCCCGGCTGTGGTTCCTGGTCCACTGTGCCAGCGAGGTGGCCGTCTTGGTGCTGGTGCTAGTCTCGGCCTGCACCATCAGTGCGGGATTCAGCCACGTGTGTCAGCAGCTGATGACGGCGAATGACCACGGGATACACTTAGCCAGGTGAGCTACAAGCTATAGTCAGTGTATCAATGTTTGTTTGTTTCCTTGTTGTTTAACGCCGCACCCAGCAATATGTCACCCATATGACGGTGATATGTAAATAATCCAGCTTGGTCCACACAATCAAGTGTTTGACATCATAAGCATCGATCTACACAATTAGGATACGATTGACAGCACCAAAATCATGGGTCTCACAAAAATCGTGAACATCAAACACATGCATCACTCCCCAATTAATTTGGCTTGATTGATATAACGGAAATACTAAAACCTTTTTACTCATTTCCACATCTAAGGTATGACGAAAAAGTAACTTGTGATTGATGATGTTGATGATGATGTTGATACTTTTATGAACTCAGTTGTTTATTATCATCATTGGCTCTGTTTCTCGTGCAGCTGTTCCGACGCTCAGTCATTTCAAACATGGCGAGAATATGATGGCAGCAACTTCCACGTGTGTTTGAGTATAGCAACAGTAAGTATACACACATCTTCTTCCTTTTAGTTTTTCGCAAAACTCGACGCGAAAAAGAACATGATAAAAAAATATTTAGAGGCAATATTCCTCCCAACATTCAGATGTTATCTACGTACGTTATTCTTCAATCCCACTGTCGTGTGTATTCGCAAGCCAGGGTTCAGAGCTCTCCAACAATACTGATTACATTTACCTAGTAGCAAGAAGTGGATTAATGCGCCAACGGATCAGGTCGTCATAGCATCCAGCATCTGTTGTTGTTTTTGTTTGTTTGTTGTTTAACGCAGCAATTAGCAATATTCCAGCTATGTGAAGGCGGTCCGTAAATAATCGAGTCTGGACCAGTGATTAGCATCATGAGCAACGATCAACGCACTTGAGATACGATGACATGCATCAACCAAGTCAGCGAGCCTGATCACCCGATCCCGTTCGTCGCCTTTTACAACATGCATGGATTCCCGAAGACCAATTCTATCCCGAATATTCACGGTGCCGCACCAGTGATATATTATGACAAGCACAGTCGCATTTTACCCAAAGCATGGGTTGCCGAAAACCTATTCTAACTCGGATCTTCACGGGTATCTAACATCTGATAATGACTGGACTCTTTTCATGATATATACAGACCAATATAACCTTGCGCAATGCACACGACGCTAACACTTGTGGTATTCTGGGTATCAACCACGGACACCTGGGATCTAAACGTTTGCTATCACCCGTTTTCACCACAGCCACGGAATTTATTGTGATAGAGGTCTATTGGTTCATTGCTCTTGCACATACTCCACGACTACCACTTGATATTGCGTGTGTGTCCGTGCGTGTGTGGGTGTGTGTATGTGTGTGTGCGCGCGCATGTGCGTCCGTGCGTTTGTGTAATTTAATACGTCATCGCCCTGTTCCAGGTCGGCAGTTGGTTCTCCTTCCTCTTCTGGCTTCTACAGACGCTGTTCGGGGGCTGGAAGTTATGGCGATTGAACATGATCTATTTTCCTGACCAACTGAAGATCTGCTGCAAATCAGCGTGAACAGTCAGCACCATATATTTATTGAAATGCATTTAGCTTACGCCATGTGTATACAGCCACGTTGGAAGATACCCAGATCACAGTAACCGTTACTGTGTGGTTGTCCGTGGTTGTCCGTGGTTGTCCGTGACATCTAGGTGGCTCCGTGGGTAGTGTGTCCGACAGACACGCAAATGATCTGGGTTCGAGTCCCACCTTGTTACGGTAATTGCAGCTATTTGTTGCTGTTTTGTTGTTTTATGGCTGTAATGTTGTTACGAGCAGTGTTAACTTGTAAACATATATTTTATCATGTTATGTATGTACTAGTATATATATCAAAACATCGTTGAAACATAGGCTGTTTTCATCTGAAACGGTAAGTTCCGCACGTTATGTATCGTGGTTTGGGAAAGAATGTGTTATCGGCAGCATCCCATTACATGTGATGGACTTGGTGCGAATACAGTATATCCCACAAATGTATCCCCGCTTTTCCAACAAACTCTTGCTCATATACTTAACGAGGTGCTTACACTAGTCTTAGACCTTGGATCCCTTCGGATGTTCTGCACTTTGGGTGCCTGGAGCAACAGGCCTAGCTATCGTACAGCAACTGAAGACTCTGTTCCTCAGAGCGACCGTACCGCTACGACCGTCATAAATCTATGGTACAGTATAGGAATTTGATACTCGTAGCACTGGGGTCGCTTAGTGAAACGGTGCACGGGATTACAGTGTTCATAGATGCCCATGTTTATATTAAATAGTTGTGTATATGGTCACTGTTTACACGTGTATACAACTGGAAAAAGGTTAAGCACCCTTACTATACATTTGGATATAAAAAATATTAATTTCAAAAGCCTATCCTGCATTTCTGTTTATTGTTGATAAAGTCACACACTCGTTTGAAATACTGAAACGGAAATAGATTCTTTAAGAACTTATCTAATTTGTCTACGCATTCAGCTGTACCCGCTGCTTTTCGATATGATCAAATGCGTTCATCTGGAGGAACATATAGTGTTCAGGTACAAACTTTTATGCCGACATTTTCCCAATCTAATTGAAATCAGATCTTAGATCTCGCTACCGCTAAACAAAGATCTGAGGACATCCCATTAGGGGTCACGTCAGAACGACCTTTCATCCGACCAATCAGAGCGTCGCTTACCAGATCATGAAAGTGACAGTCGGAATGTGATTTCTCATCATGCAGCCTCAAAAACTTTAAAACGGGGTATTCCGAACGATAGTTACCGGCTTAACGACTGAATCTATACAATCTAGACCCTATATTAGCCATTCGACAATGTTCTTTTGTTCAGGTTTCAAATTTTTAATCGAGAATTTGTCAAAATATGTTTCGAGGCGTAGTCGCCAATTTGAAATTAGTGCCGTAAAGCACGAGAAAGCTGCCTTCTGGTTGGCTTATGTCGACTTCTTGTCAGTCATTCCATTGGTCAGACAAAGTTTGCGCAAGGTCGGTCTGAAGTGACCCGTAATGGGATGTCTTCAGATCTTTGTTTAGCGGAAGCGAGAACTAAGATCTGATTTTAATGACATTGACATTTTTCTTGTACTAATTCTTCAGCAGGCGTCGGTGGTATCGTGAACACGTATCAACATGATACAAATGCCATATGTAGATATTCCCAAAAGATACATAGAAGTTCGTGATCTATGAAAAGAAAGGGTTGTGCTTAACTAATTTCCAGGGGTATACAAACCACGCCTTTGATAATACCACTGAATAACAACGCATCAAGCGACAGTTCGCAGCCCTGTTCCACCAGGCGATCGTAGCGTTGCGGTATTCGTAAGTCAATGTTAAAGCATTGGAGTTACGATCGTCTTGGCGCTTCGGTTGCGTCGTTGGACGGGCCAAGGGCTATTTGAGTGACAGTTTAAATCATGTCTCATGTGTATATTGTGTATGTGGAAGCCCCAATAACGACGTTTTATGCCCTGACTGTATGTGCCACTCTAGAGGCTGGCTATAAGCTCTAAAACAATGATATAACGGTAATTCAATAAACTACACACGTGATTAGAATCTGGTTTGTTCTGCCATTACTGCGGACTATAGCAAGCGATAGTACAGCTTGGGTACGATGACGCACAGTGAACCAAGTCCCCAGCCTGACCATCCCATCCATGTTTGTTTGTTGTTTAATGCCTCAATATTCCAGCTATATGACAGCGGCCTGTAAATAATCGAGTCTGGGCCAGACAATCCACTGATTGACATCATGAGCATCGTTCTACGCAATTGGGATACGATGTCATGCATCAACCAAGTCAGCGAGCCTGACCACCTGACCCGTCAGTCGCCTCTTACAAGCATGAGTTGCTGAAGACCAATTTTAACCCGGATCTTCACGGGTGCTGTACCAGTGACATTAATGACGAACATATGTATTAACGTATATTTATTTACAAGATAAAAACTAATATAATTACAATATTATACACGCACCAGGTGGGGGTTCTGGTTCTGGCCATACACACACTTTTATCACATCCGATTATATTTTGTATGCGCATTTCCAACCATGATAACATGTTCATTTGGTTGTTAAAGTAAAATTATTAATAATGGTTTCCATGTACTGTTTGTTATTGATTGGGTAGGCTTATGGGTGGGACACCAACCCACAACCCCCACCCCCATTGAAGTTACAAATGGCCCAAGTGGAACCCTCGCCCCCTATTTTTTAAAATCCTAGATCCGTTTTTTAAAACCCCTGCATCCGCACAATACATAGATACGTGAGTGAGTTGGGTTTTACGCCGCTTTTAGCAATATTCCAGCAATATCTCGGCGGGGGACACCAGAAATGGGCTTCACACATTGTACCAATGTCGGGAATCGAACCTGGCTCTTTGGCGTGACGAGCGAACGCTTTAACCACAAGGCTACCCGACCGCCCCACTAAGATATGTAGATAGATAGCATGTGGCTGCAGTGCGAGTACATGATCAAGTACATCAAGTTTGTTTGTTTGTTGTTTAAGGCCGCACTCAGCAGTATTCCAGCTATATTACGGCGGTCTGTAAATAATCAGGTCTGGGCCAGATAATCTAGTGATTGACATAAGCATCGATCCACGCAGTTGGGATACGATGACAACAAGTAGCTATCCTCCATTGCCCAGAGTATCTCCATCATGGTAAATACCCTGGACCCTTTCGCCACATTAGCTTCGTGGTTAAAAGAGCCGCTCAATCAAACTGCAGTCACGATCGAGTGAGATTCTGTGTGATATGTACGTTACTGATATGGCGCCGCCATTTTGAAAGGATGCCATGTCGGCAATTGGGTCGAGAGTATGTATCGTAACAGAAGGAACATATACAATATGATAAACTGGAAAATCAAAGATGGTTCTGTCTTGAGTGCAGCATGTCATTGGGAAAAACTAAAAGTATAATTATGAATAACAAGCTGAATGTTGAAGAACGTCAGCGCATAGAGCGTCCGCCCGGAGAGAAAAGGTCGGAGGTTCGATTCCGGGCCGCGTCATACCAAAAGACGTTAAAATGGTACTTTCTGCCTGACGCTCGGCATTAAGGGGCTAAAACAAGGACTGGTCGGCTCGGAGTCATTACACTGTGTCTGAGTGGGGTATTCATGTTAAACTGCGGCATGATGTCTCAGCGGGCTTGCACTGTAAAACAGGCATCAGTCCGGACTAGTACCCGCACGTCGCTATATAAGTGCAATAATGTTGAGTTAAACCCTATTTCACCTCACCTACAAACCGAGCCGCATACAGCTGTGCAGCATGACAAAGAGTTGAACGGAAAAGAAAACGAAAGAGGTGACTAAAACAAAATTGTATCTCAAGCATAATTTCGATGAGTGAGTGAGTGAGTTTGATTTTACGCCGCTTTTAGCAATATTCCAGCAATATCACAGCGGGGTACACCAGTAATGGGCTTCACACATTGTACCCATGTCGGGAATCGAACCCGGGTCTTCGGCTTGACGAGCGAACGCTTTAACCACCAGGCTACCCGACCGCCCCTAATGTGGCAATGGTGTGATCATGGTTTGGTGTCATACAATGGAGCCGACACGTCATCTGGAGGCATCCTGGGTGAGAGATGGGAGTGGTCGGTACAGCTTCACCAGACATCGGACGTCACCAGAGATGGTAGGAGGGTACCAGGAATACCAAGAATGAAAGAATACCTGCATTCTCTGAAAAAGAAGTGTCATCTCTCCTTGAACGAATGAAGGAACTCTATGGATCTAAATATGAATACATGCAAATAGATAATTATGAGAGGTACATGTTTCAAGAAAAACTGGCGCATGTAATGTACTTAATACTTGTTACGCTCTTGTTCTTCATCTTTCAAAAAGGGGCGGTCGGGTAGACTAGTGGTTAAAGCGTTCGCTCGTCACGCCGAAGACCCGGGTTCGATTCCCGACATGGGTACAATGTGTGAAGCCCATTTCTGGTGTACCCCGCCGTGATATTGCTGGAATATTGCTAAAAGCGGTGTAAAACCAAACTCACTCTCTCACTCACTCATCTTTCAAAACTGGTTAAAATGTAAGTCGTACAATTTCCAAATGGTGAACAGTTGTTTTTGTGACGCCAACGTTATATGTTTGGTTGTTGTTTAAGGCAGCACTCAGTAATGTTCTAACTGTATGATGGCGGCCTGTAAATAATTCAGTCTGGATCAGACAATCCAGTGATTGATATTACAAGCACCGATCACTGCCAAGCTACGATGACACGCAATCCCACAGTCACCGAGCCCGATCACCATTAAGTCACATCGTACGACAAGCAAAGATTGTCAGGAACAAATTCGAATAAGTTCTAATAGTTATACAAACCGGCGTTTCTCATTAGTTTCTCATTTTATTTTCATTATTTTTTTCATAAACTTGACAAACTTGCCTTATCAAGATAATTCATTTCCACGCCTTGGATGCACAGGAAAACCTTACTTCACAAAGAACGCTGAGAAACTCCATCACATACCCTTAACCAAAGAGTGTTGACACCAACAATGAAAGGGGGTTCTCACCTCTTGTTCCCACGCTGACAGTTTCTCCTCCCTGTGACCCGGGATCCGGTCTTGGAACTGTTTCAAGGAATCCAGAATATCCTATCCTGTGCAAGCTATTGACAGTCGTCCTTCCCATCGCCTTGGTAACCACATTGCCGTCGGGCCACTGAATGCTGACCTCTGCTGGATACGACTGACCAAGGCCAAAATGGGCGACAGGTTCCATTTGACAGAGGTAACCTGACCCCCCGTCAATGACTCTGCTCTGACGTGTAGTGTCCGTCAGCATGACGGTGACCTTAGCACCTCGTGCAGGTGCCCCTACTCTGGTGAGTGGCATGATCCGGATCCACCGGTTTCCCTCCCCGGGATGCACGTGGTAAAGTTCTAGAGGCTGTTCGGTGCTTTCTCCGTGGGACACGAGCAGCTCGAGACGACCGTCGCCGTCAAGGTCAGTGACCGATGCACCTGTAAAAGCACAACGGTAACTAAGGCGTATCGCTATAAGATGCACAGTGAGTCAAGGGGTTGGTATATTGTTTATAGCCATATTCAGCAATATTCCAGATATATGAGGGCGGACTGTCAATAATCGAGTTTGGACCAGACAATCCAGTGATTGATATCATGAGCATCGATCCACACAATTGGGATACGATGACATGCATCAACCAAGTCAGCGAGTCTGACCACCCGATCCCGTAATCGCTTCTTACGACAAGCATAGGTTGCTGAAGACCAATTCCAAACCGAGGTTGCCAAATCAAGTTTCCTTGAATGTAAAATGTTCAAACAGAAGTGTGTAAGCATGTCCAACATACGCACTAAAGCTAACGAAATATACACAAAGAAAAAAGTTAAGCACACCACTATTTCTGAAACATGACAAATGGCAAAAATCATGGCATGGGATGACTGATCACAAGAGCTGGGCGATACCAATTTCATCGGATAGAACAAACATTTAGAAGATATAGAAATAAAGAAGATATTGGTGCCGAATTTAGTCTGACAAAAACATCATGGTAACACAAGTACTGTTTTTGACCTTATACAATACCTTAAAAAAGTATAGAGCTGCAGGATTAGGTAAACGAGTTACGTTTGATGTTGCATGTGAAAATGTTCCTTAAAGTCTCTACTTGACATGACACGTGAAACAGATCAGTAGCGGGTATAACCGCCACGTGCCCGGATGACGCATTCCACCCTACGTCTCATGCCTCCAGTCAGACGTTGGATCTGTTGATGGGTCAACAACAACTACTCCTGATGCAATGCTGCTTCCAATTAACGTACATCTGGTACAGGAGGATCTCGTGCCTGTATGCACCGCCCCAGAATATCCCAAACATGTTCAAGGGGGTTCTAATCTGGGCTCATTACTGGCCAGTGTAGAGTCGTTATTGCATTGGCCTGGCATTGTCATCTATGTACTGAGGTCGAGTAGCAAGAGGGTGGTTGTCAAAATGTCCCGCTGATGTATTGAGCCCCTGTTGCTGCCCCTGATGGTGACCAAATCCAACCTGACAATCATGAGAGATACACCCCCAAACCATTACCGAGCCCCCGCCGTATGCAACAGTCGGTTTAATGTTCCTGGGGGTGTAGGCCGTGTTCCGGTGCCTAAAATATCTCGCTCATTCAACAGTGACGTGGGGCAGAAAGCCACTTTCGTCTTACCAATGGATCCGTCTCCAAGTTCTTAGATTCCAGTTCTGCCGCGCAATAAACCCTGCTAAACGAGCAGCTTTGTGGTGATCTCTCGACAAGGGACGCTTTATGACTCGTCTTGCCCCCAGCCCTGCTGCTTTCAGACGGTTCCTGGCGGTTCTGGTGATGAAACGACGATTGGGCAACCACAGCTGTTTCAGACGAGTACTTGTTAAAAAGGGTTCTCTGCGTATGAGACGAAGAAGGTCCCTGTCTTCGCGATGTGTCGTCACAGGAGGTCTTCCGGATCTGGGACGGTCCTGTACATCACCGGCCTGAGCATGTTTCTCCACTAAACGGCTTACGGCAGTGTGATGATACCCCAAATTCCGACCAGTGGCATTGCAAGACATTCCTGCGTTAGGCATGCCGATTATTCGCCATCTTGTGGCGTTTGATAATCGCCTTCGTGCCATGGTCACACAATGTCATGGAATCATTACTGTTTAAAACCGAGCTTAAGAAAGTAATTTTAACGTTTGGCTATACTGCTTTTAGAGATAGTCGAGGGTAGCATGCTGCACGGGCCTATCATGCATGACACGTGAGTTTTCGTCACGCATGACTGTTTACACCATCTCGAGAAAACATAATTCTTCCCGTAATTATATCTTTCATGACAGTTACAAACATTGGGACCAAACAATAATGAAATATATTAGGGTGTGCTTAACTATTTTCTTTGTGTATATAATAGATAGTAAGGTTAAACAGTTCTTTTTGTAGTGCTATAATTGTGTAACAACGTGTCTTCTTTGAAGGAAAAAGTATGGGAGTGAAGCAAACCAATTATCGAATTCAACTCTTTACAGTATATCACAACGCCTGTGCCGCCACAAAAACAACAAACTGACCGGCAAATAAAAGTTCACCCTTGACCAAAACATTAAAAACTTTATCAAAACGCCACTAGGCTGAAAACAGTCGCCAAAATACTGCAAACTGAAGGTCCAAAGTACCAGTATAAAATACACCACCATCGAATAACCATTTCTTGCTTGTGTCATTTTTAGCCACCACCAAATATGGGACTGTGCTTTCTTTTGCTTTTGGGAGTTAATATACACAGTCACACTTCCACATCTATCAGAATATGTTCCCTTTCGAATCCTATAATGATAGCAGCAAAGCGATTGGCAGTTCATATCATCACAAATGCAGCAAATCCCATTTAACACAAAGTATCAGAGCTTTTCCATCATTCACTACACCCACCTGTGCCTCTCCCATTGAGTTCTAGGGCGTCACCAACGTCAATATTTTCAATGTCCACACCGTCCCCGTTAGGTCTGACCTTGTACAGCAAGTTGGGGGTCAATGCAAACTGGTAGTAGATGTTGTTGAGAAACAATTCCAGAATGCCGTCGTTGTCAAAGTCGGCAGCTATGAGGGTTCTGATTGGGGATGGCCTCGCGAACTCCCTACTTGCTGCGTTCTGGAAACACGGAAATACAGCTGTTGCTGATGCTTTGTCCTTCACTGTTGGGAATTCTCCATCAACCGTACAGAATCGATACAGAGAAGAGCAGGGTTCAATTTACTTCAATAAATATAATGTATATCGATATTCTTGAAAATATTTCATTTTCATGAAAACTCCGTTTAACGTGCTGACAATGTCTTGGGATGCATGAATGTGTGTTTGTTTGTTTTTTGTTCAACGCCGCACTCAGCAATATTCAAGCTGTTTGACGGGGCACTGTAAATAATCGAGTCTGGACCAGACAATCAAGTAATTCATATGATGAGCATCGATCCACGCAATGGGGATACGATGACGTGCATCTACCAAGTCAGCAAGCCTGACCACCCGATCACGTTAGTTACCTCAAGCATAGTCGCCTTTTACGGCAAGCATGGGTTGGTGAAGACCTACTGAGTGAGACCGTGGTAACAGTTTTTGAGATACTAGTTTCAAGACGTGTTAACTAACTGTAGGGAAGACAGTGTCGTTGACATCTGTCACTTGTATCAAATTTTAGTAAAATACTGCTTCTCTTACTGAGACCAATAAATAGGGATAGTAAAATGGATGAAGTACATAGCCTTGCTTTAAACCCCTTGGTCCGTAAACTAAAAAATGTGAATAGGGGGAATGATCTTTTTTTTCATTTTAATTTCTTTCTGTAATGCTATGATTTATCCCTACCTCAAACCGCACATCACTGCCGTTCCTCCGCTGCAGATAAAGCCTGTGTGGCCCTACCCAGTTTCCATACACGATATCTACCAGGCCGTCATTGTTGAAATCCGCAAGTGTAACACCGCGGCCATTTTCGTCACGATCAGTAACACCTGATGGCAAGAATATTAGAAATGTTCAGTTAGGTCACACAAGTATAATGGACCTTATACATATTTGCGGCCAAACTGGGGTCAGAATGGTCACAATGGCTGACCGTGGTGTGTTTTGGTTGGCCAACTGATCTGAAGAGGTTCGCTGATAACGAAAGACAAACACACAATATAGATCTCCGAATCCAGAACCCAGTAAATGCATCTCATTATTTAGCACATCACCTGTAATCCTTGCCACGTCCTCGTAGGTCCCATCCCCTCTGTTCTTGAAGAGTGCATTGTCCCCTCGGTTGTTGACCCCGGAGTTGCCCTCGTTAACAAAGAAGATATCGGACATACCATCATCGCCAAGGATCGGACCAACTGCAATACCCTGCCCACCTGTCAACAGTACCCATTGTCTTGTATTATACATTATTATATTGTCCTACCTACCAGGCCTAAATGAGTTGATAATGATTATAATTAGGCCAGAGATCAATCTGTTAACAAACAAAATCATAACATTCAGTTGCAGACGATGAGAATGAAATCAACCACATTTGTTATCATTCGCCAACATACATCGCTTAAGGGAATGGTATGAGAGCAGATATACATTGACCTCTTATGCTCCTAATGCTCCTACAAAATTGAGGACTTGAAGAGATCAGTTTATATCCACTCACCACCCATTCCAAGTCATCGTGGTAACTCGTGGGGATTCCGGGTAACATCGTGTGCTGAACGTAAGGCAATCCATCATCCCGAGGCAAGAGAGTTAACTGACTAAAAATGTCCAGTTTCCCCCCTTGCTGAACTAGGCTGGAATTCCTGGGCTCGATCGGGGCGGCACTTGGGGCTATAACGAGTTATGTCCCTTCTATGTCTCTCCTCTGGACCAATCAGATTCCACGTCTCGTATCACTTGCATTTGCTTGAAACAAAATGGCGGCACCCAGGTAAGACGATCTGGTCAATAATTAAGATTTATATTGTGACAAAACAAGTCTTACGACGCGAAGTGCATCAAATAACGTGAGCACCTTGATTAAAAACATGAAACGATTGAGAAAATATCTGTTGACAACGAGTTGGCGGTGCACGTGCTTTGCAAATCCTGCAATCGACCGAAATCACCATGACAATTTACAATTTACAATCTAAGTTTTTAACGAAGGTGCTCAAGTGATTTGATGCACTTCGCAAGGTTAGACCTGTTTTATTAGAATAAAGGTCTTGATTATCGATCAGATCGTCTTCACCGGGCGCAGCCATTTCGTTTGAAGCAAATGCAAGTCATTCTAGAGATGTAATCTGATTGGTCATTGAATAGGAGGGACATAGAAGGGACACAGCTCGTAATCGCCACTGATGGCGCTACGATCGAGCCTGGAAATTCCAGCCTAATTCGGCAAGGGTGGAAACTGGACTTATAAAGTCAGTTAACTCTCTTGCCTCGGGGAAAATTGGCGAATGACGATTGACGATATTTTTCGTCATCAACTTACAGCATAAAAATACGTGCGAATGGCGAATGATGAATGAGGATTTTTTTCGTCATTCAACTTACACAATTGTAATACTTTCGGATGGCAAATGACAAGTAGGTGGTAAAGAAAGAGTAAAAGTCGTGGTAAAATCTTTCATCATTTCATCGGGGACCTGTTCACAGAGTTTGGATTAAGATACCGAATAAGCCTGTTCTTTGACAGAGATTGCTAGAAGATGTTGTTCACTGATATAGATAGAATTATAGACATCCAGTCTATACCAGTAGAAATACAATTATAGACACCCTTTCTACCCAGTAGAAATAGGATGGATACATATTCTGGAAACAATATAACAAACTCATAATATGTGAGTACAGACCAGTGCTGATGTTTATCCCCGCCTCACTGCCCACGTTGCAGATGACCACGCGGCCGGAAACGACGTCGTTATCAGGGCTTGACTCGTTCATCTCCATCAGGGCGAACTCTCCCACACCCACTGTGAGAAGGAAAGTGAGTTTAAAGCCGAACGTTATTTTAGCATTCCAAGGCCTTTATGCATAATGTAGGTATAAAGCCAAACATAATACAGCCCGCAGACACTTTGGTGAAACCCATGTGTACCATTTTGGTGAAACCCACGAGCATGGATATGGTGTTCACAAACCACAGATCAAAATCAGAACCAATCTGAGATTCGAATGTATGATCAGCAGATCCTGGTTGGACCAAGGGATGCAATTTTGCACACATTCTAGGCTGCCGTGCCCTCTACTCACGCCTGCTGTAAGTTGCCAGAAGAAAGCCATATTTTCCAGTCCCTTTCCTGTCTACACAGGCGACAGAACGTCCAGCAAACATGTGGGACATGCCGGAGTTTACAGTGTCGCTGAACAGGTCCTCGTAGCTGAAATACAACATGTCAGATTGCATGAATGACGTCATGGTTGGTGGCGCGCCTAAACGACTGAGGTTACAGGCGTGTGAATCTTAACTCATGCATACCTTGCAAAAAAACAATACGTTAACAGTCCAAGTTATGCATTGTCCCATGAAAGAAACAACAATTGTAAGAAGCAGAATTGTGAGTACCGTCCATTCCTGAACTTGAAGAGCTTGTCCTTGTAACGTTTGGATCCCCAGTATTGATCGTTGGTGTTGAGGATGTAGATCTCCTCCCTGCCGTCGGGGTCGCCGTCCAAATCACACGCAACTACACTGATGGCTTGGCCTTCAGAAATGATGACAAGGACAATCTGAGACGTCTTGTTTGTTGTTTGTTTGTTGTTTAACACTGCACTCAGTAATATTCAAGCTATATGACGGCGGTCTATTAGTAAACAGACGCAATTTGGATACGATGACACGCATCAACAAATTCCTTTCAAAAGCCTGACAGCCCGATCCCGTTAGTCGCCTATTACGACATGAATAGTCGTCTCTTACGGCAAGTATGGGTCGCCGAAGACTCAGTCTCAGCACGGTAATGAACATTGAAAACACTAAGATCACCAAAATTTGATAATGCTATGAATTTCTATGTCACAAATAGAAAATGATTGTTATAATTGGCGGCTTTCTTGAATTTGGCAGCCATCTTGGATTTTCTCAGAGTTTGTCAAGTTATCATCTTTTGAACAATTAGCCTACACCTTGAACTTTATCTGCCCCACTAACAGACGGGACAAGGATGAGCGACATATACAAACATGTCAGACCACTGAGGTAGCAGATGTAGAGTGTTTGTTTTATCCCTTCACCCGGGTGCCAGACAGGGTAACAACAAGAACAATCTTTTAACGTGTTTTGGAACTGCTCTTTTGGAGAGAAAACTTGATATGGTGACAGACGTAAGCTCACAATCGGGACTTATCCGAGGTTCACACCAGCGGATCCTGGCACGACAAAGAGAAGCAACTAGATGGACTTAACGGCGTTTCCCGTGTCTACTCCCAACTCTCACGGACAGGTGGAAACACAGTGTACATATCACGTGGGAGAGTGTGGAAAGCATGTTCTATGCTGTAGATTTACTATGAGGAGTAATTACCGATAACCCAAACTAACAATAGCCGACAAAATTATAGCATCAAAATCGCCTGTGGCTGAAATAGTCACCTTCGATGTCACTCAGATTTGAGAATCGGCCGTCAATCTCAACCAGGTTGATGTACTTGCGGGTGACGTGATCATACTTGAAAACCATATTTGGGCCATTAAATCTAAACGAAAAAGTTTTGACACATATGAATTTCATATTAGATAGGGACGAATCCTGACATACCTTAAAATTAAATTGAAATCTCCTTATTTTAGAGATTACCTTAAATCGGATGTTGTCATTAGCATGTGTTTCATACTTACTTTTTTAAGCAAGTTTTGTGAGTGCATGGTAGGTACCACCGGTGAGGCTGCACAGGTTTACCATCAGGTTTACCACCTGGTGTCATCACTGATTTTCAGTGATCCATTCATATACGTTGCCCTTAACGTCTTGTGAAATATGTTTCAGTTGATATTCGAGACTGATTAATCACTGGCGTTGACGTTTTGCATTTATTAATTACTATCAAATAGTGATGATTCCAGGTGTTCGCCGCCACCAGCACCAGCACTACTACTACTACTACTACTACTATTACTAGTGCTGCATCTTTCTCGAGTTTAAGGCTTTACCCAGCTACAATCCACTCCATCTCTCCATCGCCGTCGACGTCGCTAACCGCAACGCCGTAGTTGAGCTGGGTAGTGTCGTAGTCGGCGAACAGTTCTGGCGTCTTTCTGATGAACATAGGCTCTGTCTGGGTTGAACACAAGATGGCGGACAGGAGCAGGTAACCCGCCACTAGGACCATGTCGAGACAGGCTTTCATCCCGGAAACTAGGTTGTTATGAAATAACATGTGAATCACATCTTCCTAATTATCTTCTTGCAATAATTTGAAAAATCATGTAACAGTGTCTGTGAAACATACTCGTTTAAGACTTTAAGTTTAATCCAGTTATTTTGCTCCTGGTTTTTCTAAACATACAAATCTGCACATGTCCGTATGAAATGGTACATCGGGGTTTGGCTAAGTTTGGTTGTTTTGTTGTTTAACGCTGCACTCAGTGGCGGTCTGTAAATAATCGAGTCTGGACCAGACAATTCGGTGATTAATATCATGAGCATCGATTCACGCAACTGGTATCGATGACATGCATCAACCAAGTCAGCGAGCCTGACCACCCGATCCTGTTAGTCGCCTCTTACGACAAACATAGTCGCCTTTTACGGCAAGAATGGTTTGCTGAAGACGTATTCTACTCCGGATCTTCACGGGTCGGTGTGGCCATGGAGTAATCCAGTTCTATCAGGGCATGTCAGATTAACGTGTGAGGTAAGCCCAAAATTCAGGGAGAAGGAGGAACACAAATCAAGTATTAATCTCATTCAAATCAGATATTTTCCTCCAAAATGATAATCCTCTGCGAAATGATCTGAGGACACCTTCAAAGCAATCTTATTAAAATCAGATCCTAAGTTTCGCTACCGCTATACAAAGATCTGAAGACATCCCATTCGGGGTCACGTCAGAACGACCTTTCATCCGACCAATCAGTACGTCGCTTACCAGATTATGAAAGTGACTGTCGAAATGTGATTTCTAATCATGCAATCTCGAAAATTTTAACATAGGGTATTCCGAACGATAGTTACGGGTTTAACGACAGAATCCTTACATTCTAGACCATCTATTAGTCATTCCAGAAGGTTTTTTTGTTCAGGTTTCAAATTTGCAATCGAGAATTTGTCAAAATATGTTTCGAAGCGTAGTCGCCAATTTGAAATTTGTGCCGTAAAGCACAAGAAAGCTGGTTTCTGATTGGTCGTTCCATTGGTCGGTCAAAGTTCGCGCAAGGTCGGTCTGACGTGACCCGTAATGGGATGTCTTCAGATCTTTGTTTAGCGGTAGCGAGAACTAAGGTCTGATTTTAATGAGATTGCCTTTAAAGAAGGTGGCGTCAGGTGAACGTTTTAGCCAATCAGCAACGAGACTTCTAAGTTTTCGGTATGAGCGAAACCAGCTGATTTCTTTTTCTCGAAGACGAACTAAAACGACAAGTTCCAAAAGCAGAAACTATGGCGGCGCCAATATATTGTTGAAGATACTTCATACATCCTGTCGTGTTTGAGCGCCATGGCACCTACATACAAAATGGAGTACCAATGAAGGAACAATTGTGTTCTGTGTGGGTTTCCATTTTACAAAGCGACATTTCCGAATCGAGGTGGTAAAAAAATGAAGCCGAATCCGTTTAGGAAGCTGAAAGCTGATTGGCCGAAGAACCCATGCATCCTTCAGTTCGATTGGACGGTCATAGTTCGCTCAGTGTTGACACGTCCTTCTAAGGAAGATGATTTAATGCTACTGAATCAAGGGTCATAATCGTGTCGAACGGGGATTCGAACTGATGTCCAGCGGAACCTGGCAATTGACAGTGCTGGCTATATGTATATATCTGTGTGTGTTCGTGTGTGCGTGCGTGAGTGCGTGTGTGCGTGCGTGCGTGCGTGCGTGCGTGCGTGCGTGCGTGTGTATGTTTGTGTGTCGTGTTGCTCTCGGAAGATGGCCCTCGGGGACTCCGGGTCAGTAGAGGTCCCCAGTACCCAGAGTGTGTCGTTTGTAACGTGGATTGGTTGGCAACAATATCTGACCTACCTTACGTTCTAAACAACTAATGTGTCATTATATCATTATCAGGCCATCGTAGTACAACTGTAATACTTCTGACAGACCCCGTTATAAATATTTTTTAAACAGTAAACTCATTATGACTTTTTCCTTGTAGTTATGCTCCCGGGCACATGCTTATATATGTATGTCTCATGTCCTAATTCCAGTGATATATTAGTCCCTCCTTTCACATCTAGAGATCAAAATGTGCGAATAGCTCCTTCAAAACAATCCAAGTGCATCGTCAATAAATGATTCTACAGCATTAACACACAAGAAAGACGTGAACTTCAATTACATAACGCTTTGTGGTTAAATTAATCAAATCAAAGTCGTTTACAAACTATAACGTTAATTTCCACTTTCCCTTGTGCTAACATCTCACGTTCCAACATTTCTACTCTGCTAATTATCAAAAGGATTACCTAAATATAATAATGCATATTCATCAGAAATAGTATCGTTCTTACCTGACATACCACCAGCTCTCCTGACCGTGTGCTAGCTGCTGGCGGCCCAGATCGCCATGTATTTGTTCTATTCAGCAATCAACAGCTACACGGACAATCAATACTGGCACTGTGTGACTTTACCTTGCATGGTAAGTAGTAAAATATGCATGACTGTGATTAGATAGATCCAAAGTCGGTGCCATGAAAGCATCAATGGTTTGTTGATCTTATTTCCTGCGTTTGTTAAAGTTTCTGATTTCTTTCATTTTCTTTCATGTGCATTCAACTGTGTGTGGTGTTTTCCTATGGCGACCTCTGCGCCACATTGTCGGTCTGCACAATACATGATTACAGTGTTAAATATGAATGGCGCCTGCATCAGTAATGACCCGCTGCATAAATATAGGTCTGTACATCGCCGTCATCGTTACACCCCTCCTGAAAAATCGATGAATAAATTGAGGAGCAAAAGAAATTATACCTCTCAGTTGTTGTTTTTTCATGTTTGATTTTCAATTGAAAATATCTTAAGCTAGCGATATTATATTCTCAAAATGAACTGTACTGGCGCTCATGTGAGGTGAAATAGGAGGTTAACGTCGCGTCCAAGATTATTGCACTTATCTAGCGACATGCATGCACGTGTGCCGTGTGGCTGCTTGTATTAGCCCGGACTGATGCCGATTTATAGTGCTAGCCCACTGAGATACCATGCCGCAGTTTAACATGAATACCCCACTCAGACACAGGATACTGACCCCGAGCCGACCAGTCTTTGCTTTAGCCCCTTAATGCCGAGCGCCAGACAGGATAACAACAAGTACCATCTTTTATCGTCTTTTGGCATGATGCGGCTGGGGATCGAACCCCGGACTTTCCGCTCTCCGGGAGGATGCTCTGCCACTAGACCACGGAGGCGGTAACTGGCGCTTTGTCAGCACTCGGCACACATTACAACATTTCAAATATGGTAGAGGTCATGTGGTTGCAAATACAGCTCTTACCCAGGTCTTCATTGAACCAATTCATTTTTAGACAACATTACCCAGCCACGGATTCCATTTTACAAACTGTTTAGGAATGAGTGATTGATAATAGACAGAATAAAATTTAACAAGCTCTTTCAATTTTCATTCACATAAAAAAACACCTGGTATACAGTCTTTCGCCTGTTTAGTTGTGAGTGAGTTGTCTTGCCATTTTGCCAAATATTACGAAAATCGAATATGCGTTTTCAAAGAGTGTCAGTAAAGATATCTTAGAAGTGGTTTGACCGTTATTTTGGTCGGTTTGATCCACCCTTCTTGTATGACGTGAGCGAGTGTTGCTTTACGCCGCATGAACGCATGGTGCTGCTCTTTAATGGGGGTGCAAGCAGGAGTGAGTGAGTGGGTTTAACGCCGCTTTTAACAGTATTCGGGTTATATGGCGGCGTGTCAGCTTCATGTGGGAGGAAAGTCCGAAGTGATGCAGGTTTCAAACGTTTACCACTTCGGCGAAACCCAGGAGCACGGATATGGTGCTGACAAACCTGGAAACATTATCGGGGCAAACGGAGTGCAAGCAGGAACCGAGTTAGAGATTGATTTAGATTTAAACATGATTCCATTCTCTATGTACGGACAAACCAAGTTGGTAGAGACAACTTTGCAAAGGCGGAACATTTTCTGCATTATTTTGACTTTGGAGTCATTTGATGAGAAACTTCATCAATAGAGATTCGAACCGGCGAAGTTCGTACCGAAGGTTATCAAATGTGGTCTTCTGCCACGACGACAATGATGTAAGTGTGTGCAGCTGATAGCTAAATGATGACTAACAGCAAGACTAACAGCTACTCATTTCTTAATATAGAAATGTGAGTACGGTAACCAACATTTACTCTCTCACCACTGAAACACATGGGCGGTGGGGAGGTTAGGGATAATGCGATTTCTCGTCATGTTGTGAATCTACTGTGGGCGAGAGGGGCTCATAGTCAGTAGTCTACAATGCATGCAAAGCGATAGTATGCTTCGATATTGAGATACGATATAGTGATATCGCCGCACAGCCTCAAGCAAAATAACGCCAACATGCAACCTGCAAGGTTAGAACGACACGACAGCTCACCTGCTTAACGGATATGTGTTTGGTGATAGCCATAGCGACCAGGTTTGGCAGCTACAGTCTCTCAGTGGTCTAATTTTCAGATGAGTAACAACGTAACACCAGAACACCCAGACAAATTTTCGAGGGAAGCAATGGCACGTTTAACGGATCGGATCCAGTGAGGGATCCAACATATTTAAAAATCCTTTTCTCAGTCAATTTTACTGCCCACAACATTTTAATTTGGTTTTCAAAGGTGGGTGGGGGTGGTTCAGTTGTATCAAAACGTGGGGTTTTAGACATTTTCCTCTTGGTAATACCCATGAGCCCTGGATATGGTGCTGACAAACCATCGATCGTATTAACAGCGATTCTGCAATTCGAACCAACGAACAGTAGGTTATGGCGCGGCTAGGGGATGAAACTTGTCAAGGACCACCCCTGCTCCCTGATTTACTAAGCCTTGAACAAATATATATGAGGGTGTATCAACAGTTTTTTAGCCTAAACAAATAAACATCTTTTTAAATTTACGTTTAACTGATTGATTGGCGTGAGCTTTAATTATTTTTCAACGCAGTCTTTTAACTGTTCAATACAATATCCAGATCAGTTATCCCTGCTTTGTGGTTCAAATGTTGTCCTCTTTAAGCCTCTGACCACGCAAGTGTTCTTTAGTTTCAAATTTGAAAACATGTGGGGCAATATCTGGTGAATATGGAGAGTTGTAGCTGGTATCCACATTGCCATACAACAGTCGTTGCAGCATGCCTAGTGTGTACTGGAGAAGTGTCCTGATGGAGAACACCACCTTGCAGTTTGCCGCCACACTTCTCTTTGACAGACTCCTCAATCATTTCAAGAAGTTGGCATTAGGGCAGGGACAGGTAACTCGGGTACTCGGGTCCGGTGGTTCCTGGTGAGGTGGGGGTGAGGTGAAATTGGGTTTAACGTCGCGTCCACAATTATTGCACTTATAAAGCGACGTGCATGTACGTGTGTGTGTTTGTGTGGCTGCTTGTACTAGTCCGGACTGATGCCGATTTATAGTGCTAGCCCACTGAGATACCATGCCGCAGTTTAACATGAATACCCCACTCAGACACAGTGTACTGACTCCGAGCCGACCAGTCCTTGTTTTAGCCCCTTAATGCCGAGCGCCAGAGAGGGTAACAACAAGTACCATCTTTTAACGTCTTTTGGTATGACGCGGCCGGGCATCGAACCCCGGACCTTCCGCTCTACCACTAGACCACGGAGGCGGTCCCGGTGGTTCCTGAGTAGGACCCGGATACCCAAAGGACTACCCGGACCCCTGGTTAGTCAAGTGATATATTGTTTAATGGCAAACATTGTTCGCATTTCTTTCCCACTATATAAATTTGAATAGAGATAAAACTTAAGTCAACTTCACTGTGTGCATGACCAGATCGTTTTATACGAGTATCCAAAGACATTTTGCCAGGGCTACGGTCAAACTGTTCCCAATCTGACATTTGTACCTATCTCTTGAGACCTACAGTGGGTACCCGGGTAGGGTCGGGTAATAGTTGGGTAAATTTGTTTTGGGGTGACCCGAAATGTTTCCACTCCACGGATTCTTGTTAGCTCAAACGTTCATCCATTTTCTTCGGTGACTGACCTTCTACGGTAGAACATGGGTGACTGCTCTCTATTCAGTCTTGTCAATTTCGTTGCTAATGTGTTGGGTTCCTTAGAGTAAAAGTCAGTAACTATCAGCAAGTCATTGGACTTAAAGTCACAATGAAAGGCCCCACGAAGATCCGGATTAGAATGGGTCTTAAGCAATCCATGCTTGCCATAAGAGGCGACTATCGAATATCGTAAGAGGATACCAACGGGATCGGGTGGTCAGACTGGTGACTTGGTTGATGCAGGTCATCCTATCCCAACTGTGTAGGTAAATGCTGATCTCAATCACTGGATTGTGTGGTTCAGGCTCGATTAACAGACCACTGTCATATGGCTGGAATATTGCTGAGTGCCCTGTTAAACAACAAACAAACTTCTGGGTTGTGCATTTTGTGGTTGATGTGTTTTGACGATTCCAACAATGACATTATTAATTTGGTAGCACATTTCATGTCGCTTGCAAGGTTAATGCTAATGTCTTTCATCATTTCTTACCTATGAATTTCTTTTTTTAGGCGTTCATCAACCAAATCAGCAATATGTTACTTCATCATGAACATCACATTTATTGTAAATAAACAGAAAAATATCTTAATCAAATCCTTTAACAAGTTCACATGGATGATACTCAGGGTAGAATAGGTCTTCACCAACCCATGCTTGCCGTAAAAGGCAATTATGCTTGTGGTAAGAGGCAGCTAACAGGATCGGGTGGTCAGGCTCGCTGACTTGGTTGATGCATGTCATTGTATCCCAATTGCATGGATTGATACTTATGATGTCAATCACTGGATTGTCTGAACCAGACTCGATTATTTACAGACTGCTGTCATATAGCTGGAATATTGCTGAGTGCTGCGTTAAACAAAAAACAAACAAACAATAACATGGATTACTGACTGCTTTGTTACAGTTGTTGTGATCGGGGTAGCTTCTTATAACATTATGAAGCAGGAGTTGGAGGGCTCAGTACAAATGCCTGTCCCACTTGACTGACAGCTAACAACAGACGAAAAAGCACCTCTTGACAAAAACAACACCTCTTTAATGTTCTTGCATGATCTAAAACAGTTTAACAATAATGTGGTTGAGGAATATGCAATACCTGCACACACAATGTACAATGTTTCATCCAATTAACAATGGTCTGGAATAAAAATATAACAACAGATTGGCAAAGTGAATAATCTCAAATTTGGCTGCTCAGAATTTCCAGTAGTCTCTCAAGAGTATCTCACTTTCTATCGAAACATTATCAAACCTGATCTTACACTATGTTCCAAATAGTGTGGCTTCTCACAAGAATTGTTTCACTACATTAATAAGCTTTTAGGAGGAAGAAGTCAGCTTCTTGAAGACACACAAAAGAATGGACCATGTTGGAAGAAGGGGATATTGTCATATTTCATAGAAGTCCCAACTCAATTATTTATAAAAAAGAAAAGAAACTAGGAATATATTTTGTCATATCAATTCAAATCTGAAATGTGCACTAAAAACAATCAATAACCTCCAGTCAAATAGTGAGTGAGTGAGTATGGTTTTTTGCCGCTTTTAGCAATATTCCAGCAATGTCACGGCTGGAGACATCAGAAACAAGCTTCACACATTGTACCCATGTGGGTTAGTAGTTGAAAAATGTCTACACACTGTTATATAACTGTATGCATATAACTATCAGAGTAATATTTCAAGTCAATTCTTTTGTACTGGACTAGCTTCCACAATGTGGGATTCCTACCGCAGCTGAATGTAACAAGCAGTGGACTACTCATATCCCCAGCATCTCTGTACATCCAAGCAATTCATACAGGCATTCATGATACATATTATCTCCAATTCTGTCCCTAACAGTAAAAAATAGAAATTTCTAATGGGAGAGTCCATTTGATCTTGGGGGGGGGGAGGAGAAGGAGAGGAGCTTATTCAACAATTAGTTTGTTCAGACATATGCCCAAAATGAATAGTTTGTTGAAAATGGTGAAAAAAATGAATTGTGGATAATATCCAAACGTCAAACAATTTGTGTTATTAGTGAAAATGACTAGATTGTTGGATATAGCTGGGGGGATAAAGAAATCGATTTTTGTTCTAAAAAACCCATACCCATCCCCTCCCCTATACAAATCAAGTGGATGCTCCTTTAGGCAAAAAGGGATTAGAAATGGCAATGCTCAATTTCTATAAGTACATGAAATAAAGATGAAAATAACATTTTTCACAAAGTCCACAAGTGAATATACAATTACACATCAGATATACATCAGTCATATATATATTTTGCATTAAATAAAATCTTCCTTGAACTGCCGGAGTAACTTTCAGCTTGTTAAACAAATCTCCATGTAATGATGTACATTTTAATAAAGACAGTGTTAAACATTGAGCCTCCCTGCAAATCTTACACTGGCTACCTGTTTATGGAATACTGTCCTCTCGTCTACCATGGTCAAGGAGCTCTCTAACACTGATACAGCAGATTGGTATTTCAAGTTCTATTTTAAACTATTGAAATATTTACATGCTGAAATTCAACTGTAATATTTGAAAATATAGAAAGAGTATTACCGGTAGGTGGGATGGACACTGAACAACAGCTAACTCAAAATAAACTTTCTTGCATCAATGAGGCACCATGGAGAGCAAATCACAAATTGAAACAGGCTGTGGCACAGTTAGGATATTTGTACAATCTGAGATGGTCCAGGCTGGGATCATATCTTCAAAGTGTCTACAAACTATTCAAGGGAGATAACCACAGATAAGAAAATTAGAGTTCTCTTTCTTGACCTTGGCGGTCTAAACCTAATGATATGTGACAACAACTTGAAAGACATTGTATAAGTGTAAAAATAGCATACAACTATCTTATGTCTTGATAGATAATTCTGATGAATGACCCATTATACCGCAGATGTGCATAGAAACTTTGAACAATTCCCCTGAACAGAAAACTATGTAGGCCTATACCCTTCCAGTCATATTACATAGCAAGAGTCCAAACATCAATTATTTGTTTCATGCACATTTTATAAAACTTTGGCTGGAGACATTTCAAAATTTTAGGTTTCAGTGTCTCATCTAAATTTTGTCAATAGTTGTGGAAAGGCGGGCCCTTGAACAGATATGGCCCAGTGATAAATATCTGTCTTACTATTAACATTTTAGTGATAGACCAAAGCCTGTGAGTGAGTGAGTATGGTTTTACGCCACTTTTAGCATTATTCCAGCAATATCAAGGCGGGGGACACCAGAAATGGGCTTCACACATTGTACCCATGTTGGGAATCGAACCTGGGTCTTCGGCGTGATGAGCGACCGCTTTAACCACTAGGCTACCCGACCGCCCCACAAAAGCCAGTGGAAACTTCATGCTACATACCCCAAATCTATATCCTGTCCCTTATCTCAAAGTAACCACAAAATAACGACATAGTTAGGAAAATGACTGATGATAAATTTTAACTATGTCGTTATGTGTCGTTTCATACGAATTTGAATTAATTTCATAACCTAATTTTTGGTGTATTCAAAAGTGTTTTAAGTTTTACAAATGGTTAGATAGCCTATTTTAATTGTACCTTTGACGTTTTCCTATCATACTACAGTTGGCAAATGTCAGAGACACCCTTAATGTACTTGACACAATGTAACCACATGGGAATCAAACTCATGTTCTAGGCATGATGTGCAACCACAGCAACCACTGTGCTACCCGATTTGCCCTTTAAAGTTACATGTATCAAAGAGTTCGGAAATACTCACATCAGCAATAAGACAAAAAAAGAATGGTTCCTCAAGTCCCTATTTGTCCATCAAATATCTAAAAAATATGAAATATTTACATAGATCTTTATACACATTGAAAGATTTCTCTTATTCCAGATAGGTCAAAATGTGAAGAAAAAAATAAAATAAAACAAAATGTTGTACGGGTTGGTGCACAGTCAATTTCCCATAACAAATTCTTAAGTAGAAACTAAAGCTAAAGATGTGAAGATCAATATTTACATACAGATACTTGAACTGGAGATTTGGAGTGCAACAGTTTCGAGGGATTATAAAGCATTACTGATGACAAATTATTTTTCATAAAATGACAAAGACTTTATTACAAAAAGTCCCACACACCTTATGGACAAATGTGAACAAAGTTTATACAAATATAATAATTTGAATATGGTAATACAAGATTAGTGCAAACAAAATAATGCTGAAAGTATTTCTGAAAAGTAAAACATAGTTGAATAAAGGAATGATGCTAGACAGAACAAATCAACTAAAGTTTGCTCTAAAATATATTACTATACAGATATCGTATGTATAACATGTCGTTAAGTCTGGGAAGCAGACAACTGTGGAAGAACATGATACACAAATGTACATACCCGGTAGTACACCAGGAGCTGGTGTGATGATCCTGGTGTCTATACATCGATATACGAGGCTTTTCAAATAAACAAACTAGCTAACAGATTGCACCAAGCCTAGAATATTGAAAGAAAAACGTTCAATTATTCCACAAAATCACAAAATTAAACTTAAGTGTTTACCACAAAACAACTGTTCTTAAATATGATAAACTGCCACAACAGACTTAACTAACACTGCTCACTAGCCAAAGAATTCAACATTTTGATTGAAATAGAAAAATATCCTTTCTATTATTTTTTTCCCCCCTACCCAAGTAAATTGATGTAAAGATGAGGAAAATTTCAATTATTTGATAAATGTGTGCAAGCAGTGTGGAAAGTATTGTGGCTAAACGAAAACAAGATTGTGTATGGAATCTTTGTAAACCTTCCAATTCTGATAAATTCCTTCTGTTGTTGTGGAACCTGATACTTCCAGCTCCAGGGCCCACTTGCACAACGATCTTAGCTCTACGACTATTGTAAGCCTATGTTAAAGTATGGGAGTTACGATCATCTTAGCACTAAGATCGCTTTGTGCAAGTGGGCCCTGGTCAACAAAGCAAGTACATAACATACACTAACCACAGGAAAACTGCCAAGGCAGACATCTTTGATGTACTTTGTAAATTTTGAAAAGTAGTCATCTCAATACTATATTCCTGTCATATTCACAATGAAGGCTCGCAGAGAGGTCAAAATACTTCACCAGTCTCAGTTTGACTAATGATATGTCCTGACTTTGAAACACAAATATTCCTACAGATTTTTTCGTGAAAATCTCCTCATGTTGATCATCTTGTGATTAGATGGCTGATCATAACAAACCTGATTCTGGAACAGTAGTCTACAATCAGAAGTTCTGATTCAGAACCAAACAGAACATTGGATCATACAAACTGAAAATCAAACCCAAACACTGTATTCCTACATCATCACACCTCCCTGATTGTACTTCACAACCGATTACCTCAACATAACTCTAAATAATTCTGAAATATCCTGTCTCAATACAAAGGCAAAAACATCCCATGACTTCAAATTTTACAGCTAGACATAAATATAAACAAATCAATTTAATTACATTCTTAATTAATTATCAACCTATGGCAGAAGGAATGATAAACTGAAGCCTCCCCATCATCATCTTCACCACGTGATCGGGACGAGCCTTGAGGTCTACTTACATATCTACATAGCGGTCATCATGGACGATCAGGACTATTTACAGCAACTGTCTGGACATCAATAATGGATACCAATATGGATACCAATATGGATACCACTTCACAAAGCTGACAATGTTTAACAGTTTTGTCACGGGCATGCAAAAATCGTTTCTTCTATGCCTCTGATGGATGGAGTGAGACAACGAGAAAGGATAGTTAGACAACCAAACAATATTTTACAAGTTATTGTTTAATTGCAAATTTTATGTGAACATAAAGAACTTACCAAGTCCAGACAGAGTGAGTGAGTTAAGATTTAACGTCACATCGGCAGCATTTCAGCCATATCATAACGATTGTTCAGACAGAACATTTTCTTACTGTAAACCATTGCCAAATTCTGAAGGTTCTCAAAGCGTTTTCTAAATGTAGGCCTTATGTGACTGGACAGAAAAAGCTGGTATGAATGTTCTCCCAGTGAAACTGTTTAACCATGTGATCCCCAGGTAGACAGTTTATCTGGAAGATTGACTGACAGTACAGTGTATACAAACAAACATTCATCCACATCACAGCAGCTACATTAAAGCGTCACACTGCATCATGGCATCAACAAACAGCATAATATATAGTATATCAAGTAATATTACAATCTTCAACTGTTCCCAGGCTCAAGCTTCAGGTGTATTTTAGGTGTATCTTTTTATTGAATGTTCATGCGTCTATTACATTATTTGGGGGGTGAGTGAGTGAGTATGGCTTTACGCTGATATTTCAGCAATATCATGGCGGGAGACACCAGAAATGGGCTTCACACATTGTACCCAGGTCAGGAATCGAACCTGTGTCCTCGGAGTGACGAGCGAACTACATTATTTAGAACTAACCTTGATTATCTCAGGGTTTCAACAAGTTCTAAATGGATGAAAAGGTGATGAACCGAATCGTCCATAGTCATAGTCTGAGAGAGGGTCTCTTAACACATAATCTGCCTACAGATAGTGAGTGAGTAGGATTTTACACCAATTTTACACCAATTTTACTAATATTAAGACAGGGGACACCAGAAATGGCTCCACACATTTTACCCCTGTGGAGATAGAACCAGAACTATTGGCGTGACAAGCGAACGCTTCACCCACGAGGCTACCCAACCACCCACCTGCAGTTAGCAGGACCAGCACTGTCGTGGAGCAGTGAGCCAACTCCCTGGTGGGTAACGTCTTCACATACTAACGGCATCGGGTAGTCAGACTCGCTGACTTGGTTGATGCATGTCATCGATCCCAATTGCGTGGATCAATGCCCATGATATTAATCACTGGACTGTCTGGTCCAGACTCTATTATTTACAGAACACCGTCATAGAGCTGAAATATTGCTGAGTGCAGCGTTAAACAACAAACCAAACCAACTTGCACAGGTGACTGGTGGAACATGTATAACATAAACAGGTACTTTCTGTATGGCTGAAATATGACTTGCACGTATGACACAGTTGTGATTGCACTTTGGACAATATAAAGACAATACACAAGTAATGAGCAATGCATGTTGCACGGACATGACTGCATACACGGGTTATGGAAATAGCTGTGCGCATGTTCGATTCACGCCCTATGATACGTGTTCTCGTGCTAGAACACTGAGTATCTGATATGTATTTCTGATGACAATCAAGGCAAACTGTTAGCAACATAAAGCCTCACTTGTGGACACTTGATCCTGTACTGAACGTAACAATATACTTGTTAGCATGCTAGAGGGTCCTGATGGGGGTGACACAAGGCAATAATCAGTATAATTTGGGTGTTTAGTCTTTATTTTTTCGGCTTTGTCAACAAAAATGTCTCGGATCAGTTTTCCCAATCATATTTACTCAGTAAATTTTAATGGTGTCTTAAAATGTATGATATTCGGTAAGTATATTCAAATTGATGTAAAGAAATACTTATGGATATTTAATGTTACTCCTGTACAGCAAACATTTGATGCATCTTACGATAGTTTTAAATTAAGTAGCTTTATGCTCAGCAGTATACCCCATCAGTATCCTCATGGCACCCTTGCTATTCACATTTAACAACACTAGTGATTATTTAACAACCTATGTCTCAAAAAAGTGTACCATAATACATCATAGGTAGCAGGACGAGTCCAGTTAAGTACCTAAAGGTATACATGAATGTTTATGAGTTGTTCGTTTGCTTTATACGCGAGGTCATCAAGCTTACAACAGCCATCGTTCATGGTTAACACAATAAATATCCAGGATAAGTAAACTGAACTGGGGTTAGATATTATTGGAAAAATCACAGCAAATGAACACACCTGACTACACCTAGGACTGTCAAGGTATGATGCTGACGGAGCAGCAGGATGCAGGAGAACATGTGAAGTACTGTGCCCTGATCCAACCACTGCTCCTTATCTTCCCCACCTGGGGCATTGACATGTGGGGGGAGTCTTGATCTGTCATCAGGGGTATGATGCTACACCAGGGCAGCCAGCACAAGGATGAGCGAGCCATCCATGAACTACCATTGCTCAAGCCATACCTCTTCAAGTTCTCAAATCGGACAGACATCTGACGTGTGTGAGTCTTGATCTGTCATGAGGGTTATGATGCTACACCAGGGCAGCCAGCACAAGGATGAGCGAGCCATCCATGAACTACCATTGCTCAAGCCATACCTCTTCATGTTCTCAAATCGGACAGACATTTGACGTGTGTGAGTCTTGATCTGTCATCGGGGTATGATGCTACACCAGGGCAGCCAGCACAAGGATGAGAGTCCAAAACCCCAGTTGTTCTTAACTTATAATTTCTATTCCTGACTCACAAGTATGACAAGAAATATGTCCATAATATTTTGCACCTAACATCAGTCAGTCAAATAACAGTTATACACATTCAAATAGAGATTCAGTAAGTTATGTAATTTTCAGTAAACATAACTGAAAGCTGTTAGAATCACGAGAAGTGAACTCGGAGAGTGGAAACAGAAATATCATTCATTACCATAACCTATTCATCTTACACAACATACCCTATAGTTCAGCCTAATCCTATATCAGCACCAATAACATGCAAGCATCAACACCATGCACAGTGCTGAAAGGGAGACAAGTCTATCTTTGGAAACACTCAAGACATATTTCCTTTAGGCCACACATTTTTTATTTTTTGTTTCACGGCCTGCTGCCCATACTGAAAAGCAGCTGGTCTAAGAAATAAATCAAACATAAAAATATTTATTTTTCTTATGTCTCCTGCTACTAATATAGACCCTTTTATATAATATAAATGTTATACATAAATTCCATGTCTACATCACTATCCGTGATTCAAGAAGCCAGCTGCAACTCAACAGCAGAATGATTTTCATTAAATAAATAATTGAAATCTATTTTTATTTTTATTTCGACCGACCTTGGGTGACAGAGAAGGAATATATTCGTGAAACATAAAATCATAAAAGTGTGGCCTAACATTGGACAGATTTTAATGCTGTAAACATCTAGTCGTTAGTGAATATTATAGGTGTTCTTCATCATAGGTGTTCTTCATATAAAACAGAGTCAGGACTTTTTGGTTCTTGGTCACTGAATAAGCGGTCCCTGGTGGATCTGTCAACGGAAGTTACGGATCGTTTGATACCAATGCTGGGTTTGACACTGCCCTCAGACTTAAGGCACATTGTTAATGGGCGATTCCCTGAAAAAAGAAACAGTTAATGTCAATTATTATTATAAATTGCTATTACGAGAGGAGCAATGTCATTTATTAATTCCAATTACCAAAATCAAACATTACAACTATAAGAAGTCAGACGAGGAACAACTATAGTGTACGGATGTCAACCAGGATAATTCATAAAGTATCCTTCATTTCTATTACAATAACAACATTTTTTTTGCAGCATCACTGGCACCACTCCTGACAGCATCCTCACCACCACGATTCTAAGATCAAGTGACCATTTTATCCTTGCTTCATTACGTGGCAGAAGAAAACTGTGAGTGTAAAGAATAAAGCTAGTGACATGGTTGGTGAGGCTAAAAAAATAAAAGTCATGCTTCTCAGGCACAGCCCACATCATCATAAAGTCTGCCGCACGTTTCGTTTTTATTTCCATTTAAAAAAATATATTAAAAAATACTAATACCTGAATACAATGCGATCAAATATAGCACACAGTTACCTCCCTTTACAGCCTAGGCCTTCAATCAATTCAGTTTACTGTTAGACCCAGCCCAAATTAGAAGCTCAGTGCGCTTCTTACAAAAAGGTTGTCATGCTTCTGTTATCATACAATCATCTGAACAATGACGTCCCATTGTAGACTTTGTCCTATTTGCTTTGGTATCTAAGACAAGAAGAGATTGTTTTTCTAGCATACATGAGGTATATATATTGAGATCCATATACACAGGTGCAATGACATTTTTTTTGAATGAATATTTGACATGCAAAATTTTACACATGCACATGCAAGTATCTAAACTGCACTTGGCCAGATGCATGTTGTTTTTCTCATGGAGAGGTTGGTGGGGCGGGGTCGAAGGATTAAGGGGCATGTATAGCCGATTTATCTCTATAATAAAACTGGTGTGGCCTAAATACAGAGCCACATTAACATAGTTCATCTATAACATTTATCATGCTTCTTTATTTCCTATCAAAGATTTTCAGTTTGTTTGATGTTTGGCAGACCATAATGTGTATGCCTGGCTGTACAGAGAGAAAGCTGAAAATAAACAGTAACAAGTTGGACTGTTGACACCACTATCTCCCATGATATGAAGACGTAATCACGGCAGCCTATAAATAACTGCGTCTCCATCTGACTAACCAGTGGTTGATAGCATCAACACACAGTCAACGCCAAACACCTGGGTTTAATTTCCCCCAAAGTACAACAATGGTCACTCAAGACTGATTCACTCTTATGATGTGTTATCAGGGTACGGTGACACACAATGAACCAATACTGTAATCTATGATCTTTCCTATAGCTTACAGAGGAACACTTTGCCTTGGAATCCCCACCTACTGTAACCTGCCAATCCTGGTTCAATTCATCTTACCACAAGCAGCAATACAGGGGAACACTTTGCCCTGGAATCCCCACATACTGTAACCTGCCAATCCTGGTTCAATTCATCTTACCACAAGCAGCAATACAGGGGAACACTTTGCCCCGGAATCCCCACATACTGTAACCTGCCAATCCTGGTTCAATTCATCTTACCACAAGCAGCGATAAAGGGGAACACTTTGCCCCGCAATCCCCACATACTGTAACCTGCCAATCCTGGTTCAATTCATCTTACCACAAGCAGCGATAAAGGGGAACACTTTGCCCCGGAATCCCCACATACTGTATCCTGCCAATCCTGGTTCAATTCATCTTACCACAAGCAGCGATAAAGGGGAACACTTTGCCCCGGAATCCCCACATACTGTAACCTGCCAATCCTGGTTCAATTCATCTTACCACAAGCAGCAATAAAGGGGAACACTTTGCCCCGGAATCCCCACATACTGTAACCTGCCAATCCTGGTTCAATTCATCTTACCACAAGCAGCAATAAAGGGGAAGACTTTGCCCCGGAATCCCCACATACTCAGTAGTCAGTGGGACCACCTCATCCCATTGTGTGGCCCCTCATGACAAGCATGATGGAGGTACTGGGAGAACACAAAAACTAACAAAGATAGTCTCAAACTCTACATCTATCACATCTAATTCTACTGTTAACATTCTATTGCAAGCTGATGAACACAAACATACTGGTTAGTCCTCATCTTAGTAAAGAAGGCAGCATGCATTAGTACAACAACACAAGAGTACAACCATTTAAACATTATAACTCACATCACAATCCAAACAAAAATACCAGTGCTTTAGGATACTGTGAATAATCCATCAAAACACAGAGGCCAGTGCTTACAGGATATTGAGAAACAAAACAAACAGGAGACTATAAAGGCATGCTCTTACATAAATTTCAATTTACAAGATTATCCTGGAGCAAACAAAATCAAAATTGGTATTCTCAACCAATATATCGCATGACAGTGTTATATACATATAGGTATTGCTAGCTGTGTATGGAGAGATGCTAAACAGCTAAACAGGGTAGGGAGCATTCAGGAAAAACACCGTATTCCCTGCAGTCAAACAGCAAATCTGAAAGCTTACAGTCACCTGTCAGGGAGTTGAGAGACCTTAGCCCTTAGCATGATTAAATTCGCCAACTGTCAAAAAATAAATCCAATCTGTTCTGCACTCAGTGAATGAGGGTGAATGAGAGCTAATGCAAGTGAATTGGTTATGCTGTAAACTACCTCTGTGCTGAGATTGACATGGATGTCAAAAATGACCAAAAAAATCAGTGAATGGGAAGCAAGTGAAGTTCTGATAGATCAAATTGCACTGTTTTGCTTCTTTCAGAAATTGGAACCAAGATCATATATACACAAAACTGGCAACACGCTCTTCCACTAAGCGATAACTTCTTGATCACAAACATTCAAGCATGGTTCAATCAGTACATGTTCTCAAGATCTGGGGGGGACATCGAATACAAGGAGGCGACATACAAAGAACCAGTCACTTCAACTTGGTTGTCGATCTTTAATTTGATAGCCACTTTTTTAATCTGATATTTATCCTATGTCTTTGGGGGCATCAACAATACTGTTGACTCTTGCATAACAGAGTTGGAAGGAAACAGGATCAACACTTTTGTTTGGTTCTGGTCTGGTGCTTTACTTTGTATCAGCCTGATAGTGAGTGAGTGAGTTGGGTTTAACGCCAGTTATATCACGGTGTGTGAGCTTGATGTGGAGGGAAAGCCCAAAGTGATGCAAGTCTTAGATGTTTGAAGCCTAATAACAATTATCATTTAAACTCTTGGTTACTACCCGGTAGATACATTGTCTGTGTCTCCTAGGTTACCTTTCATGGATAACGTGAACATTTAGCGATACAGGAAACTGTATAAACAATCCAATGACGGATCGCCTCTCACTGAATGCAAGTGATCAGCTTATTCACACAACCACACAATCCTCTTGAACATGGTTTGCCAAATATTGCATACAACATGTATTTATGAACCAATTAATTGTTGTCCTATAAATCAGCATGTGGCATGACTAAGCTGTATATCTTAGTGTGGACCTGGCTGGTGCATTAACACAATCACATCGCATGTTTTGGTAACGGAAACTTTGGAACTCCCTAATTGATAGTACATTGTAGTTGCTTTTGTGACATTCCAGTAAAAAGTTGCTAAACAAGAGTCAGCTGTACAGCAAAATCAGCTAAAGTAACAATCCTACTTTGTCTGTCTGTTTGTTTGTTTGTTTGTTGTTTAATTCCATCCTCAGCATTATTCCAGCTATCTGATGGGCGGCCTGTGAATGATCATGTCTGAACCAGACAATCAAGTGATCGATATTATGAGCAACGATCCATGCCACTGTGGTACAATGACACACAAATAACCCAACCTGACCACTAGATTCATTTGGTGCCTCTTACCACCAGCAAAGTTTCTTGGCACCAATCCTAATCCGGAACCCCCACAGGAACAAGCCAAAACAAATACCAGTCTCCCAAACACAAGAATTCTACAGGTTCCTGTATTCTGAATACTACAAGGGCATCTCTGACAAAAAGTGTAAAATTTGCTTTGTGGAAGAGCGTTGTATAGTTTGGTGCATAGTGCGCAGCGTCAGAGGAAGGTGGACTCGGCCATTACCAATCAGATTTGCTGGTGACTACACGCCTACATCTCACTACGATTACCTTTCGGCGCGTCGAGACCTGGGGAGGTAACAACACCACGGGATAAGAAGGGAACCAGTCTAGGTGGCAAATGTTCATATGCACAAACCTTGCCTTCAGATGCCCCACGTCCCATACACAAACTTTGCCTTGTTAATATACTTGAGATCTCATGCACAAACGTTGCCTTATTAATATACTTGAGATTTCATACACAAACTTTGGCTTGTCAATATACTCGAGATCTCATACACAAACTTTGCCTTGTTAATATACTTGAGATCTCATGCACAAACCTTGCCTTATAAATATACTTGAGATTTCATACACAAACTTTGCCTTGTTAATATACTTGAGATCTCATGCACAAACATTGCCTTATTAATATACTTGAGATCTCATTCACAGATTTGGCCTTGGCAAAATATTCAAGATCTTGTCAATATACTCGAGATCTCATTTACAAACTTTGCCTTATTAATATACTTGAGATCTCATACACAGATTTGGCCTTGGCAAAATATTCAAGATCTTGTCAATATACTCGAGATCTCATTTACAAACTTTGCCTTGTTAAAATACTGCAGATCTCATACACAGATTTGGCCTTCACTAAATACTCGAGATCTTCTTTGGAACCCATATTCTGTTTATTGTGTTCATATTTCAGTAAAATTTCGATAATTTTTTAGATTTCGTATAAGATTTTGTGACAACTGTAATATTTTTTACATTAACACTGAAAAAAATGTGAATATTGTGAATGTTTATAATTGTTTTCTTTTTATCAAAATGTTATTAAAATCAAAAGAAACCATGCTTAAATGGACAACAAGTAAACAACAACATCAGTACATATTCTGATTACGTAACATATTTCATGCGAAGGTTTGTGAATATGTACATATCACCACTTATATAACATGCATAAATAAAAAAAACAAATTTGATGTTTCTCATAAATAACTGAAGCATTTGTCAAATTTTCTGTGATGAAAATAAATCCTTGTTCAGGTAGTGAATGGAGTGTCACTGACTTAATTTCAACAAATGATATTGTGTAACCTATTTTTCAAACATTATGAAATAACAGTAACAGAAAATTTGACAAACTAGATAAGGAGCATCGTCACTGTTTTGAAGGCGGGACTATGATTATTATGTCACAGATGATTAGGGGGAATAGGAAACACTTCAAAACAATGACTCCTGCTCACAACATTCTCAAGTCCATCAACCCATACAGTGGTCACCAGGTGAAGCTAATCTCCTACAGCTGATTCACATTCTTATCTGAAGTCAGGGCAAATTCATACAAACATGTTATGTCCTAAAGACTGTAAATACCTAACCAATTTTCAGAAGTATGTTTAGTTAAACAAATCCTTTTTCATCCACAAACTTAGGATTGATATTCTATTCTGAAATCACTAAATGCAGTCTTACAATATTCTGTTAACATTATCTGCTTTTCCAGCAATAATACAGCTCTGCACAGTGAAAGCAGAGACCATATACCAATATATGGTCTCTGGTGAAAGCTACGTCTTTCTTAAGTAGTTTCTGTAAAGTGATACCCTGCTTTGTATTACAAAAATACTCTTACATATTATTTAGAGATAGCAATCTATTTCACATTGAAGATTTTCCTATTATCATGATTTTTTATTTGAAGTGGATGGAGTCGACAGGAAGTATGGGCAATTAGTTCCAACAGGCCTTTCGGAACCTTAGAACAAGAATGACTTTGTGGATACCACATCAACATATTTTGTCCTCAACACAAGTGACCACTGCAAGGGAGTGACACTTAACATCAATGTACATGTGTATATACATATTAGCTTGTGGAATACAGTGTCCATGCAAGTTCAACTGGAACAACATTGGTTATAGGTACCTACGAATTCCTGGATCAGAATTTCACCTGAAAGACTGTCACACACAAAACACTTGAACAACTCATCAGCAACAACAAGCATAATACTTGGCGTCAGTCATGTTAGAAAACACAAACCTCCATGGCAACGCAGCACGACTGGCTGGCCACCCTCTCTTAGGTAACGGTGAAAAAAAGATCTACGCTAAAAGATTACACTTGCATTGCATGTGTTTTAGATGGAAGTGGCAACACTAAAAATCAAGTGGAGATGAAGGTGTTGTGGGGGAGAAGGTGATGACTATAATTCTCTACAGAAGGTGATGTGGCAGGTTTAAGCAAAGGAAATGGTTTCATCTGATGTATTTTTTTGCTTTTTCAGCTATATATAGTTTTACTGGTTACTCAAAATATCTTTGTAAGTCTTTCTTCATACCTTATAGACAGAGTGAGTTTGCCTCATGTTAAAGGTACCATAAGAACTAGAATGTCTGTCAAAGACTCCTGCAATAAGGAGGAAGCACTGAACAACAGTGAGTGAGTGAGTGAGTGAGTATGGTTTTATGCCGCTTTTAGCAATATTTCAGCAATATCACAGCGGGGGACACAAGAAATGGGCTTCACACATTGTACCCATGTTGGGAGTCGATCCCAGGTCTTCAGCGTGACGAACGGACGCTTTAACCACCAGGCTACCCGACCGCCCCCACTGAACAACAGCAGTGGTCTGGTTCTGTGTAATGGGTTGCCTCATTCTACCTGACATGTATGTCAATGAGGATAGAATTATACATAAACCCTTGACAAATTATAATATATGGCACCCAACTTATTAATTACCACCCAGAGAAATGTCAAAAATGAAATGTGAAAATTTGCCTGCTTTGTATTGAATTCTCCGACTGTACCTCTCTGAAATAATGTGTCATCAAGCTGATCTGATACCAGCTTTCTGTTCCTATGTGCAATGTTTAGTGTGCTAGAGTGCTCCGTTGTGTGAGCTATGTAATAAGTAGACTTCATTTTTGTGACATTTAAATGCATTATTATTCAAATTATTGTGAAATAACCGTCTTATAGCTGTAAACAAAGTCTAATTGAAAAAAAAGAGCAAGGAATATATACTACTCAAAAGAAGTTAAAGAACACACGATTCGTTCATACTTCTATAGTTATCTGTTATGGGTGTTCCTTAACTTCTTCAGAGTAGTATATATTGTCATTAAGTCTCAAATTAAAGCACCTACAACATAATCTGATTATACTATCTCTAAAGACTTAACTGTTTTCAAGTGAAGTTGCAAGAAATAACAGCTATTGCTTCAGATTCCAGAGCCCACTAACTGTTCTTTAATCACTGGACATTCAGTTGACTAAACAAGTCAGGCTGACAAGCAATTACTTGTTACGCAAACTGAACATACATTCAAACTTATCCGAATAATCGTTAAACAGAATTTTGACAGTAACCAAAAAAAATTTCACATTAACTTTCATTCCATTTATGATGAATAATGGTCATGTACAGGTATGCCACTGAGAAATGAATACCAATCGACATAATCACTCAGTCCAAAAGCAAACTTTAAATCCAGGGGGACAATTTTGAAACAAAAGGTGCACATTGGTGGCATGTGTTTAGTGTTGTAAACGTGTGCTGGTGCCTAGGTGTATTTACTTCATGTCTAAAAGCAAAGTAAAATATGTTCATCAAGAAGAGATTAACCTATGAAAGAAAGCCTGAAGCCCAAATATATTAAGTCTCAAAGTTCTTTAGGACATTCAGTTCTTTACGGAGCAAGTGACTTCTTTAGCAGCCAAAATGGAGATGTCCAACAAGAAAAGACAGAAATGTGGAACTCCAGAATCGTCAGACATATACCCTGCTACTAAAGCAGCCCTAAGTCCTGTGACAGTAACAACACAGCAGGCTTGGGCCACACCAGCTTCAGCAGCAGCAGCAGTAGCGCATACATCCATATATACACAGAGGAATCATGCAAAATGTCGCATCAGTCTAAGCGTACCTTTACCACAATCAGAAAAGCTGGTGGAAAAATAAGATTTGTCGTGAAAATGATACCATTCTGACTAAGGCTTGGATCAATGTTTGTCAATTTTAGAAAATAAAGATTAAAATATAAAGATAGTTAAACATCTTCTTTTTTTTAAATTATTTATGGGAATATTATTAACAAACACATAAATATGTATTCAAAGGAGCACATCAGTATATCTTTATTTGCAGAAAGGGTCTAAAAAAATATTTTTTTGAGCATTGGTTTCAAACAATTATTACCTTGTTTTTAAAAAAAACACTTTTTTAATATCTAACCAAACTACATCAAGCATGCTTCCAGACTGATAGGGATATGATACATAATTAATAATATATATAAAATTGTATAGGCAACACATTAATTTCTTAATAACATGACATATAATAGAGGTTGACCTGTTTTGATCTGCACCTGCCATCACACCTCTAATTATTACAGGTACACAAAACTCGTTAACATCAGTTGATCAATCCCATACCATGAACAGAACACCTGACCAGAAGTGTTAGTTATTGTGCCAGCTGACGCTTGGTGTTAGAGCAAAAGTAGTAGCACGGCTACTAGTATGAGCAGACACAACAAAAGGCAGGTGTGTTACCTAGATGGTAAGAGTGCTATACAGCATCGTGTCAGATGCCGCCACATTCAAGGACCCAGCTAGAGATGTTGATAAGGAGCCTGATTGTGAGAGATGAGGGTAAGGCGTATACATGTTAAAGTCAGATATATACAGAACCTCTGTTAGTAAAGCGATGAGCTTAATAATCCACCACACTCTTAGAGAGTTACTTGAGTGAAGGAATGGGGAATTACGCTGTTGTCAGCAAGAATCACAGCTGTTGGACGGCAACATTTCAATCATTGTTACAGGGATTATCTAAGATTCCAAACTCAGTGCCATTAGCAGGCAAATTGGGAAAGACTTGTTACTTGGTTAAACTTGGGATTATTGGGATTATTGGGAAGTTCTTATTTCCAGAGGCATTCAACACTGCATTCAATAAAATAATGTATAGTTAAGCCTTTTCCTCTTTTTTGGTCCTGTTATCAATGGCATAAAAGTCACATTAGTTATAACTATATTTACATAAATGTTTTAATTCACATTTGTGAATATTTACTGACAATTGTTGCGGATTTGAGGTCGAATATCGGCTTCTGAAGAGGTCCAGACAAATCCCTGGGTCGTGTCTGGAGCAGACAAACCAGGGTGGACAGTGTGGTGACACACCCATACCACTGAGGTGTGATGACACTAATGTTATCGACAATCAAGGTATTAGCCATACCCAATGGTAACAGGCCATTGTCACCACCCAATCCCCATTTCTGTCATCTTTTAAGAGAAGCAATGGAAATGGGGATCTACCTAATCTATTCCAGAGGGGCCTAAGATACCGGGTAAGTGAGATTGGACATAAAGAAAGTTATGTGAGAAGATATTAGAAACAGAAGGCATATATTTCTTTAATGATGTTAATATGAAGCAGAATGATTAGATAAAAAAAATATATAATACATGATAAGAAAAAGATGACACGATAAGTAAGATCAAAACCAAAAACTTTGAATTGAGAATAAAAAAACAATAATCAACTTTGTATGATGTCTAGAAAAACAGAGTTACCTCCCTTACTTTAACAATACAACTCAAGCTACAAAACACTTTCTTAATTTGTAAATATATTACCTGTATTTCGCATATGATATAAAAAAATATATGTATATACAAATCTAAAATCTAAAATTACATTTAAGATTAATAAAGCAACTGGAACACTGCATTAAAACTGCAGTTCTGTTCACCTCATTATAAACATACTTACTGCTAGATCTTTTTCGATTTGTAAATTTCATTGTTTTGGCTCGTCTAGCCATTGTTTTCCTGGCACACACCGCATTCTTCATAATGATTGGCTGATCTGCTGACAGTTTAGCTTCTGCTGCCAGATCCTCAAAGAATTCTGAAACAGCACAAGGTGAATAATAACTTCACACACAAAATGGCAAAAAAATGCTTAAATTTGAATTTTTTGATATCACTACACCTGCAAGAACTGATATTCTCCCAAAGCATTATTAATATGCCTCAGGAGCCGACCCTGCTTCCCACTTCTCAAGGAGGGAAAATCTTGTCCTAAATTTTGAAAAAAATATCTTTCACCCGTGTTTGGTTATCAAGAGCAACAAGTCGATCTTGTATTAATCACAAACCATTCCATTTTACCAGTTTCAGTCCTTGAATATCAGGAATATTTCTGTACATATGAATAATTCTTGCTTATATTAAGTCAGTGGCCACATTCTGAAACCCAGGCAGACACTTGACACAGAGATATACTTCGGTAAAAATGATTTAGTCTGTACTGAAACGTCATTTCACATTGTTGACAAGAAAAGTGATATCCAACTTTCTACTTTCCAGCAGTAACACATGCAAAGTGAAGTCATTTAGAATATTCCTGAAGCCTGTTTACCATGAACTCTATTCCAACAAAGCACTACTCTGTAATCAACATCACCAAGCCAGACAGAAAAGGAACATCAAAGTAACTGACGTTTGAGTTTCTGGACATTGAAAGTCATCTCCTCCTTGACGTCATCCTCGATGTTGTTGGTCTTGTCTGCGACGGCACGCTCAAGGATTTTCAGTGACCGCTCAGCCTCCTGCAGCTTTGTCTCCGCGGACAGCCGCGCCCTGATCTCCTCCTGGGGCACAAGGTACAGTCAGTCAGTGAATTAGGAGACAAGTGAGTAAGTGAATTTGGTTTGCAGCAATATCACGGCATGGGACACCACAAATGGGCTGCACACATTGTACCCATGTGAGGAATCGAACCCAGGTCTTCGTCGTGACGAGCGAACACTTTAACCACTAGGCTCCCCGACTACCCCGAATCATGAGATAAACCTACTGTGTTTTGAAATTGGATGTGGTCCCACTGAAGAGAAGATAACACTTATCTTAATCTGGAACCGATTGTTTCGCAAGGATACTATTTCCACAGCCAGTATCTTACTAGCACTGGAATATATTCCCATATGAATATTCTTTCCTTCCTTCATCAAAATGAGTGAGATGGAGATATTTTCATTTTATTTCTTTGTATGTTTCTTACTCTATACAGTGAACAAACACACAAAGTCCTACTTCAATGTCAATGCTACAGATGGAGTAGTGTAATAAACTACAGTTTGGCCCTATAGTTAAGCACAATGATTTCTTATTTCTCTGTTCCAGAGACGAGCACAATTCCTTTGGAGCCAACACCCGCTTCAGACAACTTTATCATTTGAATAGGTTTGGGTTAACCCTACAGCATTAGAGATTGTTGACAATCATCTTGCCTTATTTCGTACCAGGGAATAATATTCAATTGAATGAACTATTTCACCCATTGATAATTGTGGATGGGCCATCTTGATTGACATTAATGATAGAATGATGTTACCATGGATACTCTAGATCATGGGAAATAATTTGACGTCTGCTCATTGTGATGTAACTCATTGAGTATAGAATAAAGTACAGTCGGAGTATCTTAGAAACAATGTAACAGTCACCTTCGTACTTTTAGAAACTGCAGACATCGCTATCGTATGAGATGAAGTTACTCACCCTGAGTTCTTTCTCTGTAATCTCTTTCTGTGTGACAAGGTCCTGCAAGCAAACAGAAGCATCAGAGTCGGGACTCCTTGGTGCAGTGACCGTGGAAACCACTACCCTCTGATGTAGCAACAGGTAGTGGAATCAGTTAGTGGGGTGTGTTGTGCTTTGTTGAGAGGGTGGCTTTATGGTTGAGAGAATTAGTGGGTGGCTGAGCGGATGGGTGAGTTGGTGGGTGGCTGAGTTGGTGGGTGGCTAAGTGGATGGGTGAGTTGGTGGGTGGCTGAGTGGATGGGTGAGTTGGTGGGTGGCTGAGTTGGTGAGTGGATGGGTGAGTTGGTGGGTGGCTAAGTGGATGGGTGAGTTGGTAGGTGGCTGAGTGGATGGGTGAGTTAGTGGGTGGCTTAGAGGATTGGTGAGTTGCTGTGTGGCTTTGTGGATGGGTGAGTTGGTGGGTGGCTTAGTGGATGGGTGAGTTGGTGTGTGGCTTAGTGGGTGGGTGAGTTGTGTGTGGCTTAGAGTGAGTGAGTTAAAATGTATCGCATCGGCATTATTTCAGCCATATAGTGGTGGCTTAGAGGATGGGTGAGTTGGTTGGTGGCTTAGTGGATGGGTGAGTTGGTTGGTGGCTTAGTGGATGGGTGAGTTGGTTGGTGCCTTGTGGATGGGTGAGTTGGTGGTGAGTTGATGGCCAAGTGAGTTAATGGTGGTAGTTTACAAGAGCACAAATCCACAGGAATGGTGATGAAGAATCATCATTAGAGGCAAATCTAAGATGTCAACTCACACCCAGTGAGTCCTGTCAGGGCCAAGGGAGACACCCCTGCACAGCATACTTAGACCACTTGGCAACACTATCTCCATAACACACACACAGTGAGTCCTGTCATGGCCAAGGGAGGCACCCCTGCACAGCATACTTAGACCACTTGGCAACACTATACTGAAAGGGGTCTCAGATTGTCAAATGTTTCTATTACCTTTATTGTAGACTGCAGCTCCTGTGCATGTTCACTGAAGTTCTGCTTCTCTTCCTCCAACTGTGAGGCTTTTTCTTCGTTTTCTTTTAACCTGAAAAAGGGGAACATATTCTTTTAGCAATTTAAATGCATAATCATAAAAGTCAGGGAGTCAAATGATACTTACAAATACCCAATCCCAATAGTTCTGATAAGCATCCTGACTCACCTAGATTCAGCCTCTGCCTTTTCCTTCAGTAATGAATCAGTCTTCATCTCGATCTCCTTCAGTTTGGAGCTGAGCTCTGTGGTGGCCTGTGAGAGGTCATTCTTCTCCTTGGAGGCCACCTGTTCCTTGTGCTTCATCTCGCTCTCCACTCTCTCCTTTTCCATGGCAAGTCCCTGAAATATCCACATACATGTGACTATGCTTGTCGTTGTTTGAGGCGACTAATGGGATCAGGTGGTCTGGCTCACTGACTTGGTTGATGCATGTCATTGTATCCCAATTGTGTGGATCACAATGTCAATCACTGGACTGTCTGGTCCGGACTCGATTATTTACAGACCGCTGTCATATAGCTGGAATACTGCTGAGTGCAGCGTCAAACAACAAACAAACAAACAACATGCAAGGTATTGCTCCTTGGTTCTGTAGTGGGGACACCCGGCCATAGTTCTCCCCAAGCAGTGTCATGGGGCACTGTAGCTCACCTGACTTGTTTTTTAGAGGGAATGACTGACTGATTTTTGTAAGAAATAAAGCCTAGTTTATTTTAATTTAAACGCCAATGCCATGGCATCTGTTTTAGTGTCCAATAATTTAACAGTCAAGGGGAGACAATCCAGACTGTCAATTGCTGATAATGCTGTAAGCGGTATTTGTTTTTTATTGTTGCAAGGGACGCGTCACAGGCGCCAAATGTAACAGGCAAACTACATGTTGTTCAGGAATTTGGTGAATTTTCTCAGTCTGTTTGTTTGACTGACTGATTTTATGCCACTTTTAGAAATATTCCCCCAATACCAAGGTAGGGGACACCAGAAATGGGCTTCACACATTGTACCCATGTGGTGAATGGTACCTGAGCCCTTGGCATGATGAGTGAATGCTTTATCCACTAAGCTACCCTACCACCTGTTGTTATATATTTGCATAAAACATTCTACAGGTCACATTCATACTATCTTTCTTCACAACAGCAATGCAGGGGTCATTTAGGAGATCTAAAAAGTATGCATAGCTATAAGTATTTTGAACTGTTGAACTATCAACAGATATTTTGAAGGTTGTAAGGCCTGGAAATAATGTTTTACATAAACTTAAACATGTTTACTGTAAACCCAATCTTTCACCAAGACCTTTATACATGGACAAGCAATAGGCAGAAACAATAATGATCTTATGTGGATGCTGCACTGGACACATACAAGACAATTCAGTTTTTGTGTGCAACTTCCAAAGACACCATTTGACCATTGAGCAAAAGAGGGAAGAATGGCAAAAAGAAAAAAGGCAGTACCTGTAGCTGGTCATACTGTGTTTTGAGTGTCTCGGAGAGCTGCTGGCGGTCATCGTCCAACATCCGCATCGTGTCCACAGTCTCCTCCAGCTCACTGCAGACATGGAGATACAGGCACACATAGAGACGTGCCCACACATAAAGTCTGCCATTTTATAGAATAACAGAGTTATCTCCCTTGAACTGATTCAGTAGAATGACCCAAGGCTTGGCTCGCTAAATACAATCCTTATTCCTCATACATGATATTTACAATCCCAAAACCTCCAGACCCTCCCTGATATCTTGCCATACCCTCCCTGATATCTTGCCACACCCTCCCTGATATCTTGCCACACCCTCCCTGATATCTTTCCATACCCTCCCTGATATCTTGCCACACCCTCCCTGATATCTTGCCACACCCTCCCTGATATCTTGCCATACCCTCCCTGATATCTTGCCATACCCACCCTCATATCTTGCCATACCCTCCCTGATATCTTGCCACACCCTCCCTGATATCCCACTCACTCTCGTATCTTTTCATACTCCTCCCTGATATCCTGAGTGAACTTCTCCAGTTTCTGCCTCTCCTTCTCCAGTTCCTGGTTGATTCTCTCCAACTCCTACAACACAGCAACGTGGTCAACTATGCAAGGTTATTATGTACAGAAAGGGAAGCAGATATAATTGGACGTCTCACTACATGTAAACAGTTTTACTTATGTGATCAGCAGAATTTACTCAAAATTCAACCATGAAATGGATAAATTCTGGATCCTGATTGATCAATCAGAAGTTTCAAATCACAGTAACCACTAGTGACTGAAACAGCTGGTTTGCAGCCCTCTTAACATCAATCTATTGCCAAAATGAAATGTCGCTCCACAATGGCGATTGAGTAGGGCTGTGTTTAGCCGAGGATACTGTACAGCAGTATACTGCGATACTTAGGCCTGTACTGTACTGTGATATGTACTGCAGTGTACTGCCATAAACATTTTAAAGTTTGTGCTTGTTTGTTGTTTAATGCCACACTCAGCAATATTCCAGCTATATGACAGTGGTCTGTAAATAATTGAGTCTGGTCCAGACAATCCAGTGATTGACATCATGAGCATCGATCCACACAATTGGGATACAATGACGTACATCAACCAATTCAGCAAGCCTTAACACCCAATGCTGTTAGTCACCTTTTATGACAAGCAAAGTCGCCTTTTATGACAAGCATAGTCGCCTTTTACAGCAAGCATGGGTTGCTGAAGACCTATTCTACCCTAGAATCTTCATGGTTCTAAACATTTTAATGAGTTATGCAGCTTGAAGATGTAACCAAGTTATTGTCGGCAGCGATGATGTGAAAATGCTGATGATGCAACATTTTGGGCCATCATTACAGGGTGTATTAACTATGTTAAAGTTGAAGCTTAAGTTGAAGGAACAAGGCCAAAAGTGAGCATAGTTCACTAATACCCCCGACCCGCCTAGTGTGTCAGTAGTTTCAAATTAAATAATAGTGGATAGGGTTAGGGTTTGAAAACTTCATTAAAAAAATGGAAAATTAAGAAAAAACAATTTTTTTCTTTTGACTGCACCCCTCCATATGACACACATTATATGTACTGAGTTTGAGATGAATCCACTGAATAGTTTAAGAGAAATCGCACGGTCAAAGTTTTCGAACGGACGGACGAACAGACGGACGGAACCTTGGTATAACTATATACCTCCGACCTAAAAGGTCAGGGGGAATAATATAAGTTTTCCCTTCCTACCTCTGCTCTTTCTCGCTCTTCTGACAAAGCACACACTTCACTCTGAAGGCGATCTGAAATAAAAACATTGAAATACTTATGGACTGATTAGTACACCAATTCAATCTCCCGTACAACAGATACAGTCCTGTGACTACATTACTGTTCCAAGCAGATGTGGAGGGATTGTTTATTCTATATGATAGATGGGGAAAGGATTAGATCTGATGCGGATGGACAGAGACACACATTTATAAGATGGTACTTCAAGATTATGTGCACATGTTCCTATTACGTTTTACAGCAATGCGTCATTAAGGTACGTGACACTGGCAGCAATCCTCACCAAAGTAGTCTTGTTTCTCCCTTGCCATCTGCAGCCCCTGGTTCTCCAGCTGGCGAATCATCTCCTCCCCGAGGGTGTGGTTCTTCCATGTCCTGCAACATCAACACCACCATCAACATCAACACCACCAACAATATCAACACCACCATCAACATCAATACCACCAGCAACATCACAACTATCAACATCATCACCATCACCATCACAATCAGCATCCTCATCATCGTCAACATAATCCTCACCACAATTAACATCACAACTATCAACATCAACATCATCATCATCATCAGCACCACCGTCAACATGTGCACCATGGTCAACATCAACACAAACATCATCATCATCATCATCATCATCATCATCATCATCATCATCATCACAACCATCAACATCATCACCATAACGATCATCATCATCGTCAACACCGTCAACATGTGCACCATTGTCAACATCATCATCATCATCATCATCATCACAACCATCAACATCACAACCATCAACATCATCACCACAACGATCACCACCATCATCATCATCATCATCATCATCATCATTATCATCTCCCAACACCATCACAACGAAAATTACAAAATCAACAACCACCATCATCACAACCACTATCAACATAATCATATCATCATCATCTGAACCAATATCACTACCGTACTTCATCAATGAGTAACTAGTGGTAGATCTATGTCCTAAGTACCATTTAAAAGGGTACAAATATATCCCATTTCTACCCATTTAAACAAAAATCACACTATTCATCCTCATTGTGCAGCCTTCAATGATATCACTCCTCCACAATCACTTGATTCCAGAAACAACAATAAATTCTTCATTCATTACAGTGAAATTGTACTTTAAGCTGTGACATCTTGTTGATTCAAGTGTTTCTGTTTCAATGTTACCACGAGATCTTCTATATCCCCAGGAAATGAATATATGGTGTGACATCACACAAGATCAATACTATGTTCCCAACTGTCTGGAAGGTAAGGTTTCCCATGTGTGTGTGAAGTCTGTGCGAAGTCTGTGCGAAGTCTGTGTAAAGTCTGTGTAAAGTCTGTGTAAAGTCTGTGTGAAGTCTGTGCGAAGTCTGTGCGAAGTCTGCGTGAAGTCTGTGTGAAGTCTGTGTGAAGTCTGCGTGAAGTCTGTGCGAAGTCTGTGTGAAGTCTGTGTGAAGTCTGTGCGAAGTCTGTGTGAAGTCTGTGTGAAGTCTGTGCGAAGTCTGTGTAAAGTCTGTGTGAAGTCTGTGTGAAGTCTGTGTTAAGTCAGCAACACCCATACTGAGGAGGCAGCAGAGAAGTCACATGATCACACCGAATACCCCCTGAGATTTGGTCCACCCTGGTCTTGCCTGTTTGTTGTTTAACCCAACAGGAATATTCCCGCTATGTGACAGCAGTCTGTAATCAATGTAGTCTGGACCAGACACTTCAGTGATTGATGTTATGAGCATCGATCCACGCAACTGGGATACAATGACATGCGTCAACCAAGTCAGCGAGCCAGACCACCTGATCCCATCAGTCGCCTCTTACGAAAAGCATAGTCGCCTTTTATGACAAGGAAGGGTTGCTGAAGACCTATTCTACCCTGGATCTTCACAGTTGGTAGTCACCGGTTCATATACTACTGGACAGTGGCATAGCTGAGTGGTTAAGGCAGAACTTGTTATGTAGAAAACCAGGTTCATTTCCCAAATGGGATCAATATGTGAGGCCCATTTCTGGTGCCATTTTAGTTTTACACATGAGACAAGACATGAGCACAAGGTTTTGGAGCACAGTGTTCCTTTAAGAACGTTCACTGACTCTAAGGCTGATTTATTTCTGTTATCTCCATGCCATACAGGTACTTCCTGGATTGAAGGCTCCTGTTGTCAAGGACAATAAGCATGATAAGAATCAGAAGACACTGGAATACCAAATGGACTGTTCTCTGCACAGAGAACTGTGGCTCTTATGACAGAATCTGTCCTTAAACTGCCTAAATATTTTCACAAGTAATAAGGTCCTATGCCAGATAGCCATGACATTGCACTTCCATAGTGAGGATGTTAATCTTCCACTTACCACATACCCTGACATAGAGAACAATAAAATATGTTCAGGGCTTTACCTTGGGCTAGACAAGAGGTTCAGGAATACTCAATAATTCATTTCAAGGATCCTTACAGGAAATATGACATTCCTGTAAAGTTTGGTTTGTTTGTTGTCTAATATTCCAACTATATGATGATGGTCTGTAAATAATCGAGTCTGGACCATACAGACCAGTGATTGACATCATGCGCATCAATCAACACAATTGGGAAACGATGACATGCATCAACCAAGTCAGTGAGCCTGATCACCCAATCCCGTTAGTTGCCTCTTATCTGACCGTTAGTCTGACAAGCACAGTTGCCTTTCATGGCATGCATGGGTTGCTGAAGACCAATTGTACCCCAGCTCTTCGCGAGTGTCCTGTAAAGTGTTGAAATGGTGTACTGAACTTTAAGATTTGATGATTACTTTAATTACAGGACCTTCATATTTCCTACTACTAAAAAATGGTTCATTGAATACTACTGTGCCTTGGGATGCGTTATATGTTATTTTCTGTTTCCATTCTTTACACTTGTGCATAGTGGCTGCACATTCCTGAGTCGTGTTAAACCCTATATAGTCACAGTGTATAAGTCACTCCTAGAAACATCATGATATAATGTACAACTTTAACATATTCAATGAACCAAGTAACATGTCAAATGTTTCTGCATTATATTCATTGTGTTCAACATCAAATTTCACTTACAAATACAATAGTTCACATATAATGCATGTCTAAACTAAAGCAGGTCTGATTTAGAAAATGCTGTTTTCTTTATAGGACATCAGCGTAAGAAATTGGCACTAGTCCTGTAGTCCTTGCCAAACTGCCCAAATGTTCAGGTATCATAAGGACTAGTAGAAATTTGCCATTATTAAGGGTTTTGCTATGTGTTATCATTATAAGGACTAGTGGACTACAAATGTTAGTTTCTATTGCTGGACATGAACGCATGAACTGGGATAATAACTAGTTCTCCTACGCAAAGCGGCTAACAGAAACAGGAAGTGAAATGAAAAGTTAAGGAGGGGAATGACATTCACAACAGATAAGGAAATGACAGACACTTTATAATCAAACATGACACATAAGAACCTGCTATATCATAATTTACCAACTCACATACAACCATAAAATACATCCTGCTCTAAAGAGGTGAGGTGAAATGGGCTTTAACGTCGGGTCCAAGATTATTGCACTTTTATAGCAACGTCCATGTACGTGTGTGTGTTTGTGTGGCTGCTTGTACTATTCTGGACTGATGCTGATTTAAAGTGCTAGCTCACTGAGATACCATGCCGCAGTTTAACATGGATACCCCACTCAGACACAGTATACTGACTCCGAGCCGACCAGTCCTTGTTTTAGCCCCTTAATGCCGAGCGCCAGACAGGGTAACAACAAGTACCACCTTTAAAGTCTTTTGGTATGACGCTGCCGGGGATCGAACCCTGGACCTTCCGCTCTCCGGGCGGACGCTCTACCACTAGACCACGGAGGCGGTAATGCTCTAAAGAGTATCAATGACTTACTTAACAGGCCCTGGAAATAAACAAGACTAAACATCCAAAATCTAGTGATCTGTGACTGAGCATCTTGTGGCATGTTATTAATTGTACACTATGACAGGAAAACCTGTTTTCTTTCATTCCACATAACATACAGCATTTTCTATTTATCACGATTGTGTGAAACAAATCTCATTTAGTCACTGGTAATGTCAGTCATATCTAACACAGTTCATACTTATTTGTTATAAACGTCTTGGCTCCATATAATTCAATAAAATTCAGAAACAATATTGGATAGTTTAATAAAAAATTGGTAAATGTCAGCTAGTCAGTAAATCAGTAAATATCAAATGCACACAATACGAATTACAGTATTCGACATAATAAACGCCCAGGGCGCTCTCAAAATTATGAATAAGGGGAGTTGAAAGATAAATTTCGTGGTTTATGCTGACAGCCTGAAATGTTTACGTTCGACAGATGTATTTTTCCAAAATTAACTTCCCCATAATTAAGTGTGCATATAACACACGAGTGTGTATTATACGCAAATAAATAAGTCTTGTATACATTGATCAGTTGGAAAGGGTGCTAATTGGGATTGTTCACTAGCCAATATATTAGCAAATATTGCCGTGGGCGCCTATTAGAGGGGGGGCGCTTATTACGTTGAATACGGTTATACTTGGTAATACTTATATATCTACTTACATAGCCATTGTTCTACTGACCTTTAAAGACATTGGGATGTGAAATAGTGCTCTTTGTGCAGCTTGCTTGCAGTACTGGCTGTCTGTACGTCCTGTATTTGTATTGGGGTATTTAGCAATGTGTCGCAATCTTTATCAACATCATCTCAATAATTATGCTTTACTTTTTGAGTATCAAACACACTTCAATGACATGGATCATTGGTCTGAGGCAAAGCCTCAGTAAATAGTTTGAATATTTCCAACTGTGGCATTAAAGCAGGACATGGCGCTAACAAGTTTGATTTAAGTTTCGTAAATTACCGCCTTGTTTGTCTGCTACCTCAATGTTTGTCTGCTACCTTAATGTTTATTATGCATATTAGTTGAGGTAGGGTAGCCTTGTGGTTAAAGCGTTTGCTTGTCACACCGAAGACCCAGGTTTGATTCCCCACATGTGTACAATGTGTGAAGCCCATTTCTGAGTCCTCCACCATGATATTGCTGGAATATTGCTTAAAGTGGCGTTAAACCTCACTCACTCACTGTTATGTACATTAATGTATGCATCAGTTGAGGATTACGTCAATAACTCAAACACTGTCAGTTTTACACATGCTAGAAATGAACACAAGGTTGTGGAGCACAGTGTTCCTATAAGAACGTTCACTGATCCTAAAGCTAATTTATTTCTGTTATCTCCATGACATACATGTACTTCCTGGATTAAAGGTCTTGCTCACCATGTTCCCAGCCACCCAGGAGCATGTCCTCTACACATGCCACGCCTGTGCTACATTCCTCGGTCCCTGGGTCAAGTCAGCAGCTGAATGTGGTCCGTACAGTCAGCAATATCACAGGTATGTTACTGTCACCTGTGAATAATCCAGTCTGGGCAACACATGCCACTGACTGATACCATGAGTACCATCACAGGGATTCACCTGGGTCTGTCTGTCTGTCTGTCTTCCATTACAGGGATTCACAAGGGTCTGTCTATCTGTCTGTCTGTCTTCAATCTCAGGGGTTCACCTGGGTCTGTCTGTCTTCAATCACAGGTGTTCACCTGGGTCTGTCTGTCTTCGATCTCAGGGGTTCACCTGGGTCTGTCTGTCTTCAATCTCAGGGTTTGACTTGGGTCTGTCTGTCTTCAATCTCAGGGTTTCACTTGGGTCTGTCTGTCCTCAATCACAGGGTTTCACCTGGGTCTGTCTGTCCTCAATCACAGGGGTTCACCTGGGTCTGTCTGTCTTCAATCTCAGAGTTTTACTTGGGTCAGTCTGTCTTCAATCTCAGGGTTTCACCTGGGCCTGTCTGTCTTCAATCTCAGGGTTTCACTTGGGTCTGTCTGTCTTCAATCTCAGGGTTTCACTTGGGTCTGTCTGTCCTCAATCACAGGGTTTCACCTGGGTCTGTCTGTCCTCAATCACAGGGTTTCACTTGGGTCTGTCTGTCTGTCTTCAATCTCAGGGTTTCACTTGGGTCTGTCTGTCCTCAATCACAGGGTTTCACCTGGATCTGTCTGTCTGTCTTCAATCTCAGGATTTCACCTGGATCTGTCTGTCCTCAATCACAGGGGTTCACCTGGGTCTGTCTGTCTTCAATCTCAGGGTTTCACCTGGGTTTGTCTGTCTTCGATCTCAGGGTTTCACCTGGGTCTGTCTGTCTTCAATCTCAGGGGTTCACCTGGGTCTGTCTGTCTTCGATCTCAGGGGTTCACCTGGGTCTGTCTGTCCTCAATCACAGGGGTTCACCTGGGTCTGTCTGTCTTCAATCATAGGGATTCACCTGGGTCTGTCTGTCTTCAATCTCAGGGGTTCACCGGGGCGGTCGGGTAGCCTAGTGGTTAAAGCGTTTGCTCGTCACGCCGAAGACCCAGGTTCGGTTCCCGACATGGGTACAATGTGTGAAGCCCATTTCTAGTGTCCCCCGCCGTGATATTGCTGGAATATTGCTAAAAGCGGCGTAAAACCATACTCACTCACTCACTCACTCAGGGGTTCACCTGGATCTGTCTGTCTTCAATCTCAGAGTTTCACCTGGGTCTGGGACATCCAGTCCGTAATGAATAAATTACAAGTGATTCCGTGGCATTGCATTGTCTAACCAAGCAATTTGATTTCTAAATTTATGTTTATATAAACTGAAAAAATATTCAGGCCAATCCCTTAACAGACACTGATTTTAACATTTATACATCTATAAACGCAAAAAAATATTGAAGTAAATTCTTAAACAATGTTGGAGGGTTCAAGGCATAAACACAGGGGTCCAAGACTGGCAATGTGTGGCATGCTTCACCTCATTTCCATGAATTTAACTGCTTCATGTTCAGTAACCTTAAGATGGGGATTTCAATGTCTAACTGAAGAGTATCAACCATTGAAACTCTTCCACTGTCAGCATATTTCTTACAAGAACAGAAACGCCAGTTATGAGTAACATGCAGTCTTATAACCTTCTTAATAAATACAATGAATCAAACAGCCATATTACTTTGCATCCCCATGGACTCACAATGTTAATCACTCGTGTCTATTCTCCACTGGCAGTGAAGTAGATCCCTGAAACCACACTGCAGATTCACTCAGCTGACACAATGTAAACAGGTTTATCATATAATGGATAGGTTTCTCGGCAGGATAAATCCAACGGATAAAAACGATATCCGTTGGGGTCATATGCGGATAGAGATGCAAATATCAAAGGTCACGTAGGACTACTTTCACTGTTTATAAACAAACATGGCGTCGCCCTCGTCGTTCGGCGATCGAGTCAGAATTAACCATCGGGAATCTGAATAAACTACAGGGATAATTGCTATCATTATCAAAAGAACAGTCTAATATACTGAAAATCAGTGTCTAACTGTGACGTAGCTAAGGCATATTATAAGATTTGGCAACTTTGGAGATATAAATTTCGAAACAATTTTGCGAGGGCACGAGGCATAGCCAAGCGGGATCAGTAGCCATATCACGGCTTGTAGACCTCTGCGGCTTGAAACCTTGAAATAAAAATAGTTGGATTTGGCCGAAATATGTTTGAATCGTTACCTTTGTTTCGTTTTGTCGCTGTTTGTACATCTGACTACACTTCTTAATGTTATGACAGGACAGACCGACTGTCAACAACGTCTGATCGTGGCCGTGATGTCTCATAGACTAGGGTTAGAGTAGCTTCCCTTTGACAAAGGGCAGTTACGCTACTGGACAGACTGATGGATTGCCGCGAAAGACAATTAAAAACAACTGTTGTTTTGCGTATATGTTGCTTTGCCACTGTGTAAGAAACAGATTTCAGTTAGAACTATATTGGCTACTGTCACTGTCACATCACTTACCCTGTGACGTAATAAATATTAATGCGCGCATTCCAGGAAAACTCGCAATATTTCGGTAATGTTTGTGAGAGAGGGAAAGCGATTTTAAAGCACAGAATTAAAGAATGACATTATATGATAAAGAGGTTATCACGCTTGTGTGTTAAATATCCAAGGCTCGCTAAATACAATGTTTATTCCTAATGCAGGATATTTACCATCCCCAAACACACTCGCGTGATAACCTCTATTTATCTGTTGGCCCTTATGACAAAAGGCCACACTTTTTTTAAATTTTATGTTTCACGAATTTATTCAAGCTTTCCCACACAAGGTCATTCGAAATAAAAATAAATAGCTACGTCAATCATTTATATATTCATATGAAGGTCATTCTTCCGTGGAGTTAAAACTGCAGCTTTTTCTTGAATCACTGATAGTGATATAGACATGGAATTTATATATAACATGTTGTGCAAGAGGGTCTGTGTTACAAATTGGAGACATAATGAAAATTAATATGTTTACGTTTTATTTATTTATTTTCCAGCTGCTTTTTAGTAGGGGCGAGGGCACGTGATTGAAAATGAAAGCTGCGTGGCCCAAGCTGTACTGGGGATCTAGTCTGCCCTTCCATACTCACTGGTGGCCCGACCCGTGAAGATCTGGGTAGAGAACAGGTCTTTAGCAACCCATGCTTGTCATAACTGGTGACTATGCTTGTCGTAAGAGATAGGGTGGTCAGGCTCACAGACTTGGTTGATGAAATGTCATCGTATCCCAAAAGCGTGGATCGATGCTCATGGTGTCAATCACTGGATTGTCTGATCCAGACTTGATTATTTACAGACTGTCGTCATATAGCTGGAATATTGCTGAGTGTGGCGTTAAACAACAAACAAACAAACAAACCACTGGGGGCCCTGGGGTGAGAACAACTAACAACACAACTTGTGTGTCCATATACATGCATCATGATCATATGTCCATGTTCATAATGTTTAACAGCAGTAGAAACTAACCTTTTTGGTCCACTAGTCCTTATAATGAAAACATTTTGTAAAACCCTTAAAAATGGCAAATTTTTACTAGTCCTTATGATACCTTAACTATTGGGCAGTTTGGCAAGGAGCACATGACTTGTGCCAATTTCTAACCCTGTATAACAGCCTATTTTGTAACTTAATGTTTTGAGTGAGCTACAAGTTTCTTCGTAAGAAATTCTGCCATGAACCACTTCGGTGAAACACAAGAACCACAGGTGAGTTGGGTTTAACGCTGCTTTTAACAGTATTCCAGTTATATCACGGCGTGTCAGCTTAATGTGGGAGGAAAGCCCGAAGTGACGCAAGTCTCAGACGTTTCCCACTTCGGTGAAACCCACAAGCACAGGTATGGTGACGACAGGTCAAGGTTCATGACTGTGGTGAGCCTGGAATTTGAACTCACCATGCCCAAGACCACCTAGACCTTAAGGTGTGTTACCATGGTTACACATGACTATGTATAAAAGTGTTAAGGCATAGCCAAGTTTTTCTCATAAAACCTTTGATTATAAAAGATTCATGATCACAAGCCAGATCATTAGGTCTTAAGGGTTCAATCCATTTGTCGGATGATATACGATGACATCCCGAGTTGAAACATCCATCGTGAATTATGACATAGAGACATGGGCTTCTGGTTATTGAGGTGTAACATGCACATATTTCACACTTTCTTCTTGGAATTAGGTGTCAAGGCCTATGAAAGCATGAAAGTGATTCTGAACTGTATGTAGAACGACAATCGTGGCTTCACACGAGGAACAACAACCTGCTTCCTTCCCCTCATCACTGGACATCGCACTCTCCAGATTACATTGTATATCCTCTCATAATTACCTTCTTTGTAAGATTATCGCCACTAACACTTGATTAGCACATGATAAAAACTAATCATAGCCATAATGACATATTTGTGTTTCTCACATTCTCCGTCCAAGAGTTGCTGAGCCACCTCAGTCCTACAAACCCAATTCTCACCACATGGAACCGGTACAAAACATGCATCATGTCAAATTAAATTTGTCCTGTCTTTGATCAAGGTAAAATTTGTTTACCATATTTCCTCTTGTAAGCACCCACCTATGAAACATGGTGGAGATTACGGATGAGAATATAGGTCCCCATCAACCGATGCTGGTCATAAATGGACCGGGTGGTCAGGTTATGTGACTTGGTTGACTGCCTGTCATTGTATCTCAATGGCACGGATCAATGCTCATGATATCAATCACTGTATTGTCTAGTCCAGACTCAAATATTTACAGACTATCATCAATTGCTGGAATATTACTAAATATGGGTATAAACACAAACCAACAAACTGATATAAACTGGTGGGTTTGTTGCAATAATTAAAATAACTCTGATTGGTAAGGTTATGACATATTTGTATGAAAACACCATCTGGAAACAACTTACTATTTTCAAAATCTCAAATATGAATTTACCAGTATGCAAAATGAAACACCTTGACAGAAATAAGCAATGATCATACAACAACACTGGCCTCATTCTCTTAACCTGAACATAAAACGTTAACCTCAAATGTGCCTCTGTTCACCCAGTGAGTGTGAGTGAGTGAGTTTAGTTTTTACGCCGCTTTTAGCAATATTCCAGCAATATCACAGCAGGGGACACCAGAAATGGGCTCTGTTCATCCAGCAGGGAATGGGTACCCAATGTGCGATAGTGCCGCAGTTTGGATTGTATACTCCCCAGGGAGTTGAGAATGATAACTGGAATACATACATAGCCACAAGTCAGGGGACAAATAAACCACATTTGAGCAGATAATAATACCAGGATAGGTGAGGAATATAAATGCATTTAAAAATAAAAATATTAAACCAAAAATAAAGACCATTCTAAGAGGCACCTGACTTCTTAGAGGAAACATGGTGGGCGATGTAATATTCTTACGCTTTAAGAATGATTTGTAGCACTTGAACTAGCCCTAGGCTGTTGCTGCCTCCGACGAATAGATAATGGAGAACGACATTCTGTGTTCCGTCTTGTATTTATTGTCATAGATACAGGGGCGGTCGGGTAGCCTAGTGGTTAAAGCATTCGCTCGTCACCCGTAAGACCCGGGTTCGATTCCCGACATGAGTACAATGTGTGAAGCCCATTTCTGGTGTCCCCCGCCGTGATATTGCTGGAATATTGCTAAAAGCAGCGTAAAACCATACCCACTCACTCACTCACTTACTCATACATACATGGGTGGTACATCCGGTAAAACAGGGGGTCTCGACGGATAGGTCGCCAAGGGAGATTACTCTTAAAAGTTATGCTCCATCACAGCCGCTAATGGCATAATGCAGTACAGGCGATTCATCCTTGACACCTCAACAAGAAGAAGAATAGCTCTTGACTTCATGCTGCACACACAATCGCCACTGGGAAAAGCCATTTCTGAGTCTATTGTCATTTCCTGGCAGAGATTCCCTAGTAGAAGACATTACAGCCCACTCAACATTTACGACACGCAACACCGGAATAACATAATGCTAACGGAATGTAAACAAGCTGCTCCATCATCACAGTGCACAACCTCATACAGTCCTGCACACAAAGTGCTCTCATCAAGGAGACAGGCTCAGGCCACACATTGTTTATTTTTCGTTTCACGGGCCCGCTGCCCCTATTGAAAACAGCTAGATAAGAAATATATTAAACATAAACATATTTAAGTTTATTACGTCTCCCACTAGTAATATAGAACCTCTTGTACAATATAAACATGTATATATAAATTCCATGTCTACATCACTATCAGTGATTCAAGAAGCCAGCTGCAGCTTAAACATCCAAGTAGAATGACTTTCATGGCAATAAATCAATGATTGTCGTAGCTATTTATTTTTATGCTTATTTCCATCAATCTCGGATGGTAAAACTGGAATAAATCCATGAAACATAATATTAAACAAGTGTGGCCTCAGGGTTGTACTGGATGCTCAAAACTCTGGCCTACATTCATACTAATTACAAATGAGATGCAAGAAGATACATTGCAAGCACTGGTATACACACAAAATATATATATGGCCAATGGTTCATTTTCTTACTCTACCATTGAAATCCCCTTCCTTAAGGCTGAAGGCTAAGGGAAGCAGTGATATGGTCGAGTGAAGTGTGCAAAGTGTGGCCAGCCTGGAACACCAATGTTCGTTCTTTGGACTGCCCACAAATGTTACCGAGTCCCATGTACTCGCAAACAGATGGACAGTGGTAGCCTCGTCCTTGTTTGGAGGCCTTGACCGACTCACAGGTCCTTGCTGACCATCCATGTCCGAGATTGACGATGCATGTCAGGGAAGAGTTTCGACACCTCCACATCACCACAACAAAGACAGTAACTTGTGGGCTTTTCCTTACTTCTATTGATTTTCTGCTCAACAAATGTTTGTTCTGCAAATACACTATACATTCGGCAGCCTCCTGTCTTGTTGTCTTCACACTGTCAGGCACATATTTATTGATTTTTATTGAAGTTGAATCAAGGACCTGGATCATATGACTATATTTGTCTTTGTTGGGAACATATTTCCCTGTAGGTAACCATAGGAGTATGAATTTCAGTGTTTTCATAATCATGTAATCTGCCCGTTGGTTCATACATGCTTAAGACAAATGTGTGCGTTTGAGTCAAGAGCCCATATAATGATGAAACTTAGGCTAAAAAAAAGTAGTCTTGGTTCTCAGGCACTGCCCACATCATCAAAAAGTTCGCCACATGTTTCGTTTTTATTTCCATTTAAAAAAAAAAAAATCAATAAATATTCCAAGCTCAACCGTAGTCAAATACTGTATTCCAGTATTATTTTTAGCAAGGTATACATTTATGTAGGGAGGCCGTTTCCAAGGTTGATTTGCTTACACAACTGTTTATTAGGTTACATACTAGTATGAATAACCAAAAATAGAATAAAACAACAACACCTGTTCGTACTACATATTCAGAAGCCATTGCCTGACAACCAATTCTTTTATTTTGTTAAGACTTAGCAACTTCTATATATATAACAATGAGTAAGTAAGCAGGGCTAGAAATAAAAGTAGAATATATATTCAGGAAGCATTGTCCACATTTCAACAATAAAATTCACTCATGCCAATCATATTTCATCTTATACAATCACAGACTAATTTTACGGTTTAAGTTCTATTATAAAATTCAGCGCCAAATTACTGTACGATATTCCATTGAACATGGTGTTAACTGACAAGTTAACAAACTTTCCTCTTAACAATCAGCTAAGTCAAACAAGTGTCAGTTGCAGAAAAATGTTAGCACATATTTGTCAGAAAGTAAACAATTTAGTTTGCCTTTTAATTTCAAACAATGGCGAGAAGATCTTGTTTAGTAACATGGTCGGCAATCAGCTTCGAAAGTGAGTTTGTCACTGAACAATTCTGCGATTCTCCAGAAAATTACAGAATTTTTACTCGTCCAAGATATGTGTTCTTCAATATTAATAGATGACTCTTCTCATCAATACTCTAATACAGATCATTTTGTTGACATGTAGACAGATTCTAAAACATTTTCCAAAAGATGATGCAAAACTTGCTAATGCAGCAATACTAACCACAATCATACAGGGAATACCTACACATTACAAACCCATGCTACAACTTCCATGCCATGTTCTCCTTCACAGAGAATGCTAACCAGTGAAATGTCAAAGCTGTGTATCATCAGACTTTGAGAGTTTTTAAAGTCTAGGATTGAAATGCATGCATTACAAGACTTGTTCAATATCAAATGGACAGCTTAGGATTTTTTAATTTGCGCCGAGGTTTCAAAACATGTTTTTCATAATAAAATTTTACCAAATACTTTTTTTAAGTCATCTTCATATTTTGAAGAGCTTTGACAGGATCAGACAAGGCAGCCTGGGAACCACATGATTAGGGAAGCTGATACTTTGTCAGCTCGGTACTTTAACATGATTGATACTTAAAATCTGCCTCTTACTACAAGTAAAGTCACCTTTTACGGCAAGCATGGGTTGCTGAAGACCTATCCTACTCCGGATCTTCACAGGTTGCACCCCTACTATTCATATTGATGCTGCCCAGTTTGTTTTTCCTGCTGTATTGTTTAAAGATGTCAGGCTGGAAGACCTAGTTCAACAGATGACCTAAATACATCCTAATCCATAATCCATTTCTCCCATGACACCTGTGTCATCAGTACCTGTTATGAATCTTGTTCAGAAAAATCTAGTGATGCCAACAATAGCATGATAACATAAGTTCTGGTAATGGTATATGTTAATAAAATACATATAAATTAACATTATTGTTTGCCTACTGTTGAAATTGACTGACAGAATTCTTTATTGACCCTCTTTATATAACAATTATTTTATCCCTATTAACAGTTTGCCTACTGTTGACACTGACTCACAGAATTCTTTATTGACCCTGTTTATATCAACAATTATTATATCCCTATTAACAGTGAAAGAAATTATGGGTGAAGTCATTTATCTAGCACTATGATTGACGAGCTTTGAATTCAACTCTTATCCAAATACATTCAAAATGCATACAAAATATTTTTTTGCTGAAAATGAATAATCTGTATCGGAGGGGAATTAACTTCTTAATTAGAATTACATTCTCTGGAAACAAGCATTGATGAAAACATTTCCCTGTTATTCTTCTCTGCTACTGTCCGCCATGTTTCGTGCACTATGATGACAGTAAATGCTGTATTTTGGCGAAATGTGGTATTTAATTATCGAATGTGTTCGGTTGCCGATGCTTTCAGTTCAAATAGCGGCTGTGTGGTGATTCCAATGCGAAACCACTGTTACGACAATAGTAGCTGCATTTATATTGCATTTGAAACTGTTCCTCCGCACTTGGTAGCTATACACACGATATCATTTACATTAATTCTGATAATATTTCATTTTATTCCAATAGAGTGAAGGGCCTGGCCCAGGATGCATGTAAAGGGGGACAACTCACACTCTGCGGGATTGTTCCATCAGCTCCATCCACTTGCTCCTCTCATAGTCACTCTCCAGCGCCAGCACCAGTTGACCCTGTGGGGACACAATATCAGATACAGTGTTTCCCTCGCTATTGTGCCTTTCAATAGAGCGCTAACTTGGTAATAGTGCGGGGTAATGCGTGGTAATGCGTGGCTCCCAAAATTTACTTACATTTTTAACAAACTCAAGTTTTCCAATGACAGAATGTATTGCCCATATAAAAAAAACATTATCAGCTGATCACCGCGATCACGAAATACCGGAAATACCACTCAACGAATCCGAACTGAAGTACTCGATATGATCCCATTATTATACTATCTAGTTATGAAAAGGCGTTCATTGTTTATCTGGTCTTATGTTTGTAATATATTTTATTAACATGCAGCGTAGATCGTGTGAGGTAGGCAGAACATGTATACTGTTTTGTTGATCGTTTATAACGACCATCAATTATTTGGACCGCTCATCGTCTATAACGGCCATCAATTATTTGGACCACAAAGGTAGTGTTGTAGCGAGAGATCACTGTACATCACTGCGGTGAAGCATGGCTTGGCATCACCTCACAAGCATTATATATGGTAATGATCACAGTTTATCACAGTACAATGAAAAGGTGAACAGACAGAATTCTCTGACATCATATCGATAACGGGATTTAAGAAGAGCTGATTTGTTTGGCCCAGCACTGACTCAATCACATTCCCAACTTAAGTTTAATTTGCAAAATTTCAAATATTTTACCCACCTTTTTCTTTCATGGTCATATTGAATTTGGAGCTTTTCATTTTTGTCAATTCAATTATTTTAAATTAATTAAACATTTTAATAATTATCAGCATGTTTGCTATGGAAAAACTGGCCCTGTGAAGTCAATGTTATTCTCTCTCCCTAAACCTGGCATCTCTGTCTTCCGCCACATGTCTGAAATCTCCCAAACAATAACACTGAATGTGGCCATTGCTGGCCTACCTTCCAGCGTCAGGTTTGCTTTTAAATGATGGTGTTTACATGGAGGCAAAACAAGCATGTCAAACATTTAAACAATCTGGCAATCTAGATTACCTCAGTACCACAATACACCTGAGCTTCAACGTATCCTTTCAAACACTTAGACTTAAAAAATATAAGAATTCCAAACCTACAGCTTTAGTGGGGTCTAATCCCAGTAATGTGGTTGCCCAGTTCATTTTTTTTTCAAAGGTTTTGCGATTACGAGGATTGCACACAGATGGCAGGATAAGTAAATTTGTATTGTCATATTCAACAGGTTCTGGTAGGAAAAGAATACCTTTTAGTTCACAAACATCAAAATTTTTAATATGAACTGTTACATAGAATGTCAGATTGCCTTATTATGCATAATTCTTATGCTATTTTTATGTAAGCATGAAAAATATAATGAAAACATATTCACTTAAAAATAAAATAATTTTGCTTTGGTTTCTATGAGTCAGATAAAGATAAAGTTGGACATGTTTAAGAGATGAGTTATTCAGATTGCATATCAACGAAGAGCTGTAGGCTGTGGCTCTGGTTGTAACACAGTATCCGGAGCCAGTTCTACATGGACACAACTGAGAGTGAGTGCAGCGTTGCAGCCATGACTACAGTGACAGTGGTAATCCAGTCAGGTAGCAGCGTGTGTTCCCTCCTCCCCTCCCAGACAGATGTTTACACATGTGCACCATGGAGGCATATTTATGTGCTGGCCATGCTGACATGTTTACACTCGGCATATCTGGCTCAGTCAGAATCAGTCTAACAGGTAATGGAGTCAATGTTTGTAGCACATCCCTCTCCAACACCTTTCTACCCTCTTCTCCCCTGTCTGATATATAATGGAATCAATGACTGTAGCACATCCCTCTCCAACACCTCCTCTCTACCCTCTTCTCCCCCGTCTGATATATAATGGAGTCAATGACTGTAGCACATTCCCCTTCAACACCTGCCTCCCTACCCTCTTCTCCCCCGTCTGATATATAATGGAGTCAATGACTGTAGCACATCACTCTCCAACACCTCCTCTCTACCCTCTTCTCCCCTGTCTGATATATAATGGAGTCAATGACTGTAGCACATCCCTCTCCAACACCTCCTCTCTACCCTCTTCTCCCCTGTCTGATATATAATGGAGTCAATGACTGTAGCACATCCCTCTCCAACACCTCCTCCCTACCCTCTTCTCCCCATCTGATATATAATGGAGTCAATGACTGTAGCACATCCCTCTCCAACACCTCCTCTCTACCCTCTTCTCCCCTGTCTGATATATAATGGAGTCAATGACTGTAGCACATCACCCTCCAACACCTCCTCTCTACCCTCTTCTCCCCTGTCTGATATATAATGGAGTCAATGACTGTAGCACATCACTCTCCAACACCTCCTCTCTACCCTCTTCTCCCCTGTCTGATATATAATGGAGTCAATGACTGTAGCACATCCCTCTCCAACACCTCCTCTCTACCCTCTTCTCCCATGTCTGATATATAATGGAGTCAATGACTGTAGCACATCCCCCTCCAACACCTCCTCTCTACCCTCTTCTCCCCATCTGATATATAATGGAGTCAATGTCTGTAGCACATCACTCTACAACACCTCCTCCCTACCCTCTTCTCCCATGTCTGATATATAATGTAGTCAATGTCTGTAGCACATCACTCTCCAACACCTCCTCTCTACCCTCTTCTCCCATGTCTGATATATAATGGAGTCAATGACTGTAGCACATCCCTCTCCAACACCTTTCTACCCTCTTCTCCCCTGTCTGATATATAATGGAGTCAATGTCTGTAGCACATCACTCTACAACACCTCTTCTCTACCCTCTTCTCCCCTGTCTGATATATAATGGAGTCAATGACTGTAGCACATCACTCTCCAACACCTCCTCCCTACCCTCTTCTCCCATGTCTGATATATAATGGAGTCAATGACTGTAGCACATCCCTCTCCAACACCTGCCTCCCTACCCTCTTCTCTCCTGTCTGATATATAATGGAGTCAATGACTGTAGCACATCCCTCTCCAACACCTCCTCTCTACCCTCTTCTCCCCTGTCTGATATATAATGGAGTCAATGACTGTAGCACATCACTCTCCAACACCTCCTCTCTACCCTCTTCTCCCCTGTCTGATATATAATGGAGTCAATGACTGTAGCACATCCCTCTCCAACACCTCCTCTCTACCCTCTTCTCCCCTGTCTGATATATAATGGAGTCAATGTTTGTAGCACATCCCCCTCCAACACCTCCTCTCTGCCCTCTTCTTCCCCGTCTGATATATAATGGAGTCAATGTTTGTAGCACATCCCCTCTCCAACACCTCCTTTCTATCCTCTTCTCGCCTGCCTTGCTAAGTAAAGGAGTCAATAATGGAAGGCCCTAAATAACATCCCTGCTTAACACCACTGACAACATCAATCCTCCTACTCCCATGTGTAAGAAGTAACAGATTCACTGATGGAAACCCCTCAACATCCCCTCTCAACACCACTGACAACATCAATCCTCCTACTCCCATGTGTAAGAAGTAATAGAGTCACTGAAACCCCTCAACATCCCCTCTCAACACCCCTAACACTATCAATCCTCCTACTCCCATGTGTAAGCAGTGTAAGAAGTAATAGAGTCACTGATGGAAACCCATCAACATCCTCAAACATTATCCTCCTTCAGCTCCCATCCTCTCCTACCCAATCTATTCCTCATCATCCACTAGGTCACACAGCTTACTTCCTCCAAACACTCAGATAAATGCTGATGACATATTAAACACGGTTATAGATAAGGCTGGAGAAACATTTCATGACATGTGGTTGTAACATCAACACGCTATAATCAAATCTGCACAATTATCAAAATATCCATACCATCAGATTACAAGGTGCAATTTAAATAACTATACCAATATTGCTTGGTTGTTTTGTGGTTTTGTTGTTTCACGCCGCACTCAGCAATATTCCAGCTATATGGCAGCGGTCTGTAAATAATCGAGTCTGGACAAGACAATCCAGTGAATGATATCATGAGCATCGATCCATGCTGGGGACCTGGGGAAAAGTTTGAGTTATCTGGGGTTCAAAACAACCCCAAAATGAAGTTCCAAAAACCGAATATCATGTTATGAGAGATTATTACATGTAATCTAGTCATCTCTGGTTTCATACATGTTTCAATGTCGATAACCATGTTTAACAAATAATGAAATACATGTTTCATGTCTTATTGTTTCAAATATTGTTTTCATCCATTTGTAACATTAATTATACATGTAGTTCATTTTGTACCCACAAACAATTCAATATCATTGCATAACAGCTTCAAACAGGTCGCCGCATTGAAAAGGTTAAAAAGATGGAATGGTAATACAAATGTCAACTATAAATATGGATTTATTTACAAGTGAAAAAGTGTGACATAACAGTTGTCCTGCCTTTGGGCAGGGGAAGAAAGCAGCAACACTCAAATCGTCTGATAAACAAGTTCTGTAGCTAGATTGCCCCTGTCTCTGCACGCTACAAGTCTTGTGAGCATGTCTGGTGCTGCCAAGGCTGCTGGTAACGAAGGGGCAGCAACTCAGGCATATCATCAATGTCACTGTCATTGTCTGCATCAGCAGTGTTGGAGTGGTGATGTCGGGCAGCAATCTGTTCGTCCTCAAAGGCAACATCAGAAATTGAGGCATAAGTAGCCAGGTCATCTCCTGTTCTGGCAGAGTCGGAAAGGATCAAACGCCACTGTCAAGATGAGAGAGAGGCAGGTCATCTTCAGTGTCGCTGTCGATGGTGCAGTCATCTCTGTTGATGGTGTTGTTTACCAAGCATGTCTGTTTCAGATTGTTGTTGGGGAAACGCTTTCCTATGCAAGCATTATGAAACGAAGGGCTTCAAGCACAGATACAGTGGTTCTGTCTTTTATTAATTACCGTCAAATGTTTAGCAGTCACATGCGTACATTAATTAACTTTAGGTTTGGGATAATTCCCTGATCCATGGGTTGTGTTTTACTGGCGGCATTTGAGGGCAAGAAAATCAACACTGAATGTTACAGTGAGATCGCTGACATAGGGACAGACTGGGCAATTGTCATTTGCCATTGCAAATTCACAACCCTTACGTCCCACTTGATGTCACCTGTAATGGGATGTCATCAGATCCTTGTTAAGCAGTAGCAAGAAGAAAGATATGATATTAATGAGATTGTTACATTACTAGCTGGATATAAATGCACATCTACAGTAAAGGTGGGTGGGTTGGGAATTCCAGGATAAGATCTTGTCATTCATGCCTTGTGGGTGGATGGTTTTCAGATCAAATATCCATTTGAGTTCAATGGATCGGCATCTAGCCATGCTCTGAACTGATTCTGGGTCTGTTTTAAGCTGTTGTATGATTTGATAGTGTAGGTCTCTGGTTGAGTGTCCTACAGAGTTGAAATGTTTTGCGACAGGTTTGTCCCCTTGATGGTTGATGTCAGCAAAGTGTTCTTTGAAATGAAATATGAGTAAGACCTTATGATGGTCCTAAAACAATTATTCTCTCTTGTTTGATTGCTTGGCTAGAGGCCCTGTTGCTGCTATTTCGTTGTACTTACGTTGATCTCAGCACTGGATATCTGAATACAGAAAGGATGGACAGCATCGTTGACAGTCTTGAACTCGCACTCTCCTAGTGGCACGATACCCTGCAATCACAACATGACACTTAAAACCACAGATACATGTCTCTCAAGGGGATTCCAGCTTAGAACAGGTCCCAAGCCACCTGTGCTAATCATAAGAGGTAACGTAATGGATTGGGTGGTCTGGAATCTTGACTTGGTTGATAATGTGTCGTTTCCTTGAGGTAAACGTTGCATAACTTGCAATCACCAGGAATTTACCTGGTTCTGTCTAATTCTGAGTCAACTATCAACTTTAACTCTTGAGGGTCCTGGGCCCTAGTTCACAAAGCAATCATAATTAATTATCAATATTTCCTAAATCCTGACATTTCTGAGTGCCATGGCTTCTACATTCACAGGGGACTATTGTCAAGGGCCTATTCGTGTTCTGTCAGGGTTTTGCTTTGCTGAGATCCAAATTTCTGAATCAAGGTAGTAAAGAAATAAAGTTGAAATGTTTTATAAACGCCTGACATCTGATTGGCTCAGGAACCCACACTTCCTTCATTTCAATTGGCCAGTCAAAGTTAGTTCAGGGTTCACCTGGCCTGACCTCCTGTGCATGTATCCTGTGATCTAATCAGTATCATATCGGAAAAAATGATCTGAATTTTATGAAAATGCATGTCAAATCTCCCTGAAATCATTTCCTCATTTCAAATGGCTCTGATTCACCCTTCACCTACACAACAACATAACTATTTGCTTACTCATTTCCTTAAAACATGGAGCCAAGTTAGATATGCACAAACAAACGACCTCCCTGATGTCCAACAGTTCCTTCAAACATCTAGGTCACCAGCATCCACCTGAACAATTTATGAACACCCAGTTTAGGAGCAAAATGACTTAACACTCAAGTGTCTCAGCTCGACCAGAACCTGTTGAATAACCCATTTCATTTGATTTCTGATCCAATTCCATGAATTTAAAAGCCACATCCTTCCAAAACCAACACGTGAGCCCCAGCCTAGACCTCCGAGTAATCTGTGTTTTGGCAACAGGGAGACAAGCTAGAGGCTATAGATTAGGATGTGTTGGGCACGGAAGTGGGAAGATGCAGAACTGGTCCCACATTGATCAGAGGTGCAAGGTGTGAGGAGACTTGCACCCATACACACAATCAATGTCTTCACAGTCGGAATCCAGCGACTGCGAGTGTATTTCCTGGGCGATGAGCGGTGAGTCCAGGCAATACACCAGCAATGATTTGATCAAAATTAAATGGCTGACCTTTGGGTGGATGTTGAAGTATGTCCGCTTTGTGAACTCCTTCTTCTCATTGTCTGCATAGTACATAAGGAAGCCATCTTTGACTAGGAAAAATCTGAAAAAAATAAAATAAAATTTATTTACATGCTTTTAAGTAGGTCATGTTAAGGCCAAACAAGCCATATTAGAAATTGGCTCATATGCAAAAGCAGGTTTCAATATGTCTGTGTTCAAGACAGTCACACTCTAAAGAAGCATACAAAAAATGTATTTACGTGCTTTTTTCAAAATAAATACATGAGAAATGGGTTATTATTATTATTATTATTATTGTTGTAGTTCTGATATCCAATTGTTTAACAAATGTGGAATAAAAGAAATAGCTTATGAACAGTATATTTTTCTTTCCAAGTCTATTTACGTTTATGTTCAGTAGGAAAACTATTCTTCAAAGTAGCAAGGAAAGTAACTATCTGAATTAGCATTCAAAGAAAACACTCCAAGCTGCACACAGCTTTGACTATATATTTGATCAATAGAGAACCTTTGTTAACATTTCAGCTTGCAGAATCAATATCTCCAACAATATGTACATACATTGTATATATAATGTCCAAAGTTGAAGGCTTGATACCTTTAGTACACCATGAAAGTGAATTTGCAACAGCAACCGGTTCATGTTACTGACTTAAATCTAATGCAGTTTATAATGTACAAGGCATGCAAAGAATGCAAAGACTGCACACTAAATAACGCAAAGGGAGATAATCCTCTACCACCAACAGCTGAACTAAATTGAAACCATTTACCATATTTCCTCTATTAGACGCTTGGGTGTCTAAAATTTCTGCACCAGCCATTGACCCCGGGGGTTATTAGAGGCCAGGGTGAGTTTTCACTGTGCCAGACTAGAAACCAGAGCCCTGTTCCACAAAGTGATCTTAGGACTATGATGGTCTTAGGCCTTATGTTCTAGTATAGAATTTAAGATCGCTTTGTGGAACAGGGTCCTGGGCCCAATTGCACAAAGTGATTTTAGCGCTAAGATGATTGTAACGCCCATACTTTAACATAGGCTTACGATAGTCTTAGCGCTAAGATGGCTTTGTGCAAGTTGGCCCTGGTTTCTAGTCTGGCACAGTCAAAACTCACTACCATACCAAAACTTAAATTCTACAGTCACATAAAGAATCAATTTGCTGTCATTATTAATCACCAACATATATAGTATAAGTATTAAAGGCCTGGCATCTGATAAAGACCAGGTTTCTATTTTCTGGACAGAGCGTATGACCAGGCATCTATCAGAGGCTGGCATTTGTTGTGTAGATCAGTGTTAGAAATTGGCACTAGTCCTGTAGTCCTTACCAAACTGCCCAATAGTAAAGGTATCCTAAGGACTAGTAGAAATTGGCCCATTTTAAGGGTTTTGCTATATGTTATCATTATAAGGACTAGTGGACAAAAAATGTTAGTTTCTAACCCTGAAGATGGGTCTGACAGAGGAAATATAGTAGAATATGATACCCCAAAATATAGCTTATTTAGGCATAACAGCCCATCCCTCCCCTTTCATCCTCCTCCTCATCATCATGTGTCAACATGTGACTCCCTTCTGTCTCCGGCATGTTAATAGGTTATTGTTATCAGCTGTAGGCTATTGTCTTACATACACTGAAAGCTTGTACATATCATATCATTACATACTTACAGGCATTAGGTCTACACGGCTGTAGTTAATTAAGATGGTGAACACATATTCTCACAACAGCAATCACTGGCTGTGTGTGATGCAGAGATCACAATTCAATAAATATCAGGATGTACACAAATGTCAAGATTTCCTTTCTGACTGCATGGGACTGGTTAGACTGGTTAGCCAACAAGATTCACAGCTGAAAACTACAGTCAGTAGGTTAAAATATAAGGATCAAAGGCTTTTAATAGGATTTTAAGTGGCTCCGATATTCGAATAATAAAATTAGAAGGCAAGGTGGTGAAAAATAAAATATGTCTAGTTTGTGATTCAGACAATATATATTTGTTTGTTTGTTGTCTAACGCTGCACTCAGCAATATTCCAGCTACCAGGTATATGACCAGACAATCCAGTGATTGACATCATGAGCATCGATCAACGCAACTGGGATACGATGACATGCATCAATCATGTCAGCAAGCCATCAGACCACCCTGCACTAAGTTGGGTGCCTTGTATCATGATACAGCTACTGCACTAGGTTGGGTGCCTTGTATCATGATACAGCTACTGCACTAAGTTGGGTGCCTTGTATCATGATACGGCTACTGCACTAAGTTGGGTGCCTTGTATCATGATACAGCTACTGCACTAAGTTGGGTGCCTTGTATCATGATACAGCTACTGCACTAAGTTGGGTGCCTTGTATCATGATACAGCTACTGCACTATGTTGGGTGCCTTGTATCATAATACAGCTACTGCACCAAGTTGGGTGCCTTGTATCATGATACATCTACTGCACTAAGTTGGGTGCCTTGTATCATGATACAGCTACTGCACTATGTTGGGTGCCTTGTATCATGATACAGCTACTGCACTATGTTGGGTGCCTTGTATCATGATACAGCTACTGCACTATGTTGGGTGCCTTGTATCATGATACGGCTACTGCACTAAGTTGGGTGCCTTGTATCATGATACAGCTACTGCACTAAGTTGAGTGCCTTGTATCATGATACAGCTACTGCACTATGTTGGGTGCCTTGTATCATGATACAGCTACTGCACTAAGTTGGGTGCCTTGTATCATGATACGGCTCTGTACCACTGCACCACGAATGCCCAGACAACAGTCATGACAGAAGGAAATGCATATGTCAAGTGTAATCAGTCAGTCATACTTCACACACCGTAATCAACGTAATAAGCGCCCAGGGCGCTCTTAAAAATAGAAATATGGGGCTCTTATTAGAATATTATTTTGGTGAAAAAAACAGAGATGAAAGATAAATTTTGTGGTTTATGCTGACAGCCTGAAATGTTTATGTATGACAGATATATTTTTCTGAAATTGAATTGCCCATAATTAAGGGTGCATTTAACACACAGGTGCGTATTGTACGCGAATTAATAAGTCTTGTGAACATTTATCAATCGGAAGGGGTGCTAATTGGGATTGTTCACTAGCCAATATATTAGCAAATACCGCCGTGGGCACTTATTAGAACGGGGCGCTTATTACGTTGAATACGGTAGTTTCAACATTCAGTTCACTCTGGACTGAATCATGTTCATTCTGGAGTCAACGTGGGGCATTACTGGATTAACTTCATGAGTCACTAGCTCACGTACTACATAAAGTATCACACAAAATAGTCATCACAGAATCTGGATGACCTGCCTTGAACTTCGTAAACAAAGAGATGACAGGATCGAGGCAGGAATACACTAAACTAACACAAAGACTAGGCCAAGTGTCCGTCTCCTGACTCCAGTGTAGAGTGGGGTACAAGTTACTACAACTGGTCTTCATGAATGTCAAACGTATGAATGACTTCAGGTTTACATCACATCTGGTGCGGCCTGGCATTCACCTGCAGTTGATTTGTCTATAGGCTCATATCATGTTTACACTATCTATCCTCTTATCTTTCAACTTAACTATCCTTTCTGTCATCTTATCTATCTCCCTACCCAGCGGTAGGAACTAACATTTTTATTCCACTAGTCCTTATAATGATAACAAATTTCTACTTGTCCTTATGATACCTAACTATTGGGCAGTTTGGCAAGGACTATGGGACTAGTGCCAATTTCTAATGCTACTACCTGTTATATACCCTCTCATCTACCTGCCACTCTTGTATACCCTCATCTATCTAATTATCCAATCAATATCTTAATATCTACCTACCTGTTTCATATACCCTCGTATTTATCTACAAAGCATTCTTATCATTCTTTTAATCTACCTACCAACCTTTCGATCCTTTTATCTATCTACCAACCTATCTATCCTTTTATCCTTTTATCTATCTGTCTATCTATCAACCTATCCTTTTATATATATACCAACCTATCTTTCCTTTTATCTATCTACCAACCTATCTTTCCTTTTATCTATCTACCAACCTGTCTATCCTTTTATCTATCTACCAACCTATCTATCATTTTATATATCTACCTATCTACCCTTTTATCTATCTACCTATCTACCCTTTTATCTATCTACCCTTTTATCTATCTACCCATCTATCCTTTTATCTATCTACCTATCTATCTACAAACCCTCATCTATCAACATAAATACCTTATCTACTCTAACAGCTATCTTCTATCAACCTATCCTCTCTGCAAGATAAAATTTTAAATTATATTTTAGACAGACAACAGACAAAAACAAAAGTCGGACAGTCCTTCGGTCAAGTGGAAATGTCCTTCATTTCACCTGGGTGGTATTTTGGTACTGTTTGTGTGACAACAGCGTTAAGGGAGATGTTTTACTTCACTTATGTTCTATTATGATCAGACCAAACCAAACTGTTACCAGAGCATCTTACAGTCTACATAAAAAGACTCCGGTTTCAAGCCTGAGGTTATCAACAGCCACACTACATAACAGGTTTCCACAAACATTGACCCAGGTATGACGTAAATCAAGTACTGTTATGTTACAACCGACTTCACAACGTAGGGTTGACAAAGACTGACGCGTGTGGAAAGTCATATGTACACTGTAAATCAGGGCATAAAAATACACATCCACTTCCTGGTTGCAAGTTGTACACTAACCTACATACCCTTGTCTGTCATACAGACCCTGAAACAAATATATCCAATATAGCCCATGCAATTAATACGGTATGTGAAAATGAACAAAGTCTCTTTAACTCTTTAACTATAGTTTAGCAATTGTTTCTTTTCTGCAAAAAATGTTCATTTCAGAGACTAGATGTTAGTCTATACCTTGTAACCATTAGGGAACATAGTAAACACTTTGTAAGTTGTAGTGGAGGCCCTATATGTAGTTCACATGCTCTTCATTGTGTGTTTAATATTTTCATTCTTGAGCTCCTCTTGTTCGTTTGTGGCTTTTGTGTCTCACACCCTCAAGGATTATTGTAAGTTTAGTAATGTTGTTATGATACAGCACAATAGCTGTGCCAGCTGTCTCCATGATCACATTTCCCTTAAAGGTAGAATGTCAGTGTTCATTATTACATGCATACATATATTACTCCAAAAAGTTTATGTATTTTAAAAAATAGGACAGTGCATATTCACATTTAAGTACATTTACTCAAGAGGATGATCAGATTATACAGGAACATTATCTGTCCTTAAAACATTCTAAACAGGGAAACAACATTATCACTATCCCCCGCCATGGGGCACATTAGAATTTTGTTTGTTCATGTAGTAGTGAATATAAACTATGAAAAAAAGGGTCTTAAAAAGTTTTTAGAAGAGATAGACACTAGGCATGCTTTATGTCACCAGACAACATGTTTATATGTGGAATTAATACACACAAAAGGCCCCTTCTCTGGAAAAATAATTTATGGCATCGGCTGTCCAACTCAGTCCAGATAAGCTAACTTCAGTAGTTTCTGCACTTGCATTTGCACTTGCACTTCGACACTATGCACATTGTAAAATAACATGGAACATTATTTTAGGGGTCAATTATCAAATCTGAAACACTTAATTTCAATACAAATTTTCCATGATAAACCAACATTTTCCCTTTTTTTCCTGAGACTAACCGTTCTAATTACAGATCACAGCCTTAGCTGATCATGTTTGAAAAAGTCAACCATTTTTTTTAAAACACCAAGTAGTTTTTTGTTTCCCAGAGCTCCAGATAAGCTGCGTATCTGCGTGAAATACGCATCAGAAATGCAGAAATACACAGTAAAATATAATCCAAGCGTATCAAATACGCAACGAATATTACAGATACGCTACAACAATAAAACTTGTGCGTATCATCAAAATATTGTGAAGTAACCCTGCGTATTCGATTAGCAAATCAGCAACTTATTTTGAATTATAAACGGGCATTCCGTCAACCTTGCCAAACTCCATGATGACAGTTACATCATGATCATTTGCCATCACACTTTCTTGTGGAAGTATCGTGGTATTTTTGAGTCCTATAAAGCTCTCGAACCCACACGACACCAGTTTGCAGGGACTAGATGAATAGTGTTTTTAAATATTTAACTTAAATACCCACATCTGTAAAAACTAGTGGGTAACAGAAATTTGAATACGCAGATTGAATTACTGATACCCAATGATTTTAAAATGCATGGGTAAAATACCCACAACACCAAAAGCTTATCTGGAGCTCTGGTTTCCCCTTTGTGACGCACACACACAACTGTGTAAAGGTTACACAACCGCAGAGGGCATTACAAGTGTCTCCTAGAGATCTCCTCTGTCACAATATTACTTGTCAAGTAGATACAAAACAGCAGGTAATTTGCTCCTGGCTGCTCTATTGTTTTTGAATTTTGGGGAAATTGAAGTTTTTTTCTATACCTTATACATGTTATTGCCTTAGAGCAGTTTACACATCAACCCAAATAACACAAAAACTTGTCTGTTTCATTTTTACTCAACATGCTCAATAATGATGAAGCTCATTCAAGAAGCCAAGCAGAGATGAGGGAGTCCGGTGGACTTTGCTTTTTTTAAGTCTAATGTGATGGGAAAGCCCAAAATGATGCAGGTAGATGGTTACTTTGGGATTCAAACACATGACGGGCTCAACCACTGTGCCACCTGTGTCCCAAGCTGTGAAGGGACCTGTGGTGTTTCCTGCTAGGGAGAGCTGTGATCTAGGAATGGTGAATACAAAACATGAGCCACCAAATATACATGATATAGAAGAAGAAGTTCCTCTTCTTCTTCTTCTTCTTCTACACGATATAAGCCCTTGATGGCCTCTTCAAAGCAACGATCACCCTTTTTAAAGAACCATGATGCTTTCAAACAAAACATTCTTCCTGAATTTCATTGGTTATATTTGTATATCCAAATACAAACAGACCTGTGAAGATCCAGGGTAGAATAGGACTTCAGCAACCCATGCTTGCCCTAAAAGGCGACTATGCTTGTCCTAAAAGGCGACTATGCTTGTCGTAAGAGGCGACTAACAGGATTGGGTGGTCAGGCTAGCTGACTTGGTTGATGCATGTCATCGTATCCCAATTGCATGGGTCGATACTCATGAAGTCAATCACTGGATTGTCTGGTCCAGACTCAATTATTTACAGACCACCATCATATAGCTGGAATATTGCTGAGTGCGGCGTAAACGACAAACAAACAATAAATTTAGTGAACAGCAGATTTCAGACATGTAAGAAAAGGCAGCCAATTTTGCGGCATTTTGTCAAAGTGTAAGGCCATTTCAATGTAGATTCAATTAAGGCCTTTTCAAGACCAGACTTCCTAATACAAGCCTTTAGCTGTGTGAACCTTGGAAAAGATCTGTTTGCCGGCCAGCCCTCATGTACTGGTAGGAAGCAATAGACTTATGTCACAAGAATGTGCAAATAATCATGTGAGGAAGTGGTTTTCTGTTTCACCTGAGCTGAAATCAATCCTGATGACAACATTTTCACTGGGGATTGTCCTAGCTATCAACTGCTATAATATTACAGAGCAATCAGAATCCTGTTTCACAAGCCTAAGTCACATCAATTACAACGTTACCACGCCCTGGAGCCACTATTAGGTCACTGCTGTAATAGCAGAAACTAACAGCTGAGCCAACAAACTTAAGCTACAAATATCTCATAAACTTTGATTTTTTTTCTATTCATGCAGCAATTTTCAGAGCTCCAGATAAGCTGCGTATCTGCGTGAAATACGCATCAGAAATGCAGAAATACACAGTAAAATATAATCCAAGCGTATCAAATACGCAACGAATATTACAGATAACTACAAAAATAAAACTGGTGCGTATCATCAAAATATTGTGAAGTAACCCTGCGTATTCGATTAGCAAATCAGCAACTTATTTTGAAATTATAAAGAGGCGCTCTGTCAACCTTGCCAAACTCCACGATGACAGTTACATCATGATCATTTGCCATCACACTTTCTTGTTGAAGTATCGTGGTATTTTTGAGTCCTATAAAGCTCTCGAACCCACACGACACCAGTTTGCAGGGACTAGATGAATAGTGTTTTTAAATATTTAACTTAAATACCCACATGTGTAAAAACTAGTGGGTAACAGAAATTTGAATACGCAGGTAGAATTACTGATACCCAATGATTTTAAAATGCATGGGTAAAATTCCCACAACACCAAAAGCTTATCTGGAGCTCTGAATTTTGCAATATTTCTGAAACAGAATGTCAAACTCAAACTCATAATATGAATATGTTCCAAATCCTAAACTCATACAAGTAATGAAAAAATTATTCTTCCTGTTTATCTCTTTCAATTGTTCCAGCCAGAAACAAATCAGTAAGGACCTTGTATATATTTACTCATAATGCTTATAGGCAGAACACTGTTACATTGGATGTTTGCTGTTTCACACACTAGGCAATATTTCAGCTGTGTGACATTGACCTGTCAATAATCAAGTCTGGACCAGAAAAGCCAGTAATTGATATTATTGAGCAATGTCCCATTCCGTCAGGGTACCACGACACACCATCAACCAAGTCCCCCAACTTGTCCCCCAGACCCATGTAGTCACCTCATGTGATCAGGGCCCGTCAAGTTCCGGGACAGAATAGGTCTTCAGCAACCCATGCTTGTCGTAACAGGCAACGGGATTGGGTGGTCAGACTCGCTGACTTGGTTGATGCATGTCATCGTGTCCCAATGGCATGGATTGATGCCCATGATGTCAATCACTGGATTGTCTGGTCCAGATTTGATTTTTTACAGAGCAACATCATACAGCTGGAATATTGCTGAGTGTGGCGTTAAACAACAAACAGACAAACAATCCTGTGATTGTATAGATTGCTGGGGACCTCGTCTTACCTGGAAACCCCACTGGAATGATCTTGCATCAACTTGTTAAATACAGTGGCAACCCAACTTACATATCATTTTGTCTTGAGTATCACAATAAGGGAACATGTTTTATGTATGTTAGCTTTCTACTAAATACCGGCATGGGTGTCTGAATACAGTAATAACATGACCATTAAAGTGAACAATTCTCTACTTCATTTTCCCAAATAACGATTATCAACAGGGAAGCAACATTCCCGATACATTAGGATGATTGATTCACCAGTGAACTTCCAATCACATAATAACAGTCTCTTAATCCAAGACAGGAAAAACAGAACATATTAAGATTAAAGAAGTGGTCTGCTGAAGACTTTGCCGAACACTGTATGACGGTTATAATTTTGATGGTGAATACCAGATTATATGGCCTGTTTCTTACAATACGAGTTATCAACTGAGTGCCCTACGTCTCTTCAGTAGGACTGGCAGTCTTCTTTATTGAGATGTTCACTGGAAATAGTCTGAGTCAAGACAGGCTGTACTTTCACCTAGCTTTGAATGCTGGAAAGCCATAATGGATTGGAAATGATCTCTTCTCACAACCTTTATCTTCAAAGTCCTCTACTTCAACATAATGTTCTACACAAAACCTGTGTCTCAGTTCCAAAACAAGTGGTTCAACACGCAATACCATAAACAACCCAGTGAATGTATCTGTGATCAATAAATCTACCAGTATCGGTAGTCAGACAGCGATGCCAGCTACGATTCATCTGGACATGTGATGGTTCGGCTACCCAGACATCACAAGCGTGCTGCCCCGACACTTGTCTTTCTTACAGACTCCAGAAAATATTCTTCCTAAAACATTTAACCCATTCCATTCTCATCCCTTCAGCTGAGCAGCCTATACTCAACCCCTCTGAATTTAAGAGACTTGAATTTTCCTTAATACTCAAGCATTCCGATTATTATTTCATTCAACCTTATATACATTTTACTAAACTTAATTTAGGAACGATATGCTAGTCTCCCTGATACTGCACATCCCCACTGACTCAGATCCCGTTTACCAGTAATTACCAGTTTTTTACCGGGAAAATTAGGCTTGGCCCGGTAATTTATCTGACTGCCTAGTGGTTAAAGAGTTCACTCGTCACGTTGAAGACCTGGGTTCGATTCCCCACGTGGGCACAATGTGTGAAGCCCATTTCTGGTGTCCCCCGACGTGATACTGCTGGAATATTGCTAAAAGCAGCGTAAAACCATACTCACTCACTCACTTTGTTCTGCGATATATTTATATAAGTATGTGAACAAGTCAGCTTGTCTGTTACCATCAGTGTTTCCCCTTGTCAATTTTAAGTGCAAGGAAATAACATTTGGCTTGGCTTTGAGGTTGATGATATATTTATACCGACTTCGTCTCAAAATATTCAACAACAAAAAAGTGAGAAAACTGAGAATGAACTTTGTGGGAATGATATGTAGATCTTACTAAGTTACTTCAGAGATGACGTCATTGCACTGAACATGATGTTGAAAGAATTATAACCACGTAATTTTCATAAGATTTGTTTGTTTTTTAATTTGGGACTGACAAAAATTAGGGGGGGATTGGTTTAAGTTTTATAGTTGCCAGTCCACCAGGACTGGCAGTACCAAAAGCCAGCAGGGAACACTCAGCCACTCCACATTCCTAAGAGGTGCGTGTTACAGTGTTAGGAGAAGCCATCAAATACTTTCCCATCATCCACAACCACTGACCAACAGCTACCCTGAACAGGTGAAGCCAAAGCACCTCAGGGCATACAGGTGGCCGCGTTTAAGAGGGGTAACTTGAGATAATGGGAAATCCTGGCTGAAATTGTTTTTGTCCAATGGGTAGACACAAGGATACAGATTTCCATCGCGTCTGTCGCCCACTCGATAATTTGTTAAGGCATAGGATAGTGATGGCTTCCATGGTCTGTTGTCTCACAAGTGATTGGATAAGATTCAGAAGACATTACAAGGTAATTGGAAGTTCATCTCATGAGGTTTGGTATTCAAACAGCCAACAAATCAAGATATCAACCGTCCTTAACACTAGGGATAGAGATCAGTCCTTGACTGCTAGCTGGGACCATTTCGTCTGTTCTTAATGCATCCTGAGGATTTGTAGAATATCAGGTTTAATTCTCAACTTAATCTGTTTTCAGATATTTCCAATATATACAGAACCCAGTAGAATTTTAAAGGTTAATTTCTGCCCCATCTCAATTAAACAATAAAATTACAGAGAAACTTGGTTACTTGTGTGTTTGCAACAAAGAAATGCATACCACAGTAGATCAAATTATCAATGCAAGAGCAAGAGAATTCAAGTGTTGGACATATACATTATACAAGAGTGAGTGAGTGAGTGAGTGAGTGAGTGAGTGAGGTTTAACGCCACTTTTAGCAATTTACAGCAATATCATGACGGGGGACACCAGAAATGGGCTTCACACATTGCACCCATGTCGGAAATCAAACCTAGGTTTTCGGCGTGACAAGTGAACGTTTTAACAACTACACTACCTGACAGCCCCAGATTATACCAGAAAACACCATGTTAACATCATTACGCATGTGTAGGTGTCTCTTGTACCACAGAACATTGACAATGAAATTGATTCAATAGCCAAGATACATTAATGACACAAAATGTCTAATATAGCAATATAACCTACTTATCAGCTTATATAGCTCTAAAATCCAGCAAGGCCATACACAGGCACTTATACAATACTATTTCCCCAGTCAATGGATCAGTGTGCACTCTAATTTCATTTTCAGCTCCCTGGGGAGTATACAACCCAAGCTGCCGGTGATGTGCGAGAAGGTTCACAGTCTCATCCCACCGGGTACCCATTAACTGCTGTGTGAACAGAGGCCTATTTCGATTAACCTGACTACTTAGATACCACATGTGCTTCAGTGTGGGGCAGGACCAAAGCCACAGAAACTCTCAGGAGTGACGCTGGCGAACCTGTCTGAATCATTCCACCATCTACTCTCTGCACCCAGTGTGGCATAGCTTCACCTGATTTGTGACCTGGGCGCTGTACACCACAAGTCCAATCAATCCAAGACCAGACATCAACATGGATACTTTGACACAATGCAGTAAAATTACTGCTACTATTAATGCTCATGAGGACGAGCAAAGCACATTGTTGTATCCACCATAGCCACTCAAGAGATTTCATATTCAACACGAACTACGGTATTCGACGTAATAAGCGCCCCACTCTAATAAGCGGCCACGGCGATATTTGCTAATATATTGGCGAGTGCATAATCCCAGTTAGCACCCCTTCCAATTGATCAATGTACACAAGACCTATTTATTTGTGTATAATACGCACTCGTGTGTAATAAGCACCCTCAATTATGGGCAATTAAATTCTGGAAAAATATATCTGTCATATAACCATTTCAGGCTGTCAGCATAAACCACTAAATTTATCTTTCAACTCCGTTTTTTCACCATAATAATATTCTAATAAGAGCCCCCTATTTCTAATTTTGAGAGTGCCCTGGGCGGTTATTACGTTGAATATGGTAATCAAAATTCCTGTTCGGCAGGGTCAACTCAAGGACAAAACATGAAACACTCAGTCAGCCTGGCCATCAGTTTGTCTACAACAGTATACTGAGCCACTGCAGACAGTTATGTGGTTCCAGTGAAGTGCTACGACTGTTGGCTTCTAGCAGATGAACATCCATCATCATTTATGCAACACTGACAAGATTGCCCTAGTGCATCTACTGATATGTAGCCTGACCTGACGTAGTTAATGTTGAAAGGTTGTGAAAGGGTTGCACTAGGGCTGCAACAGTACAATTCCTCACCATACGATATGTATCTCTATTGTGAGGTCGCGATATGATACATATCTCAATAGTATTGCTCACAATACAGCTAGATAGCTGATGTGATTTAAAATGTTAACTCCATTCGATAGAATCACAATACAATATCTGCAAAAATAATATATTTCATCATCAAAGGGAATGAAGTCTAAAATACATTTTGTAGATCTGAGATAACTGAAAAAGTGTTTTGAGACCTCTTGTACATTATACCAATAAAAAATAATTCAAAAAGTAAAAACATTACATAGCAACCATAGATCAATATATGACCAAACTTTTGGTGAATTGTTACAACCCAACTTTGTAAAGTAGTTTAGACACCAAGCTATTTCAGATATCACTTTCTCCATGTTATTGCCTACAGAAGTTCATACATCAACATCAACAACACTAAAACATGTCAGTTGCATCCATAAAAACGTTGAGATGTCTAATATGGATCTTATACCACTCTGAGCAGATAAGTTCACACAATCATGTGTGGCACAGATCATAGTAATTTGCCGTTGGGGGATGTTTGCACCATTGATATTAATCGGAATAAATCTGAGATTCAAACCAATGAGCAGCAGACCCTGAATGGTTACAACTTTTAAGTACAATGTCGGCCAATTGCTTGAAACTCTTGAATATTTGAATTCTGTGAGCAACATGTAGAAGTATGGTTCACTAATGGCCTTGTCGGTGGAGTTAGTTGCTGAACGCTGCACTCAGCAATATTCCAGCTATATGACAGTGGTCTGTAAATAATCCAGACAATACAGTGATTGACATCATGAGCATCGAACCACGCAATTGGGCTACGATGACATGCATCAAACAAGTCAGTGGGACTGACCACTCGATCCTGTTACGTCGCCTCTTACGACAAGCACAGTAGCTTTTTACGGCAAGCATGGGTTGGTGAAGACCTATTCTACCCCCGATCTTCACGGGTCTCTTGTTGTAAAACAACCACTGCTTGATCCAGAGGGGGTTGCATGGAGTGCGCCCCACATTTTTTTAGATACCTTACATGTTAACTGCACCCTCGGCCAATCGATGAACCACCGATAACACCCAATCTCTATATCTCTTGGTCCACAATGTCTGGACGGTAAAAGGAATAACTAACCACAACATACAGAATCAATAAAACATAGACTAGACTATTACATCTACACACTGATCGACCGTGTCCACACACCACAGCAGGAAGGGTCAGTCGACTTCTTTTTATTTTCGCATTCATTTATTGCCGACCAAAAACACTGCTACATGCTATACATCTAAATATCCCCAGGCAGCAAGCTGACATGGCTGACAGTGTACATATTTCTAAATTGCCTGACATCTCAATAATGGCCAAACTATATCATCCCCCAGGGATGTCAACATATGTAAAAGTCTGAAGGCTAGAACTCACAATGCTCGGAACAAGTACGAATGGTCGACTCAAAAAAAAAAAAAGCGACAAAAGCTGTACCCTTTGTGATGCCTTTCAGTAGTTTCAGATCATATATTTAATTTCGAAAGCTTGTATTGATTGAAAGACATGTTGTTACTAGGATAATATAACATCTGACCAAATCAATATTGCCTTGATAAAATAAGTAGGATTCCATAACTGAATGATTGAATAGGACCTCATGTCGCTTTTAGCAATATTTCAGATATATCACAGCAGGGAATACCAGCAATGCGCTCCACACATTGTACCCATGTGGGGAATCAAACCTGGCTGTGCGGCGTGACCAGCTAGCACTTACCCTCAAAGCCACCCCTCTGGCCCGTTTGTATAAGTGACAATATAAGAGCCATGCTGAACATGCTCAACAAGAAATGTATGACGAGGGTACACCAGTAGTATGTTCTTACATCTTCTATAAAATGATCTACAAACAGAACAAGACATTGTAAGGATTGCAACAGGTCAACTTTTGACGCTTTTAGCAATATTCCAGCAATATCACGGTGGTGGACACCAGAAATGGGCTTCACACATTGTACCCATGTCGGGAATCAAACCCGGGTCTTTGGCGTGACGAGAAAATGCTTTAACCAATAGGCTACCCGACCGCCCCAGGTCAACTTAGATGACAACTTAATTATTAATTGGGATAGATTATTTGCCAATTAATCATGATACATACTATTCAAATTTCATATAAATGTCCAGTATAAATGTCTGGGATACATGACAGATTTCAAATTCTTTCAAATTGACTTCCTTTAGTTCTTTCGTTGTTTAACTGCCTCACGGTGATCATCAGTACATCAGAGAAAAGTACTAAAACAACAACACTTTGATCGAAATGTTGACAAAAACAAAATGTGTGTTTGACATAACAGAAACCTTAAAACAATTATTCCACATATTTTGTTGAAATATTAAAAAACAACAGGAATGTATCAGTTACTTACACATACTGTAACTATTTTCAACATCTAAGTTCTTACATTATCATGATAATTAAATGGGGTCAAGAAAAATATCAATGTCAAACACATATATTATGATAATGTCACTGACTCCTACAAGGTCTGAATCAAACACTGTTTCAACTTTGACCTTGAAAACAAATGAAGGCATCTGTTATTTATGGATAATATCCACCTTTGATTCATCCAACCCAAGTTTCAAATCAACCTTCAAAGTGATCAAATATCTAGCATAGAAGTTCAATATCAAGAAAACAGACCCAATTTGCACTGATCAATTCCCGAAAAGGTTATTTCATCTCACAGATGACCAGAGTGAGTGAGTGAGTGAGTTGCGTTTAACGCTGCTTTTAACAATATTCCAGTCATATCGCGGCGTGTCAGCTTAATGTGGGAGGAAAGCCTGAAGTGATGCAAGTCTCAGACGTTTACCACTTAGGCGAAACCCACGAGCACAGGTATGGTGCTGACAAACCTAAAAACATAATCGGGGCGAACTGGGATTTGAACCAATAATCATAGGTTTGTGGCGTGACCAAGGGATGCAACTCAGGTGTGAACCACAGCGAATCGCGGCGCCTTAGACGGCTGGGCCACCCGTGCCCCCACAGATGACCAGAAAACCATAAACATCTACACATTGTACACAGCCACATGATACAATGTAGAACCAGCTTTCACTCAACCAATAAAGCCGAGCATCTGTGTAAATTTGAACAACGCAAATGGCTTGCTCCTTTGGACAGGAATTACAGTTCCAGTTTCAAAGTAGCCCTCCTCCAATTGTGTTTGAGGAGAGCCTAGATTGTTTACATTACATCAGGGATGTCAGTTCCATGCCAAGTGCCTGTCGGGGGATAAATTAGCTGACATCAGATATCACACTGCATTATCCCAACTGAACCTGTGGTGTCCCCACTTTAACCTGATATCTGTTAGCAATAAAACAATCTGTGACAGACGGGCTTTCCTTACAGGTCTGTCACTGAGAATCGCAATGTCAACACAGCAAGCAATTTATCTCCTGGTGGAAAATGATAAAATTGATACTGACAAACCGTTGAAATCTACATACCAGCATATCTTGAATGAACTGCAGATTTTTATCTCTTACAAGTGCTTACACTGTGTTTCATGATAAAATAGATATGTAGGGTGTTTGGGGGGAAATGTTTTGTTTGTTTGTTTGTTTGTTTAAAACCAAACTCCACAACATTCCATCTTCTTGACAGCAGCCTTAAATAAAGAGTCCGGACCAGACAACCCAGTGGTTGACATAATGAGCAACGATCCATGCTGTTGGGCTATGATATGATGCCACGTTGTCAATTTTGCATTCAGTCAGTCAGACCACCTGATCCTTTATGGAGTCTCTTGACCAATTTGACATGTACAAACAGTCTTTTGAAATAAACAAAGATGATGATAATTAATGAAAAAATAAAAATGAATTTATGAGTGAGTGAGTTGGGTTTGACACCGCTTTGAACAGTATTCCAGTTATATCACGGCGTGTAAGCTTAATGTGGGAGGAAAGCCAGAAGTGATGCAGGTCTTGGATGTTTACCACTTAGGTGAAACCCACTGCACGGGTATCTGCACGGCACAAAATCTGAACATTTGAGGCCTTTTACAATAGTAATCAAGGTATGCATGCACGACACACTATCTACAAGACTTTCTTGGTGCCAGACAATGATGGACATTAGTTCTAAAATTCATTTATACCACATAAAACAATCTGTTAGATAACATTATAATGAGCCTCTTCAAAACATCAGTCATACATACTGTAGTTCTGTATTGAGCGTCCTGCTCCATTATAATAAGCGCCCCCAGTGTCTTACTCCTAGACCAAACTGTAAGTAATGTTTATGCATGCCCAGTACAAAGCCTGAAGATTTACATGACAGTCCATATTTTCCTGTGTATTCTAGTATAATAGAATGTTTACAGAAAATATAACAGTGTAGAAGGGGTATATAACTGGCCAGTGACTATCATCAAAAAAGGTTTAATCAAGGTTTATTCTGTATCGCCCTGATCTCTCACGACATTTTTAACTCTTATTGAAGCCAACACAGTACCTCAGTTCTAGTTCAGGGATCAACATTGGCCTGTCTATTTTCAAGTCCTAGTGACGCTCAGTTCCAGGTAATACCCAGTAGTTGTGGGGATTCAAAGCAAGAACAGTGTACATACTGCTTTATTTGATTTCCAAGAATTCCACTGACTAACATTTAGTCACTGAAATCTTATATTACACAATATCCTTCTTGACTCTAAAAAAAAAAATTCCCTATGCTGATTGTGGAATAGAGCTAGCCTGAGCTGGCTAGACTTGCTTTTGTATGCGTTTCTAGATTTATTATTTTTCATAAAATAAATATATTCCACGGTCATGGTGCAGGACTAACTGACTTCATACCAAAGCATATGCTCAGAAGTCTTAAGCCTGTTTCAGATGGGGATTTTAATGTCAGATTGAAGACACTCTGAACTTGTCAGCTGTATGGAACATGGAATCTGCAATTTCCTTTTATTCTGCGACTAAAAATGTAACTTTATTGCATTCATTCTGTTTGTATGAACATAAGACACAATATTATCTCGCAACAATCCTGTTCGTGAGCACCAATATATACACCGAATATAGTTGTTCCTGTGGTACTGTCACGTATGTGTGAGAAGTACGATGTTGGTGGTGTCGTGTCAGCTTGCGTGATACCACCATAGCACTACAGTCTGGCATACTGGTGCACATTTGATCAAAAGACTTTACTAAAGTGTACCGTTACCTCCACTGTATCAATGGCCTATCTTACTTGATGATGCACACATAATATTCCCATGACTCTATGCACCATACGAATTAAATCCACTCAACCATGAAACATGTATCCAACATGAAACCGATGTTATCATCATGATCATCTATCCAAATGTGTTCACTGAAATAGGCATCACCCCTTCATAAACTAAGGACAAACAATTTTCTGTGTAATCTGCACTATATAACCTGCTGTCAGAGTGTAGCACTACTCAGGCAGTTTATGTTTGAGAAAACTGAAACTGTAATTTTAACAAAACAATCGCATGTTCCGCCACATTAAATTAATTATTAGATTTATTTCCATATTTTCAAAATGTCAGACAGGAAGCTTTTTACTTTTACTATTTGTTTTAAACAAACTGTTTAAGGCATCAACTGTCAACTGCTGTGATTTACATGAACAAGAAGCAAGAATGTTTGGTGGGACTATGAATATAGTTTGTTTCATCAAGTATTGAAAGATGGCAAAGCACACACACTTTCTTCACCTAAAGGTACCATAAATGATGTGATGCAGGGTGTTCGGTAGTGAGGTGTGGACAGGGATGAGTGAGTGAGTTGGGTTTAACGCCGCTTTTAACAGTATTCCAGTTATATCACGGCGTGTCAGCTTAATGTGGGAGGAAAGCCCGAAGTGATACAGGTCTCAGACGTTTACCACTTCGGTTTACCAGGTATGGTGCTGAGGAACCTAGAAACATAATCAGGGCGAACAGGGATTCGTACCCACAATCATAGGTTTCTGGAGTGTCCAAGGGACGCAACTCTGCACAGCAAATCGCGGCGCCTTAGAGGACTGGGCCACCGGGGCATGCCCCCGGACAGGGATGAAATCTGGTCACTGATTTAGAGTGTATGAAATAAAGAGTAGAAGTCGATGGATCCTTGTCATATGAGACACATAAACCTAAGTGTAATCTTTGAAAATTTAGAGAAACGTGCATTAAAATACTATACTGCAAACCACAAGGACCCCCGATGAAGACCCCCCCATAATTCTTTAAACTGATATATTGTGGCTTATTGATGAAAACAAATTCAGTCTTGATCCATCCACAACCACAACAGGGTAAACATGTATGGTATAACTAGCTGGGGCTTCTGCTTGTCTATTACAAGATGCATGTTTGAAATCTGGGAACTACAACAGAGAAACCCATCGATCAGCTTCAAGTTGTTCATGGCTGCAGCTGCACATGGTCAGAAGGTAACTGGCTTCAATTGGAAAAATCAATAAAACAAATCCTCCTTCAAGTGCAAACCCACATTAAAGAAATTGTGTTCATTTTAGGACAGTTTTGAATGTTTGTTTGCATGTTACAGTACAACGTCTCATTGTGTCCATATCAAAAACATATTTCAAACCCCAGGGAAGAAGCATAATCTGGATAAAATTTGATAAAAATGCACCCCAAATCAAGTATAAGTCCAACACAAACAGTATACACTAGTTCTTAAAGTACCATAGACTCTAACAACCTTGACAAAGTGACATTAAGCTGTGTTACATCTAGAACCTGACTGTGTTCCCATTCAACAAACAGGCTAGAACTTCCTATTTCCGAGACGTCCAGGCTGGTGTGACTCCTTCAAAGGGCTTTAGACAGCCACCTGAAATGTATCAGTGTGACAAGCTGTAAGTAGTGGTATTAGCTAGACACTGATGTCCACAAATAGCCTCCAGTGCATCAAGCCCATTCCTCCCCCTCCTCTCATGGACACTGGACCGCTGCCAGTGTGGCTGGGTCACCTTCACCTGCCTCCAGGCAGACCTATCTCCTCTCTGCCATCTAGATTGATCCCAGATAAGAATTGGTCTTCAGCAGCCCATGTTTGTCATAAAATGTGACGATCAGGTGGTCAGGCTCTCTGGCATCGTATCTCAATGGCATAGAATGATTGTTATGATGTCAATCGCAGGATTGTCTGGTCCGGCCTTAATTAGGAACAAACCAGAGTTCGAGAAATTAACGAGTGACATGTCCTTGTGGACAACGACCTTTACCAGTAGTTAGATGGCAACTCTGTAACAGATCATTTTTGCGGCCAAGTGAAAATAACAATTAATTTGTAACATAGTTGGAATATTGCAGAGTGCTGGGTCAAACAACAAACAAAACCAGTCTGCCATGTCAGGGATGTGATACTAGCATTTATATGTAATGACTGTTTTTGAAAGGGTTGAATATTGATTCAGATGTTGCTTGGTGAATTTAACTAATGATGTATGAGAATCCTTCAGTTGATCAGCTGCTTTGTGTCCCTGATCGTAACCAATAATGTATATTTGATTGTTATTTCCGTAATTGAAACTTCTTTCTGAGGACATATGTGGCCCACATAAAAGTGAATCGTATGAGAGTGAATAAGGTTGTTTTTATGTTGCTTTTAGCATTAATCCAGCCATATCATGTCAGAGGACACATATATTTGACTTAAACTTTGAGAATAGAACCCGTGGGTGATCAGCCATTACTTTAGCCACTGGGCTAACTACAATCATATCAGAGTGTTGTAGTTGTTGATTTGTTTTCTTAAGGACTATTTTTAAGAGAAAAACTGGACCAACATAAGGTAAAAACATCATCTTAGGTCTGACTTGGCCATCGTGATGGTCATAGTAATATATCTTGATGCTTCAATAATCAGCCATTTTTTGTCATTTTAGCAATATTTGTGTTCTTGATGATGTCAGAAGTCCAAAACTTACAAGTGTACAAAAATTGAAAAGGTGACTTTTTCAATGGGCCAAATAAGGCCCTTATCCACACAGAACTGAAAAAGATTCATCATCATGATCATACAGGCAGATACAGGCAGGTCCTCCACAAACGTTCAGGGCAATGTTGTCGAAGTGGACAAGATAGGACTGACAGCACATGGTCCTCCATACCCTGAATGTGGCACAGGCATGTGTTGTGTAAATGTACCTAACGTTTCTAAATAACCAACTGGTTGTTGTTGGTATTCAGACCTAGTGTATACATTCCTGCATGATGTCACACTGTTGAAAGTAAATATACACACAGTGCCTGCAGTTGTTGGTTAGTGAGGTGCAGCTCAGAATTAGCATGTAGGGTTTCACCGAACACTAAATATCACAGCCTACATGCATACGAATTGAGAATTGATGCAAATAATATATGCAGGGAAGGAGAACAAACTGGCTGTTTTAATCATCAAAACTAAGAAAATTGTAGATCGCATGTTCCATACTGCTAACATTTCTATTCTATTAAAAATTACCCTCAGAGTCCACGGTGTCAGTAGTTGATGAACACTGACATCCTCATCTATATGAAGCTAAGGCTATTGACCATGAAATCAAGTAAAGTGTGCCACATGACCCCAGTCTGGGACCCCCAGGATCAAACCTAATTATTTCTCCTGGACTCAGCAATAGATGGTCCCAGTAAATACCTGAATATGGTTGGAGAGTAAATCGCCCACCTGAACAGTTACATAGCTGATCTTCATTGCAGCATTTGTAGTATAAGCTGCAGCTCTACGAGTGGCTTGGGCTATTTTATTTAATATTTGAAAAATATTTTTTTCAGTCTGGACCAGACAAATCAGTGACTCAAAACATGAGGAACAATTGGGGCTTGATGACATTCAAACCTTCAAAATCAACCCATGAGTGAGTGAGTGAGTTAGGTTTAACGCTGCTTTTAACATTACTCCAGTTATATCGCGGCGTGTCAGCTTAATGTGGGAGAAAAGCCCGAAGTGATGCAGGTCTCAGACGTTTACCACTTAGGTGAAACCCACGTGCGCGGGTATGGTGCTGACAAATCTAGAAACATAATCGGGGCGAACCCGGATTCGAACCCACAATCATAGGTTTCTGGCGTGCCCAAGGGACGCAACTCTGCACAGCGAATCGCGGTGCCTAAGACGACTGGGCCACCCGTGCCCCCCCAACCCATGAAGATCCAGTGTAGAATAGGTCTTCACCAACCCATGCTTGTTGTAAGAGGCAACTAACAGGATTGGGTGGCCAGGCTCGCTGACTTGGTTGATGCATGTCATCGTGTTACAATTGCATAGATCGATGCTCATGATGTCAATCACTGGATTGTCTGGTCCAGACTCGATTATTTACAGACCACTGTCATATAGCTGGAATATTGCTGAGTGTGGTGTTAAACAACAAACATCAAACAAACAAATAAAAGCACATCCCAATCTCGGAGTTTGACCTGGTACCCAATCACCCTTACTACAAGCACAACATGCACCTTTCTACCCAGAATCGCCACTGTTCAATAAGTAAAATTATCACACAAACGGTAAATGTGTTATCGATGTGATAAACCAATCCGATAAACTTGGTATCATGAACCGAGAAATATGCAAATGACTGAGGTCACCTAGCAGGAACTTCTTTCAAGATCCATAATTGCCTTCTTCCTCATTTAACTATTGACATGCCCAAAATGCTTAGGTACCGGTAGGGGTTTTCCAATGTGTTGTCGAAACAGAAGCTTTGAAGTTCAGAAATGCATGTGCACCCTGTAGTGCTCATGGCGGGGTATAAGAGATTTATTCACCTGCTGAGAAATTTATTACCCTCCAAGGTGGGTTACAGTATTTTATCAAGATCACGTGGACCAATCAGATCTCGTCATCCTGATATGGAGGTATGAAAACACATCCTATTCCACGCTGCATCACTTCACATACTGTTTCCATAACTAAGATGCAGCATGAAGGTCAGACAGCAATATGTGTTCCAGTAATTAGGAATGAGTAGGACAGACCAGAGGTCAGCCACTTGATTGATGGGGCACCTTGATAAACCCATGAGGTAGACCTTGCTCTCCTTGGATCAATGGGAGACAGATATGGTAGCTGCAAGCACAGAATTTGCCATGGATTATATGGAAAATGTACCCATTTGTAAGAATCAATCAAGAGCTTATCATGAATGAGTGAGCTAGGGAAATGAGATGTAGCTCAAACTGAATCTTTCAATCAGTTGTAGTGTAGCTTCATTGAAACTCCATATGATCAAAGCACATCTAAATGATGTAGAGTTAATTTTCTTTCAAATGTAAACTTGAAAGATGATGTGGGCAGGTAATAAAATGACAATATTCTGTACCCATCTACTCACATCTATTGATTATTTGGTTTATTATCTTGAAATTCACATGCCATGTGATACAGCCTGCTTGCAAATGAAAGTTCTGTTTTGTTCATAGTAATCTGCCTGGTATCACAGCAATCCCTTGGGCAAAGAGCAATTTCTTACTTCTCAATACTGTATTCGACGTAATAGGCGTCCGGCTCAAATAAGCGCCCATGGTGATATTTGCTAATATATTGGCTACTGAACAATCCCAATTAGCACCCCTTCTGATCAATGTACACAAGACTTATTTATTTGTACATAATATGTGTGTTATATGCATCCTCATGGGAAATTAAATTCTGGAGAAATATATCTGTCGTATATAAACATTTCAGGCTGTCAGCATAAACCACGAAATTTACGATCTTTCAACTCTGTTGTTTTTCACCAAAATGATATTCTAATAAGAGCCCCCTATTTCTTATTTTGAGAGTGCCCTGTGGGCTTATTATGTCGAATACGGTACATGTAGTTTGAAGTAAATTAAGACAATGTTCTCCAACCAGGATTCAGAGTCAGTACCTCAGAACTGACTAAAATGGGAATCGGATGCACAAGCTCTGTGATTGGCTGATTGTGTGTTATTGTACCTGGACAGTGTGGGACATTGGTGAAGGATGCAATCAGACAGAACACGGACAGGGATCTTCACCAATGTCCAACACTGTCCCTGGTCTGTCTGACCTAGGCAGGACCATTCACAGGTTGCTGTGATACAGCTTGGATATTGCTGACAACTTTCATATGTTCACTTACATTTCCCTATATTAGTTAATAACTGACAATATTGTGCTAAAACATGCATTATCATGATTATAAACAAGTAAAACTGATGCAACTTTAGGTCATTATGCAAAATTATAGAAAACAAGAAACCAGGAAACAAGCTAAAAAATGAAAAATAAAAGTGCTGCTAACAAGATCCGACATGACCAGTCCATATACATTAATTAGGCTTAAACAAAATAATCTAAAGGATGTACATATATATATGTATACAAGGATAAATATTGAAAAGTTGCATTGGCCATTCTGAACCTGCATTATATAAAAGTAAAATTGATGCAAGTCATTATGCAAATTATCGAAAATTTTACATCAACCATGACATGTTTTAAATTGGAGTGAGTGAGTGAGTATGGTTTTACGCCGCTTTTAGCAATATTCCGACAATATCACGGCGGGGAACACCAGAAATGGGCTTCACACATTGTGCCCATGTCAGGCATCGAACCCGGGTCTTTGGCGTGACAAGTGAACGCTTTAACCACGAGGCTACCCAACCGCCCCATTTTAAGTTGGAGAAATCACTGGAAGTAGAATCTGGAGGTGAGGTGAAATGGGGCTTAACTTCACGTCCAAGATTATTGCACTTATATAGCGATGTAGTAGAATCTGGAAGTAGAACCAACGAGCCCTGAAGGATAAGAAAATTCTACTTCTGAAATCACGAGATTCTCATGTAATTCCATAACATAAAGGAAAAATACTGTAATTTTCGAAATTAACAAGTCAGTGGCTTGAATAGATACCACAATCAACGGACCAGCAGGTGATGAGCCAGGTATCAGATAGAGGCCATTGCTATCTCAGGCTGCGGTAAAGCCCCACAAGGAAGCAGTGGGCGGTCTAGTGTCTCATCTAGCCTCATAATCTCCTACACCTCATCACAATCACAGAACTCCTTCTAACCACACAGATCCAGTGTTGGTGTCATTAACACTGGCAGCATTATTGAGATTACCCCCTCCAATGAAGGATCCTTCTGATACCAGTACTTACAAACAGCAATCTGCCTAAGAGGGATGACTATGTGGCTACATGACTACATGGCGTTCTATGTAGATGCCCTTGCAACTCACTCACTACGGCTGTTTCATTGAGCCACTGAGTTGGATGAAGACAAATGCCATTAACATGATTTTATCAATATTTGATAGCGCATACTCCTCTATATTATTACTGACCCGTGAAGATGCGGGGTTGAATAGGTCTTGAGCAACCCATGCTTGCCCTAAAAGGAGACTATGATTGTCGTAAGAGGCGACTAACAGGATCGGGTGGTCAGGCTCACTGACTTGGTTTGATGCATGTCATCGTATCCCAATTGCGTGGATCAATGCCCATGATGTCAATCACTAGTCCAGACTTGATTATTTACAGACCGCCGTCATGTGGCTGGTATATAGCTGAGTGCAGCGTTAAACAGGAAATAAACTAAACAAACAAACTATATCATTACCAAATTTAGAAAAAACATGAGCATATCAATCAGTGAACAGCCAAGAAAATGAACCCATCTGAAACACTGTGAGTGATAGACCATCCTTATACCGTTGCTTGACAAAGGTATAAAGATCTATACCGAAACGTCGCCTTTACAGTAAATAAAGAAGTTGTTATCCATAAATTATCACTACTTTACCAGTCCATATACATTAAAAAAACTTAAACAAAATAATGTAAAAGATGTCGCCTTTACAGTAAATAAAGAAGTTGTTATCCATAAATTATTACTACTTTACCAGTCCATATACATTAAATAAACTTAAACAAAATAATGTAAAAGATGTAAATATGATATATATGAGTAAATATTGAAAGGTTTACCACTTCCAATAATCTACCTGAAAACAAGGGCAATCTAAATGAAATCATTTTGACAATTACAGGTGACTTGGCTGGATCATGGGCTGTGCGATGGACCAGTCACAGCCATCAATCTCCCTGGCTCCATCGCACCTGCATGTCAACTTGCCCTTGTCACAGATATACCATTGTTATCCTGTCCTCAAACAACAGTAAGCTTAATGAGTGATTAGATCAATTAGAGAGTGCCTTTTGATGTCAGAGATACACAGGTATGTGAGCAGGTGAATGGCGAGACATGTATGGTTGTAATGGCTGACAATGTTCACTGTGGCCAAGTAATTGTTAAAGTGCTGTAATGGAATTTCAAGTATATATCATGCATATAAGTGTCCGAATTATTAAATTCTAAAAAATTAGCAACGCTACAAAAAATGTCAAAATTATGCACAATTATGTTTTTTACCATTGCTTTGAACACTGTATCACACCATTTCAGCTTGACATGGGAGGAAAACTGGCAGTGATGTAGGTCTTACGATGTTTTGCACCCAAACTATCAACACCAATTTCAATCAATCACAAGAGCATTCTCCTGTAAAACCCATGTACTCACAATCTAGCAGTTTGTCTCACATTCCGAGAGGGCGGTTGGTATGTAGCCTAGTGGTTAACATGCTTAAAGTGTTCACTCATCACGCTGAAGGCCCGGGTTCGATTCCCAACATGGGTACAATGTGTGAAGCCCATTTCTGGTGTCCCCCGCCGTGAAATTGCTGGCATATTGCTAAAAGCGGCATAAAACCATACTTGTAAAACCATTCAAAACCAATATTATTTTTCCATCTGCCCAAACCTTACTGTAATGCTACAGGCCTATAAATGAAGTAAATCTAGATTTTCCACAAGATCTGAATACCCATCTCATGCCAGTGGTTCCTTTTCAATTTAAATAGAGTTAGTTCTTTCTATCAAAATTATATATTTTCAGAGATGAAGCTTTGGTCTAACAAGATGGCCGTAACTTTTTCAGCTAGATCTTATTTTGTATGCCACTGTACAGAACTATGAACATATCACTGGAGTACGAGCAGCAAGACAGTGCTTTGATACTGTAAATCTTGAAATTAACGCGAGCATGAATTAAATGTGAAATATGCGAGTGGTCTTTGGTCGCATTATTAAACATTGTATTTATATCAACAATAAGATATTTTGGATAGCAGAAATACCAACTTGGACATACGCTAAAAACAAAACAACTACGTATTCCTAATCACTGTTTATTGAGCAGCACTTGTAAACAATGTCATTCAAACGCTAATTACATTCTGTGAATTGTCACACTGGGGTCAAGACAAGAGTTCTACTCACTGATGTCATCACTGATCACACCTGCAAGGACAAACAGACGCAACCCACGTAACACGATTTCTATGTTCTTTGCGACTGCATCAAAGGCCGACACGAGCCAGTGCGCATGGAAAGGCTTCATCACACTAATTTTTAGATCGACAGCCTTTGTTTTGTCATCCGCCTTCATGTTTGTGACTTTCCTTAATGCCAGTCAACAGAATAAACACAAAAAGTATCTGTTGTTTATAGGAAAAGAATATGTATTGTTTTGGCGGAAGTACTCAACTCAGCGCTAATAAGCAGTACTATTTGGTGTGTGATTGGATTAATGTAAGGTTGGATTAAGGTGAGGATTCTCCTGTAAACCTGACAGAAGACATTTTCTTTATATAAATCCACTGGTGCTTGAGGGCAGGGGGATGTTGCATTCATATTGAGTCACATTTTTGGCTAGGAGCTAGCAATCGCATTCTTTTGGGACACATTAATTTCACTATTTACGGTATCTCTTCTGTACATAGAAGAATCCACTGGTGACTTTTTATGTTACCAGCATACATTTTGAATAGGCCTTTCAAATGGTCAGGTAGGCAGTGTTTGGTCTGTCGTCTTTTATACCTTGGTCAATATTGGTTTGTTGTTAAAAATCGCAAACAGGCATGAGGAGGACTTAAATTTTGAATGAACATATTTGGAATTCTCAATGTCAGTCAGCAGGGGTGTGAAGCTATGCTTACCTAATGTATCGATACATATGATACTTGAGTTAATTTGCCATTTTTGTTATTCTTTTTGTTATTTGCATTTGTTTCGTAAAGTAACTTTAGCCACAGCAGTTATTAGGCCTTCGAGCTGACAAGTCCTTGTTATAGTCCCTTAAAGCCGAGCACCAGGCAAGGTAACAGTAAGTACCACACCTTAACATCCTGACGCGGCCAGGGATCAAACCCCAGACCTTCCACTTTCCCTCTAGACCACGGGGGCGATCATACAGAATTAAGACATTAATCAATACATAAGCAGGCGTTCCATGTATAATATCATTAGATATAAATCTGCAGTGCACAGAAGCATCAGTGAACATAAATATGTATTTAAATAACATAACAGTATTATTCATGTTTCATCTCAAAATCAGGTTCATATGTGATTTTCAAAATGTGGGGAAGGCTACTGCCAATAGGTGAGTAAACACAAATGGACTTGAAAATTGAATTTTACTTGTAAAGCTATGTAAATTGCAGGGATCCAGGATATTTCCAAAATGGAATATATCAAGACAATTAATTTTTTTAATAATTTAAATTTGCAACTGAAAACACATTAAATTTTCAAAAAACAATAACTTTGACATATTGTTTCACAACCATAAAATTTGTTTAAAATCTGGACTGGACTGCTTCCAGCATTACAGAACGAGGCTTCACAAACCTACAATCACGCCACCATCAGGACCCCCCGAGATGCTAACTTAATTGGCAAGATGATCTCTCCAGAGTCAATCATTTCATCAGAAATCTAAACTGTTTTTGTTTCAAGTCATTTCAAGATATCCTCTCTACCCTACCCAGATGCACATTCCATCAAACACACACCTGCTACATGCAACCTGACTGTAAGCCAGTAAGCACCCCTAAGCTGTGTCTAACTAGCTGTTTATCAATGACCAGGGTCTGGCAGTCTCTGCGGGCAAGGCGATCCCCTTCACACCCCTCAGCACCTGTGCTCCTCCATGTTGAGAACATGGTCCAGCAAAACAACAATCCATCACACCTCCAGAACAGAACCATTTACCGAAATAGGAGGAAATGTGACAAGATAACAACTTTGGCTCATCATTCAAGATTTAACCTTCACAATGCAGCCATTTATGCAGAAAATCTTTTAAGATACAGCAAACATCTTTCAACATTCCATTTTAAGCTTTGGCAGAAATTTTAAAGATTCTGATTCAACTAGGCTTCCCATACTCGTCCATCAACAACACTTCCAATTGAACCAATTCCTAGTTTGAACAAATGGACCATTATTTGTTATTAGGTTAGTTAAACAAGCACTGAAGTAATTGTAATAGACAGAAGCTTGGCTTGATTAAAACATAATTTTAATGATCAGATGAAAGAAAGAGATCAGGGTGTCGCTCTAAGCCATGTGAGCGCAAAGCCGATCATAACCTTCATACGGTAACCATGGCAGCATAGATTTAAACATTGGCTCCTTTATTTTTGACTCTGCATTAACCACAACTTGACACTGATCTTTTTTCCCCATTAAATTTATCCTGATAATAGAAAAATTTACTGAAACGTGTTGTTATCGGGATTCGAACCAGCGTAGTCCTTACCGAAGCCTAATCATGTGCTAATGAATGTAGTCTTCTGCCACAGTGACATGGAAGAAATTGTGTGGAATTAACAATGGCATATTTACTAACATCAAGATGAATAGTTAGTCTGTTTATGAACCGATATGGTTGTAATACAAATCCCATAACTATACAATCACCCCCATTCCATTTGCATCCCCTTCTTAGCTCTTGCAGCCTATACTCATTCCGTTTCAGCTCTGACATTAAGATACTTGAGGGCTCGTAAATACAGTGTAACACTTGAAGAAATATTTTTATTTAACCAAATGGATAACTTTATTTATTTTCGACTGCATGCTAGTTGAGATAATTATAACCATTACAACTAGGGATGTGTATTGAAGGTTTAAAGTGCATCACAATATTTTGCGATGCACAAGTCCGTATTGCGATATGGATTACAAAATATTGTTTGATAATAAGTTTTGAATTCAGCAGCAATCTGATACATTAAGCAATGAATAATTGAAGTTCATAAATGGAACAAAACAAGTTGCTGGTACAACATGATGTTTATTCAGTCAATAAATACGCAGCCATCTTGGGGCCCCCCGATGCATGCTTCGGGGCAGCGAAGACATTTGGCAAGAAAATAACTATAAAATCGCTGTTTGACATCACCCCATATATCAAGCATGAAAAAATTATATTCTGATACCTATCATGGAAAGAATGAACCTCAATTTACCGATATACCGATAATACTGCACACCCTTAATTATGACATTCAATCCTAAGTGAACAGGACAGCAATATTCACATGAATATTCATGAGCACTGACAAGGACATTATCATAAATCTGGATGTCGATTCTATACTGATAAACTTAAAACCAGGAAAACATCATCCAGGCAAGGGAATCACAATAACAGATGATATTTGCAGGTGATAAAAATATCTATAAATACCCTACTCCTGATGACTCAAAGCACTTGAACATGTGCTGAGGTGAAAATGGATGTACATTAAATCACCAATGTCAAGGCTTTGTCACTTACCCCTAAAAAAAATAACAATCAATTTCTGAACAAAATGGGATCCTCCGACTCCATATTTCTGATGCATTGCCCGTCAATGTCACAGGTATTGAGCCACTTCATTTCTACCACATTCGCTGTAATAAGCACCCTACTCAGAATAAGTACCCCCAATGAACTTCTAGACCACTCTGCAAGTAAATCTTAAAAGCAACCCCTACTAAGATTAAAAATGTACATGACAGTCCATATTTACTTGCATAGATTATTTACAAACATATTTTATAGAAAAAAAGAAGCACAGATGGGGTGCTAACTAATTTGTATTGCCTGCTAACTCATATTGAAAACATTTTAGTTTCATCAACGTTTGAACCACATTTGTTCACTACTATTCCGTAAACATATTTCTCTTGTGCATGGTTTTAAAAAGTGCCCCCTTGTCAATTTTATAAACACAGCAGGTGCTTATTACACCAAGTACAATAAGTACTGGTATCAATCTGAAGCTCTGTAATGTGTCCTTAACAGTCACTATACTTTCAGTCCTCTGTTTTTCTGACAGAATTCAGTACAAGTTACCTTTGCATCCAACATAGTTTTAAAAAGGTGGTGAAACCCCCTTATACCCCATTCACAAATAATACCATCACTCTCGTTTCACAAATAATTGATCACTGGTGAAAAAATATAGGAATTGCTATTGTACAGAACATGCAGAAAGACCGAGAGTCAAAGAACATTCTACCCAAACATTTAATATCAGTATTGATTTCCAAACTAAACATATTGCACTTACAATCACCCCAGTAGTTGTTCAACAATCACATTTTGCAACATAAGATTAATATTTGTCACCACTCATCTGTTTTCTGATCAAATAGTCAAATAAATAGGTTGGACATTTTCCTACTCTTCTACCTTGTAAACCTTTAAGTTTGCCTGCTTCATCATTATGACACATCCTCTCCATCCGAAAATTGTAGCAATACCTTTGTAAAAATGGCCTTCTGATACCACTGTCATAAATCAAGTCTACATAATGCCACCATCTAAATGACATCATAGAAAAAGATAGTTTGCCACAGTTTAGAGACCTGTCATAGATCGGAGCCCTACATACTGTCCATTACTGCTAAAAGCATTGAACTCTGACAATCATACACAGCTATTTTGTTCGTCACTTGTATTAAACTGCTGATGCTTACAACATGATGAATCTTGAGGGAATATCTTAATGGAACGGTCACAAAATAAATCTTAAAGTAAAATCCTGTACGAGAAAACTGTCTAACAATATGATGTATGACTCATGTTTAAGTACATGTAATACCATATAGCACTAACCACTGCTAACAGTAATAAAAATAGCATAACCAATGCATTATATACACAATTACAACATAGTTTAGACATAACTGTATCTGATCTTTTCATTCACCAAGACCACCAGCTTGATATTTTCCCAATACAGTGTTCAAAACTACAAAAGGTTATGCCATTATTATCTTTGAGTTCAATAAATCTAACCATTTTATTAGTGCTACCTGTATTAATTAGCTAATCTGTATGTGTAATCACAAAGCAATCTACATCAGATCAGGAAGCTAGTAAGGCATCTGGATGTGTATTCAGTCATTCAGTGTCTGTCTTATCACTGATGTGCTTCTGCAACTTAAATGGCCAGTGGTTCACCAGCTGTATACAGCCTTGATGATTGATATTGATCATATGATAGGGTCCTGAGCAAAAAGTCAACTTCTTGACTCATCCAACTTTGATTTAAAGTCTGGTAGTAATTGATTCTGAAAGAACAACGGATTACCCAGTCTAAGTTATATCACGTGTATGTACAAAGTACAATTCTACAAAATACAAATTAAACTAGTTAGCCATACATGACATTATCAACTATAGAGTAACATACAAATAGTTCGGCTGTAACCTTATTACCAACGGTGTATAAGATTACTGGAGCAGCAAACATGATATACCCTATATCTGGGCCTGCTTTAGATTTTATGGAGGAAGTGAACACATGCCTCAGTTGCGGTAATTTCCCAGAAATACTGTGTGTATATACTGTGAAGGGGAATTCTGAAAATATCACTCATATCTGAAACAATATAAGAAGGAACGTCACATGATTACTGGAGCAGCAAACATGATATACCCTATATCTGGGCCTGCTTTAGATTTTATGGAGGAAGTGAACACATGCCTCAATTGCGGTAATTTCCCAGAAATACTGTGTGTATATACTGTGAAGGGGAATTCTGAAAATATCACTCATATCTGAAACAATATAAGAAGGAACGTCACATGCTTTCATAACTTGATTACACGAGTGACTAAACTCGACCAGTCTGTCCTCAGCATGTGTAGTAAGATCATGTGTTGTTTACAAACAGAAAATCAATATGTCAAACCCATACAACCGTCTCTTCACAAAATAACAAGCATGACGGGTTTGACAAATAATACAAACTAAACGAACACATGTAAACATCCATATATCGAAATGTCAAATGTCATTGATGCACTCTAGGGTCACTTTTCCATGATTGCCTTTCGACTGGCAAATGTCTTACCTTTTCGACCACTTGTTAGATTGATGGCCAAACGGTTTCTTGAACAATGTACCATGTATTTGAATCCGTGATGCCCAGTCGCAAGCTGGCTGCCTTGAAATTTCTGGCATATTGTTCATATCAGTCAGTAAGCCCTAATATTAAACCATGTCGTACATATAATCATTAATGGAACAGGTTCAACTTTTCACATCCCATCTCTGTGGTCGTCGCTATTTTACATACTTTTCGAGACCAAGGAAGCGTACCGCTTTTATCGAGTGGTATAGCTCTTCGTATCGCGCGTACAACTCAGTTTGACTGTTATTCTATGTGCGTTCGGCTGATACATGTGCGCTGTTATCGCTCTGTCGCCTGGCAAACAAGAAATGTTATAATACGGACGGATGCGGTGAATTCGTAGACACCGCCACCTCCAAGACAAACCGGGAGTGGAGTTAGATATTGGAATTAAATGATGATAAGTAATCTTAGCATTATTATTATTATCACTGATCGCCATACCGGTCTCGTTTATGTTTCTGAGTGTTTCGTTTGCATATGTTGTTGTTTTTTTTAATTTCAAAAGTGTTTAATAAAAGATATGGTAAGGCCTCTTTGTAAATAAATTAATAACCCCGTAAGTGATGAATAGGGGATTACCGTACTTTTGTTATGAAAGCATTAGCAGTATCCTTTGAGCATTAGCAGTATCCTTTGTAAATAGGTACATACATGTATATCCAAGCAGAGAGGGACAAGATGATAGCAATAATATTATTGTCATTTAAAACTTACTATTTGAAATACATTTGCCACATAATAATTCAATATCTATATGTAATAAATCAATAGATGAGTATATTTCCCTACCATATGTCTTTTGTCTACGAGTTCCCTGAATTTTGTCTTCGATTTTGGAGTGTCTAGGAATTCTCCTTGTTCCCATTTAGTGTGGTGAGGAATATCTATGTGAGAATTTTAATGTGTATAGAGGCTAGAAGTATGTATATTGTTTCGCAATTTTATGTCAAGTTTCATATTTAGGACGTGTTTGTTATTTCATTCTTATTTAAGAAAGTACAATGTTTCCCAATAGCATTAACAACCACTAAAATAAAATAATTTTATTTTCATCTTACACATTTTCACCCTGCTTCATAGAAAAAAACCCATTCTAATAGGAGGGCCCGACTTTCTTTCCCAACGCAATATTTTCACCACATCCAACACGTCCTTTAATCATTATTTTGTGTGTAGAAGTTGAGGCAATTGTTTTTAAAGTATTTCCTGGTACAAATTGTAATCTTAAAAGATTACCGTGGTTACACCTCTTATCATACCCACAGTGGACGTCTCTACATTTTCATTTCCCAATATGCCATACATGTGTACCACCATTCACCACTTCGGTGAAACCCACTTTTTCTTTTGTCAGGGTCTGTATGTGACACTATTTAAATAGTCAGGCTTTCAGAGGTCATTTTCATACCACTTCTAAAACCATCCAATGAGGCTGAATAAGGCCATCAAAGAATAAATTATGCCGTAGAGTAATATTACAATTGTGCAAATATGATGAAACAAATACCCGACAACGCGTTTCGTGATCGTGGTTGTCTTTAGCAATAACACACCGACCATACCCTCCAAAAAAAATCTAGCTCCGAGGCTCACGGCTCCGTGCTTTAAATGTTGTTGACCATGCATTCAGACACTCTAGACTGCATTCTAGTTCCAAACATACTTTCAATCATGAATCTGATATAGCTGCCACCCCATGTGACCTAGGACTTAAAGACTCCAAAATATCATGCATTCCTTGGACTGTTTGGGAACAACACGTTCAATCAGTTTTAATTAATTAATTTATATATATAGGTCTTAAATCTTCAGACCATTGAGTCTGTATATAACCCACAATGGCATCGAACATTGAGAGAAATCGGACAACTACCTCAAGAGTCACAGATGGCTGAAAAATGGTGTATTAGAGCTGAAAAAACAGTTTTTGATCCTGGAACAGATCACAGCATAAGAGGTCACAGGTTCATATACCTTTTAAGTAGTCCGACATATTAATAGTTTAACAATGACTTTAGACGAGACAGAAGGGTACGTTCAGCGACAAATGTGTAGATTGGCATCTAAGAAGTTCTAAAAAAGATAGAAGGTAACAATATACCACGGTTTAACACCTATTTTCCAAAGCTCCCACGCCCTATATAAACATTACCAACCTACTTTTCGAGACAAACATGGCCACCCCCATATAACACTTTTGGAGACCATTTTTCAACGATTTTTTAAAAATCAGTTAGACCAGCTAGAAAGATACTTTCTGCGACAAAAGTGTAGATGGACATATTAATAATTTAAATAAAAATAGAAAGTGACAATATACCCCGGTTTAGCACCTTTCCGTTCCAGTTTTCCAAACCCTCCACGCCCTATATAAATATCACCAATCTACTTTTCGAGACCATAATGGCCGCCTTCTATAAATACCATCAACAGACTTTTGGAGACCATTTTTCAACGATTTAAAAAAAATTAAGTTAGACAAGCTAGAAAGATACTTTCTGCGACAAAAGTGTAGATTGACATCTTAATAACTCTATAAAAAATAGAAAGTGACAATATACCCCAGTTTAGCACCTTTCCGTTCCTGTTTACCAAACCCTCCACGCCCTATATGAATATCACCAACCTACTTTTCGAGACCATAATGCCCGCCTTCTATAAACATCACCCACAGACTTTTGGAGACCATTTTTCAACGATTTTTAAAAATTAATTTAGACAAGATAGAAAGATACTTTCTGCAACAAAAGTGTAGATGGACATCTTAATAACGCTATAAAAAATAGAAAGTGACAATATACCCCAGTTTAGCACCTTTCCGTTCCTGTTTTCCAAACCCTCCACGCCCTATATAAATATCACCAACCTACTTTTCGAGACCATAATGGCCGCCTTCTATAAACATCACCAACAGACTTTTGGAGACCATTTTTCAACGATTTTTAAAAATTAATTTAGACAAGATAGAAAGATACTTTCTGCGACAAAAGTGTAGATGGACATCTTAATAACTCTATAAAAAATAGAAAGTGACAATATACCCCGGTGTAGCACCTTTCCGTTCCTGTTTACCAAACCCTCCGCGCCCTATATGAATATCACCAACCTACTTTTCGAGACCATAATGCCCGCCTTCTATAAATATCACCAACAGACTTTTGGACACCATTATTCAGCGATTTTTAAAAAATAATTTACACAAGCTAGAAAGATACTTTCTGCAAAAGAAGTGTAGATTGACATCTTAATAATTACAAAAAAAATAGAAAGTGACAATATACCCCAGTTTAGCACCTTTCCGTTCCTGTTTTCCAAACCCTCCACGCCCTATATAAATATCACCAACCTACTTTTCGAGACCATATTGGCCGCCTTCTATAAATATCACCAACAGACTTTTGGAGACCATTTTTCAACGATTTTTAAAAATTAATTTAGACAAGATCGAAAGATACTTTCTGCGACAAAAGTGTAGATGGACATCTTAATAACGCTATAAAAAATAGAAAGTAACAAGATACCCCAGTTTAGCACCTTTCCGTTCCTGTTTACAAAACCCTACACGCCCTATATAAATATCACCAACCTACTTTTCGAGACAATAATGCCCGCCTTCTATAAATATCACCAACAGACTTTTGGAGACCATTTTTCAACGATTTTTAAAAATTAATTTAGACAAGATAGAAAGATACTTTTTGCAACAAAAAGGTAGATGAACATCTTAATAACTCTATAAAAAATAGAAAGTGACAATATACCCCAGTTTAGCACCTTTCCGTTCCTGTTTACCAAACCCTACACGCCCTATATAAATATCACCAAACTACTTTTCGAGACCATAATGGCCGCCTTCTATAAATATCACCAACAGACTTTTGGAGACCATTTTTCAACGATTTTTAAAAATTAATTTAGACAAGATAGAAAGATATTTTGTGCGACAAAAGTGTAGATGGACATCTTAATAATTAAAAAAAAAATAGAAAGTGACAATATACCCCGGTGTAGCACCTTTCCGTTCCTGTTTACCAAACCCTCCGCGCCCTATATGAATATCACCAACCTACTTTCGAGACCATAATGGCCGCCTTCTATAAATATCAACAACAGACTTTTGGAGACCATTTTTCAACGATTTTTAAAAATTAATTTAGACAAGATAGAAAGATACTTTCTGCGACAAAAGTGTAGATGGACATCATAATAATTAAAAAAAAAATAGAAAGTGACAATATACCCCAGTTTAGCACCTTTCCGTTCCTGTTTACCAAACCCTCCGCGCCCTATATGAATATCACCAACCTACTTTTCGAGACCATATTGGCCGCCTTCTATAAATATCACCAACAGACTTTTGGAGACCATTTTTCAACGATTTTTAAAAATTAATTTAGACAAGATTGAAAGATACTTTCTGAAACAAAAGTGTAGATGGACATCTTAATAACGCTATAAAAAATAGAAAGTGACAAGATACCCCAGTTTAGCACCTTTCCGTTCCTGTTTACCAAACCCTCCACGCCCTATATGAATATCACCAACCTACTTTTCGAGACCAAAATGCCCGCCTTCTATAAACATCACCAACAGACTTTTGGAGACCATTTTTCAACGATTTTTAAAAATTAATTTAGACAAGATTGAAAGATACTTTCTGCGACAAAAGTGTAGATGGACATCTTAATAACGCTATAAAAAATAGAAAGTGACAAGATACCCCAGTTTAGCACCTTTCCGTTCCTGTTTACCAAACCCTCCACGCCCTATATAAATATCACCAACCTACTTTTCGAGACCATAATGGCCGCCTTCTATAAATATCACCAACAGACTTTTGGAGACCATTTTTCAACGATTTTTAAAAATTAATTTAGACAAGATAGAAAGATACTTTCTGCGACAAAAGTGTAGATGGACATCTTAATAACTCTATAAAAAATAGAAAGTGACAATATACCCCAGTTTAGCACCTTTCCGTTCCTGTTTACCAAACCCTCCGCGCCCTATATGAATATCACCAACCTACTTTTCGAGACCATAATGGCCGCCTTCTATAAACATCACCAACAGACTTTTGGAGACCATTTTTCAACGATTTTTAAAAATTAATTTAGACAAGATCGAAATATACTTTCTGCGACAAAAGTGTAGATTGACATCTTAATAATTAAAAAAAAAATAGAAAGTGACAATATACCCCTGTGTAGCACCTTTCCGTTCCTGTTTACCAAACCCTCCGCGCCCTATATGAATATCACCAACCTACTTTTCGAGACCATAATGGCCGCCTTCTATAAATATCACCAACAGACTTTTGGAGACCATTTTTCAACGATTTTTAAAAATTAATTTAGACAAGATAGAAAGATACTTTGTGCGACAAAAGTGTAGATGGACATCTTAATAATTAAAAAAAAAATAGAAAGTGACAATATACCCCAGTTTAGCACCTTTCCGTTCCTGTTTTCCAAACCCTCCACGCCCTATATAAATATCACCAACCTACTTTTCGAGACCATATTGGCCGCCTTCTATAAATATCACCAACAGACTTTTGGAGACCATTTTTCAACGATTTTTAAAAATTAATTTAGACAAGATCGAAAGATACTTTCTGCGACAAAAGTGTAGATGGACATCTTAATAACGCTATAAAAAATAGAAAGTGACAAGATACCCCAGTTTAGCACCTTTCCGTTCCTGTTTACCAAACCCTCCACGCCCTATATAAATATCACCAACCTACTTTTCGAGACCATAATGCCCGCCTTCTATAAATATCACCAACAGACTTTTGGAGACCATTTTTCAACGATTTTTAAAAATTAATTTAGACAAGATAGAAAGATACTTTGTGCAACAAAAAGGTAGATGAACATCTTAATAACTCTATAAAAAATAGAAAGTGACACTATACCCCGGTTTAGCACCTTTCCGTTCCTGTTTACCAAACCCTCCGCGCCCTATATGAATATCACCAACCTACTTTCGAGACCATAATGGCCGCCTTCTATAAATATCAACAACAGACTTTTGGAGACCATTTTTCAACGATTTTTAAAAATTAATTTAGACAAGATAGAAAGATACTTTCTGCGACAAAAGTGTAGATGGACATCATAATAATTAAAAAAAAAATAGAAAGTGACAATATACCCCAGTTTAGCACCTTTCCGTTCCTGTTTACCAAACCCTCCGCGCCCTATATGAATATCACCAACCTACTTTTCGAGACCATATTGGCCGCCTTCTATAAATATCACCAACAGACTTTTGGAGACCATTTTTCAACGATTTTTAAAAATTAATTTAGACAAGATTGAAAGATACTTTCTGAAACAAAAGTGTAGATGGACATCTTAATAACGCTATAAAAAATAGAAAGTGACAAGATACCCCAGTTTAGCACCTTTCCGTTCCTGTTTACCAAACCCTCCACGCCCTATATGAATATCACCAACCTACTTTTCGAGACCAAAATGCCCGCCTTCTATAAACATCACCAACAGACTTTTGGAGACCATTTTTCAACGATTTTTAAAAATTAATTTAGACAAGATTGAAAGATACTTTCTGCGACAAAAGTGTAGATGGACATCTTAATAACGCTATAAAAAATAGAAAGTGACAAGATACCCCAGTTTAGCACCTTTCCGTTCCTGTTTACCAAACCCTCCACGCCCTATATAAATATCACCAACCTACTTTTCGAGACCATAATGGCCGCCTTCTATAAATATCACCAACAGACTTTTGGAGACCATTTTTCAACGATTTTTAAAAATTAATTTAGACAAGATAGAAAGATACTTTCTGCGACAAAAGTGTAGATGGACATCTTAATAACTCTATAAAAAATAGAAAGTGACAATATACCCCAGTTTAGCACCTTTCCGTTCCTGTTTACCAAACCCTCCGCGCCCTATATGAATATCACCAACCTACTTTTCGAGACCATAATGGCCGCCTTCTATAAACATCACCAACAGACTTTTGGAGACCATTTTTCAACGATTTTTAAAAATTAATTTAGACAAGATCGAAATATACTTTCTGCGACAAAAGTGTAGATTGACATCTTAATAATTAAAAAAAAAATAGAAAGTGACAATATACCCCTGTGTAGCACCTTTCCGTTCCTGTTTACCAAACCCTCCGCGCCCTATATGAATATCACCAACCTACTTTTCGAGACCATAATGGCCGCCTTCTATAAATATCACCAACAGACTTTTGGAGACCATTTTTCAACGATTTTTAAAAATTAATTTAGACAAGATAGAAAGATACTTTGTGCGACAAAAGTGTAGATGGACATCTTAATAATTAAAAAAAAAATAGAAAGTGACAATATACCCCAGTTTAGCACCTTTCCGTTCCTGTTTTCCAAACCCTCCACGCCCTATATAAATATCACCAACCTACTTTTCGAGACCATATTGGCCGCCTTCTATAAATATCACCAACAGACTTTTGGAGACCATTTTTCAACGATTTTTAAAAATTAATTTAGACAAGATCGAAAGATACTTTCTGCGACAAAAGTGTAGATGGACATCTTAATAACGCTATAAAAAATAGAAAGTGACAAGATACCCCAGTTTAGCACCTTTCCGTTCCTGTTTACCAAACCCTCCACGCCCTATATAAATATCACCAACCTACTTTTCGAGACCATAATGCCCGCCTTCTATAAATATCACCAACAGACTTTTGGAGACCATTTTTCAACGATTTTTAAAAATTAATTTAGACAAGATAGAAAGATACTTTGTGCAACAAAAAGGTAGATGAACATCTTAATAACTCTATAAAAAATAGAAAGTGACACTATACCCCGGTTTAGCACCTTTCCGTTCCTGTTTACCAAACCCTCCGCGCCCTATATAAATATCACCAAACTACTTTTCGAGACCATAATGGCCGCCTTCTATAAATATCACCAACAGACTTTTGGAGACCATTTTTCAACGATTTTTAAAAATTAATTTAGACAAGATCGAAAGATACTTTCTGCAACAAAAAGGTAGATGAACATCTTAATAACTCTATAAAAAATAGAAAGTGACAATATACCCCGGTGTAGCACCTTTCCGTTCCTGTTTACCAAACCCTCCGCGCCCTATATGAATATAACCAACCTACTTTTCGAGACCATAATGGCCGCCTTCTATAAACATCACCAACAGACTTTTGGAGACCATTTTTCAACGATTTTTAAAAATTAATTTAGACACGATAGAAAGATACTTTCTGCGACAAAAGTGTAGATGGACATCTTAATAACTCTATAAAAAATAGAAAGTGACAATATACCCCAGTTTAGCACCTTTCCGTTCCTGTTTACCAAACCCTACACGCCCTATATGAATATCACCAACCTACTTTTCGAGACCATAATGGCCGCCTTCTATAAATATCACCAACAGACTTTTGGAGACCATTTTTCAACGATTTTTAAAAATTAATTTAGACAAGATCGAAAGATACTTTCTGAAACAAAAAGTTAGATGGACATCTTAATAACTCTATAAAAAATAGAAAGTGACAAGATACCCCAGTTTAGCACCTTTCCGTTCCTGTTTTCCAAACCCTCCACGCCCTATATAAATATCACCAACCTACTTTTCGAGACCATAATGGCCGCCTTCTATAAATATCACCAACAGACTTTTGGAGACCATTTTTCAACGATTTTTAAAAATTAATTTAGACAAGATTGAAAGATACTTTCTGCGACAAAAGTGTAGATGGACATCTTAATAACTCTATAAAAAATAGAAAGTGACAATATACCCCAGTTTAGCACCTTTCCGTTCCTGTTTACCAAACCCTCCGCGCCCTATATGAATATCACCAACCTACTTTTCGAGACCATAATGGCCGCCTTCTATAAACATCACCAACAGACTTTTGGAGACCATTTTTCAACGATTTTTAAAAATTAATTTAGACACGATAGAAAGATACTTGCTGCGACAAAAGTGTAGATGGACATCTTAATAACTCTATAAAAAATAGAAAGTGACAATATACCCCAGTTTAGCACCTTTCCGTTCCTGTTTACCAAACCCTCCGCGCCCTATATGAATATCACCAACCTACTTTTCGAGACCATAATGGCCGCCTTCTATAAACATCACCAACAGACTTTTGGAGACCATTTTTCAACGATTTTTAAAAATTAATTTAGACAAGTTCGAAATATACTTTCTGCGACAAAAGTGTAGATTGACATCTTAATAATTAAAAAAAAAATAGAAAGTGACAATATACCCCTGTGTAGCACCTTTCCGTTCCTGTTTACCAAACCCTCCGCGCCCTATATGAATATCACCAACCTACTTTTCGAGACCATAATGGCCGCCTTCTATAAATATCACCAACAGACTTTTGGAGACCATTTTTCAACGATTTTTAAAAATTAATTTAGACAAGATAGAAAGATACTTTGTGCGACAAAAGTGTAGATGGACATCTTAATAATTAAAAAAAAAATAGAAAGTGACAATATACCCCGGTGTAGCACCTTTCCGTTCCTGTTTACCAAACCCTCCGCGCCCTATATGAATATCACCAACCTACTTTTCGAGACCATAATGGCCGCCTTCTATAAATATCACCAACAGACTTTTGGAGACCATTTTTCAACGATTTTTAAAAATTAATTTAGACAAGATTGAAAGATACTTTGTGCGACAAAAGTGTAGATGGACATCTTAATAACGCTATAAAAAATAGAAAGTGACAAGATACCCCAGTTTAGCACCTTTCCGTTCCTGTTTACCAAACCCTACACGCCCTATATAAATATCACCAACCTACTTTTCGAGACCATAATGCCCGCCTTCTATAAATATCACCAACAGACTTTTGGAGACCATTTTTCAACGATTTTTAAAAATTAATTTAGACAAGATAGAAAGATACTTTCTGCGACAAAAGTGTAGATGGACATCTTAATAACTCTATAAAAAATAGAAAGTGACAAGATACCCCAGTTTAGCACCTTTCTGTTCCTGTTTACCAAACCCTCCACGCCCTATATAAATATCACCAACCTACTTTTCGAGACCATAATGGCCGCCCTCTATAAATATCACCAACAGACTTTTGGACACCATTATTCAGCGATTTATAAAAAATAATTTACACAAGCTAGAAAGATACTTTCTGCAAAAGAAGTGTAGATTGACATCTTAATAATTAAAAAAAAAATAGAAAGTGACAATATACCCCGGTGTAGCACCTTTCCGTTCCTGTTTACCAAACCCTCCGCGCCCTATATGAATATCACCAACCTACTTTTCGAGACCATATTGGCCGCCTTCTATAAATATCACCAACAGACTTTTGGAGACCATTTTTCAACGATTTTTAAAAATTAATTTAGACAAGATCGAAAGATACTTTCTGCGACAAAAGTGTAGATGGACATCTTAATAATTAAAAAAAAATAGAAAGGGACAATATACCCCAGTTTAGCACCTTTCCTTTCCTGTTTACCAAACCCTCTGCGCCCTATATGAATATCACTAACCTACTTTTCGAGACCATAATGGCCGCCTTCTATAAACATCACCAACAGACTTTTGGAGACCATTTTTCAACGATTTTTAAAAATTAATTTAGACAAGATCGAAAGATACTTTGTGCGACAAAAGTGTAGATGGACATCTTAATAATTAAAAAAAAAATAGAAAGTGACAATATACCCCGGTGTAGCACCTTTCCGTTCCTGTTTACCAAACCCTCCGCGCCCTATATGAATATCACCAACCTACTTTTCGAGACCATAATGGCCGCCTTCTATAAATATCACCAACAGACTTTTGGAGACCATTTTTCAACGATTTTTAAAAATTAATTTAGTCAAGATAGAAAGATACTTTCTGCGACAAAAGTGTAGATGGACATCTTAATAACGCTATAAAAAATAGAAAGGGACAAGATACCCCAGTTTAGCACCTATCCGTTCCTGTTTACCAAACCCTCCGCGCCCTATATGAATATCACCAACCTACTTTTCGAGACCAAAATGCCCGCCTTCTATAAACATCACCAACAGACTTTTGGAGACCATTTTTCAACGATTTTTAAAAATTGATTTAGACAAGATTGAAAGATACTTTCTGAAACAAAAGTGTAGATGGACATCTTAATAACTCTATAAAAAATAGAAAGTGACAAGATACCCCAGTTTAGCACCTTTCCGTTCCTGTTTACCAAACCCTACACGCCCTATATGAATATCACCAACCTACTTTTCGAGACCATAATGGCCGCCTTCTATAAACATCACCAACAGACTTTTGGAGACCATTTTTCAACGATTTTTAAAAATTAATTTAGACAAGATAGAAAGATACTTTCTGCAACAAAAAGGTAGATGGACATCTTAATAACTCTATAAAAAATAGAAAGTGACAAGATACCCCAGTTTAGCACCTTTCCGTTCCTGTTTTCCAAACCCTCCACGCCCTATATAAATATCACCAACCTACTTTTCGAGACCATAATGGCCGCCTTCTATAAATATCACCAACAGACTTTTGGAGACCATTTTTCAACGATTTTTAGAAATTAATTTAGACAAGATTGAAAGATACTTTCTGCAACAAAAGTGTAGATGGACATCTTAATAACGCTATAAAAAATAGAAAGTGACAAGATACCCCAGTTTAGCACCTTTCCGTTCCTGTTTACCAAACCCTCCGCGCCCTATATAAATATCACCAACCTACTTTTCGAGACCATAATGGCCGCCTTCTATAAACATCACCAACAGATTTTTGGAGACCATTTTTCAACGATTTTTAAAAATTAATTTAGACACGATAGAAAGATACTTGCTGCGACAAAAGTGTAGATGGACATCTTAATAACTCTATAAAATATAGAAAGTGACAATATACCCCAGTTTAGCACCTTTCCGTTCCTGTTTACCAAACCCTCCGCGCCCTATATGAATATCACCAACCTACTTTTCGAGACCATAATGGCCGCCTTCTATAAACATCACCAACAGACTTTTGGAGACCATTTTTCAACGATTTTTAAAAATTAATTTAGACAAGATCGAAAGATACTTTCTGCGACAAAAGTGTAGATGGACATCTTAATAATTAAAAAAAAAATAGAAAGTGACAATATACCCCTGTGTAGCACCTTTCTGTTCCTGTTTACCAAACCCTCCGCGCCCTATATGAATATCACCAACCTACTTTTCGAGACCATAATGGCCGCCTTCTATAAATATCACCAACAGACTTTTGGAGACCATTTTTCAACGATTTTTAAAAATTAATTTAGACAAGATAGAAAGATACTTTGTGCGACAAAAGTGTAGATGGACATCTTAATAACTCTATAAAAAATAGAAAGTGACAATATACCCCGGTGTAGCACCTTTCCGTTCCTGTTTACCAAACCCTCCGCGCCCTATATGAATATCACCAACCTACTTTTCGAGACCATAATGGCCGCCTTCTATAAATATCACCAACAGACTTTTGGAGACCATTTTTCAACGATTTTTAAAAATTAATTTAGACAAGATTGAAAGATACTTTGTGCGACAAAAGTGTAGATGGACATCTTAATAACGCTATAAAAAATAGAAAGTGACAAGATACCCCAGTTTAGCACCTTTCCGTTCCTGTTTACCAAACCCTCCACGCCCTATATAAATATCACCAACCTACTTTTCGAGACCATAATGGCTGCCTTCTATAAATATCACCAACAGACTTTTGGAGACCATTTTTCAACGATTTTTAAAAATTAATTTAGACAAGATAAAAAGATACTTTCTGCGACAAAAGTGTAGATGGACATTTTAATAACTCTATAAAAAATAGATAGTGACAAGATACCCCAGTTTAGCACCTTTCTGTTCCTGTTTACCAAACCCTCCACGCCCTATATAAATATCACCAACCTACTTTTCGAGACCATAATGGCCGCCCTCTATAAATATCACCAACAGACTTTTGGACACCATTATTCAGCGATTTTTAAAAAATAATTTACACAAGCTAGAAAGATACTTTCTGCAAAAGAAGTGTAGATTGACATCTTAATAATTAGAAAAAAAATAGAAAGTGACAATATACCCCAGTTTAGCACCTTTCCGTTCCTGTTTACCAAACCCTCCACGCCCTATATAAATATCACCAACCTACTTTTCGAGACCATAATGGCCGCCTTCTATAAATATCACCAACAGACTTTTGGAGACCATTTTTCAACGATTTTTAAAAATTAATTTAGACAAGATAAAAAGATACTTTGTGCGACAAAAGTGTAGATGGACATCTTAATAACTCTATAAAAAATAGAAAGTGACAAGATACCCCAGTTTAGCACCTTTCCGTTCCTGTTTACCAAACCCTACACGCCCTATATAAATATCACCAACCTACTTTTCGAGACCATAATGGCCGCCCTCTATAAATATCACCAACAGACTTTTGGACACCATTATTCAGCGATTTTTAAAAAATAATTTACACAAGCTAGAAAGATACTTTCTGCAAAAGAAGTGTAGATTGACATCTTAATAATTACAAAAAAATAGAAAGTGACAATATACCCCAGTTTAGCACCTTTCCGTTCCTGTTTACCAAACCCTCCACGCCCTATATAAATATCACCAACCTACTTTTCGAGACCATATTGGCCGCCTTCTATAAATATCACCAACAGACTTTTGGAGACCATTTTTCAACGATTTTTAAAAATTGATTTAGACAAGATCGAAAGATACTTTCTGCGACAAAAGTGTAGATGGACATCTTAATAACGCTATAAAAAATAGAAAGGGACAAGATACCCCAGTTTAGCACCTTTCCGTTCCTGTTTACCAAACCCTCTGCGCCCTATATAAATATCACCAACCTGCTTTTCGAGACCATAATGCCCGCCTTCTATAAATATCACCAACAGACTTTTGGAGACCATTTTTCAACGATTTTTAAAAATTAATTTAGACAAGATAGAAAGATACTTTCTGCAACAAAAAGGTAGATGAACATCTTAATAACTCTATAAAAAATAGAAAGTGACAATATACCCCAGTTTAGCACCTTTCCGTTCCTGTTTACCAAACCCTACACGCCCTATATAAATATCGACAAACTACTTTTCGAGACCATAATGGCCGCCTTCTATAAATATCACCAACAGACTTTTGGAGACCATTTTTCAACGATTTTTAAAAATTAATTTAGACAAGATAGAAAGATACTTTCTGCGACAAAAGTGTAGATGGACATCTTAATAATTAAAAAAAAAATAGAAAGTGACAATATACCCCGGTGTAGCACCTTTCCGTTCCTGTTTACCAAACCCTCCGCGCCCTATATGAATATCACCAACCTACTTTTCGAGACCATATTGGCCGCCTTCTATAAATATCACCAACAGACTTTTGGAGACCATTTTTCAACGATTTTTAAAAATTAATTTAGACAAGATCGAAAGATACTTTCTGCGACAAAAGTGTAGATGGACATCTTAATAATTAAAAAAAAATAGAAAGTGACAATATACCCCAGTTTAGCACCTTTCCTTTCCTGTTTACCAAACCCTCCGCGCCCTATATGAATATCACTAACCTACTTTTCGAGACCATAATGGCCGCCTTCTATAAACATCACCAACAGACTTTTGGAGACCATTTTTCAACGATTTTTAAAAATTAATTTAGACAAGATCGAAAGATACTTTCTGCGACAAAAGTGTAGATGGACATCTTAATAATTAAAAAAAAAATAGAAAGTGACAATATACCCCTGTGTAGCACCTTTCCGTTCCTGTTTACCAAACCCTCCGCGCCCTATATGAATATCACCAACCTACTTTTCGAGACCATAATGGCCGCCCTCTATAAATATCACCAACAGACTTTTGGAGACCATTTTTCAACGATTTTTAAAAATCAATTTAGACAAGATAGAAAGATACTTTGTGCGACAAAAGTGTAGATTGACATCTTAATAATTACAAAAAAAATAGAAAGTGACAATATACCCCGGTGTAGCACCTTTCCGTTCCTGTTTACCAAACCCTCCGCGCCCTATATGAATATCACCAACCTACTTTTCGAGACCATAATGGCCGCCTTCTATAAATATCACCAACAGACTTTTGGAGACCATTTTTCAACGATTTTTAAAAATTAATTTAGACAAGATAGAAAGATACTTTGTGCGACAAAAGTGTAGATGGACATCTTAATAACGCTATAAAAAATAGAAAGGGACAAGATACCCCAGTTTAGCACCTATCCGTTCCTGTTTACCAAACCCTCCGCGCCCTATATGAATATCACCAACCTACTTTTCGAGACCAAAATGCCCGCCTTCTATAAACATCACCAACAGACTTTTGGAGACCATTTTTCAACGATTTTTAAAAATTGATTTAGACAAGATCGAAAGATACTTTCTGCGACAAAAGTGTAGATGGACATCTTAATAACTCTATAAAAAATAGAAAGTGACAATATACCCCAGTTTAGCACCTTTCCTTTCCTGTTTACCAAACCCTCTGCGCCCTATATGAATATCACCAACCTACTTTTCGAGACCATAATGGCCGCCTTCTATAAACATCACCAACAGACTTTTGGAGACCATTTTTCAACGATTTTTAAAAATTAATTTAGACAAGATCGAAAGATACTTTCTGCGACAAAAGTGTAGATGGACATCTTAATAATTAAAAAAAAATAGAAAGTGACAATATACCCCAGTTTAGCACCTTTCCTTTCCTGTTTACCAAACCCTCCGCGCCCTATATGAATATCACCAACCTACTTTTCGAGACCATAATGGCCGCCTTCTATAAATATCACCAACAGACTTTTGGAGACCATTTTTCAACGATTTTTAAAAATTAATTTAGACAAGATTGAAAGATACTTTCTGCGACAAAAGTGTAGATGGACATCTTAATAACTCTATAAAAAATAGAAAGTGACAATATACCCCAGTTTAGCACCTTTCCGTTCCTGTTTACCAAACCCTCCGCGCCCTATATGAATATCACCAACCTACTTTTCGAGACCATAATGGCCGCCTTCTATAAACATCACCAACAGACTTTTGGAGACCATTTTTCAACGATTTTTAAAAATTAATTTAGACACGATAGAAAGATACTTTCTGCGACAAAAGTGTAGATGGACATCTTAATAACTCTATAAAAAATAGAAAGTGACAATATACCCCAGTTTAGCACCTTTCCTTTCCTGTTTACCAAACCCTCTGCGCCCTATATGAATATCACTAACCTACTTTTCGAGACCATAATGGCCGCCTTCTATAAACATCACCAACAGACTTTTGGAGACCATTTTTCAACGATTTTTAAAAATTAATTTAGACAAGATCGAAAGATACTTTCTGCGACAAAAGTGTAGATGGACATCTTAATAATTAAAAAAAAATAGAAAGTGACAATATACCCCAGTTTAGCACCTTTCCTTTCCTGTTTACCAAACCCTCCGCGCCCTATATGAATATCACCAACCTACTTTTCGAGACCATAATGGCCGCCTTCTATAAATATCACCAACAGACTTTTGGAGACCATTTTTCAACGATTTTTAAAAATTAATTTAGACAAGATTGAAAGATACTTTCTGCGACAAAAGTGTAGATGGACATCTTAATAACTCTATAAAAAATAGAAAGTGACAATATACCCCAGTTTAGCACCTTTCCGTTCCTGTTTACCAAACCCTCCGCGCCCTATATGAATATCACCAACCTACTTTTCGAGACCATAATGGCCGCCTTCTATAAACATCACCAACAGACTTTTGGAGACCATTTTTCAACGATTTTTAAAAATTAATTTAGACACGATAGAAAGATACTTTGTGCGACAAAAGTTTAGATGGACATCTTAATAACTCTATAAAAAATAGAAAGTGACAATATACCCCAGTTTAGCACCTTTCCGTTCCTGTTTACCAAACCCTCCGCGCCCTATATGAATATCACCAACCTACTTTTCGAGACCATAATGGCCGCCTTCTATAAACATCACCAACAGACTTTTGGAGACCATTTTTCAACGATTTTTAAAAATTAATTTAGACAAGATCGAAATATACTTTCTGCGACAAAAGTGTAGATTGACATCTTAATAATTAAAAAAAAAATAGAAAGTGACAATATACCCCTGTGTAGCACCTTTCCGTTCCTGTTTACCAAACCCTCCGCGCCCTATATGAATATCACCAACCTACTTTTCGAGACCATAATGGCCGCCTTCTATAAATATCACCAACAGACTTTTGGAGACCATTTTTCAACGATTTTTAAAAATTAATTTAGACAAGATAGAAAGATACTTTGTGCGACAAAAGTGTAGATGGACATCTTAATAATTAAAAAAAAAATAGAAAGTGACAATATACCCCGGTGTAGCACCTTTCCGTTCCTGTTTACCAAACCCTCCGCGCCCTATATGAATATCACCAACCTACTTTTCGAGACCATAATGGCCGCCTTCTATAAATATCACCAACAGACTTTTGGAGACCATTTTTCAACGATTTTTAAAAATTAATTTAGACAAGATTGAAAGATACTTTCTGCGACAAAAGTGTAGATGGACATCTTAATAACTCTATAAAAAATAGAAAGTGACAATATACCCCAGTTTAGCACCTTTCCTTTCCTGTTTACCAAACCCTCTGCGCCCTATATGAATATCACTAACCTACTTTTCGAGACCATAATGGCCGCCTTCTATAAACATCACCAACAGACTTTTGGAGACCATTTTTCAACGATTTTTAAAAATTAATTTAGACAAGATCGAAAGTTACTTTCTGCGACAAAAGTGTAGATGGACATATTAATAATTAAAAAAAAATAGAAAGTGACAATATACCCCAGTTTAGCACCTTTCCTTTCCTGTTTACCAAACCCTCCGCGCCCTATATGAATATCACCAACCTACTTTTCGAGACCATAATGGCCGCCTTCTATAAATATCACCAACAGACTTTTGGAGACCATTTTTCAACGATTTTTAAAAATTAATTTAGACAAGATTGAAAGATACTTTCTGCGACAAAAGTGTAGATGGACATCTTAATAACTCTATAAAAAATAGAAAGTGACAATATACCCCAGTTTAGCACCTTTCCGTTCCTGTTTACCAAACCCTCCGCGCCCTATATGAATATCACCAACCTACTTTTCGAGACCATAATGGCCGCCTTCTATAAACATCACCAACAGACTTTTGGAGACCATTTTTCAACGATTTTTAAAAATTAATTTAGACACGATAGAAAGATACTTTGTGCGACAAAAGTTTAGATGGACATCTTAATAACTCTATAAAAAATAGAAAGTGACAATATACCCCAGTTTAGCACCTTTCCGTTCCTGTTTACCAAACCCTCCGCGCCCTATATGAATATCACCAACCTACTTTTCGAGACCATAATGGCCGCCTTCTATAAACATCACCAACAGACTTTTGGAGACCATTTTTCAACGATTTTTAAAAATTAATTTAGACAAGATCGAAATATACTTTCTGCGACAAAAGTGTAGATTGACATCTTAATAATTAAAAAAAAAATAGAAAGTGACAATATACCCCTGTGTAGCACCTTTCCGTTCCTGTTTACCAAACCCTCCGCGCCCTATATGAATATCACCAACCTACTTTTCGAGACCATAATGGCCGCCTTCTATAAATATCACCAACAGACTTTTGGAGACCATTTTTCAACGATTTTTAAAAATTAATTTAGACAAGATAGAAAGATACTTTGTGCGACAAAAGTGTAGATGGACATCTTAATAATTAAAAAAAAAATAGAAAGTGACAATATACCCCGGTGTAGCACCTTTCCGTTCCTGTTTACCAAACCCTCCGCGCCCTATATGAATATCACCAACCTACTTTTCGAGACCATAATGGCCGCCTTCTATAAATATCACCAACAGACTTTTGGAGACCATTTTTCAACGATTTTTAAAAATTAATTTAGACGAGATTGAAAGATACTTTCTGCGACAAAAGTGTAGATGGACATCTTAATAACGCTATAAAAAATAGAAAGTGGCAAGATACCCCAGTTTAGCACCTTTCCGTTCCTGTTTACCAAACCCTCCACGCCCTATATAAATATCACCAACCTACTTTTCGAGACCATAATGCCCGCCTTCTATAAATATCACCAACAGACTTTTGGAGACCATTTTTCAACGATTTTTAAAAATTAATTTAGACAAGATAGAAAGATACTTTCTGCGACAAAAGTGTAGATGGACATCTTAATAACTCTATAAAAAATAGAAAGTGACAAGATACCCCAGTTTAGCACCTTTCCGTTCCTGTTTTCCAAACCATCCACGCCCTATATAAATATCACCAACCTACTTTTCGAGACCATAATGGCCGCCCTCTATAAATATCACCAACAGACTTTTGGACACCATTATTCAGCGATTTTTAAAAAATAATTTACACAAGCTAGAAAGATACTTTCTGCAAAAGAAGTGTAGATTGACATCTTAATAATTACAAAAAAAATAGAAAGTGACAATATACCCCAGTTTAGCACCTTTCCGTTCCTGTTTTCCAAACCCTCCACGCCCTATATAAATATCACCAACCTACTTTTCGAGACCATATTGGCCGCCTTCTATAAATATCACCAACAGACTTTTGGAGACCATTTTTCAACGATTTTTAAAAATTAATTTAGACAAGCTAGAAAGATACTTTCTGCAAAAGAAGTGTAGATTGACATCTTAATAATTAAAAAAAAAATAGAAAGTGACAATATACCCCGGTGTAGCACCTTTCCGTTCCTGTTTTCGAAACCCTCCACGCCCTATATAAATATCACCAACCTACTTTTCGAGACCATAATGGCCGCCTTCTATAAACATCACCAACAGACTTTTGGAGACCATTTTTCAGCGATTTTTAAAAATTAATTTAGACAAGATAGAAAGATACTTTCTGCGACAAAAGTGTAGATGGACATCTTAATAACTCTATAAAAAATAGAAAGTGACAATATACCCCAGTTTAGCACCTTTCCGTTCCTGTTTACCAAACCCTCCGCGCACTATATGAATATCACCAACCTACTTTTCGAGACCATATTGGCCGCCTTCTATAAATATCACCAACAGACTTTTGGAGACCATTTTTCAACGATTTTTAAAAATTAATTTAGACAAGATAGAAAGATACTTTCTGCAACAAAAAGGTAGATGGACATCTTAATAACTCTATAAAAAATAGAAAGTGACAATATACCCTAGTTTAGCACCTTTCCGTTCCTGTTTACCAAACCCTCCGCGCACTATATGAATATCACCAACCTACTTTTCGAGACCATATTGGCCGCCTTCTATAAATATCACCAACAGACTTTTGGAGACCATTTTTCAACGATTTTTAAAAATTAATTTAGACAAGATTGAAAGATACTTTCTGCGACAAAAGTGTAGATGGACATCTTAATAACTCTATAAAAAATAGAAAGTGACAAGATACCCCAGTTTAGCACCTTTCCGTTCCTGTTTACCAAACCCTCCACGCCCTATATAAATATCACCAACCTACTTTTCGAGACCATAATGGCCGCCTTCTATAAATATCACCAACAGACTTTTGGAGACCATTTTTCAACGATTTTTAAAAATTAATTTAGACAAGATAGAAAGATACTTTCTGCAACAAAAAGGTAGATGGACATCTTAATAACTCTATAAAAAATAGAAAGTGACAATATACCCTAGTTTAGCACCTTTCCGTTCCTGTTTACCAAACCCTCCGCGCCCTATATGAATATCACCAACCTACTTTTCGAGACCATATTGGCCGCCTTCTATAAATATCACCAACAGACTTTTGGAGACCATTTTTCAACGATTTTTAAAAATTAATTTAGACAAGATTGAAAGATACTTTCTGCGACAAAAGTGTAGATGGACATCTTAATAACGCTATAAAAAATAGAAAGTGACAAGATACCCCAGTTTAGCACCTTTCCGTTCCTGTTTACCAAACCCTCCACGCCCTATATAAATATCACCAACCTACTTTTCGAGACCATAATGCCCGCCTTCTATAAATATCACCAACAGACTTTTGGAGACCATTTTTCAACGATTTTTAAAAATTAATTTAGACAAGATAGAAAGTTACTTTCTGCGACAAAAGTGTAGATGGACATCTTAATAACTCTATAAAAAATAGGAAGTGACAATATACCCCAGTTTAGCACCTTTCCGTTCCTGTTTTCGAAACCCTCCACGCCCTATATAAATATCACCAACCTACTTTTCGAGACCATAATGGCCGCCCTCTATAAATATCACCAACAGACTTTTGGAGACCATTATTCAACGATTTTTAAAAAATAATTTACACATGCTAGAAAGATACTTTCTGCGACAAAAGTGTAGATGGACATCTTAATAATTACAAAAAAAATAGAAAGTGACAATATACCCCAGTTTAGCACCTTTTCGTCCCTGTTTTCCAAACCCTCCACGCCCTATATAAATATCACCAACCTACTTTTCGAGACCATATTGGCCGCCTTCTATAAATATCACCAACAGACTTTTGGAGACCATTTTTCAACGATTTTTAAAAATTAATTTAGACAAGATAGAAAGATACTTTCTGCGACAAAAGTGTAGATTGACATCTTAATAATTAAAAAAAAAATAGAAAGTGACAATATACCCCGGTGTAGCACCTTTCCGTTCCTGTTTACCAAACCCTCCACGCCCTATATAAATATCACCAACCTACTTTTCGAGACCATAATGGCCGCCCTCTATAAATATCACCAACAGACTTTTGGAGACCATTATTCAGCGATTTTTAAAAAATAATTTACACAAGCTAGAAAGATACTTTCTGCGACAAAAGTGTAGATGGACATCTTAATAATTACAAAAAAAATAGAAAGTGACAATATACCCCAGTTTAGCACCTTTCCGTTCCTGTTTTCGAAACCCTCCACGCCCTATATAAATATCACCAACCTACTTTTCGAGACCATATTGGCCGCCTTCTATAAATATCACCAACAGACTTTTGGAGACCATTTTTCAACGATTTTTAAAAATTAATTTAGACAAGATCGAAAGATACTTTCTGCGACAAAAGTGTAGATGGACATCTTAATAACGCTATAAAAAATAGAAAGTGACAAGATACCCCAGTTTAGCACCTTTCCGTTCCTGTTTACCAAACCCTACACGCCCTATATAAATATCACCAAACTACTTTTCGAGACCATAATGCCCGCCTTCTATAAATATCACCAACAGACTTTTGGAGACCATTTTTCAACGATTTTTAAAAATTAATTTAGACAAGATAGAAAGATACTTTGTGCGACAAAAGTGTAGATGGACATCTTAATAATTAAAAAAAAAATAGAAAGTGACAATATACCCCGGTGTAGCACCTTTCCGTTCCTGTTTACCAAACCCTCCGCGCCCTATATGAATATCGCCAACCTACTTTTCGAGACCATAATGGCCGCCTTCTATAAATATCACCAACAGACTTTTGGAGACCATTTTTCAACGATTTTTAAAAATTAATTTAGACAAGATAGAAAGATACTTTCTGCAACAAAAGTGTAGATTGACATCTTAATAACTCTATAAAAAATAGAAAGTGACAATATACCCCAGTTTAGCACCTTTCCGTTCCTGTTTACCAAACCCTCCGCGCCCTATATGAATATCACCAACCTACTTTTCGAGACCATATTGGCCGCCTTCTATAAATATCACCAACAGACTTTTGGAGACCATTTTTCAACGATTTTTAAAAATTAATTTAGACAAGATTGAAAGATACTTTCTGCGACAAAAGTGTAGATTGACATATTAATAATTACAAAACAAATAGAAAGTGACAATATACCCCAGTTTAGCACCTTTCCGTTCCTGTTTACCAAACCCTCCACGCCCTATATAAATATCACCAACCTACTTTTCGAGACCATAATGGCCGCCCTCTAAAAATATCACCAACAGACTTTTGGAGACCATTATTCAGCGATTTTTAAAAAATAATTTACACAAGCTAGAAAGATACTTTCTGCGACAAAAGTGTAGATTGACATCTTAATAATTACAAAAAAAATAGAAAGTGACAATATACCCCAGTTTAGCACCTTTCCGTTCCTGTTTTCCAAACCCTCCACGCCCTATATAAATATCACCAACCTACTTTTCGAGACCATATTGGCCGCCTTCTATAAATATCACCAACAGACTTTTGGAGACCATTTTTCAACGATTTTTAAAAATTAATTTAGACAAGATCGAAAGATACTTTCTGCGACAAAAGTGTAGATGGACATCTTAATAACGCTATAAAAAATAGAAAGGGACAAGATACCCCAGTTTAGCACCTTTCCGTTCCTGTTTACCAAACCCTCCACGCCCTATATAAATATCACCAACCTACTTTTCGAGACCATAATGCCCGCCTTCTATAAATATCACCAACAGACTTTTGGAGACCATTTTTCAACGATTTTTAAAAATTAATTTAGACAAGATAGAAAGATACTTTCTGCAACAAAAAGGTAGATGAACATCTTAATAACTCTATAAAAAATAGAAAGTGACAATATACCCCAGTTTAGCACCTTTCCGTTCCTGTTTACCAAACCCTACACGCCCTATATAAATATCACCAACCTACTTTTCGAGACCATAATGCCCGCCTTCTATAAATATCACCAACAGACTTTTGGAGACCATTTTTCAACGATTTTTAAAAATTAATTTAGACAAGATAGAAAGATACTTTGTGCGACAAAAGTGTAGATGGACATCGTAATAATTAAAAAAAAAATAGAAAGTGACAATATACCCCGGTGTAGCACCTTTCCGTTCCTGTTTACCAAACCCTCCGCGCCCTATATGAATATCACCAACCTACTTTTCGAGACCATAATGGCCGCCTTCTATAAATATCACCAACAGACTTTTGGAGACCATTTTTCAACGATTTTTAAAAATTAATTTAGACAAGATAGAAAGATACTTTCTGCGACAAAAGTGTAGATGGACATCTTAATAATTAAAAAAAAAATAGAAAGTGACAATATACCCCGGTGTAGCACCTTTCCGTTCCTGTTTACCAAACCCTCCACGCCCTATATAAATATCACCAACCTACTTTTCGAGACCATAATGGCCGCCTTCTATAAATATCACCAACAGACTTTTGGAGACCATTTTTCAACGATTTTTAAAAATTAATTTAGACAAGATAGAAAGATACTTTCTGCGACAAAAGTGTAGATGGACATCTTAATAACGCTATAAAAAATTGAAAGTGACAAGATACCCCAGTTTAGCACCTTTCCGTTCCTGTTTACCAAACCCTCCACGCCCTATATAAATATCACCAACCTACTTTTCGAGACCATAATGCCCGCCTTCTATAAATATCACCAACAGACTTTTGGAGACCATTTTTCAACGATTTTTAAAAATTAATTTAGACAAGATAGAAAGATACTTTCTGCGACAAAAGTGTAGATTGACATCTTAATAACTCTATAAAAAATAGAAAGTGACAATATACCCCAGTTTAGCACCTTTCCGTTCCTGTTTTCGAAACCCTCCACGCCCTATATAAATATCACCAACCTACTTTTCGAGACCATAATGGCCGCCCTCTATAAATATCACCAACAGACTTTTGGAGACCATTATTCAACGATTTTTAAAAAATAATTTACACAAGCTAGAAAGATACTTTCTGCGACAAAAGTGTAGATTGACATCTTAATAATTACAAAAAAAATAGAAAGTGACAATATACCCCAGTTTAGCACCTTTCCGTTCCTGTTTTCCAAACCCTCCACGCCCTATATAAATATCACCAACCTACTTTTCGAGACCATAATGGCCGCCTTCTATAAATATCACCAACAGACTTTTGGAGACCATTTTTCAACGATTTTTAAAAATTAATTTAGACAAGATAGAAAGATACTTTGTGCAACAAAAAGGTAGATGAACATCTTAATAACTCTATAAAAAATAGAAAGTGACAATATACCCCAGTTTAGCACCTTTCCGTTCCTGTTTACCAAACCCTACACGCCCTATATAAATATCACCAAACTACTTTTCGAGACCATAATGGCCGCCTTCTATAAATATCACCAACAGACTTTTGGAGACCATTTTTCAACGATTTTTAAAAATTGATTTAGAGAAGATTGAAAGATACTTTCTGCAACAAAAGTGTAGATGAACATCTTAATAACTCTATAAAAAATAGAAAGTGACAATATACCCCAGTTTAGCACCTTTCCGTTCTTGTTTTCCAAACCCTACACGCCCTATATAAATATCACCAATCTACTTTTCGAGACCATAATGGCCGCCTTCTATAAACATCACCAACAGACTTTTGGAGACCATTTTTCAACGATTTTTAAAAATTAAGTTAGACAAGATAGAAAGATACTTTCTGCGACAAAAGTGTAGATGGACATCTTAGTAACTCTATAAAAAATAGAAAGTGACAAGATACCCCAGTTTAGCACCTTTCCGTTCCTGTTTTCCAAACCCTACACGCCCTATATAAATATCACCAACCTACTTTTCGAGACCATAATGGCCGCCTTCTATAAACATCACCAACAGACTTTTGGAGACCATTATTCAGCGATTTTTAAAAATTAATTTACACAAGCTAGAAAGATACTTTTTGCAAAAGAAGTGTAGATTGACATCTTAATAATTACAAAAAAAATAGAAAGTGACAATATACCCCAGTTTAGCACCTTTCCGTTCCTGTTTACCAAACCCTCCACGCCCTATATAAATATCACCAACCTACTTTTCGAGACCATAATGGCCGCCTTCTATAAACATCACCAACAGACTTTTGGAGACCATTTTTCAACGATTTTTAAAAATTAATTTAGACAAGATAGAAAGATACTTTCTGCGACAAAGGTGTAGATGGACATCTTAATAACTCTATAAAAAATAGAAAGTGACAATATACCCCAGTTTAGCACCTTTCCGTTCCTGTTTTCGAAACCCTCCACGCCCTATATAAATATCACCAACCTACTTTTCGAGACCATAATGGCCGCCTTCTATAAACATCACCAACAGACTTTTGGAGACCATTTTTCAACGATTTTAAAAAATTAATTTACACAAAAAAGGGTGTGCATATCCTACTCTACCGGTCTCTAAAATTACTATATTATGGCCCAACGTGAATAAATGCCTACAGTGAAAATATTTTTTTATATCATGTATTCATGTAAATGTATTGTTGACCTCTGAGGAAACTTCCCGTTGTTGCCTTGTACATGTCATACAGTTATTGGTCCACGTATTTCATAACCACACATGAGACACATTTCAGATTAGATATCATGGTACTTACACTGTAAAATGAGTTTAGAATCAAAATACATACAACACATGTTTCGGTAGAAACATGTTTAAGAATGTGTTGAAATCCTAAGCGGAATACACATTTGGTTTAACCTTTAAACATGTTAACGATAAAATGCAAACCATTGGATATTATACTGATAATCTAAACATGTTTAAATGAAGTGCCTATCATTGGGCATAAAGTAAAATGTAAATATGATGTGGAATATATATTGAAATTAGATGTGCCAATCAGATTCACATGTACTTGCAAAACAATGGAAGTGTAACTGATTACTTCGAGTCTTCCCACATTTAGACTCGAAACACGTTTAGCATGTTAAACACAATCCTACAAATGTTGAAACCCTAACCATTTAGGATTTAGATCTAAACACATTTTTACTGTGATCATACAGAGTTGTAAATTTATATTTAATCGGAGCTGTTGAGAAAAAAAACACACAGAAGAAACTGGACTTGCTGGATACCCCCCCCCCCCCCCCCCTCACCCCCACCCGCCACAAACACACGCGCCCTTCTTCCACAGATCGACCCCTTGAAAAATTAGCAGCAAGCTACTGCTAAACCGTGGGTCAGATTATGTGTTCTGATGACATCGTGTTTATTGACTAAATTCTACACGAGGAGGAAGACGAGCAAAACTGAGAGGAGGCAACGGACACCCATGGCGAATCACAGGGAGAGAAAATATCATATGTTCGTGGGTATGTGCACTGTCAACTGATACGATCTTATCACACTGCATTTATTGAGAAACTGATAAAGGATGCCAGCTCTCTCGCCATAACACATGACGGTTGTGCGCTAATACCCCCTCAGTGTCGGAAGATGTCATACCATGCGTCGTGACACTTTCCGCAGAGCCCGGGTTGATGGTCTTCACCTGAAAAATAGTCAGCTGGAAGCAATTAACAATTTGTTGTATATTATCTCAATGAAATGTATCACTTCACAAACATAGAGTGTGGTGAGAATACAATTCTTATCCAATCCGCCCTTAACTTTTCTCACGTGGTACGTCAGAATCAAGTTTACCTTTAATGTACTCGTTTTTAGTAAGAAGAAAATAATATAACCTAATATAATAATTTAGATGACTATGAAAAGTCGGTCTTTTCATCTTAAGGTTTTTCGAAGAGAACATGAGTTTACGAGCACATGCACTCTTGGAAAAAATGCCCAAAATGTTTGGGTTAGTATAGCACAGGCAGCATATAAATAAAGCGGTTGTATTCTCATCTGAAGGCATTTGTTTTAAACGTGTCTACATCCGCATAATAAAGGGACACTGAGATAATATTCCAAGATATGAAAGGATTTTCTGTAATGAAATATCAATATTCCATTTTGCATTGATTTGTTCCAAATACAGTACGTTACGAGAAAGATGTGTACCAAACATACATGTTATTCATTCAACACTGTTTAAATGCAATTAATCGATCTCTTCACCTCATGTAAAGGTAGTTAAAAGCCATGCCATGTACATGTATCATGCCATCAACACAACACAACGTTTTTATTGTTCAGTGTTGGACCAAATATATACTGTAAATTTGGGCCGAAGGCCTACTTTCTTATGAAATAAAATACATATTAACTTTCGGTGCTGTTGAAAAAACAAAACAGAAAAACTAATTCGTTTGCTTGACATGCTGGATACCCAAATGTGGCCTCGGCCCCGGCGGTATGGAGAATGAACAGTCACAGCCATGGAGACGTTTGAAAAAATAAAGGGCGGGTTGGTCACTGAATTTATTAACAACGCTTTTATCCTTATGTCAGATTTTGTGAGGTAATTCTTGTTTATCACGATAATATACGGGCTATGAAGATTTGGCAAGTCTCAATTGCCTCAGCTCCTGAAATGAAACATTGTTTAGGGCACTATTTGGATTCGTCTTCATTTGTTGCAGATGTATATTTATGTATACAATAGCTTCATTTCTTGGACTAAATGTTAATATACGGGTTTCCATTTCATTGACAATACGAAGTGCACCAAAGAAAGAGAATTAACGCATGATAGATGCTTACACACCGCGTAACTTTGTTGTTAGCAATTATGGTCCTTGTAACTGGGTGCTGGAAAAAATTGTCCCATGCCCCAACCAATTTGGAGGCAATGGCCTAAACTGTAGAGAAAGTGGCCACAATTTGGGGAAAAAATGACCCCATATTGTCTAGGGCTATTTACACTATAACCCTGATACCTCATAGACAGAAGACGTGTTGAATCAACACCGCCTATCGACCATGTAGTCCATGATCAGTTAATTACTCGAACCTGAAAATGCGACAGCAATCGTTTGCTTTATTGATATATTTTATTTCTCCAATCTCAATGGGGGTCTTTTTCAATTTGAATGTACTTGTTTGTTTCTAATAAAATTATATATTTTCAGAGGCTAAGCGTTGGCACTTTTCAGGATGAACAGACGTGTGTAGCTTGAACTAACCGTTATGCAATGTGATGCCTACCGGGGCACTTGGCCAATGAGCTATTGCGAGAACCTTTCAACAAATTCATGTCAGGGGCCACACTATCCCCCTTATTATATCGCATGAAGGATGACAAATCTAGATAGTGACCAGCAGGTGACGCGTTTACCCAGCAGGTCAGTTTCATCTGACACTTTCAGCGAGGACCACATGCGTTTTAGCTGATCACTACACTATTATTTGAAGATGGAATACGAGTAAGTTAATTCAACTTTAGATTTTGTTATTATAAACATATTTTATGCGGAAAATCAAATGGATTAGGCACAAGTGACACACTTACGAGGCCTTCTCAAACATACATTTCATTATATTGTAATATTTGAATAATAATAGTGCATAATAAATGTACAGTGCATAGGAATTATATACAAGTAATAAGAAAATACAACAAACACACACACACACACACACACACACACACACACACACACACACACACACACACACACACAGATGGATGGATAGATAGATAGATAGATAGATAGATAGATAGATAGATAGATAGATTTGTATGCAATTGTATAAGATATTTAATATAATTCCACCATAGTTAAACTAATAGACATTTAAATCTAAGTGAATTCAAATGGGGGGCGGGATATATAAACTATAACTAAGCTGTGATAATTACGTGGAATGATATTGTTTTACATCAAAATCAAATTTATAACGAATATAAAAACAAATAGATAAAAATAAAATAAAATATACATGTATAATATAACTAAGAATTTTTTGTAGATTTTCAACTACAATGATGAAATGTAACGAATTAAACTTTTTATCTGATCATAGTAAACACCATTTCCTAATGCTGGCAATGATAAACATCAATTTGATGAATATACACCGTATAATCGTACCTGCATCGCTGATCATACGGATGAAAAACATTCAAATCAAATATGAAAAATATTTTTTGCAGGTTCGAATATACCCAGGAGTTTGAGAACAACGAAAGTGTCGCGCTTGCCAAAGCCAGCTTTTGTAATGTTACAGGATACAGCTTCAAGAAAACAACAACTAAGAAGCACTTCAACAAAAACTGTGAGTAGAGAAGTATTTATTATGTGAGTATCAGTTAGTTTCGCGATTACAACACAGTTGGTATCTGAATAATAATAATGTAAAGAAGGCATTTAGCGCTTTTACATGTTCTAGGCATATGTTCGTCTCATGTTCACAGGTATAATGAACATACGATCTTATAACTTTCGTTAAAATAATTCCTTTCTCATTGCCCATACAGATATCCCGACGGCGACAGATAAACCGCGGATTCTGCTGAATGGCAGGAATCAAAGTCTGAAGCCAAAAGATGATACCCTGTATATCATTGTATCATCGCAGACGTGGGATTGTAAATACGGAAAAGGGCGCAAAGAAAAGAATAAGGTAATAACCGTATCTCTGTAAATCAATACTTTCGACTAATACAAACTACATAAAATGAATAATATATATATACACACACACACACATTTAAAAGTATACAACATGATAACGCTCCTTAGACAACAAAGGAATAAAATATATTTGAGAGTTAAAAGACGGAAATATTTCAATGAAGTCGCTTTGTTTGAATGTTATGCAACCGCTGTTGTGTTACATTAGGAGATGGGTGTAAAATTACTATTTGGTTACAACGTATTATCACAATATTATGACAGAACAATGGAGTGAGGTGAGGTGTTTAATTGTTGAACAGACGTAGGTGATAATGTAATAAGTACTTTCTCGTGGCCTAAAACATATATTCTATTGACATAATTGTTTTGCTGTCAATTATATGACAAGGTATAAGGGACGTACAGTTATAGGAACGTTTGTGCAACTCATCATGACAGTCATGAGACAGGGAATATAGGTACTACTTGTTGAACTTAGTGTCACATCTTTAATGACGAAAAGATTATTTTAAACAAAATACCGTGAATACTAATTATTTTACCAGTATTGTTGGATATTTTCCCCTCAAGATACTTTAAAGTCATACTCAACACATACGTTTTCGTTCAATCTGTAAGATCCGTAATCTTCACTTTCAGTAACTTGATAATGGACGCTTTCTGTATGTATTTTAGCGTTTAATGAGGATACTGAAATTTGGGTGGTAACTTTAGAAATATTGGAGTCTATCGTTGTAATCAGACATACGTTCACAGCTTCTGTGTTCTGTAAGTACAATTAGTCACACAGCAACAACACATAACACAACACTTTATTTAATACCCGGCGTGATATAGGAACCCATACCTGCAACCTCTTGATTTGTAGTCCGGCACGCTACCACATGTGGTACGGAGATCAAATGTCAACTTTTATGTTAGCTTATCTCTTTATCTCACCATTGTCTTAGCTTGATTTATTTGAACATTATTTTGTTTATATTGGACCAAGTTCGTTGTAAATTCTGATGGTATATGTGTTATGTAAGTGCCTGTGAATCTAATTGGCACATCTGATTTCAATACATATCATACATATTTTCCATATTTGACTTATTGCCAAATGATATGTACTTTATTTAAACAAGTTTAGATTATTTGGATAAACACAATTATGTGGACTTTTACGTAAACAAGTTTACATTATAAACATACTTAAATAAGAAACATGCTTACATTTTGGAGATGCTGTGTTCAGGTGGTGTTTAGGCTGTGAGACGATAGCGGGTTCTGTGTGTTTAGACCCCAGACTAAATGTTATCCCGTTCAGGATTTAAACACGATCCTAAACATGTTTAGATCTTAATATGGCTTGAATGTATTTACGTCCTAAACACAAATTTGTAGTGTATAACGGATGGTTATGTTTCTGTTACAATATATTATTCCAGGAAGAACCACCAGCTGAACACCAGTATGCCAGGAAAAGAACCAGGGAGCGACTGTTCACGACACCAAAACTGGACTGTGGCGCAAAACTGCATGTCAGAGAGATGCTGTGTTTTCCATATGCAAAGGTGACACTGCAAATCCACATGTAGGATTGTAAAGTATAACAAAGTCGGTTCATGAATATTTCAGGAGCATACATTTGTCAACTTGGTCCTAAAAACATATTTGCATCCGAACCTTGATACACAATCGTATGGCAGTTATAGGCATATGTTATTAATTAGAGAATGATAAAATCATGAGCGACTTATGATATGACAGAATCGTCTATATGTTATATATATATTTGGAGAAAATTACAACAGGGGATTCGGATGAAATGAAAGCAGTTGGTGTTTTTTGTACTGTACACTTTCCAGCTGATACAGTAAACAGCACTATGCTTATCATAACATTAAATAAAAACTATAAAAAAAATCTCAATTGATTTAAGAAAATTCTACTAATTGCAGAGTCAATTGTACGATTCGAACTATATCATAAGCATATGCATAAGAATCACTATCAAATAGACTAAATCATGAAATGAGGTGTTCGCGAATGAGCGCAACGCCCTACCTGTGGCATCGTCACAAACATATGCAAAGGCAAGTCAATTGTTCACATGGAAAATCACGGGAACAAATGGCACAAGTCAAAATCGTGAATCGTATTAGACTATCACTTCCAACATATATCATCATTTTTTAATGTCTTTATTATATACAGGCCGAAAAAGGTGACAGACGGAAAAGACGGAAATACGCAGCTGATTTACATAAAGCATTGGGCGAGGGAAGACTGACCGAACATCAGTTTGAACGGCGCTTTATTGTTTCATTTCCGAGACCTGAAGACCATTTAGAACACCCCACTGGCGAGGTATAGTAAAATGTCATTTTATGTTATTCACCCATAAGAGAAACTCAGGCATCACTGACAGGATACGAACGTTAAGTATCGAAAAGTTACTGTATCGTTGTCAGGCAATGTCTTTTTCTAATCTAAAAATACTATTACGCATATTTATGTTTTGTTTGGATAATAATGTTTGTCCTGAGGTTTGGCGGCACATTTTTTTTTATCCAATAACAAAATCAGATACGGATCCACGTGATCCGTTAGGTTAACGTAAAATTTCTTTATTATCAATACCTTGAAAAATTTACGCTGATATTTTAACTACACGCTTTTCTAAATGGCTAGAATCAAATCATTTATTAGCAGAGGAACAAAACGGCTTTCGGCGTAAGAGAAGTACAACGGATCATATTTATACCATATATTCTATTATCAAAAACAGGAAATCCGTGAATCGCTCAACCTGTGTGTGTTATATCGATGCAATGAAAGCTTCCAATCGAGTGAATCGCGATTATGTTTGGTACAAGCTATTCTAATTGGGAGTAAACTGGAAGTTCTTTTGGGCGGTTAAATCATCATATGAAATTAATCGCTCGCAGGTATTTGTAAAATGGTAAAATGACAGACAGTTTCGCTGTACTTAGTGGTGTAAAACAGGGCTGCGTTTTGTCACCTACACAATTTTCGGTTTTCATTAATGACTACTTTGGATACTCGTATTTGTAAACACTGTAATACAAATAGTATTGAAGACGAGAAACACTTTTTGATAAATTGAAATCTCTACTTGGACCTAAGAACTTGTGTTTGGAACCGTGCCTCGTCTTTGAATCAAAATTTCAGATCTTGGTCACCTACAGACCAAATGAAAATTAATATCTGATGCAGAGCGAGGATTTGTCAACCCATGTAGTCGCACTGATTAACAATATGTTTAAGCGTAGACGCTAAAATAAATAATGTTTACTTTTGCTTTTTGCGTAGCTCGGACTCCCTGCATTTACTCTCATCCTTTAACACAGGGTATTTGTATTATTTTAGCACTGTAAGTGGTTTTATTATTATTATTGACCGTTTAGCGGTAACTGGTGTCTAATATGCCCTAGCTGGCCTGGCCTCGTATAACATTGTGATCTGTTGATGATGTGTTTATGGTGGTTTTAAAATGCGTACACGCTTGACACCTGAATATAATATTTTTCTCTCGTAACAGTACATGTCAATCTCCTCATGTTAATCCCTCTCAAGTATTATAATTGTTGTTACGTTCATTAGTCTGTCTTGCTTGACAACGGTATAAGAATCTATACCGGAACGTCGTTATTACAGTATTATAAAGAGGTTGTTATCCATAGAACATTTTTGTCTACTTTTTCACCCGTCAACTTCTACGAAATGCCTATCAAACATGAAAAATTTCTGTTGCGATGAGCGATCGATGTACATTTAAGTTTGTTAATGTCCTTAAAAGTAACTTACATTTATTGCAATGATTAATTTATATCAACGTTCAGCAGTCCGTAGTATTTATGTAGGTATGGGCCTGAAAACTATGGGCGGTTCCAGGTAGTGTGGGCCTCCCCCTACAACTCTTCATTCTTGGAGGTGAGGTTTCGATCGACGTTTATTATAGAAAATAATAATTTGCAGGAGAGCGGTGGCACAAACAGGGTTGACAACATTGTGATTAACAAAATACATGAAGTCGTGGAAACTGGTGAAAGGCGGCCCAGAGAAGTTGGAGCGAGGGTAGAGGAATTCATGAAGGAGTTTATGCCATCAGAACCAAATTCAACGAATCGGCAGTTCAGTCCAACCAAGAAGGATTTATACAACCACATTCACACAGCTGTACGAAACAACAGGTGATGTCGTTAACTGCTGCGTATACATATAAGTAAATAACACTGCACAGGTTTCTAGACTGGTATATGATAAGTTGACTGACGATTTACCCAATGTGTTTTCAATTCAAAGAGAAATTGTTTTCAAATATTTGATTTTAACAGTACATTTGAGACAGTTGTAGAAAATGACCAACAGGAGTACCATTTGTTCATCTCACTGTAGTGTTTTATAATGAAACCTAATTTTTCCAATTCTACGATATAAATGATCGCATAAACTCTACTCTACTAAATGGATGACGATTCAACAAACATGCACGTTTTTATTTCAAATTCGCTCAACAAATGTTTCTATTTAAAATCATACTGAATTTCAGAAATTCCGAAGAGGAACAAGGAGTCATCTCAGACTTACTGGAAAAACTGAAAAGAGATGAGACAGACTCACGTTTAGACAGCTGCTGGTTTCGACCAAGAAAGTAAGGAAATACTAATATTCGTTTGAAAATAATGAATACAATGTAAGGTAAAAAAACTTAATTCATAAGCAGTTAATATATACCCCTAAGCCCAGAAAACATAATTGTGAAGCTATTGTGTCTATTCGCTTCTACTCCATAATAATCTATAAAATTGGTGCTGCAAAAAAGCCTTTGGATGTGACAAGTTTGCGCTGAACCCGTTTGTATACACACAAATGAGTGTGCTGTTCTGCATTTTAAATAAATAAGAATTAAAACTGTGTATATTACATAGAACTTATGATGTCAGCGATAAATAATATTCACCACACACTCGTGTATTCATTCATATGGTGCAATTGTGGTGAGGCGAGGTGATTATTGCACTTATATAGCGACGTGCATGCACGTGTGTGTGGCAGCTTGTACTCGTCTGGACTGATGCTGATTTATAGTGCTAGCTCACAAGGAATTTTGAGCAAAAGAATTGTGTTTAGTGATAAAACTGTCAGCATCTTATCAGCAGTCACGAGCTCATGGTCATCAGACATGCCGATGTCCACTCCCCATGGTACAAGTCTCTTACTATAAACAAACAGCCGCAAGGTGCTGATTAGCCCTGCTTCACGTCTGTACTGAATGATACATCCGTGGATGTGTAGTCATTTTATCTTTATAACAATGCAGACAAGCTAACAGTACACCGATCTTTTATTGGGACAACGTGTTCTTTTTAAGAATTATTCTCCATGAATGGAATAAGCGTTATGAGTGAGTGAGTGAGTTTGGTTTAACGCCTCTTTTAACAGTATTCCAGTTATATCGAGGCTTGTCAGCTTAATGTGGGAGGAAATCGCGAAGTGATGCAGGTCTCAGACGTTTACCACTTCGGTGAAACCCTTAAGCACGGGTATGGTGCTGACGAACCTAGAAACATAATCGGACAACCGGGATTCGAACCCACAATCATAGGTTTCTGGCGTGTCCAAGGGATGTAACTCTGCACAGCGAACCGCGACGCCTTAGCGACTGGGCCATTCGCACCCCCCAATAAACTGAAGACATTCAAAGCATTTTAAGTGATGTTACATGTGACCCATATATGCTAACGTGGATAGATGCACCTTTCACTTGAATATATTTAAAAAGATTTAACAGTACACATCTTGATTCATACATTCGTTTTTACTTGTAATGCCAAGCATCTAGATTCACTTTCAGCAAAATCATCTTGATAATGAGCTATTGAGAATAATATCATCTTCCTGCTACTATAACCCGGACCAATTATTTCATATACTGACTGACTTGCAATGAAAAAGGACCTGATTCATCTCTGGCTACAATGCAAGGAGTACTTCTACACAAATGAAGAATTTTAGTACATTTTTAGAACTATTATAGCATATATAGCATATATCTTTCTTAACTGTGTTTGGTACAGCGAAGTTTGTTTGTATATCTAAAAATTTGTTGTTTCAACCTGTAAAAATCTAGACCAGACAATCAAGTGACTGACATCATGAGCATTGATTCACTCAATTGGGATACAATGACATGCATCAATGTTCCAATGTGCCTTAATAAAACCAATACCATGCAGCCTTTGTTAAATTGATATATGTAAAGATATTTGTGTATAAAGATATCTTGCCATTTCAGCGACACCTCAGGTGACACCTTCTTACTTGTCATGTCAACACACTGGCAAAGGACTATGCTTGAAAAGTTTGGCAGTGCTGTTTTACTGGATGCGACATACAACACTAACAAGTACAACCTACCTCTGTATCAACTGGCAGTACGGACAGATTCAGTGTATGTTCCAGTAGGTTTCATCATAACAGAAGACCAGACCACTGATAGTCTACAGGAGGGCATGGAGAAGTTTGCTTCCTTACATAAGGAGTGGAAGCCAGACATATTTATAATTGATGATGACCAGAGGGAAAAATATGTCATCCAAAAGATTTTTCCAGGTAGCTATTGTGTCAAATTGTCCACCTACATCATCACTCATGCATGCACACGCACACACTACCTATTTGAAATTTTGCAGCTTTTACATTTCTTTAATCATGGCTTTTACTGGTAGCACTGACACTATTTCTTATACCAGATTTCAACCACGTATGAAATACTAGCAAATGCTTATTGTTAAAGAATGTATTCACTTATGTAAGTTATTGTGATAAAGTACATGTTGTTGTTGCAGCATTTACAAATGGAACAAAGATGACAAAGTAGACAAAATTTATAGATAAGAACTTCTTAGTTATGCTTTAATAGCTTTACAATAAAAAAGTTGTTATTCATAAAATTTGGTCTAATTTGTCATCTGTCAACTTCTCAGATATGCCCTTCAAACAAAAGAGGATCAAATTTCATGATAGAGAAATAACTTTAGAAAGTACACACGATGAAGATTTCTGTTTGCAGAAAGCAGTTTTTACATCTGCCATTTCCATGTAAAGCAAGCCTGGAAAAGATGGCTGCAGAGGATACCATCAAGGACAGATCGGGAAGCAATATTGTCAGAGTATGTTCCTGTGCTACTTTCTGTGTAATGAGTCAACAGAACTTTAGAAGTATTAACAATAGTTTGAAAACACACTATCATAACAATACAACATATACCCTGAATGTTTCATTACTACTGAGATGAATTTATGTTACAAACAGAAAAAACAAGCATATTTTTTTATTTAAATGTTTTTATTTTCACAAACATATGAAAAAATAATGGTAAACAAGCGTTAATACTGCTCCATGACGCATAATACAAGAAGCAATTATGATATCACATAAGGTTCAATGTAATAAATTAATTATACCTGCCAAGCTAGACGTGTACATATGATAAATATATGTACAGTTGATTCATTTACTAGTACTTCATTGAAAATCTGTCAGTTTTTAATATGATGTTTTAAATAGAATATAATATTTGGGTTTAATATTCCTTACTCAAATTCAAATTATTATATAGCACTGTTTGGGAAAATACATTTCATTTGGAAGATTAAAGTCATTTGTAAACATGAAAAAGAAACGTAAAGAATCTTCGGTATGATATCAACAGAAATTAATTTCAGTATCCAAAATATGTCTATTATACTTATATATGTTAAGATCGCTGCAGCCAAGACTGAGGCGACTATAAATAATTTCACAAAATGTCCATAATTTAAATCACAGTGTATCCCATTATCTCCTCTGTGTTGCAAGTTCTTTAATGTTATAAATTACATTATATTATGATATTTCGAACTTCTTAAACAGTATATATTATTTGTCTTTAGGTACAACTTCCTGTTTCCTTTCAAATATATTGAAATTACTTACTTTCTAAAATGTTTGCAAATTTACTTACATGAATATTCAATTGAGAATTTCAGTATGTTTTCATGCCTGTTATTCAGTTTGTCCGACATTATGTCCTGCCTGGATCAGTCAGACTATGGGACTAAAGTACAGGAACTGAGAACTCAGTGGGGGCACTACATGAATTTCATCAACTATATGGACCACTTCTGGCTGTGCTCACCTAAGGTATATATGTAAGGTGAATGCACTATAAGAAACGTGGGTAAAATGATACAAAGTGTATGCAATTTGTTATGTGAAGAAAGTCCCACAACTTGTTGGCCACAGAATTTCCATGAAGTGAAATGCATATATGATTTTAATCCAGAATACTCCTGGTCTTTATTTTCATGATGCATATTTGATGCATCATATTTAAATCAGTTCCTAGAAAACATCTGAGAGACTGTGCCAGGATTCTTAATTTTGTTCTGATAATCAAATGTTAAAGTCAATGTTATTATTTGTTTTATTAACATCTTGTACAATAAAAGTTGAATTCTTTTGTACACAAATAGATAAAATAAATATAAACTGTGAATGTGTGTGATATTTAACGCTAATATTACAATTCCAGCCATGGGCTATGGCCTTCAGACCTTTCAACCAGCATGTGGGACTGACAACTACTAATGGAGTGGAGAGGCTCCATTCTCTGTTTAAGAGTGAGCAGAAACATACTGCAGATATGAGCATAACAGGGCTGATTCAACTTTTAATGAAACACCACAAGAGCAGACAACAGAGGTAATCTAGATCTACTACTTAAGTTAATTTGATAACAGATAACAGTAGGTTTTAGATATCAGGTTTGTTCCCAGTATGCCTACATCCCAGTATGCCAACACTATTTGTTCGTTGTGGATTGATATATGCTGATGTAAGCATATTACTAACAATCTACAAGAAAGACCTACAGAAATTACTTGCTGGATTCGCTGTAACGTTTAGAAACTGAAGATAATTGTGGTTAAGTGTTAATACTTATTTTTTGAGGCAAAAAGAAATATTATGAATGTTTAGAAAATGTAAATGCATACAAGGATCTCGGTATCATAATTAATACAAAAATATTCCCATACGGATGAGAGTTATGCGGTTACGAATAGCCTATTATAGTGGAAAATCTGAATTTATCATTTATTTATCATTAAACCATTCACTCCAATGTATATAAGATATGGAGTTTACAGTAAATAGGAGGAAAACGTCTGGGTATCACAAGAAAATTGTCACATTTTGTTTATAACAGAAGTCTTTGTAGAATAACTTTACTTTACCAATATACATTAGAAGTGGCTAATGTTGATACAATATTGCTAGTAACCTCAAAATTTGGATGTTATCTACATCAGTTGATTGGATTAAATTGGTTACCAGACCACACCTTGAAGATCATGTTATTCAAAAAAGGAATTCTGATAGGGCAATTTCTGGTAAGGCAAGATTTCATAAAGTCATAGATAATAACACTACACTGGAAACATATTTACATACTTAAACAAAACATGTGTACATGGTATACATATAATTGCTATTGTTTAGAACATCTTGTCTTTATTTACAAATCGATTGTGGGAGATGGAGTAATACACCTTTAGTTGACCGGAAATGCACTTCTTGTATTAGCCAGGATATTGTTGATGGATCTAATTTTACATTAAAAACCAGCAAAATATTGTAAAAACTGTAATGGATGAATCAACATATTTTTTATGAGTCACACTATATTAATATTTGTTCTTTATCAATGTCTAGCCATGGGATAGTCCATTTTAAGTAAGGTATTTCACACTCATCGATGCATATTACATCCTCATAGAAGTGCAAATTTGTTTTGATAAGAGTGCAAGCATATTGGGATATAGGCAAAATGACAACAACAAAGAACAACCCATATATTGTTACCTGAGGTAAGGCAGTGTGGATGGATGTGTATAAACTAAATATATTCAACAAAACATAAGCATGGGCTACATGCACTTAAACTTAAATTATTAATAAATACAAAAACAAAATTACTGCATGCACAAATGACACAATTAAGTTAAATCTAAAAACAGGTTAACTGCTAATTATCACATACACAGTCTTGAGAAATATTCTACAAATAAACAATTTCATTTCAGTTACTATGAAAAGAATGACAGAATGAAGATGACATTGAAGAGTTCTGTACCAGGGTTCTTGAATGGGAGAGGGTTGACATGCTTTGACCACTGCAGAAAGCGATTAAATGAGGTGACACAGATTCAGTCTATACATAAAGGCGAATCTGCTTACCAAGTGAACAATTACAATGTTGTTTTAAATAGGGAAAACAAAGATCTTTGTTCTTGCCAAGACTTTAGAAGATATTTCTTTCCATGTAAGCATATTCTGGCAACATTATATCACAATACACTACCTTGGGATGCCCTTCCCAAGCAATACAGAGACATCCAAATGTTCCATGTCAGCAAAGACTGTAGGAAATCACTGCCAACAGGTATAAATGTCAAATTTCCAAAAGTCTCTTCAGAAGATTCTCCATCAGCTGTTGACATGACTGGTGCAGAGCAAAGTGACACAACATTGAAGGCGCCTGCAAATGACACTGGCAATGCCCAAAGGAAACAAACGAGTGTGAGGTTGTTGTTGGAGTTGAGGGATCTACTGATGAGGTGCAGCAGCCAGGAAACAGTAACAGAGGCCAACAAGTCCCTAGAAAAGATAAAGCTAACTGTTCAAAATAGAAACTGTTTTAGGAAAAGGAGGAAACACAGGCAGATGCCAACAGCAGCTAAAAATTTCCTTAAGTCAAAAGTACAGAAAAAGTATTTGCTCAACAAGAAGAAACACATGATGCGTAAGTTTTGTATTAAATCTATTGACTCAATGATTAATACAATATCAATAAATTAACACACAAAAAAGCTTTCATCAGGTGCATGAACAAGTGAAATTTCTAAATGTGCATTCAGGATTATAAGGAGGATATACATTTTGCAACACAAATGATTGATTTTTTAAAGAAGAAATAAAGTGAACAAATAACCATGTGTAATTGATCACAATTTCACTTGCAGAGAGGGCAAAATCGCTTTCAAATATTACCAGAAAAACAGAAAATAAGGTAACTATTGAAAAGGAAAAGCAGAACTAAAAAAAAGAGAAACATACATTTAGTCATATGTGCAATCATCTGTTTAAGCAATGCATGTTTCATACTGAATGGATGTTTTAACATTACATGTACTTTCAAATAATACGATAAATATGACGTGTGTGTGTGCACGTGCATGTGATTTGAGAAAAAACGTTCACACATCTTGAACTTAGGCGCAAGAACTGATATCTTCTTTTTATACACATGCTGGACTACATTCTGTGGCATTATAAATTAAAGTTTGCAATGAATAATGACAATCAAACAGGTGTGAATACTTAAATAAAATTGACCACTTCCAGGAGCATGGAGAGTCAGAAGATGACCTACCTGATATGGCAAGTTTTATGGTGAGTATAAAGAGAGAAGACAAAATATACTAAAAGTTTCTTCAAACAGTCTTGTATTATTAGTAGAATCCATGCACTGTGTACATTTTAGGTACATATTATCGAAACATTTACTTACATCTCTTTTTAATACTGACAAGTATCTATCAACTCATAAATCTCTGTAATACCATGAAAGTAAAGATGAAACCTTCATTCTCTGATCCTAGGCAACTTCAACAGCAACATTTGAGGAAGGGAAGAAACTGGCTGTAATAGACCTGCTGGCAGAATCAGAGCAGAACACATCCACAGAGGTATGCTATGTGCACATATTTGGAATGTCTATAAAATTCTTTATAGAAGAAATTCTGTCACTGAAAATGTATTAATTGGAACCAAATGAAGAGTTTTGTTTGGGACTTTGTGAGGAAAAGTAGCATACTGAAAATTCCTGTTATGTTACCAATTGCAGGAGCAGGATGATGTTTCTGATGACTTGCCAGAGTTAAAATTTGTGGGGAGAAAGAGGAAAGAAACAGTTGTAAAGCAAACAACAGATGACCACACAACCAAAAACGTATGTGCCGTATCTGTACCATAATACCCTGCTTGTTTGTACAGTTGCTCTCATTAAGTTTCAATATTAACTTATTGTAAACATACTATTCCTGTATTACAGAATCAAGGGGAGGGGACACTTCAGATCAACAGGAGACAGAGTGAAACTGTAAGTCAATGAGCTACGAATACAACAGAATATGTACTGGTAGATATGATCAAATGTTGGACTGACTTTTGATGTTTTGAATACACACTTTGAATCCAGCTAGCTATATCATGGTGTCCTGTACACAACTTAATGTTGACCTCACAACCCAGTGATTGATTTGAGAAAAATGCAATCGCGGCGCGATGACACACAGTAACTGTACGTGACCACCGAATTCATTACGTTGCCATGGACGACCACATATGAATGTGGGCAACATTGAGTAGGTGGGAAATAACCCCCTAGTCCTCAGCAAGCCTGTCCCCAAAACCAAGTCTACTCTTCCACCAACGAGTTTGAAGTTTTAACATTACAGAAGTGACAGCTATCGTTCACTTGCGTTTCAGCTGCCGATACCTTTGGATTATGGGTCTGTATGGAGGTTTCACTCAAACACTAATGCTGTGATGGCTGTAGTAGATGGACATAAACTGACGGGAAGAAGCTTTGGAGCACTGAAACCAGGGCATGAAGTTACAGATGAGGTACGTTCATAATAACCAATTATTTTCAAATCTGATGAGGCACTAATTATTTGGCATATGATACATCTATTGATATCTTTTTTGTTTTGGTAATTCTGATGTTCATGTCACTGATACCAAGTTGCAGCTTCCCAGAAATTATTATGCTTAGTCTGTCATGACCCTTAAGACATGGCTTTCTTGGAAGAATATTAGTTTGGGCTTTACTGACAGGAAAAGCAATTACACCATTGCCATGATAACATAGCTGAACCAGTGTTCAATGCAACATTAACCATTCAATTACATCAAAATATCAGAAAGCATGAAAGCAAAAATGGTTGTTTCTTGTTTCAATGCTGCACTCTGTTTATAACAGTGGTCCGTAAATAATTACATCTGGAACAGACAATCCAGTAATAAATTATGTGAATGCAACACATGTATTATAGTTTGAATGCATTGCTTTCTAATTTTACAGGTACTCAATGCATACTGCGGGGCTAAATGTCGAGATCGAGATGATGTATACCTGATGGATTGCCTTGTTGCCACACACGTTATTCTTAATCATGGACAACCACCATTATTCAGGAATGTAAGGAATACAATCATTGTCAAAAGTTTGTAATGGTTCTAAAATCAGAGCAAATATGAGCATTACAATTCATGACAAATCCTTTCCTCTAACAACAGTGAAACATTCTACTCCCTCCAAGGGACATGTGAAGCAAGATTTAATGTAGAAGACTTATGTACATGTGACATATACGCCTGTTATATCTGTACATCTAACATTATCTACACCTGCGGGGGATTACAGTTGACTTGCTATTTAAAGAGTGTATAACTGACTTAGCAAAACTGACTTCAGAAAGAACACATCTTCCTGCTCATTCATCAATACATTGAATATATATATAAGTAAAAAAGATGGTCATAGCAAAGAATAATGTTTAAAAGACTGAATTTATTTCTTGAACAGGTGGATCTGCTTCTGAAAGAAATGATCCTTGCTCCATATGTCACAGGAAAGCACTGGCACATGTTTGTGGTGTTCCCACAAAGAAATGAGATTTTATACTTAAATCCTTTGGGTGAAGACACGTCTTATAAAAGTAAAGAAGCAATTTTGTCAGCTTGGAGGAGAATACTCCAAGTGAGAAGTGAAAAGGGCCTCCTAGACAAGGAAATATTAAAGAAACGATGGAGGCTAATAACAGCAAATCACCAATTGCAACAAGATTCCACAAGCTGTGGAATATTTGTGATGAAGGTAGGACACATACTTGACAGCTAATTACTGCTAAATGACCTTAGTAACAGATATTAACCTTTTTCAAGCTGTTCAATATAGAGAAATGGCAATGCATAATTTTTGTTAGTAATATTCAAACTGATAAACGCTAGTTTACCCTTAGTGATAACTTGAAATTTCAGTTTGTTGACTTCCTTCTTGATGGGAAGAACATGTCCACCCAATTTGACACAGATGAATTCAGGACACACATAGCATCATATTTGCTGCAAAACTCTGGTAGGTACAGATTCCTGAAACTAATCATGAGCAAACAGAAACATACCACTCTTTATAACCCAAAGGGTTAGAAATAACAGAATTCATAAAATTTGCATGTGCACAAGGGCAAATATTACTTCCCATGCACCAGAATATGGTTTACATCATTCGGACATCATTGTTTACTTCCTTACGAAATAAGGTTAGAATGACATTACACTAGAACTGACGGAAATGATGGAATACACATTAAATATCATATAATACTCTCTATAAATGTTAACTGGTTGATAGGCATTATCACTTAAGAATATAGAGTGAGTTAATGACACCACTGACATGGAGGTACACCATTGAAAAAATTAAGAAAAGTAATTAAATGCAATGAATATTTCTAAAGAAATTGGAACATGAGAATGTACTGTTTCAGATTTACCAGCAATGGCTGACATCTGTAGAGGCTGCTCAATGCATACACAAGTGGATACCACTGGCAAATGTGTCAAGTCAACACAAGGGACCAAACAGAGGGAACAAGATTGGGTAAGAATTCTTGACCAGTTACAACACAAAGTACTCAGGAAATTAGGGCTGGGACGGGTAACTCGGGTACTCGGGTCGGCTGGGTACTGAGTAGGACCCGGGTACCCACGGGACTACCCGGACCCGAGTTTAGTCACATAATTATATATATATATCGTTTAATGGCAAAACTTATCTAGAACTCTATGGTTACACTATAAGTGACAAATAGTCACATTTCTTTCTGACTATATATGTAAACATACCTTCTGGCTTTATATGTTTGCATAAAGATAAAACTTCAGTCAACTTCAGTGTATGCATGACCAGATCAGTTTATACGTGTATCTAAATGCATGGTGACAGGTGTACGGTCAAACGGTTTCCCAATCGGACATTTTGTACCAATCTCTTGAGGCCTACAGCGGGCAGCCGGGTAGGGTCGGATAATAGGGGGGTGGGTACCCTGGTAGTAAATTTGGACTCGTCCCAGCCCTACAGGAAATAATGATTAAATGAATCACATAAGTGAACATGTTTTAGCAAGCTTATAAAGTAGCACAACGAAAAATATAAGCATGAATAATGATATGTTTGACTGTAAGGAAAAAAACCAACTGAAATGAAATAACAAACAATAGAAATAACAATTTTGTATTGCACATGTTGCAGGTGCAGTGTGAGAGCTGCAGGTATTGGTATCACTTTGAATGCTCTGGCAGCAATGCATCATTTAGAACACTGCAAAAGGAAACCTTTGTGTGCAAAGTGTGCCAGGTAGATGAAGACTATGTGGGCAATAGATCACCAACTTCAAGTGTAGTTCTGAGAAAAGGCACACAACCAAACAAATCATCAATGAATAATCCTCACAGATATCAAACTAGGTTTGGTGGGCACACAGAGAACAACTTCCAGTTGATCGCTTTAAATGGTCGCATAAAGAAATGCCAAGGATGCAAAACTAAATTCATTCATACACCGAGGGCACCATTTGACATGGTAGTGAGGCATCTGGAATTAAGACACTTTTTCAGCCATAGGGCAAATAAGCAACAGGCATTTTGGACAAATTGTCATTACCACTGCAGGGCTCAGTGCATTCTGACAAATAATCAACATTTCACACTTAATAGGCTAGTAATTGATCCAACCCTAATATTAACAGATGACCATATACAACATTTGGAACAAAATGGCATAGACATTATGCAAGTTATAAATTCAAAAGTACCATATTTCTAAACAAACATATTTAACAAAGTCAAGAAAAGAAGCTGAAATGAACCGTAACTCTCCACAACACTCAACCTAGACCAGATGCCAGAAAGTCAGGATAACATGACAACCAAGACCTTCACAGCAGCCCTCAAACCAGTTAGGATTACATGACAATCAAGACCCTCACAGCAGCCCTCAACCCAGTCAGGATAACATGACAACCAAGATCCTCAGAGAAGCCCTAAACCTAGAACAGATGCCAGAAAGTCAGGATAACATGACAACCAAGACCCTCACAGAAGCCTTCGACCCAGAACAGATGCCAGAAAGTCAGGATTACATGACAATCAAGACCCTCACAGAAGCCCTCTACTCACAACAGATGCCAGAAAGTCAGGATAACATGACAATCAAGACCCTCACAGAAGCCCTTCTGCCAGAAAGTCAGGATAACATGACAACCAAGACCCTCACAGAAGCCCTCAACCCAGAACAGATGCCAAAAAGTCAGGATCACATAACATCCAAGACCCTCACAGAAGCCCTAAACCTAGAACAGATGCCAGAAAGTCAGGATAACATGACAACCAAGACCCTCACAGCAGCCCTAAACCTAGAACAGATGCCAGAAAGTCAGGATAACATGACAACCAAGATCCTCACAGCAGCTCTCAACTAAGTCAGGATAACATGACAACCAAGACCCTCACAGCAGCCCTCAACCCTGAACAGATGCCAGAAAGTCAGGATAATATGACAACCAAGACCCTCACAGCAGCCCTAAACCTAGAACAGATGCCAGAAAGTCAGGATAACATGACAACCAAGACCCTCACAGCAGCCCTAAACCTAGAACAGATGCCAGAAAGTCAGGATAACATGACAACCAAGATCCTCACAGCAGCTCTCAACTAAGTCAGGATAACATGACAACCAAGACCCTCACAGCAGCCCTCAACCCTGAACAGATGCCAGAAAGTCAGGATAATATGACAACCAAGACCCTCACAGCAGCCCTCAGCCCAGTCAGGATAACATGACAACCAAGACCCTCACAGCAGCCCTCAACCCAGTCAGGATAACATGACAATCAAGACCCTCACAGCAGCCCTCAACTAAGTCAGGATAACATGACAACCAAGATCCTCAGAGAAGCCCTAAACCTAGAACAGATGCCAGAAAGTCAGGATAACATGACAACCAAGACCCTCACAGAAGCCTTCGACCCAGAACAGATGCCAGAAAGTCAGGATTACATGACAATCAAGACCCTCACAGAAGCCCTCTACCCACAACAGATGCCAGAAAGTCAGGATAACATGACAATCAAGACCCTCACAGAAGCCCTTCTGCCAGAAAGTCAGTATCAACATGACAACCAAGACCCTCACAGAAGCCCTCAACCATGAACAGATGCCAAAAAGTCAGGATCACATGACATCCAAGACCCTCACAGAAGCCCTAAACCTAGAACAGATGCCAGAAAGTCAGGATAACATGACAACCAAGACCCTCACAGCAGCCCTAAACCTAGAACAGATGCCAGAAAGTCAGGATAACATGACAACCAAGATCCTCACAGCAGCTCTCAACTAAGTCAGGATAACATGACAACCAAGACCCTCACAGCAGCCCTCAACCCTGAACAGATGCCAGAAAGTCAGGATAATATGACAACCAAGACCCTCACAGCAGCCCTCAGCCCAGAACAGATGCCAGAAAGTCAGGATAACATGACAACCAAGACCCTCAAAGCAGCCCTCAACCCAGAACAGATGCCAGAAAGTCAGGATAACATGACAATCAAGACCCTCACAGCAGCCCTCAACCCAGTCAGGATAACATGACAATCAAGACCCTCAAAGAAGCCCTCTACCCAGAACAGATGCAAGAAAGTCAGGATAACATGACAATCAAGACCCTCACATCAGCCCTCAACCCAGTCAGGATAACATGACAACCAAGACCCTCACAGCAGCCCTAAACCTAGAACAGATGCCAGAAAGTCAGGATAACATGACATCCAAGACCCTCACAGAAGCCCTAAACCTAGAACAGATGCCAGAAAGTCAGGATGACATGACAACCAAGACCCTCACAGCAGCTCTCAACTAAGTCAGGATAACATGACAATCAATACCCTCACAGCAGCCCTCAACCCAGTCAGGATAACATGACAACCAAGACCCTCACAGAAGCCCTCAACCCAGTCAGGATAACATGACAACCAAGACCCTCATAGCAGCCCTCAGCCCAGAACAGATGCCAGAAAGTCAGGATAATACGACAACCAAGACCCTCACAGCAGCCCTCAGCCCAGAACAGATGCCAGAAAGTCAGGATAACATGACAATCAAGACCCTTACAGAAGCCCTCAACCCAGTCAGGATAACATGACAATCAAGACCCTTACAGAAGCCCTCAACCCAGTCAGGATAACATGACAATCAAGACCCTCACAGCAGCCCTCAACCCAGTCAGGATAACATGACAATCAAGACCCTCACAGAAGCCCTCTACCCAGAACAGATGCCAGAAAGTCAGGATAACATGACAACCAAGACCCTCACAGCAGCCCTCAACCCAGTCAGGATAACATGACAACCAAGACCCTCACAGAAGCCCTAAACCTAGAACAGATGCCACAAAGTCAGGATAACATGACAATCAAAACCCTCACAGAAGCCCTCAACCCAGTCAGGATAACATGACAATCAAGACCCTCACAGAAGCCCTCAACCCAGTCAGGATAACATGACAATCAAGACCCTCACAGAAGCCCTGTACCCACAACAGATGCCAGAAAGTCAGGATAACATGACAACCAAGACCATCACAGAAGCCCTCTACCCACAACAGATGCCAGAAAGTCAGGATAACATGACAATCAAGACCCGCACAGCAGCCCTCAACCCAGTCAGGATAACATGACAACCAAGACCCTCACAGCAGCCCTCAGCCCAGAACAGATGCCAGAAAGTCAGGATAACATGACAATCAAGACCCTCACAGCAGCCCTCAGCCCAGTCAGGATAACATGACAATCAAGACCTTCACAGCAGCCCTCAACCCAGTCAGGATAACATGACAATCAAGACCCTCAAAGAAGCCCTCAGCCCAGTCAGGATAACATGACAATCAAGACCCTCACAGCAGCCCTCAACCCAGTCAGGATAACATGACAATCAAGGCCCTCACAGCAGCCCTCAACCCAGTCAGGATAACATGACAATCAAGACCCTCACAGCAGCCCTCAACCCAGTCAGGATAACATGACAACCAAGACCCTCACAGCAGCCCTCAGCCTAGAACAGATGCCAGAAAGTCAGGATAACATGACAATCAAGACCCTCACAGAAGCCCTCATCCCAGTCAGGATAACATGACAACCAAGACCCTCACAGCAGCCCTCAACCTAGACCAGATGCCAGAAAGTCAGGATAACATGACAACCAAGACCCTCACAGCAGCCCTCAACCCAGTCAGGATAACATGACAACCAAGACCCTCACAGCAGCCCTCAACCCAGTCAGGATAACATGACAATCAAGACCCTCACAGCATCCCTCAACCCAGTCAGGATAACATGACAACCAAGACCCTCACAGCAGCCCTCAGCCTAGAACAGATGCCAGAAAGTCAGGATAACATGACAATCAAGACCCTCACAGAAGCCCTCAACCCAGTCAGGATAACATGACAACCAAGACCCTCACAGCAGCCCTAAACCTAGAACAGATGCCAGAAAGTCAGGATAACATGACATCCAAGACCCTCACAGCAGCCCTCAACCCAGAACAGATGCCACAAAGTCAGGATAACATGACAACCATGACCCTCGCAGCAGCCCTCAACTAAGTCAGGATAACATGACAACCAATACCCTCACAGAAGCCTTCTACCCACAACAGATGGAAGAAAGTCAGGATAACATGACAGTGAAGAAAATTTCACACTAATACTTTTGGGGTATATGTTGCTGTTGTAATCAATATGGCACATTAATGATCTATAGAAGAAACAGTAAGACTTTACTAAGGTATTGTTTTTTTTAACTGTTTTTTTGGGCCAGATACCCTGGGCCTCCACGTGGCCTGGCCTGGAAACTATCCCATTCATCTGTGAAATGCTGACACCATTACAGGTGAATGGGATAGGCTAACACAGGGTGATTCAGTTCCCTTACAATAATATACTAACAGAAAAATTGTAAAGGGAATTCATAACAATATTCAGAGAAATGTTTACTTCTGTGTTTAAGAAAAAGAAATGTAAATATGCATATGCAACATTTCCAAAACAGTTAAAGCATAACCATACTATATTTCATATATCAGGAATTCCCTTGCGTCTTTCTATCAGTATAGTTATTACTTATAACATTGAAAGTAAATTTTAATTCTATTGCTTCATGCAACAGTTCATTTTAATAAGAGTGACTGAGTGACTGAGAGCAATGTTTCACTATATTACAAAACACATTTAACAGCCACATTATCACCAAGTACCAAATGAGCGAGATAAAGTGGAATGAGTTGGGTTTAATGCCACTTTGAACAGTATTCCAGTTATATCACGGCATGAAACCCATGAACACAAAAATGCTGACAAACTAAGGAACATAATCAGAGAGAACACCAGGATCCCAACCCAACAATCATAGGTTTTTTGGCACACTTTTGGTGATGGGAAACACTGATGGGGAAACACTGATGGAGAAACACTGATGGAGAAACACTGATCGGGAAACACTGATGGGGAAACACTGATGGGGAAACACTGATGGGGAAACACTGATGGAGAAACACTGATCGGGAAACACTGATGGGAAACACTGATGGAGAAACACTGATGGGAAACACTGATGGGGAAACACTGATGGGGAAACACTGATGGAGAAACACTGATGGAGAAACACTGATGGGAAACACTGATGGGGAAACACTGATGGGAAACAATGATGGAGAAACACTGATGGGAAACACTGATGGGGAAACACTGATGGGGAAACACTGATTGAGAAACACTGATGGGGAAACACTGATGGGGAAACACTGATGGGGAAACACTGATGGGGAAACACTGATGGGAAACACTGATCGGGAAACACTGATGGAGAAACACTGATGGGGAAACACTGATGGGGAAACACTGATGGAGAAACACTGATGGGAAACACTGATGGAGAAACACTGATGGGGAAACACTGATGGGGAAACACTGATCGGGAAACACTGATGGAGAAACACTGATGGGGAAACACTGATGGGGAAACATGGGAATTAATGAGCAACTATACTCATCCAATGATGAACCTCACGGTGAAACTAGCAAAATATAAGCCAAAATCAAGACACCAATACTGGGTAAGTGAGTGAGTTTTACTCCACTTTTAGCAATATTCTAGCAATAAAACAGCAGGGGACACACTAAATGAGTTTCACACATGGTACCCATGTGAGGAATCAAACCCAAGTCTTCAAGCAACCCCACCACCTGACAACAAGACTGAGTAATTCAATTGCTGACAGTTTGAAAAATAACCATTGAAATGCATGAACTTTCCTAAATACCCATTTCCTGTTGATTTCTTTAAATATTTATAAACAGATGTGGGTATATGGGTATACAGATAAACAGTGTATTACTGAAACATTGAAAGACATTAAAATAACTAAAGACAATGTTATAATAACTTGTATACCAAAACAAAATAAAGATTGAAGACATTAAAAATTTTGACTGCCAATTTCAATACCTAACTTTAAATAAATGCTTAGGACATATGAAATCAACACAATTGAAAAAACAACATTTGGCATAACAATTCATTCCAATCAAACTGCATGCATTCCTGTATAAGTGAACATGAGAGACTAATGTGTTATATTATATATATATGAAATGAAACAGACAGGCCAGGCTTATTATTTTTCACTGATTTTGAAAAGACTTTTCATACTGTCTCCAAACCATTCACTATAGTTTTTTTTGGAAAAATACGACCTAAGGGCTAATATACTCAAATATATGTTTCTTTTGCCAAATAATAGAGGTTGTGTAGGTGATCCAGTGTCACCTTATCTCTTCTTCTTGGTAGCATGTTCTCGAATTAATGATCGAATTAATGGAATAAAGCTTAATAATGAAGAGTATAAACTTGAACAATAATAGAATAAGCAGTTAGTCTGTTTAGCACTAACAACATTTGTATATAATTGAATAATATTAGAATATAATCAAATTATGCAAAATATTCCTAAATCATCGAAAATAATAATAAGAGAGAAACATTGAATATTAATAACCAAAGTGTCAACACAAGTGTATGGCATATTTATGATAAACTTATTACCACAGCAAAACAGCAAAAAAGCCAGTGTATTGTGAAAAATGGTAAAGAAAGTTAAGCTCAAAATAGACTAAGAGTACAGATTCAATGATAAAGTTATATACTGTAAATGTTACCCTCTGTTTTGTTTGTTTGTTGGTTGGTTGTTTAACACTGCACTCAGCAATATTCCAGCTATATGACGGCAGTCTGTAAATAATCATGTCTGGACCAGACAATCCAGTGATTGACATCATGAACATCGATCCATGCAATTGGGATCGAGGACATGCATTAACCAAGTCAGCTAGCCTGACCACCCGATACCTTTAGTCGCCTGTTATGACAAGCATAGTCGCCTTTACGGCAAGCATGGGTTGCTGAAGACCTGTTCTACATCTTCATGGGTCAATTAAGGAAATGAACTTCATTTTTCTCTTTCTTACACAAATAACAAGTTCTGAGCTCTAAGGGATGGGGGTGCATTGTGCCGACCTATCCCAACGTGTACGGTGAGACTTCCAAACATAGTCTGGGGAGATATTTTCTGAGATTCATGGACATAAAAGTTTGCAAGTTAAGTTCGGGGACAAGATCTTTTTTTTAAACATATGGTAGCTGAGTAGCATATTTCCATGCTGAGGATTTGATGTATCATTCCAGAGTTGTTCAAACCAAGTACATGTATATCCATCTACTGTCTTGAGTTTTTCATTTATAAGAGACGCCACATACTGAGTTGAGCCTGGCATAAATATCAAGTCATGGTTATCCAGCTGCTTGCTTATATTAATGACAGTGTGAATGATATTCTTCTTTTTTTCTTCTTTTGCTATATTCTAAAACTCTGTTTGGCAGTCTATGACTTTCCCTTCTATTGACTATTTGACAATGATTGACATAAAGACCTTTTTTGCCATAGCTGAGATTAATAAAGATGTGAACAGCAACTTAAGGTTATAACATGAGCATTACCCTATTTCATGATGAGGCACAAAGTGAAACAGATTGTAGATGTTCACAAAGCGTGGTAGTGCATAGACTTTATTATAACAATGATGAGACCTCAATAAAATATTGAAAGGAGTTTAAGTATAACAGCAGAGTTATGCAATGGTCGTATTCATTGCCTTTTGGGGCACATTTGATAGGCATTCAAACAGTTAACAGAATGACAATGTTCATTCTATGTAATTATGAAATTACATTGAAAACATAATATGCTGCCATACAAATGTTATGTACATCTAAAGTGTCATAAACTCTGTGAAGAATGAAGAATGCAATAAGATCTGCTCAGAAATATAAATAGAATTGGTCAAATTTGAGCCTGTTGTTTTATTATGGATTAACTGCCACTTTTGACAGTACTTCAATTTCAAAGAAGTTTGAAAAACTCTTATTTAACAATTATGAGTCAGGTGGCAGTCTTGTAGTTGGTGAATTTACAGGAAGTACTTCTCTGAAAGATATTACAAATCTTTCAATTCCCATCCAATTTGACCAACGACAGAGCCTGCCTCATTTACAACAGATAAAGACATATAATATTTGTGACCTGAGGCAGCGGAGGTGAGGTGAAACAGGGTTAAAGGTCGGATTCAAGATTATTGTACTTGTATAGCAACATGTATGTGGCTGCTTGTACCAGTTCAGACATTACATAATGTAAAGAGTACAGTGCATGCCCACCGAGTTACACTGTACCATGCTGCAGTGAAACATGATGGATACTCCATTCAGACACATCATATGGACTCCAAGACAACAAGTGCCCGTTTTACTCCCCTTATGCCAAATGCCAACCACCCATCGAACAACCAACCTACACACATAGAAAAGACCATAATTACAATAACTGGCCAACTGGATAGTTTCCATGGGAATGGTACACCCAATAACAAAGCTTCACTGTACTGCTGTAATCCATTTATAAAACACACAATTGGTAATTAGATTAAATAAGTTAAAGCTAAGTCTGTATGTATTGTACCATTTATATTCCAGAAACAAACGTCATGGCAGTACTATACTATACACAAGACACCCAAGGCCTGCAAAGGTGGTGCTTGATACTATATATAAAGAAATAAAGCAAAGTTGATATATTCCAGAAACAAACGTCATGGCAGTACTATACTATACACAAGACATCCAAGGCCTGCAAAGGTGGTGCTTGATGCTATATGTAAAGAAATAAAGCAAAGTTGATGTTGTCTGTGTTATAAGCTCAACTCAGTATATAGTGAGTTTGCCTAAGCTGGATATTGTAAACTAGTAACCTATTTTCTGTTTACACGCATTTGATGTCTTAATGCAGTCTTTCTTTGAAGTGTCCCATAATCAGGATAATAAGTAACTTGAAGAAACTTTCAAATTGAAACAAAATAGATAGGCCTATAACCACTGTTTAATAAAACCTAACCTAGGATAAAAGTCTCCATATAATTTTTATGTGGAACATTATGATATAAATCTGAAGTAATATTCAAAATATCAATCAAGAACTCAACCCCAAAAAGTACTAGAATCTGTACTTTACTAAGAAAGTGTTATCCCAAATATAACATTTGTTACAATCAAATAGAAGCTAGATCTAAATATTTTGTACTTATAAACCTACTTATTGTCTAACATTATGGGGTTTCAACATTACATTAGGCCATGGCGATGTTTACTGTGTATGAAGATACATTATAATTGCTCATATTATATTAACTTTCAGTACAAGATGCTAGATCTATGTGATGTATGATTAAAACTTTCTCAATCACAACTTTGTAAACTTGACGTAAATGGGGAAAAAATCAGAACTGTGAAGCAGATCAAGGTAAAATCAACCATTCTTTACTGAACGAGAAACCATTTGATTTCTAAAAAAACAATGAAGCCTATTTTAATGAAACAAAATTACATATGCCTCGCAATGTGGGAAAACAAAATATGCAGATATTGGAATACAAGTGTTCAAAGAACATGGGCGGTAATATCGATAACATTAGGGTAGCTGGGTTCTGTCTACAAATGTCAGACAAACTTATCGCATGACTACCGTCTGAATACAATATATGACGCCCGCCACGCCTAACATAAACATATAAACGACATGATCATTCAACTGACGATATATGCGCTGATTAATATCGGAAAACTGATGACATGTCCTTGTATCCAAGTGTCATAAGCAGTCGTAAAACACGCGAACTTTCTGACTTTAATTGGTTTGTAACATTAGACGCGAATTTGACAGTTGCCATGAGTTGTCTCCCTTGAAAAGCGCGATAGTCGATAAAACTAACGCATACACATGGTCTCGAAAAGTATGTAAAATAGCGACGACCCTCTGTATTCACACTTCCCCGTTTGTTAGCTCCACCTAGCGGTGAAAAGTGGTGCTACTATCTCGTCAACTTATTGTACATAAAATCGACTTATTAACTTTAAAATGGTGTGTATCGACAATAACCGACCATTTTCGTGGGTTTAGTATTTTTTTAAACACACTCACCGTATATTTATGAAATTAAATTCACCAAAACTATCATTTAGGTATATATAATATCGATTTAAAACGTGAGTATAGTTTGTTGTTGTATTTCTACCCTTGGACGCAAATCGACCGAGGGGCGTGGTTTACAAATTGACAAAGGCGTGGCTTGTCAAGTTTAATCACACATTGACTTTCACACGTAAAATCTACAATGAATTGCCGGTTAAGTTCACCTAAGTAACTTTGGGGGCTCGCTTTTTTGTTTTTGATAATCCTGTTGGGCAAACGTAATAACTTCTTCAACGAAATACGTTTCAATTATAAATATTGAATGTTTAGTGTTACATGTGACTGAAATGGGTACGCGAATGCTTGCCACTTAAAACTCACATAATTTAAAATTAAAATGGTTAGGCCCTAATTGACGTTTTCGAACCCGAAAATATGTAGTAATTACTACTCTCCTTCAAATACTCCTGTGTATATGTATACGTAGACCTTGAGGCAGACTAACATATAGTCTATGAAATCGTTTATTACAAAATATTCTCTCCTCTAAAATTAATACAAATAAATTTCCTGCTACTGATGTGGAGCTGGCTAGAGCTGGCTAGACGTGCTTTTATATATGTATAGATTGGTTTGGTTTTAAAAAAAATACACATATTCCACAGTCATGGCGCAGGACTAACCTTATTGTTTATGTATTTCAGCTGAACCATTCTGTAATTTAGTTACATCATATATATGTAGCCTTTTCGTTCAGACGTAATCATGATTTAATCGTGCCGGTAAGTCAGGATACCTAACACCCTTGAAGGCAAACACGTCACTGTTAAAAAATAGGGTAGGGTCAACAAAACATGGCAGGTTCACGTGGAGAGACCTATAAAAACTGCATAGTCTTGGGAGTGTCATACAAAAGATGGACTGCTGTTTTATTGTTAACATACCAAAAATATTCATGCGATTTTCACGATATCCAATTATTTTATTTCACAGAGGAGCCATGAAATAAAGAAGGAACAAAAAGATTTGAAAATATTCGCCATGGCACCAGATCTAGGTACGATGAGTGTTATGCTTTTGATTGAAAATATGCTCTAGCTATTCTCAGTGCTACAAATTGGTATTTTTTACTTATAACAAATCTACCTTTATATACTTTAAAGAGGAAAAACTCACTTTAAGTATATGTTCAGTTGAAATAACTGCACAGGGTGGGCTGTACTCTTTAAATACCAGACCGCCTTCAGCTATAGGAGTGACGTAGTCAGACTCTAACACATCACAGGAATAACATCATCGTGATCCATGGATTACACGGACTTCGTTGCATCATTGTCTATTTCCGTCAACACTGTTATGTAAATAGCATGTCAAAGCAGTGCTATAATTCATTACCACGTGTAACCGCGGATGGCTTTAAAGAAGAGCCCATGGCCGTCTCCGCGACAAAACCACCAACCTTGCTCACTGGATACAAGTTATTATACAACATACGCCAACAGTTGACATGTATAGCCACATAAAAACCTGCATATCAGTGAAAATTGCACTCATTTACACGTAGTGTCTTAAAAAATAGCCACCAGAACCTGTTTTAAAAGGCTGGCAACAACAAACGCCAAATAGATTTAAAACGGGGGAAAAAAATACACACCAAAAACGAGACAGAACCGTTATTGGTCCGACTGGACACCTTGCGTCTCGGTTGGTTTGTCTGGGCCAGACTCAGCCAGTAATGGCGTTGACGGGGTACTCGAGTAGCTTTCGAAGATTTGTTTGTTTATTTGTTTGTTTGTTGTTTAACATCACACTCAGCAATATTCCAGCTATAACGACGGTCTGTAAACAATCGAGTCTGGACCAGACAATTTAGTGACTGATATCAAGAGCATCGATCCACGCAATAGGGATACGATGACATGCATCAACCATGCGAGTCATGGAGCCTGACCCGATCCCGTTAGTCGCCTCTTATGACAAGCATAGTCACTTCTTACGGGAATCATGGGTTGCCGAAGATCAATTCTACACCGGACTTTCACGGGTCTTACGAAGATATGAACAAGGTACATGGATACTATATATGTGTGCGGCCTATTAATCTGATGATATTGCTGAGATAATGATACAAGTGGCGTAAAACAATACACTCTCATTTACTTTTACAGATCTTCTCGGTGTAGTTGTAGAATAGCCTATACTACTTTATATGGCACATATTATATACAGAAGTCACGAAGTTGTACATTTTTCATTCTTTAACGCCGCACTCGTCCCAGATATATATATGACGGCGGTCTGTAAGGAATCCAGTCTTGACCCGACAAACCAGTGATTAGCACCATGAGCATCGATTCATGCAGTTCGGATACGATGACATACAATCAACCAAGTCCCCAAACCCGACCACCCGATCCATTAAACCGGCTCTTACGACAAGTTGGAGACTTATATATTCTTACCCGCAGTCCCCACAGGTAAAGGCCCAACAAGTGAATGAGTGAGCTGCTTTTTACAGTAACGCCGCTTTTAACAGTATTCCAGTTATATCGTTGCGTGTCAGCTTAATGTGGGAGGAAAGCCCGAAGTGATGCAGGTCTCGGACGTTTACCGCTTCGGTGAAACCCACCAGCACGGGTATGGTGCTGGCAAACCAAGAAACCGTCGAACCGGGATTCGAACCCACAATCTTAGGTTTCTGGCGTGCCCAAGGGACGCAAGTCTGCACAGTGAATCGCGGCGCCTTAGACGACTGGGCCACCCGTGCCCCCGAAAACAAGTGACAGAGCCGGACTGACCCCAGGGATCCCTGACTTTGAACATTGCTCATGTTCACAGGTATTGGTTTCCTTGTTAGGCCTTGATTATTTATCTTTAATCTGTAAGCTGTGGGGTAGCCCCGGGGTTAAAGTGTTGTCTCGTTATCTCGGAGACCCAGGGTCGATTCCCCACAAATAGACTCTGTATATATTATAATATAGATGTTATGAAGCCAATTCTCGTGTCCCTATCCGTGTATGGCTGCAGCATTGCTGAAAGCAGCGAGGAAAAACCTCACTGATGTTTTTAACAGTATCTGCTTTCTTGCGTCAACTGCAATCCCAGATGAAGACAAGCTAATCTGTAGATTGTCATGTTTTATGTCATGTCTTTTAAGTGGTTAAAGGGGAGTACGGGCGTAGTCTTTATCTTTTGAAGATTATGCTGTAATTCAGAACTTCAACTTCAACACTTAACAAAGTAACTATAAATACTCGGTCAAAAGCCAAAAGAGCCCATCAGAATTATCAATACTTTACTCCAGAAATCATAAACGTTGTCAGAGATATTTAGTCTCATGCAGCATCGGGTACACGCTTTGTATATGCCATAGGAACGGTGGTTATATATATAGTCCACGCTGAAGACCGGGTTCGACTCCCACACGGGTACAAAATGTGCATCTCTTTGTGTGTTTTTCTTCTTTTTATTAAAGAAGGATGCAAAGGTAACCCAGTCGTGTAAAGGCGACACAATTCGCTGTACAGAGTTGCGTCCCTTAGGTCTGGTGCCAGAAATGTATTATCGTGGTTTCGAATCCCAGATTTCACCCTGACTGTTTCTAGGGTTGTAAGCACCACACCCGTGCTCCTGGGTCTACCACTGTGGTAAACGTCTAAGACTCGAAACACACCGGGATTTCCTCCCACACCACGCTGACACGCCGTGGTATTACTGAAATATCAGACCCGTGAAGATCTGGGTATAGAGAATAGGTCTTTAGCAAACCGCAAAAGGCGACTACTAGTATACTTGTCGTGAGAGGCAACTAACGGGATCGGGTTGTCAGGCTCGCTGACGTGATTGATGCATGTTATCGTATCCAAATTGCGTGTATCGATGCTCATGATGTCAGTCACTGGATTGTCTGGTCCAGACTTGATTATTTACAGACCGCCGTCATAATAAAGCTGGAATATTGCTGAGTGCGGTGTTAAACAACAAACAAACAAAAACACGTCACAGAGCCTGATTTCCCGATCCCTTTTGAGTCGGCTCTATAGCGGGGGAACTGAGGACCCATACTTATCCCAACAAAGGCCATAATGAATGAGTAGAAAATGTCGGACAATAAAATATTATATTCAGATTTGTGAACATACATATAAAAAACCTCCTGTTTTGAGTAAGGTCTAACATCACAAAGCTAATGTCTTTTTTAAATATAAAAGTCACAAGAATTATTATAATAAGCTTCGACACATTTTTCTCAAAAAGCTTGCATAGCAAATATGCCTGACACGTTTTACCCTTAATTTCATATATATCATATGATTTATATCTATTGAACGAAATATGTAATGAACTCTGATGCAAGATGATATATTTTTAATCTGAATCCACTGAATGCATGCATGCTTCCGCACTTTCTGATGATGGATAGTTGTGTGTGCAGTTCGTAGTCTTTTAGGAGTTGTCTCCCTTTAATTACTTGTGGTTGTATTATCGGGTTTTGATATATGCCGAGAGGTTATTTCACAAAGTGTGGTACACTCATATTTACGAGGATATAAATACCATATTTTAACTAAATATCCTGATAAGTCAATTAATGGAAAGAAATGTTTTGTTTTGGGGTCGAGAGAATTATATAATAATGTATTTTGAAACGTAGTGCTTTCGGGCATTCTGTACTGTAGTTGAGAATCTTTTTACGTCAGCATATTTTTATTTACGCACAAGGTTTGAGGCGTTATTCGCCATCTGACTACAAATATACGCCTGTACTGTTATGTATATACACAATAATATATTCCAAATAAAATTTGAAAAATACACACACACCGAAGTTCCAGTTTCTTTTTAAAAATGAGTTGCAATGTTTGAATATCCAGCAATGATTAACTAACTACCCGTGAAAATCCGGGTAAGAATTGGTCTTCCCATGCTTGTCTTAAGAGGCGACAAACGGGATCGGGTGGTCAGGCTCGCTGACTTGGTTGACTCATGTCCCAATCGAGTAGATCGATGCGCATGATGTCAATCACTGAATTGTCTGATCTAGATTTACATATCGCCGCCAGACAGGTGGGACATACTTATTAACTGAACATAAATTTCGGTTGTCTTAATTGTTGATATGAATGAATTAACATATCCAGGGAATTGAAAACAACAACTGAACGTGAGTGTTTACTCCACAGGACAAGATAAACAGGATACGATGACAGTGACACAAGGACATACATCGCAACCATGCACACGTTCCTAACTTTAGCCGATTTTACGACAACTGTGGGAGAGACTATCATGCCATACACTTGAAATTCCTACATTGTGCATTCTAATCAAAAACATTGCGTCAAAGGTACTTTAAAAGAAGTCTTTGTACTTAAGTTTTGATTAGTTTTATCATGGACCAAAAATATATGTCGTATTAAGTGTCCATGGTTTTATGTTAATGAATCGACCGTGTTACTATACTGTTAAATATAGCGGAAATTTCCGACACTAACTGATGGAAATATTTGCGAGCATGTTTTTGTGGTTACACGTTGTTTGTCGCATGCCGACCAGCTATCACATCTTTCAACATTGTGAAACCGGATGTAAGACGAAATAAACATGAACATGTATATGGACGAATGTTAACATGAAAAGGTGCACCGAGGCGTTAAAAAATATCCACAAACTGTATTACATTACCCTGCGGCAATACACTGGCGGATCTTGATGAACACAAGCGGTGGCTTCGATTAAAACTTTCAAGGTTAGAACATGTTGGAACGCATGAATAGATGGAATAGAATTAAAATGTCAATACCGTGTACCTTATGTAAGAAACCATTTTTTGAAGATGAATATCATTTTTTACATGTTTGTGACACTATGATTCATTAAGATGTTGATATATTATGATCTGGTGTCATCCGCTGGTCTGATGTCATCCACCCATCCACTGCTCTGGCGTCACCAAGAGATTTGATGTCACCTACACATCTGATCTTATGTCACCCATTGATCTAATCTGATGTCACCGACTGGTCTGATGTCATCTGCTGATCTGATGTCACCCACTGGTCTGATGTCACCCACTGGTCTGATGTCACCCACTGGTCTGATGTCATCTGCTGATCTGATGTCATCTGCTGATCTGATGTCACCCACTGGTCTGATGTCACCCACTGGTCTATGTCATCTGCTGATCTGGTGTCACCCACTGGTCTGATGTCACCCACTGGTCTATGTCATCTGCTGATCTGGTGTCACCCACTGGTCTGATGTCACCCACTGGTCTGATGTCACCCACTGGTCTATGTCATCTGCTGATCTGATGTCACCCACTGGTCTGATGTCACCCACTGGTCTATGTCATCTGCTGATCTGATGACACCCACTGGTCTGATGTCACCCACTGGTCTATGTCATCTGCTGATCTGATGTCACCCACTGGTCTGATGTCACCTACTGGTCTGATGTCACCCACTGGTCTATGTCATCTGCTGATCTGATGTCACCCACTGGTCTGATGTCATCTGCTGATCTGATGTCACCCACTGGTCTGATGTCATCTGCTGATCTGATGTCCCCCACTGGTCTGATGTCACTCACTGGTCTGATGTCACCCACTGGTCTGATGTCACTCACTGGTCTGATGTCCCCCACTGGTCTGATGTCACCCACTGGCTGATGTCACCCACTGGTCTGATGTCCCCCACTGGTCTGATGTCACCCACTGGTCTGATGTCACCCACTGGTCTGATGTCACTCACTGGTCTGATGTCCCCCATTGATCTGGTGTCACCCACTGATCTGATGTCCCCCACTGATCTGATGTCACCCACTGGTCTGATGTCACTCACTGGTCTGATGTCACCCACTGATCTGATGTCACCCACTGGTCTGATGTCCCCCACTGATCTGATGTCCCCCATTGGTCTGATGTCACCCACTGGTCTGATGTCACCCACTGATCTGATGTCACCCACTGGTCTGATGTCACCCACTGGTCTGATGTCCCCCACTGGTCTGATGTCACCCACTGGCTGATGTCACCCACTGGTCTGATGTCCCCCACTGGTCTGATGTAACCCACTGGTCTGATGTCACCCACTGGTCTGATGTCACTCACTGGTCTGATGTCCCCCATTGATCTGGTGTCACCCACTGATCTGATGTCCCCCACTGATCTGATGTCACCCACTGGTCTGATGTCACTCACTGGTCTGATGTCACCCATTGGTCTGATGTCACCCACTGGTCTGATGTCACCCACTGATCTGATGTCACCCACTGGTCTGATGTCCTCCATTGATCTGATGTCCCCCACTGGTCTGATGTCACCCACTGGTCTGATGTCACCCACTGGTCTGATGTCCCCCATTGATCTGATGTCCCCCACTGATCTAATGTCACCCACTGGTCTGATGTCACCCACTGGTCTGATGTCCTCCATTGATCTGATGTCACCCACTGGTCTGATGTCCCCCATTGATCTGATGTCACCCACTGGTCTGATGTCCTCCATTGATCTGATGTCCCCCACTGGTCTGATGTCACCCACTGGTCTGATGTCACCCACTGATCTGATGTCACCCACTGGTCTGATGTCACCAACTGATCTGATGTCACCCACTGGTCTGATGTCACCCACTGGTCTGATGTCACCCACTGGTCTGATGTCACCCACTGGTCTGATGTCCCCCATTGATCTGATGTCACCCACTGGTCTGATGTCCCCCATTGATCTGATGTCCCCCACTGGTCTGATGTCACCCACTGGTCTGATGTCCCCCATTGATCTGATGTCCCCCATTGATCTGATGTCCCCCATTGATCTGATGTCCCCCACTGGTCTGATGTCCTCCATTGATCTGATGTCACCCACTGGTCTGATGTCCCCCATTGATCTGATGTCCCCCATTGATCTGATGTCCCCCATTGATCTGGTGTCACCCACTGGTCTGATGTCCCCCATTGATCTGATGTCACCCACTGGTCTGATGTCACCCACTGGTCTGATGTCACCCACTGGTCTGATGTCACCCACTGGTCTGATGTCACCCATTGATCTGATGTCACCCACTGGTCTAGTGTCACCCACTGGTCTGATGTCACCCACTGGTCTGATGTCCCCCATTGATCTGATGTCACCCACTGGTCTGATGTCACCCACTGGTCTGATGTCACCCACTGGTCTGATGTCCCCCACTGGTCTGGTGTCACCCACTGGTCTGATGTCACCCACTGGTCTGATGTCACCCACTGGTCTGATGTCACCCACTGGTCTGATGTCACCCACTGGTCTGATGTCCCCCACTGGTCTGGTGTCATCCACTGGTCTGATGTCACCCACTGGTCTGATGTCACCCACTGGTCTGATGTCACCCACTGGTCTAGTGTCACCCACTGGTCTGATGTCCCCCATTGATCTGATGTCACCCACTGGTCTGATGTCACCCATTGATCTGATGTCACCCACTGGTCTGATGTCACCCACTGATTTGTTCTGGTCTCATCCTCTGAGCTGAGGTTATCCACTTATGCACAGATATGATCTCAAACCATCTACATGTATCATGCGCATCGATCCACGCAATTGAGATATGATGACATGCATCAACCAAGTCAGCGCGCCTGACCACACGATCCCGTTAGTCGCCTAAGCACAGTCATGCAATACACATTGCCCAATTACTATCAACAGACAGAACAGATTATGTTAATTTTTATTAAACATTATTGAGCTGGTTATCACAGTATTTAGGTAAAATCAACATTCACAACAAATCATCACCTACACACATCGTCCAAGGCTGTGTTAAACATGTAAGCTGTCACCCAATCACAGAGCATCAATCAATATACTAAAAAGAGAAGAAACTTATCAAATAAAAGTATTTAAAATCAACATAATAAAATATAAGATCGTTTTTGATTTCTTAAACATAGTGGGCTCCCGAATAAGAATAGTTTGCTTAACCATTCCCAACTGACCAATATCAGCGGGCTTAAAACTAATTTTCAAAAGATTTGACATTTGCATTGTGGAACCTCTCTTGAAGCCAATTTTTCTATAATGTGACCTGTCAATGATTACTGATCATACTGTGGGCTCTTATAGTTTAAAAATGCTCGTATTCAAGAAAACACAATAAATGCCTGCTGCAATCAGGACTTGTAAACAAAGAAAGAGCAAATTTAAAATATTTGGCCTGAAGACCTTTCATTCTCCACCTCATAATCATAATTAACCACATACAGGTCTTCTCAAGTTTCCCTCTAGATAGGTTGGCATTATTTTCTTACCTCGTGCCCATTTTGCAAATCACATTTTAGGCATGTTGCTCTCTCAAAGTAACCTTGTGAGCATGGTTAGAAGTACTAGTTCCCGTCTACTTTCAATAATAGACCAATGGTCATGTCTTCCTATTGTTCTCAGGGTTTCTTGAAATAGTGGAAAGCGGACAAACTTGCTAGTGTCCATGCCTTAGGCATTCTGGCTTCAGATGTCTGCATGCTCCACATGGTCTTTCTCTCGCTCGCTGTTATCAAATTGGTTTTATACTATGACTACTGTATTGTTTCCCTATAAGGTATTCCTTATTCTGGTATTTCTTGCAGTTAGTCAGTTTATAAGTTGGATAAAACACTTCTCTGAGGTTTGGGTTAAAAAAAGTAAAATTTCTCACTCGTGAATACATTTTCAAACAAAACCTTGGAGAAGTCTTTTATCCTTTACTGAATAACTTATTTAACTGAATTGACAAAACACATTAAAATGTAACATTCTTGATGTTACATGTTACAGAGAGCACAAATAACTTTTTCAACAAGGTTTTCATGACCAAAATTCAGCCGGTAAACAAGCAAAGGTGAGAAAATGTAATACATTTTGGAATTCAAATAGACTGGTCCATTCAGGTAAAAATGAAACGAAATGAAATTATTCAAAATTTCATTTATCAAAATTAATAATACAAAACAGATCATCGAAGGAAGTTATATTCAAGAACACAAGCAATTCAAAAGTAAAACAATGGTATGCATTTAATGAAAATACGTCCAAATATATATTACTTATAAAAACGGAACACGGTTTAGAAAATCAAAAGTGATTTCTTTAGTTAAATGACACTTTGTATAAATGATGAGTGGAATAAGATCCAAATACTGTTTCCTATAAAGAAAGAAAATACAAACTGTGCATCTCATTAATGTTCGAGATAATCTCGAGATGCCTGTAAATACTTCTGTCCCTAATTCAATCCAAATCTTTCTTGCTTAATGAAACACTAACAGTACAGGCACTTGATGAATCAACATCATCACCTTCAGATCTTAGCTCTCGCATCTGCTACACCATGTACACAATGTACTTACAAAGCTGATGTGATATCAGCAAGCTTTGGTGAAGCGACAGCGAGCACTAATATCTGATTTTGATGAGATAGCTGGTGAACAAACTTCTAATAGAAATTAAGTGTGACATATCCCCTTTTCCAGTGCTATGTGGTACAAGAGTAGCTCTGTGGTACGTTAAAGTTGACGGTGGTGATATACACATGTAATAAAGTTAAGCACAGCTCCGCCTCTATTTCCATATATTAGCAACATCTACTATAACATTGGCTGATGTAAAGCCTAATATATTTCAAAATGAGTATGGCACTTTTCATCAGAAAATAAATACAGGATACGATCTAAAAACAATTGTTATTTCATATGGAAATATATAGTTACGTGTGCTTAATTATATAGCAGGTCTACACATGGATTTCATATGTATAAATGTTGGAAGTTTCATGTTCTAGAGCGGTGTACCTTCATGTTCTAGAGTGGTCTGCCTTCATGTTCTAGAGTGGCCTGCCTTCACGTTCTAGAGTGGCCTGCCTTCACGTTCTAGAGTGGTCTGCCTTCATGTTCTAGAGTGGTCTGCCTTCATGTTCTAGAGTGGTCTGCCTTCATGTTCTAGAGTGGTCTGCCTTCACGTTCAAGAGGGGTCTGCCTTCATGTTCTAGAGTGGCCTGCCTTCACGTTCAAGAGGGGTCTGCCTTCATGTTCTAGAGTGGCCTGCCTTCACGTTCTAGAGTGGTGTACCTTCACGTTCTAGAGTGGTCTGCCTTCATGTTCTAGAGTGGTCTGCCTTCACGTTCAAGAGGGGTCTGCCTTCATGTTCTAGAGTGGTCTGCCTTCACGTTCTAGAGTGGTGTACCTTCACGTTCTAGAGTGGTGTACCTTCATGTTCTAGAGTGGTCTGCCGTCATGTTCTAGAGTGGCCTGCTTTCACGTTCTAGAGTGGTCTGCCAGAAACTTCTTAGTTTACTAGTCCAAACATGTAATTGGGCTTTATCTTCTAGTCCAAGCATATGTACCTGACGAGCTGAAATCTTACCACTCAGACTTCTCACTAGAAATCTTGAAAAGCAGCCAAAGTCACAGACATGAATGAAGAACTGGGATAAACAGACCATAGAGCCCTCTCAACAGCAACTTTAGAACAGAAAACCATGTACAACAGCGCCTGTATGTTGTGTTGTTTAGGTGAGGTCAAATGGGGTTTAATATCGCGTCAAAGATTGTTGCACTTATATAGCGACATACATGTGTGTGTGTGTGTGTGTGTGTGTGTGTGTGCGTGTGTGCGTGTGTGCGTGGGGGTGTTCGTGTGTGTGTCTGCTTGTACTGGTCCGGACTGATGACGATTTATAGTGCTAGCCCAATGAGATACCATGCTGCAGTTTAACATGGATACCCCACTCTTGACACAGTATACTGACTCTGAGCCAACCAGTCCTTGTTATAGCCCCTTAATGCTGAGCGCCAGACAGGGTAACAAGTACCATTTTTTAACATATTTTGGTATGACGTGCCCGGGATCAAACACCGGATCTTCCACTCTCACTAGACGACTGAGGCGGTCTTGTGTTGTGTAACTTGTTGTGGGGCTGTACATGCACTACTGTATGTTGTGTTGTGAGTAGGTTCCTGCTCTGAAATACACATGTATTTAGTGTAACACAAATTACTTGTTATTGACTGTACAAGAGCTACTGTAAGTTGGCAACTGTATTGCATTTTACATTGTGTATGATAAACATTGCAAAGATAAAAAATAACATATGTACTGTCAATAAACAGCTAACGGGTAATAATTTTTTTGCATAAAAAACATCACTGGATTTAATTAAATTCTTATAAAGCATGACTGGATATGCATTACTAGTGTTTTAAAAAGCTAGCACCTCTAGATATGATCCATACATAGACAATATTAATCAACAACACATTATCTCTCAGTACAAACTTTCTCAAAGACACAGGAATGGTTCATCAGGGTAATATTAAAGAAACTGTTTCATCTTTCCATTAATTATATCAATATGAAATATATACATACTTTTGCTTAAATAAAATCAACATTTATTTATTTATTTATTTATTTATTTATTTATTTATTTATTTATTTATTTATTTATTTATTTATTTATTTATTTATTTATTTATAAACACATGTTAAGGGGCATTAATACAGAGAACAATATATTATCAATGTGCACATATTAGCAAAGTGTCAAGGTAAATTATTGCAATGTAAGCATGGTAGTTTGGGTAACATTAGGATAAGGGTTATCTCTACAGCTGCAGCACCAGACCAGCTGATGACACGTTGTCCCCGCCACCCCCAGTCTGCAACACCTGCGTACACACCAGCACCGGCGCGATGCAGATCTCGTAATCCTCCTCCTCCCAGCAGGTGACTGGACGATTATCCTTGATGGGGATCCTTTGTGGCTTGGGGTCACTTTTACTGGATGAAAAGGAATCATCCACAATCAACTTTGCTTTTTCCACGTGAATATACTGAGACCCGCAGACATGTCGATGAGCAGTGAGTGCGGCCTTCGCAGCAGCAGACATCGTGTTTTTCCACGCAGACCCTTTTTTCGTAAGGATTGCTTGGTATGCAAGAGTATGCAAGTGGATGCGTGTAAGTTTTCTTCGGCCCCCCGTTTCTTTGGTGTTTTTGAGCATGTTGTACACCTGCCTCATCTGGTCCAGGGTTGTTGCGATTCTGGGATGGCTGTCGGAGAGAAGCGTGACATTCCCACCGGTCATCATGCTGACAAGGTTTGGCAGTTCCTGTTCGTTCATACCGAGTGAATCTGAGTAAAGGACCACACTTTCATAGATCTCATCCATGAGGCTTTTATCTGTGAAGGATGCCAGTTCAAAATGAATCTGGGTCTTTTTGGGAATGTTAGAAAGAGTTGACTCTAATTTCTTCACCCTTTCTTGCCTTTTTCCTGGAATCCGAAAAACAAACAGGAAAAATTAACATACTGTATCATATACAAATTTAAACAGGCCTGTGAATGATTTTTAATTCCGAACATTGCCCGGGTTGATTCCTGACTACATGTAAATTTGATGGTGTGTTGTGTACAGTGAAACCTTGTCAGTCCAGACTGAACCATTGATGAAACAATTATGATGACTTCATGCTAGTGTTGTTGGAGTTACTGGCCATTCTGAACGTGTAATTTAGCAAGTTTCTTTGTTTTGTTTGTTTGCTGTTTAATGCCGCACTCAGCAATATTCCAGCTATATGAAGGCGACTGTAAATAATTGAGTCTGGACCAGACAATCCAGTGATTGACATCATGACCATCAACCTACGAAATTGGGATACAATGACATGCATCAACCAAGTCAGCGAGCCTGACCACCCGATCACTTTAGTCGCCTCTTTCAACAAGCATAGTCACCTCTTAAGGCAAGCATGGGTTGCTGAAGACCTATTCTCTACCCGGATCTTCACGGGTCTCAATTTAACAAGTAAAACTGTTGCAACTACAGGTCATTATATGTGAACCAGAACATGGTTTTAGTCTGAGAAATCACTTGACTCTGTTGATTCCAGAAATAGATCATACATCAGCAGTCTTGTTTTTTTTAGTTACAAATACACAGACAGACAAAAACATAATTATTAATTATTTTTTGGCTATTTTGCTCTTACTGAAAAAAATATTTATGAGCACAATTTCTCAAATTTTCCGAAGAACTAATGTAAGTAATTCCACTTGCGATTCCACATTCTTCTTATCTCATCACTACCTACCATCTTTAAATGGGAAGTTGTCCATCATCTGCAGCCCGCCAACAATCAGCAGGTCGGCGTTGTATGTCTCCAGCTGCTGCTGGAACTCCTCCAGAGATTCTAGGAAGGGGTTCACTGAGTCACTGTGCACGATCAGTCTGAAACAGGCAACAACACAGCTGAACATTTCACATCACAAGTGTTCTATATTCTCGTCACTGATTCAGGAAATGCACTTCTTTAGTCGTGGCGACGAACACACTTTTTCCACATCGCATTTTTTCCGATTGTCAAGTGAACAACCTTTTTATGTAAACCCTGAGGTGAAATTATTGTCTCCTTGCATTTTCTGAAACAAAATATTTAAAAAACAATCCCAGGCTCCTGAAGAATTGTAGTGTTTAATGCCTACCAAAGATGTGTTCACACTGTGTTTTGTTTAGGTTTCGTATTGAACAAAGTCACATTATGGTCCTACACATCTCCACGAGGCAAGAGTGTTAACTGACTTTAAAAGTTCAGTTTCCACCCTTGCCGAACTTGGCTGGAATTCCTGGTCTCGATCGTAGCGCCACAAGTGGCTATTGCGAGTTCTGTCACCTCTGTGCCTCTCCTATGGACCAATCAGATTCCACGTCTCGTATCACTTGCATTTGCTTCAAACAAAATGGCGATGGCCAGTCAAGATGATCTGATCGATAATCAAGATCTGTATTGTGAAAAAACGAATCTTACATCGCGAAGTGCATCAAATCACGTGTGCACATTGATTAAAAACATGACAAGATTTGGAAAATATCTGTTGACACCAAGTTTGCGGTGCACATGCTTTGCAAATCCTGCAGTCGACCAAAATCCGAATGACAGTTTAAGAACCAGATTTCGATTTCATTGCGCTATTTTGATCAAACTATGCATAGACTCGTTAGTCCAGCCAAAATCTAACTCCATAATTATCAGCCTAGTTCGGCAAGGGTGGAAACTGGACTTTTATAGTCAGTTAACTCTCTTGCCTCGGGAAGATGGGTCCTACACACCTCCAGTAGGTTTTAAGTGTCTGGGCCTTGTGGTTTCTGAGGAGACAATATTCAAATATTTTCTATCTTGAATATTACACCAGCAGAACAAACCAGAATCACAGAATCAATTTTCAGATTCCTAAGCCTCATGGATTCTTGGAAGATTGATATTTAAACAAAAGTAAAAATTGTGAGTATACAGCAAATCTGAAACCTCTTCATCTCTTCGCCTGGTTGTGTCCTTATAAATATTGTACATCTAAAATCTGACAGAAGCATTTCATTGTCATCTTTATTGTCAAAGCAATCTTTACCATTGGTGGTATAAAAAAACCTTGACATTTTATTTTTATTTTTCAAGTTTGAAGGTCAGCAGATCCGCAAATCAAGCAAAAGAAATGTAATTATTTGACGGTCGTCTATTTCATAGTTACCATGGTTACACATTGTTATTGAACCCCAATACTTTCTGTGACGAAACATATGTCACAGCGTGTACATCGACAAACATGACAAAGGAAATGAAAACCACATCAATTTACGAAAATAAACATCCAATACAAGCGTAAAGATGGCATTTGTCCCCGATCAAGTGTGATCAATACCAGTAGGAAGCAGGTGTTACAACGTGTAGAGTCACTGCCTCTGTCAACCTATAAATCTGTAGAATCACTGCCTCTGTAAACCTATACATCTGTAGAATGAATCACTGCCTCTGTAAACCTATACATCTGTAGAATGAATCACTGTCTCTGTAAACCTATACATCTGTAGAATGAATCACTGTCTCTGTGAACCTATACATATGTATCCATTTCAGAGCACGAACAGAACTACAAACAGAATACTTCAATATACACGATGTGGCAGCATAGTGGTTAAAGTGTTTGCACGGCACACCAAAGGCCTGGGTTTAATTCCCACATGGGCACAATGTGTGATGTCCGGTATCCCTCACTATGATATAGCTAGAATATTGCTCACATGAATGTAAATGTTCAGGGATATAAACAAACAGCTAAACCAGGGTGACTACAGATTTAATGTTTAAAGCCTGTGCTCATCTAGTATAGTAAGGTCACTGATGTGAGAAGTGCTTTGTTATTTGAATTACTCAACCTATCCTGTGTTTCTGTTTCTGTTTCAGCGACATCCTCACTTTTGAATACAAAGAAACTCTTAAATATAACCCCCCAAAATATCATTACACCAAATAAAGGTGCTTCAGTGCAAACACTGCCAGGAACCAGTCTGTGTAGTGTTTGTTCGTTTGTTTATTTGTTGTTTAATGCCACACTCAGCAATATTCCAGCTATATGACGGCGGTCTGTAAATAATCAAGTCTGTACCAGACAATCCAGTGATTGACATCATGAGCATCGATCCACGCAATCAGGATACGATGACATGCATCAACCAAGTCAGCAAGGCTGACCACACGATCCCTTTGGTTGCCTCTTACGACAAGCATAGTGGCCTTTTAAGGCAAGCATGGGTTGCTGAAGACCTATTCTACCCCAGATCTTCACGGGTCGTGTCTGTGTAGTGAGACAGGCTGACACATTTGTTACAATCTCATCAGGGGTTACTTACGTCCCAGAATCTACCAAAACACAAAACAGTGATAACAGGATGACTGGCACGTAGCAGACAGTATTTAATAGTATGATCAAAGTATAAAAAAATAAAACAAAAATAAATAAATTAACCATCATTTTCAAAACTCATGTTGATGCAAATTAACATTCCAGAAATATAGTCTCCATCCCTGTTGTATAAAACAATAAATTCACATCAATTGTCATGTTTTTATGATGATTTATGTAATGACTACAACAGCTTGCACGCAGCTCCAATAACTTCTCTGAATATATCACCATAATCGGCTGGCCTGGACTGATGAATTACTGATTATAATAGTATCATTTCTCTACATGCATCCAATTAGCTGGTAACTGACTGGCTCTTGGTTTGTTCTAAATCCCCTATGAGGCCCACAATACAATACATCAATCTACAACCCTCGTATCATGATACATACGATACATTTCATTACAAGTTATAATGTTGTAAAAATTGGGAACAATAACAGAAACTGTTCAACACCCAGTACTTCCCTGTTGGCTATAAATAGCATAACCTTTACGATGCCATCTAGCCTATATGCTTCTGTCCTACAATATCCCATATTCGTTCACAAATGATTCAGGGCTGTGATTCTCCTTTAGATTGAGTGAGTGAGTGAGTGAGTGAGTGAGTGAGTGAGTGAGTGAGTGAGTGAGTGAGTGAGTGAGTTGGGTTTAATGCCTCTTTTAACAGTATTCCAGTTATATCGCGGCATGTCAGCTTGATGTGGGAGGAAAGCCCGAAGTGATGCAGGTTTAGCACTTCAATGAAACTCACGAGCATGGGTATGTTGCTGACAAACATAGAAACATAATCGGGGCGAACCGGGTTTCGAACCCACAATCGCGGCGCCTTAGACGACTGGGCCACCTGTGCCCCACTTCTCCTTTAGAAATAGTATGGATATTGTATCACACCCATAGTATGAGAATGCGTCTCGTCACCCCACTGTAGCATTATCTACACTTTTATGCCTGACAGGACACAAGTCAACACACACAGGATAAAACTGTTCATGGGGTAAATATATGATAGGTTCTGGCAAACATGCTTATCGCCACTTTGAACAGTATTCCAGTTATATCACGGCGTGTCAGCTTAATGTGGGAGGAAAGCCCGAAGTGATGCAGGTCTCAGACGTTTACCACTTCGGTGAAACCCACGAGCACGGGTATGGTGCTGACAAACCTAGAAACATAATGGAGGCGATCCGGGATTCGAACCCACAATCTAGGGCTGGGACAGGTCCAAATTTGCTACCCGGGTATCCGCCACCCTATTACCCGACCCGGCCCGGGTACCCGCTGTCGATATTTAGAGATAGGTACAAACTGTCCGATTTGGAAAAGTTTGACCATAGCCCTGGCAAAATGTATTTAGATAAACATGTAAAACGATCCGCTCATGCATACACTGAAGTTTACTGTATGAAGTTTTATCTTTATTCAAACATTCAAACAAGTCAGAAGGAATGGGTGCATTGTCAGAAAGAAATGGGGAAATGGTGACTTATATTGTAACCATAGAGTTTTAGATAATTTTTGTCATCAAACAATATATATCACGTGACTAATCACGGGTCCGGGTAGTCCTGTGGGTATCCGGGTCCTACTCAGGACCCATCCGACCCGGGTACCCGAGTTACCCGTCCCAGCCCTACCACAATCATAGGTTTCTGGCGTGCCCAAGGGACGCAACTCTGCACAGCAAATCGCGGCGCCTTAGACGACTGGGCCACCCGTGCCCCCTTACTTTAACTGAATGCGCATTAGATAAACATTGCTTTCAAATATTGAAATATGAGGAGAGCAAGCCAAACAAAACTATAGTTGTTATTTGTGACAGAGAGACACACCCAGGCTTGCACAAAAGCATAGCAAAATTGCTCCATTGACCTCAATCTCGGCCTGCCTTTTACAACCAGGTCCGCATTCATCCATTATGCCAACAGGTTTCAAACTCAACATTCACACAGGGAAAACACTTCTGCTATTGAGAATACTATTGATGACTGATACAAGGTGCTTTTTTAAATCAAAACACTGAAGCAAATTGATGATTGTCATTGACTGTTGATCCCTTGCTCCAGCACAACACCACGTTGTCAGAAAATAAGCGCTAACACTTTTGAGATGAGCCCTCTCTCTCTGTGACAGCCTGTACACTCGACATCACCATGACATTAGTCAGGACTCACAAGCAGGGGATTGAAATACAACAAAATCAGCTTGTTCAACCAGCAAACTAAGATGAAACAGAACATAGATCATTTCTGCTCTTGTTCTCTGTGCTTTGAACTTGTTGAATCAGTGAGTGAGTGAGTGAGTGAGTTGGGTTCAACGCCGCTTTTAACAGTATTTCAGTCATATCAAGGTGTGTCAGCTGAATGTGGGTGGAAAGTCTGAAGTGATGCAGGTCTCAGACGTTTACTTTCGGTGAAACCCACGGGCACGGGTATGGTGCTGACAAACCTAGAAACATAATCGGGGCGAACCAGGATTCAAACCCACAGTCATAGGTTTCTGGCGTGCCCAAGGGACGCAACTCTGCACAGGGAATGCGGCGCCTTAGATGACTGGGCCACCCGTGCCCCCGTTGAATCAGTATTGCATCCACAATTATTATATGTTTGAAAAAAAGAGAAGATTTAAATGTAATACACAGACATCAGACACATTTGTCCAAACCTCCCACTTCTCAATGAACTGAAAAAAATGAAATACATAACAATGAACCATTTTATAAAAATGACAACTTTATTTGTTTCTGTATGTTAAACGTCTGTCATCAGGACAAGGCTTCATCCTAAACAGCTATTCTGTTGGTAGCTCAAACTGGCTTTGCTAGATTTTCAAGACCTCACAGGAATTCCACATTCTCAGGAAATAACTGCCAAGTACTTCGTTCTCCCCTGTCTCTCCAACAGTTCAGACATTTTTTATATGAAATCATTTTATTGGAACAGAGGTGCACAGATTAACAAGACTTCATTTTTATACATGTTATTAGGGCTGGCTACTGATTTAGATCATCGAGGTCGCTAATCGCTAACTAAATATTGATTAATTATAAACAAATATTGGATAGCAAATATGCAAGAAAGTCCTGAAAGAAATCAACAGATTTCACCACACTGGTGAGCAGTGACACATTCATGCATGGATCACTTTGTGGACATACGCGATATAACAAAAACAGCTGCATTCTGTCTTCGACAATGGACATTATTGGCAATGACAAGTCTGTTTCGGTAAATCTAAACTTTATTTCATCACAATAGTTTCTTTGAGTTATTATCTATGACAACATTTTTATAATCTATAATATAATACTCATTTCCAAAAGGAATTGGATTGGTGAACAGGCAAAGCCTATTTGAACACCTTACCATTCATTGAACATGTTGTATTCACAATTTAATAGCATCTGTATAGTGATTATAGTTCTTCAGCAGTTATCAATGGGAAACCCAAAAGTAATATACACGTAAATGATGTACAAGAAGTCAATCAAACCTTTTTGATACAAGCGACAAAGTAAACTCCATTAGTTTTATTGGGTGTGGTTGAAGTTGATCCATGCAATTGGGATACGATGACATGCATCAACCAAGTCGGCGAGCCTGACCACCCGATCCCGTTAGTCGCCTCTTATGACAAGCATAGTTGCCTTAACAGCAAGAAGACCGGGTCAATATGTATGTAGTAACTGGCAATGAATGATACAAATTGTTTGAAACATGGTGCCAACATTTTATGTGGAAATGGAAAGATATATGCAAATATAAAGAGTCATGCCAGTAGGGGTAACGATGCCTGAGTAAACATGGTAAATGACAATGATGTAGCTGTGTTTTACAAAACCCTGAATGCTGACCTTGACCTTTGGTTCATTTTGACTAAACCTTTTCAAAGATGGGCCCCATCCCAGATTTATCCATCCTTTGTATATCCCAAGTTTAATGAAAAATGCAACTACAAACTTTTCTGTGAGTTTTTCAATCTTGTGACCTTGACCTCTTTGTGTGCCAAAAAAATTCCTGAGGTCATTTGTGAAGCAGTCCATGGAAAAATAATTTCTAACGTCAATAATCTTGATGTCGTGGACGTTTATAACAGTCCTGTTTCACTGGGCTGCTCATAAACTGACACCACTATGTGCAATCAGTATATTCCCTCACCCTGCCATATCCTGTTGTGCCATTTATTCTAACAGCAGGCATTCCTTGTAATTATATATTGTTTTCTTGTCGGAAATATTTCCTGTCTAGCTCGACTAATTTCCTTCTTCTGTATGCTATCATCCACAACAGTGCATACCAAACAATAACTTTCTGAAGGTTTCACTGAAATAAGCTAATTTATACCACTGTAAGGTGGTACACTTCATGTGTTAGGACAATTTCAGTGAAAACGATTCTGGATAAATGCATGTTATTGCGAAAACCGTTGTCTCACCTGTTGGCCCGAGGTGCTGTGTATTGTCCCCACTTGGCACCTGCTTTGTATTCCAGAAGGAGGTGGACATCCTCCGTTATCGTCTGCTTCCCTGTCACTGAAAGAACATCAGTTAGGTTAAGAAGGTGAGGTGAAATTGAGTTTAACGTCGCGTCCAAAATTATTGCACTTATATAGCGATGTGCGTGCGAGCTTGCGTGTGTGCATGCGTCTGCTTGTACTAGACCGATGCCGATTTATAGTGTAAGCTCACTTAGATACCATGCCACAGTTTAAAATGAAAACCCCACTCAGACACAGTATACTGACTCCGAGCCGACAAGTCCTGGTTTGAGCCCTGTAATGCCAAGCGCCAGACAGGGTAACAACAAGTACCATCTTTTAACGTCTTTTGGTATGATGAGGCCGTGGATTGAACCCCAGACCTTTCGCTCACCGGGCGGAAGCTCTACCAGTACCACTAGACCACATAGACAGTGTTAGGCCAAAGAAGGACCTTTCTTGGCTGTGTTTGAAATAAAAACAATGGTCTGTCTGCCACCAGGACCCATATACTTTGGAAACTGCAGTCCCTGACCAAACTCTTCAGGCCCTTGATTAAAATACTGCAGCTTATTGTGACAGGCACTTATTTTAAAGACTGTTTCTCGGGCATCGTTGCATCACTATAAATCCAGCACATCAGTCACTATTATTGCCATGGAACAAAAGATATGGGTTTCATATTTTCCATGTCATATAATGAAGCATATCTGGGTACTCTGGTATCCATGAAAAGACATGCCTGACATCTGACACTGTATCATAAACCCCCAGTGACAGCATCCCATGGTTCTCCAGGCAGGTTAAATCTCAAAATCAAGGATGTAATAATATCCTGGGAATTTTATAAATACAGCTTCCGTTTAGAAAGTAACATATGAATGTTTCTCACTGGAAATTTATTTGGTATTTTAACACAATGTAATGAAATGTAATATCAAATGACCAATGTTTTCTTTATATTCCCAAGGATCAAACACGCAACCCTTGTATCTGTAGCCAAGGTTAAGCCAGCAACAGATAATTTAGGACCATTCCCTATGGTTCAGGGAAAGTATGTTTGAAACATAAAAAAGTTGATTAATGTTGATATAAGTTTCTTTTTTCAGTTTATAAGTTAGTTAATACACTTTCCTGCAGGTTGTTATGATATTTAAAACCCTTATCCTTTGAATAATGTCCCTAAGTTTTATGCTGCAGATGCAGGTTTTAAATATCATAAAACCCCTCTTACATGCTTTATCCTACACTTCAAGAGCTGAGTTCAGAGTGCCTAGTTGTGTTTCAACTATTTGTTGGTATTCTTGGTGGAAAAAATATAAAATGTTCGTCCTGCATCATTTTTGTTTTCACTAAAATAAAAAATAAATTGTACAAACTACCTCATCTCATGTGAGAAAAATGAGCGCAAGGAATATTTCATTTTTGTTGCGCAGCCTCAGAACATGTTAAGTAGCAATGTCAACAAGAAAGTAAAAGTTCTGTTTTGATTCTTGTTTGATCAAAACATTATCACTCTGCATCTTAGAGATGTCATTGCAGCCTTTGTAGGGTGAAGAATCAGGAAACTTATTAGGAAACACATCACAAAGTGGTTATTTTGAAATATCTTCTTTATACATGACGAGGCTTCACCTATTTCTTAAACATTTCAGCAAAAGTATTTATGATGTGTCTGACTGATATTCAACATGATAATATTCTATTTTTGTTATAGTTTATATTTCAAGTGACATTTTTTGAATAACTGAAAACCTACACTGCTGACAATTTTAATATTTTTGTTAATTTCCACCATTCATCTTGGCATATTAGCTGCAAGAACATGGGTAAAACAAGAAACTGAATGTCTGGCCTAACAAAGATATTCCTTGTATTTCTAGAATTCTCATTTTGTCAGTTATTCTTCAATAACTATTGTTTCGTTGCGTTTATTTTCAAACACCCAATGCTCTTGGACCCGGTCTTGAAGACAAAGGTTGGCAAGACAGTATAATCAAGAAAGGAGTATGTTGAAGGTCATAAGTGTGGCGGGACTTGATGGCTGACCTTAGCTCTTGTTACTGATATGAAATGATTAGGAGTTAGAATGGGCAACTTGTGTTGCCAAAAGCAATAACAACAGCACCAGCAAAAGGCAACCACGTTGCCAGCAGCAAAATACTAGGTTTCTGCTCAAAACAGACATTAATTTTAATTAAGTTTAGGCAAAAAGTTTCCATCCACTGAGTGATTTTTAGATTCCTGCTAAAGAGCAGGGTCCGGATAATTATCATGATTATGATGATGGTTGATGAGTAAGTATTTAAATTTGTAGTCCGCCAATAACAAATTTATTGAATAAAAGGGGTTTTGTCTGTACAGCATTTGCCCTGTGCCATGGAAGTACATTCTAGCATTTGAAGAAGAGAGACTGAATGTGGAGAGCTTGAGGCAGGGTGTGTGGGAAGCCGAAAAGTAGAGAATAAACAAGTAAAATCGGTAATGAAATGATGGGTAAACTAAGTTGATTATGGCGAATGAGAGATAAAAAGAATGAGGGTGGTCAGTAAATAATTAGGTCTAGACCAGACAATCCAGTGATTGACATTATGAACATCAATTCACTGAATTGGGATACGATGACATGCATCAACCAAGTCAGCGAGTCTGACCAACTGATCCCGTTAGTCATCTCTTATGACAAGCACAGTCGCATTTTATGGCAAGCATGGGTTGTTGATGACCTATTCTACCCTGGATCTTCACAGGTCGCACGAATGAGAGAAAGAAAGAATAATTACGTCATAGGAAGTAGAATGATCATGATAATGATTGAGGTGAGGTAAGAATGGTAATGTTTTCAATAAACATATTTAGTGTGAAAACAAAATGAAATTATGTTTATGAATGCCACAAATTTTAATTTTCATGTTAAGTATCACATTTTTCTGATCGTAAATTGTAGAGAACAAGACTAGGTCCATCAGTTTGTGTTGCAAGATAATGTTAGATACTTACGCATTAATTAAAACATTGTGATGGCACAGACTTTAATCATGTAAGTCAACATGCAGTGTTAATGAAGATATGTTTCTTAAAGTAAAACAAAAAATCCTTTAAAACAAATTCATTTGTAATATGGACAGATATAGGTCAGCATCCTTGCTAGACAGCTGCCAATAACATATATTTCAGATTGCGTGGAGAATATGATGACTGAGATTGATTTGGACCCTATTTCTGTGTTTTATAGCTTGATATATATTCATGTCATATCAATAGACATATGATATTAAAAATATACATTTGATTTTTTGAGGCTGAAAATGAAACCCAATTTTGCCATTGCATGGGGTTATTGCATAGGGTTATTGTGTAAACTGGGGGGATGTGAGCAGGTTTTCCCCATAAAAGAGGAAAACTCTTGGGGGGGTCTGATTGCATTTTGACTGCATTTTAAGCAATTTCGTGCAGTTTGGACAACATTCACACCAAGAAATATAAAAGCCTATGTCAATAGCAAAAGTCAAGTCAAATAAACAAAGATGGCGGATGCAGTAAAATTTCAAAGTGAAATCAGTATTCTAAAAAAAATCGGGCATAGTTTCCTGACAAAGTTTTCCCTTTGGAATTTCTTATATCTGGGGTAACTTTCAATCTAAGACTGGCCCACAAATCCAGGTCTGAAGTGAATGCTAGTGGTCATGGTGGTGGTGGGACAATACATCAATGCATTGGTGGATCGCAAATTTTCTTATCATGATACAAGTATCAATCACAGTCGCACACAAAGAGAAAATGTCAATAATTACCTTGGATGTTTGCTTTAATAAATGTTACACCAAACACTTATTAGTAGTGAAAACCTAAATATTTTCATCCATTGCACCATACTTGACACTGCCAACAGTAAATCAACAATTTGCCAGGTATTTCTTATCATGATACAAGTATCAATTACAGTCGCACACAAAGAGAAAATGTCAATAATTACCTTGGATGTTTGCTTTAATAAATGTTACACCAAACACTTATTAGTAGTGAAAACCTAAATATTTTCATCCATTGCACCATACTTGACACTGCCAACAGTAAATCAACAATTTGCCAGGTATTTCTTATCATGATACAAGTATCAATCACAGTCGCACACAAAGAGAAAATGTCAATAATTACCTTGGATGTTTGCTTTAATAAATGTTACACCAAACACTTATTAGTAGTGAAAACCTAAATATTTTCATCCATTGCACATACACTGCCAACAGTAAATCAACAATTTGCCAGGTATCTATTTGGCCATTCTGTTTTTGAAAAGGATGGCTTATGTACCACAGATAAGAACATATGTAGTGAGTGAGTATTGTTTTACGCCGCTTTTAGCACTATTCCAGCAATATCATGGTGGGTGACACCAGAAATGGGCTTCACGCAATGTTCCCATGTCGGGAATCGATGGAGCACATGTAAGTATCATGATGCATATGTCATCGTGAACAATAAAAAAACATTTGAACATTTGTAAAATAACTAAACATTTAGGCGTTTAAAAAATTGCCTAAGAGGAAGTGTTAGTCATTTCACTCATTGACTGTAACATAAGTAAGCTATGCTCAGCTGAAATCTGCACGACCGTCAGTGCCCCTTTAAAGCGTCTTTGAACAGTACTCTAGTTACATTATGGCGTCTCAGCTTAATGTGGGAGGAGAGCATGAAGTGATGCAGGTCTCAGACATTTACCACTTTGGTGAAACCTAAAAGCATGGATATGGTGCTGACAAACCTAGAAACATAATCAGGAAGAACTGTGATTCGAACCCACAACAAATTGCAGCACCTTAGATTATTATGGCCACCTGTAATAATAAACAGCACATGATAATACAGCGAATTAATAAAATAAAAATTCCTACCTTTAATGCTTGGATCAAGCGCCTTTGCCATGTTGGGAGTAAGTCTTGCCCCAAGCAGTACATCTAGTCCTTCTTTGGCTAATCTGTTAGCCATGACTGGGGCGTTACCCCCCAATGACCACACCCGATGTGACAGACTGTCTGCCTTGTCGACTAGCTCCTTGAACAGTGTTTCGTTGGAAATGTATCGCCTGAAAATATGTAGGTTTTGTCCTGTTAATTTGGTAAGGATATGAGTGAGTGAAGGAGTGAGTGAGTTGAGTTTAATGTTGCTTTTACCAGTATTCCAGTTGGATCATGGCTTTCAGCTCAATGTAGGAGGAAAGCCCAAAGTGATGGATGTCTCAGATGTCTACCCCTTTGGTGAAACCCACAAGCACGGGTATGGTGCTGTTAAGTTGAACCCAAAAACATAATCGGGGTGAATCAGTGTTTGAACCCACAATCATAGGTTTCTGGCATGTCCTGGGGCGCAACTGGGTGCAGGCTAAAACTGCACCTCAGCAAAACGTCACCGATTTCTCTCGTGAAAACAGCACTGCATTTGGCAAAAACAGCTACTCTGTGTCTGGCGAAAAATGGCACCTCTATGTTTGCTATCGATAAGAATGATTTATGTAGTATTATATCTTCATCACGTGTTTACAATATCAGTCCACGTACCACCGAACATTCTGATAGCAGCTGACTCAGCTAATTTCTCGATAACGATCACAGAAAGTCCGGTACCACATACATGATGGGTCCACTGGTCACAGTTATCACAGGATACAGCATGTTGATATTTTCTGACATTCTTCTCGCATGCAACACATCGAAAGGCCATTGTGAATAATTGTGATCTGACATCACCATGTAAGGCCTCTTAAATACAGTTTCAGCTTGACATTGAGTTAAATTGAGTAAAGGTACTTAAACTTCAATGTGTATAGTGTTTTCACAATATGTTAGCTGAGCCTCCCAATCGTCAGCTAGTAAATTGGAGTATGGGGCTAATTTCTAAGGTTTTCACAATAAGTTGAGTCGCGTATAGGCTAAGTTGGAATAGAGGCTAATTTCTAATGTAAACTTGTTTTTACATTTCACAATTATTGGTGTTTCTAGTTACCATCTAAGTTTAATTTCATTTATTTGACCAAGGTAAAAAAATTTAAATAGTAGCAATAGTAGCCGTTTTTGCTTGAGGCTCGGTGACGTTTCGCCAATCGGTGACGTTTCAGCTATAACCAAACGCAACTCAGTACAGCTAACAGCAGCATCTTTGACAACTTTGGGACCCCTGTGCCCACTAAACATATGTTATTGACTCATCACCAAAGACTTTACTCTGATTATATTGATCCTCAAGAAATCAGTCAACGGAAAGCCACAGCCGTCAGCCTGAGCCAAAGCCAATTAAATCTATAAGCGGAGCCTGGTAAACATGGCAATCAGGTAAGGGTAAACTGCAGTGTTGCAGAATGGAAATTGATAGTCACATTTGTGTAAACGTCAAAACCTTCCACAGCGTCTGACATTTGTCAAATAGTTTGAAGAGTCTCCTAAAAATTGAATAGAGTACTTACTCTGCAGCAGCACCGTGCCTGAAGAAGAATCCCATCAGCTGGGCAAGTTCCGTTTCATTATCAACCGAATGGAAATGTTTTGGGTTGTCGGGTGCTCCAATGTGCATTTTTTCCAACAATTCTAGGCCATCAGAAACTAAATCTTGACATCCTCCAAATCCGATCGCGACCCGAAACTTTGGATGCGGAACCTTTTTTTCGGCCCGCAGTAACCCGGACAACACTTGATGCACCCGCTCTCGCAATGCTTCGTCTGCATGACGCTTGCACAAATATGCAGCTATTACAACAAGGACGGTGATGACACTGCCTGCCTTGAAACCTGTTGACGCCATGTTTCTGCTATATAAACAACAACAAAGGTCTCAAAGAAAGATAAGAACCGGCTATGACAGGATCTCCAATTCAATGTGCGTGGCTAGAACAATCAAAACAAACTGCGGATCTGACCGGAAGTGAAAGTATATACTATTACCCCGAGACTAATTTTATATACCCTCGGACCTCTGTTGAACGCGCACCTGCTCACACATAACACAGTATTTAACTAATTTTCCTATATAATGAAATAAAAAGTTGCTTAAGAGTATTCATTAACAAAAAATACAATTGATAGGTATTCTCCGTCTGGTTAGAAAAGAGAACGCCTTTGAAGATTTGAACGAAAGGTTTTCTCTCTCGTTTCAGCCATTTTTTGTGGAATTACACACATGACAAAGTCATACATGGATACATTGGATTTAATGCTGTCTTTACCATGGGGTAATTTCGATCTACGAGAGTTCACTAACAACATCATACACGTGTCTAAGGAGCAGACTAAAATGGAGGTCAATGGGCAGGATCCGTGCTCCATGCTTGTCATCGAACCCCGATGTTCTTGTCTCAGTTCAAACTTAATTTCAAAATTCTTTTCTTCACGGTAGTTCTTAGATACCAATGACACTATAAAGCCATTTTCCTCGTTTAAGTGATTAATATCAATAAGGTAGTCCTTATTACCTGTTTTGGCTCTGATCTCAAATGGGTTTCTAAGATCCGGAATGTTTTATTTTCATAGGACTTTGTGTGCATGGGTAAATCAACATTTTCGTAAGAATTTCGACAAAGATCAATTGAAGTTGTATTTGATAAAATTGGACGTCTACACAAATACCATGGTTAGTTTGAACAGAAATAAAAGTTGATATTTCTGTGACGTGCCGGATAAAAGGTGATTTTGATATTTTACTTGTGTGTGAATCCTCGAGAGGTTTAAAAAACTTTATCGCCCCATATGGCTTCGACTTGAATTATGTTACAGTGAACGACATCACGATGCTTTGTTTCTGTGTGACGTCATCGATTACAATTATGTCACATGGAAATGCTATCCCTAATCTCTATGTTACCGAAGCTGGTTAGCTGTACTTTAACAATCAAGACACTTGTTATTAAAGAATTGACTTCAATGTTCTTATTTTTCGTTTATGGGGGTTAAAACGTAAAAGCCTCTAACGTATACATAGCAGATTTATGCAAAGAGCGTATCGGCTTATACGTTTATAACTCCATAAACACAAAACATACTGAAGTCAATTCTTATAGATAAGAATAAGAACATCACAGACTTCTTATATATTCATTTACACAAAAATAAGTTCAACAATACGAAATCAGTGACATGGGCGGATACAGCTTTTTTAAAAAGAGGGGTGGGGTGTGTGTGCACAATTAAGATCTATTTATTGTCTTTGGTGGTAATTTATACAGAAATAAAGATTTTTTTCGAAATAAAAAAGGGGGGGGGGGGGGGGGGGGGAGGAGGTGCGCTTTGTCTTTGTCTATTGTCTTTTCTTCGCTTCGTTTGAGAATAAGGATTATAAAGCTATAAAGTCTCATTCGTCCTTCCTATCAATGATGACGTGATAGCTACCAGGGATGTCACGATTCACCAATATATCGATGCATCGATATCATTCTCAGACGATATGATACGCGATACACACTTACCTGCATAGATTCAGATTTTAATCCAGCATCGTTTCACACGTGGAACTTTTAAAACAGCATTGGAATTCATTTGTTGGTAAAATGTCCAATAAACATCGGACGGCGCCGGACGTTATCAATAGCAGGAACAATAGTTTAGTAAACAATTTTATCATTATTAATTTATGCTATATCTTCATTGTAAAATGTATAAAGTTTTCAGACTTAAATTCTGTTCTTATCTTATTCTAACTGGTTTTATATTTATCTGTGAAAAAGTATTGGTTGAAATGAAACATTATTATTTTCAACTCTTGGAGCAGATATTCAGGAAGTTTAAGAACTATTTCAATCTCATTAAAATCAGGTCTCAGTTCTCGCTACCGCTAAACCGCTTTGTTTGAACTAAGGTCTGATCTGATCTGATTTTAATGAGATTGGGACTATTTAATAGTGTTAATGCCCTATGCAATATAAACATTACGCAAAATTACCGCGAATTGAGCATGGTACTTATCGTATCGTGAACAAACTATTATGATACGTATCGTATCGGGGTATAGTCACGTGCACTGGTGTGAATATCCAGCCTAGGTCAAGCCGTTGTATGTGCATGTGAAACGGAGACATTGTCTCGGTAATTAGTGTAATGTTTAACTGCTAAATAGATACACATAATTGAGTTTAACTTTGGAGATATAAAATATATTGTTTCAATGAATTTGAATAATATTCTTTGGGCTGTCAAGTTTCGTAGCAAGCTGCACAGATATTGGAATAGAAGCGACCCTTGTTTCCAGGTGAACATTTAAAACAAGATTTTAAAAAAATCCGAGATATTCCTTTTTCGCCGAAATTCAAAACCTATTCATGCATCTCCTTAAAGTCACGCCCGTATTTGGTATGGAAAATCCCATACAGTCAGCTTTAATGTATACGATACACATTAGAGTAATTTATAACAGTACTTTACTCTATAATCTGTATCGCTATTTCAAAAGACTTCATTGCCTTCATGAATAACTAGATTACTTTGAAATGTACAGTATAACATAATTTGTTTAATAACAGTTTAGTTGCGGAGTTATGTACCCAAAATTTCAAATTAGGAACAATTCACGACATTTTGTTAAGATGAATTTCCCGCATAACTTTGTGTCTGATAGCTGTTAACCAAATAGTATTTGTTTATTCCAGTTAATTTGAGATATAAATTAAATAATGATATTTGATATGTTATCATAGCTACCCTTTACTATGATATACTATGGGAAGAAATGTGTCTATTTTGATATATTTATTTTTCACCTCGTTCAAAGTGTCCTATTTATTCAGTGCGAGATTAATGTCACAGCAATATGGAGGCAAAAATGAAAATCGTTCCCAATCTTGAATGTTGAACACGCTCGATTTAGTGTGCTTTGATATTTCAAACTTGACAAGGTAATTTGTTTTTATCATTGCGTCCATCGATCGTCGAAGGTGGAGTAACATACTTAATTTGTAGTTGTAAAATGCAAGTTGTGAACTTCTCATCTCTGTCTTTCGTGCATCTGGACCTGTAGTCGTCGGTGTCAGTATCAGAGGTCTGCGTCAGCGTGTATCTAGGCCTAACATACATGTTGTTTAACTAGTGAGTCGTAAATAGGAGATTTTAAATTTATTTCTCGGACTGCACGGACCTTGTTTGAATGCTGTCTTGACAAGTGTGCAGTTTACCGGACGCAGCTACCTGTAGTCTAGCTAATCAGCTGCCAATTGAGTTATCTTCACTGATCAACAACAGACGGGTCCAATTAGCGATATATCTGTGATAGCTGCACTTTGTAAACTGCAGTCCTTGTCATTGCTACTATTATTGGATATTAGCGGAGCACCTTAAAATTAACCCTAACCTGGATAAGGAAAGATGGAAAATTGTAAGATTTGAAATGCCCTGAGTGGAATATGAGTCAATGACATACAAACTTCATATTTAATTTTTGTTTGTTACAGTATTGTAGGCTGATAAACATGGTATGAAGATTCAGTGCATTTTTCACCAGGAAATAATGTAGTGCAGTTGTCATGTCATGTCATTTCAACATTTTCATGATTTTAGCAAATTTTGATTGGGCATTCTTCTATACCATCTCCAAAAATATCTTTAGGACATTTCAGATAACAATCAGTCAGTCTTCTAGAAAATGAACCGATCTAAAACCCTGCAATTTGCTATGATTGTAATGTGAAATCATGTGAGATAGGTTATGCTTTTTATTAATTTACCATTGTCCCATGTGTTAACTCTGATGTGTCTGCTGACAGGCGTGTATGTTAGCAGCTGCCACGCTGGAGCCAGATGATATGATCGCTGCGTGCGAAACCCAGGACTTTGTGCCATTCGGACGCGAATACAGCAGACATCACCCTGGGAAATTCCAGCTACAAGTGCAGAACACTGCCCATGCTGACCATGGCTTACCACTGCTTAAATCCTTCAGAGATATTTCTCTGCATGATTCATCTAAGGTGCTTATGGAGAATTTGTTATTGTATGTTTTCTCAATATATTCATTTGTGACATGATATTGATGATAATGTGATTTGATCGTAATCTTTAAACAACATGAATGTTTCACATGTCTTTGGTAAATCATTTTCAAACTCATGAATGACCTAAAACATTCACAAGGAGTGTCCAGCATTACAAATTTATTTATTTATTTATTTATTTATTTATTTATTTATTTATTTATTTATTTATTTATTTATTTATTTATTTATTCATTCATTTATTTATTTATCTGCTACAGAGTTGCCATTTACGAAATGGTGAAAATTATTGTCCACATAGAAATGTCACTGGTCCTCCCTGAAGTCTTGGTCCAGTGGACATGACTTAATTTTGAACCCTGAGTATCTGAAAAACTTTGATCTGGTAATTTTGGTGAGAATCATATACGTTATGTCTGCAAATGATTACTAAGTTACGTTTCAGAATTTCATTTGTAGCCGAAGTATTTGTTTTTCAGAAAGAGCAGTGGGTGTTTGCTTCCCATGAAGACAGCAGTGGTAGCAGCTTTGATGAGGAACTGTATGTCAGTGGAAACACTGTTGTGTGGAGTAGGGGTGGTCAAGATGGCGTCCGCTCTGTCGTCAAGACGTACACTGTTGACACGCCAGTGCTACAGGTGAGGACATAATCTGACAACACTGAAAGTAGCATCATCATGTTTGTTTCTAAACATTGGACAGAGTTCTTAATTTAAAACTGCCTGACGGACTATCTGCATGTATTTGTACCAGCCATAGGGGCGGTCAGGTGGCCTAGTGGTTAAAGCTTTTGCTTGTCATGCCGAGGACCCATGTTCGATTCCCGACGGGTACCATGTGTGAAGCCCATTTCTGGTGTCCTCATGGCGATTCCTTTGACAGTGACGGCATCTTAAAACACCTTTCATCGTACAGACCCATAATGAATCTTAACAACACAAGACAGTTGGTTTTCACTCAGGCAATCATGGCAATTATTGAAGAGAGGCAGCCAATATTTTATTCTGAAAAAAAAGAAGAAAATTGATTTTGCTTCAGTTTAAAAACAAAACTCACACATTAAACTGTTGAAAGCATGGTGTTGTTGATGCACTGATGCGTCAGATCCTGGGATATGTGCTTTTGCCTGGTGCCCTGCTCCCTCGGATGTGTTTCTTATAATGGAAGATTTGTTTTCCTTCTAGGCTCTGTGGTGTTCGTTTGTGCTGCCGGAGAAGGATGTCCAGCTGGACTTGTACCCCACATTTGATGTGCCAGGTAACCCTAGCAACCAGTGCTTTTGTTCATCACATTCAAAGTCTGGATTTGATGTCCAACATTAGTACAAAGTTTTGAGTCCAGTCTTTGCCTGCATTAGTGTGACACAGGAAATGGTAGTCTGTTAGTGGATGTGGCCTAATGTTTTTTGTTGGTTTATGGAAACATCAACCCCCAAATTGCCTGGTTAGTCAATCAAATGGCATGGGATCACTTGCAATTTATTTATTCTGTGAACATGGTAAAGTCTAGTCTTGTCCTGTGATCATGATACCTGAATAATAAAATCAATATGTAGGTTACTTTATAGATTCCATTTGTGCTTTGTTGAAGGTATGATCCAGACTGGTGTGTGTGTTGTGGAAGCTACCAACGTCACTTTCTTCATGGACAAGGGAGGGGAGTATGTTGCAGCTCTGCCCTTCCAGGTCAGTCCAGTGTTGTACCCTTTACAGGCCCCTCGTCTCCTTGAGACATGGATGCTTATGTGACTTAATTTGCTGTGCAGAGTTGCATCCCTTGATTGTGGGTTCGAATACCAGGTTCACCATGATAATCTTTCTGCATTTTTTTACTCTTTCCTCCCACATCAAGTTGAATCCATCCATCCATCCATCCATCCATCCATCCATCCAACCCTCCCACCCACTCACTCGGCCTACATTTTGGGAAAATCTTGTAGATATTAGGTTTACGGTTTCGTTCACTTCAGAAGCGATTCTCCTTCAGAATGACCTGTATCCTAGTCTCTATGATCATATTTAAACTTATTAACACTGAAATTGTTGTTACATCATATCAGAGTTGAAAGTGAATGAGTATGTAGTTTGTATGGGATGTTTTTCATTGATAGTTACACAGCACCAGATTAATTGTTTGGTAAACACATTTTGTGAGAAAGTATAGGATCATGAAGTCTTATCCACCAGCTGGTGGTCTGGTCATGTAGAGTGAACATCAGTCTGTAGTTTGCTGATGGTTCTCAATGGTTCTCAAGTGTTCATGTGAAGTGGCAGCAAATATATTCAGAAGTGATTTTATTCTGTAGGTTGCCAAAATGTGGAAAATGAAAAATGGACTAATATTTGAGAGAACCCTTTCTCATGCTGAAATTACCATGCCAAAAAAGTAAGTTGGTGTTTGTATTTTATATTGGTCGTGTTTATCTTAAAGTTTGTTCTACGATACCTGAACCTGCTGAGGAGCAGCGTTTCTTTTAGTCTCAGTCCTTGGAAGCATATGGCATAATTGTTTTTCAGGATGGCTGTCCTGAATCTAGATCATGTTGTAGATATGTTAAGCAGTGTATGAAATTGGCACTGGTCCTGTAGTCCTTGCCAAACTGCCAAATAGTTAAGGTATCATAAGGACTTGTAGAAATTTGCCCTTTTTGGTAAATGTTATCATTATAAGGACTAGTGGACTAAAACTGTTAGTTTCTAACACTGTTAAGCATGTTAAACTTTGCTTTTGAACATGTATGACAGTATTTCTGTGGTCCGTGTGTTACTATGAGGTTTACATGGTGGTATATGTTCCAGGAATGCTCCCAACCAGACTGTGTTGTTCAGTATGCTGCATCCCCTGGACGAGGTGGCTCCCATCATCACCAAGACTTCGGGTCGGTCTGAATGGCTGTATCTTTCTTATGCAGTTAATAGTAATGTGTAGTGCTGTCTTGGGACAAGGAGAAACTGTCTTCAGCCATGTATGGAATTCTGCAGATGCAATTACTGACCTGCATTGTTTCTCTTTACTTTCTTGGACTATCTTCTCCAGGATTATTCAGACCACACCAGGTTTTCTTTGTTAATGTATGTTGGCTGTCAAAGTGTGAAAACTATGAGATTATTTTTTTCAGATGAATGAAATTTGGAATCTAACTCTGTTACAATTAGTTATAAACGCCTCCGTGGTCTAGTGGTAGAGCGTCCGCCTGGAGAGCGGAAGGTCCGGGGTTCGATCCATGGCCATGTCATACCAAAAGACATTAAAAGATGGTACTTGTTGTTACCCTGTCAGGTGCTTGGCATTAAGGGGCTAAAACAAGGACTGGTCGGCTCGGAGTCAGTATTCTGTGTCTGAGTTGGGTATTCATGTTAAACTGCAACATGGTATCTCAGTGAGCTAGCACTATAAATCGGCATCAGTCCGGACTAGTACAAGCAGCCACACAACCACACATTCGTACATGCACGTCGCTATAAAAGTGCAATAATCTTGGACGCGACGTTAAACCCCATTTCACCTCACCTCACTTATAAACGGTGACTGATGGTGGGTGGTCCTGTTTGTTTGGTACTACTGCACTTGTGTTGGGGTCACTTTGACAAGTTTCTCTTGTCATCAGAAGCTTCCACTGATCGAACAGTGGAAAGTGGATAGATCACTATAGAAGCCCAGCCATCAGCTGATCATGTAATCATGCCCTGCTGGCAGTGATCTGACTCTAACCACTTGACAACCCCTGCCAGCTAGGTCTTACCATTTCAACCCCAGTAAACTTGTGTTCAGCAACCCATACTTGTTGTAAGAGGCAACAAACAGGATCAGGTGTTCAGATTCGCTGACTTGGTTGATTTCTGACATCATCTCGCTCGCTCACTCACTCACTCACTCACTCACTCAATCAATCAATCAATCAATCAATCAATCAATCAATCACTGTCATGTATTGATTCCTGGTCCCGTCTCTGTGTAGGTGGCGGTGGCTCCCCCAAAGTCGGCTACATGACAGACAACACGCAGCACCTGGTGTTCACCAGCACAAACCCCTCCCTTGCATTCACATACGACACTGAGCTCGGACTTCACTCTGTGTGGAGGATACGCTCAGCCAGAGCAGACGTAAGAAATGCTTTGCTGTTACACTAATGTAAAATAGACAATGTGTGGAACAGTCTAAATGCTCTGATTACTGGCTTCACTGAACAACTGCAGTAGTGTCGGAAAGAGACTGAGATAGAAGGATTAATCATCAGTTATAAGCAAGAAGTAGGAATATCTACACAAAATTATTTTGAGATTACAAGTTCTTTTTGTTTTTCAGTCAGATATTTATTTGTAAAATGCCATGAAGTAAGGCAAATAGCAAGTAAAGACGATGGTAATGGTCGTCATCGGTTGACGGGACGTGTATCACCTGGATGGGTGATACATATTGTAATGTATACCTTACAAGTATTGTATCTCTAATTTCCCTTCTGATCTGAAAAATGTTCCATTATTACTATTCTGAACATATTTCCATTCCATTTCCAACCCTAGGAGCAGAGCACTCTGTCCGTTGCCCTTGACAACACCAGCTTCCTCCACCTGATGTCTGGGACCCCTGGGCACAACCAGTCCAGCAGCAACCACTCCCGCTTCTTCACCAACATCTCCGGCCAGTCCCCGTGTGTCTCCCCACTCCGCAGCTTCTCCGGGCGGATCTCCTCCCCTGCGGGACTATCACGGATGCAGAGTCCTAGTGTCACCAACATGGCCGCCGTCAGGTACTGCTGCACTCTTAAGATTCATTTAGAGAATTCATTATATGCATCAACTGTTTTTTTTAGTTTTAACTGCTTTGTATTTATAGGTTTGAATGTTTTGTGCTTGTGATAGGTCATGGTGCTTCCTATGTACATTGAACACTTATATATTGCAATAGACACATCTGAAAGTGTGGTTGTGTGGCTGCTTGTACTAGTCTGGACTGATGCCAATTTATAGTGCTAGCACACTGAGATACCATGCCGCAGTTTAACATGAATACCTCACTCAGACACAGTATACTGACTCCGAGCCGACCAGTCCTTGTTTTAGCCCCTTAATGCTGAGCGCCAGACAGGGTAACAACAAGTACCATCTTTTAACGTCTTTTAGTATGACGCGACCGGGGATCGAACCCCCGACCTTCCGCTCTCTGGGCGGACGCTCTACTATTAGACCATGGAGGCGGTCTATCAAAATGAATGTTCGGGTTCGATTCCCCACATGGCTACAATTTGTGATATTGCTGGAATATTGCTAAAAGCATCGTAAAACCCAACTCACTCACAACTACTTTTCGTAAGAACAGACTATTGAGGATTGAGTTGTCACTAGAACTCGGGATTGGTTGTAAAATATGTTTGATGATTGGATCATCCTAATTGATCAATCATAGAAGTGATAATGTTCAGTTATACTAGAATGCACCTAGAAAATACAAACATAACAACATACTTCATCACTTTATTTTAAAAAAAAGACTGGCCTCACTTTTTCTCTGCAGGTACTTAGTAGCAATGAAGTATTGAAGTTTGTGTTTGATTATGGTTGTTTGGACCTTCCGGTCAATCTGTGCTCATTCGAATTAGGGGTGGTCGGGTAGCCTGGTGGTTAAAGCGTTCACTCGTCACGCCGAAGACCTGGGTTCAGATCCTGACATGGGTACAATGTGTGAAGCCCATTTCTGGTGTCCCCTGCCGTGATATTATTGGAATATTGCTGAAGGCGGTGTAAAACAATAATCACTCATTCTAATGAATCTGAACCCCACTATTTCACACAGTGTGTGACACTTGGCTGATTGTGTGTCATTGTACCTTCCTTGTGGGGAAATAGGGTTGAAACTACTCCCATCAACCAATGCTGGTCACAAGAGGCGACTTAATGGACTGGGTGGTCGGGCTAGGTGACTGCATAGATGGTTTGTCACTTCACCCTGATGGTGTGGATCGTTACTCACAATGTCAATCACTGTATTGTCTGGTCCAGACTTGATTCTTTACATGCCACTGTCATATAGCTAGAGTAGAATAGGTCTTCAGCAACCCATAAAAAGTATGCTTGCTGTAAGAAGAGGCTAATGGGCTTGCTGACTTGGTTGATGATGCCATCGTATCCCAATTGCGTGGATCGATGGTCATGATGTCAATCACAGGATTTTCTGGTCCAGACTCGATTATTTTTCAGACTGCCGTCATACAGCTGGAATATTGCTGAGTGCGATGCTAAACAACAAACAAACAAACAAACATACTACACATTTTACTTGGTCTGGTCAAGACTTGATTCTTTACAGGCCACTGTCATATAGCTAGAGTAGAATAGGTCTTCAGCAACCCATAAAAAGTATGCTTGCCTTAAGAGGCGGCTAATGGGCTTGCTGACTTTAGTGACTTGGTTGATGCATGCCAATGATCCCAATTGCGTGGATCGATGGTCATGATGTCAATCACTGGATTGTCTGGTCCAGACTTGATTATTTTTCAGACTGCCGTCATACAGCTGGAATATTGCTGAGTGCGACGTTAAACAACAAACAAACAAACATACTACACATATTACTTGTTGAATCCTAAAACTTGGATCTTCAGAAGTTGTCTTGATTATGGTCAAGGTCTGGAAGTCATGTTTTTTGACTGGAAGTACATGCTGGTATTTCAGATTTTAGAAGCTTTGAGGTACTGGTCGTGAAGAGACTGCAATATTGCTGAGTGCAGCTTTAAACAACAACAAACAAACAACTCATTACAGGCCCCAGTGATACAGATGGGATATTGCTGAGGGGTGTGGAACAACATTCATGCGTTCCGTTGTATTTATGTTTTGCTCCTTGTATCTGTTGCAGTCGCTCCCAGTCCCCTGGCATGGCAGGGTCGTCGTCCATGTACAGATTCCACTCCCCGTCCCCTGCCTCCGCCCGCTCCCCTGGGGCCTACTTCCGCACCCCCAGTGGCTCTCATAATGTCTCCCTCACTGGCAATGACAGCATCACCGAGTTTGAGGCTCCCCTTAAACCGGAGATATGTTTCGATCATCTGTGGACTGAACCACCCCCTCCAATGAGGTAGGTTTTCAAAACCACACCTTTTAGATTATATGAAACAGCCCCCTCATTCACCAATAATTTATTATGTATTATCTGAGAGTCAATTGTTTATATTTTTTGTCTTGTTGATTTGTGCCCTGATTACATTGATTTATTTACTTGTTTTGTACCCATCTTATCTAAGAGTACACACCCTGTAAAGATGTGGCTACTGGGGTCAGGCCTTCTGATACATGTCATCATATCCCAAATGCTCTAATGGCCATTTATCATGTTTATCCCAAGCTTTTTGCTTAAATTAATATTAAAAATCAAAGACTTCAGTGAATATGTATTCATTGTCCTCTCCATTTTGCAAAAATCTATTCATTCATTTTTAGTGTCTTACTGGTATTTTTCACCTGATTAAGCCTCCATGTTTCTTTCATGGAATTCTTGGTGAGCTGTTTTGGTGCTATTATCAAAATTGAGTACAGGAAAGGCAGGCTCAATGCACTGGAATTCACATCCCGCCAGACATCTGTAGGTTTGAATCTTAGATTCGCCTGATTATGTTTCTAGGTTTCATTCCGGTGACATTCATAACTTTGCACTTAGTTCACATACCAAGCTGCTGGTTCGAATAGCTGCACAAAAATGTGGCAACCTTAAGCAATGTTCACTCACTCCACATTATGCTGGCACACCGGGATATAACTGAAATTCTTATCAAAGAGCATTAAACACAACTTACTCCAAATGGAGGGGTTATCACAGAAATATGTTTATGTCCCAGTCGTTAGTTCACAAGTGACCCGTGAAGATTCCGGGGTAGAATAGGTCTTCAGCAACCCATGCTTGCCGTAAAAGGCGACTATGCTTGTCGTAAAAGGCAACTAACGGGATCAGGTGGTCAGGCTCGCTGACTTGGTTGATGCATGTCATCGATCCCAATTGCGTGGATCGATGCTCATGATGTCAATCACTGGATTGTCTGGTGCAGACTTGATTATTTTACAGACCGCCATCATATAGCTGGAATATTGCTGAGTGCGGCGTTAAACAACAAACCAAACCAAAAAAAGTTCCCAAGTTCCAAGTACAGAGTATGTTCACTGGTGGTCAATATATGTCGCTAGGGATGGACCACTGGGCAAGTCCTCCAAAGCGTTCCTGTGTAAAGACTTCTGTGGCCAGCAGTATCTGTGTTTCATGGTGCCCTACAGACAACAGCTCAGGTGAGTCCAGTGTATTCGTCGTCATCATCATCATCATCATCATCATCAGGAGATAAACCTACTCGTTTTCAATGCAGGGCTAGGTTACCTGTAGATTCACCCGTGCAAATTTGAATTTGGAACCGAATGTGCAGTCAAGTGTTTTGAGTGGCTTGGCGGAATCAGAATATACAAAATCACCGACAACATCCTTTTAGCCAAATATGGTGCGCTAAATACTCAAGCAGTTCATTTACACCGTAATTCTTTACTCAAACTTAAGACAGGCACTGAAAGGATGTAGCATGGCAACTTTGTAAGCTAAAAGTTTGGCATCACTAAAGAATGTGTGAAGATCCGGGTTAGAATTGATGTCAGCAACCCATGCTTGTCAGAAGAGGCGACTAATTGGATCGGCTGGTCAGGCTCCAATTGGTGTAGATTGATGCTCATGATGTCAATCTCTGGATTGTCTAATCCAGACTTGAATATTTACAGACTGCTGTCATATTGCTGGAATATTTTTGAGTGATGCCTTAAACAACAAACAAACAACTATATAAGATGCCTGTGATACATTGTGTAACATTATTCATACACAGTGATATGTAGTTGTACCTCGTTTGCAGATGTGTCAAGTTTGAGGAGAGCAATGACCTGAGTCAGCTGATTTTCGGTTCCATCACTGTGCTACAGGCCAAGGACGTCACACCCATCGAGGTGAGTGTGAATCTGTTCGACCACTCCACGTCAGCCACCTGACATAGGGCACCACCTTTATGGTAGGAATAAAATATATAACTACATTGTCTGAGCCATGTCGCTCTCACAGAACGTTGTCATATCTCTAGCCAAATATTAGAGTTAGTATTTTGAATATTATAAGACATATCTTTTTAGCGGCCTTCTAGTGACTTTCAATTGACACTTGTTTTGGATGTTTGATTTGTTAATAAGTCTTGACTATATAAAAAAAGTCTGGTTAGCATGGTTGATTATAACCAGATGTGTACTGTTATGTTAATGTGGTTAAGGCTTGTACTATGTTGTCGTGTCTGTGGTCGTCATGTCAACATCACTATGGTTATTATTGTGTTGTGGGCCGTCTCCATGGTCTAGTGGTAGAGCGTCTGCCTGGAGAGGGAAAGGTTCGGGGATCAATCCCCAGTCCACCATACCAAAAGACGTTAAAAAATGGTACTTGTTGTTACCCTGCCTGGCGCTAGGCATTAAGGGGCCAAATCAAGAACTGGTCGGCTCAGAGTCAGTATACTGTGTCTGAGTGGGGTATTCATGTTAAACTGCAACATGGTATCTCAGTGGGCTAGCACTTTAAATCGGCACCAGTCCAGACTTGTACAAGTGACCACACACACACACACACACACACATGAATACATGTCGCTATGTAAGTGCAATAATCTTGGACGCACTGTTAAACCCCATTTCACCTCACCTCACTATTGTGTTGCAGAGTCTGGACCTGCTACTGGTGCTGGAGCCTTCTGGGATCATTGTGGTGTATACAGGCACTACCAAGGTGGGTAAACTGCCAACTATTCTTTTTAGCCTTACATATGGTGACTAAATTTCTGTATGAACAATGAACCACTCCAATGCCAATAGCTACTTGAAAAGCATAGGTCAACATGGTCTAATAACGTGTGTCCTTTCTCAAAACAGTGTTTGATTACCCCTGGCCTTCCTTCCAGGTCAGTCACGTGCACATCCCGATGTTACCTGTTGGGTCATGGTCTGCAAGCATGCAGAGAGCGGTCACCCCCTTGGGGAGCCCTGCCCGGGGGGGTATCTTCACCTCCAGCCGACCTCCCAGTGCCATGGATGCAAGGTTTGATGATGAGGTAGGAGGGATGTGGATCATGTTCGTGTTGGGCGGTGGCTGCAATATGTGATCATAATCATATGATTGAACAACATGTCTTCAAAACTTTTAAAATTAGTTACCATGATAAGGTGTCAGTGAAGACACTAACCACAATATTGTATCAGCATGTCCAATTACACAGAGAAAGATTTTACTGTATTACTTTAGTGATATTTTTGCAGATGATGCATGGTTAATATAGCCTACACTTCCAGAGATAGGATATATGGTTGATATCATATAGTCAACTCTCTGTCCCTCCCAGAGATATCGTAGATGGGTAATATAGCCTACTCTCTGTCCCTCCCAGAGGTATGATATATGGGTAATAAAGCCTACTCTCTGTTCCCTCCGAAGGTATGGTATATGGGTAATATAGCCTATTCTCTGTTCCCTCCTAGAGAGATGATATATGGGTAATTTTGCCTACTCTCTGTCCCAACCCAAAGAGATGATATGTGGGTAATATAGCCTACTCTATGTCCCTTTCTGAGAGATGATATATGGGTAATATAGCCTACTCTCTGTCCCTCCCAGAGAGATGATATATAGGTAATATTGTCTTCCCTCTATGACCTCCCAGAGAGATGATATATGGGTAATATTGTCTTCCCTCTATGCCCTCCCAGAGAGGTGATATATGGGTAATATTGTCTTCCCTCTATTCCCTCCCAGAGAGATGATATATGGGTAATAATGTCTTCCCTCTATGCCCTCCCAGAGAGATGATATATGGGTAATATAGCCTACTCTCTGTCCCTCCAAGAGAGATGATATATGGGTAATATAGCCTACTCTATGTCCCTTCCCAGAGAGATGATATATGGGTAATATTGTCTTCCCTCTATGCCCTCCCAGAGAGGTGATACAAGGTTAATAGAGTCTACTTTCTGTCCCCAAGTTTAACTACATCTCACCAGTCCCCTCCGAGACAGATGATATGAGTCAACTGGACGCCTCCATCAGTGATGTGGCAACAGGTGGCAACAGCTTCATTCAGAACCTCAGGGACAACGTTGGCAACAGGTTCACAATTGTAAGTGTTCTAGTGGAGTTGAGTTATGAATTTCTTTTGTGAAGAGTGGCAGCAGTATAGAGAAACACATATTACCAATTTTATCTTATCCTGACTCATACTAATTGCTTGTCTCTTGAAATTCCCAAAAGGTAGTGGACACTTCTAGTACTGTGTTCCCAGAGAACAGAAATACATATCACTGCAATGCCCCCCTCTCACGCAGACGCCACCAGAACCTCGTGACCAATCCGTGGGACTCTTCACCCTCCTATTTTCGCGCCAATGAGCTAGTTTGTCATTTTTTTTTCTGTGCTCATAATCCAAGCCATCCTTTCAAACAAACCCACTCTCATTAAATTTTGTTATTTGGATTACATTTTTAACATCCCTTTATCATATTCATCGATAATTTTCATGATGAAAACATCTACCATATGTCACCATCGTATCTCCGATCGTGATCCCTAACCCATCAGTTCTATGTGCTCTTCTCAACACTGTACTGCTGAAGTTAGATGCTTTTTTTGCTCTTCACTTGAAGACGAAGAATTTGCTGAATACTTATACACAGTCGAGAGGAAGATGAAAGACGGAAAGAGAAGGGACTCTTCTAAAGGCACTTCATCATCAGAGATGACTTCCAGGAAGAGGGAGAAGACAGAAAAGCATCAGACTACTCCATCCCCCCTTCATAGAAGATGAAGTGCGGATTGAACTTCCTTCGTCACAGACTGCTCATGCTGTCTCAGCACCGATTTTTTCCCTTAGCAGGAGTGCTGATTGCTTACTGAATGGAGCTTCAAAATCTAAGAAGAAATCTCCACCTGCATCATCGGACCCAGGCAAGAATCTTCTAGCCTTAGCAATGAAAAAGAAGTCGTCTTCATCTTCTTCGTCTTCTTCGAAGTTGTCTCACTCCATGAAGACCATGTCTTTTACGAAGGCTCACCTCCATGAAATCAAAGCCATCATAATCCACGAAATCCTCTTCCAAGAGATAGAAGACAACTGCAACCCTTCACCTTCATTTCTCAGTCATCTCACCAATCTGTGGCACCTAACACAATGCTTCTGACCTCCTCCTTCCAGGGAGACTCCCCCTAGTGATACTTATAGCAAGAACAGAGAGGATATAGATACCTTGACCATCGTGCCGATCTAGCCAATCTCCCAGATAGCTAAGAATTTGGATGCTTCTTTCACCAAGCCTACCCAGACCCAGGGTTTACCAACACCACACTTCATTGCCAAGAAATGTCCCTGGCGTGGCTGCTTTTCTCTGGGCTCCAGAAATTGATGAAGACTATACCTTAATGTCCGATTCCAAAGTTAGGACCTATCGTGTGGATGATAGCAAGCACAGCTAGATACATCTGACCAGATGTTGTTTCTTTGGTCTTTCTGTCTCATGCTCTGGTTCCTGATGGGGCAGAATCTTATTCAAGTTCCAGATGATCATTGGATCAAAATCCAAGGCTGTATTCTGTTCACAAACAAATATCAGTCAACCAGTGGCAAGTGACTTTAGGTCTACTAACTTCTGCCTAGCAGACTTTATCTACGTTCAGAATATCTCAAACTGTTCTTAGACCAACAAGGACTCATACTTCCACTTCCACAATGCCTGAAGAAACATCTCCAGTGGTGGACAATCAAGTTCAGAGTCATATAGAGACCCACCAACATCTGTGAGATTCAAGCAATTAGTATGAGTCAGGATACGGTAAAATATCAATTTTTTAGGGTAAATATATCATTTATACTGATCTTGAACCACACACTGAAGCACCCGCACAGCTGTCCCTGCTCTCCTGATGTAATTTCAACTCAGGAAGTATAGGGAAAATAATGAGTAATGTCACACGGACTGGTCACGTGATTCTTGCTGAGACTGCGCGTGAGAGAGGTGCATTTGGGTAAAATGTTTTTCTGTTCACAGGAAGTTTCCACGATCTTTCAGGAATGAGAAGAGAGGTGCAATTTGTCAGGATTATGCTAGGATTAGTATAAGTGATATTATTACCCTAAATAGTTCACCCGTGTGATCCATTCCCTTGGTTCTTGCGATTGCAGATTAACCCCCAGAGATTTAACATGTATTACCTGGAAACCAAAGCCACCGCCAGTTTTAAGGGACATGAAGACGCTTTCTTTTGAGTGTCAGTCAGTTTTTCAATGTTGAATTTCTTGCAAACTCGATCAGTGGGACTGGCCACCATTTTGTTGATATTGCCAACCCAACATTGAGACTGGGTTGTAACTCGTAACTCGCATTCTGATTGGTACATTAGACCTTGTAGCATAGCCAATTGAATTGGCAAATGGAAATCAAGGGATTCTAATTTGAGATTGTGAGAGCTACAGGAATGGATCTAGTGGTTCGTATAGGTTGTTATATTACATGTCAATATGCCATGATTCTACTGAAGGTTAAGATGCCAGTGTGTTTTTACCAATATCATTTGCACTGCTCTGGTTTCATTCAGCATAGAAAAATTAAAAAGATTCCCAAATCACTTTATGTATGCCAAATGCAGTGTAATAAAATGTTATTAATCTGTATCTGCTGGTGTCTCATTTCTGTTTGGTGAAAGTATATTTCATTTTGATTACGTTGTAAAGATTATCATGAGAATAGTTCTGAAATGGAAGACTGGCAGCCTGAGAAGACATTTACTAACTCATTGTGCATTCCTCCCAGGAACTGTTAAGTGGGCAGCTCTGTCGGACATCCATGCCGCCACTCAGCAAGTCACCAGGAAGTAAGTCAGTGTTGTCTTATCAACTATAGGAGGGATGTCATTGTATATAACAGTATTAATGTATAGTTGGTTGGTTTGTTGTTTAACACCGCACTCAGTAATATTCCAGCTATATGACAGCGGTCTGTAAATATTCGAGTCTGGACCAGACAATCCAGTGATTAATATCATGAGCATCGATCCACGCAATTGGGATCGATGACATGCATCAACCAAGTCATCGAGCCTGACCACCTGATCCCGTCAGTCCCCTCTTACGACAAGCCTAGTCGCCTTTTACGGCGAGCATGGGTTGCTGAAGACCTATTCTACCCCGGATCTTCGCGGGTCTATTAATGTATAGAATGGAAAGAATATTGATGCTGAATTTATAAATCATTGTACAGAAATGATGACATTTGTTAAGATTTCCATGGTTATGATTGACAATAAGAAGGCAGAACATTTTAAACATTTAATTGATCGGTCCAGGTCATATTGAGCTGTAAGTTGATTAATTGCAGGTCTGAGCTCTATGCAAGCAGACAAAACATGTTCAAATCCGACATTCAGTTCTTTCAGTTAAGAGGAAATGTGTTTCATTTCAACACCATAACTCACCATCTAAAAGCAAGTGTATGCCCCAATCTATGAAAAGGGGATTAGTATAGAAAGGTAAACTCCAGTGTCTGTTCTCAAGTTGGGATGTGTCTGCAAGCTCTGAAGCACCTGTTGCCAAGGGATACTGCTCTGCAGGTGCTGGGGAAGTGGTATACCTCCCACAACACCCCTGGTAGCCCCGGCAACCAGTCGGAGTGGATGCTGTTCACCAAGTGTCTGCTGACCATGATGGGGTATGACATCAGTAGACTTGCTCTCACAAGCAAGGTAGGTACCCCAAGGCCTCATAATATTGTTTGTTTGTTTGTTGTTTAATGCCGCACTCAGCAATATTCCAGCTATATGACAGCGGTCTGTAAGTCTAGTTTGGACCAGATAATCCAGTGATTGACATCATGAGCATCGATCCACACAATTGGGATACAACGATATGCTCTAACCAAGTCATCAACCTGACCAGCTGATCCCATTTGTCGACTCTCATGACAATCATAGTCGCCTTTTATGGCAAGCGGATGTTTAATCTACCCTGGATTTTCACGCAAATTCATTACATATTCTTAATTTCTATGCAGAATTTCATGCATGTAAAATATGATTTCCAAAAAAACTAAAAAACATATTCTTATAAACATGACTAGAATAATATGTTATTCTGTTATACATTCTATAGGATCTTTTGAGTTAAAGGGGTGTCATTGGGTTGAGGCTTTTATGAGTTGCTGACACGTGTATCCTTGTATTGCAGCGTGACCTTGACACTTCTATGTCCCCAGTCATGTCTGCAAAGAGAGCGCGGCCATCAGACCAGGGCTCGGAGGATGTGAGTCTTCCATGTGACACCGACTCCCACGAGTGTTATCTCAGTATAGCTTCTTGTTAGACCAGTCTTCCTTGATGCCACATGGCTGTATGTTGACTGGAATGTTACACTTACAGGAGAGGAGTCTCATTAAAATCAGATCCTTTCCTCAGATACGATGCCTCTTTATGTGAAAATCAGAGGATAGTTCCATAGGAGGTTGACTCAGGTGAACTTTCTGTTCACCCAATCAGCATCGAGGCTTCTAAATTCTCGGTACGAGTGAGAAAAATGTTCAGACGTGAAAACTGATTTATGTGTCTCAAAATCCTCACTCTCTTCTTCCTTGCATTCTACATTGAGCTCATTTTTCCAAATTAGGCTTGATATTCATGGTGTCCTTGGCATTGCCCTAATGTTTAACGTTATAGATGGACTAAAGGAGCTAACCTCAAGCACCTCAGGGTTCCCCTTAATTTCAAACACTGGAGCTGATATTCAGATTGGTATACATGGTATAGCATTGGCTGGAAAGCATTATTTGGTAGTGTTTCCACATCCAATAAAGGATGGTTTTGTGAGTCTGTTCCTTGTTGTGGCTGACTGAGACCATGAACAAACTTAACAAGCAAGGGCGGATGCAGCCTTTTTGAAAGCGAGGGATCCAAAATATTAAAATACTCTTTATAATTTTACTGCCTACAACATACTAGATTTGGTTTTCAAAAGAGGGAGGGGTGGGGGGGGGGGGGGTGGGGGGGGGTCCTGACGCCTTGGCCTCCCCCTCTGGCTCCGCCTATGAAAAGCAGTATACACCATTACCATACAGCGAACGGAAATGTCACATGGAGACTGCTCTTGGTGTGTCCCTTGTTAGCATTGACAAATTGTCTGATAAACCAGTGCATGTTCCATACCAAATCGCGCAGGTAATGACGTGTCAAAAAGTTCCATTCCGCACAAAAATGTCAAAAAATGTCACAAAAATGTCACAAAAACTGTATATCCCTTGAACTCCTAATGCCATTTTGCCAATTTATCACACCAAAAGCTTTTGTCTATGCTTAACCTTGAGTTATCAATCTATGAACAGGTATGAATCTCATTAATGTTATTTTTAATACTCCAGCAAAGTGTAAGAAATGTATGAATTGGTAATGTCAGTACATGTATATCTGGTTGGTACTGATTTAAAGAACTGACTGTTATTTATAGGATTGGGACAATCTTGTCAACTCGGACCACCACCGGTTTGTGTCTGAGAATTTGGAGGATGCACTAGAGTTGTCTCCCTGCACAGCCATCCCAGATCGAGTAGCCTATTCCAAGCCCTGCTCCATCAACGCCAACAGCCTCCTGTTTGTACACAGCCCTGCGGTCATGCTGGCTCTGCACCTTGTCTATGAGGTCAGTTGGTTGTTGTTGTTGTTCAAGTATAGCGGTGTGCCATCAAGCAAGTGTACATGTATACTACTCAACAGAAATAAAGAACACACGATTTTTTTATTCTTAGTAAAGTACAAATTCGAGTACTTTTTGGTTGGGTCCCATATTGTAAAGAACACACTAGTTTTCCTTCTGACTATCTGAACTAATGTCATTTGAAAACATCTGGTGCTCTTTGCATATTAGTCACGCCGAAGACCCGGGTTTGATTCCCGCCGTGGGCACAATGTGTGAAGCCCATTTCTGGTGTCCCCCGACGTGATATTGCTGGAATATTGCTAAAAGCGGCGTAAAACCATACTCACTCACTCACTCTTCCACATGTTATGTCATGACAGATTAACAATAGTCATATGAAAAAGGTTGAGTGTTCTGTAACTTCTTTTGAGTGGTGTACAAGAATTGTTGAGGGATTAGGACAAAAGTATATTCAGTGAATTTGACTGTGTTGGAACTCTTAAGTGATTATGAAGCTTATGGTCTGCAAACATTAACGAGTCACTTAGATGCATATTACCTGACAGTATGACATGATTCTACTGAAGGTGAAGATGCCAGCGTGTTTATGACTGCCATCAAATGGTTGGTCCTCAGCCATGTTTTAGATAAAGTTTAGCAACACTGAATCACAGCTTATAGAATATGTACTTCTGCTAGGGCAAGTGGCTTTGTTCGAAATACTCACCCAGGAGTGAATGGTACCCATTTGGATGAGATGGTAGTATGATTGTAAACCTAGCACCTGAAGAGTATTCTCCTCATGGAGTTGAGAATGCATTTTGAGTGCGAGCTGATCCATGGACTGGGGTATGATCGTGTACGAGCTGATGGGCGTGTCTTAGGGCATGGATATGGTGCAATATCAATAACCCAATGAAGATCTGGGTTAGAATTGGTCTTCAGCAACCCTTGCTTGTCCCCCATAAAGTTTCATGTTAGAACTGGCAATCAGCAACCCATGCTTGTCATAAGAGGCAACTAATGGGATCGGGTGTTAGGGCTTGGTTGATGCATGTCATCGTATCCACTTGCGTAGATTGATGCCCATGATGTCAATCTCTGGGTCATCTGGTCCAGATATATACAGTCAAGTCCTGTTAATCTGACATGGTTGGTTGCAAATGATTATGTAGTATCAACGTTTGTGATCGAAAATCGGACATCTATATGTATACGATAGATAACAATACAAACACCTTATAAAAAATGAAATATTCATATTGTTATGTTACAATGAGTGCTGAATATGTTTTCTAAACATGCAACCTCTGAAGCTCAACACAAAATACTTTAAAAGCATAGTCTTGAATGCAATTTGCCAGTTTGAAACTGATGCCGCAAGGCTCAAGAAAGTTGCTTTCTGAGTGGCTAATGTCGACTTCCTGTCATTTCATTGGTCGCTCATAGTTCGCGAACGGTCGTTCTTACATGACCTGTAATTGGATGTCCTCAGCAGTGGCGAGAACTTGTATCTGATTTTGATGAGATTGAGATAATCTTAGCATGTGATTAGTCCTGTTTTGTTAATTTGAAGCATAAGTTGTTTATTGTTAAGCAAGTTTATCTCTGCAACCGTTGTAATATGTAGCTACTAGCAAATTAGGTGTGTCGGAGTCGGAGTGCGAAACTGTTGGATTAACAGGTCTAAATAGCAATGATTTAATCAGTTGCCATCATTACTGTCAGATAAAGCCGATTGTCGATTCACGAGACTTGACTGTACATAGCTCAACTAACAACAAACCATAAAACAGAGCAATATCAATATGCATTTATTATTTATTATCATGTTTTGTCAGGAGATGAAGTTGAATGTCCTGCTGGCTGAGGAACTACAAGACCTGGCTACGGTTCTGTTCCAAATTGCAAGGTTTGTATGCTTGTTACATTACCTTTTGTAAAGTTGCAACGTTGATGAATCCCCTGTATAACATGTAAATACTGTAGCACTGTGAGTCCTCCAGTTGTTGCTGCAACACAGGAACAAGCAGGACTCTGACATAATGCAGTTGTAATTGTAATAACCTAATAACCTAATAACCTAATATTTTGTAATAATCTACATGATCTAGGAGTGGGTAAGAAATGGAAGACTGAAGTGCTGATTTCATTACATAGAGGCTTCCTTCTTCTCTACTTGGACAGCAGTTTTATTCACTAGTTCTTATAATTATAACATATAGCAAAACCATTAAAAATGTCAAATTTCTATTTGTCCTTATAATACCTTAACTAAAGGGCAGTTTTGCAAGGACTAAAAGACTAGCACCAATTCCTATCGAAGGACATGCAAGCTTGTGTTATTTTGAAAATAAGTGATGTATGATTGAAATGTATGATCGAAGTGGTGATTTCATTACGTAGGGGCTTCCATGTTCTCTATTTGGACATGGAAGCTTGTGTAATTTTGAAAATACCTGATGTGCATGAAACAATGCTGATCTTACCAACTTACACAATGGTTCATCAAAGGCTATGTTTTGACAGTGATCTGAAGTGCTTGGCGTATACAGACTACTATTGTCGTGACTTCCCTGGCTTGTACGATGCTTCTGACGACATCAGCCAGATCACGGAAGGTAAGTCTCCACTACATGCTGCTCTATGACTGTGTTACATGCAATGAATGCCAGACACATAAATGTGTCAAAATTAAAAAAATAGTTTGCAAGAAAGAACACCTCCCCTACCTTTTGTGAAATGATGCATTTTCCTGACAAATAGTTGTATTGATCCTGCTTTCAGAGAAAAAGATTGTTTTAATTTTATCTTAAAGCAGTTGTTGCATTTATGTAGAATGTGATTGTGTTTATGTCGAATGTGATTGTGTTTATGTCGAATGTGATTGTGTTTATGTAGAATGTGATTGTCTTCGTGTAGAATGTGATTGTTTTTATGTAGAATGTGATTGTGTTTATGTAGAATGTGATTGTCTTTGTGTTGAATGTGATTGTTTTTATGTAGATTGTGATTGTCTTCATGTAGAATGTGTTGGTTATTATGTGGAATGTGATTGTTTTTATGTGGAAGATGATTTATTGTTATGTGGAATGTGACTGTTTTCACATGTGGAGTTTGATTGTTCATGTGGACTATGATTGTCTTTATAATGAATGTGATCGTGTTAGAAGGAATTTGATACAGAATTATGAAGAATATGATAGTCTTTATGTAGAAACTGATTGTCATTAAGTAGAATACGACTGCCTTGTAAGGAATGTGATTGTCATTAATATGTGCAACATGACTGACTGTCACTATGTGTTGCATCAGATGACCTTCGGAAGATGCAGTACCCCTCCGTGTTCCCCCGACAGGTGCCCAGTGTCCAGCAATGGATCTACTACTACCTGCGCGGCCAGGACTGGACACCTCTGCCCTACATCCCCACTGTCTGCAACAACATTAGGAATGTCGTCACAGTCAGTATTTTCAGTGTTTGCTGACAGTTGAGAAGCATGCATTGTCTTGTCAAGAGGGAGACTATTATATGGGTCTGATTGAGGATTGTTACAGTGTATGACCGTATGGATTGTGTGTTTGATGCACAGATAGGGGGCATGGGTGGCCCAGTCATCTAAGGCACCGGAATTCGCTGTACAGAGTTGTGTCCCTTGGGCACGCCAGAAATCTATTATTGTGGGTTCGAATCCTGGTTCACCCCAATTATGTTTCTAGGCTTGTCAGCACCATACCCATGCTCGAGGGTTTTACCAAAGTGGTAGACGTCTGAGACCTGCATCATTTGGGGCTTTCCTCCCACATTAAGCTGACACGCCGTGATATAACTGAAATAATGTTAAAAGCGGCGTTAAAACCCAACTCACTCATTCACTCACTCACTCATGCACTGATAATATGGATCGTTGTTCTGCCTGCCAACCAATGGTTTGCTGGCAGATCCTTGTGATATTGCTGGAAGCATAAAACAATACGCATTCTGAGGTTGTTATTTTAAAATAATATATTATATGTTAGTACTATCAACACAGCTCCTTCTGCTTTTCAGCTATATGCTATACTGCTGAACAAAGATCTCTTGACAGAGCAGGCCATGGAGAAATGTCTCAAGAAAATTGCCCCAGCAGGTATAACTAGAATCCAATGACATATATGAACCCTATGAGGATTCCGGGGTTAGAATAGGTCCTCAGCATCCTATGCTGGTTGTGAAAAGTGACCAAATGGATCAGTCTCATTGACTTGGTTGATAGTGTGTCCTCGAACCACAACAATGTTTTTCATTGCTCACAATATCGCTCACTGGATTGTTGGATCCATTCTCGATAATTTACATGCCGCCATTATATGGCTGGAATATTGCTGAGTGCTGTGTTAAGCGACAAGCAAAGAAACATACATGTAACTGACACAACATGGCAATGGTGCATAATAATGAGTTTCTGCAAAGTTTCTATCACTTTCTCTGGAGATTTAAGAGAACATCTTCCCAACATGTTGCTAAATGGGTCCATGCAAGAGTTTTCAAATTTGAAAATGTATTGTGAGAGAGCTGCTGGAAGAAACATTGATGTTGATGAAAGATCGACTGTTGAAGGTCACCGAGCACCTACGGCGGACCTATCCATGTCTCACAGCTTCCAGACCTACCCTCATGTTGATGTCTCAGAGCGGCTCATACTCACTATGTCTGAGATGGGTAAGTGTTGTCTTGTTCCTTGTCCTACATCCTACATATTGTAAGAAAACGCCTCCGTGATCTATTGGATTGAGTGTCTGCGAGGAGAGTGGAAGGTCGGTGGCTTGATTCCCGGCATCTTCGTATCAGATGGTAGTTGTTGCTACCTTGCCTGGCACTTGCTAGTTAGGAAATAAAACATGAACTGGTCAGTTGGCAGTAAACTGTGACTGAGTGGGATATCCATGTTAGTCTGCAGCATAGTATGTCGCTAGAGAGCTATAAAACTGACATTACTCTGTACTGTTACAAGAGCACATGCACACACACACATATAAGTGAAATAATCTTGAACATGACTGATGAAGTTCAGCTGAAAACAGTTTCAGTCCTTAATGGTTACGTATTTCTAAGACACTGTAGGGATGTTAGGATAATCTGTTTCCTATCGGGTTCACATCTCAGGTGCCTTAAACACGTCTCAGTTACCTTATTGAAAGCCATGAGACAAACATTTTGCAATCGCTTCTGCACTTGTAGGGATATGAAACACCCATTGGTATTCTGGGCTAGAATTGGTCCCTAGCAATCTATGCTGGTCATAAGAAGCGAATAATAGATTGTGTGGTCAGGCTTCGTCACTTGGTTGATGGTGTGTCAAAATGCCCTGATGGCATGGGTGTTAAACACAGTATCAGACACTAGATTGTCTGGTCCAGACTCGATTATTTACAGGCCGCTGGAATATTGCTGAGTGGGGCATTAAGCAACAGACACAAACACACAAACACGGGAATATGAGAGAGCTGCTGTCTGAAGATCAGGAAAATCAGTTTCCTGTTGGTACACAACTCAGATACTTATGCAAAGCATTGATATGAACACCATGTAATTGATTTTACTCTACTAGTTTTGATTTTCTAAAGAACTCTTTGAAACAAGGAAGCTGTATTTAATCTTCACTTAAAGGAACAGGTCATGTAATATATGTGCATGTTTCTCTCCACAGGCATATTGCAAAAAGACCTGGAGTGTCTACCAGTGGGTGTTGCTCTTCCATTTCGAGAGGCCATCCTTCACTGCAGATGTAACCCTCCATCTGATTGGCCAGAAGCAGCGTACATCATGATTGGTAGACAAGACCTGGCACAGTTGATGTCTGCCCAGAATCAGAAGCCTCGCCCCCCTCAGGGCAGCCTTTCCACTCCGTCCTCACCCCAAGGGAAAGGCAGCAAAGAGGAGGAGGATGGGATGGAGCACATGGACGAGGAGGTGACTGGTCAACAGTAGGGGTGAAGCAATTCAGCAAAGCCACGATGTGATAAGTATCATGTGACATAGGTCATGATATGATATGTATCGCGTGACATAGGTCACAATATGATATGTATCACATGACATCGATCATGATACGATAGGTATCGCGTGACATAGATCATGATATTATATGTATCACGTGACATAGATCATGATATGATATGTATCACATGACATAGATCATGATGTGATATGTATCGCGTGACATAGGTCACGATATGATATGTATCACATGACATAGATCATGATACGATACGTATCGCGTGACATAGATCATGATATGATATGTATCACGTGACATAGGTCACGATATGATAATATCAGGATATACAGTTGCTACCATCTGTTGTCACCACATCTTGGTTGAACCTGACGGTCATGGGTTTCCCTGCTCCAGGCTTGACCAAAAGTAGGCTGTCATGATAATTCTGAACTACTACATGCGATGATTTGTTACAATTGATAGACACCTGCCTCTTTGCTCGTCTTCATGAAATGGTTGATACTGTTTGGTACATTGCAGCAATATTGCCTGAACTGTTACATTGACAGCTCGCAATCTTGTTTTATTTCTGAGGAAATGGCATAGCCTATTGGTAGAAGTGTTTGCTTGTCATGTTGAATATTCAGAGTTCAGTTCCCCACATGGTGCTGTGTAGAAAGCTTTGTGCTCGTTTTGGTCCAAATCTTACAATATGTAAGTGTCTCTCACTATGCTGACATCGAAAGAGTTATGTGAGAACTGTTATGATGAGTTTGTTGTTTAATGCTGCAATCAGCAATATTTAGGATATATGACAGTGATTAATATCTCGAACAAAACATTACATGACATCTGGATACAATGACACACAAGTCACCGAGTCTGACCCTAAGATTCAATATGTAGCCCCATTTGTGATGAGACAGTGAGATGGTGTGTGTGTGTGTGTTGCAGCTGCTGAAGCTGCGGTTCAGTGAAGACTTGCGGGTCCAGGAAGTCCGGAGACTACTGCAGTCAGCCAGACCGGCCAGGATTGCCCTTGTACAGAGGCCAGAAGTTAGGTGTGTAAAACAGCCTGATGTACTATCTGTCCTCGACTTTCATGCTAGTCTGCTAGCTATATTGCTGAGCAAGTTTCTGAAGCTGACTATTGTGTGCAATGGTGCAGTCTTGTAAGGGAAAATGCATCAGAACACAGTAGTTTCTTTGTCCATGAATTTACAAGTTCTGTACAGTGGGGGAAATGTTTTGAATCATCCTCAGTGTTTGAAATTAAGTGTAATAGCCATGGGTTCCTTGTCATAACCCAAGTAGTAAAAGTTAACAATTTAGGATGTCCCTAGATTCAACCAAAGGAAAGACCAAGAACCGTGGACCCTCCTAAATTCGAAGACAGAACTTGATTAGTTTAGAAGTTACACCAAATTTGTGCTTAAAATCAGATAATTTCACAAGACTCAAGCCTATATTTGGGTAGCAACCTCATTCATGTTCACCTATAATAATAACAGGTCCAACTGAACTGTCATTGAGGAAGTATGGTTCCAATATATCTCCTGTTTCAGTGACCATGACTTCATTGAAGAGCAAGAGAGACACCTTCTGGCTATCTGTATCAGGACAATGTCCCTCCCTACAGGAAGGTGAGAAGACAACATGTCTGTTTGTTTGAACTGAAGGGGACTCATGGGGGTAAACAGTTCGAACATGTTCGATTTAAGTCCCTAGACACCACTTTGTCTGACATTTTATTAGTTTTTATAGGACCTGCGAAGATCCGGGGTAGAATAGGTTTTCAGCAACCCCTGCATGCCGTTAAAGGCAACTATGCTTGTCGTTAAAGGTGACTAACGGGATCGGGTGGTCAGGCTTGCTGACTTGGTTGATGCATGTCATCGATCCCAATTGCGTGGATAGATGATCGTCATATAGCATGATATAGCTGAAATATTGCTGAGTGCTGGGTAATACATCAAAGAAAGAAAGATAGCTATGATAGACCTTTTGACATAAAAGAGGTATACTCAGGTTTTTAATAATCCTTAATTAGGCAGTCCAGATTTATGTCTAAAAATACATGTACCTTAAAATTCAACAAAATGCATGGGATAGGCCTTGAATATGGCAGCCATAGATAACTCTGCTGTTAGACAAGTATGTTACAATTGTTTCTGCTGTTTTCATGCTCAATGCGGTCATGTAGTAGACATTATGTTGTTAATTGATTGATAAATATTGTTGAATCTACGGTGTGTGGACTTGAATATTTTAGTAGTGAGTTTGGATGTACAAATGGAACCATTTTGACAATAAAATAAAGTGAAAATTTGGTCTTACAATAACCTTGGCAAGTTATCATTTGCCATGAAATGCTTTAAGATGCCTTAAATGTGGTGGTTCAAGATTTGTATGCAGCATGCAATTGAAAGAGATATTATCGTAGTTTCACTCAGGGCACTTAACATGCCAGATACAATGTTTAGACCTAGGTTGGAGAGTAGCAACTGGATCACAGCCCCAGTTTGAAAAGGGTTCCTTGTGGAAGATAAATTTATATTGTTTGCTCATGTGAAAGATGTATGACATCCAGGTTTGTTGTCTGTGAGGCCTTATGATGGCTGGTGTTTTTCAGGGGAATGTTCACCTTGTCAACATACCAGCCCCTTCCCACAGAGACTCTCCCTATCCCCAAGCTCTGTCTCACAGGGAGGGCTCCACCAAGGTAAACCTGCATGACACACATTGTATACAGTCTTCCACACAACTGCTTCTTCTGTAAAATAAAATCTACAAAGTACACTAAAAAATATGGAAAGTCATGTTGATTTTGGCTTAATATGGGACATATAATATGGGTCTAGAAGTTGGTGAGTGAGCACTTAATATTTAAGAAATAAACAATGAGTGGGAGTTGTTGATCAAGCAATAAAACACTGCAGGGAGAATAAACTATGAGGGGCGCCGACCAGAGTGGTTTATTCTCCCTGCAGTGTTTTATTGTATGATAAACAATGACCACGAGTCGTTCGTTTCTTATATGAGATATCAACCTTATGTACAGCCTCTTATAAGATGATCATAAAATGTACAAGCTTTAAAAATATTTACCCTTATTTAAATAATGATGACTCCCTCAATAGAATCTGACCTTGGCAATGTTGGACAAGTCCATTTTATGCACAGGTGGGCATTTCCTGCATATTCTCACAATCGTCACGTCGATTTCCTGTACCTTTTCTCCAAATACTGATCGTCATATCTCTCCTGCAATTGTTCGGCCATCACGGTTAACTGTGTTGCCCAGCTACATCTATGGTTAACAACTCACTATACACTCCCCTTTAATAAATATTGATGTGCAATATACGAGCGAGCGCATATTCAATCTCCAGAAATGACATCATGATAGAACAATGTTTTATTGCGACATAAACCAAGCTTGGTTGTTCACTGTTCTTTGGGATTTATCGCATAGCTGTCTTATAAAGGAAAATTCAGTTTATCATATCAGTCTGTGAATAATAGTCAACTAGTGGTTGATAGCATGAGCAATGACCCATGTCATAGAGGTACTTTATCTGTGTCTACTGTGTCTGAGTGGGGTATCCATGCTCAACTATGCATGGAATTTCAGTGGACGAGCACTGAAAAACCGGCATTAGTTTAGACTAACACGCAGTTATAAATGGTCATTTGCTGGTCATAAATATACTTGGTTTAAGATATCTATTTTGTTACCATTGTTAAGCATACATACTTCTAAGACCCTGCCCTGATACTGCTGTAAGCGTTGTGAAAGCTTATCTGTCTATTCATTGCCTGTATAAGTAATTGTGTATACATGTGATGTTTGTGTTTCAGGAACACAACAGTTGATCTCACACACATCGACACTCCCGCCAACATGGCTGCCTGGCCTCAGTTCCACAACGGTGTCGCTGCTGGACTCAGGATAGCCAACGTATCTCAAGTAGGTGATGACAGCAAGCCACAGATAAGAGGTGGATCCTTGAGTATTCAAATGTGGTGGTCGCATTTTCTGATGCTCAACTTCAATGGGGGAATTTATCTGGTGGGATGGGTGAATTGGAGTGGGGTTTCACTTGACATCAGACAAGGTTGAACACTGGTATCTCTTTAATATGAGTGGTTTTGTTTTGTTTTGTTTTTTCATTGGGGTACATATGTTTCCAAATAGGTTGGGGGATGTCATACCCCGGGAACTCCCCCCTAGATCTGTCACTGACGAAAGCTAACAATACCTCAAAGATCAAATGACAGTTATATCTGTTTACTTGTTTGCAACATGTTCCCATTATATTAAGAAAGTGCATTTGATCATGTTCAAAGTCGAGGTTGCTAAGTGAAATCACTTGCTCTCAGTGCCTGCTTGTCCATATTATTCAGGACCGGTGAAGAATCGGGGTAGAATAGGTCTTAAGCAACCCATGCTTGCCGTAAAAGGCGACTATGCATGTCCTTAGAGGCGATCGACGGGATTGAGTGGTCAGACTCGCTGACTTGGTTGATGTATGACATCATGTCCCAATTGCCTTTTTTTTGTTGCTCATGATGTCAGTCACTGGATTGTCTGGTAAGACTTGATTATTTTCAGACCACTGTCATATAGCTGGAATATTTCAGAGTGTGGCATTAAACAACAAGCAACCAACCAACTACATTATTCAGGCCGCCTCCATTATCTAGTAGTAGAGCATCTGCACAGAGGGCGGAATGTTGGGGGTTCGATCCCTGGCTGCATCATACCAAAAGACGTTAAAAGATGGTACTTGTTGTTACCCTGCCTGGTGCTCGGCCAGCGGGGAAAACAAGGACTGGTCGGCTCGGAGTTATCTAAGTGCATTAATCTTGAACGCAACATTAAACCTCATATTATCTTACCTCACCTATATTATTCAGTGTTAAAATTAATGTCTTCATCAAAATCCTCCCTGTATACTCTTTTTTCTTTCTTTGGATTGATATTTGTGTTTGTTGTATTTCAGGTTGAATCGACATGGATTATATACAATAAGCCCAAGAGTAATGAGTTGTCAAACGAGTATGCTGGCTTCCTGATGGCGCTGGGGCTCAACAACCACCTGGTGAATCTCAACACCCTCAATGTGCATGACTACCTCAGTAAGGTGAGGACAACCACTGTTATTGTATTGTCTGGACTGTTGGATTGAATTATAATGTGTTTTCATACTTATTATGATGTATTGCCATTGCATTTTTTTAGATGTATAACTTGGTGATGTCAGTAGATAAGATGTTATTGGCTGCTTTGAGGTGCAAACAATAGGAACACTTTTGGTTGCCATTACTGGAGAAAATAACTTGGCGAAAGTAATGTTGGCGAAAGTGATGTCGGCGAAGGTAATGCCGGTTTGTGCCAGCACCTCTCTTTTGAGATTGCTTGTTCCTAATGCATATTTCACAATAACATCAGGGACGTTTGGGTGGCCTTGCAGTTAAAGCGTTCGCACGTTACTACGAAGACCTGGGTTCGATTCCCAACATGGGTACAATGTGTGAAGCCCATTTCTGGTGTCGTGATATTGCTGGAATATTGCTCAAAAAGGGTGTAAAACCATACTCACTCACTCCCTCACTCACAATAACATTAGTGATGGCATACTGCTGTTTTCTTCCACAGCTGACCTGCCCTTCATTTCGTTAAAATAATGATCTTACAGTGAAGACACTGAATAGTAACATATAATCTCGGGAGGTAACACAGTGACAAATAGCTGTGCATACACAAAATATTCTTCTTCGGAGACTAGAAATTTAAAAAACATTTTTTTGGCGGTGTTGGTAAAACCCAAAGAAAAATGCTTATGAATGTAAGCATTTCATTTCTTTGGAAAACAGGCAGTCCTCCATAGTTAGACTGTATTTTTCACATTATGTTTCAGGGGCATGAGATGACGACTATTGGTTTACTTCTTGGTTTAGCAGCAGCCAAGTAAGTGTTACAGTGACATCAGTAAACTCAGTTCTGTATGTTGCCAAATGCAAGCTTTCGGTATCTGGAATTATATGGAGGGGGTGGGGGGACAAACGAAGAAGACAAACATGTAATTTTTGTTGCAATGATCTGACTGCATGTGTGGCCTCTAAATAAGTGAATCTGGACCAAATGAACCAGTGATTGATATTATGAACTGTCTGGGTACAGGACACAGAATCAACCAAATCAGTGGGACTGATCTATTCTGTTGTAACCAGGAATCCCCACCGGGGCCGTTGATATAGAAATTAGCTATCATTATCACAAGATTGGGATATATTTTGGAAAAGAATGATCTAACCCCTAAAATGATGGACAAGCATACTTTTCCTCAGCCATTTTCCCCCAAAATAAATCAGCCCCTAGACACACTGGATGTCCTGATGTGTTAAAGAAGACAAATGGCTGGCTCCTGTCAAAGAACATATTCTTTGTCTTGATTCCATGACTGTAAAAGTGTTCTGCCTCAACTAGAAATACTATCAAGTAGTTGGTTCCTAAGGATGTAAGCTTTCCTTCTATGTTTTTGTCAGAAAGGGAACAATGGATATGGCCATCACTCGTCTACTAAGCATCCACGTGCCAGCCCTGCTCCCACCTACATCCACCGAGCTGAACATCCCACACAACATCCAGGTGGCAGCCATACTGGGCGTCGGCCTTGTGTACCAGGGGACGGGGCACCTGCACATGGCAGAGACACTGTTGTCTGAGATAGGTGGGTATCTGCACATGGCATAGACACTGTTGTCTGAGATAGGTGGGTATCTGCACATGGCATAGACACTGTTGTCTGAGATAGGTGGGTATCTGCACATGGCATAGACACTGTTGTCTGAGATAGGTGGGTATCTGCACATGGCATAGACACTGTTGTCTGAGATAGGTGGGTATCTGCACATGGCATAGACACTGTTGTCTGAGATAGGTGGGTATCTGCACATGGCAGAGACACTGTTGTCTGAGATAGGTGGGTATCTGCACATGGTGGGGGCACTGTTGTCTGAGATAGGTGGGTATCTGCACATGGCATAGACACTGTTGTCTGAGATAGGTGGATATCTGCACCTGGTGGGGGCACTGTTGTCTGAGATAGGTGGTTATCTATGCATGATGGGGACACTGTTGTCTGAGATAGGTGGGTATCTGCACCTGGCATAGACACTGTTGTCTGAGATAGGTGGGTATCTGCACATGGCATAGACACTGTTGTCTGAGATAGGTGGGTATCTGCACCTGGTGGGGGCACTGTTGTCTGAGATAGGTGGGTATCTATGCATGATGGGGACACTGTTGTCTGAGATAGGTGGGTATCTGCACCTGGCATAGACACTGTTGTCTGAGATAGGTGGGTATCTGCACATGGCATAGACACTGTTGTCTGAGATAGGTGGGTATCTGCACATGGCATAGACACTGTTGTCTGAGATAGGTGGGTATCTGCACCTGGTGGGGGCACTGTTGTCTGAGATAGGTGGGTATCTACACATGGTGGGGGCACTGTTGTCTGAGATAGGTGGGTATCTACACATGGTGGGGGCACTGCTGTCTGAGATAGGTGGGTATCTACACATGGTGGGGGCACTGCTGTCTGAGATAGGTGGGTATCTACACATGGTGGGGGCACTGCTGTCTGAGATAGGTGGGTATCTACACATGGTGGGGGCACTGCTGTCTGAGATAGGTGGGTATCTACACATGGTGGGGGCACTGCTGTCTGAGATAGGTGGGTATCTGCGCTTGGTGGGCACACTGTTGTCTGATAAAAGGTTGGTATCCATACATGGTGGGGGCACTGCTGTCTGAGATAGGTGGGTATCTTTACATGGTGGGGACACTGCTGTCTGAGATAGATGGGTATCTTAACATGGTGGGGGCACTGTTGTCTGATATAGGTGGGTATCTACGCTTGGTGGGGGCACTGTTGTCTGATATAGGTGGATATGTAAGTGCAGCATATTGTATGTGTATATTTGATGTATAGAAAACTGCTGTCCATGCCTTCATTGTCTTGTGACAGGTCGCCCTCCAGGCCCTGAGATGGAGAACTGTTCGGACAGGGAGTCCTATGCTCTGGCAGCTGGTCTGGCTCTGGGACTACTTATGTTTGGGGTCAGTAGAAACAACATATTACATAAGCCAGTGTGCACTCTTTGTGTAAATCAGCAACACATACATTACTTCCAAAAGCATTGGCTAATACAAGGAATTCTGAATCCTGTGTTAACAGAAGGGGAGACAGACGGTGGGTCTGTCTGACCACAGTATGGCAGACATCTTGTGTCACTTCATGGTGGGCGGTCACAAGAGGCCCTTGGTAAGTTCTCTTTCCTTTAAACTATTTCCACTAATAATCAAATGTCATTATTAAATCATATAGTTCTGGTTTTCTTCAAATTTTCTGATATCAAGGTTCATTGTTATCAGGGGGCACGGGTGGCCCAGTCGTCTAAGGTGCCGCGATTCGCTGTGCAGAGTTGCGTCCCTTGGGCACGCCAGAAACCTATGATTGTGGGTTCAAATCCCAGTTCGCCCCGATTATGTTTCTAGGTTTGTCAGCACCATACCCATGCTCATGGGTTTCACCGAAGTGGTAAGTGTCTTAGACCTGTATCACTTCGGGCTTTCCTCCCACATCAAGCTGACACGCCGTGATGTTACTGGAATACTGTAAAAAGCGGCGTTAAATCCAACTCACTCACTCATTGTTATCAATTTCAATAATCTTTTTAGGTATAAATGTTATATCACAGTTAATCAAAAATTCTCAATTTCCAATGTCTGGTTACTTAAATAAACAGCTGATATAACAGCTTAGTAGTTCATGAAGGTATGAAAACATTGTTGTTATGTTGCAGCCTGGTCCTTATAAGGATAGATACAAGTCCCCCAGCTACCTTATATGGGTATGTCCACATAAAGATCACGCTGCTTGTTAAACTGTTAAATTGACTGTTCCAGTTCTAGGTCAGGGCCCACTTTCACAAAGCGATCTTAGCGCTAAGGTGATCGTAACACCCATACTTTAACATAGGCTTACGATAGTCTTAGTGCTAAGATCTTTTTGTGCAAAAGGGTCCAGATGTATTTACTTAACTTAGCCGATCACCCTGCAATGAATGTGTCAAAAAATACATTTTCGGGCTATTTTAGTTTCCAAGACAGATAATCATGCTTATGAAGAAAAAACACAAATCCTTTCTCCGTCGAACCAAGACGAGTGGTACATGTGGTATGACTGGTAAATGTTCGCACAATTTAATATTAATAGCTTCAATTCTTATCAAACATGACTATTAAAGTGCAGTGTAAATGATCAGTGTTCAACAAAAATCCTGGCTGAGCACTTGAGATCAATCCTGTTTACAGTTTCTTAAGCCATGTATGTAAAATCCTGGCTGAGCACTTGAGATCAATCCTTTTTACAGTTTCTTAAGCCATGTATGTAAAATCCTGGCTGAGCACTTGAGATCAATCCTGTTTACAGTTTCTTAAGCCATGTATGTAAAATCCTGGCTGAGCACTTGAGATCAATCCTGTTTACAGTTTCTTAAGCCATGTATGTAAAATCCTGGCTGAGCACAAGAGATCAATCCTGTTTACAGTTTCTTAAGCCATGTATGTAAAATCCTGGCTGAGCACAAGAGATCAATCCTGTTTACAGTTTCTTAAGCCATGTATGTAAAATCCTGGCTGAGCACTTGAGATCAATCCTGTTTACAGTTTCTTAAGCCTTGTATGTTTATCACAAAATGTTATTTTATCAAATGATGGTTGAGTTACTTCGTACAATTTTGTGTAAATGGTAAATAAAAAAATTGTTGCTACAATAGGCCTTCCTAACTCCTATGATCTTTCTGATTTTGTGCACTGTCTTAACTGGACTAGGCTCCCATGAGTCTGGTTTAGACAGATTCAACTGTATCAGTGTATCTGATACCCACGTGATGTTGCAGGAGGGTGACAGTGTGAATGTCAATGTGACGGCACCAGGGGCAACACTGGCGCTGGGGATGCTGTTCTTCAACACCGGCAATAGGTAGCTCTGTTTGATAAAAAACACATGCTTAAAATCACTAGCACAAGAATATTATGTTCCGGATCTTGTCAGATATTCAGAATTTTAGAGCAGTTCTTTTGAAACTATTTGATTTGGCCTCTCATTTCATTATATGAATTTGTAGTTTTGATTACTGATGATTGTTGTGAATGTTTTGGTTTTTTGGTTTCTGATGATGTTGTGAATGTTTTGGTTTTTTGGTTTCTGATGATGTTGTGAATGTTTTGGTTTTTTGTTTCTGATGAATTGATTGTTTTGAATATTTGTTTCTGATGAAGTGACTGTTTTGGTTTTTTGTTTCTGATGAAGTGACTGTTTTGAATATTTGTTTCTGATGAAGTGACTGTTTTGGTTTTTGGTTTCTGATGAAGTGACTGTTTTGATTATTTGTTTCTGATTAAGTGACTGTTTTGGTTTTTTATCCCCCACCCCAATGAAGTTGGCGGGGGATATAGAAATGGGTTCCGTCTGCGTGCGTGCGTGCGTGCGTGCGTGCGTGCGTGCGTGCGTGCGTGCGTGCGTGCGTGCGTGCGTGCGTGCGTGCGTGCGTGCGTGCGTGCGTGCGTGCGTGCGTGCGTGCGTGCGTGCGTGCGTGCGTGCGTGCGTGCGTGCGTGCGTGCGTGCGTGCGTGCGTGCGTGCGTGCGTGCGTGCGTGCGTGCGTGCGTGCGTGCGTGCGTGCGTGCGTGCGTGCGTGCGTGCGTGCGTGCGTGCGTGCGTGCGTGCGTGCGTGCGTGCGTGCGTGCGTGCGTGCGTGCGTGCGTGCGTGCGTGCGTGCGTGCGTGCGTGCGTGCGTGCGTGCGTGCGTGCGTGCGTGCGTGCGTGCGTGCGTGCGTGCGTGCGTCCCAAAATCGTTTCCGGAGCTTAACTCAGAAACCGTTAAATATTTCTCTACGAAACTTTGCATGTCTATCAGACTCATGCTGAACTGGTGCCTTTTGCTATTTAGGAATTCTATAAATTTTTATTTTTTACGTTTCCATGGCAACAAGTTGGACTTAGGTTCAATAAGGGTGGTGTTCGTTTCCGGAGTGTAACTCAAAACCATTAAATACTTTCTTACAAAACTTTGCATGTTTACCAGACACATACTTAACTGGTGCCTTTTGCTATTTAGGAATTTTATAAATTTTTATTTTTTACGTTTCCATGGCAATAAGTTGGACTTAGGTTCTACAGGGGTGGTGTTCGTTTCCAGAGTGTAACTCAAAAAACGTTAAATACTTTCTTACAAAACTTTGCATGTCTACCAGACACATACTGAAGCACTTTTAGAAATTTTTATTGTTTATGTTTCCATGACAAGTTGGATTTAAGTTTTAATATAGGATTGGTTTACTTAAGTAGTATAACAAATAAACTGTTAAATATTTCCTTGCCAAACATTGCATGTCTATATATAAAGCGCATACTGAACTAGTGCCATTTGATATTAAGGAGTTTTAGAAATGTTTATTTTAGAATTTCCATTGCAGCTATTTTGACATGGGCTAAGAGAAATGTTGGGTCAGTTACCTGGTTTGGGACCATAACGTGTTAAAATGGGCGGGGGATATAGATGACTTTGTCAACTATGCGCTTGTTGTTTCTGATGAAGTGACTGTTTTGAATATTTGTTTCTGATGATGTGAATGTTTTGGTTTTTCGTTTCTGATGAAGTGAATGTTTTGGTTTTTCGTTTCTGATGATGTGAATATTTTGGTTTTTGATTCTGATGTTGTGAATGTGTTAGTTTTTGGTTTCTGATGATGTTGTGAATGTTTTGGTTTTTGGTTTCTTATGATGTAAATGTTTTGTTTTTTTGTTTCTGGTGATCTGAATTTTTATTGTGTTTCTGATGATGTGAATGTTTTGTTTTTTTCTTTCAGATGATGTGAATGTTTTGGTTTTTTGTTTCTGATGATGTGAATGTTTTGGTTTTTTCTTTCAGATGATGTGAATGTTTTGGTTTTTTGTTTCTGATGATGTGAATGTTTTGAATATTTTCATGTGATGAAGATACTGATTTACTTTCACAGGATAATGTGAATGGTATTTGGGTTAATTTTGTGATAATATTATTGTTATGTGAATACTTTAACAGTCACTGTGATAAACATTTAAAGACTGTAATTATCAAAATATGCCCACAAAATAGATGTTTGACAATTGTTTTTAACAGTGCTGTAGCTGAGTGGCTGAAAGCCCCGGATACTCAGTTTATGCTGGACCATGTCCGGCCGGACTTCCTGTTGCTCAGGGTAAGACTATGTATAGGATTATGTGCTGATCAATATAAAATGTTGATCAAATAATTTTTTTTTTACCAAATATTGATCACGTACCCAGATTAATAGATATCTGTGAAGCAGAATATTTTTAATTGAGGGTAACATGGTAAATCTTCATTTATGTCAAGTGATGACATTTAATCTATGTTTTAAGGTAGGGAAAATGGTAATTTATTTGCATAAATGTATTTGTAATTTATTTTTCTATTTATTTGTCTATTTTTTTGTAATTACTGATGTCATGTAATTCCTAAGTTAAAGTAGGAGAAATGGAGAATCATGGTAAGGAGTGTTGCAGTATCTTGGATGGTGTCTTTATCTCTCACAACAGTAATCTGTCTTCAATATTGCAGACCCTGAGTCGAGGCTTGGTGATGTGGGACTCCATTGTGCCCAACCTCAGTTGGGTTGGCAGCCATATACCGGAGGTCAGTGAGGCTTACTATAAAGATGACCCGTGAAGATCCGGGGTAGAATAGGTCTTCAGCAACTCAAGCTTGCCTTAAAAGATGACTATGCTTGTCGTAAGAGGGGACTAACGGGATCAGGTGGTCAGGCTAACTGACTTGGTTGATGCATGTCATCAATCCCAATTTCGTGAATTGATGCTCATGATGTCAATCACTGGATTGTCTAGTCCAGACTCAATTATTTAGAGACCGCCATCATATAGCTGGAATATTGCTGAGTGCGCCGTTAAACAACAAACAAATACTATAAAGCTACACTGATTTGTGCCACATTGGGAACTGTGTTATGTGATTACTTTGGCTGGATGTTCACAACGTAGTGTTTCAGAAAGGTAGTCAAGATGTGGTTATTGAAAATATTAACCAAAATGATATCTTGATATGAAGATGGCGCAGAATTCAGACTTTGCATTGGATATGACAGCTGTGGGGATTCCCTGTTAGAAATGGTACCCAGCGACCTTTGCTGGTTGCAAGAGGCGATCTTAGGGATTGGGTCATGCTTTGTGACTTAGGGGGCGGTCGGGGAGCCTCGTGGTTATAGCGTTCGCTCGTCACACCGAAGATCCTTGTTTGAATCCCGACATGGGTACAATGTGTGAAGCCCATTTCTGGTGTTCCCCGCCGTGATATTGCTTGAATATTGCTAAAAGTGGCCTAAAACCAAACTCAATCACTCACACTTGGTGATTTAGTGGTGTATCATCATACCCAACGGCATTAGTAGTTGCTCGCAATATCAATCACAGGATTGTCTGGTCCAGACTTGATTATTTACAGGCCACCGTCATATTGCTGGAATATTTCTGAGAGCAACGTTAAACAACGAACATGCATGCACACACATTGGCCAATTCATCAACTGTGAAGAGCATAATTTGACATTCGTACATTTTACAAGCAACTGCATTTGGTACACATCCCTGAGAAATCACAAGCATACGTAACTATAAAAAACCTTTACAAATGGAGGACAAGGGAATTGTCAGACTGTTCCTCAAAACAAGGTATATCCACACTGTCATGTATCATTCAATGTTGACAGTAACTTTATCATGGCACAAGGTCTATGAAATAAGTCAAGCTTCTTTTAGACAGGCTGTTGAATCAACTTTGAATTATTGAACCTCCAACATTCCAGACCTGTGAACATCTAGGAAGAGAATTGGTCTTCAGCAACCCATGCTTGCCGTAAGAGGTGACTATGCTTGTCGTAAGAGGTGACTAATGCGATCAGGTAGTCAGGCTCACTGACTTGGTTGATGCATGTCATCGATCCCAATTATGTAGATCGATGCTCATGATGTCAATCAGTGGATTGCCTGGTCCTTACTTGATTTTTTACATATCACTGTCATATAACTTGAATATTGCTGAGTGTGGCGCTAAACAACAAACAAAATCCAACCTTCCAACAGATTGGCCGTCATGCACTGTAACAGGGATGGAACTGAAACTCACACTAAGTGAAAGTCAATACTAAACTGACATGAAGCAGAATGTTTACAGATATTTACATGTTGAATCATCAATTCTTTCGTGAATGATGATACTGTTTTTATAGGGAATGAAATGTTTATATCTTCAGATTGTAAAGAAGTATGCCTTTAAGAAGAATCAAACAGTGGAAGAAGAGGATATTTTCATAGACTTTGAAACAATGAGGTAGTCATTCTTGATCAGCTTATTCTGTTCACAAAGAATAAAAAATCATTTTTTTGTCTCTGGCCTCCCCTCCCTGTGCCCTGGTGTCTGGTCGCTGAGATGTTTTCCTGCATTGTTCGTACAGGTTTGAAATGGCCTTGAATTTTTAAGGTCCCTTTTGAAAAGCCTTGATTTTTAAAGTCAATTTTAAAAGCCTTGAAAATAACCAAAATATCTTGAAAAGCAATGAATTTGTACAAAGTGACATCTACATGTACTTGTTAATAAAAGCTTAAGTGTGATTTATCACAGTGATAGATTTGTGGGCCAAGGACCATGAAAAATTCATGACAGACTTAATATATTTTATTTGACGGTTGTGAAAATAAACCTTGTTTGAAAATTTGTTCAGTTCTTAGTAGCAGACTTCTGGTTATAACAATCCATTTTCTGAATTATTTTCAGTGACTAATCATGTTATTATTTATCACAGTTATTGGAATTTGTGACAAAACTTAAAGATATAACATCTTTTCATAACGTGTACTCGCAAACAACTATGAATTACTATGTCGCTTATATCATCAAGTAATAGGCTTTGTGTTTTCAACAAATCGTAGTGTTGCACATGTGCCTTGCACTGAAACCAGTTTACCCAAGGAGGTAATCAATACGTCGCTAATTTTGTTGATGTAAACGACTAGTTTGCGATGGTGACCTGTCAAATTTAGAATGGTGGAGATTTGAAATTCTTTTGTGTGTGGCGGGGCATATACAGCTGGATTGTTGAGCAAGTACACTTTCTGAAGGATGAGTACAAATATTAAAGTAGATAACAAAATCAGAATCTCTAGTTGTATGTTTAGTAAACAAGCCAGATAAGTTATCCAGGATCACTTGTTTTCTGTATCCAAGAGAATCAGACTTCTTCATTCAGAGTTGATTGGCCTGGATAATGCAGTACTGGTAATACAAGTGCTAAGTAGAACTAGCCGATACTACTACTGCTCCAGCAGGTTCCTAGTGTGTGATGGGTTGAAGGTGCTTCTACTGCTGCTGTTACTCTGTGTATGTGTTTTTGCAGCCAAGCTTACTGTAACATAGTTGCCGGGGCATGCATGGCGCTCAGTCTCAAGTTTGCTGGATCGGCCAACCAGACTGCTTACAATACTCTAGTAAGTACAGAGCTCAGTGCGGGGGGCAGGTATTTCACAGCTTCGCACATATCAGTAACAATGTACAAGAGGTCTCAAGACTTTTTCTTTAATTCAAATATATGAAATATGTTTTTGTTTGTCCTATTAGAAGATGGGCTTTGTCTCCTGGCATGTCAGTTATCAAGTTGTCATTTATCATATCCTTAACTGCCTATTGAGATATATATCTTATGAGGACAGTGGATCACAGCCCCATACATGACCAGGAAATCATGAATTGCATCATATGAGCGAGAGAGAGAGAGAGAGAGAGAGAGAGAGAGAGAGAGAGAGAGAGAGAGAGAGAGAGAGAGAGAGAGAGAGAGAGAGAGAGAGAGAGAGAGAGAGAGAGAGAGAGAGAGAGAGAGAGAGAGGAGAGAGAGAGGAGAGAGAGAGAGAGATTATTTTTTTTACAATATATATGAATATTCCTTTAAAAGTTATCCTACTTAACACAGGATTATTCCCACTAATATGAGCTGTCACTTATTTTCATTTGTGTAATCTGTCTTTTGTGTAAACTAACTCACTCACTCACTCACTCACTCAACCACTCACCTCTTTCCCCTTAGTAGTAAAAGTAAAATTCCTGATCACCCCTATTTAATTTAGAAATGGGGATCTTTGTTGCTTTTATCCCACATTAACCTCTAATATGTTGTTCTTATTTGTATAGGGCTAAAAAAAGAAAAAATGTCTTGGTTCTTAGGAACCGCCTGCATCATCATAATGTCCAACGCATGTTTCGTTATTATCCCCCCCCCCCCCAATATACATCGTTAAATATTTTGCGTCTTGAACACATGACCCTGGCAGTGAAATGCTGTAATACGAAAATTAATGTGATCCAATATAGCAAGCAGTTACTTCCCTTTATATGCCCACTGCTTTACTGCAAATCTCGCATTAGGGTCATGGCGGCAATAGGAGTGTGTGTGCTTGTTTTGCCATTCGCAAATATGGTCAATGAAAACATGAAATTTGTGATAAGACATCACTAGACATAATGATTTACAAATTCAATTGTATTAGTGTACTGAAAGCCTGAAAATGTTTCATATACAGAGATTAAGATTGCATGTGTATTTGTCTCATAAAATAAGCCGGAAATAGCAATCAGCAGTTCAGACATTTTCTCCCCAATCTGGAGGGGATTTAGTTTAAAAAATACTTAATGTCATGGCCCATAGAATAGCTAAAAAGAAATGACAAAACTGTGATAGGAAGACCGAAAACTTTGTATCTTGTAACGGCTAGTGTTTGTTTCAAGGCGAGTTGATGGCGAGTTGATGTGATTTGCTGATCATTCATACATGATTTCACCAAAACTAATGTAAACAATTTCGCGTGAAATAAAATCGAAGCTCATTGTATTATGCACTCACTTGTAGTCAAATACTGTATTCCATTATTTAACTCATCAAGGAATATATTTATGTAGGGAGGCCCTTCCCAGGTTTATTGAACACAACTGTTTATTTGGTTACATACTAGTTGGAACTACCTGCCCACACTATATTTTCAAAAGCTATTGCCTGAGGACCAATTATTTTATTTTTTTTAGCCTCAATGGAGTTGTGTGTAATAAATAGAAAGAATGATGAGTGAAAAGCCCCTGTCAAAATGTTGGGGGGCACGGGTGGCCCAGTCGTCTAAGGCGCCGCGATTCGCTGTGTAGAGTTGCGTCCCTTGGGCACGCCAGAAACCTATGATTGTGGGTTCGAATCCCAGTTCGCCCCGATTATGTTTCTAGGTTTGTCAGCACCATACCCGTGCTCGTGGGTTTCACCGAAGATGTAAGCATCTCAGACCTGCATCACTTTGGGCTTTCCTCCCACATTAAGCTGACTCGCCGTGATATAACTGGAATACTGTTAAAAGCGGCGTTAAACCCAACTCACTCACTCACTCACAGTCAGATTGTTGAATTCTGGAAAACTGTTGTAGTGTAAAGTAATCATTCACTGATTCATACATGGTGACCCTTTGAAGGTCATAATTGTACAACTTTACTTTAAGTGTGGAAGACATGTTTGTGTTTTTCTGCCATGATGCTGTATGTTAAGTTTTACATATTCTCTTCTACAGATGGACTGTATGAAGCGTTGTCTCCAGGCGTTGTCTGTCCCCAGCTACTGTGAACAGGCAGGCAAGAGCTCTGTGGAGAATGGACTGTGTGTCATACTCACAGGATTAGCCATGGTGAGAAGTAGAACAATGTGACGTAGGACTGTCTAGTTTGCTTTCTTAAGTCTTAGTAAATGTATTGTCTAGAACCTGAGGTCTGGGGCCATGTGGCCAGTGTTCTTAGCATCGCCTCTTGTGTAACTGGGGGCACAGGTGACCAAATTGTATAATGCGCCACAAATCTCTGTGGAGAGTTGCATCCTTTAGACATGCCAGAAACCTAGGATCATGGTACGAATCCCAGACTTGCCATGATCGTTTTAACAGCACCTTACTCATGCTTTTCATCAAAGTGGTATGCATTTAAGACCTGCATGACTTCTGGCTTTCCTGCTACATCAAACTGTCACAGCGTGATACAAATGGAATACTGTTTAAAGCAGCATTAAGCCAAACTCACTCATGTATTCTTGTGTAACCATGGTAGCATTATGAAACAGGAAACTGGAATGATGTATGTCTTTTATCTTTAATCTTTATAATTAAGATGTGTTACGTGACCTGAGTGAAGTGGCCTGACCTTCAAGTGATATGGCACTGCTGGTTTGCAGGTGATGGCTGGCACAGGGAACCTGGAGGTGATGAGGATATGTCGCATGTTGAGGAAGAGAGTTGGTCCCCAGTACTCCTACATGATGTATGGCTCTCACATGTCCATAGCCATGTCTACCGGGCTGCTCTTCCTGGGTGGTGGCAGGTAACACTGATAGGGGTTTGTTCTCACATAGCCATGTCTACCGGGCTGCTCTTCCTGGGTGGTGGCAGGTAACGCTGAGAGGGGTTTGTTCTCACATAGCCATGTCTACCGGGCTGCTCTTCCTGGGTGGTGGCAGGTAACACTGAGAGGGGTTTGTTCTCACATAGCCATGTCTACCGGGCTGCTCTTCCTGGGTGGTGGCAGGTAACACTGAGAGGGGTTTGTTCTCACATAGCCATGTCTACCGGGCTGCTCTTCCTGGGTGGTGGCAGGTAACACTGAGAGGGGTTTGTTCTCACATAGCCATGTCTACCAGGCTGCTCTTCCTGGGTGGTGGCAAGTAACACTGAGAGGGGTTTGTTCTCACATAGCCATGTCTACCAGGCTGCTCTTCCTGGCTGGTGGCAAGTAACACTGAGAGGGGTTTGTTCTCACATAGCCATAGCCATGTCTACCAGGCTGCTCTTCCTGGGTGGTGGCAAGTAACACTGAGAGGGGTTTGTTCTCACATAGCCATGTCTACCAGGCTGCTCTTCCTGGGTGGTGGCAAGTAACACTGAGAGGGGTTTGTTCTCACATAGCCATGTCTACCAGGCTGCTCTTCCTGGGTGGTGGCAAGTAACACTGAGAGGGGTTTGTTCTCACATAGCCATGTCTACCAGGCTGCTCTTCCTGGGTGATGGCAGGTAACACTGAGAGGGGTTTGTTCTCACATAGCCATGTCTACCAGGCTGCTCTTCCTGGGTGGTGGCAAGTAACACTGAGAGGGGTTTGTTCTCACATAGCCATGTCTACCAGGCTGCTCTTCCTGGGTGGTGGCAAGTAACACTGAGAGGGGTTTGTTCTCACATAGCCATGTCTACCAGGCTGCTCTTCCTGGGTGGTGGCAAGTAACACTGAGAGGGGTTTGTTCTCACAAAGCCATGTCTACCAGGCTGCTCTTCCTGGGTGGTGGCAAGTAACACTGAGAGGGGTTTGTTCTCACATAGCCATGTCTACCAGGCTGCTCTTCCTGGGTGGTGGCAAGTAACACTGAGAGGGGTTTGTTCTCACATAGCCATGTCTACCAGGCTGCTCTTCCTGGGTGGTGGCAAGTAACACTGATAGGGGTTTGTTCTCACATAGCCATGTCTACCGGGCTGCTCTTCCTGGGTGGTGGCAGGTAACACTGAGAGGGGTTTGTTCTCACATAGCCATGTCTACCAGGCTGCTCTTCCTGGGTGGTGGCAAGTAACACTGAGAGGGGTTTGTTCTCACAAAGCCATGTCTACTGGGCTGCTCTTCCTGGGTGGTGGCAGGTAACACTGAGAGGGGTTTGTTCTCACTAAGCCATGTCTACCGTGCTGCTCTTCCTGGTGGTGGCAAGTAAAATGTTAAAAATAGAAACAGCGTATAATGAGGTACCCTTGCCAGATAACTGAAAAGAAATTTGCTTTGTGTTTTTGTGCTGTCCACCCAAATCGTACTAACTGTAACTTTGATAATTCTTAAATAAATTTTACCGAATCTTTTTTTAAAAGAATATATATTAGTTTATGTGACCATATTTTGAAGATACCGTTGTGTTATGTCTTCAGGTACACACTGAGCACAAAGCCGGAGGCAATAGGAGCACTGCTGTGTGCCTTCTTCCCCATCTACCCAGCTCACAGTAATGACAACAGGTATACTACGACGACATTCTTGACTGAGTACTTCATGATATACTAGGTAGCGAGAAGGTTTTCGGCAACCCATTCCTGCCGTAAAAAGCGACTATGCTTGTCATAAGAGGCAACTAACAGGATCAAGTGGTCAGAATCGCTGACTTGATTGATGCATGTCATTGTATTCCAATTGTGTAGATCGATGCTCATGATGTCAATCACTGGTTTGTCTGGTCCAGACTCAATTATTTACGGACCATGTAATATTTAATATTCTTTGTGGTTCTGTCTGTTCTAGGTATCACCTTCAAGCATTCCGCCACCTGTACGTGTTGGCAGCTGAGCCGAGGCTTGTCCTGCCCCGAGATGTGGACACAGGCCACATCTGTTATGTCCCTTTGGAGATCAAGTTCAAGGACTGTGTTTCGTACAAGAATGTCAGCTACAGGATCATGGCCCCCTGCATCCTTCCAGAGCTGGATCGTATTGAGGAGGTGAGGTAGTGATCCAAATTGACCGTATTGAGATGACCTTATTTGGGTAGTGATCCAAGTTGACCTTATTGGGGTAGTGATCCAAGTTGACCTTATTACGGTAGTGATCCAAGTTGACCTTATTACGGTAGTGGTCGAAGCTAATTTATTAAGGTAGTGACCCAAGTCGAACTTATTGAGGTAGAGGTCCAAGATGACCTTGTTGAGGTAGTAATCCAAGTCGACTTTATTAGGGTAGTGGTCCAAGTTTACTTCATTATGGTAGTGACCCAAGTCGAACTTATTGAGGTAGAGGTCCAAGTTGACCTTGTTGAGGTAGTAATCCAAGTCGACTTTATTACAGTAGTGGTCCAAGTTTACTTCATTAAGGTAGTGACCCAAGTTGACCTTGTTGAGGTAGTGATCCAAGTCGACTTTATTACGGTAGTGGTCCAAGTTTACTTCATTAAGGTAGTGACCCAAGTCGAACTTATTGAGGTAGAGGTCCAAGTTGACCTTGTTGAGGTAGTAATCCAAGTCGACTTTATTACAGTAGTGGTCCAAGTTTACTTCATTAAGGTAGTGACCCAAGTTGACGTTGTTGAGGTAGTGATCCAAGTCGACTTTATTAGGGTAGTGGTCCAAGTTTACTTCATTAAGGTAGTGACCCAAGTCGAACTTATTGAGGTAGAGATCCAAGTTGACGTTGTTGAGGTAGTGATCCAAGTCAACCTTATTAGGGTAGTGATCCAAGGTGATATTTTTAAGGTAGTGATCCAAGTTTACATTTTTAAGGTAGTGAACCAAGTTGACCTTATTAAGGGAGTGATCCCAGTTTACCTTATTAAGGTAAGGATCCCAGTTGACCTTATTGAGGTAGTGTTCCAAGTTGACCTAAATATAGGTTGTGATCCCAGTTAACCTTATTAAGGTTAGGTAGGGATACAAGTTGACATTATTAAGGTAGTGATCCAAGTTGACTTCATTAAGGTAGTGATCCAAGTCGACCTTATCGAGGTAGTGATCCAAGTTGACCTAATTAAGGTAGTGATTCAAGTTGACCTAAATAAGGACTATTAAAAGTACATTACTGTGTACCCATTATTCATGAATCTGGAAATCACTGGGAACCTGTTTGGATTAACAGAGTGGCACTGTACTAACGACACATAATAGCTTTAAGCATACCCTGACTCTTTAGTTGTTCGACCGCCTCCGTCGTCTAGTGGTAGAGTGTCCACCCGGAGAGTGGAAGGTACAGGGTTCGATCCCCGGCCGCGTCATACCAAAAGGCGTTAAAAGATGGTACTTGTTGTTATCCTGTCTGGCGCTCAGCATTAAGGGGCTAAAACAAGGACTGGTTGGCTCGGAGTCAGTATACTGTGTCTGAGTGGGGTATTCATGTTAAACTGCGGCATGGTATCTCTGTGTGCTAGCACTATCAATCGGCATCAGTCCAGACTAGTACAAGCAGCCACACACACACACATGTACATGCACGTCGCTTTATAAGTGGAATAATCTTGGACGCGACGTTAAACCCAATTTCACCTCACCTCACCTTTAGTTGTTCATTTTCAGTAAGCCTCAACACCATGTTAAATGACTTGTATTTGCAGATCAAGGTCCTGGGGCCCAGATATTGGCCTGTTACATTCCGTGTTGACAAAAACTGGAACACGATCATGTAAGTAAAACCACTTTTAAGCAGGAAGGCTTTTGTTTCATTTTGTTTATTTCACAAATTGTTGTTTGTTTGGCTATGACCATTTTGTAGCCATGATGAATGTAACATCTACATGATCTAGCACGGGATACAAAATAAACATATTCCATGAAGTAGGTTAACAGTTAGAACTTACTGTGGTTGTGGGGCGGTCGGGTAGCCTAATGGTTACAGCGTTCGCTCGTCACGCCGAAGACCCGGGTTCGATTCCCGACATGGGTACAATGTGTGAAGCCCATTTCTGGTGTCCCGTGATATTGCTGGAATATTGCTAAAAGCGGCGTAAAACCATACTCACTCACTCACTCACTCAGTACTGTGGTTGTAGTGTACATTAATGTGTTCAGGAAATTGTGTGTGGGAATAGCTTAGTCTCATGGTCAAAGCATTTGCTGGTCATGATAAATACTGATTAATTCCAACATGGTTTGGCTGCCAAAGGCACTTGGTTTGAAATCCTAGATACATCCCACTGTGCCGTTGAACAAAACAACCTTAGCACTACGACTGTCGTATGTCTATGTTAAGGTATGTGAGTTACGATCACCTTATCGCTAAGATCGCTGTGTACATGGGGGCCCTGGTCATTGAGTAACCATCGGTGTGTTCAGTATGCTGTATTGTGTAGCAGTGGTGTAGGTGGCTTACATCCATGTTTGTTGTGGCAGGGCTCTGCTCCAGAAGAATGGTACACTCAGTGTGAAGCAGAGGGCCGGACATCTGTCTTACATGGAAGACCCACAGGTTGGTGAAAGTTAATGTTAAAGGTGGACGATTCATTTCTTTGCCTGAAGTCTTTGGTCTTTGTGCTCCAGGTCTGATATAGCATGCTGTTTTCTGGGTGGATACAATCTTCCTATCTAGTGCTGAATAGTTAGTTGATTGTTTACATGTTCCAGGACCACCTCCGTGGTTTAGTAGATAGTAGCATGTCCCTGGAGAGTTGAAAGTCGGTAGTTCGAATCCCATGCCGCATCATATAAAAAACGTGAAAAAAAATGGTGCATATTGTTTCCTCGTCTGGCAAACAGCATTAAGTTAAAACAAGGACTGGCCACCTCGAAATCGGTATTATGTGTCTGAGTGGGATATACCATGTTAAGCTGCGGAATGGTATCTAGGTGGGCTAGTATTATTAACGATTTAACTGGCATGAGTACAAGCAGACACACATGCATGCATGAAATAAAACATTACATGCCACTTCTCTCTCCTCACTTAATGCATCTTTAGATCCAGGGCCACATGTGGAGGCCTGAATCTGCTATAGTGACCTTACTATATGCAGTCTAGCCTTGTCTTTTTAAAGTGTGAAACCATTCTCCCTGGGTCAGAGAATTTATTGTTTTTTTGAAGCCCCAATCAACTGCTTTCATGGAGGAGTGTTTGATTAATCATGAAAAACAAGACAATTTTCTGTAGCCATTTTCCTCCAGATTTTTATTTTTATCATCCAAGACTGGCTTCGATATTAGATATTGTTTGGGTGAGATCAAGCAATATGCCTTATATTAGGAAATATCGCTACAATGAAATTTTATGTTGCTTTGCAGACCATTGTGACTTCATCGGTTACCACAATGTCACAATCAAATGACATCACTAGTCTCTCGGATACTTAATCTTGTAAACTATACTGAAGACTGTTATTACAGGTTACTAACTGAATACCAGTGAAGATCCGGGTTAGAATAGGTCTTCAGCAATCCATGCTTGCCATTAAAGGAGACTATGCATGTCGCAAGAGGTGACTAATTGGATTGGGTGGTCAGGCTCGCTGACTTGGTTGATGCATGTTATATCCCAATTGCGTGGATCGATGCTCATGATGTCAATCAATGGATTGTCTGGTCCAGACTTGATTTATTTACAGACTGTCATCATATAGCTGGAATATAGCTGAGTATGGTGTTAACAAACAAACAAACAAAAGACGCAATACAAACTGAAAAAAAGGTGTAGGAATGATTTTGAAACTTTTACCGACTCGTATTGGGAGGTTTAATATAAAAAAACCACTTGAGTAAGATTCTCTATTTCTCTTGTAAATTAGCCTTACTTAGATTTTAGCAGTGATATAACAGTGTCATGTTGAATGCCAGTATCCAGATATTGTTCTTGTGTTTGCAGGGTTATCGCAGTATGCTTGCTAAATCTCTCACTTCGGACCATTCATGTCACTGTTCAAATAAGGTCAGTACACATTCACAGTTACACTATTGCAGTATTAGTCATTCCACATGATGAGAAAGGCCGACAGTTAGCTCGGAGGCTATTAGAGAGTTGATGCAGGTGCTTTTGTTAAGCTGTGTGGGGATTTAGGGTTAGAATATAGGCCCCCAGCAACTTATGCTGGTCGTAATAGGTGACTAGATGGATCAGGTCATCAGGTTCAGTGACCAGGTTGATAAAGTGACATCATACTACGAGGGCCATTCAATATATAACCAGCCTCAGCTATTTATCAGATCTTAACGGTTGTGTGCTTGTCACGTGCTGTGCACCAATGTATGTCGCGTGCATAGACAAAATTTCCCTGAGGAAATTGTATTTGAAGTCACACACATGATCTATAAAGATGGCAAGGGTAGATTCTGCCAAATTTTCGTCAAAGGTTGAATACAGGGCTGTTATTAGGTACCTCTACTTAAAAGGAAAACCGGGAAAGGAGATACATGATGAATTGTCAGATGTTTATGGTGACAGTGCACCTTCGTATGCACAGGTCAAATTCTGGGTTGCAGAATTTAAGAGGGGTCGGGTGAACCTGGAAGATGAGCCACGCCCTGGCAGGCCTGTAGACCAATGACCAAACCAGTGAAGCTGTGAGACAACTGGTTGTCAAAGACAGGCGAATGAAGGTGTCAGAAATGGCCAAGGCCTTGGACATTTCAGAGGGAAGTGTCCATACCATTTTGCATGATCGTCTGGGTATGAGGAAGCTGTCTGCCCGATGGGTCCCGAAATGTCTGAGTGATGATCAGAAGGCTGTACGTGCGTCAATGTGTCAGGCACTTTTGACGCAATGCAGTCGGGATGCAGACAACTTTATGGAGAGAATTGTTACTGGTGATGAAACCTGGGTACACAACAATGACCCAGAAACCAAAGAACAGAGTAAGCAGTGGACTGGCTTTGCTTCACCCCGTCCCAAAAAGTTTAAGACTCAACCATCGGCTGGCAAAGTCATGGCAACCATCTTTTGGGATACCAAAGGGGTCTTGCTCATTGACTACTTGCCACGTCGCCAGACTGTTACTGGAGAGTACTACTCCGGGTGGTGGTTACACAAACAACCCCATTGTTTCTATCACAACGGGCTTTTAGCTCTCACACATCGCTGGACAAAGTGCATAGACCTCAATGGTGGTTATGTGGAAAAAGGAGAAGTGAGGAGCAGTAGCAAATAGGTTAGGCTGGTTATATATTGAATGGCCCTCGTATGACGTCGAGGATCATTGTTCACAACATTAATCACTGGATTGTCTGGTCCAGACTTGATTATTTAGTGATCCATTAAACAACTAAAAACAAACAAAACTCAGATTATTGCCTGAAAAATTATTTTCATATTTTCTGAATGGATACCCATGTGTCTCTTCGAGCAATGCATTTGTATCAGAATGGATAGAAAAGTAAATAAATAACAGGTTTTTTTCTTTCTGGTACCATAGGACTTCAGCAACCCATGCTTGCAGTAAAAAGGCTTATATGCTTGTCTTAAGAGGCGACTAACAGGATTTGGTGGTCAGGCTCGCTGTCTTGCTTGATGCATGTCATTGTTTGCGTAGATCGATGCTCATGATGTCAATCACTGGATTGTCTGGTCCAGATTTGATTATTTACAGACTGCCGTCATATAGCTGGAATATTGCTGAGTGCGGCGTTGAACAACAAACAATAAATACATCTTTCTGTTATGTCTATTGATACTATTGATTGTGTAGCAGCATTGTTGTTAACTATTAATCTTTTAATGCATCAATGCCTCATACCATGGATGACTGCAATGCATCAAGTTTGATTGATCGTTACAGCCCTATTGACACCCATGTATTCCTGTGTAAACTGGACAGACATGTTGCACTTAACGTTTGTTGAAAGAGTATTGCTTCATTTATCAGTTCATGTATGTTTGTATTGTTACCAGCCAAACATCATCAAGTCTTTCACATCGGACCCACGGATTATAGCATTAGCAGAGTTTTTCCTCAAGTCCAAAGAGGACATGGTGAGTCAAGACAATGAGTTGCTCATTTTATTAATGAAATCTTCAAGTTGCTAATGACTAAGCAATGAGACAGGAAGAGTCTTAGGGTAGACATTGAGACTTGGTTTCATTATAACCCCTTGCATCTCTCCAGTGTGATGTGCCCAAAGGCGTGAAGCATGACAACTAGAGAATAAGCAATGAGCTATGAGGAAATACGGATTATCTGCCTGGAGGGAATGAATGGTGTTAATCCCGAGGTTTAGGGCAATCGATTAACATTAACAGCTTTCATTCACGAGGGACGGATAATCCATAATTCCGATTTGTTAAAGTATGTTATTTCATGTATTACTCATTGACATCATAAGAGCGAAAATTAAGGGAAAATGTTTGAAATGTCAGCCCTACGGATAAATTTCACTGAAGGGACCCTATTGTTCCGATGACGTAATTTAATCAATTTGTGACATCATGAACAATGGATGACGTCATATTGTAATTGTGGATGATGTCATTGTTGCATTGTTTTTCTCAGTCATGCTAGAATCTGCTTATCACAGGTTTGAAACCCAGTTGCTCCCTGATTATAATTCTTGGTCATAGCCATGCTCGTGATGTTGGTAATTATCAACCTGCTTCACTTAAGGCTTTCCTCCCACCATGAGCAATTCCTGTTCCATGATGGGGCACGTTTGGCCCAGTCATCTAAGGCACCGCAATTTGCTGTGCATGCAGAGTTGCATCCCTTGGACATGCCAGAAATCTATGATTATGGGTTCAAATCCCAATTCGGCCCGATTATGTTCCTGTTTGTCAGAACCATACCCGTGCTTGTTGTTTCACCAAAGTGTTAAACGTCTGAGATTAGCATCACTTAGGGCTTTCCTCCCACATTAAACTGACATGCCGTGATAAAACTGGAATACTGTAAAGACGGCGTTAAACCAAACTCACTCACTCACTGTTCCAGGGGGCGGTCGGGTGGCCTAGTGGTTAAGCGTTTGCTCATCACGCCGAAAACCCCGGTCCTCCACTGTGATATTACTGGAATACTGTTTAAGTTGGTGTTAAACCCAACACTTACTCACTGTTCCAGGACCTGTCCACGGTGCAGGAGCTGTCCACTGTTGTGTATGAGTGTGTGACCCAGGAGAAGCCTGAAGCCACCTGCCTCCACTTCATCCTGGAGCAGCTCATCCACCAGTGTCAGAAGGGGCTCCACACCACCGGGGTGTGGCAGCTCAAGCTGGTGCTGGCTTACTACACCAGCAGGTACCGCATCAACCACACCGCAGAGGACCAGCCACAACACCTCCTGGAGATGGAGTTCTTACTCTGCCTGAAGAGACATCTGGAGGACACCCTGGATAAGTGGCATATAGGTGAGTGTTGAGGTGCTCATAGTCTTCTTGGGGCGGTCGGGTATCCTAGTGGTTAAAGCGTTGGCTCGTCACTCCGAAAACCTGGGTTCGATTCCCGACATGGGTACAATGTGTGAAGCCCATTTCTGGTGTCCCCCCCCCCTGTGATATTGTTGTGTAAAACCTTACTCACTCACTCACTCACACATAGTCTTCTTGATACAGGTTTTATTATCAGGTCGAGTGAACTCATGTTATTTCGCGTTGTTGACTGTCCATATGTCCTTCGTTATCTGTTACACTTTTCGACATTTACTTTGAAAGTTTTCAATCAAAATGAACTTTGCTTGAACGATCCCAGCTATTGTGTCTGTAGAAAACTGCTCACAGAATTCTGATCCAATTTGAACATTTAGGCTGCAGCAGCAATTTTAATATTTAATATTAATTGTTCCCATTTTACAGCAAGCTCTGCATGTATCATTATGAAGTCTGATATATAATCTATGTAGTGGTATGTGGTGTAGTTTTCTGTATGTGTTTCCTGCAGACAATGTGGAGTTGTTCCTGCGTTACCTGAAGGGGGAGGAGATGAAGGGGCAGGAGATCACCTGTCTGTCGGGATTCCTAGCATGGTTCGACATCCCCCACCCAGAAGATATTGCTCCAGTATTAGCTAAAGGTTGGTGTGGCTGTTGTATAAACTGTAGCTATGACTGTGGCTGTTATGGTTGCTATTGTTTCAACTGTAAACGTGTCTGTGGCTGTGATTTTGGCTGAAGTCATTACTGACTGTGGTTATTTGTAGCTGTGGCTGTGATTTTGGCTGTGGTCGTAACTGACTGTGGTTATTTGTAGCTGTGGCTGTGATTTTGGCTGTGGTCGTAACTAACTGTGGTTGTTTATAGCTGTAGCTGTGGCTGTGATTGTGGCTGAGGTTGTAGCTAACTGTGGTTGTTTGTAGCTGTGGCTGTGATTTTGTTTATAGCTGTAGCTGTGGCTGTGATTGTGGCTGAGGTTGTAGCTAACTGTGGTTAACTGTGGTTGTTTGTAGCTCTGGCTGTGATTGTGGCTGAGTTCGTGAGTAACTGTGGTTGTTTGTAGCTGTGGCTGTGATTGTGTTTATAGCTGTAGCTGTGGCTCTGATTGTGGCTGAGGTTGTAGCTAACTGTGGTTAACTGTGGTTGTTTGTAGCTGTGGCTGTGATTGTGTTTATAGCTGTAGCTGTGGCTGGGGTTGTAGCTAACTGTGGTTAACTGTGGTTGTTTGTAGCTGTGGCTGTGATTGTGTTTATAGCTGTAGCTGTGGCTGAGGTTGTAGCTAACTGTGGTTGTTTGTAGCTGTGGCTGTGATTGTGTTTATAGCTGTAGCTGTGGCTGTGATTGTGGCTGAGGTTGTAGCTTACTGTGGTTAGCTGTGGTTGTTTGTAGCTGTGGCTGTGATTGTGTTTATAGCTGTAGCTGTGACTGTGATTGTGGCTGAGGTTGTAGCTAACTGTGGTTGTTTGTAGCTGTGGTTGTGATTGTGTTTATAGCTGTAGCTGTGGCTCTGATTGTGGCTGAGGTTGTAGCTAACTGTGGTTAACTGTGGTTGTTTGTAGCTGTGGCTGTGATTGTGTTTATAGCTGTAGCTGTGGCTGGGGTTGTAGCTAACTGTGGTTAACTGTGGTTGTTTGTAGCTGTGGCTGTGATTGTGTTTATAGCTGTAGCTGTGGCTGAGGTTGTAGCTAACTGTGGTTGTTTGTAGCTCTGGCTGTGATTGTGTTTATAGCTGTAGCTGTGGCTGTGATTGTGGCTGAGGTTGTAGCTTACTGTGGTTAACTGTGGTTGTTTGTAGCTGTGGCTGTGATTGTGTTTATAGCTGTAGCTGTGGCTGTGATTGTGGCTTAGGTTGTAGCTAACTGTGGTTGTTTGTAGCTGTGGCTGTGATTGTGTTTATAGCTGTAGCTGTGGCTCTGATTGTGGCTGAGGTTGTAGCTAACTGTGGTTGTTTGTAGCTCTGGCTGTGATTGTGTTTATAGCTGTAGCTGTGGCTCTGATTGTGGCTGAGGTCGTAACTGTCACTGTTGCTTTTACTGAACTGGTTGCTGTGTCTGTGTCTGTGTCTGTGTCTGTGACTGACTGTGACCATGGTTGTAACTGTAACTGTAGCTGTGACCATGGCTGTTGTTTTACCGGTACATGTGGCTGAGGCTGTGACTGTGGTTGTTGCTGTAGCTGTGTTTCTGTCTCTTGCTGAACTGGTGGCTGTGGCTGTAGCTGTGATTGTAATCATGGTTTGAGGCTGAAAATAAAACAAAAATTGGTTCTCAGGCAATAGCTTTTGAAAATAACGTGCAGCCCTTTTTTTTGTATAAGGGGAGTTTTTCATAACTAGAATGAGGAGGCTTTCAAGGTGTGCGTGCATGCGTGCGTGCGTGCGTGCGTGCGTGCGTGTTATACACAGGGTTGAGTATTTTATGTGTTTTTTTCCGCAACACAAAGACATTACTGAAATACCATGTCAACAAATCCGTACTGAAATACTCCAATTAATCCTTGTAATTACAAGGTTGTAGAAAGTGTTTTCATTATATATCTGGACTTATGTTAGTAATCTATTTTATTTACAGCAACCACGGTCATATTACCGCTAATGACGCCTTGAAACAAACTTTAGTGGATAGAGAATGGATATATATATATTTCATACATGCCATACATTGAATCGCTGAAGGTCATACTTGTTGTAGTTTGACAATTATATGTCAACATTAAGTTTTCGCAATCGCGGGCGCATAGACGGTGATTGGTCAAATTCTTCCATTCGAAAACACTTCCAGCAATGGGCGATCAGCTGAACCAAAGTGCAACGCTTATGGTTATTAATTTATTTCACATATATATAGTAAAGCTGCAACTACACGTGATATTGGAATAAATTATTCCTGATAAAATAATAGCTTCAGATACAATTCTTCCGCTCATTGTATCAAAATTCTTTTAAGTTATATTATTGGCCGAATCACCGGTAGATTCCGAGAAAAGTGTATACAGCTGAATGCTACTTCCGGCTTAGTTTACGAGACAAGACGCATGGTAATCTTAATCTTTGCATATCAAACAATGCCTTTCAGAACAGGAAATACAATTTAATCGGCTAATCATTATGTTTAGTGATGTTTTATTTCAAATTTGTACTGACACAAGTTTAATTGATATAATCTGTTCTGTTTCCCTGAATTCGTCTTGGCTTTGAATGTTGTATCTGTTGTTGTGCTCTTATACACTCATTGGTATGAATTATTTTTGTAATTTCGTTCGTGTTGCAGGAGCGTCCAGTCTCCCGGTGTTGTGTAAGCATCTGCCTGGACTCAGTGTTGTGACAATCATGAGGCTCCTAGCCTCCAGACAATCGGCCTCCACGTGACCGCCACCCTTGGCAGAGTCATTCCATCATAACAGTACTACACAAGCTGAAGGCCACCCTCTTAAATCAAATGTCTCGTCTGCTGATCTACTGATTCACAGCAAGACAAGCGAAGGAACATTCCTGACCACAGTCAACTGACCACTGGCCACACAGTGTCCAGACTTTGCATCGTCATCTCAAGTACAACACAAGACACGTTGAGACTCAACCTTGGCCATAGAGTAGTGTCTACATTTTCGTAATCATTTCAGAACAATGCTCATCGAGGGCCCTGTTCTCCAGTCAGGGGCCCTCTAGTACTGTAGTGTTATGTCCTCAGATCAACTAATGGACAGCAGAGGTGGAATTTAGGGACTCTCTCCTTGTGATCCTTGACCAGTCACTACATTATCTTTGTTTACACTACACAGCTCATGTTAAAGGGACACTCTCCTTCACAAAAATGACCAATAGCCACTGCATAGTGTCCAGTCAATCCAGTACATGTTAAAGGGACACTCTCCTTCAATAATTGTTGGCCTTCATAGTGTCCAGTCTATCCATTGACGGCTGAAACACAACACATTACATGTTAAAGGGACACTCTCCTTCAATAACTGTTGGTCTTCATAGTGTCCAGTCAATCCACATATTTGAAGGACACTCTCCTTCAGTCAAATCACTATAATGGCCATATGGCATGGTCCAGTCATTCTATTGTCATGTTAACACAACACAGTACGGTTTGAGGGTCATTCTCTTTCAGCATGTTCAGTCAAGTGTTGTCCAATCATCTCTTATTCTGCTCGATTCTTGTTATGCAACCTCTGGTATAGTTAATGACCTGCTGCCACAATATAGTTCAATCCTTCTGTGTCAACCACAGTCAACCACAGTCAACCACTGTGATGTGCTACCCTTCCTAGTGTTGCAAGTCCACATTGTCTTCTGTGTTTGTATCAGTGTTATGACATCACACATCAAAAAATAACATGTGGGACATATAGCCACACTGGAGACTGGAGACGTTCATGTTCTTAACAGACAAAGCTGGTGAACATGTTTCCATTGTCATACTCATTTCATGACTTGACCATTGAAATGTGTTTGGGACTGTTTTGGGTGATATGCATGGTAAGCTGAGGGAGCAGACAGTCTTCTCAAAATTGTGTTGCCATAGAAACAAGTGTTGAAGTCTATGCTGAGCTGAGGGAGAAGACAGTCTTCTCAAAATTGTGTTGCCATAGAAACAAGTGTTGAGGTCAATGCTGAGCTGAGGGAGAAGACAGTCTTCTCAATATTGTGTTGCCATAGAAACAAGTGTTGCGGTCTATGCTGAGCTGAGGGAGAAGACAGTCTTATCAATATTGTGTTGTCATGGAGAGAAGCTGAGCTGAGGGAGAAGACAGTCTTCTCAATATTGTGTTGCCATAGAAACAAGTGTTGCGTTCTATGCTGAGCAGAGGGAGAAGACATTCTTGTCACTATTGTGTTGCCATGGAAAGGAAACAAGTGTTGAGGCCTATGTTGAGTCACCATTTGTCTTTGCTTGTAGGAAGCTTGTCAGTTTCTGAATATTAAGATATTATGTCGGGGATGAGCAGGCAAGAAACAAACCAGAACTGACATTGGATGCATGGCACTTGAAAGCAGGTATGCCCATGGCAGAAGTCTAAATGTACAGTACCTAGTCCAGCTTCAATGCTTTTTTTCACAACAGTATCTGTCCACGTTAGTAAGTTTAACATGTGAACCAAAGGTTTGCATTAGCTAGAGAACCATTATGAATCTCTAATTTTCCATTCTTCCTTCATGCTAAGACACTGGGAAGGCTCTGTCATATAAGTTTGTTCTGTCAGCCTGTCCCATATGCAATATTATGAGCATCATCATGACTATCTCACCACAACCCATTGCCACACCTACACCCTTAGTCTATCTACTTTATGCCTCACCCCTCACCCCTCACCCATGCCCATCGTGATGCCACATCCTACTTTTTTGCCCCACCCTCATCCACACCCATACTCCACTTGCCTTCCAGATCCCTCATCCATGCCCACATATATTTATATGACTTGACTTAAGCCCACACCACACCCATATCTCTAACACAAGCCTGTAAACCAAGGTGGTAGGGGGTTAAGCTTATATACTCACTACCAAAAGAAACTCAACCATGGAAGCATATTGAGAAGTATGTACGTTAGGAAGAGATGTCACCAATGTGTACCACTTATTGACAAAACAAACAGTCAAGTGTTACCAGCGTGTCTTTATTCTTATCACAATATGCTACACATGATTTCCAAACTTTACACGCTAATCTTACAAGAGACAATATGTGCGTCTCGAGTCATGAATCTATGATGTCAAATGTGATGCATTCATGAGCATGGGTTTACACAACATAACAGTATGTGTGTTTGTGCATCCAACCAACCTAATATCTCTTGAATATGACGAAGTTATTATATGGCAACCAACATGTATGATATTCGCCTTTCTTTTGTTGGTGTGGGGCACGGGTGGCCCAGTCGGCTAGGGCGCCGCAATTCGCTGTGCAGAGTTGTGTCCCTTGGTCGTGCCAGAAACCTATGATTGTGGGTTCGAATCCTGGTTCGCCCTGATTATGTTTCTAGGTTTGTCAGCACCATACCCCTGCTCGTGGGTTTCACCGAAGTGGTAAATGTCTGAGACCTGCATCACTTTGAGCTTTCCTCCCACATTACGCTGACACGCCGTGATATATCTGGAATAATGTTAAAAGCGGCGTTAAACCCAACTGACTCACACACTCTTTTGTTGGTGAATATAAAATATACTGCTCAAATTTTTATGGGGATATTCTGAGTATCAAGCTTGGGAACTGAATGATACTGATTGCTGGGAGATGTTGTCGCACAAATAGTATTCACTATTGCCCCTTCGCTTCAAGTCAAAATAAACAAATTCTTTTCCAATATTGATACCCCAAAGCTTCATAACAGTGTGAAATGTGTCAGTATCCTTATCAAATGTAGAGTAGTATAAATTGATACAGTTTTGCAATCCATATATGTACATCGTGTCTTACAACACTCTCTCTACTTGTTGCCGCCACAAGTGTAGTGTCTATATAAGGAGACGATAGTGACTGTTGCCAGACATACTTCAGTTCTATTCAGTAGTACATCAGTCTTCCACAGCACACAAGGTCAGTCTGCCTCTTTCGCGACTGTGTCACATCTAAGTGAATTGTCCAGCTAATTGTATTTCTCTCACTCATGCACAGCCAGATGTTCAAGCAGTGTCTCTGTCAGACAGTCTGGCTTCCTGACAGGCCAGTGTCATAATCTCGTTGTACCAGTGTTAAGTTCCAGAGTGTTGTTTCCACATGGCTTGCCGATCCCCGTTCAATTAGAATCTCAAGATATATCTTTTTTCAACAATCCTTTGTTTTTATCTGCAATATCCCAAGCGACAAGACTGGATTAATTTTTCATGAAGTGCTGTTACTTGATTAAGTTTCTGTCAGTGTGGAGATTTGAAAGCGGCATTGCAATGAGGATTAAAATCAACTCCCAATCATTCTATTTACATAAAAAGATCCCTAAACAAAACAATGTTTCAGTGCGGCCTTCATTATTAGACTTTGTGTCAGTCAGCACACATGAAGACTGCCAGGAATGCATCAGTAACGCCAGGGCTGCAGTGACCCTCGCTCACCAACATTGCCATACATATATTACGGTACTGTCAAGTTAGCATTTCATGCATCATGAAGATCAAATAGGGGTGTGGGGATTTGTTGTTAAATACTGTACATCAACTGTAAAAAAGTAGTTTGTCTTTATTCCTGTAACAATTGAAGTTTATAATTTATGATCTTGCACATGGGGATGCAAGACAGTCCTCAGTTACACTTGTTTGCATCTCCCATGGAACGACAGGTCACATCATTTGTTTAAATGTTATTTTCAGAATTAAAGCAGTAAACTTATTGATGAAATCGCGGCAGTATGTGTTTGTTGTGTAAAGGGCAATTGTATGTGATTTTGTACATCGATAATTACCAGAATTTTAAATTGTACCCCAGCTATGCACATGATTTTGACTGTTTTGTCTTCTCTTATGTTTTTCTGCATATTTGACGAGGTCATTAGGCTTGTTAGCAAGATACTGTTTCTTGTAATGAATCTCTGGCTGTTTGGCTTGTGTGACTGTGATACAGATATTTGATTTCTCTTGTACATAGCATTTCTGTGCAATGTTAGGAATGGAGATTATATACTACTCAGCTGCTGATAGAGGGACTGGGAGTATCCAGTGGGGTCGGAATGTGACTGATGGCTTGGATATGTTGTCATACAAATAGTATTCAAATTTGCCATGGAACTGAATTGTGACCAGTTCCATTTTTTGTTGATGAAACATAAATACAGTGTTCAAGAAGTTAATTGTCATGTTTTGTCACGGGATGGAATACCTCAGTATCCCTATCGACTGTTGAGTTGTACATTACCGTAAGCCAGTCAACTATCTATTGAACCAGTTTCCTATACTCAGGAGTGATACAGCACATGTCCCTGACATTATTGTGAGGTGTGTTTGTTTCTACACTCATAATATCATGGTGATGATTATTTCAATTTTGCATTTACATCACAATGTTTTCCATTGTTTCACAAATGTACTTAACCTTTGTACAATAACTAAAAACTTCAATTTATATCGAAATCTTAAATCATTTGGGAAATGCACAAGGTGTGATAAGAGCTGGTTTGGCCCACTAGATGTGCCTATTTTAAGAAATGGGGATACCTTTAATGTGTTCATATGAGAATTTCACTTTCGTTAATTTCAGCTATTTCAGGTTAGAGAATTATGACTTCACTAAATGTATAGGTAAGGCTAAAATGTGTCAAAAAGGCTCATTTTAGAGATTTTCAGGAAGCAATTCTCTAATATTTGAACAAGAGCATGTCTTTGACTCAAGCTGATTTTTAGGAGAAGATATGGATAAAAACGGTACAAATATATGGTCAAAAATCAGTTTGGATCACAGACTTCCTCATCCTAAGATTTTCTCTCTCATACATTCGCATGAAATAATCTTGTCAGCCATTGAAACATTTAATAATTTTTATGCGAACATTTCAAAGTTTTCTGACAGTTTAAAGTTAGACTTTTCCAGTGGGCTTAACAGAGCCATGAACGTACCTCATCCTATCACTGAACCATGATGCAAATTTTACTTATGAAACTTAACAAAATGTTTGCATCCTTGTGTTTCTTTTTCACCTAAATTTGAAAATGATTGAACGTTTGAAAAATCTTAATAACATTTATCTTTGTAATTGCTGAACTGGTGAAAGTGAAACTTGGCCCTCATGGTACTACAATGCTGACACCCACGTCTTTGAACAAATTTGTGATCCATTTGTTAATTGTATGAAGAAATTTAAATAATTATAAAAAAATATCAATTGACAAAGAGTATAAACTTTTTTTCTATAAACCACAGGGTCTTGAAAGGGAGAACATTTTGTGAATGATAATTACTTTAAGCAATTTACCTTTGTGTTCAAGGCTTCATGATCAGTGTTCAACTTCATCTCTTGTAGATGCAATCACATTAAAATCTTACCTCCGATTCGATACAGAGAGAGGTATAATGGATGTAAAAGATTTGACTTTATTGTGATTGCTTGTAGATGACGCAGGTGTCAGTTTTTACCCACCTTTCTCCAAAACTGCAGCCCCAAATGCCAGTTCATTCAGGTTGATGTCACCATCTGAGAGTTCACATATAAAATGTCAACAAAATTCAAAATTTGATTTAGGCAAGACCTATTAAATTGTTTTTTTCAGAATCCTGTCGCTTTCAAGACATTTTCACACACAAGCATCCCTGTGTTTGCTGGGTGTGTATTGGACCCCAATGCAGGTTGATAGAGGCGACTAAATTGATTGGTGGTCAGGCTCAGTGATTTGGTTGATGGTATGGATCATTGCTCAATATATCGATCCCTGGATTGTCTGGTCCATTCTTGATCATATACAGGCAGCCTTCATAAAGCTGAAATATTGCACAGTGCGGCGTTAAACAACAAACCAACAAACTAACACATGTGCAGAATAAAGTCTGTAACAGGAAATAGACATGTCCAATAACCTTTTCTTTCATTATTTACAATGACATTAACATTTTGACTAGTTATGTCCCAGCTGAAGTGAAAGGATAGTATTGTTTGCCCCCGAAAAGGATCTTCCCAAAAGATGTGTGTGTATTACACACGGCATATGGGACTGGCCCCTTGTTGTACTAAATATAGATGATTATCATTTAGAAAGTAATGCTTTGTTTCTTTTACACAACTTTGGGACACGCATTTTTCAAAATGGCAATAAGATGGAATGTTTTCTGTATATTGTCATGGTTTATTGTCATATTGAAAAGGAATGACCATATATATTTAGCTTTTGTGGCAGGCTCTATCCACAAGCGTGGGAAAAACTTCAATGGACAAAGTAGTTCAACTTTTCATTATACACTGCTCAATTTTTTATAGGAATATTCTGAGTGTCCAATGCCCACTTGCACAAAGAGATCTTACGCTAAGATGATCGTAACTCTCATACTTTAACATAGGCTTATGATAGTCTTAGCTCTAAGATTGCTTTGTGCAAGTGGACCCAGGTGAGATACTGAATATGACATTGTTATGAGATGTTGTCATACAAATAGTATTCAGTATTGCCATCAATTTCGACACATTTGCAGCAACATTTGAAGTTATAAAATAGTTACTGTAAAGTACACATTCTGTTAAGCAGTGTGAAACATTGCATTACCCCTGTCAAAATTTGAGCAGTATATAAGTCATCATGGATTTCACAGACATAGTCAGACATCAGGACCACTCAACTCAAATCTGACCTGCATTGGTTGGTACTAGCATTATTGTATTGTAATGAAAAGTCTTGTAACAGAATTATTCTTATTTGACACAATATGAATTATTGAGATCACTAATAGAAGCTTTAGTTATTTAATGTGTGATTTTGTGTCTAAATCATGTTACAATGTATCTCAAAATTGATTGATATCATTAGAAAGTTAACATTGATTGTCAACAATAATTTGATTTAAAGATACATTTATCAATAATATGAATTTTTAATGTCCATAAATGAATCATAAGTTCAGTAATGAATATTTGAATTTGTTAGACACTGTTGCACGGCAGAGACTACAACTTTCAACCTCAGTCACTCACCTGGTGTGAGGCTGCCATTAAATTTTCTGAAATATTCATACTGATATTTCTTAGTGACTCTTACTTGAATATTGTCATTGATGACATGTTGCTTACAGGAAGTTTTAGGCAATGATTCCTGTCAGTGATTTAAGTCAGGAATGAACTTCATCCATAGTGTGCCCTCGGGTGTATTGTGCATTTTATTGAACATTACCATGGTGAATGTGGAGAAACAATGAGTGTTGCAATGATAGATGCAATGATTAAATAGAGGATCATGATCATCAAGTCATTTTCAACCCTTTAGCCTTAAGATCATTAGTGACAGACCATTTGTTATTCTGGGTGGGAATGGGAAAAATATACTTTTGCCTGATGTTTTAACACACATGCACACTCACATCCACATCCACATTCACACCCACACCCACACCCACACCAATATCCATATCCACACCCATATCCACATCCACACCCAACCTGCACCAATATCCACACCCACACTCACATTCACACCCACACCAATATCCACACCCACATCCACACCCAACCTGCACCAATATCCACACCCAAACCCACAGCAATATCCACATCCACACCCACACCCACATCCACATCCACACCCATATCCACCTTGCACACCCACAAACACCCCACATCTCTTCATAATTCAGGTAACCTGCAGAGCTTTGTTGCTCTATTTTTCTCTGATTTACAAAATGTTTTACACTCTCACCAAAGTGTTCAGACTAGCCTGTGGCTGTGCTTGGCATATGGTCTTCGAACATGGAAATACAACTGAAAATGTTAATTTATGATTTGGTATTGAAACTACAGTAAACTACGGTTATAACGAACTCAAAGGGACCACTAATTTTAATTCGTTATAAGTTCGTTATAAGCTAATGTACGGAATATATACAGCAAATAGACAGGACCCAAAAAGCAGTTCGTTATATCCGTCAGTTCGTTATAAGCGTGTTCGTTATAACCATAGTTTACTGTATGGCAGTTACAAAGTGACACATACTTGTCCTTCCTCTGTGTCGTGGTGTATCAGAAAGATGGTCGTGCATGACATCAAACACTGTTTGCTCCCACACACTCGCTCACTCATTTGCATTGCTGTCTGCAGATCGTGTGTGTGTTTATCAATAGGATGTCTGTATGTGAAACCCGTCGAAAGAAGAATTCACCCACTGCCAAATGAACATCAAACCAATGTTTTGTACATACATGTACCTGTTATCAATTGTTGAATTGTTTGCAGAAAATAATAAACAATATATCAATATGAATATATTAACTTTTTGGTTATCTAACCTAAATATCTACATACTTATGAGATCCGTGAAGATCCGGGATAGAATATGTTTTCAGAAACCCATGCTTGAAATAAAAGGCGACTATCTGTGTCGTGGTCAGGCTCGCTGATTGGTCGATGCCTGTCAGTCTATCCCAATTGCGTGGATCGATGCTCATGATGTTAATCACTGGATTGTCTGGTCCAGACTCGGTTATTTACAGACCGCCGTCATATAGCTTGAATATTGCTGAGTGCGGCGTTAAACAACAACCAACCAACATACTTATGATGTTTGTTACGTAAATAATGCTATCTCAATAAAAGCAGGGCCGATGGTGTAACCACATGTAAGAAGTTCACTCACAAGAGATTGAAATGATGGCAAATTATTGTAGAAAGCTCGAAGTCCCATGTGTCCTGTTTGATTTGTGGTCAAAGTTGGCTTTGTGTTCAACTGAACCTCCTATTGAAGTGTCCGCTGATCTTCATGCAGAAAGGTATCATATCGAATTAAATTTTCTGAATTAGATATGATTGCATATCAAATTTCTTAAATTATATCCTGCTTTCTGAGGGCGCTGCGGTTCATCCTTCTAACATTTCCAAATAATAACTATTCGCTTTCTCATGTCCTTGAGACATCGAGCCAAGTTAGATATATACTCAAACAAACGACAACCCTGAACTTCCAACAGTTCCTTCAAACACCCAGGTCACCAGTACCCACCTGAACAATTTACGAACAGCCAGTTTAGGAGCAGAATGACAACATTCAAGTGTCTCGGCTCTACTTGAACATCTTGAATAACCCATTTCATTTGATTTCTGATCCAGTTATGTGAGTGAGAGTATCATATTGCAGTAAATGATATGATTTTAATGTTTGTGATTAATAAGGTTTGCTCAGACTTCACTTCAAATTCATAATAGTTTGGGCAGAGATGGCACTGCTGTTAAAGGTGCTGCAATTCCTTGTGCAGAGGAGCATCCCTTTGTTATGCCAGGATATGTTGATCATGGATTCCAAGCCCGATCACACTGACTATAATCCTTAGTTTGTCAGCACCATATCCAAGATGGCTGATTTCACCAAAGTGGAAAACCCCAATGACCTGTGCCACTATGGTAGAACTGTTGAAAGATATTTGCAGGATAAATACATGCAGACAGGTTGGGGTCACGGGCGGTCCTGTCGTCTATGGCGTCGTAATTCTATGTGCAGAGTTGCCAGAAACCTATCGCCCCGATTATGATTCTACGTTCTCAGCACCAAACCCGTGCTCCTTGGTTTCACCAAAGTGGTAAACGTCTAATACGTGCATCACTTCGGGCTTTTATCCCACATGAAGCTAACACGCCGTGATATAACGGGGATAATGTTCAAGGCGCCGTTAAACCAAACTTACTCACTTATACAGACAGATAATGAGTAATTTCAAGTTTCGAGCAAGTCATTCTATGTTGCTCATTGCATTTTAAAGAAACATGAAATTTCAGCCCAACAGAGCAAATAAAATCAATCATCTGTCATTGTGGGATATTCTGAAAAGAAAGTGGAAGTCATATTGGATTGTGGGGCCATATCGTTTCACCTAGCCAATTAGCATTGAGAATCACTGAAAATATTAATGTACAGTAAACTACGGTTAAAACGAACTCAAAGGGACTACTAGTTTTAGTTAGTTATAACCGTAGTTCGTTATAGGCATATATACAGCATAACTACAGCAAATAGTCGGGAACAAAAAAGTAAGTTCGTTATAACCGTCAGTTCGTTATAAGCGTGTTCGTTATAACCGTAGTTTACTGTATGTGCAAAAAATAACACTTTATCTTTCTACCTTAGTCCTAAGTTCTGAGGAATATGTTCCTTGCATGGCAGGAGTACTGCTGTGCTGCGTTAGGCAATAAACCATTACTTTTTTATGCCAATTGTATGAATGCCGGGTGCTACCCGTAGGGCAGGACGAGCTTAACCACCTCGTGAACCCCTGGTGTGATCCCTGATCTCCCGTGGTCCATTCATATAATGTCCGCAGCTATCTGCCCTTTAGGCCAAGTGGAATCTGTTTCGGCAGAAAACATTGGCTGGTTACTCTCTGCATATGCAATCTGTATTTAGACTTGTCTCTCCATACTTCGTGTTGTGTATTAGTTAATTAAACATGGTTTAACACAGCGTTTATTACTTTAGTCTTCATGACAAACTGAAACTGCACTCCTGAAAGCTAGTAAACATTTCGTTTTACAGAAGATGGTCATGCGATTCACAGAAGAGCGAGTGTGGCATAGTTGTCAGTGTTGATTCACCGGCGGTGGGACTCCCTGATCAATTACCCTTCGCTGTCAGAACCTAAACCGCAGCGGGAGTGCAGCGGGAGTGCAGCGGGAAACGACAAACAACACTTTACCCAAACTGTACTGACGGGTTATGGCCTTGATCAGTGTCCCGTTGGACTTCTCACATAATACTAATAATTATCATAATAGTGAGTGAGTGAGTGAGTGAGTTGTGTTTAACGCCGCTTTTAACAGTATTCCAGTTATATCACGGCTTGTCAGCTTAATGTGGTAGGAAAACCCCAAGAGATGCAGGTCTTAGACGTTTACCACTTCGGTGAAACCCACGAACACGGGTATGGTGCTGACAAACCTAGAAACATGATCGGGGCGAACCGGGATTCGAACCCACAATCATAGGTTTCTGGCGTGCCGAAGGGACGCACAGCGAATTGCGGCGCCTTAGAAGACTGGGCCACCCATGCCCCCTATCATAATAAGAATAATACAAATACAACAATCTTCTTCTGAAACGGGCAAGGTAGAAGAAGGAGGATCAGTCAGTTAACTTGGGGTAGGAGTTGTTGACCATCTCGAGGAAGGTCAGGCCTATACGTACTTGGGAATGCAGGTTAGGGACAAACTTCAGAATGCCCATATCATGGAAAAACATCGGACAGTACAAATGTAGGCTTAAGAAAATCAGAGTTCAGAGGTGAATGCTCGCAATCAAGTCAACGCCACAAATACTTGTGCCGCACCCGTCCTTTCATATTCTTTAGGTGTTGGGTATTGGACGTTCAGGGTATCGGCAATCTCACACGAAGAGTCATGTCGGACAATAGATCCCACCACCCTCGCTCTTCCATCAATCGCTTATATTTACCATTTATTATGGGAGGGCGTGGTTTGATTAACTTGGAGGCTCTTAATGATAGAATTGTATTGTGCACTTTCACACACATTTATTTGTCTGATGATCCTCTTTTGAAGCATGTCAAGACTCATGATGAAAGGCATTCCACAGTGGGACATAATCTCAATGTCAGTACTAGTGTTGATCTTGTTGATGGTTCTGTACCGCTGGGCGGCACAGAAATGATGGTCAACCAAGCGAAGTGCCATATCAAGTCGGCATTGTGATTGTAAATCAAATTGTAAACATGAAATAGAGAATATGCAATGAATTTAATGAGACTGTCCAACACACTGTCAGTGTCAGCTTTGGCACAAACACAGTAACTTGAGCGACATAATGTAATGACTCGTTCATTTTATTGCCGTCTTCTTCATTCTTGTGGTTTTGACTTAGAGGTCCATCCATGGCACGAACCAGAATATATTGAGGGCGTCATGGAAAATGATGAATACAAAGCTCTTTGGAATAGGCCAGTATACGACCTCAGACGGATCCAGGCCAACAAACCTGATCTTGTTCTTTTTTATCTATCCAATGAAATCAATTATATCGTTGAGTTTCTGTCCCTTTTGACACTTATGTGATTGACAAGATTCAGGAAAAAACATGGCAAATATGCGGACCTCGCTTGCATCCCAAGGACCAAGTTGTCCGACTCCCCATTTTTCTCGGTGCCTTAGGTTTAGTACCTCCCAATCTGTTGTCTGACATTGGGAGAGTACTCGGTTTTGCTACCAGGAATACAGCCCTTCTGACAATCTGGGTAATGCAGAAGGCTGCAGTGTTGGAAAGTCTTCATAATCTCCGAAAAGTTCTGGGTGGGTTTGACAAGGCAGCGCTTCCTGGGAGAAGTCCCATTCGCTGTCTGGAATGATGAGCCTAACAAGCCTGACTGTGCCAGGATCACCCAAAGACTCTTTGTTGCATTTTACATGTTAATCTATAAATAATAATAATAATGAATGACGATGGGAACTTGGAGCTGGAGCTGGTTGGGAGGCCGTAAACTTCTGTGCTGCATGTAGGTGTGTAATTAGCTGCTGAAAATATACTCGTGACAGACAATAGACTGACCTATAGACAATGGTCAGCCAACAGTGACTACTTTAAGATGACTAGATGTCTCCTTCATTTCTCTATTTGAAGCTGTTAAAATCCCCATTGTAACTGTCACCGTGTAGATGTGGGAAATCAGTTGAAGACCCAATTTTGTCTACAATATGCACTGTGTCGTTTAGGCTCAAGGCTTAAATTGCAATAACAAACTTAAGATCGTGTAATCTTCCCCCAAATTGGCAAGCATGATCGCTCAGGCAGATATTCGATTTGACTTCTGTGACAAGGTCATCAAATTTCAAAGTAGCAGTCATCAGAAATAGGGTTTGCGAATTGATTAAATGATTGTATGACGTTTAGACTATGTGTACAGCTGCTTTATTTGAAGTTTGATACTTTGATATGTAGAAAAATGAATGAAATGTTTGATTACAGATGGCAACCGTTTTTTTTAAAACATCAATGTTGTGAACTCTTTCAAATTGGTGCCCTTAAGAATTATTCTGTCAATCAGTAAATCATTTTTATAAATTCAGTAGCTTGATTTCTATTTGTCATATTGATTAGACTGAAACAAATAAATCCAAATTTAACACATCCATTAAAGTAACGGGTTATTGTTTCTGGCCGAGTTTAGGTTTATACATGTAACTGATGTATACATTGTTGCAACAGGAATGCGAGCGTGTGTTCCAATCTGATTGGTTGAAAAACGTGATTACATGGGATTTGTCTTGTTTGTTGTTTAACGCCGCACTCAGCAATATTCAGGTTATATGACGGCGGTCTGTAAATAATCGAGTTTGGAACAGACGATCCAGTGATCATGAGCATCGATCTACACAACTGGGACACGGTGACATTCATCAACACAGTAATCGAGTAAATAATCAAATCTGGACCAGATGATCCAGTGATCATGAGCATCGATGTACACAACTGGGATACGATGACATTCATCAACAAAGTCATCGAACCTGACCACCGATCCCGCTAGTTGGCTCTTAGGACAAGCATGGGTTGCTCAAGATAATTTCTAACCCGGATCTACACGTGAAGTCCGCAATTGTGGACAATTCACCGCGCATGAATATTGTTTATTCAATCGTGAAAGTGTTCCTCCTTCCTAAGTTGTCAACTCACACACTCCCACCTGACCCAATGCCAATATACATGTTCAGGGTGGCTCGTATCAATAGAGTGAGTGTGGTGTTACGCCGCTGTTAGTAATATTCTAAGAATATCCTGTTATCTGGAGGATGGAGCGTTTGCCTGGAGAGCGGAAGGTCGCTGGTTCGACCACTTTACGCTTCAAAGGACGTTAGGAGATGGTACGTGTTGTTACACTGCCTGGCGTTCGACTTTAAGGGGATATCTATTGATAAGAACCTGGCGGTTCGTAGTCAGTAAATTGTCTTAGTGAGGTATTCATGTTAAAAGTTAAAATCTTTGTAGGCTGGCACCATAAAATCGGCGTAAGTCCAGACAACTACGAGCAGATATATACACACGTGCATGCACGTCGCTAAATTAGTGAAAAAGTTCACCATTCACATCAAAATGTATTATTTTTAAATGGGACATTGTCTAGTCCTCAATACTTGACCACTGGAGTGCCCCAAGGCTCGGTCCTTGTACCCTTTGTATTTATTGTATATGTTAATGGTATTGCGGATAGCCTTCAGTGTGCAACAAGATTGTTTGCAGATGAAACTTCTCAAGGTATTCCTTCCACTGGGCGTCATATTGCAGAAACCATTTTGAACAGAAATCTTGGGTGCATTAACAACAGGGCTTAAACGTGGCTCGTATTATACAATCCAGACAAAACAGAAGGATAATGTTTACACTAAAACAGACATTCAAATCTAAGATTGACATTTCATCCTAAAGAAATTATTACTGTAAGTGCTCATAGCATCTTGGTACAACGTTAACATTTTCTTCGGATGGTAGATGGTCTTTGATAAAATCTATTGCAAAAAATAATTAATTTCATGCGAACATTATAACAATCTCATTAAAATCAGATCTTAGTTCTCGCTACCTCAAAACAAAGATCTGAGGACATCCCGTTAGTGGTCACGTCAGAACGACCTTTCGTCCGACCAATCAGAGCTTCTCTTACCAGATCATGAAAGTGACAGTCGGATTGTGATTTCTAATCATGCAACGTCGAAAACTTTAAAACGGGGTATTCCGAACGATTATTACGGGCTAAACGACTGACATACAATCTGGACCATATATTAGCCATTCGAGAATGTTCCTTTGTTCAGGTTTCAAAGTTTTAATCGAGAATTTGTCAAAATATGTTTCGAAGCGTAGTCGCCAATTTGAAATTAGTGCCGTAAAGCACGAGAAAGTTGCCTTCTGACTGGCTAATGACGACTTCTTGTCAGCCATTCCATTGGTCGGTCAAAGTTCGCAAAAGGTCGGTCTGACGTGACCAGTAAGGGGATGTCCTCAGATCTTTGTTTAGCAGTAGCGAGAACTAAGATCTGATTTATTGAGATTGACATTATAATTAAAAAGAAAGGTACATATAAATAAGAAAGACTCTTTATACTATACATACCAGTTTCATTCGTCCTCACCGTGAACATGCTTGTAGGGTATGGGGTGGTTTCTCATTAGAATTATAGCAATGACTTAATTAAAAAAAACCTCCAGTGACAATTCAATTCAATTCAAAGTTTATTTCAGAAGAAAGGCAATTGGCCCACGTACAATATATTACAAAAATAATTTTTGAGACAGATGTGCGTTTTGTCTAACAAATAGAGAGTTGTATATACACTTTGCACAATTAATCAACATGAATTGCTTATTTCTTGACACTGGAGAGTACAATTTTCTTAAACATGGGTTATGACAATAATATTTTGGGAAATACCTGTTTCTTAAATGCTTATAATATGGACATACTAACATGAAATGGAACTCATCTTCAACAGCTTGCATGTCACAATAATTACAAAGTTTTTGAGAATATTCCACACCACAGCGTCTACCAACATTTTTCATCAAGGATAGCTCACCAGATCGTAACAGAAAAATAATATGTCTATAACGTTGGCTAGATAAATTTGTTTAATAGAATTCAACGTTCAAAAGTAACTTAAATTCTTTAAAGAACATTAATTTACGAGATTCACAAACTTTACTATACCATTCTTGTTGATATCAATCTTTTAGTCTTCGTACAAAGGTATCAATAAATATTTTACAATCACCAACTTCTTGCGAAATCCAAACAAATCCCAATCCATAATCAAATAACATTTTTTAAACAAATGTGACCCATGTAATGCGACCAGCAGCATCTAGAGACATCAATAGTATATAACATTGCTTTGGGTATCTAGTATTAGGTAAATATAATAAATGTAACCAATATTTAATACACCTTTTATGGTAATCAACATACAATCCATATCTACCACAATCTCCTAATACTGCTGCACTTGTTACATGATTTCCAACACCCAAAACAAACTTACAAAATTTCACATGAATTTTTTCAGCTGCTGGCATTTTGTTAAAACTCCACACTTCTGACGAGTACAACAATATGGGCTTTATTTGCATATCAAGAATCTTAAATAAGGCTGAGATAGGAATATTCTTAAAACGAATTCTTATTTGCTTCGATGCACAGAGAGCTTTATTAGCCTTATTCACCAGGGTATTGACGCCCGAAGTCCAACACAAACGGTTTGAAAATATTAAACCCAGGTAGCTGTAATAAGTAGAAACTTTCCAATTCTCTGTATTTTGCCACCATTCCTGAAAACTAAAATTTCAGTTTTATCCAAGTTTACTTGCAATCCCCATTTCAAGCCAAATGTTTAAGTATATCAGTCTTTCTCTGTAGACCAATAACGCTGTCCTCAAATAAACATAAGTCATCTGCATATAATAACAACAAAATGTCAACAAAGTCCTGTCCAACAAAAAATACCTCTCTGCCCTGAAGATGGCAACATATGTTCTAGCTCAATAATAAATAAAGAAAAAAAGGGAACTCAATGGACACCCCTGTCTGACACAACTTAAAGTATCAAAGAATCATGTAATTTCATAATTAGATAACTTAACGGCTGATGTAACTTTGGAGTACATGTCTTTAATTTCCCCAAGAACTCTACCATGTATACCTTTTCTTAACAAAATATACCACAACAGTTAACGATTGCCACAATCAAAGGTTTTTTAAAATCAACAAATAAACAATAAAATCGTCCATTTGTCTTAGATAAGTACTTTTGAATCAAAACCAAAAATATCACCAACTGTGCTATATCCAGTCCGGAAGCCAGCTTGAGATTCTGGAAGCTTTTCAAATATATCATAAAAAAGTTAGTCTTTTGTTCAAAATATATGTAAAAACTTTACCAAATATATCACTAAGGGTAATAACCCTATAATTATTAACGTCAGCTTTGCTCCTTGTCTTATGAAGAGGCTTCAGAAGACCTTGAGCCCAATCCTCTGGGTACTGTCCACTCTGCAATATAGTGTTATACAACACAACTAAATATAGAATAAGAATTGCTTTACAACATTTAATCATTTCTGGAAGAACTGCGTCAGGATCTTTCAAATCATTTATAGCATTCAGAACCTCATCATATGTAACATAACTATTCAAAATATCACTGCAAACAGCATCAAAGTTTTCTGAAATAAACATTTCAGCATTATTTAGATTATCAATATCAACATCAAAGTCAGTAATATTCAATATATTTTTAAAAAATTTCAACCACTCATATGTAGATATGGATGATATAGAATTATCCCTTTGACACATGAGATTCTTGATATTACTCTAAAAAAGATAGTTAGATGAATTCGACAAAAGATTAATAACAGTACTGTCTTCCTAATCACTTTTCTTTTGTCGACATAAATATCTATACATATTTCTCAAACGTCTAAATTCATGAAGATAAGTAAAGTCACCAGTGATCCTAAACATATTAAGGGTATTATATTTTTCACGTTTCAGTTCTTTACTGTCACTATCTTGCCACACAGCATCCACTCTTAGTCGTGATGAAGATTCATGTTGCGTCATACCACAAACATCAGCAGCTTTGGTAATACACGATGTTAACTGTCTCACAGCCAAATCGATATCTCTGTTTACTGCATCTGTAAATGTCTCCACATTGTATGTTAAGAATAGTTCAGAAATTGTTTTATCAAAAGTAGAAGACTCCAGTGACAGCTCGTATAGTGACCGGGTTGTTCAAATATGCTCCCGAGATGCTCTCTCTTTTGAAACTGGTTTAAATACACCTGAAAAAAAAGAAAGTCTCGCAAGCTCAGCTAATTTTATCAAATTAAAAACGATGTAACCCCTTCCTCCTTGTGTGAACTTTTGCCAAATCCTGTTGATGCAATATCTGTGTGCCAGTTAAGAAATGCACGAAATATATCGTCACCATTCAGTGGAACACAATTATTTAGTCAGTTTGTTTGTTTGTTTGTTGTTTTACGCCGCACTCAGCAATATTCCAGCTAAATGACGGCGCTCTGTAAATAATCGAGTCTGGACCAGACAATCCAGTGATCAATATCATGAGCATCGATCCACGCAAATGGGATCGATGACAAGCATCAACCAAGTCAGCGAGCCTGACCACCCGATCCCGTTAGTCGACTTTTACGAGAAGCATGGTCACCTTTTACGGCAAGCATGGGTTGCTGAAGACTTATTCTACCCCGGAATCTTCACGGGTATTTAGTCAGTAATTAGTCAGTCTCAATTAAGAGAATCCAGTACTCTAAGCTCTTGTAAAATCAACACCAAAACGCATACTAAATGTACTCCTTCTCATATTTTTCCTGTGGTTGAAAGAGGTACAACATTTTGCTCACAAAATTACGCTATGTCAGCTGAATTATGACTTATTTAGAATTGGTTTAATAGACAGTCCTAACTGTCTCGGTTATATACCGCAGGTATCCAGGTACTAGTATCTGCTCAAATGCGGTTTTATTTGTTCATCTACCAGGAACCTTATGCATTCCAGTTATCATTCTCAACTCCCTGGGGAGTATACAACCCAAGCTGCCAAGGGTCGCTAGAGGGCGTTTACATCTGTCTTTTGTACATGTCTCAATTGAGATATCATATAACGCAAATCATATAAATTGTTTCAGAGAGGACTACCTTAGTTGGAAAAACTTGTGCCCAATCCTTTTCCTTGAGAATAAAATATTCACGTCATATAAGTCTGTACTAAATCCTCGAAATTATCTGAAATAACTGAAACAGTCTGTGGAAGCGTTGTTCAGAGAATATATTTTACGACCAGATAATCAAAAGTAGCTGTCGCTTTAGTATGTAAAAGTACTCCGAAATAGAAACCACGTTTCTTAAAGCTAGATCACCGATACCATGAAAATTCAAGGAATCAGGACCAAATTGTCTCCCTTTGATCACGAACACGTTTAAACGTTTTTTTACGAACCGCTGCTTTCTAACGCCAAACTTCACTCATTTGAGACAGACGTATTAAAACATGACCGATTGGGAACGGCAAAGTTGAAACTTGCAAACGATCCATCACGCAGCAGGTCCAAACCACACATTCAATTACACGAGCTACTACCAAAATATATTTATCCAGTGGCTAGAAAAACAGACAATATCAGATCTCTTTATGACTCTCCACTGGTGTTGTGTTGCACAGCCACACATTGTATTGACAGGACGGGTGGAAGGCGTTCAATGTGATTGTCCTAGAAATACAACCACTAGCACGGGTTTTTGGTGCTTGAATTGACGTGCCGTTGCGACGTCAATCAACGTTGTATTTACATGAATAGACCCATAGCCTGATTGATAGATTCTGTCTGAGAAAACAGTGGTAGAAAATTGCATAATTTACACCTGAGGAAGTTGAACTGTTTCTGACGATGGAAAAAACCCACCCACGGTCCGCCATCAGTGAATATGGATTGGCATGGAGTCACACCAACGTATTAATTATCGTGTTAAAATATCGACATAGTTATATTACCGCTATCGATTTGACGTAAAATGTGATTCATAGATTTGCTGATTGCAATTTGTTGAGGCTGACGACACAAATGTTTGTTTGTGAGGATGTTAAAATATGGTAATACCCACCAACAGAGACGCTCTTAGTTGATGTTTTCTTTTGCATAAACTATAATTTCGGAATGACTTCCGCGTTGGACAGTGAAATCATCAGTATTGACATTTGTGTTTCCCGGTAAGGTTTTATATACGCTTGGATTCTGAACGGGCTGAAAACTCTTTTCACAAGTGTAAATGAAAATCGACCCATTCAGTTAACGTTGCAAGAATTACGCAAGAAAATATTGTGTTTCGACTCGGATTTCATTTTATGGTCGCCAGCCCTGGGACTCGTACTTCGGTGAATGTACCTCACTGTAACGGGGCCATCACAAGTCAGTGGGTTCCCAGACATTACAACTGCATAATGTTTTGTATTTTTTCAATCTGCTCATCTGCATGTGCAAACAGCATGTTAGTATACCCCACAAACACTTGCGACGTCGACGTCCATGGACATCTCCTGAAGCCTTTTTGACATGCAGTAATGGCATTTCCAGTCTTCAACCTTTCTTTCGGCAATATTGTTGAAGGAGGACTAGGCATTGGACAAATGAGAGTTCTAGAATTTGATTCAAGTCTTTGAAAACACTTTGTTTATCTGAAAACCCGATTTCATGGGTACAATGTCACAGTTTCACTCACAAAGTAGAGACCTAGATTAAAATGGCCCCAAACACTGGATCCTTGTCCTTTATTACATCTTCCCGAGGCAAGGGACTATAAAAGTCCAGATTATGCATAGTCCAATCAAAATCGCGTTATGAAATCAGCATCCGGTTCATAAACTTGCCGTGCAGATTTCGGTCGATTGCAGGATTTACAAAGCATGTGTACCGACAGCTTAGCGTCTACAGATATTTTCAAAATCTTTTCATGTTTTTAATCAAGGTGCACACTTTGATGCACTTCGCGAAGTAAGAACCGTTTTATTACAATACAGATCTTGCTATCGATCAGATCGTCTTCACTGGTCGACGACATTTTATTTGAGGGAAATGTGTTGTGATATGAGAAGTGGAATCTTATTGGTCAATAGGAGGGACATAGAAGGGACATAACGATCGTACTGGTGGCAGTATGATCGAACCCAGAAATTCTATTCTAGTTCGGCAAGGGTGGAAACTGAACTTTTAGGGTCAGTTAACTCCCTTGCCTCGCTTCCGGGTCTTCAGCAACCCATGCTTGCGGTAAAAGGCGACTATGCTTGTCGTAAAAGGCGACTAACGGGATCGGGTTGCTAGGCTTGCTGACTTGGTTGATCCATGGCATCGCTCCCAATTGCGTGGATCGATGCTCATGATATTAATCACTGGATTGACTTGATTATTTACATATCATCATATCGTCATATTGCTGAGAGCGGCGTTAAACAACCAACCAACCAACCAACCCTTGACTCTGGAAGATGACTTCATTAAGGACGTGTGAATATCGGATTTCACAAATCTTTCATAAGACTCGAACCCGGCAATTGAACAGTGCTTTGTACAGTGTGAGACTGGAACCAAGGGTTCAGGTCACAACTACGAGGCCACTCTTAAATCTAGTTGTTAAATCAAGTAGGTTCTCAAGCAATCGACTACTCGTTGTCTGCTCTTTGACTGAATTTAATTACAGGTCGCTGTGACAAACCTGGAATATTGCTGAAATAATATAACGCTATTCTCTTACTCACTCACTCACTCACTCACAAATACTGGCATCGCCTCCTTAGTTTGCCTTAAGTAATTACCAGCCGTCGTCATACAGCGGGATTAATCGCGGCGTGTCAGCTTAATGTGGGAGGAAGCTCGAAGTGATGCTGTCTTAGCCGTTTACAAGTTCGGTGAAACCCACGAGCACGGGTATGGTGCTGACAAACCTAGAAACATAATCGGGGAGAACCGGGATTCGAACCCACAATCATAGGTGTCTGGCACGCCCAAGGGACGCAACCCTGCACAGCGAATCGTGACGACTTATACGACTGGGACACCGTGCCCCCTATCGGGATATAAAGGTGATTTGTGGGTATAGTGAGGGCGAGCTGAATCCTCGCTCTGTTGTTCTCACAGCTGTTCCTTCAAAACCTTAATCACACTTTATTTTCAGTTAGGCCAAGTATACTACTCAATAGAAGTTAAATAACAGCTTATTCTTTTCATATTATCCTTGTTAATCTGTCATGCCCATGACAATAGAGAATCGGGTCTTCTTTTTATTTTGAGGGACCCGTGAAGATTCCGGGGTAGAATAGGTCTTCAGCAACCCATGCTTGCAGTAAAAGGCGATTATGCATGCTTGTCGTAAAAGGCGACTTAAAGGGATCGGGTGGTCAAGGTGGCTGACTTGGTTGATGCATGTCATCGATTCCAATTGCGTGGATCGATGCTCATGATATTAATCACTGGATTGTCTGGTCCAGACTCGATTATTTACAGACCGCCGTCATATAGCTGGAATGTTGCTGAGTGCGGCGTTAAACAACAAACAAACAAAAAATCGTATTTTGAGTAGTACATATTGATGATAGGTATGATCTGGCTCGTCTCATTGCATCCGACGGCGTAGATCGTTTATCATGGGACCAACCACTGGTTTTGCTGACCAAGCCCCCATCATGTCCAGACAGCTATGATATTGACGACTGTTGCATCAAACACTCACCTACTGACTCTACCAAGTCATGACACCAGATGAAAAACAAGGATACCTTGACCTTTGACAAAACTATGTTCGTCATATGGTCCCACGTTGCAGCTGTTAGAACCATTAAGGTACTAACACATAATTAAGTGTTAGGCTGTCGACGTTTTATAGTAAATAGTAGTGACAATGTAATCATCATCTTCAGAATATGTCATGCTTTTTCGAAACAGAAATTCTTTAGGTGAGATTGTTTCATATAGAATAGGGCACACTTTTCAGCTATTTCCTTGCCTTATCGAGGCACGCCTGGAAAAAACCCCGCTAAACACCGCTTACTGTGTTCCTTAGATGATAACCATTTCATAAAATCCTGTATTAATTTTTTGACGAATCATATTTGTTTGGGTTACAAAGTTTCATACACATACTGAAACCGTAATCGATTATCGAATGACTTTTTCGTGACTATTCCATGGTGACCATCCGGGTTAGAATAGGTCGTCAACAACCTATGCTTCTCGTAAGAGACGATTAACGGGATCGCTGACTTGGTTGATACAGGTCATTATATCCCAATTACGTGGATTGATGATCATGATGCCATTCATTGGATTGTCTGGCCCAGACTTGAGTACTTGCAGACGGCTGTCTTAGAGATGGAATAAGTCTCTTGGCTACGTAAACTAGGATCGGTAGCATTAGACTCCGCGCCGCCGGGCCACGGTGAAACACATTCAGCCATTGTGCCCACCCGAGCCCCAGTTTGGTCGGCGCTTAAGGTGGCCACAAAGCGACCTATTCTGCCCCCGAATCCCCGCTGTGTCAACCTCGGGCCCAGCTCCTCTTGTCTGGGGTCGCACACGAAGTAGTCGATTCCCACTTAAATTGTTGGTCGCTTGTTGACCCGTGTCTAGGTCACTGTGATCTGACCGAAGCACTGTGCCTGAAGCCTCCCTCCATCCCACGCTTCTGAGGGTATCATAACAGCGTTCCTAGCTACGGGGCTTTGTACGGTCAACGTCTTAATGATCCCCGAAGGTAAACCAGCATCGATCAAAAGGGGTTTTGCACAACTGAATGTCTCTGGATACGGATTGAGGCGGATGGTGATACGGTTGTTCTTTCATTATCTGTTAATGTAATTACAGATTTATGAAGCGCACGATCTAAGAGACTATCGGATGAACTAGAAAGAGAGAAACAATACAATTACCACCCATATGTTGAGCCCGATATTGGAAAATGACCCATAGACACAAGAGGGAGTACAAATTTGACCACGTAATTCATTTAACTACCCGCTAAATCTACCCACCTGCCACTTAATTCATCCATTCCACCTCCTTAACGTCCTCAAATGTTCAACAACTCAGCAACAAATAAATCCAGCTGTACACTAAACATTCTAACAACCGAGGCCAATCTATCCAGTTAAAGCCACAGCAACTTATCACAGAATGGAACTACCCACCATCCTCAACTCAATTCCATTTATCGCAACCGCCCTCTTTTATCAACTCCCAAATCCATCCACCACCCACTCCAACTACTGCCGGCTACATCCCGACTTATCCCACCACCCACTCCAAGTACTGCCCTCTATATCTCGACTTATCCCCCCGGCCACTCCAACTACTGCCGGCTACATCCCGACTTATCCCACCACCCACTCCAAGTACTGCCCGCTATATCCCGACTTATCCCCCCCGGCCACTCCAAGTACTGCCCACTACATCACGACTTATCCCACCATCCACTCCAACTACTGCCCGCTACATCCCGACTTATCCCACCATATACTCCATGTACTGCCCGCTACATCCCGACTTATCCCACCACCCACTCCAACTACTGCCCGCTACATCCCGACTTATCCCCCCGGCCACTCCAACTACTGCCCGCTACATCCCGACTTATCCCACCATATACTCCATGTACTGCCCGCTACATCCCGACTTATCCCACCACCCACTCCAACTACTGCCCGCTACATCCCGACTTATCCCCCCGGCCACTCCAACTACTGCCCGCTACATCCCGACTTATCCCACCATATACTCCATGTACTGCCCGCTACATCCCGACTTATCCCACCACCCACTCCAACTACTGCCCGCTACATCCCGACTTATCCCACCACCCACTCCAACTACTGCCCGCTACATCCCGACTTATCCCACCACCCACTCCAACTACTGCCCGCTACATCCCGACTTATCCCACCATCCACTCCAACTACTGCCCGCTACATCCCGACTTATCCCACCATATACTCCAACTACTGCCCGCTACATCCCGACTTATCCCACCACCCACTACACAACCTAATGAGTCCTCATTCCCCCGCCCCATCCACCATTCACAGTGGCATCACAATATCTCAACATCCCATCCACTCCACAACCTAATGTTACCTACTCCACCTCACCTACCACCGCTCAGCCCCACAATCCAGTGGCATCACTATATCCCACCATCCTATCCGCTCAACAACCTAATGCCGCCCCCTAACCACTCCCCCGTCCTACCCACAATCCCATCCACTCCACAACCTAATGTTATGTACTCCACCTCACCTACCTCCGCGACACAATCCAGTGACACAATCTATATATATATCTTACCGCCTGCTCCGCATGACGATATCACGCGATTAAGCTTTAGCTACAGACATTCCTCCTTTCTATTATCCATCTGATTATAAATGGGAGGAATTTTCGACTTTAACCACACTTACAAGCCGGAAACCTTTCGCCACATTTCACACAATAGGCTCGTCCTATTATATCGCCAAGACACACCGAGCTTAATGCTTCAAGAATCATTATTCTCACGTCGAGAAGCCGCTTCAACCCTTCTCATTCTGAAACGTGAAGACGTTAATGGAGTTATTGTTAATTAAACATTATGTCACAGCTTGTATTTGTAATCATAAATATGAAAGTGGTATACAATGCGATTGGGGTAGGAAAACCCGCTGAGCAGACGCCAGGAATAGAATCCTGGCTCCAATCTCTTGATGAAGTATCGGCATAGCATTGCGTGCTCATTTCACTGATGCAATTCCTGATGTGAAGGCATCATGGTGATGTATGTGGAAGCTCAGTTTATGTCAAGGTAAGCGCACAATGCTAGTTTGCCTAACTTTACAAAGACAGTAGAATTAAACTCAATACTAATTGTTGTTGATTGTTACAGAGTGAGAGAGAGTGTGAGAGTGAGAATGAGCGTGCCTGTGTGAGAGAATGAGAGAGAGATTGATCGTGTCTGAGAGAGAGAGAGTGTGTGTGAGAGAGTGAGTGAGAGAGAGTATGTGAGAGAGTAAGAGTGAGCGTGCCTGTGTGAGAGAATGAGAGAGAGATTGATTGCGTCTGAGAGAGAGAGAGTGTGTGTGAGAGAGAGTGTGTAAGAGAGTGTGAGAGAGAGTGAGTGGGTGAGATAGAGTGAGTGAGAGGGAGTGAGAGAAAGTGAGAGTGAGTGAGAGAAAGTGTGTGTGAGAGAGAGAGAGTGTGAGAGTGAGTGAGAGATAGAGTGAGAGAGAGTAGAGAGACTGAGCGTTGGTGTTTGAGAGAGATTGTGTGGGAGTGAGAGAGAGTGAGATAGAGTATGTGAGAGAGTAAGAGTGAGCGTGAGTGAGTGAGAGAGAGTGAGAGAGAGTGTGAGAGAGAGTGAGTGAGAGAGAGTATGTGAGAGTGTAAGAGTGAGCGTGAGTGAGTGTGAGAGAGTGAGAGAAAGAGTGAGTGAGAGAGTGAGAGTGAGTGAGAGAGAGCGTGAGTGTGTGAGAGAGTGAGCGTGAGCGTGAGGGAGTGTGAGAGTGAGAGAGAGAGTGAGAGTGAGTGTGTGAGAGAAAGTGAGAGAGTGAGAGAGACTCTGTGTGAGAGAGTGAGAGTAAGCGTGAGTGTGTGTGTGTGAGAGAGAGAGAGAGTGAGTGAGAGAGAGTAGAGAGACTGAGCGTTGGTGTTTGAGAGAGACTGTGTGAGTGAGAGTGAGAGAAAGTGTGAGAGAGAGTGAGTGACAGAGAGTATGTGAGAGAGTAAGAGTGAGCGTGAGTGAGTGTGAGAGAGTGAGAGAAAGAGTGAGTGAGAGAGTGAGAGTGAGTGAGAGAGAGCGTGAGAGTGAGCGTGAGGGAGTGTGAGTGAGAGAGAGAGTGAGCGTGAGTGTGTGAGAGAAAGAGAGAGAGAGAGAGAGTCAGTGAGAGATAGAGTGAGAGAGAGTAGAGAGACTGAGCGTTGGTGTTTGAGAGAGATTGTGTGTGAGTGAGAGTGAGAGAAAGTGTGAGAGAGAGTGAGTGACAGAGAGTATGTGAGAGAGTAAGAGTGAGCGTGAGTGAGTGTGAGAGAGTGAGAGAAAGAGTGAGTGAGAGAGTGAGAGTGAGTGAGAGAGAGCGTGAGAGTGAGCGTGAGGGAGTGTGAGTGAGAGAGAGAGTGAGCGTGAGTGTGTGAGAGAAAGTGAGAGAGTGAGAGAGTGAGAGAGACTGTGTGAGAAAGTGAGAGTAAGCGTGAGTGTGTGTGAGAGAGAGAGAGAGAGAGAGAGAGAGAGAGTGAGAGTGAGAGAGTAGAGAGACTGAGCGTTGGTGTTTGAGAGAGATTGTGTGTGAGTGAGAGTGAGAGAGAGAGTGTGAGAGAGAGTGAGTGAGAGAGGGTATGTGAGAGAGTAAGCGTGAGCGTGAGAGAGTGAGAGAAAGAGTGAGTGAGAGAGTGAGAGTGAGTGAGAGAGAGCGTGAGTGTGTGAGAGAGTGAGCGTGAGTGTGTGAGAGAAAGTGAGAGAGTGAGAGAGACTGTGTGAGAGATTGGTTGGCAGTGGGAAAAGGTGGCAGTAGCAAGCATCAACACCTTGTCGACTGAGGAGTGCTGGTTTTAATACCACTTTTTCAAATATATCACGGCGTATCAGCAGATTGGTGTAGTACATAAATAGATCTTAGACGGTTGCCATTTTGGTGAAACCCAAGATTATGGGTCCTGACAAACAACGAGTCATAACCATAACGAACTCATACTCCATCACATAATTCTGGTAAGTCAATGGAAAGACTTGAAATCTTCTGAATACACACAGCTTTCGTGGTCTTACCAGAGTGAGTGAGTATGTTTTTTAGCAATATTCCAGCCATATCACGACCGGGGACACCAGAAATGGGCTTCACGCTTTGAACCCGGATCTTCGGCGTGATGAGCGAACGTTTTAACCACCAGACTGCCCCACCGCCCCCTAATAGATGAGGGCTGAGCATACAACCTTGCTTCAGACAAACTGTATAATCTAAATATTATGCTTAATGAAATGATCTAATGGTATTGTTTGATGGACATTTCTAAGACGTTGTGATCAATACATTGTGTCTGCTTTGAAATAGTCTAATGTTTTGAAAAACAACACGCACTACTACACAGACCTACGTCTCATAACGACACATCACATCTGCAATAATTGCAAGTTATGCTTAATACCATGTTATCACGGTTCCTGAGTGAATTAATGTCCCACGCTTTGAACCACGATCCACATTACCTCGCGGGGTGTTCTCAAGTCTCCTGCGAGTTGTTATTTCCCCGGATGAAATTAAATCCAGTTTTTATGATGAACCCACCACCTTCTAGAGGTCACAATGATAAAGCCTGTTTATCCGTGTCATTTCGCACTGCTTAGCGACAGTGTTAGGACGTCAAAATGGTTAAACGATGCGACGTAACAAAAGCTTCAACATACTTGGAGCCATTACGGTTTTTTCCTCAAGAGCCATTCAGAGGCGAGCTAAAGCCCTATTACCCACGAGGCATTTACAGCTGTAGTAAAACCTCCATCTCCATTCTGACTTAGGTAATAAAAAAAAAACTCTTTGAAATCAGTATATGAGATGTTAATGATTTTAGTGATCGGATTTCGATTATCCCTCGCGACCAAAGCCTCTTTCTCATATTGCTCCAAATGCTTAATGTTATGTTACCTACCGGTGTACGAGCGTACATATTATATTACCTCTTTAGAGCTCATCACTAAAAGTGAATCGTCTGTGATAACTGAACCTGTCTGGCACATGCTCCAAAATGTAGAAAGTGTACAATAAGAATACATTAAACAGCCGCCTCAATGTGTTTTGACCGCAGAAGATGACTAGTTCTGAAACCTCCGCAGCTCACTAAGGTCATTTATGGGCAATAGTCTTGAACCGGTCCTTGGATGAATCTGCACATCTTCAATGTCTTGAATTTATTTGACTGTCGTGGGAATTGATATCTTCCGTATGTCGTGCTTGCATGTTACAGTAGACCACGCTGTCAACCTTCCACAGCACTCAACTATGTCAGTCTTCTGCCGCTGGGGATGAGTTTCACAATACATTCACAAAATAATCTATGAAATATCTACAAATCATTTTTATTTTTTAAAGAATCTTTCTAAATTTGTTAATTTACTGTTTAAACGTGCTGCCGCTGTAACATAACTTTCAGGCATGTCATCATGCTTGTATTTTTAAAAATGTTTAATGTATGCTCGCCCTTGGTGGGTTTTCGAGTAATAAACTGAATTGAAGTGTTCTCCTCCATTCTGCAAGTCAGATCATGGTGTCGTCAATATAACGGAGAATATATGATTATACCACATTGCGCTTTTACTGAACTAAAATGCAGTTAAATACTAACAACCTTTCCCATCAACGTCCACAAATATGACTTGCGGATATTGCCATGTTATGATTAAATGGGTGCTTCAGCCTCGCCCGAATAACACCATGGTGGGACAGTTGACACAAAGGATAAATAGGTTTTGTCAGACAAGAAGTAAATAATACACCAAAAGATTTAAGGAGCTAAGAAAGTCAAACCAGGATCACAAATCAAAACACGGGCATAAACGTCAGAAAGATATGCGGATTTATTGACACGAGAAGCCCCCATTGAAAGGCCCATTGTTCCTGTAACACTGATCCCCCTGTGTCACGGATCCATCGCAGGCGATACCCTGCTCGCCATCAATCTGTAAGCACATTAGTCTTTCATCCTTTCATTCTCAAAATCCACATAAACAGATTTTTTCCCCCATAAAACGTGATTTTCTGTCATTGCGCGGTGACGTTTATTGTGCCAAATTCAACAGAAGAAACTACCGGACATAAGGCAGATCAGAAAATCGATGAAAAATAATTTGGAAGAGATAGTTGTATTTCAGTAATGTATTTTATATTTCCAAGGGTAGTGAGCTTTCAAGCCCTTACAGCCTAGAACCGCCCATCTATTGCTGAGACTCCACAGGGTTTAAAAAACATAATATACACAATACATATTCGACTTCTTTTTACGGTTCATGACTGCTTGACTGGAGAGGAGGAAATCTGTAATCGGATTTGTTCAGAGGTCACATAAAATCTGATCAGATTAAGCGGAGAGACTACCAATCTTAGGGCTTCCTGTCACACAGAAGTTGCCCAACGTCGTTCAGATTTGACGTCGTGATGTACTGTTACTTGTTAGTGAAGATCGAGATGTTGTTTGAGACATCTGGATGTACCACATTTGGAAGATGTAATTCATCTAGGGGATGGCATGAATGAAGAGGTGTTTTGTACCTTCGTGTGGGGTCAAACCCTTCTAGCTCTTGCAGAAAGCGATCTTAACGCTACCACAATTGTAAGTTCTATGCTCTAACATAGACTTTTGACAGTGGGGCGGTGGGGTAGTATAGTGGTTAAAGTGTTCGCTCGCCACGCCGAAGACCCGGGTTCGATTCCCCACATGGGAGCAGTTTTGAAGCGCATTTCTCGTGTCCCCCGCCGTGTGTAGCTGTAATATTGCGACAAGCGACGTAAAACATACACACTTACTCACTTAGTCGTACCTTTAAGATAATTTAGTCCCGTGAATGACATTCAACGCTGCACCTTCACAGGGAGGTGACTGATTAACACAACCTATTAACACATCCTCCCAGAGCCAATATTTAATCCAGTATCTGTTTTTCAGTGGTTAATACACTGTAGGAGTTGTCCAAAGTTTGGTGAACTTAATGACTGGAACTGACTGATATTTTTGTATATATTTGTTTCCTTGGATGTCGCCACTTTCTGACAATGCACAGTTAGACGCAACATATATACCCATGTCAAGAGGAACACTGTGCACTGGTAGTTTCATGTTTGAAAGAATAACAAGGCAATAAGTGCACGACCATGGATTGCAGCTTAAATTCTAAGCACCATCTTGACATAACCGAAGACAACCATTCTCATATGCATAAAATAATTGTGTGCAAATATATTTGTAAAATTTTATTTGTAAACTTGAACTGAAAAATACGTATATAAAATTATGTGAAAATCTTTATGACTGTCAGTGTCTACAAATGTTCTTCAAGATTGGTACTGCATTTATCCAAATATATTTGAGTGGCAGCGAGTTCCTACAGGTTAATTATGGCGAGGTCGACAAGACCCTTGGTTTCTACACGACAGACAATATTCAGCATCTCTGCCGACACCAACCACGGAGTTGGTTCACATGTCAACCCCAATTTGTTCTTTCAACCCCAACATGCCATGAATGTTATGAAACATTGTTAATTTAGAATTGGAACTGGATTAAAACTGGACAGTGTCTTTTTGTGAGAAAGATTTGCCAAAATGACTGCATGATGTCCTAGTTTAACCCCATTTCAGCTAACCTCTGTTTGGCTATGTTTATTTGTGTGTTTTATAACGCCCTACTCAGCAATATTCCAGTTTTTTGTCGGAACTCGTATTACATTCTTTACTGAATGTTTTATCATGGACTGGTCCATGGGCTGGTACCATAGGCTTGCAGAAGTGGTAAAGCTAAGATAGTACTACGTGTACTATATATCACAAACCTCACAATATATATCACAAACCTGTCTTTACGATTCATTTTCAAATAGTCATGATACCAGGTGTACCAGTGAGCATAACGTACCCAACCAGTGGTTCCCGTCACAAAACACATGCAAAGGCAAGTCAATTGTTCATTAGAACAATTGCAGAATGGTTTAGCCCATTGTACAAAATCATATTTCTCTATTTCATCTTTCTCTGTTTGATTGTCACGTAAAATTGTAAAATGATGTGAGATATGTGAAGTGTGTGAACTGTTTTGTCTCAGTTATATTTGTCAGCCATTGAGGCGACCCCATGTGAGCTAATCGAGGATGAAAGACAAACCGATGACCCTAAACCAAACCTTCCACGGTATATCTGTCACATGCAAGGAAACAGCCGGAGAATAAGTGTCAGCACGTACGTTGAGATGAATGACATTGTAGGTAGCATGTGCGACGAAATGATTGTCACTGCGCATGTCCCAAAAAGAAGGCGTCACCTGCGACCATGAAAGCGAAGAAATCTACAGATCGATTCATTACAGAAAGGTTCGCTACTGTGTTTCAAGTTTAGTTTAACGATATTTTCAGTTTTCAAACTTTAACATTCATGACACAGCCCTCATTGGTTTCTTCATCGCGGGTAACACCTAGCCCTGCTACAGTTTAGGCTTTCCTACCAAATAATAATAATAATAATGATAATAATAATAATAATAATAATAATAATAATAATGTCACGCTTGTATCCCAAGTACCAAGTTGGTTTGTTGTTGGTTGGTTTGTTGTTTAACGCCGCACTCAGCAATATTCCAGCTATATGACGGCGGTCTGTAAATAATCGAGTTTGGACCAGACAATCCAGTTATTAATATCATGAGCATCGACCCACGCAATTGGGATCGATGACATGCATTAACCAAGTCAGCGAGTCTGACCACCCGATCCCGTTAGTTGCCTTTTACGACAAGCATAGTCGCCATTTACGGCAAGCATGGGTTGCTGAAGACCTATTCTATCCCGGAATCTTCACGGGTCAAGTACCAAGTTGCTCGACTCCCCGTTGTTCTCGGTACCTTAGGTTTGGTACCTCCCAATCTGTTGACTGACATCGTGTCCCCGGGTTTGCTACCAGGAATACAGTCCTTCTGACCATCTGGGCAATGCAGAAGGCTGCAGTGTTAGGGAGTCTTCACATTCTCCGAAAAGTTCTGGATGGGTTTGACTAGGCAGCGCTTCCTGGGAGAAGTCCCATTCGCTGCCTGGGCTGCGTGTAGAGGGGCAAGGGCCCTGAGCTGATGATGAACCTAACCAGCCTGACTGTGCCAGGATCGTCCAAACTCTCTTTGCTGCATTTTCTATTTTAATCTGTAAATAATAATAAAGCGACGAAACCCTTTCAATATCCAAGAGAGTCGATTGTTCGATTCCAACTATATCACGAGCACGAGTTTATGAATCACTATGAAACAGTAATCATACCAGGTGTTCGCGAAAAGGTGAGCGTATGCATACACATCGTGCTATAGCCGAGCAATGTTAATTGCAGCCTCACACACACGGACCTCCGTTGTCACTTTAGTCGGCTATTATGACAAACCCCGTCTCTTGATATAGTCGGAATCGTAGAATCGACTCTGCTTTTAGCAGAGATTTCATTTGAATAGGGAAAGGGTTTGTCTCTATTATTTAAATACAAAAAAACACCTTTTGTTAATATGTATCCTTTATGAACAAAAGAATGTCCGAGATAACGAAATAGATCCAGGAACTACGGCAAAACAGATTCGCATGTATCTGACAATAGATTTCTGCTAACAGCTGATGGCGCCTCACTATGTACTGCATCTTACATACGTTATCGACTCATGTATCCATGTATCCATTTGTCTATGTCGCTTCATTTATTAGAACTGACATCACGCAGCTGAAAAAACAAATGATAATCACCGGATAGTGAATATGGTATTTCTCAAACTGTCCAATAAATATCGCGTCTGTCATTACTGTCTTCACATATAATCATCTTCTAATCTTTGCTGTAAGCTTATTATGTATACATGTTCAGATAGATGTGTTTAAAATAAAACTGAAACTTTTCTCTCCTTTTTTGAATGTTCTTCGAGGCCAGTGTCATATATCGATGTCGAGTTTAAAAAAAATCAGAATTGCTTAAAACCACAGAAAACACTAAATTAGACGTTTTTCTCTTCTTCGCCCGACATCGCTTGTTGAACAGGATATTGATGCATGAGGACACCAGGGACAGGAACAAACAGTCAGTTCGGGCATAATCACTGTTTGAAAAAAAGTTTAAGAAGTCCAACGTTCGTTCATAACATCGTTAATCCCGAGAAGAAAATTAAAATGCCAACGGTCAAATCTGACAAGAGTGAGATAAACCAAACTGCCCGTGGCTTTCATTGACGAATAGAAAAACGTCACGTCCCACAATCTCGCTTGTAAACACAGACCTGATTTTTTAAATTCTATCAATCAACGACGTGTCATGTAAGCTGCCAATTTTCCAAGAAGCTTCATTTTTGCCGAACATTATATTAGGTTATTATCACGTTCTAGTCGTCTCTTGTTGAAAAACGAACATGGCGACATAACCGTCAACCTTTGTTCGTTTTCGCCCTTTCTACAAACTCATCGATTTTATAGAGAAGTAGTATTTCATAATTCCTTTAAGTAATATGCCTTCAATTTTCTCAATTATATAACATTAAACAACCCTCTTGTGTAGACGGTGGTGGTGCTGTGAAACATAGGCCAGTTGTTCTGTCTAGTTAAATTACCCATTAGATAATTGGTATCCATTATCAAATTAATGCGTGTCTTTGTTTTTATGTACAGTTCAACTGTTTTTAGACACAGATGACGAAATGCCGCCAATGCCCCCGAGGTATTTACAAATAGTAAAAGGAGACTCGTGGAGATCCGTGGAAGAATAGCAACCCAAGCTTGTGAAAGGCGACTTTGCTTGTCGTAAGCGGCGACTAACGGGATCGGGTGGTTAATGCGTGGATCGAAGCTCCTGATGTCATTCACTGGATTGCCTGGTCCAGACTCCATAATTTACAGACCGCCGTCATACAGCAGGAATATTGTTGAGTACGGCGTTAAACAACAAATAAACAAACAAAAACAAAAGTAAAAGGAGCACTTTGATGTTGTCTTTCGTACATCAAATTGCCCGTGAAGATCCGGGTTAGAATAGGTCTTCAGCAACCCATGCTTGCCGTAGAAAGCGACTATGCTTGTCGACTTAGAGGCGACTAACGAGATTGGGTGGTTGATGCATGTCATCGATCCCAATTGCGTGGATCGAGCTCACGATGTCAATCACTGGATTGTCTGGTACAGACTCGATTATTTACAGACCGCCGTCATATAGCTGGAATATTGCTGAGTGAGGCGTTTAACAACAAACCAAGACCAAAATCCTACGTCAACTGTCACAGTTATCATCTTGATAGTCTTGCCTAAATAGCTTTATATATAGTCAAAGGCACACCGTTGTCATGCCATCATTCTTATTCTTCATATTTCAATTTCGAAACTATGCTGATGTTAGTTAAATTGGGCTGAATATTTTTTTACTGTTAGATTTAAATTAAATAATAAATTCCCATTCTGCATTGAAGGTTCTGCTGAAATGTCTATTTATTTTCATTCCAGTACACAACAATTTGAAAAGGGACGGAAAACTGAGATTTGACTTTCGTTTCAAGCCCGTATGAATTAAAACGACATCAGTCTACCAGATCTCTTTTGGGTTGTTCAATCCCTGAAACCATGCATTCCATATGAAATTAATCATTATTCATTGTGATTGCAGCTATGCGATCACATTTACTTTTCTGGGAGTATACGAATGCGAAATAATTACCCACGCGTCTGTCTGTCTTCCCTGACCTATACATTACAGCTTGTTGAAATACCATCATGTCTACACCTTGAGATTATCGCCCACTTCACACTATTACGTGTCGAGTCACTGAAACATAATGTTAACCCAAAATTGTGTAGGTAAAAATAATCAACAACTAACAAACGGTACTAGACAATTAACAATTAATTAGGTTTACAAATCAACACAAATTACTGCACAACAATTATAATGATAGTACACAATAGAGTAGTATAAAAATATTCAATGGCAATACAAAATATGATGGTGATAGCACAAGTCAGTGTAAATAATATCTATTCACCAAGCGGCTACAGCGCTCAAGCTCCCGAGAAGGGCCTAGGCAGGGATCGGGAATGATGTGTGATCCTCACGTGAAAGCTGGTTCCGATGTGATGAAGTGCGTGAGAGATACGTAAACACTCTCTTGCCCCTTTATATAGTCGAACTAGCTACTGGAAAGTTCCACATCGTGCCCTCACAACATAGTACATTATCCATGTTTCTATAACGTACTATTACCGTCCGCGGTATACCGGAAGAAGTTAACCCACTACACTAGAATCTAAATAGAATAATCCCCAGACGACTGATCACGGTCCAAACACAATGCAATTAGCGTCTACCGAATCTCAGAAATAATGTAACACTTCTACAATCATTGTTGAATAATAAAATGCACTGCCATATAACAACACCAAAGCTTTTAAATTTATATCCTCAAATTCCTCGAACGTCTTCGTCTCACTTAATAATAATGAATACGAAAACGTGCAGATATCCGCTTTCTAGTGGAACTGTAACAAGACTACACTAAGCTAACAACCTGACGGATGTCAGTTTGATGATCGACGTGGAAATAATATATTTTACATTTAACTAAATTAATATAGTCCAGAGCTTGATTTTCCAAATATAAACGTCTTTGTCAAGAATCAAGATTAATTTCTGTTCTGGAAAACCACATATTCTGTAAATAATCGAGTCCGGACCGGACAATCTAATGATTGATATCATGAGCCCCGATCAATACAAGCGGAACACGACCACATGCATCAACCAAGCCAGGGATCAGTCGCCTTTGATGCCAAGAATAGTCGCCTCTTTCGACAAGTATGGGTTGCTGGAGACCAGTTCTAACCCTGATCTTCACGGGTTAATGCTTTAAGTATGTAAGCAGTGACAATTTAAACTCACACAGCGTGGGATAAATCTAACGGTGTGAATAATACTATGATAGTATGATAGTAATGATAGTAACTGGTCAGTTCTAATACACTACTGACCCGCTCTAAATAAACAGAGGACATTGAATCTACACAGGTATAAGTTGCCATGACGCCGCTGTAAATAGATCCCCGCATTGATCTTGCGTCGGAGGAACTGACGCGTTCTTACAAACTGTGACCCAGCTTAGGAGAAACCCGCTTAACATAACGCTTATATACGTAAGACGCGACCAAGCGTTGACGTCGGAGATAACTAAATGAATGGACCATTGAAGTGAGTGAGTTATTTTTGTGTAAAGAATTTCACAAAATAATCACACGACAAGGATTGTTCTCCTACATGTTTAACTTCATCTTGAGAGAGAGGTGATCACATTTACATATTACATTATGACGTCACTACGTCATGAAGTCACAATGCAATGTATATTAATGCGCAGAAGGAAGTGAAATGAAATGTAAACTATTCCCTTTCTTTAAAATGAATACTGCTGATTCCATGCAGCGTAAAGTATATCAACTCTAGGAGTAGCGCAGCATTCACCCGATGAAGGGTTGATTGGTTGGTTTGTTGTTTTACGCCGCACTCAACAATATTCCAGCTATATGACGGCGGTCTGTAAATAATCGAGTCTGGACCAGACAATCCAGTGATTGACATCATGCGCATCGATCCATGCAATTTGGACCAATGACATGCATCAACCAAGTCAGCGAGCCTGACCACCCGATCCCGTTAGTCGCCTTTTACGACAAGCATAGTCGCCTTTTACGGCAAGCATGCCCTGATGAAGGAGCAAGGAGTAGTTCTGAAAGGTCGTGACAAAGAATAAAAGAAGTTGCTATCCATGAAAAGTGTCATGTATTCATGCTTTTCCAACTTCTAGATTCCTATCAAGGACTTCATTTCATTTATAGTTGAGTCAGCGTAGATAAATGCCACTGAGCTTATGATGAAACCCAGGTGGGCGAGGATGAAAATGTATATAATTAGTTGTTGAAGGCCACATTTTTATCCGCATCTCACTTTTATTCCATAGCGTCTGTCAACGCTGTCTATAGTCTGATTGATGATACACTTATACCTCGTTAGTCCGGATACCCTTAGTGCGGAAACCTACTTGATGGGAACGTCTGAAAAACAAATTTAACATTCCTCCGTGTCCCAGATTTCTTCAATCCTGATTTGTGTAAAACAGAACTATTTCACCGGAGCGTTGGCTGGCGTCCGGATAAACGAGTCTTCTCTCTATATATGCATGGTTAAAACGAGCATTGATAGAATAATGTTCATCGCAAGGAATAGACACGAACACCCTTCCATATAAATCATGTGCGTGTAAAATATGTAACACGACAATCATTTAAGTGCTATTGCAACCAGGGTCTCGACGGCAATAATGTCCATATCCTAATTGTCTGGGTAACTATAAACCCCAGACAAGCCATTTCTCCATTAATAATTCATTATCTCATGTTATATATTCATCAGCAACAGAGGATGATAAGCTTACTACGTGAGTGAATGGCTCATTGTGCTACTCTGGATATTGTCATCGGCTTTGTATGTGACTGATATTATTTTGTCTTTTTTTTACTTCAATGTGCTTTCTTTGGTTTTCACGTGGCAAGAGTTCCGTCCCTAAAGGTTTTTATATTCGTGACCGCTGTATACAATGTTGGTTGGTTGGTTTGTTGTAGGGCTGGGGCGATTCCAAATTTACTACCCGGGTACCCACCTCCCTATTACCCGACCCTACTTTACCCACTTTAGGTCTCAGTAGATGTCTCTTAATGTCCAATTAGGAACATTTTTAGGATAGACCTGGCAAAACGTATTTAGATACATGTGTTGAACAATCTGGTCATTCATACACTGAAGTTGAATTAAGTTATATCTTCATTTAACCATATGAAAAATCAGAAGGAATGGGTGCATAGTCAAAAAGAAATGCGAACATTAGTGACTTGTAGTGTAACCATAGAGCCATTTAACAATATATCAAGTGACTAACCACGGGTCCGGGTAGTCCTGTGGGTACCCGGGTCCTATTCAGTACCCACCCGACCCGGGAACCCGAGTTACCCGTCCCAACCCTACGACAAACGTTTAACGCTGCACTCAGCAATATTCCAACTGTATGACGGCGGTCTGTAAATATTCGAGTCTGGACCAGACAATCCAGTGATTAATTTCATGAGAATCAATCCACGCAATTGGGATACGATGACATGCATCAACCAAGTCAGCGAGCCTGACCACCCGATCCCGTAAGTCGCCTCTTACGACAAGCATAGTCGCATTTTGCGGCAAGCATGGGTTGCTGAAGACCTATTCTACCCCGGATCTTCACGGGTCTATGTAAACAGCAATGTGTGAGAAGTATGTGAAGTGTGTGGCCAGTCACGAAAGACACACGGAATCACCACAGTCCTGGCTTTATAGTACTGGAGACTGAGCCAATCTCATGGGAGATAAAAATAACTTGACAATAAGTACCAACCCGTTCATTATGATTAAATGAGTGTCATTTCACATGTTACACATATAAGGTTTAGTCTTCTGCATCCCTAACAGTTATTCAATGAAGGAGAAGAATACAACAGAACGATTCATTAAGGTGTATGCCATAGTTCACAAGTCCAAATACTAATATTTATATTTATGAGATATACTTACAGTCTTTTCAAACTTCTGTTGTTTGTTGTTTAACGAAGCACTCTGCAATAATCGACCTATATGACGGCGGCGGCCTGTAAATAATCGAGTCTGGACCAGACAATCCAGACATCATGAGCATCGATCTACGCATTAAGGATACGATGACAAGCAGCAACCAAGTCAGCGATCTTGACCCCTCGATCCCGCTAGTCGCCTCTTACGACAAGCACTATACGGGAAGCATGGGTTGCTGAAGACCTATTCTACCCCGGATCTTCACGGGACTTCCAAACTTTAACATTTAAGACAGTCTTCATGGGTTTCTTCAACGTGATATACATCTATTTCTTCTTCAGTTTTGTCTTTCCTGCTAGAAAAAGCCAAAATTCTGTGATTCAGCTGAACAATGTTAATTACCGTGTCGGGGGCTCGGGTGGCCCAGTCGTCTGAGGCGCCGCGATTTGCTATGCAGAGTTGCGTCCCTTGGGCACACCAGAAACCTATGATTGTGGGTTCGAATCCCGGTTCGCCCCGATTATGTTTCAAGGTTTGTCAGCACCATACCCGTGCTCGTGGGTTTCTCCGAAGTAGTGAACGTCTGAGACCTGCATCACTTCGGGCTTTCCTCCCACATTAAACTGACACGCCGTGATATAACTGGAATACTGTTAAAAACGGCGTTAAACCCAAGTCACTCACTCACTAATAACCGTGTCACAGTCTGTCACACACGGATTTCCCTATCCAGTTTAGACGGCTATTATGATATCCCCTCAAATTCCATCTCGTAAAATGGGGCACGGGTGGCCTATTTGTCTCAGGCGCGCAATTCGCAGTGCAGAGTTGCGTCCCTTGTACACGCCAGAAACCTAAGGTTGTGGGTTCGAATCCCGGTTCGATTATGTTTCTAGTTTTGTCAACACCATACTGTCAGCTCATTGGTTTTACCTAAGTGGTAAAAGTCTGAGACCTGCATCAATTCGGGCTTTCCTCCCACATGAAGATCACACGCCGGATATAACTGGAATACAAAAACAAGAACATACCGATACTGCTTTTAAGAAATGAACGGTGATGAATATAAATTGTTAATTCAAAAGAAAGTTTTGATTATCCGTAGAAGCGGATTCCATTTGGCGTAAAGGGCAAAATAGCTGAAAAAATAGTATGATTGGACCAATGAAAACCAGTACTGCGCCAGGTGTTCACGCAAAGGGTAAGCATGCCCTGCAGCACCCGCCATTCACACAATTTGCATAAAAAGCTCATTAATATTGTCCGCCAATAGTGAGACGTTTCCAGGAACATTTTTACTTTCGTTCGCCATCGAAAACAAAGTATGTTCAATCTATCCTTTGAGAAGAAATAATGCCTGAGATCTACAGCGACGTGTTTGCCCACGCACTGGAGTTCTGCTAACAGATGATGGTGCCTCACGATGAATTTTACATACATTATTGTCCCATTTATCCATTTTGTCCGCGTCGCTTCATTACTTTGAACTAACATCACACAGATGAAAAAACTATAATCACCCGATAGTGAATACAGTATCTTTCAAGCTGCCAATAAGTATAGCTTCTTTCATTAATCTCTTTACATTGAATCATCTTTCAATGTTTCTTGTAAACCTTTTTAGAATTCAGGGCAGACAGATGTAATTGAGATGAAACTTCAACTTTTCCCTCCTTTTATGAATTTTCTTCGAGGCCACTGTCCAATTTCGCAATCGAAGTTGTTTGGTCAGAAGTTCACAGAAGACTCTTGCCTCCCTTCTCGCCCGGCATCACTTGTTGAACGAGATATTGATGTCTGAATACAAACGAGACAGGAGTCATTTGGGGAATATTCGCTGTTTTACAAAAGTAGAGTGTAAAAAGTTCAGCTTTCTTTCATAACAGCGTTAATCCCTAGAAGAAAATTAAAATGCCAACGGTCAAATCTGACAAGAGTGAGATAAACCAAACTAACATTGGCTTTCATTGCCCAATAGGAAACTCTCACGCCCCACAATCTCGCTTGTAAACACAGACCTATTTTTTTATGTTATCAATCAACGTCGTGTCAAGTAAGCTGCCAATTTTCCAACAAGCTTCATCTTTGCCGAACATTATATTAGATTCTAATCAAGTACTAGTGGTAGCTTGTCTGGTGTTAAAAACGGAGGTGATGACATGACCGTCAACCTTTGTCCAATATTCGCCCTTTCTACAAAGTATTTCATAATTTCTCAATTAATATGCCTTTACTTTTCTCAGTTATATAACATTAAACATGTTTAGCCATCTGAGGGTAAAGGCAGTGGTAACTGAGAAAAATGGGCTAGTTATTCCGAGCAACGCTGTCTAGTTGAATTGCCCATTAGATAATTGGCATCCATTATCAAATGAATGGCAGCCATTGTATTTTTATGTACAGTTCAACTATGTTTTAGACACAGATGACGAAACGGTCGCCAATGCCCCCGAGGAATGACGTAAACGTCTCTAGTCACGTAAAGGAACACTTTGCGTAAAAAAATGACATTTCCTCTTCCACATCTTTTTGTACAAGAACTTCTCCAACATCTACCACTTCTTGAACTCCCAGTAGAGTGTTGTATTTGCACAGTGTAATTTCTTACTGCTAAGAGCACAGTCTCTGGGACGCGTGGCATGTCGATGTTTTAGGTCCTTTGACTCTATACCATAACTACATGTCTATCAAAACCAACCTTCTAATTTCTGTTCAAAAAATACATTTGTGTCTTCTCCGAAGAGACGGCAATATCGTGTCTGTATGAAAACCATCATTACCTGATAAGCGGTCTTAGTCGTCGTCGTAGTCGTATTGTTTGTCGTTCTGTTTTAAGGGTAGTCAAAATTTAATCGTGTTTGTCGCTAATGCCCTGTATGCTTGAAATGTCGTTGAAGTATCGTCATGGTTGTCCTTTTTTTCTTCATTGACGTCATCTAAGCGTATAAGTTCGTAGAAAAACCATCTTGGCTGTCATACTTACCTGAAGAGATGATGCCTGCGTTTTTGAGGTAGTTAAAGTAAAAATAATCCTAACACGTCTTAATTGTCTGAACTGGTGCTACGTATTCCTGAAAAGAAGTTTAGATACCGCCAGGATTATCTTCCTACAAATCTGAACTGACTAACTACTAACACATCTTAGGGGCCGACCATTTGATACTCTCTCTCTCTCTCTCTCTCTCTCTCTCTCTCTCTCTCTCTCTCTCTCTGGTGGGTTCGTCTGGAATTTTATCGAAAACAATAAATTGTCCCTGAAAAGTCTTGAAAACAAAAAATTGCAGCATATTGTTTTCAACAGAGAAATTGTCTGCCACAAAAATGACATTGGAGCATAACATTTTGGGTCAAAGGTTAAATTAAAATAAAAATCTAGGTTTGCAGCTGTAGCTGAAGCAATATCTAATCTCAATACAAAATCCCAGCCCAACTCCCCCCACCCACCCAACACACTCCCCACTTTCCAAGCTTTCCAAGAAGCACATACTTTCCCTCTATTTTTCAAGATTATAAGTATACTGGGGTTAAACTGGTCTAAAGAATTTAATATTTTTAGATTTAATTTAAATTCGTCCCCATACTTCATAGCAAGTTGCGGGAAAAAGTCTCTTTATTTTCATTCCCCGTGAAACATATAGGCAATTAGAAAAGGAAACTTTAACCAAATCTGAATTGTGGCTTTCTTTAACCCTAGTACGAATTAAAATGACATCAACCTACCATATTTCTTTTGGATTGTTAATTTTGTAACCATATTGTCCATATCAAACGAGTTATTGTCAATTATGAATGCAGTTACTTTTTCCTTCCCTTTATGAATGCGAAATCGTTACCCACGCGTCTGTCTGTATCGCAAACTATGCATTTCAGCTCATTGAAATAGCATCATGTCTACAGCTGCAAAATATCGCCTACGTCATACTTAAGCTTATTACGTGCATACCCCTAATTCGTTGAACGTCTGCATCTCACTTAATACTAAGATTTTACTAAGAGCCATGCAAGACAACTCGCCTACTTTACACTAATGATTGATATCCAGGCGCATCTGTTGAATTACTGAACTGAATACGGAAACATGCAAATATCCGCTTCCTGATGGAGTGAGTGAGTATGGTTTTACGCCGCTTTTAGCAATATTCCAGCAATATCAGGGCGGGGGACACCAGAAATGGGCTTCACACATCGTACCCATGTCGGGAATCGAACCCGGGTCTTCGACGTGACGAGCGAACGCTTTAACCACTAGGCTACCCGACCACCACCCCAACTTATGATAAAGTCGGCTTCGTAAATCGACTTGGTTTTATCAGATATCTCTCAAGAATATGGAAATGTTTTGTCACTTGCATTTACATCTTAATGGTTAAAACGAGCATTAGCAGAATAATGTTCATCGCAAGGAATAGACACGAACATCCTTCCATACACGTAATGTATGTGTGAAATATGTAACACGACAATCTATTGAGTGCTATTGCAACCAGGGTCTCGACGGGAATAATGTCCATATCCTAATTGTCTGGGTAACTAGAAACCCCAGACAAGCCATTTCTCCATTAATAATTCATTATATCATGTTATATATTCATCAGCAACAGAGGATGATAAGCTCACTACGTGAGTGAATTGCTCTTCATGCTTTACTGGATATTTACTTTCCCATGTCGGGAATCGAACCTGGGTCTTCGGCGTGACGAGCGAACGCTTTAACCACTAGGCTACCCGACCGCCCCTGCTTCCTGATGGAACTGATTCAAGACTACACTCAACTAACAAGCTGATGGATGTTAGTCTGATGATGGACTGATAATAATATGTTATAAATTAAACTGTCAACTAAATTAATATAGAAAAGAGCATGATTTTCCTAATACAAACCATCATTGCCAAGAATCAAGATTATTTTGTTCTGGAAAATCACCAAATTTTGCACAGAAGCGTTAAGATATGAATAGAATAATGTTTTATTCAAGTACATGTCAGCAAAATAGCGAACCAGTCGTAATGCAGGATATTAATTGCGAGTCTTTTAAGTACTTTGTCGACTCGATGAAGTTTAATACTTGACAGATGATGTAGTTATATACAGAAGTGTGGACGTCTTGCAGCCTCTACAATCGATAAACTATATAGAACTAACACGCCTAAATGTGTTATAGAACTCTTCAACTGGGAGCTCTCTCGAGATTCGTTGACTTTGGCCGCTTTAACTTGGAAGCTTGTGACCAGAAGAGTCCTACAACAAAACTGCTTTTCTTTGCAACTGTTTGAAATATTGGTGGTTTCAAGTTTATGACGGCATCAACATTCTTGAATAAACGCATCCTGGGTGTTTTTCTGTCAGTTTGTTGTTTTACGCCGCAGTAATATTCCAGCTGTATCACGACGATCTGTAATTGAGTCTGTGTCAGACAAACCGGTGATTAATATGATGATGAACGATCTACACTCTTGGGGAACGATGGCACACTGTCAACCAAGCCATCGTACCTAGCCACCGGATCCAATTTAGTGAGTGAGTGAGTATGGTTTTACGCCCGCTTTTAGCAATATTCCAGCAATATCAAGGCGGGGGACACCAGAAATGGGCTTCACATATTGTACCCATGTCGGGAATCGAACCCGGGTCTTCGGCGTGACAACCACCAGGCTACCCGACCGCCCCTACAATTTAGTCACCTCTGGCGATGAGCAGCAATGGCGTCGACTTTGCTACTGAGCGGTTGGCTCTCTTAACAAGGGGTATGTCAAGAAAAAGGAATATTTAAATCACAATAAATTATCACTAGATTTGTATCCAATGTTTTCAAATATACAAGGCGGGAGGCATTATTTGCTTACTTTTTGTTCACTTATATACTCCTAAAAAATAGAAACGCAGGCAGATTTTTAGTAAATGTATTGTACCTAATAAAGTCGATTTATTTCATTTAATATCATAGATACAAATATGAAATTTTGGAGCTCGATAGTCACGTTGTCTTCCATCTCTCCGGTGAAGGAGAAATCGTGATTCATAGCTAAACCACACTCGTCTCCAGTTTCTCAAATTCCAAGGCTGTTAGGTATGGCACCAACGCAAGTGTCGCTGTCGATGTATCTGTTGCAAAACAGGTTCGATAACTTGTCTTTTTGGGTCGGATTCCAGCCTCGCGAAGATGGATCCTGACAGTCTGGGCCGATACCCTCCTCAAACCAGGGAGGCGTCCTGCAGTCTCCATAGCTGTGGCATTGCGATGACAGTCGAATGTAGCGATCCTGTGCAGGGATGGTAACTCTTGGTCGGCCGGTTCTCGGACGGTCTGCGGGGGAATTGAACTGTGTGTATCGGTCACAAAGATGGCAAATGGTGTTGTGGTGGACGTTGAAGTGGCATGCAACAGAAGACTGCGATTCCCCTCTTTGGATATGTTCTATGGCGATGTTCGGATCGGCAGGGCTGTCTCGGCATTTTCGAAGTTGAAAAATGTTGACGATTGAATGACAAATTATTGGCTAATGCTTGCCTTTTTATAGCCACTACCACGAGTTACGAATGCCATAACTTGCACGTGAATTCTGCTTTACTGTTTTTCTCAATGACATTTTTGAACAAGTGTGACAACAATGCCATTTAAGACATTGCAAATCGACAATGGCTGCGTTTTGTCGCACCGTTTGTCGAATATCAGGCCACCACGAACATTTTCCAATAACATGTATCCAATTTATATACCGGATGTTTTGTACGGTGGCCCATAAGGGACACGGAGTCTGTTTTTCAATATTTTGATGTTTAACTTACTTTTATCTTAACCTTTTGCAAATTAACACAATCTGCCATACAAATATGTGATAAATCATGTATAAAAACATCCGAAAACATAGAAAATGTACTTTTAAGTAGCTTTTGAGTCGCTGAAATGTGAAGTGAAAATGTCAAAAACTAAAATGGAAATGTCAAAAACACAAAACGAAAATGTCAAAAACTAAAATGAATACACAGAAAACTATTTCCACCGCGGTGTAAATATTATCACCGCGGTGGAAATAGTTTTCTGTATTTTCATTTTAGTTTTTGACATTTTCGTTTTGTGTTTTTGACATTTTCATTTTAGTTTTTGACATTTTTGTTTCACTTTTCAGCGATTCAATATCTTCTTTACACATGATTTATCACATATTTGTAAGACAAACCGTGTTAATTTGCAAAAGGTTACGATAACAGTAAGTGAAATATCAAAATATTGAAAAACAGACTCCGTGTCCCTTATGGGCCACCGTAGTTTTGTGCAGTCAGGTTTAATGAACTACATACTACCTTTGCGTTTCTCTATTTGAAGAGTGTACTTTTCAGTCATTCTGTTCATGGCATCTTTGTTCCTTTACTGTCGACGGATATCATGAAGCAAGCAAGCACATGAAGCAGACATGTTTAGTAGGACAACGTACATTGTGCCAAGTGGAACGTAGTGAGTTTCGCCATCTGTCGGGGCCAGTAAAATGATAAAAGGCGGGGTGTCTGGTAGTGAGACGGGTAGGAATGAAAATCTATATAATTAAACTATTAACGCCAAAATGATCCTCCGTGACCAAGATTTCTTCAATCCGCAATTTCCTTCCACTTATTTATCCACCTGAACTAGAAACCTCCACTTATTTATCCACCTGAACTAGAAATAAATGAGACCAGTGAAAACGCAGTTTCATATTAAGATCTATGCTTAAAGTTTCAGAGTGACAAAAACACCTGAACAAGACTGTATGAAAAGAGGGATGACTTCAACGTTTGAGTATTATTGCAGCAACTCCAACCTTTGGCGTTTACATTTCACAAATATTCAGACAATGTCATACAGCTAAGTTTTATGTATATATATTCACAATGTGCATGGACTCGGGACCCTGGTCTCACTGTTGGTCGACATCTACCACTCTCCATGTAATAGAGACACGATTTACACTGTCTTAATATGTAAAACGTTCCCTTGCGTCAATAAGCTGGTGATCAGTAACAGTTCTACACCAGCAATATAGCCATAAGTAACAATGGGATTGGGAGTTACTTGGTCGTATCAAGAAGTAACAATCACTATTAAGTAACAATCAGCAACAGTACCATCGAGTATGATTTTTCTACGACGATTTCAAAGCGCGTCACACGACTCTTGGTCAATAATTGTTTGATCCGCGAAGCCACATGCAAGGCACCAGTGAATCTGTCTTAAAGATTTAGGGTAGTCATGTGGAGGAAATTTACAAGTTTGACGCATCGTGGACAATATTGATGCTTGTGTTTTTGAAGGGTGCTAACGGTGGGGCTGGATACGCCCACCTATTCGCGAACACCCGGTATCATCATTCGTGACCAACTCGTGTTATTCCGGGACAAGCCGAATAGCGACTCGTGCCCCTCTAGGTTCCGTTATAGCGCAAACGGGCATACCTAAAACAATTGTCAACTCGTTGCGTAATGGTTCAGATATATTTCCCCATATATTATGTATATTTCTGATGCAATTTAAAGGAATTATACAGTATGATTGAACACATTTAACTGTGTCTTGGGTATATTTTTAGATGCAAGACATATGTAAAATCAAAAAATATTTCTGAGGGATTATTTGACAAAGAACTCGAAATCATACGCGCATTCTGATTGGTTTGTCGTATTTTCGCACACAGCATTCATCGTGCGGAAAGGAAAGGTTACGGAAAGGGGCGAGTGGTGATGAATGCCGGTATCATCACTATTTGACACGGATGCATAGACACCAACTTATGAGTGAGTGAGTATGGTTTTACGCCGCTTTTAGCAATATTCCAGCAATATCACGGCGGGGGACACCAAAAATGGGCTTCGTACCCATGTCGGGAATCGAACCCGTGTCTTCGGCGTGTCGAGCGAACGCTTGAACCACTAGGCTACCCGACCGCCCCCCAACTTATGATAAAGTCGGCTTTGTAAATCGACTTTGTTTTATCAGATATCGCTCAAGAATATGGAAATGTTTTGTCACTTGCATTCACATCTTAATGGTTAAAACGAGCATTAGCAGAATAATGTTCATCGCAAGGAATAGACACGAACATGCTTCCATACACGTAGTGTATGTGTGAAATATGTAACACGACAATCAATTGAGTGCTATTGCAACCAGGGTCTCGACGGGAATAATGTCCATATCCTAATTGTCTGGGTAATTAGAAACCCCAGACAAGCCACTTCTCCATTAATAATTCATTATATCATGTTATATATTCATCAGCAACAGAGGATGATAAGCTTACTACGTGAGTGATTTGCTCTTCGTGCTTTACTGGATATTGTCATCGGCTTTTTAAGTGACTGATACTAATTTGTCGTACTTTGTTACTTCAAAGTGCTTACTTTGGCTGTCACGTGGCCAGAGATCGGTCCCTAAAGGTTTCCATATTGAGGCCGTTGTATCTCTCTGTTTAATAGCGTCACAGGAGGCGAGGTTATATTTGGTTTTACGTCGTGTTCAAGATTATTCCACTTATATAGCGGCACACGCGCGTGCGTGCGTGCGTGTGTCTGTCTGTGTGTTTGATTGTACTAGTCCGGACTGATGCCGGTATTATAAGTGTATTTTAGGCACCATGCCGTAGTTGAACACGAATAACACACGTATACACACTATACTGATTACGAGACGACAAGTCCTTGTTTTATCCCATAATGCCGAGCACCAGGCAAGGTAACAACAACTATCAACTGCTATCAAATGTTTAGTAACCGTTTGTTTTAGGAATCCTTCTTATTTCCCACATATTCATGTACACAATGAAACCTAGATCCGTTAAACCGGAAAACTTTTTTACCGGACAATGTTACAATTATATACTGACATAAATCAGCTAAATGCTTTATTATTCATTTCTTGATCTGGACTTTAGTGGGAATATTCTCGTTAATTTGAATAGTCGTTTAAGACAATGTAATCCTGACAGCGTTCTAACCGGTTTTATGGTATGAAAAGGAGATCCTTATGTTTCGAAATACGGATAGGTCGACATAGTCGACTGAATGATAAAGAGGTACTCCAGCAGAAAACAAGGCGAAACTGAGTGGAAAATTACCTCTTTGTCTACCCGGAAAAGATACGGTTTAGAATTGGTCTTCAACAATGCTTATCGTACGATGTGACTAACGGGATCGTGTGGTCAGGCTCGCCGACTTGGTTGATGCATGTCATTGTATCCCAATTGTGTGGGTCGATTCTCATGATATCAATCACTGGATTGCCTGGTCCAGACTCAATTATTTATAGACCGCTGTCGTATAGCTGGAATATTGCTGAGTGCGGCGTTAAACAAAAACAAACAAAACATCTTTGTCTCTATAAAGTGCTATCATGTTTTTACTATCTTGAAAAGGGCACAACTTAATATATTTTTTAAATATTTAAAATGAAATGCACTTCGGCACCTAGTCCCAGAATATACAGGGGGCCAGAGATGGGGTGTAAGGGTATTGCCTCTGAAAAGAATGCGAGGTGTAGTTATTATATCACATTTGGCATGGAATGCACGTGCAACACACAATCCTTTGTTAAAGAAGTGTTTAAAGTACATTTGTTAGGATATAATTACCTCACGTGATTAAATGGCGATCTCTCATTGGACAAGAGCTTCCAGCTGCGTGGTAATGTATGTACTGATAGTGTCAAGTACGTCAGGATACAGACTTACCGAGCGTGATCAAATGGCAATTTTTCATTTGATAAGGGCAGTGTATTATCTTCCTGCCTAGCTAGGCAAGTTAGTCGCCCACATTATCGACAGGGCATACATACCTGGCGTTTTGTACATTACTTCCTGGTACTAAAGAATGTACTCTGTATTTCTAAAAATCCCGACCGCCTCCGTGGCCTAGTGTTAGAGCGTCCGCCCGAATAGAGGAAAGGTCCGGGTTCGATCCCTTGCCGCGTCATACCAAAAAAGGATAAAAGATGGTTGTTACCCTGTCTGGTGCTGGGCATTAAGGGGCTAAAACAAGGACTGGTCGGCTGGGAGTCAGTATACTGTGTCTGAGTGGGGCATTCATGTTAAACTACAGCATGGTATATCAGTGAGCTAGTAATATAAATCAGACGCGACGTTAAACCCCATTTCACCTTACCTCTAAAAAAATCAAGACGCATGTGAGGTTAAACTACACAGTGAACGCACCACCCACCTTAAGTTTCCTTTTGACGCGAAGCTGTACATTAGAAAGAGCTTAAATGCTCGCCCAGTGTATCTCAGACCTCACAGCAAAGTTCTTGAACAAACACAGCTATATATAGTCTCAACGTCTTGTAAGATGTAGACATCTGCCAGTAAGCGCCAGTTTGCGATACCAGAAATTTGAGTACCACGTGTACTATACTGAACAAAAATAGTTGCGGATCATGAATATTCTTGGGGATGTTTTATTGCAGTTAAGACTGAGTTTATTTGAAAGTGTACAGTATATACAAAAATTATCCCTATTTTGTGTTCAGTATATATAATTAAAGAGTCAATCGAGGTAAACCACCCTCAAACTCATGACACACTGCTACTGTAGTTATATACGTAGTGAGGTGGAAATTATGAGGGTTTTTTAATAAAGGTTTCTCGTGTTATATACTGCCTCTTTGGATTAACAGTATTTGTCCCTAAAGATATATCGACAACGAGTCATAACATATTCTTGCTACTATTACCGACAATAAGGGGTCGAATGAAAAGCAGTTATGAACAGTTTATTTTGTGATCATGTGATATGATATGAATTTTTCCCTGTCGAATGTACCAGAACGCAAGGAATTTGCGTAAAATGTGTGCAGAAAACATTCTGCATTTGTCACATATGCGTCTCCGTGTAACGCAGGATGATGATGGGAAATTGTTGCTGTGTAACAGTAATCAACATCGCGAGACAATACTTAACTTCAGCGAACAAATGACAGGCAACATGTATGATGAGGTCGGGTAACTCACTCCGGCAGGTGGCTTATGATCTAAATAAATCAATATGTGTCATTACAAGGTGATGTAATTTGCATGTGCAAATAAGTATTGTGGAGATGTGGACAGATCATTGCCTCACAGCGATCAGGGATGGATTCCATCCATCAAACCTTATCCCTCAGTCGACGAGGGGAACGAGCTGAAAGATGTTGGGGAAAAAAGTCATCGCCAAGTACTTGACATCAAGATCACTGCTAATCACTTACGTTTAGGAATACGCAGGGCAGGCGTCACAGATAGCCGGAGTCGTGTTTCCCATCTCGTGGATGAACTTGAACATCATCCTCGCCAACGTCCTGCAGCCCCACGCAGTCTGGACCAGCTCTCGCAGTTTTGTTACCACCAGGGCTATCACCCAGAGCGTGCGAAGACCGTGTCACCTTTTGGACTGAGCGTCTGCCCGGAGACCGGAAGGTCTGTGGTTCGGTTCCGGGTCCATAATACAAAAAGACGTTAAAAGATACGTGTTGTTACTGGTGCGTGGCATTAAGTGAATAAAACAAGAACTGGTCAGCCAGGATTCCGTATACTGTGTCTGAATGTTTATTTGTTTGTTGTTTAACGCCGCACTATTCCAGCTACATGACAGCGGTCTGTAAATAATCGAGTCTGGACCAGACAATCCAGTGATTGACATCATGAGCATCGATCCACACAATTGGGATTGATGACATGCATCAACCAAGTCAGCGAGCCTGACCACCCGATCCCGTTAGTCGCCTCTTATGACAAACATAGTCAAGCATGGGTTTTAACGGCAAGCATGGGTTGCTGAAGATCTATTCTACCCCGGATCTTCACGGTTCGTGTCTGAGTGGGGTAACCAAACTAAACTCAGTAGGTATCTTAGTGGGCTAATACTATACAACCGGCGTACGTCCGGACTACTACACGCAGCCACACAAACACACGTGCATGTTGTCTTGAATGATGTTACCTCACCTCTTTGATGACTCATAGCTATTAAACAAATCAAGATAATTGGTTTTCCACTTCATACGATCACTTATTTATTTCCAAACGTATAAGTAAATGGTATGCTATTCAATATGCCCCAATGCCTTCGTAACTGATTCGTTATCCATTAAATATATTAAGAAAAACCGAAACAAAAATTCTATTTTTTACGACGTTATCACTTGAAAAACATCAATCGTCATAGATAACGTATTTTACAATGTGATTAGTTCAATTCCAGTATGGCCGAACCCAACTTAGGTGTCAGTTCACACAGTCGTAGTCTTTGAAGTGCGCTTCGCTGAGCGAGTTAGAAAAGTAAAGTTCTCGCCTTTAGGCAATAAATCAGTGAGGAATTCCAGGCAAAGCTGCCGTCTTTAATGTGACACCGAGAGGGGTATAACAGCCCTGATACCCACTTCCGAGTGTGTGTGTAAGTTTGACAAACCACATGATGATCCGGAATAGTTGAAGACCTTTTGCGTCAGCAACGCGTCCTCGAAGGATGTGAAACGATAAGGGTCGCGCATGCTTGTGGTATCCAGCAGTTTTACCATGACAGATGGACATGAAAAAAGTCTTTCATTAAAACGTTTGGTAATGAAAAAAGCATTTGGCAGGAAACGGGAACCAATTAAGAGCAAAATCTTCGTAGTGGTTTTCATGCCAAGAGTTACATCATAATTTGAGTTATCTCCCTTTGACCATGCCTTACGGCCATGCGACAGCTGAGTCGGATGTCGGTGCAGGTGATTTCTTAACATGCTGTGTTACTCGAGTTCGTGGATCGATGAAGGCAAATCCTTCCCCACTTTGTCTTTTTAACCATCGACATTCCTACACTTTCTCAAGCGCTCGGTCCCGACCTTATGTTTAACCCGTCATCAAAAGATGAACATGGTGATTTTCACAAGGCCTATTGACAGGTCTATTGGCATATTGTCTTGATGAACACGTATATTAGCATGAAATACCCTGGGCGAGTAAGTGGCAAGACCTACTGTGGTTTCCTAGCATCTTGCAGAGCTCATGCGCAGCTGGTGGCTTAGATGCAGCCTTGGCTACAGAATCAGACAGCGTTTTATGGGAATAATGCATGAATGACCTTGGTAAAATACTTCTCATGTAATTATGCATGGGAGAACTGAAAGAAATTGCCACCGGCAAGGGCGCTCGCTCCTAGAGATCAACTTTGTCTTTAGTTAAATTTTAAAGCCGTTTCTAATTTCCCGCGGGAGGTTGATATTAGTTTAGATGGAGTTTTGCGATTTAGTACAATATGTAAAAAGAATTTTATCGATTTTTAGATGGATGTAATTGTTAATGATTTTAGACAAAATGAATTTTCAGTACCATGATCGTTAATTCGATATTCCTCAGTGTATAATATAGACATGAAATATCAGTTCAGAAAGCACGAAATCAGGTTTATATGTTGTTCTTTTACGTCCTCCAATCTTTTATTTTTTGTCTTGAGAGACGTCAAGGTGACATTTCCAGGATTCACTTAAACTCAGGAGATACAAAGTAAATTGAATTGCCGAACCTTTACGTGAGAGAGGCAACCTGTCCATAAACCTACGTCACATTTACGAAGAACTAACGACATGGAGGGAAGGGGATAAATATAGTATCCGGTACAGCGAAGCATTACGTCGAATGACGTGAAACAGAAGAGGGACTAAGAGTGAATTCTGTAATTGGTTTCACTACTTCAACGAGAGGATTCTCCGCAGGAACTCTGGGAATATTGCTCCCTGAGACCGATAGTGTCCTCAAAGAAAAATGGAACAAAACGGTTGTCAAAAATCGTGATTTTGGGATGACCTTTCCTGTCATCTGCCACCCCGCTGCTTTTCAGTACCGCGCATGCGCAGGTAGTTAATCCAGGGGGCAGAGGTGACCTAGTGGTCTGTGTAGAGTTGCGTCCCTTAGTTACGACAGCATAAACTAATCGTGGGTTATAATTCGTATGGTTATGATTTCGTATGATTTAGGAAAGGGTTTTGTTTAGCGCACAGAGCATCCGTCAGTGTGAATGTTTACGCTACATAAGAGTAATTTTTTTAATTATTTCTTGCTTTTATTTGAATCCCTTATTCCCCAAGGCTGTGGCAAACGTCCTTGATCTCCCATGCTAACAGGATGTGACGTAACCGGAAGACCGTTCACCAATCTCACAGTACTGGTTCCGGTTCTGCTTTTCATTGTTCTGGCTTTAAACGTTTACTTGTGTCTAGCCAAGAGAATGTCAAGTCGGATTCTAATATTTCAGATAAAGTGAGTGAGTGAGTTAGTGATTATGGTTTTACGCCGCTCTTAGCAATATTCCATCATGCCTCGGCGGGGGACACCAGCATTGGGCTTCACACATTGTGTCCGTGAGGGGAATCGAACCCGGGTCTTCAGCGTGACGAGCGAACGCTTTAACCACTAGGCTATCCCACCGCCCCATTTCAGATGAAGACATGCCAGACATTGGGTGTCATAAGCGGGAAGGCTATCTGGTAGTCAAGACGATATTTCAAGTCAAGCCATAACTGAAAATAAGACCTACACTGAGAAGTTCGTAATATCCGAAGTTCTTACTTATACGACCAATAAGTCCAAAGGTATTTACAACCCACCTTTGGCTTCCGACTTCGACATAACCGACTGTTGGCTTTATCCAATTTGATTAAAGCAGCATTTCGATATATCCGATTTTCGTTCATTATTTAAGGAACTGACAAAATTAGATGTTTTGACCAGCCACAATATATATTCTCGTTGAAATCCCGGGACATCGGGCCTACTGGGTTTTTGTCGAACATGCCAACTGAGCATGTACTGAAAGACAAGTATCTGGCAGGTCGGGTATGAAAGTTTGACCACTGGTGTGCTAGTTCCATAAACGATTGCTTTTATGACTGTTCTGGCAATGCTAACCCCCTCACACAGTCGACACCATTCTGCATTGTTCAAAGGCTTTTCACACGCAAGTTTACTCGTACACCATGTTGAAAGTGAAACGATGATTTAAAGTATATGGACCTAAAATGCCGACGTAGGCATTTCTTAGATGATGTATAGCAACTCTTGTGTTTTAGCTTTGGAGCGTTATTTAGAATTCAGTGCGCGAGCGCCACGATACTGTTCTAGGTAAATTGCTTTCCAAAATGAGATTCTCTAGTGACATTAAAGCGAAATATGATCAGAGATGTATTCCTAATTAGAAATATGAAACATTACTACATCGGAAATAGCTATGAAATACGATCATGATTGGTGAATATTTGATTCCATCGTTAGCTGCGTCTGTAAAGACGTACTGAGTTGGTTTTATTGCCCTTTGTTGTCATAAACAAGTGATAGTTTGATGCAGCTTCTGGTTATTTGTGAACACAAGAAACTCGTGCTCGGTGACGCGTTGTTCGAAAGCTAATGGATATATCTGGTCTTTGTTGATGTTAAGACAAGTTGGTTCGTGGTTGTAGAGAAATATAATGCATCAATTGTAACATATTGTTCTTATTAGTGTTTATATTCATGACATAATGTGAGACTCCGAACCACTAACGCATACTTCCTACTTAGTGTAGATCTATGGCACGTCAATAACATACACTCTTCAAAAAAAGAAACGCAAAGGTAGTATGTTGCCCATTGAAACTGACTACTCAAAAAATCCGGTATATAAATTGGATATATGTTATTGGAAAATGTTGTTGGCCTGATATTCGACAAACGGTGGGTCAAAACGCAGCCATTGTCGATTTGCAATGTCTTGAACGACATTGTTGTCACACGTGTTAAAAAATGTCATGGAGGGAAACAGTAAAGCAAAATGCACGTGCAAGTTATGGAATTCGTAACTCGTGGTAGTGGCTATAAAAAGGCAAGCATAAGCCAATAATTTGTCATTCAATTGTCAACATTTTCAAGTTCGGAAATACCGAGACTCAGCCACAGGACATATCCAAAGAGAGGAAAGCCTTCTGTTGCATGCCACTTCAACGTCCACCACAGCACCATTTGCCGCCTTTGTGACCGATACACATAGTTCAATTCCACTGCAGACAGCACGGCCGACCAAGAGTTACCACCCCTGCATAGGGTCGCTACATTCGACTGTCGACGTTCCACCTACGTCATCGCAATGCCACAGTTACGGAGACTGCAGGACGCATCCCTGGTTTGAGTGAGTGATTGGGTTTAACGCCGCTTTTAACAGTATTCCAGTTATATCACGGTGTGTCAGCTTAATGTGGGAGGAAAGCCCGAAGTGATTCAGTGTCAGCTTAATGTGGGAGGAAAGCCCGAAGTGATTCAGGTCTCAGACGTTAACCACTTCGGTGAAACCCACGAGCACGGGTATGGTGCTGACAAACCTAGAAACATAATCGGGGCGAACCGGGATTCGAACCCACAATCATAGGTTTCTTGCGTGCCCAAGGGACGTTACTCTGCACAGCGAATCACGGCGCCTTATACGACTGGGCCACCCGATCAGGTATCGTCCCTATTTTGAAACAGATACATCGACAGCGACGCTTGTGTTGGTGCCATGCCTTACAGCCTTGGAATTTGAGAAACTGGAGACGAGTGTTTAGCGATGAATCACGATTTCTTCTTCACCGGCGAGATGGAAGACAACGTGTTTATCGTATATATATTGCCCTCCTGTCAAACAACGTGAACTACGGCCTTGGAACTTGATCAAACAACTTCTGAGCAAGAGTTGCATGACGCTCTTTGAAATCTTGGAAGTAAGAGCATGTGCGATTGTACATCACAAGTTGTGAAATGTAGACATCAAAGGCTGGAGCTGCCGGAATATTGCTCGACATAAAGAGAACGTTCAGTATTGGAAAGTTAAAGACGAGGTATTTCCCGGCCTAGTACAAGAACTACCCGTGAAAATACGGGGTAAAATAGGTCTTCAGCAACCCATGCTTACCGTAAAAGGTGACCATGCTTTGTCGTAAGAGGCGACTAACGGGATCGGGTGGTCAGGCTCGCTGACTTGGTTGATGCATGTCATCGTATCCCAATTGCGTGAATCGATGCTCATAATATCAATCACTGGATTCTCGATTATTTACAGACCGCCGTCATATAGCAGAAATATTGTTGAGTGCGGCGTTAAACAACAAACAAACAGTATAAGACACACAGACGCACGCACGTGAGCTTAGTGAAATCTTGAACGCGACGTCGTCGAAGACAACGCAGTTCACTCTGCAGTGTTGCGTCCCTTGGGCATGCCAGACACGGATGACTGTGGGTTCAATCGATCGCATCGATCATGTTTCAGGGTTTGTCAGCAGCAAATCCGTGCACGTGGGTTTCATCAAAGTGGTAAACGTCAGAGACCTGCATCACTTCGGGCTTTCCTCCCACACTAAGCTGACACGCCGCGATACTACTTGAATACTGTTAAAAGCGGCGTTAAACCCAACTCACTTACCTTATGCGCTTTGTTTTGGTTTTTAAACGAATCATTTAGAAGAGGCAGAAGTGATGTAAAACCCGAATTACTCACTCTGTCCGCGGCCAGTTGTCCATTTTCAGCATACAGTAAACTACGTTTATAACGAACACGCTTTTACCCAACTGACGGATATTACGAACTGTTTTTGGGTCCCATTTAGTTCGCTATAACCGTAGTTTACTGTGGTTCTATAATGAAATTCAGGACACTGCCTTTATCAAGATAATCATTAAATGAGTATATAGACAACAAGGTGAGGTGAGGTGAAATGGGGCTTAACGTCGCGTCCAAGATTATTGCACTTATATAGCGACGTGCATGTACGTGTGTGTGTTTGTGTTGCTGCTTGTACTAGTCCGGACTGATGCCGATTTATAGTGCTAGCTCACTGAGATACCATGCCGCAGTTTAACATGAATACCCCACTCAGGCACAGTATACTGACTCCGAGCCGACCAGTCCTTGTTTTAGCCCCTTAATGCCGAGCGCCAGACAGGGTAACAACAAGTACCATCTTTTAACATCTTTTGGTATGACGCGGCCGGGGATATAGACAACAAACAACGTTGTTAGGACTGGTAATTTGCCTGAGAACAGCTTCCCTTTAAATGACCAATGATGTAAGAACAGTTGAAACTATCCTGTTATGGAATCTTCTGGTCCAACATACAACCGGAGACCATTCTCATTATGAACGCGTCACCCAAACGCACCCTAGCATACATGGACATACCAGTCAGAACAAACAGCCTCAACGGTCCTCTTATATTACAAGCACATTTGTGTCTAGGAGCATCTGGACAAACCAAGCATCGTTAATCTGAACGTCACGGCTGTGTGATTAAACATCTCTTAATAAACCTTAGGTACACCGTGAACTGCATCGTTTATGGACAAACGTGGAAAAAAGGAAACAACGATTCCGTGACGCTGATGAAGCCCCAGAATGCAGCATCATGGAAAGCAAGGAGGTGATCCCATCAGCTTCAGATGAGAGAAGACTTTGATGTGCTCCTTGTCAGACACCACTTTCTGTTCATCAGAGGAAGTCACTGGAAGAGACAGGAGGAAAGAAAAGATGAGAAAAAATGTGGACTTGTGCATGACCTCTGTGTGAGAACGGTTTTTTTTCTGAATGCAGCCCTTTTAACGATTTACGCAGGTCGTCTTTTACTATGTGCTCCTAGAAAGGATTCAACGGTTCTAGAACGCCATGAGTGGTTTGGGGAATACGAGAACGATACAATTCAATGAGCGTACTCTGACTACAATCATCGTAGAGGTACAATCTTTCCACTATGGTGTCTGTACTTGTGATCCGTTCAAGTCTATAGATTACGGTGAAATAAGGAAAAATCGACCTTCGAGCAGTCATATTAGGGTATTAGTCAGTGATCTTTAGCCATACTTCGTTAAACACCCATTTGTCAAAGGTTTGTCAGCGTAGCACAAATAATGTTATTAATGTTTTTAATTAACTGATAAGAAGGAACACGAAGATTAAGAAAACATCACGAAAAATGTGTTTTCTGAAAATAAATGATCTTTGAAAAAACACACACTCCACTCGTCCTTATGCCCTTCGTTGCGCACAGCCCAAAAGCTACTAGGCTTCTTATAAATTACACATTTCTAAAACAATTAAAGAGAACATTTATTTACATAATCAACATTATGTGTAGAAAGTTGATATAAAACACCGCGGTGAGTCAAAAACTGCAAATATAAAAAACTATGACACATGTGTGAGGTAGGGGTGAGTGCGTGAGTATGGTTTTACGCCGTTTTTTGCAAATTCCAGCAATATCACGGCGGTTGAGGTGTACGTGTAGGGTGAGATACGAAACATATCACAGCGGACTAGTAAGAAAATATGCTTTCTTATTAACAGATTGGGGGCGGTCGGGTAGCCTAGTGGTTAAAGCGTTCGCTCGTCTCGCCGAAGACCCAGGTTCGATGCCCGACATGGGTACAATGTGTGAAGCCCATTTCATGATATTGCTGGAATATTGTTAAAAGCGGCGTAAAACCACGTACGTTCACAACAAGCGTCATTCTGATGTCGCGAGAGAGCGGAAGGGCGGGGGTCATCCCCTGCTGCGTCATACCAAAAGACGTTAAAAGATGGTACTTGCTGTTACCCTGCCTGGCGCTCGGCTTTTAGGGGATTAAAACGTGGACTAGTAGGCTCGGAGTCAGTATACTGTTTCTGTTAAACTGCGGCATGGTATCTCAGTGAGCTAGGCCTTTAACATCGACATAAGTCTGGACTTCTACAAGCACACGCACACACACACGCACGCATGCACACGCACACTCTAACATACATGCGCGTCGCTATATAAGTGCAATAATCTTGAACGCGATTTTAAATCTCATTTCACATCACCTCACCCAATGTCGCGTGGAAGTAGTCCAATGGACGTGGCTACACCACAAGTCACTATTCTTGTTATGGTACAACACAAGATGTATCTTGATATTGATACATCACGGGATGTAGCTCAAATAGGCTTCAGGTACAAACATGAACACGTTTTAATCCGACATGATATTAAACACTGGCCACCCTTTGACATTCAACGTTCTGACAACAATGTCCTTCCTCGAGGCGACACAGAGAGGAATTGTTCGCGCATGCGCATTGAATCGCTTCAAATTAAGGTGTCTTATTATTCTGATTATTCGAGATCCTTTCTTCCAATTCAATAGCAAAGGTTATGCAAAGTGGTGCCATCGAACCTGTTGGACACAATTCGTAACTCCTGTCCTTCCAATCACCTTAAGTACCTTACTAAATAAATTTAGCTCCCACCTATCCTCCACTCTCGTCGTCTCCCGCGAGACTTGGCAAATCAGACATATTTAAAAAGTGCCCAAATGCTTGGCAAAGATAACGTAATTTACTTCTCTTTGAACCCGGTCTAAGCTGATTGTTCACTGATGGAAATCGCTCAATCAAATATAGTCCCCAGAATCGATTCGACCCACGTTTCTCTATACAAATGTCAGCAATATATACAATGATAGATTGGCCAGGGGGCTAATCGTATCAAGTTGAAAACCACAGAGATGAAAAAAGATCCATTTGGTAGGTTCGGCGTCATTTACTGGCACGAAAGTGATTATAACAGACAAGTTACTTAAACACAGTTGTTTTATGGCATTATGAAAATAGCACTATCCATACAAAAATAATACAAAAAACTGACAAAAAACAATTAAATGGTGGAAAAATAAATGGACAATGACATGACTCTCCCCTGTCTATGATCGTCAAGATACTGACACTTTAGTAGAGGTTATTTCTAAAAAATAACATTTCAGATGATGTCGGAATCATTTCATAGGGAAACAGACAGATGACCTTTGCTGTAACACAGTTCTGAACTTAGGCGGTTCCTGTCAGTGTAGGTCAATTGCCAATTCTCCGCCACTTTTCAACATTGGCTTCCATTGACAGATGCACCATAACATTTTCACGTGTATGCTTTCATGGCCTGATGTCTGAGGATTAAAACAGAAGTGATAGATACGTTCGATATTTATCGCCAGGGAATCGTGTTCCTGCGACTGTCTTTGTTCTTTGATCTTAAAGGCGATAAGGCTACAAGAGCCGCTGTTGTTTTATGCGGTGATTGGTGGGTAGAAATGCATGTAAAATAATTGACGCAATCCATAATACTTTGGCACACGCAAAAGATGCACCAAAGACCTTTTCAGAGTATCTTTTTCTTGTCAGAAGATAACAGTTTTCCGCGAACACAGAAAGAACGACATGCCATGAATCCGTTTGTCACTGACCTAAAAAGTGATGGTTCATACATGAACCGCTGTTTTGCGGCTTCCATTCTCATACATCTAACATATGACATTTCTAAATTACCATTTTCTACTCAATTGATTATTTACCGACTGGTTTGAATCGTAAGCTTTGACATATCGGGACAGTTTTACAAATGGTTTACAGAAATGTGTCTTGGGGAACACTTAAACAGCAATGAACAATGATAAAATGCACTGTAATTCTTCTGTGAAAGTGTGGTTTGAAGATCTTTGCATTCTCAAGTGCTTATTATGAAACATTTGCTGAATACATTCGTCCCTTGAGAATAGGCGCAACCTGGATTCCGGGTCATGATGATAACAGAAGATTATGTTTCGAGTTCACCTAAACACTGAATGAAATTTAAACGTATATATATATATATATATATATATATATATATATATATATATATATATATATATATATATATATATATTATAATTACTAATGTTCCATGAGGTGCACGCGGTACATATGTTTGCCCCAGCGCTTGTCGCTGGTCATAGGTTCGACTCCAAAATTCTTCCTTATTACGATTCTTGTTTTGTCAGTACCATTGCCGTAAACGTTTCCGCACTTTAATGTCTACACCGTTAAACCACTTGGTTGAGTGAGTATGGATTTACGCAACATATACCAATATTCCAACAATATCACGGTGGTGGACACCATACAATTTGCTTCATTTATTGTACCCATGTAGGGAGTCGAACCCGGGCCTTCGTCTTGACCAGCAAACGATTGAACTACCAGGCAACCCCAATGCCCCGAATGGTTTGAAAGACCTTTTATCTTTAAATTGGCATAGTAACATATAAACTGACGTCCAAAAGAAACTTAACCAGAGTTTGAAATGACTCTTGCTCAAAAACAACAAAACATACATGCATGAAATAAAGTGTATTGAGAATAACATAAACATAAACATAATCAACACTGAAAAATGACAATCATACCGCGACCGAGAAAGACGTCAGGGCCCCCCAAAGTTGGGTGTGGTACAAAACTCGAGCTTTCAGAATCATGGACATTAGGCAGATTACATAAACAATCGCCCACGTTCAATAACAAGTCACTAGTAGCGTGTGTGGCCACCAAATGCCTCAATACACGCAAAAACTCTTCGACGCACAGAAAAAGTCAGTCGTCTTATGAGGTCAGGTGGGATTTGACGCCATTCTTCTTGGAGGGCCAAGATCAGTTCTTGCCGGTTGGTCGTTGTCGAACACGACGATCCATCAAGTCCCAGAGGTGTTCTATGGGGGACATGTCGGGTGAGCGTGCAGGCCACGGCAGGACGTTGACGTTGTTGGCTGCGAGGAAGTTAGTGACAATTCTGGCTGTATGGGCTCTAGCGTTGTCATGCTGATAAATGACACCACGTGGCTGCTGTTGCAGAAACGGTAGGACAACTGTACGAAGAATGTTATCCATGTAACGCTGAGCTGTCAAGATTCCGTCAACGATGACCAGCGGTGTCCTCTCCTGCCCACAGATCCCTCCCCACACCATGACACTCCCTCAACCATATGGTACGACCTCCTGCACGCAACACGCCGCCGTTCGTTCACCCTTTCGGCGGTAAACACGTTGTCTTCCATCAGCCCTAAACATATAGAATCGACTTTCGTCAGTGAAGACAACCCTCTGCCAGTCACGTCGTTGCCAACGTCGTACAGTCCGGGCCCATCTCAATCGCAGACGACGATGTTGCGCTGTCAATAGCTGTCCTCTGTATGGTCTAAAAGCCCTGATTCCATGAGCCCTGAGTCTTCTGGCCACTGTCTGTCGCCTAACCCTGTGGCATTTGTCGCCGATGACGTCACTGTCAGGAAGCGATTTCGGAGGTGCAAGATACGCAAGTGCCGGTCATCATGGTGCGTGGTCACCCTGGGTCTGCCTGTTCTTGGCATGTCAGCGGTCCGCCTTGTCTGTCTGTAACGTTGCATCAAGTTGTGTTTTTTTATCATTGTGGATGTCTGACTTGCCGTTGCAATCGTTTTATACCCTTACCCGCACGTGCATTTTCAGTTGTCCGTGGTGCACGTGTTTTTCACTTTTTCGCGTGTTACATCTCGCAAACATGTAACATGTAACAGACGATTAACATTTTCTGCATACACTATTCTTGGTTATTTAGGTTATGTGTTTTAGATAGACTTCATCGAAAAAAAATGTGTATACTTTGTCTACAATTTACATTTTCAGTTGGTAAAGTTTCTTTTGGACGTCAGTTTATAAGGTTGCCTGTGCAGAATGTTCCGTAATCACAATTTGCACATACAGTATTCTAACGACCTATTCACTGATAATCTGTCGTGCTAAATGTGCATTAAAAAGACATTTAGAAACCCGTTATCCGTAAACAAATCATCATTTGTAACGAATCCACCAGTCCATCACAACTATGAATTTAATTTTAATGGAACACATTAGTGCCTATATATCAATACCACCATCGAGTGTATACTGCCTGATTGTTTACTGTCATTTGTATTGTCAATTACGATGAGAATTGTATTGATTTTATATATTATATGGCAGATTGCATTTTTGATTTACAATTTTAATCTTGCTGTTCTTACCACAGGCCTGCCGGGAATGGAATGTCTGTCTAAATAGTCAGGCTTTGAAGACTATACGCCTGAAATCAAAATATATAGTGGCCCAGACGTTGTTATTTTAATAGTAGACACATCTGCAGGTGATTAACAAATCCACTAGCAATAAAGATACAATTTGCCATTTCACATGATGCTGTATGAGGTCTTAAGTATCTGGACGTGGCATTTGAAGTATATATGACAGATATCCTCATGTTTCTGGTTCAGGCTTGATTGTTTGGATTATATGTTAGATGCCACTTGTATTGATATAAATAAACAAAAAAAATTCCTCAGAACGTGTGTACTTCCAATGTATAAATATAATAAACTTATGTTTGTATAAAATGATGCACGATAACTGGAAATAAATTGATTGACATCCTGTTGTAAACCCTGCGTCATTTACTGACGTTTTTGATATGCCAGGACGCATGGAATCATACGGTGTGACTCAGTACCCAATGGAGAGTAAGATGATCGAAAAATGAACAATTATGAAATTATTTAAATTTTGTATTTCTCCCTTTGATGTAAACTCATCAATTAAAAAAACACCGAACAATAACATTATTTGCTCACGAATACCGTTACGGAAAGTGGAAGTCGTTTATCAATTACTCTATTTCCTTCATCCACAGGCTACAATTTCCAAGGGAAACATGTCTCACAGCACTTCCACAAATCAGTCCAATATTAATTGCTTCTGTAATGACGTTTGATGGAAAAAACCTAAAATATTGAACAAAAAGCAAATATTTCAACAATCCACAGAACAAAATTCCTCATCCATTGAATGGCCACAGAAGTCGCATGGAAGACTGCCCGATTGTGTTCTGTGTTCAGTCGTCTGCTCAGTGGCGATAATGATTTTTGAGATCTGGCGAAAAGGTCATCGCCACAGTCTGTTTAACTTCATTGATGAGAGACGACATTCAAACAGGAACGTTGGCGGGCTTGGCGTTTTCCGTAGGAGTTGATTGCACTGTGGATGATCTGGTGGTTATAACAAAGTCAGAAGAAAACACCAGTCTTTGAAAGCCCTGGTGTCAGTTTGCAGTCTTAATTTAGCTCATCTAGCTGTGTTTTACTGACGCCATGTAATACGTGAATTGTTAAAATATCAGTATATTAACATTTGACTTTGCCGACACGCTAATTGTGTTTATCGATTTGAATCAAACTTGCTAAGTCGCCCAGTTATAAAGGAGTGGGTAAGTGAGTTTGGTTTTACGTCGCTTTGAACAGTATTTCAGTTATTTAATGGTAGCTTCACGTGAGAGGAAAGTCAGAAGTAATGACACACCTAGAAACATTATCTGGCCGAGCTGGAAATCGAACCCACGACCATAGGTTTATTGGTCCTAATTGTCCTAAGGGACTTAACTCTGTAGCGCCTTAGACAAATAGCCCACCCGTGCTCAAATTGTAAAGGAGGGGTATAACATCAAATGTCGGAGATACCTTTGGGAAAATGTGACAGACTATGACAAATTAAAACATAACCACCTAATATCTTTTATTCATTGTTAGGAGAAACACATTTTCCCATTTAAACAATTATAGTGATAATTGACATCTCAATGGATAATCGTTCACTGTATCCTTCTACATCGTTCAAGCTCAGCGTGTTTACCTGGTCTCCTACGCTGGTCCGTATTTGTACCCCGCATTCGAATCGCTCAGCGCATGCACGTCACAGATTGAAATGGTAATATTTTGTGCTCTGAAGATCCAAGTTGATTGTAATCCGAGTGATTGTTTAATTACAGTTAAGGGTATCAACATACACCAGACAGAATTGATATGACAGATTACATTGATAGGCCCTTATCACCCAAGAATGAAAAGGCATCAACTGTATCACCATAGTAATCCAGAACCTGTCAGAACAAACTCCTACAGCGACACCCACACCGACTACTTCATCTGACGCGGCACTGATAAAATCATTCGTCCAACAGACCAAAGGTAAAACAGGCTATTTATTTGCCTAACAAAAATGACAAAACAGGTCTGACGAGGTAATTAGTAATATATATAGTTTTCCTTTTCGCCTCTGTGCTTAAATACTGGCTTAATCTCTACAGACCTCATTTAGAAGAATACATTACCATGAGGACGAACGGAGACTATCGATTGTTAGATCACTGAAGAGTGAGTGAGTGAGTTGGGTTTTAACGCCGCTTTTAACAGTATTCCAGTTATATTGCGGCGTGTCAGCTTAATGTGGGAAGAAAGCCCGAAGTGATGCAGGTCTCAGACGTTTACCACTTCGGTAAAACCCACGAGCACGGGTATGGTGCTGACAAACCTAGAAACATAATCGGGGGGAAACTGGAGTAGAACCCACAATCATAGCTTTCTGGCGTGCCCAAGGGACGCAACTCTGAACAGCGAACCGCGGCGCCTTAGACGACTGGGCCACCAGATCATTTAAAGAACTCATAAAGTTTGCAAAAGGTTTTCTGGTAGACATGTGGAGGATAATTCCAAATCTGACGCATCAGTAACAAAAATGTCGACGCAATTCCCTATTTTGACTTGTACCATTATGCTTCAAATGAACAATTGACTTGCCTTTCCATGTGTTTGTGATGGGTAAAACCGGTAAACACTATCATCACTATTTGTTAGGGATTCCTAAACACATGCTCATGATACATTCGGAATCGTACAATCGACTGCATTTAGCAGGGACTTGTGACTACAGAAAAGGATTCGTTGCTTTTATTTTGTAAACTCTAATTCGATAACGACCATATTGTGTGTATCACATTCTATAAGTGGTATATTAGCAGCTGCAATCAACACAGAAGATATATACAAATACATCACGTGCCACCGGTTGTTCTTGTCTTGCGAGGGGCGGTCGGGTAGCCTAGTGGTTAAAGCGTTCGCTCGTCACGCCAAAGACCCGGGTTCGATTCCCGACATTGGTACAATGTGCGAAGCCCATTTCTGGTGTCCCCCGCCGTGATATAGCTGGGATATTGCTAAAAGCGGCGTAAAACCACACTCACTCACTCTTGTCTTGCGAATATTCTTGTCGTAAGAGGCGACTAACTGGATCGGGTGGTCAGGCTCGCTGACTTGGTAGATGCATGTCATCGTATCCCGATTGCGTAGATTGATGCCCATTATGTCAAACACTGGATTGCCTGGTCAAGACTCGATTATTTACAGACCGCCGTCATGTAAACAACAAACAAACAAACATGTAGTCTCAGCTAGATAACCATGTCATCATGTCATCGGGGGTGCAGGATACGCGCACCTTTTCGCGAACACATGGTATCATCACTGTTTGATAATGATTCATAAACACATGTTCATGATAGAGTCGGAATCGTACATTCGACTCTGCTTTTGGCAGAGACTTCTGATGAATATGAAAGGTTTTGTCGCTTTTATTTACCTAGCTGTTGGTAACTTAATAAATGTAGTAGCACCTGTATCGAAACTTCGCCTTGAAAAAATCACATTCTACAGCCATCTGGTACATTCTTAGGATCTGTGATGTCATCGATGTAAAGGAAAATGTACACTTCGCTTTTCACTGTAACTATAAAAATGTCAGGACACTGTTATATGCGAATGCAAGTCTATATGACTGCGGGGGCACGGGTGGCCCAGTCGTCTGAGGCGCCGCGATTCGCTGTGCAGAGTTGCGTCCCTTGGGCACGCCAGAAAGCTATGATTGTGGGTTCGAATCCCGGTTCGCCCCGATTATGTTTCTAGGTTTGTCAGCACCATACCCGTGCTCGTGGGTTTCACCGAAGTGGTAAACGTCTGAGACCTGCATCACTTCGGGCTTTCCTCCCACATTAAGCTGACACTCCGTGATATAACTGGAATACTGTTAAAAGCGGCGTTAAACGGCGTTAAACCCAACTCATTCACTCACTCACTCACTCACTGCGTTTCATGATTTGAAATACTTAGTGATAGTGAGAAAAAATGCTTAAAACTCGTTAGTGTATCTACGGTTCCAGCGTTAAAAAGAATATTGACATTCATGAAGATTTAATAAAATGTTACATCATCCGTTTAAAGTCACAAAAATCTCCATTACTGAAATTTCATAAACGAGAAATGATGCTTTAATATCTTGTTAGCTTTTTGAAATATAATTCCCCTGACATGTGACAGAATAATCAACTATCAAGAGTTTTATGTCGTTGAATAAGGAACTATTCTAAATAGTCTCTATTGGCAGCCAAATTGATCTCTTAAGTGCATTCACTTTAAACGAGAGCGTTCATTCTGTTCAGAGTCACCGCAGGGGGCATTGTTCATTGACATTTTAAAATGAGGATTTTATGAACTTTACCGGCCCTCTGTCACTTTAGCCTTATTGCTTATCGATTTGATTGCAAGTTCATTTGAGTTTTGCAAGCCTTGGTGTTTAAGTTAGGCCATTGAATCGCATGGTTAGTGTTTTACGACGCCCATTGGTATAGATTTGTTGTAAAAGAACAAAGAGAATCGACCTTGATAACGTGTGGTCAGTTGAACGAAAGCCATATTTCAGCTCCAATTAGCAATTGACTGTATCTTCTCTGTAATTGACGTTAAACAATATCGATGTAATAAAGTAAATTATGTGCATAAGCCATTGTGAATTGTATTCAAGAAGCTAAGTGCACATAGAAAACAGTTTCTTTTTGTGTCTACATAATCATATGGTACCGTGCTCGTTGAGGTGACTAAATTATTTCCTTTGCATGTGTTTGTGACGGGTGACACCAGTGATGCAGGATACGCTCATCGTTCCGCGAACAACGGATATCATCACTGTTTGATAGTAGTTCATAAACTCATGCTCATGATATAATACTCCGCTTTTAGGAGAAATTTCTTATCATTAGGGGAATGTGTTTTTTATCGCTTTCTAGTTATGGATTAATTATTGTCAAGACAGACGTGTTGAAGGGACAGAGCTAGATACATACTCAGACAGACGTGTTGATGGGACAGACCTAGATACATACTCAGACAGACGTGTTGATAGGACAGAGCTAGATACATACTCAGACAGACGTGTTGAAGGGACAGACCTAGATACATACTCAGACAGACGTGTTGAAGGGACAGAGCTAGTTACATACTCAGACAGACGTGTTGATGGGACAGAGCTACATGTAGTTACTTACTCAGACGTGTTGATGGGACAAAGCTAGTTACATACTCAGACATACTTGTTGATGGGACAGAGCTAGTTACATACTCAGACAGACAGAGCTAGTTACATACTCAGACATACTTGTTGATGGGACAGAGCTAGATACATACTCAGACAGACGTGTTGATGAGACAGAGCTAGATACATACTCAGACAGACGTGTTGCTGGGACAGAGCTAGATACATACTCAGACAGACGTGTTGCTGGGACAGAGCTAGTTACATACTCAGACAGACGTGTTGATGAGACAGAGCTAGATACATACTCAGACAGACGTGTTGATGGGGCAGAGCTAGTTACATACTCAGACAGACGTGTTGATGGGACAGAGCTAGCTACATACTCAGACAGACGTGTTGATGGGACAGAGTTAGTTACATACTCAGACAGACGTGTTGATGGGACAGAGCTAGTTACATGCTCAGACAGACGTGTTGATGGGACAGAGCTAGTTACATACTCAGACAGACGTGTTGATGGGACAGAGCTAGTTACTTACTCAGACAGACGTGTTGATGGGACAGAGCTAGTTACATGCTCAGACAGACGTGTTGATGGGACAGAGCTAGTTACATACTCAGACAGACGTGTTGATGGGACAGAGCTAGTTACATACTCAGACAGACGTGTTGATGGGACAGAGCTAGTTACTTACTCAGACAGACGTGTTGATGGGACAGAGCTAGTTACATACTCAGACAGACTTTTTGATGGGACAGAGCTAGTTACATACTCAGACAGACGTGTTGATGGGGTAGAGCTAGTTACATACTCAGACAGACGTGTTGATGGGACAGAGCTAGTTACATACTCAGACAGACGTGTTGATGGGGTAGAGCTAGTTACATACTCAGACAGACGTGTTGATGGGACAGAGCTAGTTACATACTCAGACAGACGTGTTGATGGGACAGAACAAGCTACTCGGTAGAAGGCCAACGGCCCATAATACACCAATCTGTAAAGGGTAGATCAATCTACATATTAAGAAATATCTCAGATGAGCACTCTGGAGGTAGGATGAATACGTTGTGACTAACTGTATCGAAGGATCAGGCTCGGTAACTTGGTTGCTTGCTTTGTATGATAATCCCACGGCGTGGGAGGCTGCTTGTAATATCAACCACTTGTTTGTGTTTTGACCATTATTTGTAACCCGTCGTGATCAAGATGACGTATTTTCGACTGTCGCATAAAACAACAATACACAAACCATACTATTCACCATTCTGTAGAAGTCAATAGGAGGCAATGCTATTATCTAACACATAGACGCATAATAACTTATTTATAAATGCGCAACCCTAGGAAATATAGTCACCCCGCAAGGCGAGCGTACATTCAATGCACTGGGAAACTGTAAGCAGGACATCGTGGTACTTTATACAGTAACGCCAATAGCTATTTCGCGATGTGACGGTATTTCGCATTGCTATTGGGAATATAGTATTTGCAACTGTTTACCCTTTATGTCAGATAAATAGTGATTTGAAATATATATCGAGATTAGGCGGGTCATTAGAGTGATTGATTGAGCGAAAATGATAATTATATATCAATTCTACTATACTACAGTCATAGAACGATGGGGAGGGCTATTAAAATGCAAGGTTCTAAATTGTCATGGTAGAATATCAATCGTGCAGTTGTTTGGTTTTAGCCCAGAAGAATCTCAGTTATGACGTAAGTGTTGCCTTGGTGGCTTAAACATTGTCAGGGCGGTCGGGTAGCCTCGCGGTTAAAGCGTTCGCTCGTCACGCCGAAGACCCGGGTTCGATTCCCGACATGGGTACAATGTGTGAAGCCCATTTCTGGTGTCCCCCGCTGTGATGTTGCTTGAATATTGCTAAATGCGGCGTAAAACCATACTCAGTCATTCACTAAACATTGGCAACTCTGATAGTATGTGATATTCAAAATTGTTTCTGTTTCAATCAGAAGCAGCATTCTCGATGAATCTACAGTGTAGACTGATATACTTTCCAATCAGACTACACGTGTTATTACCCATTTGATAAGCTAGGAACCTTAGGTGCAACTGACAGTCGTAACGTTTAGGCAGAAATGTATCCTTGAATTCAGTTTTCAAAAGTCGGTTAATAGATGTCATCATCTGATACGGATGTTGGTGTGTAGCGGAGCCTAATACTACTCTCAATTACAAGAAACCCGTAAGTCGGATTACGGTTCGTGCTGGTGACATAGAAATGTGTGATGGTTTTATCACGGAGGAAAACAGTGTGGTACAAAAAAATACTTGTATGGAAGACTGCTGGTGTCATCTCGACTGTGTTAGGGTGAATATCTTGATTTGATCGAGCATCTTATATATTCACTTTATTCAGATGTATTGTAGGCCATAGGCCCATGATACAATGGTTACAGTGTGGTAATGGGAGTTGGAGATCCCAACAGACTTTGCCTTAGATTCATAGCTTTCAGAATATACATGGCTAGTTTCTTAACAGTAAATGGGTTGGTAGATGACATTAAAATATTGTACTTATGTCTTGTCGGGAACTCATAATAATGCAAGGATATATATTCTGACCTCAAAGCTTGATAACAATCACAAATTAAAATAAAGTGATACTCATCTTCGATATAACCATGTTTACAGACAGTACAAACTCTTTCTTCTCTAGGTTCCTTGTTATGTCTACCTGATTCAATTCTTAGATGATGAGAACTACATCTGAAACGTGCCATAATACTTCTAAATTTATCACATGATAGCCTTGTAATATACATTTCAACACCAAATGTTTGCTTATACAAAGAATAATAATATGATTTCGAACTTTCATGTATAGCTGAATGCCAGTCTTGTTGGTACGATAATTTTAGCCTCACAAAAAAATCCTTTATGAACAAAGGTATATTTGCAACACACTGTTGATCCCATATAAAACCAAATCCTGCTGACACAATTATGTGTCTAATTTTGGAAACCCAGTTTACTTTACCATTACTTACAGCTTGCAGTTGCATATTATAGCATTTCTTTACGTATCTAGATTCTGGCATTTTCAAAATTTTGCACCAATATTTAACAACTCTTTTATAAGCATAAATGTATAGAGGATATCGGCCACATTCACCTCTTATAACGTGATTTGAGGTGGAGACCTTAACACCTAAAAAGCGCTTACAAGCCATCATGTGGATACTTTCAATATCATTACAAATTTCAGGACTCAGACCCCATATTTCTGCTCCATATAGCAAAATTGGGCTAATTTTGGTATCAAATATTTTAAAAAATAAATCAAAGGGTATGGGCTTAAAGTTGGACAGAGATTTCAGTATGCCACATAGTACTTTCTTAGCTTGTAGTGCTGCAACCTTAACATGTTTACCCCATGATAAAGTTCTTGTAAAAGATAAACCTAAATATTTGTACGAGGTTACACACTCAAGACTGGAACCATCAAAGTTCCATTTCTCATACTTTGATAAAACACCACCTTTTTTAAAAACAATGACTTTAGTTTTTTCCAGATTAACACACAAATGGTAGGTATCACAAAAATATTTTAACGTATCAATACGTTTCTGGAGACCATAAACAGTGTCAGAAAGCAAAACAACATCATCTGCAAATAATAACAAAAATAGTTGAATAAGTTCAGGATGAAGCTGTATGCCTGTTGAACAAGATAATTCTATATCCATTGCCAACTCATTTATAAGCATAGAAAATAATAATGGACTTAAGACGCATCCCTGCCTTAAGCCAAGAGGACAATGAAATTCTTCAGAGAAAATATTATTTGACCTTACACTAGCCTTAACACACTTATATATAGACTTTAAAGAAAGTAAAAACTTGGTGGATACACCCTGCTGCATTAATATAGACCACAATTTAGACCGATCAACAAGGTCAAAAGCCTTTTTAAAATCTACAAATAATGCATAAATTTTGCCATGCTTTTTTGCTAAATAACGCTGAATGACTGCTTGTAAAATATAAATGTTGTCTATTGTACTATATTCTTTCCGAAAACCAGCTTGGGATTCCACAATTTTATCATATGCACTGGACCAAAAGGATAGCCTGTTATTTAAAATTGAAGTATAAAGTTTACTAAATACACTCAATAAAGTTATTCCTCTATAATTATTGGGTAAGGAGGTATCACCTTTCTTATGTAATGGAATTATTATGCCAGTACACCAAGAATGTGGAAAGCTACCTGTGTCAAAAATAATATTAAAGACAAGTTCAATATATGGGACTAAAATATCCTGAGCAGCCACAAAGAACTCTGGTATTATATGATCCAACCCTGCAGACTTTGAACATTTAAGCTGTGAAATTGCTTCCTCTCGGGAGATAGGTGAATCTAAAATATTCTTAGAGACATCATCAGTTAAGGTATTTCCACATGGTTTAACAACGTCATCAAAACACTCATTGTCCACTTCACCAGCATCTTCATGTGGGTCTGTCGAATAAACAGAACTATTAAACAAATCATTAAAATGCTCATACCACATGACTGTAGATATAGGTGATATATTATTACTAGATGATAAACAATCTCTCAATATTCTCCAAAAATCTTTAGCATTATTAATGTGTGACAATAATTTAACTCTAATCTTCTCAGCATACAGTCTCTTTTTGTTCCTAAGAATAGTTGTGTACAGATTACGGGCTGTAATAAAGTTCTGAAGAGATATATTGTCCCTGAGTTGTCTGAATACTTTCAAAAGTCTATCTCTTTCCATCCTGGAGTAAACACATTCCTTATCATACCAAGGTTGTGACTTCGGTTTTATGGACAGATCCCTTTTCATACAGTCAGCTGCGGAGCATATAGCTGTGGTAAGTTTGTCTATAGCTGCATCAATATCAGTCATAGCTACATCAGAGCATGATATTAACATATTTAAAATACCTGGTGACATAAGGTTGTCCCTAAAATCAGACAGCTTGTCAGTGTCCCACATATATTTATAACTGGCACTTGCACGAGCACGTGCTTCTTGCCTCTCTGCATGTGCTGCCGACTGAACACGTGATTGAAATGAACATGAGACCGGTAAGTGGGGGGATTCCCCTCTCGAAACAATATTAAAGCTATCACACAAAGAAAACAGGTTGCTGGAAGCAATAATATAGTCAATCACACTTGTTCCTGTGGAACTGATATAGGTAAAATCACCTGTACCTGCATCACGACCCACTCTTCCATTCAATATATTCAGATTCAAAGTTGCACAGAGATCCAACAATTTTCGGCCATACTTGTTGATTTTTTTGTCACATGAATGCCTAGTAATATTGAGACTATCACACATAAAATCAAAGAAATTTATATTTAAGTGTTCGGCTATATCATCATTTACAAAGTCCACATCTGTGCCTGTCCGAGCGTTAAAATCGCCACCAAGAATTATATCAACATCGCCCACTTTCTGCAGGACATCAAATAAATCTTCTTGAAATAAAGTGATACCACATCTACAGTTCTTACTGTCATACCATGACGACCCATCTGGGTTAATATAAACTGAACACAACAAGATATCTTTTTCATGAACAAATAAGGACTTATTAAATGCAATGAATACCGCATTTTCACCAATATGCACATACTTTATAAAAGATTTTAATGATTTTCTAATTAATAGTGAAATTCCGCCTGATAAACGTCCATACTGGGCAGTTTTGATAGCATTTACATTATAAGCAATGTAATCTGTGAATACATCCACAAATTCAATGTCTTTTACCCAAGTCTCTGTGAGTCCAATAATATCAAATGTATCGACAAAAGAAATGAAGTTATTGTCCACTATCTTTGTCAACAATCTGCTGACATTCCAAAAAAGAAAGTTTAGTCTTTGTGCACACTTGTCACAAACGTCACCATGGGCTCGGCCACACCCCTATTTCCTGGATTCTTCCTCATGGGGGTGCTGAGCGTGAGATCTAAGACGTCTACGACTTTCGTCACCACTGTTGACGTTGGTGCGACTAGTATCACCACCTCCATGAACATTAGTAGACTCATTTGCAGATCCATCTTTCGAGGTAGAATGACTATCACCTTCTTTAACAACCAGCCTTCCATATTTATAGTAGCCCACTTTATTGTTCCCTCTGAGCTTCTTTAGCACATTACGCTGTTTCATGGTAAGGTCATTAGAAATACCGATGAGATTCTTTCTAAGATTTTCTCTGAGACCTAAGGCCCAAACCTTGTCCTCTACATAAATGAACTTAGCAATCATTGGCCGAGGAGACTTGCTTGCTGATCCGGAACTCACAGATCCTAATCTGTGCGCTACTGCAATGGAATCATGATTGATTTGTGGATCACCTGATTTAGAATTATTGTTTAATACTTCGCACACCATTTCCTTGCACTGTGATGTAGATTCATGGGGCATCTCTGACATGCCATACAGTATCACGTTGTTCTTTCTGTTGTATTGTTCCTGTTTATCCAGTTCGTTCTCAACATAATCAAATCTCTCTTGCACATCTTTCAATTCACTAATAACACTTTCGTCACGTGACCTGTCTTCAAGTCTGTCTAATCTTCCAGCCACATCGTCAATATCAAGTCTCATAATATCATATGATGATTTTAGACATTCTAAGTCCGATTTAATCTCACAAAGTGAATCATTCACTTTGTTGGTATCGGACCGTAGTCCTTTAATTTCTTTCGACATGCTAGATATATCAGTCTTCATCGCTCTAATTTCTGACAAAAGTTCTCGTTGTAGCTTCTGTGTATCTAGATTTTTATCGCTATCATTTGGGCCCGGGTTTACTTCTATATCGCCACACAAAGTGTGAAAAATGCTACTAGCAAATTGTTCAAAGTCAATGTTTACCTTCTCAACGCATCTGGCAATTAGCCGAGGGAGTCCGTGCAATGTGGGGCCAATGCATACCTTGCCATGTGACAGAACAGCCTCACAACTGGTTTGATACACAGTTGCAGCAACTACTGATATGCTTAACAAGATTAGCACTGTGCACACAACTCGATACCGGAGCTCGAGGTCGTCTGTCCATGTTGTGTATGGGGTATACTGACCAAGATGGCGTCGTCCACCCTTCCCACATGGTTGTGCGAAGTTGCCGATACGGGCCCGCCAAAGCTCTGTTCCAATGCCCATTGCAGGGGTTAATTAGCTCTCTGGTGCACAATGGAACTTTTAGATGAATGTAGGATGACACGAACGAATAATTGATCTGATAATTCGGTTTTTTGTTGCGAGCTCGCACTCCCACTTCCACACATCAGGGGTGACAACTCGATTTGATCGAGCATCTTATTGACCATTTAGAGTGAGTGAGTGAGTATGGTTTTACCTCGCGTTTAGCAATATACCAGGAAAATCGGGCGGACACTCACAATTGGCTTCACACATTGTACCCATGTGGGGAATCGAACCCGACCATTGGTAGTGAGGGGCCAAAGCTGTTACCAAAGGGCACCCACCCCCGTTAAGGTATATCATGTAAACATAATATAGTTATAAATCATCAGTTACAACATTATTATTTGTATTAATAAATTTAACACATTCTCATTAACCATTGTCTTAACACAGATATCGATCGGATCAAATCGGTCGTGTCCCCGTATACACATAAATTACAGAACAGTTGTTGTTGGCTTTCTAAAACACAAACTTCAAACTTTTAAACATCTCGCGTACACTGTCATGCAGTGATCAATGTCATTCGAATGGGGAGGCACGGGTGGCCCAGTCGTCTAAGGCGCCGCGATTCGCTGTGCAGAGTTGCGTCCCTTGGGCACGCCAGAAAGCTATGATTGTGGGTTCGAATCCCGGTTCGCCACGATTATGTTTCTAGGTTTGTCAGCACCATACCCGTGCTCGTGGGTTTCACCGAAGTGGTAAACGTCTGAGACCTGCATCACTTCGGGCTTTTCTCCCACATTAAGCTGACACGCCGCGATATAACTGGAATACTGTTAAAAGCGGCGTTAAACCCCTCTCTCACTCACTCACTCATTCGAACGACGAATGTAGATATGAATTCTGTAAGGGATTTTAGTCCTAGGCTACAACGTATCTGAATCCATGTCCTATTTACCACAATGTCCCATTGCCCATGCACCATTATGGAATTATGGACCCGAGAGAGTTCCGTACACAATCGCTGCTTGATCCAGAGGATTCTGTAAGTAATTGATTGGGGGTTGACAGTTTGACCTCTGTGTCTGGTGACAGAGGCTAGCTGCAAGCACTCACACCCTGCGCTGGAGTTGCTATGGAATCACAACCCATGCATCAATCAAGGCAGATTTACAACTTACGTATCGTACTTAATGAAAATGGGATGTTCAGACGTCGGACGTATGTTATCGTGACTGTCCAAATTGACACTAGTCTAAAATTACGGTTTGGCTCATTCATTTGCAGGAATATATTGAGATGTATGGAAGGGCTGCCGGTGACAGTGGAAGAGTGGACAGGAATTGTATTGAAAATCTACCAGAGACTTGCATAGAACAAACGCAAAGAGAACTGGTACATTTACGACCGGAGATGGCAACAGGACTCAAGAGATCCTTCAACAGGGAGACGTGTTTGTGATAAACTCAGTAATTACATTCGTGGCTCGGATCGTTTACAGCTGCCTAGAACGTGATTTTGTCACTCATGTACTTGAACTACTCCCTCTGAAACTTTGATACATCACATCTGCGGCCGATTCACAAGGCACATTTCCTTAAAGCAAATGATATTCTGTTATGTGTTTTCAGATCAAAAACCCATTCTTTGGTATTTTTTAATTAAGCTATTTTTTACATTTAAATTATGATGCAAGTTTTTTTGCGTCGTGGACGATGCGTGTTTCATTCTGAAATTCTGTCTTTTAATTCATTTGAGACGTAACTTCAATATGTTTTTGCGTTAATAGAATTATAAAGACGGGTGTGTTACGCGGATTTTCGCAAAGTGTGGACACCCGGTTTTACGCTCATACCGCCACACACGCAAAAAATATATTGAAGCCAGGGGACACCAGAAATGGGCTTCACACATTGTACCCATGTCGGGATTCGAACCCGGGTCTTCGGCGTGACGAGCGAATGCTTTAACCACTAGGCTACCCGACCGCCCCCAATCCGTTAGTGGACGTAGCCTATTTTCATATTCGGTTTATGGAGACAAAAACTCAATACCAAAAGTTTGGTTAGAATTACTTGCAATTTAATATATCTTGAATACATGTGGGTTCTATTTATTATTTGTTTCGCATACGACATGTCAGATGCACTGTTTGTTGTGAAGCGGAAGATTAAACAATTGCCTATCTTGACAAGTATAAAAATGCACATATTTATTTTTCCATTGTCTTGAAACTTCCTACCCCTTCTTTGTCTAATAAATGTCTCCTCATTAGATATATATCTCTACCATGTTTTTGCGACACACTGTGATGTAATCGCACAGCACTTCTTGCGACATGCACTCATCAACAGAGAAGAAATGTCCTAACTCCCACGCAATTCACTGTTAATTCGTCGAGAAAGTTATACGTTGGTGAGTGGGTTTGGTTTAAACCGCCTGTTGCAATATTCCAGCAGATCTCGACGAGGAAAACAGAAATGGACTTAATCACTTAGCTACCCTACAGCCCCTACGTATACAAGGATTTCCAATATGAAAAATTGGATGGTCAAAGAAACAGTATAATTCATCTTCGATCAGGTGTCGATGCTTGTGATGTGACCAGTGTGTGAATTAGTTGTGTTTTTGCAGTATGTTTTTCAGTTATGTCATCGAGAGGCAGCTTAATCGATGAGGCAGGCTCGAAGTGATGCAGGTCACAGACGCGTATTACTTTGATGAAGATAACCACGAAAACGGATAATTAGATAACAAATCTTGGATTATAACCGGGGTGGTGATTAGCGGCTCCTGGCACGATTAAGGGATGCAACTCTACACAACGCCTTAGAGCACTGGGACACCGGACTCCCTCTGCTAATAGATGTGACTAATTTTTTACTACATAAGCGTAATGATTTATACATATAAGCAAGGGTGTCACTATATGTTAGTAAAACGAATAAAAGAGTGACTGTATTGTAAACATGTGTTAAAAACATACCAGAGACAAGAGGGATGACTTCAACTACTCAAAAGTCAACTTTCCCTTTATGTCGACCAATATTCCAGCCGCTCAAACCTTTCACAACTGTTTAGGTACAAAGGCGATTTATACGAAGATTCATAGAGCATCATGCGACTCGTGCCCAAAAGAAAATTGATCACGGTTACAACATTCAAGGCCTTAGTAAAGTTTTCAAAACTTTTACGGTGGTCATGAGGTGGGAATTTCCAAATTCCGTAATTTGACTTGAAGCATTATGTTACCGTGTATGCCTTGCCCTTGCAGGTGTCTGTGACGGGTGCCATTGGTTGGGCAGGATGCGCTCAACTGGTATCACACAAGCTTATGATATGGACGGAATCGTAAGTCGACTCAGACCCCAGGACATCAGATTTCTAAACAATAGCACAGAAGGTGTGGTGATGCAGGTGAGATGATGGAGTGATGAAAATAAAGAGGTTTCAAATATACGCTGAAAAATCAAAGGAACCGCACTCCAAGAATTTCACCAGGGCATTCTGTGCAACATATGGCGGATAATGCCTATCAATGTTAATTCGCGAGATAGGAATCTGTGATAAACCTACGTGTATAAAAGAACCAATGCAACTAACGAAGATGTGCTCAGGTTAGGGAAAATAGACACGCACTACTTCAAGGCACCTGCAGAATGTGTGCCACCGTTATTTTGTGACGAGGTTGAGGACGTGGATTATGCTGATCCTTTAAACAAGTTAGATGTTCTGTGGAACATTGAATGAGGTGTCCGTTCACCCAGCTTGGCCTCGCATGATGCATGCATGCACTCAGTGACATTCCCCTGACTAATGATAGACATGAATGACTTAAGCTGTGTTTACTCAACCTTCAAAGGTGTGTACACATATGTGTCAAGGAGACACAAGGTAAATCATAGCCCCACCTTCCATCAAAGGAGAGGAAGACTGTCGCAAGTGAGCCTGATCTTCAGTCTCTTCTGCTACGACTAGGGGAGGGGGTAGGGGTCAACACAGACATGACCCTTCTTACCTCCTTTGGACACATAATGCGAGGGTCATGCATGAAAAGGACATTACATTCCCTTAATGTTTTTCTAATGGCAAAAGGTTTCAACCAAAAGCCACCACTGGGATCAGAGGATCACGGCGAAGGTCATTATGATAGTGTTGATGGTGGTGATGATGATGCAGAGCATTAGTTAAAACCCCAGAGCTCCTTAGCTAAAGATGGCGCCCTGAGAGGAGATGGAGAGGAGACGTGTTCATGGTCCACCTGCTGTCAATTCAGAGGGTTCCAGTGGACATGGTGATATGTCAATACATGAGATGGATGAGGACTTGATCAAAACAGCTTTCCAGTTTCAGCAACTAATGTAATGCCATGAAGGAACTCGCTGGTCAACACAAAGACATGCCCAAAGCTAGCCAGACAAACACAGTGTGCAACTTCTGGGCATTCTTTGTGAAGAAGGCCCTGACAGAGATTCAGGTCTACGCAGTATTGATGACTCTGTAAATGCTGACAATGCCAGAAAAGTTGGGAAAAGTCTATGATGCCATGAATGGTTGCAGTGTTTTCAAGAAGAAAGATAAATTTGTCACCATCCCTCAATTTGCTCAGTTGCTGTTTCAAGTGGAAAAGTTCAAAATGTTTCAGATGTCTTCAAATATATATATGTTACTCAACAATCTGCTCTGATTCAATCGTCTGGACTTATCAGACAAGCCAATAAACCAACACTTGCTGATGCTTTGTGGACTATGGTAAAATATGTTGACATGTATGTGTTATTAGTGGAAGTAATGGTTATGTAAAAGATGGTGGATTCCTCCGCCTTGTAGTATGTAGGTATAGTGACTACGTGGATCAAGATTCCACGCTCTATACCTACAGGTTTAACAATGGATAGATAAACCCACCATAGTGCTAGAGTGTGCCTTCAGAACTCACAATGGATGGATAAACCCAACGTAGTACCCGAGTGTGCCTACATAACTCACAATGGATAGATAAACCCAACATAGTGCCCGAGTGTGCCTACAGAACTCACAATGGATAGATAAACCAAACATAGTGCCCGAGTGTGCCTTCAGAACTCACAATGGATAGATAAACCAAACATAGTGCCCGAGTGTGCCTACAGAACTCACAATGGATAGATAAACCAAACATAGTGCCCGAGTGTGCCTATCGCTAAAGCTACCACAGTGCCTGAATGTAGCTATAGGATCAACAATGGATCGTTAAAGCTACCACAGTGCCTGAATGTGGCTACAGTTCAACAATGGATCGTTAAAGCTACCACAGTGCCTGAATGTAGCTATAGGATCAACCATTGATGGATCGTTAAAGCCACCACAGTGCCTGAATGTGGCTACAGTTCAACAATGGATCGCTAAAGCTACCACAGTGCCTGAATGTGGCTACAGTTCAACAATAGATCGTTAAAGCTACCACAGTGCCTGAATGTAGCTATAGGATCAACAATGGATCGTTAAAGCTACCACAGTGCCTGAATGTAGCTACAGTTCAACAATGGATCGCTAAAGCTACCACAGTGCCTGAATGTGGCTAGAGTTCAACAATGGATCGTTAAAGCTACCACAGTGCCTGAATGTGGCTACAGTTCAACAATGGATCGTTCAAGCTACCACAGTGCCTGAATGTAGCTACAGTTCAACAATGGATCGCTAAAGCTACCACAGTGCCTGCATGTGGCTACAGTTCAACAATGGATCGCTAAAGCTACCACAGTGCCTGAATGTGGCTACAGTTCAACAATGGATCGTTCAAGCTACCACAGTGCCTGAATGTAGCTACAGTTCAACAATGGATCGTTCAAGCTACCACAGTGCCTGAATGTAGCTACAGTTCAACAATGGATCGCTAAGGCTACCACAGTGCCTGAATGTAGCTACAGGTTCGACCATTGATGGATAAAGACTTTGTAATGGTAAAACTGACTGTGATGCCATGAGGTGTACTTGCACCGAAACCTGGAATGATGCCGGTGGATAATGTAAAGTTGTCAAAAACACAAAGACTTCAAGCTGACAATATTAACTCTTACTTGTCAGAGTGGGGAAAGTAGTTGTCAGAAAGCTTAAAGATCTTGTTTGACAGTTTGTTGAAAGGTTCGTTAACTGAAAATATGTACGTGGTAAGATCATTTCCCTGAAGTAAATTATAATATTCAGCAGACATTGTCATCTTTGTGGATCTGATAATGGATGGATTTTATCCTTTGTGGATCTGATAATGAATGAATTTTATTTGTTTCATTAATCCAAACAAGAGTGGTTAGATAATCGAGTTTATACTTGGATCGGGTTTCCTTTGGCACAAACAATTGATCAATCTGTGGAACAAACATATTGTCCCTTTGAACTTTTGATAACATTTGATATTTGATAAAGGTGGAATATATTATTATGTTATCAAGACCTTATATGTTGTATGACATTTGATGGCATCAGTTATTCTGATATCTATGGCGCGACCTGAACTCGACAACAGAAACGGTTGACTTAAATAAGTTTGTACCTTTGAAGAACATGATCAAATTAGCTTGGCCATAGAAATTTAATGTAACTTGAAAGGTAAGTTCAAATATCAATACTTCAAAAATTGTTTCAATTACTTATTTTCCTAGCAATAATGATGATTAGGGTAATCAAGCAAGGACACACATTAAATTGACGAGAAATACAAATGTCACTGATGCCAATGTTACCTTGGATGATAGGAGTAGGAATACAATGGTTATGGCTTGTGTAAATTGTGAGACTTGTAATTTTGAAAGGCAATAAAATGTGCAGTTGTCGATTGAAGTAAACCTGTTGTGTCATAAGGGGGCCAGTTTAAAGCAGCTATAATACAACGACCGACTTTTCAATCATCATCAATTCCTTCAACTATGTTCATGTTGCCATTCTACACGTTATCTTTAGATTCCATAAAGTAACAATAAACACAGCGAACATATAGCGTGGAATGGAACTCCGTATCTTGAATTATTCATTGGAAACAGTTAGCGTCACCTTCTCTTACCATATACACCCAGTTTCAGCACCAGAAACCAAAATGATGTATCCGCCATATTGACTGCTAATTGTTACCCGAATATTCACATGAGGCATTACTAAGGCGCCGCCGCTCGCTTTTCAGAGCTGCATGTCTTATCCTTGCAAATGGTCCATTTGTCTGTGGTTTCAGTATCAAATTTGCCCTGATTATGATCCTTGATTCACATATCATTTCCGTGCCCACTACATTGTCAGATTCTATAACCGTGAAGATCCGGGGTAGAATAGGTCTTCAGCAACCCATGCTAGTGTGGTCACGCTCGCTGACTTGGTTGAAGCATGTCATCGATCCCTATTGCGTGGATCGACGCTCATGATATCAATGACTGGATTGTCTGGTCCAGACTCGATTATTTACAGAACGCCGTCATATAGCGTAAAACAACAAACCAACCAACCAACTATAACAACGTCAAAGCCAGAGATTATCCGCCGAAACAGATTCCAGTGGGCGTAAGGAGCAAAATAGGCGTAGAAAATTATATGAATGTGATGACACCAATTGTTCGCGAAACGGATAAGAATGTCCAGCCTTACCTGTAACACCATCTCTAATCTTTGCTGGAATATTGGTACAAGCGGGTAAAACAATACTCACCCACTTAATCTTCTCATAAGCAATTATACCAATATCAAATAATCTGTTTCATCCACCTGCATTGAAGTCTCTGCCTACTCATTTAAATGCGATACCAAAGGGCTGGGACACCTTCATTATAACGTGGCCCGAATACGTCACAATAGAATTCCCTTTTCTCCATACAGCACCATATAACTTCCTATAAGGATCGCTGTGTAGAAAAAAACAGCATACCAATTAGCACTTCTGTGCAGAATAAACTAGCATGATAACTAAGCAGCGCTTAGAATGAGTGCTCCACGACTACCTTTAACAGTACCTACCTGCCTTCCTTTCGAACGTTATACTAAGACGAGAAAGCCTTAGAGAAATCTTATTTTTTTGTAGAAAGGTGAGACGGAAGTGGGTTCTATTCTCATGTCTGAAACGTGTGTACATTATTCTTAACGATATATCAATAACCAATAACCACTATACTGATATCCTGTTAGAAATGTATCCTGAAGTACCCATGGCCAAAATATCCTAATATATCCATGACCAATTATTTCTCGTAGGGATGCGTGTTAGAGGCGACTTAGTAGATCGGGTAATCGGTGACTTGAGCTGCTCGTGCTATCAATCACTGGATTTTCAGATCCGGAATCGATTTTTACAGGGCGCTGTCACAGAGTTGGTATATTGGGAGGTGTGGTATAAAACATACTGGTTGAAGCGTTCGGTCGTCACTCCGAAGATCTGGATTCGATTCACGAAATGGGTACAATGTGTGAAGCCCATTTCTGCTGTCCCCGCCGGAATATTGCTAAAGGCGGCGTAAAACCATACTCACTCACTCGCTTAATGCCTACCCATGTAGGAATACCTGTTAAGAACAGGTCCCATGGTTGATTGTGTGTCATTGTACACTAAAGGTAAGGATAGTTGCTCTTGATATCAGTCACCATTTTTCTGGTCCACGTTCAATGCAGAGCGCATAGTTGAAAACAAACATACAAACAAACACACAAACACAAACAAACAAACAAACAAACAAACAAACGCAATGCGTTCTAATATATCTGACAAAATGTCCGTTTTATAATTACTTCCCTTAATCTACATCAGTCCCCCTTACGAAGATCAGTACTCATCATGTCAATGACTGGAGTGTCTGATGCAGACAGCGTTACACAACAAACAAACAAACACATTGTTCCTGGGGCTCATTGGATTGCACGAGGTTTGTACGCTTGAAGATCAACGCGGGTTCAACACTGATCAACGCGGGTTCAACAGTGATGAACGCGGGTTCAACTTCTACACATCGGTTATCTTCATGTTTATTAATCTATTCGCCGAATCAATACCCACCAACCAACCTTACCACCTACAGATATAACATAATGTTAGCAAGCGTATCATGTTCAGAAGACACTTATTAATTGGAATTTGAAATAGGTTCCAGACATCCTGTAAGTTTTATGCCAGTAACAAGTAATTATGTGTCATAACATAATCTCTTATTAAATATTAATGATAGTTTCTCTTATATGAGTTATTATTCACGAAGGCACATATCAGTTAATACTCTGCGTTCTGTCCCACCTTAAGGTATATCGCATTACAATTCAGTATTGTGATCCAAACTTCTGATAGATGTGAACAATTATATTATTAATATTAACGAATACTTTATTAACTGTCGGGGTTGATTGATTGTTTCAAAAACATTTGGACAAATATCAAATGATTTGCATTATTTTCATTTTTATAACTATTATATCCATTCTATTTACGTTATTCATCACATCCTTAAAAAGAACATATGACTTGTAAATATAAACGACAAAACCCTTTCCATAAGACTAAGAAATGCCAGATGTCAGCAGATTTCATTCACTATGAATCTGTCAATGAACGTATCCTGCTCCACCGGTGGCACTTGTCACAAACAAATTCGAAGGCAAGTCAATTGTTCACTTCAAGAGACACGGGAACCTCTTTCGCAGAAAGCGCATCATCTATTCTATCCCAAAAGGCTGGAGCTGCTGAAATATTGCTCGAAAGAAAGGGAAAGTTGACTATTGTAAAGTAGAAGTCATCCCTCTTTTCATACAGTCTTGTAAATAGTTCTTTGTCACTCTGAATCTTTTGCTTAGATCTAAATATTTCTTATAAATGTTGTCCAGCATTTCACATACTGTTTTCTCAGTAAAAGTCAGATTTCATTTGCTGACATTTAATATGTCAGATGACATAAACACAGGTATTTCTTGCATTTACTGAATTCAATCACATTCATAATTTAGCTTGCGTTTATTTGTAATGGGATTAGCTAATAATTACTGGTTTCAGGTTTTTGAATTTAGAAGAAAACACACCTTTTTGTAGTAAGTTTCATCACAGAATGAACTTTACTGAAGAGATTGTAATTAACTTTCTTTCAGAATTTCAACAGTATTGAACATTTCCAATAATAGTACAGTTCATGTCTTCGAATGTCATCAATAATAGTTAAAAGCACAAACACAATATGACAAAACCAATCACTAATAAAGCACTGTTCTTGGTGCTACAAGATATTGCAGAAATATTATTATTATTGTAAGGAAACGAGTTCCGACTCCATATATCTAGAAAATTTGTCCTTCATATTAGAATATACGCAATGCTGCCATTGCTGAAATCAGAGTCGACAATATATACCACAGATATATATGAGCCACGTGACTGGTTTCGTTGGAATTCATGTTCACTATATACACCAATTTCCATCAGAACGTGTGTAAATGTGATCAAATAAAGACCCGGGCAACAGAAAGTATCACCCATGGTTAATAGTGACTAAAAATATAACAAACAAGAAAGGTCATTCGATGGTGATGTTTTTTTGGTTTGTTGTTTAACGCCGCACAATATTCCACCTATATGGCGGCGGTCTGTAAATAATTGAGTCTGGACCAGACAATCCATTGATTGACATCATAAGCATCGTTCCACGCAATTGAGATACGATGACATGCATCAAACAGCGAGCCAGACCACCCGATCCCGTTAGTCGCCTCTTACGACAAGCATAGTCGCCTTTTACGGCAAGCATTGGTTGCTGAAGACCTATTCCCTCCGGATATGGGTGTCGTATTTGTGTTATGGACCTTAAGTTTGCAATGTTTCGTCTTCAGTGAGTGAGTATGGTTTTACGCCGCTTTTAGCAATATTCCAGCAATATCACGGCGGGGGACACCAGAAATGGGCTCCACACATTGTACCCATGTCGGGAATCGAACCCAGGTCTTCGGCGTGACGAGTGAACACTTTAACCACTAGGCTACCTGACCGCCCTGTTTCGTCTTCAGCCTAGCGATGTTTTGATAACGTTTGTTATGTTTTCAATCGTATATTTTCTTTTGCCCGACAGTTTAGCTCATGTTTGTATTTTACAGAAGGTTAAAACAATTAATGATATCATTTGGTCATTTAACACGTTCCACCTAAAGGCCTACGTGCATAATATAATGTACACAAGTTCTATCACGTAAAAATGACACATTTTAAGTTATTCATTATTATTCCATGTACAAATCCCCGTCCAACTGTAGCCTCAGAAAGTTTCAGAACATTTCCATTTAAGTTTTAAAATAAATTTTCATTTTACTGGCATGGACCACTATAGTGAAATAGAATGACAAATTATCGCAATAATGAATTAACGAAGACAGCTGCATGTGTGCTAATACGTGTGAAAACATGCCATTCCTGGGATGAGGAGTATTAGTACAGTGATGACAAAAATTGCAAAGTGCCCTTCTAAATAAATACTAGTATCCATTTTACATGCAATAAACATCATAACTGAGTTTTGATCACGAGGTTACAATCCGGGTATGGCTTACAGTCAGGTGACAGGGAGCGGTTGTAGTTAGGGGTGTGTGCATTTCGAACTTGTTCAATAGCACTTGGGGACACCAGAAAAGGGGCATCACACATTGTACCCAAGTGAGGAATCGAACCCGGGTGTTCGGCGTGACGAGCGAACGCTTTAACCACTAGGCTGACCCACCGCCACTGGATATATTTAGAGGTATTGATCATAGATTTGGTTGGCTGGTTTGCTGTTTAAGGCCGACCTCAGCAATATTCCGGCTATATGACGGCGGTCTGTAAATAATCGAGTCTGAACCAGACAATCCAGTGATTGATATCATGAGCATCGATCCATGCAATTGGGATCGATGACATGTATCAACCAAGTCAGCTAGCCCGACCACCCGATCCCGTTAGTCGCCTTTTACGACAAGCATAGTCACCTTTTACGGCAAACATGGGTTGCTGAAGACTTATTCTACCCCGGAATCTTCACGGGTTTATTGATAATAGATATACTATAATGTAATTGTGTTTGATTTTTGTAAGCCATACCCATCAATATACCAGCTCTGTGACGGCGGTCTGTACAAATCGAATCTGGATCTGACAATCCGGTGATTGATAGTATGAGCAGCTCTCAACGGCGGCGTGGTACGATGACACGTAGTCAACCAAGTCACCAATCACCCGATCTACTAAGTCGCCTCTAACACGTATCACTGCGAGAAATTATTGGTCATTGATATATTAGGATATGTTGGCCATGGGTATTTCAAGATATATTTCTAACAGGATATCAGTATACTCGTTATTGATTTTTGACATATCGGCATTTGCCGTATGATTGGTTGAACACCGTTAAATGTGGTTTTAGTAATGTTTCATTATGTTGGTTGGTTGGTTGGTTGGTTGTTTAACTTGCACTCAGCAATATCCCAGCTAAATGGCTGTGGTCTATAAATAATCGAGTCTGGACCGGATAATCCAGTGATTGATATCATGAGCATCGATCCACGCAATAGGGATCGATGACATGCTTCAACCAAGTCAGCGAGCCTGACCACCCGATCCCGTTAGTCGCCCCTTACGACAAGCATAGTCGCCTTTCACGGCAAGAATAGGTTGCTAAAGACAAATTCTACCCCGAATCTTCACGGGTCGTTTCATTACGTAGTTGGGTCTTTAAAAACGTTCGTTCGATGAATTGTTTTTAAAGGCAAGTGAAAGGATATTTGTAATAACCATTATATACCGTCATATAGCTGGAATGTTGCCGAGTGCGGTGTTAAACAACGAATAACAATCCTAGATTTTCTGCCGAAACAGATTTCACTTGGCGTAAAGGGCATTTGGATGCATGACATCGTATCCCAATTAGATCGACGTTTATGATGTCACTGGATTGTCTGGTCAAAACTCGATTAGTTACAGACCGCCATCATATAGCTGTTTATCAATAGCAAACAAACAAACAAACAAACTTTGCAGTTGATACTATCAGGAGAAATATTTTCATTTACAATGTATTTCACGAACCTTGCTCTATCAGCGTTATATCGGGCTCGTTGGCGTTATCAAAGTAACAAGGAACGACTTTATCTGCATTCAATTCGGAGGAATTCCAATCGATGTCGAGTTAGCGTCATACCATTCTCTTTCTACTGTATATTCTGTTTCAGAAACAAATCAATGTGACGTCCTGACCTTTGTACATTGTACGACAGTAACGCTACACACAAGGCTGTTTACTGTTTATTGTAAGGAAACGTCCGAGCGTCCCATAGACTTTTAAAGGTGTGGCACGCCTCCGTAAGTTTGCAGTCATGGCATAAATACTTACCAAAACAGTTGATTAGATCGTTGTGCGGAATATGTCTTCCTAATCTTTGTTAAAATATACAAAGATGTCCCTTTTCTAACTGTTGGAAGTTGATCTGGTAAAATGTCTACAACTCGTTTGTCTTGAAAATAGGAAAAAGGACCACTATTATCTTATTATCGTGGCCATGTATATAGCATATAGACATTCATTTGTTTAAAACATGGTCAGTGTCAACCAACAAACGGCTAGACTCTGTCCTGGAACGTCTTGATCGTTATTCATTGTGAGCATGATGCCAGTATGTTAACTATAATACCACCATACTTGGATTGTTAACTGAAATATGTTTTTCTTGTTACTAAACACACAATATGGTTATTAGATACTTTTGTCGGCGTGTTTGATTAAGGATGTTTCTTAATGTGACGTTTCGGTACAGGTACTTGAGCCTTCTTCAAGGAACCACATGTAGTATTACAGCTGCTCAATACCACATCCAGGTACATGTATTGATATCAACGAGGATTGTAGGTTTATGACATTTCCCTGTATGGTTATAGGATTTATATCAGAATATATTACAAAACAGGGGGGCGGTCGAATAGCCTAGTGGTTGAAGCGTTCGCTCGTCACGCCGAAGACCCGGGTTCGATTCCCGACATGTGTACAATGTGTGAAGCCCATTTCTGGTGTCCCCCGCCGTGATATTGCTGGAATATTGCTAAAACGGCGTAAAACCATACTCACTCACTATTAAAAAAACAGAATATTACATTTACAAAATGTGTAGCTTTATTTGTAGATAAGTTACTTTTTAAATGCACGAAAGTGGTAACATTCGTGTGTATATGATGTCGGTATTGTCAATAATAATGCAGACATTTTACATTGTTCGAATGAAACAATATATCAATACATTCTCTTGATTTAATCACGAAGAGACTATTGAAGAACCGTTTACATTCTGGCAGCTGTAGCTATAATTGCTAGGAAAGGTAAATCAGTATTAAAAAGTGATTAAACTACCTCTGATAAAAGTATTATCCTTCTCTGACAATTGTTCCACCTTCCAAGGGAAAAATGGCTTTTTGTCGTTCAAATTGCGACGTTCGTCAAAGAAATACACGCGGTATTTGTTTTGCACATAACAAACAATATATGGATATCGTCCCAACATACCACCAAAGGCTTCTAAAAGAGACCCATCGGGACACCTGGTAAGAGTGTTTTCATAATCAGGAAGTATCCATTGTATAAGTTCACGGTCAACATTGGTTCCAAACAGGTCAGTAGCAGACACAACATGAACCCTTGGTACCCTTCTAAAAGTCAGACTAAAGCTGAAGTCATCTTGTGTCGGAGGTATTGAAGAGTCATACTGCTTGCCGTCGAGGTTGTAAATACCTCCTTTACCGTAACACCAAAAAAACAATTTCCTTTCAGGATCAACATCGAAACATTTCCCATAGAAAGATCCCCCATGGTCGTAGATGATTTCTGGATCCGAACCAGCTGCTTTAGCATACGTGATGTACTTATTGTTTTTCTTGAGGGTATAAAATACTCTTTGAGCTGGTCTTTCAACAGCAAATGCGACAATTGGACCTCTCGTAACCTCCTCATAATGCTTCCCATTCAGACAGCTCGAGAAGATTGTATTCGTGGTCCGGTTTATTTTCTCCAGCCAGTAAAATCTGCAATGACTAGAGTCAGGTACGAATGCAACCGATTTGTCATCCTGTTTAACAATTTAAACGTCTTGTATCTTGGGTTGTAGACAAACAGACGCACATTATGATTATCCAACTGTGTAATGTACAGATACTGTGCGAGTCTGTTATTTTCTGGCAAGGAGCACGAACAAATGATCTCTTGACGCTTATGTAAGTCAATAGATATTCGTATGTACACAATGTTGAAGTCAAAAGGTTTCGACCCTTCGGTTGTTTTTGTGACACAGCTGCATCTAAGGTTCTGTGGGATATGCTGATCTGAAATTCCGACCACCACGCTGTCTTCAGTCCTGGAACAGATGACAATACACTTCAGTTTGTTTCTTACTGTCTTTGTGAAGGAGATACCCCCGAGACGGTTGCTCTGATGCTTATCCACAACCTTCCAGAAGGAGGCATGGCCACTGCCGAAAAGAAGGCACATGCACGCGAAGGTAACGACGTTCATTGTTCCAACTCTGTTACGATGTGGCCCGGGTGGTATCCTGTCCTGCGTTTTCTATCTATTAACTACTTGCACCGACTTTCAACACATGCTTTACTTTACGTCTTGTTGATGTAGTGAGGTCCCGAGGAACGAGACTGTCACAGGATACCGTATCTACTGTATAGAATTCCTCGTTTATATATTGAAACCATGGTGCAGTTGAATACACGGGGCTCTCCGATTACAATAACATAGCCTCCTGCTCTCTGTGGTCCATGCCGTTGTTTTTATGTTTTATTCGTCATATACAGATTATTGTATTATATATACCATCACTGTTAAAACATCCGGGAAGTTTTTTTGAAACTTAAGGAGAACCTTATTGTATAACTTGAAAAAGATATTTTGTAGAATATTAATGTGCATAAATCCTTCAGTGTGGACTACGTGTAACCTGTAATCTTCTAAAATGTTAACTTCATAATAATCAGCAATATTGCAGCTATATGACGGCGTCTGTAAGTAATCGAGTATGGACCAGGCAATCCAGTGATTGACATCATGAGCATCGATCTACGCAATTGGGATACGATGACATGCAGATCAAACAAGTCAGCGAGCCTAACCAGCCGGTCCCGTTGGTCGCCTCTTACGACAAGCATGGGTTATGTGAAGACCCTATCTAACCCGGAGCGCCACGGGTGGCCTAGTCGTTTAAGGCGCCGCGATTCGCGGTGCAGAGTTGCGTCCCTTGGGCACGCCAGAAACCTATGATTGTGGGTTCGAATCCCGGTTCGCCCCGATTATGTTTCTAGGTTTGTCAGCACCATAACCGTGCTCCTGGGTTTCAACGAAGTGGTAAACGTCTGAGACCTGCATCACTTCGGGATTTCACCCCAAATTAAGCTGACACGCCGTGATATAACTGGAATAATGTTAAACCCAACTCACAAACTCACTCACTCTAATGGGCAATGTGTAAATATAGTACTCGTTGCCTTGTTAAAATTAATCTTTGATATAAGTGTACATATCTGTTTTTGACATATATGACAGGTTTACATACTATCATGACGCGATATTCAATTTAATATTACCACGTTTCCACTGTCAATCCTCAGAACTTTAGGAGTAATATCATATCATCTTTCCTTATGTGAAGGACACCAGAGCCGAGCAAAAGCAACTCGTAAATTACTAATAGTAATAGGGCTCATACCTGATCATAATTTAAATAATAAGAACCCCACAGGTATTAAACTAAAATTTATAGTGAGTGAGTATGGTTTTACGCCGTTTTTAGCAATATTCCAGCAATATCACGGCGGGGGACACTAGAAATGGGCTTCACACATTGTGCCCACGTCAGAAATCGAATCCAGGTCCTCGGTGTGACGAACGAAGGCTTCAACCACTAGGCTACCCGACCGCCCCTAATTTAGAAACTAGTGCCAGTTTGGGTCATAATTGAATTTCAGACGAGCAGTTGATTAAACATTAACATTAACGAGATGTTGTACAACCATACTTCAATGAGAGATAAGATGTACTTCACAACCTTTATAATCTGGCTCTTGTCCAGTGTAAGTACATTGTCTCATAGAACATACAGATTATCATGTCTGTTCAAACAAGGTCAAGAAGGTCACTTTAATAAAAGCGACCAGAACCTGTTCCATAATCATAAGAAATATCTGCAAAAAGCAGAGTTCATTGTATGATTCCGCATGGTAACAGGTGCGAAAAGACGAACGGGTCCAGTAAGTATATTACTTTAATTTTGTACAATCCTTGTTCTATCCAATCTGTGGTAAATACTCATGTTTGTAGGTAAACAATGACCGGCGATAGTCGCCTAGGTGAAACCACATGATGTAACGGATACCTCCCACATATATATATATATATGCTGGTTTGCCATGTCATGACGTTAAGAACGCTGATGTGTAGGAAGTAAATGTTTCAAAATACCCTGATTTGAGGATATAATATATATGTGTTGTGCTACCAGAGCCGCTCTCTCCAAAGAATTGGCGAATAAGAATACCAGAGAACACACGAACATGTGCCCGTATTTAATCATTGATTTGGGCAAGCGACTGATTTTCAGAATTCTTCAGAAGAGCACTGGCGTTCTTAAACATATTAAATAATTGATTAGTGCTCACTTTTCACCCAATGGATGTTCTTCTATTTGGTCTTGACAGAAGTCTCTATATGAAGGCTAAAATCAAATTCCAAGACTTGATCAAAAGTAGAAGTTCTTTGTACATGGAGTGAATACGAACAAATAGAATGTGGAAAAGTAAAACCTGGCAAGCAGGATCGACCGTCCCAGAATGACGTGAATCCAGCTTGCAAATAATTTGTTTGAGAAGTAATTAAACTGGAAATATAATCATCCATCCACCAAAGCACCCCCAAAAGACCCCCTAAAAACAAAAATAAACAACAATAAAAAAAAAATAAAAAAAATTCCTTGGCCTTGTTGGTTGTCCTGATAAAGGTTTCGCTCCGAGTTTCAGAGAAACAGTAATTGTCATACCGGGACTCCAAAATATTAATGTTAGGCACCGGTTCCTTTCATTTTCGACTCCTCATTGGATCAAATAGTCCACCTTAACACATCTCTTACACAATACCCACTAATAGATCAGGACATCTATCACGTAACAAACCATTCCGCTAAAGATTACTAACATGATAATCCGTCTTCCTTCACATTGTTAATTCAATATATTAGTCGGATGTCTCATCTCTAAAATGCCTCTGTCCCCAGTGTGCGAACGTGAAACGCAAATAAAACATATCATCCGAAATTGACAAAGAAGGGACAAACCAAAATAGACTAAAACAGAGCCTTTCAGAGACGCTTCTCATCCTTATGGCATATGTCAAACAGAAGTATTAGCCTGCGTTATTAAGTGCGATATCTGCCACACCAGTCTGTCAATTCAAAGGATACAATGACAGTGATTACTGAGGGTATTTTGTTTCTGTCCGTACTGGATATCAGAAAAAAGAATTATCCATGTAAATTACATGTATTATTTTAGCATGGAGAGACGTGGTAATGGTTCTTGCTGTGAAGCAGACCTCTAATGTCCGTCTATGTACCAGTGGTCTTGTTTATGTTTCATTAGGTCTTCACTGTATGTATGTTGATATAATTACTACTTGCTGCTCTCAAGTGATAGTTTACAAAGGTGAACAAACAGTAAAGAATCACGGAAATGTTTGAAAACCATTAGGCAAATGTATACTTTGCAAATTGATTTCTGATTCAGCCACGAAGCCAGTAAAATGAAATGAATTCATCCCTCATTAAGTAACACGCATGAGCATATGTCTTCTCTGAAATTTAATCATGCAGAGACTTTCAATGGTTTCGGTTACCATCAGGATTGTCAGCAAAGTGTATATGTCAGGTAGTTTAGAAGTTTAGTCATTTGTTTGAATGCTTCGGATTTAGTGAAAGGAGATAATCTTTTGTTTATATTAACCCCTGTCATCCTACTCACGTCCTTAATCTCCCCAAAAGAACTTTTTTACAAATATGGTGATACCTTAATGTCCATTCATATTTCCCATTGAAGTGATTTTCTGATGAGGAACGTGCTCATAAAGGGTACTTATGTTGTTGCCTTTAATAACAAAAATATACCATTCGGCTCAGCTTAAATCCATAATATCTAATCATTGCTTTTCAGTGATTATATCAACACCTGACTAAGCAAATATCAAAAGCTAGAAGTTCTCGAGTAAGATTCAATTATCTCCTGATGTTTGGTAAACAGATTAAATGCAATAAAAGCGACAAAACCCTTTCCATATTCGTTAGAAATCTCTGGTGTCGATTGTGCTATTTCCTCAACAGCACGAGCATGTTTATGAATCACTATCAAATAGTGATTATATCAGGTATTCGCGAAAAGATGAGCGTATCCTGCCCCGCAGGTAGTACCTGTCACAAACACATGCAAAGGCTAGTAAATTGTTCACCACAAAAAACAAACAAACACGGGGTCTTAAAGTCAAAATAGGGAATTGCATCTGACATAATTTTGGACACTTACGTCTCAAATTTGGAAATGTCCTCGACATGTCTACCATAGAACCTTTTGAAAGCTTTACCGAGGCCGTGAATGTTGTAACCTTGATCAAACAACTTTTAAGAAAAGAGTCGGAAAATTACGCTTCGTGAAGGGAAAGTTGAAAAAAGAAAGAAAATAATCCATTTGTTGAGACGTTAATATGCCTTATATGACTATCAGGTAGATGCATATAACAAAAGCAAAGCTTTATTCGTGACCACCTTCTGGGGGTACTGGAATTCGCTGGAATTCGATGTGCAGAGTAACCTCCCTTACGCGTGTCCGAAACGAGGTTTCAAATAACAGCGTCGCCTCAGAGTTTCAAGGTTTGTCAGCACCATACCTGTGCTTGTGGATCTCACCAAAGTGGTAAATATGTAAGGCCGTCTTAACCATTTCCGTCATCAAACTGTATAACTGAAATATTGTTCAAAGCGGCGTTAAATGTATACCACTCACTCAATTCATTTTGAGAACTTATACTTACAGGAAAAAAAAAATTTGGTCCGACATTGATGTGGAACGTTATATTGTAAAATCATGAACTTCAACACCACAGTGACGATGTTACCACGGTAACAAGGTAAACAAAGCGAAACCGCCATGGGGAGTAAATTATAACTAAATAACAGTATGTCAAACGTGTGATAATAATTCCTATACCACCTGCAACTCGAGTATTACCTCGGCATTGTACAAACAAACGCCGGCAGGAGACATGCAACCATTCAATATAACACCGTGTAGACAAACGTGCCTCAAACATCCTACCAAAGAGAAGCTGTCTTTGACTTCTTTTCACTAGCTTTTAAATGATTAATGGTTCGTTTATGTTATCGAACAATAACACCCCAATCCTAGATGTATATTAATAAATGGAATCGACGACACACGTGTCATCTGTTTTATTACATTTAAGAAGAATCCCCCCTCCCTCCTTCCACACACACACACCTGAGCTTTGTTTGTTTAAGATCATGTACCAGTTGCCACAGAAACGTTAAGAGTAGGTACAATTTGTGTCATGGTGATATTGATGACCTTCATATTGGCCAGATGATGTACAGCACATCGATGGTATATATTTAATTACATAAAATACATTTGGTACTTTTGTCAAGAGATGTACGTTAATATAACTTACTTCATAGGACATAAACAATCAACGAATAATTTGCTTCGTTAGGCCGACTACAACATTCGACACAACTAATATAGATGAGTGAAAGGCCCACCTTAGTAAAATAGCTGTTATGTTACTGTTAGGAGGTTAGTATAGACAGTTTGTCAATAGTCATTGTTTGTATGACCCCGCTCTACCAAATTACAGAACCTATAAATCACCTCCCATCATTCGGTTTGGCGATGCAGATCTGCGCTCCGACGAAAGCGACATTAATGTTAGCGATGTATTTGCTTAACACGTTAATTGTAGATCAAAGAGATTCGATAAAATCAGATAGCCTAAACTCACATTTGTTCGCATCGAATTATGTTAAAAGCCGTTGTCATGATAACTGACAATGAAACTTGATATGTCTGTGATGTAGTTCCATGATAACATCATACTTTAATTGATGTTACGCAAAGTCCACAATGAAACTGAGAAATGATATAATTTACGACTTTGTCTTGGGCTAGAAGGAATTTCATACACATATTTATCCGTTTATGAAAATAGCATATGATTGGATATTAGTGATTTGAAATTTATCATAGTTTTCCGAATTTTTAATACCTACCGAAGCTACTTACATGTATATAGACGACCTATCACTTCCCTCCCCATTCACTTTGTTGTCCATAGTTGCATCCCTCCAGCATCCAAACAACCTTTGAATTTGGGTTTGAATCTCAGATTTGCCCTGTGCCCACACCGTGCTCTTAAGTCTCACCAAAGTGGTAAAGACCTGCATCAGTTTTCCTCCTACATTAAGCTGACGCGCCGTGGTATTACCGGAATACCGCTGAAAGCGGCGTTACACCCAATTCCCTAAATTGCATAGTATGCATGCTAGACATGAACGGTGATGCATTTTGTCAGAGGTTATTTCACAAATTCATTTTATCTTTGTTAACGGCTTAATAAACCTGTGAAGATCCGGGTTAGAATTGGTCTTCAGTAACCCATGCTTATCGTAAAAGGCAACTTACAGGATCAGGTTGTCAGACTTGCTGACTTGGTTGATTTATGTCACCGTATCCCAACTGCGTAGATCGATGCTCATGATGTTAATGACTAAATTGTCTGGTGCACACTCGATTATTTAGACATCGGCTTCATACATCTGGAATATTGCTGAGTGTGGCGTTAAACAACAAACAACCAAACAGCCAAATGGTATAATTGTCAATGCAAGAGAATAACTAATCTAGATTTTCTTAGGAAAACAGATTCCACTTGGCGTAAAGGGCAAATAGCTGGGGAAATTATATGAATGGACCAATGAAAATCAGAGATGACACCAGGTGTCAACCGGAATGTTTTTCACACCCCTGATCGCACGACCGTATAGGACACGTTCATCAGTCAATGTTACAGTGGCCATTTGTCAGCATGTCACGTCCCCCCTGAGGCATGTGATGTGATGTCATGTGGTTGTCAATCATGCATTGGACGACAGATACTGCAATTTCCGAATGAGACAGTGACAACATTAACATTGCATGATATGGCACTTTACTTTATCATTATCATAACAAGCGAGATAAATATGGCATGTGGTGTACCGACCGTGAAGGTCCGGGGTAGAATAGGTCTTCAGCAACTCATGATTGCCGTAAAAGGCGACTATGCTTGTCGTAAGAGTGCGACTAACAGGATCGGGTGGTCAGGGTTGCTGACTTGGTTGGTGCTTGTCATCTTATCCCAAATTGCGTGGATTGGTGCTCATGATGTCAATCACTGGATTGTCTGGTCCAGACTCGATTATTTTTCAGACCGCCGTCATATTGCTGAGAGCGGCGTTCACCAAGAAACAAACAAACAAACCTGACGACCCTATGTTTTATAGCACAGAAAGTGTTAACGCAAGCACAGTCCTATTTCTATCTACATCGATCTACATAGAAAATATTTTGCATTTGAATGCATATTTTATTTATTTTTGCTATGCAAAAGTTTTAGACATTAATATGATCAAAACATTTTATATCGCATTTGATAAGCGAAATTGCAGGCTATACTAAAAAAGAAATCCGGTTTGAATTGATTCCGACGCACGTTGAGCTTCATGGTTCACAGCATGAAAAGACACTTTTCCGTTTTCCGGAACCTTCCGGAAACCTTGTCACTATCAGAATACCTTCAGCAACCTTTTCCCAAAGCCTCAAGATGTGGGGGGTGCATTTGGTTCAATTAAGTTTGAAACACATGAAAAAATATTTGCAAATTAATAAGACAATTGGAGATTACTGAATGTATCCAGAAGGTTTCCGAGCCGAATTCCGGAAAACAGAAACTTTATATATGGTCACGATATGTGTTTGTGTAAACAATCCAAGAACATACCGGGTACGTACTGAGTTTATACTCAAAACACACCCAGGACACATGCAGAACACAGCAAGGATATACTCACGACATTCCCAGGAAATACACTCTGCGATTGTTTTTTTGAAGAGTGCAGTATGGACATCCCAGAACTTACCCAGCACAAACCAAGGGCAAACCCAGGACAAACCAAGGCTATACCAAGGACAAACCCAAGACATACCAAGGCTAAACGAAGGACAAACCCAGGACATACCAATGCTTTACCAAGGACAAACCGAGGACATACCAAGGCTATACCAAGGACAAACCCAGGACATACCAAGGCTATACCAAGGACAAACCCAGGACATACTAAGGCTATACCAAGGACAAACCCAGGACATACCAAGCTATACCAAGGACAAACCCAGGACATTCCAAGGCTATACCAAGGACAAACCCAGGACATACCAAGGGCAAACCGAGGACATAGCAAGGCTACACCAAGGACAAACCCAGGACATACCAAGTACAAACCCAGGACATACCAAGGCTACAGCAAGTACAAACCCAGGACATACCTGGATACCTGGATATATCCAGGGCATATCATGGACATTTTGGGATATACCAAGGATATACTCAGGACATAGACGGGACATACATTTGTCACATGCCTTGACGCTGATCTACAACCATCAATTCAATTGCGTATACCAGTCACACTGGAAACCCATTATCTCAAACAACACCACATAATGGGGATACGTCGTTGATATGAATCATTGTCGTTTGCCTGACAGTTAGGGGTAAAACCATTATCTAATGGTAATGAACTTTGTACTTTGGTTGTATTCATTTTCCCCTCTAGGAACATGACACAATGCGGGGAATCGAATCTCATCGATCTCGTAAAGCATGGTCATCCCACAGGAACCCTCTCCCCGACCACGCCACATTATAATCAGTGTGAATAATATGTCCTCGTATGAGTTCCTTCGAGACAAAAAAAAAAGCTTATCTGGAAGAAGAGCGTTTGTCACTGTCTGATCAAAAATTGTATTATTCTTTATCTCGAAATTTGATTTTGACGTTATTTTTAGCCATATGAAAACATAAAATTTATTTTTCGAAAACTTGATATATTTCATATTGATTTTTTACCTCAAATTGTTAAATCGAATAGGAGTGTGTGCTGCACTCCTACTTGCCGGTAAACGTTCAACTTGTTAAATGGTATTCGAAACCAGGAAATATGCGTATGAATTTATTTTTATAAGGATTTCTCTTCCACGGAATAAATGCCGAAATCACTCTATGTTAAGTTCAGTGACTATTATAAGCATTACCTCATCCATTGTATCATGATGCCACAGCATCAACCTAGTCAGTGAGCCTGACCACCCGATCCCGTTAGTCGCCTCTTAAGACAAGCATGTGTTACTGATGAACAAAATTCTAGTTGGGATCTTCCCAGGGCCACGGATATAGAGAACGCTACGGGCAATTGCTAAGTTTAGTGCTTTATATGTACAATGTCGATAGACATATTGTATTTCACGATTTGCAGATATTAGTGAGTATCTGATTCGCTGAATATTAAAAATCACGACCTGCAACTAACGCCGTCTGAGGCTGTTGAAATTGTTTAGTGACCTTAAAGGTTTACAAATTTGTTTGGTTTGGTAAATAAGGATTTGACACAGTATCTCAAACCCATTTAAGTGTTTTGTAGTTTTAAGACTTTTTAGCGTTCACTTGGAATCACGACCACAAATTAACCATTACCATGAGTCATAATGCACGGGTTGAACTTCTATACAACCTTCATATAGGCCAGACGAATATCTTGTTTCTCTTGACAAAGGATAGCAGCTGCTGGCAAATGTAGGGGAACTCTGATATGGCTGATGTGCCTGTTTACCTGGCAGCTGTGAGTCATCGTACAAACCGATATACGTTCCACTGTTAAAGGTTGAACGATCTTACCTGGAAAATTAGACATATGATCGTGTCACGTTTTGTTGAAACGCGTGTTTTTCGTTGAACGAGTTTTACTTCAGGTTTTCATGTACCAAGGCCAAATCATTTCACGGGGTTGAACACGGCGAATTAATGCTTCTTTATCGATATGGGAAAGTCACGGGAGGATTGAGGAAATCTGATGTTTCAAAACAGAAAAAAGAGAAATAATAGAATTGTTGTGTAAATTCATGGTGTTCCATCCGATGGTCAACAAGAGAATAATGATTGATGACGATCGATGCTGATGCTTTGACATTACTTTGTGTTAATTCCGGTTACTTTAAACGAGTTGTTGGAATCTGGGCCCGCGATTCATTAAGGACGTGATAGCGTTAAAGTACTAAACTTTATTATAAATCACGATATCAGTAGCGTTAAGATCACTTCGTGGATCGAAGATCAAGAATGATCAGTGATCTGAACGAAACAAATATTGTAGAAGGCAATACTTCCTCCCGAACAACGTCGGGGGCGTAAACCTTCAAGGAATTATATGACCTGGAAGTCATTCTGACTACATGTAGAGACAGTTTGGTATTACGTATTGGAGACTTATTGTGAGGTAATACAGCACGATCGTAAAATATTCGGTATCTTTAGAATGACATCGTGTTTCAGACTCAGGAAAAATTCACTTGTTATAAAAAAAAGATATTACCTCTTTATTGTATATGTAAATTTCATCGAATGAAACACGCCAATGTACGAAATTTAATATCAGCGGAATTGAGTTTTTCAACAAGGGATATAAGCGCCAAGAACAACCCCGCAGTGGCTGTAGCAGCAAATCTCCATAATTGGAAACAGACAAGAAAATTCACTTTGATATTCTTGTTACTTTTTGCATCTTGGATATCAGTTTAAACGAGAACTTTCATCCCACATTAAAATGACACGTCGTGATAAAACTGCTCAGAAGAGTTTGAAACTTTGTTCAAAGAAACCAGTATGAGTCTTCTGGAACCTAGGGCATAGTTGTTTTCTATGTGTGTGTGTGTGTGTGTGTGTGTGTGTGTGTTTGTGTGTGTGTGTGTGTGTGTGTGTGTGTTGGGGGGGGGGACTCTTGCTCAAGTGTGTGACGCAGGTCATAGACGTTTGCGTTGCATAGTCCTAGGTATAGACAGACCATGCTTCATACTCAGGGCGAATCTGTGATTCGAACACACGACCACCACATATCCTGACAGTGAGTCGTGGCGTCTTTGACCAGTTGGTCACCTGTGTCATCAAGAAGATTACATCATTTCCAGCTTTTGACAAGTTAGTCCTACTATTGAAGAGAGTCTGGGCTGCATACGTCCCTAGTGTCCAGATGTCGTTGTAGTCGACCATCGTACTGTGTCGGCTTGGCTGGGTTTTCACAGTCTCACGCACGTTTGCTTAATCAGAGTCTCACTACGTTTTCCCATCGTTGTGATGGAGCTAAAACTCCCGAAGTCCGTGTAAAACCACTATAGCCCTCCTGTTCACCGATTCCGTTTAAGTCACATTTATTACATTGATTAGGGAAAATGCGTTGTAAGATGTCCATGCATATAATGTGTGTTTTAGTCACTCAGAATACTAGAAATTAAATATTTGTGTGTATCTGTGAATAAAAGATGTGGTGCCATGATTTTAAGACATCTCTGCTGAAAGCTAACTTGTACGAGCATGTGTTTATGATTCGCTCTCAAATAGCGACGATGCCAGGTGTTCGCGAAAAGATGAACGTACATATATCCTGCACCACCAGTGACATTGTCACAAACACATGCAAAGGCAAGTCCAGTGTTCAGGTCACCATACATGGGAACATGTAGTACATGGGTAAAGTATGCCAGAAGTAGAAAACATGCAAGTGTAAGAATGAAAAAAGGCCATTTGTAAACCATTTGATCATGTCTTATACATATCATACCATGTCTATGAACTCTTCCGTAATAATATAATTTGACATTTCCGAGTAGGCCAAGGAAGGCCCTTCTCCTCCTTCCGCCTTTGTAAGTGTGTAAGGTTCACTGATCATGATACTTTATGAACACTTTAAATATGTAACTATAATTATAGAACTGCTATTTGTTAAACTGGGGCTAGAATATATGAAATAATGCATGGGTATCAAGGAAATTAGTTTATTCCAATACAATCATTTTAGAAATAAATCTGTAAACTATTAAATGAATCTCAGTATAATATCAATGATGAGATGTTATTAAGATATATAAACAATGGAAGTAAAACCTTCTCGATATTATGGTCACACACCTATTTTCGCAAACAAGTTTACCATGTTAAAGAAATTGTTAAATACATAAAAATATTTCGATTGCAAAAGTTAAACTTAACTATTTTAATCAGTCATCTGAATTCTGTAATACGATTATATTTATGTACAGGCACGAATCTCCAAATATAGTGAAATATAAATTGTCAATGCAAGCGTAACCGGTCAAATTATCCACCGAAACAGATTAAAAAGGGCAAACTTTTGGGGAACATTATAGTGTGTGAGTGAGTATGGTTTTACGCCGCTTTTAGCAATATTCCAGCAATATCACGGCGGGGGACACCAGAAATGGGCTTCACACATTGTACCCATGTGAGGAATCGAACCGGGTTCTTCGGCGTGACGAGCGAACGCTTTAGCCAGTAGGCTACCCGACCGCCCCTGTGAACATTATATGAATGGACCACTGAAAAACAGCGGTGACACCGAGAAGGGGGTATATGTCCTGCCCTAACGGTAGCACCCGCCATTCTCAAAATGTGCATAAAGAAGTAAGTTTTAATGAGCCACAATATTTCAAATTTCAGGCACCACAAACAATTTCATTTTGCTATAGGAACACCATCTCATACAGGTTGTTCAATTTGAGGAAAGTGTTCATCATACTGCTACCAAAATAGATTAATCTTCTTTTATAGCGATATAATCCGTTACTTTGTTTGCTTATTTGTTTGTTTGTTGTTGTTTAACTCCTGACTAAGCAATATTCAATCTATATGACGGTGGTCTGTAAATAATCTAGTCTGGACCAGACAATCGAGTGTAGACATCATGAGCATCGATCCACGTTATTGGGATACGATGACATGTATCAACCATATCAGCGAGCCTGACCAGCAGATTCCGTTAGTCGCACTTTAAGGACAAGCATAGTCGCCTTTTACGGCAAGCATGGGTTGCTGAAGACCTATTCCCTCCCGGGTCTAATCTGTTACTTAACAACCTACTTTAAAAGCTTGTTGAAACTTTCGAGATGGGTTGGTTGCTAAGGATCAAAGAGGGAAATATTAATCAAATAGTATCCTGCAATGAGTATCTCGTTGTTTAGTTTAGTTTTTTAGGACCCTGCGTGTTTTCATTTTGGCGAGAAAATCCGAAAAGCGAAAACTGAATTTGACATGGCCTGCCTGGTTTTCCTCGGTATGTACCGATGCAGACAGAGTTCAGTTAGGTTAAATATGTAAATGTATGTAAAGAATGTACGACACGCGATGACTGTAAACCGATTACCAACTTCAGGTATGGATAGAATTAATGTAAGAAGTAAGCGCCTCACGTCGTGATGCTTTTGTGCAAAATGAACACATGTCGGCTCATATGATGTTTACCAGGAAGTTACCTGGTGTTATGACGCATGAGGAGTGGGTTTTAAACCAACAACCATGGCTACAACCAGAGACCCATTCCGGCTTTCATTTCATGACTGTTCAGACATTACATGATGGATTCTTTGTTATGATGGGAATCTGACAAACCAATAGATAAAATGTACAGCTATCGATGATGTATCTTTTTTATTTACATGAAGGGCAACAAGAGTTTGCCACTAACGTGGCTATATCCCCCGCCCCTGTTGCAGAATTTATGACATATTTAATCTAAACAAACCCTAACTTTTTTTTAACCCGGTTGGAACTTGTCATGGAAATTGTAAAAAAAAGAAGAGTTTGGAACCTCAGTCCATCTTGCTGCCATTGAAACGTAAAAAATATTTTTTTCTAAAATTTCTTAATAGCAAAAGACACCAGTTCAGCATGTACCTGACAAACCTGCAAAGTTTGATGAAAAAATATTGAACGGTTTATGAGTTATGCTCCTGAAACGAACCCTATCCTCGCAGAACCTAAGTCCATCTTGTTGCCATGGAAACGTAAAAAATAAAAAATTCTAAAATTTCTAAATAGCAAAAGGCACCAGTTCAGCATGTACCTGACAGACCTGCAAAGTTTGATGAAAAAATATTGAACGGTTTATGAGTTATGCTCCCGAAACGAACCCTACCCTAACAGAGCCTAAGTCCATCTTGTTGCCATCGAAACGTAAAAAATAAAAATTTCTAAAATTTCTAAATAGCAAAAGGCACCAGTTCAGCATGTACCTGACAGACCTGCAAAGTTTGGTGAAAAAATATTGAACGGTTTATGAGTTATGCTCCGGAAACGAAACGTGACGGACGGACAGATGGACGGAGTCCGTTTCTATATCCCCCGCCAACTTTCTTGAGAGGGGATAAAAACATGACACGCGAAACCAATCGAAAATAAATGACTCTTTGTAACTCGGGACACATGTGCTCAGTGCTTCCGTCACTCGGTTGGGGATCACTTACCGTGGTTCGAATCTCATATTTACCCGATCATAATGTTTACTCTTGCTAGTTGTCTTTTCCCCAATTACGCTGACACGTCGTGTTTGAATGTCCATTTCTGTATTTACTCATAATAGTAGACAGCCACAGGTGCTTGCAATCGTTTAAATATGTTAAATAAGATCGACAACCCTCACCATCTTCATGAGAAATGTTAGGCCAAAAGCAGAGTCAATTGTACGAATTTCTGACCAACAGTTGATTAAACATTAACACTAACGAGATGTTGTACAACCATACTTCAATAATAGATAAGATGTACTTCACAACCCTAATAATCTAGCTTTTGTTCTTATAAAGTACATGTCTCAAAGAACATACAGATTATGATGTCTTTTCAAACATAGTTCGGTCAAGAAGGTCACTTAAATAAAAGCGACCAGAACTATTTCCATAATCATAAGAAATATCTGCTAAAAGCAGAGTTCATTGTACGATTCCGACTATATCACGAGCATGTGTTCATGAATCACTATCAAATAGTGATGACACCACATGTCAAGGTTTCAACGATTTGAAGCGAGCTTACTGTATACTTCTTTCGTTGCATTCTGCTTTAACGAACCGCCTCTTCGGTGTCCTCCCTGAGTGTGCAAGGCCGGTGGTTCGATCCCCCTGTCGTGTCATACCTAAAGGCGTTAAACGATTGCTGTTGCTGTTACCCTGTCTGGTGCTAGGTATAACGAGGATAAAACAAGGACTGGCTTGCAATCAGGATGATGCGCATGAGTGCTATCCTTGTGGACTAGTACAAGCAGCTACATATACAGTCTCTATATTAGCGGAATATTTCACCCATTTCACCTTATCTCAACTCCAGTTTACATAACAAGACCCTATATGCCACACAAATGCTTCTTGTTTGTAACAGACCTATCCACATTAAAACAGCTATTCAGGAAGTGGTGTCCATTTATACGGTGGCCCATACCCGCCAATGGTGAGATCATTTTTCACTGTATGCCTTTATATTTTATCTCACCAGTGGAAGTATCTGGCGGCCGCCAGAAAAGTATTTGGCGGCCGCCAGAAAAGTATTTGTCGGCTGCCAGATAAAATATAGAGGCATACTGTGAAAAATGATCTCACCAGTGGCGGATATTGGCCACCGTACATTAACGCTTACAGTGACCACAAAAGTGTACAACTCATCAACTTCGGTATGCATATGTCACTGTAGACATTCCTACCCAAAACCTTTTCGAATATTTCGACGCCATCCCGTCCCTTAGTTTTGTATTGGCAGTTCATTTCGTTGTCAGATAAACACACTGTTGTCGATAGCCTCTTTATGTTAACACATGCGTCGTTATGGCGATTAAACTCTACATTATAGCGACAGAAGCTTTTCCAAAATCATAAGAAACCTCCAAAAGCATTGTCATTTGTACGATTCCGACTCAATCACATGTATTTGTTTGAGAACACTTTCAAATAGTGATGAGACTGTGGTCGCGAATATTATGTTTTAATAACTATTTTGATACCTATTCATTGACGACAGTTCCTGCCAAAATTGGTGATAAAATGAAAGTTATAGATCATATTGCGATTATAGGAATTGATCACTGCGAAATCAGTGACGACACCATGCGTTTGCGAATTGGGTGAACAAAAGGTTCCTCGTGAGCTGTAATTGGCGTCTTGTTCATGATATATGTTATATGTACGTAACAGTAAAATCAAATGGTTTGTCTGTGCCCAAACCAAACCAAGACAATTGAACAAGACCTTGAAATCACAAACGCGACAGATAACGTTAACTTCGTCGCTGACGGTGATGTTTTTTTGTTTAGGCAACGTGTTCGTGTGTATTAAAACACTTATTAGGAAATGAGACACATGTTTTTTATTTTTACATTTCCGTGTCTTTTATTTCAAAGCGATTGGGGAGATTTCACTTTCGCATCAGTTTACCAATCGTGCACTGTTAAGCCATACAACTTGGTTGTGTGATTATGGTGTTCTGAGTGGTATTTTAAATAGAGTGAGTGAGCTGATGAGTATAGTTTTATCAATATACCTGCAATAGCTAACGGAAACACCATAAATGTGTATTTCATACATTGTACCCATGTAGGGAATCTAACCCTGGCCTTCAGCGTGACGAGTCTGGATTGACAAATAAAACTAAAGGCCCTGGATCGTAGCGCTACGACTACCGTAACTCCTATACTTTAACATGGACTTACGACCGTCTCAGAAGTTTAACTCTGCTTTCGAGAAAGAATTCTTATGAATATGGAAAAAGTTTTTGTCTTTTTTATTTCTACTAAAGTTCCAACCTTTCCACGATTACAAAGAGCGTCTTTCGATTATTAAGTTGTTTAATCAGGTTAACAACGTTCAAGGCTTCAATAAAGCTTTCAATTTCTATGGTCCATATGTGGAGGACACTTATACACTTGACGCACCAGGTACACAAATGATGTCCGATATATATTTGTAACAGCTTAAAAATGTTTCCGTGTTTTTTTTCAGAAGAACAATTGGCTTGTCCTCATATATCACGGCGGGGGACACCAGAAATTGGCTTAACACATCAATTGTGATAGAGCGAGGACGCATTGAAACATTCACTTTACACGACAGTCGTGGGTGTCGGTGTCGGTGTCGGTGTCGGTGTCGGTGTCGGTATTCATACGTGATCCCGTCATTTCAGCAAGTAAATACTTCGTTGGCACTCGGGTATTTTATTGTAAAAATGACTAGCATTACGGAGTGTTACTAGAAATCGACATATGTTTTGGGAGGGTCTCCTTTTGATTATTTTACCATGGGTGAGCACGGTTCTGGGCCGGAAGAGCGAAACCTAGCCATAATCAATTCTAAAATCGACACCGTGAGCACATGTCGTACTCTGTAATACATGACTAGAGTCTAAGGTTATTCGAGTAGAAGAAACAATGGTAATTCAAACGGGCTACTCATCACAATTCGGTAAAGAATACTGAATTCCTTACAAGCTCCTATCAGCAACCAATGAATATATTTTTTGAAAGCTGTTTAGTGGTACACATGTAGGGCTGGGACGGGTAACGCGAGTACCCGGGTCAGGTGGGTACTGAGTAGGACCCGGGTACCCACAGGACTACCCGGACCCGTGGCTAGACTCGTGATATATTGTTTAATGGCAAAAAGTATCTGGAACTCTATGGTTACACTACAAGTCACTAATATTCGCATTTCTTTCTGACTATGCACCCATTACTCATGAATTTTCATATTGCTGAATACAGATATAACTTAATTCAACTTCAGAGCATGCCAGAAGTACAAAACGGGCTAGTGTAAGAAAGAAAACAGGCCTTTGTCAAAAATGTACATGTATAATAAATTTCATATGATGGTTATGAACTTTTCCGTAATAATAGAATTTGACATTTCCAAGTCAAGCAGGCCCCTTCTCCTAATTCCCCCTTTACAAATGTGTAAGGTTCACTATTCATCATATTTTATGTACACTTTATTTATGTAACTATATTTATAGGCCAGGTTTAACTGGGGCTAGAATATATATCCACATCCTCAGCCCTTACAGAACGTTCCCTCTGTGGGTGCTCTATAAACAGTAAGACCCCACAATATCGGCTAGAACGTATAGTTCTTGATATTGCTTTGACACGTCTTGCCAAACCAGAAACTGACTCCGCTGAATGAGACAAAGACCGCGTGTTCTTAAATTTGAAATTTGCAAACAAGGAATTGATGCCTTAAATTTAAGTAACATTCTCACACAAAAATCAGTTTCACTAAATGTGCAACAATATTTTAAATTTCAGTACCCACCAACAATTTCTTTTTCCTATACGACCACCATTTCATCCAAGTTGTTCATCCACCATCAAGCTCCTGGTGTGAATTCCACTACTTGTGGCTGTCAGGATTCATAATACTGCTACTTACCTGTAGGTCATATAATCAATCACAGGTGACCTGACTATAATTGACAATAACAACCTTCGCCAGTTATTCAAATATGGACAAAAATATCGTCAGCAGCCTCCTACTAATTGGGGTCACAACTATTCTGTCCCAGCCATCTGTCATTCAAAGTCTGGCAGCTCTACATGAAAAGTTTATTCTCTAAAACCCAAAGGATTTGATTGACTTTTTACAATCTCAGAGAAGAACCAGGTTCAATTCTGTCAAACCATTTCATTTTTCAACTTTATACACCACTTTCACACATGACAAACTTAAAGAAAATCTTCATTCCTTGATCCATGGGGCTTTTGTTACAAAACGTGATGACAATAGATATAGATACATATTTATCTTCAGAGGTTCAATTTGTCGAAAATGAAAGCAAATGGCTTCTGAAGTTTACTGAGAAAGCAATATGTGAAATGCTGGATTTCCTCATAGACACCTTTGTAAAAACTGGGGGTAAGACATTTAGGTTCCATGTGTCCACCCCTTCTTGCTGACCTGTTTCTTTATGCATATGGATCAGAATTTCTGCTCGGATTGACAAAGTCAAAATAAGTTAATTTTGCCAAGAAGTTTAAGTATATTGATGATCTGATATCGTTCAATAACTATCAAATAGCCATTTCCCTTCCACTGATTACCCACCTGAACAGGAATGTAGGAGACCACTGAGACCGCTTCATTTGTTTCAAATTTAGATCTATGCATAAAGATTCAGAGTGACAAAACACTCTCTCAACGAGACTGTTTGACAAGATGGATGTCTTCAACTTTCCAATAGTCAACTTTCCCTTTATGTCGAGCAAGATTCCTGCAGCTCCACTACAGCCCTTGGTGTCTATATTTCACAACTTGTAAGGAACAATCGAGCATGCTCTTTCCACCAAGAGTTCTAAGAGCATCATACAACTCTTGCTCAGAAGCTGTTTCGTCAAGATTGCAACATTCAAGGCCTCAGTAAAGCTTTCAAAAGGTTCATTTCAAAATTTGACACATCAGTGACAAAAAGTGATGTCCGATGAAATTCCCTATTTTCACTTTTTTCAGGTGAACAGTTCACTTGCCTTTGCGTGTGACGGGAACCACAGGTGGGGCAGGATACGCTCACCTTTTCGCGAACACCTGGTCTAATCACTATTTGATAGTGATTCATAAACACATGCTCGTGATGTAGTCGGAATCGTACAATCGACTCTGTTTTGGGCAGAGATTTTTAATATAGAAAGGGTTTTGTCCCTTTTATTTTTTATTATAATCTCATTTAGTAGTTCATCTAGGTTGAAGACAACTCAAGCGTTAACAGGCAATCATGGTAAATTTACATTTTAGATTATTAGAAATATAGTTAAGTGGATTTAATCCCCTCCCGTAACCCACATGTGATCACTGCTTTTAGTTGTTGATATAGTAGTTTGGGAAGCATGTTTATTCATGCAAAGATCATACAAAAGAGAGACTGACATATCTCAAACTTCATTATATCGACCGTAGATGATTCGCGATAACCAAGCATGAAATGGAATATATGAGAAAAAAAAAGAAAAACTCTTAACTTCAATTTGTAAAATGTAGAAAGTTCAATGAATTATAGCACACACGTTGACATGGTTCAATTTTTGTTTAAAAAAGAAGAAAAATATGATGTTATTCCCTATTTTGACTTGTATCTCCTCTTTTTCAGGTGAACACGTGACTTGTATTTGCTACTTTTTGTCACGGGTGCCACCGGGGGTGCAGGATGCGCTAATTCTTCCGCGAAACCTGGAATCACTGGCTTGCCCCATAGAAAGATGACACCCTTGCCCTCCCCCTACACACACACACACACACACACAGACACACCATACACTGGCTTTCAATCACATAATGATGACAAGTTTGCACCCACTCCAACCCTTTCCTTCCACATACAAAGTAAAGGTGATTAAACTGAAACATTGTTCAATGCGGCATTAAACTAAACTCAGCCACTACCTTACTCACCCTCTGTCAAATATATATTATCTAAGACTCCGCACATGCTTACTTACATGCATTTTCTCCTTTAGTGTACCAGCCATAGGCATGTGGCCCCGTCTTCTGTGTACGCTGACATTAGAAACGGCTGCAGGCATTCGCAAACGCCTGGTAGTCAGTTACTGGCATACGTCCAAGAATACATAGCCGGCATGACACATTTACGACAATAGGACACGATAGCCAGAGCAAAATCTGCCTTTCTGTTAGCATGAAGAATGTAATTAAAACGTTGCTGTTTGAGTTTTCCCAAAAGAGGTCTATGACCAAAGACAATTTTTGATACTTGAAATAGCTCGATGTACACTTAACGTTCGTTTTTATCTTCACCGGTCGTTAAATTGGATTTCATATGATACACTTTGCGTAATCAAGTTTATTCTCAAGAATAATTTATCATGCCTTTCTTTCTGAGCTCTCTACATCACTCTGGTTTATTTTGAGCTAATGCGAATACCTATAGAAAAATATGTAGATGACATAAAAGATGGGATAGAAACGTATGAATCATTTACTTTTCCAGAACATATTGTGATCAAAGAACTGAAACTCGATTTATGAAATTAAAATGCCATACATGCTTTTTAATTGCATCTGAAATGCCAGAAGGTCGAATGATTCTTTCTGGTAATGCAACAACTCAAGTGAAGCTCGACCGCTGTAGGGCACCTCATGTGGAGAGGTCAATAAAGGAAAAAACCTAATTCATTAGTTTAGTCGATTCAGAAACCATAAATGACGTTTGGTATTTAAACTCATGTTTTACAGAAAAATCATATTTACATAAATATACTTAACGGCCACGAAAACAACCAGCCTGGGGACACACCTGTTTAAGAGCAACATTCACGGGTTTATACCCTTACAGAAAAAGGCAGTTGCCATGTTTCAATCCTCATCTCTGCATGTTTCAAACAGAAGAACGTCTTACTGAATTGGACGGTCAACATGACTTTTTCGATTACTTCGGAACAAGACTGAATTCCATGTCAGCGATTACATCAATGCTTAATCACTCCATTCAATTTTGTCTACTCGAGGCCCAGCACGTCGTTTAGTAAAATAGAAATGGTGGATTGGGAAACTTGATAAATGCAGACAAAGGCGCAAAGGCGCAAAGTTGCGTCTCAATATGATCCTGACCAAGAAGAGTTTTCGGTAGGTTTGAAGACAGTATGGCGGGCATGTCAATAAATAAGTTGAATTTGACGCTTCTTTGAACAGTATTTTAGGTACATCACATAGTGTCAGCTTAATCTTGAAGTGATGCAGGTCTTAAGACAAGACGATGAAAATAAAGTATTATTTAAAACGTGTTTTTGTACTCTTAGTGAATATCACGGGTGAAATACGGCTAAGTTTAAATTCTATTTTATGTCAATATGGTATTTAGCAATCTGTCCATATGATGAATAGGCATCATTAACAAATGTCACAAGATCGCGAAGGCGATGAAAGTACATGTATCTCGTTTTAGGCATTGACAGGGAATTGACAACACTTGAGGTTATGCAGCCCTTATGTACAATGAATGATTGACATGTGCTGAGACAATTGAATAATTCTGAATGATTTGTTGTGGGTATGGTAAACAGATACCTACTTTCCGCTTGGATGCTGTCAAAGATGATAACAACTTTCAAACATCAAACATCGATGAATCCATATTTGTAAATTTACGTCAGCTCTTATTATACATTATACATGTAGAATTCATAAGAGGTAAAGTTGATGTGGATTTTACGTTTTATCTTTTTAATTGTCGGAATTTATTAGATGTCAAATTGCATTCATTTTCTACCACCAACAGATTGCTTGAAGTTGATAGTTTCTCTGTGATAACTGACGTGCACATCGTAAGCAGTAATGTGGTTACCCTACCGGTCATGGTTTAGAGGCGATTTTGAGAGCTTTACTGAAGTAATGCAGTTGGTTCATGGCTGGGTGATTGCTGAAACCTGCGTAAAATCAAGTGCACCCTATCACTCTTTGACTGTACGTCAGGCAACACGTCATGGACATATCGCAGCACGATGGAACTAATTAATACGACAGTCCATCGCGGACATTGCATGGGGAAGCGGGCGTGTGTGAAACAACTTTCCCTAAGGACTCTTTCGAACGGTTTCCTTTCTGGCCTGGATGGTTAAGAGAGCTTTGGCACTTAAGATATACTGACACACATACGCCTGCTTCGGGAACACACTATGATGTATGGCCTGTTGGGTAATTGACAATTGATCAATGTTCCCTTAGTAACTGACATGTTATATTTTGTCATTACCGTGGTGAATGTACTTAATAAATAGTTAAAATATGTTTCTGCTTCAGACGGTTACATTAGCATCGCAGTTGATGAAAACAGAGTAATCTATCTAACTTGAGTACCTGAGCTCTCTTCTCGATGGTTCTTCAGAGCATACAATTCCTCCATGAAGTTGCCACTGCATGTTAGTAGAACAACAATTTACTAATAGAATGGTAAAATAGAGAAATCAAAGAAGGTTAAACAGTTTCTTGGTTTGTTTCAAATGAAGGTTAGTACATGCCAGGAGTCGCAGAGAACATTGCAATGACCTGTGAGTCAATAAACTCCACAACCTAATCAATAAACTGTTGTGACATTATCATACCAGAGCTAATCGTTCATATAGATCATATGTACCCTGCTTCCCAACTGCGTAGAACCTTGACAAATCCTATATTCTTCTTATGATGGGAGTATGACCCATGCCCGCACAAAGTCCCCTAGGATCAAGAGCCCAGTTTGTAGCAACCAATCGGCACACTGAATACAATGAAGTCTTTGGTAGTAGCTCCCTGCAGAGAGCTCGAGTTGACGGTGGACGAAAGTCGTGATGAGGGTTACTCAACGCCTGGGCGATTCCGATGTCATTAACAAATATTGGACACCGTCATGTCTCCCACTGGTTTCGCTCAGCAGAAACATGACAAATGCAGTTTGGTGAAACGGACTTAGTGTATTTCAACCTTTCAGAAAGGGGATAAGTTAAATTGTATTCAAATCATTTGGGAACTGGCGTTGACGCTTGCGCATGCGCTGGTGGTCGTGCTTTTGAGACTTTGGCCCTGCTTTTGACAAGTTGGCAAGCCATCAGGAAACGCAAATCATGTTTGGAATATAACGCATGTGGGAAATAATGATCATTTCGACTTAGACATATACTTGTGTGATTTTCCTACTTAGGATAGAACTCAAACTCTTGTGTTTAGATAGCTATATATGATGTATGAGCATTACGTGGATAAGGTCTTGTAGTATCTTATCACGACTTAGCTTCGCCCAACACAACTTTAATCTCATTTGCCGGGGAAAAGGTTTACAGTTGAAATGCTTTACAGTTGAAATGTTTGCCCGATTTGACAAATAATAATCCTATTACAACTATTGCGTAGGTGAAATCTAAGAAAATACGTCATAAACTGGTCGCTTAGCTTAATTAGCTCAGCTCAGGATTAGTGTGTGTAACGGTGCATGGGTATGAAAGAGTGCTGACATATCAAGGGTAGTCTAATGGTAGAGCGTCCGCGAGGAGAGCGGAAGGTCCGGGGTTCGATCCCCGACCGCGTCATTCCAAAAGACGTTTAAAGATGGTACTTGGTGTTACCCTGTCCGAGTGGGGTAATAATGTTAAACTGCGGCATGGTATTGTCATAGCGACTGATTTATGACTACCATTGTCTGCAGTACATTTGACTTCAAGGGCAATTTACCCTGTAGCCATGTCTCCATAACTTAATTGTCATTACGTTTTAGGCGCTAATCCCCGTTGTTAATCCTCACCAACATTTCATTGTATTTTGACTGTCAGTCAGCCTGGACTACCATATCACTTCCCTTTAACTACTGCTTTTTATAGTATGGCATTTATTGCCCTAATTGATCATCCCATGAACTGTGTTTGTTAATCACGCCCATATGTCCAAAGCAACGTCGTTGTCTCTTTGTCTGTCCATTGTTGTTCATTACTATATATGTGCTACCATTACACAGTTACTGGGGTGTTAGTCAGGCTTGGTATTCTGAGTGCTTGCCTAGGGACGACCTCGAGCAGGATATGCTGCTCGTAGGAAACGCCCTGAGGTGAGCTGGAGCTCCGCTCACCTCTTGTACGCCTGAGCTGGAAAGTCTGCTCATTGCTGTGTTTGTGTTGTCAGAGCAGGTATTCCGCTCATTGTGCAATTGTTGTTTATTGTTTACATGTTGTGCATAAAGCGTTCCGGGACAGTGATGTCGATTTTGTCCTTTATTCCCCCAAGAGCTAATTCCCCGTCGACATGCACGTTGACAGTATCTCAGTGTGCTAGCTCTATAAATCGGCATCAGTCCGGACTAGTAGAAACAGACACACACACACACACACACACACACACACATAGAAAACAACTATGCCCTAGGTTCCAGAAGACTCATACTGGTTTCTTTGAACAAAGTTTCAAACTCTTCTTAGCAGTTTTATCACGACGTGTCATTTTAATGTGGGATGAAAGTTCTCGTTTAAACTGATATCCAAGATGCAAAAAAAGTAACAAGAATATCAAAGTGAATTTCCTTGTCTGTCTCCATTTATGGAGATTTGCTGCTACAGCCACTGCGGGGTTGTTCTTGGCGCATATATCCCTTATTGAAAAACTCAATTCCGCTGATATTAAATTTCTGTACATTGGCGTGTTTTATTCGATGAAATTTACATATACAGTAAAGAGGTAATATCTTTTTTTATAACAATTGAGTTTTTCCTGAGTCTGAAACACGATGTCATTCTAAAGATACTGAATATTTTACGATCGTGCTGTATTACCTCACAATAAGTCTCCAATACGTAATACCAAACTGTCTCTACATGTAGCCATATACATGCACGTCGCTATATAAGTGCAATAATCTTGGACGCGACGTTAAACCCCATTTCACCTCACCTCACAAGAATTATTATTAAGTGTTTTCGTTTAATTTTGAGTCCATCCAGTTTGAATTCGACTCAATAACAGTGGATTGCCGCTCAGAGACACAACTAATTTAAACGCCATTTTGTAACGTGCTACTCATACAATATATGAATTTTTACCCGTGAAACCAGGATAATCGGTGGATGGTGGATCTTGAATGATCACCATTAGTTCATGTGTGGAAATATTACTGGGGATTGTCTGCAATGTCTGTGACTTGCACCCAATGGCTGCTAATAGTATTTACCCGTATTATGCAAATATGTCTGAATCATTTACTCGCTCGCGATCGCTTGAATATATATATTGACTCTAATGGTGTGCAATCGGGGTTGTCGGGACACGGTCACCTTTTCGCGAACACTAAGGTCTTGGTATCGTCGCTATTTCATAGTGGTTCACGTGTCGGTATTGTGCAATGGCTTTCCCATGATTATGGAAACGGCATTGCGCTCTTATTCATCAATACATGAATTCGTTGGATCTTGACATCAGCACTCATTGCTCGAAAACCATGAAATCTAATAATTGTCACAGATTACGGTGCGTAGTTTCATTCATGGCAGCCAATTTCAAATTACGTTCTATCCTTTTAACTGCGCCGCTATTGATCCGTGAAACCTTAGGTACACTCGTACTGTAGCTGAAAGGATAGCCTTTCAAATGTTAATACGAAACCATCACTGTAACCCCATGAACCAGTCGATACTGTCATGGATGTGTGTGTCAGTTTGATTTCGAGGTTCGTCCGAAAAAATGGAATTCAGGGGAGACCTGCAGGGAGAGGGAGGGGAGGGGGGTGGGGTCTTTGTTTCACTTCACAGTGGTATTCATTTAATCATATTTTTACAAATGTGATCGAATATGATGAGTTACAAACCCAAAAATACATATAAACATACATTTCCCTCATTAGTTAATTGTCAAAATGTCAATAAAACCGTGATTAAAGGCCTAATTGTTATGCTAATGAATTTAAATTCTGGCAAAGATCCATTAATGTGTCATTGGATGGTTCTGGAGAAATTTGATTATGAAAATAATATCTTTACCCATATATATTGTGTTCATTTATTGTAACTTTTAATATCTCATTGGTTTTGTTTCATACACTATTTCAACTACCGGACAAAGACGTAGTAATAATTAAGTAACAGAAAGTTTTCAGAAGTGTTCATGTGATTGAGATTTAGACAGGCCGAAGTGATATAACTTTTTTTTTCTTTTTTTTTAAAAATTGGAATACGATGACATGCATCAACCAAGTCAGCGAGCCTAACCGCCCGATCCCGTTAGTCGCCTCTTACCACAAGCATAGTCGCCTTTTACGGAAAGCATCGGTTGCTGAAGACCTATTCCACCCCGGAATCTTCACGGGTCTCGTGATATAACTGTGTTCACTGAGTTGTCTATTCCACAATAAAATGATATTTTAATACAGATTATAACATGTACTACGTGATATTTTATTGGTCTTTTTTCCAAAGGACAAGGTATGATCAGAGCTTTTCTCGGTCCATAGGATTTCAGTAATTTATGAATTGAGGAAAACAGTTTGAAATCATTTTGATAGTTATCACATGAGCTCATGTGAATCTGTTTTAGTCTTTGTTCTTTTCAACACTTGCTTCATGTCACGTTAAGCAACACCAAATGTAGAAGTAAGGATAAAGTTATCTGAACGCTGATTTTAGTCGTTTTCAGGAAGGATAAATATCCAATACGTGATCATGATCAAGTGTTTCGCCCAAGGTGTAGATTCAGACAGTGGACACAAAAGGTGAACAATTTATCTTTCGTCAGCGACTTGCTTGTAAGTATTTTCTCTGTTATTAGCCAAGCGTCTGTTCTTTATTGACATTGTGCCCACACATGAAAGCTTCAGAAACAAAAGGACCAGAAAGATGCTCTATAACACCTCATACTCATCACGCTGCTTGATTAATTAGCAACGTTGCAGGGAGTATCAAATGAAGAATATAACGATTGTTAAATGTTGGAAAATATGGTTGGGCCATCTGACGGACCTGTTCTGCAATACTGACGATTACTTGCATGATGACACCTGCAACTTTTTAACTTTTAAAAGTAGATAATGGCACACTGGAATCAGTTGCTCCCAATAATGCGGCCAATCGTTTTGACCAGAAATCCAATCTCTCCCTTATATATGTGGTAATATACAGAACTAAAAATTCGAATTCACCCTGACACAAAAGTCGATAAAAGTAATCGTTTAATGGATGTATTCAGGGATATCACCCTTGGTATAGAGGATAATATCCTAAGTCTCGCGACAGATAGCTCTCGCGAGATTTGATTATCTAATCTGGTGTTACCTTTCGTTTCGCCCATCTCAGCTAGTGCATGTATTGATTAGAAATTAAACTTGACAGAAATGCATTAAGTTGAACGCTTTTGATTGAGGGTAATTAGTGTCCTAATATGTTTTATATGGATTATGTCTGATCCTTTGTGAGATGCAACATTTTAAACGACCTGTGAAGGTGAAATGGAGGCACGGATAATTGTATAATTGCAGCACGATTTGGGAATGCTTTCTAGACTTTTTACAAATCACTTAATCCATTTAATTTTTCACCAAGGTATAAATTTCCAGAGATGACCATTGTAAAAGGGGGAATAGTTTTTATGCTTCTTAGGAAAACCCATGGACATGGGCATTTTGGGGAAAACCTTTTTGCTCGATAATTTTTAAGCCTTGTTTTGTATAGTTCAGCAAGAAATGACAGCTCGTTACTGATTCAAATTGCTTGGTAAATACTGGTACCTGGCGGAGTTGTAAATAATCCATCGGGACTATAGAGTGACGGCATGTGAAGCCATAACGGTTACAGTTTTAACCATTTGGGGCTTTAATGACCTTTACGCTATCTGCCTGTTCACATTTTGACATGGGCCCAGAAACACTATACAAAGATCATTCATAATTTGATCAAGATTAATTCTACCCAATACACAGTGCTATGTGTGTCAATCATAGCTTCAATTGTCAATTTCCATTATTTGATGGCCTTTTAGGCAGCTATGAAACATTATTAAATCCTGTGGCAAACAAGTTTGTTGTTCGCCAGACAGTACTCGCCCACATCACCACGGTGTTAAATATACCTTGCCATGAACCGCCTGCACTCAACACACAAATAACCCCCGAAGAGGTCACGATATGTTTGGATTTCTCTCGAATCATTTAATAACCTTTTTCAAAACACCAAAATCATGCAACACATGAGGACTGCTTCGCGCAGATTACACAACTTTATATGGCTTCACTGAAGGTTTATCAGACGTCATACAGGGCCAAAACAATAATACTTAACACAGTACAATAACACAGCACTTTGAAAGTGAAGAATTACCTTGGTGTCTTCATGTTGAAATAATGAAAGCTCTATGGAAACATGTGCTTTCGTTAACCATAGACAAAAGGTTACATCCATTCAAATACGACTACTTTTTTTATTCAATTGCATGACCTGTATCGTCTGAATCAATTACAGGAACAGCTCATGTCCATCTTACACCGAACATACCATGTAAATCCCTCGCCCGTGAACTATTATACGCTTGGTCGACTAATTAATTATTTGGTCTTAGTAGTAAGAGAGAAACGGAAAACAACACTTCTCTCAAATCCATCACCCTTAAATGAATTTTAGGAGACTAATGTACCGTGGATAAAGTATAAAATGGTAGAATTCAATAGTGAATAAATGGATCTCTATTGGTACGCTTCCCGCCTGTAATGATTATATCCAGAGAACTCTTAACAATGAACTGGCAAGTTTAGTTACTTAACCTGTGTATAATGTGGCGATGTTGCATGATTGTCTGAACCTTAGTATAAGGTACATGTAATTAAGCTTTTATGCAACATATTAACAACAAGCAGGACTATGAAGTCGAGTTGTTACGAAGCCTACGATTTAACATGAAGTCCGTAATGCTGTTGATCACGCATATTGACGGACTTACTGAATGTCATGCACGGAATATCTTCATCATTGATGTAGGTTTTCGTAGAATACTGAACCACAGTTTCATATACTCCCAACCCCCTCCACCACTATATCGAATATATAAATGAAGGAAGGAAGATGAACATGTAAGGCACTGGAGTGATCGCGTCTTAATAGGTCACAATAGTTTTATATACAGCATTATTCATTATATTCATTCAACCATGTGGATACGAAATATTTTTTTTGTTGTATAAAGTCACACTCAATTATGTTCGAGCTATATGACGGCAATCTGTTAACATGGAATTTGGGCCAGACAAACCAGGGATTGGTATTACGAGCAAACAACCCATACCGTCGGGGTACAAAGACACGCAATCAACCAAGTCACTTCGGGCCAAAAGATAGCCTGACCTCCCGATCCATTAAGTCTCTCTGTATGAGAGCACAGACAGTTGGGGACGTATTATAAGTCGGAATCCACTCAAGGACAGAAGATTAGTAGTGTTTGCTAGTTCTTATTTTTCCTCTGACCGGGTGAGTCTAAAATACCTTGCCTCCAATATTTTTCTGTCAGTTTAACATTTGCAATAACCTGAAATATTTAGATGATACGCACGTTATTGTACGAATTTCCATATATAAATAATTTTAATAAAAGCGACAAAACACTTTCCATATTCGCCGTGTTTGAATGTCCATTTCTGTATTTACTTATAAAAGTAGACAGCCACAGGTGCTTGCAATCGTTTAAATATGTTAAATAAGCTCGACAACCCTCACCATATTCATGAGAAATGTTAGGCCAAAAGCAGAGTCAATTGTACGAATTTCTGACCAACAGTTGATTAAACATTAACACTAACGAGATGTTGTACAACCATACTTCAATGATAGATAAGATGTACTTCACAACCCTAATAATCTCGCTTTTGTTCTTATAAAGTACATGTCTCATAGAACATACAGATAATCATGTCTGTTGAAACATAGTTCGGTCAAGAAGGTCACTTTAATAAAAGCAGCCAGAACTATTCCCATAATCATAAGAAATATCTGCTAAAAGCAGAGTTCATTGTACGATTCCGACTATATCACGATCATGTGTTTATGAATCACTATCACATGTTACCAGCTTTTCCGCATGTCATAAACACATGGAAAGGCAGGTCAATTGTGTCGGCTGAAAAAAATCACAGGAGTTAGAAGTACATGTCAAAATAGGGAAATGTCCTTCACCTGTCTTCCATTAGTTTTACTGAAGACTTGAAGTCCACTGTTACGTTTCCGACTATATCAAAGGCATGTGTTTATGAAGCACTCACACCTAGTGATAGTGATGATACCAAGTGTTGGTGCAAACAGAAGTATCCAGCCCCATCCTTGGCACCCGTCACAAACTCATGTGAGGGCAAGCCAAATGTTTTCCTGAAATAAAACCCACTGAAACACAAGGTAGAAGTAACAAATATGCAATTTTGTAGATTGAGCTTCTAATTTCTAAGTGTCTTTTACATGTCTACAATAAAAGATTGAAAGCTTTACTGAGGCCTTGAATGTCGTAAACCAGATCAAACAAGTTTGAGCAAGAATCGTACGACGCTTTTTGAAATCTTCGTAGAAAGAGCATGCTGGATTGTTCCTTAGAACGTGTGGAACGTAGACGCAAAAGGCTGGAGCTGCTGGAATTTTGCTCTACATAAAGGGAAAGATTACTTTTAGAAATTTGAAGTCCATCCTTATCTTTGTACTTGGAGAACAAAATAAAAAAAACGCCCCCGTCATACCAGCGGGCAATATGCCTTTTCTATGGTTGTGAAAAACACTGTTGTCCGTCAGTGGACAAGCAAACATGTTATCGACAAAATCAGTGTTGTTTAAGGGCTTCCTCGACTGACATCTTAAATTCCATCATCAACAAAACATGACTGCACGTATTGTCTAAAACCGATTTGAAGACACGAAATCAATTAGTCCTCGCAAAGTCTTGTAAAGCGTGATCGCATTATCACAAACATATTGCACAACGTTAAGAACAGCGATAAATACAATGGAAAATGGGATAAACGGAAAACTCCGAAATATGACACACTCAATCCATATAGTCCGGGTGTTACAGAGGATCAGTCCCGTTAGTTTCAGGATTCCCTGGAAGATACAAAAATTAGTTGTAATATCAAGGGATCTTGCAATAGACCTGGGAAACATCTGATTCTGTTCAACAAATTAAGTCTATATTTTCTAAAAAGATTACAATGCCATTATTTCCATTCCCGTAGGCACGTTGCCATGGTGACCATCTTTTAATGTCTCCAGCACTTACATTTAACGACTGTAAAGAGAGAACCCTATTTGATTGTAAATCAAATAAATACTCTTCTTTACCGTTTCACTCTTGCATATCTTTTTATTGCAGCATCCAGCTCGTGAGATGAAAAATGTGGAGACATTAAGGCCATTGGAGCATATACCCCACTTAAAGATGTGGCATTGGTTCCCATGTGTTTCCTCCTCATAAAGACCCCAGCAGTCCACAATGTGCAGTGATATTCACGTAGTTCAATCTGCTTTCCACTCCTTATGGCCTATATTCCCATATGAATACTTCTTAAATGAATTTCTTACATACGATACCAAACATGCAATGAAAGTATAAGATAAATTACGCTTTATCTTCAGATGTAATCAACATATATATTCTCATTGTCACCATTTGGGGTTCTGTTATGTAAGTTTTATGTCCTTCTTTATATCATAATTCGTAAGAAGCATATTTAGTGTCTTATCTTGTGTAGATAAACATGTGGATGAAGGTGCGCTGTAATGATGAGATGAACTGTGGATGAAGGTCTATAAGAGTTTTATTTTATTTTCAGTTCTCGTGAACTACATACCTTCACCGAAGATGAGAAAAAGTACCTGTCAACATCAATACAGAATGAGACCTTGTAATATATATGAAATAACAGCATTTTTCTTTTAAAAAAATATCTGAACTTGATGCTGCGGTAATGAATACGTGTTCCCCTGTGGAGTTGAGTTTCTGTTTAAGATGACATTAATTGACCAGAAATAGTTTAATGAGACAACAGAAAGTGTTCTATGAAAACGAGTGAACGTGTATAGAAAGTGTAACATGTGACCCATATAAAGAAGGTTGTTTATATCGGACAGATTAGTTACCCTGGAGGTTGTTTAGATATTGAATGTTTGAATTCTGATGCTATTTATTGCTGGCACATGGCCACTTTAAAGATATTTTTCTCTCTCTCAAAAACATCAAGTGCAGAAAACTATAATTCATACTGTATAAAGAAACGGAGACTGTGTCACGTTGCATCATAAAACTACACAGAGATCTCACGTCTTCTCTTGTAGCTCGGTGTTGTGTGGGCTGGTTGGGGTTGAAACGTGAAAGTCGCATAATAGATTATGTGTTTTTCTATTGTTGTTGGTTGGCTGGTGGGTTTGTTTGTGGGAATAAAGCTTTATAGGTGATGGATTAGTTGGATGGTGATTGGCTTGTGAATTGTGGTATTGGGGTGTAGTTTGATAAGTGATTGTTTAATGAAGGGGTGGTGATGGTTGGTGGGTTTGTGGGGATAAAGGTTTATAGGTGTTTGATTGGTTAGATGGTGATTGGCTTGTGAATTGTGGTATTGGGGTGTAGTTTGATAAGTGATTTGTTAATGAAGGGGTGGTGATGGTTGGTGGGTTTGTGGGGATAAAGGTTTATAGGTGTTTGATTGGTTAGATGGTGATGGGCTTGTGAATTGTGGTATTAGGGTGTAGGTGAATAGGTGATTGGTTAATGGCAGGATGGCGATGAGCTTGTGGATGGTTGGATCGGGATGTAGGATGATTGGCGATTTGGTTAAGGGAATGCTGGTGATGGCTGTGAATAGTGGGATTGGGGTGTAGTTTGATAGGTGATTAGTTAATGATGGAGTGGTGATGGGCATCTGAATTGTGGGATTTAGGTGTAGGCTGACAGGTGATTAGTTAAAATGGAGTGGTGATGGGCCTCTGAATTGTGGGATTTAGGTGTAGGCTGATAGGTAATTGGTTAAGGGGAGGATGATGGTGAGCTTGTGAATTGTGGGATAGGGGAGTAGATTGATAGTTGATTGGTTATTGGGAGGATGGTGGTTGGATTGCGAATGGTGGGTTTGTGATACAGGCTTTTGCTTACCTCCGTTGCATCTAAATAAGAGTATGTTGGTGCAGTTATACGAAATAGTGTATCGTGAAACGATGAAAAAGTGAGTAAGTGTGCAGAGCGGGACTCCAGATATGAGCTTCAAAACATTGTAGGCATGTAGGGAATCGAACCGTGCTTTACCAAAGCCTTAACATTAGATTACCCCTCTGTCCTTGAAGAAAACATCGCAATAAAGCTCGTACCGTGATTGCAGCATATCGTTCCAGCCCTGCTATCAGAGATACATGTAGGCTGTTGGCTGAAGAATGTAGCAATCATATGTGAGCGGAATATCGCCGCTTTTAGCAATATTACAGCAATATCAAGGGGGGGGGGGGGGGGGGGGGGGGGGGGCATCGGAAAATGGGCTTCACACATTGTGCCCATCGAACCCGGGTCTTAGGCTACCACACCGCCCCAGCAATCCTATGTACAATATTATGCTGATAAGTAGATATGGGTATGTGTATGTATAAATGTCTTTTCCCGGATTGGTGATAGACAAGTAGCCTTGGTTATCAGTGCATAAGCATATACGTTATTGTAAATTTGTGTATGCCTGAAAATATTTTTTTCGAAATCAATTTCATGGCAGTAAAGTCCTGAAGAGCTCATCGTATCAAGTGTTGCTTGCTTGGGATATATATTTATAGATCTGGTAGTTCCGTTAAGAAGGGTACCGACCACATAGGGCGTCGCTCGCTCACACTGATAACCACTCTCCTAATGAAATCGTGACATGGGAGTTTCGTATTCCGTTTTATGTTCCTTTTTTCACAAATTCAAATTGAGTTGCGTAGTTTGGCGTTCCCATGGCGGGAAACGGTCCCGAAAGTGGCCGTTGTTGTCGGTTGTCGTAATCCCTACGGAAGTAAAACTCTTCGTGAGACCGATCAGCTATGCCTAATCGATGCACGTTAATTTATTGCCATTAAATTGTATTTGCTTGCCTGGAATTGGGAGATAAATATTTGTGGTTATTTATACCTAGAGTCAGGTCCTTGGTTCATTGTAGTTACAGTACTGAGCATATTTAAGTGACATTTCATGAACACCTGGTATCATCACTTTTTGATATTGATTTATCAGCACGTGCTGATACTATCGGAATCGTATAATGACACTGCTTTCAGCAAAAACGTCTTATTGATTATGGAAATGTTTGTATTAATTATATTTAGAGATATATCCAATCCATCCCTTATAAAGGTATTACTGCTACTTATTATATTATTTACAGACATTTGTGTCACAACTTTGGATTACCGCCGTTCTCGCATGGATCTTGCTTGTGGTCTGATATGGTTTAAATACACATCTTTCGATGAAAGAACTCCACAAGCTTGCAAGGCGGGGGTAGGGTGGGGTGGGGGTGGGGGACCTTGTAGCGTTCCTGGTGATGCAGAATCCAGATGGAACGGATGAGATTTCTTTGCTTTTAGCAGACATTTCTTATGATAATGATTATCAAATGTTTTTGTCGATTATATTTAGCTCAAAGGGAACAAGTATGGTCCTCGGATAGAAGTCCACACCCACAGCTGGTGATAACTTCATGTCCGCATTTCGTATGTCTGGAATAAAAACGGTAGGCATGGAACTTATATGCCACACAAGAAACTGTCATGTAACACTATTAATAACGCGAACTTCTATATAAGTATCATCATTTTTCGATTCAGAATAAAAAGACGGCGAGGATATACAAATGTATTTCCCCCAGGACTGTAATAAAGAATGATTGGCAGAGATATAAAGTAAATGTGTTATGTGCTAAGTGAAATTGACATGCCTGTCACTAGAAGCTGTCTCGCATTTCTCCAGCATATCTTGTAATTTAGTTACAATTACACGGGATTGCCATTGCTGTTTATTGTATCCTCTAAACAGACAGTATCCGTGTCATCCCTTGCACTAATATTTTCAATACACTCGGATTATGTTTAGCTTTGGTTTCACATCAACCGCCATCGAGGTTTTTGCCCTTAGCAAGAGCATGGTAATGGATAGGCGTTTTGCTTTCATTCACTGGCGTTTATATGGAACCAGAAATCGATATGTGATTAAAAAGAAGATTTTTGTTTTGGCAGATTGACGTCTTCAGAGGTGTTTCCTTACACGCTTTAGCCATTACTATGCGATTCAAGGGACATGGTATTACACAATTGACGCTGTGATATATACCACACTTAGTTTAACATTACCTTCCTGTCGGCGCTATATCAGGTGAAAGACAAGACTGGCATTACCTTCTGGGAAGAATTGGATTTATTCGATCACTTTAATTTGTAATACGACCCTTTCCATCAAGAAGGAGTCAGGCTTTCGTGGTAATTTACTTCTATCAAATTTGGGTTTCAACATTAATAAGAACCTTTGCCATCATTATTCAGATGTGTATTCGTGACAATACCTGCTGTACATTCAGCATGTTACTTCTCAGTTCAAGTGGTCACCATTTCATAGCTGAGTGTAGCACAAAGACGCTACTAACTTCTACTTACAACTGGAGACCCCGAGGGAAATACGCTATTGTGAACCATATATTCTACTCAAAGGAACAAAACCAATATCCTCATCCAGAGCAACGTGTCATTTCATACCATATGTTCAGTGCACCCATATATGATGGTTATCTTTGCACAAATCATCGTTCATAAAACCGGACGTTTAAATTGAAGTTTTGAATAATATTAATCGAGAGGTTGGCCGAATACTGTCATTTCAGACAAAAAGTGCACCTAAAGTGACTCAAATGTCTAAAGAATACATTCTGAACAACTTCAATATCAGTGTCACTGCTGAAGTCTGTAAACTTTGTTGTAAGTACGCAAAGAGCCTCAATTTGTCCAAAAGTAAAAGGATGAATATATTTGTTTCATTGCCTTTCTCGCTTCCTCCAGACAAAGAAAATGTGATTAGTCAAGTTGACATATATCCAACTAACGTAGTAACAAGCAGAAGGTAGAGTACAGCGAGGCAACATGCAAGCTAAGCATAGTTAACCTCGCAAATTATATTAAAAACACACGACCTGATGGAAAATGATTGCCTTTGTGGCGCATTTAAGATGCCACTCTCTGCACCAACAGTCGAGTAAATGAGAACATCCTTGAATAAAAGGAGCCACAGGTGTAGACTTATCGGATTAGACTTCGCGCATCTGGGAAGGACAGACAGACCTTTGCTCTTTTTTGCTGCACGATTTGTGTTAATGAATAGCGAATTGGTGTTCTCTGTTCTTCCCTGCTTATCGTCCGTGATAGTGTTTGTTGATTGTGTAGCTGCCACTCTGTTGGGTCCATGGTTTCATCAGCGCCACTTTAATAATTTGTATGGGAGTGAATGTTATTTTTCGTCGAAGCTAGTGAATGTACAGCTATATCACAGCGCCCTGTATATAACGGAGTCTGCCACAGACAGACGTGTGGTGGTTGATGGCAAGGGAATGATGAACGACGTCAGGCTCAGACACAATCAGTCTGGTCACACATTGGCACTACTCCATTCAAGCATTGTGCTGTTTGTGTGCTGTTTGACGCCACGTTCAGCAATATACCACCTATATCACAACAGCCTGGAAATAACTGAGAACGGACCAGGCAAACCAGTTGATGATATTAAGGGCAACTTCCCTTGCCCCCAGGTACCAATCAGCCACAGAGCCTGACCACTCGATGCATTTAGACGCCTTTAACGATCACCTTTAATCGGTAGGGAGCTATTCTAACCCTGAATCCCAACTGGGTGACTCGAGTGTAGATGCTAGTACTATTCTCCTATTTAAATACCAACTTTTAATTTTGTATTTTGTTGGACGGTTAAATGTGATGACGAAAGTCAGCTGGATACATATTATGGAATTGACATGATTAATTTAAAAATCGTGTTCAATTATAAAGTAAAGTGAGCAATAAACTAACTTAAATGGTAACGTTTTTATGAACCAGATTGAACATTTTTTCTCGGCATTTGCTTGTAAGCAAGTAACCGCAGGAACCAAGGAAGTCATGAGTGAATAGACAGGGGGTGAATGACACTTTTATTTTCGAGACTAGACAGGCAATCTCTTCATATAAGTTTTACTCACGAATTATCCCCTGAAAAGCTTATGTCTGCGATTTACGGTACTAAACTGTTAATGAAAACACAACGTAAACTTTGTCTAGGAACGATCAGATAACCCATATACGTTGCCAGAATACCAAAATAATCTGCATAGTAAGCATTAGACCTCGGGTGCTGTGCTCTGTTGAACGAAAACATATCCTACTCGCTTTCGTGTAAAACGAACTGTGAATTGTGTCATATGATATTATTTTCATAAACGTTCATCCGCCCAGACAGCGGAAGGACGGTGGTTCGATCCCCTGTCTGCCTCATATCAAAAGACGTTAAAAGATGGTACTTGTTGTTACCCTGCCTGGTATCGAGGGGATACAGCAAGGATTAATGGGCTCGGAGTCAGTATACTGTGTCTGAGTCACATACAAACAAACGGACGCACGAATCCCACACCCACGCCCACATTAATCATTAATTTTATAAACTTCATAGATTGTGTATGATTCATGTATGAGGCACATCAAGGACTCACTAACGGTCAACAACATTTCAGAACTGTACACTTGTGATAATTTACGGTTAATATAAAAAATAATTTGTGTATAAAACGCGTAAGTTATGATAACTACATGAAGTGCAGATATATAGATGGAGTAACATCTACGAAAATGGCCGGTTCTTCCTCTTCCAGTATCGTTACGTTGATGACAATAAAACCGACAGAAACCATAATCATAGGTAATCTCTACTAAAGTCAGAGTCCGTTGTACGATTCCAGCCATATCATGAGCATATGTATGTGAATCACTATCAAATAGTAATGCTACCAGGTTTTCGCGAAAGGCTAGCGGTGGCACACGTCACCAACACATGCACGTCAAGTGTTGACCAAAAACACTCACGGGAACATATGGTTCAAGTCGAAATAGGGAATCGCTTCGGACATATTTTTTATCACTGGTGCGTAAACTTGGAATTGTGCTCCGCGTGACTTACCAAAAACCACTTGAGTGCACGTGAGTGAGTATGGTTTTACGCCGCTTTTAGCAATATTACAGTGATATCACGGCGGGGGACACCAGAAATCGGCTTCACACATTGTACCCATGTCGGGAATCGAACCCGGGTCTTCGGCGTGACGAGGGAACGCTTTAACCACTAGGCTACCCAACCGCCCCCCCCCCCCCCCCCCCCCAAAAAAAAAACAAACAAAACAACAACAACAAAAAAAACAACAACAAACAAACAAACAAAACAAAACAAAACAACTTGAAAGCTTTACTGAGGCCTTGAATGTGGAAACCCTGAGAGATTGAGCAGGAGTCGTATTACGAGATTTGTTCCTGTTGAAATAGATAAACTATCACGTCTACAATCCTATACCGTTAATACCTGCAGATATGTACTATTGTTATTTTCAAAAAAGAAAACAAAAAATTATTAATTCCTATAAGTACCCAATCCTGCTGATCTAATTTGATAATCGCTTAAGCTACACATGTCAGATCAAAGTACAATGCCCAAAAGCGAAATGGCGTTATCGTACGTTAGAGTTTGGTCTTAATAATAAGAGGAAGACTTGACCCTAGCAATTGTGACGGCGTGCCTCCCGTACACAAGCCACTTTAATGACCGTGTCATTCATTGTCTCTGGGCGTAAAAGGAAACATTTACGAGTCGTTGTTGCCTGTGCATCTCGTCTAGCGCATCCGTCACAATCGACCTTATTATTGAATGACATCAGCGGCAGGTGCTCGGGCTTAGGGAACGAACTCAAGAGGTGATGTTCCCTCTTTAAGGTTTTGTAGGACGTGCTGAATCTGTTCGGAAAACGTTGCTATGTGTTTTTACGGGTTATAATCGATGCTCCGCGAGTTGGAGCCACGTTTGTCACAGATCGAGAATTCCTTGTGCTCAATACATTAAATGGTGTTTACAGAATTCTCATTTCCCATTCCGACTCGAGATGCCTGTTATTAACTTACATATAAGAATATTTGAACTCGTCACTTATAGTGAGTGAGGGAGTGAGTATAGTTTTACGCCGCTTTTAGCAATATTCCAGCAATATCACGGCGGGGGACACCAGAAATGGGCTTCACACATTGTACCACATCTACCCAAACGCCCCCATCACTTATAACACAAACGCCAGAGAATATATAACCAGTCTCAACTATATTTTGGCACAAAAGTAAAAAAAAGGGTTGAAAATTATATAAATGTAGCACTGAAAATCAGTGATTACAGCAGGTATTCGCGACATAAATTATCTTCACGAAATAATATATGATTGCATGTTTTATTAATCTGATTAGATGGCCTTAAAATGGATGACAACAGAATATGTTTTAAAATTTAATGGTAGACTATGTTAGAACAGAGTTCACCACTCACAAAACACCATGTTTAAAAATGATTATATTCAATTTGTATGTTCAATTGCGTCTCGGCTGGGGTTGGCTGAGGGGTAGGGTTAAAAGGTTCTACACTGGGTCTCGCGCCCGTGATTTGGAATTGGAATCATTCTGATTTTCTTTAAGCAAGAGAACATACAAATGACAGTACAAAAAACAGATAATAGGAAGGTTATTTTGCCCGACAAGTAGCTATTGATTAAAGGATTGCCATAATGGCATAAACTTCATGTGCACAGAGCGCTTAACGTTCCCCGTGGGAATGAAGGATCTTTGAAATTCTGTCTGATATCTCAGATAGGATATTAAGCATTAAAGCTTCAACATGCCATGTAATAGCCAAACCATTTAACATTTCATAATAATGAATCTATTGATATTAAATCATTGGACGTGAAACGTGTTCGTTTCAGTTGATAAAACATGACACGTTTATGTCTAAACCGGATCCTGAGTTGGTCTCTGTGGATACGTTTTATTTTAATGACATGCAATGGAAAGTGAGGAATCCATCCTGTTATAACAGTCCCGGAAATCGTTGTGTTACATAATTGACCCTTGCCATGTTCCTCTTTCAATTCTTTCAAAACACGTCCTTTACTTCCAACCATCCGCACCGTAATTACACAGGCAGGATTTCCTGTCTAAGATGTAAATTATTTATGACTAATTGCTGGTTTTTATACTAATTGTGGTACCAGAGTAACAATTCGACCGTATAAAAGTCAGTCCAGAGTAATAATCACGCAACGCTTACCGAAACAAATATTACATGTCTAACATCCAATTGATATTATTCCTTTGCGGATATTCTGTCAAGCTGCTTGGTGATAAATTGCAATTTATTTATTTTCTGGAGTTAAAATATTTTAAAGGAACCATCAAATCAAATATACCTTGTTGGAATTACAGTTCATGCATACCAAACATTACTTCTGTGATGAGTTGTGGCTTCTGGAGATGTGGGCGACCGCTTCCGTGGTCTAGTGGTAGAATGTCCGCCCGGAGAGCGGAAGGTCCGGGGTTTGATCCCAGGCCGCGTCAAACCAAAAAAACAACAACGTCAAATGACGGGAGTTGTTGTTACCCTGTCTGGCACAGTCAGGCCGCCGGGGCAGCTTTCGCGTCTTTGTGAAAAGACAAAATATTCAATTAAGACGCCTCTTCGCCAAAATATTCCTAAGAACTGGTTAAAATGGTATTTTGGGATGGTGTCTTCCCGGCTGAAACATCAGTTTAGTACACAAGCTGGTTTTAGAGAGTGGGCGAGGAAGTGAATTGTGTAAAACGGCGCTTTGAATGTTCTCGAGAATTCGACATTTTGGTTTTGTTGATTACTAAAAAATAATTAGAAAACAATGAATTCCATTTTCAATAATTTTAATCAAACTTTTAAGTGAGTCCTCCTAAGGTCAGTAAGACGTACAATACCTTTAAGGTGATTGTAGGTGTAAGAAGGAACGGGGGAAAAATACGTCCTTTGGGATATATAACTTTCTAACTGCAACATTGATACGTGCTATGTCGCAACTTGGCAAGGTAATGACTTCATATTAGGCATTGTGACGTCATAACACTTATATTCTGCCATCGGTGATGATCCAACTGTGTAGCAAAGACCTATCGGCACAAAATGTTGAAAACCTTGTGAAAACCCACTATTCAGCACGTTGTATAATCGTTTTGATGCAATATTGCCAACCAAGTTTTCTCAGATTTGTTCAATAAAATAAAAGCGACAAAACCCTTTTCATAATTATAATCATCTAATAGTGATGATACAATTTGTCCGCGAAAAGTTGAGCGTATCCTCCATTTAATTAAAGTTAATATATTCAAGCGATCGCGAACGAGAAAATGATTCACCTGTTGATCATTGTCGGCATTTTGAACTCTTCTACATGTTGCCATGGTTTAAATTGACTTTGCCTTTTATGGAGATAACGGAAGTTAAGTAGTAAAGAAATGGTAAATAATATATTACATTTGTGTACCAGCTAATCCCTACCGCTGCAATAGCCGCATTATTATCCCAAATGTATTCATGTGTAATGGATGGTTCTCTTCAAGCAAATGCACTAAAGAACCATTTCGCAGTTCTCAAACCGTGAATGTCTTTAGGACCATATTACACATTCGCTCATGAATCAAACGGAGTTTATGAACCGAATGTCAGAATTTATGTTTTCCTCTCTCTTTAAGGAAATACGCAGATGCTGACGCTTGCGTAATAAAAGCAGAACGTTCATTCACTCACGCAATAATCTACATAATATCTTGGGGTATGCTAATATTACATACTGTTGGGTCATATTGTTCATATTCTCACACTTAGACCGCTGGAGGTTAATTTTGCTTTGTCCTTACTTCAGGGCCCACTTGCACAAAGCGATCTTAGCACTAAGATGATCGTAACTCCTATACTTTAACATAGGCTTACAATAGTCTTAGCCCTAAGATCGCTTTGTGCAAGTGGGCCCAGTTCCGTGACAAAAAAACTGAGATTCAGCGATAGAATTAATGGTTGGTTCATTATTGAACAAGTATTACGTCTCCTGTAATTGCAAGACATATACAAGAGATGAAGAAGAGCGACAAAACCGTTTCCATAATCATGAAAAATCTCTGCTCAAAGCAGTGTCCATGTGTACGATCCGATTATGTCATAAGCATGTGTTTATGAATCACTAGCAAATGGTGACGAAACCAAACGTTCGCGCATTCTATGATTTGAGTTTTATAGCCTGTAGTCCGTAAGCCATTTATTACGACGTGGAATAACGTGGCCATTCAACAGACTGCTGCGGAATACCTTGCATTTACCGTAAAATTGCGAAAATTGAAGAAGCCCTCTTGTGATGATATCAGATGTGCCACACTGGTTTCATCCGTCATTAAAGTCAAATACATGCGTAGGAAAGTCAAGTATCAACTTGAGCAAACACGGTAACATACAGTACAAGTCAAAATAGGGAATTGTATCGTGAACCATGTGGGTGACTGATGCGTCAAATGTGGAAATGTCCCCATATATCTACAATTAAAACAGTTTGAAAGTTTTATTGAGGCCTTGAATGTTGCAACCTTGATCAAACATAAATTGAGAAAGAGTCCTAAATTGTAACACTTGCGGCGTTAAAAAAAGATGTACATATGTGCAAACCAATAAAAGAATGCACGGAAAGTCAACCTTTGGCTATTATAGGAAAAATATGCATGACGAAATAAGATTATCAAACATACAATATCTACAAGGTTTACTGTAAATGACGTATCTACTTTACTCGTGTTTGGTTACTCTACGGAAGAGTTGTTCATCCCCATGCTATGTTGGAAATCAAATGAAATCATCTGGACCTGACATCGCTGGAAGACCACATTGAAAATGACATCGTTAAAACACATTCTTCAAATGGTACTGTTCAGCCATCATAACATGAAACGCTACAAAACGCATTGATCTGGAAAGGGTAATAAAGAAGATATCACACTGTCGTTTTCAAGATATGCCTACCGTTGGATCTATGAAAAAATATGATCAAAATCGGTGTATATCAGCTTATAAAACATTAATGTTTTTTGTAAAGTCCAACACATGCTGTTCGAGTATAAACAGTCATGTTCCTTGCTTCAGATGAAATAATTACTTTTAAAAAAACTATCAAAGAATTTGCACTGGTATCGTTGTAAAGTTACATTTGTAGTTTCCTTTTGAACTGTTACAAGATGTCTACTGTAAGGGAAAGCCTGGGTAGTTATGGATGCGGGACGTCAGGAAAGATCGACTTAACTGCCTCTTTAAGTCTGAAAAAGAAATTACGTAGATATCAAAAGGAGACATTTGAGCTCAAACTATCATCTTACACAGACACAAATGAGAATTGAATTAACACTGACCAATTTTTCATTTGTGAAGAATAGAACCTCGATCACATGTCTTTCATTAGAAACTATATATTTGGAAAATATAATTTAGGATTTGCTTCAAAGGACATAGCCAGATTAAGAAAACAAAAAGGTTATGAGAAAGGGAAAGGAATAAGCATCACCACATTCGATTAATTAGTTACCTTTATACTATCTGGTTTATTTGTTTTGTCCTATCCGTAGGAAATAATATGTTGTTGTGAAAGAGGAGTAATAAGTCCATCGTGGATATAGTTATCGGCAAACAAGTTATTAGCAACTCAAGACCGCTGTATCATTGGGTCGTAAATGACAAAAGACAACTCTTAAACTCAAGTGAACACAAAAGAAATATCCCATATAACGTCCATTGGTGAGTTGACCCGGTGCCCAGGCAAGATAGCTAGCTGTAAGAGCAGGAAGAGACCAAGCCAAGAGCCCAGACGTTCACCTGCGAATGCAGCAGTGGGATATATCATGGATATAGCCTAGCCTGTTAAATTTCGCCACAAGGAATAAAATGCGTCAGAAAGGTCAAAGTCAACCAATAAACAAGCCACGTGGGAAAGGAAGTACCATCAACCGAAAGGAAATCAGCGCATGACGAACCAAAGCATGGCTACCGTTGGAACATGATTGCTGGGACTGACATTTTATATCAAACTATTGTGTTGTCCAACTATTACATTTAAAAGGTGACATTAAAACTAGAGAGTATGAACACAACTACAGTATTAACCCAAATGTTATAAAACGACCACATTTTCTTGAAAGAGCTCTTAAAACTAATTTGAAATACATTACCTGTGAATTTCAAATGAGACACTTGGGACATGAGCACGTTTTCTTTCATCCGCTACATGGCAAGGTAATAGATAATTTTGTTAAGAGATAAAGAAAAAACAAACGAGTATCACATATTTTCATCGAACATCACTAGGATGTTGGCATAATGACACCATTGTTCTCACATGTAAACAATATGAAATTGTGAAATCAAATTACTAATTGTCGTTCTAAATCGATATGAACAACACGCACAGTGAGTGTTACGTAACTTTGAGGTGAATAATCAATGCTGGTGTTCGACAAATGATTATACACTACTAAATTACTGTTGACTTTAGAGAGTATGTCATTATGTTTTTTGCTTTGAAACGGCACATGTTGATATTATCTAAGCGCCGTGGATTTACGATGAATTCACGCTTAAGGATTTACCAAATTCTAAAATAAAAAATGTAAGAGTAATATTTTCCATTGTTGATTTGGGGATTAATGTAATCTGAAATGTTCTTTGTTATGCAACATTTGATTTGGTTAATGCTTTTACACATCACTCGTTCCCAGACAGGACACGTGACAACAATATTTTCAACGATGGCATCATCGTTCGAGCCATCATTTGAAAATACAACCATTGTTCATATTCAACCCATAACACTTACAGTGTACGTTTTTGACTAAGCCTAGCATATTAATATTGCACACTGTATGGATCCTAAATTGATTGATAGGCATTACTTATAAGTTGACGGATGACAACACGTTTATGGATAACATATTTAATAACGTAAAAAGCGACGTTTCCGTATAGATCCTTATACCGTTGTCAAGCAAGACTGAATGAGGGACAGTGTAGATAACAGTAGAGGATTAACACAGTAACAACAATTACATACATGTATGGAACCTCTTACATATTTGTACATAGTTCTTTGCCTATCCAAGACCCCCTAAGTATACACACCGACAAAAAAAACCGCAAATACCATACATGTTGGTTAATATGTGAAGAATTACTCATATTCAAGAGATATTAGACTGGTTCGATGCACAAAGGAACATACTGTTATGTTGTGTGAACCGACGCTTATGAACGCATTACATGTGACGTCAGAGATCCATGACTCCATTTGTTTCATGCAGAATCAGCGTGTCAAGTTTTTGAAATCTTTACATATCGTAATAAGGATAAAGACACTCTGTGGTAACACTAGACTGATTGTTGGTTTTGTCATTAAGTGGTACACATTGGACACATCCCTTCTCAACGGATATTTTTCCCGATATGTTTCTAAAGTTCGCGGGTTTTTTGGCGGTGAGTATATATCCACAATGTAGCCTGAACCTTTCTCAACACTTTGCAATACAGCTTAGAACACAAAATTACAATATCGCCCCAATTCAAACTTCCTTTAGGATTAAAAGTAACTCATTGGATTGAAATAACATGATTGTGTTTATCTATAACGTTTGGTGGTCAATTTCCGAACCGACACCGTACTGATAATGCCACTGTTGTTTCAGCATAATGCTCATGGCTTAAATGGTGGGTGTGGTCATCACCTGATGAGGGCACATTAATAATTATGTCAAGCAAGTATAGACAATAACCAAATCAAAATATTTGTGAACATTTAGAACATGAAGACATTAATTATACAAAAGGTAATTATCTAAGGTTTTGGCAATATCATGGCAAAGCTTCAGCCCGAGATATTGTTCAATATGTATAATGTTCAGTTATAATGACTAAGCTTAGGCCCGAGGCATTGTTAAGTATGTATAATGTTCAGTTATAATAGCTAAGCTTAGGCCCAAGGCATTGTTAAATGTGTATAATCTTAAGTTATGATGGCTAAGCTTAGGCCCGAGGCATTGTTAAATGTGTACAATGTAAAGTGATGATGGCTAAGCTTTAGCTCGAGATATTGTTAAATATGTATCATGTTAAGTTAATTCACTTTTTAGCCCTTTTCCCACTTGATTCTGTCATGACCTTTTCCCACATGATACTTACACCTACATATGTGAAAGATAAAGAAACACTTTAGTGTCCTCAGGATCTGTTAACACGACACATGCTGGGTCAATATCACAAATGAAGGTACTTCAACTTATAACTCCACAAAATGTCTTCCGGCCAGGCCGGAAATTTCATTCCATCCAACGATGGTCACTTCACGCAAATTATTGATCAATGGCCACATACGCCTGGAACAAAGTGGCTGTAATAGTTGCATTTGGCTGCCTAACATATTCAGAATGATGTGTCCATGAGTAGTAGTTTACATCTTTGGGGAAAGGTTGGTTGGTTTGTTATTTAACGCCGCACTCAGCAATATTCCAGCTATATGACGGCGGTCTGTAAATAATTGAGTCTGGACCAGACATTCCAGTGATTAATATCATGAGCATCGATCCACGCATTTGGGATCGATGACATGCAACAACAAAGTCAGCGAGCCTGACCACCCGATGCCGTTAGTCGCCTCTTGCGACAAGCATAATCGCCTTTTACGGCAAGCATGGGTTGCTGAAGACCTACTTTACCCCGGATCTTCACAGGTGTTTAGGGAAAGGCGTATCATCTCTGTATAGATATTACTTAAACATACATTAGGTTTCTCTGAAAGGAGGAAACGAACAAAAAAAATAATTCAAGGCACCAAGCATATCCTGAGGACAATATATTTGAATCTTTTTTTAAATCCCAGGCCTACCAAGGACATCAAATGATGGTTCTCTTAGTGTTGCATAGATGAACAACCGATACAGGCCAGTTAGGCCCGACCATGACCATAGTGAAAACTGATGTAATCACAGATAGTGTAACCTCACTGAAAACGATAAATGTCTTTCGTTTAAGGTATCCTAGTGGAGGTTGAATTTGCATAGCTATGCAGTATGATCAAAACCATTATCAAGCATGTGGGCCAAGGATTTCAGAAATGTCATTCTAAATTCATTTTGAAAGCACATAATCAAATGAGCCGTTATTCAGTCAGCCGTATTTCAGATAAGAGGGAGTATTGATAAGACAACTTATAAAAGCAGAGTATAAAAATATTGCTTGCTGCACATTATACATGTATACATTGCATACTCTGTCACTCAGTCACTCTCAATGACACACATACGATTCGCGCCTTCATAACGACCTACTAAATATATAATGGCACTGTCAGAGAATAACAAGTTTCTATTAGCCGCCGGAACAGATTCCACTGGGCATAAAAGGCTAACCTGGGGTGAACATTATATGAATGGATCACTGAAAATCATTTAAGACACCAAGCGTTCCCGCAAGTCCGATGCTGATTTTACAACTGCCTTCATAAGTTCCGTCAGTGTGCAACATTTACACTACTGTTTTGAGTTTGCGTGGCAGTGGTTTCGAGACGTTTGTACCCGCCTGATCTTGGAGCGCGAGAACAACTCAAAAGTCACCGTTGCGCCGTTGCTGAACCTAGACAACCGCCAATGTCACATGAGAAGTAATACCCACTGAACAGTCCGCTTGAAGTAAAACCACTTATTCTTTCTCAAATTAGCAAAATATACCAAATAATATCGAATAGTTCATACACAACACGTAAAACTTATTGTTGGTTAATTCATCAGAATTTACAAATAGATCTGATATCTACATGAACATATGAGGCAAATTTATATGACGCCATCATCGTCGGGAATGTTGCTGAATACGGCATAAAACAACAACCAAACTGACCCTATATAATATTTGCATAGAAATTGTAAATTTCGTCGAGGTATGTTAGGATTTCCAAAGAAGAAACGCCATCGGATTTCTACGGAAGCGTAGTGGGGCCACGGTGATTGTTTTTTGTCTAAGTATCTCCTACGTAGGACTTACTATCTCTTAAGTAGGACTTAGTGTGGCCTGGAATCACATCTCCTACGTAGGACTTAGTATCTCCTACGTAGGAGATAGTAAGTCCTACGTAGGAGATAGTAAGACTTAGACAACAGAAAAATCACCGTGGCCCTACTACGCTTCCTTAGATTTCAGACCTTTTTCTTAAATACACATTTTAAGTGATTATGGAGGAGTTATCGACGAGGATCGTCCTGGGACTTCCTACTTAAAACTGTTTCGTTGTGAAAATCCCCTAACGTCCTGATATCTTCACGGGACGGTCCGATCCATTTGCTTAATTTTAGTAGCTAACGAGGTAATATTATTTAGTCGGATGTAATACTTTATGTGCGAGTTGAAATTTGCCCGGTCGTGTTTCTCATGTGTGTCTCATGTTTGTTTGCTACTGGTTGCATGAAAAACAATGGGAAACAACAGAGTAAATACTTGAACTTTTACCTTGACTAGGACATATGTATAGCATCTTGAAATGGAGTGTTTCTTTCATGCTAAGCGACATACACTTCACAACGATCTGATCTCCAGTTTTAGTCTTAAGTCTAGACATTGTGGTGTGTGCCCTGCATGAACCGAGGCACCGTATCTCCTTTAATAGGGTAGTCAGTTGGTTACTGGCCATTCTGCCTTTACTCCAATTTGCCAACGTCGAAATCTGCATATATATAGAAAGAAGTGAAGACTCGATGCACACCTATCGGGGGCTTCGGTATGCTCAGTGTGTTTGACTGAAGAGTGTCAAGGAATTATATAAATCACTGAATTGCATGTACAGATAAAAAGATGCACTTATGAACAATCCCACAACTGTTCCACCATGACATTTTGTATAATCCAAATGTGCGGTTTGTACATGAGTGAGTCAGCCTAATTAAGAGTGTCACCTTTATTTGGGAGGAAAGCCCGAAGTGATGCAGGTCTCAGACGTTTACTACTTTGGTGAAACGCATTAACACGTTTCTGGCGTTCCCAAGAGACGCAACTCTGCACATCGAATTGTGGCGCCTTTGACGACTGGACTTCCCATGTCCCTCTATGTACATGCTTTTTAAATTCGATTTTCCCATTGGTTATTTTGCTAGTTGTTACAAATTAATCGAGAACAAACCAACAAGGTAAACATTGTTTCAGAGGGTTGAATTCTTTTTCTTTTTAGAATATACTTACAAACATCAATAAAGTAAAGTACTGAAAATGAGTAGTTTCTAGACTCAAATAATAAAAACTGAAAATTGTGTAGTATTTATTATTACAATATGAAACCAGAACTGATAACTAAGAAATGCCTGATTATTCTGTAATGTCATGATAGTAATTGTCGTTTGAAGACGTTTTAATCTTGTCATACGTATTCATAACTTATTCCATCTAACACAGAAATATTATAACTAAGAACAACTAAACTGTAAACAATTCACACTTAAGAAAAAAGAACCAGGCGAATATTCCTGTTATATGCATATATCTCTTGATGTATATTACATTATATGTAACATCCTATGATGTATGCATGTAGCGTGAAATTAATGTAACCCCAGAATTTAGTATGTTTTGTCATTTTATTTGCCGAGAACATCTCATCATTTCAGGTGGTTTAGGACATGCTGCAATTTTCAACCACCAGACCATAACCATACCATGTTGTAAAACTGAAGGTGAAGAGGAAGTAAGCGCACTGCGAGGACACTCTTTCTGGTAATTGCTAGCTAGACCAGACAAGATAATAAAACTTCAGTTAGACGAGGAAAGTTTTCATTGAATGGCCTGTCTGTATTTTTTGGAGTGGATAGAATTCAAGCATTGGGAATATTGGTTCCCGTCTTTTGGGTTCAGACACCGATTTTCGCGACATTAATGTAAGTTAAAGTGTGTTTTCCGAGCCACATTGCTGTACTTGGACTAGGTGACTTGCAATAACAAATCCGAGAAGTTCTCAAAGGGCAGATCTGATTTGTTTTTTTAGGTACCTAGTGGCGTACATTTGATAGGTTATTACAAATCTTCATTAGCGTCTACGAAAGATGCTTGGTTCGAATTGGTCCCAAGCAACCTATTCTTGTCATAAAAGGGACTGAATTGATCGGTTGATCAGGCTCGTTGACTGGGTTGATTCCGTATCATCGTACTCAGACAGCATGGAACGGGGCTCTTAATACCAATCACTGGTTTGTCGTTCCAGATTCGATTACCCACAGCCCGCCGTCATATAGCTGGAATATTCCTTGAGGGTTACCTTTAACAACAGACAAACACTCATTGGAGATCGAGGTGTTTTTTTTACTTCGATAGTGATATGCGTGAACTTATGCGGAAAACATTTGAGTTTGGGTGGCAGATGTATTCGATGTGTATGTAGTGTGGAGATCGACAGAGTTAATGTTGTATTTCCTAAAACGGAACATGAAGCCTAACGGATGTCTTTTTAGTCATCCTTTTTCTATCTCTGTCTGTGATCTGCTGTAGGCACACAGATTAAAGTTCACGTTGAAAGCAAACGATTTTCATTTGTCTCACATACACAGTTATAAGCTGCCAACAAAGTCAGTGTATCCCAGATTATGGATTTTAAACCATCCATGGATCTGTTCTTGCCTACTGAGAATTATGTCCTGTATTAAATTGACTGAAAGCTTGAGCCTGTTGTCACTAATGTCACAGAATAATGTCGGTTTTCCCAATTCTAAATTCTCCAGCTACTGTGTGCTGGGGAATGATGACCGTGGAATATGTCCACCAACCTCCATGTAATTGTAATTGTCTTTTGTTTGAGTGTGTTGCTGGACGACGAAGTGGATTTCACCCTCCTGGCTCCTCACCCACCACGGAGTGTCAACAAGGTCGTTACCAGGATCATTTGGGGACACCAAAGATGTTAGAAGGGTATACTCAAGCAGAAACATAAAAGAGATGCGAGACATCAGATTGTTCCCTGGGCTAGTACCTCGTGGGTATTTAGCTCTAGGCAAACGTCACAAAATTATTCAGCTGAAACAAAAGGTGGGCGATTGCCTTCAACCACTCCCACATATATGCAACTCATGGTAAATAGGTTTCCCATTTGTGTCGCCTCTAACCACGAGCGAAGGGTTCTTGAGGACACATTCTACCCGGTGTTCCCACGGGGTTTCCGTCGATGGTTTGCAAGCCAGTCACATAGAAAATACTGAGAAAATGAGTAAAAATCCAACAGCGAATTCATCTTGAAAGCTGTACATGTTGCAACATTTATTCGTGACTGTGGAATATCGATATTCACTCTTCATTCTCGACGACATGGACATAATGCTGACTACACCGCTGTGACTCTATATTGCACATTCAGTTAGTAGAACCCCAAACATTGGAATTGAAATGGAATTTCAGAGTATGAAGATTTGCTATTTTGAGTGAGTGAGTGAGTATGGTTTTACGCCGCTTTTGGCAATATTCCAGTAATATCACGGCGGGGGACACCAGAAAGGGGCTTCACACATTGAACCCATGTGGGGAATCGTACCCGGGTCTTCGGCGTGACGAGCGAACGCTTTTATCACTAGGCTACCCGACCGCCCTTGCTATTTTGAAGCTTTAAGACTCTACATGGACTATTTTAGGCCAGGAAATCTTTTGATGATGATTGTGTTTAGTGTTTTAGACAGAAGCCATCAAAATGTATTCTCCAATTAGTTACACATGACATGTATTTTGTCACATCCACATAAACTATCCTGAACCGCAAAAGAAATGTCACCATGGATAGATATATGAGAAACCTTATTTTTCCAAACCCTGTTAACATACTTAGAGACATATTAAAAAGATGAAACTTGGCAAAACTGATCTTCAAGGTTGAAATTAAAGTGTCAAATGTTCTTAAAGTGAAACACAACACTAGTCTCTGAGAAAATGGCATCACAAGTCGGTATCTTGTGTGTCCACCATGTGCATTGATGACTGCCGTGCAACGTCGATACATGGAATGGATTAGGTGGTAGATGAAGGCCATAGGCACTTGAGCCCACACTCTGAGGAACGCCAGACGCAGTTCAACTGCCTTGGTCATGCAGCCGTCTTTCAATCTCGTCCCACAGGTGCTCAATGGGATTTAAATCGGGACTGAGGGCAGGCTACTGCATGGTTCTGATGCCATTCTGCTTGAGGAATTGTTCCCCTCGCAGTATGGGCACGGGCGTTATCATGCTGAAACTCGTGGTTGCGGCGACGAGCCAAATGAGGTATGGCGTGTGTACTCAAGACTTGATCAATGTACCGAGCTGCCGTGGCACCATTACCTTTCCCTGGACCGATGTTCTGGCAGACCAAAGGGCCGACCCTCTGTGCAAGACCAATTCCACCCCACACCATGATGCTCGGACCACCCCACGAGTCTCTCTCAACAACACAAGCATCCGAATAACGTTCCCCACGGCGTCGTCGCCGTGATATTGCTGGAATATTGCTAAAAGCGGCGTAAAACCAAACTCACTCACTCACTCACTGTCGAGCAGTTACCGCAGCAAAAACTGTCGCACAATTTGACGATCCTGACGTCGGGTGGTGACCCTTGGTCTTCCATTACGTGGTCGGTCATCTGTAGTGTTGGTGGTCTGGTACCGTTGCTGGAGCCTGTATATGGTACTTACGTGGACTTGAAATGCATTGGCTACTTGCTGGACGGTTTGTCCAGCTTGCAATCGTCCAAGGGTTTGGTGTCGCAGATTTCTTGTCAATCTTGGCATGTGGTAGCAATTCAATAACGAATGAATGTTATCCGATCTGGGTGGATTTTTATAGGGCAAGAAATGGGGGAACGCATGTGGATTTCCATTTGCACGGAGCTCACGTGTATCAGGTTACCATGGCCGTTGACGTGATGCGTTTGGGCGATCGGTTTTATTGTCATCTGCTTTGTTTTTTTTATCATCAAATTTAATTTTTCCGGACAAGGTAATGTTAAATTTTAGAAACTTTGACAAAAGTTACCCAGATATTTAAATGACAACTTTTCATGCAATGTTACTTGGGGTGACGTTTCTTTTGTGGTTCAGTATATATATTAATAAATGCATTAGGATCCACTTCTAAACACCTGCCTTCTTGTCCCAAGCCTCCGTGTAGGCTCCGTTCGTACGTACCATGGCTGCTAACTTCCCAGCTTCAGTTTGTAATTTGGTACCAAGGTGTTTGTAGACCGATGTGGATAATAATCACGAATTTATATTTAACACCAATGGAAGCGTTTGGCCAATTTACTCTTTGTTAGCAGGATATCATCAGAAGCCGTGGATAGACTTGGTACAAATTTGGTGTCACCGAGTCAAACGTGTGTTGGAAACCACAGTAGTTGATGATAAGGTCATTAGAAAAGGATCTGACCAATTTACAGTTTATCAGCGATATGACGCAATACACAAAATTGATTTTATTCAAATTGTATCAAAATATTTCACTGAAAATGATTGAATGTGGTGTTAATTTCTTAATATATCTTTTTAGATTATATTCATACAAGGTAGGAAGCTAGTGTAAAAAGAACCTTGGAGACCCCTTGCAGTTAACATGAGAATGGTATCACATTAATGTTCACAAATATCATTTGATTTATCTGGATTTTATACATATTTGCTTCACCGATAACCTCCTCATCTGGTTGGCATTACCACAATAATATTTGTTAGCATATCTGTTTTCTCCCGATGTGTCCCTGTACCTTTTATGCAAATGGGATTAGGGATAAAGGTGGCAGTCTGTTGACCTTTTCCAAATGTATTTTGCCTTACAAGTTAAAAGCATTTACATTTTGAAACTTTTTATTGATACCTGATTATTTTGCTCAAGAAATAAACACATTTTTACCCGTTTATTTCTCAATTGGCTATCTAAATAGAAAAGGACCGGATATTCCATACCAATGTCGTGCGTTTTCGTGTGGTGACTAGGTAGACATTAATCAATCCATATGTTTCCGTTAATAATCAGGTTTCATAAATATGACCTGTAGTGACTTTGTAGAACAGAGGAAATACCACATATCGCTACGAATTACCTAATACTGTTTGCATATGTTGAATGCATTACGTCTTAACTCTTCTGATCTAGTACCTCTGTAGCCTGTACTCAAATCACTGTGGCATGGTAGAATTTTTACGATTTACGACGAGGCCTTTGCCTCCTTCGAAACTTTTTAGGGGGACAAAGATGAAATCCTTTAAAGGACAATGATAACAAAGCTGGAGTATCCCTTGATGGAGGAGCAGTAGGGCAAAAGGAGTTTATTTTGAGAAATGAAGTGTGAATAATTTTGATTCTAAAAGCTTCTCTGTGTGAGGCCACCTGCTTTTCGATTTACCCTCATATGTTACTAATGGAATGGAGATTTTGTTACCGTGCTGATATCAGTGATGAGTTTCTTTTATATGTCCATTTTTAACACACACACACACACACACACACACACACACACACACACACACACACACACACACACACACACACACGCACACACACATAAAACCATATTTTGAATGCCAAAAGATATAATTTTAAAGTAAACTTAACAAATTATGCTCAATTACGTTTTAGATTAAAACCACATTAAGTTAACGTAACAATAAAACTGGAACTTTTAACTGTATAACTGATGTATTAATAACTAACGATTATGTCACTGGTATGAATATATTCTGTACATATTGCTTTCGTACACGTATATGCATGAACCTCTAATGATAAGGTATATGACCTAAGAACCCCGTTAAATACTCTGTATTTGTGTGACCGTGTTAATACAGAGCGACAAAACCCTTTCCGTAACCATACAAAAATATCTGGTGAAATCAGAGTCGATTGTATGATAACGACTATGTCATGATCATGTGCTTATGACTCACTATCAAACGGTGATGACATCCAGATGTTCGCACATTCTATGGTTTGAGTTCGGCCTGACATCCATAAGCCATATTGTACGATCTGGTACAATATGGTCATTATACAACAGACTACTGTAGAAAAGTATTCATGCATTTACCTTAATATTGCGAAAATTGAAGAAGCCTTATTTATTATGTACACTTTAAGATCCTCTAAGCATGACTAGAGTTTAATTGCCAACCACTGACAAGAAATCTCTACATTATTAATATGTATCAAGTGCTTGTAGGTGCCCAAAGAACCGTCATAACATCGTCATGGGACACTGCATAAATACAAAAATAAGATGTTAGCACCAAGGGACCCTACCTTGGATGTCAGGTTCTACTTGTAGGCTTTTAACTTCTTGTTTGTTAACTCTATTAAGTATTCCGATTTTTATCTTCACCTGCGTTACATCCGCAAACATCAAACTAATGTTTTCCCGGAAGTTTGTCAGACTCTGAATCTCATGAGATATTAATCATAACAGGATTACAGCCCAAATAGCAGTACACACACCTTGAACATTCAATTGTGCCGCTAAACCACATGTACGTGTAGTAACATAAGAATGGATCAATCCAGCTTAGGCACTTTAAGCTAGGAAACAAATTGCATCCAAATGAATTTAAGGATAAAAATGAAACGGCGTGACAAATTACGACCTTGTCAGGTCTCTACAAAGAATCTGCTTGAAACAATCCATTTATTTGGGGGATCTAACAGACTTGCTTTGGTAACTGTTAATGAAATTGTAAATCAACGATTGGGGGATTATAAAGCAAGCAGTTATTTATGCTCTGACACCATTTTAGTAGTGTACTCCTTAATTTGGAAGGATATTCAACCTCAAAGCGATTAGGTCTAAACACGTGCTTTTCGAAATCTCAGATACAACAGAGTCTGTAAAAAGATGTAAGTTGACTGTCAACACCTACGGCTGTGGCTTAATGTAACATAGCTTTAACATATGTACATACATACATAGCCTCTTACCCTACCTATATGTCAGAATGATGAGATCTGATTGGTTCACGTGATCTTGATAAAACCCCATGTACCACTCGTGATCCTGATACAACTTATAATGTCATGTGATGTAACGATTCAAGATAAATGCGTCAATCAAAACAAATCCTACTCACATTTTCACAAAGTGAGTAAAACATTCAGGATGGATGGATATCTTTTAACGTCTTTTGGATTGACGCGATCGCGGATCGAATCCCGGCCCTTCCGCTCTCTCGGCGGACGCTCTACCACTAGACAACGGAGGCGGTCCATAATCATAAGAAATATCGTACGATTACATCTATATCATAAACAAGTATTTATAAATCACTATCAAATATTGATGATATACCAGGTGTTCGCAAAAATGTGAGCGTTTAAAGCCCCACCAGTCACAGGTCAATTGTTCACCCGAAAAACAACAACATGGTAACACACGGGAAAGTAAAAGGGGAACTTGTATCGGATATTATATTGGTCACTTATGCGTCAAATTTTGTAATCTTCTCCACGTGTCTCCCATGAAACTGTTTGAAAGTTTTACTGAGTCCTTGAATGTAGCCTTGATCAAACGAATGTTGAGCACGAGTCACGTGATTCTCTTGAAACTATCATTAAACGATTTCAGATCATCGATATACCTGAGGCTTAAGTTAAAACTATTTGCCAACTTCCCCAGTTTTGATTTTGCCATTTCGATTCATATGCATAAAGGAATAGATCAACAAGGAGGGGAGCATAATGTGTACCCAAGCAAGGCGATTTGCAATCCAACTCAGATGCTATGTTGTTTAGCATGTGATTTGGCGAGTGTCGAATTGAAATTTCTGTACAAGTAAAACATGTACAACGATTACACATGTTTAGAATTGGATCGACAGCCGGTGACAACACAATGACTACACAAGTGTGAACTGCCGATGTCACTCCATGGAACCATGGAGAAACAGAGCATGATTGATAGTTGGTGACTGATGTGTAACAAGGGCTGTGATCACAAAACAGAACAGTTCTTATTTCCAGCCACCGAGTCAGAACGAATCACATGACGTTAATTGATGTATTAGAACCCTTTCTCATATGGCACTGTAAATAATTTTATAGTCGACGAAATCACTCCTGGAACAGACACAACGTTTGAACAATGATGATCTTCGTGATTGGATATAGGATTTGCTGATTTGTGTGTGTGTGTGTGTGTGTGTGTGTGTGTGTGTGTGTGTGTGTGTGTGTGTGTGTGTTTGTGGCTGCTTGTACTAGTCCGGACTGATGCCGATTTATAGTGCTAGCTCACTGAGACACCATGCCCCAGTTTAATATGAATACCCCACTCAGACACAGTATGCGGACTCCGAGCCGAACAGTCCTTGTTTTAGCCCCGTCATGCCGAGCGCCAGGCAGGGTAACAACAAGTACCGTCTTTTGACGTATTTTGGTATGACGCGGGCGGACGCTCTACCACTATACCACGGAGGCGGTCAATGCACAGACAGAAGTCCGATCCGGTTCGCAAAAGTAAAACGTCCGGATAGCAATTCGATTACAATCAAACACGTTTCCTAAAAGTGATCTCAATTTGTAACAAATAATGTGGGGGAACAACCTGGTTATTGTGAGAGAAGAGCAAACACACCAACCATTGACCACCGTATACCATCTTAAGGAAAAAATACATGATCCTTTTACACTAGACTAATGGCTATCGGGTAGGATTAATATCATAAGGATCGACCGCAATAGCTCTTACGTTGAATCGCTGGCATTCATAGCTAAAAACATCCTTAAGCAACACATAAGTTCCTGTGTGAAACATACGAGATCGATGTTAGATTGAAACTGCTGGTGAAAACGTTCAGAAGTGCCTCCTCTTGAGTGGTAACCATGGATATCGGTGGACAAATAGACAGCCAACAAAGTGCAGGAGTATTTTGTGACTGTAGGTACCCCTGGCCTGTCTGTGACCGGTAATGACCAGTCCAAGTTTCTCATTACCTCAGATACCTCTTCACATTTCTACAGTGCACCTGCTAAATGGTTGCTGCTCAAGTTAAACCACTTGGCGGATTTCTTCCTGCTTGATGGTAAACATGAGGCCATGACCCGACGCCATTATCGTGGGTTGTAGCCCATGTTTAAAGGATGCAAGCTGTATTTAGTACATTGATCCTTAGGGACGACCATTTCATATTCCAGGCTCGGGGCCTGGGATTTGTGTTAGAAACATAATATATTTTAGGTCACTGAGAGGCATTTTTCTGTGACAGGTGGAGCCGAACAAATTAACCTATATTTTCTCAATACACCCATCATATCCAACGTACATTTTATTTTTGGGTAATATCTGAGGATATGAGGATCTTTTTCTATTTTTTTGTCGAAAGAATTATTTAAAAAACAAACAAACTAATCCTTGCAACAATCGTCACTATATGGCTGAATTATTGCCGATGTGACGTAAAATTTTAACTCACTCACCTTGCAACAACGTTTGAGTTATGCATCTTCTACTTATTGTTCCTTATTACCTTCAACAATGCATTATCTATGAATAGATGATATTAGAAGAGTACTTGTTACTTTTCAGTTCGTAAAGAGAATATGTCAGAATTGTGTCAGACACTAGATCCCAACACCCTGGCACTTCCCTCAATCGCTTATATTTACCAGTCATAATGGGAGGGCGTGGTTTGGTTAACGTGGATACTCTTCATGATAGAATTGTATTGTGCACTATAGCACACATGTATTTTTCTGATGATCCTCTTGACCAGGCAGCGCTTCCTGGGAGAAGTCCCATTCGCTGTCTGGGCTGTGTGTTGATGGGTCAAGGGCCCTGAGCTGATGATGAGTCTAACCAGTCTGACTGTGCCAGGATCACCAAAACCCCCTTTGCTGTTTTTTTCATTTAATCTGTACACAAAACCATTGCCACAGTCATGATAATTTTCTCCCCAAAACCGAGTCGATTGTGCGACTCAGACTATATCAAACACATGGTAGATGTTCGCAAAAAGGTGAACGTGTCCTGCCCGAACGGTGGCACCCATCCCAAACACATGCTGAGGCAAGTCAATTTGTTACTCGAAAAAAACATGGGAACATAATATGGTATAAGTCAAAATAAGGAATTACATTAGACACCATTTTGGTCACTGATACGTCCAATTTGGAAATGTCCTTAACATGTCTACCTTAAATCGTGTTGACAGCTTTACCGAGGCCTTTATGTAACCTTTGTGAAACAACTTCTGAGCAAGTGTCCAATGCTCTTTGAAATCGCGGTAGTAAGAGCATAATCGACTGTGTCTCAAAAGTTGTGAAATGTAAACACCAAAGTCTACAGCTGCATAAATATTGCTTGGCAAAAAGGGAACGTTGTCAAACAGTCTTGTTGAGTCAGTGTGTTTTGTTACTCTGAATCTTTATGCATTGATCTAAATATGAAACAGACAAGGCGGTCTCCTTTGTTCAGGTGGGTACATCGGTGGAAGGGAATTGGCTAGTAGATGGTTATTAGACGACATGAGATCATCGATACACCTGAAGCTTAAGTTAAACTTCTTGGCCAAATTACTTTGTTTTGACTTCCGTTTCATAGGCAACAAGAAACAGGCAGACAGGAACTTTCTACTTAAAGAAGAATCGATTGCACGATTCCAACTATATCATCAACATGTATTTATAAATCACAATCAAATAATGGTGATACCTAGTAGTACCTGAAAAGGCTGAAGTTGATTGCATGAGTTTCATCGTGCATGGACAACGTTGAATGTTGCGAATAATACCGATCAGTGGGTCATCATATGACCCAAATTTGTTTGTTTACAGTACAACTGTGATTAGCTGAAATATTGCTGACAACACCGTAACAAAAAACCCAAACACATGATCTTCTAATGATGTAGATCCTGTCACCGATACGTGCTGTTCGTTTAACCTGACTGAGTGATCCAAAGCTGTTACCACTTTGGTTTGTTTGTATGTTTTGTGTGTTTCATGTTTAACGCCGCACTCAGTGACATTTAAGCTGTATGACGGCGGTCTGTAAACAATCGAATCGGGACTAGACAGTCCAGTGATTGACATCATGAGCATCGATGAACGCAATTTGGATACGATGACATGCATCACCATTGTCAGCGATCTTGACCACCCGATCCTGTTAGTCCATGGTTTGCTGAAGATCAATTCTAACTCGGATCTTCAAGGGTTTCCACTTTGGTGAAACCCACGAAAACAAATATGAGGCTTCTCTACCAAGGAAACCCGCGATATTCGGAGGGGCGGTACGGTAGCCTAGTGGTTAAAGCGTTCGCTCGTCACGATTAAGGCCCGGTTCGATTCCCGATTCTCGATCCTCGATTTAAGGTGTCCCCAGCCGTGATATTGCTGGAATATTGCTAAAAGCGGGGTCAAAACACACTCGCACACTTAATCACTCGAACACACGATTGCGGCACCTATGGTGTTATATGTCGACACCATGACCAGTGGATCGCGACAGCTTAGTGGCACAATTCCGCACAGCGTACTACGTTGCCTTTGGAGTAGTCGTGTCTCAGTCGCCCATTCGTCTCAGGCGCCGAAATTCGATGTGCAGAGTTGCCTCCCGGAGGGATTCCAGAGACCTATAATCTTCGACTGAAATCCCTGAACGCTCATATTATTCTTACTGGTTTATCAGCTCCATACCTATGCTCGTAGGTTTCACCAAACGTGTAAGTCCTGCATCATTTCGGAATTTCCTCGTTCATAACGCTGACACGCAATGAGATAAAGCGTCGTTAAACCAAACTCACAAACACACATTACTGACAGGAAAAATATGGCATGGTTGTTGAAATGGTCATAATCAGAATCTGTTCTCTACAACTCGATATGAACGAAGTGTCGATGTGGTTGCAAAACTTCTACATGAATAGTTCTGGGTTCGAATGTAGACAAGTACAAGCAGCCACACACACACGTGCATGCACGTCGCTATATAAGTGCAATTATCTTTGACGCGACGTTAAAAGCAATTTCACCTCACCTCGAATGTGGACAAAGTCATGACCATATAATCCCACAATGTCTGTCGTATATACATATATCTCAGAGTAAACGCCTACTGACTCGGGTCAGATCAGTTGTTCTGTCATTGCATGCAATAACCTTGATTTCCTGAGAAACCTAATCCAAGAGTGTGCCAACGTGATTACCACACATCTTTCTTAGTCTAGACCGACTGTCAATAGTGGAGCAAGTGAGAGTCTCAATCTCATAGTCAGTCTTTAATGATGGGATTATTCCATGCTTCATCCCGACGATTGTTTGCAGTTTGAAAAGCTTGTCACGGAATTGGATTTATTGACTAAATAGCAAAGATCATGATTTGCTTAAATCATCGTTTGTGAATTTTATGCAGATTACACTTGATCTCTTTTCAATGAGTTTGTTGTTTGATCGGAATGAAAGGTAGTGAAGGTCACTGCGTAGGAGTTGAAGAATTATGTACAATTTTGGCATTGGTACTCTAATTGCATTATTGGTTACTATTAGTCGGACGTGTAAAAGAAGTCCAATCTAGAGACAGAAATGCCACATCGAGACTTGATTAAATTATACACCAAGCGATATCTAACCTCGTTTAAGACAAGGTGGCTTAGCAAAATGGACAGACAAGCTGTTTTAGGAGCATAATGGAAGTTGTGCCAATACAAAGCAAAACACTCTTGTAAATACAAGATCATTTCCATGAACATAAGAAATCTCTTCTGAAAGCTGATTGAACGATTTCGAATATATGAAAAGCATGTGTTATGAATATTTCTCGAAATCCACGGAAAGGTGACTATCGGAACGTTAAAGTCATTCCTCTTGTCGTACAGCCTTGGGGATATTTTTGTCATTCTGAATCATCATGCATAGATCTAAATGTAAAACAGATGAGGCCATTTCACTGGTCTCTTTTTATCCTGGCTCAGGTGGTAAATCGGTGGAAGTGAATCTAAATGGAATTTAAACATAACATCAGAATAACTTAAAATGCGACCATGCACGATGCATATGAATATGCTCATTTAGCAATATACAGAAGGTAAGATAGGTTTGCAAGTATAAAGTAGTGTAGGTGTTCTCGTACTGGAAGTGATATTACTAAAATCTCTAACTCAATGACCCATTAACAGATTCGGTCTACTCGAATCAAGATATATGGTGATTGAAAAGTGAAACACATTGCCAAAGTTGTGCATAAACCCCAAATGATTCCAAGTTCTAAAAATACAAATTGTTATAATGAGCTAAGATACGTGTCTTGCCCGGTGGCAGTAGATGGATCACTCTGAATCTTCATGCATCTTTAACACACGCATCAATGCGAACATAGTGAGATAATGCAATACACACGCCTTTTACTGTGACACAAGCCATGATTTTACATACATGGTTGTTACATTAATGTATATTTGCAAATTAAAACAGCTGCAAAGTTAGTTCTTATTCATTATAATTTACCTATAGATGATGTTGAAAGAATATAACTACACAAAACTACACAGTTGTCCACAATATGTTTTCCTAACATATATTTTCTTATATGTTTTTAATATTATTTTCTTCTTTATGTTGGCTACACTTGTCTGGTTTGGTCAAATGTCTCAGTTACAAGACGGTGCATTGTTGACATTTCCAGCAATTCATAAAATATCTGATCTTTCACTGACAGACACACTTAGAATATAATACTATTCAACAAAGGGCAATCAAATAATGTTAAAAAACAACAATTTGTGACGAATGTTGCGAATTTGGACTGATAAAAAATCCAACGGTGCATCAAAAAGTAATAAACCTAAAATATTTACCCATTCTGTCTTAAATTGTTGTTGAAGTAGAGATAAAGGAGATCAATGAGACCACCTCATCTGTTTCATATTTTAGATCTATGGTTAAAGATTGAGAACGACAAAATAATCTCCACACGACTGCAAGACAAGAGGGATGACTTCAACTTTCGAATAGTCAGTTTTCCCTTCGAGTCGAACAATATTCCTACAGCTCCAGCCCTTTGTGTCAACATTGCACAACGTTTGAGGTACAATCGACCAATCCCTTTTTACCAAGACTTACCATGAGTCATACGACTCTTGTCCAGAAGTTTTCTGATCAAGTTTACACCACTGAAGGACTCAGTAAAACTTTCAAAAGGTTTTATGGTAGCCATTTTAAGGACATTTCCAATGTTGAAGCATCAGTGACAAGAATGATGTCCGATGCAATTCCTTATTTTGACTTGGACCACATGTTCCCGGTTTTTTTTTCAGGTGAACAATTGACTTGCCTTTGCATGCGTTTGTGACGGGTGCCACCTTTGGGGTAGGATACGCTCACCTTTTCTAGAACACCTGGTACCACTATTTGATAGTGATTCATAAACACATGCTCATGATATTGTCGGAATCGTACAATCGACTCTGCTTGGGGAAAAGATTTCATATGAATGTGGAAATGGTTTTGTTGCTTTATTTAGTATTTAATCTTTTTTATTTACACGGAGTTCCAAGTTATCCTGGCGACATTTAGTAGTGAAACATTTCAGATTTGTGGGTGTTGTTAAATATTCAATGCACGAACATTTACCTTGGAACAACAGCGTCAGCAAATCTGAAAATATAAATTTTACCGAAATTGTAAAATAGAAAGAAATAAGTAATTATCGGAAACAGTCTGCCTCTAAGTGAGCTCACACAGGTGTGAGACAGACATGGCGTCACTGTGGTATCCGATGAATGACGTCACATGCTTTCGTGACAAATAATCGCCTGGTAAACAGAATGCGGTAATGACAAAATCAAAGTACATGAAGTTCTGAAAAACGTTCAACAAACCTTTACTTAATTAACGTGGTATCAATTTCGATGAGCCGAAAGACACGATTTTCAAATACGGTATTGAAGAAAAGAGATAATGTAAAGTCCGGGGTCCAATCCATTTAACTATGAATAGTAAAATGTTTCCCGAAACTACTGTCAGAAAAACAATCGATTTGAAAACCCTTGTATTTCTATCAGTACCATAATAACTCAAAAGTCGTATTCTGTTGAAACGTTACCTTGTTTTGATAACTGAATTATTGATTAATGTAGCTTCTTTTCGAATAAACTGTTTGATCCAATAGCATTACAATGTAGCATTTATCAGGTCGATTCCTATGTTTTTTAGCGTCGTCTTTGAACCATGATAAGGTTCCCTATGCTGTATAGAGTAGCCATGGTATGTTCTGTTATCACAATCAGGAAGCTTCGTAAATTATAATGTTACGATCTATAATGATGCTCACTTCAATCCTCAAGACCGCCTCCTCGGTCTTGTGGTAGAGCGTCCGCCCGGAGAGCGGAAGGTCTGGGGCTCGATTCCCGGCTGCGTTATACCAAAAGACGTTAAAAGATTGTATTTGTTGTTACCCTGTCTGGCGCTCGGCATTAGGGGCTTCAGCAAGGACTGGTCGGCTCGGAGTCAGTATACTGTGTCTGAGTGGGGTATTCATGTTAAACTGCGGCATGGTAGCTCAGTGAGCTAGCATTATCAATCGGCATCAGTCCGGACTAGTACAAGCAGCAACACACACACACACACACACACACACACACACACACACACACACACACACACACACACACACACACACACACACACACACACACACATACACACACACACACACACAAACACATACACACTTGCATGCACGTCGCTATATAAGTGCAATAATAATCTTGGACGTGACGTTATACCCGATTTCACCTCACCTCAATCCCCAAACGTGTTACGTTCAGCTTACCAGACGTCATATTTGACAGCTTTGTGAACGCACGCACACGTGTATATACCCGGATGAACTACAAGTATGGTGCTATCTGAACTAGAAGATGCACATACCTGAGAACCCTCCTTCAAGCCTAGTTCTTATTGACACACAAAACAACATAAGGGTATGGGTAGTAGCTCGGTTTTACATGTACCATATGACGTTAAGACGTTACGTGCTATCTACCACCAGGACGAATCATTTCGAGTTTGGCTCGGTGACACAACATCAGCCGGTTCAATGCTATGTTTTTGTCCACAAGAAAAGGTAGCGCAACGTGTCGTTCAAATGCCTCCGATGACACGACATCGGCAACTATCAATTAGGCGTCGCCTTGTTGTTCAACATGAAAATGGAGCTTGATAATGTTATCCTGACCTGTGCTATAATGACAGCAATGCTTGATGCGAATGCAATACAACGACGCCTCTTAAATACTCATTCTCCGCTATGGACGTTTTGGTTATTTTAAGAAAAACCAAAATGTCCATTTAAAATCACACACACCTGTTTGGTTTCGTTCATCCCTGTCGTTTCATATATATTGCAACTAAATATTTGCTATAAATACTAAATCAATAACAAGACTACATAGGCAATAACCTTCGCCTTCGAGTACACGCAGCAATCACCCCCAAATATTTCTTGTCTAATTAAAAGAATTCCCCAGGGGCAACGTAAAGAACACGTCTGTCATCCTATTTTTTTAATCTTTACAGCTGTGTTATTTTGTATCTAAAAAGTTCAATCCAGGAATTCTGGATTGTCACAAGTTACACCTACTGTCATATTTTGTTAGATATCATTTGACGAATTCACCGTCGACTCCTAAATGTCAGCCGAGATATCAAAACAATCCTACCTTTAGGAATTACATTTAAAAACACCCAGAAACTATTTTCATTGAGACTGATATCATTTGATCTGATCCCTGTGACACTTAATGAAACCCTAGAGGAACACTTTTGTAACAGATCATTATAACAAATAAATATACTCAAAAGGGACGATATTCAAATTTCAACATTGTGAAATCTTTCGTATTTGTTTGTAGGGTTTGTAGATTTTCCTTTCTCAGCGATACAAATTATTTTTAAAAATGATTTCATAAACGATACTTGATATTTCTCATATTTTCCATTATGTATTGTCCGACGAAAGAGCATTGTCTCCAGATCCCGGTAACCCTGTATCAAGGGGCCCTACGTGGGAGAAAATGCTTTTCCTTCTCGACGCAGTGTTGACAGTGATTGATAAAAGGGATTTAGGTGTCCATCACATTTGACTTAGTTTTGATCTTCCATCCCGTGGGTGTACCGAAGAAGACTTGACTTCAGAGTTGGTTGATGAGGATCGGGTTGGGTTTGATTTTTTCTTCAAAAATAAAATTTCCTGCTTTATAAGGAGAAACACAATAGTTTATGGGACCCTGTTCAGTTTTTAGTATTTTCTGGAACAAACTATATAAAGGTCCCAGTCGCTTAACAGTCTGTCGCTTACTTGGTGTGAGATTGTGTGTCATTGTATTGCGGCGGTGCAGATCAACCACTGGTCCGCCTGGTCAAAATTCGATTATTTACAGGCTGTTCGATATTGATGACTGCGGCGAAAATTAACTCTTCACAAACTAGTATTGATTCCAGGTTAGAGATGTAATCAATACATAGGAAAACCCGCATCAGTAAACCTGAATCAGCTTTTTTATATAACATTTGTCATGTTTATTTGACAATGCGCTATTGTAAATCATTGTTAAAATGTAACTATTTTATACCATATCACCATGTCACCATGAGGTTTTAATTTAACCTAATCAAAAGAGAAAACGGTGTCGTTGAGTCTAACTACAAAGCAACCTCAACCAGTTTGACAATCACTTCAACACTACAGCTGTCTCTTTGAGTTCTAAATCCTATCCCACTACATCTTAATGATTCGACACTATAGGAGTATCAGTCCAATGGTAATTACACGGTGTCACATGTTAGACTGAAATACGGGCAGAATGTCCGTACGTTGAATTTAAATAGACTCGGCTGGCGATACAGGGAGACCTCCACTATATGCCTGTTCAGTGATTAGATAAAAAATCCATCCCCAATCCCAGCAAATCGAATGAAAGATTTACACCAACAGAAATAGTAGGCTTTAAAAGCTATCGAACTTTAGTCTGGGATTAAATGTTCATTTGCTTAAATCTCTCCAAGGTTGAAATGAGGACAGAAATGTCATTAATACTGCTCTTTTGTCAAGGTTGGGTCTTTTGGGACGACGTGTTCACTTTTTTTCAGACAGGATTGTTTTTATTCGAGAAAGAACAGAAGAATCTTATCAGGTGTAAATAATGCAATGCATTTTTTCAAATCTCTTGGAGAATTGGTTTGTCAACGTAGGAAGTTTGTCATCTGTTGTTAGATGTAACTGTATTTGTTGAATGGAAGGAGCTGTGAAATCACTAACCGTACTATGCGAGCTAAATTTATCACTCTTTAGTATCACCAATATAGCACGCACTGTCTGTCGGGAGAGCCTCATTCGTATCAGCAGTCCGATCCATAGCGTAGTCTTCAGCAGAAAGTGTACTTTCGGATGGTCCCCGAGGCTGATGTAATTTAGTTATAGCAGCGAAACGTATCTGAATTGAACTTTAGAATAGTTCAATTTATACTTTCATTACACCAATCACAAAATAAGAAAACAGAATGAACAATTTATACAATACATTCCTGACACATCTTAAGTACACTTCTTTAATGGCGATTTTATCTAAACCCACAATCAATGCAAAACTAGCGAGGCTAAATAAAGTACTCATACTCCTTAAACCACGTCCATGTAAACATGCAATGTAACTGATTTGAAGGTAATCTGTTCTTAACAATTCCCACTAAGTCATTTAGTACTGTACCTCAAAGTGGTATTACCCAACATGTACACAAAACATTAACATTACATCGCCTCCTTCGTCATGAAGTTTTCTTAAGATCTGTATCGCACCACTTTGCTGGGACTATAACATGCACTAAGTACAGTGGGCCTGAAGCGCCTGAAAGAGGATCTTAATTCTGCGCCTTGTTCTCGTGAACCTCGACATTTTTACCCCATATAATACAAGTATACTCATCGTGTTGAGATGAAAAGACGTTGGTGATTACTTTGCGTGGTCGTGCTAAGTGAATCCCATCTGGTCAATATGCAGTCCAACATTGTTTGTAATATTTGATTTATGTCCATATCTGTTGTAAAGATGTTAATTCTATGCAATTTGAGCGGTGTCGTTAAGAGGGGGTATTCAGATATATGTTTGCCCAAAGCCTAGTTAGCATTCATGGGCAGTATAGGAACCCATGTAAATATTTACCGCTTGTTGACAATATATGACATTATCATATGGATGTGTATAATTTGAAGCTTGGTCTTGTGCAAACCTTTACACAGAACGCTATTGCGTCAACCATAAACGAACTTTATCAAGCGTTTCGAAAATTAGATGCAAACTCGTTGTCTTCCGGACGGTTTCTTATGGCGATGCTGATGCGTGTTCAATACGTGTGGCTTCATTGATATTTTAGTACAATTACTTTCTGAAACGATGTCTGTGTACGTAGTTTCATAAATGAATGTGTTGGTAATCAAGTGTGGGTTGTTAGAACTTGTCAGACATTGGGATTCGCGTAGGTTAGAAAACTGCATACACAATTATCTATCGTAATATAAACTGGTACCCAGAGGTTCATTGTTGAAAGGCCATATTCATAAAAATGCTAAAGTTGAGGCAATTGATTTCATCAATGTCGGTATTATATGCCAATAACACCTACAGGAAGCTCTGTTTGTAGTTTGTGTGCTCACAGCATAATGCATAGATGAGGTATTTCCAATGCAGATTAGAAACGTGCGGGTCTTCTATTCCCCAACACATTGTTAAATACAGAACGTGCATCGAGCGAGTTCAAACAATGTCAAAGAGGACACACACAGTACAGTACAGTTCAGCGGGCTTTGGAGGAGAAGCACCTCGCTGAAACGGACAAATGTACACATATATGGCTATAAAGAATGAATGAAATTGGGGGGGGGGGGGGGTAGGGGGGGGATATAGTATTGATATACCAAAGATCAGAATGCCACTTTGGTCGGAGACATGACTACCGATAAAGTATTGATATACCAAAGATCAGAATACCACTTTGGTCGGACACATGACTACTGATATAGTATGATATACCAAAGATCAGAATGCCACTTTTGTCGGAGACATGACTACGATAAAGTATTGATATACCAAAGATCAGAACGCCACATTGGTCGGACATATGACTACTGATAGAGTACTGATATACCAAAGATCAGAATACCCCTTTGGTCGGACACATGACTACTCATATTATGTGATAAACCAACGATCAGAATACCCCTTTGGTCGGACACATGGCTACTGATAAAGTATTGATATACAAAAAATCAGAATACAACTTTGGTCGGACACTGTGGGAATCGAACGTGTGATCAGTAGATACATTGCTGAGGACGCGACTCTGGGTTGCGCCTTAGATTACGGCCACGTGATAGTTACCGGTAGCCATTGCTGATTAAAGTTCTACTTCTCAGGGACCAACCACTTGATGAGTGAAATAAAACATTGAAAATGTATAAACATAACGTTCTGTATATTTCTTGCAGGAAAAACTTTCCATAATGGCCAAAATATACATTTGTCATCTTAGTCTTGAAAAATATAGACTAGAAGATAATGTGTTTTAAGATATATATCCTGTGAAATAAAGGCTAAACACTGATGACGGCGGATAGAAAATGAGCTAGAACACACAAGCGAATAGTTTAATTTGTCACGTCCGATGAGCAGTAAATAAATCAACAATTATCGTGTACGCGATGCGTTTTTAATGTAATCAATTTCTCTAAGCTTGTAACTAAACCTACTACAGTGGTAATTGAAGAGAAGGTTTTCCCCCTTGACAAAAAGTCCATGTCTGTGAAGAATACTTGTTCGATAACACTTCATCTTGAGTGGAAAAAAAGACATGATTTGTCAATTGCAGGTATTTTATGTGACGATGTTTTATTCCCATCCCTATGGGCTTAATCATTGAGTGCCAATTGACCTTTCAATCAAACAAGTTCACACAAATACAGATTGGGCTTCCAACTTGTGCAATATATTTCCATGTAATTTGTCATGGGACGCAACTTTAATCAACTGATTAACAATTAGTCGCCGTGGGTGTTCAAAGCGAAGAACATCACAGCAGTGGAAACTGAAGTTAGCGGAAAGCATCGCTGGCCAAGACGTTACCCTGATAATATCACCACAATTCCCAAAGACACTGTGTTGATTCATCTCAGATACACATTACTTCCTAATAAGCATAAATTTCAGAACAAAAAGCAGTTCAAACTAATCTAAGTAATATTAGCAATTCTACCATGAATTTGGTAAATACTCGATTTTGATTGGTCAATCAGAGGTATCAAATCACAATAATCACCCTGGTTGAAATAGCCAATTTGACGGCAGCATCACCGCGGAAGTTAATTGGTTTAGAATAGTACTTATTTTACAGTCATTGTCGGTAGGCTTAAATGAATATTTATATTACAATATTTGCTACAAAATGCAAAGTTGTGGTTTCTACAATATTCAAAGGATGTGTGATAATATTTTCATGCAGAAAACATGATAGAAATCCACAAAGAGTATGTATTTCAAGCTTTGAGAACAACAGCTGCTTTTCTTTGTACAAATGTGACGTCATATTGTTTGCATTTACAATGAGCGATATGACGTCATAATAGTGCGGTGGAGAACGAAATCTTTGCAAGGCTTGCTTAGTTTTCTTTAGGGATGCCCACCTCATGTTAACTTACGAATATGCCCTGCTTACCTGCTTTCAGTGCCTGTCATAAGTTCGTGTGATGTATTACTGTGTAAACAAACTGCTTGAGCATATAGAACGCCATATTTTGTTTAAAGGATGTTGTCGGTTAAATCTACAGGTTACCTAGGTCTACACTGAAAACATAGTATGTATATTTCCTAATTAAAACGCTTCACTACTAGCTCTAAAAACTATAAAATTCTAGTTTATATAAAATTTATTATGAAAAATACACAATCTTCCCTTAGATATCCAGCACAGTGTCCCCTCAGAAATGTTTAAATGTTAACATGCTACACAAGCTATCACTGGACATTTATGTTTGAAATATAAATAACAATTGAAGTTAATGATGGCATGTTGACATCACTCTACACCTACACAGGTTTTGAGGAATTAGGAGCCGAGAACACAAGAACCGTGGTGTTGAAGCCAGGTTTATCTCCCCTGCGAGAGGCCATGGAAGCGTAATCCGTATTGAAACCGTTGATCGATCAACAAGATGCGGAGAATCTCCTCTCACATCCCTAATGGCTGGGATCACTTTGATTGTGATAGGATTGGCGGAATGAAAGGTCGAAAATCTTGACTGTTCGGGATTATCTTAACAAACATTCTCCACTTGCACTCCATTAGAACCTTGGGTGATTTCTTAATTACCAGGCTTAAGTGCTCTGCCCCGAAACGATGTGGTGTAGTTGCATAAATGACATTATTTTTAGGCTGATTTAACGTCATAGGTAAATCACTTTGTGATATATTGGACTTGCAAGGAGCCTTCTTGTGTGATAAGTGATGTGTAGTGACTGTTTTGTGTCTTGTTCAATATGTAATTTAATTAAATAATGTTTGTTTGTTGTTTAACGCCGCACTCGTGAGGGCGGTCTGTAAATAATCGAGTCTGGACCAGACAATCCAGTGATGGACATCATGAGCATCGATCCACGCAATTACGATACGATGACATGCATCAACCAAGTCAGCGCGCCTGACCATCCGATCCCGTTTGTCGCCTCTTACGACCTGCATAGTCGCCTTTTACGGCAAGCATGGGTTGCTGAAGACATATTCTATCCCGGGTCTTCACGGGTCAAATGAATTAAATAAGTACTTCAGCATGGAGATAGAAATACAAAGGGTGGAGAGGTGATGTTTGCTTCACATTCATTGTCTTTCTGTGCACCATCAGACCCAGTTAGTGACATCTACATTTGTCAATTACCTTAGTACTTCAGAGCATGTACAGTTTAGTAAATTTGTCGAGGAAAGTGAGTATGGCTTTACGCCGCTTTTAGCAATATTCCAGCAATATCACGGCGGTGGACACCAGAAATGGGCTTCACACAATGTACCCATGTCGGGAATCGAAACCGGGTCTTCGGCGTGACGGGCGAACGCTTTAACCCTTAGGCTACCCGACCGACCCTGTCACGGAAAGACACATTTTGCTCACAACGAAGCTTTTTAATCAAGATTTCACAATCAAAGAACTAGTAAAGAGATTCCAGAAAATGTCTGATAGACATTCAGTGTCACTTAGCAGGACACGTCACCTGTCAACATAATCATATTCCATATGTGTCACATTTTCCTTCCTATTTGATATTACCTAGAATTAATGTATGTGCACCCACGAATGTCCAGACTTTTAAGAACTGTTCTATCCCGAAACTTCACTAACTTACAAACTCTCTCCTACAGATTTCGACGTTACAGTAATACTGCTATACTAATACTAGATATTAATACTTCCAAAACAGAGCGGTGGCGTAACCTTGTGGTTAAAATGGGTACAATATGTGAAGCCCATTTTCAGTGTTCCCTGACTTGATATTGCTGGCACTAACTTACTTTCAAAACGAAAACCACCACATGTGTAAGCATTTAACAGTAGTTCCACATCTCATCCCAATGACTGAAATAAGGATTTCGATTTTTAAGTCACTGCTGCATCCTTATAAACATAACCAAACAAGCTGCAGACAACTACCCAACACGAAAGAAAAGACTTATTCAATTATACCTGGTCCTTCATTGAAGTCTTTGAAATAGACTTGTCCCATTGCGTATATGCCGGAAATGAAAGGTCCTTACCTCCCTGTAGGCCTTTGGTGTTCTGTTTGTGGGCGACAGTCTTGAGATTGCGGCATCGATAGACATGCCATAAGCTGGGGAATCCTAGTTTATGAGGGCACATATACACCCCTGGTTGAAATGTCAGCAGAGGTGTTGTAAATCATAAAACGATACAATGCAAGTTTATTGAGGGTCTGGAAGCGTCAGACTAAACAAGGAAGCAGATGTTCACACAAAACTAGTTATCTTTTTTTAACTTCAATCACGCCAGTCTGTAGGGTTTAACACATACACACACAGGCTAGCGTACATTGATGGAATAGCTTCCGTACAAGTCTGATTACTTTCAAACTTAGAATATATGAACGAAGATATGAATTGCAAATTCGTTATGTTAATCCGACGTTTCATTACAGGTTGACATCGATAAGTTGAAATTTTTCTTGAAATTGTCATATTTCTTTGATTGATATTACAGGTTCTTAAATTCCACTATAAAGTATTGATCTATTAATCGTGTCAATAATTTAGAACGTTAATGTTTCGTCATTGTGCTTTATTATTGCAATACGTTCTACTTCGTTTTCATGTGTAAGATGTTTTGCGAAAAAAGAACTCACCAAATATGTTTATGGCATACAAATGTCCATATTAGCAATAATGGCAATGAAAGTGCGACAAATCTTCCATTTTAGATTGATTCATCTAATGAACCAGAGTACCGAATGACGTTAAACTTTGTGAAGGGCAGAGGGAAAACACTATGACTGTTCATATGGGTACAATAAGATGTGTGGCCACTCACTCGCTTATTACTGAGGATATTACTGCAGTTGTGATATATATCCTGATTAACATTTTAAATAGAAACAGAACAAGAGAAAGTGTGCATCCGGATAGCTTAAGCTACCTTCAAATGTCTTAGTAATTTTCAGACATTTTATGTGTTTCACACTTAATTTGATTTGTTCGCCATTTTGTGTGGAAGCTTTTCGGTTTCATAGCAGGATTCGATGTAGCAACGTTTCAGGAAACCGGAGTTCCGACTTAGCTTTCTGTTAAACTTCTGCGCATAATGTGATCTCTCACCATAAATGTTTCTCAGATTTGGATAGAACAGAACAGAACTTTATTACGCCAAAGGCTACAAAAAGTAGCATGTTGAGGTTTAACGGGAGATGTGACGTATAATAGTGATGGCAGCTATAATTGTTATTTAAATGTAGCCATTACTATTTTACAATATTGTGATACTTTTTTCAAGAAGAAATTATTTATACAATGAAACATCTGTTGAAGTTTAAACATAGATGGATGTACAATAAGAGTCTTTGGTATGTATAATTGTCTTACTTCTTTAAAATATTCACATTTAAAAATATAATGATATTCATCCGCAATGTCTTGGCTTTTACAAACAGTACACTTTCTGTCTAATAAAGGGGTGAGATTCCATCTTCCACATTCAATCGGTAAATAATGGCAAGAAGTTCTGAAAAGTAGTAGTGGTATGTACACTCGTTTTGGTAAATTACACAGATATGTTTCCAGTGAGATAATATCTTTAATGACTTTATAAAATTTTCCTTTACTTGAATTTGTGACATCAGAATTCCACCGTTGTATAAACTGATCTTCCAAACAAGTTCTAATCACACATGTAAGCCAATCAACTGATGAAAATGACTGATTTATCCAAATATTGTTATTACCTGTCGTAACAAGAATATGTTTAACAAACTTTAGCCAGTTTTGGTGTTGATTATTAAAAGTGTAGTTTTAATACAAATTTTTATACACAATTAATGAAAGTTTGGTGGCTTTGGTGGCTGATGATTCTTGTCATGACAGTAATATACAGAGATTTTCGGCCTGTTTCGTCGTATATCATATATAAAGGTGTACTTTTCTTTACAGGAATTAGTTTTCTTAAAAAAAGATAAATGTACATTTTCAATGAAACTGAATATAAAAACCAGCTGCACACAGTTGAGCTACACATTAAAACTGTGTGTTTTTACAGCTAAACTGTTTGATACAAAAGACAAATGATAGTAAGATAAACATTCATAATAATTTATGATTCATAATAAATGTTTAAATATGTAAAGTACAAAAATGTGTTGTATGTTTCTGAAATTGTTTTAAGAAATGCCACCAAGTGAATTTCCTCTATTCTTAAGGGAATATGATTTCCAAGTCTTCGGCCTAGTCGTTATTTGATTAAGAAAGGAATAACCAAACATAAAAATCATTCTGTTATATATGGATGTAACTTTACAAATATTTGGCACATGTATGATCACACTCATGGTACTGACAGTAATTTGCTGTAAAATGACTCAAGGTTCTGGGCTAGGTTATAAGTCCCTGACTACAGTGTAGAAAGACATTATGGGTTATAGTTGATATACGTTCAGTCATCCAGTTATTCCCGTTTAAGAATACATAATTACATGTTGACCCGTTTGACATTTTCGTTGGGTAATCTATCTTGGGTACATTCGGGAACAGTAGGCATTCTTTACAACCCTACAACTCGTCTGGCCCTTCACATGAACATGAAAGCAAGCGATTAGTCAGTGAACGTTTTGTAGTTGAGCCAATATCAGTTTTAAACTCGAGGGGAAGCATTGTGTCTGAGTTTGATATACTTCCAAGACATATACTGCTAACAATCAAAGAAATTATTCTGAAGAATATTTTTGTCCTACGCATATTAGATATCGGACACCAGTCTGGATGTAACTGGCTATTCTGGAACGTCTGGGGACTTGGTATTTACAGTACTTCACGTTACGACGAAATCACCTTGCAAATACAGCTCATATTTAGTCTAGCAACTTGAAAACTGTGAACGCATTCAACAAGAAGTCAATTCGTTATTTTTTATAATTTTTATGAGTTCACCAAATAGACGTACTACTAAGTTGGTATTAATCATATATTTACTCCGCAAAACAAATATAAAATTACAGTTGGGTTAAATTTGAAAATGCCTATTGCGATAATAAATATACAGATATCGCTGTTGAAAGGGCTTTATTAGTGTTGTTGTATATCATGAGCATGTTGTAGAAAACGACAAGTAACGTGCCTTCACTTATATAATTACTGGAAATTCAAACGGTCAGTATTTTCTTTCATATGTTTGCTTATTTCACCAATTCGCATTTCAAATGTCTTTCATGAGGTCATATTGGCGAATTTATTCATTCACCTAAACTCAAACCCTTTCAGGTGACACTGAAATAAATATTACTAAACACTTCCGTTCTCCGAAATGTGCGTGTACTATTATAAGATGAAGACGCTCAAATGAAATGCATGCATACCAATAGATGTTATAGACAAATAATTTGAAGCACCGACGTATTCTAATGAGTGCTGTGCCATTTGTAAGGAATTGTAAAGATGCAATATTTCGACAATGCATATACGACATTTTCATCGGAAATGCAGCAAACAGGGATGGAATATCATGTATGACTGAGATTATACATGACTATATCCCTTTTACTATAGTTTCTTTGTTATTTATATCAAATGATATATGTTCTACCTATCTTAAAATATTTCATAACATATTACTTACCCTGTCTTACGTATATGTCAAAGTTGTTATAAATGCATTTGAGTTTGTTCAATACTCTTGATTTATTACTAGACATTGAATTGTTAATTTGTTTTTTCTTTTCTTTCATATCATTAATCTACGAGATATTCCATTGCTGTTAAAAAACATAAGCGTAGATTGCATTTCGTCGGAATATAGTTAGATTGAAAAATGTGGTATAAAAAATAGTGATTAACCGATTTTTTATTTAAAAAACTTATACCTGGAGCAAAATTGACAGAGTGTTATTTACTGATACATGTTATAAATAGCTCCCAGATTGTCCACCTTGGTTTCTTGGTTAATCTTGAATTCTACACAGTATTTGTTTTAGGGCCCTTGCTGGTGCATGTATTATGGCCTGAACAGATATCCGTCCATGTGTCCGACCTGTGTAATAGTGATGATTATGTCCAGATATTCATTCCAGCGTACGACCTTTGCCCTGGCTGTTACTCATGTTGATGTCTGTCCAGATATCTGTTCTTGTGCCCGACCTTGCGTCCATCATGGTACATCACCTGTACTGGTGCCCTTCCTGCAGCATATTCTGGTGCCCATCCTGGTACTGTACAAGGTACATTTTCTGGTGCCCAATCTTGTTCCGGACCTTCGGAAATTCTTGGGCTTATTTTGCTACTTTTCTGGTGTCTGTTCTGGTGTCTGTTCTGGTGTCCATATTCCGATAGACCCCGTGGGAATTCTGGGTTTTAATTGGTTCCCAGCAATCTTTGCATGTCGTAAGAGGCGAACTGTCTGACAGTCTGTCAACGTACCTCGATTGTATGGATCGTTACTCATTAAAATCAATCGCTGGAATGTCTAATTATTGACAGGCCGCCGCCATGGAGCTGGAAAGTTGCTGAGTGCGGCGTTAAATAACAAAAAACAGAAATAAGTAAAGCCCATCCTCAACCTCGTTTTAATATCCAAATATTGGCGTTTGTTTTGATGTCAGTCCTGGTGCCTGCCCTGGTGTCCGCCCTATGGCCTGTCCTTTTTACCAACGCAGTGCCCGTTCTTTTGCCAGCCCTGATCCTCGCCCTATGGCCTTTCCTTTTACCAACACTGTGCCCGTTCTGGTGCCAGCCCTGATCCCCGCCCTATGGCCCGTCCTTGTACCAACATGGTGCCCGTTCTTTTGCCAGCCCTGATCCTCGCCCTATGGCCTTTCCTTGTACCAACACTGTGCCCGTTCTGGTGCCCGCCCTGATCCCCGCCCTATGGCCCGTCCTTGTACCAACATGGTGCCCGTTCTGGTGCCAGCCCTGATCCCCACCATATGGCAACGTCCTTGTACCAAACTGTGCCTGTTCTGGTGCCAGCCCTGATCCCCGCCCTATAGCAACGTATTTGTACCAACACTGTGCCTGTTCTGGTGCCCGCCCTGATCCCCGCCCTATGGCCCGTCCTTGTACCAACATGGTGCCCGTTCTTTTGCCAGCCCTGATCCTCGCCCTATGGCCTTTCCTTGTACCAACACTGTGCCCGTTCTGGTGCCAGCCCTGATCCCCGCCCTATGGCAACGTCCTTGTACCAACACTGTACCCGTTCTGGTGCCAGCCCTGATCCCCACCATATGGCAACGTCCTTGTACCAAACTGTGCCTGTTCTGGTGCCAGCCCTGATCCCCGCCCTATAGCAACGTATTTGTACCAAGACTGTGCCCGTTCTGGTGCCAGGCCTGTTCCCCGCCCTATAGCAACGTCCTTGTACCAACACTGTACCCGTTCTGGTGCCAGGCCTGTACCCCGCCATATGGCCTGTCCTTGTACCAACACTGTACCCGTTCTGGTGCCAGCCCTGTTCCCCGCTCATAGCAACGTCCTTGTACCAACATGGTGCCCGTTCTGGTGCCAGCCCTGGTGCCCGTTCTGGTGCCAGCCTTGTTCCCCGCCCTATGGCCTGTCCTTTTACCAACACTGTGCCCGTTCTGGTGCCAGTCCTGTTCCCCGCCCTGTTCCCCGCCATATGGCCTGTCCTTGTACAAACACTGTGCCCGTTCTGGTGCCACCCCTAAACCCTATTCCATAGCAATGTCCTTGTACAAACACTGTGCCCGTTCTGGTGCCAGCCCCGTTCCCCGCCCTATGGCCTGTCCTTGTACCAACACTGTGCCAGTTCTGGTGCCAGTCCTGATCCCCGCCCATAGCAATGTCCTTGTACCAACACTGTGCCCGTTCTGGTGCCAGCCCTGATCCCCACCCTATAGCAACGTCCTTGTTCCAACACTGTATCCGTTCTGTTACCAGCCCTGATCCACGCCCTAAAGCCTGTCCTGGTTCCTGTCCTGGTGCCTATCCTCGTGTGCGTCCTCGTCGATAGATTGTTGTGACAAGTTGCGCACCTCGGAGTCAATGTACTGGCGACGGTAGATCTGTTACACATTCTACGACCGTACCAGTCATGGAAATATTTTTCTGTAAAGTAGATTAACATTGACGTCAAATTCAGCGTTTCGCCGTGGATGATTGAAAGTTGTTCTCAAAATTTGAAAATGACACTGACGTTGTAAATGTTCCCAGGAAGGCAGCCGCAGATGGAAGCGTAGGTGTACGCTTCTCATGGTATTCTAATTGATGAAACTTTCGAAAGGAAATATTCTTGGGAATTGCAGTTGATAATGTAAAGTTGTCACAACATAGAATAAATGTTTCAGAACATGAAGTAGAGGATATCGTCCATCATCATTCTCGTGCATGTGTGTCGCTATGTAGATGCAACAATCTTGAACGCTTCTCACTTCTGACTCTACCGACTGTACCGACACGATCGTTTGCCCAATTTTTTTTCTGGAGCCGATATTTTTTAACTAGACTTGAAATTCAATAATTAATTAACAACAAACTCTCAAAGTGAATTTGAATTTCGAGATTTCAGTCTCGAAGCAGTTAGTCAAATGCGAAAATATACTTTTCGTTTGTATTTTAATGGATTGACCCTTTTGTCGGTATATAATCTCATTAAGGTGAGAGAGAAACAATAACCCTTAGTCATAAGTTGTATAGTCCCCAGGGAGCTGAGAATGAAAAGAAAGTGCGCAATGATCCATTGACTGGGGTAATAATTTTAGAGGTTTGAGCATGCACCTTGTATATGGATTTTAACGGAATATAAGTACACACATTATTTATACTGAACAACAAAAGTTCCTGTGACATTGAATAAGATGTTCGCCCCCGAACCGATCTTCTTCCATGACACAATGATTGACGTAACGTTCGCCTCGACGTCGGTACACTCGAATCCGTCCATCGCTGTGGCTGAAGTGAAAACGAGACTCGTCAGTTAATAGAACTTGTCCCCACTGCATGGACGTCCAGCATAGACGCTGTCTGCACCACTGTAAACGTGCTTGACGGTGGTTTCCTGTCCAAATGGGACGTCTGGCGGGTCTTCTATCGACAATCCCTGAACATCTGAGGCGACGACGTACGGTTTGTGAAGATATTCGTCGAAGGCCAGGGATGCTTCTTGCAGTCACTGTTGCTGGCTGGAATCGATTTCGTAGGTGTGTTGTTCGAATCCAGTTGTCTTGACTATTATTGGTTACGCGTGGCCTGCCACTCCGAGGATGGTCTCTGACTGTATTCGTCTGTTGCCAACGTTGCCATAAACACCAAATGGTGTTTCTGTGGACGTTAAATTGTCTTGCAACATCACGTTGACTCGATCCTGCTTCAAGCATACCAATGGCTCGCAGACGCTCATTTTCGGACAGGCGTGGCATTTCGTAATGTTGAGTAATTGCGTAATTTTGTTGTTTTTCTGAGTGGTTGTTGTCAGCACGATGCTAAACAATGCAAATGGCATCTCGTTAACGCACATGTATTTATACCCATTCTTGGGTAGTGTAATGCATGGGGCTTGCATAAAAGTAAACTTTGGCATGGAATGCATGCTTTTCTGTAGCAGTTGCGTTTTTGTGACTTGATTCCATACATGTACTACAATATTGAAAACCAAACTTTACTTGTTTGAAAAATACACTAAAATACTGGTATCACAGGAACTTTTGTTGTTGAGTATATTTGTTATTATAAGTTGATACGTGCCATAACGACAGCTCACTTACACTTACATTTGACATCCACTGACATGGGGACGCGGGAGGCTCAAGAAGTAGAGTTGCAGACATCTGTCTGAATTCTGTGGTCGTGGATTCGAATCCCCGATTCGCCATGACAAGAATGTTTGGTTTGTCAGCTTTATACGTGCATTCGTGAGTTTGGTAAACATCCGAGACCTGCATCACTTCAGACTTTCCTCCCACATTACTGACAAACCTTTCAATTCACACTCACATGCTCTGTTTGTTTGTTGTTCAACAGAACACTATTCCAGGTATATGAGAGCGTGCAGTATATAATTGAGTCTAGACAAGACAATCCAGTGATTGATATTGTGATCGATCCACGCAATCATCCAAGTCACCGAGCCTGATCATGCCCATCCAACTCATTTAGTCATTACATAAAAAAATATGTAAAAATGCGCGACAAAGCGACATATTTGGCCATGAAAAATGTCGCGTTGTCGCATTGTCGCCTATTGGTAAAATAAAGAAGATTATTGAAATGCGACAAATGGTCAAAATGTCGCGTTGTCGCATTGTCGCGCTTTAGGTTAATTTTGACACTTCTTACTTGATTTTGTAAGGGCGACAATGCGACAACGCCAAATTGTTCCTTCAAGGATTACATAGAATCCTCACAGGGCATTCTCACACGCATTCACACGTGACTACTGGGAGTGTTTCTCCCTGCGACAGTCACAACCAGTTCATATGTTTCATCCAATGATTTCTCTGAAGACATCTAATAAAGACCCGGACTCGCGATTCATCATTAATACAATTACTATATTTTCGTGGATCAATTCGTTATCAAATAGATATGAACAGCACATCATGGGGCATTTTATGTTCGTTGTGTATAAATGATTGATGGGCATCATGTATGTTCATTTGTCATTGGCAACATCAGTTCCGAGTGCTGTGACTTTGATCGCAGTTTCTTTCACGAATTGTTACACAATGATTGATTATAATGTGCGTCATCTTGTTGCCCTTTGTTTACCCTCACAACATCTTCAGTGATTTCCTCCCTTGCGAGTTACTCAGCGAATCATCTGGATAGAAATCCAGAAAAAACTCTTCAAATCGATTTTTATATTTACACATCCATTTGAAGTGTCTTGTCCCTAAATCTTGAAATTGCTTATAGTCATTATAATGAGTAACTGCACAACACATTCAACATATTCCCGAACAAAGTTCCGACTATTTACTTACAACCTATAGCTTCTTGATGACAATGATACAGAATGGACATCATATAAGCAGTTGCTAAGGATCCAGCACTTATAACACCGCCTCCGTGGTCTAGTGGAGAGCGGAAGGTCCGGGGTTCGATCCCCGGCCGCGTCATACCAAAAGACGTTGAAAGATGGTACTTGTTGTTACCCTGTCTGGTGCTCGGCATTAACATTAACAAGGACTTGTCGGCTCGGAGTCAGTATACTGTGAGTGAGCGGGGTATTCATATCAAACTGCAGCATGGTTTCTCATTGCGCTAGCACTATAAATTGGCATCAAATCGGACTAGTACAAGCAGCTTCGCTCACACGTGTAGGGCGTCGCTTTTTCAGTGCAATCATCTTGGACGCGACGTTGAACCCTATTCCACCTCACCTCCAGCCCTTATAGGCGCATCGCTTTGAAATCCATGTACACAAAGATATTTAGCTTGCCTAGCACCCAGTAGTAAACGTGTTCGCTTTTCGATTTGTACAAGATGTGAAGCCCATTCTTGATTTTACTTGTCGCCATTCTGCTTGAATATTTACTAAAGGCAACGTAAAACCTGACTCACTCACCCATGTATAGATCCAGTTTTCTATCATTTCTCATTTGTGCCCAAACCCGAAAGGATTGCTGTTTCTAACACTGACAAAGTGTTATAACGTGCTAAGATATGTGTTATGCCCTGTGTCAATAGATGAATGTGGTGTGTACATAATACACGTTTTAAGTGCATTTTTCCGATCCCAGGGGTTCTATAAATTATTCAATAGTAAGCGAACGGCCGCAGCAACCGTCATAGGAGCCGAATTGCAACATGGAATTTAACCTTCAGAATTTTGTGAAGCAAATGCACGATGCATATAAATATGCTCATTTAAATCGTCATTGTGTGTTTTTGTAGTCAAGTTCATAAGGTTTACATTTTTAAATTTGGCATAACATGACATTTCCATTCAAGATATTTCAACAAATCTCACCATTCTCTCCAAGCCAAACAAATCATAACAATATTAAAAAATACATTTTTAAACAGTCAGTGCCAAACACAATAAACCGGTGAAGGGCTACCTAGGTCAACACGTTTATGAAGCTGTGTCTCAGAGCATCCTTTTGAAAGCCGTCTTTACGAGAAACAAGAACTCCCTTAGAAATGACAAGAATAACAACTGCGTGGTTCGTGTAAACAACCTCAGATTATATTCGTAAATATGATAAAAGGTTTGTGTATATGCTGAAATAAATGCTGCATATAAAATAAACAATTTCCCAGCAGCATCGACAGGGCATGGTGAAAATAAATGATTTCATATTTAATACAATGTACAGTTAGACCCCGTCAATCCTGACGGTACCGTTCCATAAGAGTACTAATCGTCCGGTTTGTTGGGTTATCGGATAAATGGGGTCGGGAGTAAGGGGCTGCACTATGTCACTATATTGACCGGAGGGACCTATAGTCTGTCAGCCGGGCATCCAAATTTGACTAATCGGTACCATTCAAGGGGGCAAATTCAAACCTGTTTTTTTTTCAAAAGGGATATATCCCTGCTTCATAAAAATGCATGATAGCAGTTTGTAACTGGTAGCTTTATATATAAAAATATGTCCCAGAGTACGTTCACCATTGTGAGACAAATTAAAAGGTACCCCATGGCCGAGCCTATTGAGTGCTTGAATCAGTTCAGTATTTCCAGTGAGATTCTTGACAACAGCTGGCAAAAGGATGTGTTTTGGTTGTTTTTGCTTGCCACAGCTCACAGCATAGAGGAGGTCCTGTCCAAATGAATTGACAAGCCAGGTTACCCTCTCTGAGAGTTGCTTTAGAGAAATGTCACCAGTTAGTAGTACAAAAAGAAATTGTTTCAGTGACAAAGGCAGTTGTATTGCAGCTATGTTAAGTGATTCTGGTAAGTGCGGCCATTCAAAAAACATCATACTGCTCCTTGATCCTTGAGCGCAGCAATATGGTATCAGAGGTTATAACCCCCTTGTCTTCTGATGATTGACTCTGCTGACATCTGTGAGTTTTATATTCTCCTAGGCAAGTTCATAGATACTCAGGTTGTCTGGAATAACAAGAAGTTTGCCTTTATCATCTGGAAATATGTGAATTGCTTGACAGAACTCAGCTTCAAGTTTTCTCCGAATGTGCTTTTTGTAGATTCCATGATGTTATGAATTCCAGCCATATTTATGTGATCCACCAGGACTGTTGTGAGGTCTACCATTTTAACAGTCTTTGGGTTTGAAAACAGGGTGTTTCTGATATAGCTAAACAGATGAAAATATGCATCAGCTTCTGTTTCCTGGTTCTAGATGTCACATTCATCAACTACTGGAATAGAACAGGGAGTGCAGCCAGGTGCCCTTGTGTACTTTTTATAACATGAGCGATGGTAGTGAGCCTCTGCTGCAACAATATCACGTGCTATAAGACTTAGTACAGCTTCATCTTGTTTTGTATGGGCATGTTCCGTACTGTCCTATCTGCACGGAGATCAACACACTGTGTCAGGAGTTCTCGACTTTTCTGGCCCTTCTTATGCACTGCTTTTCATAAACCCTTGATGAAGTTGGTGATTGCCTGTTCTCTGGTTTTTAACATAAGCATGGCTACTTTCTTCTGTTTTGCTTGACCGTAGTGACTGTAATTCCCGTTTTATTGTAAATCTACAACGACATTTCCGATGGTAGAAAATGTTTGGTATCTCAGATGTACTCTTTGCAAACTCCAGAAGATGCTTGTGTGCTGGTTTCAGCAGATTCCCATGATTCAAAGTTAATAGGTTGAACCAAGTGGCTATCCATATATTCACCTTCATAATGAATGAGGGGCGGTCGGGTAGCCTAGTGGTTAAAGCGTTCGCTCGTCACGCAGAAGACCCGGGTTCGTTTCCCGATATGGGTACAATATGTGAAGCCCATTCCTGGTGTCCCCCGTCGTGATATTGCTGGAATATTACTAAAAGCGGCGTAAAACCATACTCACTCACTCACACATAATGAATGATGCAGGATGTACTACTCCTGGGCTTTTTGAAAGGCGGTTCATCGGTGACAATGTCTTCCATATTGCAGTATTGCAAGTAGTTGTGATACAAATGGCAAGTTGGTTTTGAATTCATGGTTGAAGAATGAATTTGTAATCTGTAAGATAATGAAACAAAACATTAAAAAATGTGTTTAATGTATACTGTACAAGTGTGAATATATCATGTGTTTAGTATGAATGAGTAATAATTTTAAATAAATTTAACATGTAAGGATACCAGTTTGTGAATTGAAACAACCTTCATTAAATGCAGTTGTTATTTGTAATTTTTTTATTTATCAATTTCTAAATTCAATGGTTGGCATCTTTCATTTTTTAGGTATGAGAATAAGAAATGTTAATTTTTCTCATTTGGGGAATGTTATCATCATATCATATATATCATGGAATTTTACAGTAACTTGTAACGACATGAAATCCCCAAATCGATTGTATTACCACAATAGTTTCAACCAACGCTGCCAGCACCCTGTTCATGTGAATACTGAAAGTCGGATAAACTGAACATATTTCAAAGGTATTTGTTATATCAGGATTTGACATATAGGGGTATCATTTATTTTCGTAATTAAGTAACAGGTATATCCATACCTTTTCAAGCAAGAACTTGAATTATTGCTGCTATCCCACAGTCCATTAGGTGATACCTTTCCATGGGTACTTTATGTGAAAGAATTCAAGATATATATTACAATTTCCCGCCAATGCAAATTATCACCCTTGGAAATATACTATACGTCATATTTTGTTAGAGTGACCATTATTATTAAATCGATATCAACAGAAATGTATGTGGATAACAACTTATTAGTTTATAATACCGATAACAGGTACTTATATTCAATATGGTTACAATTTTCATCGGTGCAGCATGTGGAACATAACAACGCATATATATTTCTGAGGATGACAACCTTTATCGGAAAGAAGTAAATGAAACTGCTGCAGACAATATGCTGCTGCTGGGATGAGTGCTAGCTTCTTCACATCGTACACACTAGTTGCCCAACAGGGAGCGACGACAGACTCACATGTTAGAAGTAGTGTAATACCTCGAGTGCTTAGAAAGCGTTGATAACAGCCTGGATATAGCATTGCTGTTCTAATTTAGTGATTAAGAGATAACGTTCGATGAGATTTTAAGTTACCAATTATGCTGCATAGTAAGAGAAATAAGCCCTAAGGAAATTATGTGCAAAGTCTCCACTGTGGAGAACAGATTACCGTCTTCTATTTTCACCTATCTTGGAATTGCATATCTAATGCCAACCTGGTAAACATGTCTGCTTTGTGAAAAATTTAAAAAAAAATTACATCCCGAGTTTTTTAATTGATGAAATCAGCAGGTTCACAAACCAACTTACATGGAATATCTATGAAGGATGTAACCATGCACCAGCGATTAGAAAATGAAAATTAAATACATGAGTCTCGAACATAACCATTATAAATATTCTGTATAATCCTTGAAGCTTTCATTTCAACACATTCATTGGTATATTTATGAAATATTTCAAATCTGTTTGAACTAATTGAAGTAAATAAAATTTCTTTTCATGTTTCATTGCCGGTTCCATACTGTGTCATAAGAAAGCCATTAAAGATAATAATATGGAAATTTTCCTCATGTACTGTCCAGGGAATATATTATAATTGTAGACTGTTTTGAAAATAAAATAAAGATCATTGATAAAAAATGTGTTAATTATTCTCTTCCTATAAAATACATTTGAATAGTAACGATCACTTTATGTTATTTCTACCATGTGGGTGTGTGAGATTGATTTAGAATTGTTTTTCTTTGCTTTGTATGAGACATAACTTTCACAGAGAAGTAACAGTACATTACATCATCCAATATCACATATATTGCGATCAATACATCATAAATCACCTCTACTGCACGAATCGTAAAATAAGTAATTGCATATTATTTCACCAATACATTTGATATGAATATGGGAAATAAAGTTTACATTTCCAACACACACAAAATAACTAAAATATACATCCAACACGTAGCAAAGTTTACACATAGCTAATTCTTAGATGTAGTGAATGTCAAGTACTCTTTACTGAGCCGAGTATAATGGGGATCAGTAGCTTAAAATATGTTTCTTCATTGTTACCCAACGTTGTGAATATCGTTGTTCATGCCTGGTTCATGTTCATGCCTGGTTCATGTTCATGCCTGGTTCATGTTCATGTCTGGTTCATGTTCATGCCTGGTTCATGTTCATGCCTGGTTCATGTTCATGCCTGGTTCATGTTCATGTCTGGTTCATGTTCATGTCTGGTTCATGTTCATGCCTGGTTCATGTTCATGACTGGTTTGTTTGGTCCAGACTAACTTTTTACAGGCCGATGTGATGACTATGCAATATAGGTACACACACTCATTATGAATTAAAGCGACATAGTTTGTCAGAACCATACCCGTGGTAAACGTCTGAGACCTGCACCACACGTGCTTTCCTCCCACATTTTGCTGACACGCCGCGATATAACTGTAATACTGTTAAAAGTGGCCTTAAAACCAACTCAGTCACTAAAGCGACACAACCTTTTCATTTTTTAAAAAGAAATACCTACTAAAGGCAGAGTCGATCGTACGATTCCGACAATAGCATGAGAATGTGTTTATGAATCACTATCAAATAGTGAACAAAACACACAATGGTAAAGGTCATACCATATCATCGGACATGATTGTTGTCACTGATGCGTCAAATTTGCAACTAACCAGTGAACTAATTTGTTTTTAATCTTGTCAATACTCATTTAAAAAGATTACGTTGTCGCGCCATTAAAATGCATTTAGTGTTGTATCTTAACGAAACGAAATCGTTACACTTAAATAAATGCCTGCGAGCGGGTTGCAAATGGTATTCACACAGTTCCATCACACAAGCAAAGATGTCCGATGAATATTACCCTTTTATTAGTAAGCCGGTTGTCGAAGTTTATCATTAATGAACAACTAAGTGCATAAAATTTGTACGCAATCTGACACCATCGATTATACGTTGTCCAAAATGTTATTCTACTGACTTGATGGAAACAAGGTTACCTAGATATCGACCGTTTGCTAGCATTAGCGAGTACCTATCATAAATAGACTATTCATCCGAGCACTGTGTGTAATAAAATATCCATATTTTGAAACTTTGAGTGCAAATGCTTCTCCCAAAGCCGTAGTGAATATATCAATAATTACTTTGACTGGCACTTGGGACTGACATTCCCATAAGGTTGTTGATAAGATCGGAGCGGCCGTAATTTGTGGACCAGCGTCATGAATCCTTGGTAAACGTCGATCTGGCATGTTGTTTATGACGATTTAAAACGAAAGGATGTCTTTATCAATAAAGTGATAGTTCCTAGCCTGCTCTGAGGAATCTGCAGAAAAGCCATCAGGTCTTATAATCTGTATGTCTTACGCATGCAGGAGGCGGACATTGTTCAGTGACAATGTCAGCTTATATGAAGGATATTCATTATGATAGATATTCCTCTGACACTCTCAGAAACGCTTTGTGATCATACAGTCCTGAACTGGGATTGCATTTGCGTTTTTGTCGTAAAATGGAAGAGTTGAAACGAGTCTCGTCAGAGATCACTGACTCTAATTCAAAAGCTGGAAAACGAGATGGCTTCAAATTTGAATCGGCTTAGAATCGATAACGCCGCCTGGTGGCACAAAGACAGGGATGTTTGGACTGCAATGCCATAATAGAGGTTTTGATAAAGGAGATAGGATGGAATGGACTTGCTTTTAAACAACACATAGGGATGTCACTTATCTGGTCGTTATCGTGGGTTACAGTGTTTTCAGAAGCAACAGAGGAATCAACACCCTTTACTCATCTATAATACCACACTTTACCATCTGACACATTAGCTTGTGGCAGTAACCTTGAAACAGTTACTGTTAATGGTTTTTCGTCACACCTGTAGAGTATCATATCAAATACAGCCCTCGTTTTTCTTTCAAGTTTCAAACTTGAGAAAAGTTTGTTTTGGAGGTGACTAACTGACAAACGTTTGAAATAATTTTCTTCCTGAAAAAAATGAAACACATAAACGGTAAACTTGTAGTCGTATCGTTTCCGATTCATATTTAAGAGTTGTGACCATTTAGAATACACATGAGCGTCTATTTAAAAAAATGAAACCTCTCCTTTTTCAAAGATGGAAGCTACTGTTCGTAATTTTTTACTGGAGATAAAAACGTAACAACCGCTGCGCACACCGTGTGAACCTGGGTAAATCTCAATAAATGCAAAAACATATTGAAGTCAGTTGTTATAATTAAAGTCAACAATACAAACTTCAAAGTCTGTGTATTTAATCATTAACACACAAAATAGACAACAAAACGAAATTAGTGTCATCTTTCATCGCATTAATGCAATTTGAGCCCCGCTCACCTCATTATCAGCAAATCAGGGAACAGTAGTCCGCTAGAGGGCAGGCTTAATTGCTTGGTTAACCAATCAAATGCCGTGGAATCACTTCCAATTAATCAATTAGCAGGTATATCAGTCATATTAACTTTCAAAAATAATCAGCCAATCAGGCAACAGTGGTCCGCTAGTGGACGTAGCTTAATTGCTTGGTTTTCCAATCAAATGCTGTGGAATGATTTGCAGTCTATTTTTTCAGGTACATCGATCATATTTAACTTTCTGAATATGATCGCTGGTACTCGACTTCTACTATAACGGAGTTTCTACTGAAATGTCGGGATGCAGATGGTAGCAGTGAACGACACAAGGGTCCATTAAATTAATATAAATCGGAGTTAATGTTGCGTTTCTTCAAAGCCAATTAAAGCGACCAAATTCTTTGACCCAAACATTGTAAGATTCCGACTGCATCATGAGCGTTTGTTTATGGTTAACTATCAATAATGCTAGGTGTTCGCGAAAAGGTGAGCGTAGTCTGTCAACTGGTTGCATACGTCACAAACACATTCAAAGGCAAGAGAAGTGTTTATTTAACAAAAGAAGCGGGAACATATGCCACAAGTCAAATAAGGAACTACATCGGGCAGCATGTTGGTCACATATGCGCCCAATTCGAAACCATATTACCGTATTATTGTTAAAAGGCTTTACGTAGGCCTTGTATGTAGCAACCCTGATCAAACACCGTTTGAGCAAGAGTCGTATGACGCTCTTTGAAATCTTCATAGAAAAAGCATGCTCGATTGTACCTCAAACACCAAAGACTTGAACTGCTGGACTATTTCTCGACATAAAGGGAAAGTTAAATATTTGAAAGTTGAAGTCATTCCGTAAATACAGTCCCGTGGATAGTATTTTTCCCACCCTGAGTCTGTATGCATATATCTAAATATGAATGAAAAGGTTCAAGTGGGCAACCACGTAGTAACCATTTAGCTCCACATGCTTTTCACAAAACTCTCCCAAAATAGACTGACAGAGTGTTTATCACAAAATGATGCATTCAGTAGAAGAATACCATTGCTGACTTTTAATTTATAAACTGCTGGTGAATGTATTTGCAGACCCCATACAGTCAAAAAACGAACCAAGCAACCATGTCTGTGTCAGTACCAATTTGTCAAGAAGATAGACAATGGTATCAATGTAGAGTGAACCAAGGGATCAATCATCGTGCATATACGTCGTTTACATAACGCTTTTATAACATCGTTATGTTTGTCTTACAAGACGCCTTCGGACGTGTAGTTAATGTGAACCTAACAGCACTTATAAGTTACATCATTTGAAGAGAATTGTAAATATTTAGGCGAAAGTTTCCTTAAAAGGTGTAAAATGTGCGGATTAGAGATGAAATATTTACAGAAAGGTTTTGGAAAGGCGTCCCAAATACATATAAATCAACAAAATACACCAAAACGGAACTTTCTTGGCAAGTTTTGTTAAAAATCGATCTTCATTTGAACATTTTAAGACCATGGGGAGCATCTAATTTTTTTTCAGGCAAAAGACAGTTTCTGCAATTGCATTCTGAATGCAAACATGGATGGGGAAGAAACAATGTTCTGCGTCTGCTAAAAACAGTTAGTTTTATGTGAGAGAGCGGTCATAGTTCAAATCTTTAAAATGAAACACGAAAGACTGTTCAAAATGGTTTAGGCAAACATTTGGTTATATTAGGTTTTGACTGTTACGTTTTTCTTTCACCACATTACTATGCAAAGCACGAATGGTATAATGCCTCGTCGTCCTCGTGTCATAATGTGTCATTGAGACTAAAACATGCCCTGCACTCTGAGATACCCAACCCACTACATGTCATCTGAGATAGGGCGGTCGGGTAGCCTAGTGGTTAAAGCGTTCGCTCGTCACGCCGAAGACCCGGGTTCGATTCCCGACATGGGTACAATGTGTGAAGCCCATTTCTGGTGTCCCAAGCGGGGTAATGGTGGAATATTGCTAAAAGCGGCGTAAAACCATACTCACTCACTCACTCACTCATCTGAGATAACCTAACCTTACGTCTGGTCTCATGAGGTACCGCACCCCCACCACGTCTGGTCATCTGAGGTACCTGACCCCTACCACGTCTGGTCGTCTGAGGTACCTGACCCCCACCACGTCTGGTCATCTGAGGTACCTGACCCCTTCCACGTCTGGTCGTCTAAGGTACCTGACCCCTTTCCCGTCTGGTCGTCAGTGGTACCTGACTCCTTCCCCGTCTGGTCGACTGAGGTACATGACCCCTTCCACGTCTGGTCGTCTGAGGTACCTGACCCCTTCCACGTCTGGTCATCTGAGATACCTGACTCCTTCCCCGTCTGGTCGTCTGAGGTACCTGACCCCTTACCCGTCTGGTCGTCTGAGGTACCTGACTCCTTCCCCATCTGGTCGTCTGAGGTACCCGACCCCCACCACGTCTGGTCGTCAGAGATACCCAACTCCCCACCACATCTGGTCATCTGAGGTACCTGACCCCCACCACGTCTGGTCATCTCAGATACCCGAGCCCCACCACGTCTGGTCATCTGAGGTACCTGACCCCCACCACGTCTGGTCATCTCAGATACCCGAGCCCCATCACGTCTGGTCATCTGAGATATCTGACTCCTACTACGTTTTGTTTTCGGAGTTGTCATGACCCCTACAACGTCTGTGCCCCAGAGATACACGTCTTGTTTTCCCCTTCCCTGCCCCTCCCCTGCCGGACCCCTTCCACGTTTTGTCACCCGAAATTCCCGACCCATATCGTCTAGATACCTGAATCCTACCACGTCTTGTCACTTGGAATATCTAAGCCCTACAACATCTTGGTGCCAGAACTTACCAAATCCACAACATCCAACTTGTCTGCTTGTCTTGCCTACCCAACAACTACTATGTCTTATTGTCTGACCTACCCAACATCCCCCATACCCGGCTGTCTGGTCAACCGAACAGCTACAACGTTTTGTTGCGTGACCGGCTCAACATCTTCCATGTCAGGTTGTCTCACCTACTCCAAATCTACCATGTCTGGCTGTCTGGCATACCCGACATCTACCATACCTGGTTGTCTGGCCAATCGAACATCTACAATGTCTTCTTGTCTGACCTACCCAACATCTCTAGTACATTTTTACCGCTTTAGCGTCCACAACGTTTCTCAAATCATTTAGGCGTTTAGACATCTTGACATTTAACATTGTCAACAATACAATAAAAGAGGAAAGGTGATCTAGATACAAGTCTGCAGACGCGTGGGTGAAATGCAGTGTCACTGGGTGGGTATGTACCACAACGTGATCCCTACAATTAATGCTGTTATGTGATCACATATACTGATGAATACACCATAAAGTGTCCAGAACAATATAGATTCATATTGTCTATAAACTCTAATATTCATCAAATAAAGTTTATTGCGAACGAAACAAAATATATGTTGGCACACCAAAGATGAGCTACCACAGGTAGCAAAGCCCTGGCATGAGATCGAGTTTACTTTTGTTTAATATCATATTCATACCATATACATCGATACAACAAACATTGTACCACTCTCTTCATTGGAACCCAACGCAAAACACAACTGTGTATATATGATTTAGATGGATTGTTTGCTATACAAACCAAACCAATTTTTTGTCTCACGTCAAGTCAATAGCGCGGTCATCAAGGGTAGAAAGGTTCTAATATGAAATCTCAACAGAATTCCTGCAACGCCAGGACCTGTTGGAATTGTCAGCCTATCAATGCTAGAGACAACCACCAATTTACATTGTCTGAACGGTTGTCTTGGGAATTGTAGACAAGAGGTGGGGGAACGATGGTGCGGACTTACGAGGATTATGTTCTCGGAACGGTTGAACTCCAAACACTCCGGTCAAATTTCGATCACATAAATCTTGATAAATTGTCATAATCTTAAGATCGTGTACACATTGGCTTGACTGTTACTGCTTTGCAGCATCGTTGTGCGCAGGGCAAGAAGAGCATCATACAAGGCGCGTGCGTTGTCCAACTGTCATGGCGGCGCACCGCGATATGGGAGTGGCAAGTGCGTGTTGGGGGCAATGTGATTTGTGATTTGAACAAGTAATGGCTGATTCATTATCATCTAAGTACGGTGATGCATCGAAAATATTGACTGTTTGCATGGTTTTGACTACATCGTGGATACACGAATGTCCTAATAGCGATGTGCGTCCACACTGTTACACGCGGATACATTACATGTTACATTGTTACATGTGTGTAAACCTTTCACTCTTGAAATAACATGAGTACACAATAAAATTGTCCTTGTCCTAAATTTCACACACGTTTTCATTTCAGAGATCCGTAGAAACTTGAAAAACAGAAGAAATATTTGTATTCAACAAGAATATTTCACATTTGAAGAAACAAATAGTACATGGCAAGTCAATCACATATTCAAATAGAATCACTCATACATCGTTATAATCTGCGAAGATGTCCTGCCGTGATGGTTGCACCCATCCCGAATTAAATGCAAACATAATCAATTCCAAGCGAGTTATACAACTTACCTGCAAACTTCAAGTATTTTAAATGATGTGTACACGTATCTTAGATAACTGGTCAACATTATCCCTGTCAGTCTGAAATAATTAAAAACTTCCTGCAAATGAGTTGAGCTGACTGCACATGAATATAAACAAGTTGGTTACACTACAAGAATTATAATTAAAAAGCGCTGTCTATGAATTAGTGACTGGGTGAGATTTGACTCTGGCTTCCTGTAATGGCATTCAGTTAATGGCATGCCAACACAATGAAGAAAGCCTTAAGTAACTCAGGTCGTTCAAATTACCATTTCGGTGAAACCAAGATCAAGGGTGTGGACAGGCCAATCGGGGGCGGGGTTTGAATTGGAACCAATAGCAATCGGATCCTGTCACTCTGCCAGTTGTTTGACACATGGGTTACCCGTTCCTCGATCAATGAAGGGTGGCAGATGAAGTAGCAGCGTATATAGGAGATGAAGCCGCGCCTCAAATCATCTGAACCTGTAAACAAGATAGTTATACCTGCCGCTGAATTTTCTAGAATCTCAATTACCTCTCTACAGGCCAGTGCCGACCATAACGTCAGACATGGGTCATATGGAACGTATATGCATGATCCTCGTAATCGTGGGGGCACGGGTGGCCCAGTCGTCTAAGGCGCCGCGATTCGCTGTGCAAACAGTTGCGTCCCTTGGATACGCCAGAAACCTATGGTTGTGGGTTCGAATACCGGTTCGCCCCGATTATGTTTCTAGGTTTGTCAGCACCATACCCGTGCTCGTTGGTTTCACCGAAGTGGTAAACGTCCGACACCTGCATCACTTGGGGCTCTCCTCCCACATTAAGCTGACACGCCGTGATGTAACTGGAATACTGTTAAAAACGGCGTTAAACCGAACTCACTCACTCACTCCTCGTAATCGTATACTGTTTGTGATGTCACTTTCTAATGCGATGTGACATGTATCAAAATTGTGAAACTCGCTCTTTTTTAAAGGTCCTTTATAAGTTTTGATTGAAACTACGAACATCAGGATATCTTGAGGTGAGAAGATATTGGGTTTAACGTTGCGTTCAAGATTATTGCACTTATATAGCAACGTGCATGCAAGTGCGTGTGCGTGTGCGTGTGCGTGTGCGTGTGGCTGCTGTACTAGTCCGGGCTGATGCCGATTAATAGTGCTAGCTCACTGAGATACCATGTTGCAATTTAACATGAATACCCCAGTCACACACAGTATACTGACTCCGAGCCGACCAGTCCTCGTTTTAGCCCCTAAATGCCGAGCGCCAGACAGGGTAACAACAAGTACCACCTTTAAACGTTTTATTGTATGACGCGACCGGGGATTGAACCCCAGGCGGACGCTCTACCACTAGATCACGGAGGCGGTCGCAGGATATCTTGAGAAATTGTAGGTTTTACCAAGATTTGTCTTGGAAATATTACTCATAAGGGTTAGAAGATCTCGTGTTAGACATTTCCAATAACTGCATAAGTGCAGTAATGCACTTCTCAGAGTCGATAGGCCAGCGGAAACAATATGGTGCTTTACTGATACATTGATGAATACTAAAAGTCAGCCATATGCACATTACGGCAGAAATTCATATATGTCATGAAAACAATATGCTGACGTCAATGAAATTTCTTGGAGTGATGCCATTGTCTTCAATGAGCAATGCATAAAATATCTTCAAAATTCGGAATTACTGAATCCGTCCCTCGAGAACGACTGCTGTAAATAAAAGCGACAAAGTCTTTCCCTCAACCAATCGCCATTAGCTCGGCTCGTGTGCCGTAACTGTTGTCTCTCGCTGCTTTTATGGGTAACATGTATATATTCTAGATCTAATGCAGATTCTTCACGATATATTATCTCCATTGTCTTCTGTATCAAATTCAAGGCCGTAGTTAACTCTTTTTGACAGGGGAGGGGCAAATATTTGTACAAGTATCACTTGTCCCCAACTTGCATTTTCATGATTCAAATAAAACTGTTTTCTATAAACAATCCAGGAGTGGAACTGAATGTCTTTGGTTTCATCGCAGACGTTAAAAGATGGTACTGGTTGCCTGACGCTCGCCAGTATGGGGATCAAACAAGGACGAGATGCCTCCAAGTCAGTATACATGGTCTCAAAGGGTGTCTACGTTACATTGCGACATGGTATCTCAGTGGGCTACATTATGAAACCGGCATTAGTCATGACCACACACACACACACACACACACACACACACACACACACACACACACACACACACACACACACACACACACACACACACACACATAGAGGTTCAGACCCATTTCACCATACATCTTTACTTGAAAACTTGAAAACACCTTGAAGAGGTCACCAATGCTAATTGTGGAACTGGACATTGTACACAGCTGGCTATGTTCTGATCAAATACAACATTCATCAAAATATCAAGGAACTTCGGTAAGTGGGCTCGCAGATTGAACACTATCAAAGGAACAAGTCTGTCTCCTCGTGTTCCCGTCGCCCTACAACATGACTAAAACTGACGCACAGCCATCCTGCTTCAGCCGCACGTGTCAAGTGAGCACAAGGCTACATTCATGTATTTATGAATACAGGCGTTGGCAGCAATAGTTGACAGGTTTGGCAATTTACATTGAAGACCAGCCTAAATACCCATGGACGGTGATGCAATTTGAATAGCTTCAGATCAAATCGCCATCAGTTTAAAGCTTCAGAAACAACATTCACAATTCCGCCTGCAGATGGAATCATCAGCTTTCATAGTCATTTCGACCATTTGTCAGCCCATAATATGATTCACTGATGCGACACACGCAATACGTTAATACATAACGAAAAATGTAGCACAGTTTGATAGAAACATCAACTGAGCTACATCCCTTCAATCTTAACTCACAGTTTGATCTCAATATGAGCCGAGATGTCATGCATTGAAACTCATAATTTGATTCTAACCACTATAGAATCAAGCAGTTACGCAGTTGCGTTTTGAGTGACTCTGAAGATCAAACCATGTTAGCGAGCTCTAATTATATTGATGGTTACGTTGCTGGTGTGAGGCGAGTGAATCACGCAAGAAACATGGGAATCTCGGCCGGCACTTATGGGCCTCATTGGTACAAATATTTTTGCAATTTTAGTTTTATATTTCTCGACGCTGTGAACATCCTCTTCATGTCTTCATACATTTGGTACTCGCCAGGCAACACACGTACAGGTGTGCAGATCATATAAACCGAATACGGTGATGTTCGTCCATGAGGTATATAACTACACATATGAATTCGGGTTTCAGTGTTACAGGACACCTCACAAAGACACAAAACGCAAACGTAAATAAATGTTTTGTTAACTTTGTGATTTCAGCAGTGAAAGGGAGACGAATTGGTGATTGTTTAAGACAGCATTTTACACAATTGTATCATATAATTAATAAAGTAAGTGAAAGCTTCGTGTCTATATTGTGTTACTAACATGAAAAGTTAGTCCCTAAAGCAGAATGTGAGATCTATAAGTGTTATATGATTGAAATGTTACCACCCGGTAGGGCTTTAATAATATCAATGTTCCACCAAACAATTTGAAACCTATCTCTTACGTATACATGGAAGGCTGTTGTGATAAATTAGTGCTGTTTGCTTACGTATCACTGTACAATACTGTATTTATCCTGAAATCACACAAGCAAAAACTTAATTAATGTTCAGACTGAAAGCATACATCGTAATTTACATTTGAGAAATGAGAGAGAAAACAAATCAATATTACATCATCAAATATGATATGATGTCCAAACTGTATGTTTTTAACGGTTACTTTTATCAAAAACAGTATATGTCCTTTGCTCCAGGATTGGTATTAGACCACATTTAAGCAGATAAATCATACCAAATAAGCCTTTTATTCGGAATTCAACAAATATGTGTTATGACTTGACTTAAAAGCGTATTGATGAAGCAAGGGGGAAATCATTATTTCGAAGAGTTATTGTAGCATGTACTGTAATATCTTCAACAGGATTCTGGCATATGTTTACTTAGATGTGCATAGTCGTTAATTATGAACTCTTTAACATGAAAGCAATCTTCTCGAATGAAGTCAATTAATCAGGCAGTATTGACATTGTGGAATTAGTCGTTATTTAACAACGGTATTTTAATGACACCAAGAAGGAAGCCATTCACATCTGTGCGTCACTTTTAATCCTGCACGTTTGTCATCTTTGTTTCCATTGGGGCAAAATATGTCTTTATTCACATTCTGATATGAGCATACTCCATGAAATGACATTCCGGACTGACATTGTATTGATGAGCCGGGTTCAGTGTGTGAAAAGTTGTTCTCTCCTCATAACATTTTTTAAAAATAGAAAATAAAACAATGTCCTGCCTCACACCTCTCTTTTGCAGTGAATGTACCTGAGAAGCATTTTTTATGCAACCTATGGAATGATATGATTAAAATTATTGAGTGATGTGACGAGAAAGATCCCAATTGTGGTGTTATCATTCATGGCCTTCGAAAAACTTCTATTTTGAAGTAGAAATTAATAATTATTGAAATGTAGCAATATAATTTTGTGCATACATTTCGGCTGACCATGTTGTTTCTGTCATAAAAATATGACAAGTATTATAAAATTTGATCACTTGTTTCAGAAAATGGATCCAAATGACAACTGTCCGACAGCTTCCTGTGTTTTTAAAACGTTTCACTAAATCCCCAACTTAAATTGTAAAGTTAACGAACATGTGACAGACACATTTAAAGCTTATGGTGTTGCAACATTTCAGCACACTAAGCCCATGTAATATAACGTCTTTCTTGGCATCAACGCACAATTATAGAAATTTCATTTTAAAAAACGTGTTTAAAATTCCAAATGGATATGACAAAAACAAAATAGAAATATCCGAAACCCACTTGTCAAATTGAGGTATCTCTTTAGTTTGGGGACATGACATGCAATACGACTCTAAAACATTGTCAGTCGATGCAATATGATCGTAAATCGGAAACGCACGAATCAGTCATTGTGATGCAGAATCCCCGAGTCGATGTTTGACGTGATTCTCTGGAGCAATAATACATCGATCGTTCCCAAGAATATTAATGTCATAGTGGGGAGTTGTACATTAAATGTTACACTCGAGGCCTCTGAAATCCAGTCCCAACAGTGCCGATACTATCCATGATTGTCGGTGTAGTAGTCTGTACACGGATGGATGCTTGTCGAGGAACTGCTTGCGTAACCGCGCACACTGTCATCTCATTGCTACGATATGTCATTACAAGAACACGTGTACCATTAATGTACTGGTATTGGCAATATCAGCGTGTTTTCCAACTGCTTTGCAATGACACTTCAGCAGGTGGCTGATGCGGTTAGTATTGTTAAGGGCTATGGGGAAGGTGCGCGAAACTACCATAGACGTTTCCATTTACAAAATGCTTTTAACATCAGCTAAGTAATTGTGGGGGGTTGGTGTAATGTTCAGAGCGCGACAAACAAAGACACAATTTATCGTTCGCATTGTATTGTAAAATAGCTATTAGCTGCAACTACGTTTTAGGAAAAATATCATTCGTTTTCAGATTGTAATCTCTCCATGCTGGAGTGATGGTCTTTTTGAACTACCTCATCGTCATAGTGACGGTAGGTCATACAACACGCTGTTTTTTTAAATGAACACACGCGAATAAACTTTAAGCCACAATACTATTAATGGTTAAGATCACAAAGCATCCTCTTTCAAACAAGGTTTGTGTATTATATGATATTTCACCTTTACACGTATACATAATTGCTTATAAAGGCATACCGTGTCACATTGCTTTCTCAATACAGTCGGGACGGTCGGGTACCCTAGTGGTTAAAGCGTTCACTCGTCACGCCAAAGACCCAGGTTCCATTCCCGACATGGGTACAATGTGTGAAGTCCGTTTCTGGTGTCCCCCGCAGTGATATTGCTGGAATATTGCGAAAAGCGACGTAAAGCCATACTCTCTCACAACAGTCTTCAATTGTTTTTTTAGAATAACGTATTTATCACATTGATAGTTATTACTGCTGTGAACGCGGAAACGGAAGTTAATAATAAAACTCAAATACTCAGAAGGTAAACCTGCTTAATGTCGCATAAGCATTTTTTATGGGTTGCATACATTATTGGTCATGATTTGTTTCAGTAAGCGCGATTCAGTTTAAAGTAATTGTTGCGTCACAGAGTGCCATTGATTGTATCAATAGCCATTCTAACATCCAAATGTCGCCAGATAATGCAATACACCTATTTGGTATTGTTTAAATATCTAAATTAAGATATTTTAAATTGATATCAATTTCTTTTACTCAGATAATACATGGTTTTACACTGACGCATCAAACAGTAAATTCATTCTTGCTTGTATGGCGTTGGCATATATTCACTTATACTGTAAGCGCAGACACATGCCATCCTCGCTTACACAAAGTTTGAATATGGAATATAGCATTCATGATTGCTACTACATATATGGATGTTTTCATGATCAAAAGGGTTTGAATGCATTGCGATTGCTTCTTAAACGTATAACGGACAGACAATATTTTCTTTCTGTCTATATATTATGAATCTGCAATAATATTTTGGCCAGAAGCATGTAAAACAGAAAGGACTAAAAAGGTATTCAATGTCACAAGTGTCGAGTCGTTTGTAAATCAATAGAAATGGACCATTATGATTGATTGTTAGGTCCCTATCGGTGTGTGAAGTGCTGAGTTTGGACGAATTCGGGTTTCCTTGGTTTGGATTGATGTCATACATATGTGATTGCGATGGGAAAACATTATGTTACATGTAGGAAGTTTACAAATAAATTTGATTGACTAGTAGCAATCAAATGCCAACTTTCCCCGATTATATCAAAGAGATTAGATTTCATTGTAGTGCGTTGTGATGTTCAGGGACATATGCCTATCATTTGTGTGTCGTTTCATATTGTAAACTAATTAGTCGATATTACCTCTCTGGAAAATATCAAGGGAATCAGTATGAATAATCCAGAAACTGTGAAATCAATTTCATTTGATGTATAATGGTTTATCCAAGTCGACAAAAAAGCCACATAATGTTGAACTATGTTCATCTCAATGAAACTGTTTAAAGGAAACAAACTCTGTCTGACACTCGTTCTATTTTTTTTCAAATTATGTTACGGGTGTACACAATACAGCCCGATGCGTTAAAGTGAAGGAAGAAGATGAGCTTTCTGAAACTAGCAAACGAATTAGCTGTTTCTACTTTAGATTGTGTAGTAGTAACACTAGGAGTCAATGCTATACCATAATTAAATTTGAATTTTAAAAGAAAATTGTGATAATATTTCGCACTAGTAACGTACGTATCATACATGTAGTCACAGAAAACAAATAGGGTTCCACATTTTCATAATAGATTGTGGCCGTGCATATAAAGAGAGTAAATACTTTATTACTTTTCACAACTTATATTATGAGCCCAAAGTACTTTAAAGTTTTACCTGGAGTCATCTTATTGTCTAATGTCACTTGCATGGGTGGTCAGACGGATCTCTTCACACCAGCCTCCCGTTACCGTATATGGCTATTGCAAATATAAACACCTATGATTAATCCTTGCGAAAACGTGAAACTTGGTAGGTCTAGACACATATTGAACTGGATACTAGTGCAACATACAGCGATAAAGACAATGAGCCAGCTAATCTACTAAACCCGAAAACACTACGGATATCATCGGCGATTAAGACTCATTTCGTGAACTCTTTGTCAGAGTGAGTGAGTATGGTTTTACGCCGCTTTTAGCAATATTCCAGCAATATCACGGCGGGGGACACCAGAAATGGGCTTCACACATTGTACCCACGTCGGGAATCGAACCCGGGTCTTTGGCGTGACGAGCTAACGCTTTAACCACTAGACTACCCGACCGCCCCCTTTGTCAGAACACAAAGGTGTGTTTTATATGAAAAACAATAATTCCTTGAAAATAATATGTGACATTCATGTGTGTCGGACGTTGTGGTCGAATTCGCAAAGTGTTCGCTCGTCATATCGTCAACGCATATTCAATTTCTCACATGAGCACCACGTGTGGAGATGATTCTTGCATTCCAACGATATACAGTGTTACTCTCAATCAACCCCCTCACCGACTACTGTTCTACATGATTTAGCAATATGCTCCAATATGTTAATATCTAAAACACTATATATTAAACGTGTGATATTATGCATAGGACATTAGTCTGTATCGCCTTGCAAGTGTTTGTACGAACCATGCAGGTGTTCATGTTTTATGCCAAAACTGATATTTACCTTGTCTACCATAATACGTCAACATGAACATAAAAACTCATGTTACTTTAGAAACTTATTGTGCTGCAAACTTGTTTGCCTCGTAAAAGCGATACGTGTTTTATAAAAGAAATATGATGTAGAATATGAATTATACACTGCCTGAATACAAATGTCGATAAGTAGATGAACATACGCAGAAAGAAATACCCAGACAATTTATTTTTTCGATAGAACAAATACTTTATACCTAGGATTCAAATTCCTTGAAATGTCGTTTTAAGGTTATACGTTTTGTCTGCACGTGATATTGTAAGAAAAGGTATATTATACATGAATATCATTATTTAGCAATGATAAAAGAGCAGTGAGTTAAACCATATCCTTGTCCCAGACAGCTGTCATCCAGTGTCTTGCTGCCCGACATGAAACTGTTTGCTGTTCCTAGTGACGTGGCCTCAGATAATATGTGACATATCAGTTAATATCATATGTAAGGCCAGAATGTTAACTGAGAGAGAAGCCTGCCGAAACCACGCAACAGTAATATAATCTCAAAATTTTGCAATCAATTTTGACTTTTCCAAGCTATACACCACTATCCCACACGAAAAACTTAAGGGAAAACTTGTTCCATTGGGCATTTGTCTACACAACAGGACATTATAAATTGTTCAAAGTTTATTTAAGGAAGCAATATATGAAATTCCTCACAATTAACCTTCATGTGAAATTTCGGGATAGGATATTGAGGCAAGGAGTATATGTATATTTGGATGCAGAAATTAAAGTAATACTTTTTTATTCCACGTGTTTTGTTGTGAATGTGATGTTAGAGTCAAAAGCAAAGTGATACTTATGGACATCTGTTGTGTCCAAGACTGAGATTCATATTACCACATCAAATCAGATCTCTTTTCTTTTCTATCAATAAGGATTTTCTATACTGGGTGAGAACATTCTGAGGTGTGTTTATAAAGTTTATTCTGCTCTTCAACCATGGACGACAAACACGTTTTGGATTTCTTGTGCCCCGATAGTGTTTTTTTTCCAAATTAGTGCCGATTTTCAAGTTTGGCCTTGGAACTATTAATCACATAATACGCCTAGAGGAATTGAGAACAAATCTTTCATGTAAAGGATTGATGGACACTTCAATTTCCTTATCATCTTCAGTTCTCATATCATGAATAATAATAAGGCTCTTAGGGAAACGCCATCAACAAGACGATAGCATTCCCAATAGCATTAGTATCCTCATTACAAAATGGTTTATGTGAAATAATTGCCACATGTTCAGTTTTAAGTGTATCAATATCATTACACAATTGGTAATATCAAAAGTTTTTACATTCTAATGATGTGTTCAGAAATGAAACTCGTATCCGCCACAATTACCTAACTTACCTAAGATGTTTCGACATAAACATCTCGTACGGCGATTAGGGACAGCCTACGTAAATCTCAACATGTCTAGTTATTCTTTATCAACAAAGTCAAGATCAGAACGAAAGAATTCGTTAATAATTAGAGAGCAATTATCACCTTTTCCATTTTCAGATCGTTATCTATTGTTAATGACGTCACGAAATGTTACAAATACGTAAAATGAGTGATACTTACTGTGCTTTTTGGAACTTGAAAAGAACAAACCCACGGTAACGTCGCTCGCCATTGTAAAGGCCATTAGTACATTGTATTTGTTGCAATAGTTTGATATCCGGTTGCATTCGTTGTTATTTTAGTGCATTAATCTCGAATGCTACGTAAAAACCGTTTTCACCACACCTCACTATTTCTCGTTTCATAAACGATGAATCACACAAATCAAATATCTTTATTTTAGGGGGCTGCTGGGGGTAATGAAGAGTAGTCGGAGGTGTATATCACAAGTGATGTGACTTCAACTTTCCAATAGTCAACTGTCCCTTTATGTCAGCAATATTCCAGCAGCTCCCCCCCCCCCCCCCCCCCCCCCCTCCCCCTCCCACTCTGGTGTTTACATTCCATGTGTGATATACTCCAGCTTAACAGGAGTTTGATCAGGGTTAATACATTCACAGCCACAGTAAAGGTTTGAAAAGGTTTTATGGTAGACATGTGTAGGCCATTTCTAAATCTAAATTATATTTGATCTAACTCTCTATTTTGACTTCATGTTCCCGTTTATTTTTTTCAGATGGACACTTACCTTTTATGTGTTTGTGACAGGGGGCAACCGTGGAGCAGGATACGTTCCCCTTTTCGCGAAAACGTGATGTCACCACTATTTGATAGTGATTCATAAACACTTCATTATGCTATAGTCGGGATCGTACAAGGCACCTTTCTTTTAACAGACATTTCTGATGATCATGGAAATGGTTTTGCCGCTTTTGTTTAGTTATAGCACGTATTGTAACGGGGGAGGAAAATCAAAGTGACATGGGTGACGTAGGTGACGTAAATGTTTACTCTGTTGGTAAAATGCATGTGCACGGATATTTATCCTTACCGGATTGGGTTTTCATCTCACGACAAGCAGATTCTTGAGTAGCCACGCGACACAACTCTGCTGAGCGACTGATGTTGATCTTGTACACAATGGTGGTTCAGCATGTTGTCTATATTGCTTGTCAGTAGCACGGCCCTACACATCGTATCCTTTACGAGACGGGGGACACGGGTGGCCCAGTCGTCTAAGGCGCCACGATTCGCTGTGCAGAGTTGCGTCCACTGGGCCCGCCAGAAACCTATGATTGTGGGTTCGAATACCGGTTCGCCCCGATTATGTTTCTAGGTTTGTCAGCACCATACCCGTGCTCGTGGGTTTCACCGAAGTGGTAAACGCCTGAGACCTGCATCACTTGGGGCTTTCCTCCCACACACCGTGATATAACTGGAATACTGTTAAAAGCGGCGTTAAACCCAACTCACTCACTCACTCACTTTACGAGACGACGTAAAAGAGGCATCTGTCCCTACCAGTGTGCACAAATGAAAGAAAACAAGTTCAAATACCAATAATGTTCGAACCCCAAAACACTGATTTTGCAGAATTTCTGCAAATCCATTGGCCTTGCTCTTTAGTTTAACTGGCAATGTTGCAAATATAAAAAAATGTGCAACGACATTGTGCCTCACCTGGATTTATAGTCAACAATTAAAAATGTTTAAACAATTGCTGTCTGCACTGACAATGCAAATATGTTCTGCATATATATTGAGAAGTATTTAAAACCACTGAAGACGTTAACAATATGTCATGAATGCAAAGGTCAAAACAAGGAAAAAACTTAAACTGTCGCAAAAATAGACTGCAGACAGACGATTGTGTATCGTCGTATGCTTACGGTGAGGGCCGTTGTTAATGCTCTAAAATCGTAGTACTAACATCTACGTACATGTCATCATAAATAATTTTAATCATTTGGGATATCTTTATACTTTCCAATCGTAAATATTCAAGTAAAAGTATTGAGAAAGTTCCTTTTATGCAGACATGTTTTGCTGGTTAAAATAATCAATCCAGGATATTATTGTCGCTCCTAAACCCGTAATGGTAAATGCTCTTAGACATTCTGCTGACAGGTCTCAGAGAAGGATGGTGATGAACGTCATCCTCTACTTCTAATTCTGAAACTAATTTTCTAGGTTGTGACAAATTTAAATTATAAACTGCACTTCCCAGGGAAATTTCCCTTTGAAAGTCTCATCAATTTGAATACCATGTGAAGCGTACACCTGCGCTTCCATCTAAAACTGCCTTCCAGGGGACCTACACCTACACCAGTGTCATTTTCGAACTTTTGGGGGTCTTAAGAACAACTTTAAACAATCCATAGCCCAAGAATAACGACTAACCTTCAACGCCAAAAAACTTTACAGAGAAGTATTCCTATGACTCGTAGGTCGTTGAATGTGTGGCAGATCTAAGGTGCATGCGTGCGTGCGTGCGTGCGTGCGTGCGTGCGTGCCTTACCACTGGAAGCACTATGTCGCTACATACGACCAGCAAAACTTCTCATTTTAATTCTAAATCGGACTCCCCTGCTCCCCGGTCATGGTTTATGAAACACGGTAAAGAGTATTTGCAGTTATGTTTTGTCATAATATCAATGCAAATGAGACATAAACAATTACAGGTGTTAATATTCGTTACACCCAATGACCTTGATTATACATATTAAAACCAGCCTTTAAATTAAAACAATTAGTCAATGGCAGACTACTTTCATTCACTTTAAAGAAGCATTTTCGTGAAACGATTACAGTGTTCTCACTTATTTTTCACATGATTTAAACCGATTATCAACCTAAATACTTATACAATAATACTGCTTTCAAATAAATCCTACGCCTGCTCCATGAACAGTTACGGCTTGCCTACACTCACCAATGTGTGTATTAATTTCATGTTGATATTATATTCATTATAGGTTTATCTTTAATGGATCGGTCCTTGCTTTGTTGCATAAATACCATGTTACATATTTGCCTAATATATATATTCAAATACAATTAAGAATTAAGATACTCCGTTCAAAAAGCTTGCTTATTCAATGTTCCTTTAATCCTAGTAAGTCCAGTAATAACTCGAAGACATTGTTCGCCCAAAATAAGTGATGGTCATATATTTCACACAATCATACACATAGAGTTGACAAGTAACCGGCATTTGATTACATTTAACTACGATTCCAATATGATTTCAGAAAATAGCATAGTTCAAGACTTCAAGAAGGCTTAAAGTTTCGAAACATTCTGTCTGGCATTTTGCTGATTGCTTTGTTAATCTTGCATCGCCACGTTTGAAACATCGAATTATCAATTTAAGTTAACATGACAGATAATTCCACATGATATATGGCTTGTACCAGACAGTTATTGGATATATTCTAAATTAGGCAGACATCAGATAGATTATTGTGTCAATACATACCGAAGGGACGTATCATACTTTCGGGAATGGCTATAATTACAAATTGAAGAGTTCCCGGTGAAATGTGTAATGCAACTTGTTATAACAATTTCCTTATTATCAAAACTTATAAATAACGACAATAACGACGGATCGTTCTTATAAAATGTAGAATCTGGTTGCGAATGGTTTTCTTGTAAACTAATACACCTTTCATTGTCTGAAAGAGTAGCAATTTGAATATGCCATTTCTACACTAATAGTACAGAAATCATACACGGTTATTCAACCATAAAACAAACATATATCCTTATAAGTTTGATGAACCGTCATGTACGTTCATACATCCACTCTTTAATGTACATCTCTGAACCACCTGATCGTTTACTGAAATTGTTCAGGAACCCATTACTTCAGTTCAAAGACATGCCTGTTTAATTTTGTTTCTATAAACCTGAGTTGTGAATTTTGAAAACTCGTTCTTTTGCTCATTGACAAACAACAATTCCATTTGAGCTGAAATGTCCCAGAGCACATGTCGTATGATATGAAATAGTATGATTTGCCACGTTCTGTCGCTTTTCTTGCCATCATCACCCAATTGATATTTTAGATACGTTGTGTTGTGCCTTCATCGAACCTGCGGACTGTCTAATGTGACATACCCTGAAATTGTGTTAATTTTGGAACTCTTGGATTTTTTTCACCATAATGCATGAGTACAGTAGCAGGATTGAAATTATTATAGTTATAGGATTCAGCTTACAGTCACAATTACAGTCACACAGCTGCACACAATAACTCGTTCAAACCATTTGCAACAGTCAATTGTATATCGTGATACTCATAGACAGTGGTTTTGCTCTACTATGTAAGAATATGATCATCAAGAAAAAACATACTCATATGAGCCTTGTACTCTTTACTGTACCATTTCTCGATATAAAGGTATTTTGCAAACAAACTGGTTACGACACCAACATTGCATAACATGCAGACATTTAATTTTCAGGGGATGTGCTTGGATGTTAGCCTGTCATGGTCCCTTTGAAGTCAATAGTTTCAGTCAGAACGTAAATGTATTGTCAGTATCATGTGGAGAATTCATATATGTATATTGCCTTTGATTGGATAACATTGAAGGTCAAAGTCACTCAGAATGATGTCAGTAAAGCTTCTGTACACGATAAATTGGATGTTTTATTATATTGACAAAACATGATAGTCATGCTCTATAGGATGGGGTCACGATCGTATCATCCGTTGGTTGACCTTTGTATACGGTCTGGTCACCTGAGGGCACATTGTAAAACATGATTCAAATGTTTGGTTTAATGCATGTAATTTCATTGATGATGCACCATAAATAATAACATCATCATCTGTCATTTGTCATGGCTATATCAAAAGGGTTGACACACAATTTGAAGTGGACGTCAACACAGCTTATGTCCACAATATCTTGAGTATTTTTCATTACCATTTACAGTTTATTTTTGAGATTGAAGGTTAAGGCCAATAGGACGTAAGTGTATTGATTCGGGTAGTTTAAGTTGTAATGCATTATTCACAAATGGACACAAACTTTGCTGCCTCCTTGCTGGTCTATTTCTTTATATACTGAACGTCACACGTAGTAACATTGCATAAAAAAATGTCACATAAATATCTGGGTAATCTTTGTCAAAGTTTCTAAAATTTAACATTACCTTGTCCGGAAAATGAAATTTGATGCTAAAAAACAAAGCAGATGACAATAAAACCCATCGCCCAAACGCATCACGGCAACGGCCATGGTAACCCGATGCGCGTACGTTCCGTGCAAATTGAAATGCACATGCGTTCCCCCATTTCTTGCCCTATAAAAATCCACCCAGATCGGATAACATTCATTCGTTATTGAATTGCTACCACATGCGAAGATTGACAAGAAATCAGCGACACCAAGCCCTTGGACGATTGCAAGCTGGACAAACCGCCCGACAAGTAGCCAATGCATTTCAAGTCCACGTAAGGACCAATTACATGCTCCAGCAACGGTACTAGACCACCAACACTACAGATGACCGACCACGTAGATGAAGAGCAAGGGTCACCCCCCAATGTCAGGAGCATCAGATTGTGCAACAGCATTTTCAAGATCGCTTTGTTACTGCTGCGGAAACTGCTCGACAGACCATGGGGACACACCAGCGACACATTAGTGTCGACACCGTGCGTGGACGTTTGACGAGCAGATACCTCCACTGTCACAGGCCACACCGTGGCTCCATTCTGACACCACGTAATCGCTGGGACCGTCTTCAGTGGGCAACATAGCACCAGCACTGAAGAAGAGTCCACTTCTCAGACGAGAGCCGTTACTGTATTTCAACAGCAGATGGCAGACAGAGAGTCTGGCGACGCCGTGGGGAAAGTTATTCGGATGCTTGTGCTGTTGAGAGAGACTCGTGGGGTGGTCCGAGCATCATGGTGTGGTCGGCCCTGTGGTCTTCCAGAACATCGGTCCACGGAGAGGCAATGCTGTCACAGCGGCTCAGTACATTGATCAAGTCTTGAGACCACACGCCATACCTCTTTTGGCACGTCGCTGCAACCATGAGTTTCAGCATGATAACGCCCGTGCCCACACCGCGAGAGCATCAAGAGACTTCCTCCAGCAGAATGGCATCAGAACCATGCAGGCCTGCCTTCAGTCCCGATTTAATCACATTGAGCACCTGTGGGACGAGATTGAAAGGCGGCTGAATGGCGTCCGACCAAGGCCGACAACTGCAGCTGAACTGCGCCGGGCGTTCCTTAGAATGTTGGCTCAAGTGCCTCTGGCCTTCATCAACCGCCTCATCAATTCCATGTATCGACGTTGCATGTCAGTCATCAATGCACATAGCGGACACACGAGATACTGACTTGTGATGCCATTTTCTCAGAGACTAGTGTTGTGTTTCACGTTAACAACATTTGACACTTTAATTTCAACCTTGATGATCAGTTTTGCCAAGTTTCATCTTTTTAATATGTATCAAAGTATGTTTACAGTGTTTGGACAAATAAGGTTTCTCATATATCTATCCATGGTGACGTTTCTTTTGGGATTCAGTATACATATGAATCGAAATGTTTGCTCTGATTGGCAAAATCAAAACAAGAGAATATAGAATACTGATATGACAAGAGGGACGACGTTCAGTAGTCAAATTTCCCTTTAGTACCTTCAATAACAGCTCCAGTCTTTGGTGTCTACATTTCACAACATTTTAGCTACAACCGAGGATGCACATTCCACAAAAATTTTGAAGAGCTTTATAGAATGTTGTTCATAATTTATTCAAAGCCTTAGTAAAGCTTTCAAAAGGAATTTATGGTGGACATGTGGACATGTGGAGGGCATTTTGCAGGTTAACACTTGCCTTTCCTTTGCATGTTTTGTGACAGCTCACATTTCATAAAGAACTGGTATCATAACTATTTAATAGTGATTCATAAACAAATGCTGTTGGAATCGTATAACTTAAATCTGCCTTCACCAGATATTTCTTATGATTATGGAAAGGTTTTCGTCACTGTTTAGTAGATACACGTTTCACAACAGGCGTTTCCACAAAAGGCCTATGGTAACAGTGGACATGTGTGATAACTTCTTACGGGCTAACATCAGATGGTGGGAAATGGAGGGTACGTTTTCAAACACGGTATATATGTTTAGCCCTCTCACCTTTATATGTGATATTTAAGTAGGCCAAAGGTCCACCTAAAAGTTACACATGCAAAACCATTCTCTGTTCATGTCATAAATGTTCACCTATCAAGACGCTCATCCAGTTTAGTATTTACAGAATGATGTATAAAGATACGTACACCTATCAAGACGCTCATCCAGTTTAGTATTTACAGAATGATGTATAAAGATACGTACACCTATCAAGACGCTCATCCAGTTAAGTATTTACAGAATGATGTATAAAGATACGTACAACTACCAAGACGCTCATCCAGTTTAGTATTTACAGAAGGATGTATAAAGATACGTACACCTGCAAAGACGCTCATCCAGTTTAGTATTTACAGAATGATGTATAAAGATACGTATAGTTTATCGCAGATCATGTTTCTTCTGACAGGACATTGCTGTCAACGTAGCACATTTTGCGTATGTTCTCAGTCTACAAGCACGAACAAACTTAGATTAAAAAGTTTTAATGGGATATATAGGTCCGTTGATTTTCGGAAGTGAATGAAAAGGTTAAAAACTGAAAAGCTAGGACCGACATTCCTACGTTTATATCGAACTGTTTACCACAGCCAAGATGTATATTTGTGTTCCCATTGAGAGGCTATCTGCGACATAAAGACACTCAAAATGTCACAGAACTTCCTTCAACATATCAGATATTTTGGGAGTATTGGGGAAAACTATCACAACTAACTAAAACACTCACTTCAGTTCCGGATCTTCAGAGTCGAGATCAATCAGAATGTTCTTTCAGAAGACTTGCTTTCTCCACGCCAGTCGAACTATTTAGCATGTTGCCCTACAGGTTGCCATAACGTGTTTTGTCGATAGCTGTTGCTGCTGCCGTTGGTTGGATGGTTAGGCGGTTGCTCTCTCTGGGATTTGGAATATTCAGAGAACATGGCACGCTTCTTTATAGTGTTTGAAAGGTCGGTGGATCCTAGGCTTAGACTTGATGGAAGAGATGAATGTCATGAATAAAGTGAAATTAGTTACAATTATTTAAATAATTCAGTTAGATCAGACACACCTTGTTTAACAGAAGCACCTATCTTAAGAAAATGAAAAGGTGCATATTGCAGAGTTAGTTTTAGATTATATGTACTAGTTGACCTCAGCAAGTTGAATGCATCTCAACGTATATTTACCTCTTGCATCTTGGAAATCCGACTTAGAATAGGTCACAAGAGACCTTTGTTTGTGTTAAGAAGATAAAATGAATCAGGTTTGTTTGTTTGTAGTTTGACGCCGCAGTCAGCGATATTTAATCATTTTGGTAGTCTGTAAAGAATAGATAATCATGTGCATCGATCTACGCAGTTGGGGTACTTTTACATGCATCAAACAAATCAACGAGTCGGACCAACCGATCCCGTTAATCATCTCTTATGACAAGCATGCGTTGCTGAAGACCAATTGTAAACCGAATCAGGTGGTCACGCTCGTTGACTCATCGTAACCCGAAGGTCGTGGACGTGGAACATCATATGAGTCACTTATATGTCTGGTTCAGACTCGATTATTCACATGCCTCCGTCATATAGCTGAAATATTGCTGCGTAAACTAAAACAAGCTAAGAAGACCAATCCTCAGCCGTAATATTTAGATCCAGTGTGTCATCGTGCCCTGTCTGCATGACCAGATATTTCCACCATGCAATGTCACTTATGGCATGTTAGCGGCACGATGGTTAAAGCCTCTTGCTAACGGTGGGGTTAAAAATCAGCACATACCAACAAAACTTGATAAACGTCTTCATACATATTAACAATCTGCTTTAGAAAGTTTTAAAAACTTATATATGGCTGTATATTGCATCGTGTAGCCAGTTATTTCAGAGACAATCCGATAGGTAGCTCAAGACATGTAAGTTAAGTTAAGTTTTGTATTTAGTGTAAAATATCAAAGGGAATGCAACACACCTCTTTAAACATATGCTATGCCTCATATAGACTCATTATTACCACCAAATGCACACAAAGTGATAAAAGTGACACGTAACATATATCATTCATACATACTGGCGGTGCTTTATGGACAAAAACTTTTTCGGGTGTAAAAATCAACACTTCAGTACATCAAAGAATTACATGCTGCATTACGCAAGCATAAAGCTTTGATGCGTTGTCATGTATGTATCAAACAGGATCACTCACGTTTTCAGTTTTACACGAACAGCAGGTTGAAACTGTCACGGCTTCAGCTCTGTATCAAAGGATCAAACGCGGAGTGGGCAGGTTTTCTGGATTCGCCACGACTATACCATTGACTTATATAGAAGCTCAATTTGTTAATTAAAAAAATGTGTATTTTAAGCTGTGTTGTGTGTTGATGCTTAAAACGTAGTTTAATAATGAAATAGGTATGCAAAACTTGGAATGTAATATTCTAAGGATCATCATTTGACATTTAAATAAAACCAGATCTTCAATGTAAGCTTAATAAGTCTGGCATCTCCAAGAGTGAAATCGGTAATGTTTGTAGGTTACACAATTGTAAACAAGCATTATAGTCGTAATTAAAACGTATACCTTTAGATATACATGTAGTTTATCTATATAAAAGCGACAAAACCCTTTCCGTAATCATAATTAATCAATTCTACGATTGCGACTATATCACGAGCATGTGTTTATGAATCACTATCAAATAGTGAAGATAGCAGGTGCGCGTACCCTGCTCCACGGGTGGCGCCATTCACAAACAGGGGAACATATCGGTAAAAGCCAAATTAGGAAACTGTATCAGACCACTGATGCGTCAATTTGGGAAATGTCCTCCGTATGTCTACCATAAACCTTTTTGAAGGCTTTACTGAGGCCTTAAATGTTGTAACCCTGATCAAACAACTTCTGGGCAAGAATCATATTACGCTCTATTAAATCGTTGTAGAAAGATCATCCTCGATTGAACCTTCAAAGTTGGGAAATGTTGACACCAAACTGTAAGACTGGAGCTGCTGGAGTACTGCTCCACATGAAGGAAAAGTTTACCATTGGAACGTTGAAGTCATCCCTCTTGTCATGAGACGCGAGATGTGTTTCCTGTGGAGTTGTATTGAGTAATTTTCTGACGGGTTGTATGGAACTGAAAACAGGCAGATGTATGGTGTGATTTCTGATGTTAACGGTAACCTGACTTCGTCATTATGTGCACATTGATAATACAGGTGTGGTTTTACCTAATGACAATATTCCGTCGTGGAATATAGATTTACAACACGAATACAATTGAAAGTATTATATTCTGGCAACATTGCAATGTTGAATATTCCAAGAACATGATATAACTGCAACACGAATACATTATTTCCCCTAAAACATGTTTACTTATTTGTTCAAAATGTTTTTCTCTCGCAAAAATGGTTGGTTTCTAGGTTAGTCGATCGACAGAGAAAACTGAAAATAGAAATCACATACAAAGAGAAAGAGAGAAAAAAAAATTCTCCCTGGCATTTGAAGCATCTCAACGAATTAGTTATTGTTAATGTCATCTATCTGAAACGAATTTGAACCAAGCATGATTCTTTTCAAGTATCCTTTTGTACCCACATGTTGTATATATTACGTATGCAATTTAAAAAAATGTAAGTAAAAATGACGAGCCTTTAGCAATACCATCAAATGCTATATAATTATCCTTTGTACATGTGGACAAGATACCATTACTAAAAGGTTCTTTTTACCTCATACCATATGCGTTTTACAGTTGAGATCACATGCCGCACCTGCTGCCCTTTGTTGCTGAAATAGAACATTGCTAAATGTGGTGACGAATTTGAAAATATGGTCTTAAAGATAGCCGAATACAACGTAAAGTGTGCATTTATATACTTCTTCTGACTGCAAGTACTTATTGTTTTTCTTAACTATAATACACCAACATCTGCATGTAGCATCAGTACGAGAGCAGAGAATAGAGGAGAAATCGTGTGAGATCAGTCAAGAACTGTTTGTCGATTATTCAGAGCTTCTGTAACAGGACATCTTGTTTCAGTGGAAAAAGAAAACGCCCGATCAGTCTGAACCTGCATAATGTTTATACCACGTTACCGGGTAGTATGGTTTCCTGTTGAACGCATGACCACGACGAGATCATCCAGGAAATGATGAGACTGAAATAAAGAATTTAAGTATCGAAAGTGGCCCCTTATTTCTCACATTGTATCTGCTTACCACAGATTGTTTGCTTCACTGTAAGGCGTGTAGTGTCAGATGATTTCATTATACACACTTACATCACATATTTTGGGAGAAGTGAGAAATACCGTGAATACCTTATTGATTGCCAAATGCAGCTTATTCAGTGCCAGTAGGAAGCTATTAAAGGCGGATAAATCAGAAGAAACTTTCATCTACATGAAAGGGTTTCCTGACATCCATCAAGCCAATTATTATCTTATCACAAATAATTCTAGGCAAAGACGTTGCGTGTTGTTTCTGTGGGAGAAGATTTTAAATAAATATTTGGTTCTCAAGGGCTTGTAAGTGTGCTGTACATGACATTTTCACCATGATTCATTTGGGAGAAATGTTCATTTAGCCCAAACACGACACTCCGTGTATTTACATCATCGGGAATATTCAAATTCAAAAGAGCTCGTGTGAAGACTTGCTGATCGTTCATTGTTGAAGCTACCGAAGGAACGTTGAGACAGTTGCGTACATATTTGAAATACATATTTCTAGAATTTTTCTAATATATTATTTCAATAACCACTTTTAGTTTGAGACAGATGGATTACTAATCGTGAATCAAACCGCGTTGGGTCCTTCATTGTTCCAATATATCTAAACAAACTAATACACGAAGTACGGGCAATCAAACAGTTTTCTAATTGTCATTCGTCATTGTAGATTCGAATAACTAATAACGAATTATTTCGTTAATCACGATTCGCGTTTCAATGACTGAATAACTAAATAATGATTTTTGTGTTTTCTTCATTAAACTTTCTCACATTACACGGAAAATGGTCCATCCTGTAAAATGTCGTGGGACCACCAGTCCCAATTGCGGTTAATCCTATTATGATGTGTTATTAATACCTTTAACATTTATGTGTATATTGACAATTATTATTCATATTTTCATTTTTTGTTTCCAGGAAAACATGTAAAGTAATTCGCCATTGAGTTTGACGACATTCAACTTAGTGACGTTACGTTTGCGGCTTTACGCAATGCGGACCTATGTTATATTTTCATAACATGATCAGAAGAATTGAAAATTACATAAATGAATCACTTAAAATCAGTGATGACACCAGGTGTTTTCGAAAAGGTATGCATGTCCTGCTCTACCGGTAACACCCGTCAATCACACAATTTTCAATAAAAAAATAAATTGTTGTTTGTTGCTTAACACCGTACTATGAAAGTTCAGTTTCCACCTGTTTTAGTGAGTTAACGACCTTGCCTTGGGAAGATGGCGATGGCGGTACTGCGTGATTGATATCATAATTAAGTTCTTTTCTTTAAGGCCAATAATTCGGGCCTGTTAGAAAACCGTAAAGGGTGAACATTAATCAAATGTAATCTTACCTAAAGGAAGAAAGATTAGCATCATTTTTTGGTCAATACATGAACGCGTTTTAATGTGTATGTATGTATCTCTCTATCTGTGTGTGTGTGTGTGTGTGTGTGTGTGTGTGTGTGTGTGTGTGTGTGTGTGTGTGTGTGTGTGTTGTGAACATCATTTAATTCATCAATTTGAATATTACCTTGACTTCAGTTGATGTAGGCCACTGGCCACCATACTTATGTAACTACATATATTATACATGACACATCAGTTGAAAATTTTTAAAATGTGGTATAAATAGAGATTACTACACGAGCGTTCGTCAGATACCATTGATCTTACAACGACTTGTTTCAAAACGTATCTAACGAGCGAAAGCGAGTAAGATACGCTTTGTAACAACGAGTTGTAATTTCAATGGTATCTGTCAGGCACGAGTGCAGTTATCTGTTTCTTACGCACCCTTTTAGCAACGAATCGATGTATTTTGTCTATTCTGATGATCGCATTTGCGCATTAATACATAACACCACTGTCATATGCATAAGTGACGTCATCCTATGGACTGCTTAACTTCTCATCAATAATGTGACCCTACACAAAAAGTTTTCGTCATATCTGAGGATTATCAAGGTGATGATGATAATGCAAACTAGACAAAAACAGACTGGATGCCGAGTTAAAGAAATTACCAAATATGTACAACAATGTTTACTTCCGTAAGGGATCACTACCGGTGACCTACTTTTACAAAATGGCCTGTTCACTGACAACTTTACGGGGGATTTCCAGAGGAGGATTTTCGTTAATTGAGAGATCGTATATACATAAATGTGTCACGTAAGTAATCAGAAACATTCTGACAGTCTGCGTACTGTTATTTGTTTACCGTGTTTTCCAATGTAACAAAGAGAATTAGTCAGAAATGCAGATAACTACCCTAGTCGTTGTGCGTGATTTAGCGTCAGTCATGGCGTCACATGAATTTGCCACATCATTGTAATGTACATATTTGAAATTTCATAATTCGTGCAACGATATATCGATACTCTTCCCATGAATATTGTCAAACGCGTGATCGAGCCAATGTATACAACAATTAGACGAAAGTACCTGTAAAATGCTACAGAGTGTAAAATTTGAATTTTGCTTTGTTTACATTTCAACAAGTACAGTTTTCCGAGCACAGTGTTCGTTTCCACGCCTAATTTACTTCGCATGATTTCATCTAGATAATTTGTATATTTGACAAAGACCATTTGTCATTTTTTTCTAAAATACATGAGGAATTCAGGGATGGATCTATAGCAGCTGCGTTTGAAATATACCTTAGGATCAAGTAGGCGTCTCATAACCGGCATTTTGTAAACACAATTCATTTACAAAATGTATTTGTTTAAACTGATATGTGTTTGACTCTGAAATCTGATAACATGTCCATTCCTCTATTTTACCGGACTTCATAGCTCAACAAAACTATTCGCACGAATTATACCAAATTTCGTATTTCAGGTTCATGTCTCAAACATTAACCATGATCCACTAAACCAATAAAGAAATAAGGACAGTCCATTGTATATATCTTATAGTGATCAACCAGGTGTTCGCGAAAAGATAAGCGTATCCTGCCCCAAGAAATTAGCACAGTCCATTGTATAATTGCGACAACATCAAAAACACGTGTTTATGAATCACTATCTTCTAGTGATCAACCAGGTGTTCGCGAATAGATAAGCGTATCCTGCCCGAGCAGTGGCAACCGTCACAAACACATGCAAAGGCGTCAACTGTTCACCTGAAAAAAGGTACACATTATGGTAATACAAAAGCTGAGCATGGTACATCACGGACATCATGTTGGTCACTGATGCGTCAAATTTGGAAATGTCCTTCACACGCCTACTAGAAAACGTTTTGAAAGTTTTACTGATGCCTTGAATGTTGTAACCCTAATCAAACGCCTTTTGAGCAAGAATAGCATGGGACAGATGAAATGTAGACACCAAAGGTTCGAGCTGCTGGAATATTGCTCGATATAAAGGGAAAGTTTGCTATTCGAGGATGTATTCCGTCTTGTCTAAATATGAAACTGATGAGGCGGTTTTACTAGCCTCGCTATTTCCAGTACAGATGGATAAACAGTGTTACATATCTAACCCAAGTCTACAACGAAAGTATTACAAAGCACTTAAATTCACTTTTGTGGAATTAAGCTGTATGACATTGTACTTTCCTTTATCGTACAACTGACTCTTTTCTAACCCGTGGCTATGTACTAAAATACAATGTAACTCTGTCTATATCTATTCTTGTGGATGATGTGATGAAATTCATAAAATAATGTTGCATTGTCACCTGGTGAATACAAAACGCCCGAAATGAACCATGAACAATAAATATTACCGAAACATATCGTTTGTCACAGTTGTTTCTGTTTTGTTTTCAGAAATTAAAATTATTGTTCTTAACACGCATACATACATCGCATGCACATAAGTCATACATGCGTATATAATTAGACGAATATCTACACGTGTATAAGTGACTCTGTAAAGCATAATATTAACAATTTTTCGAAAACGGACATTGAATTCTGGCATGTAGGGCATTGAGCACGAATAGAAAAGTTAGACATTGAAACCTAACCCCGGACAATGGTTCCTCAGGAATGATTGTCTGTGGACTATTGCCTCTAGTTATCACTGTCCAGGGACTATGCAAACTATGTGGTACTGTCCGGGACAATGATTCCTTGTGCACATTGTCCATTGAACATTGAAAACATACATGTAGAACCCTGAAAATTATGATACCGGAACAGATGATGAGAAGACGGCAATTAGAATATACATGAGATGTATACTTCAATTTCCCTATCAAATATATGTTAAGCTACATCATAGTATATGACTCAGTGTGAGTGTAGGTTGGGGGGCCATAAACGAAGTCATTAGTCATTATGAATTGTGATATATATTACCGTATGACGAGATTGTTCGTTAATCGTTCTCGGGAGTGTGAAAAAGGAATGGTTTTCCTCTTTAAAATGTATACTAATATCTGATGGTGATGTTCCGAATAATATCTGACGTTGGTCCGATATGGATAAGGATAAGAACTTTTTTGGAAAAAGGGGTATGTTAAAGGGCGAAAAACGGAGTAACTCGCCTTTCGGTTGTGATATTTGAAAGTTGAGTTACGAAAAATCTCTGATCGCGATCGTCATTCAGTAGTTCAAAAGACAAATGATGAAATAATTTATTGACGTATCTCGAATGACGAAGGACGAATAACAGACTTCTGGTTGAATGACAATCTCTTTAAAATTGCCTGGGGTTTTATTGGCTGAACATGAAGTTGGAACTAGGTTTGCGACCAATACGTCTCAAACCACATTGCATGTACACATAAGGGATAAGATCTAGGTCCAAAGATCCTCTTGAGAGGAGCTATATGTCAAGCAATATACACAATGATATCACTAAACATTAAGTAACGAATCCGTCTTTGATTTTGGAGTGACACTGCTTTGATTCAGTCACTATTATTTGTCGAAAAAGTAGTTTCACTCATCACATGCTCGTGCAGGTTGAATACCAGATGACACTCACTTACTCATAACAGATGGGCGTGACGAAATTGTTCAGGAAATTAAAGCAAAAATAAAGTGCATTTCACTTTTTTAGTCATGGTGAAATTTATTGCGTTGGTTCTTGTTCAGTGCCTCTTTGCAGCAGACAAACAAGATGAGGTCACCGGACGTCCTTTAACACTATTCTACACCAGACATCGGGATGAGGGAGGAGAACTATCAAAATATAACCACGTTGCTCAGTGCAGCTCAGGTAATGTCAGCAGGATACTATTTAATCGATCAATCTGAACATACTTCCAGAAGGCGTCTTTTCTTCAAACTCGTCAACGTGCTTAACACGTGACAACGCACTTTGAGCAAAGTCGTTGAGTGGTCTTTAGAAGATGACGTTGGTAATTGTTGCTGAAATTGAACTGCGTTAAGAAGGATATTTGAGTGGAATGTTTGTGCTGTTGCTCACGGGGTTTTGAATGTTTGCAGTGCATGACATACTCACCACCATTGTGTGAATGGCTTGTGAAGTGAAAAAATCCATTGAAAACCCTACGTCATAGACAGAGTCATTTGGTGTGTTGGGTCGTTACAAACGAAGGTTAGTCTGACCTAGCCATGCCATAGTGACTTCCGTCAGAAACGTTCACTTTCATAACTCTCTAAAACATTTTTTACATTTGGTCTGTTACCACTATGACTTTATGCACGGTTCATCCATGTAATAATGCTATTAGATGTAAAGACCATTAAGTAAAACTATATTAAAACTGTCACTTTTATCTGTTGTTTGCGATGTGGTATTGAAATGCTTATGGAGCAGAAATATTACTATCTTTAATCATGTTTCATGTCAGGGGATTTTTCTGTTTAGAATTATATAAGTGTCTAAACATATGTGTATTTTATGTGAAGACAATATGATGTGTCAACACATGATTTGTATTTGTATACATGATTTCTAGCCGTTACAGTTCCACTACCTGGTTGCCCGGATGTAGCTTGTTAAAGTAGACGACATCCGATATGTCAGTAACATAGCACCCATTCTCATGGATTTCATTAAAATTGTTAACTTGTACCATCTGCATAACATTGGGCTTGTTTCCCATGTTAAGTTGGCATGTCGTGACACAACTATTTTCAGTTGAGAGCAGCGTTAAAGCAAACTTCACTAAACCATGCACACTATCAGTTATCAATTATAGCTGATATTTAAAACCATTTCGGACCAATGAGTAGCTAATAAAATTACTTTTATGTATATTGATGTTTTGCATGTCCTGAAGCTTGTTGTATGTGTTAGATGTACATTCTACACGGGGCGTTTTAGCCATACATTTGACACCGAATGCGTAGATTTTCAATTCTTTATCAAAATTTACGCGCAAAGAGAAAGTAGTTTAATAATTATCTTTTCCATAAATCACCAAGAAAGTTATGAAATGAGTTTATGTGAACTTCCTGGCTATGGATTAACAGGTTATTAGGTTTCTTGAGGCTCTGTTTTAAAACTTGAACATAAAGTCTCTGACCCAAGATGATTTTTGAAAACATATTCGATAAAAACATTTGCACACGCATCTGGTAAGGAAGTTCAAAAACTTTGAAACGTTAGAAGGACAAACGGACTGGTTCTAAGCTATTTCACTATGTCTGATAATTCTCACACCAATACGCCAAAGTGTTCCTTTCTCTTCGACATTTCCAGCGGGAAAAACGGGCTCATATCCTACATCCTCCTATCCTATACTGTTCGATTAAGACGTTATAAAATGGTACGTGTTACCTTCCCTGGCGCTCGGCATTAAGGGGCTAAACAAGGACTGGTCGGCTCATAGTATACTGTATCTGAGTGGGGCATTCATATGTAATGAATGCGGAATGGTGTCTGAGTGTGCTGGAACTATAATACTGGCATCAGTACGGACTAGTATAAGCAGAGATACGCACGCACGCACGCACGCACGCACGCACGCACGCACGCACGCACACACTCACACGCTATACAATATATAAGTTTAATAATCCTGAATTTCACCTTAAACATATCTCTCACGAACAAGGCTCGACGCGCCTATTTGATACAGAGCAGTAGCTGACCTCAGATGTAGGACAACGTTGGTACACAAAGAAGACACAAGAAGAAACAACTTCTTTATGTTACTGTAATGGCGACATTTCGGTATAGATCTTTATATCGTTGCCAAGCAGGGCTGAAAAATGAACATGGTACAGAATATATTTGGTAGGTGAAGGATTAACAACAATTGCGTATGTGAGAGCAATTAAGATGAGCAGGGTAAATAATGACAACAGAAGGATTCTACTGCAAGAACATGATGGAAAGAGAACACGTGACGAGGAAGCCAATAATCAGATAGCCAACTAAACAGGATTATACGTTGGTATACGTCCATTACATATAGATGCATACTATCGCCAAAAATATAAAGATGTCGATGTATGAAATGAATCGTACTGCAGTGACCGTGATATTATCGAACATATTCTCTCACCTACAGTGATAGGCTTATAGAACGGGGGAGGGACAGTGAATGTAACGATGTAATATAGCCCCGAGTCAAGCCAGGAAACCAACCACAGCATGTAATCATTTGTCATCAGAACACAAATCGTCAAGGCTCATGCAGAAACGTTTTGTTTCAGATGAGGAGGCTCAGATCATACGAGAATATTCACTGTGCCTCATTTAATACTATATAATGTAGATGTAGTTATAAACATACATGTATACCTTTATTGGTAACTTGAAAAGCTAACTATGAAAAGGTGGCACGGGAGGCCCAATCGTCTAAATGCACTGTGCAGAGTTGTATTCCTTTAAACTGCCAGGACAATATGAGAGCGGTTTCAAATTTAGTCATTTATGGGCTGATAAACACGAGGGTGCATTCCAAAGTTGCATAACTGCCTATCAAACTGATTGCAAAACGCTGAATTGTAGCTACAATGTCGAAATAATAATAATAATAATAATAATAATAATAATAATAATAATAATAATAATAATAATAATTTCACGATTGCATCCCAAGTACCAAGTTGTCCGACTCCCCATTGTTCTCGGTTCTATAGGTTTGGTACCTCCCAATATGTTGACGTCCCTTCTGACAATCTGGGTAATGCAGGAGGCTGCAGTGTTGGGGAGTCTTCACATTCTCCGAAAAGTTGTCGGTGGGTTTGACTAGGCACAGCTTCCTGGGAGATGTCCCATTCACTGTCTGGGCTACGTGAAGACGGGGCAAGGGCCCTGAGCTGGGGATGAGCCTAACCAACCTGACTGCCAGGATCACCTAAACCCTCTTGACTGCGTTTATTTATTTTAATCTGAAAATAATAATAATAGATGGATGTTATGGATTTGCGAACCGTCAGTGTTGTTTGCCATGAATGAAACGGAGTAAAGTAACAGAAAAGATAATTCACGCAGCATGGAGTATAATGATTATGATATAGCTCCTGATACTTTCAAGGGCTTACGAACTTCATCGATTGTGTACAAGCATAGTGACTAATTAACGCAATACATTACCACGAAATGTAGAATTGTTGTTTTCCTATCAATCAATTGAGTTGGCAATTAGATATGCTATTTATTTCACCTTCATTGTCCATATGAATATTGTGTAATATCATTGATCATTTCCGACAAGTATGAAAATATTTTCAGATAAACAATTAGCGATCTCGATTAAGCATGCGTTAGAAAACCTGCAGATGAATATCATGTTTTTCGTCATTTGCGTAATACTATTATGAATTAATAATATCAATAATGATGAAATGGAGGTAGGCTGTGTCATTCGCATAAAATCGATTAAGGTTCGTTCGGGTTGAGAAGCTAAATTCCACCTAACGTGAACGTTATCCACGACCATGATTCATGAGAAACTCACAATTGTCTTTGAAAGTGCAAAGCTTATTCTCAAAGCTTTAAATTGGTATTCTATTTACCATTTGGGGACAATTTACGGAACTAAATACGATAAATGAGCGCAATCGATATTGTTATAGCACACTTTGTTAAATAGAAGTACCCGCGAGCCACGTAAGTCTGGACCTTCACTCAACAAACTTTTAGAGAGTAATGTCCACGAATCTGGCGTCTTTGAAATCGACATTCATTAGCATACCTCGAACAATTAAGTGGAAAAGGGTTTTCAGGTATTTCGATGCATTCTGAACACTCGGTTTATGTGTGTTTGTCTTGATGGACATCGTCACGAAATTGGGCAGTTTATTCCAAACGAGTGACGCGGCTGTTGTTGCAGGGTTGCTTTACAAGACATGCTTTCTACATGTCATTAATTAAAGAGTTGATTGAGTGTGGCCTTCATATGGGTACATCTGTTTCTTATATGAAAGCTGATGCTTCTGAGTCCCATTGGCGCATGTTGTGTCAATTCAGTTTCATATATTTTCGACTTTTAACCTTAAGCCCAAATGAAAGAAACAATTTTCATGGATATTGGTTTGATTGTCCTTCTCACAGATATTCAAATGTGTCGTGAATCAATATGTCGTTTTTCTCCATTTTGTCAAGTGGTTTTATGAACTTTGACAATAGTTTGTTTCATAGCTAGTCGTCCGTTATTTCATTTCCAAAGAAGCAATGAATAATCCGGTTCAATGACTATTTTTTCCTCAATATACTAATTCAGAAAGAGCTGGATGCAACATAGCCAACTACTCTATGCTTGTTTAAACCTGTCGGAACAGAGAAAACCTCTGTAGCAATGGAAGATTCTCGAAACGATACGAAAGGAAAACTTGTATGTAGTCAATCTTATGAATGTGAATTGTTTATTATTGAAACCGTCGCGGCTGCTTTTCAACTCAAAATCGAGGTTGAAGTTTAAATTCAACACACTTTAAAGCTCTTAATATTACAAGACACTCCCTGCATTAGGGTATATTTGTTTACACATACGCACTTACACACACTAATGACACACGAACACCATCAAACCTACTTTATGTACATTACGTAAAAGAGTACATTATGTGAATAACATTCAAAAGTGTGGGTGTTATCACTATTTCCCCCTCTGCTGGTTGATAACATCAATATAAAGCTCATACTTCGCCCCCTTAATATGGTCACTGGCACTCCCACATTCATTTACTGTTTGTAGTGATCGATACTTTTTTTCTTGTTGTCATAAGATACCCGGTTCCGCCCATACCCTTCATAAACATGCCTCTGCTGTAGTTAGATATTGACCATTCATATGGATGAAGAACAAAAGGTATGCCGTTGAGGAATGATTGTTTCTACGCGTGTTTCTCCGCACTCTTTAAGGATGCAGGAACGTCTGTTATTACGTTCTTGTTTTTCAACAATTGACCTTTATGTATGGGAGGCTAGGTAGTCATTGACTGTTTAACGCTGAAACAATAACATGTTTTCGCAAAGTGTAATTACATGTCGCTAAAATGTACATAGCAAGCTTTGGGTTGAAACGGTTCATTTCAACTTTGAACTGGTTAACTGAATTGTTGGATCGTGTGGTGACATATTTCATGAATAATACTATCTTCATGTTGCATATCTATGTTGCATGTATCATATTATTTGCATAAATTAACTGTTCTTCAGATCATACATGACAACAGAAAATAACTTAGATACTGTCGAGTACATTGTAAGCTTCAGAATCATTTGAAACATAAAAATAGATACCAGGTCTTACATTTCCCTTCTTTCAGTAATATAACCAATCTGTTGCAAAAATAAGTGGTGATATGTAAGTTGCATTTAAATCAAGGAGAATATATTGCAAACCGAGAAAAGTAAGTACAATGTCATAAGAAACTGATGGTCAGATACCTATTGAGATAGTACATACGTATATGTGCAGGACAAATACGATCGTTGATGAACTCTTTATGAAATTCCCAAGGGACAGTAAAACAGGATGCACATGATCTCTCATCCGTTCCTACATTCAGATATTTATCATAACTATTTTACGTTATTTGTTTTGCTTAAAATGCTCTTTGTACGTGTGGCTTTGAGAAGCCTTCACAAAAGGGTCTTTTTATGCCACGTGGTACATTGAATAAATACAATTCTGTATCAATTCACGTTATTTGCTAAACCACCAAACAAAAAATGTGACATTCCCCAGGAGAACAGGGAATAAACGGTTGAGACAAAGGGTTGTATTATCGATACCAGGCTAGTGATTGCGAAGTGTAATGTACTCGTCCACTTTTACTCCAGACATCAAATTGCGTCAACTCCGCAGTGCCCAGACTTTCAACATTCAAGACTTTGTTCTTATTGAACTATGGCGGAAGAGATGAATATCTATGTTTTCTTAATGCTTCAGAATATTTACGTTGCTTCCGCATTGAAGACGTCAGACAACAATTTAAGGACTATTCCCAACAGATTGCTTTCTTTAGAGACTTCTTTTGTTGTTCTCCTAGTCGACACTGTTTTTCTGCAAGAATCAAGGGTAGTGTTTTGTGCTTTGCATAAACAAGCAATATCAGCGTTTACGTCATGCCCAACTTAAAGACGGATGACTACTTGCATATTATTTGTCTTCATGAATAGCAATGTATATACAATCGGAATCTCCCTTCTTTTTTCAATGTCATTTCGTCGTACATATCATTGTCTCTAAATACTAAATAAACGTGTAACAATGGGTACAAGTATCAATACAAATGGAGATCCTTTGATGTATACGTTTCTACAATGTCTTTTCTTGTCGTCCCTGAAATTCATACAAATGAGTACTTACATATGCATGAATGAAGAAGACAAAACATCCACTGTAAGTTGATATTGACATGGGTTTTTTTCGATTGAGATGTTAAAAACATGCTTGAATATTTTTCAAATGCAATCATCTGACAGTAGTTTGCATAATTTATGGCCCAAAAAGATGATATTTCCACTCGCTGATCTATTCTAAATATTAGTCCGTGTAAGGAAATGCCATGAGTTTCAAAAATCAAATGTTAAAAAGAGATATTCTGACAACGTCTTTGCTTGCTGATAATGGTACACAGTGATCGAGTTGCCAGAGAAAGGACTATTTGTTTATTACCCCGATCCCCCGCGCTGACAAATACCACAGCATAAGATTCACTCAATAATGAATATCGGAATTGATCAGGGAATATGTGCAACAGTCGTGGGCGGATACATGCCATTATTATTGTGGGTATCAGCTTCCAGGACAATAGTTGCCATTGTCACCTTTGACATGATCCTTCATACCGCTGACATCCAGATCTCTACTCACTGCTTGAGGGCCGCTCTGATTATAAACACCGTACTTTATCATCTGAATAATATATGATAACATCGTAGGTATGATTATTGGACTGTTCTGTGTAGATACGATGACCACTTAATGATAATTATATAATTACCAGAAACGTATTACCTATGCAACCTAAACAAAGGTATACGAACCATGTGGGTTTTGTTCTAAATTGTAAATTGAAACCTTTGTTTCTGTCAACCAATGTGGTAAAAAAGAGAGTATATGTTCAGAATTAATAAGATCAGAGCGCATATGAGCATTGGGTAATTCTATAAGAAAGTGAAAAACAAATTAATTGTGAATAAATGGAATATTTACTATTAATCGTGAATGGCTTTACATTGCAGACTTTCCTAATCAGTAAACCATGGACTGACTGTGAAGTTGAAGGAAAACTACAGTCATTACGGCAGCATTTACACTTTCGTGTCAATGTTTTATCAAATGAAAGACAGATCTCTGGTTGTATGTGTTTCGTATGTACAGTTCATGAAATTGTGATAATTAGTATATAGATACTGTGTGTTTCGGGAAGTTTGTATACTGTAAGAAGTTAGAATCATGATACACTTTAAACCATTATCAGTTTGGGCTGGGATTTAATAAAACAAATTATAAATTTTCCAAAACATTCAGAAAAAAATAATTATGCTTCCGACTGTTGAAAACAGCTGAAATTGCCAGCCGAAAAAATACATTGTTGCAAGGTGTTTTTTTAAACATCCGGTTTTAATGCTGTAGCTGAAAAAAATATCAAAGCCTGATCAAATTACTTTCAAACAAGAGACGTATGAGGCTCTTTAAAATATTTGTAGATAGTGCATGCTCGGTTGTGCATATTCTATAAAGGTTTGAAATGAAATGACACCAAAGACTATAGCTACTGGAATAGTATTCAACATAAAGGGCATGTTGACAATTAGACCCCTTCCAAATTGGTCTTACCCGACTCCGATACAGCTTACCAGATTAATAAACACACTGTCTGAAATAGAAATATCCGAAAACTCTCAAGCCAGTCTACATCAGATTAGATTTGGCCGTATCCGTGGTCAAGTGGACAGAGCATCTGCCCGGAAGGTCGGTATTTGGATCCCAACCCGCGTCATACCAACAGACGTAATAATATGGCACTTGTTATTACCCTGCCTTACTTTCGGCATTAAGTGGATAAATCAAGGATTAGTCGAATCGGAGTCAGTATACTGTGTCTGATTGGAATATCCATGTTAGTTTACATAAAAGTTGTCAATGCAAGAGAATAACCATCCTAGATTTTCTGCTGAAACAGATTCAACTTGGCGTGAATGGACCACTAAAAATCATTGGTGACTCCAGGTGTTCGCGAAAAGGGTAAGCATGTCCTGCCCTACCTGTAGCACCCATCATTCATACATTTTGCATTAAAAAGTAAGAATTTATTGCCTGACACAGCACAGCAGTACTCCTGCCATGCAACGTCGGCCTGTAAACAACCCAGACAATCCAAAGATCGATGAACCAGAAAATCCAGTGACACGAGAGTACCATTACTGATTTGTTGAAACTAATAAAAACGGGTTGTTAATTTTGAATTACGTTTGCTGTGTCCAAGTGCAGAGATTTGCTGATTAAATGTAAACGAAAACGTTAAGAACTATATTCCTTTTGCAACACAGTGGGGCGCAGTTTTTAAGTCTCGGCCCATACATTTCTTTTGTAGTTGACTTAGGGTAGATAAATGCTACTGAGCCTATGATGAAATTCGGGAACTTTGGTCCACCAGCAGAAACATCGACCCAGTCAATGCACGAGAATAACCAGCCACTTGGCGGCATTGTATTATATCAGTGGGATCGCACTACAGAGTCCGCACTAGTGCAAGAGCCACACACTCACCTTCATGCACGTCGCTATGTAAGTGCAATAATCATTAACGTTACGTAAAACTTATTTCACCTCATCAAGACTAGATTCTTTAAATTAGTTTCCGAAAATAAAAAGATCCCATGGGCTACATTCTGTTTTATAATAAACACAATTTAACAAAAGAAATGTTAAAATATGTTCTTTTCAGAGACTAAATGATAGTCGAACACAATTTACTATCATTTGACGGTAGCATTATGTTTCCTGTATAATGCCAAACATATCTCGAAAGAATATTATTGACTCTTTCCCGTAACATTGCCAGTATCCGGTGATCGTTTGTTCGATTAGCATAATATGATCTGTGGGTTGCACAAAAGTTGAAAATGCCTTCGTTTATCTTTCTTTGTGTCTGAAACACTTGTCAAAGAGGCGTTTAACCTAAATTCATTCACTTGGGTCATGTCGCCGACATGTTGAGTTATCTTTTGCGGTCACATTATAATAATTGCATGTCGACGTGCACGACGTATATTGTGGTGCAGAAAGCAGCAGTCATGAGGTGCAAACCTTGCATGACGCCGGTGAAGCAGCTTGCGTATCCCCTGGTTTCAGGCTAGAAATAACATTAAATATTTGTACCACAAGAATTACATACGAACAACCTTTAAAGTGAAATTGAAATAGAATGGAAATAAATAGAATGCATTATTGATTATACTGAACTACTTGCACAAATTATCTGACAATCAAGACTTTGATGTGACACTCTCACATAATGAAACCTTCTTCATTTCTTTTCTTCTAAAGCCTTGAGTATATTTTGGTATGAATGCAATATTTAAGTACAGATGCTTAAAACATGAGAACTATGGATTCTGTCTTATCAAAGGAATGCTGACATTATATCAGGGCGGTACACGCTTTCTAACTGAATAAAGTGTTCTAGGTATGACAAAGATATTACCAACCATTAAGTTGTGAACGTCATTGTAGTGCCATCATTGAAACGAATAAAGTGGATCATGTCAGCTTGGATATAAAACAATTATCTAGTTCGTTTCAAAGTGTATGGTTGTACGCCATAACTCCAAAAATAGCAAAGCAAGGCGGAGGCACTAAAATTGGTTTCTCACATTGTGTATTGAATATATATTATATACGAGGAAGGCTTTTACTACCAAGTTTAAACCACTGGCTCGAACACTTTAGAAAGTAGCTTAATGTTGTATCGTGTTGTTCCATCCCTGGCCATGATCTCCTTTGAGCAAGGGGTTTGTGTTGATCAGCATATCAATAATATTACGGCGTTTCAGCTTAATGTGGAAGGCAAGCCAAAAGTGATGCATGTCTTAGACATCTGCAACTTTGGTGAAACCCACGAGAACGTGTATGGTGTTGACAAACCTAGAAACATAATTTGGGCGAACTGGGATTCGGACACACAAACCACATCAGGTTTCTGGTTATAAGGGACACTTGTCTTCAGAGCAAATCGCGGCGTCTTGAGAGAAGTATCCAAGTCGACCAACCGTGCCCCCCTGTAATCGTCTTGATAATGTCTGACAGAATGTACTACTCTATTAAACATTTCACGTGTGCCTTAATCGCTCCTATTTGTGTGATTTGATATCCTACCTATAAACTCCAGATTACCCGTTAGCAGGGTTATTAATATGTTATGCATATTTTGCTTTGAGGTGAAACTACAGGAAATTAGACCAATGTCTGACAATGAAAGTAAGTGATTTATGTAGCAAGAACATTTCTAAAGAAAGCAAGCCAACCGCAACATTCTGACAGTCTTGAAGCACGTGACCTTGGACAGTACGTGCAAAGGGCGATATACCAGGTTTACCATTGTCACTCATACTCGGTTGCCAGCAGACGCATGTTGTTTTCTTGGAACCAAACATCCAAACACACTTTATTAAACACAATTAATCATAATGAAAGCAATAACATTGCGACATTTGCAACGTGCTGAACGTTTACGTACCAAAGACATGTTGGAAGTGGGCACACGTTAGAATAACGTCGATGATCGACACCCAAGGGCAACAACTCCAGGCCAGGACAGATTAGTCAGAACACTGCCACTCAGATAAGGGGCCAGTTGCGAAAGGCAACTAGTGTAAAAGTGCATGCCCAGATGGTGCGAAATCATCTGCACGTCATTTGAATCAGAGGCGTCAGTGGTGTAGGGAACGTCAACACTGGCATAATCGACGTTGGGACACTATAATTTTTCTGACGACTCGAGGTACACTCTCGACTTCCATGACAGAAGGAATCGAGTTTCGAGACGTCGTGATGAGCGTTTTATGGACGTTAACGTTGCACAGCATGATCGGTTCGGGGTAGGCCCACAGTGACTGGCCGAACTGCGCTCCATATTGACCTTGGTAGAGGTCAATAGTATTGGGACAACATCATTGCACCATTCGTGGTGCCATTTGCACAACGTGTTGGGCAATGTTTCATCTTTCTACATGATAATGCACGTACTCGTCGCGCCAGGAGTGTGACCCAATTCCCCCAACAGCAAAACATCCATGTCATGGCCAGCACCCATTCCTGACCTGTCCCCTTTGAACATGTCTGGAACGTCATTTGCAGACGTGTGCGACAACGTAATAATCTACCTACCACTCCCAACGAACTGGGCATTGCTCTCACTGTTGAGTCGAACGACATGAGTCAAGGTGACATTGGTCGACTCATCAGAAGCATGCCTCGAAGAATTCGTGCATGTCTGGCCAACAGAGATGGTCTTACTCAATATCAGTGACGTTAGCTGCAGAATGCAAATTTCGAATTTGATCCCCGCCTTCTTTAACGACCTAGTGCGCCACAATCTCATCACACCAACCAATAGAACCAATTAGATCTGATCGCCAACACGCAGCAGATATGATCATATCATTTACATTTACTATATAGATCAGAATATATGCCTTAATGATTCCCACTATCCCCTACTATTTTGGAATACTAGTAACATATTCTCAGCTGTTCCTAATGAGAGTGCATCTTAACTGCCTACTTCACGCCTCTTGGTCAATTGTTTTGATTGTTAGCGAAGCGTCCCCTACAACGAGATGCTACATGTCGTGGATAATTGAAGAAGACGTAATCCAAATGAATGTTTATGGAATGACGCTGAATTGTATTAGACGTCGATAAGACGGTACTTTGGGTGAGGTGACGTCCCTTTGCGTGACTAGAGCCGTTCTTATACTGATTTGTCTAACAAATAGAACGTACGGATAATAAATAGAATAATCTTCTGGGCCTGGACAGATAATCCGTTATCACCAGTTCCTTAGTTGTTCTTTAAATAGGCTATGTTTGGCAATAGAAGGAACTGTCTCCTCTAGAACGCATGCCCAATGTCATTGGGAAGAATATAGCCAGAACATTGGTCCATGTCATTGGTAGCTTGGGCGCCAGACCATGGGGGTCGATGACATGAGTTGGACTATAATTAGAAAACATGTGTCCAGAACGTATGTCTGGTGCCATTACGAGGGATGTAGCCGGGCCACTTGGCCATTGTATTTGCAGAACGGCGGCAAGAAGAACACAAGTCAATGACATGAGTTGGACGCGTACGGTAGAAAGAACATAGGACAAATGGCATTAATAGGTTGGAAATTCAAAACGTCAATGCCAGAGAATAATCAATCTCGAATATTCGCCGAAACAGATTCCACTGGGAAAGGCCAAATAGCGATGCCAGAATACATAAATACACGAAAATACAAAAAGGTGACAGTGACAAGTAAAGTCTACGATGTGCGTATATAAAATGTACAGACTCCCGTAGCCACTCACGCACACAACTAGAGATGTTAATGTTGGTGAAGATTCCTGGCACCAAGGCACTGATACCCTCATTCCTAATCCGCGATTAAACAGATTATCTCCAAGCGTCCCTGTGGGTTACTGCACAATAACACTAGAATTAACCATGACAAGATCTTTATGCTGTATAAATCTATATCTATACCAACAGTAGTGAAATAGTCGGAGTAATTCGGTTGTAATACCATGCTGTATAAAGATAAAGGATTGGTGCACATGACTTTCTCACATGTTATGACTATACGAACTTGACGTGAGTGGGAAGATTTTTAACAGTTGTGACATTTATAGCTTGATCACAGGACTTTAAGGTGCGTAACCTGAATAAATGATGATGCTTGTCGTTGTCTTCCAATAGTCTGATTTTAGCAGTGATGGTATTGAAAATATACCGATCCAGAGAAGGGTCACCGGACGCTGCACGTTATATGGAGATCTAAATAATGTGCATCCCCTGTAGAGGTACCGTCGAACTCTGGAAAACACATTCACAACATGCAACTATATTGATTCTGGCCCAGCACTCCTTTAATTAAGTCCCCATTCAAGAAATACTAATTGTATGGTAAACAAGGACAGTTCTACAACTTTGAAGGTACTATCTAACGACCAAGAAATACACGAACACGAAGTAGGTATCATGACATTAGACCATCTACCCGCTTAATCGTAGGTATAACTTTTCCTATTTTGCTGACGACGTTAACAAAACCGAACAGCCAGCTACTTATGCAGAAATGAACTCATACATCACCTTGCTATTGGTGCGTATAGTTCTAACGAGAAAACGAATGGTTTAAGCTAACAATGGATCATGGTTGGTTTTTAGCGCAAACGCGGCGTTTTTGTTCCTATCTTCTTAATGGAATTGAAGACGTTAACTGCAAAAGTATATATGTTTACCTATACATGCCGTGTACACTACGCTAAAAAGAGTGATAAACGTAATTGAGGGAGCGAACGCTCCGCTTTAAACAGTAAGTCGGTAATATCACGACATTGCGACTTAATATGAGAAGAATGCTCAGTTTTTACGCAGTTGCAGGCGTTTGTGAAACTCATGAGTGCGGATACGGTCGTGGGATACCATTCCAGGATTAATTAGTGATTCAACACACACCTTTGTGGGAAACTCCTGATCACTCGGGACACATACAGTGAAACGTACGGTCCTAACGTACTTGCATCGTCATTATATGTACTGGTTCTGATATGCATGTTAATGTGTTCCGTGTAAAGAGAGAAAACTCAATGATAATTATAGTACGTGTCTGTTGATTTACACCACATAATTCCAGCTGTATCACGGCGATCTGAACGCAATCGAGCTCAGGCGAGGCAAAATAAAGTCAATAGCAGTATCAATGTCCCTCACAGTCACAATGACACACAATCACTGAGCATCACCACCGATTCCTTTTAGCCATTGGCTGTATATATGTTTAAAATGTATAAAATATATATATATATATATATATATATATATATATATATATATATATATATATATATATATATATATATATGTATGTGTATATATATATATATATATATATATATATATAGCTTTTATTCGTTTATTAACATAAAACTATCTAAGGATGACAAGTATAAAGCACACGAGTAGATGCTATTCATATGAAAGCGTTGATCGGCTTAAAACGGAGCAAAACTCCAAGGATAAAAGGACTAAAGCCTTACACAAAAATCGATCGTGTATATTCCGCCGAATTCAAAAGATATATTCTCTGTCTCTGACAGATGAAGTCAAGGCGACCAGAGCTCCCGATGGAAATGCCGCGAAACAGATGCAATGAGTAAGTCTGATCGATGTTTATTATACCGGGCTTTGAGACTGTAATGTACACAATGAACACTATGTGTAATTACGCCCTCCCGCGTACAATGTGAACTATCTATCGACATGATCAGATAGTGTACACAGTGCCACTGAAATGGATATGGTATGTATAGAATAAGCGTGAATAATGACTCAGAACCCTTTCAATATGAAGCTTCCGTTCAACAGTGCCAATGTGTACAATGTGAATCATGAAACTAACTTGAACGAATTGCCGCTCTTTGGCAAACATACACAAAAGCACAACAGTGCACTACCATGACAATGTCATACAACATGATCCTCGGGGACAACAGGAGCTAGTATAAACTTTAAACTGACTTGCCTGTAGCTGTTGTAAAGGGCGGAGTCAGATTTGCCGGTTGAGACCTTGATCTCTTTTCAAACGTTTTAAACAGAAATAACATAATTCTTGAACATTTATTCAACATTCTAATCTAATGGAAAATTTAATATTCAATTCAAAGCACAAGTTTTGTAAACTACGCTGCAAAATACACATAAAAAATGGCCAACATACATGGCAAAAAAATCACCTATGGTATTTACATGGCCTGCGCCTGAAGAAGCTACGGACGAAAACTATTTGCTTCTATATTATTAGAGTAAGACTTACTACTCATATAATCGAGCACAAATTGAGATGCTACAGATATAAGGATAAACGGACCTTTAGTCCCAGAAATAAAGTTATCTTATTAAAAACATATATCAATAAAATATATAAAAAATAAAATCCAAGTTGAGCCCGTAACAATTCTCAATTGCTGTCTGGGGTAATCTAGACTTGTCACATGCTTCTAGACTTGAGTTGGACTCCTTTTTTAAATTTATTTTCTAGGTTCTGGGAGACAGACTAATATAAAGACTAAACGGATTGATAAGGTTCAAAATGAGAAAAAGCACCTAACTCATATTTGTGGCCTGATTTTGTGTTTTACAAGGGTGAAATTGGGTTGACGTAAGGAAGTATTTTGTCCCTTTTCATTAGAGCAGTGATGCCCGAGTCATATGGCATTGTTTTCATGACACTTAAGATTGAATTGGTATTTCCTCTGTTGCAGATGGTACCGGTGGTGATTGATCTGGAGCACCTCAACTCAGTCAGTCGTCCGTCCTGACAGGATATGTTGATCGTTCGTTCGAATTCAAGATTCACACACATTTTAGATCCTTGGTCTGTCAGATTTCGTGGGTTTCATCGACAGGGTAAACCGCTTGATGTATGACCTGCATATCTCCACACAGTGCAATTTAACCCGATTCCCTCGCTCTCCTGGGTGTGGTGTTTAGGTTAAGTAAATACATTTGAAACCACTGAGCGCATTATTGTATGTGCGACAGTGAATGAGTGAGTGAATGAGTTGGGTTTAACGCCGCTTTTAACAGTATTCCAGTTAAATCGCGGCGTGTCAGCTTAATGTGGGAGGAAAGCCCGAAGTGATGCAGGTCTCAGACGTTTACCACTTCGGTGAAACCCACCAGCACGGGTATGGTGCTGACAAACCTAGAAACATAATCGGGGCGAACTGGGATTCGAACCCACAATCCTAGGTTTCTGGCGTGCCCAAGGGACGCAACTCTGCACAGCGAATCGCGGCGCTTCAGACGACTGTGCCACCCGTCCCCCCGTATGTGCGTCAGTGGACACTATGTGTAAAACTAAAGCTCAAGAATAATGTGTATGAGTCCTTATATTTTTTAATTGTAAAAGTGGAGTGAACGTTTATCGAACTGGTATCAGCAGTTGAAACAGGTTAAACCGACCTCATCAATGATATCCATGGCATAACTGTAGATATCTATTAAGGTGTTTAGTACTTGCAAGATAGAACATACATGAATTTCAGATCAGATCAAACTTTTACTTATACTACGAGCCGACAACAAACATTGCGGGTCACAGGTTTCCTTCTTTCCGTGTTAATTCATTAGGCCCCTGAGATACGTTTTACAGTCAATATAGATTAGGTCCACCGGGTTTATTGATGGAAGCATGGCATTTCGCGAGTACACTTCTGAGAGTATAACTAATGGTGATCCTTGGAATGCGTCTATATCTACCGCGGACATGTAGCTGCAGCACCCTCTAAACGCCGCCAGTTTGCCTATACACATCCACTAGCCGGATGATTACTATATTTGACATCCCCAATGACCTTGCCACATGAAAAATTTATACTCAGGTCTGTGTTATACCTACACTGGCTATTGCTCGGCGGAAATAACAAATAAAGCGAAATCTGTCCTGGTAATATAGCCAGGGGCATTATCAAATATGAGGTACATGTGTCAACAGCTGGGTGTACGAGGTTTTACGAGCTGTTCACCTCGAAACCGATGGTCGAGTGGCGTAAATGGATGTAGCCGCCATTGACACATGTAAACGAATTCATCATTACGAGGTCGAAAGATACAAAGGCTATTTTCAGTAAAATATTTCAATGTGAAAATATTTGTATCGTGTACCCTGCCAACGGATTCTCAACATGGTAAGTCAGAGTGACAGCTACAAATCCGGCCAACCAACTGGTATGGGATTTTACGATCAGCTACCTAGCTTCGTTAACGAGTAATGGTTGTCGTCCATACACGAAATGCAAGTAAGTGTAAGTAAATACAACAACACGTTCGGGAACATAGGTGACACTTAACCAGAGAAACTAAATGTTCTACTATAAACATGTGGTGGTATATAAGCAGTTGATACAAGTATTTACTCATGCACGTCCTTTATAGGCAATAGAATCGTAATCCAAATAATAATAATAATAATGATAATAATAATAATAATAACAACAACAGTGAGTGAGTTGGGTTTAACGCCGCTTTTAACAGGATTCCAGTTATATCATGGCGTGTCAGCTTAATGTGGCAGGTCTCAGACGTTTACCACCTCGGTGAAACCCATGAGCACGGGTATGGTGCTGACAAAGCTAGAAACTTAATCGGGGCGAACTGGGATTCGAACCCACAATGTTAGGTTTCTGGCGTGCCCAGGGGACACAACGCTGCACAGCGATTCGCGGCGCCTTAGACGACTGGGCCACCCGTGCCCCCAATAATAACAATAATGATGATGATGATATATGATGATTATAATGATAATAATATCGCAAAAAATAACAACTGTAACCATTAGAAACAAAATAGACTATCGCCAGTATATCCATAACGATCAAGTAAAATACACACTACTGAACAATAATTGGTTGTAATGTGGTTCCATTACACGAGTGTACTGACTGCAGAACAATAATTGTTGAAGGACGTTCAGATAATCGAGTTTAAATCTAAATCTTTTTATGTTTCTTGTGTATTACCGAGATAAGCGACAAAGGTCTTATCGTCCGCCTTCATCGGAAAACGCTCTTCACTGAGGTAGTCATCATTTCACTAGCAACTTTCGTTGCTGAGATAATTTTTATTTTCCATTGTTTGAACAATTCAAAAGAATTCTGATGTGATGGCAAACAGAGGGAGTATTTAGATTTTGAACAATTTATAGGACACTTTTGGCTTCTCTGAAATGAAAATTGGCATTAAGTTTTAGCTATTTTTCTCCCCGTATGTTTTGTTTTATACTGATGATGATAGAAATTATGAACTATCATAAATGCTGTGTTTAGATGTTTCGTAAAGCTTTTGACATATGAATGTAAGGCTGCATTATATTTTCTCTTTGACAATAGAAAACATTTGTGGAGAATGATAAATACAGGTTTACTCTTAGTCTTCTATTTATTCATGCAAATGTATGATTTGTCAGCAATTTCCTCATGGTTGTATACGTGAAAGTCAACAAGAAATGACAGACTTCACATTCCAACAATATATCTACATTGCACATGCTTTAGTACGTTAATATTTACATCCTGACTTCACATATACATGTGTATATTTACCAATTACATTATGATACATTTGAACATACACATTTAGGGCAGAGAATACAATGAAGACACAGATAACAAAAACCCACACACAGCTACATCGTCAGTGACTCCTTAAAATAAAGCAAATTTAAAGTTAAAGGTCAATAAATGATTACATTTTGCATTGTTGCTATATGATGTACACACACATGATACGTGCATCATGGTTACGTGGGGCGGTCGGGTAGCCTAGTGGTTAAAGCCTTCTCTCGTCAAGCCGAAGACCCGGGTTCGATTCCCGACATGGGTACAATGTGTGAAGCCCATTTCCTGTGTATTGCTGGAATCTGGTTAAAAGCGGCGTAAAACCATACTCACTCACTCACTCATGGTTACGTTAACTTAAATGATAAGTTTCTATTGCCGAAGGTTATGTCGAATTATGAAAGAAACAAATCCTTTTTAAATAAAGCGACAATACCCTTCCAATGATCATAAGAACTTTCTGTAAAAAGCAGTCCATTAGAGTAAAAATCGTAAGGTTGTGTTAATGAATCACTATCAAATAATAATGATATCAGATGTTCACGTAAAAATGAGCGTATCCTGCAAAGGCAAATCAAGTGTTCACTTTGACGGTCAAAATAAGGAATTGCATTGGACATAAATTTTGTCACTGGTGCGTGAAATTTGAAAATGCTCTCCACGAAACGTTTTGGAAGCTTTACTGAGGCTTTGAATGTTGTAACCAAGATCTAACAACTTTTGAGCAAGAGTCGTATGACGCTCGTTATTAAACGATATTAGATGATCGATATACTTGAAGCTTAAGTTAAACTTCTCAGGCAAATTCCATTGCTTTTGTTTTGCTTTGACGAGCAGAAATTCCGAGTCGTGTTTCATTAAGTAACTGATCAGCAGGAAGGTGAGACAATTGATGCCTATGGGAATGCCTTGCCTGAATGTCCTATTCCCAAATGATGTTATCTATTAGGAGGTCCAACATTTCCAAAACATGTTTTTCCCGGTAAACTTCAGATAACATTGGCTTGCATTTTTGACAAACTGCCCTAAACCTTTGTAGATAGAAATGTAAGTATATCGATAGCCGCAAAGTGTAGTTATGAATTCTCCAACGGCACAAGGAATGAAGATTGGCGTGTGGGACAGATCAAAGTTGAAATATTTAATGTTTTGACATAATTAAACTGGTTTCTTTTCTGAGATTGCAAAATTCAAATTTTTGAGAATCCACATTGTATCACCTCCATTTGTCCAACATACTTTTTGTGATTATATTATATGGAATTGTCTTTAGGATTATGGTAAAACTTTAAGACAGGGACTTGGATGTACATTTGATGAACCTAGTAATATCTCTCTGTGCACGGATTTTTCTGGAGTTTTAGAACCCAGTTCAAAAGAGGAATGAACGTATCTTTCATGTTTAGATAAATAAAACGTCAACGCCAGAGGACAATCAGTCTCGATTATCTGCCGAAACAGATTCAATTTTGCTCTCGAGGCTAAACAGCGGTGAAACTTATATGAATGGATCACTGAAAATCTGTAATGACACCAAGTGTTCGCGAAAAGGGTAAATATGTCCTGCCCTACAGGTAGCACCCGTCCCAAACAAAATATTCATAAAAAAAGTAAATGTTGTTGCCTTAACGCTTCACAGATGTACGACGACGGTCTATAAACAATCGAGTCTTGACCGTACAATCAAGTGATGGAGCAGACAATGCAGTGACTCAACAGCGCATTATAATATTGCTGAGACTCGAAGCGATATGTCATTTTTCTTTTATGTCTGCTGATTATTGCTACTATTAAAGATAAGCGTTTAAAAAGTAGGTTCGTTTTGCAACACAGATTAGGAGCAGTTTAATGTCTCGACACCAGCATTTGTTTTGTAGTTGACTCGGCATAATGGATAAATGCCATGGAACTCGAGCCAACAGTTAATGGTACTAATGTGTAGGTGTTCAGACCTTTTCCTCGTTTATCCTTCTGGCCTTATATGTTGCGTTACCAGTATTTGATATGGGTCTTATACCAAGTTCTTTGATCAAACAATTGGTGTAGTGATGCTTCCACATAATAGTTATGATATATGATGCCTTCTCAGTGGGAATATCTTCAGGTTTTTCATGCAGGGCAGCGAGTCTTCGGATGGCCGCTGGAGTGGACAGAATGGGTTTATTCTATGTCAGTCTGTGCATTCTACCAATGACATCATCAAACACTGATTTAACCCACACTGAAAGACATTCAACAGCAACATCATCTTTATTGGCATATTGTTTGGCATATGATCTGAGAGAATGTATTATTATGTTTATGCTGTTCTCCCAAATGACATCAGGCTGTACGTGATATTCTGGTCCATACTTGAATAACTGATGTTATGGTATTGTCTATAGTAGAGAAGTCACCTGTGATTATATGACCAACAGGTTGGTATGAAGAGTCTTGAATTGAACAACATGGATGAAAGGTGAAAGAAACTGTTGCTTCTTGAAATTTGAAATATGTAAGATATTATACGAAATCAGTATTCCTCTTGTGATAGTTTTTGACTGGTTGTAAGTTATTTTACAGTAGCAGTTTGTCATGAATCAATGTGGCTCTAAACTTCATTCTATATCTGTCATAAATATAAGAATGTTCCTTGGTCGTTTTCACAGAACTGCATTCAGTTGGGCCGCTGGCACTCGCTGTCGTTTTAGAAACAGTGAGGTCAAACGAAATGAAAGCTATGATCCTTAGGTCAAGTTACAGCTCGGTTCTTTAGATCTATTCAATGGAGTTGCATTTGTGTACCTCTTCTACCTTTTTGTGACGTCATTACTTAGATTGAACAAGCGTCCTATCCATGATATCCTGCACGAGCGATCTTGAAGTCCAGGTTCATGTTAGGTTTCTTCAATGAAAACGAAAACGTGATAATGATAATTGTTGATTTTTATGTTGGATGTTTCATTTACTCCAACATTTTGCACATATGTTTACATGTAATCGAGAAATCGGCGATTTGATTTGATAACGATCTATCCTATCAAAACAGTTAAAATTCAAAACAGTTAAAATTCGAAAATAACAGATGATTACAGAAAGAGGTATCGAGTTGTGGAAATGGGCGGATAAGAAAAAGTAGGTGTAATATGACAATCAGCAGAACATGTTGGGTGTGTCTTATAGGGGTGAAAACAACCAAGGACAACCAAACGACAGGGACGTGTAGGAAGAAAATGTCCCAATGACAATTTGAGGGAGCCTTGTCAACTCTACATGTCCCCTCTACTTGTAGAGTCTGGTCCAGTTCGACTAACCTGTCTCCCGATCATGTCTCAGACGTCTCAGATCTTCCGTCCCGTCACCTTTCCATGGACAATTTGCAATGGCGTTCTGGCAGTCAGTGTGATCCGGCCAAATATTATTACAGACTCACCCCCAAGGCTGCCATGTTGCCTTACGCTGATGTTCGCGTGACTTTCGTTCGTTTGGACATCTCAAGACACGTCAACGCCTACCCAGAAAGTCCATCGCGAAGCGTGAAGCTTTACATTTCCCGAGATCATCGGAGATTCTCCCCCAATTTCTAAACTTTAACACCATTGGTAGCTGGCTAGAATGTGTCGATTTGTTAACGGTGGTACAGCACGTGGTCGTCTAGCTTGTAGACGATTTCATCTAGTCAGTAACTTAAACTGCGGTGGCCTGGCGCAAGTGAATAGCGATTTGATTGGCTGATTGGGCTTGGTGTTGCAAAGCTTGGTTTCTTATTAATCGGTTTTGGACTGTGTGGGGCCGATCATTTGCATTTTGTGTCTGTAAAAACCTGTTCGAAAGTCTACAAAAATCACAGGCTGGGACACATTGAACATTTTGACGACGCAGTCCAAATCTGAGCACAAATACTACATTAAAACAAGAGTAAAAAGCTTAATTGTTAGTGTGGAAAATGAAAATCTACAATACTAATGACTAAGAGCGATGTGACGACCTTTCACAGAAGTGTCAAAATTGAGAATGCCCCCTTACCCACTCGCACGGGTGCACGTGCAATGTTTTGTATGTGATGGAGCGTTAGGATTTGGTTCTAAAACCGTTCAGTCTCAAGCAGTCTTTTTTTCAAAATTTATATTTCATTATCCCCTACAATCTTTAGAGAGTATATTGTTGCAAACGATAAAACCTGAACCTGGGTCATCGACCTTTGATTAATACGTCGTCGATGTCAACATTCGCGAATATTTGATCTGCCTGCTGAACTCACCGGATGTCTTCGGGTATTGTGCTGTCTGTAACGATGATACAGTCACTATGCTTTAACACCTCAGAACATATATAAGCATTACCCTGTCAGTACTAAAGTTTTTTCCAAGCGTATTGCGTGAAATATTACGTCATTATGTTTCAGGCTGCTTAAAACCTAAATTTACACGTTAAGTACACTGTTACGTGTTTGGCAAGAACTGTGTAATGTACAGCTTGGTAACTTGCATGTGTGTACGACATAGCTACAAACATGTAATTTAATGTTTCGTGGTCTATTCTGAGAGCTCTCTTTATGGACACATGGCGTGCATGTTTCTCTACACTATAATAAGTATATTCACAAGCAGCAAAATATAGAAATGAAAGTTTGAAGGACATCTGGTGGATAGATGCATATAGACTCTGCAAATTATCATTTTGTGTACATCAGGCTAGAGGTTGTACACTGTACCAACTCATCCCTCACAGCGATCGGTGTTCGTGTGTGTAAAATGTCTGAATAATACAACAGTGATATCCCATTATTTTGAAGTAAATATTTCAAAACGAAGTCTACTTCCTCCTGATTAAAAGTCTACATATACTATTTAATATTACTGTTCCAAGGATACCTAAAAACTAGCCCCTACCCACGTTAACCCGCCAATTGGAAACACTGCAAACTCTGATTATAACTTAAAGTTCACCCTATCATACTCAAGGTAGATTGCAGTATAAAGTCGAATTCGTTGTGCATTCCTGAGGAGTGCAAAGATTCCATGAAAGGAGTTTCGAGTCCCTGTTCCGCCCTGATTATGAATATTGATTTGTTAGCACCATATATGGAAGTGGTAATGTCTTTACACCCGTATTCCTCCAGGCTTTGGTGTATAATTGTCCCACAGGCACAGTTGTAAGGTGATATGTCACAGAGTTGACTATGGCCAAGTCCCGAAAGTCGTTTCCTTAATTAAGCAGTTAATAGAGAAGGAAGCCAGCGACTATTGAAGGTTGGAAGAAACACGTGCAAACACGTCATCAAATTATGGCCAAAGGGCCTACTCATCTGGAGTACCAATCCAAACAGTAAGGGCGGTTGGGAGCATTGACTCGTCCACTCGATATCCCACACGGGTACACCATGTTGAGCACTTGCATTGTTCTCTTACTGTGATATCTCAGGAAATCCATTAACCACTCACTAGGCCTATTTGATGTGAAAGAGAAACATGTTACATCACACGGTCAAGTTCGCAATTGACCAACATAGAAGTCGGTGGGCTTGGTTATAGCGTTCGTGTGTGAGCCAGTGAAACACAGCTGGGAACAGTAGAACCAATTATCAGCGCTCCAATTTGTCAGTTCAGTTTAGGCTTCATTGTATTTATTTACTTTAAGGCCCCAAAGTGTACAGTGTTCATATTTGTTCATTTAATTTCAGGCCCCAAAGTGTACAGTCTTCATATTATTCATTTAATTCCAGGCCCCAAAGGGTACGGTCTTCATTATATTCATTTACTTTCAGATCCAAAAGTGTATGGGCTTCGTCATTTTTTTTTTACTTTAAGACCCCAAATTGTATGGATCGTCTTAGGTGCTGCCAGATCGAAGTTCTGCCACAAAACTCTCCGTATTGGCCTAACCGTTTCGCGTCACCGCTAATTTTCCTTGTGCGCTCGATGGAATCTGTTTTGCCGAAACAAAGTCAAGCGTTGGTGTTATATATTCAAACCAATATGGTCATTATCAGTTATATCCTGGCGTTGACGTTATATATTTATTCAATCCTTTATGTTGACGTCCAAAGGATGGTGATTCTAAAACAGCAGCTTCTTACCCTTTGACATTATTGATGTGGGTGTGCCAGAATAAGATTGATCACTGACAAATGTGTATTATGTCCAGAAAAATAATAGAAAAAAACCCATCAGATATTACGAAGGAGAAAAACATATTTAATATCGACATTGTGTTCATAACCTACATCTTTGGTACCTGATACATCACGCATTGACATGCATACTAATTGAATAAGACACATACCCATTAATAATGTGACAAATGTTATTCTTGGGTAATTTCCTTTTTTAACCTTCCACAGATGTAATCTGTAAACGTCAAACATTAATTTGTGTTGTATGGCGTACATACTGGTTTCAAATTTATTGTAGTTTGAAGATTGAAATACATTTCATAACAAATATATTTTTTGTAAAGTTATATCTTTTTTCACACGAAGAGCTTGTCTATATATTAAAATGTGATAATATACATAGTTGAGACGTGAGTGACGGGTGCTACCAGTACGGAGGGCATTCTTACCCTTTTCATGAATACCTGTTGTCATCACTGACGTTTTAGTGATCCATTCGTAAAATGGTCACCAATAGTTTGCCTTTTACGCCCAATGGGATCTGTTGAGACTGACTGTTCTTTGGCGTTGATGTTATATATTCAACACATTATAGTTACCTGCTTACTGGAGGAGTCACGAGTGAAAGACATTTTCTGCAATGTGGTTACCAGTACTGGTGTGGTATTGAAAAACATGGCTTATTTCAACCAAGATTTCATTCATAATCATACGACTCTGGCTCAAACGTTGTTTGATAAGGATTATAGCCAAGAAAGAACAAGAAAATAGCGTTATCACTACTGTTTGTTCATATAGTTGTGAACATTAGGAAGTCTTAAGAATAGATAGGCACTTGAGCCACAGTTTGTCATAAGAAAAAATGACTAAATGTGAAATTAATACACACAAAATTTCTTTTCTCTGGAAAAAAATAACTGCCTTGATAAGTATATCTTAGATAAGCTGGGGCGGTCGGGTAGCTTAGTGGTTAAAGCCTTTGCCCGTCACGCCGAAGACCCGGGTTCGATTCCCGACATGGGTAAAATGTGTGAAGCCCATTTCGGGTCTCCCCTGCCGTGATATTGCTGGAATACATGTATAGCTAAAAGCAGCGTAAAACTATATTCACTCACTCACTTAGATAAGCTATCTTCAGTTTTTATGAGAAAACTTGCTCCCATTGCACAAATAACATAGTTGAAGGCCATAACCAATTTTCGAACTCAGTCTTGACAAGTATCTCTTAGATTACCTTGCAAACTTTCATTCTTGTAGCTTCAATAGTTTCTGAGAAAACTAATCCCCACTGCACACAGTATGCATGAGAAAAATAACATGGGTCAAGGTCCACAAATAATTTACGGGACCTATTTCCGAACAAAATCTTCTTGACAAGTATCTCTTAGATAAGCATACAAAGTTTCATTCGCGTAACTTCAGTAGTTTCGGAGAAAACTTGACCCGTTTCACAAGTTGAAAAACACGGAGCAAGGGCCATAACTCTGTAAAAATGGAATTTATGACATCAATTTTCGAACTCATTTGAGATCATGACCAGAGACACCAATGCGCAAAATTTCTTTTCTCTGACTTAAATAGTTTTTTCAAGAAATTTGTACCCTTTCAGAACCGGACGGACGGACGAACTCCGTTCTAATATCACCCGTCACGAAATATTGACACGTGGAGGACATTATTATATAATAAGAAGAGTTGACGCACCAGTGACCAAAATGATGAAATTCTCTATTTTGACGTGTACCCCATGTCCCTGTGTTTGTTGTAGTGAACACTTGACTTACCTTTGCATGTGTTTCTGACGAATGCCACCAGTGGAACGGGATCGTCAGTAGCAGAAAACGCTCGTCTTCTTCGCGAACACCTGGTATCATCACTATTTGTCAGTGATTCAAAAATACGTGTTTACGATGTAATGGGAATCTTACAATGGACTCTCTTTTCAGCAGAGATTTCTTATGATAATGGAAATGTTTTTGTCGCTTATATTTGAACAATTCGTGTACATGTCAATGACTGGAAGTTGGACATAACCAACGTTTCAATCACAGATTTTCTGCACAGCAGGTGTAAACATCTCAACCGTTCAAACAATAAAACTCGATATTGATAAATTTGTAAAACGTGTTTCCAAAACAGATTGTATGAGTGTTTTCCCTCGGGATGTTTAACATTTACGGAATTTGTATGCATTTTTGTGTGGATATAATTGATTATAAACCTTCACCAATACATATGCCTGCAGAAACGTTTGTCAGGTTTTGTCATGTGTGGAAACAATACTATTTTTCACAACTACATTATGTTTGATTCGACAATATTGTGAACATTTATTAAACATATTCTAAAATGCTTCAGAGTAGTTATGAAATAACACAACATTAAATCGTTGTATTGATTCAGAACAACGTTAAGATTATCAAGTCAAATACATTTGCCATATCATTTAACTTGTTTATTGCCAAGATAAGCGACCGGGGTCTTATCATTCGGCCTTCGTCTGGGATAAGTTCCACGCTGAGGGAGTAATTATTTCACCAACAACGTTTGTTGTAACTGTAATTTGTATTTCGTATTGATTCAAGGAATCAAATGAATCCTGGTATGATATCAAACAGACGGGATATTTTGATTATGGAAAAGTCTCAAATTTAATGGACCAGGTACAGCTGCAACGAACGCTCGAATTAATTTTTGAGCTATTTTTCCCGTTTATGGTTTTGATCGATGATGATAGAAATGATAAAACACCATGAATCCAATTGTTTAAATGTTAAAGATGTATACATACGAAAGTAAAACTATGTTGTTTTAAAGTCTTTTGCTAGGCATTTAGCAGTTTGAAGAACATGAACACATGACACTTTTTATGGATAGCAACTTCTTGTATTCTTTTATACGGCGTTTCAGAACTACTTCTTGCTCGTTCATCAGGTGGGCGCTGGGTAAGTGCAAAGAGTTAATATATATGATATGATAGGTTTACACAACACAAGGTGGGATGAATGTACAAAGATAACAAAATAATGACAAAGCAAGCGGGATTCAATTAAGTACACTGGTGTAGTGATGCCAAGGTGCTGGCTATTGTGACACAAGCAATGAAGTAATTATTCCTGTTAATCTCATTGGCTTCGTCATTACATTGTTATCATTGTACATTAATCCCATCTCTTGGGTTTCGTCATTATATTGTCATCTTTATACATCAATCCTATCTCATGGGTTTCGTCATTATATTGTTATCATTGTACATTAATCCTATCCCATGGGTTTCGTCATAATATTGTTATCATTGTACACTAATCCTATCTCATGGGTTTTGTCATTATATTGTTATCATTGTACATTAATCATATCTCATGGGTTTGGTCATTATATTGTTATCATTGTACATGAATCATATCTCATGGGTTTCGTCATAATATTGTTATCATTGTACATTAATCCTGTCTCATGGGTTTCGTCATTATATTGTTATCATTGTACATTAATCCTATCTCATGGGTTCGTCATTATATTGTTATCATTGTACATTAATCCTATCTCATGGGTTTCGTCATTATATTGTTATCATTGTTTGAGGTATGGGCTGTTGCTCATAACATCCATCACTGGTTTGTTTGACAAACATAAAGCAAACACATATGCATTGTATATTTTTTCTGATGTAACAACGAAGCAAGAATGGCAATCTTAAATTTCGGTTAGGCCACTTTCCAACCAAGCTGATTACCTCTAAGATATGTGCCATTGACTGAAGGGTAGATCGAGGCGGGTCAGTTAGTTGGATTATGTTACATAACAAAACACTTTCACCTATGTCAGATTGGTTCGGACAGCAGACAGGCTATTGTTTGTAGAAATCCCAATATTAAACACGCAAAATACGTCTACCATTTAGTTTACATGGAGACAAAATGATAAGTTAGGATTCGAACCAACAACCAGCTGGTAATCGCATCACATCGGACAAAACACTGAGAACCGTCTGGAGTTGTCGCGCTTTAGCTCATTGAGCACAAAGTGCCTTAAATAGCGAAGACTCTCCTATCGACTTACTTCAATTGAGATACACTTTCAATTTAAATCCACTGCAACCCTTGTACTTCTATCTATATATTTCTATCAGGCATATACATATGAGATGAGATGTGTAGTTACCTTCATATGTCCGATATTGTATGTTTTGATAGATCATGTAGATATGTATTCTGTATATCCTGCTTCTCTGAGCAGACACATGTGGCCCAGTCATCTAAGGCGCCTTAATTCGGTGTCACGTGTCGATTTCCAAATTGAAATATTATGTCAATCCAAAAATCGGTTCGTAAACTAATTTAGTGTGAAACCTACAAACAACAATTCATGGAATACAATCAGCAGTTGTATTACAAAATTAACTAGGTTTTCAAATCAATACAAAACACTGCCCAGCAATTACAATCGCAGTACACTATAGAGTAGTAGTACCATATTGAATTGCAGAATAAAATGTGAGAGCAGTGGAAATGACCATGACAAGAATAATAATCACCTTGCCGCAACCATGGTCAAGCTTTCGAGATATAGGCCTAGGCTGAACAACAGGGTGAAAAGCTGGTCTTGATGTAATGTCAGATGAAATGTGAGATAACAGGCACGCGCCCGCTCCACTGATATAGTCTAACTAGCCTACAGCACTTTCCAGACAGTGCTAGAACAGTTCAGTGTCACTAGAACATCACAGAATAAAACGGTATGTTTCGCCTACGTATAGTCGTGGGTTCGAATACCGAATGCGCCATGAATATATTGGGCAGACCTAACCTGTATTATCAAAGTGGTAAACGTCTGAGACCTGCAGCACCGCCGACTTCAATCCGTGACATAAGGCTGTTCAAACTCAACCCACTCACTCACTCTTCTCTAAGCAGACGCCTGTTCGTTTGAGGCATTTATTAGTGTAAAGACGACAACCAAGACCCGACCTTTCCGAATTGACTCATGTGCATTGCATCATCAATCAATACCACACGAGTAACACACACTTCATTTTATCTTTGATATCATATGACAACTTCATGACCAAGGTTATAGTAAACGAAACACTTTATTGGGTTATCAGCTAAAGGTTTCGATTAATCAACTCTTCCTTAAAGAACTCATACAACAACCGGTGACTATATGCACCTGACACACATGGAATGCTTTAACATCGATCCGTTTAAAACAAACGTGCATATTTGTTCCCATGTAAAGACCAAGTTTTGAAATATTCCTGGCTACATGAATGACTTGAATGTGAAAAACATTCTTTAATGTGGGATATCATCGATGCTTAACAAACGCTGATTATAAACGCAGCAGGTGTAAACGCCCAAACCGATCAAACAAAGAAACTCGATATTGATATATTTGTAACATATGTTGCAACAGATTGTATGATACTTTCCCAGTGATGTTTTAACATCTGCGGGAAAGGAAAGAACAATTTTAAACTGTCAAGTTGATATTATGTGATAATTCATGACCCTACAACTTTCAAATATATCAATTTGACTTTCTTTAAATATAAAATGTCAACGCCGGAGAACAATTAAAACAATAAAACCTGTGACTGTCCATTATCCCATTACGTTCATAACATTTCAAGCACATCCCCATAAAATCAATTGGAAGGTTGTGCGGAAAATGTTTTTGAGAAGAATCCATTTTCCCCCAGCTTGTATAACAAACTATTTATTTACAAGCACCATCAACCAATCTTTTCATTTCAACTATTTACACAAAGAAATTATTCATTTTTCTCACCACTGTCAACAAACTGTTCATTGTGAGCATATCTCTGAACAAACTGGTCATTTAAAATATCACCCTCCTCCCCTATAGAAATGAAATGGATGCTCCCTAACTAATTTTGGTATTGGACACTCCAACCATCAGTGAATCCTGTCTCACACAGCGAACTGCAGAGTCATCCGCAACTGGGCCACCCGTTAAATCCCAATCAATCGTTTTCTGTCGTGACTGATGTATTCTTTGTATTCCCATGTGTCTCTCCGTCACACAAACATGGACTATGTTGTAATATAACCATTAGGTGGTAGCTAACTACTATAACCTTTGCCAGCGCACCATAGTGATCCACATCAACAACAGTTGCCATTCACTTAACAAACACATTTACGTGTCATGTAATACATCGTGTAATCGACGCATTGTCATGTTTAACAATGTTTTCATTAATCTGTAGAGAAGGTGCACTGAAGTCATGAAGAGAGACCTCAGACAAGCATGTGGTCAATCCCTACCCATCCTATCTCGATGACACCTGACCACGCCCACATATATTGAGTTCGACTGCAATTGAGTTCGAACATGAATTGGGGTTAGTGGTGTATCGTAATAATTGAGGTGCTTGTCGCTCTGAACACCCTGGTTAGAACTCCGCAAGGTCTATTTTGAGCCCGTTTTTGGCGTAAGGCAAAACCCTAAACCGCTCTACCATAAATCATTGGTTCGTTTATCTACTCCAGTGAAACATACCGTATTTGCTACATAGCATGGTCGAGTGAAATATTACCGAGTAATGCGTGAGTGAGCCGCTTTGAACAGTATTTTGGTTATATCACTGCGTGTCAGTTTGATGTGTGAGGAAGGCCTGAAGTGCAGGTATGAGTTGTTTACCACTTCAATGAAACCCACGGACATGGGTATGGTGCTGACAAACCTAGAAACATAATCATGTCGAATTGGGGTTCGAACCCACATGCCCGTTCTGGCATTCCTAAGATACACAACCATAGGCAAAGGTTTGGACCTTTCTGTATACTGACCAATATCCTTCATAGTTATACATTTCTGTAATGTGGTAATGGGTCACAGATGCATATATCATGTATATATATTTCTCAGATGTTAGACTTTCGATATTCTAATTTCCCGGTTAATTACCTGGCAACGTCTTCGATCATAGTAAGAATATATGGTAATTTTACATGTTTCCTTTTATTTGTTAACAGGTAACCGGTTTAGGTAACAATAGCATATGATAATCTATGAGGTAATCACTGTAATACTTACTAACGTTCAGATGTAAAATGAGCTGAAAATTGGGATATTCAGTGTTCAAATAATTAAATTTTAAAATAAAATTCATTTTGTTGAAAATTGTATTTTGAACTGCCTTAATACACAGACAATCATAAATTATTCCAATAATAACCTGTGATCAAATATAGCGTATACAAAAGGTCCATTGTACGATTCCGACTATATCATGAGTGTTTATGAATCACTATCAAATATGACTTTTCAGAAGACCATTTCAATGTATCGTTACTCATGTTATATTTAAATATTTTCTGACATTTAAAGTACATACACGATATTAATATACAAATACACAAATGTCAAAAAGCAAAAGTGAAATAATTGTACATACTTTTGTTTTTAATGTCTAAATGATACCGAAAATATCTTAGTAAGGCAGCGCTTAACAGAATTATTTATCTAAAATACCAGACATTATATGCTAACTTCCTACACCATCGAGTATAGACATAAATATAACTATCATATTTATTGGTGAGTCTTAAATGAGTCTTTTATTTCCTATCGTGTGGGCATTCCCGTAGGACAAAAGGACAAGATGTGCTTATGAAGACCATCTACATATGAAAACACGCGTGGAAAGTGTGAAGAATCAAGTTCAACCATACACGTACTGATAATATGATATTTTCCGGAAAAATCTAACTTACCAGACTTATTCCTAGACGGATGTGGGTGGTGGTAATTTTGTGTCTTGTTGGTAGGGACAATACATATGCAAAACAGAAGATACGTCATTGAATTGTCTTTGAAAGGACGGTGAAGGATCTGTGAACTCCCAGACGTGTGTAATAAAATCATCATTATATCAAATGCAAACTTGCGTGATTATACAAGATCAGAGTATGTATAATATACGTATGTGTAGAAATGACTACGCAGTTCACACCCAAACCTAAACCTTCATACCAGTTTACAAACTTTTATTCAGCAAAGAAAGGTAACACTGAGAATCCCATTTTACCTTGACAGACGCCTCGAAACGAGATCTTGCGAAATCGTCCAGTTCAAAGCAAATCAATGTACATTTTGATTTCAATTTTCACTAATGACGTGGAACAATAACTCAATTCTACCTCCAGGGAAACATCCTGTCAAGACAAGCGTTACTGCATATATGAGAGCTTCTCAGGAGATTTGCAGACAAGCGTGCTTATTGGTTAGGGGAGGTAATAATATGATCATAGAGACCCATGCAGAAGCAAGCATCAAGACGAGTCTTCGTATAAGTTCTTCGCTGTAGGAAATCCGTCAGTCTCGCAAAGTTAATCAATTGCACCAGAGACCTATATGCCACATACACATAGACCGACTGTACACGTAATATTGTTTCACAAACGGTGGGCGACGAGTTAATCTCCACAGAACAGAATCAGATTCGTGCAGAGAAAAAGCAAACAATCCAAACTGTTATTATGCCGTTGGATCGGTTGTTCGTCGTCATCCCGTGCGTGCTATATAATTCATGAGGTCGTGGGCGAGCTTATAATGACATTCGTTGAGGCAGGACATAGGCGATAGAGGATCATCATATATAGGCGCCAGACAAGCAGAGCGCGTGTGTGCGTCGGGAAGGATAGTCGAAAGCTGGTTTCTATAAATCCTCACAGCTAAATTTTAAAAGAAACAGAACAAACCCTAAGTGAAGAAACTAAGGAACTGAATTTACGTGTTTACCGTTCAAGGACTGAGGCCGAAGGTAACAGAGGTAAGACTATTTGGTTAGAACTTTTCTACGGCGATTAACGAACCTGTAAAGTTTCAATTTGAGATTCAAAGTACACGATCTGACAGTTGATTATTTAGTAATGTTCTTGAATTACTGTATTTTAATTATGAGCAGTTAAATCATAATATAGAATGGATCTGTTTGTCGATAAGTAAGCGAGAGACTAGCTCCTACGGTCGGACTAATTTGGAATTAATTCACCCTGCTTTCGCGGTTTTGTCTCAAAAGAATACGAGTTTTATGGAGAGAAAGCAACCAAGAAGAATTTCATTATAAAGCATCTCTAAGGCAACGCTAGAAATTATGGGTAAGAAATTTAGTAGCAAGTAATGAAGCCTGCGATGTTCCCCTTTCTCCATTACATTTACAACGAGAGCTTTTATTGACAGACCTACTGTTAGATGGAGGAATTCCTCCGAGGAATAGCAATGCGGAATAATTGATTACTCGTTTTCAAGAAGTTGGAACATACTCAACATTCGCTATGCCGGATTCACAACTCTGCAACGCTCTGTACTTGACAATAGATTGTACATGTGATGGGAACACTTGCGCTTTTGAAAATGGTCACTTAAAACACACTCGCATCGGGTTCGCCGTTTTATCAAATAGCTCCAACCACTGGAACAATTTGCGCGGTTGCGCTGGGTCCATCATGTTACATAACTAGTATGAATATTTATAATCGCAAGTGCCATTCGTATTGTTTCATAACTGACATCCTACATAGCTTGAGTTCCCATTCGCGTATTTTAGTTTTGTGTTTGAAAGATACATTATTTTATGTAAAACCAACTCCTGCACATGAAGGTTTATGATGTTTTACACAGCTGATTGAGACATTATTGAACTAATAACACACATTACTCAAAACAGGAATTACTCATTGCCGGTTTTGAAAATATGGCGCTAAAGAATTGATCTTCTTTGTAAGGGGTTTGGAGTCAGGCATCAGTACTAGACATGCTTTAAACCAAATCAAATTTGAATAATTAAATTATTCGGCGAATTCTGTGCGCAGCAAGTGGGAGTTAGCACCTCTGCGCCCCGGGCTGCCGTGTCCCGCTGTCGTGGACGATTACTGCCTGACACTCCCTAGCATTGGGACGTCAGAGGGGACGCGGGCCCTCCGATCGGAACGCGACTTATTCGCCCTATCCAGAACACTTGGCACCTATGTCAGCATTCTTGACGGATGCTCCAAGAGATTTCCTTAGACGGTGAATTGATGACTTCACTCTCTGAATGTATTACTCTTCTTGAAAGTCTTTCAGAATTAAACCTTTTTTTTCCGAAGTCTTCGAGTCTCTGAGGAGAGTAATGTTTTGTGGTAATGTTCACTCAAAGTGTGTTAACTTTGATGGCTTTGTAACATTTGTTTTTGAAAAGTTTTCACCTTTGGAAGTAATATGTGGACATTTTATCGACCATTCTCCACAGTTTTCATGTTGTCCTTATTACGACATAATTAAGATAGCAGCTGTTCTGACAAATCAGAAGATGTCCATATCAGATCAACACTTTTAGACGAGAATACAATTTTGATTAAAACGTCCAAATATTTAGAAGCATTATGTCAAGGTGATGTAAAATGACAGACTGCTGGTACGTGTAATCTGATTTGTGTGTAGAGCATGATGAAAAGAGAATGCGAAAATAATGCTGAGATGTAAAGCATTAATAAATCGATGGGAAAAGTATTTTACCTAAATGTCAGAATAAATGTCACAATCTTCTTTGTTAAATACATATCAACGGTGTAATTCTCTCCTTCAAGAGATTATTCTTGATGCAGCCGTAAATCATCCTTGCTTTCCATTCAATCAAGACGAACCAAGCTTTATAGCAAAGCCCCATCTCTTTTTGCGAGATTTGAGTACAATACTGTAGTACTTCATGGCATATCATAATTTCTATCACATATTTCAGCTTAGGAACCAGATACACTATACTGTTCTTGTTTAGGGCATGCCTGGTCGAGACATATCCATCAAATATTCTCCCAGGACACGACCGCTTCCTCGAAAGTCAGCGTTGTAAAATATTGCGGACTGGTAAAAGCCCAAGTGACCTCTCACCAGCAGGCGCCCCGTATTATGATGTAGATTAATTCGTCATTGATACATATATAATTCTTCAGAGGTTTGTCTTTTATTCAGAACGCGGACTATTCACAGTTACATTTGACATAAAACTGACAAAATGTCTCAACTGAGACACATTTCAGAATGACGAGGAATCCTTGAATTTCTCAAGTATTCAATATAAGTTTATCAAGTGTAATTGTATTAAATACATAGCACGCATACAACTCCCCACTGTGGCATTAACGGTTAAATTCATGTTCGAGCAACCCATATGACCTCCAGTTCGGCCTTTTTAAATGTAATATCAAGTTATATAACTGATTAATTAATAATGCACATTTAATACAACGGGCAGACGAATTCCTTAATCAGATCGCCGGCGACTGCACTTGTGTCGGTATTGGGTCAGATGATTATTTCTTCATAAACATGACCAGGGGAAGCCGTGTAATCTCCTAAGAACATATGCCGTGAACCTTTCCAGGCTGATTTCTCAAAGGTGACAACATGAGAGCTGACACCAATTACGAAAAGTGGCACCATGCCTCACTAAAGGGAGAAATGTGTATGCACATTTTTCTTTTATCTGAGCAAGCCTGCTCCTACAAAAGTCGCGACGTCGGCCCTAATTAGATACTTCCCCTCGGATATGAAGCTGGCCCTCCATCAGCCCAAGCGCAAGTACCTGGTGTTGTTCAGGAAACACCTGAACTCAGAAGGACGTATCCTCGGGATTTAGGAGCAGCACTGTCTGCCAGTCATTAGAAGACAATACACTTCCCCCGGGGACGTGTGTAATCACTATATCGGTAAGACGTAATGATTAGCTGATCTGGCCAACATCCGCGTCCAAGCATCATGATTCATAGCTACCATGGTCTTTCTGTGGTCCAAAATGAAACAACATTCACCTGGAAGTCTCCAAGAATATAAGTACTTGCGTTAAATTAAATTCTTTCCCAAAATGGATAATATCATCGTAATTCTTCTTGAACTATGTGAGTTATTAAACGGTTGTACTTTTAGTAACAAAGGGATCCATGTGGATTTATTTTTTGAAAAAGCGAGAATAACTTAATGGATAATAACATTAAAAATAAATCCCTGGGCTTCATTACATCTGAGCATGTGTTGCCCTCCAAGGGGCATTGTATACTATGACTGTGCGGATAGGGTTTTCTCGGGGAAGCAAACCTGTATTTATATCGATATGATTCACAAAGGAACCAATAAGATGTACCAGAAGTCGATTAGAATGGTCACACAAGAAAAGGCACATTACACAAATCTATCAAATTATAACAGCACGTGTTCAACAGACCAGAAACAGTTGCTGTCTGGTGAACAATGTGCCATAAACTTTCCTTTGGCAAGACGCACAGGAGTAGGCACGTATTATCAGAAGTTCATTTACCCATATCAATGTCCTTATGCGGAACAATAATTTATACATGCTCGGCCTGCCATATGTGATGCTCGGCACATATACATTCGACAGTTACATGCAACTGACAACGGATTGGACAGGTCGATGGACGTAACCCGGGAACCTGATGGCTTCTCAGTAGCAGTAGTCCATTAATATCAAAGATAACAATACGTTGCTAATGATCTATATGTACCATTTGCAAAGTAATATCACAACATGTGGGCCCTTGTCCGTGGTAATGTGCAATTAGATTTGGATTAAGCGAGACTTGTCACTCTGGGGTGATTAGTTGCTTGATTGATCTTACGGGTGCGCAGACAATGTACCGAGATTAACTATTCTGGAGACATTAGGAATATTGCTCTAACAATGAACAATCCTTGGTGTCGTGTAACAGTAGAAATGATTGTGTTTGTAAGTATTACAAAGGATTAACAGATATGTCTGCAATTCTCTGTTTGTTGGATTCACTCAGAAAAACCTTGATATTCAGTCAAACGAAATGCCATCAGTCGGGAGTAGATTGGGGAATTGAGACGGCTACCCCCGACAGACAGGGAACACTCTGTATAGATGTTAAAATGTTCAATAACAGTAACCATCGATGCATAGACAAGTAGTTTCTTAAGGTGTACACATTTTTGTGACAAATTAATTCATACAATGGCAGAAGAGTGAGTGAGTGATTAGTATTCCAGTCATACAATGATAGAACACGTTTGTCAGTTTAAAAGTTTGTGTTCTGTTTTCGTTAAAATATGTGACGCATTATGCATTCCAAAACACTTTCTTATTCAGTGTGTAGAGTTTCATGTTCAGGTTGAGTACAAGATCAGTATGAAACAACTCCGAATCATTTTAACTGCAAGGACGTACATTTCAACGGAAGAATACGCTTACGGTATTGAGGGTTAGGTCCCTCTGCTGTCAAACAAAGAACGTTTTGCCCATTAACAGTAGCCTAGTGTGGACCTGTTTCATACATTTATGCATCAGTCTCTGCATCAAGAATATCGACTTGCTTTGAAGCCTCCCCGTGAACAGCACGCCTGCAAATTCTTTACAAAATATTATATTCAGTAAATACCTCATCTACCTCACAATATAACATTTTTCCAAACCAGTTTCGCTTTGATTTAAACTCAATTTGAAGAGCTATGTCAGTCATTAATAGTTGAGTAACTTCAATCAATATAATATTCGCACCTAAGTAATTAATCAGATGTACAAAGCATGATTTACAACGGGAACAATACGGTTGCTATTGCTCACAGCCACGCTATGAGCACTTACTGTCAGTTTATTGCATGTTTATGTACTTCTGTACTTGTGGGATATTGACGAAAAAGTGTCATTGTGTATTTTCACTTATGGTGACTATGGTTTTTATCTGTTAAGAGCTTTTAATGAACTATTGTGCAGGAAAACATGTTTATTTCACACATTAAGCATGTAAAAGATATCAGATTAAACTTGATAGGAATCAGTAGGGAGAGCACACCGTCAGATGTGTAATTATGTAGTATAGTTTCGTTTTCACTGCACTTAATATTTCTCAAAATACACATTGCAACGAAAACATTTCGCCATCATTTTAAATGTAATTTAATTACACATTGTCACAAAAGGAAAGCTTATGTAAAATACATGCCACATTATTCTTTGAGTCAATACATCAGATTCCATATGGATCCACTGCTTGTTTGACGGCAACACGACCGTGAACAATCCAAATAAAATATTCAATTTACTTCTGTTTATCACTGAATATGTTTTGCTTTTAATCATCAGCTGATGTTACTCTTTTTGATTTATGTGAAGATGTAGTGTTTTTAATGTTATGTAAGCAGTCAAGCGTTAATAATTGAAACGCATGTTATCATTAGCGGAAATTGTTTAAATTGATTCTTATTTAGGTTAGTGTATTTCACTTAGAGTAAATCAATATCAATGTCAATATTTCACAGGACCCAAATTCTCTCAAAGATACCATTAGCAGAATCCTTAGTTGGTTCTGTATGTAATTGGTTCATTGTCGATTACAATTCATTACACATATTGAATTCACTAGACCTTATTTGAGTGCAGCTAACATCGTATTCAGTTAGGATGTATGCCCTATTAATTCAAAATGGCTTCATTTTAATACTTTGTCTGCACATACAATCAAACTTAAGAAACATGTTGATACATCGACGTATCAATACTTCATGAATGAAGTTGACAGATACAGTAAACTCCGTTTATAACGACCACGCTTATTACGAACTGACGGATATAACGAAATGTGTTTTGATCCCGTCCATTTGCTGTATATTTGATATATATATATATATATATATATATATATATATATATATATATATATATATATATATATATATGCTTATAACGAACTACGGTTATAACGATTTAATATCAGTAGTTTTACATGTACACGAAGATTTGAATAGCATTAGAATGGTTTTAGTTTATGTGTGTGTTCAGTATGTGTGTGCTCTTCACCATTGGCGTCATTTTGTATTATGTTCCTGCCAAAAGGTAATATGGCAACACATCAACACTATACTCCCTGGACAGTTTAATCCCGTATGTGCGTTGGCTAATGCTGTATTGACTATATGTTGTTGATTTCAACAGAATATCAGTGATGCTAATCTCGAATATTTCTAACCCCAAAGCAAACCTGGGCCGGCCGCAACAACCTTGCTCAAGGGATAGTTTGGTGATGACAGAAATGCTATATATCAATAATTAATGTTCTTCTGGCAGGTCGTACTAAAGCAGAAATGCTTGTATCATAATTAATTCATCCACTGGTATCGTAATCACTGGTGGTGCTGAAGCGATTTATAAGATAGGCCCTCCATGTAGCTTGACCGTGCTCCGTGCTCCTTGTCCGCCTACGTGTGTACTTCGAGGACGTAAAGAATGCCAGTTGTATCAGTTCACGTAATCTAGAAACTCTCACAAGCATCAACTCGCAACTGCACCTGGTGGTATCACAGGCGATATATGCATGCCTTTATCTTCTGATTAGTTACTGTCGATAAATGAAGTGTGCAATAATGTGAAAAAAATAGAATATTTACCCACAAACATATCCTTCATTAGAAATAGTTTATTCTAATTACATAATAATATATATGATAATATTTGACACTGCGAAGGTAATTAAAAAAATGATATGAATTGATATGTTCGTTGTTCATGGATAGCGATACACAGTTTCCCTTAAAAACAACAACATTTGGCAGTGTCCTAATCGACAGATCCCTACGCCGAACCCCCATTTTCTGCTACTTCTATCACAAGGGCCTGATGTGTCTTGTGCAGTTACCGTAAACAATGAGCATAGCCTTTCTGAATCAGAAAGAGATAGTCTGGTCATCTAGACACTGCCTTCGGCAACGAAGATTAGGGATAACGAAGAGGCAATCACTCCTCTCTGCCCATTTCAATTTGATCAGCTGGAAGTGAAATCATACAGAAAGCAGCTCATTCACCGACAGTTTAGACTATCCGCGGAACGATCGGCAATAATCATTCACTCCACACACTTGTGTTTAGTCGATGGAGAGGCATCTGGCGCTCAATTGGTAGCTGCAGGGTAGTTCCATCCGGCAACAATCAGAGCTACGAGGTAATTATACCACTAAACCGCCCTGGAAACGTGCCTTTTTCCTATAGACAATGGTACATTGGACTACTGATAATCTTACAGACTTCAAATAACTGTTTGGGACAGAGCAAACATGAACAAAGCTACTGTAAGCAATTTCATCGTGGCGTTACTTTATCGGTGGGTGGGATTTATGCAGTATCAAATGAGGTTCAAAGGAACAAAAATTTGATTTTTTTCTGTGTTTAGCCGTCGGAACAGAGGGGAGTTAAATAATGGTAATTATATAAGGTTAACATCAGAGAAACATATGTCTCGATTATGTGAAACAGATTTCACTGGGCGTAAAAAGCATAATCTGCAATATGAAAGTAAATGCGTAGGAGAGCACTCAGCTCATCTCACCATGTGGGCGGTCGGGTAGCCTAGTGGTTAAAGCGTTCGCTCATCATGGCGAAGACCCGGGTTCGATTCCCGACATGGGTACAATGTGTGAAGCCCATTCCTGGTGTCCCCCGCCGTGATATTGCTGGAATGTTGCTAAAAACGGCGTAAAATCAAATCCACTCACACTCATCTCACCATGATACCTAAATAACGCAATTGTCCACAATGGCGTCTGTTTTCATTAATAATAATTCCACATTCGCAACAATGCAATCTCCCACGAGAAGAGTGATCAAACTGTAAAACCAGTTCAGTCTTTAACTTAAACACAACATACTACGTACAATTATAACCAGAAAAACAAAGCAAACATACTTTCTTCAATGTGCTACTTTGTCGTTCCGCGATGGGTACAATTGTATCCTGACGGTGGGGATGGATGCGAACACTGCTGACCACTAATGTACTTGTTTCAGCACGTTCCTGACCTAATATACTTACATGATTACTGATTAGGTGGTGAAACCCTGTACCATCACTGACGTTTTTGGTCACAGCGCTTTCAGTGTTGTTGCAATTATATAGAGACGTATCGTATATATCATGTCGAAGTGTAACATAGACACCCCAAATAGACACAGTATACGGACTCCGAGCCGCCGACCAGTCCTTGTTTTATGCCCTTAATGCCGGGTGCCAGGCAGGGTAACAACAAGTACCGTCGTTGAACGTCTTTATGTATGACGCGGCCTTGGGATCCAACCACCTTTCTATGGCCCAGCAAGGTAGAGAGTTGAAAGAGCACCTATTAATAAACACCTATTAATATATATTGTACATTGAAAAAGTTTAAAATCAATGAGTATTTTGGAAATCCGTTATTTAGTTTTAATTTGATGTACTGGAATGAAAGTTATTAATGATTTTTGAAGTTTTGTTTGTTATTTAATGCCACACTTAGCAATATTCCAACCATATGATGGCGGCGTGTAATAATCGAAATCTGGGTCAGACAATCCAGTGATATTGTGAGCAACAATCCATACAGGGGTACGATAACACGCTATCAAGCAAGTCATTGAGCCTGTCAGTGACCGCTCTATCCATTACGTCTACTCTTACTACACTCATATAGGTAGCTGGGGACAAATTCTATACCGGCATCCTCACGGGGCTCTTCCATTGGAAGCAATCTGCAATTTGATATCATAAGTTGAGAAACAAAACTACCTCGCTTCCTTGTGGTTCTTTCATTACTTGACGCTGCCGTCTCTGCCGCTATCTGTAGGGTCTGGCCTAGGAAGCGCGACCTCTTGCTATTCAAACATATCTTTATATAACAACGATTACATTCTTAACCATGCCTCGACAACAGATCTCGACAAAGTCGTAACCTATGTTTGACTTGTGCTAAAGACTAAATGCTATCTGGAGCTTGCAGCATTCTGACAGGGACCTAATTGGATATCCCCGATATAGTTCAGAGACACATAAACATAAGTTAATGTTTGTCCATCGTTCATAATTCCTCAATTGATGTATTACGCCTAGAATAGAGCAATGCCTTTGATCATTTTACACATTGTTGGGAAGCCTAAGCTTTCCTCTGTCATGTTCTTGTTTGTCATCAACACGAACGTTGAATTCTATTCCCTGTTCAATGTCATTTTTGCAATGTTTTTAAGCTAGCGCTGAAGGATAAAATACGTTATTCATAAAACTATATTTTGCATATTTGCTACACGTGCGTTCGTAGCACTTAGGACGTTGTCTTTTCAACTGCGCAAAAGTTTTCTACAAAGGGGAATACGCACAAGTGTGGTGAAGAATATAATTTTTTTTTATTGCGATTGAACTTCTATAAAATAATTAAGACATTTAATTAATTATACCATTTAATTCCCAGGTATAAGGACAACACACGTACGGTTGGGGTTGTGTTGCGCCTAATGATAACATACAAAGAAGGTGGTAAAGCGTGGAAGGTGTCGCATCCAGAAATATTAATACATTTACATCTCAATGCGATCACGTCTCAAGCAAAGTCTCACAGACATGCGAGCAAATGGTATCTATTTCAATTGTAAATGGCGAGTGCAATATATTTTGATTACAAAGCACCTCCGATTAAATCAACTTTAAGAACACCTCGAATTGTTTTCACAAATAACTTTAATCTGGCACCTCTAGACTTAACACGTTTATTCTGACAAGAACAATCTGCAAATTCAGTTTGACTTATTGATCGAAAATGCTTTTGTCGTAAAGTATTTAACAAATCCTTATCTGTGGAGCAAAATACTGTTTGCCACGGTATTCTATGCATGCATTACGTGACAGCTGCATGGGTACACGTCCAATAATCAATGTAAATATATGTCTGGCACTGTGTGGTGTATTGGTGTAAGAGGGTTTGTCCTTCCAGTGTGATGTATCAGTAAAGCAAGCACGACGTACATCAAACACATTGCTTCGACTCTGTGACTATACTATCCTATATATTGCACGCTTTGTCAACCGGAATAACGCAACCAGCAGCTCATAGGCGACGAGTAACTGGGTACAGTTTTGAATCCGACAGGAGAAAGCGGTATAAAAATTGCATGTACAGTTACATGTAAAACGATATGAACATTTAGTATGGCCATCCGCCCACGTGGGTTTCCAATGCTGAATAATTAGTTATGTTTAGCATTCCCCGCGAGCAAGTTGTTTTAGGGTTCGCACATGCTGAATTATAGATTCTGCTGACACGTAACGATGATGTATTCTTTCACTGGGAGAAGTGACAATTGGGTTTGCTTCGTAAATATAGAATTTTATCCATGTGACCCATGGATTATATGTAGAAAATAACTTATAACACTTCTAGAACGGGACAATAGGATTACCCATGGTGTGTATCTACTGGCTCTAAATAATTGTCCAGATAGAAATACAACCAGCGAATTAACAGTTCATGCTGCCGGCTCTGTGATGGTGGACGATGTACCAGATGCCTAGGACAGCAATAGCCAAGAGCCAACCGTCGACATTCTCTGAAAAACAATTCTGCTTTGGGACCATTGGTTCGCCACATATCTCTCTATAATCACACCTCAATCTCTACAGCAGCGTTTATCGCTTCTTCAGCTCCAACAATGGAGATTGGGTCGCCAAAGGACTTGTCCCATCTGATTTGGATTGTATTTCATCATCTTAAAGCCAGATCGATAGTTCCATACACCGCCGCTCGACAGCGATGCCTATAAGCTAGCCCGATGACCACATAATGGCGCTTATGGTTTTATATATCCTCATATTGAACTAATAAATCGTAAAACCTCCTCACATCGTATTGATCTTAGACTCCTAATTCTTTGAAGCCTTGCAGATATCTAATTCCAAAGTTGAAACACAACCATCGTGTAGTGATGTTGGATTCTTTCCATCACTTTGTATATACAGTGAACTTCATATTTATGTGTTTACGCGCTCCTTCAGATAATGTCATCTCCAGGTAAATCCACTGCTTCAGTGCTAATGCGTGTTTCAAATGCATCCATTCTCTTGTGTTGAAAACGTTAATTAGATACATAATATTCTTGCAGTGTGTAGGATTATTGCAAGTCTGCCTGTGTAACGTCAAGGTGTATTCCCCGACACCTTCGCCAAGATTTTATTTTGAAATAACATCGGTTGTCGTCAGCAGCATGGAAAAAAGCATGAACAGAAAGATCTGCTAGTTCACCACGTAGTGCAGGCAAAGTTGATTGATATATTCAGCAGCGAGCTTACATCCATATATATGCATATAAGGGCCTATGCGAAACGAATGTTAAATAAAAAATCTTTTTTCTTCTGCATGAGTCAGATTGTGTCACAAATAGCGGGTTGTTTTCCTTTTACTATATTCTTCACTTGAATTAATTTTTTGTATTTTGTTATATCAAACAAGATAATAAAACAAGGGCGTTCCGCAGCCTATGTTCCTATTTTAACGCGGCTGCATTGATTTTCCTTAATGCACAACGCACCAAATTAGAAGTACGTCCAAATGCGGATTCTCAGAGGGACCAGCATATTAAATGCAGTTCCAGATGATCGCATGCATCGGTCCGCTTCGATAGGATACCAAAGGGACGGTGTCTCAGTTAACAGACATTTTTATATTCATTCTATACTTTGAGAAGACCTTTATTCAGGTTAAAACGTTCACCGATTCCCCTAGGAGCAATTACAAAGCAATGCGCCACAAACTATTGAACGGCCAAATGTTTCTTAATCGCTACATATTCGCGTGCTTTGGTGGTGATGTCATCGTGGAGAAACACTAGTTGAGCACCTCAGACTAAAACAGTTACACGTACCTTACAGTAAAGCATTACAACACTACGTCCTAAGCAACGGGTTGTATCCGTGCCTCTTCATACGTGTGTTGATAGGTCATACAAAACGAATGGGAGTGTGTGCGGCGATCTGATGCATTATAAAAAACGATTTAATGGGGGATTCGAATTGTATCCTGAATAGATTTTTGGACAAGTAACATGCCCCAATTCGAAAACAAATGTATTCGACATTGTTACACAATTATCCTTAACATGATATATTGCGTATGGTTATCAGGAATAATCAGAAATCTACAAGAAAATCTTCGATTTAGTTGTTTGTCTGTTCATTCTTCAAAACATGCAGGTCATGTTGTCGCATATCACCCCAGCCGCTGTTTTATGATGTCATAGCATTCCATAGTGTCGTCATGTATGAATCACACGCAGAAAGACAGCCTCACGAAACGTCGTATAAATTACAATATTTACATATGTTCATATGCTAATCTAACTTAAAGCTAACCTTGACACCCACATACTTCCTCCGTGGCCACCTACCAAGCACCTACCAACCATTTAACGATCTATCCACCACTTGCAAGGATGTTTCAACACTCATACGCCTGCATCTTTCTGACTCATCACCATGGTATCCCACGTAATGACTGAATTAAAAAAAAGTTTACTTCAGTAAGTTTGTGATTTTTGTGTCCACGTATCTACCCACGTGCATGACTATCGTATTCCCTTTTCCGTGCCTTCCCACCAAAGACTGGTGTGTCAACAGCGTTATCTGTTAAATCCGTTTGTCATCTTCATGGGGTTGATTCATGCCCATCTGTGTGGAGGCTCAGGATAAAACTAAGTGTTGACATATTTCAGTCAATGAACGTTTCTGACTATCGACATTGTAACTATCCATTAACTGGGATAGAACAAGCAGCAACAAACATGTGTAATTATGTCCAATGTGTGCGCGTGCTTTGATGGAAAAACTATTTTACACGATTTTAAAATTTTACATTTTGAGTAGTTCTTGAAGCAGTATATAATGTTGAAATGAATATTATTCGCAGGGTATTATTGGAATGCGTCTAAAATATGACGTATGATGAACTCTTTATACTGTGAACGAAAAACCTTCCATTTAGGAATGGAAATTGTTAACATTAGCAGCGCAATTACTCATCTCATGTCATGAGCTTTAGACCATTGATTTGAGGCTTGGAACTTTTCTTACGCGTATTTAGTATTCTGATGTGTCACTTTGAGAATACGTTGCTGTGTGAGGTTTTTTAAAAAGTATGATTGAGTGAATTCTAAGTCCCAGCAAGTGCCAATAAGGGTATGCCGTGGCAGTGATGTCAAAACATCTTTTCCCAACCAATGAATATTTATTGGGGTTCGTTCTGTACAGATACACCCATTTTAATACTAAAGACAGTTATTTAGAAATTAAATCCACACTTGATTTTGAAAATGCAAATTAACATATGTGTCTTAAAGAACAGGTGAATGGGTAGCTCCATGGTTTAAACGTAACATCAGTTCATTGGTTCATGTTGAACCCGTTATTGGTGTCTTCGGCTTTTGAAAAGTCGGCGTAAAATCCTGCACATTCACTAGCTTCTAAATAAAAGTGCCATGTACTGTACTGAACGTGTACAAATTATCATGGACAATTAAACAGACAGACCTTAAAACCAACTGATATTAAAGGTAGTCTGAAGTTTGAGTCTGGGTGGTTACATGGATGACGTGTGGGATTAATCATCATCTATCAGATGATACATGGTTCACTTTCACACATGACTGAGGACCACTGTCTGGATCCAGGGCTCTATTAACCCCAGGGCAAGGAGGTTATTGAAAACCCTCTGGAGTCCAAGCCTTGTCACTTTATCATTTTTATCTCAGGACGTACACAACCATGATGGGAAAAGCAACTCATAACTATATTTCCACGTCGAAAACAGGCTCTGAAACCTTGTGCAATGAGTGTCGGAAGTCGGTTCAGAGACTATGACGTCATGAGTACAACGTTGGTGACCTCTGGGGACATGTTGTACGACCCGGGATTTATTGTTTCTGTACGCGGTAGGACATCTAATTCCATCTTGGTCTTCTCGGTGGAATAGGCGAGCCTCTCTACCAGAACATATTACATCTCCAGTGAGCAGTCTGTGAATACTTTATCGTCGACATCAAGGTAACTCAAATATTTATAAAGGACGGAACATACTCGTAATGTTGATAAATGTTCCATTGATTGGGATTTATATCGTCTGAGCTATTTATAGTATCTATTGTTAGAGATTTAAGGTTCGAATGTTCTCGATGGACATGGATAAACCACATGGTTATGGAGATATATACATATATTATTGTATAAGTAAGGTAATACATTACCTTCCGAATATACAGCGACACAAACTTTTTCTACTAACGAAGAGTCCAATGTTCGACTCCGACTATATCATAAGTATGTGTTTATGAATGACTATCAAATAGTGGTAATACCAGGTGTTTGCGAGAAGGTGACCGTATCCTGCCCGACCGGATGTACCACCACAAACACATGCACAGGCAAATCAAGTGTTCACCTGAAAGAGGGTACATATCGTACACGTCAAAACAGAACTTGCATCGGTCATCTTTTTTTGTCACTGATTCGTCCAATTTGGCAATGTTCTCCACATGGCTACCATACAACGTTTTGAAGCACTGGCGTGGTGCTTACAGGAATCTTTATCTTGGTTTTACCCCACGACCACCGGATCTTGACAGTAAGGGACACAGCTTTGTACAGTCATGTGTACGTCACAAGTATCCCTGTCATCAAAGGTAGAATCATAGAAAAAAATACACAAATTTATTTTTCCTTTCTTGTTAATCACTGCAGAAAGCAGTATACCAACGGCCTGTAACAGTGCCGGAAACAACGAACAACGTCCCACTCCCTCGGGGCACATGACACGCAATCAGTGTTATAGATCTAAAGCTTGATTCATCAGATACAATCGTCTCTTTGTGCTATTTTACACGAGTATGCAGACGTGGAATAACACCATTGAGTGACCACCTGTGGTCTCGTGGATATAGTTTCTTCTCGGAGAGCGGAAGGTCGGTGGTTCGATCCACGGCCGCGCCATATAAAAAGACGTTGAAAACTGTTTCCCTTAGTTCGGGCTAGTAAAACACACACACGCACGCACGCACGCACGCACGCACGCACGCACGCACGAGAGCGCATATACGTGAATGTCGTTATATAAGTGCAATAATCTAGATCGCGACGTTAAAGTTTCTACACGACAAACTAACATTTAATGTGCCACTTACCTTTGCCCAAATCCTAGTTATGTAATATAGAGAAGCGACGCGGTGACCAGTTTCCGAAAGCTGTGTCTAGGTTTTATTTAGTCGTGACTCTGTGCAGAGTAATTTCGTCATGAAGACGTAAATCATATCATGATTTCAGTAACCTTGGAGAAATGAGCCTAGGATTGTAGGGTGATATTACATCTCCAAACCTCCCCAAATACTGTCTTCGCTGACCAGGTCTTAATCTTGTTTCCTCTCAAGAACAGAGTAAGTAAATATCATTCTGCTTCAACAACTGATTTTGGTTCATTGCCAAACGTGTTATTCAGTGGCGGCGGTCCGATGTGAAACAGTGCGTGGAGATACGGAATTGTCTGCTCTGGCGTTTGCCGCACATCATGCACACGTGTAATGGCTGACTTTAGTGTTCATTTGAATTACTTGGTTATTATCTTTCCTGTTACGTCGGGTGCAACAGTTTTAAGTGTGATGTTAGCCACACAAGTTGGCCGTCTGGTTATGACCACGGCGTAATATCAAACACTGCAAAGTTTGTCACTGAAATTCACATCCAAAAAGGAGACAAGTTCAAAAGTAAAGCCTTGGGATAAAACACCTTTGTTCAAATCTGACACAGGACCAAAATTGCCATTTTAAACACAGCAATTCTTCAAATTATCATGTGAAAAGCATTCTGGTATACGTAATGTTGATAGAATAGTGGAGCGTCTGGTTACAGAATCAGAGTTTCGTACATTAGCGCTCTACATCAGAATCGTTTTGTGACGGGTTTGAATCCCACATTAGGCGACATACCCGTCCTGATCTGTTCCACCAGTAATTGTTTACAACCTGGATAACTTTGAGTTTCAATTTCATTACAAGCCCGACACGCTTGGATATGGATGATATACTGCTCAATCTGGCGTCAAAGTCAAATGACGCTCAAGCTGATCGTCGGGTACTTTGTGAGAGAACAATGAAGGTTTGCCATGACGAAGTGTCTGAGAACTGCCAAGAAGTGTTCTACCAACAGCATCTGAAGACTACATGACAGCAACAGCATGGGCATCACCCTTTTCAATATATGCATATCTGAACACATCCAAAGTAATTGGCATTGATATAGCACATTAAAAATCTTTTCCTGTTAAAGAAATAACAATATTACTGATTGTGTTGGTAGACAACTGTATATATCCACGGGTCCTTTATTCAGATATGTTTATCGTCATGAAGTAATATGAGATGATTACGATTTTCGGAGATGACTAAGATGGAAATCACTTTAGTTTCCTTACACACCCAACACTCTTCAGATGATGAATCACTTTTTAGGCATCGCTGTTATAAGAATTCGATCACAGTAATCGATTTGATTTATTTGCGTAATTAGTAAAGTTTACTCTTTACGCTACGTAAATGCAACCCTTCACTAAATTTCTTCAGTGACAGTAGTGGCACCTAAGACTTGCGAATGATTACAGTGTATCACTTTGCTGATTATGAGTTATACGTAATTGCTGTACTGGACGCTACTGGGGTGTCTATTCGCCTTGATATTCCAACTGCGGCGTTAAACAAATTTTCACTCAACCATTTGTCAATTAGTTATGATAAAATAAAATATTCCTTTGATGTTTACTAAAATGAACAAAACAAGTTCTTGTGAACCTGAATTTTTTTTGCTCAAAACCTTTAAAACCATAACCAAAATGAAACTGCATAGGCTATAACTTCATCTAGGATATATTTTTTGGTACCGAAAAGCGGAAATAGAAAAGGTTATAGTCCTATTGTTTCAGACTTTCCAAGTATCATATCTGTACCTTTATGTCGATCAATTGGCAGTGAAAAGAGCACCTCTCAGACACTGGCCGAGATGTGTAACGAACCGTGTGTAACGCCGAAGGCTACCATTACTTCAGGTTTGGCATGTGTCCATGTCTAGTGTCCATTCTGCGCATGCAAATAACCATCAAGTGCCACTGAGCTTGTCCTTCAAACAAACTTGATTACCAAGAGAGATCACCGACAATTTTACATTACAATTTTGTGAGAGAAAGTTTAAACAACGATCTACCATACTAGGCATCAAGACGAATTTAAAATGCATTTCACTGTGGATGTTCATTATATTTTCTAGGCAGAGTTTCCAACATGGCAATTATATTGATTGGTGTGTGTTTGCATCTTCACAGTTTGATGTGGAGATCACAATGGGTAAAATGAATTACCCGATGTGTATAACGACAATGACATATAGAATTTCATCTTCCTGATCATCAGTGTTGTATAGAATAATATCATGATGGCACGCACGCTCAGGAATGAAATCAGCATGCATTTAGTCCGATATATACTCATGTGTGAAAGAACAATGTACACCGCAAACATAATCATTGATTTCTTAGAATGATGGGTGTGAGTATGTGTTGACGCTGACATAGTTGTGTCACTGTAAATCACCACATTAACATATGCGCCTACTGCTCAGAAATAATAACGCTCACATTGACAGAAAGCCCATGACAAGGTAAACGTACTCTAGACGTTATTCAGTATATCAAGCAAGAACTTATCTTTATCAATTATGCAATTTCAATCTTAACTTCCCACTCCTATGTCTCAGACGAGCAAGAAGTGTAATGAAAGTGGCCGATTCAAGGAATTATTAAACAACACAATATAAAAAATCTGCAAAGAGTGGTACTTTAGATTGATGAATTGTTCTCAAGAATCCTGTCTCGGAACTTTGGTTCGTTTAGTTACATTAGAGAATAAATATTACCACGTATAATGTTTCACAACTGTTAATCTGTCATTCCGGTTGTCATCGTTGGAGAGATGTTTGGCATTTTGACGGTCGTGGTAGCACGAAAATGATGTTTGAAGTGTATTTTTGTGTGATTGATTAATCATTGTTAACGTAATTATATTCGTCGTATACTCTTGTTCCTGTTCTACGAAAGTCTGTCATAAAAGCGTTTCCTTTCGTGGAGACTATCTAATATACCCAAAAGACAGTACTAGTGAGTATACTAGTTGAGTGAGTTAAGTTTTTTGCAGAAGTTTAGTTTTATCAGGACGTGTCATCCTCATCTGGTAGATGCAATTTCACAAACACGGGCTTGTTACTGATAGACCGAGGATCCTATTCGGAACAAATCTATCATTGTGCCTGGAACAGTTAAGGGACACCACTCTGCAAATCCAGCTGCAGCGTCATAAACCACTATGCCACCTTTGTCACTAGATACTAGATACTATACACATCAAAAAGTTACAAGGCTGAAAACAGTCGCCGAAACGCATTACCATCAAATAAATTATTTTTGGTCTGTTTTTATTTTTAGCCCAGCAGTTTAGTTCCCATTCATAATTTCCATGTTTACTACATTCATTAGCAGTATAGAAACGTTGACGCTGATAAAATCCATGCGAATGGCCAAAATGTGAAAACACTATGGAAGTGAGAAACGGACACGTTAACCGGTAACCTGCCCAGTAATTGAGTGAGTAGTAAACAGATGAACTCCTAGCTTCAATTCTGACCCAATCAATTATTTCAAACGCTTCTACAATTGATCCCAACGAGACCGAAAGTACAGAAGTTCTGTTGGAGGAGTGGATATGGCTTAATTAACATTAATGTCACGGGAACTTTACAAGAGACTCCACTGATTGCTTGGTCAACAGACATCAGCCAGCACAAACAGAAGACTGACAGTTTCAGTGAAAACATCATAGCTGTAATCTAGATTTGACCGTCCATTAGCCGACGTTTTGTATGCACAAAGCAAGGTGCTATCACCGTCACACTTTTCGACCTAACTTGTTCATTTTAATTTTGTGAAATGTCTAGAAATGTGTTTCGTATTGATTGTTTCGATTGGTACGATGTTCCATTGAATTCCGCGTGCAATAGTCCAGTGAGTATAAACGTGTAGCGGAAATTAAACACTGGTATTATATGGAGTAGTGGCAAAGACCAACGTCTGGGGCATTCCGGTGCATCAGTGACATGTTCCTGCTTTCAAGACCCCCGACCCTTCCCAATTGTCCCCATCCTGAACACACACGCTTCAGTAGTCCTTGTCGGTTACACAAGCTTATTTTACGCCTTCAGCTCCCTCATACCCAAGTAATTCCCAATATGGCAATGACAGGTGAATGGAGACCATTGATTCTACTTCAGTTAACAATTGCGGTGTTATTTGATTAAAAATATCTATTTTACCACATGTTTCGGGCTGTTAGGTACCTAAGGACTTGTTCACTAAGCTTTGTATTTACCGTCAAATATAAGCTTTTATCTGTTCCAACTTTCATTTGTCTTTCATGGCATTTCGATATCACAATCTTTGAAGTTTATGTCATGATTCCCTTCAACATTGCATATTCTGATATATGAAGGAGGGTGATATATAAGGACAAGACCAGTTGAAAAAGGGAATTGTGGCTCAATTATTGTGAATATTTTCTCGTCATGTACTTTATGGTAGTGACCTTAATCATGAATTACACGAAAATGTTTTGTTAATAAATTCAAAGGCGTATTAGTACGTAAAAAAAGTGATCAAACCATTAAGATTTATTGACGCTAAGGACACACGCTGTTTGTGTGGCCTTTATTTTGTATTTGGTTTAACATCAGCTTTCATCCCGTCCATGCCATCTCCCCACATGGCGAATAGCAATTCTAAAACATCGTTGGGCTCATCTGGAGGTTGGGTGACAGAACTGATAATACGTGTGTAAAAGACTGTGTGACTACTTCTTTGCTGACGGAAATCAAATTTATGTCCCTTTGTATGTTCTTATTATAAAACCTTTTATTCTTCAAAGACAGGCCGTGTGAATGTTCCGCCTTTATTGCCTGATCTTATATCTAACATCATATTTGATCTAATTTTGTGCCATACTGTCATTCATCGATAAAGATTATTTTCTATTTGTGAAATATGATGACATGACCAGAAACTGATTGATTTGTTAAAGGAAGCTAACATCAAAGTCCAGGTACATGAGTTATTTTTACATTTATTTAACCTTAAACATCAACAATGAAGCGATTGCTCTTTCAGTCTTGGTTTACATAGGATTATCAAACAGATGGCGTTCTCCTTTTTATGGGCAATGTTTAAAAGCTATTCCTTCCTTGCAAGGTGTGGGAATAGAGGAAAAGCAGTCTTCATCCTGGTAAAACAGTGTGGTAAACTGAATATCACAAGGGAATTAGAACACAATTACATCAGAAAAATGAAAAATCCCAATGGTGTTGTTGTGTCAACGATTTGAATTTTGCAGTAGATGGGCAAAACCAGTTATCACATTTCCCAGATGCCGCTACCGCTCTTGTTGAAGAAGGTGGTCAAAGGTGTTAAAACTATCTGTACAGTTCGAACCCCAAATTCATACCGGTATTCCAGTACCAGTAAATTACAAACGTCTACGATCAACGTCTCTTTCGACTCCCCCGGGGATATCACTATGAAAGTTTAGGAAGCTGTCTTCATTTATCAATGATTTAGATATATGCATAAAGAATCAGATTGACAAAACACTCTCCACAAGACTTATGAGAATAGGGATGACACATCAGTAACAAAAATGATGTCCGATGCAATTCCCTATTCCCAAGTTCCCGTGTTCAGGGGTGAACATTTTTTAGGTGAACAATTGACTTGCCTTTGCATGCGGTGGAGCAGGATACGCTCACTTCGGGTACCATCACTATTGATAATCATTCATGAACACATGCTCATGATGTACCTGGGATCGTACAATCGCTGTTGACAGATATTTCTTATGAATATGGAAATGGTTTTGATTGTATGTTAAAGGGTTAAAATATGTTTACTACCTTTTACCAGGAAACAACATTCTTTCAGGATTTTAGAGAATATGCCTTTTGCCACCCAAACTACAATGGTACCTTATCGGTTCAAAGCTCTTGATTGTGGGATAGGCAGAATAACAGTGAAATTACTATAAAAAAAGTTCACGTATCAAAGTGTTTTCTGCTATAAACGAAAAAGCAGAGTGTTGTTAAGTTATTGCTTTCATACGTAATATAACATGACACAACACATCTAAGAGTTGAACATTATGCATATTTGACACATTACCCCATCAATAGACTACACTGAACTAATAATGAATTCTGCGAATCGTTATATCTAACCGTACATCAAGCTTCTATTAACAAACTCATATACCGTTTCGATATGTTCGTGTGCCTGTCGCTGCAAAAGGGATCACCCTAATATTGGTTTCCCACTTTAGATCATCGTTGACCATTGTATTACATAAAGGGCGAGAAAGGTATTCTCATGGCGCCCCGTAGCTGTTTGTTTGCGAGACGTCGAGTATTGATGGCGGTTTTTGATCATTGTATCTTTACACATGGCTCGTTTGCAATGCTGTTCCTCTAACGTTCAACAGCACAAAACACTCAATATCGGACTTCTGCAGTGTAAACGTAAATAAATACACAGAACATTGACAGAACATAATTTCCCTCTGTTGTTGAAAATCGATCGTCCTAACAAATCAAGAGATGAAGATACATCGATATACTAATGAAAGTAATAAAAGCATCTGATCAGCTGCCGGCTTGGGGATAGTTCATGGCTTAATCCTAATGAACCCCGAGGAAAAGGCACTGCGCCGTTTGATGTTAATATCCGAAAGTTTGTGGTTGTTTTAAGCCATGGCAATGCCAAATGCCTATATATCTCACAACCGAATATAGTCATACCCCAGGAGACGCAATGGAAGCTATGAGAGTGAGCAGAACAGAAAGTCTGCGACTTTATTGTTCAGCAGATTTTGAATTATATGTATGTTATGTTCGATGGAAGAGTAAAATGAATTAATTCTTTATGGGAATGCACTGAGCTATTGCAAAATTATTGTATCAGAACGAAAAGAAAGACTAGTATTGCAAAAGAATGTACCAGAACATTGTTGCTTGAGAATAAATATGACTAGTTGTGCATAAGAATGTACTTGACTATTGTTGTATGAGAACGAAAAGGCCCAATGTTGCATAAAAATGAACTTGACTATTGTTGTATGAGAATTCTTAGGACGAGTGTTGCATAGGAATGTACTTGATGATTGTTGTATGAGAACGAAAAGGACCAATGGTGCATAGGAATGTACTTGACTATTGTTGTATGAGAATTCATAGGACGAGTGTTGCATAGGAATGTACTTGACTATTGTTGTATGAGAATTCATAGGACGAGCGTTGCATAGGAATGTACTTGATTATTGTTGTATGATAACGAAAAGGACCAATGGTGCATAGGAATGTACTTGACTATTACTGTATGAGAAAGGAAAGGACTAATGTTAACGTTACATAAGAATGTACTTGACTCTTGTTGCACGAGAATGAAAAAAACTGCTGTTTTATGAGAAAGCGCTGGACTAATTGTGTACAAGAATGCATTAGACTGATGTCGTATGAGTATTTACTTGTTTTCAGGTAGTAAGTTAGTAAAAGCTACTTAATGCTGCGGGTTATTGGTATTCAAGCTATGATCCGGTGGTATTGAAACCAATGCCTGATAACATGAGCAACGATCCACTCGGGGCACGATCATTCGCAATCAGCTATGTTTCAGAGCATGACCATCCGATCCCTCTAAGTCGTCTCCTAGGAAACGAATCGGTAGCATGGCACCAATTATAACCTGGAATATCCTCGAGGAAAAGAACATATCCACCCAAACGCTGGGACCATTATAATTGTAAAACAATGATAAAACCGTTCATTAGAATTTCCTATTGAGAAGATATTTGAAGCTTTGATTGACATATTTCAAGAATGTATGTGGACCAAAAGATCTAAATGTATTTGTAGAATTTACATTCTTAATCCATTCAATTAAGATCAATCATGAACGTATCTTTGGCCGGTTGTACTGTATCACAACTCTATTTAGTTCAGATGTGTAGCATATGTCAATGCCAAATCAAATATTCCTCTATCACGTCGTCCTTCGTGGTTTCTTATCAAAATGACAACTTATGGAGTTAACTTAACTATGTTTAGTCAAGGCATAATATTTTCTGACGTCACGAAACAACGGTACCACAAACTGATATATGACTAAAATTGAACTATTTAAACCAACTTTATTTGGTTGTTAAACATAGTACAAACAATCAGAATGACACAAGAACATAAAACATTATCAATATAAGAACGGAACCCTGCTTTAATCTATGTTATTTGATATACTTCAAACAGAAAATGTCATGGTTAATGTTCCCGCCATTGTTATGTATTCTTACATATTACCATATAAGTAACCACAGATGTGTGTGGTGTGTGTGTGTGTGTGTGTGCGTGTACGTGTGTGTGCGTGTACGTGTACGTGTGCGTGTGACATCACACTCGGTAAATCACTTATCGTTGGCAGGAGTTTAAACTTCGTAAATCGCACAGTTGGAGATTAGTGGTTCCACCAGTCCTAGTCTGTTAAGCTAATAGATCAAGAATGTACAATGCCATAAAAGGTTGATAGCATTGCTGAATGACTAACAGACTCTGCTATTGATACTACAGATCCATTAAAACTTGACAATCAGGAGGCAGGGTTTAAGAACCAGGATAGATAGCCATTGTTCCCTTGCAGAAAGCACCATACAGAGTATATTGCCCATTTGTAACTGTGCATTAGAGGCCCAGGTGCGGATGGTCATTTTTCAATTATTTAGATTATACACCAGTATCATCTTAAAATAATTGACCTTCATTGTTTTCTTGTGTACGTACGAATTCACATATGTATTATTCAATGATCATGGTGATAATTGTGTTTTATTCTCATTATCATGGTGCACATTGATGTGTGAGTAAGAGGTGGTCTCAACTAATTACTATTCTGCGCAGTGATGTTAGTTATAATTGGTTTGAATTAATTTTCTGCCGTAGCATCTTGTTAATGAGGCCTTGTGTCATTATCAACGTAATTAACATGACGTTATATTCTAGTCGTCAAATTTGCGACAATATATTCATTGTTAACCAAACAAAGTATATTTGCGGTTATGTTTCCATAAACCGAAAACAATTAGCTTACACCAATAAACGGATTGCTGCTACCTGATGGAACAGTGGGCAGGCCTTTAGCTGCAGTACTGCGCTGAACGATGTCACTATGTGTTGTTCTCAATGTTCATGATCAAATAAGCAAGGTGTGAAGTTATTGTTTACGTATCTATCTATAAGAATTAACTTCGATATGTTTTCGTGTTTATGTAGGTATGGATTTACACAGTATGCTCACTGGTGCTAATGATCATATCGTCACAAACGCAAACAATATTGAAATCAATTCATTACGCCATCTGTGGACGTAAGCTTAAATTCTCTACGCAAACCATAACTTTAAATGTGTTGTATTCTTACCATTGTATAAGAGAATATGTTTATATAAAGTTCAAAATGAAAATAAAGTAGTGGTTTAGTAAATATCCAAAGGAAATTGCTTCTACTATTGTGAGACTAAATTCATAGAATGCAGATGGTCAGACCACATTCCTAAAGTAAAGTAAGGACTCTTTGGAAAGGGAACGAGTGAAGTTCTATGGGGCCTGGAAAACTAAATATTCAAGGGTTTTCTTGCCTAAGCATATGACCAAAATGATGATGTCTTGCATCACTTGACGATACTTTTGTTTTGTTTCAGATGACTGTGCCCTTTAGGCTAGAAGTGACAGTGGTGGTGGCAGTCCTAGCGTGCGCATGTTCATATGGAATGAAAATAGACTTTTCCCGACTCACACACCTTAGACGGACACCCCTTATTGCACACAAAAGAGGATCAGAATGTACAGGTAGAGAGTCCGTCACAAAATATGTTTTCTTTATCTCGTACGTCAATATATCACCAACGTCTATCCACGACATTCTTTATTATATTGAATGAAATGACTCGTTATTTGTTTCCAATGAATGTTTCAATGATAACGCTAAATTGATGTTTACAGAGTTAAAAAAGGGAATTCATTATTGTTACCACACAAATATTTTGCAGTATACATTTTTCTAGAAACATTACATTCGTTACACACAAAAAGAATATGATACTCATCCTCAACATGGAACTTTGCACAGTGAACAAAGTCGTACATGTTTAAGAATGGACTTATTTCGGCCAGAATTAATATCAATATTCGTTAAAGTTTTAAAGTTCTTTGATGTAAAGAAAGAAAGATGTTTCTGCTGCAAGTTGACGTTTAAAGATATATATGGTTCATACCCTGAACAATCCGCTAACATAGAGCTTCAATTTTGATAAAACTCTAAAAATAGTAATAAACATATTTTCACTGATTTAACTCCCTGTTTTAATCACACATAACCAAATCCGTAAAATGCAAGTTTCTTATCTTGTAAGCTCATGTTGTATAACCAATATTAGAATATATATATATATATGTATATATATATATATATATATATATATATATATATATATATATATATATATATATATATATATATAATAAAATAATAAAGTCTACGTTAGTCCATCATCTTCTTTATATCAGTTTCATACATAGTACTTTCGCTGTCTCATGACAGCTCTTCAGTGTAACTGACAATTATATTATTATATGTCATTGTCAGTTACACTGAAGAGCTGTCATGAGACAGCGAAAGTACTATGTATGAAACTGATATAAAGAAGATGATGGACTAACGTGGACTTTATTATTTTATTATAAATTACATGTACACCGAGTGAACATTTACCTCATTTTTGTGTGTGTGTGTATATATATATATATATATATATATATATATATATATATATATATATATATATATATATATATATATATATATATATATATAAAGAGTAAAAAAATAATGGGCTTAAAATACCTTGTAACATTAAGAACATTTACCCACTTAGTCCATTAATGAAATTATGTGCATATTAAAAATAACCCAAAGAGGGTTTGGATGATCCAGGCACTGTCAGCCTGACTTAGGCTTATTATCAGCTCGGGGCCCTTGCCCCCTCTACACGCAGCCCAGACAGCGAATGAGACTTCTCCCAGGAAGCGCTGCCTAGTCAAACCTACCCAGAATCTCCAAAACCCACCTTCGGAGAATGTGAAGACTCCCCAACACTGCAGCCTTCTGCATTACCAAGATTGCCAGAAAGGCTGTATTCCTGGCAGCAAACCCGGGTACTCCCCCAATGTCAGTCAACAGATTGGGAGGTACCAAACCTAAGGCACCGAGAACAATGGGAAGTCGGACAACTTGGTACTTGGGATGCAAGCGTAACATTTCGAAAGCGAGGTCCGCATATTTGCCATGTTTTTCCGCAATCTTGTCAATCAAATCAGTGTCAAAAGGGGACAGAAAATTGAATGATATAAATGATTTCACTGGATTTATCAAAAAGGATAAGATCAGGTTTGTTGGCCTGGATACGTCTGAGGCTGTAAATGGGCCCATTCCAAAGAATTTTGCATTCATCATTTTCCATGACCCCCTCTACATATTTCGGGTCGTACCATGGGTGGACCTCTGTGTCAAAACCACAAGCATCCCGAAGACGGTAATAAAATGATCGAGCAACACCATCATGTCGTTTAAGATACTATGTTTGTGCATTAATATTATTATTCGGGTTGATCACCGTCTTCTGTTGTTGCTGACATTATACTGGTATCATATATGTTATGCAAACAATGTTTCATTAGTAGAAAATGAATTTATTGGAATGGCACTACGGAGGTTAATTTGATAATAAGCCATTACAAGATATAGATTACGTAACAAACCACTCACACAGTAATTACTTAATTTGTATGTATTGTTCGCGTCGTTTGAAGATTTGTGGGTCTAGACTTCAAAAGGGTCAGGATACGAAACTTCCATTACAAAACATGAGATATGATCTAGGCTAATAAGGAATCATTTGAATGTCATGAGTGCGCGTGTGTGTCATGTATCAGTCAGGTCAACATATTAGCTTAATACACGCACAATCCACTGTAGACTGTCTTGATTGATTGAAATACTGTGTCATGTTTCTCATTTAGCTGTTCATTGAATTGATCATGAAGATGCTAATTGGTGAATTAACCCTTGCTATTCCCCAACGTCACGGTGTCTGTATTTATATCCCTTCAAACAAACAAAGACATTCTTTTTATGTTATCGATTTTAGTATTGAAATGAGATCAAACTGTTTGATTACTGATCCGTTTCTCATATGTACAATGTATCCATGAAAAAGGCAAACCTAGAGTGCAACCAGTTTGAGTGCCTCGTCGTTATTCTTCATGTTGTCTGATGTATGTCCACATTAGTCGCACGTAGATAAACAAACTTAATAGAATACCATTAACTATTGATGTCAATTAGTCAAATAGTAGGTTAGGGCGCCAACATCAAAGACTGATGCCAGTTTAAGTACATATGGTCATATTCCTTTCAAAATTGTGGAAATCAAGCCCATTTCGGCAAGCTATTAGGCCATCTTTTGAGACTTTTCATTTACTTATTGGAACGATTTTGCAAAAAATACACTGTAAAAATCAACCAAGCTTTAGGATTTACACTTCTTTGACCACATCTAAAGCTTATCGTGTCTGTTTAAACAGAGAAACATTCAATGCTATCTTCACAGAACTTGAACAGATATGTAAAATTATGAATGAAAAAAAGAGTTCCTGGTTGAATATAATTAAATTCTTTGAAGAATACCTTTGTTTTAGTATATACAGACTACAATGCATAAAAGCAGGGTTTGGGTGATCCTGCCACAGTCAGGCTGATTAGGTCCGTCATCAGCTGAGGGCCCTTGCCCCTCTCCACACGCAGCCCAAATAGCGAATTGGACTTCTCCAACGATGCGCTAATTAGTCCAACTCACCAGTGTTTCGGAGAATGTGAAAACTCTCCAACACAGCAGCCTTCTGCATTACCCAGAATGTCAGAAGGGCTGTATTCCTGACAGCAAACCCGGGTACTTTCCCAATGTCAGTCAGTGGGTTGGAAGGTACCAAACCGAGAACAATAGGGAAACAAGCATCATGGTACTTGGAGTGCAAGCTCGACATTTCGAAAGCGAGGTCCGCAGTACGCCCCGTCTTTCCCGAATCTTGGTAACACCATAGTGTCAAAAGGGACAGAAAATTCAATAATATATATGATTCTATTGGATTTAAAAAAGGACAAGATCACGTTTCTTGGCGTGGATAGGTCTGAGGCTGTATATGGGCCTATTCCAAAGTTAGAATTTATTATTTCCCATAAACGCCCTCTATATGTTCTGGGTCGTTCCATGGATGGACCTTTGTGTCAAAACCACAAGCATGGCGAAGACGGCAAAAAAGGATCGTGCCACGCCATCATGTCGCTTAAGATATTGTGTTCGTGCCAAAGCTGGGCATCCACTGACAATGTGTTGGACAGTCTCATTAAATTCATTACATAACCTACATTTCATATTTACATTTTGATGCAAAATCACACATTGACGGTTTCGAGTGGGGACTGACCGGTTCCGAGCAGCAAACAAAAAGCCTTCTGTTTCACTTTTCAGGCCAGTTGACCTTATCCAATCGAAGCACTCTGCAGAGTTGCCTTACATCTCAACACAAATAAACTCGATGCAGTGGTCGTTTAGATAGCCTCTCCTTGAGTCTGGGCCGATTTCTTACGGCACCTCGTTTGGTTGACACTCATTTCTGTACCGTCAGGCAGTACAGAACCATCAACAAAATCAACACTGACATTTAGATTATGTCACACATCCTTGGCTCGTTTCAGGAAACTGTGGATTGCCTTGTTTTCATCATGAATCTTGACATGATTCACAAGATGATCATCAGACAAATACATGTGTGCAAAAGTACCCAATACAGTTCTATCATGAAGAGCCTCCACGTTAATCAAACCACGCCATCCCGTTATGATTGGTAAATATAAGCGATTGTGGGAAGAGCAGGGTGGTGGGATTTATTGTCGACATGATTCTTCGTGTGAAGGTGTCAATATCTCGCTTCGTCCAATCAACGACACAAATTGACAGAAGTGGAGTCGGAATCGGGAGAAATCTCAAAATCTTCGAGGCCACCATCTGGAATTTCATTTCGTGAGCCTACGTGTGGGCCATCGGTGACAACTGCCACAGGTAATTTAGGGAGGCTAATGCAAGCGTTCCTTTGCAATTTCGGGTCTGCTGCGTGTGGACCTGGGGGTTCATGCAAAGGCACCTGACGAGACTTGGCTGTAAGCTCACACCAGGTTCACGGCGCATGTACAGTTTTAGTCGCGAATATTCTGCTCTGTCAGGTCGGCATACACCGGCATGGCTTTGTCCCAGTGCTGCTTCCGTAATATGCCATTTATTCGTGGTATTTCTGGCCATCCTGTTGCAACCAAATTTAGTTGGTGCGTCCCAGATACTCTTGGATGGGTTCTGTGCCTAACTCTGTGGTAAGTCACATCTCCAGTTTGTTTGGGGCGATCGGGTAGCCTAGTGGTTAAAGCGTTCGCTCATCACGCCGAAGACCCGGGTTCGATTCCCGACATGGGTACAATGTGTGAAGCCCATTTCTGGTGTCCCCCGCCGTGATATTGCTGGAATATTGCTAAAAGCGGCGTGGAACCATACACTCTCACTCACTCACTCCAGTTTGGATGGTTTGTATACCGGAGGGAGGCTGACTTGGCGGAGTTGAAAGACGATTTTCTTAATTGCGTTCTGTAACCCAGTGTTAACCAGCTTCGAGCGATTATTCGTAACTTGGTGTTGTACCTTTGGTTCAGAGGATATAATCCTCCCTATTTAGGCAAACCACGGAGAGGCGTACACCATCAGGCCATTATTGTTAATAGTAGTAGTAGTAGTAGTAGTAGTAGTAGTAGCAGTAGTAGTAGCAGTAGTAGTAGTAGTAGAAGTAGTAGTAGTAGTAGTAGTAGTAGTAGTGGTGGTATCGGTCTTTTTATAGTTTTATAGTTTCCCCCTTAAAAAACAGATCATAGGTTTAAATGTATGCAGATCCTAGTGTATGTTGTCTTTGGTATAAATATAACAACAATATCCTTTCCCTTCTGTTTTATGTCTGAAATGTGGCACTGTTTACGTAGTTATGCCCATTTTATCGTAAAAACGCATTTTGCCTAAATGTATTTCACAGGAACTGTTTTATATCAAGACAGATGGCCTTCTCCATAGTGACAATAACAGAGTCTACATGACATTTACCAGACGCCAAAGACTAATGTTCTTGTGTTTCAACCTTCTTGAAAGTGTCCATACTAGATTGCAAATAGAATTACGTGGTAGTGTGTTTGACTGTCTTAAATCAATAGTGTATCAGAATCGATATTAATCCCTGAAATTAAGATAGACTAAAGCTATCAGACAAAAAGTGCTGCTTCAGATGAAACATTGATGCACAACATATGCAACTCTCGCTACTGGAAACACGCCCAACGAGTTCTTCACAATAAATTGATGTCTTGATACAGTACATTATGTGTAAAGAGTACAGGTTCCATGTCTGGTACATGCAGTCTATACAGAACAACAGAGAGGAAAAACACACATTCCAAACCAATGACCTGAACCATACAGCAGAAAAAAAACAGAATCAAAATATTCTCTGTGAAGTCATAAAAAGAATAAAACTGAAAAACAATTTACTTTTAATGATGATTTTGTCTTAGATATCAATGTCAATTCTGTGTGAAACAAGAACGAAAGGATAAACAATGAACACATTCGATAGATAGCATTTCTTTATACATTTATGAAAAGCAATCTACCTTAACAAAAATGTAGAAGTATATGAAATATGACTTGCGTCTATAAGTTCCAAATCAGCAGTGCTTACTGTAATCACTGTTTGCTTTCTGCAATTAGATATGATTTACTGAGTCAAATTATCCCCACAAAAATTGATGTGATAAAAAAATAACTGTTTCCACCTTCTTATCACCAGGCTAAGATTAAGAGCAGAAAAATGGATATCACCTTCAAAACATGTGATGAATTGTTGTAATGCAACAACGCTTAACCATTATCCTAAGCCGGTTTGACATTTAAGAACAACCTTTAAACGGGCACTGGCTACCTATATTCCGATAAGGTTACTGCTGAAACTTGAACAGATCAACAAATAAGCCAAAATTGGTATATGCAAGTGTAGTAGTCTTTGAAGCGGCACAATTTCCCTTTTATTATTACAAGTTTCCTTTGAAATAAGATTGTTCTCGTGCCAGCGAGCAGAAGTTAGAGCCCAAAGTCACGCGGAGGGTTTCGATTTACAGGAAGTCGTGTTTATCCCTCGATTTATCGACTATGAGTATTGATCTCCAATTAGAGGTAATTTTGTGACAAAGAACTTAAAGCTTGAGTTTTAGCATACCATATTCAACGTGTGTATATATCCTTAACAAAACGGAAAGATGAATGTATCGTCTTTTGTAGAATCCACAAAACGCCTTTTAGGAATGGGTCAATATTTACCCTATTGTACTACGAGCCTTCGGCCAGGCGATAAATTTGGCCCTAATTTGATAGATTCGCAGAATACGTTATTTCACGACAAGCCGCCACGAGCAACTCAGCCAGTGTGGCGGAACTGAAGGAAGAATATTAGTGCTGATACTGGCATATGGTTCCTAGTTAACAATTACCTTCTAACCATTACCAATATTGGACTGTCATCCATGCTGATTCTATTAACTTAATTGCTATTTTGTGTAATATATTTAGTTCGTGTTATCATGTCTAAATGGATGGGAAAAGATGACTGTGTAACACGCCAGTATCACTTTGACATATATTGTTTTACATTTTACAATTACATCAACATCATCCTTCAATATTTCAAATTTAAAAGTCATCAAGCAGGATTGTTCTGTTTCTTTCATTATCAGAGATGTATATATATTGCTTCCATTGCCATATAATCAACTAAATAGTATGTCACACGGAAATAGAATGTTTCCATGGCTCCTAATGTCTGAATCCTCAGATCATATATGCACACCATCAGCATAGGCTATGTTTAATTACTATCTGGTGGAGGTCATTTCGTCCAGTCGTGCCAATGGGAATCAACACGATACCCATGTTTCGAATTTAAACACACATGGGACGTACCTTGGGATCAATATCGAACTTGTGAAGAATTCCTGTTTGTCCCCTTTATTCCCATTAGTACATAACCCTGCTGTGCAGTAGCTATGTGTATATACACTAAAGTGGTTGTTAAGTTGGTTCATTGTCCCATCATACTTGCATATCTGGCAGGCATTGTGTATACATCGTGCGAATGTTAGAGCTGCATTTCACTTTACTAATGGCCACCATTGTCAAATCAATTGGTGATGGGATATATGTTTATCTGACCATACTGATTTCAAAGCTAGTATAGTTACATACCTGCGGGTGAAAAACCAATTTTGGAAACCCTGGTTTCAAACGTGTCAGATCAAATTCTGGGTCCATGATTTCACAGTGATGACCAAAGGTCGGATTATGGCTCTCCTGATCGTACTTCATTGATACGTTTCTCGAACTTCAGCCAAATTCATCCACGTCTGTGTCAAAACTTTATAGCCATAGAGTGGTTGACTAATGTTCTTTGATCCTATCTACTTAAACATTTCCCCATCAACTTGACAATTCACAGCTATGGCTAGGTTTGAGTAGTCATCAGTTAGCCGAAGACGTCACTCGTGGCCGTTTTGTTATGATAATATCCAAAATATGCACTCATTCGATGCTGAAATGATACGATTTAGGGTGTGTAAGAAACAGATGTTTGCACTTGTGCCTGTCACATCCCATTTATCTTACAACGAGTTGTTTCAATACGTATCTACCTGGCTTTCTCTCGTTAGATGCGTTTTGAAACAAGTCTCGGGCATCTCAATGTATCCGTCGGGATACCAATATGGGATAACTTTTTTGTTCCATGTCTAACCTATGTAAATCTCTTATGAAAGAATTTGGTGAACTAAGTCAGGCCTGCGAGGAAGAGAAGTATAACTTGTCATTGTTTTCAAGACATTTGCACGCATCAACAATTTGCGTAAAGTAAATGTGAAAATCAGATACCATTTGGATATTGGTTTGATTCCATGAGGGTGTACCTACGTGTTTCGTCTATATATAATGCCCCTAGTATTACATGTGGATGGATGAAAAAGTACGTTACAGAATGACACGAAGGTGGAACTATTGTATGGACCACAATCAGAATGCAATAAGAGTTGAACCACTTTATAGATCATAATGCAAAAAGAGTGGACTGATGTCATGGATCACAGGCAGGCTGCAGCTGGTGGGACTACTTCACACACCACAAACAGTAACAAAGGCAACGAGAGTGCAACCAATTCATAGATCTCACTCGGTATGCAATAGAGTTGAACCGTGGTACAGATCACAGTCGACATACAACGAGAGTGCAACCAATTCAAAGATCTCACTCGGTATGCATGAGAGTGGAACTATGGTATAGATCACAGTCGGCATACAACGAGAGTGCAACCAATTCATAGACCTCACTCGGTATGCATTAGAGTGGAACTATGGTGTAGATAACAGTGATAACGGAACTGATTCATAAATTCAAGAAGCCGTTTGTAGGAGCAACTAACGGTGTTAAAATGTACTCGCATTATTCAAATGAAGCATTTGTATTTGATTTATAACCATCTTTGATACAATGACAACGTAATATTTGATATATTGATAAATGTCGAACTGTAAACAAATGCACACTTTATCATGAACGGGTGACAGAGGTTACTTTCTTTATTTGGAATCTATTCCGGATGAAGTGAAAAAGAAATGCACTTTGAGTTTGAATCAATGAAAGGCCCTTTGAGCTTGTATTAGTCTGTGGTGTACCTCTCCTTACTTTCTAATGTATGGAATGGATTTAGAAAAAGATATATTCCTGTCAAATATTTGTTAAGCCGTTTTAAGAGAAGTAGATTTATCATAAAACCGTTTCAATCGGCTTTTGTAATCTTACTCCCATCCCGAAAATTGCAAAAAGATTGCGAAATTGAGAGTTTTTTTTAGAAAAAAGTCGATATGAAATTCATTGCAAGTATTCCCATGTCAGAAACCGGAGATATGACCAGCCACAGACATATCAAAATGTCGGCAGTGTTAGTTTGATCTTAACAGTGTTAAAGCGATAATTGTACGATTCAATATGGCACCGGGTTTCCTCAGATTGTTGAACGGTCATACTTTCATCTGTATGTACTGAATAAAAAGCAAGCGTCATGTTTCGAACGTTAATTGAGAAAACCAATAAAAACGAGCCGCAAATTTACCCTTATGTCTGTCGAATTATTCAGGCTTAGCGCTTCTCTGCAACAAAGTCGGAACAAAGATGGGTTCGGTTTAATGCCGCTTTGGGTTAGGAGGAGAAGAATGCCAACAGAATAGCTAATACGTAAGACTCCTCGGCACAAGGCAAGACAATGACAATTAGTAGCTTCTGATGTGTGAGAAGGCTCTGAGATGCGAAACAGGTCAAGGAGGCTATTGGGAGTGAATTTTGATTTTTGGCTCTGGCTTAGGAGAATCTTTAACATCATTATACATTTATAGCTACATCTTGCTGGAGAATTAATCGGATTTAGAGACACAGTCACAGAGTTAAAAATCAATGAGTTAATGAAGTACTCATTGCAAGCAGTGGAGAAAAGATATTAGTGGCAATGACACATGTCCTTTTCCAAGAGTGTTGGGTAAACGGCTCTGTTAAGGAGTCGCTCCTTATCATAAGTTATTCTTAACACACATTTTAGGATGAAGACTAAGCTGATATCGTCAAATGATAAATTTTTATTATGATAATGGTGATCCACTGGAGTTCTTATGAACGAAAATTTCCTTAAATCAAAGTCCGGTATGTTTCAGAGAGCCTAGGAAATTATAGACATTGTGCTGAGCGGAGGTACTATTGTAGTCTCATGGGTTCATTTGTAATGGATCGATCTGTAATGTGTATGAAGTAGGGCAGGAAATTAATAATATCTTCACAAGAAGGGTGCCATAATACAGGATTTAATCAAAATGTATACCAGAATAATGATAGTGTGCACCGTCCTAGCAAATGCAGATTCTTTGTTTGAAATGAAAAGGGAGTTAACTGATGGTCGAGTCAAATACCGTTCGGTTTAGCATTTTCAATTCTCTGTACATAACTGGGCTAGGAATTGCATATTACAATACTTGAACACTCGGAAACTGAGCTCTATTGTAGAAACCAATGAGTTGGCAGTGACCTGCAATCCCCGACGCTCAGTAACATTTCATGTGACGTGATGTGATGTGTGAATGGATGAAAAGGTTTATAATATCACCAGAATTAAGGTAAATACCACGATTAATAAAAGGCCATAAATAAGTTTACGTTCAAAAAAACATATTTGCAAATATATAAATTGCTACGGTGCAGACACGTGCATCTTTACTGGTGGTTCGTTGAAACAGCTTAGAAAAGCTTATTTGAAATCAACTCAACGATGACAAAAACTTAACACAAATCAAATAATCGAAGAGTGGTACTATTGTTATTGTCATTTGCTCAAAGAAGAACCGTGAAAAAAGAGAACTGACTGGATTCGCGCCAACGTAAATTGTTCCGCTCTGACCGGATAACAAAAAAGCAGATGTAAATATCTCATATACGTGATCCGTTAGTTTTACATTTTCACCATTTAAAGAAGGACTAGGCTTGGCTAATTAGCAGCCCATGCATATTTGATTAACGTCCCAAAAATAACAGTTTCTTAAAAAACTTGTCCTCCCAATTCAAATGTTATCATGTGTAAACATGTAGCAGTTAAAACTCTACTTACACAGATTCAGATCTACTGATTCACAGTGTGTCCATTGAACGTGCTTCAGAACAGCTTCAGAATTGATTTTCCTAAGTACGATAAAGCTAATGCAATACAAGTCCATCATTCCATTGTTCCACATGCTTCCATATGATTGTGTAACAATGCAGAACTATCTAAAGAATGACAACGTCATGTCTTTCTTATAAACATGGTTTGATTTGTGCATTTTCCTGCGTATATATACGCTTAGTCATGGGTAATTCATTATGAAACTATAAATTATCAATTCATCGCACTCGTTGCATGCTTTCTAACAATATATAATATCGCCAGTTTCTTCTCTTATGTTTCAGGAAATCCATGCCCACCTGATAAGCCGTTTTTATGCAAAGAGTCCTTCACCTGCATAGCACTTAAGTTCGTTTGTGATGAAACATTTGACTGTGACGACGGTTTTGATGAAGATAAAGCTGTGTGCAATGCTGGTAAGTAGAGGTGGTTGTTGGGGTACACATGCAATAGCTGATATAAGTTGTAACTAATTGTACGGAGAATTCAAGGGAAGATGATGGTCCAGTTGCCTAAAGATTGGCAAGGCGCTGAGTCGGTTCTCCTAACTTAGTCGTGCTTGATCATCAGCACCTATAATTGGTCAATGTAGCGCCTGTGACTTCAGTCAAACCTCACCATAAAGTTGTCGATGTGGTGGTTATAGTTGTGGGTGTGTAGTTCTCTTCTGATATACAGCTGGCTTTAATTACGCTTCGAACAATATCCAGTAACAACATGCTGAGCCATCTTAGTTAGGGTACAGCCACCGTGGAAAGAGTGTTTGTCCGGAGAGCGGAAGGTCGGTGTTTCGATCCTGGCCGCGTCATGCCAAAGGACTTTTAAAGATGGTAATTGTTGTTAGCCTGCCTGGCGCTCGGCATTAAGGGGAAAAACAAGGACTGGTAGACTCAGAGTCATTACACTGTGTACACTTTGTGGGCTTTCCATGTTAAGCTGCGATATGGTATCTCAGTGGGTTAGCAGTCTAAAACCGGTATTAGTCCGGTACAAACAGCCTCACACACACACACACTCTCTCTCTCTCTCTCTCTCTCTCTCACACACACACACACACACACACACACACACACACACACACACACACACACACACACACACACACACACACACACACACACACACACAGCTTCCGAAGTACATGTAGGGCTAATGCATTTATATTCATTTTAATGAAATCTAAAACTACTTTAGCTTGAAAACCCCATTTGTCATTCATTTCGGATAGAAGACATATTCCAGAACAAAACTCGAAAACGTCATGTTGTTTTCAATATATTATTTTGTATGGAGACCAACTGTTTGATATACATATTTTCACAAATAACGTGACATCTTTGGTCTTAAGTCACAAATACATTCATGATATTTTGCGCAAACATTAGCCATCCTATTAAGAATTGTTTGTATCCATTTACCGTTATATAACGGGAGCTTCGTATGGGACAAAACTCGAAATCAAGTATCAGTATGCTTCTTTGCACTACAAATCGGGTTTAAAATTGTACTCTTCTCTATTTTGATGTTTCCTATCGCTTAAATGGTTCGTGCCTATGTTGACGCGGTCCACGGTATAAGGTGTATAATTGTTTGGGATTCATACCGACAAACTAGTTATAATGGAATGTAATGTGTTTCTATAAAACGATAGATTGTTGGATTGTAGATTATGGGGGAGAATAATTACTGTGTATGTTGTGGGTAATTGTTACAGATGATATAGGTGAATACGTAATTGGAGTTATAACATTAATATGAAAGATACTGGCTATATAACGTCAACGCCAGAGAATATCCAGTCTCGATTATCCGCCGAAAGGTAAAACATGAATGTAACCAGTCCTATCGGTGACACCCATCACAAACACATACAAGGGCAAGTCAAGTATTTACCTGAACAAGCATACGGATCCTCTCCTGAAGTCATTTGATATGCCAGAGGAAATGTCAAGATCCTGTTATTGAGGAGATTGATTTTATCTTTCACTTTATCTGACAGAGAAATTGTCCACATTGAAATTTGTATTGGTACACTGGTATTATTTTAACATATTTGAAGACGTAGTCAAATATCAATTTATCTGCAGCATTGTTTGATTAAGAAGCAAGGACATTACTCTTTGCGTAAGAATTTAAGGTACTAGTACTCAACTGATAGCCACACACCATCACTTAGATAGTCAATCTGGAAGTAACCACGTTTTTCTTTGCCCCTGTCTTCTCAACCTTAACATGTCCAAGCTAACAGATAAGCCACAAAAAACGTTGAACAGTCACTGTTAATCCTCGTACACTGGAGCGTACATATCGGAAATATACATCCCCTGGAGTATCTAGCACACATAGATGTATCGGTCTAGTGTTAGATTGTGACTTTAAGTTGACGTTGTCGGCACATGCTACGCCTTTATAACATATGGCCAAATGAATGTTGACATCATTAGCCGAGTTGTTTCTGTAGGATAAACTGCCGGTAGGTGATGTCTGTTGCCACTAGGCCAGCAACTGAATTTTTGTGTCACAGAAATTAGATTATTGCTTGGTGTTTTTCAACGAAAGTGGCAGTATCAACACTCTCGAGAATAAACTTGGAAGCTATTACTGGAGGCAAAATGTCTTAACGTGAAAGGCATTCAACATTGAACGTTTATTTTACTGTTACATGCGAATTCGGTAAAATATTAAGAATACCTAACGAGCTCCCGTGTAATACCAATTTTATGAAACGAGTGAATAGTTCTGGTATCTGACGTGCGAAAGCGAGTCAATTACACAACTATTCACGAGTTTTAGTGAATTGGTATAACACGGGAGCGAGTTTAGTATTTTATTTATTTCTTGCCATGTCAAACTTTTTTAAGAATGTCACTGTTGTGTGTAAATAGTCAGCCACCTACACGATCCACGGCCAATTGAGTTTAACAGAATAATACTTCAAACACGTCAAATGTTTAAACGTTTTAATTTAATACCATACAACGGCGCACCTTTAGAAATCAGGCGTGCGTTCCACAAAGTAGACTTACGACTGTCCTTGTGCTACAGTAAGATCGCCTTGTGGAACGGAGCCCTGCACCACAAAATTTAAAATCACGTCACAATACCCTGTGACGTAATTTGTAGAATTTTGTTGCATGATCCACCGTCAATCCAATGCCATGTGACGTCAGCCTAGCAAACAAGGTTGCTGGGGTCATCGAGTGTGCATAAACTCCTCTCAGTAATCTATCATCTCCACATGCAATGTCGTTGAATTAGCCAAGTGACGTTGAGAGCTTTAATATTTGTTCGTGAAACGTTTCGCAGTTCAGAAGCACGCGTTTTGGTATTACACAATGTGTAATGCAGCTGTATGTTTATAAAACGGGTGATCCTTTTACGGGCAAGTAATAAAATAGTGCATGTAATATGTATACAAGCATGAACGTATTCTAAGATATGACGGAGATCGAATTTGACCATGTGGAGGAGTATTAGTGAGTAAGTGAATTGGGTTTAATGCCGCTTTTAACAGTATCCAAGTTATTTCACAGCATGCCAGCTTAATGTGGGAGGAAAGACCGAAGTGATGCAGGTCTCAGACGTTTACCTCTTCAATGAAACCCACAAGCACGGGTGTGGTGCTGACATACCTAGAAACATAATCTTGGCGAACCGGGATTCGAACCCCCAATCATAGGTTTCTGGCGAGCCCAAGGGACGCTGTAGGAGTATTAATGCGAGGGAATTTATTGATCATTTGTTCGGAATTTCCTTATCTGTTTGCAATTCTGAACCATCATACGGTGTATGAAACTGACAACCTAGATGTCACCTAGTCACTGAGCTATTATATGAAAATAATATTACATTTTCTTAGACGCTCCACGGTGAACCCGGGGCAGCATGGGCTCACAGGATCTATTGCTTGACGTAAGAAGAACATTCAAGGCCGTAGTAAACTTTTCAAAGAGTTTTATTGAAGGCATGTTGAAGAGACTTCCAAATTTGACGCAATTTTGACCACTGACATAATGTTCCTACATTTATGCTTGTTCAGGTGAATACTTGACTTGCCCTTGTATGTGTTTGTGATAGGTGCCACCGATAGGACAGGTTACACTCACCCTTTGGCGAACACCTGGTATCATCACTATTTGATAGTGATTCATAAACACATACGCATAATATACAATCATACAATGGAGATTTCGCGCATGATTATGGAAAAGATTTTGTCAAGGCAGACAATGCACATTTGCTCTTGTGAGGGACCTTGATGTCCTCGAGAAAGTAGATTTCCCATGCTAACTTCCTTTCCTTGGATCATCGGTCTCTTACCAAGAGGAATTGGTGCCTTCCAAGTCCTAGGACGTCGAAAGGTATTAAGACAGATCTGTAGTTCCCAGGGGTTTTCAAACAATGAACGTCGAACTTGCTGGACAAATCTCATTTATAGTCTGGGTGGTGTAGGTTATCTGTCCAAAAACAGACCGAAAACAAAGTGCTTTGTAAATGTTAGTCTTTGTTTTTGGCAATTGTGCTTACAAATTACAATTGAAGATCGATGTCGTGTGTTGAGAGTTAGACACGGCATACAACCCGCGATGCGAGAGATATATTAAATAAGGGATATTAAATTATTACGTTTATTATAATATGTACAAATGACGATAGTACATATAATGCTGTTTCATAAACTCACGGAGCAAATTCCTACTTTTAATATTTATGAATGCCAATACAATACATCCTCCTTAAAATAACCATATGTGTTTAGCTACGCTGTTTCAAATTCCCTTGTGTACTTCAAGGTACCTAGATAAATAATACCAAACACGATTATTTCATTACGTGAAACGTGCGATATCACTTGAAAGCGGGTCAGACCGAGCACTTGATTTCAAAAAGCCAAGTGCTCCCATGGGCCGAGTCTAGGCTTACCGGGATTTGCGAAAGGCTATACAATTCATGTGGATTCCACTCTTCCATTACACGTCCATTTCAGGAATATATATGACAATCCCAAGATGGACATTTTCGTGCTGTATGGCTAATGCCATGCAGGCAATGTTTGATTAGATAGTCTGTAAGGGGGAGTTAAATTTAATGAAGCAAGCGGTTACTTTTGAAGGTACATAACGTGCTGAAGGGAATGTATGTTGTGTACCCTATTGCGTTCTGCCACACGCCCTACGCTGATTGACGTTAATCAGATATTTCATCAATCAGTTGATTGTATGATTGGTGAGAGTTTCAAAGACAGATACTTGTAACCCAGTTATTTGATGTAGAGTGCATTACGAATATTGCAAAGTTACGGAATGAGGCTATGATTCTGCTATAGAAGTACGCGTTCTTCCAGGTTTAGTTTACTTTTATGTAGTTACAGCTTATGTCAACTGGCCATCTCATTACACACATTTTACATTTTAAATGAGTGTTAATGTTATAATTTATTTTAGTATTCCAGTGTCTTAACTAAACTGGTGAAACAGATCAAACAAGCATATTATTACTTTGGTTGACGTTTTTGAGAACATCAACTTGATTATAACTCAACTGAAGGTGCACCTTTAGTCTTAATTCATATAAGAATAAGTATAAGTGTTTGGGGGAGAGTCAAACTTCGCGAGTCGTTTCTCATATTGTCATCTTTACTTACAGCGTCAAGACCCTCTGTGGAGCAGCTTTACGACTTCTTGGAAAATGAGAACAGCTGGATAATTCCCAAATTGTTTGGCGGCGTGGAACCTGAAGTTGTGGCTCACACTCTAGCCGGTATGTAACATTGACGTGGTAACATTGCATGAAATATTCAGAAGATATGGTCGGCCTTTTTTAAAACAAAACGCCTGTTTCTTTACATATCGAGTGCTGTGATTGCACATGTACCGATATCCTGGGAAGAAAGTCCCCAGTGAAAATACTCACTACCAGCTAACAAACACTCATCTGTTAATCATGATATACAGCTTGACTGGGTAAGTTTGACTACGTCATTAAGTTACCACTTCTTTCTCTGTTTACACAAATATAATGCTGCATAGTATTATAGCAAGCAAGATAACACTCATGCCTCAGAAATACTGGCTTGTTTCACACGTGACTCTTACAAGAGCGTCTAGACACGCTGGAAAAGGGCGTCAGACCATGTTGTCCATGTGATTTGATATCGGCGGTTTACAACATCTCACCTACTTCTGGAAAGCCTAGGGGTGGTCGGGTGGTTAATGCGTTCGCTCGTCACGCGAAGACTCGGGTTCGATTCCCGACATGGGTACAATGTGTGAAGCCCATTGCTGGTGTCCCCCGCCGTGGTATTGCGGCGTAAAACCATGCTCACTCACTTACTCTAGAATGCCAATCAAACAGGTTTACAACACATTTGTCGGAGTGAAGAAAACTGTTTGACTCATTTGTTGAAAATATGAATTATTTTTCAACAATGACAGCCATTTTGTTGGAAACAATGACAACCTTTCATAACATAAAAACCTTTTTTATATATTTTACCTTTCCATGATACACTAAAATATTATTCTCATAATGTATCAAGTGAAATCTTCTTTCACACTATCACTTATGTAAAAAAGGTTAACAATATGATAACTGCTCATGACTAAAGCCTTTGTTTTTCAGTGGCCAGTGATATCGATGACCTCCAACTGACGCTCGGACTGACAGACGAGAATGTTGAGAATCTCAGGAAAGCCTTCGCTGCGGCTATGGAAGGCGACGAGCGTCCCCTGCTGAAGATGGACATGCCAGAAAGATCCTGGAATGAGGTGCAGTACATGCTCCAGCAGCTCCTTGACAGTGGTTTCAAGGTCTGAGGCCACGTGGTCAGGTCACGTGACCACAAACTGGCTGCTAATTGCTGGGCAAATAGCATCTCCCTGTAGTCCGTCAACAAAACAAAACATCTGCCTGAACATTGAGCACATTGGGGTGGCTCGATCTGTCATTTCGCTAGGAGAAACCTATCTCTGCTAACACTCCCAAAGACAAAGGACCATGGAAAGATAACTGTCGTCAGAAAAGAGGAAGATACTTCTTTTGGATAAAATGCTTATGTTTGATGAAGATTTATTTTTGACTGTGCTGATGAAGCAAAGCGTTTTTAGCGTGATGTCATCACAGTTCCAGCAAGGAACTACAGGACAGGAAAGCGCTGGTCAGTTATCTCCCTTGGTCATTTGCCTGGCTTTATTTCTGGTGAAATGTCAGTCATGCAATTCCTAGTCTTTCGTGTATCATTACAGTAAGTCTCATCATTGCGTCTGTGGTCTATAACTATCCAACATGTCGCTCGTATGTAATGTAAGAGTAAGCTAACAAATCTACGTTTTAAAACGAAACGGAAAAGTGACGATTAACTTTGAAGGTCAAGGATAATATTTGGAGAGGGTGGAAAGTGCTCAATTTCTTTATGGAGAAACGGACTCGCCTGCAGTTAAAGACCCCTTGTCCCAACGTCGCCATTTTGTGTAAGCAGTTCGCGGTAAAATCAAAGAGTGTTTGTTATGAACATGCTTCTTGCACGGTGTGTAATGTTTTCAAACATAAGAAATTGGCTATTTTCGTGAAACCTATGAATTAACCAATAAAGTCCTCAACGTCATTGCATCAGTAGAAATCATCTCTCTCTGTGTTCCATAGCTATCTTATGTATATCATAGACAGACTGATGTAAAATATTCATGATATAATAAAACATCACCTAGATTCTTAGAACGTCTTTCAAATGCGTGAAAACCTTGTACTTTGCATTTCTAGTTAATTCAGTTCAGAGTTTTATTTTTGTCTCAAATCCTTCCTTTACCTGCCTGTTACATACATGGCGTATTGATATTTTCAAATAAAATATTTTATTTTACATAATCGGATTATTCATGAAAAGCATGGGTTATATTTCAGATGTGCAGTTTAATCGCCATTCGGCAAAATAGTCATCAGTGACCCGATTAATTTTAATGAATAGGTTCATTAATGTATTTGTCTAATTAGGAGTCAATGGTGTTATGGTTCACGTATAAGACCGGGAACAGTATCAGTAGTAACAGAACACTAACATGAATAAATAATATGACTTGTGGATAGTACGTAATTGTTCACTGGTAGGTGGGATGTAAGTGTTTTTAGTCAATTTGATCTGCAGTAAAAATAGAACCAAAGTGCCAATAGATGGCCACTTAAACAAGTCCGTTTTGATGTAATTCGGTGTTGTTAAAAGACAATAGTAACGTTATGGCATGTAACAACATGGAATAAGGACTTTGAAAACACATATCAAAGTCATAAGGATTGCACATGATGCACTTGAAAGATTGGAGCTCATACATACTGCAAAGGGTTTTACTGGGACCAATGTAACTCCGTCCAAATGCAATTTCAACATTTGAAGTTCGTACACCCATCATGATTATATTTTATTTACGTTTTCACGAATTACATACATGTCAGTACTTTAAGTAAAGCCTACATATCAATTTCCTTGTGACATATCACTGGTGCAACTTTTGTATATTTCAAGCTCCTTGTGTTTTCATAATAGCATGACCATAGTTCCGCACACACATCTGAATCTGTGGAGGTGGTTGGAGATTTTGCATGGAGTGTCGTTAAACAGTTATCAGTAATGTGCTAAAAATAAAGTGTTAATACAACACGATTACCATTTACAGACATTACAAGACACACTATAAAACAAAAGTGTCAATGGTTAGATAATTGGAAACTTTACATTTCAAATAATCTTGCCTGCGTGTTTCAATTATGTCACTTTGAAACAGACATAATTTTGAGAGGGTTACAGATTCTTCAATCACATTATGTTGACGATACAAATTTTATAAATACGTTTGAACATTATCTTAGATATTTAGGAAGAAAATCACAAGCTCTTGCCACAAACCAAGGAAATGTGTTATATCCTTCATGGTCCTATTTGAAAAAGAATTCCAGTTGCCAAGACAACAATTACCCATGAGCCCCGATGCAAAACACCTTTGGCATTTGAACGACTTTATTCGTTCTGCTTCGGTGTGATATTCACGGGCTCGGTGCACATTTCAAATTCCTTTGAGGTATAGGTTTCCATAATTGGTAACCCCGGGGATTTAATTTACTTGTAAATGTGCTTCATTTGCATAAATCATTTTTGTGTCGGCCAAACAGACGTTATTCCGTTCTGTCAAATGACATTATTCTCCGCCACAATATACGGCCAGGTTTTTACTTATTCCATTGGGAAATAACACACTTTCTTTTTAAACTTCTACAGTTTGTGGATGAATTGAATATTGGGAATGTCTATAACACTTTTTTAACCTGGTGGTACATGATTCCTTCTCAATGCTGGCCACAGTTTACGATAACCAAATGATAGTGATGGTGTGTAGTTATAGCTTCTAGGCATTGAGAAGAATAGTTGTCGAATATAATTGATAATAAGTGTATTACGTGTGGGAATATATATAACAATGATGGTGTTCAGAAGAGAATTAAAACGACCACGACAATGCAAACACTTTTTGGCACATCACATCACCGATATTTGTTATAATACGGTTGGCAAATACGGTTATATGTGTATTTGTTATACAAACAACAACAACAACAACAAAATTTGGTTTGAATTATGTTATTACATTCAATAACACCGACACAAATAATACGTGCTATTTCGCCATGTAAGGCGAGGTACAGAAAACAAACACTGGTTGCCTTTCTAATTATAGTTGTCCAACAAGTATCATACATGTTCATCACTGTGCATCTCGCTAACTGGGTCTGTCTATTTTCAACCGGCTCAGGCCATTTTGAATTCATGGCTTTCATAATTCCCCTGGGAACCTGTGTCAGAAGAATCCTCTATAATTGAATTATGTACCTCACTGGACATCATTAGTGACAATTATCCACAACGGTTAGAGGACATTTAAGCAGAAATACTTCATTGCCTGTTTCATAAATTGTACGATTTTGATGACTATAATGCCCTGCATCGGTATAAAAAAGGACAAGGTTTCACAGAGCGGTTTCTCTTGGGAGTTTCTTGGATGATTACGAGAGAATATAATCCCTATCTACATTAATGGCCATTTTTTCGCAAATAGGTATTTTCATAATTTAATTAGACAGCGAAGATAATCTGATTCCAGGTTACTCAAATGTAGTTTGGACTAAATCAGGAATAGGAAAGTTGGTTATATAATCATTTTTTTCAGTTTAGATTTCTCATTGGAGTAAAGACATGATCAAGTGTCAATTTCAGATGTATTAATGTTTGTTTTGAGAATTACTAGCGATGGGGCCGCTTTGTTTTCCATAATGTTTACAGACAAATGAAACCATGTCGGTGACTGTCCACCTTTATGCCGAAAACACTTTGAAACAAAGTGGTTGCAGTCACATTTGTCACATCTACAATTGAAGCGATGTTCTTCGTGTCTTTTTATTGCGGCAGCTAATCCTCATTCAAACACGACAAATAGTTTAAGCTCGTTCTTTCTGGAATGTGATGCCTTTTAATCCCACTACTCGTTCACACAAGATATATATGAGCCTTGCAGCGCTAAGACTCTGATTACATACAGATTGAAGGAACCTACATGACATATTGAAGGATTTACTCTGATAAAGTTATTTTTACTCAGCCACCAGCAACGGAAACAAGCAGTGCAGTAAGGCTGATTAATTACTATTTCCAAAAAGGAGAAACGAGAAGTCTATGGTTGTCAACAAAGGGCGCGGCTCTGTTCACAGTCAGAACCTTAATATCCACCATTGGAGAGACAGAGGGACATGTAGTAAACAAAGAAGTATAGAACAGAGAGACAAAGAGGAGTGGTACTGGTGGTATGTGATGCACAGTCAAAGCGATAAACACTGCACCAATGTTTTGGCTAACAACATACAGTTGGGTAGGAGATAACTAATAGATTGGCATTCTTGGTGGGTAAATGAGAAAACATACAACTTTATTCAACTTCTGGCTTATTGCACACAGAGACGTTTCAATAAACAAGTAGTTGTTATCCATAAAGTTGTATGTTTTCTCTGTATGAGATAAACAAATAGACAAAGAAAATCACCTGGTTTGATACACAAATACCCGCATTTTTGAAGTAGATAAATAGAGAGACGCTGCTATGTAGTAGGCAAATAAGGACGCAATGTGGAGCAGCTGGACAAAGATACGCGTTATTTGTAGTAGGTATCAAAAGATAGGATGTTTTGTGGTAGGAAGACAAAGGGACGCGGAGATTTGTAGTAGGTAAACAAATAGACACGAAAATATGTCGTAGATAGACACAGAGACACGTGGTTATGTTTCAAAGAGACAAAATGGCAAAAGTAGTTTGGTCGGAGATAAACAAAGCAAAACGCGTGTCCATTAGGTAGGAAAGACACACATAGTTATGTAGTAGATCAATAAACACTCATATGTGTAGCAAATAGATAAGGAGACACGTAAATGACACTGGGTACACAAAAAGAGTCTGAGAAAGACAATGAGATGCATTGTCTCACAAAAAACACAGCTACAAACAGATATGTCAAAGGCAGTCAAAGTCACATTACAAACATGTTTCCTATACATATTGAAAGAGATGTGCAGATGTACTGTGAACGGAGCAAATAAGTGAGCGAGCTTTAGCTGCAGTTCAGTAAAACCATAGTCTGTGAAGTGAAAGTGAAAGAAAAGTCCTAAATGATACTATGTTGGTTTAAAAAAGCACGGCAACGTGCATTGTGGCGACAGACCAAAAGACAAATATGGGATTAGTATCCACAATAAGCAGATCCTGGCACGGCTTACATATAAGACATATGTGTGCATAGGAGAATGCTTTGGATCCTCGCTTCTCATTTGCACAAGATGCATGTGAGCCGTACAACATTCAGCCTCTGTTGGAAGACACGGTGGAAGTAGTTTTATGGGATTCAATGGGGTTTATACTGATAGATGTAGATTTGCACTCAACAGTCAGCAAGAGAACATCGCATTGCATCGCACTGCAACAAGGTTAAATAATTACACTTTGAAAGTGTATCTGCAGAACGAAATTCACGTGCACCGTAAACAATCACAATAAAATATAATTGCCATGGATGTTTCAGCATCCTACCTGAGATCACATGTACAAATACTTTGCCACGGTTACCCAAGTTGACCCTGAAATTACACCTGAAATTGCATGTATAAAATCCCATGAGTAAGACTTTCGTCACACATTGAAGTATTTTAACCATGAAAAGCATCTTTGTTGACGTCCAAACCTCGTAAACGTTATACCACGCCTATCGGAAGGTGAACGGTGGCGTGTAATTGGAATATTTGAAACCTAAATTGCAAAAAACGTTGTTGCCAAGCGGTGTGGTGTTCGTCGTAACACCATACAGTGACACTTGGGTCGGTACCAACGGATTGGCAACACCAGGGACCGACCGCGTTCTGGACGTCTATGAAAAACATCACGTCGACAAGATGATGATGTCCGTCTGGTTCACCTGCGAAATCGATTTCAGACTTTGACAGCACACAGCATCCCTGATTTACGTCCGATTGGTGCAAGACCCGTGAGGAATCGATTACGAGTGAGTGAGTATGGTTTTACGCCGCTTTTAGCAATATTCCAGCAATATCACGGCGGGGACACCAGAAATGGGCTTCACACAGTGTACCCATGTCGGGAATCGAACCCGGGTCTTCGGCGTGACGAGCGAACGCTTTAACCACTAGGCTACCCGACCGCCCGAATCGATTACGAGAGCATATCATCAGACCACGAAGTACGTCCGATTTTCCTGCCTCGTCATCAACAATGCGACTCTGTTGCATCAACTGCATGGGCGTCAGCGTGTTTATCGACGTCAGGTGTAACGCTGCGCTGACGTGTGCGTTGTTCAAGGTTAAGAATTCGGTGGTGGGAGCGTAATGATGTGGGAGGTATCACTGCACATTGCAGGACCCCACTAGTGGGCATCGAAGGCAATTTGACACTTGTATGGTACCATGACGACGTTATCCGTCCACCCGTTCCTTCAGACGTCCACTGACGTCAAATCACTTTGCAGCAGGACAATTCAAGCCTTTCCATCCCCACATTTCCTTGGCCTGTTGTTACGTCAGATCTGTCGTCCATCGAACACGTGTGGGATGCAATGAAATTACTTCCAAACCAACCGGTGGCGTTTGTCCAGCTACGATAGGCATTGGTCCAGATTTGGATTACCATTCCACAAGCCTTCCTAAACAATCTTGTGCCGTCAATGAAGCCCCGTTGTCAAGCTTGTGTCACTGCTAATGCTGGTCATACAGCGCACTGAATTGTGAACTAACATCAATTGTTCTGTTGTAACATCGTTCTTTGTTTAAGTATATTTATCAATTCTCAAGATAGTCAGTGATGCAGATAATCTTTTTTCCGATAGTAGTAAATACGTTGCGAACACACGATCTCACGCTAGTATATAGACAATATACAAAGAGATATGCTTTTATGTGGTAGAGCGATAGAGAAACACACTTTCAGGTTTGTACAAAGGGAGACGCAGTTATGTATCAGACAGAAACAAGGACACACACTTATGTTGTGTATAGGGTTATTCTCTAGCGTTGATGTTTTGTAGTTCTTCATCGATAAAATCGACGTGAAACTTGTTGACAGGACATTTACGCAAAGAGTGGGCATGTCAATGGGCACTAATTTGCTTCCAATTCTTGCTGATCTGTTTCTTTATGCATACGAATCGGAATTTAGAACTGTTGGGATATTGGTAAAACCATAATAAGGGAATTTAGTCAATGAAGTTAAACTTAAGGTTCTGGTATATATCGACGATCTGATATCGTTCAATAATGTTCAAATGGTCAATTCTCTTCCACTGAAAATAGTCATCTTTCCAAGTTGAGCAGTATTTCAGTAACTCTTCAGCCTTTGGTGTCACATCTTTTGAGCTATACTCGTTCCACGTGGATTTCAAAAAGCGTCGTAGGGCTCTCGGTCAAAAGTTGTTTGATCAGGGAAAAAAGCTTTCAAAGGCAGAGAATATTTCAAATTCCACGTGTCCATGACATAAATGATGTCTGATGCAATTTGCTCTTGTGGCTTGTACCTTTATTATCCCGTGTTCGTTTTCAAGTTAACAATTGACTTGTCCTTGTATGTGTTAGCGACGGGTTCCACCGGTGGTGCAATATACGCTCACCTTTTCGCGAACGCCTGGTATCAGTACGATTGGATAGTGATTCATTAACACATGTCAATGACACAATCGGAGTCATGCGATGGAGATTTCTTATGATTATTGAAAGTTTGTGTTGCTTATATTTAGATAGAGAGAGACATACACAGTTAGGTTGCTTAGACAAAGATACAAGCAGGCGTTTAGTGGGTAGCTAGAGACAAAAAGACACGCATGCATTTAATAGACAGATAGAGAGTCACGCATTTAGGTTTCCACAGACAGAGATAAACGAAGTTAAGTATTGGCGACACAGAAAGCCCCACAATTAGGCGAGAAGCAGTTATTAAGTAGACAGACAATGTAAGGTAGATTAAGGGTTCAATATTTTTTATTTAGTTTATGAGACGGGTCCTGTGCATACATTCCATCACGGCACCGAACAAATCACCAAGATATTCATATAAGATACAAATGTACAAAGGAGTTCAATACACTCGCAAACAAATAATTCTTATTCATCAACCAGATCGTAACTGATGAAACTGTCACACCTTCTCTAGACTCGCCCACACACCATCAAGCATATAACGAGACTCTGTATACCAATTCTATACCATACTGCCTACCTCGAAATTTCAGAGCCATAAGACCTAACCGTTCAACCTTTCTAACGCTATTTGCGCTCACCAAAACGTCATTATAGAGTCCCAAAGGGGTATCTTTACCGTTGGTGTGGGACCCACTATCGTGTGGTCAGTTTAGAATGATTTCGATCGTTAATTATTCATAGGGCTATTTTAAATCCTTTCCATTACGATCCTTTGTTTGTATGCGTCTCTCCATTAAAAGAATTGGTCAGGTTCCAGTGAAATAATCAATTTTAGTCTACCTTAGGGACATTGTGAGTTTGGCACCCGAGTTGTGTTTGGAATCTATGCTAACTTGGCAAATCACTGGCATATTGGCAGGACATGAAGCGGCGGCATCTGTGCTTTGTTAAGGTCGGAGACTAAGCGACACAATGAGACACAGATGGCTATTTATTTGTGAAGAGACACTAGTTTTGATACATTGCATGATGCATTTAACAGATCATGGTAAACACGAACTCATTTTGATACAAAACTATTTGAAACATGATGAGGCATGTTTTTGAAAACTTGATACCAGAGATTTCCCACTATCCTGAACTATTTTTTGCAATAAACGTGACACGTTTTAAGGTGATTTAGTGGTTTGATGGAATACATAACTGTCTTGCCTGGACACATCCTTTTTGCCTTCTTTGAGAAATATTTTACTTCACAGAGGATGAATGATGCAGCACAGTTTTGACTTTGATTCTAACAGTAAGAATTTTTAAATATTGTTCGAATTTTCTTGTGGCTTTTCAAAACAATATGTTCTAACCATGGCCGGAGAATTCAATAAGACAAATGATCAAATTATCAATTCGAATAGTGAATTAGTGAGTACGGTTTTACGCCACCTTTAGCAATATTCCAAAATATCACGGCGAGGGACACCAGAAATGGGCTTCACACATTGTACCCATGTCGGGAATTCAATTCGAATTCAAAAAGACAACACGCCAGCGAGGGCCTTGGTCCACCGAAATTGTGAAATTTTAAATCACCATATATCAGGAGCTAGGCAAGAAAGTGATTACAGGTCTTCAAAAATTCATACTACTCACGTTTAATATTAACAAGAGCGCATTCCTGCGTATGAGCGTGCGTGTGTGTTATTTATGTATATTCCTTTGCGCTTGATGACATATCCTGAGACCTATCATGCAATGCAACCATGTAACCTGCGATGTATTGTATGTAAGGCGCGGCGAAATATCTTATTAATGAACACATGTCACCCTCGAACAAAGGCTGATGATCGACTAATCAAACGATGCGTCAACTGTCACGCAGTGTTTGCATGTCAAACCAAAGCCTATCTCCTATTGGTGTGTCTCAATCTATAGTTCATTTATTGATGAAATTCAGTAACAATGGTGGCCTGAGGTGCCTCACTTTGTTGTGCCAGAGTTGCGACCTTTGGACGTGCTGCTAACCTATGATCGTGGGTTCAAGTCCGACATTGTTCATGATTATGAGTCCTGGTTTGCCAGCTCCATGCGCGTGCTGGTTGGTTTGACCAATGAGTTTAACGTTCAAGAACTGCATCGTTTCCTCCCACATCAAGGTCGATGATTGAAATACTGTTCCAAGTGGCGATAAGACAAAATTTGTGATATTTAAGATACATAACTGTATATTTGATTTGTTTCTTGAGAATGTATATCAGATATAGATTTAAAGGAAATGAGTTCACCTGACATTTATGAATAACTTAAGTCCGATGTTATCCATTCATTTCCTGTAAAGTAATGGTGCCAGCTTCAAGTCGGTTCATGGCACTATCAAGGAACTCGTATCCTGGGATCATTTCATGCTGTTGTGTCAACAGTAACTGTTGATTGCTTTCTTTTGAATCTATATTTGAAGAAAAATAAAAACATGTTATGGTGACGCCAAACAGTAATTTTAAGTGTAAATGATACAAGGATTGGAGTGATCCCTGATTGTGTAAGTTTGTTTAACATATATCAGTACTGAGAGTCGTTACAGGCATTTAGAAGTTAACAGTAACTGTTGATTTCTATATGTTAAGAAACATAAAAACAAACTTATGGTGACAAGAAATTAAGAAATTCCTGATCACCTAACACCTTTGCCTGTACCAGGGTTTTTACATCCTGGGTATGGGGCCCAATGATCTAATAGGATACGCGTCGTTCCATAATCCAGGAATCTGGCACTGGATGCAATGGTGGATGCCTCACGAGTAAGTGTCGAGGTATCCGTACATGACATTGGATCCATACAGTTTATATTTTCATGTACCCGTTGAGTGCTGAGCAAGCAATACGCATGTGCACTTACCCGTTGACCAGGGCATGACAACCATGCACCCTCAACATAAACGCTTTACAAATCCTCTTTTATATAAATGTGCGTGATTCATTTGGGGTTAACATTATCATGGATAAATGACGTTACACAGTTCATAGGCATTTATAATTTGGTGGAAACTCACCGCAACGGGTTGGTTTCTTACTAACTTGATTCTGATCGGGGCAAATTGAGAAGCGAAGAAGACAAGTACTGCGCACCGTGCTGTGGAACACTGATCTGACCCTGTGTCCTTTACACAAATACAGCTTTATTTAGTTTGTTGGTGGGTTATTTTTGACGAACCTAACTAACCTAATAATATCTGTAACGACATTGTTATGAAACGGAGATAAAGCCCCACTGTTGTGTTAACGCGTAATGACCTGACGAGCACATCACGATTGAAGTAAGAAGTCAGACCATCAATTCTTAAAATAACTTGTTATGGAATATATCACTATGCCTTTTTAAACCAGGACTGTTTATAAGAGGAGAGTACAGCACCTTGACTGTCCTTCTGTTTCAATAGCCAATGCTCTGAAGCTCCGTAGAGGGATACATAATGCATTGTACGTGTGTTTTCCGTGTCTTCCTATATGGTATTACTTTAATTATTACTTTAATTTATGAGAGGTAGTTGGGAGTAAACTGTTCGTAATACGAACACAAGACACATGATCTGAACCCATTGGACCACACATGCACGGCCCGTGTATCACACGGGATTGATCATTATCAACATGAATCCTTACTGCTGTACGCACACGAAGGAAGACCTTGGTCACCACTAAACGAAACAGAAGGGTCTTCCGTCAACATGATGGCCACTTCTCGAACAGGTCTAAAAATTCAGTTTCTTGTTTTTAGTCTTAATCGACCAAAAAGCAATTATTATTTTTAACCCACCGCAAACTGTGCCGGCTTTCATTTGTATTCAATCACGAATGTTTGGCCAGAAGAAAAGAAAATTGAATAGCTTTAGGCAATGAACTAACATAGCAGGATGAATCATTCGATTTTAAACAAAGTTCACATTTGGTTATTGATTAGAAAATACAAACGTTTGTTACTTTCGAAGTAGCCATAATGGTGTTTTTTCACACTTGTTTTAGCTATGTTGACTATGCTTTATCCATGTGTTTTGTATGTCATAGGTCGTAAAAAGTACAGTAAAAGGTCAAGGCTCGTATTTATACGTTTAACAAAGATTAGTCACACTCAAATTGCCGTACCTTTAACTTCAGAGGATGTGCATTTCCAAAACTATCTTTAGCTTAAGACGTTTATGTTGTTTTTGTCAGGAAAACGCCTAACATTTTGAACAAGTGGATAAAGATTACCTGGTAATGGCCGCTGCTGATTTCAGTTTAATATGCCTTTGCACAGACACACATTTAGTGTTCCCGATTGGAAACTTAGTCTTCTTTTTCTATTGTTAACGTGGATTGCTTTCTCAACTGTGCATTATTACACCGAGGTTATGTAAATAAGTCTTTTCTTTCCAGATTTAAATAAAACACAGAATAATTTATAACTTGACAGAACTAAAGCGTGCTGTCTCTATGGACTTACAGGTGTTGATGGATATTTTAACAAGACGACTCGCATGCACACAGTTACATGGACATGACAAGTTTACTACACGTACACGTGTGTGTAACATATTTTATTCATCTTCTATACTACTACTGCCACTACTACTACTACTACTACCACTACTACTACTACTACTAATAATAATAATAATAATAATTATAATAATAATAATATTATTATTATTATTTATAATGGATTCCAGTGAAAGGTTTTGGAAACAGTTGTGGTCTATACCTCACAACTGTAACCTCGAGGAACCATGGGTAGAGGATTACAAAGATTGTGTACGCGAAAATATAGATCACCATTGTTGTGTTTCATTACACCTGATTGTCTGAATAATGTAATTCAAAAGTCCAAATCTAATACGGTGCAAGGTCCTGATGATTTTCGAAACCGGTTTTGGAAACTGTTCCCTTGTGTCCAAACACCATTACTTCACTGTTTAAATTCTCTTGTGGATACAGGGGATGTTCCGCCTCGGTTCTACAAAGGTCGAACAATACTTCTCTCAAAGAGAGGTGATTTGACTGACCCTAAAAACTTCCGCTCTATTACTTGTCTGAATACACAGTACAGAATCTTAACAGGGTGTCTCACAGATCTTGTGTCATCATACTGCGCTTCCAATGACATTATTTACATGGAGCAGGAAGGAGCCAGGAAGGGGTGTTGGTGTTGTAAGGATCAATTGCTGGTTCAAAAAATGATCCTTAGAGGGGCTGAAACTTAGCACCGTTTTCTCGCAATGTGTTGGCTAGCCTACAGGAAAAGCTTATGAACCTGTACCTCATGAATAGATTTTGAAGTCACTGGAATGTATTGACCTCCCCGAGCGACTGCTTCTTTTACTCAAGTCTTAAATGAATTGCTGGTCAACTCAACTTGAGATGTATTCACAGGGGCAGGTGGTGACTTCGAAACCCTTTTCTATTAGAAGAGGAATATTTCTGGGCGATTCTTTTAGTCCTTTGCTTTTCTATTTGTCACTAAATCCTTTAAGCTTTTTGGTTAGTAAAGAGGAAGGTTATCATCCGGGGCCTCCTCAGCAAATATCCCCAACACCCCTTACTCACCTCCTTTACATGGATTACCTTGAACTTATTGCCACACTAAAAAAACAGATTCTGAATGTCGAGTCCTTTTCTTATGATATTGGCATGTTCTTTGGACTCGACAAATGTAGCATTCTTCATCTCAAACGTGGAGGAGTTATTGACCATCTCGTGGAAGGTCAGGCATATATGCAGGTTAGGGACAAACACCAGAATGTCCATGTCAAGGACATACGTCGGGCACAAATGTAGACTTATGCTGTGCCCGTCCTTTCGTACTCTTTTGGTGTTGTTGATTGACGAAACAAGACATTCCGGGTATTGACACCCTTACACGAAGAATAATGACAGACAAAAGATCCCACCACCCTCGCCCTTCCCTCAATCGCTTATAGTTACCAATCATAATGGGAGGGCGTGGTTTGATAGACGTGGAGGCTCTCCATGAAAGAACTGTATTGTGTACTTTTGCACACATATATTTGTCTGATGATCCTCTTGTGAAGCATGTCAAGACTCATGATGAAAACAAGGCATTCCACAGTTTTCTTGAACGAGCCAAGAATGTGGGACATAATCCCAATGTCAGTGTTGATTTTGTTGATGGTTCTGTACTGCTGGACTGTACTGAAATGAGTGTCAACCAAGTCAAGCTGGCCCAGACTTCTTCAAGGAGAGGCTATCTGAACGACCACTGCATCGAGTTTCTGTGCAGTGTATTGAGAAGATCAGCAGTCCTGCAGAGGGCTTCGCTTGGATGATGTCGTCTGGCCTGAAAAGTGAAACAGAAGGCATGTAGGGGGCGTCATGGAAAATGATAAATGCAAAATTCTTCGGAATATGCCCATTTACAGCATCAGACGTATCCAAGCCAACAAACCTGATCTTTTCCTTTTTGATAAATCCAATGAAATCATTTATATCATTGAATTTTCTGCCCCTTTTGACACTAATGTGATTGACAATATTGCGGGAAACCATGGCAAATATGCGGACCTCGCTTTCAAAATGTCACGCTTGGATCCAAAATACCAAGTTGTCCGACTCCCCATTGTTCTCGGTGCCTTAGGTTTGGTACCTCCCAATCTGTTGACTGACATTGGGAGAGTACCCGGGTTTGCTACCGCCCTTCTGGCATTCTGGGTAATGCAGAAGGCTGCAGTGTTGGGGAGACTTCACATTCTCCGAAAAGTTCTGGGTGGGTTTGACTTGCCAGCGCTTCCTGTGAGAAATCCCATTTGCTGTGTGGGTGGGCTGGGTGTAGAGGGGGCAAGGGCCCTGAGCTGATGACGAGCCTAACCAGCCTCACTGTGCCAGGATCATCCAAACCCTCTTTGCTGCATTTTTTATTTTAATATGTAAATAATAATAATAATAATAATAATAATATATTGCGCTCTAGCATGCATAAAGGGCTACACTATTATTATTCCGGTCAATGGATCAGTGTGCCCTCAAGCATCATTCTCAGCTCCCTAGGGATTATACAAACAAAGCTGCGACGTGTCGGTTTTGTAAAGCAAGCTGCCAGGGATACCATGTCACAGTTTTACATGTATGCCACACGTTATACAGACTCCGAGTCGACCAGTCCTTGTTTTATCTCCTTAATGCCGAGCGCAAAGCAAGGTAATAACACGACCAGAGGTTCGAACCACCGACCTTCCGCCGACCTCCGGGTAGACGCTCTATCCACTAGACCACGAAAGGGCTTCTATCATCTATGACACGTGCATAGACATCATGACATTTTTATAGGTTAAGGTTTATAAATATTTCTTGACATCTATTGTTAAATTTGCTTCTTGTAGTTTCTAGAAAGATAATCATCTTGATCGTATCAGCCAGGTGTTATGCATGTTTAAAGGCAAAACAGAAACGCCAACACGATTAGTCATTGAAAAGACGAGGAGGAAAAGTATTGATGAACAGAGGAAACATATAAATTAATCAATAAGTCTAAAAACATTATATTGAATTATTTTCAGGGTTAAACTTAAAGATACAACCGGTATTGATGAATTTCCTTATGTTCTAAGTCGAAAACGATATCATATCGTAATTGTATGTTGATTTGTGATCACTTCACAATTTGACATTCATAAATCTTGTCGATTAATAAGACTCCAGTCTTGCTTCAACGGACAAAAACAATAACGGTAGCTATAACAATAAGATATAGGTAACACCACCGGACAGGTCAGTAAGTGGTTCATAAACACATTCTCATGATATAGTCGGAATCGTAAATCGACATCTGCTTTTAGCAGAGATTTCGTATGGTTATTGACCGCCTCCGTGGTGTAGTGGTAGACCGTTCGCCCGGAGAGTGGAAGGTCCGGTGTTCGATCCCCGGCTGCATCATACCAAAAGACGTTAAAAGATGGTACTTGTTGTTACCCTGTCTGGCGCTCGGCATTAAGGGGCCAAAACAAGGACTGGTCGGCTCAGTATACTGTGTCTGAGTGGGGTATTCATGTTAAACTGCGGCATGGTATCTCAGTGGGCTAGCACTATAAATCGGCATCAGTCCGGACTAGTACAAGCAGCCACACACACACACGTGCATGCACGTCGCTATATAAGTGCAATAATCTTAGACGCGACGTTAAACCCAATTTCACCTCATCTCACCCCACCTCGTATGGTAATGGAATGAATTTTGCCAAGGAAGCAATTACGCATTTGTGGTGGGGGTGTTACTCAACCTGCATGAAAGGGAAGCTTCTGGTCATACCTTTCATCGGTGTCGTTAAACAGCAAGCCTCTCTTTAGCGCCATCTCTATAGGTCTACATAATTGATATGTGCCATCTCCATCACTATGCAAAATGCATAACATGTGGTGACTTTGTATCAATAGTGGTACAGATACGTCAATAACTCGACAGCCGGAAAGTGTCACATCACAGCGTCTATTCACAATTACCCTTGTACGTAATGTAACCAAGCATATGGCGTACGCTAGGATGCATGAACTATGTATCTCGTTGAAGGCCTGTTGGTCACGATGGGGTGGGCATGTGATAGTCAATATCGATATAATTCGCAGATGAATGAATATCAAAGAGCTGTGGTAGTTTCAATTGATTTTGCTTAATGCTGGGTTGGTGGGGTTGCCTAGTGGTTATAGTGTCCGCTTGTCACACCGAAGGCCCGGGTTCGATGGACACAAAATGTGAAGACATTTTCTGGTGTCACCGCCGTAGTAGTGCTGAAGCTGCTCTTCCATATTCATTACAAATCTCTGTCAAAAGCAGAGTCGATTGTACTATTCCAACTATATCATGAGCATGTGTTTATGAATCACTATCAAAAAGTGTTGATACCGGCTGTTTCGCGAAAAGGTGAGCGTTTTCTGCCCCATCGATTGCATCCGTCACCAACACATGCAAAGACAAGTCAGTTGATCACCTGAAAAGTACGGGGATATAGGGTACAAGTCCAACTAAGGAATTACATCTGACATCATGTTGGTCAAATGTCCAAATGTCCTCCACATGTCTACCATAAAACTTTACTGAGACCTAAATGTTGTAACCAAGATCATACAACTTCTGAGCAAGAGTTGTATGACGCTCTTTGGAAGGAAATTCAAATCACAAAATAAGTGCTTGAACATATTATTGTTCATGTATATACACGATTCAACATTCATGCAAACAAACACTCACAACACGATCAATATGTTGTATCAATATGGCCAAGGGTACATCACCATTTGGTAAATCTGCAGATTCCTCAACTAAATACATGTAAGTCTACTAACAGATACTTACATGCTCACCTGAGAGTCATTATATTTTAGCAGTGTAAATCTTCCTAAGAAGTACATTAGGCAAATATTTCTAATGTGGATAAAGGGGAAAATAATGTTGAAGTATCAGAAAATTCAAAAATTTAATTTAATGGGATTCAGGTTCTGTTTTCAATGAAACAAGATGATGCCCATTTGATCAATGTCCTAGAATACCACCTATTCTATTCTCTCGTTTTGCAGATGACTATCTGTTTTATCTCTCCCTGCGAAAGACAATGTAATAGCTATTTTCAATTATGACAATACATTCTATATTCTCGGAAGCACCCAATGTTGTTTGTTTCCATCGTTCTGTCAATACGGCTTTGACTACATTGCGTCTGCATGTAAATGAGTAATTACTGTGAGCTGTGTGGATCTAGGATGACCATGTGTCGCCCAGGGCTTGATGCATATCCAAATTGAAAACAGATACATGTATCTACGATATATCATAACTTGCGTTTTGCTCTACCATGTAAATTAAATCGACCAGAACTGAAATAACTCTCATAGTTAAAAGTATGAACGTTGGTCAAATAATTCATGAGCACCTCCCACAGTGATTTCTCAACATATAGACAAGGCTCACTTGGACAAATCAATCTTACCGGTACGACTACGATAGGCCTATTTGAGCCAAGATCATCATATCGCTAAGATCGCTGTTTGTCAGTGTCTTGATCAAGAAAAATATTAACAAATATGCGCATCAAGACTACAGATGGACCGTGCACAGCTATGGTTAATTCAGATACTATGAGACAACCATGATCATTGTACACATTTAATTCATGTCTATGTTGGTGGCGTGTTGCTAGGTAGATCCCCTCGTGGGGATTCGTAAGACGCGGCTGAAATATGTAGTGAGTGACTTTGATTTCACGCCGCTTTTAGCAATATTCAAGCAATATCGCGTCGGAGGACACCAGAAATGGGCTTCAAACATTGTACCCATGTCGGGAATCGAACCCGGGTCTTCGTCGTGACGAGTGAACGCTTTAACCGACTACCCGGTTACCCGACCTCCCCGACTGAAATAGATACCTGTAGGACGGCCAGACTTGTGACTTGGTTATTGCATGTCACCCTACCCGAGGGTGTGAATAGTTGCTCACGCTTTTGTTTATACATTGTAATAATGTAGCTGGAATATTTCTGACTGATATGAAACAACAATGCCAGGATGATATTTTTTTAAAGCACGTCAGTAGAGGTGGCGTTCAAGATTATTGCACTTATGTAGCAACGTGTGTGTGCGTGAGTGCGTGTGTGTGTGTGTAACCACACTCAGGCAAAGTTAGTGAATCTGAGCCGACCAGTCCTTGTTTTATCCTATAAATGTCGATCATCAGAAAGGACAAGTGTAATATTTTAACGTCTTTTGGTCGAACCACCGACCTTCTGCTCTTCGGCAAACGCTCTGTCCACTACACCACCGTGGCGGGTTTGTGTACATGATGACATATCAGCGACTTAAGGACGATCGATAACGATTCGATAGTTACTCAATGCGTTCATATTTAAAAAAGGACAGTATGTGGGCAAAAGAAACAGGATTGGTAATGATCATGTAGTTTCGCTGTTTTTGTCTTTAGGCAAACAGTAGAAAATTAAATTGTATCTCGAACATGTCTTTATGTTGAAACAAAGAGTATTCCAAAGAAAATAAACAGTTAATTGAGAACCATTTAAGTTTAAAATGAGTTTTCAGTAAAACTTTAAGACTGGAGACAATGTTAATCAGGCATTTTCACTTTACACTTTACGAAGCACACATTTCTATTCTGGTTAAATGTGGTAGAAGCACATAGTTCCACGATTCAAGGGTAAAAGTAACTTGAAGTGATAATGTCTTGCCTAATTAAGTTTATCCGCTGTCAATTGGGTTTCACATCCTCGGAAATTGACTGTCTTCTCCGCAGCTTTGCTGGTATGTTCATTAGATGATTTGTAAATGTCATAGGTTATGAAGTTGTATGTTCGTTATCGTTTATGGAAAGATTCATTAAACTCATTACCGACGGCGTCGACATCAATGGAAGGCGATGTAAAACGAGTATTCTTGAAATTGGCGGTGTGTTTCCTGCAGAAAACTGAAGATCATTTCAGTACCCGTCTTCACTGTGTGTCTTTGGATGGTGAAGATGGTTGGCTCCATCAAAAAACGAAGAATGTTAACGTTTTATTTCAATACATGAAGGTAATGTAATATTTACCATCTAACATCTGAATTCTTGTGGTGATATAAAACTTTGTTAAATTGTAATATAGTGTCATAGTTTCAATGTAATTCAGCGTTTTTACTCAGGAAAATTATATGTCAGTTTCAACAAGAAGCACATTACTGATGCCAATCTCAAAACACACAAAACAAGAAATGCTATAGAGAATTGCAATATATATACATATATTGCAATTCTCTATAGCATTTCTTGTTTTGTGTGTGTGTGTGTGTGTGTGTGTGTGTGTGTGTGTGTTGCTGTGTCAGTTTTCTTGTGAACAGGCTACAAATGAAAGGATGGAAGACGTACCTCTACCTATCACTGTGCGCTGTAAAGCGCACCGTTTCATCAGTATTTCATCTGAAGCTGAAGATTGAATGTCACATACGGTAAACGTGTGATAACCACTTGGCTATCCCAACGACTGTTAATTAGTCATTGTCTCAAACATATGCACAAGCAGACGTTGACCGCCTCCATTGTCTTGTGATATAGCGTCCATCCGGAGAGCGGTTCGATCCTCTGGTTGCGTCATACCAAAAGACGTTAAAAGATGGTACTTGTTACCCTGTCTAGCGCTCGGTATTAAGGGGCCAAAACAAGGACTGGTCGGCTCAGAGTCAGTAAACTGTGTCTGAGTGGGGTATTCATGTTAAACTGCGGCATGCTATCTCAGTGTGCTGGCACTATAAAATCGACATCAGTCCAGACAAGTTCAAGCAGCCACACACACATGTGCATGCACGTCGCTATATATGTGCAATAATCTTGGACGCATTGCAAACCCCAATTCATATCATCTCACATGCAAGCATATAACAGTACTGCGCGTCTTTCTTATATTTTCACCATAGAAATGCGCCTAGCGACAGATTATCGAGTGCGTCGTCTTCATCGCAGAGTCACAGTCGTCACTGTATTGATTAGTACATCTCTCAGCGGATTGACCACGATGCCGACAACACCTATACGCCGTCGTTATGTCGTTGATCGGACCCACGGGGAGGGAAGCACAGAGAAGGCGTTTCCTGATGCCAGCAGTGACATTTGTAATGGCGGCGGCTGGCATTGAGGCTAACAATCAAGAGACGGTGTGACTGTTTAAATGTTTCTAATCATTTAAACAGTACAAGTGTAACCTTTGCAAGAGACGTATTTGCACATCTTCCCAAACTGCATTCACCATCTTTCTTGTATTAGAATCAAGATTTCAAACGTCTTTGGTAGCCTGACTCAATTGGTGACATCCTTTACTCCTTAAACGGCGAAATGTCGAAATATCCACCAAATGTTTGCGTTGTATTTAAAGGGCAAGGCCGTTTAGCGTTACACAAGCTATTGATAAGGAAGCGTTCTATTTCAAAGAGCGTATCATCAAAAGGTCACAAGAATATTGTAAATATTACTCCTAAAATTATGCCTTTTGCAGTTATACCGTATTTGTGTATATATAAAAAAAATTCAACCGTGTTGAAAGGGGAGTCAATTTCTGCTATAGAGACATGTGTTAAATTATTTCTGACATTATTACTCGATGTCGGTCATAATTAAACTTCCTAATTTGCCCTACTTTCAGGATAATCTATTAAATTATCTCTATCTTGAGATCCATTAGGTATTAACTGTCTGTAAAGGTCAATTGCTGCCCATGTATATTCCAATGAGATTATGTGACCGTTTGCCCAGGCTGTTGAAACATATTTCGTCGCTAAATGTTTCAATGCAGTATCAAGCAACCACATTCAAATGCTAAGGAACATCACCTGGCATGCACAATCATTGAGATTTACTTGCTGTTCATAATACATGTAGTTTATTCGGTGGTTGGGTATTCATGAGTTAATGAGTATGTCCTTGCGCGTCTATGAACAGATTTCAGTTCCATTGCGGTGCGTCAACTGGGTGGAGGAAAGCTCACCGATGCATGGTTATCTCTTTGATGTGGGGAATCCGGGTAAGAATTGGTCCCCAAATAACCCACGTTCGTCGTCAGGGGCGACTTATTGGATCCAGTGGTCAGGCTCGGTGATTTGGTTGATAGCATATCATCGTACCCCAAAGGGGTGGATCGTTGCTCATGATTGTCTGGTCCAGGTTCAATTATTTACAGACAGCTGCCATAAGATGGAATGTTATTAAGTACTAAGCATTAAACATCCACCAATCAAACATTGTTGAAATCCACGAGCACCGATATGCTGTTGACAGACGTAGGATCTTTATCAGATGTCGAATGGGATTCGAACTCGTGGTCAACGGATCCTGTCACGGCGAAGGGACAAAAGTCTGCATAACCGGAAAGCACTGAGCCACCCGTATACCTGTATATATACGGAAATATGCAAAGGTTTACTGTGATGCATGTATTCTTTTGGATTTTGAATGGGTCAAAATTATTAAGTTGAATCAAATTTGCTGGAGCATGAACAGTGCGGCTCACTTAACTACTTCAGAGGTCCACTGATCCGGTGCTGCGTGGAGGGAAGCAATATAAAGAAAGCATGCATCATCCCTGCCCAATGGTCTCCTTATGGCGAGGTAACCTTCATGAATGTTTACTCGTAGCTACAGTGAATAATAAAGCAGGAATGCTTTATATCGATCACGGTGCGTATACAGGATTGCAGAAAATGTACATGCATAACTGATCCGATAGTGTCTAGGGAACCGTTTTAACATAGTTTCAGAGTTCCCAATCATTCATTTTCCTTTTGATTGGGTTTGCCCTCGTGTATATGTCCTGTCATCAAACTGAACCAGATAAGTGAACATTTTGAAATCAATTATTACTTTGAGCTTCCTTTCATGACCTGCTCACGTCAAAGCTTAAAGTTGAACCCGGTGCTTGCTTCAGTTGCAACGGTCGTAATAAAGGCACGGCAGAAGCTTGTTCCTCTTACCAACGTTTGCAAGATCTGAGCGACGCTCGACAAGATGTTAAATGGGTTTCGTTACCACCTTTATCACTCATTCGTCTTTTGATGAACGTCAAAGGCGAACTCTTGTAACCGGAAGATGCAAAAAATACAAAACAGATGATCGAAACTGTCATCTTAACCCAAGGAGCTGATTTATCATGTCTTGGTGATTGAGATTTTACGATTTGCTTTGGCAGTTTTTTTCGTCGTCCTTATGTGAAATTCAAACGGATTAGAGCACTTTAATTTCAGCATGACATACCATCAAACACGATGGTTATACAGGGCAACGGAGTCGGTATCTCACTGAAGAGGTTACATGGTTACACTCTGATAAAAACAAAAATATCAATTTAGCATTTTGACGATAAACACTTGAAGTCAACCGAAAACAGGTTCTTGTATAAATAAACAAAATTAATTATATCATCATGACATACAGAAGTCTCATGTTTAATTGCAACTTTACATTGTTATGAGTGAGTGAAGATGGTTTCAGGTATATCACGGCTTGTAAGTTAAATGTTTGACAAAAACGAAGTTACCCAGGTTGTAGAAATTTGCCACTATAGTGAAACTCGCGAGAGGATTATGGTGCAGACAAACCAATCGGGCGACATCTTGATTCGAACACTCTTCTAAAAGAGTTCGCACATTGTATTAAAATGTGACAGGTAAAAAAAAATTATATGCACATTCAAGAGGAAGCACACATTGTGATACGGAAACGTGCACCCATGTATACGTAAGTACGAGGGCTGTTTTGCGCCTTACACGAAGGTGTTCTTTCAGTTTATGAAACAGGTGGGAATCACTTGGTGCCAGGTCTGGCGAGTATGCAGGGTGAGGAAGCCCTTCGAAACCACATTGTCGCACAGCCGCCTTTGCAAGTCGAGAAGTATGAGAAAAGACATTGTTATGAAGTAGTAGAACTCCAGTAGTCAGCATTCTTCGACGCTTTTCTTTGATAGAATCTCTCAGGCGATGAAGCAAATCAGCATAGTAGGCATCGGTAATCGTCTTTTGACTTTCTAAGTAATCAACAAGGATCACACCATTTGCATCCCAGAATACAGTGGCCATAACTTTCTTCACTGATATTTAAGACTTGAATTTCTTTGAGAAGTGGAATGGTGCCATACCATAGATTGACGATTTGACGAGGGGTGGTAATGGTACTCCCATGTTTCTTTACCCGTTACTATTTTTTTTTATGATTTGACGAAATCCTCCTCAATAAGCTCTTAATTTTCTGTGAAAATGTCAGTTCTTGTTTCCTTAAAGTCAGAATTTACAAACTTTGGCACCCAACGACCAGATATCTTATTCATCTGTAAATGTTCATGAATAAAAGTTTCAATGAATCCATGGCTTAGACCTGTGTCTTCCTCAAGTTCAGCAAACCTAATACGTCTATCTGCCAGTACAGGTTTTTCTATCTCCTTGATTGAATCTTCATTGATGGAATTTGAGGGACGTCCAGACCTAGGATCATCATCAAAGCTTGTTCTCCCAGCCTTAAACATAGCTGCCCAACCTTTAACAGTGGAATAGCTAGTTCACTTATCAGCAAATACTTGTGACATGCGGTCATGAATTTCTTGGGGTGTACTTTTCTCTAAAGTCAAAAACTTGATGACTGCCACGTTCTTTTCCATTTCTGTGTCCATTTGGACCCCTACCACGTTCAACAGGCTGTCACTAATATACAAACGGCCTCAACAGACCAAATGCACTTGCAATGAACTACTCAAACAATGTACTACATTGACTAGTTCACTTTGTTATGACCCATAGTTGAAATATAGTCAGACTAGACCTTTTTGACCAGCCCTTGTTATTTGCAAGTCTTTAATTCAGAGGAAGCAGCACATACACATGAAACATTAATGCTTTTGTTATGAGTTATTGTCACACGTCTCAAACCCCCGTTCCCGCTCCTAAAATGAATTGAAATGATTATTTTACATTGATACCACAAAACCTATTTCAACGGGTTTTTTCATGACTTATTACAACACGTTTTCTTTTATGAATGTGTTATAATTATTTTATTGTATTTTAGGAGTGTTAAGGGAATTTTGGGAAGTGTGGCAATAACGTACAAAAGAGTTTTCAAAATCAGTTAAGCGCAAAACCGTTCTCAAATTTTGGCATATTATTGCTCTATAACCCCTTCTAATGTCATACGATGCCACACACACACAATTTTCCAGATGTCAGTTCTGATGATTATAAAGCACATGAAATTGTTTCCGTATACAAAGAGATGCATATGTGTACAAAAAAACATTGCGTTCATCATTGCTAACGCCATCTATTAAGTAGACTGCACTGTTGTATTTCACAATAACGTACTTCACTTCCAACGACATGTACGAACAATTTCCGTGGATAGACACAACGTGTACTACATTATGCCATACTATATTTATCGTTTCCAGAGACTCTCAAAACATCGACAGTTTTCTATTACCGCTGCCTCATGTCAAGTTATTTTCCGTCGATAAACACACCTATTGTCCTACGCTCGTCGATGGAGTGGGTTCTGGAGCCTCCGACTACATGTAGATCTGTTCGCTTAGTCTCAATCAAGCAGCACTGTTTTTCAGGAGAATGGTGTATTGCGAGGTGAAGTATAATCACTTGTTTTCGATGACACAACCGGTAAAAACACGTCCAGGGCAAGTTCCCACGTGTCCCTGGAGACCACGGTCTAAACTCCAACTTGCGTAATACTGTTGCTATGGGAACGCAATTTTCATACCGATATGTACTTGAGTAAAAGATGATTCGTGATCCTGTTGTTTAAAATCGTTCAGGAATCCTGATGCTGCAGATGGTGCTCTAATGGCAGACGATCTTACATCAATATCTCCATCATTGTTATCTAGCACCACGAGTTTTTAAAATAGCATTGATACGAGTCAACATGCATGTTTATGAAATACTCGAAAACCGATGATTTTAATAGACGACTTGCATATTTCTATAACTATGAGGCACCAACTGTTAATGGTATATATGGCGCGCGCGCACGCGCGTGTTTGTTTGTGTGTGTGTGTGTGTGTGTGTGTGTGTGTGTGTGTGTGTGTGTGTGTGTGTAGCTTATTGAATCATTTATATATCAAATCTATGTAATGACTTTCGATATAATCAAGGAAATGGATATGGATGATTGGAAATTATATTTATAATTATACTGGGAAAAATGTAGGGCCGATTGTACCATATTTGCAACTGGCGTTTATGTTAGACAATCACGGTGGCGTAGTTTGTTTGACCTTGCATCTTCGTTCGGATTTATAATTACCTGTTCCACAGTCATCACCATGAACGTCAACACAATAACACAGCTATTCACACATCGCCAGACCATTCACTTCCCAATATAGGTACGCGAAAACCGCTAGACAGTTTTCATTTCTCACAGTTGTAGAGGAAAATATGGTACAAATGCGATGTGTTTCCAGTGCGTTTGGGGTCTAATGCCGCTTTCAACAGTTTTTCAGTAGTATCACGTCATGTCAGAGTAATGTGGGAAGAAAGCCCACAGTGACACGTGTCGAAAGACGTTTATCAATTTGGCGAATCTCACGAGGACGAGAACGAGCACGGGTGCTGCCACTGACAGACGACGATTAATTACCGAGTTAAATCTGGGATTCGAACTCAGGAACAATGGCAGGCCCAAGATACGCAACTCTGCACAACGAGATGCACCCCTGAGGTAAACTGGCCATCGGTGTGTTGGGAAAACTGAGCGATTTTGATTCAGATTTAATATTCATTTTGTAAATGTAGAATAAATAAGAGAACGCAGTTTAATATATAGGAACATATTATTAAACATCAAATTACTTCATTCATAAAGCTTAGCAGAAAGTTCTACAAAGGTGAAACGCTCCTGAAAATGATATCAGTTGTAACCTGGCGATTAATTATTGGGTCAAGTATTCGTTTATCTAGTGTCTTGACATCCTCCATATCTCCAGCCACGCAGTTGTCTATTGTTAACGTTTCGGATTAGCGTCTGCGGTCTTGACAGGACGTCCAGCCCTGTTTATGCCAAGCTTCTAATTTCGTGAAGGAAATCCGGTCTCCAGGTCGGACAACACCAGCTTTAGCAAACAGAAGGCGAAGGTGACTAATCAACAGGTTTATTTCGTGTCAATCAATGAGCTATAAAAAGATGTGAACTTGATACATGCCACATAACGCCAAAAGCAGATAGATGTCTTTCCTTCAGACAAGACATAAAGACACGCCTGAAAAGATGAGACACGCCTGAGTAGATATAAACGTCCGAATTTCGGATCAGAATAGGTTTCCATACTTCATTCTTGTCGTAAAATTGGACTAAAATGGGCGGGTGGTCAGGTTCTCCTGCCGTGTGTCATTGTACCCAATGGTGTGGTCATTGATTTGTCATGTTCATATTCAAGAATTTAATCGAGGCCATAATATAGCTGCGATATTTCTGACTGAAGCGAAACAACATTCACCCGCGTACATACATGTATATTTCAACTTGTCTCATTGAGTTAGTGGAGGAGTGTTCTAGGTGTTACAGCTAAAGCTCATCAATTTGAAGAAAGTTTTTACTCCAACTTTTAACTCGTTTAGCTTTTTTAACTCCCCAACCTCTTGTTGATCATCAAACAATTAATATTTTCCCCTAGAAAGATGTGAAAGGGTATTTATTCTTGTGAAATCAAACGCTTTTGTCTGACATTTCGAAACAGTGGTCTGATTGATATCAAAAACTAAATATTGACTATATCCAACAATGAACTTATTTAAACTGCATCTCTTTTTCAAATATTGACAGTCATGGCCTTTTGTAGACGCACTAAAAGATACTGTGCAAGATGTATAATGCATAACCCACAGGGGAGTGTCCACGGAAGGCACGTGGAGTCTCTCGCCTCATCAACAGTGCAATTTCACCTGATGATTAAGTCACGATTGGCATGCGATGATTCCTCTCCTTAGGTCATCACGCTTAAGGTAGCGGACAGACAAATGATCACACAGCAATGTCTAAGTTCCATAATTGATGCAAGTAAGTTGAAAGTGTGTTCACATCTTTGCATCTGCCATGGTGCAAGTGGGCACGGTGCACCATGACCCGGTCACGCAATCGCAGCAAATCGTCTGTGGCAACGTTAGTGCTCAACAGAATAGAAATCAGTGACAACAATGATCTGATGATACTAGTATTTAAAAAGTAAAAGACCATTCGTCCTACAGTAGTGAGTTTTAGAGAACATGTGGCGAAGGCACCGTGTGTCTTGTCGGCCAATTAACAAACTGTGTATGTTCAAGTGCCAGACAAATATCCTTCGGCTGGCTGAAATTCCTTACAGACGGATCAGAGAAGTATAATGCATTCCTGCCTAATTTCAGAGAAGCACGTTCGACATTTTGTAGATACACGATAAATGTGTTTCTGTCGTTGATAGATGATATCGGAATAAATAACAGTTCGTAGAAATGGACTAACTAATGAAAACACTGTTAAGTACATCCATTATTACTGTCTAATCCGTCTACTGAACACACTGGTGTCGACCTAGGCAAAATTGTGATCAGAAATCGATGGCAGCGTCCAACCTGACCAACTCCCACCAACCATGTATTGGATCAAGTTAAAGGGAATCCCATGTTTATAAGGCTTGCGTGAGGACCCTAGTCAGCATCCCGTGGCAAGGAATATACATTTAAGATAATACGGGAATGCTGAGCCTCGTTTGTTATCTGCATTCGCTGTAGAATACTGTAATCAATATTCACCTGCTCGGTATCCGTGTATAACACAGACAGCAGCCTCCAATTCATAATGCTGTTCATACATATAGGTTCTGAAGATATTATGTTTTCGAGGATCAATATAGAATTGATTCTAGTAGATGAAGATTACATACAGTCATCCCATAGGGATTCCGGGTTAGAACTGGTACCAAACGGCCTAGGCTGGTCGAAAGCGGTATTGTGGTTGATCGCGTGTCATCGTTGATCGCAATTATATCAATCACAACATAATCTGGTCCAAAATGGATTATTTACGGATGTCGTCATACAGCTGGAATAGGGATGTGTGCGGGGTTTAACGACAATTGAAACAAACAAACATTCAAAAAAAAGTATACGGTCAAAAAGGAAAATACTTAAAGGGGCACCGTGCTCCACGATCAAGCCTCCATTCTAGGTCTACACGTATTGTGCTATGTGTAAAATTGAGACTTTGTCTCTGGTTAGTAACCATTAGGCGCTGGATAGTTCATACAATTTTAGTCAGTCATCAATAATTATGGCTCCATTTAACTATCCGGCCTTTTATTTCTTCTTTTCATAATTCATATTCAGGCGGTGAGGATGATATTGATCCTGATCAAAACTTCAAACACAGACAAATGATACATTAATGGCAGCTACCAGACTAAAATCTGACACCATCTCACAATTTACTTGGTCACCAAGCTTGATGAAAATTGAAGACTCCGCGCTTGCTATCTCAACTTGAAGCCGTGGTATTATTATGGACGCGGTGAACTTTCAGGAAGCCAAGTTTGTATGTGAAGTATCCTCAAAGTACAAACATCTCGTGAATCAAGTGTGACCTGTATCGTACATGTTATATGAAGTATTGCGTGTTTCTCCACGTTCAACAGTATGGAACGGTCAAAAGCGTTCGTTCGTTTACGCGGAAATCTGGGTTCGATTTCTCACAAATGTAAAATGTGTGAATCAAAATCAATATCAATATTACTACTGCTGGAATTGCCGCAAACCTCATCTGACTAATGTATTGAAAGATACATGTTTTGAGCTAGTGTATTGTCTCATTTAGTATTCATATTTATTTTTACATTTCTGTTCTCCACCTGTGTTACTTAATGAACGATTTTTAGATTACCATGTGATATCTTGTTAACTGTGTTGTCATTGTTTATGTTTTTTGTCATTGCTTTGATATCTTCTCAACAGGCCGATATTTTCATATTACGTTTCAGTATAAACATCCCTAAATGCCATGTTGAATATTAAATATGTCCTACTTAATATGTAATATCATGTATTAAATTATTTATATTTAACTATCAGTTGATGAATGTCAGTCTTTTGTAGAAGTTATCACTTTACAGGAGAATGTTCATTGTCCTGCCAACATATTAAGCAATATATAAAACTGGCAAATGTTTCTGAGACAAAAAACATAATCAATCAAGACATGGATATACCACCATTTTCAAATTTTCCAAAATAATCTAATTTCAAGAACACGACATACAAAATTATACATCTGGCTATTGAAATTTATTTTTTCCCAGATATGAAACATCCAACTGTTGAATCACGCATGTATATGTCTTGTTAACTTCTAACATTTAACATGACTTATAATGGTAGTCATTTGCTAGAAGCCCATTTCATTTTTGTCCATTACGAATGTTGTTGTACGAAAGAGAGTCTACAACATGTCAACGGTCACATTTGTCTTAACTCACAAACGAGCGAGAGTTTTACCATCACTCTACCGCCAAGGACATGCAATGTTAAAAGATCCAATGAAGAGGTGCCAAGTGGAAACTCAAAGATTAGTAGAAATGTTTATCTATATGGACGACCGTACATAAATATTTGTGTCAATTCCTCAGCTAGGTATCTTACACACTGCATTTAAGTTGTCACTGTTGGCTGCATTCTTCAAATGTAACTGACAATAACGAATACTTTCACAATAATCCTTCCTTATATGGTGCCAGCTAAAACAAAATTAACCGGTGCCTTAGAAGGATATTGCTCATCGATCAAACGATATATTTGACGTTTTTCAACCATTGCCATTTAAATACAGGACATATGCATGTAATGTTACAACCTATAGCCGACTTAAACTCCCGGGAAGTTCAATTAGAATTTCGAGAGGATGGAAAAGATTTTAAAAATTGTTTGGACGGATGCATATTTATCAATGTCAAGGGATTTTTTCGAATGATCAAATAGAATAATAGAGCTCCTATTTAACTGTTTCTAAAGGCGCAGTTTGTTCATTGCGAGAATGACGGTTTTATAAACACCGTCTTGCATCTAATCAAACCTGTTTCATCAAGAAATCCTATCTATTCCCACAAGTCCTTATTAGGAGATATTGAAAGAAACCGGAGATTGCTGGCTTCTCGATGATGAATTGTCATGGTAACGTAGCATATATATGTTGTTACATGATGCCAAGTGTAGAATTGTTACAACCTGGATGAAACCTTTCTTTTGTTTCCTAAAGAGCGGAGGCTAATTGTCATTGTTATCAGAGGAACACGCTGCGGAGAGACCTAATGTTGAAAAGATCATATTTATTATTTAAAAATAATATAGGTTTTGTAGGTGTCAATAGGTTTAGGGTATGTAGGATAGATCTGTTGTTGAAAGGATCATGTGTATACTTCACCTTTCATTTACCAATGTTTGATACAGACGCTCATCTCTAAAATATGCTTTCAAGCAGGGTGCGTCTGCAATCGGCATATACATATCCATAAAATTGTATATTTATGTATTTCCATCCATTTTGGTACATTTAGCCAACTGAACAACGTTTATTGATTTGGATAAAAATATAAAATGTCGTTGAGAGCGTGGCAGTAGCCTTAACTTAATTAATTGCATTTTGATCTCAATCTGTTTTATTAATAAACAAACATGCCGTAAGATACACAAATAAATGTGCATCGACACAATCAGTTAGCTGAAACATCTTTAAGACGACTGGCAGATGTTTTCAGATTGAAATATTCATTATTTGTTATTGGTTTGATTTGTCTAGACTTATATTTACCGGATTGAATGAAAATGGATTTGTCAAATAACAAGGATGGTTATCATTAAGATCAATATCTGTGTACTGGCGTAGCATCGTTAGTATGTTTTATCTTGTGTTGTGTTCGTTTAATTAATTATGAGAACATACCAGTTTTCTAAGTCCATACTTTCGTTAGGCACAAAGGGCTATGCAATATGTGAATCTAATGAAAAACAAACGTTTTTACATGAAAGAGTGATCAAGTTTTTGAAAGGCATTTAGAAGTGATACACATAAGGAAGAGAATTTATGGATGTCAGCTTGTGAAGGAGTAAGCATAAACGTTGTGTTCCCACGCCGCGGAGAACATTTACACATTTTCAAACACACGACATATGTTTCAGTTAGAGTCAGATCATATTTTTCAGAAGGGAAAGGGTGGGTGGGAGGAGAGATGGGCTGGACTTTTAGGTAGAGACAGAATTTTCACTGGTTCTTCTTCTCTGCAATATGTCCGAAATATGTTTTATGTAGTTGAAATATCTGTGCCACAATTATTTTGTTTCTAGTATTTCCTGGAACAAATTATTTTTTTACAATATTCCAGACACCCACTACATCCATCCCTCACTCAAACGCAAACGCACACCCAAAAACACAAGCACACCTACGCCCACACCAACACCCACACTCACGCCCACGCCCACAACCTACATGCACAACTTACACTCACGCCTACGCCCACAACCTACATGCACAACCTACACTCACGCCTACGCACACCCACAACCTACACTCACGCCCACACGCACACCCACAACCTACACTCACGCCCACACGCACATCCACAAGCTACACTCACGCCCACGCCCACGCCCACGCCCACGCCCACACCCACACCCAGAAGCTACACTCACGCCCACACGCACACCCACAACCTACACTCTCGCCCACACCCACACCCACAACCTACACTCACGCCCACACGCACACCCACAACCTACATTCACGCCCACACCAACACCCAGAAGCTACACTCACGCCCAAGCCCACGCTCACACCCAGAACCTACACTCACGCCCACACCCACACCCACATCCTACACTCACGCCCACACCCAACCTACACTCACGCCCACACGCACACCCACAACCTACACTCACGCCCACACCCACACCCACATCCTACACTCACGCCCACACGCACACCCACAACCTACACTCACGCCCACACCCACACCCACATCCTACACTCACGCCCACACCCACACCCACAACCTACACTCACGCCCACGCTCACACCCAGAACCTACACTCACGCCCACACCCACACCCACATCCTACACTCACGCCCACACCCAACCTACACTCACGCCCACACGCACACCCACAACCTACACTCACGCCCACACCCACACCCACATCCTACACTCACGCCCACACCAACAACCTACACTCTCGCCCACACGCACACCCACAACCTACACCCACGCCCACACGCACACCCACAACCTACACTCACGCCCACACCCAACCTACACTCACGCCCACACCCACACCCACATCCTACACTCACGCCCACACCCAACCTACACTCACGCCCACACGCACACCCAGAACCTACACTCACGCCCACACCCACACCCACATCCTACACTCACGCCCACACCAACAACCTACACTCTCGCCCACACGCACACCCACAACCTACACCCACGCCCACACGCACACCCACAACCTACACTCACGCCCACACCTACAACCTAAACCGACGCCCACACCCACACCCAGAAGCTACACTCACGCCCACACGCCCACACCCACACCCACAACCTACACTCACGCCCACACCCACAACCTACACCCACGCCCACACGCACACCCACAACCTACACTCACGCCCACACCCACACCCACAACCTACAGTCTCGCCCACACGCACATCCACTCACGCCCACACCCACAACCTACACTTTCGCCCACACCCACACCCACAACCAACACTCACGCCCACACCCACACCCAGAAGCTACACTCACGCCCAAGCCCACGCTCACCCCCAGAACCTACACTCTCGCCCACAAGCACATCCACAACCTACACCCACGCCCACACGCACACCCACAACCTACACCCACGCCCACACGCACACCCACAACCTACACTCACGCCCACACCTACAACCTAAACCGACGCCCACACCCACACCCAGAAGCTACACTCACGCCCACACGCCCACACCCACACCCACAACCTACACTCACGCCCACACCCACAACCTACACCCACGCCCACACGCACACCCACAACCTACACTCACGCCCACACCCACACCCACAACCTACAGTCTCGCCCACACGCACATCCACTCACGCCCACACCCACAACCTACACTTTCGCCCACACGCACACCCACAACCAACACTCACGCCCACACCCACACCCAGAAGCTACACTCACGCCCACACCCACACCCAGAACCTATACTCACGCCCACACCCACACCCACAACCTACACTCACGCCAACACGCACACCAACAACCTACACTCACGCCCACATGCACACCAACAACCTACACTCTCGCCCACACCCACACCCACACCCACACCCACAACCTACACTCTCGCCCACACGCACACCCACAACCTACACTCACGCCCACACCCACACCCAGAAGCTACACTCACGCCCAAGCCCACGCTCACACCTAACACCCCACCTACACTCCACACCCACACTCACATCCACAAGCACACCCAAACCCACGCCCACGCCCACAACTCACGGCTACGCCCAACGCCCACGCCAACATCCAACCCCACCCACTATCCACACGCACATCCAGAAGCACACCCACGCCAAAAACCCTCACACACACGCCCACACCCACAATCACGCCGACGTCGCGGAGAACATTACAAACACACGTCATATATTTCTCAAAGACCGTTACCATGACATCGACACACATACGAATACTAGAACATTCACAATTTCCTAAAACACTGCATTGTATAACGTCTAGGTACTAAATTCGAGACAAAGGACGATACTGGAATTTTATGTTAAAACGTACAAAGACCCCAACTACCTCAAGACATCATATCATCGAGATTCAAATGAACACCAATGCGAGGTCCCGAGGGCTTCATTTCATTTGTAACTCTTAGCCCAGAAACTTTCTCATTTTCTCACCAGAGGAGAGTCTGACAGATTTGTCCACTGAATAATCCTCGGATCTTGCCAGCTGCAATAAACAAATTTGGAGAGACTTGAGATATTAAGTCTACGCTTGGGATGAGTGAAGGGAATTTCCAGCTACTAGATGACAGAACTAAGAGTCGCGGCGACGCTCACGACGTCAAATGCATAAGGGATGAATATCTTTGTCCATTCTGTTAACCTTTAAAAACGATCGTATTACATCTGAGACAACACATATGCCATACGTATATTTGCTGTGTTAGGGGTAGGTTCATTTGATATTGGGGGGTGGGGTCACATTTGTGAGAGAAAATGCTGAAAATCAAATTTGGTCTCAGATTGGTCGCTGGATATCCTGGTTGCCTCAAGTGTAATGGTTCCTCGAGTGCACTTAATTATGAATTGGTTTGGAATGTTCTAACCTAGGTCTAGCTTGGGCATCCTGCATTTTGTTTGATACCAGCATTTATAACGTCACTCTATAACCACGAGTGAATGAGTTGGGTTTAACGCCGCTATTTAACAGTATTCAAGATTCAAGTTATATCACGGCGTGTCAGCTAAATGTGGGGGGAAAGCCCGAAGTGATGCAGGTCGAAGACGTTTACCACTTTGGTTCTGACAAACCTAGAAACATAATCGGGACGAACCGGGATTCGAACCCATAATCATAGCTTTCTGGCGTGCCCAAGGGACGCAACTCTGCACAGTGAATCGCGGCGCCCCCTATAACCACGAAACACAAGAATATGGTCATGTGTATGTGGACATTATATTAATTATCTTGCATACTAGTATGGAAATATCAACCAAACGTGTATACCTTGTAGATCAAAACAGCTATAAGGTTTAACATCATATAAATGTTCAGGAGTGGGGCCAAAGTTTGGGGTTTCTCCATATCGTTTATATATATCAGTTTATTTCAAAGTAATATCAAGTGAATTTCATCATCCACATTCATTTCTATCTTCTAATGGCGACTCAGTTTAAAGGTTAGAGCTAGATCAGAAAAAAAACACCGTTCGTGTTTTGCGGCCACATGTGAATCATACTTGACGAAATGGCTACAGCAGCAAATCTTTGAAAGCAACGAGTGTTGCACATATGTCGCCAAAAGACGCGTCGCAACAAGCGAAACATTTTGCCATTGTGGTACCTTCCGGCATCAGGCAAGAGCATGCAGGTTGGGTAATAGCCTGTGCATAATAGCTGTTGAAGAACGTAACGTGCGATCATGTGCAAAGCGAGCAATGGCGTCTGGGCTTCATCCTTGCAAGGTTTTGGTCACCCATAGTGCTGGTTGGTGAACGTGAATAACCAGACCACTCCAGAGTCCCTTCATCACTTCACCAACTCACGCTCAATCAGTGGCCATGGGTTAGAACTCTAGCGAGATGCTTGACGCATGCAGACAATCAGCTGACCATTGTTGGGCAAGGTTTCGATACTGAAATCAATTAAAGGTGCCGTTCGCCTTTCTCGGAAAGCAGCTGAAAAGGTTAAGGATAGGCTGAGTTTGGCACGTCCCTCTCAGCAGATACGTGGGTTTCATACACAGGTATAATGGAAATGGTTGTCAGACATTTTAGTAAAACTAGCCAGTAAATATTTCTTTTAATGTGGGAAATCATTTTTACTTTATCATATTTAAACTATTGACAGACAATACATAGAAGTTGACGGATAACAAAGTAGACGCAAGTTATGGATAACGCCTTCTTTATTTGCTGTAAATATCATATTTAACTATCTGATTGGCATTCTAGAAGTTGGTAAAGAAAAACTTTATGGATAACTTCTGGTTATTGCGTTTACTATTTAGCTATATTTGATGATTTGGCATTTAGCTAAATGCAATAACCATTAGTTGGTATTGTTGTACGTTTTCTTATATGGCATATTTGGGTAATATATTTCACTTTCGCGTGGATTATTCAACCAAACTGATAAAAGCTCATTTATCACATATATTCGATATGGTAACATTAGCTCAATGTTATCCTTCATTTGCATGTTTCAAAAGAGATCCCGTACACTAAAATTAAGAATGAACTACAAGTGTTGAATTTTCCCAAACGTCAAATAGATTAAAGAATAATCTGGACAATGTTATGTCCGTTTAAATGTCCAATGTAAATACTGTTGGGGGCTGGGGGCTCTGAAGACCCACTATAGACTACTCACGAGACGAGAAGTTAAAGAACACCGATTCTTTCACGTGACTATAGTTAATCTGTTATGGCACGACTGATTTTAAGGTAGCAGATTAACTTTAGTCAAATGTCAGAATCGGGTGTTCTTTAACGTCGTTTTAGTAATATCCATCCCCGGGTTTTGTTGCATTACGTTAAATATCAACCTGCTTACGGATCTAATGGATTTATATTGAGTACACAAGCATCTATTCTTGCAACCATTTCATTAACACAAATGCTTTCGCGTTAATGATTCAATTGGTGCATTTATAGTGATCTGGCTATAAAAGGCAGCTGTTATAGTTTTGCAAAATGATCCCATAAACCGAGTTAAATATGAACCGATCGCGTATTTAAAATGAAAACATAGTGCTGTGACACTTTGGATGAGCGTACTTTAATGAACTATTTATGTCACAGTGGCATGTTGTATTTAGATAACAAATCGGTTACTTCAATTTTGGGTGCTGGGACTAAAATTGTAGTATTTTATCACCTGCGTTTGAAAATGTATTGATTCGTCACAAAATGGGGCACATCTGATCTGTCCAGGGCCAGAGAATTTGGAAGATTGGTTAATTGGTTTGTTGTTTTACGCCGCACAATATTCCAGCTATATGACGGCAGTCTGTAAATTGATTTATAACATGAGCATCGATCCACGCAATTGGGATCGACTACCGTGCATCAACCAAGTCAGCGAGCCTGACCACCCTGTCACGTAAGTCGCCTTTTACGAAAAGCATAGTCGCCTTTTACGGTAAGCATGGGTTGCTGAAGACATATTCTACCCCGGATCTTTACGGGTCTGAATTTGGAAGAAAATACCAGACTCCTTATGATGGAATAGCCGGTCTCAAACTCCATATATCATTCGTAGGATCTCCAACATGGGAAGGCGGGCAGCGTGTCTGGCAAGGGGCAAGAGAATTTGGAAATGATATGACAGCACCTTATTTTGAAATAGCTGATCATTCAATAGAGATTATTCTTACCCTTTTCGCGAACACCTGGTGTCATCACTGATTTTCAGAGCCATTTATATAATATTCACAGCTATGTTTCTTTTATGCCTTTTGAAAACTGGCGTTGAAGTTTTACATATATATTTAAATCACCAGCACGGGAAGATTATCTTTGTTATTTCGAAAAAATACCACACCACAGAATGTTCATTCTTTAGATCACTAATACTGGAAAGAAGCCCATAAAGAGAAAACACATCATTCATTTTGCGCACGTTCTGCAAAGATACATGTGCCTGGCAGGACTTGATGGGGCGTCCTTATGAATGAAAACAAAATAGCAAGATATCTAAAAAGATGGAAATCATTAAAGAATGACAGATAGTGAATTTCTGGAGGGGCGAGACAGGACTGCACACCGTGGAGGGTATCATTTAGTCGTTTTGAACCGAATTGCAAAGTAATTTGAAGAATTAGTTGATAATCACTTTACTTAGCCGGTGACCAAAATGGGCATATAAAATGTAATGAAATGTTGCCATTGTTACGGAATGTGCCTGAAGGAAGGATTCTCATTTACGGTTTAGCCAGTCAGTTGTAACCTACATTTGTAGCAGAGACCCTCCCGGGGGACGGGATAAATGGCGCCAATAAACAGTAGGGTCAGTATAAAACAGAGCATAAGTAGCATTAAGCCAAGGAAGGAACACTGATAATAATCTCAAGATGCAATTACTCTTGAGAACATTTGCTGTTGTCTTTCATCGCTGAGGTAAAAAAAATAATTTCTTGCAAGTTTCTTTTGTGCTATATCAGGAACAGCATAGCAGGTGATCTCATGACAAGTATCGTGTGTTTTTTATGGGGATCACTTGGTTCATAGAGAAAAACTAACGAGTACCTGCATACTTTTTGCTCCATATCCATAAATATGAATTTGTGGCCAGCGATGTAGAGAATTTCAGTTTATGGTGCCGATGCTTGGAGTGATTTTGGACCATTGCAACGATGAACTTAGTCGAAGGCGTTATTGATACTACACCTGGCTCTTCGACTTCATCGTTATTGTTGTTTATTGATTCTGGTGGGAAGTGACATTTTTGAAGACCGTGCCATTTAAACGAATTTGCTGTGATAGTTGATTGGTATCCTTCATGAATTCATTGTTTTGAGTAATCATTATTCTTAGGAAATAGGTGAAGGGTGTATTAATCCATAAGAAAATACTTTTCTTTTCTTTTTTCATTCACGCCTCACTACAAAACATCCCGACACATTGCATTGTATTGTCTTGTTGCATCTACAGACTGCGAAACTCGCTGTACGATTCCTTACTTCGCTTGTACTTTACGAAAAACACCATGTTCGTAGTCCTTTACAAACGTTTAGGCTTCGTTTGAATCGCATCCGACGACAGTTATTGTAACACAAGGGGGCGGTCGGGTAGCCTAGTGGTGAAAGCGTTCGCTGGTCACGCCGAAGACCCGGGATCGATTCCCGACATGGGTACAATATGTGAAGCCCATTTCTGGTGTCCCCCGCAGTGATATTGCTAAAAGCGGCGTAAAACCATACTCACTCACTAATGTACACAAAGTCTTCAGCAGTTTGTAGAAATGAAATGCCTCACATTTTCTAAGCAAATCTATGCATGGAAATCTAACAATAAATCATCTGTTTACTGTGCTTCACTCACTCACTCACTCACTCACTCACTCACTCACTCACTCACTCACCAAGCCAACAACTAACTAACTGACCTACGTGTAATAAATGAAATTTGTAGATGTGTCATTAGAACCCGAACAAAGCGATTAGTGAAGTGATGAACGCTCAAAGTGACTCGTTTTCTACTTTGAAACCACGAGTGGTGTACGGAGTTAAGGCGGTATTCAAATCAACAAGCAGCGGATCCTGGCACGGTTAAAATACACATAACAAGAACGACACACCTGACAACTGGGTCAGCAATGCATGAACACCACGTGAGTAATCATTACACAGCCCGGTTTCTAAATAACAGTTTGCCGATTGCCTGTATGGCATTGAGTTGAAGGACACAATTGCAGTCTTGTACACGACAAAGTGTTAGTAGCACAATATAATGTTAACGACAGCACGTGTCTGAATGTAGTCCAACGTTGCGTATGCCCTCACGAACAACGTCTTCCCGACTCGGCGTGAGGTGAGGAGGTGATAAAGAGGCTGTCAACCGGGGCCTGACATAGTGTCCACTGCAACACTTAGCCTCTCCAAGTCGCCAGACTCAAGTGTTGGCAAATGATGATTTGTAGGCTGTTGCCGAGTCCAGGAGCTTGAGTTAATCATGAGCTAATGGTCAGATCAGAGTCTTCTCGGTGGAACAAATGATGGCTCTCTCTTCAGGCAAATATGTTTATGGTTATGGTTGTGTAAGCGACGAGTACGTCGTATGGTGTGTTGCCGTATATCGCAAAGTTCGAAAGTAAATTGTGAAATTAACGATGAAGTAAGTGACTGTTGGGATATCAAAGGACGTTGGTTTCCTGGTGTATGTTTCATTGAGCCGAAGGATCAGGAAGGTGCGATGTTTATATATGTTTATGTGTATACGCCGTGGGATTTATGCTTCATTGAAACATTGATGGCTGGAGAATAAGTCTGATGAAAAGGTATCGGAGATAATCAAACTGTTATTAAGTGAGAGAATCTATCAACCCTGAATTGTGTTGACACTAGATTTACCTCGTAATGGTCAGTGTTGATCCGTGATGCCAACCTACCTCCCACAATGAACCTGTCAATCTAAACGCCATGCCCGCCTGTGTAATGTCCAACTGGGCCTTCGAGAAAGAACTGCATTCCCCTGTACCCAATGACTGTGTGGCGAGGCTCGTTAACAGATTGCGGAACACAAGATCACTTTATGGATCCGAAATCATCAGCATATGACAGACATATGTTGGATTTTTTCTTTGTTAATCTACAATATTTACCGATTTGTTTTTCATTACTGAGAATTTAGTACAGTTAAATTGTACTTGAAATTTTAATATGTTTGGTCTTATATTAGTAATTATTCTTCTGATGTATACAGTTTTCTTCCTTCTGTGAAATATACACATTCTCATAATTATTGTCACCCCCAGATGGGGGTTAACCCCAGAGGTTAAATTAATTGGTATATTTTCATCTAAAATAGAATAAAATTCACCTATGATATTATGTTATGCAATTTACATTTACTAACGTATTTTATTCCATCTTCCCTTCTCAATGGATAGGTGCTGTCATAATGTACAAAAAAGTACTAATTATATTGCCAAACTAAATAGTTAACATTATTGTATGTCTTCTTTACCCAGTGGCGTGAATCGCCTTACATGCTTCAGTCGGGGGCACGGTTGGCCCCGTCGTCTAAGGCGCCGCAATTCGTTATGCAGAGTTGCGTCCCTTGGGCACACCAGAAACCTATGATTGGGGGTTCGAATCCCGGTTCGCCCCGACTATGTTTTTAAGCGGCGTTAAACCCAACACACTCACTCACTCATGCTTCAGTCACATGTTCGCCTGATTCAGTGTCCATAACAAGCCATAGTGATATTGCTGGATCATTGCTAAATGCCGCGTTAACCAACATACACACACTCACCCGTTCACTGTGCAATATTACCCGTAGACAGCCAGCACTACGAAAATTCATTAAAAACGCCAACGCCTTATGGGTATTCATATTCGTATTTTACAAGAGAAGTAGTTCAGTTTCCAATAGTTGGAAGTGACAGATTCAATATCCTGCACTCACGAATCATTGTAAAGTTGATGACACCAGGTGTTCGCGAAACGATTAAGTGTGACCTCGAGCATCCGTCATGCTTAAATGTCAAAAATGACGATACAGTGGGCCACGGTATTTAAGTCACGAAAATCGGAGGAAGAAGGAATGTTCAAGATGTGGCGAGTCAGTGTGTTGGAATTGGTATCCCGGGGCCTTCAGTTGTAGGAAGTTCTAAAACCCACGAACGCTCATATAAATGCAAGTAATAATTGAGAATAATGCTTCAGTTGAAAGGGGATTATCATATAGCCAGAACGATTTTACGGAAATGCAGGGAGACATGGTAAAAGAAATTAATTATTCCCATTTGGCTTGATATGTTCGTAGACAATGGCTTATTTGATCACGACAAAGTAAAGCTTTCACAAAATAGCCATGTGGAGGACATTACCAAATTATAGACAATCCGTGACCACAATGACATCAGATGCAATTCCCTATTTTTGATTTGTTGGATATGTTCCCGTGGTGTTTTTTGTACAGATAAACAATTGGCTTGCCTTTGTATGTTTCTGTTTCAGGAACACCTGGTAGCATCACCATATGCATGTGATGGGGATTCACAAACACATGCTTTTGATATAGTCGTGGTGTACAGGATAGAGTTTGTTTGTTTGTTTGTTGTTTAACACCGTACTGAGCAATATTCCAGCTTTATGACGGCGGTCTGTAAATAATCGAGTCCAAACCAGACAATCCAGTGACTGACAAGATGAGCATCGATCCATGCAATTGATGACATGCATGAACCAAGACAGCGAGCCTGACCACCCGATCCCTTTAGTCGCCTCTTACGACAATCATAGTCGCCTTTTACGGCAAGGATGGGTTGCCGAAGATTCACGGGCGTACAGGATAGAGCTTTCCCGGAGAGTGAATTGTCGTTGGTTCGATCCCCTGGCTGCGTCATACCTAAGCACGTGAAAAGATCGTACCCTTACACACGTACACACACACACACACGTAAACCCCATTTCACCCCACCTCAACTTCTTTGAGAGGATACTTGCTATTATTATATACGGAACCGCAAAAGAAACGTCACCCCAAGTAATATTGCATGAAAAGTTGTCATTTAAATATCTGGGTAATAGTTGTCAAAGTTTCTAAAATTTAACATAACCTTGTCCGGAAAAATGAAATTTGATGATAAAAAAACAAAGGAGATGACAATAAGACCGATCGCCCAAACGCATAACGGCAACGGCCATGGTAACTCGATGCACGTGAGCTCTGTGCAAATTGAAATGCACATGCGTTCCCCCGTTTCTTACCCTATAAAAATCCACCCAGATCTGATAACATTCATTGCTTATTGAATTGCTACCACATGCCAAGATTGACAAGAAATCTGCGACACCAAGCCCTTGGACGATTGCAAGATGGACAAACCGCCCGGCAAGTAGCCAATGCATTTCAAGTCCATGTAAGGACCATATACAGGCTCCAGCAACGATACCAGACCACCTACACTACAGATGACCGACCACGTAGTGGAAGGCCAAGGGTCACCACCAGACGTCAGGATCGTCAGATTGTGCGACAGCATCTTCAAGATCGCTTTGTTACAGCTGCGAAAACTGCTCGACAGACCATAGGGGCACACCAGCGACACATTAGTGCGGACACCGTGCGTCGACGATTGACGAGCAGACACCTCCACTGTCACAGAACCCATTCTGACACCACGTCAACGCCGGGATCGTCTTCAGTGGGCAACACAGCACCAGCATTGGCACCACCAGCAGTGGAGAAGAGTCCTCTTCTCAGACGAGAGCCGTTACTGTATCTCAACAGCAGATGGCAGAGAGCGGGAGTCTGGCGTTATTCGGATACTTGTGTTGTTGAGAGAGACTCGTGGGTGGTCCGAGCATCATGGTGTGGGGTGGAATTGGTTTTTCACAGAGGGTCGGCCCTGTGGTCTTTCAGAGCATCGGTCCAGGGAGAGGCAATGGTGTCACAGCAGCTCGTTACATTGATCAAGTCTTGAGACCACACGCCATACCTCATTTGGCACGTCGCCGCAACCACGAGTTTCGGCATGATAACGCCCGTGCCCACACTGCGAGAGCAAGAGATTTTCTCCAGGAGAATGTCATCAGAACCATGCAGTGGCCTGCCCCCAGTCCCGATTTAAATCGGATTGAGCACATGAGGGACGAGATTTAAAGACGGCTGAAAGACGTCCGACCAATGCCGACAACTGCAGCTGAACTGCGTCAGGCGTTCCTCAGAGTGTGGGCTCTAGTGCCTATGGCCTTCATCAACCGCCTCATTCATTCCATGTATCGACGTTGCACGACAGTCATCAATGCGCATGGTGGACACATGAAATACTGACTTGTGATTCCGTTTTCTCAGACTTTAGTGTTGTGTTTCACTTTAAGAACATTTGACACCCTAATTTCAACCTTGATGATCAGTTTTGCCAAGTTCCATCTTTTCAATATGTCTGAAAGTATGTTTACTGTGTTTGGACAAATAAGGTTTCTCATATATCTATCCATGGTAACGTTTCTTTTGCGGTTCAGTATATAAACGAGTTTGTCCCTATGACTGAATTGTATGTATGTAATAAAGAGTGGTTCAAATACCCCTAACACCATTAAAACAACGTTAAGTTTTGCTATTGTTTAAGCTTTACATATGCAATATAACATCGTGAAGAATTTGTATCAGTCAAACATCAAGGTGATGCAATGGCTGGGAGCGGAAGATGCGTAATGTGAGAACAGACATGATGGTCAGAAGTGTTTTCTAGCAATTACATTAGCTTCGAGGATTCTTATTTTAGAGTGGTTTAAATAATTGATAATTCCATAGTACTTCAGAGAGGAAAGATTACAATGAGTGAAAATAGACGAGCAACACATGATACTAAGAAACTTCAAAAGCAATCCTCTATAGGTAAATTAGCTCGTATGAATGCAGTTTGTTCCATCATTGCTTAATATAGCTCAAAAAGAGTTAAAACAGACAGACAAAATCAATAGCATGTTGTTAAAATTGATTTAATAAAAAAGATTCTAACGATTTTTAGAAGTGTTTCATGTTCAGGTTCCAGGGTGTTTCCGTGAACAAATAGGTTCAGTATTGTAGAATTGAATAAGATATTCGATTTTATAATTGATGTCTTATGGATAAACACATTAAGAATAAGATTGTACTCTTTTATGTAGGGTAAGTAGGCTTGAGCGGGAACCCTGAGAACGTTAGCCAGTGGAATATTATTCGAACCGGACAGAAAGGAAATGCATGCTGAATGCCAAAGAAAATATGAGTCATTTCTGGTCTCCTGTCACCTCAAACTAAGATGGTACCACATGTTTCGGGCTGTTAGATACCTAAGGACTTGTTCACTAAGCTTTGTATTTACCGTCAAATATATACTTTTATCTTTTTAAACTTTCATTGTCTTTCATAGCATTTCGATATCACAATCGTTGAGTCATGATTCCCTACAGCATTGCATATTCTGATATATGAAAGAGAGTCATATATTAGGAAAAGACCAGTTCTAAAAGGGAATTGGGGCTTATTTTTTGTGCCCCTTGCCACAATACCAATACTGGCTACCATCTTCTTGTTGTGTGATTGTTGTTCAAAGCCGCAATTCTGCTATATGACGTCGGTCTGTAAATAACCCTGTAAAATGAATAACTGAAATTGTGAACACTGATCCACGCCGTCGATATACAATGACACACCATTAACCAAGTCATCCATCCTAACCAACCGATACATTTAGTCGCCACTTAGTCACTTGCAGGGGACAAATTCTAACCTGGAATCTCACTGGGGCTTATTCTGGGAACCGCGTAATAACAAGAGTCATGAAAACAACACATCGCACTATCAGATTTCAAATGTACGCGTCCTATAACCTAGCAAACTTGCACCCAAAGCAACAGTGGGGTCCAATGCGTATTAATCTGCTGTGCACAGTTGCGTACCTTAGTTGTTCAAGGATTAGCACGCCGTGTTCGAATCCGAGATTTGCATTGATTATGAGTATTGGTTTGTCAACACCACAGTGTTAGATGTCCTCCTGCTACATCGAACAGATACGTAGTGATATGACTGAAATATTGTGTCAAACTGCGATATTGCCATAAAGGAAACTGACCCACTCACCTATTGAAATTGTATACATCAGTCCAAAGACGATAGCGTTAGCGGAGCGTCTACAAGAAGGGAATCGGCATTCCTTAACGTATATAAGGGTAACACCAGAGAATAGCGAGTCTCAATTATCCGATGAAACAGATTCCACTAGGAATATAAGACAAACGAGCGGTTAAAACTGTATGAATACATCACTGAAAACAGTAATGACACCAGGTGTTCTCGAAACAGCATTAACATCAACAACAGTCCTGGGATAACTAAGCTTCTCATGGCACTAATTTCAAATAGTGTGTCCTTTGTGGAAGGTACATTACCTGTGCGAAGAGTTACAACATATATCACTCTGAAACAGAGAATAAGAAATAGTATTCCAACTGTGCAAATTCCGAAACACCTGTCATGTGTTGTCTCTATGGTCAGCCCAGTAGCATTTCAAACAGGAACTATCATGGAATATCACGGAAACCGTTGAATTGGTATATAATTACATGGTGCATGCACCGTTACACGTCAAAGCATCCGTCTTTCGCGATGTATATATGTTTTGAAGTAATTGGAATAATGAAATGAACCTTGGCAGCACCCCTAAAGGATATATATTCTAAGACTGTATCCTTTAATGCGATTTGGCTGTGACAGTTTGTTCCAGTCCTGTCTGACCGATATCCTAGTAGCTGGCATTAGCATCGTGAGGCAATGCTCAACATGGGGATACTGAGGACACAGCATGTGAGATCGCGGAAATATCATGACCTTAAGAGAAATCCAGCTGGGGCCGGGGTGATGGTGGAGGAGTGGGGTCAGTTACAGAGCATGGGGACGACGGCACTGACAACACCGTGAGTTTTGTAGAGTTCTTTTACGACCGCTTAAATTGAATTGAGTGGCTGTACACTGATGTGAATTGAAGGTGTACTGGTTGTATTTGATGCTGTTAACGTCTGTGGTGTATGGTTCAGTTAAAGGTTTGATGTATGTATGTATGTATGTATGTATGTATGTATGTATGTATGTATGTATGTATGTATGTATGTATGTATGTATGTATGTATGTATGTATGTATGCAAGATCGATAGAATGGAAGATTCATTCATATATTATGCAACACTGTTGTTATAATCTCTTATGGTACCTAATATGGAGACAAGTTGGTCTATGGACTCAGCGTGACGCCGTCTGCCTATACATTTAATTAGCTATCTTTATTCTTTTTTTCGCGTATTCCACAACATAGTCTTTCAGCAGACTAACACAACACTAACGTCAGTTAAACATAAAATATCCGGGCATACTCCACAATGCCAGCAAATATGAACGCACACAATGTTTATAGACATTGTAAAATGCACATACTATCAGTAATAAGCTGAGAAGCTCTCCATCAACATAAATTCCCACAGTTTTAAAACAAACACGTCATCACTCTGGAATGCGATGATGTCTTGATGCAATGGGTGAAGTCACACGCCCCCTATACCCGAAAACGCCTGGTCAACAGAATGTGGAAAAAACAATTGAATCGAAGTTGTTCTGATAAATAATTATCAAATTTAATATATAATTAAAGTGGTATCCAATTCATCAAGTCCGATGGGGTATGCGCGACATTCATATCATAGATACAATAAAACACATTTAAGCATTGTCTTACACTTTTCATAAAACAGAACACCAAATCTATTTGTGTATCTCATCGGACGCTTGGGGATCAGGGGCCCTCATTTGCCCGCTTAAATATGTGAGTGAGTGAGTATGGTATTACGCCGCTTTTAGCAATATTCCAGCAATATCACGGCGGGGGACACCAGAAATGGGCTTCACACATTGTACCCATGTCGGGAATCGAACCCGGGTCTTCGGAGTGACGAGCGAACGCTTTAACCACTAGGCTACCCGACCGCCCCCTTAATTATGTATCATCCCACCCTGGAATTTCTCGTTTCATAACAACATCGACACTATTGTATATTGTAAATATATTCGAAAAGGGAATGTTTTTTTATCCCTCCGCATTTTCTGCCTTTGAAGTTACAGCAATAATGCAGCAACTGATCCTGGAGTAATAGACAACATGGAGTAATAGACAACAATCAGTTTTGTATTCTTTATTTCTTTCCACCCGCTGAAGATGGGGATGGGGAGGACAAAGAATTATAACATAATACTAAACATAAGTGTAAACGTGTAGCTGTATCGCCATGTCTCAGCGCACTGCAACAAATAGATCATATACGTTTCATAACTTGCCCTATCAAGAGGGACACAAACCCAATATACGCTCTATAGACAACACAGATGGACCATCGCTTGCTATGGTGAGAATAAACCCACTGAGGTTGCACACAAAAACACATCTACAGACGAGGAGCCATGATTTTCAATATGGGGTGCTTACCATACTCAAGTAGAGAAGTGACATGGTCGAGGGGGCAGTTAGCCTCCACTGGGATCCGAGGGTACGCACCCGACCCACTCTGGATTCGCCAGTGCCTCTTTAAAGCAAGTTAACGGAGGTGGTACATGAATGATGTATGCATAAGCATGGGCTATTTGTATGACTTATTTATGTGGTAAACATGTACGGAGTAAAACACCATAGGGGTTCCGGGATAAAACCTCTCTCTGTAACATGTCGTAGGTTTACTTGTCGACTTGGGGAGATCGGATGGTCATGCTCTTCTACTTAGCTGACTGCTGAATGCTTGTGTCTCGATGTCGTGGGTAGGTGTGCATGCTACTGTGATCGGTGTGCTTGCTCCTTCATCGAGTGCAGGCCGTCGAGATAGAGCTTGGGTATTGATGATCCCAGAGTTAAACAATTTCCCCACTCACGCCTGCGGTAAAAGTGGGACACACGCTTATTTGTATCCAATTGTGAACAATTGGGCACTTTAGGTGTAGTCTGGATTCGATTCCCCACATAGGTACAATATGTGAAGCCCATATTTCGTGTCCCTCCTCTTGTTATTAATGGAATGTTGCTAAAAGCGGTGTCAAACTTCCTCACAAACTCACTGAAGGTTACACACAACCAAATGTTTTCCCATAGACTTCTATAGTAACGTTATATTATTTTTTTAAATAACTAGGCATTCAACAGCTATTACCTGTACGTGTGTGCACAGTTTGGCCTCAGAACAGCAATAAAAATATAATAAATGACTAGCTTAGCCAGCTCCGTAGTTATCGTAGTGTAGTATATTCTAGTCAATCCAATAGCGGAGCAAATAAATCTATTTATAAATTTCAAAGACATTCAAAACATATCAGTAATCCCAAAGAATGTTTCAAAAATAGGGTGACATGAGAGCATTTTGTTTCTTAAGTTAATTTATCTAAATAGAAATTGAAAATCCAAAAGGGCGTTTGAAGAATTGCGTTTGTGAAGAGAACGTAATAAAAATGTAATCGAAGTCCAACAGACGCATCAGTGGCAAAAAAAGGATAGTTTCATCCATCTGAAACAATCAGGTTATTTTCAAAAGTAGGTTGATAGCATTAAGCTGATCATTATAACTTGAAAGTGTCGTGTTTACAGCAATTATTCTCTTAAATGTGAACGAAAAAAGCATACGAACCTTTGAAAAATGAGGACGGAGCTGCGTTATGTATCTCTTGCTATTTCTACATCACAATTTCAATTTTAGTAAACATAAGAGATTGAAATTATTCATATTTCAAGTGACTTGACGTAGATTTGCAATGCTATATATTGCAGAAAGTCTTTATATGCGAATATGAGTAATCCGATCTATTCAGAAGATAAGGAAAAACATTTACTGTGTTCTTAATTTCAAATTTCGAGAATCGATAGCTGTAAATAAAAACAACCTTTGTTGTCTTTTTTCAATTCAAACCTTACAAAATAACGACGTACTATTTTATGAAGAACGTGTAATGTAACAAATGTTATATTTGGGATAACACTTTCTCAGTAAAGTACAGATTCTCGTACTTTTGGTGTGTTGAATCCCGTCCGCGATTCGAACCCACACCTCCAGAGTGGAGCATTTAATCCCCAGCACACAAAGTCAGCGATCTAACCCACTCAGCCACCGAGGCTTGCACATAGAGAAAGTCCGACAACTGGTAGTCTAGATCACGTATTTTGTGAACCCCTTGACATTGTGTTCAGAACTTCTAATGTACCATTTAGTGATGACCTCTTTGGAAGTAATGATAGATATTGTCTAAGGGTAATACTTTCAGTTACTTGAATGTTGGAATTTAAGGACCGGTCAATCAGCTTTTCCGTGTATTCTTCCTGACAGTTAAACAAACCTTTTCACCATAATATGTACTAAAAAAATATCAATACATATGACATTAACATCAATCATCCAACACAGATGAAAGTTCAACATGGTTTATCCAGACCACCCGAGATAAAATGAGAGTTACAGCTTTGAGTTCTTAAGAAAACATCACTATTATGACGTCATCATGATTCACATGTAAGTCGTATTGTTTCAGGTTATCATGACATCAGAGTACGAGGATCAAGGATCAAGCAGTACTTTTGTTTAGTAATCATTCTCTCTGTTCTTCCATACTGCCACACTTGTTTAATATATAAGAGGACAATTTTTAAATGGCCTTCTGGTCGTAATTTCTAAAGATGTACCTCCGCAGTGGTTTTAGTCTGGAAGAAGACCTTGGTGAAATGTAGCAACGACACGGAATCGTAGAATGGACTCTGTTTTAGCAGATATTTCTTCTGATCATGGAAAGGCTTTTTGTTGTTATTATTATGATGAGAATAATAATAAGCCACAAAACCCTTTCCATGTCCAGTCGAAATCTCTGCATATAGCAGTGTCCATTTTATGATTCCGACTATATCATGAACATGTGTTTATGAATCATTATCAAATAGTAATGATACCAGGTGTTCGCGAAAAGGGGATCGTATCCTGCCCCACCAGTGACATCCGTCACAAACACATGCAAAGTCAAGTCAATTGTTCACATGATAAAACACGGCAACATATGGTACAAGTAAAAATAGGGAATTGCATCGGACATGCTAACGCACACTGACTTCATAGGAAAATAAATACTTGAACTCACAAAGATATGGAAAGCATACGTAACTGTTAAAGGGTAATGATGAGAAGAAGATAACTAAACCAGTTGGTAACCACAAGGTACTTTTATAACCCTTGAGCTAGAGATAATTGATATAACTAGGCAACAACTAACATGGATGAATGTAACTGTAGTATCTTGAGGACAAGATTTCGCTTACTACCGACCTAATCGTCTAAATTACATAGTCTAATTTAAATAGGTATCTATGTTAATTAATCTTGTGAATACAAACGTTGGTTTCCTTAATGAAATTTGAACAGCAAGAATAGTTGCCAAAACTTTTGCAACTTTTTTAATTTGCTAACCGTATGAAACATACTAACGAAATAATACTTTCGGAAAATGAAATATCTAAATATTTTAATATAGATTTTATATTATTTCAGAAATGGTGCACAGATAATGTACCCTATGATACGATAACAGATGTGTCAGCATTTTGAAGTAAGTGTTCAAAACAGCCCAAATCGATACCACGTGCTGCTAATTTCGTTGCCATCGCGGAAAAGGATCACGCAAAGCATTACCCACTGAACAGCCATCAAAGCGATCAACTCGCTGCCAGTGCTACAGCAAACAGGTTCCCCTGCAGCTGATGTTGTCGAGTCCCTACAGTACGAGTAATGTCAAAAGTGGCAATTATAAAATCGATGGTTTCAATTCCAGTATACTATTGTCTTCCTTGTTGAAAATGAGAAATGTTGTGTTTTTAGAATATTTCAGTGAATAACAACAAACGCTAAATTACTTTCGATGCCAAGGGACGTTGGATTACTGGGAATGGTCGCAAAAATAGATACATAATTATGTACTTTTTATTTATATATTTCTTCTTTCTTGTATTGCAATCGATCGCATTTGTTTTTATCGGGTTTATGGAGCGCCGCTGGGACACCAACACCTACGGGCTTTAAATGATAGGATAGACAAACTTGACTATTTAATTTGCATATAACAGCTGTAGCCTCATGACACTGATATTATTCATTTAGCGGGTTGCTCAATAGCTCAAGTCAGCTGTGGTTTCGAATCTAGGTTACACGACCACTTGCATATTGATTATGTCCCGGCTGAAGCGGTCTCGAAGTGCTCCATGACTTGTGAGTGAGTGAGTGAGTATGGTTTTTCGCCGCTTTTAGCAATATTACAGCAACATCACGGCGGGGGACACCAAAAATGGGCTTCACACATTGTACCTATGTCGGGAATCGAACCCGGGTCTTCGGCGTGACGAGCGAACGCTTTAACCACTGGGCTACCCGACCGCCCCTCCATGACTTGTGCCCACCTATAATTACTGATCCGTATGTTCTTTGTTTTGCGTTGATTCCATAACCATGTATCCAGGCTGAATCAGAGGTACATGTATATGTGTCAGGTTGTTTAGCCAAGCTTGTTCATATGCACATGCCAACCATAAATCAGTATTTAGTTTTCACATCCTATGTATAAACAATTCTGAAGTGATACAATTTCAAGTATAATTCATTTTGAAGTAATTCCATTCCGATATAAATTCTTTTGTACTGATTCAGTCCCATGTAGAAAACATTTCGAAGTGGCCCCATTCCAAATATAAATTAAATTAAAGTGATCAGATTCCGTTAATAGACGCTTCTAAAGTAATCCCACTCCATGTATAATACCATCTGTGGTGATCCCATTCCATGTTTCAATCCTACTGAGGTGGCCCCATTCCATGGTGAAATCCTTCTGTGGTAATATCATTCCATGTTGAAATCCTTCAGTGGTATTATCATACCATGTTTCAATACTTCAGGCGTAATATCATTCCATGTTTCATTCCTACTGTGGTAATATCGTTTCATATTGACCACCTTCTGGGGTGATCCCATTCCATGTTTCAATCCTTTTGGGGTGATCCCATTCCATGTTTCAATCCTCCTGAGGTGGCCCCATTCCATGGTGAAATAATTCTGTGGTAATATCATTCCATGTTGAAATCCTTCTGAGCGGATCCAAAGCCATGTTTCAATCCTTCAGTGGTAATAGTATTCCATGTTTCAATCCTTCTGAGGTGATCCCATTCCATGTTGAAATCCTTCTGACGTGATCCCCTTCCGTGTTGAATTCCTTAAGTGGTAATATGATTCCATGGTTCAATCCTTAAGTGGTAATATCATTCCATGTTTCAATCCTTAAGTGGTAATATCATTCCATGTTTCATTCCCTCAGTGGTAATCCCCTTCCATGTTGAAGTCCTTCTGTGGTAATATCATTCCATGTTGACATCCTTCTGGGGTGATCCTATTCCATGTTGAAATCCTTCTAAGGTGATCCCATTCCGTGTTTAAATCCTGCTGACGTGACACATTCCTTGTTGAAATCAGTCAGTGGCAATCAGTCAGTGGTTATGCAATTCTATGTTTCAATCATTCTGAGGTGATCCCATTCCATGTTTTAATCCTTCATTGGTAATAGTATTCCATGTTCAAATCCTTCAGTGGTAATATCATTCCATGTTTCAATCCTTCAGTGGTAATCCCATTCCATGTTCAAATCCTTCAGTGGTAATATCACCCCATGTTGAAATCCTTCTGAGGTAATATCATTCCATGTTGAAATCCCTCTGAGGGGATCCCATTCCATGGTGAAATCCTTCTGAGGTGGCCCTATTCAATGTTGAAATCCTTCAGTGGTAATATCATCCATGTTGAAATCCTTCAGTGGTAATATCATTCATGTTTCAATCCTTCTGAGGTAGTCCCATTCCATGTTTCAATCCTTCAATGGTAAACCCATTCCATGTTTCAATCCTTCAATGGTAATCCCATTCAATGTTTCAATCCTAATGAGGTGATCCCATTCCCTATTGAATTCCTTCTGTTGGTGATCTCACTCTATTCCATTTCCATTCTGAAAATCAAATGCCAATATATATGCTTTTGTTTGCGTCCTATATTCCATGCATTAATCCCTCTTTGGTGATTCCTTTCTATATCTTACTCATTTTGTAGAGATTCCATCCCATGCATAAATACTTTTGAAACTCTCATATTTCATGTATAAAGTTTTCATATGTAACTATTCATCTGTAGTTATTTATAACTAGTTATGTCAATGCAGTGTACATACTTTCGAGTAGCCATAATGCGTCAATTTGGAAATGTCTTCCACATGTCTACCAAAACATTTTGAAAGCTTTACCGAGGCCTTGAATGTTGTATCCTTGGTCAAACAACTTCTGAGCATGAGTCGTATGACGCTCTTTGAAACGTGGAGAGACATAACATGCTCGATTGAAGCGCGAAATGTAAATACCAAAGGCTGGAGCTGCTTGAATATTGCTCAACATGAAGGGAACGTTAACTACTGGAAAGTTGAAGTCATCCGATTGTCATACAGTCTTGTAGATAGTGTTTTGTCACTATAAATTGTTATGCATAGATCTTTACATGAAACAGATATGGCGGTCTAACTGGTCTTATTTATTTTTTTATTCAGGTGGATAAATCAGAGGAACGGAATTGGTTATTTAATGGTCATTGAACGACATCAGATCATCGATATACCTGAAGCTAACGTTAAACATCTTGGCCAGATTGCATGTACCTTGTTTTGACTTTGCCAGTTCGAGCCGAAATTCCGATGCATATGCATAAGGAAACAAATCAGCAAGTAGGTGGGCACATTTGGTGCCCATCGAGATGCATACTTTTTGACTAAATACCTTTACCCCCAAATTTTAAATAGATGTTATCAATGCATTTCACATAGTGTTTTCTCAGTAAAGTTCAAATGGCACAATTTTGTAACAGAAGCCTCATGGGTCAAGGACAAACGTTTTTCCTTACGTTTGTCATGTGGGAAAGTGTTGTACAAAGTTGAAAAATCAAATGGACAGAATGGAACTTGGTTCTTTTCTGGGATTCCCAAAAAACAAGCACATCCGTTGAGTTTTGAATACCCACGAGGTACTAATTCCACTTGTCTCAAATACTTATTTGTGAATATAAAGAAAGTCCTTCCTTGGTTGTATTAAGGATCATGGTTAGTCTTTGAGACAGAGATTTGGCGGGACGTGCTGGACCCAGCAATACACATGTGTATATCTCTTTGTCGGAAACCCGACATAAAGTGTCACTTTCTCTACGTAAGGCACAAATGGGCAAATTGGTACCGAGCTCGGAAATATCTGAAACTGTTAACTATCATGAATAGTAACGGCGCCAGTTCATTACAATATTTATGAAACATTTATGACAAGTTCCATCCTGTATAACAAAAGACTTCAGCTCTTGTCTCGTGTGTACAAAGCTTTTCACATTTGATATTGAGCAGCGTATGCATTAGGCCCTGGAAATGAACCAAGCCTTCATGTCCACATGAATTCCACTTGCTGCGTTGGGAACTAAAACACATCTTATTAAAATTCAGACTATCAAAAGGCACTTTCGCCACTTTACTGGCGTGTGGGTAACATCAAACTTCACCTGAAGCGAACCCGAACGGTACATCTTGGAATAAATGCCGGTTAGAACTGCGCAACGAAGAGACCGCGCGTAAATCAGCGCAAATAAATCGTGTGTGTGTGTGTGTGTGTGTGTGTGTGTGTGTGTGTGTGTGTGTGTGTGTGTGTGTGTGTGTGTGTGTGTGTGTGTGTGTGTACAAACTTTCAGGAGACGTAACTGCCATTATTCCTTTAGTTAGAAATTATCTCTCCCTTACTATTGTGCGAAATGCTACAGTATATAGATATAAATGTTCGAATTCACACACACACACACACACACACACACACACACACACACACACACACACACACACACACACACACACACACACACACACACACACACACATGCATACACGTCTAGGGCTACGATAATTTCGAAAATAGGCTGTGATAGTCTACGATTTCCACACGATAACTGTACGATAATTTTAGGGCTAGTTTCGGTTCTAAAAACTAGACCCAGGAAGATATTCAACGTTATTAGCTCAGTGTGAATGTCGATTGATCTTACTACGAACAATTTGATTCTCAAAACCCCTCTGAAAACTCATGGGCCACAAATATTAGATCGAAGTAACTACTAAACATTCTTGAGGGAATTCACCAATGGAAAAGCATTTACGTAATTTTTTCAACAGGCAATTTACTCATTTTAAACACATGTCGTAGTTTGGGTGCTACAGTGCTTTTAAGAAATTGTGTTTGTTGCTTTTTAAAGAACATAATTTCAAAATCTGCAATTAAAATGTTATTACGTAGTTATTATTGACGCACCATAATACCAGTCTCAGTACTGGTAACACTAAGGTCATCATTATTCAGCTGTATGTCAAAACATGCACGTGTTGATCAGATGCTTTGAATTATACAGCTGGATGGGACTAATATCGAACCACTAAATCAATCACAATCTTAATCAAAAACAGCGAAATGTCTTTTGAAAATCAAGGAGGAACGTTTCTTTTGATTACAACGGACTTTTCTCGTGTTTGATACCAATCACTTCATGCAAAGCGTCTAGTAATTTATTGTCTCGTAATCCTTGGACGACAATTTTATATTATTCAATTTGTTATTTTAGGACCCATGGAATAAATCAAAAGTTAAAATAACGATGCAAAACCTAAAGTCATTTATTTTCAAAGAAGAACTGAGTTAAGGTTTTATTATTTCCCATGCGTCAAATTAAAATTTCAGTCGTGGCCATGTTTTTTTCACAAGTTTCATTGCAAACAGAAAACATGAAAGCAAACAGATGAGAGAAACTGACAAATTTTAAGTTCTTCAGAATCGACTGCCAACTCTACCAGATCGTCTCTTGAACTCTATGTGACCTATTGTTGTTACTTTGAGCAATATTTGCCAAACAACAGCAGGAATACCGTTGATGAATCCGGACTCCATTGTTATAAGCTGAGAACTCTTTCTACAGTGTACTATCACACAGCATCCGAGACAATGTAATCATTCTACATGAGAATGAGCTTATGTCATGTTTCATCAGGCATCAAGTAACATGTCATTTATCGTAAGATACGTGAATCAAATACACAGCAAGTGGTCACTGAAATATTAGATGAAACACCAAACACCATATACCTTTCATTTAGACGAAATGAATCAAACGTGAGTATGTTCACCGTGTATCAACGAGTATAGATAGGGTCATTTTCCCTCGTTCTTACTCACAGACCAAGTAAGGGGTAGACTCCATGGTGTTGTGTTCATTTCTTAGAATATGTTATATGTGTCTTTTTTATAAAGTGGGATTTTGCCGCTAAGTTATATAAATTGACTTTTTGGAAAATTGGTCTGTGCCAGAGAGGAGGTGAGGTGAGGTGAAATGCGGTTTAACGTCGCGTCCAAGATTATTGCACTTATATTGCGACGTGCATGCACGTGTATGTGTGTGTGTCTGCTTGTACTAGTCCGGACGGATGCCGATTTTTAGTGCTAGCTCACTGAGATACCATGCCGCAGTTTTAGCCCCTTAATGACGAGCGCCAGACAGGATAACAACAAGTACTATCTTTTAACGTCTTTTGGTATGACGCGGCTGGGGATCGAACCTCGGACCTACCGCTCTGCGGGCGGACGCTCTACCACTAGACCACGGAGGCGGTCGTGCCAGAGAGGAAAGAAACACATTAGATTTAAACATTCCTAGACGTAGTTGTTCCCTTTGAGGTCAGGAATGCAGAATGTTATGTGACAACTTCCTTAATTCGCGATGTGTTTGTGGAGGGTTTCATACCTTTTCCAGCATGTTAGAAACATGCGATTTTGATATTGGAGATTTAACAAGCGCTTCCGACGGAGCCTTTTTTGTACAGGAGGCGAGACACTAAGAGTTAAGTAAGATGTACATATATACACACATTAAATACAATATGAATGAGGCATTGTGTCTGCTTTAACGCCGCTATGAACGGCATTTCTTTTATATTACGAAGTAAGCACAGACAAACATAGAAACATAATCAGTTCGACCAGAGATTCCAACCCACGATAATGTCTGGCTCGCCCATGAGATCTAACTTTGCAGATCGAATTAAGGCGCCTTAGACGATCAGGTCACCCGTACCCCAGTTACAATTAGATGCTGATTGCCTATGGAGATGGGAAGCACGTGTTAACTGGTCATAACACTCGGGCGTAGACGAATATAGTAACACTGGTTGACCGGTCCAGTTTGCATAAGTTATAGACAGTGAAGATCATTGAAAAGGTTGCTTCCCTTTCGCCAGTAGACAAGGTGGAGATTTGTTCATGTAGACAAGGTCGGGTGTTGTCCAAGTAGCCAAGACGGGGTGTTGTCCAAGTAGCCAAGACGGGGTGTTGCCCCAGTAGACAAGGTGGAGATTTGTTCACGTATACAAGACGGGGTGTTGCCCCAGTAGACAAGGTGGAGATTTGTTCACGTATACAAGGCGGGGTGTTGTCCAAGTAGACAAGGTGGAGTTTTGTTCACGTAGACAAGGCGGGGTGTTGTCCAAGTAGACAAGGTGGAGATTTGTTCACGTATACAAGGTGTGGGTGTTGCCCCAGTAGACAAGGTGGAGATTTGTTCACGTATACAAGGTGTGGGTGTTGTCCAATTAGACAAGGTGGAGTTTTGTTCGCGTAGACAAGGCGAGGGTGTTGTCCAAGTAGACAAGGTGGAGTTTTGTTCACGTAGACAAGGCGGGGTGTTGTCCAAGTAGACAAGGTGGAGATTTGTTCACGTATACAAGGTGTGGGTGTTGCCCCAGTAGACAAGGTGGAGATTTGTTCACGTATACAAGGCGGGGGTGTTGTCCAAGTAGACAAGGTGAAGTTTTGTTCGCGTAGACAAGGCGAGGGTGTTGTCCAAGTAGACAAGGTGAAGTTTTGTTAACGTAGACAAGGCGAGGGTGTTGTCCAAGTAGACAAGGTGAAGTTTTGTTCGCGTAGACAAGAGGGGGTGTTGTCCAAGTAGACAAGGTGGAGTTTTGTTAACGTAGACAAGGCGGGGTGTTGCCCCAGTAGACAAGGTGGAGTTTTGTTCACGTAGACAAGGTGTGGGTGTTGTCCCAGTAGACAAGGTGAAGTTTTGTTCGCGTAGACAAGGCGAGGGTGTTGTCCAAGTAGACAAGGTGGAGATTTGTTAACGTAGACAAGGCGGGGTGTTGTCCAAGTAAACAAGGTGAAGTTTTGTTAACGTAGACAAGGCAGGGTGTTGTCCAAGTAGACAAGGTGGAGTTTTGTTAACGTAGACAAGGCGAGGGTGTTGTCCAAGTAGACAAGGTGGAGATTTGTTAACGTAGACAAGGCGGGCTGTTGTCCAAGTAAACAAGGTGAAGTTTTGTTAACGTAGACAAGGCGGGGTGTTGTCCAAGTAGACAAGGTGGAGTTTTGTTAACGTAGACAAGGCGGGGGTGTTGCCCAAGTAAACAAGGTGAAGTTTTGTTAACGTAGACAAGGCGGGGTGTTGTCCAAGTAGACAAGGTGGAGTTTTGTTAACGTAGACAAGGTGTGGGTGTTGTCCAGGTAGACAAGGTGGAGATTTGTTAACGTAGACAAGGCGGGGGTGTTGCCCAAGTAAACAAGATGAAGTTTTGTTAACGTAGACAAGGCGAGGGTGTTGTCCAAGTAGACAAGGTGGAGATTTGTTAACGTAGACAAGGCGGGGTGTTGTCCAAGTAAACAAGGTGAAGTTTTGTTAACGTAGACAAGGCGGGGGTGTTGCCCAAGTAGACAAGGTGGAGATTTGTTAACGTAGACAAGGCGGGGTGTTGTCCAAGTAGACAAGGCGGGGTGTTGTCCAAGTAGACAAAGCAGGGGTGTTGTCCAAGTAGACAAGGCGGGGGTGTTGTCCCAGTAGACAAGGTTGAGATTTGTTAACGTAGACAAGGCGAGGGTGTTGCCCAAGTAGACAAGGTGGAGATTTGTTAACGTATACAAGGTGTGGGTTTTGTCCAAGTAGACAAGGTGTGGGTGTTGTCCCAGTAGACAAGGTGAAATTTTGTTCGCGTAGACAAGGCGGGGGTGTTGTCCCAGTAGACAAGGTGAAGTTTTGTTCACGTAGACAAGGCGGGGGTGTTGCCCAAGTAGACAAGGTGAAGTTTTGTTAACGTAGACAAGGCGGGGGTGTTGTCCAAGTAGACAAGGTGGAGATTTGTTAACGTAGACAAGGCGGGGTGTTGTCCAAGTAGACAAGGCGGGGTGTTGTCCAAGTAAACAAGGTGAAGTTTTGTTAACGTAGACAAGGCAGGGTGTTGTCCAAGTAGACAAGGTGGAGTTTTGTTAACGTAGACAAGGCGGGGGTGTTGCCCAAGTAAACAAGGTGAAGTTTTGTTAACGTAGACAAGGCGAGGGTGTTGTCCAAGTAGACAAGGTGGATATTTGTTAACGTAGACAAGGCGGGCTGTTGTCCAAGTAAACAAGGTGAAGTTTTGTTAACGTAGACAAGGCGGGGTGTTGTCCAAGTAGACAAGGTGGAGTTTTGTTAACGTAGACAAGGCGGGGGTGTTGCCCAAGTAAACAAGGTGAAGTTTTGTTAACGTAGACAAGGCGGGGTGTTGTCCAAGTAGACAAGGTGGAGTTTTGTTAACGTAGACAAGGTGTGGGTGTTGTCCAGGTAGACAAGGTGGAGATTTGTTAACGTAGACAAGGCGGGGGTGTTGCCCAAGTAAACAAGATGAAGTTTTGTTAATGTAGACAAGGCGAGGGTGTTGTCCAAGTAGACAAGGTGGAGATTTGTTAACGTAGACAAGGCGGGGTGTTGTCCAAGTAAACAAGGTGAAGTTTTGTTAACGTAGACAAGGCGAGGGTGTTGTCCAAGTAGACAAGGTGGAGATTTGTTAACGTAGACAAGGCGGGGTGTTGTCCAAGTAAACAAGGTGAAGTTTTGTTAACGTAGACAAGGCGGGGTGTTGTCCAAGTAGACAAGGTGGAGTTTTGTTAACGTAGACAAGGCGGGGGTGTTGCCCAAGTAAACAAGGTGAAGTTTTGTTAACGTAGACAAGGCGGGGTGTTGTCCAAGTAGACAAGGTGGAGTTTTGTTAACGTAGACAAGGTGTGGGTGTTGTCCAGGTAGACAAGGTGGAGATTTGTTAACGTAGACAAGGCGGGGGTGTTGCCCAAGTAAACAAGGTGAAGTTTTGTTAACGTAGACAAGGCGAGGGTGTTGTCCAAGTAGACAAGGTGGAGATTTGTTAACGTAGACAAGGCGGGGTGTTGTCCAAGTAGACAAGGCGAGGGTGTTGTCCAAGTAGACAAGGCGGGGTGTTGTCCAAGTAGACAAGGCGGGGTGTTGCCCAAGTAGACAAGGTGGAGATTTGTTAACGTAGACCAGGCGGGCTGTTCTCCAAGTAGACAAGGCAGGGTGTTGTCCAAGTAGACAAGGCGGGGGTGTTGTCCAAGTAGACAAGGTGGAGATTTGTTAAGGTAGACAAGGCGAGGGTGTTGCCCAAGTAGACAAGGTGGAGATTTGTTAACGTAGACCAGGCGGGCTGTTCTCCAAGTAGACAAGGCGGGGTGTTGTCCAAGTAGCCAAGGCGGGGGTGTTGTTCACGTATACAAGGTGTGGGTGTTGTTCACGTATACAAGGCGGGGGTGTTGCCCCAGTAGACAAGGTGGAGATTTGTTCACGTATACAAGGCGGGGTGTTGTCCAAGTAGACAAGGTGGAGATTTGTTCACGTAGACAAGGCGGGGGTGTTGTCCAAGTAGACAAGGTGGAGTTTTGTTCACGTAGACAAGGCGGGGTGTTGTCCAAGTAGACAAGGTGGAGATTTGTTCACGTAGACAAGGCGGGGGTGTTGCCCAAGTAAACAAGGTGAAGTTTTGTTAACGTAGACAAGGCGGGGTGTTGTCCAAGTAGACAAGGTGGAGTTTTGTTCACGTAGACAAGGTGTGGGTGTTGTCCAAGTAGACAAGGTGGAGATTTGTTAACGTAGACCAGGCGGGGTGTTCTCCAAGTAGACAAGGCGGGGGTGTTGTCCCAGTAGACAAGGTGGAGATTTGTCCCAGTAGACAAGGCGAGGGTGTTGCCCAAGTAGACAAGGTGGAGATTTGTTAACGTAGACAAGGTGGGGTGTTGTCCAAGTAGACAAGGCGGGGTGTTGTCCAAGTAGACAAGGCGGGGGTGTTGTCCAAGTAGACAAGGTGGAGATTTGTTAACGTAGACAAGGCGAGGGTGTTGCCCAAGTAGACAAGGTGGAGATTTGTTAACGTAGACAAGGCGGGGTGTTGTCCAAGTAGACAAGGCGGGGTGTTGTCCAAGTAGACAAGGCGGGGTGTTGTCCAAGTAGACAAGGCGGGGGTGTTGTCCAAGTAGACAAGGTGGAGATTTGTTAACGTAGACAAGGCGAGGGTGTTGCCCAAGTAGACAAGGTGGAGATTTGTTAACGTAGACAAGGCGGGGTGTTGTCCAAGTAGCCAAGGCGGGGGTGTAGTCCAAGTAGCCAAGGCGGGTTTTTTTCCAAGTAGACAAGGTAGGGTGTTGCCCCAGTAGACAAGGTGGAGATTTGTTAACGTAGACAAGGCGAGGGTGTTGCCCAAGTAGACAAGGTGGAGATTTGTTAACGTAGACAAGGCGAGGGTGTTGCCCAAGTAGACAAGGTGGAGATTTGTTAACGTAGACAAGGCGGGGTGTTGTCCAAGTAGACAAGGAGGGGATGTTTTTTCCAGTACACAAGGCGAGGTGTTGTCCAAGTAGACAAGGCGGGGGTGTTGTTCCAGTAGGCAAGGCGGGGGTCTTGTCCTAGTAGAAAAGGCGGGGGTGTTGTCCCAGTAGACAAGGCGGGGTTGTTGTCCCAGTAGACAAGGCGGGGGTCTTGTCCTAGTAGACGAGGTGGAGATTTGTTAACGTAGACAAGGCGGGGTGTTGTCCAAGTAGACAAGGCGGGGGTGTTGTCCAAGTAGACAAGGTGGAGATTTGTTAACGTAGACAAGGCGAGGGTGTTGCCCAAGTAGACAAGGTGGAGATTTGTTAACGTAGACAAGGCGGGGTGTTGTCCAAGTAGCCAAGGCGGGTTTTTTTCCAAGTAGACAAGGTAGGGTGTTGCCCCAGTAGACAAGGTGGAGATTTGTTAACGTAGACAAGGCGAGGGTGTTGCCCAAGTAGACAAGGTGGAGATTTGTTAACGTAGACAAGGCGAGGGTGTTGCCCAAGTAGACAAGGTGGAGATTTGTTAACGTAGACAAGGCGGGGTGTTGTCCAAGTAGACAAGGCGGGGATGTTTTTTCCAGTAGACAAGGCGAGGTGTTGTCCAAGTAGACAAGGCGGGGGTGTTGTTCCAGTAGGCAAGGCGGGGGTCTTGTCCTAGTAGAAAAGGCGGGGGTGTTGTCCCAGTAGACAAGGCGGGGTGTTGCCCAAATAAACAAGGCGGGGGTGTTTTCCCATAATTAGCCCTAATTATAACGTGCGATATTCCCAACGCACACATTCCAAGTTTCCTTCGGGTACACTCTTAAATAAACGCATCATGGTCTGCTGGTTATCGTATGCGTGAATGAATAGTTAATGTGCCACCCACTACAGAGGACGGACTGAAACATATACATCAGAGCTTGATGACAAAGCTGGATGACACTTCAGTTTTATTCACACGTTACCAAGCAAAGTCAAAATCAAACTAAACACATACAGACTGACTTTACATCAATTATATCGACAGAATAAAATTACATCATGTTCATTGCACGTACACACACAGGCCTAAATACATATAATTAGATCATTCTGCTTCGGGTACATACGTGGTTACAATTAGTTTCAGGTTGTCATAGCTAAATTTAAGAACAACATTATCCACAGTAGTTCGTGTGCTGGTACATGATGTAGTGTGTGTCCTTTTGAGTGTTTGTTTGTTTCTTGTGTAACACGGCCATATTCCAGTTAGCTCATCCAACCCTCTGTAAATGCCATGCTCGTGTTAGGTGCAGGCAATTGATTTGGGTTTGGTTTGTTGTTTTACGCCGCACTCAGCAATATTCTAAACAGGGAAGAATAAATGTTCCACGAATGTGGTGTCAATTTCTCAACATTAATCCGGTCCGGGGTCTAACGTACACTATTCTTGGTTTGGTTGGTTTTTGTTTTACGCCGCACTCAGCAATATTCCGGCTACATGACGGCGGTCTGTAAATAATCGAGTCTGGACCAGACAATCCAGTGATTTACATCGTGAACATCGATCCACGCAATTGGGATCGATGACATGCATCAACCAAGTCAGCGAGCCAGACCACCCGACCCCGTTACTCGCCTTTTACGACAAGCAGAGTCACCTTTTACGGCAAGCATGGGTTGCTGAAGACCTATTCTAACCCGGATGTTCACGGGTCGCAGGCAATTGAATATTGACTCTAGACGATCCCCGTGAAGATCCAGGGTAGAATTGTCATCAGCAAACCGATGCCTAGCGTAAGAGGATACTAACGGGATCGGGTAGTCAGACTCACTGACTTAGTTGATGCATGTCATCGTATCCTAACTACTAGTTCGATCCTCATGATTTCAATCACTGGAGTGTCTGGTCCAGACTCGATTATTTACCGACTGCCATCGTATAGATGTCCTTCTGCCTCTAAAGTTACTTTAAACTCTAAACTGGATATATTTGTAAATCAGCAGTATACTGCATGTCCTAAACGTTCTGTAGTGAAAGGGGAAACCATCACACATTGTTTGGTCTCTGTAACCTTATCGTGGGGATTCCGGGACAGACTAGGTCCCTACATAATGTCCCATGATTGTCGTAAAAGCCGACAATCCCAGGGATGGGGTGGTTACAATGTTTGATCAAGTGCCACTATACCAAGTGGAATGTTTGTCATGCTATCAATCACTGGTTTGTCTTGCAAAGGCTGGTTTTTTTACAGGCCATCACAGTTTAACTGATTTACAAATGCTGACTGCAACTCTAACTTTGGTTTCTGAACCCTTATATGTGAACATAGTGTGTTTGAATCTCATATCCATGCTCGTGGGTTTCACCAAAGGGGTAAACGTCTGGGACCTGCTTCACTTCGGGCTCTCCTCCTACCTTAAGTTGACATGCAGTGATATAACTGGCATGATGTTCAAAGCTGCGTTAAACCGAACTCACTCACTATGTATGGATATCACTTTTCCATATTCTAACTACTGTTGTGTCGAAGCTGTCTTCCTTGGTGTCTGCACACCTGCCTTTTAACGTCGCATTTCTTTCTATACATACGCTTATCCCGAATTTGTTATCTGCTATAAAAGTTCGACCACTATCTCGTTATCTCGAGACCTTCCTCCGTTGTGTTTTGGATAGAGCGGCTGCCCGGAAAGCGGGGGTCGTTGGTTCGATCCCCGGCCGCGTTATACCAAAAGACGTTAAAAGATGGTACTTCTTGTTACCCTGGCTGGCGCTCGGCTTTAAAGGGGAAAAACGAGGACTGGTCTGCTCGGAGTCAGTATACTCTGTCGTTATACATGTACTACGGTAGTCAGCCTTATAAAACCGACATTAATCCGGACTAGTACAAGCAGACACACGGCATTACTGTAGGCGTGCAACACACACAGTGGGAAGTATTTAAATTACAGTAGCGAAAATGGATCTAAGCGTTTCGTGAAATCGAATTGAAATGATAAACGCCGGGCCTCGACAAAACGCCGGGGTTAAAGAGTGTCCGAAAGAAATATACTCCCGGGCGTTTAATCGATAAAAACCGGTTACGATGAAGGGAGGAGTTATGCTTAGAATGTGAATTAAGGATGACAGTATAAGTAGCTACTAGTAAAGTGTACATTAATATTTTCACAATAACGCATCGCGAACCTAGTGTCTTCGCGTGTCGGGTTCGCCTTGAATACAATGTCAGACACAGATATCCCAACATCCTTGTCCAAAATTTAATCAAGATCGGGTGTTTCTAAGATACTGAGTGACTCCGTCATCATACTAATCAATACTATTCCCAATGGTAATCAAATCTTTGTTATATTCATTCCTTTTATCCGCTAACCATTATTCCTCACTGTCGCTGTAGCTACAAGTACGCAAACCGTTAAAATATTGAATAGGCTGTTCAGCTATGGAGCGTCTTTTGAGTATTTTATGGACGCTTGGTGTATTCTAAGGTTCAGAAAGAGTTATTCCCCTTAGACGGCAACACGCGGTCATACTCTCAGTGAACAGTGGAGAATGTATCCCATGGTACAGAATAAAATGAATTTCAAATGTCAAAAACGTTTTTCATTGTATAGTGTCATATTTCAAGTTAGCTAGAAAAAAAAGCTGAAAAACCAATTCCGTAAGATTTCTTTCCTTAAAGCAGAGTCTATTGTACGATTCCGACTAAATCTTAAGTGATTATGAATCACTGTCATGTAACGCTGACTCCAGGTGTTGGCGAAAACGTGTATAAAACACCTTCCACACATTCAAAGAATGTCAGCAACAAAGGAATATATTACCCTTTGTATAAATTATAAAATGTCAACGCCAGAGAATAACCAGTCTCGATTATCCGCCGAAACAGATATCACTGGGTGTAGAAGGAAACATGCCAATGAAAATTATATGAATGGATCACTGACAATCAGGGATGACACCGGGTGTTCGTGAAAAGCGTAAACATGTCCTGTGCCGTTATCACCCGCCATTCACACAATTTGCAACCGCCGCCATATAGCTGGAATATTGCTGAGTGCAGCGTTAAAAACAAACCAACCAACCAACAATTTGTATACGAAGGTAGGTATTTATGCCTGACACTGTACAGAAGAGTGCACATGATTGTTTTACAAAAAAACGCTGGTATTAACTTAGAAAATACATATCCACATACACAAAAAATCGACCAATTAAGCAGTGATGTATAGAAAAATAACATCTACATAGATGTATCTTATATTATGTAACAAAGTCAATGCCCGAAGCTACTGGTCAGGATATACATCCATCTGTGTCATTACTATTCGGACAATCTACCATTCAAATCGCTCGGTTTAACGGGTTTTAGTGGACGCGTACATCTGTTATTTTTAATGTTCTTAACATATTACAAAGCAATGTAACAATATTCTGTATGATTAGCATTAGCACTCTTCTAGTAGGGCAGGACATGCTTCCCCTCTCCCAGAACGCCTGTGCCATCACCGATTTTCAGTGACCCAGTCTTATAATTCTCACCGGTATGTTGCCTTTTATGCTAAATGAAATCTGTTTCGGGTGATATATTTCACTCTCACACTCCCCATACCACATAGCTATATCTCACTCTCACACCTTCCATACAACATACCTATATCTCACTCTCACTCTCACACTCTCCATACCACATAGCTATATCTCACTCTCACACTATCCATACAACATACCTATATCTCACTCTCACTCTCACACTCTCCATACCACATAGCTATGTCTCACTCTCACACCTTCCATACAACATACCTATATCTCACTCTCACACTCTCCATACCACATAGCTATATCTCACTCTCACACTATCCATACAACATACCTATATCTCACTCTCACTCTCACACTCTCCATACCACATAGCTATATTTCACTCTCACACCTTCCATACCACACAGCTGTATCGCACTCTCACCCTCGCCATACCACACAACTATATCTCACTCTTACACTCAATATACCACATAGCTATATCTCACTCTTATACTCAATATACTACACAGCTATATTTCACTCTTACACTCAATATACTACACAGCTATATCTGACTCTTACACTCAATATACTACACAGCTATATCTGACTCTTACACTCAATATACCACACAGCTATATCTCACTCTTACACTCAATATACCACACAGCTATATCTCACTCTTACACTCAATACACCACACAGCTATATCTCACTCTTACACTCAATATACCATACAGCTATATCTCACTCTTACACTCAATATACCACATAGCTATATCTCACTCTTACACTCAATATACTACACAGCTATATTTCACTCTTACACTCAATATACTACACAGCTATATCTCACTCTTACACTCAATATACCACACAGCTATATCTCACTCTTACACTCAATATACCACATAGCTATATCTCACTCTTACACTCAATATACTACACAGCTATATCTCACTCTTACACTCAATATACCACACAGCTATATCTCACTCTTACACTCAATATACCATACAGCTATATCTCACTCTTACACTCAATATACTACACAGCTATATCTCACTCTTACACTCAATATACTACACACCTATATCACTCTATCACTCTCACCATATATCTCACTCTCACTCTCACCAAGCCACTCACCACTGTGGCTATCACCTTCACTACAAGTATATAGGCGACCTCGTCCTCTAGCTGTCTGTAACCTACCACACCCTTCACTTTACCGGGGATGATTGGCCGTCCTGCAGGTGGCCTGGCAGTTCACCCGTCACGTGGGGAACCCGCGTTTGATTTGTGAAGCGTCTAGTTTTTATTCCTCGTTGTGATATTTCTGCAATGTCGCTGAACGGGAAGCTTACCCGACACGCTACATCGCTTTACAAATTCTGCTTCCCCATTCTAGTTCCTCTCACTATACATCTCGATCATTCTCCTTTCTCTGATGCATTTGTCTGCTGTACTCTGTCCCGCGTTCTCTCTACTTTTGCCATTTGAATTCTCTCTCAGATTATTTTTTCGACCTGTCCCAGTCTCCTTCTCTCCCTCTCTTTCTCTGGGCCTTTGTCTATCGCTGACTCCCTTTCCCTATTATCATCTCCTGTTCCTGTACTCGTCTTCATGTTTCTCCTCCCACATGTCTCTCCTTTCCTTCTCTCCTTCTCTCCTTCTTCCCTCTCTCTCTTTGTCCCCTCTTTCCTCTCCCTCTCTTTCCCTCTCTCACCCTCTCTCTCCCACTTCCTCACCTCTCTCTCTCCCTCTCTCTCCATCTCTCTCTCTCTCTCTTTTTGTCTCTCTCCTCTCCCTCTCTTTTCCTCTCTCGCCCTCTCTCCCACTTCCTCATCTCTCTCCTTTTCTCTCTCCCTCTCTCTCCCACTCCCCCACCTCTCTCTCTCAATCTCCCTCTCTCTTTTTGTCTCTCTCCAATCCCTCTCTTTCTATCTCGGGATAATATCATCTAGACTTCATCTAGACTTCACGTGTTTCACGCAATTCTGGCCTTCCCCTTGGCCCTATATCCTGTATATTACTTCAGTCTCACCTATCATTAAGGTCATGTACCTGTCTTTCTCAGCAAACATCCCCAGCTAAGCCATCCCACCCCCCACCCCACCCCACCCCACCCCACCCCACCCCCACCCCTCTCTTCTACCACCCGTCTCCCTATAGCTGGCATTGTTGATTATTTACTTAACATTGCGCAAGTAGTCTAAGGTACATACACCTTAAATGCAGACTCACTCTTGTAATCGTTTCAGTGATCCATTGGCAATATCTTCATTGACTACTTCACGTTTCATGTTTGCGCACATAACGGTATGTATTCACAAAACGGTATTAATTAACCAGGTCAGCGTTTTGCTCTACCACGGCACGCAATGTGCACGCACTAATATACCGCCCTCACTACGTATATCTGACCTCTGATCCGACATGACCCCTGACCATGTGCGACAAGACGGCATACGTTGACAGTCTGCGCACGCAGATTCTGTTTAAATATTGTGATCTAGTTCAGCTGCAGGTATAAACGTGAATAGTTAATCCAAAGATATTTTTAGTCCATGAATCAGTTTGTTGGTCTTTCGTCACTAAGGGGTGCGGTGCCCCCATAACGACTGCAAGTACCCGAGATACTGTGTAAAGCCAGACACCGGGACAAAATGCTCTTGTAGTTCTTATGGCTTGTACTCTTGTACCCCCTATCTTGAGCGTAACTATAGTTATCTTTAATGTGTAGTTAAAGATTGAGAATGAATGTAATTTGGCATAATTTATTGCAATTTCCAATCGTATTGATAATTTTAAGGCGATCTTCTGATTTTCCAATCTGCTAATCTTTGAATTCTATGACATAAATGGCATATCCACATATGTGAGATTACCGAGTGAGTATTGTGTTACGCCGTTTTGAGAACTATCCAGCAATATCCCGGCGAGGGACAACAGGAATGGGCTTCACACATTGTCATTGAGAAATAATGTTTCCATACAGTTGGTGATTTTGAGAAATAGTATGTCCACGCAGTTTATGATATTGAGAAAGTGTGTGTCCGTACAGTTGATGATATTGAGAAATAGTGTGTCCATACAGTTGATGATATTGAGAAATAGTGTGTCCATACAGTTGATGATATTGAGAAATAATGTGTCCATACAGTTGATGATATTGAGAAATAGTGTGTCCGTACAGTTGATGATATTGAGAAATAGTGTGTCCATACAGTTGATGATATTGAGAAACAGTGTGTCCATACAGTTGATGATATTGAGAAATAGTGTGTCCGTACAGTTGATGATATTGAGAAATAGTGTGTCCGTACAGTTGATGATATTGAGAAATAATGTGTCTATACAGTTGATGATATTGAGAAATAGTGTGTCCATACAGTTGATGATATTGAGAAATAGTGTGTCCATACAGTTGATGATATTGAGAAATAGTGTGTCCGTACAGTTGATGATATTGAGAAATAGTGTGTCCGTACAGTTGATGATATTGAGAAATAGTGTGTCCGTACAGCTGATGATATTGAGAAATAGTGTGTCCATACAGTTGATGATATTGAGAAATAGTGTGTCCATACAGTTGATGATATTGAGAAATAGTGTGTCCATACAGTTGATGATATTGAGAAATAGTGTGTCCGTACAGTTGATGATATTGAGAAATAGTGTGTCCGTACAGTTGATGATATTGAGAAATAGTGTGTCCATACAGTTGATGATATTGAGAAATAGTGTGTCCGTACAGTTGATGATATTGAGAAATAGTGTGTCCATACAGCTGATGATATTGAGAAATAGTGTGTCCGTACAGTTGATGATATTGAGAAATAGTGTGTCCGTACAGTTGATGATATTGAGAAATAGTGTGTCCATACAGTTGATGATACTGAGAAATAGTGTGTCCGTACAGTTGATGATATTGAGAAATAGCGTGTCCATACAGTTGATGATATTGAGAAATAGCGTGTCCATACAGTTGATGATATTGAGAAATAGTATGTCCGTACAGTTGATGATATTGAGAAACAGTGTGTCCATACAGTTGATGATATTGAGAAATAGTGTGTCCGTACAGTTGATGATATTGAGAAATAGTGTGTCCATACAGTTGATGATATTGAGAAATAGTGTGTCCATACAGTTGATGATATTGAGAAATAGTGTGTCCGTACAGTTGATGATATTGAGAAATAGTGTGTCCATACAGTTGATGATATTGAGAAATAGTGTGTCCGTACAGTTGATGATATTGAGAAATAGTGTGTCCGTACAGTTGATGATATTGAGAAATAGTGTGTCCGTACAGCTGATGATATTGAGAAATAGTGTGTCCATACAGTTGATGATATTGAGAAATAGTGTGTCCATACAGTTGATGATATTGAGAAATAGTGTGTCCATACAGTTGATGATATTGAGAAATAGTGTGTCCGTACAGTTGATGATATTGAGAAATAGTGTGTCCGTACAGTTGATGATATTGAGAAATAGTGTGTCCATACAGTTGATGATATTGAGAAATAGTGTGTCCATACAGCTGATGATATTGAGAAATAGTGTGTCCGTACAGTTGATGATATTGAGAAATAGTGTGTCCGTACAGTTGATGATATTGAGAAATAGTGTGTCCATACAGTTGATGATACTGAGAAATAGTGTGTCCGTACAGTTGATGATACTGAGAAATAGTGTGTCCGTACAGTTGATGATATTGAGAAATAGTGTGTCCATACAGTTGATGATATTGAGAAATAGCGTGTCCATACAGTTGATGATATTGAGAAATAGTATGTCCATACAGTTGATGATATTGAGAAACAGTGTGTCCATACAGTTGATGATATTGAGAAATAGTGTGTCCATACAGTTGATGATATTGAGAAATAGTGTGTCCATACAGTTGATGATATTGAGAAATAGTGTGTCCATACAGTTGATGATATTGAGAAATAGTGTGTCCATACAGTTGATGATATTGAGAAATAGTGTGTCCATACAGTTGATGATATTGAGAAATAGCGTGTCGGTACAGTTGATGATATTGAGAAATAGTGTGTCCATACAGTTGATGATTTTGAGAAATAGTGTCTCCGTACAGTTGATGATTTTGAGAAATAGAATATTCGTACAGTTGGTGACATTGAGAAATAGTGTGTCCATACAGTTGATGATATTGAGAAATAGCGTGTCCACACATTTGGAGATATTGGGAAATAGTGTCTCCGTATAGTTGTTTGTAATGTTATAATTCAAAATACCTCTACATGTTTGTTGCAATTAAAAATATAATGTCAAATATATATAGTCAATGCAAGAGAATAACAATCTTAGATTTTCTGCAGAAACGAATTCCACATGGCGTTAAGGGCAAATAGCTTCGGAACTTTTTCAATGGACCAGGAAAAAGGATAAACATGTCCCTACCACGTGACATTGTACATTTATCTAATTATGTTAGTTTTTTTACGTGCTGAATATACGCTTCTTACATTTCGAGCTTATTCCAAGCTATATTATGAACTGAATGAATGATAAAGCATGAGGTGATTCCACGATACAGTAGCTCATGAAACCTCTGACACAGTATCTTATAAGCCCCATTAGAAAGAAACGTTTCAACGTCGGTACACCGTCTAAAGAAATCAAAACGAAAGAAATCCTATTCGAAAACAGTATTGACTGGGGATGTCGTAACATCTCATTTACAGATAAGACAGATAGGTTTCTTGCAATGACCTATACATAGCACTAGTTTTTTCTCCAACAGGGCCATAATAGACTGATACTCCACGCGTGTATATAAATCTCAGAATGACGTTCCTTGATACGAGATCGACTTTTAAGAATAGAACAGAGTAGAAAAAGACATTAAATCTCAAATATCACTACCTACATAATCTTCTTGATATGAAAGTCGCTTGTTATACATAGGTATTGTATTTCTCATGTCTATAGCGTATATCAGCGTTATTCGACGCCCACGTCTACAAAGCCTACACATTTTACGTTCATGTGCATTTCAAAATAGATCATGACGATTATAACTTTTTCTAACTCTTTAGTTACTGGCTGGGAAATAGTTTTGTCTTGGTGTATGGTATCACAGAATATACTCATCGAAAGCTATAAACATCGTTGAGATGTTTTCTCTCTCCAATCCCTCTCTTTCTATCTCGGGACAATATCATCTAGACTGCACGTGTTTCACGCAAGTTCTGGCCTTCCCCTTGACCCTATATCCTGTATATTACTTCAGTCTCACCCATCATTAAGGTCATGTACCTGTCTTTCTCAGCAAACATCCCTAGCTGAGCCACCCCTCCCCTTTCACCCCCCATCACCCCCCACCCCATCCCCCATCCCTTCCACCACCCGTCTCCACATAGCATAAACCAAGTCTGCGAGTCTGACCACCCGATCCCTTTAGACGCCTCTTACGACAAGCCTAAGAGCCTATTACGGCACGCTTGGGCTGCTGAAGACCTATTCTTCACGGTGACATAGTTGGAATCGTACCATGGACGTTTTCAGTAGAGTTGTTATGTGATAATGGAAGTGTTTTTTCTCGCTTTAATTGTAACATTTGAGTTCATGAGTGTATGCTGCTTGACGAAACTTTCAACTATCTTGCCGTTACATGTATATCACGTCCGCCTATAAAGCATCTGGATCAGGCAAACCAGTGAGTGAAAACAAGCGAAATCTTCCACAATTATGTAATTTAGTCGTACCACCCGGTTCAACTTAGTCGCCCATCAACAGTAAAAGAAAATGAAGAAAAAACCAAGTGATCGTGTGGTGTGGATCTCTTCTAACCCATCTCCCCACGATAACGTTTACATGTCCGTGCAGCTAAGACATGAATATACACATGTACATGAAGGAATAGAACTCGACCATTAACGTGGATTGAGTGACGCCCGTGCCCCTTAGGTGGAATCAGACACCGCCATGGGACGACAGTGCTCACACTGTACATGAAATGAAATCGTGCCCGCTATCAACAAATTCACCGTGTTTACTTATTTATCTCCAGGAAAGATAGATCGTTGTTCAGACACTCAACCCACGAATCACGTCTCCCGGTTAAAAAATAACCGATTTTCTCACGAACATGAGTAATTAAACAGAGTAAAGCTGAGCACGTTACGTTTACCCCGGCCAATAGGCTGAGGTGAATAGTAATTTGAATTGTAAGATGTTTGTTTGATTGTTATTTTGAACCGCACTATTCCAGCTATATGACAGCAGCAACGTAAATACCCGTGTCCGGACCAGGCAACCCAATGATTGATATTATGAGAAACCTTCCATACCTACGGGGTACGATGGCACACAATCAACCAAGTCACCGAGTGTGACCACCCGATCTATGTTGTCGCCTCATACGACAAGCATAGTTTGCTGGGACTTATTCTGACCTGGAAACCCCATAGGTCGTTATAATGAGAGTTGACATTTTATCGACCTTAAATAAATTGATACAAACTGTCAAAGTGTTTAAACGCCATGGCAAAGATCTAGGCCTTGATTCTAGAGTGTCTAATATTGGCCGGATAGCGGAAGGACGGTGATTCGACCCCCTGACCGCGTCATACCAAAGACGTTAAAAGAGGGTACTTGTTCTTTTGCCCAGCCAGGGGACACGGGTGGCCCAGTGGCATAAGGCGCCGAGATTCGCCTTGCAGAGTTGCATCCAATGGTCAAGCCCGAGATCTATGACTGTGGGTTCGAATCCCGGTTCGTCCCGAATATGTTAGGCTTATCAGCACCATACCTGTGCTCGTGGTTTCACCAAAGTGGTAAACGTCTGAGACATGCTTCACATCTGGCTTTCCCCCCACAATAAGCTGACACGCCGCGATAAAACTGGGATACTGTTAAAGGCGGCGTTAAACCCAACTCACTCACTCACTCACTCACTCACTCACTCACTCACTCAATTTTGCCAAGGCTGGTGCTCGGCATTAAGCGAAAAAAGGACTAGTCAGCCCGGAGTCAGAATACTTTGTTTGGCATCCATGTTAAAATGCCACATGGTATCTCAGTCGGCGAGCACCATGATACTGCATCAGTACAAGCAGACAATCACAAACGCACCCACACATCCATGGCATCCATGTTAAAATGCGACATGGTATCTCAGTCGGCGAGATGCATCAGTACAAGCAGACAGTCGGCGAGCACCATGATTAAGCGAAAAAAGGACTAGTCAGCCCGGAGTCAGAATACTTTGTTTGGCATGCATGTTAAAATGCCACATGGTATCTCAGTCGGCGAGCACCATGATACTGCACTAGTACAAACAGACAATCACAAACACACCCACACATCCATGGCATCCATGTTAAAATGCGACATGGTATCTCAGTCGGCGAGATGCATCAGTACAAGCAGACAGTCGGCGAGCACCATGATTAAGCGAAAAAAGGACTAGTCAGCCCGGAGTCAGAATACTTTGTTTGGCATGCATGTTAAAATGCCACATGGTATCTCAGTCGGCGAGCACCATGATACTGCACTAGTACAAACAGACAATCACAAACACACCCACACATCCATGGCATCCATGTTAAAATGCGACATGGTATCTCAGTCGGCGAGATGCATCAGTACAAGCAGACAGTCGGCGAGCACCATGATTAAGCGAAAAAAGGACTAGTCAGCCCGGAGTCAGAATACTTTGTTTGGCATGCATGTTAAAATGCCACATGGTATCTCAGTCGGCGAGCACCATGATACTGCACTAGTACAAACAGACAATCACAAACACACCCACACATCCATGGCATCCATGTTAAAATGCGACATGGTATCTCAGTCGTCGAGCACCATGATACTGCATCAGTACAAGCAGACAATCACAAACACACCCACACACGTGCATGCAGCTCACCTCACACTTTACCTCCCAAAGCAGAACATCACGACATATAAAAGGACTCGTTGGATAAACATGATCACTACATTGATACTATTCCTGTTCTGCAAATAATTAAATGTCGTTAAATTAATAATGGCGTTTTTTTCCTTTTTAACTGTCGATATTCAGACGTGATGTGCAAATACACCTACAGATATATCTGGTCAGAAACATATTAACATAGCGTCTTTTGGGGCAAAAGACATTGTACCGGAGGTACTCGGATTATATTCTCGTATCGTTTTCGAAAGAAAATTATCATATACTAGTAATTATATCAAAATATAAGAGTATTAATATCCAAATTGATAAAACTAATATTTGTGCTTGTCTTCACTGATTATCGGTGATCCATTCATAAAATTTTCAGCGGTTTTTTTTTTTTGCCTTTTACTCCCAATGGAATGAGATTTCGGCGGATAATCGAGACTGGTTATTCTCTGGTGTTGACGATTTTATTAAAAGCTTTTGAACGTTTAGTATAAAGCATTGTACTGTCAAAGATGCATTGGTTTTGACTCTTGTGACATGCGACAAGCACAACCAGTACGTTTAACATAACAACGAAAGTATTTCACCGCGTTTGAACTATCATGATTAACTCAGTCATTTCGAAACTTATGTAACTGATTCATCGTCCAGGTATGTGGGTTGACCCAACATGACCAAGATAAGTGTTGCTTCTTTTGGTGACAATGTCTTTGTAGAATTAAGATTAAACTAGTCTACTTTATATACCACACCTGTTCAATGTAGTCACGGGGAGCCGATAAGGTTGGAACTCTGCCAGCTCGATACTGATTATTAACTAGTCTAGTACATGTACGGCAAAGTAAATGTATGTGTAATAATGCACATTTTTGTTAAAAAACGGGTGGTGAATAGTAAAACCAAACACCATCTTGCGTGGTCGGCGACACAGTAACGTGTACTTTGAACTGTTGGTCATTGAACATCACCGTCATTTCACCGGATTTCCGGGCCATTGGACCGTTTTTTGTGGTAGTTGTGTCTATTTCGTTTCACGTACATATCGTCCAGACTACGGCCATATTTAGAACCTCTGACTACCTACACACGTCATCCCTGTAGCAACACTTACAATTTTTTGCTTGTTTACAACACCATAATTCTTTTCTGGACGTTTCACTTCAATATAACTCTCTTCACCTCTACGTATATCTACTAGGTGTGACTGAGTCTGAGGCTAGCTGTCACGGGCATGTGTTGATTGAGTTAGTTGCTAATTCTGTTTCAAAAATAAACTCCTTCGAGGTCCAAACACTGCGGATGCAGGAGTTCCTGAATTCTACTAAAATACAAGTGCGGGTACCACCTGGTGAGAGGGTGACAACACGTACATGAACGAGCTCCGTTGAATTTACTGATTTGAGCTGGTAAAACTCCTAACAATACCTCGTAAGTGACCGTGGTAATTACGAAGAATATGGGCTGCGATTTGGAAACGTATAGAGGACGTGTATGATGTTTTCTGGCGACGTATCAAGCATTTGTGAGTGACAGAGCAAGACCAACGAAATCAAGCTAGCAAAAAGCGCTGAAAATTTTATGAATGGATCACCGATAATCAGTGAAGACAAGCACAAATATTAGTTTTATCAATTTGGATATTAATACTCTTATATTTTGATATAATTACTAGTATATCATAATTTTCTTTCGAAAACGATACGAGAATATAATCTGAGTTCCTCCGGTACAATGTCTTTTGCCCCAAAAGACGCCATGTTAATATGTTTCTGATCAGATATATCTGTAGGTGTATTTGCACATCATGTCTGAATATCGACAGTTAAAAAGGAAAAAAACGCCATTATTAATTTAACGACATTTAATTATTTGCAGAACAGGACTCCAAAACAGAAAGCCACTATTATGAGCCAAGTACAAAAGATGAAAAGTCATAACATAGGATCTCCCACGATTATACAGATGAGGTGAGACGTATTCGACAAACCCCCAAGCCCTTCTTGGAGGAAGCGGGGGCAGAAGGCCAGTTTTCTATTTTGAAACATGACGAACTTTAGATAGACAATAAGTTCTACAAGCTAGATGCGACTGACGTGGACAACCCTGTACTTATATGTGTGAGAACTTTTAAACCTAGAAATCCAGAGTCGACGGGAGCACAGAGAAAAATAACAAGTAGGTCAACGCCCTAGCAATACTAATGACACAACTGCAATTAACAGTACAATGTGGAATATTGAAGGTTTAAAGAAGATACTGGAAATACCCTTATTTATTGACTTTGTCATCTCTTATGATGTCATAGGACATATGGAAACTTGGGCAGGTCAGAATGATCTATTTAGTCTTCCTGGATACACAGCAAAACCAGACCAAAACCCGTTGGTGCTTTTAGAAACTCTGGATGACTTTTATGTTAATAAAAGACAAGCTTGCACCATCTTGTGATTTACATACAAACTGCAGCACAACAGATAATATCATGTGGGTAAAGGTGAAGGATACCACAAACGACATCCTTTTGTTTTTGGCACTAGTATATTATACACCAGTCAATTCAAGTGTACATTCAGCAGAACCTGTGTTGGACATGTTGGACATGTGACATCACACAAATGAAAACAGATCATCCTGGTTGTCATATCGTTGTGATGGGAGATCTAATGGCCAGGACAGGGGATGGTGCTTGCCATGGTTGTATCGATAATGATGACATTTCCTATTTACCTATAGATGAGGACCTTCACTATATCGAAGATTGTGATTTCATTCCTCGTGTCTCACACGATTGCACAGTAAATAAGCGAGGTCTTAAATTATTGGATTTGTGCGAAACAATTGGTTTGAGAATCTGCAATGGTAGGCTTGGTGACGACGCAGGATGTGGAAAGATAACATGTATAGCTAACGACGGTAAGAGTGTTGTCGACTACGTCATGGCCACAGAACATTCCTTTCCATGCTTTACATCGTTTACATTCTGTGATCAAGTAGAATCTTCACATTCGCCAGTTGCTTTTTCTCCTCCAAAGAAATGCTACATATACTAATATAATAGAGATGAACATTTGTCACCTAAACAACGATTCATACGGAAAGATGACTTCAAAGATGAATACACTAATAAATGGACTTAAAAATAGCCTTCTGTGAACACGACAGTGAACAGTTCTGGTCCATGCTTTCGTGTACCCCAGATCTTAAAACAAACTCAATTAGACCCAAGGACTGGATATGTCACTTTGAGACTCTATTTGGAGGCATGGGTGATATTGATGACTATATCGATTTCTATGCAACTATCGACAATTTTGTAAATAAATTATCCGATGAACTTATTAATAATTCGGTTGATGAATATTCATTTATGGATTTTGATATCACTAAACCTGAACTCTTGGAATCCATCCATGATATGAAATCTGGAAAATCACCTGGATATTGTGATTTGCCAATCGAATTCTTTTTTAAATATACCCCCACCCTGTATCGAAATGCTATTAAACCTATATAATGTTGTCCTGCGTACGGGAATTTATCCGACCAGTGGACATATGGTGTTATCTTGCCTATCTATAAGGAGGGACGACCCAATGATCCAGGAAATTATCGACCTATCACATGACTGGAAGTTGCAGGGAAAATATTTGCAAACCTTATCTGCTCTAGATTAACATTATGGGCTGATATTGGGAATTAAATAATAAACGAACAAGCGGGCTTTCGGAGAGGATTTCAGACTTCAGATAATATATTTATTTTAAATAGTATAATCCAAAAGTATTTGTCTCAGAAACGTGGTCGTTTCTATTGTGCATTTATAGATCCAAAGGCTGCATTTGACTGGAGAGGGGAGGTTGGGCGATTTTCTGTGAAGGTTTCTCAATATAAAAAAATAATCACTTATTGGTTACGATTGCTGAGCCAAAAATCAAATAGTATTCTTAAGCATGATTACCACTTCGAGTTTAGTAGGGCCGAAATGAGGAAAAATTGCTGGGCTTGTGATGTTAAAAACTTGTTATATAAGTATGGCTTTGGAGAAGTTTGGCTCCATCAAGGGGTTGGCTATGTTGATTTATGTATTGACCAATTTGTAAAACGCTGTACAGATATTGATATTCAGATATGGAATGATAATATTACATCTTCTCCAAAGTTAGACTTTTACAGACATGTTAAAATAGAATATGGTTTGGAAGATTATAGATTTTGTATTCACAATATGACCTATCTTAAAGCTTTAGCTAAATTTAGATGCTCTAGTCATACTTTAATGATAGAAATAGGTCGACAGTACAATATTAACAGAAATTTAAGATTTTGTCCATTTTGCATAGTCTTAATAGTAGAATCAGAATACCATTTCTGCCTCCAGTGTCATTTTTATGCAGATTCAAGAGACATCATTTTACCAAAGTATTATTGTGTCCATCCAAACCAGCAAAAACTTAAAATGCTATTCTCAAGCTCGAATCCGCCTTTACTTAACAGTCTAGGGAAATATATTTTCTTACCACTTAAGAAACGCAGTAGTTATTTTAAAGATGTCATTAATTATCCTAAGCAGTATTACTGTCCACTATTGTACATCATAAGGCAAACATTATGGCCCCCTGTCAACTACATATGTGAGTGTGTATATACTTGTATAATGGGCCGGAATAAACAACATCAACTGGTGTAGAAGACGTCCTCCTCGTGATGTGAAGAGTCCACCATGCACGAGGTTGGGAAGAGGCGTAAATATGACGGTGCCAATTCTGGTGAATACGGAGGAGTTCAAAGTCACAGTCATCCATTGCACTCAGACTTGTGCACAGGTTCATTGTCCTTGGAACAACACACCTTTACGGCGATTTCCACGACGCTTAGCCTTGATATTCTCACGCAGTAGCCTCACCGATTATCATAATATTTTCCTTTTGAAAGTCTACCTGTAAGATTCCTTTGGAATCCAAGAAAACCGAAGTCACCACCTTGCCAGCGGATGTAAAAGATTTTGGCTTTTTCGATAGAGGAGGCGTCAGATGTTTCCACTGCTTTGACTGTTGTTCAGTCTCTGGCTGATTGTGGTGAACCCAAGACTCACCCATGGTAATAAAGCGACAAAACCTTTTCCATATCCAATAGAAACCCCTGTATGAGTCAGAGTCGATTGTACGATTCCGACTCCATCATGACCATGTGTATAGGAATCACTATCAAATAGTGAGGGTATCCTGCCCCACCATTGACACCCGTCACAAATACATGCAAAGGCAAGTCAATTATTCACCTGAAAAACACGGGAACATATGGTACAAGTGAAAATAAGGAATTGCATCGGACATCATTTTTGTCACTGATGCGTCAAATGTGGAAATGTCCTCCAGATGTCTACCTCTGTGGTGGAGGTTTCAGACGTTTACCACCTCTGCGCGAAACCCACTAGCGCAGATTATGTGCTGACAAACTAAGAATCACAGTCAGAACGAATTTGGGATTCAAACCCACGATCCAAGTGTCCCGGCACTGCTAAGGCATGCAACTCAGCACAAGGATTTTTGGCGCCATGGAGGACGTGGACACAAAAATGGAGGCTCATCCCGTACACACAACCACAGGTGAGCTAAGGCTCCGGCCCGTACACACAAACCGCAGGTGAGCGGAGGCTCCGGGCCATACATACAAACCACAGGTGGGCGGAGGCTCTGTTCCGTACACACAAACCACATGTGAGCGGAGGCTCGGGCCATACATACAAACTACATGTGAGCGGAGGCTCGGGCCATACATACAAACCACAGGTGAGCGGAGGCTCGGGCCATACATACAAACCACAGGTTAGCGGAGGCTCCGGTCCGTACACACAAACCACATGTGAGCGGAGGCTCGGGCCGTACACACAAACCACAGGTGAGCGGAGGCTCCGGGCCATACATACAAACCACAGGTGAGCGGAGGCTCCGGGCCATACACACAAACCACATGTTAGCGGAGGCTCCGACCCGTACACACAAACCATAGCCTCTAACTACAAAACTTGACTGATATGGAGACCAGCCAAGATCATCGACAGGAGGGGGCGAACTGTAAGCCTGGTCGTGGTGATGGCTTGAGCGACGCATCACCAAACGATTACGTCGACGATGAAGAAACGCCCTCTGACAGCAGGCATGAGTGAAAGTGACAGAGCGGAAACATTGGCCTATCGGTCCCAGTGTGGGTTCTGTCATGACGTCGTCAACCTGTATCTTCCCAACCCATTTCCAACTTCAACAATAACCATGGATGCTGTCGTCCGCAAACTTCACGTCATCGTATCCCAATTGCGTTGATCGATCGTGGCCCAGTCGTCTATGGCGCCGCTGTTCGAAGTGCAGAGTTGCGTCCCTTGGGCACACCAGAAACCTAAGATTGTGGGTTCGAGTCCCGGTTCGCCCCGATTATGTTTCTAGGTTTGTCAGCACCATACCCGTGGTCGTGGGTTTCACCAAAGTGGTATACGTCTGAGACCTGTATCACTTTGGGCTTTCCTCCCACATTAAGCTGACACGCCGCGATATAACTGGAATAATGTTAAAGGCGGCGTTAAACCCAACTCACTCACTCACTCACTCACTCACTCACTCACTCACACAATTTAGCCAAGGCTGGTGCTCGGCATTAAGCGAAAAAAGGACTAGTCAGCCCGGAGTCAGAATACTTTGTTTGGCATCCATGTTAAAATGCGACATGGTATCTCAGTCGTCGAGCACCATGATACTGCATCAGTACAAGCAGACAATCACAAACACATCCACACATCCATGGCATTCACACACTCACTCACTCACTCACTCACTCACTCACTCAATATTACACAATGTTAAACGTTATATTGCGATCACTACCCAAATCGATATCAATTGTTTCACATGTGTATCGCATACCTTTAATGCGAATCAATTACATGTACAACACACGTCTCTTCCGCGTATATTGTGAGTGTAAGGATGAACGGTCTGCATACAATGAAGGGTGTGAGCGGACAGGCTAACGTTACCTCACCAGATCATGGTCTGGAGATTGGGTTACGAAGCTCATTGTCAGTTGCCCGTGGTGTCCTTTACAGCTTGTTGTGTTGAAGATGAAAAAGGTAGATTTGTGGGGGGAGGAGATGATTCAAATACCTGTGTAGCTTTGGTATGCCAGAAATTGTCCCACTGTGGCGGACCGCCTCCGTGGTCTAGTGGTAGAGCGTCCGCCCAGAGAGCGGAAGTTCCAGGGTTCAATCCCCAGCCGCGTCATACCAAACGACGTTAAAAGGTGGTACTTGTTGATGCCCAGTCTGGCACTCGGCATTAAGGGGCTAAAATAAGGACTGGTCGGCTCGGAGTCAGTGAATGAGTGAATATGGTTTAACTCCGCGTGTAGAAATAGTCACATCATATGACGGCGAGTGGACAACCACAATGGGTTTCACATTTTATTCATGTTGTGGATCGAACCCGGGTCTTTGGTGAGACGAATCAACGCTGTATCAACCGGGATGCCTCTTGTTTTGTCCTGTAAAATGTCATGTTAACTGATGAATGATGTGAACACCTGGTGTCATCACTGTTTGATAGTGGGGGGCGGTCGGGTAGCCTAGTGGTTAAAGCGTTCGCTCGTCACGCAGAAGACCCGGGTTCGATTCCCGACATGGGTACAATGTGTGAAGCCCATTTCTGGTGTCCCCCGCCGTGATATTGCTTGAATATTGCTAAAAGCGGCGTAAAACCATACTCACTCACTGTTTGATAGTGATTCGTAAACATATGCTTAAGATAAAGTCGGAATCGTGGATTTCGTCGCTGCTTTGGGCAGATATTGTTATGAGACTGGAACAGGTTTTGTAGCGTTTATTGAGTGTGAGTATTTAGTATTCCCCTACCCTCTTCTGTTCAAAACAGCATTAAGCACTATCTCACTGATCATGTATAACTACAGTTACGTTGTGTACAGAACATCGTTGTGTAATGGGATTGTGTTACATGTTTCTTTCGGCACATGTCTGAACACGTGTTGGTGATCACAACGTTCGTTGGGGATGTGAGGCGGACATTGCCCAATTAATGTTTGTTCTTGTAATCAACAATTGGCCAAATTGGATGAGTGTCAAGAAAGTTTCGTTATAACAGTGACAATTGCTGGTAGTTAGATGAATTATAACTCATTATCGGGGCTCTGTGGTTAAGGCCACGAATGTAGGGACGGACGAGATGGACGCTTTTGTAGACATAGCTAAACAGGCAAATGTGCTTAAATTGAGACAAGCGACTCAGTATTTCAGTCAACTAAAATAATATAAAAGCAGCAATCACATTATTACTTTTTCGCTTACGCTTATCCTCTAATGTTTCCCTATCGTATACAATATACGCCGTGATGAAAGATTTTAAAAACATATCTTCAACCGAAATTCATAACATTACTCAGATGTGAACACGGGTGTTATACTCTTTGTAAGCTAATTGATCAAATGTTCCAAAGACGCTTGTCACTTATTTGATTCTGTGTGCGCTTTTCTGCATGTATGTGATTATGCTTGCGAATTGTAGTATTTCTTCGTGTGATCAATGTTATACTTGTAATGCTTATGTTGAGTGTCGGTGAGGATAAATGCACCCCTGTGTTGGGTGTGTGTGTGTGGGGGGGGGGGGGGGGGGGGTAGGGTGGGGGTGGGGCGTATAATCTACGTATGGTGTATGTGTGTGCGTGCGTGCGTGTGGGGTGGGGGGTGGGGGGGGGGGGTGCGTGAGTGCGTAGGCCATACCTGGTCGGATGTTATATTGTACGTGTTTTAGTATGAAGTGTATATAACATGTGACACTATAATAAACATTACTCTCTCTCTCTCTCTCTCTCTCTCTCTCTCTCTCTCTCTCTCTCTCTCTCTCTCTCTCTCTCTCTCTCTCTCTCTCTCTCTCTCTCTCTCTCTCTCTGTAAAAACATGACTGATGTTTGTACTTGAAAATCAACACCAGAAACGGGATCCGAGACAACCATGAAGTTTCCTCCCATTTGATCCAGATGCTGTTAAGTGGAGTACATGAGCTGGCAAATAACACAAGGAGGGTTAATGCAACTATTGTAGTATTCACGGACGATGATAGACATTTGTTTACGCAGTCACTACACATATTTTTAGCAGCCTGAAGTCCAGAGGGAGTCTGAGTGGCGCCCCTCGTCCGCTGTATCCATGACGGCCAGAAACCGATGGTTGCGGGTTCGAATCGCACAATTCGCCTCCACTATGGTCCTTCCTGTACCAGCGCCATGTTTGTGGGTAAACAACCTGCTACCCTTCGAGTTATCCACTTACATGTCATTTTGACATGTATTGCTGTTGTTTATTCAGCAAAGCAACGTTGGCCATCGGTCCAATGTTACAGCAGTTGTTGTTGTTGTTTAACGCCGCACTCAGCAATATTCCAGCAATATGACGGCGATCTATAAATAATCGAGTCTGGACCAGAGAATCCAATAATTAATATCATGAGCAACGATCCATGCAATTGGAATCGATGACATGCATCAACCAAGTCAGTGATCCTGACCACCCGTTCCCGTCAGTCGCCCCTAACGACAGGGCATGATCGCTTTTCACGGCAAGCATGTGTGTGTGTGTGTGTGTGTGTGTGTGTGTGTGTGTGTGTGTGTGTGTGTGTGTGTGTGTGTGTGTGTGTGTGTGTGTGTGTGTGTGTGTGCTTGTGTGCTTGTGCCTGACCAGACTGATGCCGACTTTATAGTGCTAGTCCACTGAGATACCATGCCGCAGTTCAAACATGATTTAATTCGTTGGTATGTTGTTTAACGCCGCACTCAGCAATATTCCAGCTATATGAAGACGGTCTGTAAATAATCGAGTCTGGACCAGACAAACCAGTGATTGACATCATCAGCATCGATCCACGCAATTGGAATCGATGACATGCATCAGCCAAGTCAGCGATCCTGACCACCCGATCCCGTCAGTCGCCTCTTACGACAAGCATTGTCGCTTTTTACGTCAAGCATGTGTTGCTGAATACCTATTCTACCCCGGATCGTCAAGGGTATAGAGCAGTTGTACTGCAGCCATTATTGTAATTGAAATTTGCATCATCAGTTTTGTCCTTATTTGCACTTATAAATATATATAGCTTATTTCTTGTGATATTACATTTATAACTTGACATCAAGACATTGAATTTATGGAATGTGGGAAATACATACTATTTAGTAGTTTCTTGGAATGTACTGTTCACGCAATTCGGCATACACCGTGCATACAAACAAGAAATGATGCTCATCCTCAACAACAACTTTTATACAAACAATGCGAAACTTTTCATATCGTTTATTGGTGCGACAACTATATTGATATAATAGGCGTAAAACCATGACATGCTCTCGATAGTCAACCTCAATACCGAGATTGTTACGAAGGTTAGCTCCACAACCATTCATTCTCAGTCACAGAACTTGTTTCTAATAAATAGTGAATGGCGGTTCCCGTTCCACTGACTAGTTATTGCTGTCTCGGCGATATCGTTACACATTTCGTTATCACTATTTCAGTGATCCATTCATATGTTCTTCACCTCTATTTTACCTTTTGCTCCCAATGGGATCTGTTCAGTGGGTAATCGAGACACGGTTATTCTCTGGCTTTGACGTTTTGTGTTTACATGGAGTTACGCCATACAAGGCTACAGGTCCGTAGTATGTGAATAATGTTCATTTAGCAATATTTGGAAACCATTTCATAGCAACGAGACCATAGGTATTTGCGGTGAAAAGTACAGCTGATGTCTCCATGGCGCCAAGGTCTTTAGTCGATGCAAATAAATACTTTCCACTACACTACACCACACTACACAACACCACACAATACTACACTACACAACACGAACACTACACAAACACTACACTACACTACAATTACCCTACACTACACCACAATTACCCTACAGTACACTACACTACACCACTCTACACTACACCAACTCTACACTACACTACACAACACTAACACTACACTACACTACACTACACTACACTAAACTACACTACACTACACTACACTACACTACACTACACTACACTACACTGCACTACACTACACTACACTACACACACTATACTACACTACACTAAAATCACCCTACAGTACACTACACTAACACTACACTACACTAACACTACACTACACTACACTTTAGTTATCCTACACTACACTACACTACACCAACTCTACGCTACACTACACAACACTAACACTACACTACACTACACTAAAATTACCCTACAGTACGTTACACTACACCAACTCTACACTACACTACACTACACAACACTAACACTACACTACACTACACTACACTACACTAAAATTACCCTACAGTACACTACACTACACTAACACTACACTACACTACACTAGTGTACGCCACACTACACTACATTACACTACACTACACTACAGTAACACTTCATTATACTACACTTAAATTATCCTATACTACACTATACTACACTACACCACACTACGCTACTATTACCCTACAGTACACTGCACTACACTACACGTAAATTACCCTACAGTACAGTACACTACACTACACTACATTAGTGTACGCTACACTACACTACACTACAGTAACACTACATTATACTACACTACACGTAAATTAACCTACACTACACTATACTACACTACACTACGCTACAATTACCCTGCACTACACTACACTACAATAGTGTACGCTACACTACACTACACTAAACTACAATTACCCTACACTACACTATACTACACTACACTGCACTACAATTACCATACAGTACACTACTCTACACTACACTAACACTACACTAACATTACACTACACTACACTACACTATAGTTACCCTACACTACACAACACTAACTCTACACTGCATTACACAACACTAACTCTACACTACCACTACACTTAAAATACACTACACTACACTACACTACACTACACTACACTACACTACACTACACTACACTACACTACACTACACTACACTACACTAACACTAAACTACACTCACACTACTCTACACAACACTACACTACACTACACGTAATATATGTCTCTAGGTGCCGAAGTATGAATAATCTATATGGTCTTGTATTGTAATATATACACAATGTGGTTCTATATTGTAATATATACTCTATATGGTTCTGTATTGCTCTACATACACTATACGGTTCTCTATGATAATATATAGATTTTTTTAAGATGAAGTTTTTGTGTGCAGGTGGTCTCATAAATGCGAATTCAGTACACATCCGCTTTAAACAGAATGTGTAACATCCTTGTTTGATGTGACTGACGTCCGGCATGTGAAGATGGCAACACTGGCTCAGTTACATACAACATGACAATCTACACAATCTGTGTTGAATTTCTTCTCAAGTCATTTGAGCATAACGACGGTGGAATAGAGCCGGCTTTCGATTATCTGTGTCTTACCTAGTTGAACTTACCACGACATGGTTGACCAAATGTTCTTACTGTCAACCCATTGTTTCTTGTCATTATTTGATTATTTCAAAATACTGACATATCAAATTGGGGAAAGGGGATCAGACTCTTTAGCGTGGATGACTGCGTTTTATTTTACCCCAACGGCATGGTTCTCTGTTCACTCTTTCAATCACTAGTTTGACTGACACAGCCGCGATTATTTAAAGGTCCCCGGAATAGAGCTCGAATAATGCTGACTGTGGCATTAACAAAAACAGGTCTTCAAAATATCTTCTAATGATTTTAGATTAATTCAACACAGCAACTGTTAAATGAATAAGATAAATGATATAAACTCGACTGTTACTTCTACCATGAAGATATCAATGTGTAAATAGGGACGGTTGGGTAGCCTAGTGGTTAAAGCGTTCGCTCGTCACGCCGAAGACCCGGGTTCTATTCCTCACATGGGTCCTATGTGTGGAGCCCATTTCTGGTTTCCGCCGCCGTGATATTTCAGGAATATTGCTAAAAGCGGCGTAAAACCAAACTCACTCACTCATTCAATGTGTAAAGAAAATCGACTTAACCATAAAAATAATTCTGTTTAAAAGCAAAATCCATTGTACGATCAAACAACTTTTAGTAAGAGTCATGACTTTCTTTGAACTCTTCGTAGAGAGCGTATGCTCGATTATAACCCAAAGTTGTGAAGTGTAGACCAAAGGCTTTAGCTGCTGGAATATTGCAGGGGAAGTTGACTTTTGGAAAGTCGATTTGCATAATTTGTCAGTGTCAATATTTAAGCATATATCTAAATACGAAACAGATGCGGCAGTTTCACTCGTATCCTTTGTATCCAACTCAGATGGATAAACATGTGTAAGGGACTTGCTATGTGATAATTATTAAACGTCAAGTTAAACGTATCAGCGAAATAACTTGGTTTGGATTTGCCAACCCGAGCAGAAATTCAGCACGCTATCAGAAAAAAAAACACTAGAATTAGTCATAACAAAATACTAGTGTGAGGTCAACCTGCGTATTTTGCTCCTGAGTACTGTGTCGAGGCGGGAAACATGTCATAAGGAGGCACAACTAACATCGTTTCCTGTACTCTGCATTTTCAAGGAGACAAGTTAACGGACCTAAAATTTCCTGACCAGACGCAGATAATTGATGACATTCATTGAAATTCGGTTCACGTTTTCCAAACCGGAACTAACGGTTAAAAGGTTGTTAAAGTGCTTCGACTGATGATTCAGTGGACATATGGCGTGGGTGTCTTGAGTTGGCGGATTGAAAAGAACACCAGTTTCAAATGCACATCAAATACTTTGCTGCGTAGGGAATATTGCCGCATAACGTAATAATATAGCAATAAAATATAAAAAGCCATTGCAGATAAACTTACAACGTCTATTAGACGATTATGAATTAACACGTCAAGGTCGAAGGCGTTTTATATTTACTTGTATGTCTGTCACATTATAATATACAAAAGACCTTCAAAGAAAATGAAAGCATTCAGGAGTCTGCACCCATGTTCGTGAAACGGGTGAGTGCTCGCCGCGTGTGAACGTCAAGGTCAAGATTCTAGAGTCGGCCTTACACATCTATGTCACACCCTCGAGTAACCAGTAAACCATGTCTCCATGTTATATCCTGGACCAATCACAGCCACATAGCTTCATTTAGGAAGTGACGTCAACACCGCCATAGGTCCTGTCTGTCGGCGTGAGAAGAGTTAGCTTTGGTGGTTTGTTTAGCGTCGTGGTAATTGAATCGGGTTAGGAAAGAAGCTATGTTCGCGAATGGGCCCGGGTATTTAATATAATATCAGAATGGAGATATGATACACCTGATCTAGGTCAATGAAAACGACATATTGCAAGTGTGGCAAGTTTTCCCATGCTACCTTGGGTCGTCGGGGGTCAGAAGCACAGGTAGTTCTATAGATAGGCAGGAGATAGTACCACCGATGTGCATTTGTTCAGTTAATAGTTGATTTTTTGCAAACTGTCCCTTGTGAGTGAAACGGCTGAAATATTCAGCAAGTGTTTTTGACGGGTGCCCCCAGTACGCTCACCTTTTCAGAACACCTGGTATCATCACTATTTGATAGTGATTCATAAACACATGCGTATGATATAGCCAGAGTCGTACAATCGATAGATTTCTATTGGATATGGAAAGGGTCTGTCGCGTTATTTAGTTATAATTTTTGCTACGGGGAGAACATATGTTCCTGTTGGAAATACAGTATCTAGCCAACATGTTTGTGGCATTTCTTAAGACAGTATTAAAGTGTAAAGTTGTTACAACAGATTTAAATATTTGCTCAAAACGCTGATCATACGGATTTGATTATTCCCCATACCACCCGTGAAGATCCGCGGTAGATGGTGTTCAGCAACCCATGCTTGCAGTAATGCAGCGACTTTGCCTGTCGCAAGAGGCGACTAACGGGATCGGGTGGTCAGGCTCGCTGACTTGGTTGATGCATGTCATCGCATCCCAATTGCGTGGATCGATGTTCATGATGTCAATCACTGGATTGTCTGGTCTAGACTCGATTATTTACAGACCGCCGCCATATAGCTCGAATATTGCTGAGTGCGGCGTTAAACAACAACAAACAAACAACTATTCCCAACAGGGCACAAAACGTTAAGCCCATTACTGGTATTATATAATGCCTATATTTTGCTAGTAGGCATAACCCCTCACTCACTCAATCTGCTGATGGGACATATTGCTTATCGATGATATGATTGTGTAGTTGGCGATCCGAAAGTTCAAGTTATCATTCTTGTCATGAAGTCAGTCGGTCAGAATAGGTTCCCTTCGCCATGCTTCCCTTGACAGCATGCTACATTCGTGTTCAGGATCTTTCGCTTGGATGATTGCGTGGGGTGTTTTACCCCGACGGCGTGGATGGTTGTTCATGCTTTCAATCATTGTTTTTTCCTGGTACAGTCTCGATTATGTTCAGGTCACCGACACCTAGCATGAATACTGCGTTTTACTGCTTCGACGTCTGAATCAATAGACCTATGTGCGTGGGTGTCTTGAGTTGGCGTGTTGAATAAAGACCAGTTTGAAACGCACATTATATACCTTGCTGTGTAGATCACATTGCTTAACGACAATATTTACCTGGTGCAGACTTGATTATTTTCAGGTTGCCCTTCATATACTTGGACTATTGCTGGGCAAGGCATTAATAACATTGATTCACTCACTCACTTTTGCCATAACTATTTGAACATCTGTATGTCCACTATCTCAAATAAGATCCGTGAAGATCCGGGGTAGAATAGGTCTTCAGCAACCCATGCTTGCCGTAAAAGGCGACTATGCTTGTCGTAAGAGGCTACTAATCGGGTCGGGTGGTCAGGCTAGCTGACTTGGTTGATGCATGTCATTGTATCCCAATTGCGTGGATCGATGCTCATGATGTCAATCACTGGATTGTCTGGTTCAGTCTTGATTATTTACAGACCGTTGAAGATTTGAATATTGCTGTGTGTGGTGTTAAACAACAGACAAACAATTAAACTATGTCAAATACATGTGGATAGATAGATGTCTAAATCTAAATAGCCAGATTCCGTTGTTTCTCTTTTTTCCAATTCTAGTGTAAACTGGCAGGTGCATATTTCGTGTAAATGTGTGTCTATATAAACAATCATGTCACCTATATATAAGAATGGGAAATTGGTATGTAAGCCAAATGTTTTATCTTTAAGTGCACACAGACAAACATGTCAGAAGCCAAGCTTATTGTTTCTTTGTATATCCATGGCGCTCTGAAAGATTTACCACCTGGTGTTTCACATGTCATCTACTTTCTACAGAACTCATTCCGTTATCAGATCTAAAACGCAAACTTCACGTTGCACTGACATGACAAGTGATACACACATATATACATAACAAACTGTAACCTCTATTCAATGATGTATCATATTTAGCTGTTTTGGTGACGTACATAGCTTGAATTAATTTAGCTTAACCTAAGATTTAGCGTCTGGCGAGAGTTATTGATTATATAACGTCAACTCGTCTAAGTTAAAAGAATCATTTATGCAAAGATGAACATGAATAGTTATACCTTGTCGTTATCAATGTCTCCTAATACTCAAATCTTTCATGAACAAAGTAGTATTGGTATTATTTGTAAAATTTGAAAACAGAAGAACATTCAGCTTTATACTAGTATACGAACAATTCATTTAACACAAGAAGTACACTGTATTCACAAGGTGGATGCACGAATATCTCCATCTCACGTGCATTTATTGATAAGATTTAATCGCTACATACGTACATGTTTGAATCTTATATTACTTTATTGATTTTTAAATCTAATATTCCTGTAGTCTGAAAGCAAAAGCAATGTTCCAAAGGAATATCAACCAAAGAATGACCTTTTCTTATAATGACCTTGACAAAGTAAATCAATTGTCTTCTCTGAGAGACTCTTATTTTGACAAAGCATGGCAGAGCACAGTCTTGTAGACAGATAAGGGTGTAAACATACACTTTGTCAAGCACAGATATACGTCTGAACAATCTGCATGGTTCCCATGGCCTACATTACAGGGGAAAGGTGGTGCTCAGTGGAAGTGTATGGTTGACAACATTCTGGCTGAGGAGTTTACTTCTAACAATATTGAGTCGCGATACATGCATTTTGCAAAGCTGTGTCCGCTATTTCGCTTCACCTGTTTCTTGTATCTTATTTGTAGTATACATGGGGATCACGTTTCCTCCTGGTATTGTTTGTCAGTGTTTGTTATTGTGGTTGTCAATTAGCCCAGGTGTGTTCGACCTGTTTCTGTAGTTGATGTATCTGTTCAATGATCTGAAGGGGTGTTCAGAGTAAGATTACACGACATATGAGACTGGTTATTGTCTCGAAATAACCATGAGTTGGTATTAGAGTTGCTATAATTTGGTCAAGTGATGCTCTGAGCGAGCAACGATAAACAGAGGACTTGTGGCTTGTATCGTTGCCGTTGTCGTCGTTAAAGATCTGTATTGTTTTTATTTTTTGAGGAGCAAAACAGAGTATACCCCTTAGTTGCTTTTACCAGATTTCATTGTTGATCTCGTGTTCAAATGATGTGTGTGTGTGTAAGAGAGGGAGAGAGAGAGAAAGAGAGAGAGAGAGAGAGAGAGAGAGAGAGAGAGAGAGAGAGAGAGAGAGAGAGAGAGAGAATGCGTTCAATATGTGACTCATACTGCAACGTAATACCCAAGTATTTTGGTATCGTAACTGTTCGAGTTCAAGTTTACACAGTCATATTACGGGTACATGGTAATTTGAGGGTTTGAGTTATTCGCGTTTGCCCTTCGTCGGAGTGTACTCCAGATTTGCATATAAACATGATGTTCTAGGGGGCGTTGAATGATTTAAAAACATAAACCTATATGTTCCAATCTGTCGTTCCATATATGGTTCGGACAGGTTGGGGTTCCTGAAGATAATATACGTCCCAGCAAACTATTGTTGGCGATTAAATGGATGGGTGGTTAGGCGCGGTGAATAGATTATTTAAGGAGGACTGTCAGTCATACAGGTGGAATATTGAATGCGGCTTTCAACAACAAATAAACCGTATGTTGTAATGGTAGTATTTGTTTTATATGGGTATTGGTACCATTGGTACTCTGACGTCAACGTCATGGTCATCATTTTATATATATTGCATTGTTCTATCAATACTATTCACGTTCTGTATCCTTTTGGTTTTTGTGGTCTGTCTGTTGTGCATCTTCTGTATTGTCTTTGGTCTCGGCTTTCAGTCAGTATGCTGTGTTTGAGTGAGTTAAACTGCGGCATGGTACCTCAGTGGGCTATCACTATACAACCGCTGTGAGTCAGGATAGTAGAAGCAGACACGCACCCAGACACCCAGAAACACACACACGCGCGCACGCACCCCCCCCCCCCCCCCCCCACACACACACACCTCACACCCCCACCCACCACCCCACACAAGCACACGTGCATGCACATCGCTATATAAGTGTATAACCCAATCTCACCTCACCTATTCAATCGTTCTAGATTTTGTTTAATCTGCCACCGTATCAATCTAGGTAGCTGTCGTTCTGTCACATATAAATCATCATATATACTCAAGCCTACTGTCAGTTTTCGACCGGGTTACTTATTTGTCTTTCATGCAGTAGTTCTATGATCTGTAAACGGTCTTCGTGACCCTGTGGTAGATCGTCCGCCGGCCGCGTCATACCAAACGACGTTAAAAGATGGTACTTGTTGTTACCCTGTCTGTCGCTCGGCATCAAGGGACTAAAACAAGGTCTGGTAAGTACATTGTGTCTGGGTTGGGTATTCATGTTAAACTGCGCATGGTATATCGATGAGCTAGCACTATCAATCGGCATCAGTCCGGACTTGTACAAGCAGCCCAACACACACACACACACAAACACACACACACACACACACACACACACACACACACACACACACACACACACACACACACACACACACACACACACACACACACACACACACACACACACACACACAAAACCGGGTCATCGGCGTGACAATCACATACCCTAACCAGACAGACGTAGTATATTTACGTCTCCTCTCGTTTTTCCATGTGTACATGTACATAGATAAGATAAAATTCACAGGATCTAAAATCAGCCACTTCATTTGCGATTATGAGAGACAATACTATAAATATGTATCGATATGATACAGCACGTCGTATATAAAATAAATATTAATACAATAAATATAAACGTAGAATTTTAGTCTTGATACAGGAATTGCTGACGTTTATCTAAAATAAGTTTGCAGGTTTAGTCGTGTATATCCACATAACGCGGCCTCAGCGCCTCGGCTCTTGGACTGTCGATAATAAATTAGTAGTATGAGATTGAACATAAATACCGACGTTTTACAGCAAGGACATTTCTAGAATACTCAACGACATTCAGCAACATGACACCGTTAAAGCATCGCCAAATCGCCACCCACGTCTCTACGTACCGTTATAACACGTGATGGTTGTGGAGATCATTCTAGAATTTAACATGATCCACACACGTGGGTGGTAAGACAGGCCAGTGACACAACCATTCACTGTTTGGAAAATAATATGTTGTTGTTTTCATTCACAGTAGATCACTAGTTCTTGCATGTACAATGTGAAAATGCGTGGAGTGAGTGAGTGAGTGAGTGAGTGCGTGAGTGAGTGAGTGAGTGCGTGGGTGGGTGGGTAGGTTGTGAGTGAGTGAGTGTGTGATTGGTTTGGTGAGTGCGTTGGTGAGTGAGTGAGTGAGTGAGTGAGTGCATGAGTGAGTGAGTGAGTGAGTGGGTGGGTGAGTGAGTGATGAGTGAGTGAGTGGTGGGTGGGTAGATTGTGAGTGAGTGAGTGAGTGTGTGATTGGTTTGGTGAGTGCGTTGGTGAGTGAGTGAGTGAGTGCATGAGTGAGTGAGTGAGTGAGTGAGTGGGTGGGTGGGTGGGTTGGTGAGTGAGTGAGTGAGTGAGTGAGTGAGTGAGTGAGGCATCAGTGATACAATGACGTCCAATGCAATTCCTTCTGGACTTGTAGCATATGTTCCCATGTTTGTTCAGGTTAACATTTGACTTGTCTATCCATGTGTTTATGGCGGATGACACAGATTGGACACCTGCATCATCGCTATTTGATAGTAATTAATAAACAGATGAACATGATGTAGTCGGAGTCGTACAATGGACTTGTATTTCTTATGATTATGGAAATACTTTCGGCAGAGCCGTAAGGCTATGGGTATGCCAGGGAGAGCCGTAAGGCTATAAGTATGCCAAGCAGAGCTGTCAGGCTGTAGGTATGCCAGTCAGATCTGTAAGGCTTATAGGTATGTCAGGCGGAGCTGTAAGGCTGATATGTATGCCAGGCAGAGCTGTAAGGCTGATATGTATGCGAGGCAGAGCTGTAAGGCTATAGGTATGCCAGTCTGAGCTGTAAGGATGATAGGTATATCAGGCGGAGCTATAAGGCTATAGGTATGCAAGTCAGAGCTGTAAGGCTGATATGTATGCCAGGCAGAGGTTTAAGGCTATAGGTATGCAAGTCAGAGTTGTAAGGATGATAGGTATGTCAGGCGGAGCTGTAAGGCTGATATGTATGCCAGGCAGAGCTGTAAGGCTATAGGTATGCCAGTAAGAGCTGTAAGGCTATAGGTATGCCAGTCTGAGCTGTAAGGCTATAGGTATGCAAGTCAGAGCTGTAAGGCTATAGGTATGCCAGTCAGAGCTGTAAGGCTTATAGGTATGCCAGTCAGAGCTGTAAGGATGATAGGTATGTCAGGCGGAGCTGTAAGGCTATAGGTATGCCAGTCAGAGCTGTAAGGATGATAGGTATGTCAGGCGGAGCTGTAAGGCTATAGGTATGCCAGTCAGAGCTGTAAGGCTATAGGTATGCCAGTCAGACCTGTAAGGCTATAGGTATGCCAGGCGACCCGTGGAGATCCCGGTTAGAACAGGCTATCAGCGATCCATGCTTGTCGTAAGTGGCGACTAACGGGTTTGGGTGGTCTTGCTGACACTGACTTGGATGATGGATGTCAAAGTATCCCAATTGCGTGGGTCGATGCTCATGGTTCTGATCACTGGATTGTCTGGTCCAGATTCGATTATTTACAGATTATTTACCTACATGTAGCTGTAATGCAATCAAACAAACAAACAAATAAAAGGTATGCCAGGTAGGTTAGACCGCATGTCTACCAGTCAGAGCTGTAAGGTCGCATGTCTACTAGTCAGAGCTGTAAGGACGACGTATCTGCAAGTCAGAGCTGTAAGGTCGCATGTCTCCAAGTCAGAGCTGTAAGGTCGCGTGTCTACCAGTCAAAGGTGTAAGGCCGCATGTCCACCAGTCATAGCTGAAAGACCGCATGTCCACCAGTCAGAGCTGTAAGGCCAAATGTCAAGCAGTCAGAGCTGAAAGGCCGCATGTATACCAGTCAGAGCTGTAAGGTCGCATGTCTACCAGTCAGAGCTGTAAGGCCAAATGTCAAGCAGTCAGAGCTGAAAGGCCGCATGTATACCAGTCAGAGCTGTAAGGTCGCATGTCCACCAGTCAGAGCTGTAATGTCGCATGTATACCAATCAGAGCTGAAGGTCGCATGTATACCAGTCAGAGCTGTAAGGTCGCATGTCCACACGTCAGAGCTGTAATTTCGCATGTCCACCAGTCAAAGCTGAAAGGCCACATGTATACCAGTCAGAGCTGTAAGGACGACGTATCTGCAAGTCAGAGCTGTAAGGTCGCATGTCCACCAGTCAGAGCTGAAAGGCCACATGTATACCAGTCAGAGCTGTAAGGTCGCATGTCCTCCAGTCAGAGCTGAGCTGAAAGGCCACATGTATACCAGTCAGAGCTGTAAGGTCGCATGTCTACCAGTCAGAGCTGTAATGACGCATGTATACCAATCAGAGCTGTAAGGTCGCATGTCTACCAGTCAGAGCTGTAATGCCACATGCATGCCAATCAGAGCTGAAAGGCCGCATGTCCACCATTTAGAGCTGTAAAGCCGCCTGTCTGCCAGTAAGAGCTGTAATGTCGCATGTCTACCAGTCAGAGCTGTAAGGTCGCATGTCTACCAGTCAGAGCTGTAAGGTTGCATGTATACCAATCAGAGCTGTAAGGTCGCATGTCTACCAGTCAGAGCTGTAATGTCGCATGTCCACCAGTCAGAGCTGTAAGGTCGCATGCATGACACTCGGATTGTAAGGCCGCATGTCTACCAGTCAACACTATAAGACCTCATGTGTGCCTGTCGGAGCTGAAAAATGATCCAACGTGTGGATCTTTTAGAATCTATTTCTAATTTTAATCAAATATGAAGAATTTATAAATCATTGACCATACTGGGAAGACTATAATAGCACCGTTTCAATATCAACCATGTTCTTCATTCATAACACCCACTCACTAACGTTTCTTTACATAGCTTCATATCGCATTACTCGCTTCCTTCCAGCGTTTCAGTCTCGAGACAGATGACATTGGATAGATTCTGGTGAACAAACAGAAAACACGAACAAAGAACCTTTCATAATAACTCATTTAAAAAAGATTGCCAAATTATGAAACATTCATCACGTCTGTTATGATGTTATCCCTAAACGCAATCTGAGACATGGCGTCCTATGTATTAGTGTGGCCATCTGAATGTTTCAAGTATGATATACATATGCACATATAAGTTGATACATGTATCCGGTTAAGCTAATATTAAAGAAAGGGTTAGACAATCTTCTATTATTTCAATCTACGGCGTGGGTTACAGATGACGCAAATGAATCAGAATATGAAAGACTTCAACTCGCTTGTATATTATATTGGTTAGGCATTGGTTTGCAAGTATTATTTCATTGTATTTTATTTGTATGTTTATATATCAAACTGGTAATATTACATCATTTGATGTGTTTGTGACGAGAATATATTTTCAACAATCCTAATATCGAAACAACCAGATCGCGCCGTGGCTACAAAAAAACATATGCGGATCCAGAGGGGAGGGTCCAGGGGGTCCGGACCCCCCAACCCCCCTTTTTTTGAAATCCAATTGAAGTTCGTTGTAGAGAATAAAAATGCTGAATCCGCCCTTGTGTACATGTGTCGTTCCTATGAACGAGGGCTGACTTTAACATTAGGACACCCTGTAACACTGCCGAGGAATTTTACGTAAATATATTACAATCTTGTCACACTTGTGATAAGAAAAATGTTTTACCGTTTTTGGTGACAATGGTTACGCTTTAATTGTTCCCGATTGTTTGCTTACAGACGTGATATTGTTATTGTGCAGACCTTGAGCACGCCATAAACCTGTCGGTATGTCACATACGTATCATTCATGGAGAAAAGCATGTCAGGGGCATCGAGTCCGTGGCGTCAGTTTCTGCAATTACTACATTTTCTTGGCAGCTGACGAAGCTCAATCATCCCCTGACACGGTGGCAATATTATCAAAAGCTTGGTTCTCAAAGATTTTCCACATTGAATTAACGTGAAAATATGCGAGAAAATTCACGCAGTGGACAATACACGTGTATATAATACATATATATGTACATGTAGTCATAACATGAGGCCCCATTTGAGATTCCTTGTTAGAATAGGTCCCCGGCGACCTAGGCTGGGCCTAAGAGGCGACAAATGCAATCAAATGGTTAGGCTAAGTGAGTTGATTGATTGCGTCCTACCGAGACGGTGTGGGACGGTGCTCAAAGTATAGGTCACTCGGTTGTATGATCTCGGTCGCAGTAGAAGTGAAACACAGCGCGGCCTTAAACAACAAATATATGTTTATATATAAATAATGAACGAGGACGATAATTACCGTCAGCTACGTTGCGCGAAAAGTCGTGTGCATATATAAAGGCAGGGTAAATACCACAGCAGAATATACACACAAAGTTGACACACAGACACACGTCCCTCTATTGCACACGCCAATTTGGTGGCCATTTCCAGACAAGTTCTTGACATGGTAATTAGTGTACCTTGTGACTTTGACGTGGGGTCAGGGTCGTAATGGCACATTGAACCAATTTCAGTGAGCATAGGGGTTTTGAGAATGCTCCCTCTACATGCGAGCTGTTCCGATCATGTCAGGATAAGTGTAAGCAGCTTTCCTCAAACACTACCGATTGTCTTACAGTATTACTTAGCAGAGAGAAAATAAATTCCTCTTCAATGCTCATCTCTATGGAGATTAACGCCGTTTTGAGCTGTATTTCAGCTCCATCACGGCATGACCGCTTGATGTAGGCCAAAAGACGAAACTTTAGACGTTTTTACTGCTTTAGAGAAACTCACGATGACAAAATAGTTCGATATAGGTCTATGGGACGCAACTCTACATTGTGCATTGTGGCGTCATAGACGACTAGGCCACCCCTGCTTCAGTGTAAATATGTTTATAAGTGCCTAAGCTGCAGGCACTTTTCAAGTGGTTCGCCGGGTTGGCGATGTTCGGCAACTTGTGATGTGCTCCAACTTGTACTGCCCGTTGGTTCCTTGCTTATCAGGGTGGTAGGTTGGAGAGTGCTATGTTTGTTCTTATATAAGTACCAATGTACATTCTAATGAAGATCAGGGTTAAAACTGGTCTTCGGAAACCCATGCTTGTCCCCCAAGAATATCTGGGTTAGAATTGGTCTTCAGAAACCCATGCTTGTCCCCCAAGAATATCTGGGTTAGAATTGGTCTTCAGAAACCCATGCTTGCCGTAAGCGGTGACTAACGGCACCAGGTGGCCGGGCTTGCTGACTTGGTCTTCGTATACCAATTGCGTAAATCGATGCTCATGGTGTCAAATACTGGATTGTCTGGTCTAGACTCGATTATTTACAGACCCCCTTGAAATAGCAGGGATATTGCTGAGTGCGGCGTTAAACAACAAACAAGAAACAAAACAGTTGCCATAATGCTGACGTTGTCAATATACAAATGACATGTATTACTTTGGATGATTCATTTCAGTGAATGTCAATGCGACCCTGGGCAGTTTGTACCAGTGTTTGTTTCGTCCACATGATATTCATCCAACGTCATTCTGGCGCCGGCAATATTGAAATACAGTGCCAAGCACGAGATCTATTTATACTTATTTGTCACATGACATGTGCAATACAGTTGGACAGTTACCTCTGAAACATTACTGTTGAACAGTGTACATATTGAATATGGGTATGACAAGAATCCACTATTGGTTATTTACTACATTCCAAGGTGAACATTGCATGTACAAACTTTAATAACCACGCCACTGTTAACTGTTTAATTGTTATTCCAGAAGTTGGTGAGTACATAAGAAAGCATACAACGTTGATAACATGGAGAACCTTTTATCCCTTTTTACATCAATCTTTTTCATTCATCTGTACAAAACTCATTATAACATAAGAATATGTGATTTACACATTCATGTGACAAACATCCTTTAAAAGCAGAAAGCTTTCATGTTAGATACTTGTTTAAAAACAAGACATACATGTTTTCTTATTCATAGCGATTTTGATACATTTCCGCACTTATGAATGGAGGTTTATTGATTATATTCCTTTCAATTTGCCTGTGGTAAGTCAAGGTATATCTGAAGGGCACTCCAGTGACTCTTCTCATGACACATTCCCAAGGCCAACGTTCCAACAACCTAGACATCCTTCAGCCTAATTCACTACGGCCGGTATGTCATACCAACACGTGGGTGTTGCGCCTTTTGAGGAACACCTGTGTGTTTGTAGATAGTTTAATTGACTATTTCGTGTTGTGCTTGCAGTTCAGACGGAAGCGAGGCTCACTGAAGTAGCTGTATCTTAAAGATCGATAACCCATGCCACTTATGTTAGATCATACAAGGGCTTATGGAACACTTGGTGTCTAATTGGTGTATGCACATATGTACGTTATGGGGAGAAGATTCAGATTTAAGTATTTATCACTATGATGTTTTGCTTTAGAAGAAGGAATTAACTATATGTTGCCTCTTATGTTCCATGGAAACAATATGGCGTATGCTGTCCTTTCTGTAATTTTTCGAATACATAATTATGAGATATAACATAACCTTCAATAGTACACACGTATACTATTACAATAGCGGATGTGTATGTAATGACAGGCTTCGGTGGAGCGTACACGCATCAATACATATAGCACTGGAACCGTGGTTCAACTAAAGCTGTTGCAATGTTCTCTGTGGCTACGCCTGGTCATAACAAACAGCACCGATGGCTAGGTGGGCATAGTTTTGTTGATGCACGGGAATACTGCATCGCCGAAAATCGAATCTAGAAATTTATAAAGGCGTTTATTATGTATTTCATGATGAAATACTGTATTTACCTGTAAACATATAAAGTCGATATGTCACCACTTGCAGTGGGCACAGTGGTTCTCATGGTGAGATCACGTACATAATAAAATATATATTGACAATGAAAGAGAATAACAATTATAGATTATCTACCGAAACAGATTCAAAATAGCAATAAAACGTATATGAATGGACCTCTGAAAGCCGGGAATGACACCAGTTGCTCGTCTTTTCGTCTGAAATTACAAGTTTATCTCACCTCACCTGAAAAAGTTACATTATCACTCGCTGCGCCATAACAGATCACTCGATGAGCAAAACACATTTGAATGTGAGCAGAAACGTCCAATGTATTCTATATTTTCAGACCTTTATGGGCAATGCTATGCATAAGTTAATTTTAAAAAGCTTTGACAACTACTCCAGAGTGAGCTGTATAACCTTTCTTCCGGGTTAATGTACCTTATGTCTGTGATGCTAATAATTTCCATACAATTACCCTCTGTTGACATTTTGATGCCTGTGATATTAAAATAATATGTTGTAATGTAGGGGAGGTCAGACTATGTCCTGTTGCCATCGTTAAAGAATTATATCCTTGTCAGAATGACTTTTCTTTATGGCGTCATGTGGGTAGTAGGTGCACACGGGTCAACAGTTATTCATTTTATCACGTGTTTGAGAGCCAACGTGACCTTATCGGCTCTATTCAATTACTACCTGTCACATGATAATAATGGTGACAGAAGGCGTCTTCACTGGGCCCATACCATAACATACAAGCTCATTATGGCAATGGTGACAGAAGGGGTCTTCACTGGACCCATAATATAACATACAAGCTCATTATGGCAATGGTGACAGAAGTCGTCTACACTGGGCCCTTACCATTACATACAAGCTCATTATGGCAATGGTGACAGAAGTCGTCTACACTGGGGCCTTACCATTACATACAAGCTCATTATGGCAATGGTGACAGAAGTCGTCTACACTGGACACTTACCATTACATACAAGCTCATATTATGACAGTGGTGACAGAAGGGGTCTACGCTGGATCCATAACATAACATACAAGCTCATAATGACAATGGTAACAGAAGGGGTCTACACTGGACACTTTACCATAGCATACAAGCTCATTATGACAATGGTGACAGAAGGCGTCTATATCGGCATCCAGTCACACATACAACCACATCATGACAATGGTGACAGAAGGCGTTTATATTGGCATCCAGTCACACATACAACCACATCATGACAATGGTGACAGAAGGCGTCTATATTGGCATCCACGTCACACATACAACCACATCATGACAATGGTGACAGAAGGCGTCTATATCGGCATCAAGTCACACATACAACCACATCATGACAATGGTGACAGAAGGCGTTTATATTGGCATCCAGTCACACATACAACCACATCATGACAATGGTGACAGAAGGCGTCTATATTGGCATCCACGTCACACATACAACCACATCATGACAATGGTGACAGAAGGCGTCTATATTGGCATCAAGTCACACATACAACCACATCATGACAATGGTGACAGAAGGCGTCTATATTGGCATCCACGTCACACATACAACCACATCATGACAATGGTGACAGAAGGCGTCTATATCGGCATCAAGTCACACATACAACCACATCATGACAATGGTGACAGAAGGCGTTTATATTGGCATCCACGTCACACATACAACCACATCATGACAATGGTGACAGAAGGCGTCTATATCGGCATCAAGTCACACATACAACCACATCATGACAATGGTGACAGAAGGCGTTTATATTGGCATCAAGTCACACATACAACCACATCATGACAATGGTGACAGAAGGCGTCTATATCGGCATCAAGTCACACATACAACCACATCATGACAATGGTGACAGAAGGCGTCTATATTGGCATCCACGTCACACATACAACCACATCATGACAATGGTGACAGAAGGCGTCTATATCGGCATCAAGTCACACATACAACCACATCATGACAATGGTGACAGAAGGCGTCTATATCGGCATCAAGTCACACATACAACCACATCATGACAATGGTGACAGAAGGCGTCTATATTGGCATCCACGTCACACATACAACCACATCATGACAATGGTGACAGAAGGCGTCTATATCGGCATCAAGTCACACATACAACCACATCATGACAATGGTGACAGAAGGCGTCTATATCGGCATCAAGTCACACATACAACCACATCATGACAATGGTGACAGAAGGCGTCTATATCGGCATCAAGTCACACATACAACCACATCATGACAATGGTGACAGAAGGCGTTTATATTGGCATCCAGTCACACATACAACCACATCATGACAATGGTGACAGAAGGCGTCTATATCGGCATCCAGTCACACATACAACCACATCATGACAATGGTGACAGAAGGCGTCTATATCGGCATCAAGTCACACATACAACCACATCATGACAATGGTGACAGAAGGCGTTTATATTGGCATCCAGTCACACATACAACCACATCATGACAATGGTGACAGAAGGCGTCTATATCGGCATCCAGTCACACATACAACCACATCATGACAATGGTGACAGAAGGCGTCTTTATTGGCATCCACGTCACATAACAACCACATCATGACAATGGAGACAGAAGGCGTCTTTATTGGCATCCACGTCACATAACAACCACATCATGACAATGGAGACAGAAGGTGTCTTTATTGGCATCCACGTCACATAACAACCGCCATAATGACAATGGTGACAGAAGGCGTTTATATTGGCTTCCACGTCACACATACAACCAACATAATGACAATGGAGACAGAAGGCGTCTTTATTGGCTTCCACGTCACACATACAACCACATCATGGCAATGGAGACAGAAGGCGTCTTTATTGGCATCCACGTCACACATAAAACCAACATAATGACAATGGAGACAGAAGGCGTCTTTATTGGCTTCCACGTCACATAACAACCACCATAATGGCAATGGTGACAGAAGGCGTCCATATTGGCATCCACGTCACACATACAACCACATCATGACAATGGAGACAGAAGGCGTCTATATTGGCATCCACGTCAAATAACAACCACATCATGACAATGGAGACAGAAGGCGTCTATATTGTCATTCGAGTCACATAACAACCAACATAATGACAATAGCGACAGAAGGCGTTTATATTGGCATCCAGTCACACATACAACCACATCATGACAATGGTGACAATCAAACAATTTCATGATGACAATGTCGACAGAAGGCGTCTATAGACTCCTCCAATTCACACCATACAATCTCATAATGACAATGATGACAGATGACAGTCTATATTGGTATCCACGTCACACATACAACAACAAAATGACAATGGTGTCTATACTGGCATCCATGTCACATCATACAATCTGATTATGTTGTAGCTGTAGCCACTCGTTGTAGTCGTTGACGCTCTTTATAAATGTGTCAGATATGTCAAAGGAAATAGTTACAGGCGAGATTTTATCTATGAAACAATACCAGTGGACATTTTAATGCGGATATATTAATAAAACTGTCAAAGTCTTTGCGTCATCTAATCTTCATCGAAACTGATTGGCTGACGTAGAATCAACATTGACAAATTACCTGCGACCAGGAACTATATTCTGATGGAGGCTCACGTGACCTCGTGTCAGTGCACATTCTTGCGCTAGTTGAAACAATGTCTAAAAATAGTATCAGCCACTCCCATGTACCCGTCTGCCATGACAACAAAAGGGCCATGTTATGAACAAACAATAACATATTTAATTGATCAAGGTTTTTGTTAATAATGATGAGACCCGTGAGGATCAAGGGTAGAATAGGTCTTCAGCAACCCATGCTTGCTGTAAAAGGCGAGTATGCTTGTCCAAAGAGGCGACTATCGGAATCGGGTGGTCAGGCTCGCTGACTTGGTTGATGCATGTCATCTATCCCAATTGCATGGATAGATGCTCATGATATCAGTCACTGGATTGTCTTGTTTGGACTCAAATATTTACAGACCGCCGTCATAGAGCTGAAACATTGCTGAGTGTGGCGTTAAACAACAAACAAACAAACAAATAATAATGATGACGGTGGTGACAGCAGGGGTCTATACTCACGTCCAAGTTGTCTCATTCTTCCTCATAATTGTCAAAATGTCAGTCCGGCACAGTCTAGTTCAGATATAAACTAAAGTGTGGCTGACAGAAAATACCTTTACCAACAGTCAACTTTGCCACCAAACTATGTTTCATAAGCTAACTCTGTGTCTACCTGTGTTTGTAGGTACAAATAACCAGCCTCTGGTCGCTCATATAAAACCATACAATCTTAGCGCCAAGTCCCTCTGCCATTGTTTCAATGTTACCTCTATGTGTCAGATCCAAACATTGAAGTCACACCGGTACAAATATCGGTCTATTTTACAGAGTATTTGTTGATGTGAATGAACGCGAGGTTTTTTGTGCTGCCCATGTAACGCAGTCTATTTGTCTATAGTAGATCAAGGACACTCGTAGACTTGCACAAGTCTCTAAGGTTATAACTATTAGTTTAAATAATCATTTCTAGATTATGTAAAGAATAAGAACAAGTTGTCCCTATAAGAGACTGGAGTACTGTCCACATATCTAAACTTGCCTAGGAGGATAAAATTACTACATATCCATGGACTTTTCTTTCAGTGCAGCCTTGGAGAAAGGCTAGGACACTCGATGTAGCCGAGGACGCTCCTTGCAGTTGTTGACTCGGGTCAGCCGCGGAAGATCATTTTACCAGCGGATCCGAAGACGCTTTTTGAAGTTGACTTGTAACCATAAACGCTCCGTTTAGACGTTGACGCTCGTTGTAGCTGTGGCTGTTCGATTTGTGGTAGCCATGGGCGCTCGTTGCAGCCATAGATGATCGTTGTAGTCGTTGACGCTCGTTGTAGTCGTTGACGCTCGTCGTAATTGTTGTTCGTTGTAGTCGTTGCCCCTCGTTGTGGCCATAGCTAATCGTTATAGTCATTGACGCTCTTTGTAACTTTGAACGCTCGTTGTAGCCGTTAACGCTCGCTCGTTGTAGCCTAGTATGCTGGTTGTAGCAGATGATGCTGGCTGGAGATGTGTATGAAACAATACTAGTTAAGGTCTTAATGCATAATATATTAATTAGAGTTCAATAATTTGCAGCGTTGTTAGTTTTCGTTTGACGTCGGCGTAGTGATGATTTTTTTTTTTATGACGTACCCCCACCCCCCCCCCCCCCCCCCCCACACACACACACACCCTTAAAATATGTTTTCTCTGTATAAACACGGTTACAACATGGTGAGATCAACAACTGAAACACATCATATTGCACACTATCCTACTTTGTATGGATTAGTTGTTGGCTCAACAAGTTCAGACCGGTGCGGCAAATCATTTATATGCCGCCTTGCAGTTTCAGGTTTGCTGTGTATCCAAACTACTCTGCATTTACAGCGTACATGTATGTGTTGCTCCGTGTCATGCATGGAGTTGAGTTCACAAAGGGAGTAATACATTGGAGAGCTTATTATATCAACTGTGTGAGTGAGTTTTTGTCGTTTTATTCCGACACGCATGATATTCTGGTGGAATTCTCTGCACATGCCAATAATCTGTGGGCGCTCAAACGAAAGTGCTAGGTTCTTTAACGTCGCGTTGAAGACTATTGCACGTGTATGTGTGTGTGTATGTGTGTGCGTGTGTCTGTGTGTGTGTGTGTGTGTGTGTGTGTGTGTGTGTGTGTGTGTGTGTGTGTGTGTGTGTGTGTGTGTGTGTGTGTGTCTGTTTGTGTCTGTCTGTCTGTCCGTCTGTCTGTCTGGTAGTCCACTGAGATACCATGCCCCAGTTTAACATAAATACCCACCTCAGAAACAGCATACTGACTCCGAGACGACCAGTCCTTGTTTTAGCCACGTAATGTCGAGCGCTAGGCAGGGTAACAACAGGTACCATTATAACGTCTCTTGGTATGACACAGCCGCGATTCTCTACATGGGCACAATGTGGGACTCGCTCATTGAAGAGCCCCTCAAAATAATTGTCATTCATAGTCACACTTTAATGACAGCCCCACTCGTGGCAAGCGTTAATATTAAATTCTGATTCAATCAAGTAGGATCCTAAAACAGAAATATGCAGACAAGCCATGTGAAACTATTTGTATCTCAACTGAAACCGTGTTAGGCGTACCCGTGACCTCTAACCAACATGGACGGAACAAGTGAGGATTCTTAGCGAGTTGTCTCCGTTGCAGGCAACTAAAAGCAGCAAGCGTCTTCGTTCACAAACAGCCATAATCATCGTTCCAAATCAACACTCCACGATCCACTCCAAAGCTCACGGTGTACATTTACTCAATGTGCTGTACGGGCTCCTCTGTGTGTATACAGCATTGGCAAGTGTGCTGTGAAAGGCTGAAATGTTTGTCAATGGTGTCAGCTGAGGTATGTAAAGTACACAGTTCACTGTTAAATGACTTCATGTCAAAATCGCCAGCATAACACTTACAATGCAAGTAGAGCAAGCACTAAGGAGACCGAGACATGTAGTCACTTGTATGATGGTGAATGCATATTCAGAACTAGTGTTGGTTTAGGCATACTTGTGGCAAAAGTTGTATATGTACTCGTGTATACGTAAATCCAGTTTTACACCCATTTCGTATTTACAGAGAACCCTTGAGTTTTAGGTCATTTAATTGATCAAAGTTTCGATTGTAGTTTGAAAATTTGGCTTTTGCTTTCATTATTCGAATGAGAAGAAAATTGGAAATTATTCAAACCAACCCAAGTGGTATTAATATATATTTAATCACGCCTAAACTGGTGGTCGATATTATGAGCATGCCCATTCCAGTAACACATATCATGACAAACCCACCCCCCACCCCCCACCACCCCAAAAAAACCAAAAAAACAAACACTCTTCACACCCATAGATGAGGGTTTTCCAACAATTATCATGTTTGTCAGGTGGTAAATAGATATCACAACACAAAACTCTAAGTTCAGTTGAGTGTTGTGGTTTTAATCAGATGAACAAATCACTACAATGGCAGCGTTGACACAGATGGCCCTGAAGGATCAGCATGCCCTACTGAACAGGCACCAGGTATGTAGATACCTGATTACATTAAATATCGACTGACTGTTATCTCCATATCAACGCTGTATGTACGTGTCATCTGTCATATGAAGCTGCAGAAGGATGGGAAATATATTACGCTGTGTAGTTTGTACAATTTTGGAAGGTTCTCTATGGATGATGGCATTGTCAGTTGTTGATCACGTGGTATGAACTATGATAAATAAAAGAAACAAATCTAGAACCCTTTCAATATTCATAAGAAATCACTGCTGATTAACACATCAGATAATCAAATCGGAGGTGATGTACACATCAGATGGTCGTTGTAACAGAATCCGGATTAACGAGGTTCAGTGATGACGCCTTTGGTCGTATGTCAAATATCTAGTTAATTTCAAACTATTTGGGCAATTTAACACATCACATGGTCGGAGTAACAGAATCCGGATTAACGAGGTTCAGTGATGACACCTTTGATCATGTGTCAAATGTCTAATTTGTTTCAAACTATATATTTGGACAATTGAACACATCAGATGGTCAGAATCCGGATTAGCGAGGTTGAGTGATGACGTTGTATATCAAATATTTAATTTATTTCAACTGTAAGGACAATTGTACAAATCAGATTATCGGAGTAACAGAATCCGGATTAACGAGGTTCAGTGATGACGGAATTGATCGTATTTTTAAAATTTGTTTCAAACTGTTTGGACATTTGAACACATCAGATGGTCAGAATCCGGATTAGCGAGGTTCGGTGATTACGTCATTGACGGTTTATCAAATATTTAATTTGTTATTTATTATAATCAGATGGTCGGAATAACAGAATCCCGATTAACGAGGTCCACTCTATATGTTGTCGATGTTTTTTGTTCTGTCAGAAGATTAAAACCATTTTCATACGTAATAGTGTGTCCATGGACATCCAAATATACGTGCATAAACTTCATGAGTTTACACTATGATGTAAATTTAGCAATATGAACAAGATATGTGAAGAGCTTAAACTGCCTGTGGGACTTCAAGCGTAGAGCTACTTCAATTGTGCGCATGGTGTGTACCAACTTGCGTCACTGGGATATGAAATGTTTACATCATGATGTAAAAATAGCGGATGACTACCCCAATGACGACTAGCTTTCATATCTGTAGTTTGGGAATAAATGTGTCAGGATCCCTAGGGTGCACTTGACTAGCCTCACTGATCTTATTCACTCTAACCTGCAATATACAACTCAGGTTGTCAATTACCGGTGACGTCAACAGTTGGAGTGGACCGCTTATTGAAATTAACAAGCGGTTGTCAATGTCTATTGCAGGATACGTCTACGGTAGCTATTTGATCTCCGGGACGGGATTTAAGCTGTAGGGCGATTTTACCCTTGATACGAAAGTTCCACGGGAGTGCAATGGTTTATTGTGTACACGGTTGTAGTCGCTCACCCGTGGATTGGATCCGGTTGTGTTTTATTACAATATGTCACGTGAATGTGACGTCAATGGTATAGAGATATGAGATCGCCTCAAGCTTCGTCGGCTCTATTCAACGAGCAACCTAGATAAGCGAACGTATTCAAGGACATATACAAACTCCGCTCGCAGGAAACTGAACGGGGAGTGTATACCTCTCACTCTTCTAGCGTAAAGATATTTCGATTGAGAGATATTTCGTGGAGAAGTGTGACAGTTTGCTTAAGAACTGACACACACTTAGGGTTTAGAGTTGAAAATACAGTAAACTACGGTTATAGCGAACTCAAAGGGACCACTAATTTTAGTTCGTTATAACCGTAGTTCGTTATAAGCATATATACAGCATATATACAACAAATGGCCGGAACTAAAAAATAAGTTCGTTATATACGTCAGTTCGTTATAAGAGTGTTCGTTATAACCGTAGTTTACTGTATATAATTCTAGGTTGAAATCTTACAATGAAATATCCGCATCCCGCCAAAATAGCGTGCTGGTTTGTTGTGTAAATTGTGTGAGTGGCGGGTGGTACCAGACATGATCACACATTTCGTGAACACCTGGTGTCATCACTGATTTTCTGTGACCAATTCATATAGTTTACACCACTATTTTGCCAAATCTTTTGCGTTGGATAATCGAGACTGGTTATTCTCTGGCGTTGAGGTTGTATATTTGCACAAACTTTGACTTTCGATGTGGAAGAAAGCATTCTCACTTACTTATTACTTATTTTCAAAGTAATGTCAACACAAATATTCTTACTGGTTTTGATGTTTCAATTCTGCGTCCAAGACCCATTTCAATATGTCATAGTAAGTTTGACCTTTACCCCTGTGAATTGTTGGGTAATTATGTTTCCGATAATTTGGTACATAAGTAAAATTAATGTATATCACGCGACATTCGTTACTTGTTTTCTGTGTTATTGTCTCTGCAGTGGTGTCGTTTTGTTTCAAATAATTACTTACATTGTTGTCGAGGACTGAAAAAATGTAAAACTTCTCGTAACGATTATCAAAAGCACTGAGGCTACTAATGACTATTGCTTTTAGAAGTTTATTTCAGTGTTTCCTTCGGAAAGAGTTTCAAACTCGTTTGGTTTTTTATGCCTTCAGATTTTCCGCAAAGTTCAGTACCAATGTCCATATATGTTGGGACATATATGCAAGAGACGTGACATACATGTCCATATGTCGAGGGGGAATAAACTACATCGAACTTTAATAAGTCCAAAAGTTAATTATAAACATAATGCGCAATTCTTACCAGGGCAGGTAAAATAAACTTAATAAATCAGTTATTCTTTCAACCTATTACGACGTTAAATTGGCATGATCTGTGAATGGACGTAAAATTCGAAATCGTTTATTCATTAGGAGAAGGAGGGCGTCATATTATGCATGATTATGCATGTTGTCCACGTAATGATCCCTGTGGAATATCGGGTCAGAAAAGATCCACTGCAACCCCTTGTTGTATAAGGCAGCTAAATAGAGTTGTGGTCAGATTTGATGACCTCGTTGGTTGCTTGCGTTTCACATCACGCCTATGGCGTTGGACATTGTTCATATCAACCACTGGATTGTCTTGTCGAGTGTCGGTTTGCAGTCAGCCGTCATATCGCCTAATATGGTGTTAAACAACAAACAAACAACCCTCAAACACTAAGTATATGTACAAGGGAGCGGTGAGTTAGTCCAGTGGTTCAAAGTCACATTGAAGACCCGATTTCGATTCGCTGTAAAGAATTCCTGATATTACAAGAATATTGCCAAAATGTGGCCTCGAGTCGTTTCCTAATGTCATCTGGTTTGTCCTGAATATATATTCCGCCACATTTACTAAGACGTTAACAACAACCAGAGGAACATGGCTGAATAACCTTGTTTTGAAAATACTACAAACTGTTTGACATTTCACCGCTAAATTATTAATATAGCGAAACCGTTGTAAAACTACTCACTGTCTAAAACCACCAGAGCGATATGAATTATGTATGGGGCTATTCGGGATTACCAGCATCAACAACAAAACAGATTTGGGATTGTTGAAGCTGTTCTTGAAGCGTTTCTCCTAGTTCACACAAATGTAAATGAAACAGCCAGTTATGACTGGTGCGGTGCGGTGCGGTGCGGTGCGGTGAGGTGCGGTGCGGTGCGGTGCGGTGCGGTACGGTGCGGAGCGGTGCGGTGCGGTGCGGTGCGGTGCGGTGCGGTGCGGTGCGGTGCGGTGCGGTGCGGTGTGGGATGGTCCCAGAAATGAAGTTCTGTTATTTAAAAATATATATCTACAAAATAAATAGTAAGATCCATATGGGCCCTGAACAATGCTTAATTTAAAAGATTATTAGAATTAGGCAATCTGGGTGTGCTAAATTCAAGATTTGAGTAGGATTCAGTTTTTGATATATTCTTTTAGGTCTTAAAGTCAGACTAGATATATGAGATGAAATATCATTCGACACAGCCTGATATTGTGTGGTATCCAGAACATAACAACACACAGTGCATGAATTGTACAAATGTAACGATATCTGTAGACATTGTGGTGTCTGTTAAAGGAATATGGTTTAAACGGAGACATGTAGATATCTGTAGACATTGTGTTGTATGTTTTGGGTACATGGTGTAGATAGCGATATGTAGATATATGTAGATATTATGTTGTTTATTATGGGTACAGTGTCTAGACATTGTGTTGTGTATTATGGACACAGTGTGTAGACATTGTGTTGTGTATTATGGGTACAGTGTGTAGACATTGTGTTGTGTACTGTGGGCACAGTGTGTAGACATTGTGTTGTGTATTGTTGGTACAGTGTGTAGACATTGTGTTGTGTACTGTGGGCACAGTGTGTAGACATTGTGTTGTGTACTGTAGGGATAGTGTGTAGACATTGTGTTGTGTATTGTTGGTACAGTGTGTAGACATTGTGCTGTGTACTGTGGGCACAGTGTGTAGACATTGTGTTGTGTATTTTGAGTACAGTGTGTAGATATTGTATTGTGTATTATGGGTACAGTCTGCAGACATTATGTTGTGTATTATGGGAGTAGTGTGTAGACATTGTGTTGTGTATTATGGGTACAGTGTGTAGACATTGTGTTGTGTACTGTGGGCACCGTGTGTAGAAATGTGTTGTGTATTGTTGGTACAGTGTGTAGACATTGTGTTGTGTATTGTGGGTACAGTGTGTAGATATTTTGTTCTTTATTATGGGAATAGTGCGTAGACACTGTGTTGTGTATTTAGGGGGTTGTGTGTAGACATTGTGTTGTGTATAATGGGTACAGTCTGCAGACATTATGTTGTGTATCATGGGTACAGTGTGTAGACATTATGTTGTGTATTATGGGTACAGTGTGTAGACATTATGTTGTGTATTATAGGAGTAGTGTGTAGACATTGTATTGTGTATTATGGGTACAGTGTGTAGACATTATGTTGTGTATTATAGGAGTAGTGTGTAGACATTGTGTTGTGTACTGTGGGTACAGTGTGTAGACATTGTGTTGTGTATTATGGGTACAGTGTGTAGACATTGTGTTGTGTACTGTGGGCACCGTGTGTATAAATGTGTTGTGTACTGTGGGTACAGTGTGTAGATATTTTGTTCTTTATTATGGGAATAGTGCGTAGACACTGTGTTGTGTATTTAGGGGGTTGTGTGTAGACATTGTGTTGTGTATAATGGGTACAGTCTGCAGACATTATGTTGTGTATTATAGGAGTAGTGTGTAGACATTGTGTTGTGTATTATGAGTACAGTGTGTAGACATTGTGTTCTGTATTATGAGTACAGTGTGTAGACATTGTGTTGTGTATTCTGGGTACAGTGTGTAGACATGTGTTGGGTACTGTGAGCACAGTGTGCAGACATTGTGTTGTGTACTGTGGGTACAGTGTTTAGACATGTGTTGTGTACTGTGGGTACAGTGTTTAGACATTGTGCTGTGTACTGTGGGTACAGTGTTTAGACATTATGTTGTGTACTGTGGGCACAGTGTTTAGACATAGTGTTGTGTACTGTGGGCACAGTGTTTAGACATTATGTTGTGTACTGTGGGCACAGTGTTTAGACATTGTGTTGTGTACTGTGGGCACAGTGTTTAGACATTGTGTTGTGTACTGTGGGTACAGTGTTTAGACATGTGTTGTGTACTGTGGGTACAGTGTTTAGACATTGTGCTGTGTACTGTGGGCACAGTTTTTAGACATAGTGTTGTGTACTGTGGGCACAGTGTTTAGACATTATGTTGTGTACTGTGGGCACAGTGTGCAGACATTGTGTTGTGTACTGTGGGCACAGTGTGCAGACATTGTGTTGTGTACTGTGGACACAGTGTGCAGACATTGTGTTGTGTATTATGGGTACAGTGTGCAGACATTGTGCTGTGTATTATGGGTACAGTGTGTTGACATTGTGTTGTGTATTATTGGTACAGTGTGTAGACCTTGTGTTGTGTATTGTGGGTACAGTGTGTAGACATTGTGTTGTGTATTGTGGGTACAGTGTGTAGACATTGTGTTGTGTATTATGGGTACAGTGTGTAGACATTGTGCTGTGTATTATGGGTACAGTGTGTAGACATTGTGTTGTGTATTATGGGTACAGAGTGTTGACATTGTGTTGTGTATTGTGGGTACAGTGTTTAGACATTGTACTGTGTATTATGGGTACAGTGTGTAGACATGTGTTGTGTACTGTGGGTACAGTGTGTAGACATTGTGTTGTGTATTATGGGTACAGTGTGTAGACATGTGTTGTGTACTGTGGGTACAATGTGTAGACATGTGTTGTGTGTTATGGGTACAGTGTGTAGACATGTGTTGTGTACTGTGGGTACAATGTGTAGACATGTGTTGTGTGTTATGGGTACAGTGTGTAGACATGTGTTGTGTGTTATGGGTACAGTGTTTAGACATTGTGCTGTGTATTGTGGGTACAGTGTGTACACATGTGTTGTGTACTGTTGGCACAGTGTGTAGACATTGTGTTGTGTATTATGGGTACAGTGTGTAGACATTGCGTTGTGTATTATGGGTACAGTGTGTAGACATTGTGTTGTGTACTGTGGGCAGAGTGTGTAGACACTGTGTTATGTACTGTGGGTACAGTGTGTAGGCATTTTGTTGTTTATTATGGAAATAGTGTGTAGACACTGTGTTATGTATAGTGGGTACAGTGTGTAGACATTGTGTTGTGTATTATGGGTACAGTGTGTAGACATTGTGTTGTGTATTATGGGTACAGTGTGTAGACATTTTGTTGTGTACTGTGGGTACAGTGTGTAGACATAGTGTTGTGTACTGTGGGTACAGTGTGTAGACATAGTGTTGTGTACAGTGGGTACAGTGTGTAGACATTGTGTTGTGTATTATGGGTACAGTGTGTAGACATTTTGTTGTGTATTGTGGGAATAGTGTTGGTAGTGACATGTAGACATTGTGGCCTGTGATATGGATATAGTGTAGACAGATGCATGTAAACATCTTGAGACGTTGTGTACTGTATGTAGAGTGACGTTTAGACTGCCAGCCAAATAGGCTTGATGTGTTCAATGAATTAAGCATTTATTTTATACCAGGTCCACCTGTTATTTCACGGCCTTATATCCGCTGATCCCTATATGCACATCGTACTTGAAATCTGTACTGCCTCGTTACATCCTCTGTCAGTATGCGCTGCCTTCTCTCCATGGAAACGTCATTAGCTATAGTTTTAGGACTGTTCACAAGAAATGTTTCATAGTAAATACTTACTCTAATAATAGTCTAGTTAATACAATTCTCCTAATGCACTTATTTCAAATATAGATATCCTTAATATGTACATTGTATTTGAGATGTACATATCGGAATTTTATACCACAATGTTATATGCGTAAATGTAAGTAATAAAACACTCTCTATAATTATAAGAAATATCTTCAAAACGCACAGTTGATTGGACGATTCAGATTATATCATCAGCATGAACGAAAAGATGAGTGTGTCCTGAGCCACCGGTGACATCCGTCACAAACACAAGCAAAGGCAAGTCAAGTGTTCAACAACAAACACGGGAACATATGCGACAAGTCAAAATATGGAATTACATCGGACGTCTTTGTATCGCCAATTTCGGAAATGACCTCCATAGGCCGCCTTGAAAACTTTTGAAAGCTTGACTTGGGATTTGAATGTTGTAAGCCTGATTACAAAACGTTTGACCAAGAGTCTACTGAAGCTGTGAAATGTCGACACCAAAGGCTGGAGCAGGTGGAATGAGGAATCAGTGGCAGGGAATTCGCTATTTTGCCTTTACTGAACGATATCAAATCATCGATATTCCTAAAACATATTAATAACTTAATGGCACTGTTCACTTGTTTTGATTTTGCGGAACCGATCAGAAATTCCGATTCATATACATACAGAAATTCAGCAAGGAGGGACATAATTGGTGCCCCTCGATATGCCTACTTAAGTCTTAATGTCCTGTCCTAAAATTCAACAGTGGGGAGATCCTTTATATCTTGTTTTCTCAGTAAACAAATTCTCCCGAACCTTTGAGGATAGATATGTAAGTAAACACACATAAACGTATTTGCTATAGCAACAAGAGCGTGTTGGCAATACAAATAAATGTCAAGCTGTTACATGTCTTAACATGTGTCATATCCATGCGCCCATATACCTTAACCCCTGTGACGAGTATGTCTACGGCTTTACCTTCAGGAAGACTAGAAGCACGACTAGAAGATCTGAAGCACGATACAAGATGTCCATGATACTCAACAATGTGTTTGGATCCATCGCTTCCGCTACTTAAAACTGCATGTTCACGCCTACATAAAGGATGCTACAACTTCATACATAGTTTTTGTCAATTCAGATCCTGTGAATCATATTCGTTTTTTGTCTGGAACTTTAACATCACAATCGTATGATAATTCCCTTCCAGGAAAACACTCCTACGTGTGCTGACCTTAGCGAGTCTGTAACTCAAGGATATACAGTGTGTTGCCTTTATCGTTGTTATGCACAGGAGACCTTATTTATGTCGACTGTCATCATACGATAAAATTGTCAACTCATCATATGTAAGGACTTGTCGCTTCGCTAGATTACCAAGAAAGCGAGCTGGGTCGGTTTGTTGATATCGTGTCAGCAACGTGTACGACTATGACTAAGCTTCAGACTTTGAGATATGCACCAAGCAAATGTTTCCCGGAAGTTTAGTGTAACAGCAGTGAGAATGAGAAAATGTGGCAATCAATACTAAACAGACCACATATTGTGTGTATGACTGTGTGCAAGGCAGTGGTAGTCTGAATGATATTAAGTCGTCATTTTTCTGGGGCAACTAGACTGGTCTCGTACAGTCTGTTTTACAGGGATTGTGTTTATTTGTGTAAGGTATCATATTGTCGCAATTTGAATCCTGGTGATTTTCTTCTTTCTTGTCATTGATAAGTGCAATATGCTGATCGGTTTCCTAATTTTGATGTCATATATGAAATTAAAAAAATGACATCTATTTGAATATTAAATACCAAATACGAAGAGTAAAGAAGCAAAAAATATACAAATAAATATACGGTACAGGTAGATTGCTGTCAAACCAAGTCTCGTAATCAGAGCGATTTTTTTATTCGAACTCATCGTCATAGGATGCTAGCACGCATAAGGGACAAAACTGTGCACAGTGAATTACGACGCCTTAGACGCTGAGACATCTATAAGTGCTGAATATGTATACGTGCGTGCGCTTGATAATAAGTGCAGACAGGTGCTTTATACATTTCATCATGTTCAGGTAGGGTCGATCTCAGTGAGTGAGTTGGTTTTAACGCCTTTGGCTTTAACAGTATTTCGGTTATGTCACGACGTGTCAGTTTCGTGTGTGAGGAAAGTTTCCGACGTTTACAAGAATGTTTCTCCCAACAACACACCTCATATAATCTAAATACTCAGACACAAAACCCCGCAAACACATCCGGGTTAGATTAGGTCTTCAGCAACCATGCTTGTCTTAAGAGGCGACTAACGGGATCTGGTGGACAGGCTCGCTGACTTGGTTGATGCATGCCATTGTATCCCAATTGCTAGATTGATGCTCATGATGTCAGTCACTAGATTTTCTCGTCCAGACTGCCGTCGGACAGCTGGAATGTTGCTGGGTGTGGTGTTAAACCAGAAACAAACAAACACATATATTGCCTTAATACAGAGTCACGAAGTGAAATTGCAACAGAAATAATAGATACATGGTAAATGTACATGTTATAAAACCATTTATGCTATCGACTGACATTAACCACTGATGTTGGCATAGCTTTCCTGTTAGATTAAAAAAATATCTTATAGAATGACTTTGGTACCACAATGAAATGATCTACTTAAGCGGGTCTTCTTCATTTTACTTATCTGGTTCCACTGATGAGGCGGACGGAGGATGTCGGGACCAACATAAAGTATTTACTTGTCCGGGTGTTATATTTTCCCGGTTTCTACTGAACGAGATTCAACTGTGGATGGTTACGTGTCACTGAACATCCTAATAAGGATAATATGTGATCAAACAAGAAATATTTCCTCCATGCGTCTTGATTAAGTCGAATATAATCAAATAATTTAGATATTCAGGATAAGAAAAATAATCGATATTTCATTTAAATATTCCATAGTATAAATTCATAAAAGCTATATTATAACACGTGAAGATCCGGGGTAGAATTGGTCTCCAGTCACCCATGCTTGACGTAAGAGGTAACTAACGGGATTGGGTGGCCAGGCTCGTTGACTCGGTTGATGCGTGTCATCATATCTCAATGGCGTAAATCGATGCTCGTGATGTCAACCACTGGATTGTCTGGTCCAGACTCGATTATTTACAGACCACGGTCATATAGCTGGAATACCGCTGAGTGCGGCGTTAAACAACAAACAAAGAAATTCCACAGTGTCAATTATCTCACTAATATTGCAATATGGGTAGCATTGACGAGACTACTTTAACGGGAAATACAACATAGAAGTAAATTGAACACAAACATAATTGACAAGCATGCACAAATTTTGAAATCAACAAATTTTCACCAACCGCTTTACACCAATGTTTCAACTGTTCACTGATGATCAGTTTACTTCTTAACTGTACACAAAATATAGCGTCCCGCCCAAGTCAACAGATTGCCGTTTGTCGTGATCACTGGCAATATGTTTGGCCAGTGATATCGCGACAAGCCACAGGAATAGAAACATGGATGCAATTAGGCCGAGGATAAACATCTAAGTTTGTTTTAAGTTTCAATAATCAAATAAATAGGATGTTATGTTTTCTACACTAATCTTCATTATAGGGGCAGCGCACAAGTGATATCACACGAAAGCCACGTGTTTCCCTTGAACGACCCCACTATCACCATGACAAATGTCTCCATATTTCCGTCGAGTGTGTTGTGTTGGGAATGATGTTAATTTCCCTGTAACAAAGTATAATGACACCTTTAAGTGATATATTAGTGGTATCAATGAAGATGGAGTTGACATGGATTTCAACTTCTGTATCGTTTAAATGTAACGTTAATGTACAGATGGTGGAGCCTTCATCAAACAAGCTTGCTGGAGGTACTAGCATCTGTATCGAAACGTCGCACCGAAAGACTAAGTAAGTTGAAAACTAACAGTCAACTCTGTGTCCATTCGTATCATGACACGGAGTTTCATTGAGTGATAACAAATACACATGTTACAGTACCCTCCATGTATGAGGATGACGACGCCCATGAAATGAAAAAGGATGTTGATTATGAGGTGAGGTGGTGAGGTGCAATTGCGTCCAAGAGTATTGCACTTACATAGCGACGTGCATGTATGTGTGTGTCCGGACTGATGCCGATTTATAGTGCTAGCTCACTGAGATACCACGCCGCAGTTTAACATGAAGACCCCACTCGGGACACAGTATACTGATTCCTTGTTTTAGCCCCTTAATGCCGAGAGCCAGAAAGGGTAACAACAAGTACCATCTTTTAACGTTTTTTGGTATGACGCGGCCGGGGATCGAACCCCAACCCTTCCGCTCTCCGGGCGGACGCTCTACCACTAGACCACGGAGGTGAGTGGGGGAGTGAGTATGGTTTTACGTCGCTTTTAGCAAAAGTTGAGCAACATCACGGCGGGGGACACCAGAAATGCACAGTGCACCAATGTCGAGAATCGAACCCGGGTCTTCGGCGTGACGAGCGAATGTTTTAACCACTAGGCTACCCAACCGCCCAAGACCACGGAGGCGGTAGTTGATTATGAACCTCATCAATACATAGCCGCATATGACGCATACGACTCCGGAATCGACCATGTGTTCAAATACACTCCCCGGCAAAAGAAAGTATACCCTGAAAATTAGATTTGACCAAATAATTACAAACGTTATCAAAACGTTACTGGGCTGAAAACAGTGGCCGAAACACTGCAAACGCAAGGCCCCAAAACAACTTTTTAGCTGTATCAACTTCATCATCGTTGAATAACAATTTCTTGTCTGTATCATTTTTAGCCATCTTAGGGGCGGTCGGGTAGCCTAGTGGTTAAAGCGTACGCTTTTCACGCCGAAGACCCGGGTTCGGTTCCCGACATGGGCCAGTGTGTGAGGCCTATTTCTGGTGTCCTCCGCCGTGATGTTCCTGGAATATTGCTAAATGCGGTGTAAAACCATACTCACTCACTCTCTTTAGCCATCTGAAATTGGTGTATACGCCTGGCAGTTTATCATTACAATAACTATGCAGTTGATTAAAAGAATGAAATTTGTCGTACCACCCGGATGCAGTCGCCATTATTAGGGAAGGAAAACTATTTTCTGTCAGTCAAGGATTAGCATGCCTTACAAGGAAACGTTTTCTGTATTTGGCCGGTAGAAAATCAATATGTAGTTAAATGTTGAACAGATTTTATCATTTAATCCACTTCCCTTCCTAGAACAGTGCATTTGCTTGTATCTCCAACACACATGACTAGTTTTTCATAAAATGTTTCACGTTCTTATAGCAATTTAACCTACAAATGCATGGTCACACAATGCCCTTATAATTACAAAATTCAGTGTATTTTATGGATTCATATCGGGCAACTAAATGTCACATAGCTTTCTCTAAAATGATACTCGGCCTGTATTACCCCAATAGAAAACACATGTATACATTACTTGAATACTTTCTAAAGGACATCAAGAGCAATAAAGCCACCCGTCCATAGCGAATAGGTGATAATGGCCCATATTCAGCAAACTACGGTTATAACGAACTCAAAGGGACCACTAAATTTAATTCGTTATAAACCGTAGTTCGTTATAAGCAAATGTACGGAATATATACAGTAAATGAACAGGACCAGAAATAGTTCATTATATCCGTCAGTTCGTTATAAGCGTGTTCCTTATAAACGTAGTTTACTGTATGGTCTAAATTGTAATGTTTATTATATCATGCTTACTACATCCGCACGGTACTGTACAAGAGTGAAATTGCGCTGATATCAGAGAGGGGTTAAAGTCCATGTAAAGTCAACACAAGGAAGAAGGTGGGGTATTGATAAGCTCATTCTCTAAATGTGCATAACAATTAAAACCACAGGACGCCATTTATATGTTGCACACATTGTCAAAACATTTTAATAAAATTTTATGTTTTAATATGTCTCATATATATATCGTCTATATCAACTCCGATAGTTCGTATTATGTCTGCAAATGTTAATATGAGTTGAATAACTGTATGAGCTAAAGTTAGTAAACTTATTATCATTTTCCTGTGAGGGACTACTTATACGTGAACATGTAAGGAAAATAAGTCGGGGCTTTGACAACAATAACCATAAATGGCTCGTAAATCCAGGAAGTGTTACAAAAATAGCATCTCTGACGTAACACGTTCAAGTACATCTCTAATGTCCTCGTTATCACAATGATTGTGAAGTTGTTCTTATGTCAGTTCAAAAGTACACAGCCATCGACAAAAATAACTTTTTATTTAGGCATTTATTACAAACATTTCTAGACTAGGTTCAAGTCTTTAACTTCCTGGACAAATTTTGATATCAATAAAAACCCGAACTTAAACACAATCGAAATATGTATGTAGTGACAACGATAACCCAATAACCATTTGACGTCATGAACCATTTGCCGGGTGACTGCGATGGATGAAGTCATCGGAAGACAAAGCCCCTACACCTGGATCCTTTCAAGTCTATGGCCCATTAGATCCAGTAAATGGCTCTTGTCGAGAGCCTCAGCGTGAATTATTGAGCTTTGTCATCCAACTTCAACCTTGGTAGCACTCAAGACATTTGCTACTTATTCACCACAACGTCATAAATCATGCACCATACCCGTGCTCGTGGGTTTCACCGAAATGGTAAACGTCTGAGACCTGCATCACTTCGGGCTTTCCTCCCACATTAAGCTGCTACGCCGTGATACAACTGGAATACTGTCAAAAGCGGCGTTAAACCCAACTCACTCACTCACTCACTCACTCATAAATCATGACTATGCAGATTATCGCAAAGTGTCTTTAGCAAATATATCAGGACGAGTTTTAAACTTTATCAATGAATGCTAATATATTTGATATAAAAAGACAAAGGCTGAGATCCTATTTATCATCCAAAATCATTCTACCATTTTATTCTGTTTAAAAACAGTAAGAACCAGTGTCTTGGTATAAATGGTACAGCTAACCATGGTAACCGATGACACCACAGTGGCGATACCTCCCGTGGAAGCCAGTTTCTTTTTTATAACTAATCACCATCTTTTCTCATACAGACCTTGTTCGTTCGTTTCTTTTTTGTTGTTTAACGCCGCACTAAGCAATATTCCAGCTAAATGACGGTGTGTAAATAATCGAGTTTGGACCAGATAATTCAGGGATTGGCATCATTAGCATCGATCCAAGCAATTGGGATAAGATGACATGCATCAACCAGGTCAGTGAGCGTGACCACGCGATCCCATTAGTCGCCTTTTACGACAATCTAAGTTGCCTCTTTGGTTGCTGACACCCATTCTACCCCGGATCTTAACGGGTCCTTACATACCTTGAAACAAAAGTATCTGAATACTCACAGTTCGGATAAAAATATATTCTATTGGTTTATTTGTATTATATATTAAAAGACAATTCATTAAAACAAAACATTTATTCTCTATTCCAGAGACCAATTGTTGGCCTTAAACATCAACTATTATTGCAATATAATGTTACAGTAGCTCGACCCATGAAGATCCGGGGTAGAATAGATCTCCAGCAACCCATGCTTGCTGTAAAAGGCGACTATGTTTGTCGTAAGAGTCGACTAACGGGATCGGGTGGTCAGGCTCGCCGACTTGGTTGATTTATGTCATCGTATCCCAATTGCGTGGATCGATGCTCATGTCAATCACTGGATTGTCTGGTCCAGACTCGATTATTTACAGACCGCCGTCATATAGCTGGAATACTGCTGAGTGCGGCGTTAAACAACAATCAACAACTACAGTAGCTCATAACACCTTTTTGATGTCATTTACATTCGTGATGGTTCATCTTTATCTATTGTGTTACATTAGCACGGCTCTTTCGTCAGACAAGGAAGCAGTTTGCCTTTAAACGACATTTGGTATCATTAATGTCAATAATTTACTTCTGGTCCAAGTAAGGACAGCACTTGATAGGGGTTTACGTCGACCTGGACATACTGACTGACTTCACGGTTGCTACACAACATTTCACACTGGTGCCATGTATCTCCGATATCCTACCCTGTGTGGCAAGTCGACTTCCGCAATAGTAACCTACGGGCTGGTATCTGATAAACACATCGTCTCTACTACAAGGAAGGAATCAGTTGGGCTGAAACAGATGCACACTGGGCGTGTGTTTATACATGGTTGCTAGAAAGTGGGTCAGGATATTAATTACATACAGCTGGGTGGTTAACAGTGTTGACTGCGAGGGTGTTCTTCTTTGCGCATAACAGCACTTGCATCCATATTTCTAGACTAACATCTAGTCTCTGAAATGAACATAATTTAGAGAAAAAACAGTTGTTACATTATAGTTATAAAATATAATAAAAAGGAGCCCAGAGACTTTCTTCATTTTCAGATACTGCAGTAATCTAGACTTGCCAAACATTATAGACTTGCATGGGCTGTATTGGGTATATTTATTTCACTCTCTGTATGACAGACTACCATATTTCACGACTTTCACACAGAAAGAATGAAAAAAATAGATATAGGCTGGGAAAGGGATCAATAAAGTGAGCTGTGAAAGGTATCTGGAGATGAGAAGGTACTCCAAAAATATTAGTTTTATTAAGTAATTACATTACAATTTATTGCGGGTTTTAACACACATACATATATATATATATATATATATATACATACATACATACATACATACATACATACATACATACATACATACATACATACATACATACATACATACATACATACATACATACATACATACATATACATAATACATACATACATACACACATACATACATAAATACATAATACATACATACATACATACATACATACATACATACATACATACATACATATACAAAAAGGCCTTAATACTAATGTAGGCCATTAGTTCGAATCCCAGATTCGCTCTGAATAATGATCCTTGTCCTTTTAGCTTCGATACTATCTACCAAATCACCGGGCCTGCCCATCTGGTCCACTATGATACCTCATACGACCAGTCCGGGTTCGATTCCGACATGGGTACAATGTGTGAAGCCCATTTCTGGTGTCCCCCGCCGTGATATTGCTGGAATATTGCTTAAAGCGGCGTAAAACCATACTCACTCACTCATACGAACAGTATAGGTTGTTGAGGCCCCATTCTAACCCGGAATCCCAGTGGGTCTCCTTTAACGGAGACACTGTTCAAAGTGTCAGTAAACCCACACCATTCACTCACTCATTCAATACTGTAAACAACATGTCAGTTTGTCAACAGCTTTTTGGACTAGGACCATGTCCTGCTCTCGCAGAGATATCTTGCTTGTTTCCGTGTGAAAATAGTAATGGCATTTGATTTAATTGTTACGAAAATCAAACATTATACAACACAATCAATAAGCACTTAAATGATCATTAGCCAACACATTTATCTCTCAATATGAAACGATCACATAAACTTCCGTCTCTTTACTACTCATGATTCTGTTTTCATGCTTTGGGTATACTTAGGGGGTTTGAAATGCGAAAAAAGGTTTGACTCATTTATTTATTGCTTCTAATGGTATGTATTAAAACCATTTTTCATTCGTCATTTATTTTAAATGTATTATTACTATCCGAGCTTGAAATTGTGTAAGATAAATTTCGTTTTTTAAAATGAAAAAAAAAGGAAATTGGTGATTTCGTTTGACAATCTCTGGAAATGCAGCACAACCGTTTTAGGGCCGAGGCTGAATTCTTGAAAACATCCTTTGAACACGTTATAAAATAAAGGCAACAAAGACCTTTCTACGACTATATTGCCTAGTTATTAAAGGACAAGTGACAGACAAATGTTGAAAAAATAACATGCAAAACATTTCGTTAAAACATCATCAACGCGGCATAGGTGCTATGCCTGCATGTGCTTTATGTTTACTGTAGTAGCAAGTATATTAATGTGTATGTATATGCATACAGTAAAGAAGGAGAAAGGGATATACCTAAAAACACGACTGCATGAACTATGGACACACAGATGTCACAGTCGTAATCATCATTGTGTCTCTGAAGAGAACAGATGGACGTGGGGAAAGTTTGCTAAAACGACGCTGACAGTTTCAATGTTACAATGAAAGCCCAAATGGTGCACGATTTGACACACTGAAGTGGATAAATATCTACATTGTAACAGATTGTTCTGCTTCATAAGGCATATTGATGTTGGTATACTGAATGCACGTACTCCAAGATATGACAAATTGAACTGGATAAACTTGTACATTGTAACACGGTATACTCCTCGTTATAGCATATCCATGCAAGATATGACAAATTGAACTAGATATACATCTACATTGTAACACGGTATATTGCTCGTTAAAGCATGTCCATGCAAGATATGACACATTGAACTAGATAAACTTGTACATTGTAACACGGTATATTCCTCGTTATAGCATATCCATGCAAGATATGACACACTGAACTAGATAAACATCTACATTGTTATACGGTATATTGCTCGTTATAGCATATCCATGCAAGATATGGCACATTGAACTGGATAAACATCTACATTGTAACACGGTATATTCCTCGTTATAGCATATCCATGCAAGATATGACACACTGAACTAGATAAACATCTACATTGTTATACGGTATATTGCTCGTTATGACATATCCATGCAAGATATGGCACATTGAACTGGATAAACATCTACATTGTAACATGGTACATTGCTCGTTATAGCATATCCATGCACGATATGACAGACTGAACTGGATAAACATCTACATTGTAACACGGTATATTGCTCGTTATAGCATATCCATGCAAGATATGACACATTGAACTAGATAAACATGTACATTGTAACACGGTATATTGCTCGTTATAGCATATCCATGCAAGATATGACACATTGAACTGGATACACATCTACATTGTAACACGGTATATTGCTCGTTATAGCATATCCATGCAAGATATGGCACATTGAACTGGATACACATCTACATTGTAACACGGTATATTGCTCGTTGTAGCATATCCATGCAAGATATGGCACATTGAACTGGATACACATCTACATTGTAACACGGTACACTGCTCGTTATAGCATATCCATGCACGATATGGCACATTGAACTGGATACACATCTACATTGTAACACGGTATATTGCTCGTTATAACATATCCATGCACGATATGACATATTGAACTGGATACACATCTACATTGTAACACGGTATATTGCTCGTTATAACATATCCATGCACGATATGGCACATTGAACTGGATACACATCTACATTGTTACACGGTATATTTCTCGTTATAGCATATCCATGGAAGATATGACACGCTGAACTGGATAAACATCTACATTGTCACAAACGATAGTGCTTATGTGCCGTATTAACGTGGACATTTTTTTTGTAATTGTGTAAAGTGCAATATAGGACTTTATAAAGTAGAGTACTAGCCTTTTTCTTCATAGCTGACATTCGCTACCGACATGAATGAAAAGGCAATGTTTATGTTTAACAGATTTCAAAGAAAGGTTGGACTGTATGACATCCCATGGTGCCTTACCCCCTACAGACTTGCGAGTGAGTAACTATGGTTTTACGCCGCTTTTAGCAATATTCCTGCAATATCACGGCGGGGACACCAGAAATGGGCTTCACACATTGTGCCTATGTAGGGAATCGAACCCGGGTCTTCGACGTGACGAGCGAACGCTTTAACAACTGGGCTACCCGACCACACCTACAAACTTGTGTCTAACACAGGAGTAATTGATATGTATCAGGCTAAATTAAATCCGGATATGCATAATAGACATAAATATATCAGAACGCTTTGAGTTAATCTGGAATCCTGTTATCAGACCTAACAATGTTCAGATACTTATAACCCGTGAAGATCCGGGTTAGAATTGGTTTGCAGAAACCCAGTGCCTGCTTATCGTACGAGGCGACTAACTGGATCGAGTGGTCAGGCTCGCTGACTTGGTTGACCCATTTATCTGATCGATGCTCATGATGTCAGTCAATGTAATGTCTGGTCCAGATTCGATTATTTACAGACCACCCTCATATAACTTGGTGTTTATATCAACTGCCATCAGTAAGATTATCATACTTTACGCTTCTTTGGCGTGAGTGAGTGAGTGAGTGAGTGAGTGAGTTGGGTTTGACGCCGTTGGCACTAATATTCAGTTTTATATCGGGGGTGTCAGCTTATTGTCGGAAGTAGAGCCAGAGGTAACACAGGCACCAAGCCTTTACAAGCTTGGGCCTTGTGCTGACAAATCAAACTTCATGATCAGGGTGAATATGGAATTCGAACTCAAAATCAAAGGATTCTGACACACTTAACCATGCAGAACCCATTGCGGTGTTTTGATGATTGGGCCACCCGTGACACTAAACAGAAAGATTTTTTTACCATGTATGTGTTCAACCAGACACTCGAAGCATCAAAGTGGCGTAATGTTAGTCGTGCAGGGAGTGTCCCATTAGAGGCGTGATTCCATTCTAACATTGAGTTAAATGTACTCATCTTTTATTTAATACTGCCAATAGACAATCCACTTGTGTTTGAAGTCCCAGCGTGTGTTATAACAACACGTACTAGTAACTGGCACATTTCGAAAGCTCTCTAAATTAGCTGAACAGATTTGAATCATTTTTATTCCGTATTCGGTCGATAAAAACCCACACCATTCCACTGAAAAACACATCATCAAGCTTTTTGCAAATGGGCTGATGTATGTTTAAGTGTAATGTGAGCTGAACGGCAATTATTAACGTACCACATAGATCAGTCTGTCATCGATCGAGGTATGGTCGGACCATCGTAAGCCACAGAGTGTATTATTGATCGACTGCCCTACTGCGCACATGCATATAGGTGAAATGCAATCACCAATGTTAAAATGCTAAACCTGCGAGCTCTTAATGACCTCCAATTATTGTGCTGAACACTCGTCATTATTCCCGTGGCTTGACAATTGGCGATTACGTCGTGTTTGTAGACCACCGAGTCTTTTCTGCATTCAAACTACGTAATACTGAAAAATAGTAATACCATCAATATGGTGTGATTGGAAAGGTGTTAACTGATCGTTGTATCGCGACCCATTTATCAGAACCTATAGAAAGTCAGGACGATAATGAATACATCTATGTCTCCGTATCAATTAGAAATTCATTTTTACGGTTCATGCAAATTCCCAGTTACATCAGTTACACGCTCATCAGTTACACACTCATCAGTTGCACACACATCAGTTACACACACATCAGTTATACACACATCAGTTGCACACACATCAGTTGCATAAACGTCAGTTGTACACAACTCAGTTGCATATAAATCAGTTACACACACATCAGTTACACACTCATCAGTTATACACAAATCAGTTACACACATCAGTTACACACATATCAGTTACACACATCAGTTACACACACATCAGTTATACACAAATCAGTAACACACATCAGTTACACACTCATCAGTTAGACACACATCAGTTACACATATCAGTAATAAACACATCAGTTAAACACATCAGTTATAATCACATCAGTTACCAAACATCAGTTACAATCACATCAGCTACACACATCAGTTGCACACACATCAGTTACACACATGTCAGTTACAATCACATCAGTTACACACATCAGCTACACACACATAAGTGTAAATAAAATATATCAATCTCTTGTAACAGCACATGCCTACATGGAAATATTAGACGCACGCACACACACACACACGCACACACACACACGCGCACGCACGCAAGCACGCACGCACGCACGCACACACACACACACCAGCCTTATTGTGCAGCAAGCCTGCCTTCTGATCTGGAGTAAAGTGTATTTTTTTAGTCTCTCTTACAGACCCTGATACAAATATATATCAAATACAGCCCATGCAAGTCTATAATGTTTGGCAAGTCTAGATCATTGCAGTATCAGAAAATGAAGTCACAGGGCTCCTTTTTATTATATTTTTATTAAGATAACTGAACAACTTTTTTTATGTACGATATGTTCATTTCAGAGACTAGATGTTAGTCTATGTATTTTTTGTACAAACTGATTTGAATATTTCTATGGGAATGTTAACACGAGAAATGCACAAGGCAATCACGATAGAAAGATAAGATATGTGCTACATGTGTGTACTCTTTAACATATTCGAGTTAGTAGGACAGACAATCTGCCACTTTCTCTTCAAGATAATCGCTTCCACTTACACTTTAGAAAAGAAGATCAAGGATATTTAGATTTTTTGTATCAATTCACGTTTCCGTCAAACCAGTAGTCTACAAGTAATTACAATACTAATGAAATGAGTCTTTGAAAGGCATTTAGAGGTGATACACATGAGGGAGAAAATTTAGGGATGTCAACTTCTTTATTATGAGGAACACAACATTTCGGTATATATACTTACTCCTGAATCAGGTGAACGCGCTGATTCACCTGATGAAGGAGCAAATATATACTCCGAAACGTTGTATTCCTCATAATAAAGACGTTGACGTCCATAACGTCTCTTCCCTAAGAAGGAAACAATCTAACACTAGGTGTTCTTGAAGTGGGTAAGCACGTCTTGCTCTAATGGTAGCACCCGCCATTCGCCCAATTTTATTAAAACGGAAGTGAATAAACAAATACATAATACCCGGTGATGTGGTTTATGTTTTCTTTCTCATTACATTTAGTCAAGTTGCTGTAGTCTATTTTCCATAGGGTTTGACAGTCTGCATAACACTATATAACACTATCAGCTGGCAGCTGGTGCAGGGTGGCGACCTCTCATCCCTCAAGGTATAATGATATGTAATCAGTAATCGTGTGTGTTGTTATCTGAGACAAGGTTAGAGTTAGTGGGAGTTAGATTCACTAATTGTATGCATGACCATCTCTCTCTCCCTCTCTCTCTCTCCCTCTCTCTCGTTCACTCTCTCTCTCCCACTCTCTCTCTATCGCTCTTGTTCACTCTATCTCTCTCACTCTCTCTATCTATCGCTCTCGTTCACTCTATCTCTCTCTCATTCTTTCTCTCTCTCTATCGCTCTCGTTCACTCTATCTCTCTCTATCTCACTCTCTTTCACTCTCTCTATCTCTCTCGCTCTCGTTCACTCTCTCTCTCGTTCACTCTCTCTCTCTCTTTCTCTCTCTATCTCTCTTTCACTCTCTCTATCTCACTCTCTTTCACTCTCTCTCTCCCTTTCTCAAACAATTGTTTGATAATACGCCTCAGTCCTTCACAGATATACATTTCGTGGTGTATGCAGCGACCGCAACAGTATCCTGTACCCTAAAAAGATCCCAGTGATACTGACACTTTCATTTATCCAAAGCTCTATGTACTCAAAGGACAGAACAAGTGGTTTGGGAAATCTTCGCACAACTTGAGCTGGTAGCCTTGATATTTTAGCTTCACATGCCATGAGACGCGCTCTTGAAGACAGGGCCCGCAGTTCACAGGGCTTACAGTTTCCAGAATGTGGGTTTAAAGCCTCTAAAGTGAACCTCGACAGCTGTAAAAACCATCATCGTGTCCTGTTATAACCGTTTTCTCACAAATCCTGTCACATGACATACTTTCTGAAAAATATTGCAAGAATTCATAGGAACAATCCTGAGTTATTATGACTTTTGAGTAAGTTTCATGTTTGGTTTCAACCCGCTTACTATAATCTTGCCATGAAGGTAAACCAGTTGATCTATGTGTTTGATTACTGTGAGAGCAGAACAGGACTGGTATCGGTATTTTTTCCCATGAGAGTAAGTGAGGCAGGTTTCAGACCTTTTCCAGCTTAATTAGGTCGGTCTGTTGGTAATTTAGGCTGGGCAGAACAAAGCAGTGGTTGATAGCATGAACAAAGCCAACACCGTCGGGGTACGATGACACACAAACCAGGAAGGTAACATATTGAGACCACCCGATCCCAATTGCACTCTGATCTGACAACATACTTATGGGCCGGTGGATGCTGCGTTATATGACCGGGCGTTCCATGGGTTTAAAGTTTACCTGTGGATGTGTGTTGTTTTACGCCGCAGTCCAGCTATGTCACGGCGGGCTGTGAAGAGTAACTGTTGAGTCTGGGCCAGGTAAACCACTGGTTGACAGCATGATCAACGTCCCACGAGTTACGCAATCAAATTTGATTCGCGGAACACATGTTTGTTTTTGTCAACAAATCTTGATTGTGTATAATCTTCGTGCGACTCACCTATCAAAGTTCTAGGTCTAGGGACAGTCGGTTGGGTTTCCGTGACCCCGTTTACATGGGACCCGTGAAGATCTGGGGTAGGATCGGTCTTCAGCAACCCATGCTTTCCGTAAAAGGCGAGTATGCTTGTTGTAAGAGGCGACGTTGCTTGTCGTAAGAGGCGACTAACGGGATCGGATGGTCAGGCTCGCTGACTTGGTTGATGCATGTCATCGATGCCAATTGCGTGGATCGATGCTGATGATGTCAATCACTGGATTGTCACGTCAGACTCGATTATTTACAGACCGCCGTCATATATCTGGTATATTGCTGGGTGCGGCGTTAAACAACAAACAAACAAACAAACAAACAAACCGTTTACCCGGAATACTGCTCGATAGCATTATTTCTAATCATCATCATTATTATTATCATCATCACCATCGAGCTATTCGTACAGTAGCATATTTCTGATTTCATCGTATGGTGCAAATTATGTGTATTTGTTGTGATTAATGTAAAATATTAATGTGGTAACTAATATACCTTTTACTGACCTTTTCACGAAAAATATAATTTGCAATAACATCAAAAAGAAAAGCTACACAAAACCCCGACAAAATCCCTTCCTTATCATTAGAAATTTTCTGCTAATATCAGAGTTCATTGTACGATTCAGACTTTGTCATAAACACGTGTTTATGAATCACTATCAAATAGTGATGATACCAGATGTTCGCGATGAGGTGAGCGTGTCCTGCGCCACGTAAGAATCAGCGACTCCTATCGTGCTGCTGAAACAAATCAGCCCATTAAGTGTCGAACACGTGTTGTTACAAAATCCCGACAATACACACATATACTGGTTTGCTCACTTTGTTGATGACACCTCTGATATGTCTGTTACACACTTGCCATAGACTTGCACAACTTTCAAAGGCAATAATTGTGAATTTAAATCATAATTTCTAGATTATGTAAGTAATAAGAACAAGTTGTCCTTATAAGAGACTGAAGTACTGTCCACATATCTAGACTTGTCTAGAAGGATAAAATTACTACATATCCATGACTTTTCTTTCAGTACAGCCTCGGAGCAAGGCTACCTTTGGCAGTACCACTTACGTTATAGCGCGTATCGTACTCCTGTTATAAGTACACATATGTTGCCATAGTAACATCAAGCTGAATACTGGCCATGTTCAAACTGCATTCTATTTAAACGCACGACATAATTTATTTTACAAATAAAATCAACATAATTTCCACAATCAAAAGAAATCTCTTAATTGAGTCTTGAAGTTAGTTAAAATCACGAAGCATGCATCTTTAACAAACTAACAATAAAGGCGGGAAAATAATCATCAGAAAATATTATCATAAGACATTTCCGCCAAAAGTAGAGTCCATTGTTCCATTCCGACTTTATCATGACCATGTGTTTATGAATCACCATCAAACAGTGATGATACCAGCTGTTCGCGATGAGGTGAGCGTATCCTGCCCTACCGGTGGTAACCATTACAAACACATGCAAAGGCAAGTCAAATATTCACCACACATACACGGGAACATGTAGTACAAGTGAAAATAGTGAACCGCTGCTAAATATACTTGTTAAATGTTTCCGATGTAGCCGTCAACAATAAACTAGTCTGTAGGAACAAAGGAATTGAAATGATCGAAACGTAATCTGCCCGGTGCAGATGGTCTCACAACACACATGACGTTAGGGGGAGCTAACACTAGTATATATCCCTGGCAAGTAACATAACCCATGGCCAAGTGCGTCTGTAATCAATATCAGCGTAATTCATGTAGGTATTGGCATATGCAATAATGTGGAGGAATATTGTACATATGCGTCGTTTTCCGTCTATTTCAGACCCAGTTTCCACAGGAGCATGTGTGTGCCAGCCATTCATGGCTTGTCTGGAATGATTTATTGCCATACTCAATGTCCACATATGTGACACTGTTTAGAAGTAAATGTATTGAATCCAGTGTTGAAAGTTTTGTATCCCATTTCAGACAAGAAATTCGTTAAAGTTTTGTTTGCTGTTAAACGCCGCATTCAGCAATATACCAGCCAAATGGCGGCGGTCTGTAAATAATCGCGTCTGGACCAGAGAATCCAGTGAGTGATATCAATGAGCATCGATCTACATAATTGGGATACAATGACATGTATCAACCAAGTAAGCGAGCTTGACCACCTGATCCCGTTAGTCTCCCCTTGCGACAAGCATAGTCGCCTATCACGGCAAGCAAGGGTTGCCGAAGACCTATTCTCTAGCTGGTTCTTCACGGGTATCGTTAAAGTATTCCTTCGTCTCGTGATATTTCACTAAACAATCACATGTGTCTTTTTCATATCTTTGTAGGAGATGTCATAACACTTTTATTCCGTTAGTAAATATACGATAAAATTTGGCAATTACTTTCTATACACCCTTATTGTAATAAGTTCAGACCAATCAGTAATCTCTCGAGCCGTGAAGATTCGGGGTAGGATCGATCTTCAGCAACCCATGCTTGCCGTAAAAGGCAACTATGCTTGTTGTAAGAGGCGACTAACGGGATCGGGTGGTCAGGCTCGCTGACTTCGTTGATGCATATCATCGATCCCAATTGCGTGGATTGATGCTGATGATGTCAATCACTAGATTATCTGGCACAGACTCGATTATTTACAGACCGCCGTCATACAGCTTGAATATTGCTGAGTGCGGCGTTAAACAACATACCAACGAACTAATTCATGTTTGAACTGCGGCGTGGTATCTCAGTGGGCTACCACTATAAAGTCGGCATCAGTCCGGTCAGGTACACACACACAAACACACACACACACACACACACACACACACACACCTTTGTGGTATCAAGTGTACATCCTGATCGGTTGTTAGTCACCTACGTGAGGTCCTCTGTACATCCTCATCCGTCGTTAGTAACCTCCGTGAGGTCCTATGTACATCCTCATCCTTCGTTAGTAACCTACGTGGTGTCCTGTGTATATCATTATCCGTCATTAGTAACCTACGTGAGGTCCTCTGTACATCCTTATCCGTCGTTAGTCACCTGCGTGGTATCCTCTGTACATCCTTATCCGTCGTTAGTAACCTACGTGGTGTCCTGTGTACATCCTTATCCGTCGTTAGTCACCTACGTGGTATCCTCTGTACATCCTTATCTATCTTTAGTAACCTCCATGGTGTCCTGTGTACATCCTTACCCGTCGTTAGTAACCTACGTGGTGTCCTGTGTACATCCTTATCCGTCGTCTGTCACCTCCGTGGTGTCTTGTGTACATCCTTATCCGTCGTTAGTAACCTACGTGAAGTCCTCTGTACATCCTTATCCGTCGTTAGTAACCTACGTGAGGTCCTCTGTACATCCTTATCCGTCGTTAGTAACCTCCGTGAGGTCCTCTGTACATCCTTATCCGTCGTTAGTAACCTACGTGAGGTCCTCTGTACATCCTTATCCGTCGTTAGTAACCTACGTGAGGTCCTCTGTACATTCTTATCCGTCGTTAGTAACCTACGTGAGGTCCTCTGTACATCCTTATCCGTCGTTAGTAACCTACGTGGTGTCCTGTGTACATCCTTATCCGTCGTTAGTAACCTACGTGAGGTCCTCTGTACATCCTTATCCGTCGTTAGTAACCTACGTGAGGTCCTCTGTACATTCTTACCCGTCGTTAGTAACCTACGTGGTGTCCTATGTACATCCTTATCCTTCGTTAGTAACCTACGTGAGGTCCTCTGTACATCCTTATCCGTCGTTAGTAACCTACGTGAGGTCCTATGTACATCCTTATCCGTCGTTAGTAACCTCCGTGAGGTCCTCTGTACATCCTCATCCGTCGTTAGTAACCTACGTGAGGTCCTCTGTACATCCTTATCCGTCGTTAGTAACCTACGTGAGGTCCTCTGTACATCCTTATCCGTCGTTAGTAACCTACGTGAGGTCCTCTGTACATTCTTACCCGTCGTTAGTAACCTACGTGAGGTCCTCTGTACATCCTTATCCGTCGTTAGTAACCTACGTGAGGTCCTCTGTACATTCTTACCCGTCGTTAGTAACCTACGTGAGGTCCTCTGTACATCCTTATCCGTCGTTAGTAACCTACGTGGTGTCCTGTGTACATCCTTATCCGTCGTTAGTAACCTACGTGAGGTCCTCTGTACATCCTTATCCGTCGTTAGTAACCTACGTGAGGTCCTCTGTACATTCTTACCCGTCGTTAGTAACCTACGTGGTGTCCTATGTACATCCTTATCCTTCGTTAGTAACCTACGTGAGGTCCTCTGTACATCCTTATCCGTCGTTAGTAACCTACGTGAGGTCCTATGTACACCCTTATCCGTCGTTAGTAACCTACGTGGTGTCCTCTGTACATCCTTATCCGTCGTTAGTAACCTACGTGGTGTCCTCTGTACATCCTTATCCGTCGTTCGGTAGACACCTCTGTGGTGTCATGTGTACATCCTTAACTGTCTTTCTCCATTTACGTCCTTGTCTGAAGTTCGTCACTGACGGTTTGTCCTGTGCACATCCTTATCCGTCGTTTGTAATTTAAATGATGTGTACATCCTTATCCGTCGTTTGTTTCTTAGATGCTGTGTATATCATTATCTGTCGTTCATAATGTCCTGTCACGTGTCACTATCTTCATAGGCACATAATCTAAGCCTTGGTTTGAAGTTCATTGTCGTAAAAACAAGTATCTGTCAAAGTTTTAAATTGGATAATCTTGAAAGCATTTCTGAAAAGCAATTGTCACAGTTCTCTTAGTCATTGATTTGCCACCAAGGCATCAAACACGAGACTGCGGTTTATATGGAGAAAACGTATGACCTCAACTCCATGATACTACAAGTGATTACTTCAGAGGGAATCAAAGCTCCTTTAAGCCCTATCACAGACATCATAGGGAGTCATCAAGTGGGCAGGCAGTTTTTGTAAATAACACAAAAGATCGATGATGACACAGATTATTTATTTAAGCTTATTTCATAGCAAACAAACATGATAACAGTACAAAGCCTGTTCCGTGACGTGGCAATTATGACAAATCAGTGTCATAATTCTGATAAATTTACTTTCTGATAAAAGGCACTTTCCTTGTCTGCGGACATGTTGCCCCGACCACATCTATCTACACTTGTCAAATCTACAAGTGTTTTCTACAACGAAGATTATCTCAAAAATATATCTCGTTCAAAAAAGCACTTTGGCAAAAATTCCAAGGCACTGCCATTTCAAATCATTTTTTGGTGCTAATGTCAACTTCAACAGCTGTTTTCTGAGACATTAAGCGACAACTTAACAGCGAGAGTTTGCAGCCGCGACAAAACATCTTCCAAAACGTCGTCTGCTTGAAGTAACCAGACTCACAAATCAGGACGCCATCTTGAAAAAGCATGAAGCGTGAACACGAGAGAAAATTAAGCCCTTTTACACTCAACAGTAGGAGCTAGAACCAGCCTAGTACCAACCGCTTTTTTGAGTGTATCACGTTGACATGATCGGGCAGTTTCAGTATTGATTAACAAAACGACACAACGCTCAAACGGGCCAGCCATTTAAACACATGAGTCCATGTTAATCAACACAGGACAGAAGAAAATATTTCAACGTTCAAGCAAAACGCACTCTCCAGTAAATTGATGAGGAATTACACAAACATAAAATATTGCTCTTATTGTTTTAGAGTTCAGAGGGCCAGACCCTACACTTCAAATTTCCTAATGGCAACCCCTGTACGAGACCGGCTCGTACATTGGCGTTGATTAAGAAATTTGATGTTTCGAGTTAATCCCTAAAGATCCAAATTTGAAACGTGCAAGGTGCTTTTCCCACTACACGAGACCAGCTTATGTTCATGGGAACTACACCCTACCCTCTTTCTGTGACAAAGATATTGTCCCTCTCGGAATGCCATCCTTAGACAAAGTTTATCTTCTACACAAAAATAGCATGCATGGGAACTAAACGACATGGCTACGAATCAAAAACACAGGAATGCGAAAACAGTTGATGAAGTTGACCTAAACAGAGGAGCTCATGTACACTGGATTGGAAATACCTAATCTCATGGGAAAGTTGATAAATAACCTTTGCCTCTATAGAAGATAAATGACTGTATAGTAATCAATAATGTGATTGTTGTCGTCCCGCGACGTATCAACACGTTGGTGACTGGGTCTGGGTTAATGTGTAATGAGAATGGAGATGTGTTATAACATTATATCAGTTGTCGATTACGATATAATGCAGCGCGTACATCTAAAAACATCCAGGTAATTAGTTGTGGCTCTTATATCAAACGGGTAAATGTATAATGTACATTCAAGTAAATAATACGATATGGGCATGACATGAGATGAATACAATGTGATTATAAAGGTAATTAACAAAATAATCAATGACCTGCAATGATTATTAACCACTGACCTGCAGGGCATATTGACCGACCAGCAGTTTGTGTATAAAACATGACAGGTGACAGATAACCGGTACAAACAATAACAATATACCAAGTAAAATGCTAACAAAGTGAGTACCATCGTGCATTCAATGCAGTGATGCTTCGTTTGTAACTAGTAACAAATACAATCTTCCCAACAAAACCAAATCTCTACTAACAGTAGTCTTCAAAAATGCAAACTCAAGTCAGTGCACTAAATCATCGATTTTTTCACAGGGCTGTTTTTAGACGTATTGTCTCAAGTTACTCAAGTCCATCTAGACTAGCACGTAGAAGTCCAGTGCTTCAAGCACTCAGCACATTGCCTGGCCTGCAGGGGGAGCATGAAGTAAGGCTGCTCAGCAGCGCCAAATCAACACGATACTGTCCAGCAGCGACATATTCAGGGTCCATATATGTTGGCATGGCAACAAGGCCCGTCCAGCGGGATGTAACAATTATATATGGCTGACCAGCAGCGACACCTCAAATGGACAACTGTCCAAGCGGGGTGTTGTTGACATGGCAATATGCCATACACTAAATAACAGTTGTAAGTCAAGCTTACACACTTGGCCTACTGGGTTTCTTCAGATAGAGCAATGGCGCCTGAAGAAGAAAACAAAGACAATCATGAGTATTTTGTTCCTTTCACAAGCAACACAGATTAACATAAAACTTGGACATTATTATTACTATAAATGATTAAAAATAGTAAGAAGATGAGCATCATGATTATTATTGGTATTAATATAATTTAATCAAATCAAACTCCGCAATGATACTTACCATTATTAGGAGCCAGGGATGTCAGCAGTTTCTGGATTTGAAAGAAATCCTCCTCTTCGTAGGACCCACATGGTTTTGGGGTGCTGAGAGGCAGATATTCGTCCTTGACGGTCACAGACAGAGTCATCTCCAAGGGGGTAGATGCCAGCTCCTCGAGAAGCTCCTCCTCCTCTGACAATTCACATGACGTCATTGAAAAAGGAGACATACTTTGTGAAGCTGGGCTGTTGGAGCATTCAACTTTGATGACTGGGGGGGAATCCTCTTCTTTGACCAGAGCCTGCTGCTCAAAGAAGGTCCCTGCTGAGTCGACCAACATCTGGGCGTCAATATATGGACTGTTTTCCCCATTGAAGTGGTTGAAGAATTCCTCTAGCTCCGTTGCGTCGATTAGGGGAAGGTTTTTCTTGGGTTTAACAGGGCTGCTGTCAACCTTCTTTGACACTTCATGACATGGAAGGTTGACCTTTGCATCTTCCGGACACTGTGGGATGGGTTTAGAAACGTCAAAATCCCAAAAGAAAGACTCAACTTCAAATGGATCGATGACTGGAAGTTCTTTCCTCTTTTTGGTTGGTGTTGGGGGAAGAGGTTCAGATTTTATCTTGTGCCCACCGCAGTTGGCAAGTTGTTTAAGTTCCTCAATGATAGTCTTGGGACTCAGCCGTGTTGACTTAGATGGAGTGATTACATCAACCTTGAAGACCTTGCTGTTTGGATCGGGCGAGGAGGCTGGGGATGGATCTGGTGTCAGATACGATTCTGGCAGGGCACTGACATCAGGTACAACTTGTTCCTGTAGCATAGAGCCTGGGCTGAGTGAACTTGGTTCCATCAAGATGTTTTTCTTTTGCTGGAGAGCCACTGCAGAGAAAACGCTGTTGCTCTGAGGCATAACCTGTGTATGCTCAGCCCATCCGCCCTGAGCGACAGAGAGTGCTGGGAATGAATCACGGAAATTATCCAAGTTGGGAATCATGAAACTACTTGAACCGAAATCGAAACCTTGACCAGAGAGTTTGTCATCATTCCCACTAGGAGAGAGTCTTGGAACCTTAGCTGCTGGTTTGCAGGGTCCCTTGATCTTTCTCTTCAGCATCTCCTTCAATCGCTCAGTCTGACCAGATCCACCGTTTTTCAGCTGATCACCTCGCCTCAGTCTTGGGTCGATGTAAGGCATAAAAGGTCCAGTCTGGCAGCCACTCTGAGAAGGGTAAACAGGTCCAGCCTGTGTTGCCCTCATTCTGGTTGTGGCCTGGAAGCCAGAACTGGGTTGCAGCCACCTGGTGTCCTGTTCTTGAACCATAGTGGGACAAGGCACTGTTTGTTGCCAAGGTTCACCGCGTGGGGGGTAGAACTGGAACATCTGACTCTGCAGTTTGAATTGGTACGCCTCTTGCTCACTGAAATGAAATCATTGAAAATCATAAAAGACTGGCATACATAGCATATGATGTTCAACTCACAAAACCTTCTAGCTTAACAAGATAAATTATTGCTGAAGCAATGCCAATCAACTTAACTAATCAAAAGCTAATCATATGTAAAAATCTGGTAATAAATCATCATTACTAACCCGTGAGGCCACAAGCTGGAGGTGTAATTGAGGTCTATTAGAAAGATAACTGTACGCACCTGATAACCTGGTTGACGCACACGATGACTGGGTCATCGCTGTTGGAAACAGATGCCTGCTTAATATGCATGACAACGTTCACCCAGAAGATGGAATTATCGGCCCTGATCATTCTCACAATCATCATGCATCCCATCTCGTGATTGGAGCGGATCACTGAAAAAAAGAATGCAAAATGATAATTTTCTTTCCAATTTCCGTTTCGTGTAAATAACAGTAACCGAATGAGCCATAGTTTGATTCGCTTGATCGTATTTATAGAAATAGAAACAGCTGGAAAACGGAGCACAGTGCAATGCTGGGTCCACTTACACTGCACATGTTTATCTCTGGCCTCCTGCAGGTCCTCGGGATGAAGAAGACTGTACCAAGATCGACGGAACAGTTCGCCATTGCTGTAGCCAAGATGGTACTCGGCCCTGAAAGCATAAGATATATATTTACTGGAGCGCTACAGGAGTCGTGCTGCGTTTGTTGTTTGTTTAACACCGCATTCAGCAATATTCCCTCTACATGGCGGCGGTCAATAAATAATCGAGTCTGGACCAGACAATCACAGGAGTCATGTTTGCATACCTGTTTCTTAGAGCTCATGTCCAAAATTACCATCTATCAAAGCCAATGATATTGACTGGATATGTTTAGATCATTCAAACAGATGAAGAATCAAGTATCTAATTAATGGAACTTAAGTGATCACGGATTAGTAATTCTTCAAGACGGCACATGAGTCCAACCTAGATTATCAGACGCATGACGAAATAGTTCATGTAGGCTGTCGAAATTGAATTATCAACAAAGTCTGGCACGTCTGAATGTGAACTTATGTATCTGTGTCACAGAACCTGAACCTGCGAGCTGTCACATGAACAACGAAAATCGATCATTAGGCTGATTGTCAGCTAGGGCAAGTCGACAATGGAGTTCCGTGTAGAACACTTACGTGTGTGAAACTTCCAAGAAGCTGAGATCGAGCTGATGGACTGTCTTGAAGACCATTGTGTTGTTTTGGATAAGATTTTCTTTTAAGTCGGGAGTGATGAGTGGTGTGCATGTCCCCATGAATACCACCTGTTGCTCACTGCTAGACTCCGGGCCGGGGTGGGATACAAAATGACCCTTCACATACATCACCTGGAAAAGGAAAAATAGAAACTTTCAGGTCATGGTTGGTAAAAGAAGAAAAAAATGTAGTCATCATTTAAATCCAAAATATAACTGATATAACTATTTCTATGAAATATTTGGTTGGCAAATTGGTGTGTATGTGTTGTGGGACAATTATTTATCAACTAAACATATTGGTGTGTTTGCTTTATTTCTGCATCAACACATCACCATCAAGCCTTCTGAGTAGACAGGCAGTATTTCATCAACGAACTTTTTCACAGACAACACTAACACGTTACACATGCACAACTGCTCATGTGACCGCTATTACATAAACACTCCCTTCTCTGCTGAGCGGTTAAACAAGAAGCCTGCGTCTCAAGTTGACATCATATCGTTTATATAGAGATGCTTAGTTATCGCTTCTCGGAGGATAAAGTTACTCCTGAGGCCATGGCTGCATAAAAGCCAGCATCTTGACATATATAAAATCCATCAATCCAAACTATAAAGTGGGGAGAAGTAAAGTCCCGTCTTAGTTTAGTTATACTCGATCACTCTGACAAGGGCGATATAGATAGCACGCCTAAGGCTAAAGGACCAGCTCCATCTAACCACGACGGAACAGGCTGTTACCAAGCTGACATGGATTGGATCCCCACGTTTTCAGCGTCAGCATTATATATGTAACAGTTAACCTACTGTATGCGGGATCGCTGATAATAACATGTGCACACATTGATATGTACTAAGTAAATATAGTGGAGCAACGCCTCTAACTTATATATTACTTCACAGAATCAACAAAAGATATTGCCCAGAGGCACATATCAATGTATTTATTCATTTTGATTCTATACGTTGTGCAATACACTGTCGTCTATCTTTTTAAGTTTTACTTTATTTATTTAGTTTACCCTGTATGACCCATCCAGGTGATGGCTGACTAAGTGTTGCTTGTCAACACTATTTCCTTTTCTACATCGTAGTGTTGTGAAGCGATTGCTCATACGAGATATGACACATAAAATATTGCTTCCGCCAGGAAAGCAGCGCTGCGCTTGACAATGGCTTAAATTGTTTCCCTCTTCGAAGAATGGCCATAAATCATAGTCTCGATGTCAAGTAGAGCATGACATGGCAGTATTATGTCCCCTCAAACTAAAACTCATATTTAGATTTCAAATGACGCAGGCACTTTGAATAAATATAACGTTTTTATATCGTATGTGTGTCACAAGCGACTTAGTGCGTCAGTTTAGAAAAATGGGCGATGATTCTCCCTTGTGCCAGACTATCAAGAAGTTGTTCGTTGTTATGACGTCAGTGTAGCCATGGTAACATACCGAGTTTCATTTATCACCGACACTTAGGTCAAACTTTAGTACAGACATATACATTTAGCAATTATATATGCGAAATCCAAGAGGCTTTATGTTTTGTAGACTTCCAAATGGGTAGACAATTTCATGAGAAACTGACATGAGAAAATTTTCACTTGAAACTCAAACGAAAAACAAGTATATATCAAGTTGCGCTAGTTTCGAGACAAACGATATTGAACATACAATTAACAAGAAAAAGACAACTTGCATAATTTTACCATAAACTGAATTAACAGTACACAATTAGAGCGTATTAACCAAACTATGAAACAGAAATGTTATTCAGCAACAAGTTACACATTTCAGTGTTTCTATAACCCACCATAATTAAAAGAAATACTGCTATAAAGGGTGAAATAAAGAGAACCCAAGTAACATACATGTATCGAGATACAAGTTCTGAGATTTCCCTGACTCTACATGTAAATGCCCATGTAAAAAATAAAGTATTGTACCGTATTCTCTAATAAGCGCCCACGGCGATATTTGCTAATATATTGGTCAGTGAAAAATCCCAATTAGCATCTCTTCCAATTGATCAATGTACACAAGACATATTTTTAGTGTATGATACGCACTCATGTGTTATGGGCACCCTATATCATAGGCAATTAAATTCTTGAAAAATATATCTGTCGTGTCTAATACGAACAGACTTTTCTTTTGTATTATTTCAGGCTGTCAGCATAAACCACGAAATTTATGATCTTTTAATTCTTTTTTTACCAAAATTTTATTAAAATGAGAGCCCCCTATTTCTATTTTTGAGAGCGCCCTGGGCGGTTATTATGTCGAATACTGTATGTATTTTTCGGGATGGTGAGTTTCTTTCGCAAGACTCTTTATTTCCTTCTAACATAACTGTAGCCTATTGTCAATGGAAACTGGAGCAATTACGCTGCCACATTTATTACGGCAGTGAATAATATGTATGACTTGTATATGAGATGTTGATGAAGGCAGGTGTCAGTATCCCCTGTTGTGAACTACGTCAAAAGGCTGTGAGTGTGCCTATAGTCGTCTTCAGTCCGTCATACTGATCGACATGTCAGGGCTGTCGTTATGTATTGCAGTGCGCGACCCCTTTCTTCTTCTCACTTACTTGTAATCAATACATCAATGTCATTAGACTGACACAAATTATGATAGATATTGTCTTACAGCATTAACAGATAGCCTTGTCCGATATCAAACAGAGGCTCACTTTGATTGTCAGTTTTATAGGTGAAGTGCTGACTCGTCTTGTTTAAAACAAAATTTGAGTATTATTCATGTGATTTGATTTATCAGAATAAATTAATCGTGCTGAAGTATTATTTCATAATACGTTTCCTGTGCAGTTTGAGCGTTTCTTACACTGAACTTTCACATGACCTTTGTTTCGGATTCCTAAGTAAACACGGTGGTGTGGGGAAAATGTGGCCTGTTGCGGAATGTTATCCTACCGAAAAGCAAATACCATGAAATCTGACACGTTGAATTCCGCATGACAGACTTTGAAATATGTTGCTCCCAATTATTCTGGTTACTGGAGTAGAACGAAAGTCTGCTTTACGTTTCAACACATACACATCTCATTTCTCATGAGCGGCAATCCATACATGCAAGCTAGGGATGTCTATCATCCACAAGCCGGATTCATTCAGGACGATTTCGTCGATCACAGTAACCTATCTCATGCAATGTATTTGTGTAAGTACATTAGATCTACTAACTGCAAACCCAAAAGTCTAAACTTTACTGAATGAAGTATCATAACCTTCGAACCACCCTTTTCACACACACACGCACGCACGCACGCACGCACGCACGCACGCACGCACGCACGCGCTATTGCCGAAACTGCTCAAAGACACACACGCGCGCGCTATTGCCGAAACTGCCTCAAAGAAACTTCACTCTCACACTAAACATTTTCCTCGTTTCGTGGACATCGATCCCAAAGGAACACGGCTCCTCATCCAATCTTTCCCCCACGAAACATTAACCTTAATATACAGGCTGTGAAATTTGTAGTTCCCCTATTTAACATTTCTATTGTCACCGAGAAAAAGAGACATTCTTTTCAAGTAAAACAAGATTCACCCAAAAGAATATATATATGAACTATCGGAAATATAAATATAAACAATACGACTCTCACATATGTGAATCTAATATTAGATCTATTACGACAGATAAAATATTTGATCCAGAAATATTAGAAACAAAGACACTCCATGAAGTTCATTCAAAATGCTCTCCAAAAGAAGGGACTAAAGCTCACCTTCACATCCCCGAATCCAGCCTGGCGTTTAAGACTCCTGGACATATTCATGCGACAGAAGAAGGCCACGTCCCGCGTGTCCCTCTCGCCGTCTGTCCCTGCCTGTAGAAGTTGGGCCTGTACCGTCCCGTGGTCACGCTTGTCCACAATATCATACAAACTGTCCCCCTGGGTCTTCATATCAACCTGGAAGGTAAAAGAGGTTCAACTGATTCATACTGACTGAGGTAAATATCACAATCTTTTGTTAAACATAACTGTTCTCATACAGGTTATTTCTTGATGTTTGGTTGTTGTTTTCTTAATCATCTCTTTCCCTGACTTTACTTTTGAAAAACTGTACGTTTTGATAATATGGATCAATGTGACTTATATATTTTACGAGGATCACTAATACTGACAACGTATGTTTACAGTAACTATCGGTAACTGTACTAATTTGATACTCACCATTGAATGACCCAGATAGTCTGTCACATTTTCTGAGATATAAATCAGTTTTCCTTCCCTGGTTGCGATCAACAAAAAGCCAGTCAGAGCCTGGAAGGAAATAAGTATTTTGAAAATATTTTCCTTGTTTCTGTTGTGATCCCTATAACGTGTATGCTGTATGCTGTGATATTATAAACACAAGACAAAAATCTAAATACAAATGCATCCATAATATGATTTATTACTGTGAACATTTAGGTATAAGCTGTAAAACAGTGCAGACAGTTTTTTTATGTCCGCCTTTTAAGTGCACATGTGCATTTGATAAAGCTAACTCCAGCATATATTTGAGTCAGAGTTTGGTATATATAGATAGTTTACATCACCAACCGAATTTCACGTACAATGCCTAACACCAAGCAAGGTTTCCTTCTCTGACTACAATGCTTGTGTTAATGGAAAGCAGAGGGGGCGTTTTCAAAATACAGCTCTACCTCAGGAACAGGGACACGTTGTGTGCAGGTTTTATCGCATTAAACTTCGACCTCCTAGATTGGTGGGTTTATCTAGCTACGTGGAAAAGGTCATATACAATTGCTTGCATATGTCGGTTCGCTGTTGGCCTATCTTTAAAGCAAAGAGATTATGGTCCCACTTTTATGAGATTCCCTACATGTGTTTGTTGTTATCTACTGGTCCTTGTTGAGTTCTGGAGCGCACGGGATCCACATTTTGGTAACTCACTGATGTGATGACATTTGACTTTTCCACTCCCCAAATAAGGTCATCCCTAGCCAGCAACAATGTTTGCCCTTGCTATCAGTATGACACTACTGACACAAAGGGGTCGATTAATATTATCTCGCAGTTGTTAAAAGATCAGATGTTTCACATTTTATAACTTGATACTTCTGACAGATCTATAATAATACAATGTTTAAATTTATGTTACATTTAATTAGAATATACTAAAATTGCCGACTGTATTTTAAGATTTGCTTTAAGAGAAATGTCAACCAGGCCCAGGTAAAAAAGTGAGTTCAATATTATATGAAATGGAAAAAATTATATTTGAGGCGTTAATATAGCATTCACATTGCATAAAACCACAATGTATGTCCCAATGAGCCATAGCTAAAGAGAAAATCAATATCTTTCATACGTTCGTACTGCAGGAAATCGACACTTGTAGATATCAGGCGATCTAGGTATTGATGCGTCATCGCGCCACAATGTGTATGTCGATAAATACATAAATACCCCGCAAGCTCGTCAATCGACCCTATTTTGCGTATGAAGACCAGTATCTATCTAACTAGAAAAATCAATACTTTTACCAGGAAGATATGGCTCGGTAGGGGAAATTCACAAGGTTTCCACACTTAAACATCGATAAAATTTCTTCACGCAGGTAAATTAGAATGGCATTCACACAGGTGTCATACTTCAACCAAACATGAGTTCATAGTGCCGAAAACGAAATTCAAATATTCAGTTAGATTGCAGTTTTAAAAAATGCATTAAAACGTCATTTGAATTTATAATGTTATAAGTTGATAGTATAATACACTAATATTTGTTTAGATGTAAATAAGGGGAGAGTTGCCAAACTGAAATTTCAACGATTTCATTAAGCTGGTGAGTGGCAAAAAAAAGGGTAATTAAAAGGTTATGTCGACGTGTCAGATGGCAGTAATGACGTCACGGTGTCTAAGGTCCTCCTCGTAGCCACCCCTGGCATCTGCTTTTATTGCTCACTTGTGAAAAATTCCGACAAGAAATTAAAACCGTGGCCGTATACCTAAGCCACTAACCTGATACTCACATGACGTCAAATATCTAAGAATAGAACATACACATCTAGTCAAAGTCAATGGACAACTTTGGCTCCAAAAAGAGATCTAAACCCACGTAACTACGCGATTAATTGATCAACATCAAATGTCCCTTCGTATTGTGATATTTAATAAGCGAATAACTCGGAAATGGATCGGGCACAGACCGACCGATTTCTGAAAGCGGGGTCTGTTGCCGCCCGCCAAACCGGTCGAGTATAAATAGCGGTATTACTAAGCGCAACCTGGGATTGTTCGGGCCATGGACTCGCAGTGAGTGGCACAGCGAACGTAAATATAAGGTACATTGGCAAGGTTGTGTGAAATCCGGGGAGATGTGGAAAACAAAGGTCAAAACTTACCTGGAAAAAATCACATGATGGAACATTGAGGTTGTCTTTTCCAGACTGGCCACTGGATCGAAATACTGAAAGATGGAAATGAGTTCTCATGAAATAACACCTTCAAACATCATAATACGATGTCAAAATCCAAAGTCTGCCATTCATATAGTCTTAATTATTACTATCATGTTGTTTTTATCTTTCAATATAATTTCCAATCGTCGTTTATACATTACAGACTGTTACCAACACTCAGTTGAAATGAGTTGTCAAGACATGTCCGAACAGTGTTGTACGAAAACATACGTACAGGCTTTCGCAAAAGTTAAAAGATATATATACATTTTTAAAATAAATTCGAATGAAAATAATGTCATATAAATAAATTTCAAAATACTTTCGAAAATGAGTGGCATGTATGTCCATTTCGTAAACGTTCTGGCTTCAAAACAAAATATGTTTGTCCACTAAACTTACATTTATCAAGAACGTTGCATTTCCTAATATAAACGCAACTCAGGGACATGATTTGTAGTTGGGACAAGCGTTGACGGGCGGACTCGGCAAGGGGCAACAGGTCTCTCATGACGGCAATCTCAGCGTTAATCTGATCCCGCCGTTGTTTTGAAGCCCCTTTGTTGGATCTAAACAAAATTTTAAAAAACTATTAAACTATTTGTGATGACAATAGAGACTATCCAGATCGACTAAATCAGTGGAATATCACGCGATATGAAACAGCTCAGAACGTGGGAGTAAAACGTTTATAGCTTTTGAGCTGTTCGTTATGTCAACCTGAAAAAAAGATAAAGTTAATTTCAGGAGTGGTGCAAGTTAACCTCCTGGGATTGGACAAATACGTTGAGTTAAAAGGGTAGACTCACGTCGATAGTCAAAACAAACATCCCGTGTATATAGACAAATAGGTATCCAGCGCGTGTATCGACTATAAACCCGTGGGCGTGTGGTAGAGATGAAGGCTCCTCACTCGATACACACATTCACACAACGTAGAATCCCGCATCCCACACACCACAGCAACCAACACTTACCTATCGAGATCATAGAGAACCAGCTCTTCTACAGGACTTGGAGCCATTGTGTGTGTGTGTAAACTCTAAGACATTAAAAAATAAAAATCCTAGGAACTCGGCTTAAGACGGACCAGCCGTCTTTTCTCGCTCTACCTTCTCGTGAAGCCGGACAAGCTTTGAGCTCAGTGACATCATACCTGTCGATTTTAGTTCCTCGCTAGTCACGTGACGATTCTGATTGGCTGAGCCGTGTCGTCTGCCTGAATGGCGGACTCGCTTGCGTTAGCTGGCGAGTGGCCTTGACACGAGCAATTCCCTTTTACAGGCATTTGTGTGGCTTATAGTAAGTGTTTAGCGATGGATTCATTTCCGGGAGACAGGAACTTATAGACAACAGGCAAAATGAAAACAGTTTGTTGCTTCATCTGATGTTAGTGTAGGAGTTTAAGCTACACATTGTATATGAAACTTTCTTGTTTGTTTCATACTATATGTTTACATGACAGAACACTGCATTCGTGGCTAAAGCTTTATGAAATATTTCAGTTTGGGCATCCTCCTTAAAACATTCGAGCAGTATAATTCAGGCTTAAATTCACAACAACTATACAAACATAAACCACAAGCATATTTCGCCATCGACAAAAAAGACAAAAACAATTCGCCTACAATGCGTGCGGAATCAGTTTGATGTACAATTTGTCCGTAATGCGAGTCTTCTAATATGTATCAACCCACATCAACACGTGGATCATGATCAGAACTTATAAGCAGCATATGAAGACTATTAATGAAAAGTATTACAACATATGCTTCGTGTGCACCCCCATGTACATGTATACCCCTTGTAACAACTAGTTAATATTCCTGGGGCAGGCAAATAAGAATTCGTTCCAGAAGAAAAATGGAAAAATAACCATTTTGGCTCATATTTTAGCCCCAAAATGTGTTATTAATTGTTCGGTATCTCGATATAACCGCAAACTGTATGTCAAGAAGCAGTGGCCTAAAAGTATTCTCTCCCCCCCCCCCCCCCCCCCCCCCCCTGTGTATAGTAAACTGAGTATTTAATTTTGTTACAGGAAATCGCGAAATTAGACTTTCCATATTTATTAAAATACTTGTTTATTAATACTTCAATGCCTATCATTGCTGATGCATTTTGGACTGTGAACAATGACGCACTTCGCGATAACTGTCATAGTCGTTTGACCCTCTCAGCGTATCAGTATAGTATTCTATGAAAGTTAAAAACACGCATCCTGGTATCATAGTAACGTCCACGCACACAACATAGCGGAGACAAGGAAATATAAACTTCCACTCCATAGAACGACGAGTCTCATAAATCTGCCGAAACAGATTCCTTTGGGCATTAAAGGGCAAATGAAGGGAAATTATGTGAATGGATCGCTGAAAATCAGTGATGACACCGGGTGTTCATGAGATGGGTAACCATGTCCTACCCTACCGGTAGCACCCGTCACTCACATGATTTGCTTTAAATAGTCAGTGCTGGTTGCCTGATGCCTAAAATAATCTCATAGACAATTACTAATAGCAAGGATAGCACTATAAATTAGAATATGTTACATGTTTGAAATACATAAACAATTTGCTTCACACCCTGTGATCCTTGAGTATTTATGTTTATATATATATTTGGTTCATTGATATACATGTATTAGACAGTTTAAGTAAGTAAGTAAGTAAGTAAGTAAGTAAGTAAGTAAAAAATAAATACATTTGCTTTCTCCGATGCAGACAGAATCAGAATGGACGTACGGCTATGTAAACACGCTTTAACTTTATTTTACCTAAACTTTACTTCACAATTTGTCCATATACATGTAAAGCCGGTGACACTGTTTGTTTATTTATTTATTTACCGCCGCACTCAGCAATATTCCAGTTATATGACGGTGGTCTGTACATAGCCTGGATCAGACCATCCAGTGACTGATACCATGAGCATCGATCAAGTCATCGAGCCTGAGCACCCGATCTCGTAAGTCGCCCTTTACGTGAAACATAGGTTGCTTAGACCAATTCTAACCCTGATCTTCACAAGTCCGGTGAAACTTACAGCATATATAACAACATGGTCAAAAGGTACCACTTATACAACAGTATGTCCAAGCATGTTCTATGGCTTTCCTATGCAGTCCATGAAAGCGAACTATCGTGTGTTAAGTAGATTAGATGTAGCAACTATATTCGGGCACAGACATGTATTGTTTTATCAGGACACTGACATGTCCAGTGGGATTTATGTGCCGCCCTGCGAATGATACGTTTTTAATCATGACAGTTAGTGACATGGGCGTCAACTCCGTCGCCTTTCCTGTGTTGATAACACAGATTATGACCACTGACAACTGTGCAAGAGCCTTTATCAGAATGCAATCAAAATAACAACCTATCTTAAACAGACATGGCGATGTGTATGTCTTTCATGTAACATGACTTTAACAGTCAACACAGTATACTGACTCCGAGCCGACCCGTCCTTTTTTTAGCCCCTTAATGCCAAGCGCGAGACAAGGTAAAAAGTTTTAGGGTCATCTGAGACAATGAAGGTAGCCAGCTTTAAACACATAGTTTCTGGTGGCTTAAAATATCATAGGTTCTGTTGTTGTATAAGTTTGTTTTTGTGTGTGTTTTTTTTGGTTGGTTGTTTAACGCCGCACTCAGCAATATTCCAGCTATTTGTTGTAAAAGTAAAAGTATGAGATCACGTAAATAAATTCTAGTTTTCTGTTCTACAACCATATTAGGTGACTACATGTGTAGTCTTTCTCATAAAGTCTGACCTATTTTCTCATCCGCTTTAGTTCGGATTTACATTGAGGAAATGTACGGGTAAAGTTTAACCAGCATCAATGATGCATGGTAGATACTACGAGAACGATTTTCTAATGTACACGTATTTTAGCTTTCCCGTCATTTCCCGTCATGCGGGAACTGTAATATAACGTCATAGTAAACCGATTAGTGTATGCTAAATTAAAGGACTTATGCATGCATGACAATGCATAGGTAGATAAATACGTCCCATTACTTCCTCTATCATGGAAGCATTTGATGTTGTTTATTCTTGTAGAGTTAAAATAGCTCGTCATGCATGGTGTTTTCACCATCTTGTGGCATTAATTATTGAAAGTTACGTTACTTTTAAGGCTTTCAGGTCTGATAAATGTACCGGAGATGATTTATCACAAAGGAGAAGTTTTCCCGGGCTTCACTCATTATTAATATGTTGAAAATTAAGTTCAAACGTACTCAACGATGCATGTGTGCGTGCATAAAACAGACGAATGTGTTCGTTTGGTTTTCGGATAATTGTCATTTGGGTATATTTGGATGTATAAACAAAAAACAAAAGTACCTTTGATCTTGTACACAACAAAACACTTGTCATGACAGACAAATTGCGGTTTTAATTTGTTCTTTCATTTCAAACTGCTCAAATAATCACAAAACACTGCCACACACACATACATAAACGTACGTACGCACGCACGCACGGGCGTAGCTCTTGTCAGTGTGGATGATATGGCTGCAGGCATGTTTAGAACGGATATGCAGACGAAAGGGAAGATATGCTTGGTTGGTTGGTTTGTTGTTTAACGCCGAACTCAGCAATTATATTCCAGCTATATGACGGCGGTCTGTAAATGATCGAGTCTGGACCAGACAATCCAGTGATTAATATCATGAGCATCTATCCACGCAATTGGGATCGATGACATGCATCAACCAAGTCAGCGAGCCTGACCACCCGATCCCGTTAGTCGCCTTTTACGGGGAAGATATGCAACACACATCAGACTTTCTGTGATTAAATATGATACAAGACTGACAAAAGTAACCCCTAGCTGAGTTCCATGAAAGGACTATACAGATAAATCTCGATATGAAGAAACATACATACTCTGGGGTAGAATGGATAGATGAACATATAGTCTAGAGAGAGATTGGTTTTGATTTCATAAGTGGTGCAGGACTAGACAATTAAATGGAGGGTGTTCTGTTCTAGAGTTTACGATTTCAGAACCTTTAGGCGGTGTGTCTTGCTGGGTGGCGACACAAGAGTGCTAAGAGGGCAGCAACTGACCTTATCGCTGTGAGCAAGTTCGCTCCTTTTTCACTGTGTCAAAATGTTTGCAAGGAGGCTGAATCTAGGACACGTAAACTGAAAGCCACTAATGTGTAGCAGATGTTTTCTTGTTGGCTACTTTTGAAATATCAAGAATAACTAGATTGGTTCAGTGAAATTTTGCTTCCTTGCGGAATCGGTGTTATGGCTGTATTTGATAAGAAATAGTAAATTCTAACGAGCGGAAATGTGAATTTAGTACTTGAACACATTTCAAATATCATTTGATGTAGAATGAAAAATTGTGAAAATTACGTACTGCATAGAAAATGCATATTTAAACGGGTTATAAATTTGTAAAAAGCATGAACATTTAAAAAAAAATATTGCCAGAAGGGTTCGCAAAGAAGACAAGCTTCAAAAAACAAAATACAACACGGAAAAACAACTTAACTTTTAACTACTATGAATAAAAGAAGTTAAGCGCCTATAATCTTTTTTTCACAGTTGTTTCATTTATGAAGTGGTAAGAGAATTTGGAAATAATATGACAGCACCTTATTTTGAAACAGCTGATCATTCAATAGAGATTATTCTTACCCTTTTCGCGAACACCGGGTGTCATCACTGATTTTCAGAGCCATTTATATAATATTCACAGCTATGTTTCTTGTATGCCTATTGGAATCTGTTTTGGGCGCATAATCGAGACTGGTTAATATATTCTCTGGCGTTGAAGTTGTACATGTATATTTAAATCACCAGCACGTGAAGATTATCTTTGTTTTTTCGAAAAAATACCACATCACACTATGTTCATTCTTTAGATCATTAGCACTGGACGGAAGCCCATAAAGAGAAAACACATCATTCATTTTGCGCACGTTCTGCAAAGAGACATGTGCCTGGCAGGACTTGATGGGGCGTCCTTATAAATGAATGCCTCTTACGGCAGGCATGGGTTGCTGAAGAACTATTCCCTACCCGGATCTTCACGGGTCTAAAGCCCGAAGTATTAGTATGCATGAGTCGAGGGTAGTTGTAATAGCTTGTGTAGGTCTAAGAAAGTGTCCTTTCTGCTGATGCAGCTCCAACGAGCTCTTCAGAACATGCAGTCACTCAACTGCCATGCTTTTTCGTTCATTTCCTGTTCTCGTCTTAGAAAATACATCCTTTCTGAAACCCATGTTGCAATTACACCGTTACTTTCACAAACATTACTTGTTAGAGAAAAATATTATCGACACACTTTGTTACATGAACTGCTGACTTGCTCTATGTGTTCCTTGGTGGATGATATCCACGTGGAAGTAAGGGGTGTTGTTTGTTTGTTGTTTAACGCCGCACTTGACGGCGGTCTGTAAAAAATCGGTCTGGACCAGACAATCCAATGACTGACGCAATTGGGCTACGATGACATGCATCAACCAAGTCAGCGAACCTGACCACACGATCCTGTTAGTCGCCTCTTACGACAATCATAATCACCTTTTACGGCAAGCATGGGTTGCTGAAGACCTATTCTACCCTGGATCTTCACGGGTCGACAAGTGATTGAAAGTGATAACAATGACACAGATCTGACCTTCTGTTAAGGACGTTTCTTAAGAGTACTTAATACAACAGGAATGTACTACCCAACACCTTGTGTGAAGGCAGGGAACTTGCATCCACATACATATTTATATTTTTTAACAACAACTTGAAGACTAAATGAGGTATGTATGTTTCCATTCAACGCAACATGATGAGTGAGGGAACTGATTTTTTTCACGTGGCATCAACATTCCAGCTATAGCACATGTAAATAGGAAGCTCTGGACAAGGCAAATTAGTGATTAATGTTATCACAGTCGGAGCACACGGACACATAATCAACCAGCATGTGTATGACTTTACAATACTCCTACCAAAGAAAACCAGCAAAAACCAGCACGAAACTATGGAGTGAGTGAGTGAGTTTGATTTCACGCCGCTTTTAGCAATATTCCTGCAATATCACGGCGGGGGACACCAGAAATGGGCTTCACACATTGTACCCATGTCGGGAATCGAACCCAGCTGCTGGAATATGGCTAAAAGCTGTGTAAAACAATACTGAGCTTCACATATTGCACTCATATGGGGAATCGAACCTGGGTTTTCGGTGTGACAAGCGAAACGCCTTAAACACGGTGCTACTCCGCCGCGCCTTACCCTATTTAACTAAATGATTGTTTATATGTAGTGATGTTATACTACACAGAATATAGGGATGAAGACCATACTTTGGAGACAGTCTCGACGTAACCCGTTAACGGTGCTACAGGTAAAGTGGGACGCATTTAAACATGATGCAAACTCGTGATCTCTGCGACATGCCAGTAAGTATGAAGCTATTCGTTTTGTTCTTACCCTCGTGGACGGCACGGGTGATGCAGTCGTCTCGACTTCCGTCCCTTGGCTACGCCAGAAACCTTAGCTTAAGGGTTCGAATCCCTGTTCGCCCCGATTATGTTTCTAGATTTGTCAGCACCATTGCTCTGCTCGTAGGTTTCACCAAAGTGGACTTTCTTCCACATTAAACTGACACGCCGTGATTTTAACTAACATACTGTTCAAAACGGCGTTAAGCACACTCACTCTTACTCTCGTGTCCGATACGAATTTTATATACTTATGAAATCTTAACTTAAGTCACTGTTCCCGACACAGTATTGTTTAAAGAGCGTCAAAACCCATTTCGTTTGTGCAGTGTAGTGTGACAATACTACCGCAACTCTTTACAGAAGAAGGGTTGATGAGCATAACCTTGTTATAACATATACTATCCCGCGAGGCATGTGTAAATCACCGTAATTGTGCATTAAATGTATTTGAAGTGATTTGAGGCAATACAAATATTGATGAAGGTCGTAATAAAATCTGCTATTATCAATCATCCAGGCAGTTACATCAGAGTATTCTTTGTTCGATAAACAGTAAATCATATTAACAACGCATAAACTGATGCGAGAAACAATCCTTGATTCTTTAAGCATATGTTTTCTAGGTCAATACAGTGGAACACACATATATCTTCTTTACAGAAGACTGACAAGTTTGCCTTCTGGTGTCCTATTTATCTAGGGAACAAACAGCATACCACATGTTAATGGCCATCTCCACATAAGCCCTGGAGCGGTAAATCACAGTACGACATTCACTGCGACACAGTTTTCCACGCCGTATGGGTGGCATCATAGCTCCGCCTATTCTGAATAATAATTCAATAGTTCAGCCGCCCCCTTTTCCGAAAAGTGTTATTTATCACGTACATGTGTATGTCTATATAATCGTTTTAAAGTGCAAAATATCGATCGAATTTATTCTACATACACATTTTGTCGATAATATATATCTTCTTAAGTGCACATCATGCAAATATGTGTTTTAGCAAAGACATCTAAAATTGCTCAAATATTAATAATACAACAGACATATGCTGTGTTGTCGTAAATCCTAGCATATTAATTTGGAACATATCACCTTCAACAAACCTGTGAGTGTTATTACTGTGGAGCGTCGATATAAATCAGTATGTCGACCAGTTGTGTAGTTATTCCAAGCTTTTTTCATGTTATTCGCGAACACCTGGTGTCATCACTGATTTTCAGTGATCCACTCATATAATTTCCTCTGCTATTTTGACTATTTCGACCAATGGAAACTGTTTTGTCGGATAATCGAGGTTATTCTCTGGCGTTGACGTTTTACAATTAAACAGACACGTCACAGTTGACTGTTCGATCACAAAAAAGGCTCATCAACGAGAGTGTGGTTGTATGCCCCTTTCAGTAATAACATAGTTACAACACTGAGGGCTTGTCACATGGAGCTCGGTTCTTGGTCGTAATGAACCAACGCTAAACCACTAAACTGCTCAAGATTAAAGAGCTCACTTCACATCTCAGTAGGTATCGTAAATAAATGATACAACTTCAAATGATCAAAGCAACTTTACATCAAATGTACACCGACTACAGAATGTATGCAACACAACTCAGCAACGTTGTTTCACATCCCTCAAAGGGAGGTTATTCATGCAAATACATTCTGCATACCCCTTTCAACGAACCTATCCACGTCCATGAAGCGGCAATGCAGGTAGCATTCGCCGACCATCCGAGACAATCAGGTTGAATGTCGACTCATCAGAAAATGATGTTGTCATGAAGTCGGTTCCGGTCTGTGTTGGGCTAGGTGGGGTTGGAGGGTGGGGGAAGACATAGACTTCACCGTTTTGGTGAAGGAGTTGTCAACCTCTTCACTGTTGCGTTCAATCTGTAGATTGCAACTGTTTGCGTTCAATCCGTTCCCCAGCCTAGAGATTATTGCTGTTTGTGTTCCCAGCTCAATAGATTGCTGCTGTCTGCGTTCAATCGATTCCCCAGCCTAGAGATTATAGCTGTTTGCGTTCCCCAGCCTATAGATTGCTGATGTCTGCGTTCAATCTGTTCCCCATCCTATAGATATGTTGTTGTTTACAGTCAATCTGTTCCCCGGCCTGGAGATTGTAGCTGTTTGCGTTCAATCTGTTCCCCAGCATAGAGATTATAGCTGTTTGCGTTCAATCTGTTCCCTAGCATAGAGATTATAGCTGTTTGCGTTCAATCTGTTCCCCAGCATAGAGACTATTGTTGTTTGCGTTCAATCGATTCACCAGCCTAAAGATTATTGCTGTGGCAACTATATTAGTAAATGATCATTAGAATGAGTATGATACGAAAAGAGAAAACCTGCTTCATATGTATGTATGTATGTATGTATGTATGGATGGATGGATGGATGGATGGATGGATGGATGGATGGATGCATCCCTTATATATGTACACTTTTGTGATTGGAATTCGGTACACACCGAATAAAGAGCCTTAAATAATATCTCAATACTGATACATTTTCATTGCAGTACATTCATTTTGTGTCCGCAGCAGAGCGTTCGTTTTTATTTAAATAAGACTACATAGCGAAATTCCAGAAATGTCAAACTCGTACGCATCTATATCTAGCACTTAAGACACAGATGCTATTTCTGTCCAAGACCTATTCTTTATTACTGCAATATGACGCAATGAATTGGAACAACAGAAGGCGAGTTTTAACTCAATGATTTGATCTGTAGGAATGTTTCCACTGAACGTCACATGACCCTCCTCCACGAACGAAACAGAACGACAACGTCAACGAACTATTCCCTTTGATGCCTGTATATATTATGTCAAAAATAAGTCTATATGGATGATTTCCATATTGATTAACGCAATGTCCGCGTAATTCATAATGTTCAGCGCCGTATTTTATTCATAGCAAACCGCATGTTTCATAAACAGGGAAGAATTATGTTCCATGAATGTGCTGTCAATTTCTCAACATTAATCCGGTCCGGGGTCTAACGTACACTATTCTTGGTTTGGTTGGTTGTTGTTTTACGCCGCACTCAGCAATATTCCGGCTACATGACGGCGATCTGTAAATAATCAAGTCTGGACCAGACAATCCAGTGACTGACATCATGAGCATCGATCCACGCAATTGGGATCGATGACATGCATCAACCAAGTCAGCGAGCCTGACCCCCCGATCCCGTTAGTCTCCTTTTACGACAAGCATAGTCGCCTTTTACGGCAAGCATGGGTTGCTGAAGATCTATTCTACCCCGGATCTTCACGGGTCTACTTTATTCTAGGTATACGTTGTTATATCAGGTTTATTCAAGCGCTGAGCAACATGCCTGTTACGCTGAGCACATCGAGATAACGTCCTGATTGTATTAACAAAAGAAATTCGATTTTGAAATTTTGTAACGTTACTCTGTTTGAAATGTTTTAGACAAACGATTTATAATTTATTGTTTACTTTCAATAGTCCTGCAAATCCTAAAGTGATCATGATCCGTTTCCCAATATGTACCAACGCGTGTAATAAAACCCGGGTCTTCGACCTGGCGTACAAAAGCTTTTGACACTAGGCCCATAGAGTAGTAGAAAACATCAAGACAAAATGAAAGTAAGCCATCATCTGTGAGTGAGTGTATGAACGCCGCTTTTAGCAATACTCCAGCAATATCACGATGGGGTACACCAGAAATGGCCTTCACACATCGTACCCATGTGTGGAATCGAACCCGGGTTTTCGGTGTGATGAGCGTAAGATTTAACCACTTGGCTACCCCTTCGCCCCTTATCTACCCTGAACAGAATCAAGCCGTTCCCTAATAGAAGCAGGGGCGGTCGGGTAGCCTAGTGGTTAAAGCGTTCGCTCGTCACGCCGAAGACCCAGGTTCGATTCCCGACATGGGTACAATGCTAAAAGCGGCGTAAAGTCAGACTCACTCACTCACTCACCCTAATGGACGCATGACTATGTGACGGGGACGTGGTACATTTAATATAATGGATACATCAATCAATTCCTGTTCAACTATCTGTAATTGTTATTCATAACTCTTAATCTATACTACCATATATGAATAACGAGGCAGCTTCTGTAGCAACCTAGTTCAACAGTCTTTGATGATTTCATTCCATTCAACACGAGCCTTGTCTCTGACAGACTATTGCTGACATTTAGAGACATTTCAGTATGTTCATACACGTTGACAATATTGCATTGCTTTGGGATCCGCTATGACGGTGATGAGGACATTCATATGGCATGTTATTGACGGTGTGATGGGAGATTGTGGGGGAAGCGTTAAGGAGAAAACAATCCACAGTTGTCAAGATACGGTACGTACTGCGATGCCCTAATTAGACCTGCGCTCGATTTTCCAACGATGGTGCAATGTGTGAAGCTAACTACTGGTGTCCCCCGCTATGATATCGCTGGAATATTGCAAAACGTACATGAAACCCACACGTGTACAACTGAAACATGTTATGTGGTCTATCAGCCCGGCAAAATTTCGGTACCAAACAGGGGGCAAATTGTGACAGGTTTAAAATTGAAGGTAATGCTATCTACATGTAGAATAAATATGATAGCATTTGAAATCGAGTAGCTTTGCATGTTTCTTTTAGTTCTTTTGAAGGTCTCCAAAGTTGGCACAGGAGAATGGCCAGTACAATATGTTGTCCGGTGAGTAGTATATAATTCACTTCTTTGTTTACTTCTTGGTTACGACGCCAAACATATTGTGACTGAGAAGTAGACACCGTGGTTCAGTGCCAATTTCAATACCACCCGATTCCTGGATCATTCCAATAATTTATGACACAGCATGTATCGATATAGAACGAAGAGCATCGTGTGAGATCTAGTTGATATTTCGGTGAACCGCTTCCTCGATGAATCGTTTCATATAACTGATGGCGTCAGAAATAATCAAACTTTATACTGTGCAAATGTTTGTTTGCTGTTAATCACCGCACTCAAAAATATTCTAGCTGTATGACTAGCGGGATCGGGTGGTCAGCCTCGCTGACTTGGTTGTTGCATGTAATCGTATCCCAATTGCGTGGATCGATGCTCATGATGTCAATCACTAGGTTGTCTGGTCCAGACTCGATTAGTTACAGACAGCCATCATATAGCTGGAATATTGCTGAGTGCGGCATTAAACAACCAACAAACAAAACAAACAAACATACTCACATCAATTGCAAATTAAAATGGCCTATGTTTCATAAATATTATGATATCACGGCAACACAAACCCATTCCAGTTCAGGTTAAATGGTTATAGGAGAGACGTTGACACGAAATGATGAAGATAGGGATACCCGTTCACACAACAACTTAAAAGTTGATCGATCATGATACACTGAGGATTCAGGCAGAGAGCCTGACTGTACCATTCCCTAGCAGCCACTAATGGGTCAGGTTTGCCTATGTTCTGTACATGTCTTCCATAAAACTGTTACTAGCTTTGAAAGCTTTGAAATCTTCGTAGAAAGAGCATGCTCGATTGTACCAGCAAAGACTGCAGCTGATGGAATATTGCTCCAAATAAAGGAGAAACGTCATCCCTATTGTGATAGTCTTGTTTAAAATGTTTTTACACTCTGAATCTTTATTCATCGATGGAACAGATGAGACGGCTCCCATCTTCCCCTGACAAGGGAGTAAACTGACTGAAAATAAAAATTTTTCCACCCTGGCAAACTTCGCTGGAATCTTTTGGCTCGGTCGTAGCGCCACCAGAGTTATATCCCTTCTATGTCCCTTCTATGTCCCTCCTGTTGACCAATCAGCTTACACCTCTCATATCACTTGCATCAACTTCAAACAAAATGGCGGCGTCAGTGAAGACGATCTGATCGATGATCGAGATATATATTGTAATAAAACGGGTCTTAGAAACGGGACAGATGTTGATTCCGTTATGCGATTTTGGATTGGACTATGTATAGACTCGTTAGTCCAGCAAAAACATAACCATAATTCAGCAAGGATGGAAACTGGACTTGTATAGTCAGTTAACTCCCTATTTCAGGTTAAGGGTGTGTCTATGTGTGTGTATGGCACTTAGTGAAAGTGAATTTTTAAATTGTATATACATGTACCTGAGCACAATTGGTGCCCTTGGGGATTTGGATGTCGTTTAATCTATCACCAATTAACGAGCCATATCGAAGCCGAAAAGTAAAAAAGGAGCAGTATGTGGTAGTTTATCAGCAGTTTAGTTGTGAGTGAGCAAGGTTTGACGCTGCATTGAGTTGAGTAGCACAATGTGAAAAGTACATGTACTTCAGACACTGTACTATTTAACAGCCCAATAGGATGACATGACAGCCGTGTCACCAAGTACCCACATCGTTAATCATTATGACAAAAAGGTCATTCACTTATTTCTTCAGGGCACATAATTACACTGAAACAAAAGAGTGTCATTCGTCAACATCGCAATCGACATTTATCTTACACAGGGCGCGTACACTTTACTGGTGCTTCAGAAACCGCAATGGCTCGGCAATACAGACATTCGTAATGGATCCATTGTTATTATAATGTTTCTACTCTAATCACTGTTTGAAATTTAACTTTTGTAAATTGGACAAAGCAAAGGTCATAATAAATCCAACCATACTTAAATGCATAAAAATTATAGCCAAAATATAGTTAAGCTACAAAGTGTCTACTTGGGTGTTCATTATTTCTAATAATATGGGTAATCAATTTGCCTAATGATCATTTATAATTTTTTTCTTAATATTAAGTGCAAACCCGTCAGTCCGTTGGAAACTAGTGTATGAATGTGACTCCACTTTTGATAGGTGGTAAGGGACGGTGGAGAAGCCTAGTGGTTTAAAGTGTTCGCTCGTCACGCCGAAGACCCGGGTTCGATGACGGTATGGATACAGTGTGTGAAGCCCATTTCTGGTGTTCCCCGCCGTGATATTGCTGGAATATTGCTAAAGTGGCTTAAAAACATACTCACTCACTGATAGGGATAATCAGATATATCATTCTATTTTAATGTACTTGACATATTATGAAAAGCTAAAACAAAATATATCCTCATCAACAGTGGAGTAGTTAGTACCTATATTATTTAAAAGGACATTAGACCCGTGAAGATCCGGGTCGGAATATTTCTCAGCAATACATGCTCGCCGTAAAAGCGACTATGCTTGTCGTAGGAGGCGACTAACTGGATCGGGTGGTCAGGCTCGCTGACATGGTTGAGTGAGTGAGTGAGTTTGATTTTACGCCGCAATATTCCAGCAATATCACGGCGGGAACTCCAGGAATGGGCTTCACATATTGTACCCATGTCGGGATTAGAACCCGGGTCTTCGGCGTGACGAGCGGAAGCTTTATCCACGTGGCGGGGCGGTCGGGTAGCCTAGTAGTTAAAGCAATTACTGGATCGTCAGGTCCAGACTCGATTATTTACAGACCGCCGTCAACAAACAAACAAAGGGACATTATTTATTAACCTGTGATTCGTTTATCCGAAAGTTCGGACATTTCTCTCGACCGGCCCCGTCCGGATAAAAAGGGTTGTCACTGTATATGCAAGTAAGAACGGTTTCATCAGTATTCGATGTCCGAAATCTAACGTTATGTTTGAAGGTCTTCCCGAATGAACCCATATGGCTCCTGTGACAGCCTGCTGTCACAACACATGGCTGTTGACGTCCCAGCAACAATCAACATGTCATAAAGGGCTTAATGCGTCACCTGAAGCCAGGACGGTTAATGCGCAGTTTCGTTAGTGGCGACAAGAAGACGCTGTCACATTATCATACTTCGTGGAGCGTTCATATGCCATTCAGAGCAAATTACATTGTGTATAAATTCATAGAAAAGGATTCAGCTGCCAAAAACATGCATGTATATAGTGTATGCACAGTTTTATGTGTTTGGGAAAGAAAAAGATCATCTCAAAATCATCCAAATAGATTTTCGAGCAGTAAAATATGTCCGAGTTATATGTCAATAATGTTTTAACTGCGAATGTTTTAGTTTCCTGTAAAGTTTTTTTTCAAAAGAATAAGACATGATTATATTTTGGATCATAAAATCCAAAATTCTGAACATGTTTTCTGTAGTATGAGTCGAATGCTTTTTACCAACAAGACAATTACCGGAAACACATTCAATGACATGTGTTGTCAACCAAACAATCCACACGCGAGTCTATCGAGAAGTCACGTGACATGACCTCTATAAAACTTGAAACATGTACGGCATCAAGTCTATTTTAATTTTAAGGTAAACCTGAACATAAACGTTCCCACGTTTAATAATAATTTGTGTATACGGTAGAAAAAAACTGTCATTTTGGACAGAGTAGGACTGCATATGGCGGAATTAAGTGTTCATAAACAAGGTTGAAACTGTGTACGCGACATGTGTCAGCCGAAGGAATTCTCATTTGCCTTCAAGAGAGTTAATGTATTGGCGTCACGAAGGTTCGAAGGGCATGTATGTGTGGTGTTGCATCAGCTGAAGAGGTGACGTGAAGAGTGGTTTAACGTCGCGTTCAGAATTTGCACTTATAAAGTCACTTGTAAAGTGGTTGCTTATACAAGTCCAGACTAACGTCGATTTTATGAAGCTAGCGCATTGAGATACCATGCTGCAGTTTAAGATGAATACCCACTCAGGCACAGTATACTGACTCCGACCCGATCAGTCCTTGTTTTAGCCCCTCAATGCCAAACGCCAGGCAAGCTAACAACAAATACCATGTTTTAACATCTTTTGGTATGACGCAACGTTTCGCTCTCAAGGCGGACACTCTACCACTAGACCGCGCTTTATTAAAAAAGCCCACAGTGAACAACGTTAATGACATAAACTCTGTATTGTTTGTTCATTAAGCACGCAATCTGTAATCTGCCAATTACATGACGGCTGCCTGTAATATATCCAGTTTTGACCAAACAAACAAGTGATTGATATTATCAGCAACTTCCCAAACATGTGCAGCACGATGACAGGCAATCAACTACGTGGATTAATTCAGTGCAATCTTGCTAAAAGTATACTATATTAGGTTGCTTGGGACCTATTGTAACCAGGGGTTCCAAGTGGTATACAGTTAATTATTATGTGAGACGCTCGTAATAAAATATCTGTAAGAGAGGTACACGTTAACCACTGACCTTCTGTAACACGGTTTAACCAACACTGAAAGCAGATAATGGTCTTAAAAGACGTTAAAAGATGGTACGTGTTGGGACCCTATCTGACACTCAGCATTAAGGGGATAAAAAAATGACTGGTCGGCTTAAAGGCAGTATACTCGAGGACTGGGACGAGTCAAAATTTACTACCCGGGTACCCGACCCCTTATTACCCGACCCTACCCGGGTATCCACTGTAGGAGTTGAGAACACAATGTCTAATTGGGAATAGTTTAACTGTAGCCCTGGCAAACTGTTCAGATACATGTATGAAACCAGAGACCATATAATAGATTTATGGTCTCTTATGAAACGATTGAATCATGCGCACACTGTAGTTGACTAAAGCTTTATCTTTACTCAAACACGTCAAAAGGAATGTGTGCATCACCTGAAAGAAATGTGACCATTAGCGACTTGTAGTGTAACCACTGAGCTACAGTGAGGTTTTGTCATTAAACAATATGTCACGTGACCAACCACGGGTCCGGGTAGTACTGTGGGTACCCGGGTCCTACTCAGGACCAACTCGACCCGAGTACCCGTCCCAGCCCTAGTATACTCTGTCTTAGCTGGATATCTTTGTTGAACTACGGCATAGTATCTCAGTTGGCGAGCACTGTAAACACCGGCAAATGGTCTGGGGTAGTCCTGCAGGTCTGGGGTAGTACAAGCGCGCGACCCGTGAAGATCAGGGGTAGAATAGGTCTTCAGCAAACCATGCTTGCCGTAAAAGGCGACTATGCTTGTTGTAAGAAGCAACTACGGGATCGGGTGGTCAGGCTCGCTGACTTGCTTGGTGGATGTCATCATATCCAAATTGCGTGGATCGATGCTTATGATGTCAGTTGCTGGATTGTCTGGTCCAGACTCCATTATGTACAGACTGCCATCATATAACTGGAAAATTGCTGAGTGCGGCGTTAAACAACAAACAAACAAACAATCACTTGTCTCAAAATGGATGCGGCGTGAACTATACATGAAAGCGTACATATCGAGCTGACAGATGCAGGCAGGCAGTCAAGCTTGCGATCACTGTAAAGGGAAGCCATGTTATGAAGTAAACAACGTATAAAACTGTCTTTCATATTTTATACGGGGTGACTTTGAAGTAAAAATACTTACGACTGCACTTAACAGCAAATGAGGTTCGTTTAGTACAACAAAAAAACAAGCGCGCGCACGAACCCGGCGTTAAACCCTATATGAATCTTGAAGGCGAAGTTAGACTCCATTTCACCTTTTTTAAATCCTGATCTCATATGAACTACACCTTGTTAGACTCATCAAACAGATGCAGGCTATGAAGACATAGTAACAATTACTGACATTGCATATAACGAGTAGGTGATCGAGCATAACCCGGCTGTGAGACAATTATAGTTTGCTCTTCGGGTTTACTTAATTTACGAACGATGGAGGACTGCTGACTTTCACTGAATAGGTACACTAGCATGTATATAAACAAGCTTTATCAAAATATGTCCCTTCAGCTTTGGTGAATCAGTCATCGTCCCATCTTTTGACCTGTCACGTCAGATATTCGTGCATAGTCATTTGTTGAAGGACGTGAGTTGGAATATATCGTGAAGCGTAAATCAGAGGTGTGTGTGTGGACATGTAATTCGGAGGTGTATGTATACCTTAAATGAAGTTATCTAAATGTTGTATAGCAGCATAGATTTGGTTAGGGCTTAACATTTATGTTCTTGATTTTGTCTTACTTAAAAGAAAATATTTTGGGACACGCTTTTTACAAATTAATATTTCCACGAGCAATTTAGTCAGTTTAGTTTCTCTGTTGGTACAACTTATAATGCCTACTATGAGTAAGTGATTATCATAATGAGTATGCTACAGAAGAGTGGACACCTGTTTTATACATACATGCCAATACGATATTGGTTTTATGCGAGAGATAGGAGGAGAGAATGAAAAAGGTACCTGAACAAAAAGAACACGGGTTTTCAGCGTGACGAGCGAACACTTTAACCACGAAACTACGCGACTGCCGTAAATGAGTTAGTGAGTACATTTGGAGTGACGCCGCTTTGAACAATAGTGGGCAGGATACGCGCACCTTTTCGCGAACACCTGGTGTCATTACTATTTGATAGTGATTCATAAACACAAGCTCAGAGATTTGCAGAGATTTCTACTGGATATGGAAAGGGTTTTGTCGCTTTATTTAGTTACGTCAGGCCTTGTTATCTGAACGTGTGATTAAAGTTTAATATGTTGTATGTCTTGGACGTTTAACACTTTGGTAAAACCCACAGGCACGGGTATTGTGCTCACAAACCGATGATCATTATCATGGCTATCAACACTAATAGGGGATTGAAACCGATTACCTTCACCCCTAGGCCTTAGTGAATATTCTGATGAAACAGAAAAAAAGTCGAGTAATTATTACTGCATTCGGTGATAATTGTCATTGTTATTCATTTTCTAGATTAAATATAACTAATGACTTAATACAATGTGATATATATAAATAAAATGGTCCTGTAAATCAACCCTTAAAATGGTTTTGTTACAAATATTACACTTCACACTGTGACGTTTGAAATATGTCTTATAAAGGTAAGCACCGATGGTAGAAACGTGTTTGATCAACGTTGACATTAAGAAATGTATTTTGCTCAGTAGACTGTCTCTAAGTGACGTCGTCATTATACAAGCACTACCTCCAAGAAATGACGCTTTTCACATACTTGGCATTTCAGATTTTTTAAACTCTGCCGTAGATTTTTCTCAAACGCCAAAGAAGAGAGTAATTGATGCAATGGTCGTTTGGCAATGACGCGTGTTCCGTCACAAATGATGAGATTGATTTCTTCTGACAAATCATGAAACATTTTGAATAGGTCAAAATACGGAATTGCATCGGACATCATTTTGGTCACTGGCGAGTTAAATTTGGAAATGTCCTCCAAATGTCTACCATAAAACTGTTGTTGGAATATTTCCATAAATGAAAAATGACTATTGGAAAGTTACCACATTCCCTTCAATACCACCAGTCAAAAACATCGAATAGTGAGCAAAGTTGCAATCAACACTATCAGAAACGTCCTTCACCTAGTAAGAAGAATAACGTATCGAAAATGAATTATATCTGCTTCGGTTTTGACCACAGGTACGTCATTATACTATGCAAAATAGTAGGGGACAGTGTAAATCATCAAGATGTATCCCCAGATCTATATGGTATTAGCAAATGGAGTGGGCGATCAGACCTAATGGGTTCTAAAGATTGGTGCAATGTTTGTTTGTTTATTTGTTGTTTAACGCCGCACGACATTTGTAAATAATCGAGTCTGGACCAGACAACCCAGCGATGGTAGCGGACTAGGTCGTCAAAGAGGCCAGGGGTCTATTCGAAGTTTGCATTTTGCAACCAACGTCACTAAATACGGATGAAACCACCTCTGTTGGCCAGACATGCACGAATTCTTCGAGGCATGCTTCTGATGAGTCGACCAATGTCAGCTTGACTCATGTTGTTCCATTCATCAGTGAGAGCAACACCAAGTTCATTGAGAGTGTAAGTGGATTTTATACGTATGGGGGAAAGGTCATGTGATCATGGCATGACATGGATGTGTTACTGATTAGGTCACAATTGAGTTTGTGCATCTTGGAAGATAAAACGTTGCCCATTACGTTGTGCAAAGTGACACCACCACCACGAGTGGTGCAATGCTGTCACCCTGATAGTATTGACCTGTGACCGTTTCGTGAAAAATATGGAGCTCATTTCGGCCAGTCATTGTGATAGCACCCCATACCAGTGTTGACCCATCCCCAAAATGATCATATAGTACGACGTCAACGTCCATAAAACGTTCATTAGGACGTCTCCAAACTCGATCCCTTCGGAAGAGTGAACCTTGATTCGTAAGACATTAGCCCCTCGTCGCTTATCCCATGGCTGACGTTCTCTTTTATGAAACCGTTACAATCCTATAGTACAGATACATGTATTCCAAGGGAGAATTAGAGAACTAAGAAAGACACTGTGTTGCATATCCTTCCACAACTTCGAGGTACGATGACACTCATCAAACAACCCATACTGACCAATCCATTTTTAGTCGCCTCTTACGAGTCATAATTTACAAAGGACCTAAACCGAACCCCTACGAATTTGATGATGAGCGAAGAACGAAACATCTTTCACACTATTAAGGGGATCTGTATTCTATAGAGTGAGTAAACTATGTATATATACCCTGCTGCTGGACATATACATATCAAACATTTCCGAGCAAATTTCTCTTTTTTTCGTCTGCATGGTCTGCTTCAGCCACAATCGGGGCGGTGGGGGTAGCCTAGTGGTTAAAGCGTTCGCTCGTCAAGCCGTAAGCCCGGGTTCGATTCCCCACATGGGTACAATGTGTGAACCCCACCTCTGGTGTCCCCCGTCATGATAATGCTGCAGTATTGCTGATAAATGGTGTAAAACCATACTCACTCACTCAGTCACAACGTATATAGCCGACGAATCTGATTTCTCGCAAATACTGAAAGCACATGTATTGTTTTAACGCTGACAATATGATTAACCCAAATGTTCATGAAATCATGCAAATGTCAAGAGGGGAGCTTGTTGTCAGGGTATTGATACAACACGTTGTGGTCATAGAGTTCCTTATCACAAGGCGCATTTTGCTCAACCTCTCACCCATAGGCCAACACCAAGATACATACAATTGAAAGTATTAGCTGCGAAACCAAATTTAGAATCAATATGGTTACATATACAGATTTTTAGGTAACATGCTATTTTGCTTTATCTTTTGACTTGTGTCTCGAGGCGTAGATGAAAGAACTGTTCACCACGTTTGCTCCCCCCCCCCCCCCCCCCCCCCCCCCCCTCCCAAACTCACCCAACCCCACTGAGCTACAAAACATATGTTTCGCCCAACGAACACTGAGAAACGCTCCAACGGGGCCGACGAAGCCATATTTGTTTCGTTTAAACCACTCGCATGCATATATCTTCTTGGTAAACGGCTTACTCCGGTTGTCGCCATGTTTGGTGAGAGATTATAGTATTACACATTTTGCTGAATCCTGTTTGTAATGTTTCCTTGTCCTTGTTATCGTTATAGGAAGAGGATGCAGCGTTGAAAGGTTTACAAGGAAACCACAAGCTTATTTTCCTCTTCTTTCCTAAATTAGAATGCTAATTCTATTCCTTCCACGCTAGATAAGATTATCCGAAAGCGCATTGAGCCCTCTGCATAATGCGTGAATGAGTGAGTGAGTTGAGTATGACGCCGCTCTGAACAATATTTCAGTTATATCACGCCATGTGGGCTCAATGTGGGAGGAAAGCCCGACGTGGCGTCAGGGAGTTACCACTTCGGTGAAACCTGCGAGCACAGATATGGTGAAGACAAACCTAAAAACATAATCGGGGCGAACAGATATTCGAACCTACGATCTCATGGTTCTGGCGTCCTCATGGGTAGCAAGTTTGCTTTATAATGATTGATAACACATTTATATCAATTATGAGGGGCTAAGTTACAACAGTCACTGCTAACATTTATCCGTGTGACAATAATTCATGTTTGGGAACTGTAAATATGTTTGTTTGTTGTTCAACGCCGCACTATTCCACATTCCAGTTATATGACTGCGGTCTGTAAATAATCGAGTCTGGACCAGACGATCCAGTGATCGACATCATGATGGAAAAGGTCATGATTGGGGAAGATTGCCACCTCGAGGGATGGCGGGGCTCCCAATTCATATCATTCGTTAAAAATGCCACCTTGCAGATGAGTGTGACATAGCTCATCCAAGTGCATGATCTACAATTAACTTTACGTGTTGGGTAGTACATTCCTGTTGTATTAAGTACTCCTAAGAAACGTCCTTAACAGAAGGTCAGATCTGTGTCATTGTTATAACTTTCAATCACTTGTCGACCCGTGAAGATCCGGGGTAGAATAGGTCTTCAGCAAACCATGCTTGCCGTAAAAGGCGACTATGCTTGTCGTAAGAAGTGACTAACAGGATCGGGTGGTCAGGCTCGCTGACTTGATTGATGGATGTCATCGATCCCAATTGTGTGGACCGAGGCTCATTACGTCAATCACTGGATTGTCTGGTCCAGACTCGATTATTTACAGACTGCCGTCATATAACTGGAATACTGCTGAGTGCGGCGTTAAACAAACAAACAAACAAACAATCACTTATCTCAAAATGGATGCGGCGTGAACTATACACGATCGAAAGCGTACAGATCGAGCTGACAGATGCATGCAGGCAGTCAAGCTTGCGATCACTGTAAAGGGGAGCCGTAATATGCAGTAAACAACGTATAAAACTGTTTTTCATATTTTATACGGGGTGACTTTGAAGTAAAAACAATCACGACTGCACTTTACTGCAAATGAGCTTCGTTTAGTACAATAGCAAATAACAGCCTATGTTGGGCTGCAGTAGGAAATCCAGGAACAAGGAAAATTATAAAGTTTCTCGAGAAACAATTGAATATGAGGACATGGTTACGACTGACTGCTTAGATAAAAGTACACACCCTCAGCAGAACTTTTTTTTTGATGTCGTGAGGATCTAGGCTCCATCTTGAAAATAGTATAGTAAATGGTTATTAATTATTCTAAAATCATAATTCAACAATGCTTATCGGAATACACTGGCGTAATGTGCTCGGTGCTAGTAAAGTCTAAAGGTACAAAAAGGTGCATGTACCTCTTCACCAACCACGCACGGAAGGGCACTAGTTTCGCGGAACTTCAAACATGTAGAGGGAGGGGAGGGGAGTGAGTGAGTATGGTTTTACGCCGCTTTTAACAATATTCTAGCAATATCACGGCGGGGGACACCAGAAATGGGCTTCACACATTGTATCCATGTCGGGAATCGAACCCGGGTCTTCGGCGTGACGAGCGAACGCTTTAACCACTAAGCTACCCGACCGCCCCTCCAGAAGAAAGGATGTTTCACTGGCATTTACTTTATTAATGGAAATCGTGTGGGTGGCGGGTACTACTGGTTGAGCAGGACACGCTTATCCTTTTGTCGAACACGTGGCGTCAGCTCTGTTTTTCAGAGATCCGTTCTTATAATTTTCATCATCAGCATGCAATTTATGCCCTGTGGAATCTCCTTCGACGGAAATTCGAGGATGATTAATCTCTGACGTTGACATTTTGAATTTAAGCATAAAGCATGGCACTAAACAATCATCATGCGAGGCTCGGAAGCGTGCACAGACGCCTACATATCAATACATGCAAAAGCCCCCCGGGATTGATTCCCATTAACCTATGCTTGTAGTAAGAGGCGACCTCAATGACTCGGGTGGCCAGACTCGGTGAATTAGTGGACACTGCGCCATCGTAACCCAGTGGTGTAGGACGTTGCTCATAATATCAACCACTGGTCCAATCTCGATTATTTACCGTTCCCATGATATAGCTGGAATATTGCTGATTGCTGTGTAAGATAACAGAGATTCTCTTCCAAGCGTAGTAGACATGGTCTAAATGGATGTTATTACAAGACGGTTCGGGGCAGAGTGTATGTACATGTATGTAAAGACGGAATGCGGGAAGTATATTGTGTATGCACGGACTTATAGTTATTAGATTAACAAAGTGTAGGGATGTGTTTGTGGGCGTTTGACGCTTTAGTTACATCAGCAGTAGCCATTGAAACAAGGCTTGTGTTATACCAAACGCGGAACTAAAAACAACTAAGTTTTCCACAAACATCCTGTGCTCACAGGACGGAAATAGCGACCTGACGTATAAAATATGAACAAGAGTGATGATCTGAGAGATAGTCTGCAAACACTCTCATCAGTGCACGTTACATACAGCATTAGAATACATTGAATTGCTCTATGATTTACAATGGAGAAAAACGTCATTAGTATAAATATCACTCAGTCCAGTTAAACAAGACTGTGATTGTCACAGCGTCCAAGAAATGTGAAAGCCGTTTAGTTTGCAGTTTCCATGTTGGGTAGTTGGGCAGTTCTTCTGGGTGTTAGTGGGAAGAGTTATAACCAACAACTGTTTGTTGTTTATCGCCGCACTCAGCACATTATTCAAGCTATACGAGGGTCGCCTGTAAGTAACCGAGTCTGGACCAGACAATCCAATGATCGATGCTGGAATATTGCTTAAAGCGGCGTAAAACCATACTCACTCACTCACTCACTCACCTTAACGACTATCATAGGTTGCATGTCCTTCTATGTCCTTTGGGAACAATACATGCTATTTCTGGAAATCTGGTGTGCAATTATTCAGTATTAGCTGGAACCAAACAATTCAAAATGTTGCATTCAGCAATGTTCCTCATCTCAAACTTCAGATTTGTGGACGCGCCTTGTGCCTTCTTGGAAGAGGATTATTAAAGGTTTATCACAATTCGATTTGTTTTTGTTATTAAATAATTTCGGTGATACATATTAATCAGTTCGAAACATGCAGGTTAATTCATTTATCCATTTCAAAGGAATATGTCGAAAGTCGACGGACAGTGAATGCAATGTGTTGTAGTGAAGAGGTAGGTAGCTAGGGAGGTAGATAGATAGGCGTTGGATGGGCGTGCGTGCTTGCGTGCGTGTGAGAGAGAGAGGGGGGTAGGGGTGGGTGCGAGGGTGTGTGTGTGGGGGGGGGGGGGGGGGGAGGGGGGATTGTCAGTACGGACTATTGTCGGCTTTATAGTGCAAGCAAGACATCATGCCGCAGTTTAACATGGTTAAGTGGTTAAGCCATTCAGGCACATGTCCAGGCCAGTTCAGTTCCAGCTAGATCTGGCATACCGGTGGTTGGTGGCACAATGGAATGATATGATACACATTCACTCAGGTCACTCAATCTTCACGCATCCCTCCTTTCAGAACTGAAGTGGGCGTGTGACTATGTCGCTCATTACCACTTCCCACAGTAACCCAAACACCATGGTTCCTCACCTGCTATCATATTAATGAGTGAGTTTCACGCCGCTTTGAACAGTATGTCATTTCCCCGACGGCGTATTGTCTTCTGAAGGAACTAATTAAGGACTGTGCATGCAAAAGCAAACAGTCCTAATACGAGCAACTGATCCTAGTAAAGTGGATCTAGAATGAAACACTTATAGCATTCAACCCTTCTCATTCTTTCTTAACCAAAACCTTTAATAGGTCTCAGCCAGATGAAAATAATGTAAATGACAATTCAAAATGCACTCGCTATATACAGTACATCTAAGAAACACGTACTCTATGGACGCGCCTTGGAAACTGACGAGTGACGAAAAATGTCTACGTCGTTGTCTACAGAATAAGTATGTCATGTTACCAAAATCAAATGACAAGGGTTATTTCTAAAATTAGGTCTATGTCCGTGTTACGTACACATATCATACCTTGACTTCAGAAGGAAAAAAGATTCAATATGTACGCCATCGCTGTCAGTTAATGATTTCATCATCCTACATCCAAGACACATTTTGTGCAGATGGTGTTGCTGTGACATTATCAAACGATACGAAGTAAGTCTAACCTACATGATGTAATTATAAGTCATTGCATACGGAGACTAGTTACAACGTACTCCCCTCGGAAAAAGGCATATTTTTGACTTCATTTCTCAATAGTTCGTGAGAGTTACAAGCTGTAAGATCACACAGTCACGAGGAAGAGGTGATATCTTTCAACCATGTAATTGTTGGACGCTTGGATGAATGGTCTTCACCAATCCAGCACAGAACACAAGCTGACTGTAGTCATCTGATAAGCGTGTCAACAAGAAGCGTCTGTTAGAATGATATCCTTTTATCAGGATCCTGGTCGCGCTTAAGAACATAGCGCCGAATGCTCCGTCAGTGTGTGTACATAAGATCAACTCAAATAACTATTTTTTTTAAATCTGGCTTATCGACATATAGGTCGTAATAAAAGCAAAACTTGAAAATCTGTTTTTCTTGAAATGTTTTTCAGCCCGTTGTTGGTATCGCCTGGTGGTGAAATTGCAAAGAAAAGGCTAAAACCCACACTCACTCACTATGTACATCTTAGGTGTGTATTAGGATATTTGAAATATTACAGAAAAACGTAGAAATATGCCGAATTCAATTTGAAGTGATGGATAATATGAAAGATGGATGATAATTCTGACAACATGGAAGTTGGTAAGGTTATTGAAATTCTCTCTGCCTTCGGTAAATCGTATGAAGTCGAAGGTAGATAGACAGTGCCGAGATTCCTTCATTCACTATGATAAGACTATTAAAATAAATATTTAAAAAATATACCTTTATATGGATTTGCTTGCCTGTTTCCGAAAGAATCTGAACACTCTGCCCACTTATCCCATCCCACTGCGTGTCCGCCCTAACTGCAACTTAATATATCCAATTCTCAAAAAGTATGTCAATGCTCTTACCTGATGTTATTTTATACCCAGAGCATAAACAACCGATAAATGATCATTTAACCACGTCATTTTGTCAATGTGCCACGCAATCCGTTCATTAATTGTGATGGATGCGGAGGTATCCTGTTTCTAAATTCTCGTGTGCCACTGCGAGTTGACAATAACATAATACACGAACACTGACTGCAGGCTGCCCAAACGTGCAGTGACCAAACGTGGGAGACCATACGTCCATTGAGTCATCATGCTGGTTAAGCTGAGTGTGTTATAATGTTTCAAAGGCTAATGCATTACGTAATGCTCATATGAAAAAATGGTTTTCATTAACCATAAATCCATCTGAGCTCGAGGTTTTCAAGGTAGTTTCCAACTGAATATATTGTCATGTGAGCCCACAAATGTTGGTGGTTGTAGTCAGAGTTAGTGATGTTATGACGATACAAGGAAAGCATACACCAAGAGTAGGATTAAAATAATCCCGGGCCTTATGCGTGACGAAAGTACACCCTAACCCACAGTCGGTGGGAAAGGTTTCACCATTTTTAATTTTATTTTTTTCGACAATATTGCAAACTTAACATCAAAGGTTAAATTTTGAAGAGCATTTCAGTTTATAACGGCGGGTCAACTAAATGTGGGACGGAAGCCTAGGGCGCAGCGGGTGTTTGTCACTTTGGCGAAAACACACGAGCAAGGCTATGGTGCTGACAACCAAGGATCATAATCTGGGAAAATCTGGGAGTCGGTAAAACATGACATGCATCTTCCAAGTCACCGAGCCTGACTACCTGATCCCGTTAGTCGCCTCTTACGAAAAGCATGGTCGCCTTTTATGGCAAGCATGGGTTGCTGAAGATCTATTCTATCCCGAATCTTCACGGGTCTGTTAACGTACTGTTACTGCTGCATCATGTTAATGGGAAATTGAAATACAGACTTGCCTCTTTTCCATGTTTCTTCCTCGAGAAGAGCTCGTTAATAAGCAGCATGTTCATAATTCACTTGTGGCCGCACTTCATTCAACACACACACCTCCACATATGATGGTGACATATTATGGACTTAGCATGAGCAGGTATTTGCACGCACGTGCATTCTACAGTGAAGAAGTCACAACACTTGACATGTTGGTCATTCGTTCTTGAAACGCTAAATCATTTATTCACTAATATCAATTAAGTTAAAATCAAAGCAGGTTTGTTGTACCGAAGCATTTTAGAAAATGAGGGTGTATTATGTGACGATGCAATTTTTATCGTGTAATCTAGACAATACATCACCAGATGGGTGACTCATAGTGTTAATGTTAAGTACACCTGATGACCGATAACATTTCCGGAAACGTAAATGCTTAGAATGCTTAAAGAAGGGGGGTACACAGCCCTGTCTCACCTCCTGGATCCGCGTGTGTAAATTGTGATGTCAGAGCCATTACAGACGACTACATAACGCTGTTCAGTAACACTCTAAATCAGCCAGTCACATGACACGACCAACCAATCAAATACAGGCAAGTGGCATCTCCCTCCTCCCACAAGTACTTACTATTCCAATCACGTGACGTAAACACGCTGGTCCCACTAAATGTTGACAAATGAATAAGTATAACACATTTACATATATGTTCTATATATAGTATATGACCATGACTCTAAGCATCGAAAGCTGATGTTGCCAGAGCATGGGAAATGCGCGTTTCCTGCAGTGGAGTCAGACAACAACCATCATCAAGGGACGTATCCTGTTGAAACTATGACGATTTAAATAGAACAACTGTCTAGCATAACCATCAGACTGGTTACACATAATAGAAGATGTGAATTGTTTTTCAATTTATGATATTTCTTGTGTACATCTGTGCGGCGTTAGGCTTTGTTGGTTGGTTTGTTAGTTTGTTTGTTTGTTGTTTAACTCCGCACTCGGCAATATTCCAGCTATATGACGGCGGTCTGTAAATAATCGAGTCTGGACCAGACAATCCAGTGATTGACCTCATGAGCATCGATCTACGCAATTGGGATACGATGACATGCATCAACCAAGTCAGCGAGCCTGACCACCCGATCCGGCGTTAGGCAACATATTCATACTTTTCTATGCAAATTCTGTTAGTGGCGGTTGCTGCTCGTAGGGCAGGGCGTGCTTACCCTTTACGAACACCGGGTGTCATCACTGATTTTCAGTGGTTGATATGAGCCACGCCCCACACTGCCGGGGTACGATGGCACTCATTCAACTGATTCGCCAAGCCTGTCTTCTCTTTCATTGTTTATTTTTTAACGCCGCACTCAGCAATGTTCCAGCTACTGGTATGTGACGGCGGTCTGTAAATCGAGTCTGGACCAGACGATCCAGTGATTGATATCATAAGCATCGATCTACACAATTGGGATACGACATGCATCAACCACGATCCTGATCCTGCCTGATCCCGTTAGTCGGGTCTTACACAAGCAAAGGTTGCGGAAGGCCGATTCTTACCCGGATGTTCCTGGGTCGCCTGGTCACTCGATTCATTTAGGTCACCTCTTAGGACAAGCATATGTTGCTGGGAAGCTATTTTGTTAAACGGAATCTCCAGGCGTTTCAAGGGAAAAATCTAATCGCCTTTTGGCCTTCCTCGTTGCTTTGTCAGTTGATGTAACTGAACATTCAGATAACATGTCAATCTTTCACGAATGGCCACAAGAAGTGTCCAAATGGTTAGAGAGCAAACACAAAAACAGGGAACCGCATCGGGCACCACTCTGGACATAGATGCGCTGGAAATATCCCCACGTAACTCTCCGAAAGTTAACTAAGGCCTTGAATGGTGCAACCCCGATCAAACAGTAAGTACATCCGCTAACAACACGTGTCACGATCCATGTGTTATATGATCAAGAAAGTCCTGTGTGCAGGCAGACCACATTTCACCTACTCATCTATTCTTTACAAGTTACATGGATCAGCGCTACAGAAAGTATAAAGCGAGTGTGTTGTGTAACGCCGCACCCGGCTATATTCCAGCTATATGAAGACGGTGTTTTAGCCCCTTAATGACGTGCGCCAGGGAGGGTAACAAGAAGTACCATCGTTTACTGTCTTTTGGTACGACGCAGCCGGGGATCGAACCCCTTCAGCTCCCGGGGCGGCTGCTCTACCCCTAGACCATGGAGGTGGTCTTAGTCGACATCGCACAACGGACTCTGCCTTTAGTAAGGATGTCCTTTTATGGAAATTGCGATTAAAGAAATGATTGTCGTCACTGTTGTTTGTACCCACGATTCATTCATCCGGAAATGTATGAATTCAGCTATATTAACAAGGAACGATTTCGCTGGAGTCATGACAACAGTGACAAGTTTGTTTGTTGTTTAAAGCTGCACTCAGCAATATTCCAGCTGTATGACTGCGGTATATAACTGATAGAGTCCTGCTCAGACAATCCAGTGACTAACATTATGAGCATCGATCTACGTCATTGAGATGCAATGATATGCATCAAACGAGTCAAAGTCAACGAGCATGGCTACCTGATCTCGTTAGTCACCTGACCCGTGACGATCCGGGATAGATTAGGTCTTCAGCAACCATGCTTGCCGTAAAAGGCAACTATGCTTGTCGTAAAAGGCGACTAACGGGATCGGGTGGTCGGGATCGGGTGGTCAGGCTCGCTGACTTGGTTGATGCATGTCATCGATCCCAATTGCGTGGATCGATGTTCATGATGTAAATCACTGGATTGTCTGGTCCAGACTCGATTATCTACAGACCGCCGCCATATAGCTGGAATATTGCTGAGTGCGGCGTAAAGCAACAAACCAAACCAAACCAAATCGTTAGTCACCTCTTACGAGTTTAGGTTACTGGCGACCTATATTGTTAAACGGACTCGCAAAGGGCTTAATCCGGAAATGTGTTAATGATTAGCGACGTAAAACTGCATTTAATGTTATTGACGAAGATTACGGGACAGGTACCAAAGTGTTTTACTTGGACTTACAAAACAGTGGGGGTTCAGGGGACCCCCAATAATTATTTTAAGGGTCCTTGCTGCCAATATGAGGGTCCTGTACGTTTAGGTGATTACTTTAGAGGCTGGAATGAATCAATGATCATGTGGACAGTGGTTATGATTGATGGATGAAATAACAGACACCCGTGAGTGTTCTTGATGCGCTGTAGGTACAATGAATGTTATTGCCCGTCTCTCGAAACGCAGTATGATTTTCTGCGTCGCGTGAAACCATGGGTACCGTCAGGCGCTTCTTTGAGATTTACACTGTGAAACTTCGGATCTTTATCCTTTAATAGTTAGAATCAATGTCGTCTTGTTACAAACGCAAGTCCTTGTAGCTCACAATCATGTCAGACATTGGTATGGTGCAGTACTATTTTCATTTACCTAATAACTATAGAGTTTCTCATTCTCCTCGTTTATGTCTCACTGATCTAAATACTAAGCGATTTGCTTAGTACCATTTCATCAGCGGCATTTGCGATGTGGGAGATTTAAAATTGCTTAAGGTATTAAGTATTGTTGATGAGGAATATTGGTTCGACAGTAGCGTACGAGTTGCCTCCCTTACAAATTAAACCATTACGTGACCCTTCACTGGTGTATCGTCAAATAATTTAGACTTAAACCGTTTATGGCGCACCTAATTAAACAACCAATAAAAATGCCGTTCCTACACAAGGAGTAATTATCTTTAAAAGGGTAGCTTAAATTTGTAAGATCATTTTTACATAAACATTTGCTGGAAGGAACGGTTACTCACGCAATATTCCAGCTATATGACAGCGGTCTGTAAATAATCGAGTCTGGACCAGATAATCCAGTGATTAATATCATGAGCCTCGATCCACGCATTTGGGGTGGATGACATGCGTCACCCGAGTCAGCGAGTCTGACCCCCCGATCCCGTTAGTTGCCTCCTACGACAAGCATAGTTGCCTTTTACAACAAGCATGGGCTGCTGAAGACCTATTCTATCCCGGATCTTCAGCGGTCTTGTTAGCTGAATTAAACTAAACGTCATATAAGGCAGGAGAGTTAATTCTCCGTCAACGTCGTTATTTACGTTATGCCACAATCATCATTAGGTATTCCAGTTACAAAAATAATGCTGCACTATTAGACAGCCGAGAAGAAGATTAGTGCCCCTTTAAACCGACAAGCCGGGATATAACTAAAATATAAATACTACTAGTATTCAAAGCAGTGTTAAGCCAAACTCACTCACTTATTCAGAGACATGCCGGTCCCCCAGGCTGGATATTTGGGGTACTTTTCCGGTATAAACATGCCTATCATTTGGATGTTAAGGCCGCGATAAATTAATAGTTACAGTCTGATTGATTTTTTTAAAAACATGGCAGACAGGAGGCATTTTATTTTTAACGTTTTTATTTTGTTCTTATCGACCTACTTTAGGCATATGTGTAAAATTGCTGTCGACGGATGCGATTCGCATGCATCATGTGTGTTCAGTAGGGCTACGTGTACGGAGTATTTTATTAGGTAAAGAAAGTAGGAACACTCATATTAACGATACTTCTATTTCTAGGAATTTCCTCGTTTCCAAAGGTCGAGATCGCGAGAATGCGAGATGGCGTGAATGTCCCTTACAGTATTCCATAATTTTAGCTTCCACATCGAACTTAAAATGTCTGCAAGCTCGGTCGAATATTTATAGTGCGCTTCCCTTGAATGGGACATGTGCGCGACTTGTGACAAAACTGATGTTTCGGGGTATACCGAACGCATCCAGCAAAATGCAGGTCACACGCCAGTGAATGTATTGTGTTGGTTAGGAATGTTGCGGTTGCCGTTCCCATTATGTTAATAGCATACAATGTGACACGCTGTTTACAGGTCATGAAAAAGTCTCCCGGGACGTTTTTGGCATTTCAATATATCAAAAAGGCCAGTGGGCGCCAAGCTTACTCTCGCTGGTTATAAGATTTTTTTCTAGGAGGGAAATTAATTATCACGACACTGTAGCACACTTCATCATGTCTGTTTACAATTGCTGCACTAGTTTAAAATGTCATGAATAGATAGGATTGAGAATAGATAAGTTGTCACTTATAAATAAGAGTCATTCACATTTGTTGTGATTTTCCATGAAGACAACACCCGGGGAAAAAGAAGTTACGAGACGTGAATGTGCGTGCGTGCCATTTGGATGTACTAGTTCGGACTAATGACGGTCTTTAGCGCCAGCCAAATGAGATACCATGCGGCAGTTTAACATGGATACCACAATACTGACTCCGAGCAGCCCATTTTTTGTTTTATCCCCATAATGCCGAGCGCAGGGCAGGGTTTGGACAAGCAACACCGTCTGCTGTTTTATTCCCATCACTGGATAAAGTTGATAAACAAACTGTATCATGTCGTGATGAGTACACGTTGACATCTTGAACGGAGGGGGACACAACGGTAGGAGAAACAGCACAAATACGCACGTTCTACACAACGAATCAGGGAATGACAGCGCAAGAGGGTCATCTCATGATAATTTCAATCGCAATGTCACATCCCTCGTCGTGTGAATTGCTCGTGGCACTGCTAATGGTTACCATTGTATGTGGGACTGTTGCTCACGGTACCAGTGTCTTGACTATCTCTTTGACGACTTTGGTAACGCAACGCTGCCATGTCTCTCCTGTTAAATGCTGCCATGTCTCCCCTGTTATCCGACAAAGGGATTCATTTACTACCTTTTCAACATTCCGCAATTTATACGGTGTATTCAATCGTCCAACATCACCTTTGACGATACCCCATATCAACTCTTTTGGGTTCAGATCTCATTAGTAACGGGGAAGTCGTAACACGGCGTGACCTTGACCATTGATGTAATTGTCAACCATATATATGGTCTCAGGTCATGTTCACCCGTCAGTGCAGCCACGCCACCATATCTCCTTTAAAGCTATTAGACGGAGGGGTCTTAATTGCTGTCTCAGTCCTGCATACTGTGATATGGTGCATTGTCCATGATAAGGGACTTGGCAGATTAAGCAGTATATTTTAGTTTTCTCCCACTCAAGAAATACCTTGTCGTTCTCTTCTGTTGTCCTTGGCTCGGAGATAACCCTGACTAGCACAACTACCATGGAGAACGTCCTCCCAGACTGCTTACAGTCCCCACCGGGTACCCACTGACTGCTGACTGTGTGAGAAGCATTTACCCTCGTCTCATCAACAGGCTCACATCCTTCTTCACAATTCTGCTTCATGGTTCGAAGATTATGATTTCGGGGACGAAGGATGTCAGAACGTTCACATAACATAGCCCTCTTTTCACCTCTTATCTTTTTGTATCTGTGTCCATATGTTTGCAAAAGTTGCCTAGCTTGTATTTTGTAACAATTAAATCATGTTCAGTTTCAAGGTTTTTCTTCTAGAGTCTTAGTGACGTGTACTTATTTTCTGAATGCAGTTGAACAATTGCACGTCTGACTTGATTTTTCTCAAAACTTTCCAATTAATCAACCCTCCACGGTTTAAATATGCTCCCCACCTGCCTCGCGTGATTGCTGGAGTTCCGTCGACGGACAACATTTTTCATCTTGTTAAGAGACGTACCAATGTTTTTAGAAGCTCGTTCCAAGTATTTATTAATGGTATACAATGGTTTTTCTCTTTCTGCTTCACATTGAAACAATTCATACACCTTAAAAAATCAACATTAGCCGAGTAGCGGCTGTCAGTCAGAAAGTCAACAATGACATTTACGATGTAGCACGTGCAGTACGTCATTGCGCTGTTCCTCCTACCGTTGTGCCCCCTCCGTTCAAGATGTCAACTTGTACACATGACAACATGATAGTTTCTAAAACATCTTTTTCCAGTGATGGGAAAATAGATAACAAACAACAGGTATTATTGCGTACAGGGTATTCACTGGTGTGTACCGCATGAATTACAAAAATACTCTTCGGTAGGAATAAACTGGGATTGAGTAAAGGTATTTTAGTCTCAATACAAAGGGTTAGTGATTAGTTAATTGTTAATTACATACACACAACGAACAAAGCTCACTTAGATCTTTGGTCTAAGTGAGCAAAACATTATATATATATATATATAGATAGATATATATAGATAGATATATACACACACACACACACACACACACACACACACACACACACAAAGCATCAACATGTTTACAGGGATCCTAATGTGTTCAGAAAATATCTTTAAAACGTCAGTAACATAAACAAGTGCTGTGCGGTCAAAATATTAACATTTCCCAGAATATCATACAAATTGTCATAGCCATTTGAGAGAAATCGATTGACGTCATCCATACACCTACACGTTATCTCAATACGCCCACGATCCTTTATAGTCCAAAGCTATTTTCAAATAGGCTAGAATCGTAAAGTATTACATGACTGACCCTTGTCTGTGGCATTACCCATACATTAAATGCCTTGTCCCAATTACAAAAACTATAATTTCAGGCTCGTAATTGTACGTATAAAACATGAAATACCAAAAAATTGTATGTTCTTCAATATTCCAGTTGGAATTTATATCTATTTATCTATCGATTGACCTTGGTGATTAAACCAACAAGGATTCTTTCCTCTCTCATTCGGATATAAGCGGTATAAAGGTTACACAGACTGAAAGCATAGAAGGCATCAGAAAGTGTCTATTGACGTCAGTTACCGGCTATACGTTCGTTTGTATACAAGTTGCACACAAAAATCTCGCCGACGCATCATAATCCAAAGCCTATACGTTATATGAATGAGTCGTTTATACATTATCAATCTCATTAAAATCAGATCTAAGTTCTCGCTGTTCTCAATAGCGAGATCTAAGATCTGATTTTAATTAGATTGATATATTAGTCCCCTCATTTCCTAAATCAATATTCTAAAAGAAACTGAGTAACAAAACAGCTTTTGTTGGTACTTTCGTTTTTAAGTATTGTTTTACCATTTATACATCTAGTGTAATACAGTCCCGCTAGTTAATGCAATCGGTCTAATATACCATTAAATGTTTACATTACATATATGTGAATATAAACGACAAAACACTTTCCATCATCAAATTTAACTGTGATGAAACCAGGTGTTCCCGTAAAGATGAGCGTATACGGCCCCACCATTCACACGCATATACAAAGGTGAGTTAATTGTGCACCTGATAAAACACAAAAATCATCGGGTATAAGTCCAAATGCAAGGGCATTGCATCGGACAGTTTGCTAACTGGTGTGTCAAATTTGGAAATGTTCCCCACATGTCTACAAACAACATTTTGAAAGCTTCATTAAGGCATTAAATGCCTTACCCTGATCGAGCAACTTTGGGACGAAATGATATAACGCTCTTTGAAATCTTCATAGAATATGCGACCCGTGATGATTCCGGGATAGAATAGGTCTTCAGCAACCCATGCTTGCCGTAAAAGGTGACTATCCTTGTCGTAAAAGGCAACTAACGGGATCGGGTGGACAGGCTCGCTGACTTGGTTGATGCATGTCATCGATCCCAATTGCGTGGATCGATATTAATCATTGTATTGTCTGGTCCAGACTCGATTATTTACAGACCGCCGTCATATAGCTGGAATATCGCTGAGTGCGGCGTTAACAACAAACCAACCAACCAAATCATAGAACTAGCGAGCGAGTGAGTGAGTTGGTTTTTAACGCCGCTTTGAACAGTATTCCAGTTATATCACGGCGTGTCAGCTTAATGTGGGAGGAAAGTCAAAGGTGATACCACGGACACAGGTACGGTGTTGACAAACCTTGAAATATAATCGGGGCGAACCGGGATTCGAGTCTACGATCATAGGTTTCTGGCGTTCCCAAGGGACGCAACTAAATCCGGCGCAAATGCAAACTTTCTTTCATGCAACTTTAGTAGTTTCTGAGAAAGCTTGTCCCCCAAAAGCACGGAGCAAGGGCCATAACTCTCTATAAAATAAATGACGGGACCAGCTTTCGAACTCATATGAGATCATGACCAGTAACATCCGTGTGTACAATTTTATTTCTCAGACTTAAATTTTTGAGAAAATGTGACTCCTTTGAGAACCGGACGGAAGGAAGCACGGACGGGCGAACTCCGTTCCCATATCCCCGCCCCACTTCGTGGCGGGTGATAATAATAATGTGTCAAGCAGTCAAGTTTTACATTCATCAGACCTATACCTTGTACAAGGAGGAAAGAGCACACTTCCTTAAAATGGTAGTCTGCTTTAAGCTGAGTAAAATTTAACTATGTTTTAATTATCCAGTTAAGTCATTTACACCTGCACTGGGAAGCAGTCTGTCTGGTATAAGTGGTTCATAATACTAAAAGGTGCCCTGCATTTAGTCAAGTCGTGACATATTGCTGTGACACCTGACATACATGTGCTTCAAGTGGCATTGCTCTCGTTCAACAACACGACTTCAGAACCATAACGTCACCGGGCTGCTTTATAAATCTAGGCACATGGAAAGTGGGACTTTGCCGAAAGGTCATGTTTTCTATCTTCAACGCCTTCCTACGTGGTTCTTATTTCGCTGTCATGCTCCTGCTACTAGTTGTGGTATGTTAAGGTGAAGAGAATTGAGTTGTATCACATACCTGGCATTGGTAGTGACACAAGGTAGTGGCATGTTTGTGTATGTATATACGGGACCACCTGCACGGGAAGACAATCCATCAACCGTAGCCTGGCTGTTTGTATAACGCACGAGAAGCCTAAAATACTGCCATCTCTCTCCACAACAGTGAATGATTGAGTGGACGCTGTTTTAATGCTGCAGTCAGGTATTCCAGCTTTAGCTCTGATCCAGGCAAACCGTTGACTTAATATTAAACGTCAACACCAGAGTGCATCATTCTCGAAAGAATGAACAACGATTAACTCTGTCGGGACACGATGATGATCATTCAGCCAACTACCCGATCCACTTTATACCTGCATGATTGCATTGAACCACACACATTGCCTTTTTTCTCTATGGGAATGGTGGTGGTGCCCTATAGATAATGTAGAATTGCGATATAGGATAGGCATACAAGCGAACATCTTCCCGAGGCCAGAGAGTTTAATTGACTATAACTAGGCTGGTATTATGGGGTTACATTTTGGCTGGACTAACGCGCAACGAAATCGAAATCCGGATCGTAAACTGTCGTGTAGATTTCGGTCGATTATAGGATTTGCAAAGCATTTGCTCCGCCAACTCGTTGTCAACAGATATTTCTTCAACCTTTTCATGTTTTTAATCAAGGTGATTTGATGCACTTCGCGATGTAAGACCCGTTATATCACAATATAGATCTTGATTATCGATCAGATTTTCTTGACTGGGCGCCGCAATTTTGATTGAAACAAATGCAAGTGATGGAATCTGAATGGTCCATAAGAGAGGCTTAGAAGGGACATAACTCGTAATAACCACTGGTGCAGTAGAAACTGGATGCGATGACCAATTTTAGAGTATTCTGGACGCGGTGACAGGGAGGGGGGAAGGCACCCTCATAAAACGGATGAATCCACGTGTCGACCTCGATATGTATTTCTCTCCACAAAGCATGCTCGTACAATTGCATAGACATAACATGATTAATTAATGTCCGACTCTTCTCAATATTGGTCGACAAAAAGAGAAAGTTACTATTGGAAAGTTGAAACCATCCCTCTTGGCACACGGTGTTGTGGATATTTTATTGACACTCTGCATCTTTATGCACAGATCTAAATATGTAACATACGATCAGCTCTTTTTTGTCATTTACTATCATGCAAGTCAGTAGATATAGATGTACTTTTTGACTTACGATAACAATGGTCTGAGGTGAAGAGGGACGCCGATACTGCCGTCTTCGATCTGATAATGTGCCGTCACAAGATCTCTCTCCACGGGCTGGCTGCTCTGGGGTGTGTCAAGGTTGTAGTAGACCAGTTGTCTGAATAGAAAGTATATAAATCATCAAATCAAACTAGTCATTCAATTACTGAGGAAAAAGCAATTTAGAGTGTCAAACATGAACATATGCCATCAAGCGTCAATAGGTCTGAGCACCAGTAAAGACCCGGGTTAGAATAGATCTTCAGCAACCCATGCTTGCCCTAAAAGACGACTGTGCTTATCGTAAGAGGCGAGTGAGGGGGTCGGGTGGTCAAACTCACTGACTGGGTCAATGCATGTCATCGTATCCCAATTGCGTGGATTGATGCTCATGATATCAGCCATTGCATTGTCTGACCGCCGTCAAATAGCTCGAATATTGCAAAAACAAACACACAAACAATAGGACTGAGTAAGTTGGCAATGTCATTAACAGTTGTTAACAGTTGTTTATGCCTACTGATTGAATGTTTTAATGAAACTGGAAAAAGGACAACGACTAATACAATGAAAGGTGTAAGATTGAAGGTGGTGGAAAAGGCTACCTAAAACGCATACATGAACGCAGACAATGTGGGTATAAAATGGTTCATTCCAGATGCAACTGAGCTGCACGGTTGGAAGTTGAAAATGCGACGTTATATTCTCTTGCTACGTGACCCCTCAATAATGACTGATTATAAATTAACTTGCTTTTAATTTTAAGTGCAAGCGGTAACCTTTAAAGAGTCTCTTACAAATCTGAAGTCATATGCACTTACTGGGATTCCTCCGGTTGATGACAAGGTTTTTCATCAGCACTGCTTAATCCAGCTGAGAGATCGGGAACATGTGCTGGAAAAGCCGGAGCTCGCTGGCAGGGAGGAGCGGCTGGTTCTGGATAGGACTGATGTTGGTAACTCGGCCCAGGAAAAAAGGACGGTTCGGTTTTTCTTAAGAAACTAGAGCCGTGAAGAAGAGTAAACGAAAATGGTTCTGTATTGGGACTCATTTGGACCAGCGGCATTTGACCAATCATCTGGTCCCGAGGTTGAAATGCTGGAGTGCTTCCAAGACTATCTTGAATTGACCGCCCAGGCGTATGACTTGGACTAGCGTTCGTCCCAATGCTATGAAATGATGCCGAAGGGACACACGACGCAGACGGCGCTGGTCCTACCGAATGAACTTGTGAGCCTCCACGTGAAGAATCTCTGTTCATAGAAAAGTCAACGGCTTCATAGCAGCTACCTGCTTCCTGGTCGCCCTGGGTGTCCTGCCATGGTTGGTCTGGTGGATAGGGTTGCCCTTGAGAGGAAGGGCAGAATGGGGGGTAACTCTGTCTTCTCGGTCTACATCCCATGTACCGGAACTGCTGACAAGACACGTCATCATCAAATACTGGGGGATACCTGTTATAATACAAACACATACGTATTGCAAAGGTTTTCAGTTAAGACTGGCACAATCTCAATTGAGATGTATCTTCACATTGAATGTGAAAACAATATCTAAGTTGATGTAATATTTTTCTTTATATATCATACTTGCAAAGCTGAAGCATCACTTATAGTTACAAAACCTGATTTGGGAAAAATATTACTGCTTTGACTTTGGGCCGAATATCGGCCTGTAAGAACACGTTGATAAACACCTTTCCGACAGTTGTACAGTGGTCGCGTGGGATTTCATTTATGTGAGAGCGGATAGCAAGATTTCAGCTATGTATAACTATATTTAACTGTAAATAATAGACCAAATAGATAGCAGGAACATCGGAGTACGATGACACGGTCAGTGAGGCCACACATGCTGATTGTAAACAACCGTTCCTCATAACACGGCCCTTACCACAAGCATGGTACAAACTGCAAAATAAACCGTTGTTCTGAATGCTGATATTGTTGTTTGTTTGTTTGTTGTTAAACGCCGCTCTCATCAATATTCCAGCTGTATAACGGCGATCTGTAAATAATTGAAAACCTATTCTATCCCGGATCTTCACGGGTGGACTGAGGGTGATTAGTACCTGATCGTAAGAGACGGGGCAGGAACATCACTGGCCTGTCCCGAGAGTGCCAACCTTTGGTCCTGACCATCATCAATATCATCTGAGGTTAGGCGCATGCGCTTCCTATATAACAGAAAAAGCACACAGTTAAGGCATGTTATATTGACATGCTCTCTAAAGACAATTATTGTGTGCTGGGGACCTATTCACACCAGTGTTATGGTGCCATTCCTTCAAACTTGTCTCATTAACAGAACAAACTATGCAAAAATAGCAAAGTCGATCCATTTTAAACAGAAACTTGGCTTTATTTCATAAATATAAGCCTTCTTCGTAATGAAGATAAGACGAACGGCTGTAATTAGCGGAAATACCCGATTTTGTGAAATTGCCTATGTTTAATTATTAGTAAAACGCTATTAGGTAAGCCATAAAATGATATTTTTGGATTATTTTCTAGCTTTAACTCTGCATATGGTGTAGGTATAATCCAAAGTATTACAGTGTCGAAAATAAAATAAAACATCTCTTCTTTCCTTCAAACAGCTCTTTTATCAATTACACTGACTGATCCCGAGCGGACCTTGTGTTAATGCGATTTCTCACTTATCGTTCAAACCGAAATTATAAACAACACAAATGGACTTAACAGTTTTTAAATCCAATTTTTATCTCATCTTAATCATAAAAAAAGGTACTCGAAATAGTTCTTCATCCAGGAAGTTGGCAGTACACATGGGTGAACGAATGCTGCAACATTAATATCGGTTTATTAAATAGACCATTTCAAAACAGCAATGCGGTGTACATTTCTGCCCATTTGGCTTTAAAAGTATATTTTGACGAGATATTGATTCAGACTGATTTTGTAAACGATTTCATAGTATCCTTTAACGTGGGCGAGAATGTCAAAGCATCTCTTTAACAGTATAACAGTCGCACACTTAAGACCAGTGACACATTTTAAAGTCAAAGGTGAATGATCCATGCAACACAACCGCTTGACAAGAAATGTACATATGCGAAAAAAGATGCCAACATGTTTTTCAGGGCAAATTACGTGCAAAATTGTGGGTTTATATGTGTTGTTTTTGAATATTGAATGTTAAATGTTGTGAGCTACTGGTAGAGTATTTCACTATGGAACTACCGGGTAAGTGACATCCAAAAGTGGCAAGTGTTTGTTGGTTGTTTAACGCCGCACTCAGCAATATTCCAGCAATATTTGACGGCGGTCTGGACCAGACAATCCATTGACTGACCAGTGGCAAGTGACATACGCAATGGTATACATGATGGTATATAGTTAACGGACACATGAACATTATCATGAATATAAACCTTCAAAAGGAGATGTTCAAACTCATATTTTTGCCACATGAAGGCTTGTATAAAGGTATAATGCCACAAAAGACTTCCATCTGATGAATATATTAGTCAATATGGAGAAGACTGAGTTTGGTTTTAAGCCGCTGTTAGAATATTCCAGCAATATCACGGCGGGGACACCAGAAATGGGATTCATACAGTCTGTGGGGAATCGGACACGGGTCGTCGTTGTAACGAGCGAACGCTTTAATCACCACCCCTCACAGTCTACCCCAAACATGTCATTATGAGTAATCAACTCTAAATTTCTGTTGACGTCCATATTTATATGTATCTTATATTGCACAGTTGTTCTTTCTATAAAATCAGGAATAGTTGCCCTTTATAACATTTAACAGGAACCAAACAATTGCGTTTAGTGAGTGAGTTGGGTTTAACGCTGCTTTTAACAATATTCCATTTATATCACGGCGTGTCAGCTTAATGCGGGAGGAAAGCCCGAAGTGATGCAGTTCTCAGACGTTTACCACTTCGGTGAAACCCACGAGCACGGGTATGGTGCATGATTTATGACGTTGTGGTGAATAAGTAGCAAATGTCCTGAGTGCTACCAAGGTACCCCCCCCCCCCAATTGCGTTTAAGTACCTTTGGCAAGTGGCTACACCTACGCGTCGCTACACTTATCATCAAGAAGTTAAACCATTGTTCAACAACAACAACCCATCCACTGAAATAGTCACCCGTGAAGATCCGGGGAAGAATAGGTCTTCAGCAACCCATGCTTGCCGTAAAAGGCGACTATGCTTGTCGTATGAGTCGACTGACGGAATTGGGTGCTCAGGCTCGGTGACATGGTAGATAAATGTTATCGTATCACAACTGCGTAGATGCTCGTTATGTCAATCACTGGATTGTCTGGTCGATTATTTACAGATCGCCGTCATCTAGCGGGAATATTGCTGAGTGTGGGATTAAACAACAAACAAACAAACCAAAGTAGTGTTTCCGTGTTATGCGGTCGCCAGTACCCCATATACTTGTAAGATTCAATAAAGCATCAGTGCATCACAAAGCTGATTGTACTCCCATGCTGTCCACCAGACTTATAGTTGGTATCGTACAATTAATTGACCCTTCTTTCAGCAAAGATACGTAAGGTTGTGGAAAGGGTTTTTTAGCTTTTAATTATCTGGGATGTTCAACAAAATACCCATTAAAAGTTAACTGGGTTAAAAGGATTGCTTTTGTGAAACTTGATAATTTCTTATTGGGTTCTAATATTCTTAAATTCAGACGTACTCCAACATACAATGCAATGATGTCAAACCAAGCCACACATGCAAAACGTAACATAGGATTTATGAAAATCTGCATTGGGATATCTTGAAAGTCCAAACGTAGGGTACAATTACAACTAAAGAACCCTTACCTGTATCGGTCCTATGCATGGGGTGCTTAGTACTGCCAACGTAAACTAACAACCCCAGCGATCGTACATGCGTTCGTGCGTGTTGCTGTTGGTGCTAGTCGGGACTGATGTCGATCTACAGTGCTAGCCCACTGAGATACCATGACGCAGTTTAACATGAATACCCCACTCAGACACAGTATACTGACTCCGAGACGGCCAGTCCTTGTTTTAGCCCCTTGATACGAGCGCCAGATAGGGTAACAACAAGTACCATCTATTAACGCCTTTTGGTATGACACGGCCGGGGGTCGAACTCCGCTCGGCCTTCCGCTCTCCAGGTGGACGCTCTACCACTAGACCACGGAGGCGGTCCTTTCGACATGGGAACTTTTTATTCTGCGAGAGGTTAGTTTGCAAACGCCGTTTTAGTGTAGCACTTTTCAATTTTTCTCGAGTTTTACGCATTCATGCCAAAATCTTTTTCAATGTTGTAAAAGCAAAGTGAGGCACACGCATACACGTGGATTCTATCTTGAGCGAAAAACAAAATTATTCGGTGATCATCACAGATGACTATCCCTTTTAAATGTCTGCGGATTTAATATTCCCTGACATGTGTTGCAAATATGTGTTATGGTTAAATATAAACAGTGCATACTAATCATTAAACATTTAAGTTTAGAAAATCTTCTTTCAAAGAGGTTTAGTTCTTACATAAATTTCGTTGAACGATACCTGCCCTCGAGTATATGACACAGGCTTACCACAAATGCATTCAATGGGTTGTTTAGGGCGGTGGTCTTGCAGGGCTAATAATTTCATAACTGTTAAATATTGAAACTTAATACTTCATAAACCTCTGAATACACATGGAGGGGCGATCGGGTAGCCTAGTGGTTAAAGCGTTTGCTTGTCACGCCGAAGACCCGGGTTCGATTCCCGACATGGGTACAATGTGTGAAGCCCATTTCAGGTGCCCCCCGCCGAGACATTGCTGGAATATTGCTAAAAGCGGCGTAAAACCATACTCATTCACTCACTCACTAATACACTTGGAATGCTAAAATTGGCGAATAAGGCAATCCATTCCATGGCTTTTCTAAATATATAAAATCTTTTAATTCGAGAATTATAGGACAATGCTGCGCTGAAACGATGTTTGCAATTTGTTGAAATATCGTCTGATTACACGATCACTGAGGGATAAGAACACGTTAGAAATGACCGGTACATAAATGTTCACAGTATATTTACTCTTATTAGCAACAGTTCACGGAGACGTACCGAAGAACGATCTATAAAACCGATTTGGTGGGGTGGAATTCCTAACATAACATGTTCAGCAAAACCACTATGTACATGACACATAAATGGTGTGGTACTTAAATTAACAAGAGGCGCCTGGCTGTACTGGTGATGTGAAAGGTCCACTGGGGTGCCCTGCTGCAGTTTAACATGGGAACCCCATTCCTAGTCCTACTGACTCCGGGCCGACCAGACCTTGTTTTATCGCAATTTATACCGAGCGCCAGGCAGGGTAAAACAAATCACCATCTTATAATATTATTTTTTTCATGACAGACAGACAGTCATAGTTTATTAAAGTGTCACATGGCATGAAACAATAAGAATACATCATATTAAATTTATCATACCATCCAGCCAAGCTAGGCTTATGAGGCACTATTTTAAAACAGATATACACTGGTAATCTCTTACCTCATAGAAAAATAATATAGATTAAAATGTATTAAAATATACAGATATCAATCGACTAAGACATATATTGTGTAAAACGATGTCTCCTGTTAAACATTTCATTAATAATAGTTCATACTAAAAGTTTGATTAACGAGACGTCAGAGCTTGACATGACGTCAGTTAACACAGTAAAAGTCTTATCAGTTTACATAGTAACAGTCTTAATCAGATGATTTAAAATCTGAAAGATTAACAAGATCAAACCTAAGATCATCAACCAAAAGAAAATGAACTTCAGATTCTAGATGATTACAAAAAGGGCACAGTCTCTCATTAGGTGGCGTGAGAGGTTTGTTATAGCGACCAGTCTCAATGTGGAGGGGTAGATTACCACAACGTAATTGCCATTACCAATCTCCATCTTTTAATATCTTTTTTTTCATGACACCGCAACATTCCGCCCTCCGGGCAGACACTCTATCTACTAGACCAAGGATGCGCTCAGATACAGGGCTCAACGTTTCTTATACCCTGTTCACATGCACCTCTATACACATGTGTGTATATGTGCATACGTCTGTAGAAACACACACGTGAGTAAACTTGTCATGTGAACGGGTCTACGCATGTGTGTATATTTACACCAGGAGCAAATTTGCATCATGTCTGGAGCAGGTGCAAATCTAAATGTAAATTTGCACTGTGTGTATATGTTGCAATGTGAACGTTTATGCCAACGTAAGAGGATGATCTAATTTTTATCTGTTCTTTTGCAAACACCAAACGAATTGTCAACAGTTGCCAACTTTTATGCGTATATACAGAGCTGAGCGGACGGTGTTTTCTTTTGGTTTCAAGGAGTCAAAACTTTGTGTACAAATTAAATCAAACTCATGTAGTTACTCGCGAAAATTAAAGTAACTCTCTTCTCATTCAGACTGACAGAACAGACTGACGAACATGTCTGCCTTACACAATTTACATACTTTACTTACACACCTGAGAAGCTTTTCATGTGAACGCATAGTAAATTTACATACACGCACGTATGTATGGTTACACATGAGTAAAATTACTTACGTTAGAAAATGTTGTGCATGTGAACGGGGTATTAGACTGAAAATTTCACAAAGCGAAAGCATAAATGTTCGACAACACACTTGAATAAATGGAGTTTGAATATGAACTATACATCGAATCATAGATGTAACAAACAAAAATCAGGAACTACAAGAAATGCTGTATCGTAAAGTTTCAAGAAATAACCCAATTAACATACAAGTTGACAGATATTTCCGCTTCGTGGAGCATTTAACAACTTTCCTTTTAAGGAGAATAATACTGAAGATAACAGTAAACATTATTTCTTTTTGTTGTGCACGAAATCAACACGTTTTAATTTGTTTGTTGTTTAACCCTAAACTGAGTAATATTCCAGCTACATGATGGCGGTCTGTAAATGATCGAGTATAGAGCAGACAACCCAGTGATTGACATCATGAGCATTGATCTACGCAATCTGGATACGATGGGACACGACTCTTGAAAACCATATTCGTGAAGCCGTTAGAGAAAATTGATAAGACACAACACATGCATTTGTATGTTTGGTCAATGTCAAGTAAACTGGTATTACTTCCTTCCGGCAGGAATTTATCAAGGAATCCAAGTAAAGTGCCCTGCTTATTTTCTCAAGATAGGAGGTATGTTTTAATTCTGGGAAATGGTCTAAAACTGAAAACCTAAAGCATTTCGGTCCCCTTTTCTTGGTCCTGTTTTCATTAGGTCAGCTCTTCAAAATCAGAACATTGGTTATCATTGCTATAGCTACCTGAATTGAGACATTCAATTGGGAAATTTGCCCCGACATTAACTGCAGAGTTCGGGCCGAATAATAGTATCGGCCTCTGAGCAGTCTAGCTTAATCCCTGATCAAGCATAATTAATTTTGTCAACACAGCAAAAGTAATCAGACATGCTACAATAACTATATTGTTTGTTCAAGAAATAATACTATCTCAAAGCTTATGTTGTTTCAATAATCCAGACAGTACATGTAGAGAATACAAGGGAAGTCACAACACAGCTTAATATTCACACATGTGACAGGAAATGTAAACAGTGATCATGCATTTATCAATGCCATTTCCATGTTTTAAAAGTAATCTTTGAGTGTTCTCTTTCTTGCATAATAAACCAATAACCCTAATGCTGCATAAAATATATTTTAATATTTGAAGTTAGAAATTATTATTTTTAAAATTTCGAGGAAAGGGATAGGGGCGTAAATTTTACCCATCTAAGACAGCAATGAGTGAGCTAAGATTTGGTGTCACGTCGACAATGTTCTCCCATTTACTGTAGCGTGAAAATAACGAAAACAATAATAGACAACGCACTAGTCAGATCTGCAGCCGTTTCGGGAGACTGCACAAGATTTTTTGCAAACTCTTACAAGCCAGTCTGAGAATAATAATTGTCCATTATCATACTTACATTTCTGCTGCCGCTTGCCACGAGGAATGCATGAGCAAATGTAATCCCACATACAGATAACCACTTTTATAAACTTTCACGGACGTCGTCTGCTCGCCGGCAGTCCATTGTCACGTGACGATCTGTCTTTGATCACGCCGCGGTCTAAATATAGAATTCACGTTTCAACCTCGAATTAAAAATGCTGGCAGAGTTTGGAAAATTTGTAGATTGTACTATTAACAATTTCTTCCATGTGGAAGAAATAACAAAGATGGTTCTTGTTTAAACCGACACCGCGACTGTGGAATTTCGCAAATGTGATCACAACTCCAGCGGTTATGTTACAGTTGCAGGTGGCAGAGGCGACAATATCACATTAAACAAAGGCATGAATTCCGCAGAACGAACTGTCTGAACTGCAGTGACTCAAATTATGTCAAACCGCGCGGACGGCACAATGTGCACGTGCTCGTCGTGATTTAGTAGATATGCAACATTTTATGGCCGTATATCGGGTTCCGTTTGATTGCAGTTACCTAGTCAGATCGTTATGCGTGTGACGTTGAAACTGGACATTTGTCAATGAACTAATTGTTGGTTTATAAAGGACATGTGTAGAGTACATTTGATACCAAAACATCACACCCAAGATTAAATGGAGAATGGAAAGTTTTGCAGATAGTGAAGTTGTATTTTGCTTTGTTTGTTGGTTAACGCCGCACTGAGCAATATTCCAGCTATATGACGGCGGTCTGGAAAAAATCGAGTCAGGACCAGACAATCAAGTGATTGATATCATGAGCCACGATCCACGTAATTGGGAAACGATGGCATGCATCAACTAAGTCAGCGAGCCTGACCACCCAATCCCGTTAGTCGCCTCTTACGACAAACATAGTCGCTTATACGGCAAGCATAGGTTGCTGAAGACGTATTCTACCTCGGATCTTCACGGGTGAAGTTGTAAAGTTCTATAGATGTATGCATAGCCCAGGTGGGAATTTCCTCTCTAGGTTATAAAGCTTCCGCAGCGCAATTGAATGTGTCCGGATCTTGAATGAAGCAATATACGTGATGCAGTCTGTATTTGCGCCGCGTAAGCTTTATAACCTAGAGAGGAAATGATTTGTATGGAACGATACTGTGCTTGGAAGAGCTTGTTGAAACATTGAAATTGGTGGTACGGCATTGAAAGAGAAATGGAATTAGATACCTGTCGATCGCAACACGTTTGCTGTCAGAATAGACATTAACAAAATGTGTTTATCGATGTTCATGATGTCAATCACTGGATTGTCTGGTCCAGACTCGATTATTTACGGACCGCCGTCTTACAGCTGGAATATTGCTGAGTGCGGCGTTAAACAACAAACAACAAAACTAGAAAACGTATACCCCCAAAATTTCGCTTTCGCATATCATAACGACAGTTCACTCGATGGAGCGTATATAATCTCAGGTTATTGGGTAGGGTCCGTTCACAGTTGTTCTGTGTACTTATATACTAGACCCGTGAAGATCCGGGGTAGAATAGGGCTCCAGTAACCCACGCTAGCTCAAACGTTGCAAAGAAAAACGAGACGTCCCTTGGTTTTGTCCAGTTCATTATTATTGTTTTTTAATTTCTAAAACACAACAACGATTTCCTGGCATTTCTTTTAATCTTTTAATTGTACCAGAAAGTACTTTAAAAAATCCTGAACATTGTTCGCAGGATATACAGAAATGTCCAGATAAAAAATGTGTTCTGGAAAAAAAGTTTCACTGGCTTCCATTCGCAGTGATATAGCTGGAATATTGCTGGCATCGGCACAAAACAACATGTACTCATTGTATTAAACCTGTTTGTAACAGTGTTACTGTGTGAATAATATATTTCGCCATAGTTGGTATTATTCAAGCTATATCAGGGCGGTGTGTAAAATATAGATTATGGGGTGTGGGAAATTCTGCGTCTGGTTCGACACACTTTTTTTAATTCAGCTTCCGGGACACTCAACATGGACGAGTAGCATCTGCAAGAATAAAGAATTATATATTTCGTTCAAACTAACATTTCATCATGTGTACCATTATGCTGTATGCATTCTAAAATGTTTGTTCATCCAAATCAGGAAAAAATGCATAAGTCACTGAATTCTTTTTAAAAACTATTTTTGAAATTGTGATTACTGGTTAAAATGGATTAACATTATTGAAAAGCATTTTTTTTAAAATCGTGTTTAAGATTTTTTTTATCCAAAATAAATACATACCGACATACAATTCCGCAATCAGTCGGACATATAATTTAGACAGCAACACGAAGAATGATATATTTCAAAGATTTGAAAGATTAGCTGTCTGATTTGGTTTGTCATACAAAACAAATATTGGGTAGACCAAAAGTCATTTACTAATATTCTAGACAGTCGTAATTAGACACACACAATCAGGAAACATTGGACAATGACGAGGTCACACTATTCGCCTATTGCGACATCAGACCACAGACATATATCTCAATCCTATTATAAACTACACATCTCGTGAACAAAGAACTCCCATTTGCCTTACCTTAATTATGGTCGTGATGTTTGTAGCAATCATTAAGCACATCATTTGAATTTATTCTGGACATCGACTGTTTGCCAAATACGATTTTCAATTAGACAAATCAATTATGTTGCTTAAGTAAGATATCCGATACTGGATATTTTATGTCTTTGCGTGTATGTTAATTTGTTGACAAAGTATGGAAATCAACTAGGATCGGTTTTCCCCCTGCTTGACCAATAGGACTTTAGCTCTTAAGATGATACGTTATTAAACATTACGGGATTTAATCATATACAGTTTCATCGGGGTTGTTTCATTATTTCATCATCAGTATTGTGTAATTGGATTCGTTACATCAAATCAATATGAACGTGTATGGTTATAATATGCTTAGCCTACTGTCACAGCATCAATGAGGAAGTTTTACAATGTTAATAATAGCTACTGCACACATCTTTCGAAAGTAAGAGGTGGGGTGAAATGGGGTTTAAGATTATTGCACTTATATAGCGACGTGCTTGTACGTGTGTGTGTAATTGTGGCTGCTAGTACTAGTCCGGACTGATACCGATTTATAAAAAAAAAAAAAGTACTCATGGAAATGAAAAAAAAATGTTTTGCTGGATTTAATAATCTACACAAAGCATTACGTAGATGTAAATACGAAATAACAAAACAAGTGGAAAAGGACTTATCTGGATTTGCTAGTTTTATCTCAGTGCTCAATATAAAATGAACTTTACAGGAGGTAATTTGTAGGTACTTTCAACATTCAAAAATAAAAGTAAGTCCAAATTGACATGGCAGAAACAGGCTATAGGCATTATGCAAATTTGCCTGGAAAAAAGTTATCAAAACAACAATAAAAATAACAGGTATGTTTATGTACATAATAATAATGACATGTAAGATGTTGTTTGAGAAGGGAATGTGTTACTTTTACGTTCTGATATTTTGACGATGATTCACTATACCACAATGCCACTCACAAATCACTAACCACTGACAAATCACATTCACGTGGGTTTCAAGCACCTGTTTTCACCTGTCGTCAAGGTGTCATAGGTCATGGACATTCACCTTGATCTACTAACACCTGGTTATGCTCAGTTTCACAAAAGTCTGTTTTGTTCATATTTTACACACTTTTACGTGTAAAAAGACATAAAAACCTTTGATACGCTGTATTTGTGACAAGGCCCAGTTAGTACTAATTGAGTTGTTTGAATATTTATATATTTTGCATATTAACTGCATTTATTTAAAATCTGAGATCGAAAAAACAGGGTTTTTTTCATTTCCGTGAGTACTTTAGTGCTAGCTCACTGAGATACCATGCCACAGTTTAACATGAATACCCCACTCAGACACAGTATACTGACTCCGAGCCGACCAGTCCTTGTTATGCCCCTTAATGTCGAGCGCCAGACAGGGTAACAACAAGTACCATCTTTTAACGTCTTTTGGTATGACGCGGCCGGGGATCGAACCCCGGACCTTCCGCTCTACGGACGCTCTACCACTAGACCAGGTCCCGAAAGTAAGACATGCGATAAAAAGAAAGTATACAATTAAACATTTGATTTGACAACAATATTACAAACGTTATCAAAATGTTTCTAAGCGGAAAAGTAGCGTTCTGGTACCCTACTGGTTACAGCGGGCGCTCGTCACGCCGACGACCGAGGTTTATTACATGGGTACAATTTGTGAAGCCCCTTTCTTCTGTCCCCCGCCGTGATATCACTCACTAGGCTGAAAAGAGTCGCCGAAACATTGCGTTAGTCCACAGCTCTGATACCCGTATCAAATACATCACCATCGAATAACAAACATGTTTTGTTTGTTTCATATTTAGCCATCATCAAACATGGATGCTGACTTTCTTTTGTCCAGTGTAGGAGGATCAGGTCACCCCCAAGGTCAAGTCACTCTGGAGTGAGTTCATCCTGGGATCAAATCACTCCGTTTACAATCATAACACTCCTCCTTTGCAGGATGAAAACACCCTCCGGGATAAAAACTCTCCCTTCTACAAACTGTATTGGCGATAAGCAGAACCTGACTTATTTACTTATCAAAACAATACATTAGCTATATATACAGTTTAAATGCTTCAGTTTTACGTCAAGAGTTAATATTTTAAAAATCCTAAATTGAAAGTTCTATTGAATATTATGCGCGGTAAAATATACATTGGAAGACATTTAGTAATAAAAGGTAATAATGAAAATTCCTTGAAGAAATGGACATGTTATATAAGCTTTCGGCTTGTTAACTAATTCATATACATATAAATCGTATGTATTAAATCTATACCAGTGTTTAATAAAACAGTGTTCAAATCAAATCAGTTAGTCGTTTAGGTGTACAATATGGCGATGGCTTGAAATACATTTACTTCAGTCCCAATTACAGGGATCGATGCTCATGATATTAATCACTGGATTGTCTGGTCCTGACTCGATTATTTACAGACCCCCGTCATGTAGCTGGAATATTGCTGAGTGCGGCGTTAATCAACAAAGCAACTAACCAACACGTACTTCAAATCCTTTCTATCAATGATCTCTACTCCGAACTGTTCCAACTCTCCCAAGGTTTCTTATGTTGGATATAACGCCCCATCGCCTGTACTGGTATATTCTTCAAGTACATATATTAATATTCAATGCTATGAAAATTAAGTGTAATTCCAGTCACGCACTATTGCTCATTGTACTAAACAATTGTAAGATGAATAAAAAGAGCCTCAACCCTGTCTTGTCGTTATACAGCTACTATCAATGAAGCTTAATTTTTTATTTGATCCATATGCATGTATATATTCCAGTAGTCGTAAACTCCTATTTGTCATAATGAATTTTATGTAATTAGTAATGATTGACAGAATTATTTATCCCTTGCTTTATTGATTGGTAGACTTTCGCTACCAGCATGTCAATATAACAATATAAAATCACATAGTTAATAAAACCTCATTTAACAAAATCAAATTTTCTTAGCACAAATACATCTGCTCCGCTCAGAACATCTCTACTGGGTGTGTAGGACATCATACCACACAGACAATTCCCCACACGGATATCACCCACACAGACAATTCCCCACACGGATATCACCCACACAGACAATTCCCCACACGGATATCACCCACACAGACAATTCCACACAGGGATATCACCCACACAGACAATTCCCCACACGGATATCACCCACACAGACAATTCCCCACAGGGATATCACCCACACAGACAATTCCACACACGGATATCACCCACACAGACAATTCCCCACACGGATATCACCCACACAGACAATTCCCCACAGGGATATCACCCACACAGACAATTCCACACACGGATATCACCCACACAGACAATTCCCCACACGGATATTACCCACAGAGACAATTCCCCACACGGATATCACCCACAAAGACAATTCCCCACACGGATATCACCCACACAGACAATTCCCCACACGAATATCACCCACACAGACAATTCCCCACACGGATATCACCCACACAGACAATTCCCCACACGGATATCACCTACACAGACGATTCCCCACACGGATATCACCCACACAGACAATTCCCCACAGGGATATCACCCACACAGACAATTTCCCACACGGATATCACCCACACAGACAATTCCACACACGGATATCACCCACACAAACAATTCCCCACACGGATATCACCCACACAGACAATTCCCCACACGGATATCACCCACACAGACAATTCCCCACAGGGATATCACCCACACAGACAATTCCACACACGGATATCACCCACACAGACAATTCCCCACACGGATATTACCCACAGAGACAATTCCCCACACGGATATCACCCACAAAGACAATTCCACACACGGATATCACCCACACAGACAATTCCACACACGGATATCACCCACACAGACAATTCCACACACGGATATCACCCACACAGACTATTTCACACACGGAAATCACCCACACAGACAATTCCACACACGGGTATCACCCACACAGACAATTCCCCACACGGATATCACCCAAACTGACAATTCCCCACACGGATATCACCCACACAGACAATTCCACACACGGATATCACCCACACAGACAATTCCACACACGGATATCACCCACACAGACAATTCCCCACACGGATATCACCCACACAGACAATTCCCCACACGGATATCACCCACACAGACAATTCCACACACGGATATCACCCACACAGACAATTCCACACACGGATATCACCCACACACAGACAATTCCCCACACGGATATCACCCACACAGACAATTCCACACACGGATATTACCCACACAGACAATTCCACACACGGATATCACCCACACAGACAATTCCACACACGGATATCACCCACACAGACAATTCCCCACACGGATATCACCTACACAGACAATTCCCCACACGGATATCACCCACACAGACAATTCCACACACGGATATCACCCACACAGACAATTCCCCACACGGATATCACCTACACAGACAATTCCCCACACGGATATCACCCACACAGACAATTCCACACACGGATATCACCCACACAGACAATTCCACACAAAGATATCACCCACACAGACAATTCCACACAAAGATATCACCCACACAGACAATTCCCCACACGGATATCACCCACACAGACAATTCCCCATACGGATATTACCTACACAGACAATTCCACACACGGATATTACCCACACAGAAAATTCCACACACGGATATAACCTACACAGACAATTCCCCACACGGATATCACCCACACAGACAATTCCCCACAGGGATATCACCCACACAGACAATTCCCCACAGGGATATCACCCACACAGACAATTCCCCACACGGATATCACCCACACAGACATTTTTTCCCAACGCGAACAATACCCACGCCTTATATCAAGAAGGAAAAATAACCAAAGAAATCAATGTATTGTATTTTTTATTTTTACCAGAAAAACATGTGACACTGCAATAATTATGCGCGGTTAGTTTGAAAATTAGAACTTACAAACAATGTGTTTCAAATGAGGGAAACATGATTCGTAAACATTGAATGCCACTCAGACCTATACCACATACACGCATCACAAAGTAGTAACATTACTGTGGCATTTTGTTCCAATTTTGATTTATATTATTTCGAAATACATGTATTTTGCATTTTTTCTGTTGGAGTGATTTGATCCTAACATTGGCTATACCCTGCAGGGAGCGTTGTGATCCTGAGAGGGGAGTATTTTATCCCAGGATAATTGTACTCTTGAGCGTGTCAGCATAAGGATCAGGTAACTCCAGAGTAATTCTATCCCAGGACTCACTCTAAAGTGAAATTTGAGGCAAAAGATTTAATCCTCACACACAGGCAGTTTATAAAGTCCATATGTACGCGTGACATGTGTGTATCCCACCCCGACCTCTCCCAAGGTGACATGAGTGTATCCCACCCGACCTCTCCCAGTATGACGTGTGTGTATCCCACCCCGACCTCTCCCAGTATGACATGTGTGTATCCCACCCCTATATCTCCTAGAGTGACATAAGTGTATCTCACCCCGTTCTCTCCCAATGTGACACGAGCGTATCCCACCCCGATCTCTCCCAATGTGACACGAGTGTATCTCACCCCGATCTCCCCCAGAGTGACACGAGTGTATCTCATCCCGATCTCTCCCAATGTGACACGAGTGTATCTCACCCCGATCTCCCCCAGAGTGACATGAGTGTATCCCACCCCGATCTCCCCCAGAGTGACATGAGTGTATCCCCACCCTGATATCCCCTAGAGTGACATGAGTGTATCCCAACCCGATCTCCCCCAGAGTGACATGAGTGTTTCCCACCCTGATATCCCCTAGAGTGACATGAGTGTATCCCCACCCCGACCTCTCCCAATGTGACATGAGTGTATCCCACCCTGATCTCTCCCAGAGTGACATGAGTGTATCCCACCCTGATCTCCCCCAGAGTGACATGAGTGTATCCCACCCTGATCTCCCCCAGAGTGACATGAGTGTATCCCCACCCCGACCTCTCCCAATGTGACATGAGTGTATCCCACCCTGATCTCCCCTAGAGTGACATGTGTGTATCCCCACCCCGATCTCTCCCAGAGTGACATGAGTATATCCCACCCTGATCTCCCCTAGAGTGACATGAGTGTATCCCCACCCCGATCTCTTCCAGAGTGACATGAGTATATCCCACCCTGATCTCCCCTAGAGTGACATGAGTGTATCTCACCCCGATCTCTCCCAGAGTGACATGAGTGTATCCCCACCCAAACCTCTCCCAATGTGACATGAGTGTATCCCACCCTGATCTCCCCTAGAGTGACATGAGTGTATCTCACCCCGATCTCTCCCAGAGTGACATGAGTGTATCCCCACCCAAACCTCTCCCAATGTGACATGAATGTATCCCACCCTGAGCTCCCCAAGAGTGACATGAGTGTATCCCACCCGATCTCTCCCAGAGTGACACGAGTGTATCCCACACCGATCTCTCCCAGAGTGACATGAGTGTATCCCCACGCCGATCTCTCCCAGAGTGACACGAGCGTATCCAACCCCGATCTCCCCCAGAGTGATAGGAGTGTATCCCACCATGATCTCTCCCAATGTGACATGAGTGTATCCCACCCCGATCTCTCCCAGTGTGACAGGAGTGTATCCCACCCGATCTCCCCCAGAGTGACAGGAGTGTATAGTAATGGGTGGTCACCACCCGTTCAGACTGTCACTTTATATTTTCAACATATCCAGAGTCAGCACATGAGAGTAAGTTTAAGAAACTTAAGCCACTATGTACGGGAGCCAACCCATTAAATGGCTCTACAAGTATACTGCCACCGTTAACTTGCACATCACGACGGCAAACTAGGCAGTCACGTGTAATGCACGCTAGCCTACCTTGATTAGTCTTTATGGGACAACATAATTGATGAATATTAATTGGAATTATTTGTCGTGTCTTGTTTTTGTAAGTAAGGCTGTCATATTTATTATACTGTCCTAGTTCGGGTTGATGAATATTTATTTTTTCCCAAGGTTCAATGATGAAAATGTTAAGAACTTTTCATTCGAACAAATAATAAAATGGATATTATCTATCCAAAGACCCTTCCAATTAATTATAATTAAATAGTAGCTGGTAACACGTTGCAAGAATTATATTTTTTTTATACTTGAGGATTCATACAGGTAAGTAACAGATGAGTGAGTGAGTGAATATGATTTTACACCGCTTTTAGTACTATTCCAACAATATCACGGCGGAGTCAACAGAAATGGGTTGCACACACTATAACCATGGTAGGATTCGAACAAGGGCCTTCGGCGTGATGGGCGAACGCCTTATCCAGTAGCCTACCTCACCACCATATTTAAATGGAATAATAACACGACATACTTTTTAGCTTGTTAAAGGTAGACTTCCTGGGTTGACATAATATCCGTGGGTATTGGGGAGATTAGGATAAAATAAATACTTGAGATTGACACTTAATTGTTTTTTCAAATAGTCGATTAGTTTTCGTGTTTTATAGCCTACTACTTTGTTACTATTACTTTAAAAAAACGGACCTACTATTTCACGACTCCTCAAAACGCATTTTTATTAAATGACTATGGCGATAGGTTTTTAAAGATTTTTTTTCTGAAACGTAACGACATCATTATTTTAACAAATGTTTTATTTGGGATTACACTTTCTTGGTAAAGCACAGATTCTCGTACTTTTTTGGGGTTGAGTCCCGTCCGGGATTCGAGGCACCTAATCGCCAGCACACAAAAAAGTACGAGAATCTGTACTTTACTAAGAAAGTGTTATCCCAAATATAACATTTGTTACATTTGACCACTTTCTAAATGGCATTGTGTGTTCATCATCATTTTAAAGCGAGACATATCAAGGGGCAACAGTAAGCCTATTCACCTTGCGTACACATGTTTGCAGGAATATTTTCCCAGACGAATACATTCACTCAGCGGTTAGCACCCGGTGAGAAAATCACTCTAACCATTTGTAATTCGATATTTGAGTCTGAAATCGGCTTTGAAACGACGAACAGAATCCCTTCCACTTTCTTATCTCCTGCTAAGGCCGAGCTTCTCAGATCACTGATGTGTAATTAACATTCACCATCAGTGTAAAGACGGTCAATATCTTGCTCGTTTTTTTTCAGATTATAATGAACTGTGTCACGGTGCCACGGGGAGCTCAGGTGCATTGTATAACGTTTTTTGTATTAAATCCTACGTTGATTACCTGGTTAAAGTATAAAAAGGTTGCCAGGTGACAAACCACCGTTTCTTTTGTAAATAATTATGATAACAGGTTTAAATATTCTGTAAAAGGTTACTTGATCCAGGGTAAGAGTTAATTCACGTGCTCTAATTGTATTGATTTTAAATCCCTTTGATCCTATTCAATGTACAGTGCGGTCTTACCTTCGCTTGATAATGTCGTGAACATGAACTTATTATACCAGTGGAAGTAATTCGAAATATTTAATTTCTATCAGAATTAGTGTGGCCGGTTCCAGATTAAATCTACCTGACCTGGCCCGTAAATATTACTGCACACGGGCTGCGGGCATTTTTAAGTTGTGTCAGACCTGGTACGTATCCGTGTCTGTTGAACTCGTGTTCTGTCTTTATTAGCAAAGGTCTGCAACGCTTGATGTAGTTCAGGCCAAGGGAGAGAACGTCGGACCTTTCGCTCTATGGCAGAAATAAGTTCCAGCAGATAGACTAAACAAAGTATTTTATCAATATCACGTGGACCAATCAGATCTCAGCTATTAGAGGGAAATATATTTCTCTGCGGATGAATACATCCCTTAAAAGCCGCCACGAACAAGACTGGCTGCACGTGGATTTCAGAGAATGGTATATTAAAACATGTCGGTGAAAAAGTCGTATCATTATCACTCGGGGTACATGGAGTTTTATGCGTCCCTCGATAATGAATACCTTATATCCCTCCACGAACAAGACAGGCTGCACGTGGATTTCTGAGAGACGCAGGCAATGGCCGTGTCAATGAAAGACACATGACATAGTACAAGCTATCCTCAGTTCAATCGAACAGCGATTTTCTATCAATTTTGAATTTATTTTAATACATTTACAGTCGTATCAACACATGTTCGGAAGATAAACTCGTTACAGCAGTATCACTCGTGGTACCTCGTTAGGTTTTATACCACTCGCCACCGGCTACTGAAACCTAACGAGGCACGCATAAAACCCCCAGTAATACAGTTACAACGAATTTATCTCACAGATGAACAAATGCAGCAAAGTGGGTTTGGGTGATCTTGGTTGTCAGGCTGGTTAGGCTCTTTATCAGCTCAGGGACCTTGCTCCCCTCTACACGCAGCCTTGACAGCGAATGGGACTTCTCCCAGGAAGCTCTGCTTAGTCAAACTCATCCAGAACTTTTCCAAGAATGTGAAGACTCCCCAACACTGCAGCCTTCTCCATTACCCAGATTGTCAGAAAGGATGTAAAACCCGGGTATTATTCCAATGTCAGACAACAGATTGGGAAGTACCAAACCTAAGGCGCTCAGAACAATGGGAAGTTGAACAACTTGTACTTGAGATGCAAGCGTGACATTTCGACAATTGCCATGTTTCTCCTGAATCTTGTCAATCACATTAATGTCAATAGGGACAGAAAATTTAATATTAAATTATTTCATTGGATTTATGAAAAAAGTCAAGATCAGGATTGTTTGCCTGAATAGGTCGAAGGCTGTATACGGGCCTATTCCAAAGAATTTTGTGTTTATCATTTTCCATGACGCCCTCTACATATGCCGGGTCGAGCCACTCCGCCATGTCACTTAAGATATTGTGTTTATTGCCAAAGCTGAGAGTCCGCTGTTTTGGGATGTCGCATTAAATTCTTTGCATAATCTCCATTCATATTTACATTTTGATGCAAAATCACACATTGACGATGGAAGTTGGAAGTAACTAGTCCTGAGCACTAGGCAGAAATCCTTCTATTTCACTTTGAAGGTCAACCGACTACATCCAAGCGAAGAACTATGCAGGGTTGCTGATCTTCTCAACACACTGCACATATACTCGATGCAGTGGTAGTTCATATTGCCTCTCCTTGAAAAACTGAGTCTGGGCTAATTTGATATGGCACTTCGCTCGGTTGACAGCAGTACAGAATCATCAACAAAATCAACATTGACACGGAGATTATGTCCCACATCCTTGGCTCTTTTAAGAAAACTGTGGAATGCCTTGTTTTCACCGTGAGTCTTGACATGCTTCGCAAGAGGATCATCAGACAAATAAATGTGCGCAAAAATGCTCAACACATTTCTATCATGAAGAGCCTCCACGTTAATCAAGCCACGTCTTCCAAATATAATCGGTAAATATAAGCAATTGAGGGAAGAGCGAGGGTGGTGTAATCTATTGTCTGACATGATTCTTCGTTGTCTTCATCTGCATGTTTTGAATGACATCACTGTCACGGATATCTTCAACCACGAGCTTAAATACACAAGGTTGATGTACCTGGAGTGTCGTATTGAAAACGACAATCTCAATAGTCGCCCATATCGTGTCTTTATGGGGCGCTTTAATCACTTGGTGACGAGTTCACTGAGTTTGTGATCAATATTTCCCATTCCGGGACAAGCCGAATGTTGTAGGTTACGGAAACATGTGAGTGGTAAAAAAATACCCTGAATTTCTTGTTTCGTCCAATCAACAACACCAAAAGAACGAAAGGACAGATACAGAATAAGTATTTGTGGCTTTGACTTTATTGCGAGTGTACAGCTCTGAGCTCCAGATTTTCTTAAGTCTACATTTGCCCAAAGTTTTTTCTTGATCTGGAGTTTGTCCCTAACCTGCATTCCCTCAGTACGAGATGGTATGGTCAACTCCTCCCCCAAGTAAACTGAGTGATCCTCCCTCTTCTATCTTACCACGTTTCAGATGAAGAATGTTGCATTTTCGAGTCCAAAGAACATGCCAATATCATTAGAAAAGGACTCGAAAAGGTGAATCTGTTTTTAGAGTGGGTTCTCCTTTGGCAATGCCATCCATGTACAGGGGGCGAGTAAGGGGTGTTGGGGATCTGTGCTGAGGAGGTCCAGGATGACAACATTCATCTTTGCTAAGCAAAAACCTTAAATGAAAAGAGAAAAGGGCTAAAAGAATCGCCCTGAAATATCCTCTTCTTATAGAAATGAGTTCAGAAGTCACCACCTGACACTGCGAATACACCTCAAGTGGACCAGCTATTCATTAAAGGCTTGAGTAAAACAAGTAACCGCTCGGGGAGGTCAATACATTCCAGTGACGTCAAAATTCATTCGTGAGGTACAGAATCATAAGCATTACTGTTGTTGTTGTTGTTAATGTTGTTGTTTTACACATGTGGCCCTCTACCTGGCTTTCTATTTTCACATCTGAATCAATGTATTGTATAGTCCGAGGTTCTTTACAGATGAGGAAATAGTATATTGGAAATACCAATCAGAATTGTGTTCTTGTCAACAGACTGGGCATTATTTTAAGTGCCAACCATCATTACCTCAGTTTCAGCTTGTTGAAAGTCTTTTATGTTTTGATGTTCTGGAGCAGTCAGGGGGCACGGGTGGCCTAGTCGTCTAAGGCGCCGCGATTCGCTGTGCAGAGTTGCGTCCCTTGGGCCTGCCAGAAACCTATGATTGTGGGTTCGAATCCCGATTCGCCCCGATTATGTTTTTAGGTTTGTCAGCACCATACCCGTGCTCGTTGGTTTCACCGAATTGATAAATTTCTGAGACCTGCATCACTTCGGGCTTTCCTCCCACATTAAGTTTACACGCCGCGATATAAATGGAATACTGTTAAAAGCAGCGTTAAAGCCATCTCACTCACTCACTCACTCTGGCGCAGTTAACCATTTGTGAAAATGCATATGGTGCTTTGATGAGTTCAAATCTCTTGGGAAGTTGAGTGCCATCTGCATAGCAGTTCTGATTCATGTCTTGCGTCTCTACGGGGATACTGGTACCTTCAACTTTGTTCAATAAATCATTAGTAAGGTATACGCAATTTATGTCACCTTTACAGTAACTAAAGAAGTGGTCATCCATAAATTGTGTCTACTTTGTCTTCCGTCCACTTCTATGTAATGCCTATCAAACAATACATCATTAATGTTTTCCGATTTCGAACGTTGTGGAAGTCGTTTTAAAAAAACTGTTGTTTCTCTTTTGAAATTCTGCTGAACAAAAGACGTGTTGATTAAAATGTGTGAATGATTTCCACAATAAAAAATCACTTTTTAAAGTTGTATTTTTTCTCTGGGGAGCCCAACATTATGAGAAGATTGCCCGTTTCTGTGTTACACAAAATTCGTACATCTTGTTAGAAATGAACCAAATATGCTTAAACAGATTGCACACCACCAAAGACAATTAAATCATTGTCATTGTCTTAGAAATCGGATATTCGCATATGTAATCAACAGAAACTGTAAGACAGTTCAACTGAGTGTTGTGGAGCCATTCGTGGTCTAGTGGTAGAGCGTCCACCAAGAGAGCGGAAGGTCCGGGGTTCGATCCCCGGCCGCGTCATACCAATAGACAGTAAAAGATGGTACTTGTTGTTACCCTGTCTGGCGCTCGGCATTAAGGGACTAAAACAAGGACTGGTCGGCTCGGAGTCAGTATATTGTATCTGAGTGGGGTATTCAAAATACTGCTAAACTGCGGCATGGTACATGTATCTCAGTGGGCTAGCACTATAAATCGGCATCAGTCCGGACTAGTACAAGCAGCCAAACAAACACACACACGTACATGCACGTCGCTATATAAGTGCAATAATCTTGGACGCGACGTTAAACCCCATTTCACCTCACCTCACCTCCAATGAAGACCCCCTGAAGCTTTCTCCCTTTTATATTTGAATACTTAAACAAGGATGTCCCCTCTAGAAAGAGATACAAAGGAATAATGTCCAGACTCTTAATTGATGAAATACGGTACATACACACACACACACACGCAAGTTCCACTGTTCCAGTTTGATCGCTACTGAAACTCTGCTCTACCACAATAATGTAACTGCAACCAAGAGCTTGCGTGCAGCCCTCCTTACACATTTAAACAACTTTCTTTATCCGATCATCGTCATCTTCATCGTTGTCTTCATCTGCATGTTTTGAATGACAACACTGTCACGGATACATCTTCATCCACGAGCTAAAATACACAATGTTGAACAATACACCAGGTGTGTCGTGTTGAACACGACAATCTCAATAATGGCCGATGTCGTGTCTTTATGGGGCGCTTCAATCACTCGATGAAGAGTTCTGTCCCTTAAAAGCTTGTTTTTTCATGTTCATTCATTTGCTGATTCTACAGTCTTGGGAGGACTGTTGTCAGTACAAAAGGCCCTATCAAAAGTATTGAAACGATTGCCGAATACAAAAATTCTCATTTAGTTATATGACCGTAAATGTTAATGGTTTTCAGATTTTCCTACATTCCAATGTTATTTTAATTAAGGAAATTTCATTTGTGAACGAAACTATTTGAAAATAAAAGATAAATGCCGACATGTTCTTATTCTGTCATTATTTTTCAGAAGCACATAACTTAAATGGCGGCGCTTGGGTAGTGGGTAAAGTGTTCGCTCGTCACGTCGACGACCCGGATTCTATTCCCGACATATATACAAAGTGTGAAGCCCATTTCTGGTGTACCCCGCCGTGATATTCCTGTAATGTTGATCAAAGCGGCGCAAAACCGTACTCACTCACTTACTCAAAAGTCGTAACTTTATCAGTTGTAAATCACAAACATCAGTATAAAGTCATACAAAAGACATTGAGATGCAGAAAGTAGTTCCTCAATAGGTGCTTTTTTCACTCAGTGGAATAACACGTTTTTTTCTCATACTCAGTAATCCATGCAAATAATTTTGCCTTTTACGCCCAAAGGAATATGTGTCGGCGGATAATCGAGACTGGTTGAGACTCATATTTAATTGAACTGGGTCGATGTTTCTGCTGGTGGAGTGAAGTATCCACGTTTAACCATAAGCTAAGGAACATTTTTAAATATTGGCCACTACTATATATAAAGAAATGTCTGGGCTGCGACATTAAAACTACCCCAACTTAAACGGTGTTTTGTTTACTTTTTAAGAAGCAGAATCTCTGCACTTGTGCAGAGCAGATCGTTTGTAGTCACAATGTCTGGTCAATCACTTGATTGTCTGGTTTGTTTACAGGTCGCGGTAAGTGTTTTATTCAATGTCTTGAAGGCCATCGGCTCATATACAAATCAATACGAATATATATATGATTTTCAGTGATCAATTAATATAATTGTCACTGTTATTTTGCCTTTTACGCCCAATAGATACTGTTTCAGTCGAAAATCGAGACTGGTTATTTTCTGGTGTTGACGCTTTAAATTCATTATTTGTTAAATTTATTTCGATGTTATATGTTCAGATAACTATATTTCATCACATCGGTTTGGTTTGGCAAGTAGTGAATTTCAACCCCTTGCATTTTCTAGAATTTTGCAAATACACTGTTCGCAACTCACCCTAGTCTAAAATGTGATATTTGTTTTTTGCTGTATGTCAAAGAAATAGTATCACTATGGCAGAATCATTAACTGATCCGCGAAGGTCCGGGATAGAGACTATATATAGGTTTTCAGCAACCCATGCTTGTCGTAAAAGGCGATCATGCCTGTTATAAGTGGCGACTAACAGGATCAGTTGGTCAGGCTCGCTGTCTTGGTTGATGGATGTCATCGTTTCCCAATTGCGTGGATCGAGGCTCATTGTGTCAATCACTGGATTGTCTGGATCAGACTCCATTATTTACAAACCGCCGTCATATAGGTGGATTACTGCTGAGTGCGGAGTTCAACAAGAAACAATCAAATACTAACTGATCACCAGTATGGCAAGCCGTTTTCTCATTTATTACGGAATTACAGATTTCTTCAATTGTTTTAAAGATATCTTGAATTGAATTGAAGATTTCTTGAATCCAATTGAAGATATCTTGAATGGAATTGAAGATATCTTAAATGCAGATAATTGTAGATATCTGAAATAAAATGTAAGATATCACGAAATTTATTAATGATATGGTGAAGCGTATTGCTGAAATCTTGAAAAGAATTGCTGATATCTTAAATTCGATTATTGATATCAAAATATGATTTAAAGGTATCAAAATGTCATGTTTTGTTATGATGTCAACAATCCAATTCCTGATATCTTGAAACTAAATACAGATATCAATAATTAATTATTGATATCTTCAATTGTTGCCATTATTAAAGATGTTACATTAATAATGTTACTTAAATTAGATTACTGATATCAATAATTGATATAAAGATATCATCAAAATTATTAATTATATGTTGAATTGAATTAAAGATATCTCTTATAGAATGAAAGATATCTCTAATTGAACTAAAGATATATGTAATGCATTTGTGGATATGTATAACTTATTTCAAGATATCTTGAATTGAATTTGCTGACATATTGCTAAAATCAGCGTAAAACTATACTCACTCCCACCCTCACCCCCATCCTCCATGCGTGGATAAACAACAAAGATTTCACATTTTAGCTACAGCAGTAGGGTGACTTGCTAAAGATGGCCATGACACGTTTTAGTTCAGTCATTGGCAGTGTTGGACAACAAGCACGCAACTAACATAATTTCACCAAATCATATTTTTCGTGGTATGACCCTATGTTCTGTTATTTAGAGTAGTTTCCCTTTGACGTAAAATGTCAACCTTGTTCATTCTCTTGAAACTTGGAAAGTAAGGCCGTGGTCTAATACTCCACATATTTCTCTTTGTAAGTATACCTTTGATCGAGTATAATGAATAATATTTATGGCAATACAGTTGCATTATGCAGAATGAGCTCTTGTTCGGATTCCGCTATCAAATGTGATATTACTTCCTAATGAATATTAAGCACTTGGTGTGGGATGATTTTCAACCATATGATATGACATGGACGAGATGTAGATCTATTTTTATTTTTAGCAGATTGCTTGTGTATTGTATTACCTACAGATGGATATTGCCTAAAAGTCAATATTTCCGTCAGGTATCATGCTGTAACCTCCTCAAAATAAATCACGAAGCTGAGATTCTGTAACATATGCAAAGGCTTTATGATTCAGAATGTTCATTTATTTTCTGTTTGCAATTTAAAAAGCTCATGGAAGAGATGTGTGGTGTCTCTCAGATCCCTCACTGTGTTTGCTGAATGCCAGGCAAATATCAGTATGTTGTAATACCCATCAATGCCTATGATAACAACTATGAGAATTTTGTTTCCAGCTGTCAGGGACCATCAGGGTCGTCTGTGTTTTAATTGAAAGTGGTTGTTACATCGGGTTCACTTGGTTTACATTAAAACCCGGGTGACCATATAACAACAAGACTCCAATAAAGTTTTATTGTGTGACAATGCAACATTTATATAACGCTGGAAAAGCCAGGTATCAGAAAAACGTATCAGTCTCCACGGACCCACTTTGCTAATAACTTATAATAACTTTTCTAAAACCACATTGAAGGATGATCTAATTTGATTGGTTAATTTTTCTATATCTGAAGTGGTTAATGAGCGATAACCACTTCTGATTTTAGGGCCACTTCACTTCACATAGGAATAATTTGTACATGATGAACCAGGCATATGTAAACAAAAAATTCATCTGATCTACTAGAGCTATGGTTAAACTCTTTCAAGATGGTGAGCAGTATTTATACCAATCACGTGTTAGTTCAACAACTGTTACTCTTGCTAGGTTCAGTCTAGGGAAGTAGTAAATAGCACAGGCCACACAAATCAGCAAATTTTGTCAGCCTCTCTAAAACGCATCTAAACATAAAATTGAAAACCTCATGCTAACATGTTTGGTTGTAAGTAACATTTAGTATTATTGAGCAGTGGCTGAAGCAATGACAAACTACCTCAAAGTTTCAAACAGAATAGGTTTATAGCCTAAATAACTGATGAATATGGGTCCTTTTACACTATTTTTCTGATACCTGGCCTCTCCTCTTTGTAGGTCAAGGATAACATGACCAGTTGATATGCACATCAAACTTATTAGATATTCGATAATTTTGTTCTGGTGTTATTAACCAATTTGACCAAGGGACACCAATAACTTTCCAATATGAATCTTTTAGTGTTATTGCTATCCAAATAAGCAAACAAACATTGATCAGAAATAATAAATATTCAAGCAGTTAAACACATATTTTCATAATCCTACACACCCTATTTTTACACATCTGTCCTGAACAAAACTGATAAAAAATTCAGTATGAGAAACTGATGATAATCTTGGACATGCTGTGTGCCTTGTAGCTTTCTTGTTTGAAACATTTAGAAATGTTAAGTCTTTGAAAGGCTTTTAGAAGTGATACATATAAAGAAGACTATTTATGGATCTCAGCTTCTTTGTTATGAGGAACACAACGTTTCGGAGTATAAACTGACTCAGGTAAACTTTATTTATTTAGAAATGTTATGAAATATGAATAATAAATAATGTATTTGTCTCCGGTATTTAAATGCCCTTATGGCAGCGATTCATTTGTTCAGTTTGTTCAACTATGGACTAGATTCAGCCTATGCTCATCCCTGTGAGTTGATAACCTCCTGACTTAGCCTTGATATCATGCACAATGAAGTATCACTTCGACTATCAGTTACCTTGAGTCGTAGCTGTGGAAGGTTATACTATCACCAAAAAGACTTAGGATTGTCAGTGTCTGAGATAATATACAATTTCCTTGAGATAGGTAGCATGATTAGCATTGTGATAACTTCAAAGCTGTTCCTGTCTTGTCACTGATATGTAATTGAATACTTCCCAATACAATATTTGTTTGTTTGTTGTTTAATTTATCGCCGCAGTCAGCTTCATTTAGCAGTGTTCTGGGTGTGTAATTGTTCTTGACAAGAGTAAGAGGCGACTAATGGATTTGGGCCGTCAGGCTTGCTGACTTTGTTGATATATGACATCTTATCCCAATTGTGTAGAACGATGCTTATGATGTCAATCACTGGCTTGTGTGGTCCAGATTTTATTATTTACAATAGCTGGAATATTGCTGAGTGTTTTGCAAATCAATCAATCACTGACAAGACAAACCAGTGATTGCTAATATGAGCAAATTCCGATGCTGTCAGGATACGATGACACACAGACAACTTACCAAGTCACTGACATAAACTTGCCAATCCCTTTACCATATTCTCTGTAATACGTACCCTGGAAACTTAGGAACATGATAAAGGGGGGTACTTATTAAAACCAGAAGCAACAAGTGAACTATATTTGCAGAGATTGAGCAGAAGTTAACTAACTTAGTTCATACCTCGGGGAAACTATAACATGTTATATAATAGCTACCAGCAGCCCTCGAGGTTGGCACAATTACAACCTACATTACCATTTTGCAACCTTTTTTATTGCTTGGTTGCCAGTTGACTCCCATTAATAAATTTAGCTTGGCAACTAAAACATTTCGCATATTGAAAGGAACTGGAGTACATCATTGCTTCGACATCATGACTTCCCTAATAGGGTGTAGTGTAACTCCTTACAGTGATACCGGAGTCTGTCTTGCTTCTGATGCTATCCTCTGTAATGCTACAAGTTTATGTATTTCTGGTCATGTGCACATTCTCCGTTTACTTTCACAATAGTGTCATGTTCAAGTCATAGAAGAATATTTGGAAATCCAGGCAAATTCATAAAACAAACATTGGAATAAAGTGAAAAGGCAGCAGCAGTATTGTTTCAGGTACCCGTTAATTGGCTCAGCGAATCCCAGTGATGGTCTTTCGAAAAGGGTAATTGTTCAATGACTTGTCTTTATTTCAGCAAGTTTGTTGTTCAGACACATTAGGACAATTGGAATTTTTTCATTCCTGTTTATATCTTATTATTTGTTCCCCGCCGCGCGAAAGCGCGAAGCGGGGGATATAGTATTCACAACTGTCCGTTCGTACGTCCGTACGTCCCACCTGTTTGTTGCCGCGATATCTCAAGAACTAAACACTGGATTGTCTTCATATTTGAAACTATGGTGTATATACAGATTCCGCAGACACCAGTCGGTTTTGGTGACCTTGACCCCATTTTCAAGGTCACAGCAGGCAAATCTGCTTTTGGAGTTGGAAAACGGTGTTGCCGCGATATCTCAAGAACTAATTGCTGGATTGTCTTCATATTTGGAATTATGGTGTATATACAGACTCCGCAGACACCAGTCGGTTTTGGTGACCTTGACCCCATTTTCAAGGACACAGCAGGCAAATCTGCTTTTGGAGTTGGAAAACAGTGTTGCCGCGATATCTCAAGAACTAAACACTGGATTGTCTTCATATTTGGAACTATGGTGTATATACAGATTCCGCAGACACCAGTCGGTTCTGGTGACCTTGACCCCATTTTCAAGGTCACAGCAGGCAAATCTGCTTTTGGAGTTGGAAAACGGTGTTGCCGCGATATCTCAAGAACTAATTGCTGGATTGTCTTCATATTTGGAATTATGGTGTATATACAGACTCCGCAGACACCAGTCGGTTTTGGTGACCTTGACCCCATTTTCAAGGTCACAGCAGGCAAATCTGCTTTTGGAGTTGGAAAACAGTGTTGCCGCGATATCTCAAGAACTATTCGCTGGATTGTCTTCATATTTGGAACTATAGTGTATATACAGACACCGCATACACCAGTCGGTTTTGGTGACCTTGTCCCCATTTTCAAGGTCACAGCAGGCAAATCTGCTTTTGGAGTTGGAAAACGGTGTTGCTGCAATATCTCAAGAACTAAACACTGGATTGTCTTCATATTTGGTACTGTGGTATATATACAGGCGGGGGACATTTCGGCACTTTGTGACAAATACTTGTTTATTTTCTAAAATATTAATTTGTTTGAAGGCCTAAATCAAAGTGGCTCCTTAAATTTTAATGTCCTTAAGTATGAAATCGCACCTAGAAAGCTATTGCCAAAAGCCAAGTGGATCCCATGAAAAAGTCTAAGCTTGGTGTGTTGACTAGGCAATTCTATACCCCTTTTATGCTTCAGTTTTCAGTAAAATAAATCTCAAACATACATAGGACAATACACATCTTCGCATAAATAGTTGGCTTTAAGTAAGGGGCACTTATAAAACTTACAGATTGGTCTAGAAGTTGTCTTGGAGGCCACTTATAGGAGCAGGTGGTTTAATAGGGCAGATACGGTACTAGCCTTATACCACAAGTATAGGCTACTAGGGACCTTGTCTAACTTGAAATTCCCCTCTTATATGAGACAATAACACATGCATAATCTGGTGTACTGGTAAATCTACAAGCTGGATTGAAGAGTCCCCCCACTGTATTCCACGGTGGAGGAATGTTAACGAGATTGTCCTCTCCATCATGTTCATGCAGAAATGTACCAAATTTGCAGAAAATCACTATTTGAGCAGAGCTTAGGCAGAATTTTGCTTTTTTCTGCCATGGAATCAGAAATGGAAAATTGACAATATGAATCAAAAGCCGGTCCTCAAAATATTAATATTGCACAGGCCCAAGGATAGTTATGTGAATGAGTTAGACAAGCTGTTTATCAATATTTAACAGTACATTTATATTTATCTGTACATTCACAAAGTTGCCAAACATCAAGTACGTAAAATCTTCATCTCATTCCATAGTGTCCCATACAGAAAATACAGTTTTAACATGAGACGAACACTTGCAAGGTATGGCTGTGCGGTACAACTCTCATTGGCTACTGACCTGCTGTGTGCAGGTAATTTCTGTTTGAGCTTTATATGAGGCAGGGGCGGTCGGAGAGCCTAGTGGTGAAAGCGTTCGCTCGTCACGCCGAAGACCCAGGTTTGATTCCCGACATGGGTACAATGTGTGAAGCCCATTTCTGGTGTCCCCCGCCGTGATATTGCTGGAATATTGCGAAAAGCGGCGTAAAACCATACTCACTCAACTCACTCACTTACAGGAGGCAGTGATAAGGAAGGCCATGTTATAATATATATCTCGATACGCTTGTTTCCCTGCGATGCAAATCTCTATATGCCAAAAGGCCATGAACTTTTTTCCATATTTACTGTTCCAAGTCTACCACAAAGAGAAGCAGGAAAACTAGTGGGATTCCATCCAGCTGATTTGCTGGACGTGGTTGGCCAGATTTATCCCTATTTCCTATAAGTTGCAGCAGTATCACGAGGGGTACATTAGGTTTTTTGCGTCCCGTGTTAGGTTTTAGGAGGCAAGAGGTATAAAACCTTAGACGAAAGATGCATAAAACAACACGTAGACCAAGCTACAATGAATTTATCTTACCGACATTTTTTTAGTACAGCTGTTCGATTGAGCTGAGATTAACATGTGTTATGTCACGTGACTTTTATTGGCCTGGAAAATGCATGCAGCTTTTTGCTTTGAACTGGGTATAAGGGATTTATTCTATCTCCCAGATCCACATGCAGCCTGTCTTGTTCATGGCGGGGTATAAGTGATTATACTAAGAAATGAGGAATGTATTTCCCTCTGAGTGGTTTTTTTATCAAGATCACGCGAACCAATCAGATCTTCAATCATTCTGACAAGGGGGTATGATAAATAGGTATACTCTTTCATAAAGGAAGTAAACAATGTGTATTTTGTATTGCCAAGTATTGTAATACAGATCCTATACATGTTTCAGTGTACTTTTGAATATTTTAAAGGCTGGTTGGAGACAGTCAGTATTCTTGGTGTGTAATTGCAATGGAACCATCTCAATGTTACTTGACAGCCAACGGAGGGAAACTACGACTCTTCTCGCATCAAACTCGCGGGCGGGTACTCGCGGGCGGGTACTCGCGGAGTACGATGATCACTGTGAAGGATTAACAAGACTGATTAATGAGTGATTTAGGTAATTCGTTGCAAATTAGGTGTGTCGGAGTCGGAGTGCGAGACTGTCAGATTAACGGGTCTAAATAGTCACTGATTTAATCGGTTCCCATCATTAGTGTCGGATAAAGCCGATTGTCGGATTAATGAGTGTCGGATTAACGAGACTTGACTATATGTGGCTCAGATTTTGATAGGGATAATCAGATATGTCATTCTATTTAAATATATACTTGACATCTCTTTTGTGTATCATGGAAAGATAAAAAACATCCCTATAAGAAGTGGAGTACTGTATGTAATATTGGTAAGCAATATTTAGATATGAAATGTTGATTTACACTTGCTTTATGTCTACAATACTTTTTGAAAACAAATAATGCCTGAACTGTTTGGAAACATGCAAAGTTACTTTACAGTCCTGATTAAATTATCTATCTAGGACATCCTGAATATGTCTTTGTCATGTTGAAGTGTGAGATGACCGGATGTATGTACTTTGTACATCTGTACAGTTTGATGTGTTGTACCTCTGTCTAGATACTGTCTAGACACATGGGTACAAGATGTGAAGCCCATTTCTGGTGTCCCCCGCCGTGATATTGCGGGAATATTGCTAAAAGCGGCGTAAAACCATAATCACTCACTCACTCACTCACTCACTCACTCACTCACTCACTCACTGTTTAGACTCAAATATGCACATGTGTGGATAAATATTATTTTGTGCAGCTGTAATTATTTAACTGCTAGTCTTTTTAAAAAAAAAAGATACAAATACAATTTATATTCTACACTTCATTGATTCTCTGCACTATAGAAAGAGGTATATGAAATATGAAAGATAAAAATAAAAAAGGTATTATATTATCTATTGACCCTGTTGACTGTCTCTAATTGTTGACTTCAGTAATCACAACTCAGTAACAAATTGCAGGGTAGACATCCCATTGAATCATTTCACCAAGGTGGTAAATCTAAGACCTGCTTCCCTTCTGGTCCACTAGTCCTTATAATTATAGGGGCGATCGAGTAGCCTAGTGGTTAAAGCGTTTGCTCGTCACGCCGAAGACCCAGGTTCGATTCCCGACATGGGTACAATGTGTGAAGCCCATTTCTGGTGTTCCCCGCCATGATAATACTGGAATATTGCTAAAAGCGGCGTGAACTCAGTGAACTCACTCTATCTGACCTGTTTGGGATAATCATGATAATGTGATTCATCGTTATGAATATAATTGATGAAATTAAAGTATCTGTATCTGTAGGTGGTTTGTTATCCTGTTTTCCCCTGAAACTCACACATGTATGTAGAATGTATTAATATTGATCAAGTACCAGAAAGTATAAGGACAAGGTTATAATGAATTGGATTGAAATAGCTCTGTGAATGATATTGCATGTTAATTGTAAAGACCCATCTGTCCCAGACTTGCTGATTTAACTCAAAACATATCAAAACCATTGCGGATCATACAAATACTAACCACTGTTCAAAAATATTATAGTAGTCAGTTTCAGTATTAAAAATGTGAGGGTAACAAGTAGATTAAATTAATATAGCAGAACATTCTGCTATGAAAACTGTGAAAACTGAACAAAAGAAAATTTTGGAATGTCTAATAGATGGCCGAGATTGTATGGCAGTACTTCCCATTGGTTGTGGAAACTCTCTTCCCTATCAAATGTTGATCCAATAGACAGTGATTCTGACGGAGTCTGCCATACAGCCCGTAACGGTAGTTAGGAACGCCTCAGGTTAACCTTTTCAAACTTGCATGATTTGAAAACAGATTCGGACTTTCATTTCTGTGATCTCGTAAGCGACACACTGATTGGTTTCATGAAAGGTTGTTTTGACGTGATCAGTCAGATGCACAAAGAATTACTTTTAATGTGATTGCTTGGTTAATAACAAGTTATAAAGACCCTTTTATTGAATCTCAGAAGTTCAGACAAGGGACAGAACTTTAGAATTATTATGCACAAAATCAGCTGTGGTTGATCAATTCGACAAAATAGTGAATGTCATATTAGTGTTGTTGCTGTGTTTTTACACAGTAATCACCAAATATTTTTGCATGTGATGTGTTGACAGAAACAAATAAGTGTGAAATCTGGATAAAGTATTTTTAGTTTTTTGTTGAAGGGAGGGTTCGCAGGTATTGTGACCTAAACAATAATGAAGTAATGCCGAAACTATTTGCACTAATTGTTTACATGGATAAAATAATTCTCAGAGGAGGAGGTCATCCATTACTGATAACCAGCCCGTGGTCCCAGCAGGAGCTTTGGTCTTAGTTTCATTAAATGCTGGGTCTACCCTGGCTCCTAGTTTCAGCCCAGCTTGCCTTCAACATGTCCATCTGGGAACGTTATGGCTTTGGACGTGTTTACATTGCTGTCCATGTTTACATTTCCAATAAATCAAACCAGTTGGTCTTCTACAGTTTGTCATTGATGAAATTCTATATGAAAGGTTCTCAATGATAAGAAATTGGTTTGGCAGTGAAAGTCATAATAAGGTAATCGTGTTGCTCCAAAAGCATGAACAGATGCACAAGTTGAATAAAATATTCATGCCTCTGCATTTGTAAGCATCCTGCAAGTGAATGAAGCTTTGGATCAATAATGTGGAATGGACAGTATTGTTCCACATTCTACCTTAACCGTTTGCTGGTGCTGACTTGTAGACAGAATAACCGGCTACAATTTGCTGCTACGTAATGGCCAGTAATTAGCAATCCAGTTGGAAGTTCAGTGTTTCCATGGGATGGTTGCCCAAACACTGCTAACATATTGACGAAAGCGTGTGATCAGTCCGGGCTGCACAGTTGTCTGGAGCTAACTTCCTGTAGATAAGTCATGGGAAGGTTCCAGCATTAGAGGGTGGCTGAATGCATCGCTGTTGGAGCAGACGTCAACTTGTACCTGGCGCCGTCTGCTTGCTGTAGTTTGGATACTGGGTGTTGATTGGAAGAGTTGGACTTGTGTTGGGCACAAGAGGTAGGAGACTGTTTACATGGGCTTGTGTTTTTTTGAATGGGGGATGTAGTGGATGAGTCATGGTGGTGTGATGTGTATACTCCCACACCATATTGTTCCCTCTGCTACCTAGATTTGCACATGAAGACAGACGTATGATAGGGTCAGGAGTACAATATGAAGTATTATGTGTCAAATCATGTTGAACGCATCTGAATGTTATAATGTACACTATTTGGCTTACAGTTGATTGTAACCATTCATTCTGAGCCCTTCAGCTTCTCAGGGTTTAAAAATAAACGAAGGTTGCTATTATGCAAGGAAATGTTTAGTTTGGAAATATGTTCTGGTGTTCTGGGGTGTTGTTTAGTATGAAAATATGTCCTGGGGTGTTGGTTGGTATGAAAATATGTCCTGGGGTATTGAATAGTATGAGAATATGTCCTGGGGTGTTGTTTGGTATGAAAATATGTCCTGGGGTGTTGTTTGGTATGAAAATATGTTCTGGGGTATTGTTGAGTATGAATATATGTTCTGGGGTGTTGTTTAGTATGAAAATTTGTTCTGGTTTTCTGGGATAATGCTTAGTATAATGAAAATATGTCCTGGGGTGTTGTTTAGTATGAAAATATGTCCTGGGGTGTTGTTTAGTATGAAAACATGTCCTAGAGTGTTGTTTAGTATGAAAATATGTTCTGGGGTGTTGTTTAGTATGAAAATATGTTCTGGGGTGTTGTTTCGTATGAAAATATGTCCTGGGGTGTTGTTTAGTATGAAAATATGTCCTGGGGTGTTGTTTAGTATGAAAATATGTCCTGGGGTGTTGTTTAGTATGAAAATATGTTCTGGGGTGTTGTTTAGTATGAAAATATGTTCTGGGGTGTTGTTTAGTATGAAAACATGTCCTGGAGTGTTGTTTAGTATGAAAATATGTTCTGGGGTGTTGTTTAGTATGAAAATATGTCCTGGGGTGTTGTTTAGTATGAAAATATGTCCTGGGGTGTTGTTTCGTATGAAAATATGTCCTGGGGTGTTGTTTAGTATGAAAATATGTCCTGGGGTGTTGTTTAGTATGAAAATATGTCATGGGGTGTTGTTAAGGATGAAAATATGTTCTGGGGTGTTGTTTAGTATGAAAATATGTTCTGGGGTGTTGTTTAGTATGAAAATATGTCATGGGGTGTTGTTAAGGATGAAAATATGTCATGGGGAGTTGGTTAGTATAAAAATATGTTCTTGGGTATACCTGAGTATGAAAATATGTCCTGGGGTGTTGTTTAGTATGAAAATATCTTCTGGGGTTTTGTTTAGTATGAAAATATGCCCTGGGGTGTTGTTTAGAGGTGACTAACCGGATCGGGTGGTCAGACTCACTGACTTGGTTGATGCATGTCATTGTATCCCAATTGCGTGGATCAATGCTGAATATGTCAATCACTGCATCATCTGGTCCAGACTCGATTTGTTAAGGACCCCCGTAATATGGCTGGAATAATACTGAGTGTGGTGTTTTTCATAAAATAAAAAAAAACAGAAAAAAACCCTATTCATTGTTGCAGCTTGGTTACAGTGATATTCATGTGGTGCTGCAACACACTATGTGTATGTCTCTTGTCTATATTCATCAGCATATTTGTATAGTAAGAACCTGTACAAGCCCTAGGCATGTTGTAATTGAACAAAGTTAAGTCATGATTACGATTCCTTTGTAGTGTTTCATTCATCATCTTCGTCGTCTTCTTCGCCATCATCATCTGTATCCGTACATATCACCTCTTAAATATCAGAGGTGGTCTTATAGAATAGGTCTTCAACAACCTATGCTTGCCGTAAAAGGCGACCATGCTTGTCGTAAGAGGTGACTTAAAGGGATCGGGTGGTCAGGCTTGCTGACTTGGTTGATGTATGTCATTGTCTTCCAATTGCGTGGATCAATGCTGATGATGTCAATCTCTTGGTCATCTGGTCCAGACTTCATTATTTACAATAGCTGGAATATTGCTGAGTGTTTTGCAAATCAATCAATCACTGACAAGACAAACCAGTGATTGCTAATATGAGCAAATTCCGATGCTGTCAGGATACGATGACACACAGACAACTATGCTAAGTGTGGCATTAAACAACAAACAAACTTAAACATGAGTTTGTATGTATAAATCTATATAGAAATTCACATGCCATCAATTTGTCCCACATTGAAAATCAATCCGTACAGTTGAACCTTTGAGCAGGTTCAGTGTCCTAATTCTTCACAGGAATGTAACAGTCTGTGATGTGTAATCTACTTGACATTTACATACATACTGCAGTTGGAGAGAGCTAATACTGTGAATGACACAAAGCTGAAATCAACATGCAGATGATAACCATGGTTAGTGTCACTGAATCAGTTATTCACTTTCGGGACAGACAGTGTTGAATTTTCTATCAAATTAGGGTTTCTGATCACCAAGATTTTTTGATTATGTCCATGTAATTGTAGCAGGGCGTGGAGTCGTCCCACAGATGACATCCTTACCTTGTCAGCTTGCTCATGTTGCTGACGGGGTTAACCTCTTTGGTCATGTTGACAAAGCATACGACCTCGGATCAGGTCTGTGGTTCGAATTCCATCACGGTACTCGGAAATTTTATGGCCTCTACATTGGCGCCCAAGTGGGTCTGAGCACGTTCATATTAGATTTGAGCAAAATAAGCCTCAGTTCCCTACTATGCAGCCCGGGACGTGCCTTCTGTTGACGGGGGAGTATGTAACAGGGTGTGGAGTCATCCCACAGATGGCATCCTTACCTTGTCAGCTTGCAGACAGGGTTAACCTCTATGGTCATGTGGACAAGGCGTCCGACCTCGGATCAGAAGGTCCGTGGTTCGAATCCCATCACTGGACTCGGAAGTTTTATGGCCGTTACATAATCATAGTCTGATACTCTTACATAATGTCCAGGATGACTTGAGCCAATGGTGTCTTCCCAGTTAGCTCAAAACTAGGGGTGGAAGAATATTGGTTCATGCTGACTATCAATATACCTCAAAAACAGCCACAAAGACACGCCATTGTTTAGATGACAACATCATGCCAGTGGACGTCCAGCTTCTCTGAACACGAAGAATGACATTCCAATTAAGTTTAAGAACCTCCACAACCATCACGCAGACCTGTCAGAAGTAGACATTAATTGGGGTCTTCTCAAGCAACATGAAGAAGCGTGCTAGATGTCATATGTTTTTATGTATCTGAAGACTCTTCTAAATTTTTTAATAAAATAAATAAATCTATTTATAAAAATGAAATTGTTTTGATGATGAGATAACAACACTTATCACTGCGTATTGTATGTGTTCAGGGGATAATGTTTATGAAACTTTAGGGACATGTACGTTAATTTTCTCATTTAACATGTTGAAACAAAAAACAAACAAAAATAAAACACCCAGTTCCATACAAATAATAATATGACCTCATTTTTCAAAACACCGTAGGTTTATCTGTGCACAGGGGTGTCAGAATATTTAAGGCTCATTTACATCTTCAGGTGACATTGTTAGAAGCTGAAAGTAGCAAAATCTCCTTCAGTATTCATTCTCATCTCTCTGGTCAGAATTATCATACAGACTGAATGGTGAAGACTAATTTGTCCCCTGACATACTTGCTATTGATTATATGTTACAGACAAGCTACAGGGACGTCCCCGTCAATAATTACAAAACACACTGGAAGAAAAGCATCACTTGTAATGAAAATGGAAATTGGAATTAAACACCTGAATATCGATCACTCCTCTCTTCTTTGTGGTTAATGGCAATATCTTTCATGATCTTTCATAGTGAAAGATTATTTGGTAAGTACTTATGGTGTACATGGTGTAATTTATCTACCCATCATCTTTTTATTTTGACACAACCATTGTGATCACCAGTTGTTTCTCATCGGTACCTTCTTCAAATGTTATGGGATTTTTCTCAGATTATTTTAATGAAGTGCCTGTGGTAGGCAAATTGGATTAAAAAACCCTGTTTGAATATGAACCTCTTTGTCCAACATGGCTTTGAATATGAACCTCTTTGTCCAAGATGGCTTTGAATATGAGCCTCTTTGTCCAACACTTTGAATATGAACCTATTTGTCCAACATTTGAATATGAACCTCCTTATCAAACATTTGAATATAAACTTCTTTGTCAAACATTTGAATATAAACTTCTTTGTCAAAGATGGTTTTGAATATGAACCTCTTTGTCCATAATGGTTTTGAATATGAACCACTTTGTCCAACATGGTTTTGAATATGAACCTCTTTGTCCAACACTTTGAATATGAACCTCTTTGTCCAACACTTTGAATATGAACCTCTTTGTCCAACATGGCTTTGAATATGAACCTCTTTGTCCAAGATGGCTTTGAATATGAGCCTCTTTGTCCAACATGGTTTTGAATATGAACCTCTTTGTCCAACATGGTTTTGAATATGAACCTCTTTGTCCAACACTTTGAATATGAACCTATTTGTCCAACATTTGAATATGAACCTCTTTATCAAACATTTGAATATAAACTTCTTTGTCAAAGATGGTTTTGAATATGAACCTCTTTGTCCATAATGGTTTTGAATATGAACCTTTTTGTCCAACATGGTTTTGAATATAAACCTCTTTGTCCAACACTTTGAACTGTTGAATATGAACCTCTTTGTCCAACACTTTGAATATGAACCTCTTTGTCCAACATGGTTTTGAATATGAACCTCTTTGTCCAACACTTTGAATATGAACTTCTTTGTCCAACATTTGAATATGAACCTCTTTGTCAAAGATGGTTTTGAATATGAACCTCTTTGTCAAAGATGGTTTTGAATATGAACCTCTTTGTCCAACGTGGTTTTGAATATGAACCTCTTTGTCCAACACTTTGAATATGAACCTCTTTGTTCAGCATGTTTAATTAAGATATTCATAGTCAAAATCATTATGGACAAAGAAGTTCATATTGTTCAAGATGGTTTTGAATATGAACCTCTTTGTCCAACATGGTTTTGAATATGAACTTCTTTGTCCATAATGATTTTGACTATGAATATCTTAATTAAACATGGTATTTAGCATGTAAATTGACTTCTGTGATAGTCATATGCTATGTTTAGTACCAAATTAGCATGTTGAGTCACCATGACCAATCAGTCCAAAATGTGTCATGAACTGTGTGTGAATGAATATGCCTAGCAACAGACAACAGTTTTCAAGAGAATGACCAAGTGTTACTTGTGTGGGGTGTTGTTATCATCTGTATATAGACAGCACCGACTATTGCATGCTGTATTCTAGTGTATCTTTATTGAATGATAGGTGCCGATGTAGTCTGGTTATGTTAGAGGCTGTACAGGGAAGCTTGCTGTTTGATGCTGACTGTACAATATACATGCTTTAAAGTTGTAATTCAACATAATGTTTAAGGGTTTTCACTTGGATTTGTATAAAATACTCAATCTGAGTGTCTGAATACCAGTATTGGATTCATAAGGTTACTTTTGGCATCTCAGTAACAGGGCCACCATGAATGGCTTCACAAATCGTCCTTGAATCTTTGTCTTAACGATATCCTTAGACAGTCAATATATCAATATATCATTGAACAACATGGCATACCTGTCATGATTTTATTGACCTCCTCCAAATAGTGCAACATGATATAGTCCTGAATGATTTATAACTTTTCAATTATAGTCAGGTTTTGGTGATGCGTATCATTTCTAGACATTCAGATTGGGATGTTAACTGGAACTTCAATGATGTGACCATGTGGTTATGGCTGGTTCACTGTCACACACTGATTCACAGTTGTCAATAGATCAGTGGCTTCTCAATAATCCGCTTGTCCTGCGTCACCTGATGCCTCACTTCCCATTAACTGCATTAGAAATTGTCTAGTCCAATAGTCCTTACAAAACTGCCCAACAGTATAAGGTATATAAGGACCAGTATTTTGCCATTTTTAAGGGTTTTGCCATATGTTATCATTATAAGGACTAGTGGAGTAAAACTGTTAGTTTCTATTGCTGATTACCATGTGGCTGTGTCTATCATTGGGGGGCATGGGTGACCCAGTCGTCTAAGGCACCGCGATTCGCTGTGCAGAGTTGCATCCCTCGGGCACGCCAGAAACCTATGATTGTGGGTTCGAATGCCAGTTCGTCCCGATTATGTTTCTAGGTTTGTCAGCACCATACCCGTGCTCGTGGGTTTCACCAAAGTGGTAAACGTCTGAGACCGGCATCACTTCGGGCTTTCCTCCCACATTAAGCTGGCACGCCATGATATGACTGGAATACTGTTAAAAGCGGCGTTAAACACAACTCACTCACTCAGTGTCTATTATTTCCGATGATTTTAAGAGGCAGCAATTTGAAAAAGGCACTCATAAAATCATAAGTGTTCTGTTGGCCTTGATGGTGATACCCCATGGCAGCTCTTGAATTAGAATGTCCACTGTTTACAGTCCAAACTTTGTCCAAGGGCTTGTCAATTTCGTTGCCCTCCTGTTATAGGGAGCTCCGCTGTGAGGAGCTGGTTTACAGAGAAACGCCTCGATATAGTGTTTTCTTGAAGGCTGCCTGTGCCTATAAAGACCATGCACCGAGACACAAATCTGTGTGTTGAAAGGATGAAGCATATAGACACCGTCGCTATACCGTGTGAGAGGGTCACTATTCATGTTCCATGTAGGTGCCAATGCTTTCATGAATGGGTTGCTCCCAATTGGTAACACCTGTTGTAATTCAAGGTTGGAATTGACCCCAAGTAACCCGTGCTTGTTGTATGAAGTGACTGAAGTGATTGGATGGTCAGGCTTGGTTATTAAGTTAATTGTGTGTCATTGGACCATGACACTGTTGGATGTAGCTCATAATATCAATCACTGGTTGTCTTGTCCAGACTCTATTCTTTACAGGCTGATGCAGGGTACTAGTCCTGTAGTCCTTGCCAAACTGCCCAACAGTTAAGGTATCATAAGGACCAGTAGAAATTTGCTATTTTTAAGGGTTTTTGCTATATATTATCATTATAAGGACTAGTGGTCCAAAAATGTTAGTTTCTACCACTGTGATGTCATACAATTGGAATTTTACTAATACTATGCTAAGTGCTGTGTTAGTAATAAACAAACAAAAATGGACATTACATTAAACACTCTCTCACTCACTCACTCACTCACTCACTCACTCACTCACTCACTCACTCACTCACTCACTTAGTGTTTGACATACTACATTAGCATGTTAACACACACTAGTAGACTTGAATGTCACATGTGTCATTTAAAGGGCATGTCTTGTACCAATAATGGATGGCAGGAATCAATGTAAAGTCTTCATATCACCTATCCACCAAGTGTTTCCTTACAGCTGCAGCCTCAACACCGAGAACTGGCCACTATTTATCTTCATCCGCCTTCAGGGGGAAACAATTATTGAGGTTTCAGGAAGGCTTAGGGGTCTGTAACGAGGACTTTAGATGCTCTGAGTGCCATCGATTGAACATTGTGTCAATGACAAATCTTGGATCGTCTGTTATCGTCTTGTGTCAAGTGTCGGACGTTGTGATGTTAGCTTCTGGCCATGGAAATGTATACGTTATGTGCAGCTGGCTGCCTTCTCCTGTTGAACTTCTCTGGGAGTGGCTGTTTACTGTTGTTGCCATGACAAATGAGGGTTTAATTACAATTATTCACATCCTTTGTTTTCTGTATCAATGATTTTGATTTCGTTTGTTATTCTCATTGCCAGTGGGGATTCTGGCTCACAATTGATCACCAGCAATCCTGTCAGTCCTATCCCACATGAGTAGGTCAATGCTCATGATGTCAATCACTGGATTGTCGTGTCCAAACCTGTTATATAGCTGGATTATTGCTGAGTGCAGCGTCAGACAACAAACAAACAAACAAAAGTATGATTTTGATTTTGTTTGTTATTGTCATAACCTGTGGTAATTCTGGGTCAGAATTGACCCCTAGCAGTCCTGTCATGCTTGACATATGTGGTGACAATATGGACTGGGTGGTTGGACTCGTTGACTTGGCTCAGAATATCAATTTGCAGTTTGTCTGGTCCTGACTCGATTATTGACAGAGCTCTATCACCATTTGCTGAACATTGCTGACTTTCAACAAACAACAAACAACTATGTGTCATGATTATGCCCAATTAAATTGATACATTGCAATGTATCTGAAGAATTAGAAATACCAAGAGCCAGAAAATGTGGCTGTTGTAGCAACATTATATGCATGTTCTGTTAAATGGCAAATATCAAACAATATGACCAAAAAAAGTAACAAGGCTTTAAAGATACAGGTTAGAAATGGACTTCAGCAACCCTTGCTTGTCGTATTAAGAGGCGACTAACGGGGTCATGTGGTCAGGCTCGCTTACTTGGTTGATGCATGTCATCATATCCCAATTGCGTGGATCGATGCTCATGTTGCCAATCACTGGATTGTCTGGTCCAGACTTGATTATTTACAGACAGACGTCCTATAGCTGGAATATTGCTGAGTGTGGCGTTAAACAACAAACAAACAAATCATGAAGTCAATCACTGGATTGTCTGGTCCAGACCTGTCTTATTGTGATGGGCCAGATGGGGCTGATAGTTAACCTCCCCATCACTGTCAACAGCAACAACCTGCATCCTATACTATACCAGGCACAAATAAGATTCAGGCTGTTGATTTGAATTTGAGTATGGCCGAACTGTGTAAGGCTGCTTAAAACTAACCAGTTTGACTGGTGACCACTGGTATTAGCCACATGCATGTACCTCATGACGGACACAGTGGAGGAAATGGTGCAGGAAAGGTTTTGAATTCCAATCATTATTTCCTCGTGTTAAGCTCTGCATGACCTGCAAATGTGTGAGATTGTCATTGATAGCCTGCTGTTGTCAACAGTGTAACAGTATCGACACATATCAAACACATATATGTAGATTGATATGAGAGTCGCGACATGTGTACTGCATCTACTTGATAATCATATCATGGAACTGTTCTAGGTGAACAATACCTTCCAAATGACGTGCTGGTTTTCTTGGGGAATTAGTCAGCAAAGAGCCAGAGTCACAGGAGACTAATCACAATTTTATTTACAAGAACAATTAACAATTTACAATATACTTACCGTATATCGCTGTGTATAAGGCGAGTTTTTCGTACCTAAAATGAGGGGGCTAAGAAGGGGGGTCGTCTTATACACGGAGTCGAAGATCTCACATTTTTTTCCACTGGCGATGTCAACCGGCGTCCGATAGCCAGCCCAGCATTTGACAATAAAACTTCGCATTTCGTCCTAAATAACTGTTCAAATAACTATTTCCATACATAAACATGATTTGTATCTCTTTTCCTTGAATAAAGTTTAATAATTTCTGCAAATAAAGTTGAAATGACCCTCTCCTCGATGCAGATTGTCAAACCAGCTGACACGGTAAAACAATCAACATCCGTGAGTAGAGAGCCGGAAGTACCGGTAATCATTTGCATATTGCACATGTGACCTAACATGTGATAACCGGTGAAGCTGAAATCAATTCCCGCTGTTTTTACAGTTGTATTAACAAGTGTTGGAGACGGTGTGTACAAGTGATTGTGGAATAAAAACGCTGAATGTGAAGCAAACATAAGCCTAGTTAGTTACAACATAGTTAATTGGCGATTAAATTACTCACCATTGTCTCTTATATGTTATTACTTCATAAATGAATTTTATTTTACGGGCACCAATTTGGTGTCGTACCGTGTAAACACAAAATGGCGACATGTGCCGGAGTTACACACGCGACCTATCATTGTAGAAAAAAAAACAACGCAAGATAAACATATTTTTATTGCATATATAAGGTTTGTGTGCGCACTTGTGATGTGTGCGAAATACGCATCAGTCGGAAAGCGCACATTCAATCTCCAAAGTAACTAACTAACTAATTTGTGATGTCCGTGTGCGAAATACGCTACAGTCGGCAAGAGCGCGTTAAATCTTCTACCGGTATATCAGTCAGACTTGTGATGTGTTTCATTCCAGGTCGCCTTATACACGGAGTATAGGATTTTGGGTTGATTTTTAAGGCGTGTACAGGGGGGTCGTCTTATACGTGGGGTCGCCTTATACACAGCGATATACGGTAGATAATAACTGAGGGTGCCACAGAGAGTCGGTACACACTCTGGGCTGTGGGAGAGAGGTCTGCTTTGTAAGAGAGTCAAACCCCTTCTCTGCTAGAACTTGGCTACAGTATGTATTTAATGAAAGTTTGAACAATAGAAAGGAATGTGATTGGTTGATACACGATTGGGTGTGTCCTAAGCTAAATGGATGGCTAGACAGAGGGGAATACTAAATCCTGTTAATCCTGTTGGACTGGCACTAATCTTGTTGACATATTTACTGGATGCTTTGAAAGAGATTAGGGTGTCACTATAGATGAGCTTGTGTGGGAGCTAATCCTTAATGCCCTATAGACGAGCTTGTATGGGGGCTAATCCTTAATGCACTATAGACGAGCTTGTATGGGGGCTAATCCTTAATGAGTCTTAATTGAAGTAATGTTATTCTAATATACCCCGGTAGGTGATGACAGATATACTTAAATAAATATCCTTTGTCTGGGAGAATATCCTTTGTCTGGGAGATGGGATCTTGATACCTCAGGCTAGCAGCCATCTAAAAAGCTATAACTGAAACTACTGATATTTTATATATGCATTTTACTTGATGATAATTATTACTTGCTAAACTATAATTATATGAAATGGTGTATAAATATTACACCATGATAACTCATAAAAGCACTTGATGTAGATCTAATTATTATAAGATAACTTAGTATAAATGTTGTACCATGATAACTTCCCCTCCGTCTGAAAAAGTTTGGACCCCAAACGTGTAAAAATTAAAATAATTATGGCTTAGATGGACAATGTATTAAGTTAAACTGGTAGTATAGTAAATAACAATTATTATAGCGTTTCTTTGATATAAGGAAACATGATATAAAAATGCTGTCATCAGGGAATCTGGATGTGGAGCTGGCTTGTCTTGGCACTCTGTACTGGTAGTTTTATGGGTGATGTAGGAGGCCTTGTAAGAGAGTCAAACCCCTTCTCTGCTAGAACTGTTGTTGTTGTTGTTGCATTAGGTGTTTAAGAGGTCGCCTTCTGCCTAGGCAATTTCGGCTGACCTGTCCCTCTTTGGGACTCCTGTGTGTGAGAAGGGTTCACATATATATTGTGAGTTCGGTGTTCACATAATTTCTGTTTTTGCATTGATATGATTTCTTTTTTCTTATATTGATATGATTTCATTTTTATCCGTGGCTGCTCTGTTTATATACGTTCGAGCAGCTGTCCATCTCTCAGAAATAGAGTTAGTTTGGCCTTCGCTATTGCATCTCTTGGCTTTAGGAGATCTATGACAGATAGCGGATCTAACTGCAATTCTTGTTTTAACCTAGCCCGGGCTGGGGCATGGTCTTGACATTCTAGTAACAGGTGGTCAATGGTTTCAGCCTGATTGCAAGATGAACAAACCTTGTCATAGTGCTTTTTGTGACCAAGTCTGAGGCGTGAGATAGCAGTTTCAATTTTCCTTTCATTTGAGTATGAGTTTGGCTTTTGTTGGACCTTGGGTTGAATTTTGTATAGCCATCTGCCGATCTTACTTGCGTCCCATTGGGCTTGCCATCTTTTTGCTATGGAGGCTTTGATTTTGCTTTTTATCTCTAGTTTACTAAAGGGAATAGGCTCTATATCCGCTTTGTCTAGAGCTAGCTTCGCCAGTGAGTCTGCTTTTTCATTTCCATGAATATCTATGTGAGAGGGGATCCAACACAGCTCCACCTGTTGCCCTTGGTCCGATAGTTTTGTATATTCGTATAGAATATTGTTGACTGTGTTTGGCCTGGAGTTTGAGTTTCTCCCACTGATGGCCTGAAGTGCACTTAGCGAGTCTGATAGGACGACTGCCTTTGCTTCCGGGAGTTCCGGTATGAGTTTGAGTGCATGATGAATTGCCTCCAATTCAGCCGTGAATACTGACTGACCATCAGGCAAGCGAACTGAATGTGCTTGGGGTTTGGAGCTGTGGATATGGATCCCGTAACCAGCACTGTTGTTGATAGGATTCTTGGATCCATCAGTGTATATATGGGCCCAGCTGTCCCAGGTAGTTTGAATTTTAGTGATAGCTACTGATCGTAGTAGGGTTGGGTTTTCTCTTTTAGTGACTTCTGATGTTAAAGCAGTGTCAACTTTGGGAGTTTGTAAAGTCCAGGGAGGGTGTAACCCTTTGTAATGACTTTCTGGAGGCTGAATGTCATCGCAATTGTGACTTCGAATGAGTTCACGCACTAATATCCCAGATGGCTTTAGTGAGGGATTTTTTCGAGCTAGGGCTTCATCTCGAGCGTTTTTGTCTTGCCATATCTTTTTAACCAAAGGGTTTGATGTTCGTCCCCAGAACGATAATATTGCCTGCTCTCTTCTTAGTTTCAATGGGAGTTCTCCCGTTTCTACTTGTAGTGCTTCTAGTGAGGTGCCTGTCGCTGCGCCTGTGGCCAGCATTAGGGCTTTGTATTGTATTCTGTCTAGGCGCCTCAAGACAGTATTTGATGCTGAGTGAAAAGCCTCACAACCATAGTCAATTTTTGATCTGATAAGAGCTTTGTAGAGGTCCAGCTGAGTGTCCCTCGATGTGCCCCAAGATGTGCCTGAAATTGCCCGTAATACGTTCAGGTCTTTTTGACATCTGTTTTCCACATATTCTATATGCTTGCGCCAAGTGAGGTGTTGATCAAGGATAACTCCAAGAAATATTGCAGATTTTTCGAATTTGATGGGTTTGCCTTTTATGGAGACACGGGGTATCATAGCATCTTTCCCCCGGCGTTTGAATAGAACTCCAACCGTTTTTTCACTTGAAAGGGTGAATCCCCATTTATTGCACCATTGATCTACTCCGTCCAGGGCTGACTGGAGTTTTTTTCTGATTTGTGAGATATCTCTGTGCTTTACCCATATTGCTCCGTCATCAGCGAACTTAGAAGTTTGGGTAGGAGAGTTGACATGGTCAAAAAGATCATTGATCATGATATTAAACAGGGTTGGGCTTATGATGCTGCCTTGTGGCGTGCCATTGTCCAGTGCCATAGGATCTGATCGATTGTTCCCTATTTTAACTGATAGCGACCTGTCTTGCAGGAAGCTGTCTATGAAGTTTGCCATGTTCCCTTCAACTCCATTTTGTGATAGTTTTGAGAGGAGTCCGTCATGCCATACCATATCGAAGGCTTTGCTGAAGTCCAGAAATACTGCGGCTAGGTATTGTCTGTTTAATTGGGCTTTTTTTATTTCATTTTCCAGTCTTAGAATATGATCTAGACACGAGTGTCCCTTCCTGAAGCCACTTTGGTCAGGTTTTATGTGATTGCCAGTTTCAAGATGATGCATGAGCCTTTTTGTAACCATGGCTTCCATGGCTTTGCACATGTTTGAGGTGAGTGAGATCGGTCGATAGGAGTTTGGTAGGGCTTCTTCTTTCCCTTGCTTTAGCAGCGGGATAACCGCAGCATGTTTCCATGCTTTTGGGACTTCTCCTTTAGACCATATCGTGTTATACAACTCAGTGAGTAAGCCTTTGGTTTGATCAGGTAGGTTTTTCAATATCTCGTAGCTGGTTGTGTCAAGACCAGGTGCTGTGCCTTTTCTATGTTGTATCGCATCATCAAACTCTGTCACCGTAAATGGTATATTGTATACCAGATGCTTGCTTTGCGGCCGTTTTGAGATCTTAGGCATAAGCATTTTTTCCTGTTTGAATTCTTCGCTGCAATTTGTGTTGCTGCTCACAGATGAGAAGTGCTTAGCTAGAATGTTGGCCTTTTCTTTGACTGTATGGGCGTTGGCTAACTTGGGAATTTTTGTGGGTTTCCGCTTACCCCTGATTGCGTGTATTTTGCTCCAGACTGTTTTAGCATTTGTTTTCTCATTAAGGGATTTGCAGAAGGTCTGCCAAGACTCTTTCTTAGAATCGTCTATGAGTTGTCTTACTTTCGTCCTGGCTGCTCGGACTTGGGCAAAGGCTGATTTATCCCTTTTTGACCTATTTAGGGCTTTCTTTCTCACTCTCCTAGCTTTTGCTATTTCCCTGTTCCACCATGGTACCGGCGTTTTGCCAGTTTTGTGGTCTTTTTTTGGAATTGATTTTTCAGCTGCGGCAATAATTGCTGAGGTGAGATTTTGGCAAAAAAGATCAGGATCATCCGAGGCAATTTCTGAGGACTTGAATGATATACATTCCTTCCTGAATTTAGGCCAGTCAGCCTTTGCATAGTCCCATGTGGGCTGAGGATCGGGCTGTTCCTCTAATTGTGGTGGGCTACCTATGTAGGTGAGTATAGGAAGGTGATCGCTTCCCCAAGTGTCGTCATGGACTTGCCATTGGCAATGTGAGGCGAGGTGTTTGGTGGCAATTGTAAGATCAATTGAACTCCATGTGTTGTGGACTTGGTCATAACGTGTGTGACTGCCGTTGTTCAGAGTTATGAGATTGTCGTCCTCAACCCATTTCTCTACCATTTTGCCGTATTTGCATGAATCATTCCTGTCTTCCCAAAGAGGGCTGTGGGCATTAAAGTCACCAAGGATTATCCCATTTTTGCCTACTATTTGAGCTAGTCTTGTTAACTCTTCCATGTTCGTTTCATGGGTAACCCTGTGATATATGTTAGCTATGCGTAATTCGTTGCCATTTGCCAGTTTTAGGGAGATTACTTGGGTTTCAAGGTTTCCTACGTTTGCTTCAATATTCTTGGAGGTACAGCCGTCGTGGACAAGGGTGATTAGTCCTCCTCCCTTGTTGCCAGGCATAAGTCTTTTTCTGTCTTTTCTATATTGGGTGTACCCAGGTAGTGTGAATTTGGCTTTTTCACTGAGTTTAGTCTCCTGTATTAGAATGACATGAGGCTTGATCACCTTTTTTTTGACGAGTGCAGTCAGTTCATTGCCGTGGCTCTTAAGGCCATTTGCGTTCCACTGTAGTAAAAGCAAGTCCATGATAATTTATAGATGAGCGCTTATTGAGTTTTAGGGCATACCCTATTTAGGAACTGTTTCTTTGTTCCTTTGTATTTCATTATTTTGGAAGCCAGTTTGAGGATGCAGGTGGCTTTGGCTTTGACACTCATTTTTCTGCTTGTAATTTGGATCAATGCCGTTGCAATGAACTCTACAACTTTGTTTGTGTTCTGAGCCTTTTGTTTACCATGAGCTGGTGTTTTCTTTGCCTGACTGATTCGTTTGCTGTGTTCCTCAGTTTGAGGATTAGAAGGCATGGGGTTTGATTGGGGAGCTTGGGTCTTTTTCCCCTTGCGTTTGGCAGTGGCTTTGTGCCTGTGAGCAGGCGGATCAGTGCTCACAGATTCGATTGCTTGCTCAGTGCCCACAGATTCGATTGTTTGCTCAGTAGAGTGATCAGTAGTCGCTTGGGTTTTTTCGACCTCAATGGGTTGAATAGATTTGGATTCAGATTGCTGAGTAGATATTTTATTTATACGTTTGCTGATGAGCAAGCGTTTAGGACATTTCGGCGCCAAGGATGAATGACCCTCTTTCCTGCAGTTTGTACACCATGTGTTGCAGTTTTCTTTGCAAGAAACTCGGGAACAGTTTTTGCACTTGGGTGGCTGGTTACATGATGTTTTCGTATGTCCATAGAGCATACAGTTTGTGCATTGGGTTGGCCTTTTCCTGTATGGCATTGTTTCTATGTCCTTACCACCTAGATTAAGGTGGCCGGGGACTGACTGTCCAAGTAATGTGAGTATTACTACTCGTGTGTTGTTTGTGCCCATTGATTTGATCCTGAATGCCGACAGGATTGTAGGTTGGGTGACTTTCTTTTGAGCTTGACAGACAATTTGATAAAGCTCGTCGTCATTAATTTTTTTGTCAAGATGTACCGCACATCTGACATTGCTAAGCCACTTTGGGGTATCCCATTTTAGTTTGATCCCGTTTATGCTTTTGGGCATATCAATTGACTCTGTGAGGTTGTCCCCGACAACAACATACCCTCTTCCACACTTATTTATTCGAATAATATTTTTGTGCTTCAGCTCTTTGGCAATATCTTGAGCTGTTAGGATCTTATTAAGATCTTGGGAGAAGTCTGCGCTAAAGACTACTTTTTCCCATTTGGTTTGTGGTCTTCTATTTTGTTGTGTCTTTGATTCTGATGAGACCATTTTTTGTCTTTTCTGTACCATTTTAGCCTTAGGTGGGCTAGATTGTGGCTGTTTGCGTTTAAGCATGCCTTGAGCCCATAGGGCACTATAATCAATATTTTCTTTGTTTTTAGTTCCTGAGAACGTGAATCTGTCCTGAAAACGGTCAGGGACATTTAGCGCGGCTTGACTATAAGTCAAGTTGGCTGTTTTTTTGGCAGTTTTTCTGGTGACCAGAGTGAAGGGATTCCCTTCATTTGGGTTGGGCTGACCCTTTCGAGAACTGGGCTGGTTCTCTTGAGAGTTGGGCGAACTCTCAACAATTGTAATTTCTGGACATAAGTCCGCCATCTCCATTTCCAAGTTCATATTTGTCAGTCCCAGGGGCCTGGGTGATTGACAACCGTGCAGTTTAAGCTGGTGAGCGAACCGAGCTTGGTAGGCGCGGAGGGTTGTGTACAGTACGGGACCTGTGACACAACTGCTAGAACTTGGCTACAGTATGTATTTAATGAAAGTTTGAACAATAGAAAGGAATGTGATTGGTTGATACACGATTGGGTGTGTCCTAAGCTAAATGGATGGCTAGACAGAGGGGAATACTAAATCCTGTTAATCCTGTTGGACTGGCACTAATCTTGTTGACATATTTACTGGATGCTTTGAAAGAGATTAGGGTGTCACTATAGATGAGCTTGTGTGGGAGCTAATCCTTAATGCCCTATAGACGAGCTTGTATGGGGGCTAATCCTTAATGCACTATAGACGAGCTTGTATGGGGGCTAATCCTTAATGAGTCTTAATTGAAGTAATGTTATTCTAATATACCCCGGTAGGTGATGACAGATATACTTAAATAAATATCCTTTGTCTGGGAGAATATCCTTTGTCTGGGAGATGGGATCTTGATACCTCAGGCTAGCAGCCATCTAAAAAGCTATAACTGAAACTACTGATATTTTATATATGCATTTTACTTGATGATAATTATTACTTGCTAAACTATAATTATATGAAATGGTGTATAAATATTACACCATGATAACTCATAAAAGCACTTGATGTAGATCTAATTATTATAAGATAACTTAGTATAAATGTTGTACCATGATAACTTGTCAACGTGCATGTGTTGACGGGGAATTAGCTCTTGGGGGAATAAAGGACAAAATCGACATCACTGTCCCGGAACGCTTTATGCACAACATGTAAACAATAAACAACAATTGCACAATGAGCGGAATACCTGCTCTGACAACACATAGTCAAACACAGCAATGAGCAGACTTTCCAGCTCAGGCGTACAAGAGGTGAGCGGAGCTCCAGCTCACCTCAGGGCGTTTCCTACGAGCAGCATATCCTGCTCGAGGTCGTCCCTATGCCAGCACTCGGAATACCAAGCCTGACTAACACCCTAGTAACTGTGTAATGGTAGCACATATATAGTAATGAACAACAATGGACAGACAAAGAGACAACGACGTTGCTTTGGACATATGGGCGTGATTAACAAACACAGTTCATGGGATGAACAATTAGGGCAATAAATGCCATACTATAAAAAGCAGTAGTTAAAGGGAAGTGATATGGTAGTCCAGGCTGACTGACAGTCAAAATACAATGAAATGTTGGTGAGGATTAACAACGGGGATTAGCGCCTAAAACCTAATGACAATTAAGTTATGGAGACATGGCTACAGGGTAAATTGCCCTTGAAGTCAAATGTACTGCAGACAATGGTAGTCATAAATCAGTCGCTATGACAACTTCCCTCCGTTCCGTGAAGCTTGGACCCCAAGCTTTGACAAGTCCAAATTGATATGTGTGAACATTTTCACCAAGGAAAACAACCATGCAAATGTGATCAAAATCAGTTATATGAAATCCTTATGCAACAAATATATCTATGCAATGACGGTATGAAAGTGATCATCTAGCCAATTTGAATAAGTGCCAGTTTGAAAACTAACCAAGTGATCTTTATAATGTGCAATTTCACTACAAGGTAATTACTGCTTTTCACAGATTCAATAAATATACCACTGAAGGTTCTTTGAATTCAGGAGTCTGGCTTGGCGGTGCGACTCAGTACCGAATAATGATAATGAGTAATGTCATAAAAAGCACAAATTAAACATCTCAGCAAATATTTTGCATAAAGAAATTTGAAACCAGGAGTCTAGCTTTACCGCGTGACTCAAACGGTACTTGTGGGTACTATTGCCCTTTTAAGTACAATGGGTGCTCTTCCCGTGTCTTTGACGGAGCTTGCCCAGATATTGTGGGTGCCATGCCCAAGAAATAAAATCCTTAATTCCGACATCAAAATTCTGAAATGCTGAATACTGCTGTGCTGTTAATTACTTAATACTGACATACAATAAACATATGTGTAGGGGTGGCTCACCCAAGAATATCCCTAATCTGAATTCAAAGTCCTAGACAATACATTCAATTTTGTACCAAACTGTGCACATTAATTACTTGTAACAAGTGACAAATTTTGTCGTTTAGATCTTTGAAATTACGAGTCGAGCTTAGAGGTGTGACTCGATAACCCTACAGCTTAGGTTTGTCTGGGCCCTAGCTGCAACTATATGTCTGGCGTGGCCTGGAGACATTTCAAAGATTCCCTACACAATAACTTCAAAGATCTAGCTGACTAAAGATGTAATTTGGAGTATATTGCACACATACAAAACTGAATTTTGGAAAGACACATTTTGGCATTAATATACTGGCTTTGATTAAACATACCTGGTTGCACTATTCAACAGTCACACAATATATATCCTTGATTGAGTCCATGTAAGTAAACACAAATTAGTAAGTCCTAATGAGACATCTTGTACACAGTGTCCATCTTGTAGGTGCCCGTGAGGCGGTTTCTGTATGATCTGCATCATGATGGCTGTGGTCAGGATCACTGCGGGATAGGCGTTTATACTTCCTTGGTCCTGTGTATGAACGAAATCTTGAGAGATTCGGAGAGATTCCTGTTGTTTTCTTCAATCTTGTTTCTTCATGGCTCGAGTTGATGATTGTTCTTCAGGGTGGTAGGCATACAGAGAGGTTACGGGATCGGGAGTAAGCTCAAAAGTTACTCCAGCCGGATTCTAACACCAGATTATCATGGAACTGTTCTAGGTGAACAATACCTTCCAAATGACGTGCTGGTTTTCTTGGGGAATTAGTCAGCAAAGAGCCAGAGTCACAGGAGACTAATCACAATTTTATTTACAAGAACAATTAACAATTTACAATATACTTAGATAATAACTGAGGGTGCCACAGAGAGTCGGTACACACTCTGGGCTGTGGGAGAGAGGTCTGCTTTGTAAGAGAGTCAAACCCCTTCTCTGCTAGAACTTGGCTACAGTATGTATTTAATGAAAGTTTGAACAATAGAAAGGAATGTGATTGGTTGATACACGATTGGGTGTGTCCTAAGCTAAATGGATGGCTAGACAGAGGGGAATACTAAATCCTGTTAATCCTGTTGGACTGGCACTAATCTTGTTGACATATTTACTGGATGCTTTGAAAGAGATTAGGGTGTCACTATAGATGAGCTTGTGTGGGAGCTAATCCTTAATGCCCTATAGACGAGCTTGTATGGGGGCTAATCCTTAATGCACTATAGACGAGCTTGTATGGGGGCTAATCCTTAATGAGTCTTAATTGAAGTAATGTTATTCTAATATACCCCGGTAGGTGATGACAGATATACTTAAATAAATATCCTTTGTCTGGGAGAATATCCTTTGTCTGGGAGATGGGATCTTGATACCTCAGGCTAGCAGCCATCTAAAAAGCTATAACTGAAACTACTGATATTTTATATATGCATTTTACTTGATGATAATTATTACTTGCTAAACTATAATTATATGAAATGGTGTATAAATATTACACCATGATAACTCATAAAAGCACTTGATGTAGATCTAATTATTATAAGATAACTTAGTATAAATGTTGTACCATGATAATCATCTCAACTGCATGCAGGGAGTCCTGCTCACCATGAGGACTCTTTACATCAATGAGAAGTTGTGTGTGTAAGGGAGGATTATAATATGTCCTGGTAAGTCATGTATCTCTGTCATTTGCTAGGAGAGAAACATGTTTGTCCCTGTAGCAATCTCATTAAAATCAGACCTTAGTTCTCGCTATCGCAGATCTGAGTACATCCCATTAGGTGTCACATCAGAATGACCTTTCATCCGACCAATCAGAGCGTCGCTTACCAGATCATGAAAGTGACAGTCGGGATGTGTTTTCTAATCATGCAACCATGATATATTTAACACGGGGTATTCCGAATGACAGTTACAGGTTTTATGATTATATCCATACAATCTAGGCCATCTATAAGCCATTCCAGAATGTTCTTCTTATCAGTTTTAAATTTTTTAACCGAGACTAGTCAAAATATGTTTCCAAGTTTTGAAACAAGTGTCGTAAAGCTCGACAAAGCTGCCTTCTGCTTGGCCAATGTCGCTCTGTTGTCAGTCATTTCATTGGTCTGTCAAAATTCGCAAAAGGTCATTCTGACGTGACGCGTAATGGGATGTCCTCAGATCTTTGTTCAGCGGTAGCGAAAACAAACATCTGATTTTAATGAGATTGGTCCCTGTAGCTGTTTATGTGGAGAAAAACTACCTTCTACAAACCTTGAAGATCTGGGTTAGAAGTGGTCTTCAGCATCATGATGCTAGTACCCCTGTGAAGATTCAGGTTAGAATTGGTCTTCAGCATCCCATGATTGTCATATTTAGAGGCGACTTATCCCCTCATATCCCAATTGTGTTGATATATGCTCATGATGTCGACCACTGGATTCTCTGAGAGTTGATTATATTACAGACCACCATCATATTCCTGGAATATTGTTTAGTTTGGGGTTCTGACAAACAAACAAATCATGTATCTCCATTGTGTGCAGGGATAGCAATGTTTATGTAGAAAATAACCTACTAGCTACGAGGTTCTTCCATTGGTCCTTTTTCTAAATCAATTTAGAAACTTACCAGATATCTGTTGAGTCAATCTGTTGTTGGAATGACATGATGTAAAATCTGTTGTGTTTAGTGATGAACGTCTACAGTGGATGACATTATTTTACATTATTAGCAGTAATGCATTGACATTATGTGTGTTGAACTGGATCACTTCACAAATAATAGTGAAAATATGGAACAATTGCTCTGTACAAGCCTTTGTATTCAAATTTCCTTGAAATATGGCAGCTGGTTTTATAAATAAATTACTATTGCTAAAATGTCTGCAGTGGTTACTCATGGCTAGCATTGCCAAATGATGGAAACATTTTTGTTTGTTGTTTAACGCTGCATGCTGCAATATTCCAGCTATATGATGGCAGTGTGTAAATAATTGAGTTTGTGCCAGTCAATCCAGTGATTGACATCATGAGCATCAATCTACACATCAACCATGACAGCGAGCCTGATTCCATTAGTTGAATCTTACGACAAGCATAGTCGCCTTTTACAAGACCAATTTTACCCATGTCTTCAGGGGTGGTGGTAATATTTGCACATCCTTACCAATAGACATTTACGTGGAAGCTTACGTTTCATGTTTATAGGTGATCTGGTAAATACAGATTTCCTTGTGGATTGTTGTGACAAAAAGCAACCTTCTATTTCAAACAAACTGTAATCCGCGCTTGGTGAGCTTGGCAGGAGTGTCATATATACAATAAATGCATAGGCTGTTTCCTCCATTCTTCATGCTTAAAATCTTTGCTTGATGGCGTCTACTTGATGTCAACAGTGGCCAAGGTGTTAAATAGCTGTCAATTTCAGGGGTTACAAACACATTACAAGGCAAGCAAGCAAGAAAAAGGGTGCATATATCAAGAACAACTCAATTTCATAGCATGAAAAGGGTAATTGATTTCATTTGATGCCACTATCTGGTTACCATGGCAGCTGGAGCACACACTGATGACAGATGGAGAGACTGATTGACGGAGATGTAGAAGGAAAATCAGAAATGATTTCAGTCAGTGGAGAAATGTCTGATTCACTTTGGATCCATCCAAGTGATCATAGCTTTTATGGCGACCAATCTTGGTAATATTTCTCTGATGTAGAAGACCGAAGGCCAGAGCTGATGACATACAAGGTGTCTCTACTTGTTCACTCATGTGTGTGCACAAAGCAGCAGGGATGAGAGTGGCTTCAAGACCAATTACGGGTCAAAGACCAGGGTTACTGCCATCATTCCTGGAATTACCCTAGTTACACAGACAGCAGTTGAACTTGCTCTATTCATCAGCTTGCTCTATTCATCGGGCCATGTAAATATAACAACTGTTTTTTTACAGTTGATGAAAACACATAGCTTACTCAAATATCTTTGTTAGTAAAATGGGATGCACCTGTCATTTCTCTTGAAATTGATACTGATGTAATGTTGTTTATAAAGTCAAGAAAATATGATGCCTATCAAGTCTATGATAGAGATTAGTGTTGGGGGAAATGAGGTGAAATGCTGTTTAATGTCGCGTCCAAGATTATTGCGCTTATATAGCGACGTGCATGCACGTGTGTGTGTGTGGCTGCTTGTACTAGTCGGGACTGATGCCGATTTATAGTGCTAGCTCACTGAGATACCATGCCGCAGTTTAACATGCATACCCCACTCAGACACAGTATACTGACTCCAAGCCAACCAGTCCTTGTTTTAGCCCCTTAATGCCGAGCACCAGACAGGGTAACAACAAGTACCATCTTTTACTGTCTTTTGGTATGACGTGGCCGGGGATCAAACCCCGGACCTTCCACTCTCCAGGCGGATGTTCTACCACTTGACCACGGATGCGGTCGTGTTTGGGACATGAAGGAACATAACATATATTTGCAATGTTGAGACTAATAAACTGTGTTAATCTGTGTTATCTGACTGTAGAGTAGATACCTATTATTTGAATTTGGAACCAAGCGCTTTAGTCACTAGACAGTCTCCGTGCCTCTGGCAAGTTACAAGGAGCAAAATGACAAGCCTTATCTATGATGTGGTTCAATATTAAACTGTAGATTTACTGGGAATGAGCCTGCTGGTGCAGCATGATTGCCAATTGAACTGAAATATGTCTGAACAGCCATGTTTCAGGTTGTAGACAAGCCGGCATTGACATGAGGGATTCTTAATTTGCCCCCACAGCATTCGATACCAGCCATGTTTCAGGTTGTAGACAATCCGACATTGACATGAGGAATTTTAAATTTGACCCCACAGCCTTCGACACCAGCCATGTTTCAGGTTGTAGACAAGTCGGCATTGACATGAGGAATTCTTAATTTGACCCCACAGCCTTCGACACCAGCCATGTTTCAGGTTGTAGACAAGCCGGCATTGACATGAGGAATTCTTAATTTGACCCCACAGCATTGGACACCAGCCATGTTTCAGGTTGTAGACAAGTCGACATTGACATGAGAAATTTTTAATTTGACCCCACAGCATTCGACACCAGCCATGTTTCAGGTTGCAGACAAGCTGACATTGACATGAGGAATTCTTAATTTGCCCCCACAGCATTCGACACCAGCCATGTTTCAGGTTGTAGACAAGCCGACATTGACATGAGGAATTCTTAATTTGACCCCACAGCCTTCGACACCAGCCATGTTTCAGGTTGTAGACAAGCCGGCATTGACATGAGGAATTCTTAATTTGACCCCACAGCATTGGACACCAGCCATGTTTCAGGTTGTAGACAAGTCGACATTGACATGAGGAATTTTTAATTTGACCCCACAGCATTCGACACCAGCCATGTTTCAGGTTGTAGACAAGTCTACATTGACATGAGGAATTTTTAATTTGACCCCACAGCATTCGACACCAGCCATGTTTCAGGTTGTAGACAAGCCGGCATTGACATGAGGAATTCTTAATTTGACCCCACAGCATTCGACACCAGCATGTGAAAGAAATGTGACAGTTGTGGCCCTGACACAGTGGTTAACCTAACTGTGCATGCCCTGAAATGAGAGCCATTGACCCAGCGTGTATTAAGAGTCCACCACCGATAGAGGAAATATCGATACAGTATACAGTTCTTATGGGTGATCAATTGGCAGCCATTTTGTTGTTGATTGATATGTAGGCTATCGATGTATTCATATGTACAGTTTTGGTGTGAATAGGCTTTATATATTTAAAAGAGGTTTCTGTTGCAAAAAGGTAACCTCTTTTTGACCAATCGGAATCAAGCATTCTTCAGTGTCATGGTAGAATGCAATATGATCATGATGATACACCTATAACAATGACTAGTGTGTGTTGATAGGTATCAAGCTTTCTTCTGGATCACTCAATACGTATCATCATAAGTCACTGGCTGTCCAAACATATGCCTTTCTTATTAACGAAGTCCAATTAATATTGTCAATAAATGATAGCAGTCAATCTCTTTAAAATCAGATCTTAGTTCTCGCTATGCTAAACAAAGATCTGAGGACATCCCATTAAGGGTCACATCAGAACGACCTTTCATCCAACCAATCAGAGCGTTGCTTACCAGATCATGAAAATGACAGTCGGAATGTGTTTTCTAATCATGCAACCACGAAATATTTAACACGGGGTATTCTGAACAACAGTTACGGGTTTTATAATTATATCCATACAATCTAGACCATCCAAAAGCCATTCCAGAATGTTTTTATCAGTCTTAATTTTCTTATGTGACCTGTAATGGTATGTCCTCAGATCTTTGTTTAGTGGTAGCGAAAACTAAGATCTGATTTTAATGAGATTGTGATAGCAGTAAAAGATGTTTTCTTTGCTATTTAAACTTGAAACAAAGATTACCGACAAAAAAACAACTGGGACATCATTACTTACATAATGATTGCTATGTTGCAATGATATATTGTTAAGGAACAACAGACCAAGGTGGTGTGAGAGTTCCCGCAGTATAGCATGAAGTGGATGGGTATATAATTGTGCAGATAAGCATACGTTTTGCATGCTGGCACTGTATATTTATAGTCAATTACAAATTATGTACCATTAACACAGATAGAGGCAACCAAACACTGGGGAACTCGTTATCGCGTAGACTTTCTTTTGACACTGCCCATGCTGTAAGATTAACAAGATCAGCTCATGATCAGATCTGTAGGCCGAAACAGTCCTTTATTTCAGGGCATTGGCAGCAATGACAAGGTGCTGATACCTCAGTAATTTGCAGATTAGGTACTTCAGTAAAAGGGTTTCATTGTCCACCAGCTTCTTTAGGTGACTGCTGGATCACGTCAGTCAGATAATTCCCCATCTGAATTGTCATGTCTTGTATCCTCGTCTTCCTTTGAGTCATCCCAAAATAACTTTCCAATCTCTCCAGATTTCACAACATGATGATTACTAGGTGATTATTGCCTTCAGTTATGATGTATTAAGTAAGGATAAGATTTATGGACGAACAACTTCCTTATTACAATTAGGAGCTACATTTCAGTATGGGTTCTAAGACCGTTACCAAGCAAGTGATGTACAGAGTATGGTTGACAAGTATATATACAGGGAAGAGGCAGTGTTTATACAGTAGAGTAGATAATTAAGTGATATGAAACACTCTATCCTTTCGTTTCGATAAATAGTTTTTCTTCATTTGAAATCTTTCTTTTTGAATAAGAATTTCCATTCTTTCGGGTTACAAGGTGCACAGGTCAACAGTTCATCAGTGGCCAAATTATGTCTGATGAAAATCCCTTTTTTCACTTGTACCATATGTTCCTGTGATGTTTCAGGTGAACAATTGACTTGCCCTTGCATGTGTGTTTGACAGTTGAGACTGGTGGGGCAGGATACGCTTACCTTTTCCCAAACACCTGGTATGATCGCTATTCAATAGTGATTAACATGCACATGATACAGTTGGAATTGTACAATGGACTGTTTTTGGTAGAGATTTCTTTATGATATGATTTTGGAAATATTTTATGTCGATTTTATAGAATTATGTTGAAGACCTAGTATTCTATATAAACAGAGAACATCAAGAGCACATGTGATATTCAACAAAGAAAGAATTGTTTTGTCTTTGGGTTGTAGAGCCTTGTAAATTATTTACAGCATGATGAACAATGCTTCTGATGATGTCTAAGAAATATGTATGTCTTAACAGAGTTTCAGCTGCCATTTCCACTGGGGATGGGGTGGGAGAAGTCGCATTGATATTGAGTTACCTTTTTGGCTAGGGTCAGCAGTCGTATTAATTTGGAGACGCATTAATTTCAAGATTTACAGTTTAAACCATACTTACATTTCTTATTTGAAGGATTGTTTTATAAATCATGTCAGTTTTTGTACAGCTGTATGGGACTGAAATTGGAAACCAAGATATCTTCTAGGCAGAGACAATTACAATATCGATGTATGGTCTCTGCTCCAGGAGATGGCCTCGATGTGCCCTCTGAGCTCAGATCACAGAACTGAGAGCATAAGCTTAATGAATGTTTGTGTGCCTGAATCTTGTAGTCAAGCTTCTTTTTATTGACAGGGGGCACAGGTGGCCCAGTCGTCTATTGCGCTGCGATTCACTGTGCAGAGTTGCCTCCCTTGGGCATGCCAGAAACCTATGATTGTGGGTTCGAATCCTGGTTAGCCCCAATTATGTTTCTAAGTTTGTCAGCACCATACCCGTGCTCTTGGGTTTCACTGAAGTGGTAAACGTCTGAGACCTGCATCACTTTGGGCTTCCCCCCCCACATTAAGCTGACACGCCATGATATAACTGGAATACTGTTCAAAGCGGCATTAAACCCAACTCACTCATTCACTTTTAATCATAATTTTTGTCAGTCACTGGTAAACATGAATTCCAATATCATGACCTGTTATCTGTGAACTGACTTGCAGTTAGTGTGCCATTGAATTAATCTGTGGATTTCCAGCAAAACCATTTCCAGGACTGATGAACCATGGGTTTGTAATCTGCACAGAACATGTAGAACTGTTACTGAAATGTTCACGTTGCCATCGATCAGATGCTTGGTGATTTTACTGTCTTTCCTACATTAACTATAGTGCCTGAGAGTCCCACTTCACATGAAACCCTCCAGGCAGAGTACATCACAGTCACTTGTCATGTTGATCAACAACTTCCTTGACAGCTGTGGAAATTGATTTCATACTGATTTCATGCTCTGCACCTTCAATGTTTCTTTTTTACTTTCTTTCCAAGTTTTCAATTTTATGGTTTGTAGTTCTTTAATACTTTATTGATTGGACAGTGCTGTTGATATTGATAGGATGTTGTTTGTATTGAGTTATTGTTAATGGTCAATGTGCGTTTTTCATGGTCTTCATTTAAATGCATATATAAGATCGCTACGTGATAAATCACAAAAAACGTAGCATGGTTTATTTCACGATAAAACATTGTACATTCTATCATGACGTCATTTCCGGAGATTCGAAGATGTGCTCCAACATGATGACGTTGTAAATTGGTTGACATTATTTTTGAGAGGGAAGACTCTAGTGACTTGTTCACCATAGATGTAGCTAGGAACCACAAAAAACTGCCATGGCCGAACGATTGCATTTGAAAGTGGGCGCGATTTGGCAATCTGTATTAGGGGAAAAGGTTCAATTAAATAATTGCAAAGAATTCTCCTTTTTTTTAAGTTATGAGATTATCCGTGTATCATGCTTTATTCTCCTTGCAGTGTTTTATTGTACAGGTGCCCCTCATCATGCTCATGGTAAATTCTCCCTTCAGTGTTTTATTCATTCTCATTAAAATCAGATCTTACCGCCAAACAAAGATGAGAGGACATCCCATCAGGAGTCACGTCAGAACGACCTTTCATCCGACCAATCAGAGCGTCGCTTACCAGATCATGAAAGTGACAGTCGGAATGTGATATCTAATCATTCAACCTCAAAAACTTTAACACGGGGTATTCCAAACGATAGTTACAGGCTTAACGACTGAATCCATACAATCTAGACCTATTAGCCATTCCAGAATGTTCTTTTGTTTAGGTTTCCAATTTGTAATCACAAATTTGTCAAAATATGTTTCAAAGTGTAGTCGCCAATTTGAAATTAGTGCTGTAAAGCACGAGAAAACTGCCTTCTGATTGGCTAATGTCGACTTCTTGTCAGTCATTCCATTGCAGTCAAAGTTTGCGAAAGGTCGGTCTGACGTGACCCCTAATGGGATGTCCTCAGATCTTTGTTTGGCAGGAGCGAGAACTAAGATCAGATTTTACTGAGATTGGTGTTTTATTGTACATGCGCCACTCATGGTTTTTTTCTCCTGCAGTGTTTATTGTAAGATAAATGACAGTGAGTTGTTTCTTTCTTAAATTTATGTGATTTAGGTACGAAACTGCCTCTGTGGTGAAGTAGACCGACCATATGTCTGGATAGCATGAACAATGTGTTAAGATGGTACTTGTTACCCTGCCTGGCATTCGGCCTTAGGGGAGGCAGTATACTGTGTCTGAGTGGGATATCAATGTTAAACTGCAGCATGGTATTTCAATGGGCTAGCACTATTAGTCATAATAAAACAATTTCTGCAAAACTCTAACTTGTGAACTTTCTGTGGTATCTAACGTGAACGAGTGTAGTATTCTCTTTAGGTCCCGAAGAAATAACTACAATTTTGATTAACTTGATTATTCATGAATCCCAGTATAATATTTACTACAAATATAACAAAGATGACCATGTGGACCAAGTAAGCAGCATGCCAGTCCTGCCAAAAATGGTGGAGGAGAGGTCAGGTTGCCTAGTGGTTAAAGCGTTCGCTTGTCACTCCGAAGACCCGGGTTCGCTTCCCGACATGGATACAATGTGTGAAGCCCATTTCTGATGTCCCCTGCCGTGATATTGCTTGATTATTGCTAAAAGCGGTGTAAAACCATACTCACTCACCAAAAATGGTGGACGCTGTTGATGATTTTAGTCAACAAATACAGTGTCATGATGGTTATGTTATGTTCTGGTCCAGTACTGGAGTATTTGTAATCAACATTCAAGTACATTTTCAGCATTATCACGAAATTATTCTGATATTATCAATGCCTGTATGAGAAAAGTATCATGACCTTTTGAATTGCTGAATGGTTGGCTTTATAGAGCTCTAGAAAGCAGTTTGTCTGTGGAGGAGTGAAATCGTCACTACGGTGGGTCTGTTTCACTCCCAGATGAAATTAGGACATTGATTTTGTGTCCCATGAGACAGCTGAATACAGCTCTAAATGATATCATAAACACTGATCACGGCTCTGCGCTGCGCAGACAAGACATAGGATGGCTTGTGGAATAATGTTGGATTCTATGCAACACAGATGTGCAAGTTTGGCAGTTTGAGGCTTGCCAGACGTGCTGAATCCAGTGAGATGTCCATCAGTTCTACGTAGAGAGTCTTGTTATAGAACTTAACATTGTTATGCTGCTTGATCAAACTTGTATTCCGGGAAAGTTGGCAAAAAGAGAAAAATGGATTGGAACAAAATGTCCACACTACAACTTATGTAAGTGATGATAAATTTGGTTTTTGCAAGATTGATGAAATCAGAGGTCATCTATTAAACAAGTGGTAAAATTGTATTCATCATGCTAAGAGATTTGAATTGTTCCCCTATTTGCATCAGTATTTTTCCAAAGGGCTAGTTAGAGATAGTGAGTGAATGTACCCAGGAAAATTCCAGCCAAAATATTGTGTCCTGTTAACAACCTGGCCAACATGGTTTACGCAAACGGTTCACAGCGTCATCAACAATCCATGCCATGACACATAGACAGGTTTCTCATTGCTTTGTATCATTTTGCTGATCTGGAATTACGTACAGGATATTTTGCTGATGTGTGCGCTTTTTGACAGGCCTATTTTTCTCCTGTGGTTGACATGGGATGAGCTTGACCAATGTAATGGCCACTGCAGGCACCATGTCTTCCACACTTCTGTGCAGACGAGCCACATTGTCGGCTAAAAGGCAAATTAACGTGATGTTGATTTAAACTTTGACTAAACCCTACGAGGAAACCTGACTACCAGTTATTTCGACTACTGAATCAACCAATCACACCTTGTGTTGTTTCTGGAGACGGCGCTTGCTGGTCATATCTTGTTTTCATTCCCAGTTGATTGTACATTTGCTCTGCAAATCCAGCAATCGACCAAAATCGTACTGCAGTTTACGCATCAGATGTTGATTTCATTACACGATTTTGATTGGACTATGCATAGATTTGTTAGTCCAGCCAAAACGTAACTCTGAAGTTTGGCAAGGGTGGAAACTATACTTTCATAGTCAGTTAACGCCCTTTCCTCAGGAAGATGGATTGTGTTGGGGTTACTGCAAACACAGTCTGTGGCCATAGCCAGGTGGATTTCTACCAGGTGTTACTGCATACACCACCTGCCAGTGTGTCTGACATTCTTCATTCTGATCTGTGGTTGAGGACAGTTTGTCTAATTCATGAGTGAGTGAGTTAAAACTTTATGTTGTAGTCATTTTATTGTTGTGGTCTGATGCTGAATGAATCAATTAATGCTGTAATTCAATCACAGAATACAGCACAAATTAAACTGATGATGTTATGTCTGTATAAGAGTTGATCATTTTAGCGTTCAATCAACGATCAGCCCTGACTGGTAGGTTGCCAATCTCTTATGACTGCAGCAGCCAGACAATCAGCAGGGAAAGATCAGTAAAGACAAGTACATTTATTACCAGAAGTTAGCTGTTATCATTTTTTCGGGAGGCAAATCAAGATTGTTTGAGGCATTGTTGTAAAATGTACTTGCAAGCAGCAAGGGGGCGGTCGGGTAGCCCTGTGGTTAAAGTGTTCGCTCGTCATGCCGAAGACCCGGGTTCGATTCCTGACATGGGTACAACGTGTGAAGCCCATTTCTGGTGTCCCCTGACGTGATATTGCTGGAATATTGCTAAAAGCGGTGTTAAACCTAATACTCAATCAATCACAATGCAAGCAGCAAGAAGAAATATGGCAGCCTGTTAAATACAGTGACCAGTGTACTGAACTGTAAATATATATGCAGGCTTGTATATGTGGGCACTCCATCAAGGTCCTAATTGAAGACTGAAACTTAAAACAGCCTTTAGTATTCTGAGGTCTGAGTGAATCACTTGGAATCCTTATCCTGTTAACATTTATTATTACCCTATTCGACATAATAAGTGCCCCGCTCTAATTATTAAAGCGCCCACGGCGATATTTGCTGATATATTGGCCAGTGAACAAGCACAATCTGCATCCCTTCCGATTGATCAATGTACACAAGACTTATTTATTCGGTATAATACGCACACGTGTGTTATATGCACCCTTATTTATGGGCAATTAAAATCTGGAAAAATATATCTGTCCGGGCGCTTATTACGTAGAATACGGTATATCCGGCAACCGGTATCTGATAGGCCAGTTGTAACAATGTCCTGTAAAACCCCATTCAAGTCAGCTGTTCGGCCTGTAGGGTGAAAAGTTTGGCGCAGTGCAAACAGTTTGTGTTTGTGGTATGGCAAGTTCGGTTAAGAACATTAGCCCTTACTTCTAGAATATTTTCATAAATTATTGTATTGTTGAATGTACACATTGTGCTCACAATTGCATAAATAGGGAGGTAACCCTTTTCATACTGATTTCATTTTATCCTCAAGAGACTTGAACATTATAGTTACTGTGATTCATCACTATTTCACCAAATAGAAATTACTGTGTAATCGGAGTAGTGATAAATGTGTTTCATGTGTCAATAGCAGGGTGTACATGGCCTTACAAGCTGACAGTTCTTGTGCATCCTGTGTGATGGCGATACATTAACTTGCTGTGTTGTCTAGCTATATGTTACAAGATCACAAATACTGATGGTACATCAACCTTTGTGAACAATAACATGAATATATGTATAGAGATATGTGTATTTTTCATTGAAAATTGTGCCTAATAATCATATTTTTTTATCTGTTTAATGCTGTATTTGATAAGGATTTTAGATAACAACTGATTTGGTCCAAATAGTAGGTCATATCCTGCATGACATATCCCCAGGTGAGAGGGGATATGTCTCTCATGCTGAAACTCTCTCAAGTTACTTAGTGGCTAAGAGGACATGGAGGTTTCTGAGTTTGAGTCCTGCTGCATTAAACATCTGACAAGTTAAGGTCCAAAATGTTTGCCGACTTCATTTTTTACACAACAAATATGTGTTTAAAGAGTATCCTCTTCACTTCTGTTACTTGTTGACGCCATTTTGTAGCAGACGTAAGCATGGTAAGAAAACATCATGTCATATTTATCCAGTTTCTGATTGGTTGCAAGCCATTTTATACCATATTTAACTTCAGAAACTAGTTTGCAACCGTATTTTTTAATGTTCCCACACACAAACGTATGTTTGTTAACATAAATCAGCAAACCTAACTTTGTCATGTGATGTCACTTTAAGTTTATATAACAAAATAGGATCACACTTGATCACTTAATTACATGCGTATAGTAGTGAACAGGGTGTGATTTCCCATTGAGATGACTGCTCTGGTGTAGGTTGCAATCGTCTTGGTAGAGTTGAGAAGGGATGAGAGTGGAATAGGGTGAATGTCTCTTGTAAGAGAGACTAATAATATTCATGATCCATATATATATAAGACACCTTGCAGGGTGTGATTTCCCATTGAGCAGGCTGCTCTGGTGCAGGTTGCAATCGCCTTGGTAGAGTTGAGAAGGGATGAGAGTGGAATAGGGTGAATGTCTCTTGTAAGAGAGACTAATAATATTCATGATCCAGATATATATAAGACACCTTGCAGGGTGTGATTTCCCATTGAGCAGGCTGCTCTGGTGCAGGTTGCAATCGTCTTGGTAGAGTTGAGAAGGGATGAGAGTGGAATAGGGTGAATGTCTCTTGTAAGAGAGACTAATAATATTCATGATCCATATATATATAAGACACCTTGCAGGGTGTGATTTCCCATTGAGCAGGCTGCTCTGGTGCAGGTTGCAATCGTCTTGGTAGAGTTGAGAAGGGATGAGAGTGGAATAGGGTGAATGTCTCTTGTAAGAGAGACTAATAATATTCATGATCCAGATATATATATAAAAGACACCTTGCAGGGTGTGATTTCCCCATTGAGCGGACTGCTCTGGTGTAGGTTGTTATGGCTTGTACAGCCCAAGTTAATAAGCAGACTGCACTGTGTGTAGACAGTAAACTAGTCTACAAACAGGTTATAAATATCACTTGCTTCAAATTTATGCACGATCCAAACATTGTAATACAATAACTTTCGCTTTGCATGCTGTTCCTGTTTACATCCTGTTTAGGTACACACTACATCGCCAGTCAGGGCTATATGTACATTCATATTTCCAGGAAGGTATGTGTAATGCAGGCCGATGAATTTATCTGTTGTGAAGTCTGTTGTTAAATGCAGCCTGCACTTGGTGCAGAGGAGATTTTTTTTTTCTTAAATGTCACCCTGGTGAACTCTTAACACTATCAAATGGCTTATCATTCTTATCAGAGTTAGAAACTGACACGAGTCCTGTAGTCCTTGCCAAACTGGCCAATAGTTAAGGTATCATAAGGACTAGTAGAAATTTGCCTTTTTTACGAGTTTTGCTATATGTTATCATTATCATGATTATAAGGACAAGTGGACTAACTATGTTAGTGTCTACCCCTGCTTATTGATATATTCATGGTCACGGTATATGGTGCTGTTTAAGGTACAGAACTATCATGTTGGTGTATAACAGGTTGTGGATCAGTCAGTACATGAAGAGGTGCTCTATGTGATGGATCTGTTTCCACTGATGCATATGTAACTTGTTATGTGGAATGCAAGCACTTTGCTAGTTAGCATGTGGTTGCATGATATATATTGAAGAACTGCAGTCTAAACCACAAGCATGTCAACTAAACATAACCATGATAGAATGATAGATACTGGAAGAATATGGTAAAGTAAAAAATAAATTAATCAACTTGCTGACAGGATACATAGTGTGATGTGTTGAGGCAGGAATGACTAGGATTAAAGGGAAAATCTTGTATTATTATGATAGAGTATCCCGGGGGATGAAGCCTGACATCCAGATGCCATTATGTTGTTGACATGTAATGCTGGGAACATAAACAGTAATGACACAGTGAAAGGCTGAACAAAAGCCTCAAGCATCCCAACCACATTTCAATATAACCATGTTGACCACTGCTCACTGACCACTGGTCACCTATGCCCTGGCACGTGCAGAAGGCCAGCAATGTGTACTGGACAATTACTACATGGCCCCTTGTCTTTATTACCAAGAAATGGATTAGGATGAAAGAACACAAGCTTTGTGGCCGATCAATACAGGTTCTGACTTTTCTGAAGAAATCTACTCGTCTTGGTAATGAAGCTGGTGTTTCCGGCTCTATCAGCTATATCGGAGACTGTGTCATGTAAACGTCTTTATATACTGAGCAAATCATGGCAAGAGATTCATTCGCAAGAAAAGTAATTGGATGAATTTCCCTTGTGTGACATGAAATTATGTTTTATGCTACTGCTGGAGCCATTGGCATTCACCATCAGTGGCTAGAATGAAGAAGAGTCTCTCCACTAGCCATTGCAGAATTCAGAACAAGAGGAAGTAATGATGACCGTGTCATTGATACCTCTCCTGGGACATGCGAGGGGAAGAGTTATTGCCCCTGACTGATTGTTGCATCTTTTGGTAAACAAGACATTTGATGTTCTCAGTTGATGATATTAGACATTAGAGCCTTTATTTGTGTGTGGCAATCAGGTTTCGCTTGACTGATGTAGCTGCTTGCTACCATGATGAACCTTTGCTGATGCTCTGTCATTGAACCTTGCTGATGCTCTGTCATTGATACTTTGCTGATGCTCTGTCATTGAACCCTTGCTGATGCTCTGTCATTGAAACCTTTGCTGATGCTCTGTCATTGAAACCTTGCTGATGCTCTGTCATTGACACTTTGCTGATGCTCTGTCATTGAACCTTTGCTGATGCTCTGGCATTGACACTTTGCTGATGCTCTGGCATTGACACTTTGCTGATACTCTTTCATTGAACCTTTGCTGATGCTCTGTCATTGACACTTTGCTGATGCTCTGTCATTGAAACCTTGCTGAAGCTCTGTCATTGAGCCTTTGCTGATGCTCTGTCATTGAAATCTTGCTGATGCTCTGTCATTGAACCTTTGCTGATGCTCTGTCATTGAAACTTTGCTGATGCTCTGTCATTGAAACTTTGCTGATGCTCTGTCATTTAACCTTTGCTGATGCTCTGTCATTGAAATTTTGCTGATGCTCTGACATTGAAACTTTGCTGATGCTCTGTCATTGAAACTTTGCTGATGCTGTCATTGAAACTTTGCTGATGCTTTGTCATTGAAACTTTGCTGATGCTCTGTCATTGAACCTTTGCTGATGCTCTGTCATTGAAATTTTGCTGATGCTCTGTCATTGAAACTTTGCTGATGCTCTGTCATTGAAACTTTGCTGATGCTCTGTCATTGAACCTTTGCTGATGCTCTGTCATTGAACCTTTGCTGATGCTCTGTCATTGAAATTTTGCTGATGCTCTGTCATTGAAACTATGCTAATGTTCTTGCAGGAATGTTTGACTTGAGAGATATAGGTGTTTAATGTCAACATGGTCAAGGTTGCTGGTACTGTGGCAGTGATCAGTGTTTACTTGACAGCTGTGAAGCTAAAAAAGGTTACGTAAGGATAAGACATATGGATCGATGAATAACTTCTTTATCACAATTAGGAGCGACATTTTGCTGTAGGTTCTAACACCGTTATCAAGCAAGTGATCATTGTGATAGGTGTTCCTTTTGAAGCTGAATCCTCGCTGAGGCTGTGTCAGTTACTGTTTTCTTGACAGTAATACGTGTTCTCTGCAAACTAAAACTTTCCTGGCAAGAAGTATTGCTAATAGATTATTATATTTTGTCATGAAATAAATTCATAAGCCCATGTTTTAGAAAACATGAATCAGGGTTTTATGCGACGCACAAATGTGTGTCCAGTACTCCCAAATATAGAGAATGGAAGCTGGAAAAAAATATTAGTAGTACTGAGTCGCAAGGGACGCACAGTTATATACATTGTACCTACAGCACATCAAGAGTTGTTATGGGTGCCTATTTCATCCATCAATCATGACCACTGTCCACATGATCATTGATTCATTTTAAGTTCTCGAGTAAGTTTGTGAACGTACAGTACACTACACCATTTCATTACTTTACAGGATCCTCATATTTCGAGCAAGGACCCAAAAATTGGGGGACCCACGGACCCCCACTTCTGTAAGTCAAGGTAAAACCCTGACACTGATCCTTACTGAAATTGAGATTTTTCAGTCATTTTGGATTTGTTTGGTTGTTGGACTTGTTCAAATTGCCACCCCCATCAATAGTCCAGCTATATGACGGCAGTCTGTAAATAATCACACCTGGGCCCACTTGCACAAAGCGATCTTAGCGCTACGACTATCGTAAGCCTATGTTAATGTATGGGAGTTACGATCATCTTAGCGCTAAGATCGCTTTGTACAAGTGGGCCCTGGATCAGACAAACGTCTGACTGATATTATGAATATCGTCCCATGCCACCGTGGTACATTATGACACACAATCTATCGAGTCGCCAAGCCTGACCTCCTGGGGCCACTTGCACAAAATGATCTTAGCACTAAGACTATTGTAAGCCTATGTTAAAGTATGGGAGTTAAGATCATCTTAGCGCTAAGATCGCTTTTTGCAAGTGGGCCCTGATCTATACAGTCACCTCACATGACCAGCATAACTCACTTTCGAGCCCTAATCTTAACCCAGAGTCCCATAAGGTGCATGCATTTTGGAGAAAGTGCATTGTCCATTAGGGAACAGAAATATCTTGGCTCTGGATGCTTCAATATAAGATAGATAGATCAGGTTTTGTTTTCCTTCATTTGAGTAGTAAACATGTGTGGTATGTCAGCCAGGTGATTAAAACGTTTGCATGTCATGGGTAGGACCAATGATTCTCCATGTCTTTACCATGATTATGGGTATACTGTTTAAAGGCCATTCTTGGCATCTGCCATGGGATATTGCTTGAATATTTCCCCAAGCAATGAAGAATTATGTTCACACGTGCATTCAATATACATATATATCTGCAGTAAACATATTTCCATATATCCATTTGCCATATTGAGTTACTGATGGCATTGCCATTAATATAACATGTAATGAACTTGCCTGTGTATGTAGCAGTGGAGCTTGGTGTATCATTGTCTACTGGGCTAAGTATGACCTATTGATTGTCCTGCAATAGTCAAGCAGCTCCACTAACTGTACAATAACCAGAGCAGCAGGCAATTGATTGATTGGCCACTAAGTGCGGTACATGGTTGCCTCCAGCACTATAATGGTCACTGGAAGTGTTTTGTAATGGCCAATCAATTGGAATTACCTCACTCGCCCGAACCTTCCCCAGGAACTGTGTGATACTCTGTTGCTGTCAGGGTCTTGTTGGGAAGAGGAAATAAGTCTTGTGTAACTAATTGTCATCAGATCAAAAGGTGAGGTGAAATGGGGTTTAACTGCACTTGTATAGCAGCATTAGGATCATGTCTGTGTGTGTGGCTGCTTGTACTCGAGTGGACTGATGCTGGTGTAATAGTGCTAGCTCACTGAGATACCTACTGCAGTTTAACATGGGCACCCCACTCTGACACAGTATGCTGAGCTGATCTTGTTTGTCCTCTTAATGCCCAGCATCAAACAGCGTAACATGTACCATTTATAAATGTCTTTTGATATGACGGCCCATTTCTGGTGTCCCCCGCCGCGATATTGCTGGAATATTGCTAAAAGCGGTGTAAAATCATACTCACTCACTCACTCACTGATATGACGTTGCCAGGAATTCAAGCACCGACCTGTGCTTCTGGCAAATGCTCTATCTGTTCGACCATGGAGGTAGTTCTTATCAGGGCTCACCTGCACAAAGCGATTTTAGCGATAGGCTTAAGATAGTCTTATCACTAAGATTGCTTTGTGTAAGTGGGCCCAGGTCAAGATGTAAATTGTCTGTAAGGCTGTAACTAATAATCAATATGATAGATAGGTTTGAGTATCAGTCTACGTTATATTTCTTCCATACTCGGGAATGCTATTTTCCTGCGTAGAATTCATTCTTACTTCATATGCTACAAGATACTATTGTCCTTTGTACATCCAACATGTCCAAGTAAAGTTGAATATGATTGCATTTTTAGAGTATGTAATGTTATTTTCCTGACTTCTTGGCATTATTGTACCGGTATGTTATTTTCCTGCATACATTGCAACTATTATCATGATTGTAGAATGTTATTTTCCTCAAGACAATATTTTTCAAATAACATAGAATGACTTTATCTTGTGGAATCTGAAATGTCTTTTTACTTTCCTCACTACACCCAGATTATGAGGAAATTGTATTGTTCTGAGCAAACTGGAATGTTGATTTTCTTGTGTATTCAAGAATGATTTTGCTTTCAACAGTTTAGGTCTCCCATAGACATGATAGTGATAGACCGCAGAGTTATGTCTAGCTCAGAAGGTAATATTTCTCCATAGACCATGGTAGACCATAATAGATCATGACCAGACCATAATAGACCATGACCAGGTCAGGTCCCTGTTTCACTAAGCCATCTCAGCACAGCAACTATTGTCAGTCTATGTTAAAGTTTGGGAGCTACGATTGTTACACATAACGATAAGATCGCTGTCTGGAACATGGCCAAGCACAGTTATTTGTCTTCGTGGTCTTGGTGTTTTCTTCCTGCTTTCACTGGATCAGGTCTACTTCTGACTGAGATTTATAGAGATGGTGAAACTTCATTTTGTTCTCAGACATGAATACAGTGCTGGAGACTTCGAGACTTGAAAGTCGTCATGCTCCAAGTTTTGTATGTTCATTTTGATGATGGTGCTCTGATAACCATTAGTTCCAAGTGTCTGCCCATATTGGATGCTGAGAACAGTGTAATGATGAAGAAGAATGTCATGTAGTGCAATCTGAGCTGTGCTGTGCCCACGGCATTGGAAACTAAATGGTGATGAACAAATTGGTTGCTGTGGGGCACTGGAGCAAGCAGATCCATTCTTCATGACTGTTTTCTATTGGTAATGTGTCTGAGAAAGTTGCACTCAGAGAAACGTGAAGTGTAATTTCATCTGTGGATGTTTGTCATCAAGGAACTCCTGAAAGATCTGTGGCTGTGTGTGAGGATGTTACATTGATCATGTTGAGGGAGGTTGATGGTACTGAGAAAGTGCAGCGTAAATGACAGGTATGGTTTCAGATTCAATCAATATTTGCAGCCTTTACTGACCGGGCTAATAAAAAATTATCTTAATTAATTTTTTTCAGCTGCATCCTCTCAATGTTTGTTTTCAGTCCGACAATTTTTGTTGCAATTACTGTGATTATTCTCAAGCCAATACCCCTTCACCAAAACCTAAACTTCACTCAAATGTTTTTACTGTGTAAAAAGACGTCAATATGAATATTTATGACTAAATTCCACAGGATTATATTGCTTGGGTGATTATACATGGTCACAACATCTGCAACATGTATGTTGTTCAGAGGCATCTGACTTAGATAATGTAAATATGATAAGGATATATACATGGTCACAACATCTGCAACATGTCTGTGATGTTCAGAGGCATCTGACTTAGATAATGTAAATATGATAAGGATGTATACATGGTCACAACATCTGCAACATGTCTGTGATGTTCAGAGGCATCTGACTTAGATAATGTAAATATGATAAGGATATATACATGGTCACAACATCTGCAACATGTCTGTGATGTTCAGAGGCATCTGACTTAGATAATGTATATATGATAAGGATGTATACATGGTCACAACATCTGCAACATGTCTGTGATGTTCAGAGGCACACAGCTGGAAGTCCACTTTGTAATGGATTATGTATGAGCTGCTGAGTTCTCCAGCAATTCCCTTTGGATGGTGGTCCAATTTGACATGACTGACTGTAATGAACATTTAATGTCATCGAGCACACATCTAACATTGGCTTCCCCTCCAGAGACTACATGCTCCTCATTATGCCAGCCATTGGTCACTTCATACACCTATTGATTGACCATCTGCTTCCTGAAAGAGGGTCAGTATGGACTTATGGTTTCATGAGGTACAGGTGCCAGTGTTGAGGTTCTGTAATCAGACAAAGGAACATGTATAAGACATACTGTAATTACGTATTGGATGCCCCTGTGAAGACCCGTGTTAGAATTCAGGTCCTCAGCAGCCATGATACTTGCCCCCTGTGAAGATTCGGGTTAGAATTGGTCTTCAGCAATCCTATGCTTGTTCCCCATGAAGACCTGGGTTAGAATTGGTCTTCAGCAGCCCATGCTTGTCCCCTATGAAGACCTGGGTTAGAATTGGTCTTCAGCAACCCATACTTTTCCCCTATGAAGACCTGGCTTAGAATTGGTCTTCAGCAACCCATGCTTGTCCCCCATAAAGACCCAGGTTAGAATTGGTCTTCAGCAACCTATGCTTGTCACTCCATAAAGATCCGGGTTAGAATTGGTCTTCAGCAGCCCATGGTTGTCCCCCGTGAAGATCCTGCTTAGAATTGGTCTTCATCAGCCCATGCTTGTCCCCCATGAAGATCCGGGTTAGAATTGGTATTCAGCAACCCATGCTTGTCCCCCATGAAAATCCGGGCTAGAATTGGTCTTCAGCAACTCATGCTTGTCCCCCATGAAAATCCGGGCTAGAATTGGTCTTCAGCAACCTATGCTTGTCCCCAATGAAGATCCTGCTTAGAATTGGTCTTCAGCAACCCATGCTTGTCCCCCATGAAGATCCAGGTTAGAACTGGTCTTCAGCAACCCTTCCTTGTCATAAGAGGCGACTAACAGGACGAGGTGGTCAGGCTTGCTGGTTGATTGCATGTCATTGTATCCGAGTTACATAGTTCCATCCAAATGATGTTAGTCACTATATTATCTGGCCTAGACTTGCTATTTACAGGCCAATGTCATATAACTGGAATAGTGCTGCATTGAACAATAAAAAAACAAACATACATACTGGTTGGATTTGTTTTTCCTTGTGTTAAGTTTTAATACTTCAGTCAGCAATTATCCAGCTATATGACAGAAATGTGTTAATAATGGAGTGTGGACCTGACAATCCAGTGATTTACATCAAGAGAATTGATCCACATGAGTGAGACTTGCAGGTGAGGTCACATTCACTTTCAAATCCCCTCCTGCCAAATCCTAATGTTGGTGACTGATGAAGATGCTATTTTTTCACAATATATTGTCAAGAATAAAGGATTTTTTTGGCTTTTCTAATGTTTTATTTCTTACTTTTATTATGATTGTTTCGATGAGAGAATTACTAAACATATTCCTATTAACTGTAAAAGCTAGACATTACCATTTGTATGCAAACCATAAGCCTTCATTAGCTGTTGTCATCTCATCATCAAACCTGTCAAGGTTAAGCTCTTGGATGTCATCATTGCCCAAAATGTCTGTGAGTGCTCCAATATCAAACGATGGGTGAACGATTTGACATTTTATATGGATCAATATATAGGCTATTGATGTATTCATACACAGGTTTTTGTGTGTGAAAAGGCTTAATGTGATAGAGGTATCAATTAGAAAATTGAGACCTCATTTTCGCCAATCAGAATTAATTCTGGATAATTCTGAAGAACTTACGATCGCCGCCTTTCTTAGTAATGACCTCACTGGCGTAAAACATTACTGAAAAAGGAACATAAGGTCTGCGGGATGAAAGTACTATTAATTAACAATACCCCTCCTTGTATCAGTGTACAGGTAGGGCTTTTAAGGCAGAAGCGGAAGATGTCCCATGAAACGTTAATGTTCTTGAAGGAAATACCCGTCCCCTTGATGATGAGGCATGGGCAGGACAAAGCCTGGTCTAGACTCACTTTATTTTATCTCAAAGAATGAGTATGTGGCTTGGCTGCTGCTGCTGATCTTGTGGAATAAAGAACTGGGGACTGAGTCTGTCTGAGACTTGTTACAAGATACTGTGCTAGAGTTAGTTTAACGGGGTAATTACTGGGAATGTAAGCTGACAATCAATACTCTTTTATCAGATGTGACAAAGCCAGTGATTTGTGCAGGTAGTCCAGATTACAGTGAAACACTGATGAAAGACATCGAAGTGATACGTAATCAGAATCACTGTCATCAGCATGATGAGGGAAGTTTAGGATTTGTTGGCTTGGTTCATCATCAGGGTTCATTGTGGATGAAGATGTGTGTATTTTCTCTGGGGATGGCAGTCCCGACTCCTTTGTAGTATTGTCACATCATCATGCATTCAGATTGGAAAAGGAGGGGCTGTGACTTTGGAGAACATATTTTCAACAAGAGTAGGGTCGTCAAGATTTAGGATCAGATGTCTGAATTTTTATGAAAATCATACTCAGTGAAACCTTGTAATGAGGACAGCAATGCTTCTTGTGAAATGGTCTGGAGAATCTTGTTTTCGGATTAACGAGTCGTGGATGTGTAGTAATGTCCCTTTTGTATTGTCATTACCAAAAGAAGTGCACTGGAAGTGTGTGAGTGAGTGAGTTAGGTTTAACGCCGCTTTTAACAGTATTCCAGTTATATCGGGGCGTGTCAGCTTAATGTGGGGGGAAAGCCCGAAGTGATGCATGTCTCAGATGTTTACCACTTCAGTGAAACCAACGAGCATGGGTATGGTGCTGACAAACCTAGAAACATAATAGGGGCAAACCGGGATTCGAACCCACAATCATAGGTTTCTGGCGTGCCCAAGGGACGCAACTCTGCACAGCGAATCGCGGCGCCTTAGACGACCGGGCCACCCGTGGCCCCCTTCACTGGAAGGCTGGAGTTTCCAACTAACAGGGGCTGGACTAACAAGGTTTTACTATATAGTTATGAAGCATTGTTACATTGTAACTTGATGAAGATCATGAGCATTAAGGTCGGGACTGAAGTCTGTCACAATCTATAAAGAACTGATTACATTGTCATTGAGACCTTGAGGTTTCACATTCTGTATATGTATAGTAAAATATTATATTATATAAGTTATAATTATATATTGTAAAATCCTCAAAACTGCTACTTGGTTTGATAATCGAGAAGATTCATTTCTCATTAGGACCGGTGTTTAGTTTTTTAGGATAGGCCATAAATAATCTTTTGAAAACATCAACCAGATCATATGCAATCATTTTGTTGAAAGCTTTCAGAATAATATGGGTCTGGTTTGATTCTATTGAAGTTCTATTTTCATAGACAAGAGGATTGCCTGGGTATTCATTTGATTGTGACTTTAACTATACCTCAGAAAGTAAGAAACAACAACGTTTGGGTTAATCATTTTGATTGGAAATATCCTCAGATTTGTTCAGTATATCCGGTTTCTGTTGTCTGTTTTCGTCCATTACTGCATCATTGTCTGCCATCACGGTCATGGCCCCAGACAGGTGTCGGTGGATTATAGCGGGTTGAAAGAACACGCTGTTCTGTTTCTGTGGCAACAAGCTATGTTCTGCCTACAACTAGTACAAGAACACTGATGATAAGGATGACAATTTATAGTGTGATACATGTGAACATGGTGAATATACACAACTCTGTTTAATATGTTATGATTGGAATATGGTCTTCTCATTGTCTCCTCGGAATTCATCACAGAAACAGTGGCCATTCACTTCAAGTGGTCAATCTCAGATTTATGATACAAACAACCTTGGGACATGAGATTATGTATGTTTGATGAACCTATAAGAAGAAAGGAAACTTTGTTCAGTTCTGTTCTCAAACTGGTTTGCAATACAAACTAAAAGACACATTAAGTTTAGTAAGACTAGGTACCGCAGAAGATGGCGCATGGTATATTTTCTCCATCCACCATGTCTGATCTCATAAGACGTCTCTACTGCATTTGTATGTTGGTATTTCAGATGACTGATCTTGTGTTTGTGCCAGGGTGTTCTTGGTGCTTTTGTATTTTGCACCCAGGATGTTTATGATGTTCTTGTGTTACAGCCGGGATGTTCTTGATGTTCTTGTGTTACAATCACTGTGTTCTTCGTATTCTGGGGCGGTTGGGTGAATAGTGATTAAAGCATTCACTGGTCACGCCAAAGACCTGGGTTTCATTCCCAACATGGGTACAATGTGTGAAGCCTATTTCTGGTGTCTCCACCATGATATTGCTAAAACCGAAGTAAAATCTCACTCACTCACTCACTCACTCACTCACTCGTTCACTCACTCACTCACTCACTCACTCACTCACTCACTCACTCACTCACTCACTCACTCACTCTTGGTATTCGTGTATTGCAGCCAGGGTGTGCAGCAGGAAATGCTTACCCTTGTCATGAACACCTGGTGTCTTCACTGATTTTCAGTGATCCATTCATATAATTTTCGCCACTATTTTACCAATAAGCCATTGTGTACTTTATCTTCTTCTTCTCGTATTGCAGCATCAGTAGGGTGCTTGATGTTCTTGAGGTGACAAGATGATGGAGTCACCTGCAGAAGAGACGTGCAGCAGTACTCGCTACTCCCCCAACCACACGGTCACCTACATCCTGTATGCAGAGTATGCTGGGATACCTGACAACTTAATCATCAATGTCATAGCGTGGGTGGTAAGTAGTGAGAAACAACTGGATGGCCAGGTACAAGTACAGTCAAGTCCCATTAATCCGACATGGTTGGTTGCGTATGATTATGTCTGATTAACAAAATGAAGTTGTATCAGCGTTCATGATCGAAAATCAGACAACTTCATGATAGATAACGATACAAACACTTCTTTCAGTGGCATATAGAAGTTGATGTGATGAAGTAAGACAAGTTCTATGGATGAACAACTTCTTTATTACAGTTAGTGCGACGTTTCGGTGTAGATCCTAACACCTTTATCAAGCAAGTGATGGATAGTGCTAAACAACATAGGTATATATACCTATTAACATAAAGTTTATACATTCAATTGCTTGATGGACACAGAGAGCTGATTAAGATAATTGGAAGCCAGTGGATGACTAATGAACAGTCAACAAGCAGACTGATAGAGATGATGGAAGCCAGTGGATTAATTGGATGGACAAGGGGATTTAGCAATTAGGTGATAATAATAAAATAGTGAAAAATGAAATATTCTTATTATGTTACTTTGTTAGCAGAATATGTTTTCTAATCATGCAAACTCTAAAGCTTAACACAAAACTACGGTTATGGGCTGTATGACTGATTTTAAATTTTTAAAAAAAGCATAGTCTGGAATGGAAGTTTCCAGTTTGAAACTAGTGCCACAAAGATCAAGAAAGCTGCTTTCTTTGTGGCTAATGTCGACTTCCTAGTCATTTCAGTAGTCAGTCAAAGTTCACGAATGGTGACTTGTAATGGGATGTCTTCAGAGGTAGCAAGAACTTGTATCTGATTTTAATGATATTGAGGTAATCTAAGCATGTGATTAATCCTGTATTGTTAACTTAAGCATTAATTGTTTATTGTTAAGCAAGTTTATCTCTGCAGCCGTTGTAATACAGTATGTAGCTACCACCTGACTCGTCTCGCTTAAAAAAACATGGGGCTGTGTACTCGTGGGCAGATGACCACAGAGTACGCTAATCACTGTGTCGGATTAACGAGACTGATAATAATGAGTGATTTAGGTAATTCGTTGCAAATTAGGTGTGTCAGAGTCGGAGTGCGAGACTGTCGGATTAACCGGTCTAAATAGCACTGATTTAATCGGTTCCCATCATTAGTGACGGATAAAGCCGATTGTCGTATTAACGATTGTCGGATTAACGAGACTTGACTGTACTTTATTCGCTGTCGTAAGTGCCCTGCTTCAATAATTGCCTCCTGACCAACTTCTGGACCAATCCATCAGAAGCATAGAAGGGGTAGTTGCCTGGTAACTATTATTGAAAAAGTTTTAGTTTCATCAATATTGAACTGTTTGTACTACCACTAGCTCTCTGAAAATATATTCGACTTGTTTATGGCTTTAATAAGTGCTTCCAGGACGCTTTTTACGTCAAATACAGTATCAGAATTGCAATAGGAAAGATGGTCCACCTCTACCTCTATTAGTGATTCATATTCTGATTCTGGGTAACAATTTTCAAGTAACCTATGCAGAGTGCTACCTCACCCTATCATATGACATAGTAATCTGATTGCATAATATCACTAGAAAGAGCCTAAATTGACCAGTCTGGCAAGTTACAGTCTGGAAGGTAATTTAAGGTACCAACGTTTACGACAATATCTGAAAAACTATTGGACCTACTCCAGTCAAAGTTGGTATGAGATTATTAAACAGTCATACATATTACTCACAGACTATGGTGTAAAACAACACACTCACTCACTCACTCACTCACTCACTCACTCACTCACTCACTCACTCACTCACTCACTCACTCACTCATACACTCACTCACTCACTCACTCACTATCTCAGGTGCTGTTGCTGCTGTTTACCATACTGAGGAAGATAGCCTGGGACTACGGCCGCATCGCTCTCATCAGCCGCACAGAGGAGAAGTAGGTCACGACTGTCTTGTGTCATCATGACAAACCAGTGTTCATTGAGTTTTTGTAGTTATTGAATTATGGCCATTTCTATCCAATTAGTTATAACTGTTCGTTATTACTGTTATTACTGCTAGTTGTATTTGGTTTTCATTTGAATATTGTGATGCACTTATATTCTCACAGCTGTGAAATATTGTTTGTTGTAAAATCTTATTGTACTTTTTGAATGGTTAATGCTTTAAATATACTGTAAACTTTCAGCTAACATCTCGATCATTGAAAGAGGCTATTAGTATTTGCCACTTGTCAAGCTAAACAAAACTTGTTTTGAATTTTAGGCATGGTTTGCCATGATAAGATCAGCAACAGTTAGAATGTTAATACCGTATTCGACGTAATAAGCGCCCCGCTCTAATAAGAGCCCACAGCGATATTTGCTAATATATTGGCTAATATACAATCCGAATTTGCACCCCTACTTATTGATCAATGTACACAAGACTTATTTATTCGTGTATAATACGCACTTGTGTGTAATATGCACCCTCAATTATGGGCAATTAAATTCTGGAAAAATATATCTATCGTATATATATAAACATTTCAAGCTGTCAGCATGGTCAGCATAAACCACGAAATTTATCTTTCAACTCTTGTTTTTTTCACCAAAATAATATTCTAATAAGAGCCCTATATTTCTAATTTTGAGAGCGCCCTGGGCGCTTATTACGTCGAATACAGTAATTGTCTTAGTGCATATGTCCTATGTAGATTGAGTTCATTTGTCATGGCTGACTGTCTGCTTATGTTACAGCTAGGACCGACAGTTATCATTGTGATGTTGAAAAAATGATTCAGTTGAATAATATGGAAGTGGATATTAATACTTATGTTGAGAATAAGAATGTTGGAAATATCGACCTCATTGAAAAAATGGCAAAATATATTCAAAACACTTTTTTATGTATATTATTTTTTCTTGCTTCATCAACATGTTCAAGTTTCATGTTTTTATCGTACGTTTTGTTATTTTTCCAGCAAAGAGAACACAATTTATGTAATTTGATTTCAGTGAAATGTTTATTGTTTAATGATCACAATTTATGTTACCTTTTCTTTTACTTTCTTGTGTTTTTCCTTTTTTGTGACAGTACCCCTGTGAAAACTGGTGACAGTGGATACAACGTGTATGCTTTTAGTTGGTTTGACTTGTGTGTGTGTAGTGTTGGTGGCCTGTAGTGACCCTCTACCCTTGTTACTCCTTCTCCCTGAAACTGGATTTCAGCACAGTGGTCTTAGCGTTACGACTGCCTACTTCCCGTACTTATTGAAAATAACAATTACCGTATTCAACGTAATATGCACCCCGCTCTAATAAGCACCCGTGGCGATATTGGCTTATATATTGGCAAGTGAACAATCCCGATTACCCATCTACACAAGGTTTAGATTTATTCGTCTAAAATACACACTCGTGTGTTATATGCTCCCCCTCATTATGGGAAATTAAATTCTGGAAAAATATATCCGTCGTATATGAACATTTCAAGGTGTCAGCATAAAATTAAAGATCTTTCAACTCTATTTTATTTTTCACCAAAATAATATTCTCATAAGAGCCCCCTATTTCTAATTTTGAGAGCGCCCTGGGTGCTTATTATGTACAATACGGTACCCATAAAGTTATGTGGTTGTAGCTCTACAATCACTTTGTGAAGGTGTGTCCTGGGCCAATGTGCACAAAACAATCTTAGCCTTACAACTGTTGTAAGTCTGTGTTAGAATATGGGAGATTCGATCGTCGTAGCCCAGCACTAAGATCAAGAATGTGATCTTACCGCTAAGATCGTAACTCCCATATCTAACATAGATTTATGATACTCTGAGCACTATGGTCGTAACTGACAGTCGTGGTGCTAAGATCTCTTAGTGGAATGGGGCCCAGTTATTTTGTCTGTTCGTCACCATGAATGTACTGATACTGCAGTGCATGGGTCTTTTAACATTCTAGACCTGTCTGAGTGATCTCAAATGTATAACTGCTGGGGAGACTGCTTAAAGAGATTGAGAATGTTACAATGCCCTGTGATCCAGTAAAATTTAGTGCTATTAAAAGAACAGGTTAATACAGATATGTATTACAATATCTGATAATCTGAATTTGGAGGAAAGTGAGTTAACTATTTACTGGTATTCTCTTGTCACAGTAAACACCCAACGCTGAAATAATTATTTTTCCTCTTTTATGCAAAACCTGAAAATTTCTCACTTTTAGAAGCAATTTTCCATACGAAAAGACAAAAAAAAACATGGCCCGCCTGCTGGTCTAATTTTCAAAAGTAATTGCCAGGAAACTAATTTTTGTTTTTTAGAAGCATGAGTGACAAGTCTGCCAATCAGGGCAGTTTACTCGGTGGCAATGAACAAAACTAACTTCCTGGTACCATGCTTGATTGCTTTCATAGGATGACAGTGACATGCTGACATTGCATATTTTTCTACAGCAAGACAAATGAGTTTTCTTACTTCTTAATAAATATGGGTGGAGGAATACGCAGTCAGCTGCACATTTATATAAGTAACAGTAACCACGGTAACAGGAGGCAAGCCTGAGTCCAGGATTTTGTTCTCAAGTTCATCAAAACTCAACAAACAGTCCGTCAGGAAACATTATCCAGGATACTGGGCCTCTGTGTATATATAGACAGTTATTATTTAGGTTACATAATAATCGTGCTTTCAAAATTATGCCCATGCAAACATGGAATAACTTCTGTATTTCGCCTTGTAATAAGGCCTAGGTTCCGCTGATATGCCATTTAATTACACTGGTTTAAGGGGTAGGTTGCACTGGTGTGTTAATATATCAGTGTGTGTGCGTGATTTATGACTGTCCCCCAACCCTTGTTTCCCTGTATCTTTTCTGTTCCACTTGTCTATGTGTTCATATTTCAATTTGAAACCTCAGTTGTCTTATGCTATCATAGTGATAAAAATGCAATAAAATTTCCTATCTTTTCTTTCACTGAATCTTAATTGTATTCATATTCACTGATCAGATATTAGTACTAGTTGTTATGGAGGGTGATGAAATGGTGGATCATGATGGCTTATGTTTGAAGATCAACTATGAGCCAGTTGAACCAACTTTGATTTAAACACAAAAAACTCCTCTTTGTTATGTTGATAAAATTCTTTTCCACTACACAGCAAAAGAAATCAGAAATTGTTCATAAATCTTTGAAAATTATTTCATGATTGTGGTTTTATGGTAAGTGATTTTTAAACCAAGTGGTGTTTGATAATTAGGTAAGTATGTCGAGTAACATTCAGAGATATGTGAATTTAATTGTCTTTCCAGGATATATGTATTTTTGCATGAATGTGGTATTTTGCATAACTGGGCATTTTATAGATTTAGTTTTGTCAAGTTCTTGGATGATATAAATCAACAAATGCTACTTTCGAGCCATCTTTTCTTACATCCTGAATTACTAAGATTTCTTCTATCTTGTAGCTACCAGTGAATGCCCTAACTCTATGCACATATGAGATAGTCTCTGCATAAAATCTTGTTAGTGGGGATCTAATACTAGTCTAGATCGGCACATGTAATTTTGGGTCAATGCCACAAAGCAGTCTTCATACTTTAACATAGACTACTGGAGATTCCAGGTAAGGACACAGGTCGCTAGTAACCTATGTTTGTTGTAGGAGGAGGCTAAATGGAGTGGTTGGTCAGGCTCAGTGACTTGGATGATTTCAGGTCATTGTATCCCATGTATGGATTGATGCTCATGAGGTCAATCAGTAGATTGTCTAGTCAAGACTGTTATGTACAGACCTCTGTCATATAGCTGAAATATTGTTGAGTGATAACCAACAAACAAAGGTTAACCTAGACTCCAGACTAAGGCAACTGTGATAGGGCCCTCACAATTACAACTGGAACCTATTAATAAATCTATAACTTAAAAAAAACGCTTCCGTGGTCTAGTGGTAGAGCATCCGCCTGGAGAGCGGAAGGTCCGGGGTTCGATCCCCGGCCGTGTCATACCAAAAGACGTTAAAAGATGGTACTTGTTGTTACCCTGTCTGGCACTCGGCATTAAGGGGCTAAAACAGGGACTGGTCAGCTCGGAGTCAGTATACTGTGTCTGAGTGGGATATTCATGTTAAACTGTGGCATGGTATTTCAGTGAGCTAGGACTATAAATCGGCATCAGTCCCGACTAGTACGAGCAGCCACACAAACACACACATACACGTACATGCACGTTGCTATATAAGTGCAATAATCTTGGACGCGACGTGAAACCCAATTTCACCTCACCTATAACTTTAAAAAAATAATAATTTTAAATTTAAAAGATTTTGCTGTAACCCTTATTGTCTGCACTGTCAGGGTTCCACCGTACATGAGACGAGATGCTGAATACTCAGTGACTGGCATCAGACTGGCACAAGATTCATGTTGAAACCATTCCGTACCCAGGAACCTGTTTCATTATCTCGATTAAAAATAACACAATTTGATTGCATTTGAAGCCACGGTTAAATCTGTAAAGATTTATTCAAATTGAATGTAAAGGAGACCCGTCAGTGAGTGTTTGGATGTTGTCGCTACGATTGATTAGTAAATAATGCTCAGACCTGATTCTGTGACTGAACCAAACTGATGCAGGACAGTTTGTGTTGAAGTTGTTGTTGCTATGGTAACCGTCTAACACTAACAAAGTCACGTCAAGGCATGTTGTTGTTAAAATCCACAAAAAGACATAAGAGAAATATTATTGTCCCATATAGGCATCCAAGTTTGGCCTCCAGTATTGACCTTGTCACCATCACAATGTTTGGATAGTAACTCTTTAACTGACAATTCAAGGAATTGGAATTAACCAGAGTACTAAACCAGAATCAGATTTATCCTTGCATCAGAATTAAAGAAATAACTACATGAGAAATAACTGTTGAGATTTGTAACTAAACAAATACATGTTATAGAACTTCTTGGTTTTAAAGATTGAATTGATGGATTGAATCAATTCATAAAGCAATCTGTCACGTGTCAGATTTGTCAGATTTACATTCAAAAACAATTGATGATGTGAAGCAGATACAATCCTAAGTTATCCTACAATCGGGAGATAACCAAACAATAATTCTTGGATTACATAAGATTTGCTTCTTATCATCCTCATACAAAACTCTATTTCAAAAGTGACCTTTGATAGAAATCTGTGTAAGCATGCAAGTTAAACATGAGGCCGGTTCCACACCACCATCTTAGCGCTATGCCTATTGTAAGACAATGTTAAAGTATGTGAGTTATGATAATTTTAGTACTAAGATCGTTGTTCAATGTGACTCGCGACCCACTTCCAGTAGGTTATTGTAGTACTAAAGGCATTGTAATACTTCATCATAGACTTACAACAAACATAGCTTTAGGATTCTCTGTGAAAATAGGCCAAATACTAATATTACTCTTTTTGATTAAAGTAATTATTCTGTTGAGATTTGTGGAACACAACCCACTCCCCAGCTGCATAATATTATGGCATAGACAACCATAACTACCATATCTATTACTGCATTATAGAAGCTGACGTAGCAATGAAGACAGCGTTCACATGGATTTCAACCTGTTTATTCTTCAATGTGGCATTTCAGTGCAGATGCAAGTAGCTTTGTCATACAAGTGCTAGAATCTGTACCGAAACGTCCTTGATGTAGGTACTAGCATCTGTTCCGAAAATAGGGATGTAGGTACTAGCATCTGTGCCGGAAATAGGGATGTAGGTACTAGCATCTGTCCCGGAAATAGGGATGTAGGTACTACCATCTGTCCCGGAAATAGGGATGTAGGTACTAGCATCTGTACCGAAAATAGGGATGTAGGTACTAGTATCTGTACCGAAAATAGGGATGTAGGTACTAGCATCTGTACCGAAAATAGGGATGTAGGTACTAGCATCTGTACCGAAAATAGGGATGTAGGTACTAGCATCTGTACCGAAAATAGGGATGTAGGTACTAGTATCTGTACCGAAAATAGGGATGTAGGTACTAGCATCTGTACCGAAAATAGGGATGTAGGTACTAGTATCTGTACCGAAAATAGGGATGTAGGTACTAGCATCTGTACCGAAAATAGGGATGTAGGTACTAGTATCTGTACCGAAAATAGGGATGTAGGTACTAGCATCTGTACCGAAAATAGGGATGTAGGTACTAGCATCTGTACCGAAAATAGGGATGTAGGTACTAGTATCTGTACCGAAAATGGGGATGTAGGTACTAGTATCTGTACCGAAAATGGGGATGTAGGTACTAGCATCTGTACCGAAAATGGGGATGTAGGTACTAGCATCTGTACTGAAAATAGGGATGTAGGTACTAGTATCTGTACCGAAAATAGGGATGTAGGTACTAGCATCTGTACCGAAAATAGGGATGTAGGTACTAGTATCTGTACCGAAAATAGGGATGTAGGTACTAGCATCTGTACTGAAAATAGGGATGTAGGTACTAGTATCTGTACCGAAAATAGGGATGTAGGTACTAGCATCTGTACCGAAAATAGGGATGTAGGTACTAGTATCTGTACCGAAAATAGGGATGTAGGTACTAGTATCTGTACCGAAAATAGGGATGTAGGTACTAGTATCTGTACCGAAAATAGGGATGTAGGTACCAGTATCTGTACTGAAAAAGGCTGGATTTAGGTACTACAATCTGTACTGAAACTTCACATTGAAAAAATAAACATGTTGAAATCTATAAGTCAAATCTGTCTTCATAACGAGCCTACTTTTACACTGACTGACAATGGTAGAGCTCCAAGTGCGGATACAGGTTTATCTAGAGGAGGTGTGCACATCCAAATCACTTTGCGTTTGCTAGTCATGTTAGTTTTGTTGAAATGTTGCCAAATGAGCAACATATAGTGTGTTATTGTTAACAGTGACACTGATTACCTATGAAACTTCAAAATGTTTACTCTATGAAAATCCAGGGTAGAACAGGTATGCTTGTCGTAAGTGGCCACTAACGGGATCGGGTGGTCAGGCTCGCTGACTTGGTTGGATGCATGTCATCGTATCCGAATTGCGTGGATCGATGCTCATGATGTCAATCACTGGATTGTCTGGTCCAGACTTGATTATTTTCAGACCGCCTTCATGTAGCTGGAATATTGCTGAGTGTGGTTTTAAATGACAAACAAACAAACAAAACAAACAAACAAACAAACAAACAATCAAACAAACAAACAAACAAACAAACAAACAAACAAACAAACCCTGTTACAAACAAGGTGTGTGAGCACCCCTCACCACCCTGGATCCGCATACGAGCTCTGCCAGCACTTTCTGTGGGTGAGTCCCTGAGGGTTGGAGAATGTCTCTATGAACTGTTTCCCCATAGTGCTAGTCCAAGCATGCGTCAGAAGGGTTTACATGATCTAACTACATTACTCCCAGCTCAGCATGCAGGTTGCCATGGATACATATACTAAATGAAGTATACTACTCAAAAGAACTTAAGGAACACCCGATTATTTCATATTACTATAGTTCATCTATCATGGCATGCCAGATTAACTATAGTAATATGAAAGAAACAGGTTTTCCTTTACTTCTTTTGAGTAGTATATATATATATATATATATCATGTATATATGGACATGTAACTCATTTTATCATAAAAGTCACACAGAATTTCTGCAAAGTAACACATTGTAGAAGGAAATATTGTACCTCGCTGTTGTTATGTTTGATTTCTTTCTTTTTAAATACATAAGTATAGTCATGATTGTTCTCTCAAACTTTCACCCGGTTGAAACAACAAACGGTGATGTGACTAAACATTTCAACATCAGTGTAATCGGTCCTTCAGTTGATGATTTGTTTTCAACATTATCACTTGTTCTGAATGTTTTATATTTTATGTCACTGAAACTTCAATCTTTAATGACACCTTTGACACAGTTGTCAGTTTTTGAAAGAGGAGTAACTGGTACTACAGTGAGTGATAGCCAGACACACATGTTCCATGGGAGACTCGATCTTGTTCTTTGTCTGCTGTGAAAACATACGTGAGTCACACTTGAAATCATTACAGAGGGCATGGTGTATTTGCAGATGGACGTCCCTGTTTTATGGAGAGCATGACCAACGGTCACTGATTGGTTCACAGGAGTCACTGGACACAACGATCCACTCTCAGGACAAGGGGCTGTTCTCGTGGATTCCTGCGTTCTTCAGGGTCAAGTCAGTATTTTTTGTAGTTTCTTCCACCTCCCTTTCAGATTGGTAATGGTAAGGTTACCCCTCTAACCCATTCTTGCTGTAAAAGGCAACTATGATTGTTGTAAGAGGTGATTAACGGGATCGGATGGTCAGACTCGCTGATTTGGTTGATGCATGATATCGTATCCTAATTGTGTGGATCAATGCTCAGAATGTCAATCATTGGATTGTCTGGTCCTTGATTTGATTATTTACGGACCGCCGCCATATAGTTGGAATATTGCTGAGTGAGGCGTTAAACAACAAACAAACAAACATGATACAATCTGGCAGCAAGGGGATGCTTGTGAATGTTGTTGATATCAAATTGTATACCTAATTTCTATTAACCATTACAGTGATATCATGCTGACTATTGGCAGTAGTTAGTATTTTGGTAGGGACTAGTCCATTGCTGCTTGAGGTAGTAGGAGGGTAACCGAATATGTTGAGTTGACCCCCAATGTAGACCCAGTACAAAATTGAATGTTGGCTGCAGCAAAATGAATGTGATCATAAACATTTTGCATGGGTCTGTATGCTTTAGGAAATACTTAACCACAGATTTGTGAGAACAAAACAAATCAGGCTGTTTTCATGGTTATAGTTAGTTGCTAAAACAGTAGTGATGTACTGTTCCACTCTAACTATTCAACATCCACCGGTCTATAATACATAGCTACAATTTGTGCCTAACATTCCGCTCAATCTCATTACAACCAGATCTTAGTTCTTGCTACAGCTAAACAAAGATCTGAGGACATCCCATTAGGGGTCACATCAGAACAACCTTTCATCAGACCAATCAGAGCGTAGCTTACCAGATCATGAAAGTGACAGTCGGAATGGGATTTCTAATCATGCAGGCTCGAAAACTTTAAAACGGGGTATTCCGAACGATAGTTACGGGCTTAACGACTAAATCTATACAATCTAGACCATATATTAGCCATTCGAGAATGCTCTTTTGTTCAGGTTTCAAATTTTTAAGCGAGAATTGTCAAAATATGTTTCGAAGCGTAGTCGCCAATTTGAAATTAGTGGGATAAGGCACGAGAAAGCTGCCTTCTGATTGGCTAATGTCGACTTCTTGTCAGTAATTTCATTTGTCAGTCAGAGTTTGCGAAAGGTCGGTCTGACGTGACCCGTAATGGGAAGTCCTCAAATCTTTGTTTAGCGGCAGCAAGAACTAAGATCTGATTTTAATGAGATTGCATTCCGCTGAAGTCTGATGCTGAATTTGCTGAACCCTACACAAACTCTGACATTGTGCAAATTACATAATATCATGGAAATATCTTTACCTCCTTTGCTAAGCTACAGTGATTTGGGTTCAGCAGTCCTTGAATATATGAATTTCTACATCACATGTTTGTTGAGCGGTTTTCAGGACACTCAGTGCACATGTCAAGTGTTTCAGTAAATGTTGGTGGAATCCCTCCCTTTTAAGTTTATGTTTGTAAAAGAGCTGAGTACCGCTTGGTATCATGCGATATGATTTGTATCACAATACAGACTGACGATAGTGTAGGTATCACAATACACCACATCAAATAGTAAGAAATAATGAATCACTGAAATACAGCTCTAAAACCTTTCTTCATAAATTTGTTTATTGTTATCTCAAAAACTTTAACAATGAAAATCACAAGAAATAAAAGTTTTAAATGAAGGGATGGTTATTAAATGTAACAGTTAGTCGGCGCGTCCTCAGCGACCATGTCCTTGTGTTCTGTCATCCTTAGAGGTGGGGCTGTGCTACTTCTGCCATTATGGGAGATAACTCTATTAGTTCCTGTTCTATTTACAGCATATCGAGAGTACATGTACTGCCAATTCAGATATCATGTGCACCTAAGCATCGATGATATCGAAGGTATCCGTGAATCGTTACAGCCCTAGCTTGTATTCTGTGGCAGTGAGTTGTTGATGTGTGTTGCAGAGATATTGACATCCTGCACAAGTGTGGGAGGGATGCGGTGCAGTATCTGTCCTTCCAGAGGTACCTGCTGGTGTACCTGGTCGTCATCTGCGTGTTGTCCATCGGGGTTGTCTTGCCTGTCAACTTCCAGGGCCACATCAGTGAGTACTGCAGCCGTCAGTCACTTCACTGCAAGGCTGTCGCAATAACAGAGCTTTCTAGGTCATCTAGGTCTAACTTCACATCAAACCCCTGGATCTTTCAGCATCTTATCACCACTGTGTTTGTAAAAGCAAGATTGACTGACACGTCATTTTTTTAAAAATCAATTGTTAAAATAAGGCCTCTTCTGTCACGTTTATAAGAAAATCAGAGTAGAGAAAAGCATCAAATAAGTTGTTTCTCTCATCAACCAAATTCAAGGCGTAAATATGGGAGAACCAGGCTGACCTGTTTGACTGATTTCCATGATTGTTTTGGTGTCATATCATTTCACATGCTCAGAGCCTTAAGCCTGTTATAGATGGGGATTCTAATAATGGACTGAAGAAGGTCCGCCACTGAAGCCCTGAACGTTGAGTGTATTCTTACCAGAAAAGGAAGTTATATGTGATGTACAATCTACAATTTTGATAACCTTGTTTCAAATAGGCATCCTTTCTTGCATTCAACAGGCCTCTCAGTTTAAATTTTTTAATTCACTGTTTGTATGTGTGCAGGACACAAACCCTGTTCTAGGGCAAAGAAGGTCCAAAATATTCTATAAGAGGTGTCTAAGAGAGGATTTTATTATTTCAGTTGTCAACCGCTGCTTTGCTTGTCCCAGATTATTTTAATAGGTCAACGTGATGTGGCTGGAATATTGCTGACTGCGGCTTAAGACAACATTCACTTACTTAGTGAGGGCAGCTGATCGAGGATGTCTGTGTTTGTCACCATCCCCCCGCGTGGCACACAGGTCCTGTTGCATGTTATAGCTATGGTGATGCTGATGTAGAAATGCTCATTCATTCGCTCATGTTTGCTGTTTCAGTTGGGAATGCATCTGATTTTGGCCACACTACCATTGGCAACATAGAGTCTAAGTAAGTAGAAGCATAGTCTGATGTGTTGTACTGGGGTTTGGCGGGATATTCTGATGTGTTGTACTGGGGTTTAGAGGGATATTCTGATGTGTTGTACTGGGGTTTAGAGGGATATTCTGATATGTTGTACTGGGGTTTAGAGGGATATTCTGATATGTTGTACTGGGGTTTAGAGGGATATTCTCATATGCTGTACTGGGGTTTAGAGGGATATTCTGATGTGTTGTCTTGAGGTCTAGAGGAATATTCTGTCATGTTGTCATGAGAGTTTAACAGTTTATTCATATATGTTGTATTTGGGTATAGAGATTAGTTCTGATGTGTTGTATGGATGGTCCAGAAGTAGAAGACTATTTTAACATGCAAGCAATATATATAGGCGTCTGAACATTTGCTTTGTTTATTAAGCTGAATAATTATTAACAATAGTTTGTTAAGTCAGTACAGGTCTTTTGTAAGTGCCTGTGGTGATAGCAGGCTATCCTGGTGTTCATATTTTCATTCTTCATCTAGAAATGCTATCATGCTGTTTGCTCCCACCAGTGTTGGCCCTGCTTTGGAAGATGGGCTGTTAAAGGTGTTTCTAGCCAAGATAGCATCAACAGTAATTAACAGGGTCATCAATTACCTAACATGGTCAATTTAGGGACGGGAGTTTGCATCGTGATATTGATTTCTGCCATCTTGTGTGCAGTCTGAGAGTCTTGTGGAGGACTCTAGACACCGCATCAGACCAGATAGATTAATGTCTATGCGCCGATATAAGTACAAGTTTTTGCCTACCGTCCTCTTGGGGTGTTCTACAGGGAAATAATGGGGGGCTAGGAGCAGAAACATTGATGATGCTGGTTGTCAGTGGCCAGAGGTCAAGAGATGCCAAGTCTTGTGGTATTCGTGAACTACCGTTATAAACCTATTTATTGGGATCGCTATTAAGTAAGAGACTTCTTTCTATAAGCATTAAGACCTATTGTGAGATTTTACTTTCCAGTCGGGTTAAATCTCCTTAACAGGGACCTTGTAATGTCCCTGGGATTTTATATAATATCCTGGGTATTTTATTATTATAACTTCCGTTCAGATTGTAACATGTAATGAAATGTAAAATCAAATGACAAATGTTTTCTTTATATTCCCGAGGATCGAACTCGCAACCTTCATATCTGTAGCCCAGTGAGTGTACCACGAGGCTACAGAGGTGTTGATAAGACTCACTGGTTTTTAGAATGTCCTTTTTAAGATCTGTACGCCAGCAACAGATATTTTCCGCGCGTTTCCTAAGGTTCATGGAAAGTATGTTCGAAACATAAAGATGTTGATAAATGTTGTTTTAAGTTTCTTTTTTCGGTTTATAAGCATGGAAAAACACTTTCCCTTCGCCCCCTTGGTTTTTCCCTCTCCCCAGGGCATGCTCTGTCTACCAAAACCTCGTGAGCGTGTTTTCTCCAATATGTAATTTGCAGAATTGTCTCCTTGATACCAGAGGTACCTATCTCGCAGAATAATTGTTTTTGATCTTCACATTTCCATTCTAATACTACAAATACAATTTGCTACCAAATCTTTCTTATCTATAATTTTGCACAGAATGTCTCGTGTTCATGTTTGTAATTTGATAGGATTGCTAATTTTAGTGTCCCCAATTTTTAATAGGACAAGAAACAGGACCATAATAAAATGGAGATGTGACAGCCTGGGTACTCTAGTATGGGTTTGTCACATCTGCTATTTTATGCTGAGTGGACCACTTCAAGAGCAAATAAAACATTTGATTTGTTAGGTGTGATCCTGTGTGACACAGGAGCCTTAGCAAGTGAATATTGTAGTTTCTCAACCCTGCTCCTCAATATTAGTGTTACCTGTATTGACCTTGTCCTTCAACTTGCCCCTACTGTGGGTGTACCTGCTCAGCAATATTAGTGTTACCTGTATTGGCCTTGTCCTTCAACTCGCCCTGCTGTGGGTGTACCTGCTCAGCAATATTAGTGTTACCTGTATTGACCTTGTCCTTCAACTTGCCCCTACTGTGGGTGTACCTGCTCCTCAATATTAGTGTTACCTGTATTGGCCTTGTCCTTCAACTCGCCCTGCTGTGGGTGTACCTGCTCAGCAATATTAGTGTTACCTGTATTGACCTTGTCCTTCAACTTGCCCTGCTGTGGGTGTACCTGCTCCTCAATATTAGTGTTACCTGTATTGACCTTGTCCTTCAACTTGCCCCTGCTGTGGGTGTACCTGCTCAGCAATATTAGTGTTACCTGTATTGACCTTGTCCTTCAGCTCGCCCATCAGCTTGCCCCTACTGTGGGTGTACCTGTTCAGCAATATTAGTGTCACCTGTATTGACCTTGTCCTTCAACTTGCCCCTACTATGGGTGTACCTGCTCAGCAATATTAGTGTTACCTGTATTGACCTTGCCCTTCAGCTCGCCCCTACTGTGGGTACATGCCCTGCTGGCCGTCATCTACCTGCTGCTGGTTGTCTTCATGCTCAGACACTTCTCTGTCAACCTGGAGTTTGATGAGGATGAACAAGTGAGTAACCTCAAACAAAATTGTCATCTTCACAGCCAGTTCTTTTGTAAGCTTTATATGCTGGGAATGGGTTGGTGAGTGAATGTTATTTTATTCAGCAGTCCGCATTATTCCAACTGTAAATCAGCTGCCTGTAAATAATCTAATTTGGACCATGCAAACAATGACATGTGGACACACAATAGGCCACGTCGTAGAGCCTCACCACCCAATCCAATGTAGTCCTCTACTCCTTACAAGCACTAGCTTACAAGGGACCTATTCTAACCCTGGTCAACATAGACCTTACACAGAATTGTAACACTTCAAGTGCAAGATCAGATTTACAAATGTCATTTCTTATTTTATGTTTCAGACGTCTATTTAATATGTAAAATTAAGGATTTCCATGTGTCATTGATTTCTGTGTCCTGTGCAAATAATTCAGGTGTTAAACAAATGAGCTATTTCATTCGTGGATGTTGGCTGAAAATAGACTCATCTGACATGACCCAATCTCATTAAAATCAGATCTTAGTTCTAACTATCGCTAAACAAAGATCTGAGGATATCCCGAACGTCAGAATGACCTTTGCGAACTTTGACCAACCAATGAAGTGACTAAGTAATAAGAAGTAGATATTAGCCAATCTGAAAGCAGCTTACTCGAGCTTTACAGAACTAGTTTCAAACTGGTGACTTCTCCAGACTTCTCTGTAAAAAATATTTTGACATTCAAAATAGGGAAAATTGAGCAAAATAAAATTTGAAATGTCTATAAGAGATGGCAAGATCGTATAGCAGTACTTCTTTCATTTCAAATGTTTATACAAAATGAAGCGATAGATGGACGATTATTTGGACAGAATCAGTTATACTGCCCGTAACTGTCATATAAATGCTGTGTGGCTGATGCACTATTTTCAACATGTTGATATCACATATTGGATAAACGTAAGATGTATGATGCTTGTTTCAAAATAATAAAGTATGGCGTATCTTCCACAGGTGTCCCGTACACTGATGATTTCCAACATCCCCCCCAACAAATGCTTCGCAAATATCATGAAGCAGCATTTCAGGTAGGACGCCACATCAGAGGAGACTATCTGGCATTCTTCTTTCATATATATCTTGAAAGTGTTAGAATAGGCCATACAGAGTTATCTCCCTTTGTCAGCTCCTTCGTCAGATGTGATTGGTCAGCAAGAGACCCTGTCTAAGCATTGATAAATGTAAACAAATTAAGTTATTCAAGTGTGGAGGTGGCATTTGGAGAGTTGAAGACTAACCTAGTTTCTAAGTTTACATTAATTTTATTCATGAAAGTATGTTTTTAAAGGTGCTTGTGCCTGACACTACATGGGATTGTTTGCATTGGATTTGTTTTAGAGTTTTGGAAACTATCAGTGAATGTTTCAGATTTGCTAAGTTACAGTACAATATTATGAGTTGTATATATATATATGTAGTAAAATGTGAAAATTAAATTGGCATATTTCAGATCCCTAAATCCAATATGTTTCATTTCCATTTGGAGAATGAAAGCAATCACAATGTCACTACTGTGTCTATTGCTGAAAGGCTGAGCCCACAATAACTGAAACTATATGCTAAAAGTCAGATGAAAGTTATGTCTCTGATCAACTATTTGTAATACATGTAGTTACCTATCAGTTAGTTTTCATGTTGGTATGCATTGGCTAGACCAACACGTCTGCTAGTCAGTGTAGTGATACCTCCCTCTCTCCCTGCCGGTGTGTTCCAGAGATGCGTATCCCGAAGTGGCTGTGGTTGATGTGTCGTTTGCCTACAACATCTCTTCCCTCATCACCATGGACAAGTCAAAGTGAGGCTCCTTACACTTCCAGGCTGTGGATCAGAATTTGACAGATTATTTCAAAGCAGTGATGCTAACACCAGTTTACCTCAGGACATATTGTGTCCCATTTAAGGCACCTATCTGGCAGACTACGTGTTTAAACAAATCTGAAGATTGTATTAAAATATTTCAAGTTTTTCTTATAAGCCATGTTTTTCCTATACCTAAATTGCTTATCTTTGGTAATCAAGTATGAGATCATTGCATTATACTTCTCTCAGTGCATAACTAATCACAATTAACCTCATCAGCATTGTGACATATCAGTGAGTTAGTGAGTTTGATTTTACGCCGCTTTTAGCAATAATCCAGCAATATCACGGCGGGGGACACCAGAAATGGGCTTCACACATTGTACCCATGTCTGGAATCGAACCTGGGTCTTTGACATATCAACAGATACTACAGCTGATATCTGGGTATCTAATACTGTGGTTGACATCATTCACAGGCAACTTGCAGCAGAGGCAAAGGTCTTCTCGGAAGCGGAATTGAAGAAGACAAGTACACGCCCGTTAATGAGGCCTCACATGTGTGGAGTGCTGTGCTGTTGTTGTAAACAGGTAGGGTTCAGCACCACTGAACACTGATTATGCAGTGATGCATAACCATGTGTAGGTTAGTCTGTACTATAGTACCTGAACCTCTAAATGCTTCATCAGTGAATTAATACATCCATAACTATGTTTTATATCATATGTGCAGCTGAAAAATATATTTCAGTTAACCGTTAAAATATATTGAAGTCACTTCTCATAAATATGTGGACAATAGTACCTTCAGACTGCTTATTTAGTCATTTACACTGAAAAAAATATACACAATACATAATCAGGGATATCGTTCAGCCTATTCATGCAACACAAGGCCCACCCATGCTACACAACCAATCAGAAAACAGTAGTCCATTTGTAGGCATGGCCCATTTCCTTTTGGTTTATGGAGACATAAATGCTAAAGAAAGTAGGTTGGGTAGCCAATCAAATGCCACAGAAACATTTGCAATTTATTGATTTGGCTTTGCCCATTGTTTTACGAGTATAATGAACATGATTGAATGTACTGTACCTCCATCGGTGTAACTGTAACATGAGTATTTAGTCAGCCCCAGTTCCATGGTCATTCTGTTGTGGCCGCTCCAGGTTGATGCCATTGACTACTACACTGATGAGGAGCGGAGACTCACAGACAAGTGTGACTCGGAAAAGGCTCTAGCCTACCAGATACCTCTCGGGATAGCCTTCATCTCCTTCCAGCAGGATCACATGGCAGAGAAGTGAGTATCATGTGCCAGACAACCAACTCAACAGCAGTCATTAGCACTAAAAACAGTTCTTTGAAAGAGCGTGTTTTACCAAGTTATCGAAAACTGTTGATTAAACTTTCTTCTTACAAAAATTGTTTTGAAACCAGTGCATATACATTGAGGTTGTTATCACTTATGATGTTTTTGTCAATGTCGTGAGAGAAAAATGAAAACAGTTCTGAAAACAGTTCTTTTAAAAAGCATGTTTTACCAAGTTCTTGAAAACTGTTGATTAACTTTCTTCTTGCAAAAATAGTTTTAAAACCAGTGCATACACATAGAGGTTGCTATCACTTATGTTTGTGTCAATGTCATGAGGGAAAATGATCAAATGGAAAGGGACATATATTGTTGTGAATATTATGTTCTGTGAACAATGGGTTTATTGGTGGTTGGCACTGTTCCTGAAGGCTGATGCATGTTGTGTGTATTGCAGGATCCGCGCTGATTTCCGTGCCAACTGCAAGGGGTCACATAACCCCCAAACATCCAGTGTGTACTGGGAACTCAATGTTCATGACTGGCAGGTCAAATTTGCTCCTGCGCCGGAAAATATTTACTGGTGAGATTTAGGCTTAAAATACTAAAAGTCTTGGTTCGCAGGCACTGTCCGCATCAACATTAAGTTCGCTGCATGTTTTGTTTTTGTTTCCATTTTTAAAAAAGCAAAAAAATCCTTAAATATTCCAAGTCCAACAGAGTCAAATACTGTATTCCAGTATTTTACTCATCAAGAAATGTAGGGAGGCCCTTTCCCAGGTTGATTGTACACAACTGTTTAATTGGTTACACAATTGTTTATTTGGATACATACTAGTTTGAACAACAACAAAAACCACCACCTGCCTACACCCCCGCCCGCTCTATGTTTTCAAGTGCCATTGCCTGAAAACCAATTCTTAAATTTTTTAAAGTATTTTAGAAACAAATTTAAAAGTAAATCATAACTTGAAATGCACCTCCCTATGAAGATGACCACTAATATCAAGGTTTGATGTTTAAAGAAAATAAGAGCAATTGATCAAGCAGGGTTAGTGGCCATTCATGTCTTATATCCCTCTGACATTTTGAAAATTCTTCAAGACCTAGGCTAGTAGAGATGCTGATTTTAAGTCATTGTGACAAAGTTGACAATTTGTTGCAAAAAAATCCAGCTTTAAAATTTAACCAGCATGTAATTTTATGTACAAAAACAATTCAATCTTCATCTTCAGCAATAAGATAACATAATGATTACATCATCAATCATAACATAAATTCAACATATATTAAGGTGTTGTAATCCATATTCCTGGTAGATCATAAGTTGCTGTCTGAATATTTCAGGGAGAACCTGTCTATTGCCCCGTGGCAGTGGTGGCTGCGAGCTATCCTCATCAACACCATCCTTGTCTTCTTGCTCTTCTTCCTCACCACGCCAGCTATCCTTGTCAATGTCATGGATCAGTTCAACTACCAGAAAGCATTTGAAGATCTACATGTATGTATCCTGTATCATTAACTGAATTTTTCAGCTGATTTTAAAGTGTGACTTTAGCATTTTGAAAATGGAAATTCAATGTTACTTTCTGGATATTAAAGCATCACGCAATGAACAATGACCCATTTAGACTATTTTCATCATCAAAAACTAGCTTCATCAACTTCTTTGCATGTAACATTATTTGTAATGTAATAGTACCGTTCTTTGCATATATTTTAAATGGCATATATTTCAACAGATCCCTTTATCCACCTGGGACATGGACCCATCATTAACTGTTGTCTTTGTTCCAGAGTCCCTTGTTGGTGCAGTTCTTTCCCACCATGCTGCTGCTGCTGTTCTCGTCACTGCTGCCCAGTCTTGTCTACTGCTCTGACCAGTATCTTGGACACTGGACAAAGTAAGTCAATTTTGTATGTTCAGTCTTTTGGTCCATCGCAAGCAGTCCACACATTTGTCCACAGTAAGTTGGCTCTAGTTTTCCATGTATATTATCCCCCTGGCAAGGGTAATATTGCGACTATTCTTGCTGTAATTATTTCGTTGCTGGAGTTTAACTTACAATCTGTTCAAACAATGAAATTGTTGTGAGTTGAGATAACAGGATTAGGTGCCTATTAGGACATCATTTGCCAAATGACATTGACCAATTTTGGATATGCTAACTGTCAGCCAATCTTATTAAAATCAGATTTTAATTCTCGCTTCAGCTAAACAAAGATCTGAGAACACCCCATTACGGGTCACATTAGACCGACCTTGCCCGACCAATGGAATGACTGACAAGAAGTCAACATTAGCCAATCAGATGGCAGCTTTCACATGCCTTACGGCACTAATTTCAAATAGACGACTACGCTTCGAAACATACTTTGACAAATTCTCGAGTAAAAATATGAAACCTGAGTAAAAGAACATTCTGGAATGGCTAATAGACTAGTCTAGATTGTATGGATTCAGTTGTGAAGCCCGTAACTATCTTTCGGAATAACCTGTGTATTGTTTTTGAGGTTGCATGATTAGAAATCACATTCAGACTGTCACTTTCATGATCTGGTAAGCGACGCTCTGATTGGTCGGATGGATGGTCGTTCTGACGTGACCCCTATTTGGATGTCCTCCAATCTTTGTTTAGTGGCAGCGATATCTAAGATCTGATTTTAATGAGATTGACTGTCAGCTAGAATAATATATTGATTTGGGAACATTTCCAGTGTGGTAGCCATGTGAGAACACATAGTTTGTAACTTCACTTCTAAAGTTAAATGTTGACACAGGAACAGAACTAGTATGTCATCTGTTCATGACATTAACATTAACGTGCAATGTGTGCATGTAATTTCAGGACATCAGAGCACCATGCAGTGATGAGGAAAACCTTTATCTTCTTGCTGTTGATGGTTCTTATTCTCCCATCTCTTGGACTCACCAGGTACTGCTGAACTATACACACGAGATAATTTGTAGTTAGTTGGACACAAAGGTAGTGCAAGTGTTTACCCTTCAGAATGTTTCCATATTTATAGATTATTTATAATATGAACATGATGAATGTTTATGACTCTATTTGTTTGCTGTTTAACACCACACTCAGACAGTATTCCAGATATATGATGGTGGTCTGTAAATAATCGAGTCTGAACCAGACAGTCCAGTGATAGACATCATGAGAACTGAGCCACCCAATTGGGATACAATGACCTGCATCAACCAAGTCAACCACCCTTCCAATTTAGTCTCCTCTTACGACAAGCATAGGTTGCAAGGGACCTATATTCTTACCCTCAATCCCCACTATGATTAAGCTCAGTGCATTACATAGTTTGTAAGAGGTGATTTGAATGGGAACTCAGGACATACAGCTTCAGTGTATGGAAGGAAATATGATGAATGACCATAACTTGTCACCTGATTGATGTAGTTTGTCTATTCCAGATTTACACTGGTAGACTGCTAGGATTTTGTTATGTGGCAGAGGTGGCGGTCGGGTAGCCTACTGGTTAAAGTGTTCCCTTGTCACGCCGAAGACCCGGGATCGATTCCCAACATGGGTACAATGTGTGAAGTCCATTTCTGGTGTGCCCCGCCGTGATATTGCTGGAATATTGCTAAAAGCGACGTAAAACCATAAAACCATACTAACTTATGTGGCAGACACAATTTGAAAGATCTTTCAACACTGTTTTTAGTTTTACACATGGGTACATGCTGTAGCATCCTGTATTCCTGTGAGAGTAGTAGTAGTAATCAGTATGTGAAGATTGTGACACTGAAGAGTGTGTGTAAATAGTGCTATATTGAATTTAGAATAGAACTTGATAAACCATGGTAAACGGGTCACTTCCTACATATCTTTGAAATGTAACATTCCGACTATAAAACATATCTTTATAATTGTTCATTTTCTTGATAATGAAATATGTTGAAGAGAAAATAATGGTTTTTTTCAGTGCCAAGGCATTTTTTGAGTGGGCCTTGACAGGAAGGAATCAGACAATGAGATGGGAGTAAGTATGACTCATTTAGAATGCAATACTGTGATAAACTAACATTTACCAGTAATATACACCTAAAAGCTATTATGTTATAAATGCACAGAAATGTATGTTTCATATTCCTCATTATGATTTGTTGTCTGATATACTTGTTAGGAATTGATAAAACAGTATTGCACAGTCATTTCTTGGAAAACGGTCTTTAACATGATTGTTACTTGTTTCAGATGCATATTTCTTGCGGGCAATGGTGCTTTCTTTGTCAACTATGTGACAACAGCAGGATTTATTGGCACTGCCCTAGATCTCATCCGATTCTCTGAGCTGTTCATGTATGTGATCAAATTATGCCTGGCTCGATCAGCTGCTGAGAAGTCTGCTGTTAGGAAGGTAGGCTCAATGTACAGTACCATCTACAACATTTCCATTCATTTTGAAGTGTATTGAAATTGTTATTAACTTAGTCACTTTTTGGAATTTGTACAGACTAAAGGTTTATATTTTCACATGAATAATTGATTTTGTTGTTGTGGTTTTCCAGAATGTGTTATGGGACTTCCAATTTGGGTGCCAGTATGCATGGATGCTGTGTATATTTGCCATCACCATTGCATACAGTATACCATGTCCTCTTGTCACTCCTTTTGGTAAGATGTTTAAATTTGTCAATCATTTTCCCCTTGTGTATACTTGAACTATGTCTAATTCATTTTAAGCTCAATTATATATATTATAATGTTTCTGTCGCATTCAAATTAATTGTTACATACTTCAGATATTGATGTTTTATACCGGTAGTTAACATAACATTGTGAGCATAACAATAAGTCAAAGAACCTTCAGGTTATGAGTTGTCAAGAGGCAGTAGCCTCATGTTATTTGGTTGTTTGATTGTCATGTTTGTTCAGCTTGTGAAGTTCTCTGTTTGTCATGTTGCAGGTTTAGTTTATCTGAGCTTCAAGCACCTGGTAGATAGATACAACATATATTTTGCCTACAAACCTTCTAAAATCAACAAGCACATACATGCCTCAGCTATAAACTTTGTGGTCATATCGGTCATCCTGCTGCAAGTTAACATCGTCTTCTTCACTGGGCTTCGAGCAGGTATGACTAGTCTTAGTAGTAACATGATACACCAAAGAAAGAAATTATAATGATAACAATTAATAACAATTATACATTTATAAAGTACTTATTTCCAGTTGATCATAACTGCTCAGAAGCTCTTTGGAGCAATGAATTGTGAATAAAAATTAAAGGAATGTAATACAGTGTATCATAAAAAGGTGAGTTCAGTTTTGCAAGAATTTGGACATCTTTGTTTGCACATCAGTAGTAACAGGCTTTCAATAGGTGATAAGTATCCTAATGTCATTTATCTGAAATATGGATTGATGCCTCTGTAAGATGATAATGATGATAATATCATGTACTCAGCGCTTGTTTTTCAGACATATCATGTTTTTGGTTCACTTAACAAGTAATTCCAGTGACAGATGTTCTAATGAATTTTTTTAAATACAAAGTTTATGACGTGTTACTTTTTACAACTGATTCTTTTCAGGAGGATTTGATAAAGATGTTCTATTGACATGAAGTGAAAATCATTTATTGGTAAAGGTAGCCTTACCAAATGTATTTCCGAGATACAATCTCATTAAAAGTTCTCACTGCCGAGATACTGTAGTCACTTTAAATCTTTCCTTTTTTACAGGCTACACAAGTCCTGTGTTCATCTTCTCCTGTGTGGCCTTATTCATCACTCTTCTTGTGTTCAGTGGCAGAATCGGCTTCGGCTGGTTCAAACACCTCAGTCCCATCAAATACAGGGTGAGCAACACACTCATATCGCTTGTAATTCAGCCTCTGGGATTATCTCCGACAGAGCTTTCCTCAATAACTATACAGCAGAATACGGCCAATGTGATCTATTCTCTATTCTTGAAGAGTTATTTTTCATTACTGAGTATGGTACTGAAAATGATAAATCATCATATCAAGAATGGTCATTGTTTGACCTGATGTTTCCATTGGTATGTCAACAGAATAACTTTTTCAAGTAAAACCCTGATAAGAGAAGTTAATGGTGGTGCTTTCAGTATAACTCAATAGCCATGTAGCCTAGAGCCGGTGGCGGGTGTTCCATGGTGAATGTGGAAATGGTTATAACACAAAATGGTCATCAATATTCATATATGCTGTTGTAATTATTAATGTTGCTATTGATACTAGTGGCAAAAATCCATCATGAACAACTGGTGTTCAATAATTCTTTTGTTAATTGTGAAGACATTTTGATTGTATCTGAAGAGAGATTTCACACGTCTCTCTAATATTGTTTCGCTGCATGTATTTACTTCAGATTTCTTTGATGTTTATAGCCATTGTTTGTAATCAAAACTTGATAGTAGACTTATTATTTTCAATAGCATTGTGTTTATGTTTAGCCTTTTGGTCTGCTTTGTAGAAATATAACTCTTTGGTATATGGTGGAGAGTCTGTTGTAAGATTTGTTTCTCATCTGTGTGTTACTTAGCTAACCCCATTTCACCCTTCACCTGCTTCTACCCAGACAGCTCGCTTCCACAGTCTCCTGTAGAAACTTGTACAAGAGAACTTCTTTCTGTCGGGGTCTTTGTAGTCTGTGATTTACTTTACAAACAGTATATCCAGTAGTATGTAGCATACAATGTACTTGACATGCCTACCAGTTATTTACAAAATTTAATGTGTATGAATTGTTCACTTGTCCTTAAATTATCATTTCTTTAAACAAGTTAATTTCAGTTCCTGATTCTGGATGCTACTATGTTAATTTACAGAACATGCTAATGCCAGTTTGATATGAAAAGCCAATAGAGAAAAAGGGTGGACTAGAACTTGTGAGATAGTAGCCAGTTTTATAACAACAGTGAATGAAGAAAATAAGTGCATGAGGAAATATCAGTTTAGATTTTGTGCATGACATGTATTGTCAATGTATTTCCTTTCACTACAATGCTAGAAATGGAGAAAATTACCACTTGGTCATGGTTTGGATTTGTAAAAACCCACTTCTTTTATGAAAGAGTGTAAACTAGTTGAAATATTTAAGCCTATTACAATTTTCTATTAAATGCTATAAGCAAGATTAGGTGTATTCATTCGCATCATCTGTTACAAATTTCTGAAAAGAACCTGACATGTGTATTATAAATGTACAAAGACACAAAGTCTCCTTCACATGCATTAACAAGATCTACAACACAAAGTATTGGGAAAGCAAATACAAATAGCAAAACATTTTGCCTGAATTCAAAACAATAGGTAAGAAATATGGATATATATTACCTTGCTAGCGTAAGCTCCCTGCTGTATGCTTGGTGTAACCTGGTGGTTGGTGTATGTGCATGTTAGTCAGATGTTGACAGTCGTACTACTCACTCACATCTATGACTATTTATTTTTGCCACTCGTTGGACAGACTGGCTTAGATGGGCCTGATTTCTCTGAGTACCAGGTTGGTGATGTTTACATTGTTTTGGTTGTGGAGGTGGATCACCAAAATGTCAGTGCAGAAATTGTTGTATGTACCTACAAATGTAACGACTGACCGTGCAGAATATCCTTTGTATGGGACTATTTCTTGTTTTTTCACAACTGTGATACCTGTATTTTCCTCTACCTACACAGGTTCTACATATGTTCAAGGTCAAGGTGTTTTAATCTGATGAATTTGGTAGGGTGTTACAGATTGGTTTGGAACATGTGTGCAAGAATGGTCATGATTATATACATCTTTAGGTTCTAATGACGTGAAATATTCCAACTGTTCTCCATGTTACCATACCCTGTTCAGGGATTTATCTAGATCTGATAAGAGGCTGATATTCCGCCCCAGGTCTGCAGCAAATGTCACTAAAAATTCCAAAATTGGATAACAGTACCAAATTAAAGGACAAATCTTTAATGCTTAGTTTAACATTATTGCATTGAATGCACTGTTAAACTACCTCAGAAATTAACAGGACAATAACAACTTTTATTACAAAATCCCAATTTTGAATTTAATAACAGCCTGCAGAGCCACTTTGTTTGGAATCCTAGATAAAATCCCTTCTATTTCCTTCAATCCTCCAATAACATTAACTTCAACTTGTATCCTTTGTACATACATCCATTTACAGATAGGACCTTGTTTTGCCTCTGTTGATAATGCTTTCATATTATCATGATTACCTGTTTATAGGTTTACAACCAAGTTTCCTTCAATAACATTAACTCCTGTATGTACCTGTTCTGCACACATTTATTAATAGGACCTTGTCATGCCACTATTGATGATGTTTTCATAGCATGTTAAATGCTGTCACAAATAATGTTTTTACTGTATAAGATATAACATTATTCCTGACAGAATAATCAGCACAATTGTCTTCTCTCGTTTGTTAATGCGGTTCTAAAGTTTCTCTTAGTTTAATGTCACTGCATGTTTTGCAAACTGTCAGTCACTTCTAAAACTGACAGAACACATGCATGACAAGTGAAATGCACAACTTTGAACTGACCCTCACAAAATATTAACTTTTCTTTCAAATAACAACACCGGAAGGTTCGGTGAATAAGTACATATATAATATCTTCTACCATTCAATCTCTTTAAACTGATTAACTATGAGGAAAAACATTGGATATTTCAGCACTTTGCAACAGATGACCCAACAACAGGTGACGGAGCCCCTAAGGTATGTGTATTGTGACAAATCTTGACTGGAAGATTGGGATGTTGCTTGTCAATGAGGTCATTTATGCCAGTGGCTCAGGACATTTACTTGGGATAGGTAATGCATAGTTTCTTGTAAGTTGTTTTTTTCTGCACATACTGGATCTACTAATATGGTGTTGAAAGCTCTTAAAAATAGGTTTATTAATGTAATTGACTATCAAAACCATTATGAATTGTAATGCATTGCAAGATTATCTCGTATACATTATTGCAAGATGAGACTTTAATTGTTCTCTGAACACATTGGGGAGTATTAGTTGGTATAAAAACATTCCTAAAATTGTTTCATAGGACGAGATCACAAACAAATTCAAACAATATTATCAAAGTGAACTGAGCACAAAGAGCAAGTGAGGAAAGCTGTTGGGATGCAAGCTTAGGGAGTACACACAAAATTGTGACATTGTGACACCATGATCAATGAATGAAGCTGGTTGGATTAACTGGTTTACAAAATATGATTTATGATTCTAAAAAGATAGCAAAATGTTTTATAAAAATGTATGACAAATTATGTATTTCTAGAAGGATTTGCAAAAAAAGAAAGACTATAGAAGAAATATTGAAGATCATTATTTTGTTTGGTTTTGAACTTGATTCTTACAAATAATTTGTTTTTAAAATATCAAAAATGACAAGGCGACAAAAATCTCATTAGCAGTTGATAACAATCATATTTACACTGAAACAACTTCTTGCAGCCATTTGTTGCTGGTGTGCTGCTGGAGAGAGAGGAGGGTAATGAGAACAGTTCCAGGACAGCAGCGTCCTATGGAGCGATGGATAGACCCGTGGACACCGACAACTCCATCAATCGAGAGGAGCCACAGGAGGACTGACGTCAATCAACAGCTGTCATGGCATAAGGAAATGTGTGTGCAAGCTATAAGGCATGGATTCCAGTAATGGTTGAAGTGATACAGTGTTTTGTTCAAGAACTATGTGCTTGTACTGTTTGAAACAGGAAACTGATTAGGAACACTGCAATCCATTTAAGTCTTTAACATAACAGTGTATATATAGGTATCAGCTATAATTGAAATTGCCCTTAATTATGAGTTTCATGATGTTTCCCACATCATTATATCTAAGACATTAAGGATGGCTGTAAATATGATGGAGCAGTGTGCAAAATATAGCTTGAACATCACATGGTTCTTCTGATAACCCTAATGTTAAAAGTTTTTTTTGCAAATTGAGGGGTCACCCTTTATTTTTAACACAGTTGAAGGATGATAGTAATTTCATTGTTTAGAGACATAAGTGATATCAGTGCAAATGATGAAATATGATTATTGGCAAAAATGTGAAAAATCATATTGTATAACATGAAGGGGCAACAGAAGGGAAATCATAGGATTGTCACATGAATAAACCAACATTTTGTTATATGGGATGAGAAGTAAGAAAAAGGTTCATGATTCTGAACCATGAGACACTGAGGGTGGTTTAATGCTATGATAGCTTTGACAAGCTATGCAACTTTGGAAATGTATACAAAACAGTAGCTAGACTCTAGCGTAGGATTTACCTGATCCACGCACTATTACTGATCATAGAGGGAAATCCAAAAGTGAAATGTCTCAGTATATACACACACAGACACTGAATAGATATATCAACATTTTATATTCTTTCAGTTTTTCTGAAATAAAGACCAATATGCTCACATCTCACGTGAGGATTTTTCACTTATTTCAGTATGGTCATTATGTTGATGCTGTGTAGAAATGTGCTCAAACTGAGATTCTTGATAATCAAACAGATTTAGCAAGAGTTCTCTTTGTGAAAAACATTTCACATTGTTAGCTTTCATATGTTAGAGTATAGTTATTTTTCAAGCTGATCAAATGGAAACATAGATGTAGTTGATTACATAGTTCAAAATAAGAAATTTGGCAACATTGGGAAAAGATTGAAGCTTCATTAACATAATATAACAGCGTGATAATTTAATAACTATCAGAAATATGATATGAGTTTGTTGAATACATGTATATAAGAAGTCTTCTGTGTATATATTACAATGTGGAGCTGTGAAACATAAATGGCGTTGGTACTTACACACATTTGAGAGAAACCTAATGTGATGGCCTGATGGTTTATTATGACAACCATCATTCATGTGACAAGGAGGACTTTGTTGTTCAATCAGCTTGAAAATAATGTATCTAATAGTAATATTTTGTTACATGTTGCAATACCCTTTGAGCAAAGTATGCTTTCTCCCGCCATCTATCTATTTACATGTCAATTGAAATAATGACCAACAATCTTAGGTTTCCATGCATGCTTTGCTGTACAAACCCAACACAAAATATTCAATACTTTAAATTTTCACGTTTAAAGTGTTTATTACTGTTGCCAGAGTTATTGTGTTTCTAGAATTTCTCATTGAATCAAATGGATATTTACGTGACATCAGGTCTCAATGATCCAAAGGTTGTGTCTGATCATTTGCATCCCCACCAAAGGAAATTCATCAGATGCATCATGTGATGCTCTTTAAGGTCAGGAATACATCTGTCTAAATCATGGTTTTGATGGTCTTTAAGGTCAGGAATACATCTGTCTAAATCATGGTTTTGATGGTCTTTATTTCATACCATCATACTGATAATAATGTTGTGTTTTTATCATTTCATAATTGTCTTTTGTCAGTATGGAGTAACAAGATACAACATACATTTAGTTACAAAACATTCAGTGGCCATGCTTATGCTTCCATTTGATAGTATTTTGAAGTAATAGTTCTGGTTTGTAATCCTGTTTTTCTGTATCAGCTAAAATTCATTTTAAAAAATTATTTGTGTGGATGATGTAAATGTGCTCCTGCTGAGAACTTGACAAAACATTCATTTATGCTATCATAGCAAATATACATTATTCAAAATTAGCTTTGGTATTGAGAATTCTTAAAACACCTGTATTTCAAATATGGCTGTTATTGATAGACTGAAATAGCAACACATCAAAATGGGAATGACAATACAGAGATGATTACTTACCTGTACCTACTTTCTAAACAGTAACCCACTTTCATTAAAATATTTGGTATTATGTCAATAATGGTATAATAACATGGGATGACTAACAAATATGGTGAGAATTAATGATTGTGGTTGAAATTAAGCATGAAAGTGTAAGGGTCCTTGTCTTAACCCTAATGTTAAGACTTAAACATATCCAGGGTCTATCAAATACTATAGAAGCAAACCTTAAGAACACTCAGGATCCCACTTAATTTTGAACAATGGATGATAACATATTACAATAAAGTAATTGCAGTCTATAACGAAATTGTTCACTAACTTAGTAGTATTGTGTCCTTGTAATATAGTCTCAAAGATATCATTAATTGATGTATCAATGAATCGCAGTATTTTTCAGATGCGATGTCAGCAGTGACATTTCCAATCATGATAGCTGGTCCCTATGTAAATTTTGTATGCACTCTCATTATAAAATCATCCTGACAAATGGTCTGATGTACTGATGGAATTTTTCATACCTCTATTAAGAATCTTGCAGTTTCATTGGTTAATTTGTACATGACAAAACAATACATTTAAATGTAGACACCAAAATCATGTGACTGACTCTGACCTCGAATACGGACTCGTCACATGATCAGAATTGACCAGTCACATGATGAATATTGAATCGTGTGCTAGAAAACAAGATGGCGTCTGGTTCAACATTTCACGGTCCACAGCTAAGTTACTGTAATGAAAGAGAGGACGGTTTACAGATTTCTTAAACTTTAAAGTGAATTTTGGTATGACTAAATGAATGGTTACTCTTGACAAGGTAAATATGCAAAACAAGGACCCTTGGACCCGACACCTTTGTGGGTTTCACCGGACCACCTCGGGTCCTTATTTTTTCGCATATTGACCTCGTCAAGTGTAATTATTTGCATTATGTGACGCTGCTGATGTTTGCTGGGTTTGATGTTCTTAACATGAAACACATTAGTTTTATGTGATGTACGTATGCATATTATGGTTTGTGTGCAATAGATTTATTATTGTGATTTAGTAATGATTAACAGTGGTGTAAATAATCAAAGACTATAACCAGAGACCATATAATAATCTATTATATGGTCTCTGCTATAACTTATCAATATCTGAGATTCAACATGATGATAATCTTGCGTTTTCAACTGTGATAGTATGTTGTAGACATTCATGATATAGTGGGTATGTATTTATTATTTTTTATCAGGTTTTTTTGTGGATTCTGATAGTTCATACTACATTAATGCAGATATATTTGTTCAAAAGATTACGAGAAAGTAAGTATTTGACAAGGATACTTTATAATCCTCTGATTATAATAATGTACCCCATAGTACATGATAGTTATTAACATGTTCTGACAACACTTAATTTTGTTTAATGAAGATAGTGGGTCTAATAAGTCACAAGATGTGATTTCGTTTTAGATAACTTCAACTGTTAGCTACTATTCACTCTACAAGTGTATCAAACTCACCTGAGCTATCCAGCAAAGGGGAAATAATGGATTTGCTTTGTGTTTGTTGTAACTTTTCATATTATGTGATACCTTGTGATGATAGGCTGTTCATTATGAATGTTTGTTTAAGACATTTGAATTTGATTTTCAATGAAATCACCTATATTCTTCAATATTGATCAAGCGATCTTTGATCATAGTGGAAATGTATTTACTGTATTTAGTGTCCAAATGCCCTTTAGACATGATGTACAATACACCATAGCCGAGCTGGATGACATTCACAGTATCTAACTAAACATGAAGCAGAATGAAGCAAGATGAGCTACAGAGACCTTGGCTCTATTTTTCCTTTCTTGCCACCCTAAGTGCAATTCTTTACAATAGACACAATATAGTATATGGTTGTTACAATAATGACTGAACAGAATTATAAAATGTGAGATTTTCAGCTTATCAAAATTGAGTTGATTACGAACCAGATTATTTCATTCAAATGAAGTTTTAAATCAAATCATTATTGTGAATACTGTTTTGAATTACTTGATAAAGTAAATGATAGTAATTCAAGCTGGGAAGTAAACAAATTGAACTATAAATATGCATTCTTTAGTATTATCTGATTGATATGATAAATTGCTATCTTCATATTTGTTGCAAAAGCAACTCTTTTTTTATTTTAGTATCAGTGGACATTGGAACAGTCATTTCCTAAAATAAATTCTTATCAAAAGATTATTCTAGTGTTTCAAAACATTGTTGGAGCTTTCAAAGAGTTACCAATGCATATATTTTGTATCTTTTAGTTATCTATTATCGATACAATTTCCATGATGTTATGATCAACTGCATGCATTATTGTTTTGAAATTAATTCCTAGGATGTTTTCATCATTTATAGTAGTGTATGAAATTCAGTGAAGTTATTTTTATTGTATACTTGTGAATTGTAAAACTTTTTATTGTAATGATGTCTACATTTTGAAGTTTGTTTATATTTATTTGTTTTGGTGTTAATTGTTTCACTTGAAATTAATAAATCTATCTTCCATGTAAATGTTTGTTGTTGTGATCTTGCAGCGTTAATCGGAATGCTCAAAATAAGTCAAGGAACACACATTACTGTCACCAGAAGTGACAATATGAGCAACCAGGTGTGTTCAATTACTGGTGTCATATTACTGGTACTCCTTTTCAACTCAACTGAGTATCAAGTCAGCTTATGTCATAGAGCCCTGGACCGTCTGTCTCCTCTGAAACTGCAATGCTTATTGGTCTGAAACTTGGTATGAGTGATCCCAGTTATGATGTCTCTAAAACAGAATTCCAATCCAATTATTAAGCATGTTGGCCATATTGAAAATGTCATTTGGGATATTATGATTCTAAGTCCTTGGACCTTCACTCATCCCAATGTTCTCGTGTTTAAGACATTTTTGGCATTTCTGAAACAACAAAGCCTATGGAGAAGAAATTGTGTATGAATGATCCCAAAGAGGATTTCATCAATCAATCTGATTTTGTAACACATGGCACCCATTATTTCTTCATAATCCAGGTGAGCTTCAGAGCTCTATTTTTTGTTAATCTCTATGAGGTAAATGGTTGGTGATTGACTATTGATATATCATAAGTTTGAGTGTTCTTGACATTTTATCACCAAGAATGATATGAGATACAGGCTGACAAACACACAAAATCACAAATCTTTTAAACTGATTTTACTATCAATCACTGATTTTAAACAGTTTGTTCTTGCTGATTAATCATCAAGAATAACTGTGCGCAAATAAATTGTTTGTTTTTTTAAGAAATGTGCAGAAACACAACATTACCTAATATTATTTCTTGTACACTGCACTGAACAAAAATATCAGAATTTCATACATTATGTATAAGATATACATTTTCTCAGAGGTTATCTGTATGCAGTATATTAATTAGTGCCATACAACATACAAAATATACCAATGTTCAGTGATAGAAATTAGACATGAAAGTCATAGGGTCCTTGTCTTTCTATAATGATAGAAGTAAAAGATGTAAGGATATAAGGGGTCCCTAGATTCTATTATTATAGATGCAGACCATAAGGACACCAGCACACCCTTTATTTCAAACACTGAATGTTGAATTGCTTAAACAAGCCTATTTTAGTAGTCCCCAAAGAATTGTTTCAGGTGTACCACTGTTTCTCATATGATATATACCAGTATCTGTGAGTGAGTGAGTTAACACTCTTTTACAAAGAAGACAGCAATATTCTAACTGTGTCATGACAGCCTGTAAGTAATTAAATCTTGGACAGGCAAACCAGTTGTTGGTAGCTTGAGAAATAAGCTGATGCAGTCAGCACACACAATTACACAATCAGGCAGGTAACATTGGGTATACAGATTAAATTTTAATCAACAGTTAGGAAAATGCATGGGTTACTTAACACATATTATATCCTCATATGATCACAGGGTGTGGCTGGAAGCCACTGGGGAAAATATCTTTTTGTGTATGTCTAACCTACCATAGAAATTGCATCAGAATCCTACATCATTTAACTTGGTCCTATTTTCATCAATAAGACAACAGATTCTCTAATTGTTAAAACAGCAGATTTCTGTCACTGATAGTGTGGAAAACTTCCAAACTTAAGACTGTGCTTCTCTTCCTATGTATACCAAACAAACTTAACCGGCTTAAAGATCTATGAATTGACACAATACAAATAATTTAAATACAGTTGGTATGGCTATATATGTCCATATATGGAGTTGGTATGGTTTTACGCCGCTTTTAGCAATATTCCAGCAATATCACGGCTGGGGACACCAGAAATGGGCTTCACACATTGTACCCATGTCAGGAATCAAAACTGGGTCATCGGTGTGATGAGCGAAGGCTTTAACCACTTGGCTACCCGACCACTCCCCCCATATATATATGGAGAAGTTGAAAATATTACAATATACTTAATTTGAGAGTATATTAGTGGATTAACATTGGGCAGGTGGAATTCAGACTGTTTCTCCAGATACATCAGAACACCAGAAGAGACACTAAGGAAGCCCAACAAGCATTATTCTATGAGTGACGCTTTCTTCCATTAGAGACTTGACCAACGTGTGTGTTATGACTTACATTATTCTGCTTCTAATAAAAATGCCTCAACCCACATGACTGAACTGTTATTCCTATCGGTGCTACTAACACTCATCAGTGCTTCCTGACGCCGTTCAATCTAGTTTTGTGACATTACTTGGATGTTATAACTCATTTGATTCAGTTTTTAATTCTCATATGTATATATTTAACATTATCATCTTCACTCATCATTCATTTTATACTTTATCACTTTGGGGGCTCTCGGTTTTTTACCTCGTTTTGGGCTTTGCAAGCCAATCATTCTGTAAACTATCATTATATGGCTTGCGGACCCCAAAGTATTTTCATTTTCACTCATACCCGCAGGGTATCACCCTTTCTACATATTTTCATTTTATCCTTTTAGATCTCCCCGCAGGGTTCTAAATCATTTTCATATATATTTCAAATTTACTTATGCAACCCGCAGGGCTCCCTTTTTATACTACTTACCCCCAGCGTAAGTTACCTTTCCAACGCCGAGTCAGCCCCCGAATCTTATGCCAAGTATTGTATATAATAAACATTTGATCGTACTCAATTGTTTTGTTGTCACTGCACAAAATGTCCATATTTGGAGTTAGAATGGTTTTACGCCGCTTTTAGCAATATTCAAGCAATATCACGGCTTGGGACACCAGAAATGGGCTTCACTTATTGTACCCATGTCAGGAATCAAACCTGGGTCATCGGCATGATGAGTGAACGCTTTAACCACTAGGCTACCCGACCACTCCCCCCATATATATGGAGAAGTTGCAAGTATCAGAAGATGCAACACACACAAAACAGTCTTTAATAGCAATATGTAAGGGTGAGATAATACACTAAAACTATGATACATGGTCTCTGATACGATGCACAATAAACACGACCATGTATCGTGATTCATGACTATGCATGAATCTGTATCACAATACATGTTTACAAAAGACATATTTTTATCTTTCTTTAAAGAATAAGCCAATCTTAATGTGAGCTTGAAAGGCCACCACCATCCCACAAATAAGCTGTTTGAGATAACTTGAGATAATCCCTTTTGTTATGGTATCAAAACAGTTAACAAAGAAGAAACAGGATGTTGCCATTTTTTCCACATATGAACTACACTAATATTTCAATTTATGGCCTTTGTGTTGTTATACTGGCATATCGAGAATCAGATACGCATTGTATCATGACCAGTGAGAATCAGATACACATTGTATCATGACCAGTGTATTAAGATACATATTGTATCATGGCCTTCCATAAGGTCACATCCCCAGCAATATGTACATGTGAATCAAGAACAGATCCTCTTAAAACTTTCTGTTTGGTCCTCCTCTAATGCGCAGGGCCAGTTTCACATCTTGTGGCATGATGGTCACCCTCTTGGCATGAATGGCACAAAGATTTACATCCATGAATAAACCCACCATAAATGCTTCAGTGGCTTCCTGTTTCAAAAGAATGTCAGCTTGAAATAACAAAACCATTAAAAAAATATGTATCCCAGGAGATCTAGATTTTCAAACTTCAAATTTTGTTTATTTTTATTTTTTGTTTGTGTATGTGTTTCAAACCCTAATTACCTGTATTATGTACAATTGACAATAATATGTGAATATGTACACTTTGAAGGGTTTTTAGAAAGAAAGGCAGTTCTCATCAATGCAATGCCAATGACAAAAATTGTCTTTTACACAGAGAGAAACAGGTGACAGAATGCACATTACTTTTTAAAATTGAAATAGGTCTATATTGTAACTTTCATAATAAATCAGCTGAAATCATATCTTAAAACCTAAAGGATATTCACATTCATGTTAATAGATTTTATGAAAATGACACAGCGAAAGGGCTTGAACATTTTTAACAAGGATACCAGGGTAAAGTCATTCGTTTATAGCCTAAAATCAAGTAAATTATGATACAATGTATGACTTACAACCAATGGACATTAATTACAATACTGCTAAATGTTCGATACAAATACAAAGATAGATCTAGCACCATAACAAAGTTATCTGGTAAATTTATAGATCAACTTGATACTAAATATGTTCAGAATCGCACAATATGACATTGACCACAGGACCATGTAACCATGTAAAAGTCCCCCAAAAATCATAGACAAGGCCAAAGGCATTTGGCCTCGTCTATGATTTTTTGGCAACTTTTTTTATTTTTATTGTTACATGGTCCTGTGCATTGACTGAAATTAACTATGATCTTCAACTTCTGATGAAACCTTAAGTATCTTCAGGACATTCCAAGACATATTGTTCACGAATGCTACTGTACCTGAAGTGCCAGTAGAGCTGGCATCTGCATCCTTAGCCCTGACTGGATTTTACCAGCAATCTCCTTCACCAGTCTTTGGAAGGGGAGTTTCTTCAGGACCAAAGCTGTGCTCCTCTGATACATTCTAATTTCTTTGAGAGCAGTTGTACCTGCTCTCCATCGTCTAGGCTTCTTAATTCCTCCAGTTTTTTTCCAAGTGTGGACGAAATGTTTACTGTATTACGATTTCTCTTTGTAACTAGTAATTTCTGAAGGGACGACTGGCCGTTTTCAAAATTCAGTTTGGGGGCTTGTTTGGTACGGGCCATGACAGTAAAATCGTCGGCAAATCTATATAGAGTCCGTTGCAAAACAGTGATAAAATACAGTCTAGATATACTTTTAAAACAAAATTACCAACACTGATCTGGTTGGATTGTTCAGGTTTCCTTTCTCCGTTGTCAGCGACTTGCGTCGTCTGCAATGGAGGTTGCACGTGGGTTTGTATTGATGACGTCAAAACGTAAACAAATGGAACTCTTCTGTCGAAAGAGGTAGGTATGTTTGTTAGTCACGTGACCAAGCACTTGCACGTTTTACCATGGAACAGGTGGAAATACGTCGTTTAAAACTTGAGTTGGAGGCCAAAGACAAAGAAATTGAAAGACTGAGAGCAGCGATAGAAGAGCAGGTACCTTGTTATATCATTGTTACTGTTTATATATGTACATAATCACACAGAAAGAGATCTGTCTCTGATAGGGACTCTCGATCAAGGTAGATAACTCTTAAATTTTTCTTTCGTCCATATGACACGTTTTGTAGAACATTTTAATAATTCCGTTACAATGCGACATGATGCAGATCTTGAATGGAATATGCCCATTTTAAATACCACAATCTAATATAATACAGACGTGTTTCGATGGCACTGTCGTATCAGAAAACTGCATGATAAATTATCATCCATTGAATATTGTACTTTTAATAACAAAACAAGTAATATGTACAGAAAATGTAGGAAAGGATTAATGCCCCATTTTGAACATATACAACATGAGATAAAAAGTTATTACAATGCTACAAAGGTAATGTCATTTACAAATTGTAACTATGCAAACCTTTTTACTAGGTAGACACAATTGTATGGATAACGACTTCTTTAAAACTGTAAAAAGCGACGTTTCGGTATAGATCTTTCGGTCAACGGTATAAGGATCTATACTGAAACGTCGCTTTTTACAGTATTAAAGAAGTTGTTACCCATAAAATTGTGTCTACCTTGTCATCCGTCAACTTCTAAGTAATGCCTATCAAACAATTCAAACTTTTTAAGTTTCTGGTCTTCCTTCCATACTTTGTTTAAAAACTAATTTGTAAGACACACTGATACAGTATGTTGACTTTACAGGCAAGAATTTTTATGTTGAAAAGATGTACACTTCTTGAATACTATGTACCACAACGTTATTGACATGAGATGTATATATAAATGCTGTACCTGCTGAGATTAATAAAGAATGAATTTTTTTTATAAGAAATGATAAATTATTACTGAACACTTTTTTTAGGGTGGATAATACCTATGCCCCATAACTGTTCACAGGTAATTCAGACCTCCCTTTCACAGATAACAGGCATTTTTTCCACCCATTTCACATAATTAATGTGTAAATCAAAGAAATCAAGACACAAGAAGTCCTGTTGACAATTTTACAGGATAAAAATACCAGCATGTTCAGATTCATTCAACAAGTCCAATTATGGTAGTCTAAAACGGACTATAGAAATATGTGCATGTGACTCCCTTATAACAATAATAGTGTAGTCATCATAAAACATCTAATCCACAAAACACAAGTCAATTGGAGAAAATTCTAGATGTGCATCTTACAAAATAACAAAATGACACTGCCCCCATGATTGCATAACACATACATAGCCACAGTCACGGTACACGACATGAAATCTGTTGTAGGAAATGTATACATGTTCTTTATAATTAATTGAGGGAGATAGAGGAAAACCATTTATTAGTTTAGATAGCTTCTATTACTGAAATGCCCAAGCTCTGCAGGGCTTTCTCTACAATGTGCTAAATTAAACAAGGAAGGTAGGGGTCGTCTCAAAAACAAAAACTGTGACGTAAGAGGATATTAGACAGCTTTGATACAGAGGTGATTTGGCATACAGTGGACAATCTTTATTAGCAGAAGATACATGTAGTAGAATTCAGGGAAGAAATTAAGGACACAAATAATGTTTCCCGGACTACATTAATTTTTGCTCTCCATGAGATGGGATTTCGATACACTGCACGTGACAGTGGCTGAGCAGTTTTCAGGGGAAAATAAATATTCCATCTTGTCTATGAAGTCAGATTATCTCCGCTCCATTCATGACTATCTCATTCTGGGCTCCAGATCATTGACTTTGATGAAACCAGGGTGAATAAGAATCATTCCACTGACTTCTTGTGGCTACCATGAGGTGGACAAAAAGCACCCGTGATATCATCAGGTACCCGTGATCTGCAGCTTTTTGATGGATATGAGCTATAGCTTTCGAGGCAAAAAAGAAAACTGAAGATTGTCAAAAGTAAATGAATGGTAATATGCTCATAGACTGGTTGGAATATCAGCTACTGCACAATATAAACAACCCTGGCGTCCTACGTCCAGTTATCATAAAGCCCATGAACCAGATACTGTCACGCCAACCATGAGTAATCTGAAAGCAACCATGCAGGAATATCTGACATTTTGCAATGTCGTCTTCACACCATCTGTAATGAAAGTTAAACCTATGGAGAAAATTTGCCTGAAAAAGAACCCAGTAAAGTAGATGACAGATGTGGTGGCACAATACTGTCACATTGTCTTACATATGCCAGGCAACCCAATTGAGCTTATCTGGGCTAACTGTAAAAGGTTTGTTGTAGGGCTGGGACGGGTAACTCGGGGTACCCAGGTCGATGTGAAATGCGTTTTGTTTGCCTCGATTTTATCTGTGTCGTATGTCATGAAAGTGAGTGAGTGAGTGAGTTGAGTTTAACATGCTTTTACCAGTATTCCAGTTATATAACGGTGTGCCAGCTTAATGTGGAAAAAGCCCGAAGTGATGCAGGTCTTACATGTCTGTCACTGTAGTGAAACCCACAAGCAGGGGTATGGTGCTGACAAACCTAACACCATAATTGAGGTGAACTGGGATTCGAACCCGCAATCAAAGGTTTCTGGTGTACCCAAGGGATCAAATCTGCACAGTGAATTGTGGTGCCTTTTGATGTCACGGGAAATAGTGAATAATTTTTTAATTTATCGATAAAAAATGATAAATTGAAATGGAATATGTATTTCAGACATTGTGAAATGTGACAGATTTGATAAATGAATGATATTACAGGTAGATCTAGGTCCATAAAAATATATACTATTTTGACGTGACGTGAGATAAACACATATTGATGATTTGAGATTTGCCGATCGTGCTCCCCCGCCTCGGCCTCGGTTAAACGGCTCATCGTCTATAACGCCCACCAATTATTTGGACCCCATTGGTAGCGTTGTAGCGAGGGACCACTGTATGTCATTAAAGAAACTTGCTTTCAATCAATAACAAATATGTTAGTTCTAGTACCAAACTATCACCTCAGTAGTTTGTATCAAACAGTAAATGTCACTTGAATTTTTAAGAATGAGAACAATGACTTATACAGGTGATGCACTGAGTGTAAGGATTTATTCAACAGGCAATAACATTGTCTAATTGTCAGATAGATGTAATGATGAATATCGGTAAACTTAAATAGATGTTTCATTGTGTTTTCCTGTTACCAGGACTGTAGAGAAATAACTTATCACTGTTAACTGTTAATGTGAAATATTGAGCCGGCCCAAATAAAAAAGGCCAATAACTATAACGAAATAGTTATTCCTTACCACACGTGCAGATGTGGTATTTAAAATGTCCGAAACACAATTTACTTTCCGAGTCAAGCCTATATCTAGAACAGTTATATACATCTAAAACATTATTTCATTTTTTTCAAAATCTTAAAATGTTCACTAATTTTGGGAAAAACCCAATAGAATGACAAATAGATGAGTGAAAGAATATTGGTTACCCAATGAAAAATAAAATAACCCAATTAAAATAGAAACCCTAGAGTAAAAACTCAATTGGTCCAAAAGTTATCGGGAGCTCTGCTGTTTACTGTGTTTTCATTTTCTGTCAGATTTATTCAGTTAAGGTTTGTGCATTTGGAACTGGTTCAGAATTATAGCCCTCAAATGCTACTAATCAATGAGGACGACCATCCCTGGAAGTATACTTGTCATCCACAGAATTTAGCATGACTTTCTAAGGCTGTAATTACAGTGATTGTGTTAACATGGTTCATAGTTTGTCTGCATGTTTTGATTCAGTTAGGATTCATGGTTGAACTGAAACTCTAAGAGTAATATTGTAATGTATTCACAGCAAAGTAGCTATGGAAACAATGCAAAAAAAAATCATGACACAAGTATCAATATGTTTACCGAGGTAAGAGACCCCCGTATTATAAATCAATACAAATTCCCATAGACTATTGGTTAATGCTGTACAATGAATTGGTGCAAATATTTCACTTACTACAGAAGTTGAAACTCAGATTACCAAACTAACTACTGAATGTAAGTTACAGTATGTATACATGGTATACAATGCAAGTTGGATTAAGGACAAAGTCTTTTTTGTTTCCTTGAACTCAGGCTGATTTTGAAACAGTGACTGATGTCAGTGGTCCATCAACAGCAACAAGCAAAAGAATTGTTGAGCTGACAAAAGAAGGTATCTCTCGCTACAGCAGGCAGCTCATTCTCCCTGAGATAGGTGTTCAAGGTGAGAAAATGCTTTCTTCTTTTTATGCTTTTGTCCTCCATCAGGCTGCAAACAGTCATTCTTGGAAGTCACTTGTGAATCTATTTCCTAGGATTTGCCGCTGAGAGATTAAAAAATATATATATCTTTTTCCAGGTCAGTTGAGATTACAGAGGTCCTCTGTTCTGATTGTTGGGGCCGGAGGTTTGGGGTGTCCTGCTGCAATCTACCTGGCGGCAGCAGGGATAGGTGAGTCTCTGACATAGGGTAAGCTCTGATTGTTGGGGCCAAGATTTGGGGTGTCCAGCTGCAATCTACCTGGCGGCAGCAGGGATAGGTGAGTCTCTAACTTGGGGTAAGCTCTGATTGTTGTGGCCAAGGTTTGGGGTGTCCTGCTGCAATCTACCTGGCGGCAGCAGGGATAGGTAAGTCTCTGACATAGGGTTAGCTCTGATTGTTGGGTTCAAGGTTTGGGGTGTCCAGCTGCAATCTACCTGGCGGCAGCACAGATAGTTGAGTCTCTGACACAGGGTAAACTCTGATTGTTGGGTTCAAGGTTTGGGATGGCCAGCTGCAATCTACCTGGGTTATGGTGTTTTTTTTGTGCATATGTTACTAAAGTATACAACTTATCTGGTGCTCTGACAGCTAGTTTGATATATATATATATATATATATACCCGGTACCCCCATTTTGAAAAATGGGGGGATATAGCAATCAGCCAATGTCCTCAGTCCATTTTCCGTTTCGGGAGCAGAACTCCCAAATTGTTAGATATTTCTTGTTTGAAACTTGTGAAACAAATCCGTCTAGTGTTAAACTGGTGCCTTTTGATGATATGGGATTTATGTTTTTTTAACTGTTTTGTTTTCATGACGACAAGTTGGACTCTGTTGAATATTTCCAGATGGAACTTACTATATAGATCAGTCTAGTGGTGCACTAGTTCCTTTGGATGATTTGGGATATTGAAATATACTGAACAACATATTTTTGTTTTTACTGAACTGAAGGTATCAAATAGCAAAGAACCAAAAGCCAAACTACATTTCCGAATTGCACCAGATCGGAGGTCTATGTCATCTCCTGATGACTCTTGTTTGGGTAAGCTAGTGTGATGTAGCGGTATATTTGTGATGCATGGTTGTATATTTCAGGTAAGCTGGGTGTTATAGACTACGACGAGGTGGAGCTGAGTAACCTGCATCGTCAGGTGCTACACACAGAGGACAGAGTGGGTGTTGCCAAGTCAGCGTCGGCCACACACGCTTGCAAGAGGGGAGTACTAGCCTCACACTGTCACACACTGACAGCATAGATATCTGTATAGCATGTTTTATGGGAGGTAAATGAGTGCGACGTGGCAAACACTGCATAAGAACATTGTGAGAAGACGGTGTGTAAAATGGATTTACAGATTTTATGAAAATAGGTTCAGCACTGTAATTATTAGGAAAGGCAAATTTCACCCAAATAGTAAATGTGTATAACTGCATCTCTTTGAATTAAGCTGACACGTTTCAAAATATTTTTGAAAACTTAAATACTTTTCAACACAGCCAATTCACTCTCGACAGAATATCTCTGAGAATTCAACCTCCTCATATCAATATCACCAAATTCCTGGTACAGTTTGATCAGAATAAGTCTGGTTGCTATGTTACAGGCTGAACTCTTCAGTACACTACGTCCCGTATCGCCTTCAGTTGGACAGCTCCAATGCCCTGGCCATCATCTCACAGTATCCTTCAGTGCTGAGACTCCACTCTGTGTGGGTGACATGACCGGTGGTCAAGCTCCTCACAGCGATAGCCCGTTCATGGAGCTCTCTATATTATTGCTGCCACCTTTAAAGCACCCCATTGTAATAGGTGGCCTCTTGGGCTGGGACGGGTAACCCGGGTACCCGGGTCGGGTGGGTACTGAGTAGGACGCGGGTACCCACAGGACTACCCGGACCCGTGGTTAGTCACGTGATATATTGTTTAATGATAAAAATTATCAAGAACTCTATTTTTACACTACAAGTCACTAATGTTCGCATTTCCTTATGACTATGCACCTATTCCTGCTGATTTTTCATATGGTTGAATAAAGATATAAGTTAATTCGGCTTCGTAAGTAATGGGACTGGTTGAGGATCGGTCTGTTAGACTGAGTAGCCTATCAAATCAAATTTTCTAATGAACTCAAGAGTGAGTAATTTGAGATTGTGAGAACCACGGGAATGGATCCAAGGCTTGTGTAGACGTACCGTAATCCACCCACTGGACATACAGAGGATATGTTTGAGAATGCCCCCAAGTTTTTTTATGTGACCCTTAACTTGTAAGGTATGACGTTGTGCTGGATGCCAGTGACAATGTGGCGACCCGCTACCTTCTGAACGATGCTTGTGTGCTGGCAGGGAAACCCCTGGTGTCGGGCAGCGCCCTCAGGTTTGAGGGGCAGGTGAGTACAGGACACACAGGGACAGCAGGAATCAGCCATGTGTCAGTTGTCACAGGTCATTGGTACTTTTGTAGACCTGTCTGTTGTCATTCCATAGGTCTTTGATACTTTTAAAGACCTGTCTGTTGTCATTTCATAGGTTTATGATACTTTTGTAGACCTGTCTGTTGTCATTTCATAGGTCATTGATACTTTTGTAGACCTGTCTGTTGTCATTTCATAGGTCTTTGATACTTTTGTAGACCTGTCTGTTGTCATTTCATAGGTCTTTGATACTTTTGTAGACCTGTCTGTTGTCATTTCATAGGTCTTTGATACTTTTGTAGACCTGTCTGTTGTCATTTCATAGGTCGTTGATACTTTTGTAGACCTGTCTGTTGTCATTTCATAGGTCGTTTATACGTTTATACCTGTCTGTTATAAACTCATAACTCAAAGGTAGAGGTAGGATAAGGGTCCTGTTTGGCTCATGGAAATATCAAATTTAAATTTTCAGAAAACTTTGAAATATTGGTATGACAATGATCCCACATATTCAAATGGCTGACAACTCGCCTTTTTTCTGTCTTACACTTGCAAGGTTTGGACAGCTGTTTTAGCTGTACCTAAGCATACTGTGCCATCCCAAACATGCAATTATGAACGTGAACCGAGTCTAATTCTGAACACATCTGATAACTTGCTAAATGATTTATATCAATGTTTTCAAAAAAAATAAAAAATTTAATGCATATCTTGCAGTCCCTCTCACCTCCTCCTTTCTCACATGGCTGTTTTGGTGGGACCGCATGGTATACATATAACAGTGTGAGATACAATTTTCAATGGAAAGTGTGAAGTGTTTGTATGGTGTATAAAAAAGTACTATCAAACATGTCAGCCAGTTCCTTGTAGTTTTTAAATCATGTGATCTTCTTCCAGCTGACCGTGTACAACCACCGAGGGGGACCCTGCTACCGATGCCTGTTCCCCAAACCTCCGCCCCCCGAAACAGTCACCAACTGCTCCGAGGGTGGTGTGCTGGGAGTAGGTCAGTACAGCGACTCCTGCAGATACAGCTACAAGGCTATTACAGCAAGCAGGGCGTATATGACGCGCACATGTCCAGCACGCACATATGTAGAGAATGGAGATTCATTGTACCTACAGCATATGAGGAGCTATTATGGGTGTCTGTTATTTCATCCATCAAGTCCTTATGATTCATTCAAGGCTCTAAAGTAATTGTCTAAACATACAGGACCTGTGAAGATTGGGGGTAGAATAGGTATTCAGCAATCCATGCTTACCATAAAAGGCGACAATGCTTGTAGTAGGAGGTGACTAACGGGATCAGGTGGTCAGGCTCACTGACTTGGTTGAAGCATGTCATTGTATCCCAACTTGGTTGAAACATGTCATTGTATCCCAACTGCGTGTCAATCACTGGATTGTCTTGTCCAGACTGGATTATTTACAGACCGCCATCATATAGCTGGAATATTGCTGAGTGAGGCGTTAAACAACAAACAAACAAATCTATACATACAGTACACGTCATTTCATTACTTGAGAGGACACTCATATTGCCTGCAAGGATCCTTAAAATTAACTATTGGGGTCCCCTTGACCCCCCTTTTGTTAGTCCAGGTAAAACCGTGAGATAGTGTTGCATCCTGCATGACTCACAGCACAACATTAGGGATAGAGGGCACACCTTACATGTCACCATTTCGTGAGTGACTGCCTCCGTGATCATACGGATAGAGTGTCTCGCCAGAGAGCAAAGTGTTGGTGGTTTGATCCTGGCCATGTCATACCAAAAGACATTAAAAGATGTTACTTGTTGTTTGCCTGCATGGCACTCGGCATTAAGGGGATAAAACAAGGACTGATCGGCTCGGAGTCAGAATAGGAGTATCAGTGTTAGACTGTGGCATGGCATCTCGTTGGGCAGAATAGGAGTATCAGTGTTAGACTGTGGCATGGCATCTCGGTGGGCAGAATAGGTGTATCAGTGTTAGACTGTGGCATGGCATCTCTGTAGGCAGAATAGGAGTATCAGTGTTAGACTGTGGCATGGCATCTCGGTGGGCAGAATAGGTGTATCAGTGTTAGACTGTGGCATGGCATCTCGGAGTCAGAATAGTAGTATCAGTGTTAGACTCTGGCATGGTATCTCGATGGACTAGCAATATAAATACAACATTTGTCCAAACTAGTACAAGTAGACGCATTCCACCTCAACTCACTCCATGACTTGGGTAGTCTGCCCCCCATTTTCAAAATGGTGACTCTAACCCTGGAGTGAGGTAGTTATGGCAAGGCACTGTAACCATGGTAACATGTTCTTGTGTTGCAGTTCCTGGGATCATTGGGTGTCTGCAAGCCCTGGAGACTGTCAAGATTGTGGCCGACATCGGCAGTATCCTTGGTTAGTGGCGTATTGGTGTGTGGTAGGGCATCTTCGGGATGAGCTATTCAAGGAAATTAAGCAGAAGCTGATGCTAGTTGTATGTTTCATTGACCCGGAGGTAACCTAAACTTACCAACTACCGATGATGAACACTGTGGGGATTCAGGTTAGAACACCTTTGACAAATGATATATTTGTGATAACACTTACTTAGTAAAGTACAGATTCTAGTACTTTTGGGGTTGAGTCCAATCCTTAATTCGAACTCACACTGCCAGAGTGAGGCACTTAATCGCCAGCACACAAAGTCAGTGATCTAACCAACTCAGCGACCAAGGCTTCCACAAAAATGAAAGTCTGACAACTGGTAGACTAGGTCACGTACTTTGTGTACCCCTCTGACAAGTGTGTCCATAGAATACCTTTAGGTCCCCAAGAGTGTATGCTGGTCTAAGTGACCAAATGGTCAAGCTCAGTGACTTGGTTGATAGCTGGTCATCGTACTGTGGACTGCTGCTCACAGTAGTATCGATCACTGAATTGTTTGGTCTGTCTGTATTGTGCTGCATCACCTTTAAGATGTGTACAGACAGTATCCTCTTTCGGCTCATTATCCATGATGAGTAAACACATTATATATGATGATTTTGCTACAGACAGAGCAAATAGGTCATATTTTGGATTTGTTTTTTCTTCATCAATATAATTAATGAAATAATTTACAAAATAGGAATCTAATCATCTAACCATGTCTGACCAAATCTGGGGGCGGTCGGGTAGCCTCGTGGTTAAAGCGTTAACTCGTCACGCCAAAGACCCTGGGTACAATGTGTGAAGCCCATTTCTGGTGTCCCCCGCCATGATATTGCTGGAATATTGCTAAAAGCGGCGTAAAACCAAACTCACTCACTCACTCACTCACTGACCAAATCTGACTCTTGACAAATCTGATTATGCCACAAGACAGATAGTCACAGCAATGACATCATGTAGTGAGAGAATGCATAGTTACAAGTTACTTAGCCCCCTACAGCTAGTTCCAGCCAGCGCCTGCTGCTGTTCGATGCCCTGGATGGGATGTTCCGCACCATCAAGCTCCGTCCCCGGCAGCCCAAGTGTCCTGTGTGTGGAGACAACCCCTCCATCACCCAGCTCATGGACTATGAACAGTTCTGTGGGGCCCGAGCTACTGACAAGGTGATGAGAGCAATGTCCTCAATGATTCAGAAGGTCCCCAGTACGACTATCTCACAAAGAACATCACTCGTTTGAAGTCTCGCTATTTGACTTTTTTTCTCCTGATGTTGTGTTGTATGAATCCTCTTTGAATCAAACACTTAAAACAAATTACTTTGAATAGGATGAGGACAGATTTAGGTAACACACCCTTATAGAATACATCACTGATTTCAGTCCTATATGTGCCCAAATCTATTGAGGATGCAAGTCCGAAATTGTCCCTTAGCATAATTTGAATCGATTTTAGTGTTATTAAATGGACTAATATTTCATCTGTGCTTACTCGACCGAACAAAAGTTTACTCAGGTTTTGGTCTAGCTGGTAATGGCACAGTGGTACTCGAGACTAGATAATCACAACATCTCACAAGACTGTAAACCGTCTATCTATGAAACTTGAGAATATGTTACCATCTGAATTTCACAGTTATGAGTTACAAATCGTGAAACTGTTTCAGGAACATGCTCTAACAGTGTTAGATGACACAGAGAGAATCTCCCCAAAGGTAAATATGATGTTAAACATATTTTATTAAAACTTTCATTCAATATTGTGTACAAATTAATGTTATCAAAATCAGTGTGAACTGATCAGAATTTCAAACTGAGTATTAAAATTTAACATATGGACATATTTAGTATTGCCTTTCAAAATTATTGTTCATTTAGGCAAAAAAGTACATTGAAAAACAAAAATGTGTACAAAAACTTATAGCAGTATGTTATCAAGAATGGCAGTGGAGCTGTACATAGTGTTTCATGTACATGGCATGTGTTGTTAGTTTCCATGGCACCAGCTGGGCAGCAGGATCCTATTGTGTTTGCAACGACATATGTGTCACCTTGAATTGAAATGTCACTTCAATAGGGCTGTATAGACCTTTAGGGTCACATTATATGTTTGTTGTCAGTTCAATCATTGTTCTTGAGCCAGTGTGTGCAAGTGAAGAGTAACTTCAGAATGTTAATGTACATACATGTGATTAAGGAGACAACAATTGTCAATACCATCAGAGATAATTATCCAGAAATTGGAGAAAGAGAGCTTCAATGACAATGGTTATACAATGTCGTTGCTGTCCATTTAATTGGACATTTTTCAGGATCGTCATTTATTGCTTCATATGATTCATGTGCCAGTGCTTTGATTCATATATTACGATGTAATATAATATTCTCTGAAAGTAGTACAAATACAATGATGGCATATGGGTTGCTATGGCAACAGAAGTATATATTTCATGGCTTTAGTGTATGGTGATATGGTGCAAAGGCTGCACACAGAAAAGACAGAGTTTAGGTTTTGGATGGTATTGCAGTGACAAAAACAAATACCAGTAGATTAGAGCTGCTTGTCCTTACATTTCATGACGTGGCTATAATAATACATGTAATTATTTTGGGTTTGGTAGAGAGTTTGACAGCTGCCTCTGCCAGTGATTGGGTCAAAACCACCAAAATTATTGACATTAGAGGATAAACTACATGACCCTGGGGTGTTATTTTGACACATGGCATGAGGTCAAAGGTCATGAGAAAATTACCAATGTTGTGATTACATGCTTCTTTTTTCAAAAGTATCCATACTTTCATCACTACACTTGACATATACCTTGTTTTGGATTTATCTCTTTATAAACATGAAACTTATATCTAGAAATCCTGACACATGAGCTTGTCAGTGGACTGTCAAAGGTCAAGGTCATCATTAGGGTCCTTGTGGAAAATGGATGATAAATTACGCATGCAGAACATGCACTCAACATACCAAGGCTAACAATGTGTTGGAAGGTTATGGGACACTGTAATGCAAACCCTGCTTAATGCTGGTCCTGTTAACCCTTCAGTGATTTGGTTGTTCATTTTCTGTTTGACATAGGTTTACCAAGAGATGATGGTGAAGGGGTCACCCCACATTCTGGTGGACGTGCGGACAGAGGTGGAGATGGGCATCTGTCAGCTACCACACCCTTCAGTCAGTATCCTCCAAATTACCACTACCGTATAGTTTACAAGCTGATTAACAGTAATTATCTGCAAGTCTTGGCTTCCATGAAAGATTGAAATTTTCTCAATTCCTAAATAAGGACACCCTTAACATTTTCATGTCAAGCATTTTGGCGAAATACAGCAAAATGGTGACCAGTTTAATTAACTTAAACAATTTATGTGTAGTACGTCTCTGATTATATATGAAATAGTAAGGAGAAATAGAATCTTATGTTCCTATATTGCAGGGTAAGATTACTAAATTGCAGTGGAAGAAATAGTTTGTACATTTCTTGACCAATCTCAGATATACCAATATCTTCAATAGACAAAGCTGATTGTGTAGAGAGGTTGAAATCCACAGTAAAGAAACAACCCACAGGTAGCAACAGCCCAGTATCGGTTGTGCTGGTGTGTCGGCGAGGTAACGACTCACAGAATGCAGTCAGGTCCCTTCAACATTCCTTGTCAGACTGTAATGTAACACTAAAGGACATCCGTGGAGGTCTGCATGCCTGGGCCAGGCAGGTGGACAAGGACTTCCCTGTTTACTGAAGGACGTCCATGGACGCCTGGCCCAGGCAGGTGGACAAGGACTTCCCTGTTTACTGAAGGACATCCGTGGAGGTCTGGCCAGGCAGGTGGACAAGGACTTCCCTGTTTACTGAAGGACGTCCATGGACGCCTGGGCCAGGCAGGTGGACAAGAACTTCCCTGTTTACTGAAGGACATCCGTGGAGGTCTGCATGCCTGGCCCAGGCAGGTGGACAAGGACTTCCCTGTTTACTGAAGGACGTCCATGGACGCCTGGGCCAGGCAGGTGGACAAGAACTTCCCTGTTTACTGAAGGACATCCGTGGAGGTCTACATGCCTGGGCCAAACAGGGGGACAAGACCTGTGTTGGTCACTGAAGGACACTTTAAATGTAACACCCCTGTACAAGTACTAAAATCCATAGTGTGGTTGCAGGAGCACTTTGTATCATAAAGATATCATTTGGGTTTGATGCACATTAAGTTTTCAGTAACCAGAATATAATTATCAGTTACATACACGAGGCAATCAGGAGGAGGTTAGCCATTGGTTGACAGTGTGAGAACATTGTTTTATCCCTTAAAGGTCTGGTCACCACTGGCTATATTCACTCACTCAGAAGTATGTATTGGGGCAGGGTAGATCTGAATTAGAACAATTTCATTGTTTTATGTATAGGTCATTTTATTTACACATCCATGTACAAATAAGCAACTGTTAATTTTCTGACTTGGACTTTTTGTTGTCATTTTATCTGCAATGAAAAAGAATTTTTATGTGCAAATGATAGTGTCAGTCATTGAGTACAGTCAAATCTCGTTAATCAGACAATTGGCTTTATCCGACACAAATGATGGGAACTGATTAAATCAGTGCTTTTTAGACCCGATAATCCAACAGTCTCACACTCCGACACACCTAATTTGCAACAAATTGCTGAAATTACTCATTAATCAGTCTCGTTAATCCGACACAGAGATCAGCGTACTCCGTGGTCATCTGCCCGCGAGTACAGAGCCCCATGTTTTGATGCGAGACAAGTCGGCGAGTAGCTGCATATTTTTATGGATGCAGAGATAAACTTGCTTAACAATTATTGCTTTAATAAGCAAAACAGGATTAATCACATGCCTAGATTACATCAATCTCATTAAAAGTTGTCGCTACCGCTGAGGACATCCCATTACAGATCACGTCAGTTTTGTGTTAAACTTTAGAGGTTGCATGATAAGATAACATATTCCGCTAACAATGTAACACAACAATATGAATATTTCCTTTTTCCTTTTTTTATTACAACATGTTTGAATCATTATCTATCATGTAGTTTCCAATTTTCGATCACGAGCATTGATACTACCTAATTTCGATTGTCCGACATACTCGTTAATCCGACATAATCATATTCAACCAACAATGTCGGATTAACCAGACTTGACTGTACTATGCATTGCAAAATCTTATTGAACACATGAAAATTAAGGTTGTATCCAGCACAAGCGTGAGGTAGGTGATATGCAAGGGTATCATTACTGACTTCTGTAGGGTTTAGCCTGCACATACCAGTACACAACTCTCACTGATCTTCCTTCTTTCACATACAGAACACTCACGTAATTTCTCGGTGTGATTTCCTCTCAAAGAACTTTGGTCGCCTATTCTTTGGTTTCCTGCAAAATAGAAAAGATTCACTGACAACCCAGTATCTAGGAAAGAGCGAAGTGAAATAAAGCATTACTTTGTTTCAGTAATATAGTGACAATTATCTAGGAAAATTGTTTGTTTGTCTGTTGTTTAACGCCACACTCCGCAATATTCCAGTTTGACAGTGGCCTGGAACAGACAATACAGTTATTGATATTGTGAACATCAATTACTGTGGGCGCACTATCAACCAAGTCACAGGCCCTGACTGATTGCTGAGGACCTATTCTTACCCCGAATTCACGCAGGGTTGCCTCTTACAACCAGCATAGGTTGCTGGGGACCTATTCTAACCCGGAATCGCCAGGTGAAATCTATGAAAGACCTCCATCACAAGTAGGAAGCTTATGCCACAGTAGTATTATTTAAGCCATATTGCAGTGGTGTAGCTTCCAGTGTTTTTGAAGTGTGAACATGATCCATCCTATCTGGATACGATGACACACTATACAAGCCCGGTCCTGTTCCACAAAATGGTCTCAGCGCAAGAAGGATGCTAACTGCCAAACTTAAACAATGAATGAAGACAGACATAACGACTGAGATTGCTTCGTGGGGCCTGGGTCTAACAACAGCCCTCCACAGGGGACAAGGACTTGTTTGTTTGTTAGTTGTTTAACAGCGCACTCAGCAATATTCCAGCTATAAGACGGTGGTCTTTACATAATCGAATCTGGACCAGATGATTCAGTGATTGACATCATGAGCATTGATCCACGCAATTGGCATTCAATGAAACGCATCAATCTCATCAGCGAGTCTGACAATCTGATCCTGTAGTCGCTTCTTACGACAAGCATAGCTGACTTTGCAAGCATGGGTTGCTGAAGACGGATTCTAACCCCAAATCTTCACGGGCACGGGGACAATGAATCTCTGTAGGGAACAGGATCATGAACAACAATAACACTTACTTGGCTTTCTCCCTCGTCTCAATGATGTTCCTCTTCTGTAGACTGTGGAACATGTCCTTGATGAGATAGCCTTCAGGCTAGAAGGAAAGCATTCAATGTCGCTAGATTAAAGATGAGACCATCCTCAAATACAAGTGTTACAAATTTTATTCTTGCAGCAGAAGACATTGTTCAACAACCAGACTCAGATGCTACTAAAGAACAAATGCAACACACACACACACACACACACACACACACACACACACACACCAGTACACATACACAATAATAGACACCACACTGGAAACTAACAATTTAAGATTAAATCTACTGGTAACCTAGCTCTACATTGACGACACAGTATGATTATCTCCTAAATACATATGCATTTTCAAAACAAACATACCTTCAATAACCTCAGTGACCCGGGCAACTCCTCGCCAAGCTTAAGGTCAAGGTCAGGCTCTACATATCTAGGTCAGGTCAAGGATACTGACTTGCTGTATAAATAAAAACTAAGTTTGTGCTAATTAATAGTCACTCTTCTTGTAAAAGAATTCCTACAACTATATAGCAAGTGCACTTCTGTATGTGTGGCATGTTAAACACAGCAACGAGGAGGTGATCTGTCCATGTCGTGTGCTGCAGCCAATGTGGCTAGATCATGGATTGTGTCATAGCTCGAGTCAAGTATGACAAGCACTGGGTAACATTTTGCTACGGAAACCCTCCACAGATGACAAGACACACCTCAGCTCTGTAACCCAGCTCTTGTAAAACTCAAAATTTACAAGTCTTATTTACAACGGTATGGAAAGCAGAAGGTTGGTGTCTTGATTCCCTGGTCATGTCATACGATAAGATGGAACTTCTTGTTACCCTGCCTGTTGTTCGGGACAAAATATGGCACAAGTCTGCATGCACACATGCAAGCACGCATAATCTTATAAGCATGATAAGTGCAATAATGTTGAACACCATTTCACTTCACCTTAGGAGTAACAGTCATGGATATGCATCTACTATAAGGCCTTATATATTTTTAGTTGGTTTACGAGAACGTCAACACATGAAACTATGAAATTAGAAGAGAGAAAAATTGTGCTCACTGTTTTACAATTAGGTGAAATGAATAAAACATGGGAATTTATAACCACTGTTCATAAGATATGGTGATTGATATGTATATAATCTTAACCCAAACACAATTATCATTCAGGAACTTGCCATGATAAAACATGCAGGTTTAACATTCATTACTGGCAGTACTAATCTGGAAGTTGAAATTTGTTTTTCTTTTTGACAACCTTCACTGAATTTCAGGCCCTTTTTTGTGTGAAAACAAATAACAAGCCTCAACACTGAGCAACTGAATCAGCCCATATTTCTGTACAGTGCGCCACTTGTAATGTCAAGGATACTTGTGTTTGCCAAGCTTCTTGGGTTTGTCTTTATTCTTCTCAAGCTGTTCCTCTTTACGTTTGGCGCGTTCCTCCATTGCCAACTCTTCCTTACGTATTTCCTTCTTTATGGACTTCAACCTGCAACATACTCGACACAATGCATCATTGACATCAACCTGCAACATACTCGACACAATGCATCATTGACATCAACCAGCAACATACTCGACACAATGCATCATTGACATCAACTTGCAACATACTCGACACAATGCATCATTGACATCAACCAGCAACATACTCGACACAATGCATCCCTGACATCAACCAGCAACATACTCGACACAATGCATCATTGGTTGTTTGTTGTTAAATGCCGCACTTGGCAATATTCCAGCTATATGACGGCAGTCTGTAAATAATCAAGTATGGACCAGACAATCCAGTGACTGACATCATGAGCATTGATCCACGCAATTGGGATGTGATGACATGCATCAACCAAGTCAGCGAGCCAATCCTGTTAGTTGCCAACAAGCTGCTGAAGACCGATTCTAACCCGGATCTTCACAGATAAATCAAAACATTGGTTGATGCATCAGATAGCCATTTACAAGCATCGATGCTACATCTGCCTAGCACCATCAACATCAAGACCAGGTTGACAAGTCAACGTAGGACTCTCATGAAAGACTATACCTGTTAAATTCATTCTTCTTCTGCTTTACCACTTTGGTTCTGGCTAATCTCTTCGCCTGAAAAAAAAAGATGATACTTGCTCTTATACTGCTGTCAGCAACACTCACACCCAACCTAACTCCTTTCCTCAAAGAATGGTTGTATTATTCAGGCCTTGTTGCACCTTAACTTGTAGTCTGAGAAGTGATTATGATCAAGGTCAAGTAAATGTTTTTGGACTGGAGGTGCTTGCTAGTATGTTATGACTTTGGGCCATTGAGGAAATGCCAGAGAATCATATGTTGTCATTTCTGTGCCTATTATACTTCTACAAGGAATATTTCAAAGAAAACACTGTTAATCATGTTAATGACTTACTCAACAATATTCAAGATATGATTTTTTCTTTTTTATTTAACGCTGCATTCAGCAATATTCCAGCTATATGATGGCAGTCTGTAAATAATTGAGTCTAGACCAGACAATTCAGTAATTGATGTCATGAACATCAATCAACACACATTTGGCTACAATGACATGCATCAACCAAGTCAGCAGGCTTGACCACCCAATCCTGTTAATCGCCTCTTACGACAAGCATAGTTTGACTTATGGCAAGCATGTGTTGCTGAAGACCTATTCTACCCCGAACCTTCAAAGGGCATTCCAGTTCTGTAACTAATTAAGTCTGGACCAGACAATTCAACAGTTGTCAACAAAGTCACCGAGTCGGACCACCCAATAAGAAGTGTTCTTACAAGACGCATAGGTAACTCAGACCTATACTCCTACTCTGAATCCCCAGGGGTACATAACAGAACTTTTCTCAGCAGTAACAAACCTCAATTCTTCTCTCCCTCTCCTTCCGTCTCTGTTTCCGTGTCTTGAGGTCCTCCCTCCTGACTGGAGGGTTGATGGAGATCTTGTCAAGGTCCTCTGCAGGCAAAGCGACCTCGTCCTCCCGACTGGGGTCTGTGTGGAGCCCGGCAGACATCTCTTCCAGCCATGTTTGCTGAAAGATATCAGTACAGGTCATAACAGGCAACCCTCACAGGCAACCCTGTTTCCATCACAGATAACCATAGAGTACTCTTGTTGCTATTATAAGTACACTTGCATGTGCCATTGAATTGTGATTTCAGTTCTTCCCAGTGTCTCTCGTTGCAATCAACACTTCTATAGTTGATGTCATGGATGCCCTTTTTTGTTAGTATTGTTTGTTGCTAACACCCAACACAATATTTCAGCCATATTCGGCCTGTAAATAATCAAGTGACCGACATCATGAGCATCGATCCCATCAATGAAACACAATGACAAGCAATCAACCAGGTCACCGATCCTTAATTCCATATACATTTTGTCACTTCTTACCATCAGAAGTGCAAACACACTAGAATGACATTTGCAATATTATCATGCCACTATGGAGAATTCTACAAGCATGGACATGTTGCTGACATAGGGTTTTAATCAGGCACTTGACAGCAGTACATTAAACCACTAGACCACCTGTTCCCCCAGGTAGGGTGGGTGAGTTGGGTCCAACGCCGTTTTTACAGTAATCCAGTTATATCATTCAAACCCACAATCATCAGTTTCTGGCATACCCAAGGGACGCAACTCCAGGTGGATGTTGTGCTACTTAATCTATGCAATATACTGACTACCGATCAGTATCATCTATTTCGTCACACATTTGTTTAGGAGATCAAGAGTAGCAATGATAAATCTAAGGTAACCTAGCTCTACACTGATAGTTGTTTATCTCCATGATAAAATAAACCGTGAACTCTTTGCTATCAGCAAAGATTTTCAGTGAAGTGGCATAGGCTGAGCCCAATGTTTGGAGTGGGTGACCAATCTGAATTTAGGAAACACTGATGACAGCCTTTAACCAAAGTAGGGTGCTTTATATGTCCAAACTTTGTGTTGTGTCGTACTTTAGTCACATATGAAAGGAATTGAAGTGTAGCAGAGCTACTTCATAAGCTAACATGAAGTGGAGACCCCAAAGAGAATTAAGAAAACCTGGCAAGGTGAAGTTCTAAATCACACAGCACACCACTCATTGTGACACCAAATCTCAAAATATTTGCTTGAAATACTCTTTTAGTCATTTCCTACCCAAAATGTATTGCCCCCAACTTTGAAGTGTTATAACTGCAACTCTGCATTTTTTAACCTGTAATTGTATGCATCATTATTTTCAAATTCCTGTCGACAATGATTGAGAAAAAGGTACTCCTAAATAAATATTAGTTTCTGTGGTAATGTAGCCATCAATTAATCCATTTAAATCAGAGGTGGTTATTGTGATTTGAAACCTCTGACTGAGCAATCAGAATCAAGTATTTTTCTTTTTAGAACTATTGCATAACAAGTTTAATGCAGTATTCAGCAATATTTCAGCTACATAACTATAGTCTGTAAATAACCCAATCTGGACCAGATAATCAAATGATTGCTATTATAAGCAACAATGACAATCTATCAACCGAGTCCCTAAGCCTGACCATCTGACATGTCTGATACATTTAATCGCTTCGTACAACATAGGCTGTTGCAAAGGACCAATCCCTACAGAGACACATGTAAAAAAAGAAAGCCAGCATGACATCACAGTGTCAATCCATAACAGATCATATTCAATGAACATGTTCAAGGAGGTGATTATAATTCGTGTTGTTTCAAAATTAAACAAGAGTTTGCCACTAACGTGGCTATATCCCCTGCCCCTGTTGCAAAATGTATGACATAATTAAATCTAAACAAACCCTAACCTTTTTTAACCAAGGTGGAACTTGTCTTGGAAATTGTAAAAAAAAAGAAGTGTTTTGAACCTAAGTCCATCTTGTTGCCATGGAAACGTAAAAATTAAAAATTTCTAAAATTTCTAAATAGCAAAAGGCACCAGTTCAGCATGTACTTGACAGACCTGCAAAGTTTCATGGAAAAAATATTGAACGGTTTCTGAGTTATGCTGCGGAAACAAAACGTGACGGACGGACGTAAGGAGCCCGTTTCTATATCCCCCGCCAACTTTGTTGGGCGAGAGATAAAAATACAAGGGCTACCAGTACTTGAAATATCGTCTCATCAAGGTTCAACCAGTACCTGTGTTGGTGCATCGTGTTTAGATGGAAACTTGGCATCCAAGGCGTTGAACAGCTTCTGGATGGCCTTCTGCTTCTTCACCTCCACCTCGTGGGCCTTCCACAGCAGATCCTGCACAGAGAGCAAACATGACTGGCAGGGTCGCAGAGACAGGAGCAGTAACCATGGCAACTCCTGGGACACAGGCTTTGAATGCACTCAGACAAAACATGTCACAGACATCGGGTTTGGCAAGACTACAGTATATGATGTGGTCTTTGATAGGCATTTAGGTATATGATGTGTTTACTGTGGAAGAATTAGTGGGGACACAATCTCGTTATAATCAGATCGTTCACTCTAATACAATACCTCTCCATCAAGATCTGACATCTCCAAAGGTTGTGTCAGGTAAATCCTCATCAACATTTGACCTGCCAAATCTCAATTAAACATAACTGGGTCCTTGAGTCAATCAAAAGTCAGATTACTAATTTGATTTTGAGTTATTTCCTTACAACCTTGATTTGGACATTTCAAGTCTGTTTTGCTCTCTTAACAGTTATATAGATGCCTCACTGATTGGCTGATGAGAAAGTGCACCTGGTGCTATCTTCTATAGAGGTGTCATCAGATCTTCTCATACCATGTCAGAGTAAAAGATCTGAATTTGACCGAGAACGAGGGGGACATTGATGGCTGTTTGAGGCCTTGGGGTGAGGCACCACCATGTGATGTTCTTACAGTGTAAATTCAGAGGGGGCCCTTGAGGAGTACTGGCATAATTACTTAATCTTGCAGTTAAGGACCCCCTGAAAGTGTGATATTGCCAGTACTCTGCGATCAGGTTTATGATGCTTATGACAAGAGCGACTTCACTTTTCCACTTAGTTTGCCACACTTCTTACCTGATGGTCGTCATATGCTGGGTTGTAGGAGGCTCCGGGATGGGGCACCTCGACTGCTGGCAGACTCGTTGGCTTCTTGTTATAGTAAGATGGCACCTGCAATACAAGCAGTTACATACTATTGGTACTGGTAAACAGTGTTGTGTCGAATTATGATGTGTCAAACTGACGACTCTCGAAAGCTTTGTCCCTGCGTATTTCTTCATAATTTTCGGTTGTGTCGAACTTCTGATAACTCGAAGTATTTACATGGGTCTCTTCAACGTCGACACAACAGCCTCGACTGTACATGATACGACACTGGAGTCATAGGTAGGTTTGTTGTTTAATGCTGCACACACAATATTGCTGCTACAGTACAGTGGTCTGTAAATAATTGAGGCTGGACCAGACAATCCAGTGATTGATGTCACTAGCTCCCATCCCAATGAAGTACAATGATATGCAATCATCCAAGACAATTACCCTGACCACACAAATCAATTTAGTCACCTTGTACCATAAGACAAATTCTCCCCCGGAATCTCCGCATGGGCCATAACTCTAGGTTCTGGCACATGCGTGGTGTGCATGTCATACACAGACAAATACCTCTTACAGACAGATTTTTCTTGTTCACAAAACCTTATTCACAATATCCAGAAGCTGCGTCATATAATTCCGGGTGACTTTATTCCACAATGAATAATAATTTGATAAATGAAATGATTAATGAACTCTCAACACGTTTGTATGAAAGCAATAATGAAAACAAAGACATGATATGTGTTCAATATTGACGCAAGATAATTCTATTCCTCCACAATATCCATGATATCCCGCCCCTCTCTACTACTAACATTAGTGAGTGAGAATGGTTCTACGCCGTTTTCGCAATATTCCAGCAATATCACGACAGGGGACACCAGAATGGGCTTCACACATTGTAGCCATGTCAGGAATAGAACCCGGGTCTTCGGCGTGACAAGCGAACGCTTTAATCATTAGGCTACCCGACAACCCCCTGCAATCAAGAATGACAGAAGATAGTTTTCTTCCTCCGCCATATCCCCCACTCCTCTCTATACTCACATTAACTCTCCTCTTCTTGGTGACCAGGCGGTAGTGTTCATCCTCATCCTCCTGGCCAGCAGTCTGGTCTGCAACAGGAACATGATGAGTGAGTGAGTGAGTTGGGTTTAACACAGCTTTTAACAGTATTCCAGTTATATTGCGACGTGTCAGCTTAATGTGGGAGGAAAGCCCAAAGTGATGCAGGTATCAGACGTTTACCACTTCGGTGAAACCCAGGAGCTCAGGTATGGTGCTGACAAACCTAGAAACATAATCGGGGCGAACCGGAATTCGAACCCACAATCATAGGTTTCTGGGGTGCCCAAGGGACGCAACTCTGCACAGCGAACCGCAGCGCCTTAGACGACTGGGCCACCCATGGCCCCCTCACTGTTTAAGACAAGACTCCAATACTCACCATCCCACAAATCAGCGTTCACTTTCAAGTTCCATCTCCCCACTCTGTTTTTTATCCTTTCTGCTCGGGCATCCGTGCTCTGTTTCTGGGCCTGCAGCTCTTTGGCTGTTGGCTTCTTGTTGGCTAGCCTGTCCCTCTCCTGCACCGACAGCCTCGGCCTTGTCCTGATGTTGTGAGGTCTTCAACAAACACAGTTCAATGTGCCTATCACACTCCTGTATTTCATGACTCTCACAAACAAGCATGAAATACTTGTATCTCCAACCAATATGACATGTCTGGTTGTGAGCAAGGCAAGAAAAAATTTATGGTTTTCAAACACTACCACCAAAAGTCAAGTCATTGCCATGGAAACTCGAAAAGTATTTTTTTCAAAAATCCCAAACTATCAAGAGGCACCAGTTCACCACTAGACCTATCTATATGCCAAGTTTGGTTAAAATATCTTTCAGTTTTTTCAGTTCTGCTCCAGAAACAAAACTTAACAGAAGTACGGAAAGACTGAAGGAGGGAAGGACGGACAGCACCCATTCTTATATCCCCCTTCCACTTTGTGGCGGGTATAATAACCCAGGATCCCCAGCTTGATTACAGAAATTAGCACTAGCATGCCAGTCTGAACAGTTGTGTTTATGTTAAAGGTATCCTAATGGCAAGTAGAGTTTGAAACATTTTCAAGGGCATTGCTTTTCGTTGTCACTATTTGGCCTAGTAGGCTTTCTTGGTTAATTTCTACCACTAACTTTGTAGGAAGAGTGATGCATTTAAAAACATGATTAATTTGATGCTATATTATCAGACGATACACAAAAGTAGGACCAATCGTTTCTTACTTTCACAAATATATGCTTGTTTGTTGTTTAACTCACAATGGAAGCTAAACAGCTATATGACAGCAGCCTTTAAATAATCGAACCTGGATCAGATAAAGCAGTGATTGATTTTGTGAGTATCAACCAATTGGGCTATGATGATACACTATTCAAGTCACCAAGCCTGACCATAGTGAGTGAGTGAGTGAGTTGGGTTTAACGCCGCTTTTAACAGTATTCCAGTTATATCACGGCGTGTCGGCTTAATGTGGGAGGAAAGCCCGAAGTGATGCAGGTCTAAGACGTTTACCACTTCGGTGAAACCCACGAGCACGGGTATGGTGCTGACAAACCTAGAAATATAATCAGGGCAAACCGGTATTCGAACCCACAATCATAGGTTTCTGGCGTGCCCAAGCGACGCAACACGCACAGTGAATCGCGGCGCCTTAGCCGACTGGGCCACCCGTGCCCCCCCCCCCCCCCGACCATAGTTAACCTGGGATCAGAATCCCCACAGGGCCACAACATGGATCTTACACCACTGCTGCAACTATATGGGACAAAGATATCCAGTTAAGACTGACAGCTGCATCATGTTGTAATCCTGATAGTGCATAACAATGTGTTCTATGCCTGGAGTCAGCTTTGGGTACACTGACTCACACAAACATGGTACATCAAATTATGTTTCCCTCACCTAAGCCAACAACTTACAATGCGATCTGGAATAATTTAGGAATTTAGGAATAACATGTTTTATAAATTTAGATTCAAATCATGATAAACATGAACACTGATGAACGTGATGAAATGCACAAAACATAAGTAATCAACTACAGATCTGAGAGACTCTTTTATTTAATTAATTGGTTGGAATTGGGTTGGATACTTACATATGAGCTGGTTTGGTGTGTGGGTCAGGTTCAAGGTTATTGAAACATCTAAGTGACCTGTTTTTCCGTTGATTTCTCCTCAGAGGAACTTGAACAACACCTGTCAGTTGAAATACTAAATAACTTTTTGTACGGAACAGAAAAAAGATATACCATATACATTCATAGTTGAGATGACATTTTAACAAGCTGTTAACTAACTCTACATCATGTTCATGTCCTGCTGTTTATAGTTATAATTTTAAAATATCTTTTTAAACCAAAAGATTCACACTATTTATTTGATCATGCTGAAATTGTAATGATCATATTCCAACTATGTTGTAAACAGACATCAAATATGTTATAATTAAATGAAATCAAGTACATCATAGCTGTCAATGTGGTTATTTATACAAGGTGTGAGGACTGGGTTGAATGCCGCTTTTAGAGGTGAGGTGAAATGGGGTTTAACGTCGCGTCCAAGATTATTGCATTTATATGCCACGTGCATGCACGTGTGTGTGTGGCTGCTTGTACTAGTCCGGACTGATGACGATTTATAGTGCTAGCACACTGTGATACCATGCCGCAGTTTAACATGAATACCCCACTCAGACACAGTATACTGACTCCGAGCCGACCATTCCTTGTTTTAGTCCCTTAATGCCGAGCACCAGACAGGGTAAGAAGAAGTACCATCTTTTAACGTCTTTAGGGTTCGAACCCGGGACCTTCCGCTCTCCGGGCGGACGCTCTACCACTAGACCACGGCAGCTTTTAGAAATACTACAGTCATATAACATGATCATGGGCCTTTGGTATCATGGGCCAATGCTTAAATGATTTTTACCACTACTACACTGTTTTGAATGATGTCATAATAAATCATGATTTTGATAACATGGTTAATGAAGTTTGCTGTTTTCATGACAAATTGCAATAGATAATAAATCCGTGTAATGTCATAATTTACAATGTTGGTTCGAGAGAGTGTTGCTACTTGACATGCCTTTTTGATCTGGGTCATCATCTTCCTCTTTAGGCTTTTCTTTCACAGTCTTGTCAACGAAGAACAGAGTGTCATCTGTTTTGTCTGCTACAAGACCACTGAAAAAATGAAAAACAAACCGTCATCGGCTAGTCATGCTAGTTGCGTTCAATAACGTTCTTTCATGAAACACGTTGAGGGTCCAACAAGCGAAGCTGTTTCAGTACTTTTACGTGTAAATTACTGAGTGAGGTTGTGTTGAGTATAAGCGAGCTTTGGGCTGTTTACTAACACAGAGAACACGTGTTGTGAAATTGGTGTCACGTGGCTACTTCACAACCTGAATGTCAGCTTAATCGGTTATGAAATCACATACCCAGTTCTTTCTTGAAGCCTCTCATCTTCCAGAAAATCTTCCAACTCGGAAATATCGACTTTTTTCCATCCCTTTTTCTTGCTTTTCGCGACAGCTTTCCTCTTACGATTTGGCTTGATGGAAGCAGCCATCTTGTATTGCTTTCTAGGGGAGGCAATTCAGGAAAGACTCTTGGATTCAATGTGACAAAACCTGTAATCTCTTTTGAAGTGTTCGAGTCTTCGAATAAATTTGCAAATGATTTTTTATGGATATGGTCATCTTCAGAGGAATGTGCTTTTGTTTTGGGTGTAAAAATAATCTCAGAAATAATTTTAGCTAAATCAGCCTTATATGTTGTGTAGTTCTTAATTCGATTGTAAAACACATATTCTAGATTCCAGACCAGATCCTAATACCAACTCTCACAAACTACGAAGACAGGCAAAAGATAATTAGCTAGTTCTCGGACCTACAGGTTATTTAGGTCCGTGGTTAGTTTCAGTCCTTGTTACAAAACATCCGAGAAGAATCAGGGCAGCAGTGTCCCATTCCTGGTTCTATTGTTGTAATTTGTTTCTTAACAACAACAACAACAACAACTAAAAAAAAAATAATAATGCACCAAATCCACACCATAAAAGCATGCTCAAAGCGTTACATCATTACGACGGGCAATGGATCAGTGTGCACTAAATTTTCGTTCTCAGCTCCCCGGGGAGTATACAACCGAAACTGCATGAGAGGCGCTAGAAGGTTAACAGACATTATTATCTCATCCTACTGGGTACATATCATGTCGAACAAACGCTCTAGCCTAAGCTAGGAGACACCACATGTCCTTCATGTTCTTAACTTTGGGACATGACCAAAGCCCTAGAAACTCTCAGCAGACAAGCGGCCGAACGTCACCCGCCCGCGACCAACGTTACTTTACGTATATTAGAGACATTTATTGAATCTAATTTAACAGTATAGATCTAAGCTGGGCGTTTACTGCTACCCATCGCAACCCCCAACCGCAGCAAGGATACACACAAGCAGCGTTCGAAATAGACATCGGCCCGAAGGCCCGAGGCCGAGAGAATTGTTCTCGGGCTGATAGTTTTATTTAAGTAATTATTTATTAAACATTTTTAAAGTAATGTGATAAACATTACTTTCATATTTATAAACAGTAGGATTATACCTTTCATGTAACACGTAGTCGCAAAGATGTTTTAGAAGCTGATAATGTCCTAATAAATGTAGGCCTCATCTCTCACCACCGTGACTCTGATGTAATAGCAGTACAAGCTTCTGGTTGACTGGTTGTGTTTTGTGATATATATTGCAAGAGCATGTCTTACTTACTTACATTGGAGATTTTACGTGCGCTTTCCGACTGAGAGCGTATTTCGCACACGGTGCAAGTGTATGTATTCCTGCTTCAGCTTAAATGTTTGGGCCTACAGTTTTTCCATTGGGATTACAGTTATTTAAATGTGCTGGTCCTGAAGGCTCTCAGTTTACTCTGCTGAGGTTCAGACACTGCACACACGTGTGTCATACTACATGTAAATGCATATCTTACATGTGGTCCGTGAAGATCCGGGGTAGAATAGGTCTTTAGCAACCCATGCTTGCCGTAAAAGGTAACTATGCTTGTCGTAAGAGGCGACTAACGGGATCGGGTGGTCAGGCTTGCTGACTTGGTTGATGCATGTCATCGTATCCCAAATGGGTAGATCGATGCTCCTGATATTAATCACTGGATTGTCTGGTCCAGACTCGATTATTTACATACCGCCGCCATATAGCTGGAATGTTGCTGAGTGCGGCGTTCAACAACAAACAAACAAACAACATAGTTCTGTTCAATAACCTCTTGGAGATTCCGGGAAAGAATTGGTCCAAAGTCCGGCGTTAAACATTGTTCTTTTGTGACGCAGTGATTGACATCATGAGCATCGATCTACGAGATTGGGATTTGATGACATGCATCAACCAGGTCAGCGAGTCTGACCACCCGATCCCGTTAGTCGCCTCTCACGAGAAGCATAGTAGCCTTTTATGGCAAGCATGGTTTGCTGGAGACATATTCTCTTCTCGGATCTTCACGGAGATTTAACAGTAATGACCAATGCAGATACACAAACAAGTACATAATCTCTGTTTATAACAGTTTACCGTTTAATGTGTGGGGGCAAGGGATACCCAGTCATCTAAGGCGCTGCAATTCGCTGTGACGAGTTGCGAGCCCAATGGTAGGCCAGAAACCTATGATCTTGGGTTCGAATCCCGGTTCACCCCGATTATGTGTTTAGGTCTGTCAGCACTATACCCGTGCTCGTGGGTTTCATCAAAGTGGTAAACGTCTGATTACATTCGATGAAGGCTTAGTGAGTTATGCAGCACATATTAATGGAGATCGTTCTACTGACAGAGAAACAATGTAAGACGCTAGTCACGCGAACTATTGAAAATGGTGAAACCAGTTCTCTTTTTTTAAAGGACTTTAATCACTGTTTAAACTTTCGATTTTTTTGTTATTTTGAATAGCAGGCATGGATCGTTTTTGAAGAGGTGTGTTGGATTGGCTCGGAAAAACTGTCAGCCATTGGAGCCATGAAATACAATTGATGTAACTACTCCTTTTACGAAACCTTACGCCATGTTGAAATATAAATCACCTGATCACCCTTCTTCCATCAATGTTAACATCTGTCGTAAGGGGCTCCGTCCTCAAAACCAGATTATTTGTCTGCCATGTGCCTAACGACCCCATGCAAAGCAATCAGTGGCTTCAATATTGAACAACGTACAGCCACAAAAGTATGAAATTTGATCAAGGCAGTATTGAAACGCACATGCCCCTGTCTTGCTTTTTGAATGCGATTGACAAAATCAGGACTACCTAAAAATGTCGTTAATTTTCGCATGTTTGTTGAGCGTATAAGTGCCAAGGTAACAGCTATTGAAAATCATGGTGCTCATTGAATATATTACCATACTTAGAATGTATACACATTTTATTACCTTTTGGTTACGAAAGTTATCTTTTATCTCGGAAGGGGTGTCAGTTGCTACTCAGTGTGGAACGTACAATAACCGCGAAGCCTAGCGATCCTGATTCAACGTTTTACAATACTTGTATTGCATACGGAACGTGCATTTGGATATCTAAACGACTTGAAGATATGAGGTTCTTATCTCACCGACCGGAAGATATTAGTTTCTTATTCCACCTACAACATATTAGTTTCTTATCACATCAACTAGAAATACATTAGTTTCTTATCCTATCAACTAGAAAGACATTAGTTTCTGATCCCACCAACTAGAAAGACATTAGTTTCTTATCCTATCAACTGGAAAGACATTAGTTTCTGACCCCACCAACTAGAAAGACATTAGTTTCTTATCCCACCAATTAGAAAGACAACAGTTTCTGATCCCACCAACTGGAAAGACATTAGTTTATCCCATCAACTAGAAAGACATTAGTTTCTTATCCCACCAATTAGAAAGACATTAGTTTCTTATCCCACCAACTGGAAAGACATTAGTTTATACCATCAACTAGAAAGACATTAGTTTCTTATCCCACCAACTGGAAAGACACTATAGATTCTCATCCCACCAATTAGAAAGACATTAGTTTCTTATCCCACCAACCGGAAATACATTAGTTTCTGATCCCACCAATTAGAAAGATATTAGTTTCTTATCCCACCAACTAGAAAGACATTAGTTTCTGACCCCACCAATTAGAAAGATATTAGTTTCTTATCCCACCAACTAGAAAGACATTAGTTTCCAACTGGAAAGACAATATAGATTCTCATCCCACCAATTAGAAAGACATTAGATTCTCATCCCACCAATTAGAAAGACATTAGCTTCTTATCCCACCAATTAGAAAGACAATAGTTTCTTATCCCACCAACTAGAAAGACATTAGTTTCTGATCTCACCGATTAGAAAGATATTAGTTTCTTATCCCATTAACTAGAAAGACATTAGTTTCTTATCCCATCAACGAGAAAGACATAAGTTTCTTATCCCATCAACTAGAAAGACAATAGTTTCTTATTCCATCAACTGGAAAGACGTTGTTTTTTTATCCCATCAACTTGAAAGACATTAGTTTCTTATCCCGCCAATTAGAAAGATATTAGTTTAGTATCCAACCAAATAGAAAGACAATAGTTTTTAACCCCCCTAACAAGAAAGACATTAGTTTCTTATCCCACCAATTAGAAAGACAATAGTTTCTTAATCCCCCAACAAGAAAGACATTAGTTTCTGATCCCACCAACTAGAAATACATTAGTTTCTTATCCCCCAACTGAAAAGACATTAGTTTCTTATCCCATCAACGAAAAGGATATTAGTTTCTGATCCCACCAACTAGAAAGACATTAGTTTCTGATCCCACCAACTAGAAAGACATTAGTTTCTGATCCCACCAACCAGAAAGACATTAGTTTCTTATCCCATCAACTAGAAAGACATTAGTTTCTTATCCTACCAATTAGAAAGACATTAGTTTCTTATCCCACCAACTGGAAAGACATTAGTTTCTTATTCCATCAACTAGAAAGACATTAGTTTCTTATCCCACCAACTAGAAAGATATTAGTTTCTTATCCCACCAACTGGAAAGACATTAATTTCTTATTCCATCAACTAGAAAGATATTAGTTTCTTATCCCACCAACTAGAAAGATATTAGTTTCTGATCCCACCAACTTGAAAGATATTAGTTTCTTATCCCATCAACTAGAAATATATCAGTTTCTGATCCCACCAACTAGAAAGATAGTAGTTTCTTATATATAATTTATATATACAGTACTGTGTGTTGAACGAGATTTATTTATTGTTAATTAGACCACTGTTTGAATATGCATGTGAAGTGTAGGGTGGTTGTGCCAAAGAACAGAGTAACTCCAACTAGAAGCAGCAAGAATTAAAACTGGTTTACCAAGTTATACTTCTGTTAAGAAGGTACCGTCTGTCTCTGTCGGTACAAACGGTATACAACCTCAGCGCTGTTCTTTATGTGACCACGCCTATATTACGTACAAAGATTTCAGAATCCTCGTTCAAGCCATCCTCTATTGGGGGCACAGATGGCGCTGGGATTCGCTGTGCAGAGGTGCGTCCCTTGGGCACGACAGAAACCGTGGGTTCGAATCCCGGTTCGCCCGATTATGTTTCTAGGTTTGTCAGCACAATATCCGTGTTCGTGGGTTTCACCGAAGTGGTAAACGTCTGAGACCCACATCACTTCGGGCTTTCCTCCCACATTAAGCCGACACGCCGCGATATAAATTGAATACTGTTAAAAGCGGCGTTAAACCCAACTAACTCACTCACAACCATCCTCTATCAAATTGTGGAATACATCACCCATTCAACTAAGAAATATTGAGACCTTCTCCAAATTTAAATCCAGTCTGATAAATCTACAGGTCCACTATATAACACAATACATACAAAATTAAGACATGGTGACAGTGAAATATAAAATTATTTATTTAGAAAGGGTTCAAACGAGGATCCAAAATGCCAATGTTGCATCCCATATGAAAATTCATATATTTTCATTAATAAGTGTCCATTTTTTTTAATAGCTAGAAACGAGTTGAGGCACGCAGTAACAGTGAAAACTTCTTGTGATGTTAATATTGACTTGATGGTAGTTGGCTTTACCTAAACATGTGTACGAAAAGGTTTTTAGGAATGTACATACGTATATAAAGAAAACGAAAAAGGTTTGAGTGAGCAATGTTAATGTAAATACGTTTCTCTATTTCTCTTCCTTCCCTTCTGCCATTTAATTATTAATTGTAAATATGCATTCATGTAAATCTATGGGAGAGGGCATTCTAAGTTGTCATAACTTGTGCCCAATCCTGTTCATGAGAATAAAATATGTTTTAACTTAAAACAAACAACAGCAACAGTGCGAGTTTCTTATTGCACAATTTGTTTTTATTGCCATTTGATGTCAATATAAACCAAAGCAGATATTATCCAAACCCAAAAATGACATTTGGTCAAACATATAAATAATCATATTGAACAATTAAATATGAACCTTCATACAAGTGAGGAGGTGTAGCCTAGTAGTTAAAGAGTCGATCTCATTTCTAGGATACGACACCTCTCTGCACGAAGATCTGAGATCAGCCAGTCAGCGTTTAGGCTTTTAAATGTTCGGTACCAATGACAAAAAAAGACTGATCTTCCGAATCGAGGCGGTAAGAAATGAAGCCATAACATCTAAATGGCTAAGTACCCACCCATCCTTCGTTTTGATTGAGCGACCAGCGTTGACTCGGGGTTCACCTGACGTGATGTTCTATGGATGTGTCAGATATTCACGAAGAAATATTGTGTCGGAGTAAAAGATCTAATTGTAATGACATTGTTAAAGCGTTGGTTCGTCACATAGGTACAATAAGTGTGATAGTGCTGGTATATTTCTAAAAGCGGCGTAATATCACACTCACTCACTCACGCTCTCATGTACATTCACACAGGTATACATTGCCACAGTACACCGCACTGATGTTTAAGTCAATACAGGCTACCAACTGGAACTGGCATAAAGAGAGCAACTCAATATGGGCACACCATACCGGGCCGCGTACCGGGACCTCCCCGACTTCGCGTATTTAGGCCCAAGCGGGATTATGCTCATACGCTTAAAAACGGAAAATATTTCCGTATTTAGGGCCATGGGCTTAAATTTAGATACTAATTTTGGCGTTATCTTCCTTCTATTAATACCTTACACCCTTCGAAAGTTAATACTTGGCGATGCACTACACATGGCAAATCTTACTGTACATTCAAGAGTTAGTGCAAATTTATACTGTAAGGAGGCACACTGTACGATGGTTAACGTAATGCGATTTCGGTACTGTCCTGGAACTAGCGTCGTCATGACGAGTCTTTGGACTTTTTCATGGTATTGACGACACTTTGTTTTAGATTCTTGAGGCACACGCTGATCTGGTCTTCAGTTTTCACAAGGTTCTCGCTCTGTTGTTGCAAGGCTGCCTTCAGGTTACCGTTCTGGACATTACTGGACTGGGCTGTGGTGACTGTCAAACAGATAATGCACACATGGTGTAATGGACCCGTGAAGATTCCGGGGTAGAATAGGTCTTCAGTAACCCATGCTTCCCGTAAAAGGTGACTTGGTTGATGGATGTCATCGTATACCAATTGCGTGGATCGATGCTCATGATATTAATCACTGGATTGTCTGGTCCAAACTCGATTATTTACAGACCGCCGTCATATAGCTGGAATACTGCTGAGTGCGGCGTTAAATAACCAAACAACAAGGTGTAAAGCAGGGAAACATCACCAGCACACAAGGCGTAAAGACATGGTACCTTGACTAACGTTGAGTAAATATACGAAATAGTTTCATCGCCGCTTCAGATCAATTGGCTAAATGATATTGCGATCGAAAATATGTCTGTATTATGAATGTTTGATGTCTTGCCTCATTGATATGCCTGCACTGTGAATATGTGAGGTTTTAATCTCGTGGATATCAATGTACTATGATAGTGTAAGGTTTTAACCTCATATTTGTCTTGGCCTATGAATGTGTGAGGTTTTAACCTCATGGATATGGCTCTATGAGGTCTACGTTCTTAAGAGTGTGACCGAAGCAGAACAGGCCCCCAGCATCAGGTGCGTGCCTACTCAAATGAATGGGTAATGGAGTCAGATAAAATTTAACGTCGCAGTGGCATTATTACAGCCATACATCGACGAGAACAAGTTGATATATATAAAACTGAGTCATGAATACAATCTACTCAAATGAGGATCGGGTGGCCGCTCTATGTGATGGGCTGTCTGTGTGTCAGCCTACAACGACAACGCGTGTTGAAACTCCACCGTCATAAAGCTGATATTGCTGACTGTGGCTCACTGAATACATATAATATACAACACTACCTGCAGTTTTCATGTCCTTGATCTGCTGTTGTACACTCCGCATGTCCCGGAAGAAGGTCTTGATGCTCTTGGCGAGCTCCACGTCTAGGCCAACCGCGTGTGTCTTCGGTACATCTCCCGAGTTGCTGCCACTAGAGGAAGATCGCGACACCGGGAGCTCATTGAAGCTTCCTGTTGCAGATTGAGAATACACATTGACAATGCGGGTTGAAAGGGAAATATCTGACTTTATACAGGGTTGTTTGTTTTTTGCCTAACGTCGCACTCAGCAATATTCCAGCTACATGACGAGGCCAAACCAGCAATTGAGATCATGAGCATCGGCCAACTCTGTTCGCATATGATCACATGTAATCAACTGAGTGCGATGTGAAACAACACACAATCAAATATTAAAGAAGTTGATGTCGGAAGCCAGGCTGGACATACCTCTCCCAACACGTGCTAGTTTCACTGCCTGTTTCTGTCGCTCCAACTCTGTTCTCAGCTTAAAGTTTTCCTTCTTTAAAGTTGCCCTCTCATCTTCAATCTCTTCAAGCTGTGTGTTCTAAAAAGGCATTAAAATTGCTAAAATTGCTATTCCAAATCGAACTTTTCTCTGTTTGCTTAAAATGAGTACCATTATAAGAAAAAGAATTTTCAAACGTTATTATATATATGAACACTCATCACCAGCACACCATATATGTTCTGCGAGTCGCTTCACACCAACCCATGGGTAAATAGGTGACCTTCCATCGTTGAGACCAGTATTCTGTTGGTATTAATTTTTTAAAGTGATAGATTTTTGATTGAGCCAAAGAATTTTTGTTTACTTTTAAATATAAATTTGAAAGACATCGTTTGGACACGGGGAGGCGCATCTTCCTGAGGCAAGTGAGTTAACTGACTACACAAATCCAGTTTCCACCCATGCCGAACTAGGCTGGTATTATGGAGTTAGATTTTGGCTGGACTAACGAGACTATGCATAGTCCAATCAAAATCGCGCACCGAAATCGAAATCCGGTTCGTAAAGTGTCATGCAGATTTCGGTCGACTGCAAGATTTGCAAAGCATGTGCACCGCTAACTCGTTGTCAACAGATATTTTCTATATCTTTTCATGTTTTTAATCAAGGTGCTCACGTAATTTGATGCACTTCGCGATGTAAGACTCGTTTTATCACAATATAGATCTTGATTATCGATCAGATCGTCTTGACAGGGCGCCACCGTTTTGTTTGAAGCAAATGCAAGTGATCCGAGAAGTGGAATCTGATTGGTCAATAGGAGAGGCATAGAAAGGACATTACTCGTAATGGCCACTGGTGGCGCTACGATCGAGCCCAGGAATTCCAGCCTAGGTCGGCAAGGGTGGAAACTGGACTTTTAAAGTCAGTTAACTCTCTTGCCTCGGGAAGATGGGGGAGGCGCAGTTGATCGGATACATCTATTTTATAACATCGCGTCAACAGATGCGGCATAGTTCACCCTTTTACAGCACATCCAAGAAGTTTTAGTGCGTAAAACCGGATTAGTGTATGATTGGCTAGAGTAGGCACAACAGTTTTAGCCACAGCGGGTCATCGTCATCTCCTTGGGGTATGTGTGAAGCGAGCAGAAATGGGTTTAATGGATGTCATTATAGAGTTAATCGTATATTGTTAAACGAAACTACAAGCTTTACCCATAGCCACTGAATATGAGAGCAAACAAAGACAACCAATACCCAAGAAATAATGTTAGCAATTAAAGTGTTAGACCACATACCAGTTGTTCCAGTTTGTTAGTAAGGGCTGTTACATGCTGATTCTGCTGTGTAAGAAAGTGGAAGACTACAGAGTTAGTTGAGTATGTTTCAACCACCAGTTATTATGAATTATACTAGAAATACTATTCAGACATATATATTAACGGCCGGGCAGACGAAAGTATACACTTGAAAATTGAATTTGACCCCAAAAGTACAATCGTTATCAAAACGTTACTAGTCTGGAAACAGTCCCGGAAGCATAACTATGGCACCCCTATCAATAAGACCGCCATCGAATAACCATTTCTTGTTTGTTTCATTTATAGTGAGTGAGTGAGTATGCTTTTACGCCGCTTTTAGCAATATTCCAGCAATATCTCGGAGGGGGACACCAGAAATGGGCTTCACAAATTGCACCCATGTCTGGAATCGAACCCGGGTCTTTGGCGTGAGGAGCGAACGCTTAAACCACTAGGCTACCCGACCGCCCCTTGTTTCATTTATAGTCATCATCAAACATGAGTGTATACTTTCCTTTGCCCGGCGGTTGACTACAGCATCAAAGTGTTACGAGAAATGTAACAAGACCACCGTCTTTCCGTGTGGATGAATACATGAATACATCTATGCCAATATTTATACATAATGATTATACTCTTGAAAAGATAAACTCGTGCTATTAGCAGTGTTTCTATGGGTGAACTACTGTCGTCCTTGGATGTAGGCAGCTTACGTTTCCATTTTCCTGAATACCATTTGTATGCCGAACCTCCTTTGAACCTGCAAATGATACAGTTGTATAATCAGGTGCACATAGAGGAACTTTGGTCCTGCCAATACATGCCATCGCATCCCAAAATAAGGGCGATGATCAAGTCTAACAAGTAATAACTCGTTTTTGCCCTTGGGTATGAATACATATTGTCAACTGTTTGCAGAAACAATAGTGTTTTCTGAAAAGAGAATGTTTTTCAACGTTAGCAATAGGATACTAATGATCAGCTATCCACGCCATCGTGGTACAAGGGGAGGCAATCAACCAAGTCACTGAGCCCGATAACCTGATTCATTTTGTCGCATCTTACGACAAGCAGAGGTTGCTGGTGTCTTATTCTGACCCGGAATCCCCATAGCCCTTTGAATTTATTGAGTCCAAATCAGACAAACCAGTGATTGATATTACGAGCAACGTCCTACATCGTTCCAAGTCCTCAAACCGGACCTATGGACATTTAGCCGAAAGCATAGGTTACTTGGGACAAATTCTTTTCCGGAATCTCCACGTGGTTAAGAACTATGTTGTTCGTTGGTTGGTTGGTTAACGCTGCACTCAGCAGTATGCCATATATACGACGAAGGTCAGTAAATAATCGAAACCTGACCAGACAATTCAGTGATTGACACCGTGAACACCGATCCACGCAATTTTGATAAGATGACATGCAATCAACCATGTCACCATTTAGTCGTCTCTTACCACAAGCATGGGTTGCTGCGGATCTATATTCTGTGCCGGAACCCCAGGGGTAATTGAAAAGAATTTCACAGTTAGCATACCCTGTGTTCCCCACAGCTCCACCACTAGGGACTCTCTCTGGAAATACTGAAGAAGGGACATCGGCATCTTCGTGTAGGAGAAGTGTTTCTGGTAGTTCAAGCTGGCCATCGGGGATCCCCACACCGTCTGGGAACACAGCGGCTCCTTTTCCTCAAAGAACCTCAGTCTGATGGTAGAAGAAATAATATTATACTAACATATCAAATCTAGTTATACAATGTTATTACTGTACTGCAAGGGCCTTCTGTAGCCATGTAGGAAAGCGAACCTCCTTCTGACTGACGTGAACGGCTCCGTTGCCTCGTGGATAGAGCGTCTTACAGGTGAGCGTCATACCGCGTCATACCAAAAGTCGTTAAAGGTGGTATTTCTTGTTACCCTGCCTGGCGTTCGACCTTAAGGAGCTAAACCAAGGAGTAGTCGTAAGTATAATTACTCGTGGGGTATCCATGTTAAACTAAGGCGTGGTATATCGGTGGGCTATCACAATATACTGGAACAGTACAAGCACATGCATAAACACGTACATGCACGCTGCTATATTAATAACTTCGATAAATATTGTATTGAGATAGTATAACAGTTGTCCCACTTGTCCATGTGCAAAGATTTATCTCACGTATTGTACTCTTGGCCATGCGGCCTTTGATACCGAATACATTTATTCTTCTTCTTCTCAATAACTTTGAACGCGACGTTAAACCCCATTTCACCTAATCTCACCTTATCTGACGAGGAAACACTACCTTGATATTGAATACTCTAACAACTTGTCATACAAGATGCTAACTTCAACATGCTAGATATAAGTTCTATTCATCAGACATTTTTTCAGTTAAATCCTGAATTTCACAAGACGCACAATTTGCGACTTTGTTGGGTTTTTTTAACAAAAGAAGGTGACTGTCCTAGTGTGAACAACCAAATTTGTGGAAATAAATTTAAACCATACGGTTACACGGATGATCAATCTTTTCATGAGTGTGGGGCATAAAGAGATGAATTGTAATTCATGAGCACTAGTTCATATTTTTCATACGAGTGGCACGATGCATGGAACCCATAATCCATTGGCATTGTTCTGAAGTGTCTGTTCTGAACTCACTTGCACATAACCCCTCTCGTCGCGTCCTCCATCGTCCATCGAACACTCATGCAAGTCGGCACTTTCAGCAAAAAATAAAAGGCTTTGTCTTTAAGATCCTCCGGTTCGAACACCATGGATTCTCCCTGTAGCGGGATCCCAGCCTTGTCGCAGGGCAGGAGCTGCACGTGCACCACAGCTTCTTCCTTCCCGTGGTAGTTGTGTAGTGTGAAGTGTTCATCTATCTCGTCACTGTAAGCCAACATCTTCAGCCACACGTGGCAACTGCAATATCATAAGCCATGACATTAGCAGTCTATCCAACAGGATACACATATCTGACTAATCCCTTGAGCTCATTGGCCATAGAGGTGGAAGAGGTATAAAGACTAAGTTAGTGAATGGGTTTAGTTTTAGCAATATATTGGCCATATCACAGAGGGATGGGGGCACCAAATACGAAATGATCACTTTGTGAGTGAGTATGGTGTTACGCCGCTTCAATAGCATTATTCCAGCAATACCGCGGCTTCACACAAGGTACCCATGTGGGAATCGAACCTGTGTCTTCAGCGTGACGAACCACGCTTTATAACTTATACAATATACGACTGTTCCCGAATAGGTTGTTTGTTTGTTTGTTGTTTAACGCCGCCCTCAGCAATATTCCAGCTATATGATGGTCTGTAAACAAACGAGTCTGGACCAGACAATCCAGTGATTGACAACATGAGCACCGATCCACGCAATTGTGATAGATGACACGCATCAACCAAATCAGCGAGCCTGACCACCCGATCCCGTTAGTCGCCCTCACGACAAGCATGAGTTGCTGAAGACCTATTCTACCCTGGATCTCAACGGGGCCCCGATTAGGTGACAGATCTGCAACAGGGGTATAAATGATTGTATATAATGGTTTGAAGGTTATTTTCCCTATCGTCATTGCGAAGCAGTGTCAGTACACGTTTTGTCTTTCATGAATTGGTTAGGGAACAACCAACTGATTAACAATGAGGACGGCCGGGATTTAGGTTTGCGGTTAGCATTTCTTTTAAATTATTTTTTTTCCAACACGAACAGGTTTTTTTTTCTCTAATGCGAAGCGTATGTAATTTGTTGAAATCAATTTCCTGAAAATGAAATGGTTGCTTCCTTCCATCGTTGAGACATCTATTCCCTGAAGTAAAACCGAATGGGTGTTGCAGCTTACCTTCCCAGAAAGATGGGTTCGACTGGGTCCCAGAAAGGATCCTGATCCTTAGAGACTGTCACTTCACCCTGATCCATAAACTGCGTGTACAGACCATTCATGATGAGCTTCCGGTGGAGAAACTTGTTTTTTGACCAGATCCAAACCTGGTTTAATAAGAGAAATTATTTCTCCACAGATATGCGAGTGTTGTTCCTCACAGAGATTTTACATGTAAAGAAAATGGGATGAGAACTGTACAATTGTATTAATAAGAGGAATCTAGCAGATCTTCTGTATGACAAACGAAAGCTTCAACGACTAGACTGTCCATTGCCCCGATTGGTATTAAGTCACCAATATACCAGCTACGTAAGGCGGCCTTCTAGTAATTGAAAGGACTGGACAGTACGATGATCAAAAACGTTGAAACTTTTTGTCGCACGGTCAACAAAGTAAAACATTTTAACACTCAAATCGTTATACAACAACAAACATACGATAACATATTGGGAGTGGGGAACACATATAGAAATTAACGTAATGTAATGTAATTCACAACTCAAAAATCAGCTTTAACTTTAAAGTCTTTATGTTAGGAGTACCCTATGGATATATTTCTTTGCTACTTACTTTTTTCGTCAGAACATTAGTAACTCGGACTATGATCTCCTTCTCCTTTGCCTTGGCCTTCGTGTCATGACTAGATTGGCTTTTTACTTCTGGCTCAAACTTTAATTTCTGTAAAATGAAAAAAAGACAGAATATTTAACAATGTATGCCTTCCCGAAGATATACTGAATGAACATGCATTGTTCCTTCGATGTAAGGGTCCAGTCACACAGGCAAATCCTCTTGGAATTTGGCTCACTTGGCACTAATGTTTGAAGGTTGTTTGTTGTTTAACGCCACACTCAGCAATATTCCAGCTACATGACGGCGGTCTGTAAATAATCGAGTCTGGGACAGACAATCCAGTGATTGACATTCTGAGCATCGATCTACGCATTTGGGATACGGTGACATGCATCAACCAAGTCAGCGAGTCCGACCACCCGATACCGTTAGTCACATCTTACAACAAACATGGGTTGCTGAAAAAAAATTCTAACCCGGATATTCACTTGTTAATTAGCGCTTAAGCTATTGTGAGTTTATGTTAAAGTATGAGAGTTAAGATGGACTTTGCGCAAAGATTGCTTTGAACATGCGGACCCGGTACAGTTCCTGTTATGAGCCTATTGATAAATCCTAATTTGCACTTCCCTTGTAATAATCAGGATTGAGAAAAGACTTCATTATATCAGCCCGACAGTGACAAGTAGTGTACTGGTTGACAATACACCGTCTTCCAGAGGCAAGGGGTTTGTTTGTTTATTTGTTGTTTAACGCCGCACCCAGCAACATTCCAGCTATATGACGGCGGTCTGTAAATAATCGAGTTGGGATCGATGACATGCATCAACCAAGTCAGCGAGCCTGACCACGTTAGTTAGTCGCCTTTTACGACAAGCATAGTCGCCTTTTACGGCAAGCATGGGTTGCTGAAGACCTATTCTACCCCGGATCTTCACGGGTCTCCAGAGGCAAGGGAGTTAACTGACTTTAAAAGTACTTTTAGAGTAAGTCAACTCCCTTGCCCCGGGAAGATGACAATACGCCTAATGAATCAACACGCCAAGGCTCGCTAAATACAATGTTTATTCCTAATGCAGGATATTTACCATCCCCAAACACACTCGCGTGATAACCTCTATATACCAACCTTATTCAGCTCTTCGCTAATGGCGTTTGCTTCTGCTATAGCCGGCATCAGATCAACATATTCTTGGTATACTACAGTGGTCACGTGATCCTCCTCTGTGTCGACGTCACGTGGCGTGTGTAATTCAACCGCAATACCTTCATGTTCGGCTAATTCCGTCATGAAGTAGTCAAAGCTGTACTTCTTCACTTGGTCCAAGTCGGATCTATTCTCTTGAAAGCCGATATACAGGAACAGGCTACTTGACCCCAGTTTAACTCTGTCCTGAAGACAAAACATATATATGTTAAGTTCATAGTTTGTCCAGACAACACGCATCTCCTTCTGTGCTTATTCTCGAGATTCCAGAGTAGAAGGCCCCGAATAACTGCTACTTGTGTTTAGAGTCAACTAAATAGGATTGGGTTGACAGGTCCTGTGACTTGGCTGATTGGTGTCATCGTCCCCTGACGGAGTGGATCGTTGCCCATACTTTCAGTCACTGGTTTTCCTGGTCCAGACTTAATTATTTAAAGGCCGCCGTGAACTTTGTCTTTATGTCATTGTTTACTGTTTAACGCCACACTCAGCAATATTCCAGCTATATGAGGGCGTACTGTAAATAATCGAGTCTGGACCAGACAATACAGTGATTGACATCATGAGCATCGATCCACGCAATCGGGATGCGATGACATGCATCAACTAAGTCAGCGAGCCAGACCACCCGATCCCGTTAGTCACCTTTTACGACAAGCATGGGTTGCTGGAGACCTATTCTACCCCGGATCACGGGTCCGCAGTGAAATGGCTGTGGGCTACGGCGTTACACAACTGTTTTAACATGCTTTCACACTGTTAATGCAATTGCATATCACAAATGTTTCCATTGAAGGAAAGCGTTGGAATAGGCATTATGTGGGACAAAAAATCGTGGAAAACTATTTACCCGTCATAATGGGCCATTACGTTGTTTCTTGAGTACATACATCTTTGATATGTGTTTAGGTGTTTTAATATGACGGATCTTGTTGACTACAGAAGCATGAATCAGACAAGTTAACCCAATCCAACATTGTCGTCTAGTTTGCTGTATATGAGGGTAGAGAAAATAGAAAGGAATGAAAAGTGGTTTTCCCATAATCACCATGTGATGTAGTTCTTGTTTCTGTTTGACCTTTGACCCGTTGATGATAACTTGTGCATGGGCATCACATGGTCTAACCCACACGGACCCGCCGTCATTCTCAACGATCGCGTGACGTTTCTGGATTCTGTGTATAAAAACAACAATCATGAAAAGATGACAAATGAAAATTTGATTTTATGTTAGTTACCTTCACAGAATGAGCAACGCCATCTACAAATTAGCTTAAAGGGGCACTGGGCTTGGACCAATCGGCAGCCCTGGCCAATTTGATTCAAGTCATTCAAAACCGACTTTGTCTGCTAGGGACATTTTAAAGATGGTAATGGTTACTTTAATTACAGGGAAACGGTGTCTCAGTTTCACGCAATGAAATTGCATTGGACCGGAACACATTAGGGCACAGTCAGTCCCTCTTTAATAGTCTCTCTTGACTAATTTACTGTTCAACCATCATTAAAATCAACTGTGAAAGAGATCCATTCACTATCCTGTTCAAAATGCTAACAGTGTTTTAGGCACTATAGATGTCCAGTTTCATTTGCAACTAAGGGACAGACCATAGTTTTATTTTGGGGGATTATATTAAAAAATAAATAAAACTAAGAGCCTTTAGGTTTATTAAGCAGTTTGCAAAAACAATTGTTTCCAACTGTCAGAAGCAAAAAAAAAATTCAAGCATTTTGGGAGCAATTGTTTTTTTACGATAAAATCCCAGGAACATCACATTTGAATAAGTGTCACGGTCTTAATATCGATCATAACAAAGTAGCTATTACCCAAGTCCTTTCAGTGCTATATTGATCTCGGGGTCTCCGGATTTACCAATTGTCATCGAGCCTGAAAAACAAATACATTTCAAATGAAAAATAGAAATATATATTTAAATATAAAGTCACACATATTAAAATGAAAACATAAGTCAACTACAAATAGTATTTATTAAAGCACAATTTTTACATAAACACTGGGTAAAAGAATACGTCACCGTCGAATAACCTGTCCTTGTTTGTTTAATTTCTAGCCACTATCACACATGGGTGTATACTTTCTTTTGCCCGGCAGCTTATGTATCACAATGTTGCAATGGGCGTCATCAAATCAGACATACACTGGGTACGCCTACATCCTATCTTCGTTAGACCTAGATGTCATCGGTATGATACAATCACGTGGTTAAAAATGAAGCTTGTATTCAAGTGAGCATGGATCTCTTCTGTGTATGAAGGGAAAGGTTAGAATCAACCACTGACCTTCCACCAGTGCGTGTTTCACCACGCCCGTCAGCTGAGGGTCTTCATTCACGTTCATGAGATAGGGATTTATTTCCCACTCATTGCGGTCAGTCCTCAGGAATTCCTTTTCCCAGTCTCGCCTGAAAACAACCATGTACCGTCATAACATGCCTGTTAGATCTGAAGTATATAAAATAGTTGACTATCACGACATATGCTACTCAATAGAATCCCCTATCCTTTCATATGGCTGTAGTTAATCTGTCATGACATGTCATGTGAAAAATTCGGGTGTTCCTATCATATTATATTAACTTGTAATAGCGAGGGTTGTTGTGCACTAACCTGGCTGCCTCCAGTCTTTGATCCCATGACTGCTGCATTTCCGACATCTTCCGCTGGTTCTCCTGCAGCTGCTGTTCCAGGAGGTTCGTGTCCGCTACAACAGTGAGTGAGTGAGTTGGGTTTAACGCTGTGTTTAACAGTATATCGCAGGGTGTCTGTTTGATGTGGGAGGAAAGCCCGAAGTGATGCAGGTCTCAGACGTTTACAACTTCGGTGAAACCCACGAGCACGGGTATGGTGCCGACAAACCTAGATATACAATCGGGGCGAAACGGGATTCGAACCCGCAATCATAGGTTTCTGGCGTGCCCAGGGGACGCAACTCTGTACAGCGCCCCTCGGCTCCAACATATCACAGCTATCCACTGACCACACTACCACTACACCCAGTGCACGTTCAGACGCAGCCACTGACCATACTACCACTACACCCAGTGCACGTACAGATGCAGCCTCTGACCATACTACCACTACACCCAGTGCACGTACAGATGCAGCCTCTGACCATACTACCATTACACCCAGTACACGTACGGACGCAGCTACTGACCACACTATCCCGACACCCAGTGCACGTACAGACGCAGCCTCTGACCATACTACCACTACACCCAGTACACGTACGGACGCAGCTACTGACCACACTATCACTACACCCAGTGCACGTACAGATGCAGCCACTGACCACACTACCACTACACCCAGTGCACGTACAGATGCAGCCACTGACCACACTATCACTACACCCAGTGCACGTACAGATGCAGCTACTGACCACACTATCACTACACCCAGTGCACGTTCAGAGGCAGCCACTGTCCACACTACCACTACACCCAGTGCACGTACAGATGCAGCCACTGACCACACTATCACTACACCCAGTGCACGCCCAGAGGCAGCTACTGACCACACTATCACTACACCTAGTGCACGTTCAGAGGCAGCCACTGACCACACTTCCACTACACCCAGTGCACGTAAAGCCGCAGCTACTGGCCACACTATCACTACACAGTTCACGTCCAGACGCAGCCTCTGACCACACTACCACTACACCCAGTGCACGTACAGACGCAGCTACTGACTACACTATCCCGACACCTAGTGCACATACAGACGCAGCCACTGACCACACTACCACTACACCCAGTGCACATAAAGCCGCAGCTACTGACCACACTATCACTACACACAGTTCACGTACAGACGCAGCTACAGACCACACTATCCCGACACCTAGTGCACATACAGACGCAGCCTCTGACCACACTATTACTACACACAGTTCACGTCCAGACGCAGCCTCTGACCACACTACCACTACACCCAGTGCACGTACAGACGCAGCTACTGACCACACTATCACTACACCCAGTGCACGTACAGACGCAGCCTCTGACCACACTATCACTACACCCAGTGCACGTACAGACGCAGCTACTGACCACACTATCACTACACCCAGTGCACATACAGACGCAGCTACTGACCACACTATCACTACACACAGTGCACGTACAGACGCAGTCACTGACCACACTATCACTACACCCAGTGCACGTCCAGACGCAGCTACTGACCACACTGTCACTACACCCAGTTCACGTACAGACGCAGCTACTGACCACACTATCCCGACATCCAGTTCACGTACAGACGCAGCTACTGACCACACTATCCCGACACCTAGTGCACATACAGACGCAGCCTCTGACCACACTATCACTACACACAGTTCACGTCCAGACGCAGCCTCTGACCACACTACCACTACACCCAGTGCACGTACAGACGCAGCTACTGACCACACTATCACTACACCCAGTGCACGTACAGACGCAGCCTCTGACCACACTATCACTACACCCAGTGCACGTACAGACGCAGCTACTGACCACACTACCACTACACCCAGTTCACGTACAGACGCAGCTACTGACCACACTATCACTACACCCAGTGCACGTACAGACGCAGCTACTGACCACACTATCACTACACCCAGTGCACGTACAGACGCAGCTACTGACCACACTATCACTACACCCATTTTACGTACAGACGCAGCTACTGACCACACTATCACTACACCCAGTGCACGTACAGACGCAGCTACTGACCACACTATCACTACACCCAGTGCACGCACAGACGCAGCTCCTGACCACACTACCACTACATTCATTACATGCATTGGTGCAGAACACGGACAGACACTGATCACACACTGTACCTACACCAAGTACATTGGTATATATACAGACGTATATACAATATTTTTATATATTGTATATACGTCTTTGGTAGATACAACTTCTGACCACACACTATAACTGCATTCAGTTCACGGATCGACACTTTTGAAAATGCAGCCATGTTCTGACTGACTTCTTTTGTTCACGACATGTGTCTTAATTCCTGATTGACGTCAAGTGTTGGCAATAATACTTGTTCAGTTAATGGTAAATTGCTTTTAAAGTACATTTGCAGGTTGTCCCCTGTGATTTCGACAGTCACAACGATCCTTTCCTTTGTTGGTAAATGAATGAGGGACAAACTCAGACACAAAATCCATAGTTCGTTGTTTACTACAACCTCGTGGACGCACAACAAAAGAACTGGGACTTAGATCTGCATGCTGCTCATATATTAGTAACACAGCGGGCGTTTTACGTTGTGTTTATATATAATGATAGAGAATAGACTTTACATTCTGACCTAAATTTCATATTTCCAGCACCTATTTTGACACCTCACTGAAACGTTTTAAGTTCTTAGCATTAACTTTATTACATTATACTGTTATTATATAACATTACGCTATTTTGCCTTTTACGTCAAATGGAATCTGTTTCGTGATATTCAGGTTATAGACAGGTTATTCTCTGGCGTTGTCGTGTTATATTCAGTTATATCACGTTACGTTAGCTCAATGTGAGATGAATACTCAGAGTGACCTTTACCACTTTGACGAAAGTTGGAGCTGACAAACCCAGGATCAGAGATTATCTGGAAGTCAAACTAACAGCGGACTAAAGCACGGCTAATTCTGCACAACCTCCTCAGCGTTAGAAATTGGCACTAGTCCTGTAGTCCTCTCCAAACTGCCCAATAGTTGAGGTATCATAAGGATTAGTAGAAATTTGGAAATTTGGGGGGGTGTGTGTTGCAAAATGTTATCATTATAAGGACAAGTGGACTAAAAACGTTAGTGTCTACAGCTGCAGTCCTTATAGTGAGGAAATGATACTGGTAAATGTATCACCATATGTATGTACTCTATCAAACGTATGAAATACCTCCAGGTTTAGCCCCCTTGCCCCCCAACAAGGCCATAAGCTTGGCGTTCTCTTCCTTCAGTTCACGTATGAGGCGGTCGGTGGGACTCTCGTTGACAACAGCTTTGTTCTGGATCTTCTTGGCTCTATTAAATGAGTAATGTTAAAAAAAGAGATTGTAAGAACTAAATGTGTTATCAATTTTGTGTGCGTTTATAAAAAACTTATTCTCATCCTCAAGTAGTTAATTGACTTGTGGTGCAGCTAAGTTATTGCCTTAGGCGCAAACAAAATTCACTGGAACAAAACGTATTTTGGATTCAGAGTCACGTATCATACTATAGTGTCTCACCTATCTGCATATCTAAGTGTGGACAAGGTTTCGTCATAGTTGATATCCGCTGGACTGAGTGCAGCGATCTGAAAGTGAAACCAGAATTAAGCAGCTAGCCTCGTGTGTTAGTCAACCACTCACACCTTCAGGTAACTATATGCATAATGAATGGGAGAAGCGAGTACGAACACACAAACCAGCGTGCACACACACACACACACACACACACACACACACACACACACACACACACACACACACACACACACACACACACACACACACTTCATCAGCGCGGAACCTATGTCATTCGTAAAAGATGACGACTGAAAATGTGGGGAAAAGAATTTTAGTCATGTTTATAGTTTTACTTCTTGAGACGTTAAGCGCTTGAACTATTTGTTGAATACAGTCAGAACTTTTACTAATTAGTCAAGTAGAGCATGTGTGTTAAGTTGACAAAGTTAAAATGTATATGAACGTGCATACGAATTTGACTTAATCAGCCATATCTCACACGTGGTGTCTTCTGTTCGATGAATTACACTGATTATTTCAACAATATATAGTGAATGTTCTTAAACATTAATAGCCTCATTTGGGTTTTATTCATACCAGGACACACAGATACCTGAGACAACCTCCGTTGTCTACAGGATATAATATTATACTTATTTATCAAATGTACGTAAAGTTTTTCTTCGATGTTGTAACTGTTTCGCAAGGCCATGTTGGGAATCGAACCTCTGTCTCACTGACGAGACAGCCTCCGTGGTCTAGTGGAGAGAGAATCTGCTCGGAGAGCGGAAGACGGTTGGTTTGATGCCCGGCTTTGTGATACCCATAGGTATTTAAATATGCTACTATGCCTGGCGCTCAGCATTGCGCCAATAAAACAGTTGATGTTTGGCTCGGAGTCATTATACTGTGTCTGAGTACAATATCCATGTTAAACTGTATAATATGTCATTGGGCTAGCTCTGTAAACCGGCATTAATCCGGGCAAATACACACACCTGTGACGAACGCACGCAAGTACGTACGCACACACGCACACACATTCATGTACTTGTACATCTTGAACGCGACGTTAAATCCCATTTCACCTCACCCCACCTTTAAAAAACAGGCACCTTAACAGACGTTTGTCCATGTATACTGACCATAATCGTCCTGCTGTTACCCCCGAGCGCCGACTGCAGCAACTTGGTCAGGACGGAATCTCTGTAGGGGACCATGACTTTCTTCTTGCCCATGGCCTGGTCAGCGAGGGCACTGCAAGGAACAATCGTAGGTAATATATACTTTAACCATTCTGCAGGAGGGACATTATACTTCTAAAGATATATGATAAACTATACTTTACCTTTACACATTATAGAACCTTCAACGGATGTAAGGATGATGTTAAATTAACATGATACTATGTTCAACGTCTTGCTGATCATATCCCGTCTAGATAGAGTCATAGTGATAAGTGTTTTTGTCAGCCTGAGAAAACTATCATCAATCTGATACATGTATACAATAAGGTTTAAATTGCCAATAAGGGGTATGGGCCACTTGAGTCATTAATGTTGCTCGAGGTCCCAACTGATCCGTCCTTGTGTCACATTAAACCTTGGCATGGTCGCAGTGTGTCCTGACGCTGGGTGTATAAGTAATAACCTACACTTTGGGGGAATCAGTAATATCTCTGTAGAAATGCTGTAATGCCCCTTTTCCTTAAATACATTACAGAATAAGTGATTAAATTGAGTCGGACTATATCGTGTGATGCTGAGGTAAGATACAGAGTTAAAAACATGTGTAGACGTAGAGTTGGTTAAGACGCTTCATATCCTAAAGAATTGTAATTGCACGTCAACGTTACGTCAATACCATTAATGTTTGGAACAAATCAGGAAGCATCTGTGATATTGATATACTACTCAAAAGAAGTCAAAGAACATCAGACTTTTCTTATGACTCTTGATCATCTATCATGGCTTTTGTCATGGCTACATATATATCAATGTACAAGTTCCTGTCACACTTTCAGAAAAGCTGGCGAGACTAGAAAAGCTACTTCATCGCATAAACCTAGAAAAGATTGTTTTAGAAAGTGGGAAAGTTGGATGCCGCTTTAAGCAGAAGTAAAGCGACGTAATGTCGGTGGACATTGATCGAGACGTTCAAGTGTTCAACTCAAATTAGATTAAGTGAGACAGTGACTTGACAAATGACCACTCAGGTGCACGGTGCAGCTGGAGAATGTACCTGATAACATTGCCAAGCGACGATAAGCTCTGGTTTATGGCTGAGCCTTCCTTCAGGCGATCACCCGTTGCCCCCGTGGAGTTGGCTCTCTCGCTGCCCGCCAGGTCTACAAGATTGATTTCACTGCTCTTTGTCGTGCTTTGACCCATTGCGTTTGGAAATACCTGCAGAGGGAATGTTAAATAGATTTCTATAGACCATGAGGTGGTTGATCTTAAAACAATCATGGTAACAGTTAACTGATTAAATGTAAAAACAGTCTACCTGTTTGTTTCCGTTTAAAGGTTCAATAGAGCAGCTGATCTTTGAAAAAGTGAAATTATGTAGCTTATAGTAGAATTGACTGAGAGAAGATTTTGATATTTTCTACCCCTCCCTTTTAAAAAGGCACGATTTGCCCTTATAGCGATACTTAAGTATAAATATATCTACGCATCAGAATACTGAGTACACGGTATGTGTAGTGGTTGTGTTTATTGCCAGTGATACACACTGCTAGTCATATATACTACTCAAAAACGTTTAATGATTTCACGATTCTTTCACATCACTATTGTTAATCTGTCATGGCATGTGAGTGAGTGAGTGAGTATGGTTTAACGCCGCTTTTAGCAATATTCCAGCAATATCACGGCGGGGGACACCAGAAATGGGCTTCACACATTGTACCCATGTCGGGAATCGAACCCGGGTCTTCGGCGTGACGAGCGAACGCTTTAACCACTAGGCTACCCGACCGCCCTGTCATGGCATGTAAGAATCGAATGATGACCGACGCACTATAGTAATATGAAAGAATTGGGTGGCATGACAGATGTACTATAGTAATATGAAAGAATTGGGTGGCATGACAGATGTACTATAGTAATATGAAAGAATTGGGTGGCATGACAGATGTACTATTGAATATGAAAGAATTGGGTGGCATGACAGATGTACTATAGTAATATGAAAGAATTGGGTGGCATGACAGATGTACTATTGAATATGAAAGAATTGGGTGGCATGACAGATGTACTATAGTAATATGAAAGAATTGGGTTCCATGACAGATGTACTATTGAATATGAAAGAATTGGGTGGCATGACAGATGTACTATAGTAATATGAAAGAATTGGGTGGCATGACAGTTGTACTATAGTAATATGAAAGAATTGGGTGGCATGACAGATGTACTATAGTAATATGAAAGAATTGGGTTCCATGACAGATGTACTATAGTAATATGAAAGAATTGGGTGGCATGACAGATGTACTATAGTAATATGAAAGAATTGGGTGGCATGACAGTTGTACTATAGTAATATGAAAGAATTGGGTGGCATGACAGATGTACTATAGTAATATGAAAGAATTGGGTTCCATGACAGATGTACTATTGAATATGAAAGAATTGGGTGGCATGACAGATGTACTATAGTAATATGTAAGAATCGGGAGGTTCTTAATGTATTTTGAGTAGTATATGTAAGGGGTGGATAAAGCTATAAGAAACTACCAAACGTAGCACTGGCCTGCCGCGCAGCTCATGGCATCGAAACATATATAATGTAAGATAGCACTGCTGATACTGTCTCAATTGCTGAATGTATTGATTGATAATGGCCATAATTCTATTGACAGTATATAAGGTATAATACTCAAATTACCACAACTCATACCACAACAATACATTTAGCTTGATGTATTCGTTAGTTGTTGGATTTAAAACGAAATTTTGAGTCACGGTTAACGTCTGAATAAAAATTAATTGCATCAAAATAAAAATCTTTCTGAAACATTATGACACACATATACTACAGAGCATAATCCCCAGATTCTCTCGAACTAAGAGGTATCTACATTAATACACGTGCGTCTGTGTGGATTCTCTCATCTAATCTAGTAAACTCCTATCATGGTGCAATTCACTATTTCAAGTCCATTACTGGATGTAATTTAATTTCTTTCGAATAAAAACAACCCCTGACAGTTATTAAAAACCCGGATGATATATTGCAATGTGATCGTGAGTTTAAGATATGTTGTTTTTTTTTAAAGCTGATTCTGGTCTGCCAGTTACGCAAGTGAGCTAGCGTGGCGCCACACTAAACAGACGATGTGTATTCTTACATTAGCATAACGCACATAAAAATATGTTCAGACCTAAGAAGTTTGCATTTTGTATTACATATCGCCTGACAAGTCAATATTGACTCAAAGTGTAAGATTAATCGTATTAAGGTAGACTCTTGCCAAAGCGTTTGACGTCTGATGAAATGTCTATATTTACATACATGTAAGGTGAACTTGAAAATATAATTAATCTCCGACTCTGATAATGTCTGCTGTCGTATTACACCACCGCATTCAATGTTCCATTTGTAATGGAATTTAGAGAGTCAAATGTCATATTTATTAATCAAAGGCAATTTTGATAAGGGTACAGTTTTGCTGTGAATTGGGTTACAAGACATATCAACCATCGTCTAATAGAAAGTGTATATGTATATATATATTGTAATAATTAAATAAGTGGAAGTGGAGTAAGAATGAGCTCAGTTTTAATTCGCTTGAGCTCTAAACTCTCGTATGAGTCTTATCAGGCCAACTGTACTGTAACTTTACTGCTCTCCCCCCCCAACCCCCCCCCCCCCCCCCTCTCTCTCTCTCTCTCTCTCTCTCTCTATTTATATATATATTCACAATGTCATTTAGATAGTGGTCAAATGTAACAAATGTTATATTTGGGAGAGCACGTTAAGTGCTTCATAAAGAAAAGAATGGTATTGGCCTGCGGTTAATGCTATAAAGTTTTAGCTGACCGAATATCTTGACTGCATGTACTCCGTGAAATTTGTTTTAGAGACTTGTGATTTGTGCTGATTTATTTCATTTTGTATTCCAACTTTCATAAATTAAAACGCCTCTAAAATTCAAGAAGCTAAGAAAATACCTTGACAGGATCAATAAAGTTACACGTGAACCCTAGCCAAGCTAATCCTCTCTGTTTCAGTTAACCTCCTGTTCACTGGCAACATGTGTCTGAATAGTGACATGTCTGATAAATGAGAGGGAACCACTTCCATGGATCGTGTCAAGAACCATTCCTTTGATGCGTCATGAACATTTGCTCCTAATCTGTCTTTTTTATGATAGTCTGCACACGTTCCTTTGCATGCACAACGACACTCAGATAGGCGAGTGAGTGAGTGAGTGAGTTTGGTTTTACGCCGCTTTCACCACTAGGCTACCCGAACGCCCCCTCAGATCAGATAGGCGAATAAATACCACAAGGCAATAACGCGTTCGTGCTGCTACATGCGAAATCAAAGGATTCCATATCTATTTGTTATTTAACACCGCAGTCTGCAATATAACAACTATAAGACAGTGATCTTCAAATAATTGATTCTGGACCAGACAATGCAATGACTGACATCATGAGCATCAATCTATACAATTGGGATACGATGACAAGCATCAACCAAGTCAGCGACCCTGATCACCTGATCCCGTTTGTCACCTCCTAATACAAGTAAGGGTTGCTGAAAACCAATTCTAACCCGGATCGTCACGGTTTGCAAATCAGTGGTGTAATAATTAGTAACTAAATACCAAAATGGTATCTGCGTCATAATCAGCACGAATTATATTTGTGTGGAAGCGTCTACATGTATAGAGTTGGCAAAAGTAAGGCTGGAGGAAGGTTGTCATGGAAATACAGCACAAAGACACTGCAAGCTTCCATGAAACAATTGAGTGAGTGAGTTGGGTTTAACGCCGCTTTTAACAGTATTCCAGTTATATCACGGCGTGTCAGCTTAATGTGGGAGGAAAGCCCGAAGTGATGCAGGTCTCAGACGTTTACCACTTCGGTGAAACCCACGAGCACGGGTATGGTGCTGACAAATCTAGAAACATAATTGGGGCGAACCGGGATTCGAACCCACAATCATAGGTTTCTGGCGTGCCACCCGTGCCCCCTCCATGAAACAAGGTCCAAGCACCAGCAACTAACCCGATCCTCACAAGGTCCTTATCTATATAGTTCCACTAATCACACCTACCTGTTCAAACTTGATGGTGATAACCATATGAGACCTGCTGCTGGTGGCGTTCATGTTGGTTGAGGCGGTGGTTCTGTTGTACGTGCCCTGTTCCATGAGTTTCTCTATCTGCTTGTAGTTCTTCACTGGAACTAGCTGGAACACGTGATGAAGCCTTGTATAAGAGACTGCAAGCGGGGCGGTCGACGTATCCAAGTCTATATGTATGAATGATTTATATATGAAAATAAGTATACAAATATTATATTAGTATTATACATACCTTGAGTCCCTCCACATAAAAGCCAATTTTGGGATTCAGTCTGACTTTGAGTCCGCCAATCTGCTGTTTCCCCTTGGCAAGAAGGTCGCGCACCTGTTCGTTGTAAATCTCCAACATACTAAATGACACCTGTAAAACAAAAGACACTACTGTTATATACCTACGTGCATAGTAAACTATCTTTTTGTTATTAACTTAGTCGTTTCAAGGACGTATTGCTTACGATTTTGTATTTCCAATAAAAAGGCTTATAAAGAATAATTTACCAGTTGTGTTTCCTTAATCTGATTGCTAGTCCATTGCGACAATGTCAAAAGAGGGAACCTCATATATATGATCCGTCATGCTTAATAATATAAGGACGTACCCTAAGTTGTTTTTCGTTGTCTTCATTGTCATCTATAGCCTTGAACAGCTCGCCACACGTAATGGGGACGATGCCCTTGTTGGCGTTGTAGCCGATCATTGAGTAGCTCTTCCCAGAACCTGTCTGCCCGTAGGCAAAGAGGGCAGCGTTGTAACCCTGCCATGCGTTGTCCAGCACCCCCTGGCCGAGGTCTTCAAATACTCGTCTCTAAACACAAACGTCATGAGAATATAATGCTCGCCTGATAGTCCGTAGCTACTAAAGGATCCAAAGGGCTAGTTGAGTGTTGATGGCCATCTTGGCGTGTTCTATCTCACAGAAAACAATACTAGCCTAATATTTTGTGCTTTCAGTTGCTTGTGATTCACACCTTTCTGTATCTACGGAGTATTTTTCACACCATGGATATAAACCTCAATAGAGGCACGATACAAATTCGTTAGGACCGGTTTATGTTGACTGAGGATAGTAAATGTTCCTGACTAGCAGCTCGAGTTACAATTGAAGGTTTTGTGTTGACAAAGAACAGCGTAATTAAATAGCTTTTCTGGGTAGTCTTTATGGATTGTGCGTAGCATAGTTTCGGCAACTGACATTATACTTTGCATATTCAGTAATCGGTATTTGATAGCAATTGACTGAATATATGAATCGTATGTAAGATGTATTCATTTGCATAGTAATTATTCACCATCAATTATTACACTGGCTAACTTGGAATGTAGGACCTGGGCGCCGTTGTACAAAGCGATCTTAGTGCTAAGGTGATCGTAACACCCATACATTAACATAGACTTACGACAGTCGTAGCGCTAAGGTCGTTTTGTACAACGGCACCCTGACCATATAACAAATAGGACGCGATTACTTGTACGAGGGATATCATGATATTTGCACAATGTAAGATATTTCAAGCAACAGAAAGTTTCGATATTATCGCCTATCTATTTACCAGATGACAGTTCTACACGTAGTGATACTCTAAGTTTGAAAACAGTACTAAACGAAGATAAATTTTACCAATTATAAGTGTGATCCAATTACCAACGCATACTCGTGCCTGAGACACAAATCATTACAATGTCTTGTGTTGAGAAAATAGTTTAATATGCTCTTAAAATACGTATCGCGATGAATAGATATAGCGATGGATCGTGATACTCCTCTTAACCATGGTTTGGTGTATTCCTTGTGCGTGCGTGCGTGCGTGCGTGCGTGCGTGTGTGCGTGCGTGCGTATGATTCAACGTTATGTCAATACCATTTATGTTTGGAACAAATGAGAAAGTAAATGTGACATTGATGTACTCCTCAAAAGGAGTCCAAAAGTACATCGGATATAAGCTGTGAACTCTGACCTGGTCAGCATAGCTTGATTCAGGCGACTCTCTCTCATATATTCCCTCCTCGTCTTCCGTGAAGCTGTCGTGGGACCAGTAGGATTGGTCGAATGCGAACGACTTCACCTCGCCATTGGCTGGGTTGGTGAGGCGGGTTGTCTTGCCGTCCATAGAAACGATACATTTTGATCCTGCATTTTTCTCTCTCTGAAATAAAATGTATGTGTAGCAATACTGGATACTTTTCAAATCAGTACTGTATCTCTTAGATACTGACAATGGTGACAATAACGATAGTGATATGAAAGAATTGGGTGTTCTTTACCTTCTTTTGAGTAAGTAATGATAAGAATTTATGGATGAACAACTTCTTTATTAAAATTAAGAGCGACGTTTCGGTGTAGGTTCTAACACCGTTAACAAACCCCTAATAGAACCTACACCGAAACGTCGCTCTTAATTTTAATAAAGAAGTTGTTCATCCATAAATTCTTATCATTACTTACGAGGTACTCCAACTTCTAAATGCCTATCAAAGAAGTTATTTTGAGTAGTATACATCAATGGTGACTAAAAACTGTGTAACAAAGTAGTTCCCGCACTATTGCAGGGCTTCGTTGCGTCCCGCTAACACCGGGTACCATAGACTTCATTAATACATGACGTTGAATCCGGTTAAAGCGGTCGCTCGTCACACCGAAGGCCCAATGTTCGGTTCCCCATATGGGAACAACGTGTGATATCCATTTCTGGGCCTTGCTACACAAAGGGATATCAGCCCTAAGATGATCATAACTCCCATACTTTAACAAAGGCTGATGATAGTCGTAACACAAAGATTGCTTCGTGGAACGGGTATCCGCCTACGGCATATTGCTGGAATATTGCTAAAAGCGGAGTAAAACCCAAATTAAAATTAATCAGTAGTTTGTCTGGTCCAGACTCGATTATTTACAGGCCGCCGCCATACAGCTGGAACATAGCCTTGGTGACGTTAAATAACAAACAAAGAAACATCTCTTGAATAGATTAATCTAATAATGAATCCCCAAAAGCCGCATTAGAGTACCTCTTGTACGCAACATCAGATAGTGTCCATGTCACAGAAATATGTCCCCTCAGGTGAATAATGCACCTCAAAGTGACAGTTGTAACGCATTTGGGTGAATTCAGTAACACGATTATAGGTCTAAATTTAACAATGATGAATGTTACTAGTCGTATGGAAATTTCTCACAATCACAAAATGTGATAATATATGGTACTTAAACATTATTGAATGCAAGAGGCTGAAGCTCTAAAAACAACAGTTAAGTAAAACATGTTTTGTCTATGCTTCGTAGCCGTGCATGTTTCGTCAATGCAATTTAAAATACAATTGGTGAGTATAAGCATTACCACTAGTATATCGCCACATATACGTGAATGTGATTTATTTGTTTGAATGTAACGAGGTAACACTGGAGTGCAGTTGTGTCAATAAGTCTTCATGTGAATGATTTATAGCAGGACAAATCACCGAAATTAATTTTAACTTCCCTTTCATGTCCATTTCAAGTTGTAGGTTTGTGTTGATACGTTAAGACACCACAAAAGAATTCATGACTTAATCCAACTTGGTGCAGGAATTGTATGACAATGTACAAGAAAACAGAAACTGCGTGTATGATAGATAGCATAGTTAATTACACAAATACAGTAAACCACGGTTATAACAAACACAAAGGGACCACTAATATTAGTTCGTAATAACCGTTGTTCGTTATAAGCATATATACGTCAAATGGCCGGGACTAAAAAATAAGTTCGTTATATCCGTCAGATCGTTATTAGCGTGTTCGTTATAAACGTAGTTTATTGTAGTTACAGTTATGTAATTAACTATGCGTTTTAGCAGTGCATGCGTCTGCAATACTATTCAAATAAATTCGTTTTACTTAGTAATAAATATGGGTTTGTCTAGCAAGCAGCCCGGATCCCATCTGCAACACTTTAAACTCGGGAACTAGGATATTTAACGACAGACAAAATCTGTCCCCGACACCTAGTCGGATATATTTTTTCCTGGGTTTCACCTACAAACATGGATAAGGTAACATTATTCAAACTTGGCGAAAATGAGATATGAGTCCCAACAACTGCCAAACAGCATTGACTTTGATAAGGAATAACAGCTTCAGGTGGGAGGAATGTGGGTGAGTGAGTTGTGTTAACGCCACTTTTAACATTATTTCACTTATATAACGGCGAGTCAGCTTAATGTGGGAGAAAAGCCCGAAGTAATGGAGGTCTTTTACGTTTACCACTTTGGTGAAACCCACAATCAAAGGTTTCCAGCGTGCCCATGGGACTCTGCAGAGCGAATTGCGGCTCCTAAGACGACTGGGCCGCGGCGTGCCCCCTTTTGGGAGGAAAGCACGAAGTGGTGAAGATGTTATACTCTTACCAACTTTTGTGACAAACCTAGAAACACAATCAGAGAGAATCTGGAATTCGAACCCACGATCATAGGTTTCTGTCACACCCAAGGGACGCAAATCAGCAGAGTGCTCCTATGACGAGACAGAACCCGGTTCTGTCAACGCAGATGTTTGCACCAGAAATAGGGGTTATAAGTCACTGACTGAACAGAACACAACTCTTTTGTCTTGAAAGGCCATCCAACTGACTTGTCCTTTGACTTGTCAGCCTTAAATCTCATCCGAGGAGAGACTAAACACAACAGGTACGGCATATATTGTACACCTTGTCACGCCAGACACGTTCATACGAGTACTAACGCTGTGGCAGCCGTTTTGCCTACTAGGGTACTTGTATGTATATCAATATGTCTCATTCTCTGGTAATCCTTGGGCGGTGGGGTAACCTAGTGGTTAACACGTTCGCTCGATTCCCACATGACCTTTGGTAAGCACAATGTGTGAGGCCTATCTCTGGTGTAACCACCGTGATATTGCTGGAATATTGCTAATGGCGGACGTAAATCCATGCTCACTCACTCACGTACCCCTGGTCCCCCAACTCAGTATTTGCTGTTTTGAATCTTGAGAATCAACATAATATGCACGACACTGTACAAATGCCATTGAAATCTCCCATGCGATTCAATTAACGTGAAATGTATCCATTTGATACCATTAATCCTTTGTTACCAGCGTGAAAAACAGTGCCGCATGCCTTCAGGTATTGACTTACGTGGACAACAGCTCTATTGAAACAGTAACCATCAGACCGTGATCAGAATACAGATAACAATAACATATACTGCTGTAAGGTACGTTGACCGGTAGACAAGTGGAGCGATGACATTGTTATCCATACAAGATTTAGGGACGGTCGGGTATCCTAGTGGTTACAGCGTTCGCTCGTCACGCCGAAAACCCGGGTTCGATTCCCGACATGGGTACAATGTGTGAAGCCCATTTCTGGTATCCCCCGCCGTGATATTGCTGACATATTGCTAAAAGTGGCGTAAAATGAAACTCACTCACTCACTCCCCATACAAGGTTGTCACTGCGTAATCTTTGTCCGTTAGCTCCCCTTTGAATAAGTTTATTCACGGAAGTGCTAGACAGCATAACCATAGTACAATTTTCACATTTTCATACGGTAAGAGTACATTGTAACCCCGATATTCCAGAACACAATAATCCGTACACTCCGCTTTTCGGAAGATTTTGTAAGTGACATTTACATTAATACGTAGGGAATAATTCTGTGACAATGATTCTTTAATCCGGACATTTGTTAAACCGGACGAATTCAGTGGGAAAGGAACCGTCCGGATTAAAGGGGTTCCAATGTACTTTGTTTTTAACAGAGCATGGTGAACATAGAGCGAGTAGATTCGCACATTTGCTAAACTTCACTGTCCATACGAAATGCAGATAAGAAATACAAGGTACAAACATACCGCTTGACAGTTGAAAAAATACCGCACACGGTCTTAGTTGAGCGGGTTATAGTGTTGAGATAAGGCATCTAGAGTCTGTATTTACCTGACATATCACATTATATACGCGGCCCGGTTGTTCTTTCAAGGAAGACTGAGGTCTGACTGATTATGAGGTCGATCCGCACCTCTTACAATACAATACGTGATTATGAGGTGATTCGTGACAACCTACATTGTTGGCTGTTTAAAGATTACCATTAGCATGTAAACATCATAATATACCAGATATATTTATACAGTTTTATTGGCGGTCTTGTTTTAATAATGTAACGTATTTTCAATGCTTCCGGTTGCCAAGGGACAATCCAATCAATGTAATCCTAAGAAAAATATATGACCTTCCATTTTTTAGCAAAACGGGCAAATAGTTCTAAAACATAGCCCATCATAATCACATATAAAAGGGTTGATGCACACGTAAGCTATAAAATTTCAAATTCATTTAGACAATGATATTCCGGATTGGTATCTCTTAGGAAACATAGCTGAAAAAGGCTTTTTCACAAAACAAATGGATGAAATATAGTTTACCAGCTGTTGACTAAGAGTGGGTCGCTATATGGCTGAAATAATGCCGATGCGACGTTAAATTTTAACTCATTCACTCACCCAAGAGTGGGTTATCTTGATCTGACACCGAAGCTTATATTACGCAAACAATACAACTTGACGGTGATTTATGCATTGTGAACCGTTGCATGTGCCACACTATCAGCTCACATGGTGATACAACACACTTGTTTGATTATATTCATGCGTCTGTACCGATTCCATCAATAGTTAATCAGGAATCTTAACAGGCGTAACGGGCCTGCATAGGAGAAACAGGAAGTATTTTAACATAAATCAAGGATCACCTTGTTGTGTCCGATGCCAATACGTGTGGTGTCAAAAGGTGGGATCATCTTATCTGAACAACCTCGCCCCGTGACATCCTCAGTCATTAGTCGAGTGATCACTGGTAGATACAAGGCAAGCATGCCAAGATTTAATTGCTGGTCTTCATATGTGTGGTAATTTTCCTGTGTCATGTTGACACTGAAGCCATAATAGAATTAGCACTGAGATTGGAATTGATTATTGTACGCATGGGGTGGTAGTTTTACCTCAAGATAATCAAGATAATTGCACTCATATTGTAACGTGTGCGTGTGTCTGCTTGTGTGAGTCCGGACCTATGTCGGTCTTATAGTGCTAGTACACTGTGATACCATGTCGCAGTTTAACGTGGACAGCCCACTCACATTATACTGAATAAGAAACGACATGTACTTGTTTATCCCCTTACTGCCTAGGGACGAGCAGGGTAACAACAAGTACCATCTCTTAACGTATTTTGGTATGTCGCGGTCACGGTTTGATCGAACCAACGACCTTCGCTCACCGGACAGACGCTCTATCCACTAGACCATGTATGTGGTTTTTGTACGCGTGAGGAAACATTACAAGATCTAGACTGCGGAGACTATTTAACTGAACTGATATGTGTTACCTTGAAGTTATTATTAATGTTATGACACTGTTGTTATTTTAGGCATGCTGATAATGGTAATGGCACCGAGGCAACATATACATGATCACGAATCTTCAGGGTCATAATTAAGCGCGGGTAAATCCTAGCAAGTTTGATTCAAGTCTTTCTAACCCCATTTTGTAAACTCAAATGCCACCATGTAGATCAATTTAGCAGTTGAAGTTTACGCTGCTTACTAAAAAAGCAATGTCTCAGTTTGAAAAAAGTCACTCATTTCAACGTCTTAATGAATCTGGGAATGGGATCCGGATCTTCATCACACATGGTAAGAAGCTTACAATTCTGTGAAAGTTGTTTTGCAATATTGTTATTTAAGTGAACGCAATAATGATCTTATTTTTTGTGTTGAATGTGATGCAGTTTGAATACTGTATAAGTAAGTTGATATATTTTCAACGTCATTAATTGAAGGTATTGTTACCTGCTTCATTGACAAACCAAACGAACACTACTTATCACTCAATTATTACACACGAAGACTGTCGAACCATGTATACGTCTCTACCCACCATGCACGATCAATGTACATCCCTCCAAAAATGTTAAGGACCACCCGATTTTTTCATCTTACTAAAGTTAATCTATTATGGCATGAAAGATTAACTTTGGAAAACTGAAATGATTTTTTGTGATTTTATTTGTTCAGATTTTCTCTGAAGACGTAGTAATGCAATGTGGTATAAACATCCGGTACTGATACTGTTCTTACCGATATGTTTAGAGAGTGTAAGTCTATTGTTTTGTTTGTTGTCTAACGCCGCACTCAGCAATATTCCGGCTACATGACGGCAGTCTGTAAATAATCCAGTCTGGACCAGACAATCCGGTGATGAGAATTGATCCACGCAGTTGGGATACGATGACATGCATCAACCAAGTCAGCGATCCAGACCACCCGATCCCGTTAGTCGCCTATGGATTGTGTGGTCCAAACTCGATTATTTACGACCGCCGCCATATTGCTGAGTGCAGGAATCAATCAATAAAACAATCAAATTATGGCAGAATCATATGCGAAATCTTGAATGTATATTATCGGAGGTCTCAGGAAGGTCTTAACAACAATCACATCGATACTAATGCTAACAGTAAAATTATGAAACATAAACGCTGACACATGCGTGTCAGAGCGTAAACTACTGGCAAAGGATAATGAGTTAATTTTATTATTGAGTATCAACTAGTACGTTGATATGCAAGCCATTGTCCCGCCTTTATAAACCTGCGAGCTTGGGGTGCGAAATAATATCTTCCAGGGCGCCGGTTGACAGATACAAAACTATTGTGTATTTACAAAAGCCAGCAACGAATGACACTTTGGGGAAGCCACACGCGATAAGTCTTCCAAAGGAGTCATGTATACCACAGTTAAAAATGAATCCCTGATTTTCGAAGATTATTTAAATATGAAAGTAAGTATTTGGTGAGACTCATTAAAATGAAAAACCTCCAATCACAATCTCCAATTGAAACTGGAAGATTAAAATAAACTGAATGAAAATGTCCATGTTGTAAATCATTTGATTTAGGTGATGAGTTCCACTATCTATTTATCTGCCCACTATTTCAAAATAAGACAAAACAGCTAATGAGAAAATATTTTTACATTTCACCAAATAAGTACAAAATGAATTTAATCTTTTAATAGTAAACGATTAGGAACACTTAGAAAAGTATCCAAACATAACGCTGCTATTAAACCCTATCAATATGTCTCGTAACTGAACACTTTCCTGTATCAATATTTACTGTAAAATCTGGTAAATCTGTTGATATATAGTGTATATTTGTAGATGTTGCTGTATATGTTGATCAGTGATGTACCTCTAATGCCGCTGATAGCGGTCTGATTGTTTTAAAGTTCAGTTCAGTTCAGATGAAATAGTTGTTGACACAATCAGTATTTTAAGTCCAAATTGTCTTTACAAACGAATCAAGCCATTTTCCGATAGCTAGAATAAACACTTTAAGAAGATATAAAGTTTAGTAACGTAGTACTATGGGAGACGCAGCTCTTTGCTTGTGGTGGGAGATCTCATTCCACAACCACAACCTTGTAGACAAGTAAACACCCATGTCTAACGTTAAACATGTGATTTACAGGTCATAGTTAATGCCTAAAAGATAGACACTGGTCCTTGGTGAGTACATTTATACCAATGATGTTGGGTCACTCAAGCCGGGGTAAACTGGCAGTTTAAGTACACCATTTGTAAATATACGCTGGACCGGCAAAACTGACCTGATGAGCTTCCCTAACAAACACATGGACAAGAGCAACGTTTTATTATATATATTCAGTAATATCCTGAAATTCCGGATTCAAAAGTGGATTTTTTTTCTCACTTCTCGGATGCTATCCCTCAGGGAACGGGAGTGTGTCATATCCAATTCATCTGATAAAGTTTTCGGAATCTGACATAAAGAGTGATCATTCGGATACTGACTATTCAGGCAATGTTTAACGCTGCAAATGTGATGAAATGTTGGTCACAAACCTATCAGTATAAAGTTGATGGCATTATTTAATATAACACTTATGAGCTTTTGCTATGGAAACAATTATAGTAATGAGAGGTCTTAGACAATAGCGTATTCCACGAGGACGGGTATGATACAAACAAGCCATGGATCATAATGAGGAGGAATGTGAGATTCGAACGCACGATCAACGGATCCTGTCATAGCAGTGAATCAAAATTTTAAATCTTGATATGCCCTACATCTTACATACGACCCAAATAATCAGTTAACTGCAACCGAGCATTTAATAGAGATATTAGTTTGTGGTATGACACAATATTCCAACCATATGACGGAATAAATAATCGACACTAAGCCAGACAATCCAGTGATTGATATTGTGAGCAACGGTCCCTTCGTTGGTGCACGCTGACACTCTATCAGCCAAGTGGCAGAGCCTGACATCGATTAAGTCGCCTCTTACGACCGGCATAGGTTGCATTCGTCACCACTCGCATATTTCCGTAACTTACAACCAGAAATTTGACGAGTTAGTCACGAATGTCTATGTTGCTAGGACCCGGGATCCAACAAGCATAATCTACAATATAAATATCCGAATATATCGACGATAAGCACAATCATTCAACACTATCCGCAAACTCTCTCTTATGACATGTCAGAGACGAGTGTTTGAACACCTCGGCCAGGGGGTGCTGGACAACGCTACCCTCTTTGCCGACGCTCAGACAGGTTCCGGGAAAAGCTACTCAATGATCGGCTACAACGCCAACAAGGGCATCGTCCCCATTACGTGTGGCGAGCTGTTTAAAGCCAGAGAGGACTATATGAACACAAACAAGGTATCATGTCACTATTAACCGTGCGTCAGTTGGGTTTAATGTCACTTTGAACAGTGTTTAATTACGGTGTGTCTGCTTAATGTGGAGGAAAGCGCAAAATTATGCAGTTCGCAAACGATTACCACTTTATACAGCACGGGTTTCGTGTTGACAGACCAATGATCATTTTCAGGGTAAATCTCGGATTCGAACCCACGATCGTAGTATCCTTGTACGGGAAAGGGGCGCGACTCTGAACAACGAATCACTGTGCTTTAGACGACTGGGCCACTCGTGTCCCCTGTCGGAAAAGAATGGCTTAATCTCAAGTGTATAGCTTGTCTTTGTTTGGCTCAGCAAAACTGTGACCTAAATTATTCAGATCCTATTTTCTTCGGATGATAAACCGTATGGTAATTTCATGTAAGATATTAATCCGGTTCACAAAATAAAATAACAATGTAATAAAATAAAACCCAATAAAGAAGACGGACGTTTTCGGGAAGAAGAAATGTATTAATTTTTGTTATATGACAAATTTCCGTCGTGGGGGATGGGGAAAGTAAACACTAAATTTGCATATATATAGCTTCCTCCATAGAATATAAACATGTACCTACTAACAGTACTAATGCTAACCGGTGAATATTTCGGTCAATGTAACTTGAATAATCTATGAGCTCAGATTTCACGGCCATGTATCTTGGAGACTTGGTTGGTTGCATGTTATCGTATTAACCGTGACACCGCGTTGACTGCATTGGTCACAGACACATGCATGTGACGTTGCATATATGATTATTTGCATTTTCCTATATGCGAGGAATCGGTGTAGGCTCTCGAGAACATCAAGTAGTTACTTTGCGGTATAAACAACTAGTTATTCCCTACAGATATATATAGTCAGTACTTAGTAGTGTTGGTGTTGCCTCTAACCCAAGCTAGGCTAAGGTTGCGACCTCTTTCCCTTCGTCTCTAGACTAAGGCTTACATGGCCAGGATCACCTGACACGGATTAAGTCATATATATAAACAACAGTAATTAAGGCACAGTTCATTCGGGATGGCTGACAGTAAATGTACAATAAAATGGTGATGACTATTAACTATGGGGATTAGCAGCTTATGAATAATGGCAATTAACTGATTCTAAACGTGTCATGGCTTTGGAATTAAATGTTCATTCAAAAAAAGGTTATCCTGTATCGGTCGCTATGACAGAATCTCAATTGCGTGGACCAATGTTCGTGATGTCGATCACCCGATTGTCTGGTCTCGGGTGGATTGTTTACAGGCCGCTCTCATATAGATGGAATATTGCTGAGAGCGGCGTTGGACAACAAACAAAACAATAGACTTACACTCTCAAAACATATCGGTAAGAACAGTGTTAGTACCGGATGTTTACACTACATTGCACTACTACGTCTTCAGACATGCTTCCCCATCAAATAAATAAATAAATAAATAAATAAATAAATAAATAAATAAATAAATAAATAAATAAATAAATAAATAAATAAATAAATAAATAAATAAATAAATAAATAAACAAAATTATAGCGAGAAAGATGTTTTGAATTAGAAGCAGCCATCGTCTCTAACAAAGAATATTGATGGTGGGTGTCATGGTTTCAGATTCCCAGGGGAAGCACGGATCGTTACGTTTCCCCTTTCCTGGCTAGCACATCATCGTGGTTGTAAGCAGACATAAATGAAATCACGGCCGCATAATAGCATTGATAATATTAATATAAAGCATCCGTTATAAACCAACCCATCAACACGCCGGGTCACAATATTACGTTTCAGTATAGGCCTGGGCACCCGATCAATTAAGTTAAGCCTTACGTTTTGTTTGTTTGTTTGTTTATTTGTCGTTTAACCCCGCACTCAGCAATATTCCATTTATAAGACGGCGGTCTGTTGTTCACAGTTGTAGGGAGGAAAACTTATTTCAGCCAATGCTCATAAACGTTGCGAATCCACGATCATGGGATCGTGGTACATGTAAGGGGAGCAACTGCCCATCCAACCACCCGTGCCCCCCCCCCCCCCCCCCCCCCATACCCCACCCCACCCCCAACACACACCCAAAAATGCCTTACGAATCTACAGTGTATCACCCGTCGAGATACATGTGGTACTTAATATATACTTAATAATAATACTTAAATAAATGTAAGTCTTATATAGACTTATTGTTTGTATTCAAATTGCTTGTATTTGTGTGTATTCATACTAATGACTATGCATTGACATAGAACTACATCCCGACGGAATGAGTGTGTGAGTTGGGTTTTTAACCGCTTTTGGCAATGGTCCGACAATTTCACGGTTTGGGACACCAGGAAGCTTCACACATATCCACATGGGGATTCGAACAGGGGCTTTCGGCGCGACGAGCGAATACTTTAAACCTTTGGCTACCCCGCTGCCCCCGTTGGATGGGCACATCTAGAATATCCTCGGGAAAAAAATCAATTTTGTAGATTTGCCCCCGAGTTGTGTGTCATGGTCAATAAACTTCGTCGGTCTACACTCACTTTAGTATACGTGACCAGAGCCGTCAAATATTGGGTTGATAGTGTGAGAATTCACACCTTCCGGGTACGACGACCAACCAGGTAACATCCTCCGAAGTAGTGACAAATCTTGTATAACATTAATGAACCGCACTGGCTGATCCCCATTGTTCTCGAGTTTACGACATGTGTGGTCGTTTCAATACCGAGAACAAGCCTTACCTTGTCAAACACCGCAGTGTTCAAGTAAAAAAATTACTAGAATGAGAAACACATGGAAGTCAGAAGACACGAGAGAAAAAGACAACAGACAATCAGAGGGTTAAAAAGAGGGTTTATATTTTCAGCCAATAGAGAAATATCACTGACAAACGGGGGTATACATTTCAGGGTATAAGGGTTATATTTACCCGGGCCGCTGACCAAATGACACAGAGAAGGAGGTTTGGAAGCTAGGGGAAGCTAAGCAGTTGGATAACAAGGCCGAGACTCGCGTACCAGGGTTTAGATTCCAGCGGACAAACTATCGGAGTGGCCAGTCCAGGAGGGGGCCGGGATGTGAGGGGTGACGACTCGCTGAAGGGCTGGGGAGGGGACTGAGCGACTAATAACTGCTAATACGACATGAGAATGACGTCGAATGGTGTAGGTTTCAGGGAAGGGGATTAGCATGGCATCATCTGGCTGTGAAGGGCTTTTGTTGTGATTGGCAATCCTAGTCAGCACGCTGGGATTAAATATTTCCTAGCGTCATATATCTATAAAGGTAATTACGGCTGACTTGTTGTGAGTGCTGCGGTTGTCTTGGAAACCAAACAAATAGGTGTTATGTTTCCGCGTTCTCGACACACTGTGGGGGACATTCGGGAAACTGATTTAATAAGCATATCGAGAGGTTCCCTGATACAATTATCTTTCAGTTCTTATTCACATTAAAGACTATAACTATTGACATATAACCAAACCCTCTGCAGTAAATACAATAAATAAATCACTATGTTGGTTAATTTGAAACGGTAAGCAGAATGTAAGCAGGTGATTCATTTTTTTTCATGACATATCAGTAGGAAAGTGACAATAGCTGTATGTGAAGTGAGTTAAAATTTTAAAAATATAATTTAAAATGTAACGTCGCATTGGCATTATTTCAGCCATATAGCGACGAGGCTGCTTGTGGAACGAATCATTTGAAGTGTAATGATAGTGTTCACGATTGACTTTCTTTCCATAACGATTTAAGTATAGATGACATTTACATATATTTTTCTTGTCAATGCGTTACAATATACTTGTATACACATAAAATAATAATGTTGAAAGACGTTTACTGGAAAGACTTCTATTTTGACTTGCTTCCTATACTTTAAAAACATCACTGTCATCTTGATTAACCAGGATGAGTTGGTGAATGTTGCTTAACGCCGCAGTCAGCACCACTACAGCTATATCAAGCCGGCCTGCACATATTAGAGTCTGAGTCAGGTAGTCCATGGTTGACAGCATGGGCGACATTCCGCGCCGTCAGACACGATGACATCCAATCTACAAGGTCACACACTAACCAAGCGATACCTATTAGTCGCCTCTTACCGTGTACTTAGGACTGAATCAAACTGAGCACTCTGACCTCACAGGTTGGTTTCTCGTTTAACGTCGCACTCAGCAATATGAATAAACAAACAGACAATCCAGTGATTGACACCATGAGCCTCGATCCACGCAAATGAGATATGATGGCATGTGTCAACCAAGTCAGCGAACTTGGCGAATGCCGCGCAGAGCCAACTTTTATATGTGGTCATACGTGTTTTCCAACTTGCCGATCCAACCTGTGTCATTTACATTTGTAATTAGGGGACCTTGTACTCCACTACCCCAAAGGAGCCATAACTATACCGATCGTTCAAAAACAGGCTAATTCGTTCACAATACAGGTTTGTTTATCGTTTAACGCCACACTCACCAATATGACTAAACAATCGAGTCTGGAACAGACAATCCAGTGTTTGACACCATGAGCATCGATCTACGCAATTGGGATATGATGGCATGCATCAACCAAGTCAGTGAACCTGGCCACCGGTAAAATTCTAAGACGAATCTTCACAGGCGACTCTGACCTTAACTTACGAAACGCACAAAATGTCTATCAGTATTTTGATATCACAGTCACTTTGAAGAAGCTTACTCTACGATGGAATATAGTGTGAGCGTGTGCGTTAGCTCAACGATTTGGTATTTAAAAAAACACCACTTAAATATTTTTAAGTTTAACGTTGGAAGCTTAAAGTGGCGCATCTCGGAGACGTTTACCACTTTGATGAAACCCACGATCATAAATCTGGGCGAATCTAGGATTCGAACCCAAGTTAAACCGACCACATCAAACTGCAGCACCTTTGCCGACTTGGTCGCCCGTCCTCTCGGTTGTAAAGAAGAACAGTTTCGACGCAGTTACATATCCATAATAAAAAGCAACACCGAGGTCGTGATTAATGAAACAGAGAACATAAAAAGCATTCATTTATATGCTGTGACATGGCTAACATTACCAAGTGACGCTCATACCTACATATTACCCCCACGGGAATGGAATTTTATCGATCGAGGCTTTAGTAAATCCTTTGTTCTTATCAAGACATGTCATTGTTAACACAGGCAGCTCTGAATTCATAGGTATTGACAGTTGTTTTCTAACCCTAACGTGATATCTGATACGTTATACATGTCTGCAAATAACGTTACTCTTGTAACTTGACAGACATAACATTACAAACATACTAATAATTATTTACTGTCTCATGGATTTGATTTTGAAAACAAATAGTTATTTTAACGTATTGTTAAAAATTTGAAATTCCCTGTCCGACCTGAAACTATTTTAGAGTTATATCATTGCGGCTTTTAATCCTTGAACTAGAGAGATCAATGAATAGTTTCAAATAAGCTCCCAACCCCTCAACTTCCAGAGTCCCTTAATTTAATCTATTTACGTTACAGATAATTGTTTTGCAGGTAAGTTCATTTTACACATAACTACTGAACTATGTCAAGGTTATTATATAGGTTTTTTTTTTATTTCTGAACTAGAGGGATGAATGATTATTTTCAAATAAGCTTCTAACCCTTCAACCTACGTAGTCCCTCAATTTAATCTGTTTTGTGGTAAGTTCATTTAAAACATAAATGCTAAACGTTAAGAACAAATCATACTATCAGACATACATGTCAATACAATAACATTTCCCAACCATTAATTCCGTCACCATAACAACGCAGGGACGCAACCCATTGCGTTAATCAGAGCGACAAATCAATACTGTAGACATTTACAAACGTGACGAATTGTCGTCTGCCTACCTGATTAAATGGTCGCACGCGCACAGCCACCTTGACACTGTCACCGCCTCCACCTGGCATTTCTTGTAGAAGCCCGTGTATCCAAATTCAACTATCTAATTCCAATATACACAACTGCGCGCTCTCTGGACAAGTTCACTGCGCTTTGATTTACGTTAACTGAACATTTTGTCTGATATCTCCGGTCGTGACCTCCGACAACAGGTTGATAAGCCAATCAGTTTATGACGTAACCCGCCAGGATGGTTTGTGCTATAAATAGACTGCCATGTGCGTTCCATGGAGTGTGTTTATTTGTTTACGGTCATTTGTAACAGATTAAGGAATGGTTTATTTCGCAAGACCGGTTGTTTGTTTCCAAGCTGTAATAGGCGTTGACGTTAGTTTCATACAAATACGAATCTTTAAATGCTAGTAAGGGGATTGTTCAGCTTGATCTCACAATTATTTAATACGTCTTGAGCTAGATAATCCCGATTGTAACGGAACGACAATAGGCGCCTTTTGCTCAGCGAGTATAATAATCTTAAAAATCACAAATCCATGCAATAATCTTTGAACCAATAGGCACATGTTGGTCAAAAGCCGTCAAACTACAAAGCTGCACACTAAACGTATATTTGACTCAAATACAATTTCAACTGTTGTACCAGACCAATATTACATTTTGTAATGAGAAAATCTTCAAGTACACACAACCGTAGCGTAATTTAGTACATATCAAAATGCCGTGCTTTGATGGAAACGTTTGAAGCTCATGTATTTCAATGACCCAGTGTCGACAACAAACTGCGTATATTAGCAGGGCGTAGATGTCAAACACCCATTAATACTTTACAGCTCCGGTGTAGCGGATCACGTGACATGTTGGAGTGGGGGCATGTAAGGGTGTTCGGTGTACGTCAAAACGCGTTTCCGCGATCAGTCAGTTTCATGCTTAGTGCAAATATTTAATGTCCACTTAAATTTACCCCTGCACCCTTATTCCGGCGTTTGTAGCGATTTATGGTAAGTGTAAATGTCCTCATTTGCGTGCCGTGGTAGATTTGTAGTGTGGATCACCAGCTAATAGGCAACAACGATTGAAAACAATCCTTATGACGTGATGTGTGTGTAAAAGTTTCAAAGTCGGTGTTTTCATATACTCTTGGCAATGTACTTGTAATGTTTATGTTTACTGTTTACACTGGTGATAATGCGCACGGTTATGCGATTATTTCAAAACAAACCAATTGACCTTTGTTTTGTTCAGTGTTCCCCTTTGGTTGGTTGTTGTTTAACGCCGCGCTCAGCTATATTGGAGCTAAATGACGTCGGTCTGTAAATAATCGAGTGTGGATTCATTCCACCATGGCGGCCATATTGGATTTGGCGGCCATATTGAATTAATTTTGGTGGCCCCATATTTGGAATGCCATTACCTACAACTGTATCAAGTTTCATGCTTTTAAGGTATTCCCTGTATAAATTAACGTGTCAGACAATAAGTCATTTGTTTTAGGGGATGATTATTGCTTAACGCTTCATCAGAACTTTTACCCAATATTTACAACCTAATTATATTACCAATATAACAGCTAGAATATGGCCAAAAAACGAAGAATTGACTCGTCCAGATTAAAAATACATTTTTTTTTATTGAAGGTGAAAAGGTTATAAGGTGTTCAAAAAGGTTGTTTTCTTATAAGGATAGGGGCGGTCGGGTAGCCTAGTGGTGAAACGTTCGCTTGTTGCGCCGATGACCCGGTTTCGATTCCCGACATGGGTACAATGTGTGAAGCCCATTTCTGGTGTCAACCGCCGTGATATTGCTGGAATCTTGCCAAAAGCGGCGTAAAGCCATACTCACTCACTCTTATAAGGACAAGTAGCCAATATTCAACACACATTGGGATACATTAAAAAGACATGTAGTCTGTTGTATGACTGAACTCGTACACTTTCTACCCTCGGAATGTTCATATACTGGGATGGCCACTAGAGGAACAAACAGGGTTTTTAACTTTAGCAATACGCGGTTATGATTATCCTAGACTAACATATAGTCTCTGAAGTGAAATTATCAGGTGAAATTAAATTTAGCATTCAGGAACCCCCCACCCCTCCCCCAAGTCTCCTACTTTTTCGAGTACTGAGACTGACTATAGAATTCTGAGGTGAAGAGGGGTATGTAAGACGGATAACTCGGGTTAGCCTAGACTAACATTTAGTCCCAGAAATATAGTTGTCTTATCTAAAAATACATTTCTACAAAATATAAAATCAGATCGAAATGTAGCACAGAACAATGCTGAATTTCAGGAGCTGGGGCAATCTAGACTTGCCAAATCATCGTAGAATTGAATTGGATCCCTTTCTTAATATATTCTCTAGGGTCTGGGAGAGGACTAGGGTTAACGCTGACACTAATAATAACGCCGCACAGAGCCAACTTTTATATGTGATCATGTTCCAACCTATGTATAATTTTCATTCGTAATTAGGAACACTTGTACTCTACACCCAAGGGGCAATAATTACACCGATTGTTCAAAAACAGGCTAATTCGTTCACAGTTAAGGACCGACCATTTGATATTCTGGGCAGGGGGGATTTTGTATCGAGATCAGTTACGTTTTTAGTTACAGCTACAAAATCTGATATTTGTTTATTTAAAACCATGAGCTTGATTTTAAAAAAAGAAAAACACCTTGCTACAATGAAATTTTTGTGGCAGGCAATTTCTTTTTATTTAACAGTCTGAAAAATAAATATTTTTAATGGTGCGTCCATAAACCTCAAGGTAATTCATGAGGTTTTCAAGAACACCAGATCGATCTTTAGGAAGACTTGAACCATGTCGTGATTGCGTTCTTCGTTGCAGTATATTCAGGCAGAAATAATGGCCCCAAGGCAAAGACATGAATCAGATAGAGAAAGGACAAAAAGACAACTGATTAACTGTGTGTGACAGAGCAACAGACACCGAAAGGTCCTCCTTTTCATTTTGCAGTATGACAAGGCAAATTTATATGTTGGTAAGTCTCGTGACTGAACACGAGATCATAAAATACCAGCGAGAAGATTTCAGTTCTTGAGTGTGAAACTTGTTATATGCCGTAGTGAAAAATATACCATCTCTATCAGAGTCGCTGACTTGGTTGATAGCTGTCATTATAACCCGATGGCGTGGATTGCTTTCACGATATCAATCACTGGATTATCTTGTCAAGATTCGATTATCTATAGCCCGCCATCATATAGCTGGAATATTCCTGAGTGCGGCGTTAAACAACAAACAAACAAATAAATCCACAAAGTGAAACTCCCACACCCGAACATAGACTTGGATAGTCGTAGAGGCAAGATCCCTTTATGGAACGAGGTCCATGGGCGCTATTCACAAAGATTCTTAGAATTTTGTTAAACTTTAAAAATGAATGTCGTATGAATTCGTTTAGTTTATAGAATGGGCGGGGATTCCACGGGGATTGACGGGGCGGCGCTGCTCAGTGGCGACACGTATTTGAGAGAAAAGAAGTAATTTTTATTGTTTTTATTTTTTATTTATATCTTTCTAATGTGGAGTGCTAAGGTCGTTGTATAGCCATTCATGTCTTGTTATATTTCATATTAGCTTGTATCTGTGTCTGTGTTTATGTTTCGTGTATCAATGAGACTTTCTTAAATGTAAACCAAATTCCCAAATTGGGTATGTAGTAGTATTTCATCTTATATACCACTGGTCCTGGGTCTTGGTGATGCCTTTCTTAAATGTAAACCAAATTCCCAAATTGGGTAGGTGGTATTATTTCATCTTATATACCACTGGTCCTGGGTCAACAAAAATAAACATCCGTCATAAGAACAGCTTGGTGATGTCTGGTGACAATAAATAACATGTCTTGTACATTCTTTAACTATGTCTTATGAACCAGCAAATATACGACTATTTGCGAAAGCTAAAATTTCATGTCAGTGTCACTTGAATATTTAACTGAAGGTTGAAGTTTGCATTTTACAATTGATTGTTAGAAATGCCATTTGATGCTTGCTTTTCCAAAGCTGAATTAAGTATTTGCGGACGATGTTGCATCGATTGTAAACATTAAGCCCTAACTTGAGGTTGTTTTTGTAGTATCAGCTGCACAGCATCCTATATTAGAAGCACATTTATCAGACGAATTCATACATTCAAACAAATGATCCCCCCCCCCCCCCCCCCCCCCCACACACACACACAAATACATTCATGCTCCATTTCGTCCTACACAAGTACATTTGACGGGCGCTTCTTTTACTTTACTTTCCATTTGATAGTTTCAAGTTGACCGATTTTGAGTTTGCGAGTCGTGTCATGCGGCTTTGAACAATATATCAGTTGTATCAAGGCGTGTCCGCTCATGTAGGAGGAACGCCCGACGGGAAGCAGGTCATTGACGTTTATAAAAACAACAACACAACTGTCAGAGCGTGTATGTGATGCACTCGATGCGATCACAGCCTGGCACCGTCGTATTATGCTCCCAATAAGTGTCTGGTTGGTTGCCAAGGGAAAATTGGTCCTCTCTTCAGTAAGTGCATTGCTGAGTTCAGTAGTTGTCGGAAGGACGGGGCGTGATCTGTTGTTTTCTGGTGACCGGACTGAAAACTCCATGCAGACAGTGGTCTCTGGTATACTGGTCATGATCGGCTACGTTGAAATCCTTAAATCTATGATTTGGTTGACAATATCTCGATTCATCAGTGAATAGTACTGGAGCCCAGTCCTGGTCTGTCAAAATGACATGATCTGAAGCCCAAGCCAAACGTGTCTGCCTGTGAGTGAGTTGGGTTTAACGCCGCTTTTAACAGTATTCCAGCTATATCACGGCGTGTCAGCTTAATGTGGGAGGAAAGCCTGTCTGCCTGTGATGTCGGGTCATATGGATGAGAATGCATGTGGACGATTACGCACTGTCCCCCAGGTCATTTCTGAGTGTGGTGGCAGTCACGAAGTAAAGATGTCTTGGTACTGATGTAACGGAGATAACTGTTATTCCAGAAGTTCTGGTGTTATGGTAGCGTGTGAATTGTACCGGTAAAATTGACAGAATTATTTTAAAAATTAAATAGCTATAGATATCAGTTCATTCACAAAACAATCTTAGCGCTGACGTTGGCGTAAGGTGTCGTAGCTTAAAATATCTTAGCTAAGTCTATTCTCGGAGCTGTCTCAGTGCTAAGTTATCTTAAGTTTTTGACAAAAATAAGGACAAGTTCGGACCTGTCTTAGGAGCTTACGACAGGTACAATGGCAGCCAAAAGTCAGTATGTCGAAGAAAACGATTTGTCAATATGGGTAATTTCTGACCACAAAATCGAGTGTTTTTCTACTGGCAATTTCAAAAGAATGAACAAACAGATCTCAGCAAACACCCCTGAAACATCGTATTTACCGATTATGACTTAAGCCTAACAGTGAGTCCAAAGCAGATGAAAGCTTAACAATCATTCCCTACAAAATGTTACATAAAAAACGGTTGTTTATTACGGTTGAAACACTAGCAACGCATTTGCACCCTAATTTATCACATTTTCGTTTTCCTTCAGAATCATCCTTTCTATATATCAATCTTCAATGCTTACTATATCTACTATAAAGGACAACAGCTTCATTGATCAAATGTACTTAACAATAACGTGAGGCAACAGCATTAATCATAACATCAACATTTATCTTCAATAGGGGTTTAATTGTTTATCTTCAAAAGTTATATGAAATTTGATAAAAGGAAATTATATTATTTCAATCTAGAGAATTCCCTGAAAAATCGATGACGTCATTGGGAAACACAAAGCTCATATTACTTCCTTTCAAAAGAGCTCACTGTCTTAGCTAATTTGTTTGGTAAGAAAGACAATGTTGCGATAGGTTTAAGACAGCTTCAAGAATAGCTCTTATGACAAATGTAATTGTAATATAGGCTGTAAGTCTTAGCAAAGGCAGCTTCTTGAATAGGCTGCCTGGAAACAAACTTGACTGATGAACAGTACCCAATCCCATGACAAACTGTACCAATGTAGGAAATCAAACCCATGGCTTCTTATTCAACTCTCCAATGTTAATCAGGCAAAGAAAGACAAAGAATTTATTTGATGATAATGTTTATGGTGAGTGACATCCCACTCAGTACAATACATACACATGAATACATTGACACATCACAGGTATAGACCCTCTGGGGTGCCCTCATTCTTCCTGTACAAAACATTCTCCTTGGCTTTCTTGAAGTCCTCTGCTGTTACCTTCATTCTCCTCTCTCTCAGAGCCAGCAAACCACCTTCAGTGCAGATAGCCTGGAACAGGACATGGCAAGTTAGCCAGCAGCTACAGGAGAGTCTATATTTAATTATTAATGTAATATTTGTCTGTGTCTTTATTGAAATGAAGGTGCATTTAAATTTAGCAGAAACACAATACATGCTTGGTCAGCATGGTGTTTGAATTAATTCAAATGTGCAACAGTGTCCTGTAAATATTAGAGCATGTCTCCAGGGAAACTAGTGGTCAACAGCCAGAGCTACTATCCACACTGTTGGTGAATAATGACACAAAATCAGCCTGGACCTGCTAGGCTTTAAAGCCACAAAATCAGCCTGTATCCTCTTGGCTTTGATTCTGATTTAAGTCAGCTCTCATGACATACATGGAGCTATTTTAACCTTGAACTAAAAGAAAAAATTGCTCCACTGTAACTCATGACCACAGACTCAGCACTCGATAGGGTTCCAGGTAGCTGGGAAAGTTATACATAGGTAAGGTTTATGTTTATGTTAATGTTTATGTCAAAATCATGCAGTTATACCAACCTTGATATCAGCCCCTGACAGGTCATCTTTAGCCATGACATAGTCATCTATGTTGACATCACCAGCGAGGGTCATGCGGCTAGTGTGGATGGTGAAAATCCTCCTCTTTGTCTTCTCATCAGGGAGTGGGAACTCGATCTTTCGATCAATACGACCAGGACGAATCAGAGCTGGATCCAGAGTCTCAATACGATTGGTAGCCATTACCACCTGTAACACACAGTGGGTGACAAATGAAGATTCATGTGAAAAAATATCTTATAGTATTTGAGTTTGCAGCTTCAATAGTAACTAGTTCAATGGGTGACTGGATATTGTTTAATACTGCATCAGAAATTTTATCTTGTAAACAGCTGTTCATAATGAAGTAGTTGAGAAGATTTTATATAGGAACAAAGTCTTGTGAGAGAATCTATATGAGAAAGTTACTTGTTTTATAGTCCCTATAATAAACACCTGGGAGCTCAAATCAACTAACACTCATGAAAACTGTAACAGAGCACACAGATTTCTATAATTTTGAGTGAACTTATACAATGTTAATCATGTCAAAGGTCAACTGATTTAACAATCAGTTATCACATACCTTGACATCTCCTCTGGAGTCAAAACCATCAAGTTGATTTAGCAGCTCCAACATAGTTCTCTGGATTTCTCTCTCGCCCCCAGAGTTAGAGTCGTACCTGGAACAGTTCCAAAGATCTCACTAAATACCATGCAATGCCACCAATGCACGTCTAGTAATACTTTGATTTTGACGACATTGAAATTAATCCAATGTATTACACACAGTATTGTTTACGCAACTTTTGTCAAAATTCCAGCAAATATTGATTCAAGGTGAGGCACACCAGAAATGGACTTCACACATTGTACCCACTAGGCTACCAAACCGCCCCTCCAAATTCTTGCTCATTTAAGTGATAAATGCAGACAGATGAAACAAACACAACATAAGTCCTGTCAAGCATAGTTCGACCTACCTCTTAGTTCCAATAGCATCAATCTCATCAATAAATACTATAGATGGGGCATGTTCCTCTGCAACCCTGAAGAGCTCTCGAACAAGTTTTGGTCCATCTCCCTGGAACAATGACAACGAATGAACTTAAGTATTTGACTAGATGTCTCTTCTTGCAGCTGACGAAGAAGATTGATTAGCTTAGCAGCAACCCTTCTTAATACAAACTGTAACTACTAGGCAAACGCTTCACACTAATGGCAAAATGCTAAAAGACTGCTTTACTTACCAAATATTTCTGTATAAGTTCAGATCCAACAACTCGCAGGAAAGTAGCAGAAGTCTGATTGGCAACAGCTTTGGCTAGCAAAGTTTTACCTGAAAATGTACAAAATATTCCAAAACATAACCTTCAGTACTTGTCCATAGGTGCTTATTGCCCTACATAATTGTACACACATCTTACATGGAGACAATGTTTCCCTATGTACCCATATTTAGTCAAAGCAGCAGAATGACAAAATGGTTTCTTGACTGACTTGAAACAAATGTGCAGGGACTGCCAAATAATAAGGCTACACACTCTTTAAGGGTAAGTACAAAACAATTGTAACAATAATTTTCCCTTGACAGCTTTTTGTTTTTATGAGTATTTCAAAGAAGAAATCGGACTTGTTTCTAGCAACAGCTTGAAACAGGTTACCCTGTTGCATTTGTACTCAGTTTTCATTCCTTGAATGAGTGTGTTGTTTAAAGTACAGATTTATTTACATGACATACCTGTCCCAGGTGGGCCGTACAAAATGACTCCCTTTGGAGGCTTTATGCCCATCTCTTCATAGTATTCAGGGTGGGTTAAGGGCAGTTCAACTGACTCCTGCAATACACGGGAAACATTTGATCAAGGACCTTTAACAACACAAATTCATACCATTGTTATTAAAGAATCAGTGACAATCCACTTCTGAAAGGAATAAATGAAAGTTTGTGAATACCTTGATTTCTTGTATCTGGTTATCAAGCCCACCAATGTCCGCATATGTTTCTTGAGGAGCTTTCTCCAGCTTCATGACAGTCACCATAGGGTCAGTGTCATCTGACAACACTCCCACCACAGCATGTACCTGGCAGACACAGGAATGGCAACACTTGTAGCCCAAAGTTCTCGAAATTTCAACAAAGCTTCATGCTTATGTTAATGGTAACGTTACATACATTAAATTACGCTTTTTTGATTTGACTATGCATAGACTTATTAGTCCAGTCGAAACATAACTCTGAAATTGCTGACCACTTCGGCAAGGTCTTATTATGGACTTTTATAGTCAATTGACTCGTGTGCCAGTTAATATGACCTGGGCATTTCTAACACGATTATAATGGGAAAAGGCAGTATTCTAATATTGTTTTGGGAATGAATCCCAAATAACTTCATTTAATACCTTAAACGACAAGTCTGTCACGGAAGATAAATAACTGACAATGTTAATGGTTAATAATATTGTTTCTCAAATGAAGAAAATGAATCCTGCCAAGTCTAGTGACAATTCAGTAATATTGTTTACCTTATGATTGAGCAAGACTGAACATCCTGGTTCCAGCTGATCTTTATCAACAAAGGAGAGGATGCTGACATAGTGCTCACTGCCAACTGACGTGGATACAATAGCGTGGTTGTCATCAATGATCTCCTCCAGGTTGCCCACTGACATTGGAGAACCACGCAGCTCATCAACCTTCGATCTCTCTTCCTGAAATCACAATCAGAAAAACTAGAATAAACATTACACTTTTCATATCTGAGTTTACTACAATTTACAACCAAAAGTACTGACAAAGAACTTATGCAGTTTGTAACTTTTGTCACTAGAGTAAAGTTCTTTCTGTCTTTGTTGCATAACACCACACTCAGCAGTATTCCAGTTGTATGATGGTGGTCTGTAAATAATCAGAGTCGGGACCAGACAATCAATCATATGCAACTGGGATCTACGCAACCGGGATATGATGACATGCACAATACAAGTCAGCGAGCCTAACCACCCAATCCCGCCAGTCGCCTCTTGCAACAAGCATAGTGGCCTCATAATACTGAAGATCATTTCTAACCCGGATCCGGATCTTCACCGGTCTGAGTTAAGCAAATGTAAAAAAAACTGAAAACGATGCATAAGCCTAAGGGTAAGTTTGGTCTTGTGGACTCAAATGCTTTAGGCACAGACTGTTTATGCTAAATTGTTCTATCCACTAAAGTAGAAGTATTGGTGAAGAATAGAAGCACTGCCAGTGAGACTTACCTCATGTTTCTCTTCTTGTGGCTTCAGTCTTTCCTGGTTCTTGATGAATTCTTCTTCCATCAGTAAGTAGTCTTTGATTCGTTCTAGCTTTAATAACTTTAGTCGACATCTTGTGTGGGGGGTTACTAAATAATAAATCAAAATGAGTGAGTTAGCAATTACAAATATAATGAATGATTCAACAATATCCCAACTTTATCTGAGTCACCTGAACATAAGTGAGTCTGGACCACACAAACCAGAGCTTGAAATTATGAGCAATGTCTCAAACTGATGAGTATATGACATGCAATCAACTAAGTCACTGAGTCTGACCTCTTGATTTAACCTGGCTCCACGGCAAGCAAGAGAGGAGGGAGCTGTTCTGATAATGATATCTTATAATCTAGCAAATGTCTGGATGACAATATGAGACCACATTGGATACGCACCTTGTGGAAGTTTGGTTGCGGCATCAGGGCCCTTTGCTTTCCTCTTCTTCTTGCCTACACGTGTTGGAACTGGAGGCTCATACTTCCTTTTCTTATCCTGAAAAATACAGATACAAACATGACAAATGCTACTCTTTACATGCATTCCACAAAAACAAGGAACCAAATGTTTGCTGTTGCTTTATTACTGTACCTACATATTACAGCTCCATAAAAGTTCTAGCACATACCCAAGAGTTGGCAACATTACGCAAAACACATTTGAAAGACAACCAGAAGTCCTATGTCACAGTTGAATAAATTGTCTAGAAGTGCTTGTTCTTTCTTTTACACACAATGCCAAAAGGTAAAACTGATCATTACCATCAGTATTTGTACTAAATCATGTTAATCATGTTAATAAAAAGTCTTTTTGCTAGTCATGGATCACTCAGCATTTATTTTTCGTCATGTTCCTATTCCAGAACTATGTGTACAAATATCAAAACTGATCATGATCAAAGATCAAAGCAAAATACCTTGTCATCAGACTTATCACCACCTTGTCCACCGCTTCCACCAGACTGCTTCTGACCCTGCAACAGAAGAAATTACACTTTCATAAGGTATTGTATATAAACATGATAAAAGACAGGAAAGCTGTGTATTAATGTAAAGCAAATAACCACAGCTCAATTAATATTTAGTTGCTTGCATACAAGGTGAGGTGAAATGGGGTTTAAGATTGTGTACAAGATTATTGCACTTATCATGCTTATATCAGTGTACATAGAGATGTGCATACAAGTGTGTGTGGCTGCTTGTACTAGTCTGGGCTAAAGCCAATGTTATAGTGCTAGCCCACTGAGATGCCATGCCACAGTTTTAAATGAATACCCCACTAAAGACACATACTGACTTGTTTTACCTCCTAAAGCTGGGCGCTAGACAGGGTAACAAATACCATCTTATAACGTCTTTTAGTATACCACTGCCGAGGCATGTGTACAAATATGCATTAAATATTTCCAAAACCCAATACTACAATAAAACTCGACATAAATACCAAGTGTAGCCATCTCAGCCTGCATCCATACCTGACATGTATTTCTTTAACACATCTTTATTTACGGATTGAGTGCATGCATCACCCATATATGAACTTTACCATGTCTACTGAAGTGAATAATACAAATTAGAAGTCACCTGTCTACTAATGGGTGTAAAAATACCCAACAAACTGGACCCATTGGGAGAAAATGAATTGAGTACCCCAAAAAAAACTATCAATACTGTTACAATGTGAACAATAACACCACTGCAAATGTGATTTATGCTAAAATGTATGACCCGCTTAATTGACATGACCCCTATCAACACCAAGAGATGCCAAGCCTAATTGAAGCTTTGGAGTAATCATAGGGGTAAAAAGAGCGTAATTTCATGCGAAAAAAAGTAACGTTAAAAGTACAATGCCATGATGCTTGTTTTCGCTGGAACATTTTTGATAGGCCATTACGTATGTGAAGCATGGGTACAGATGCTTGACCCTAGTAATGAAGCCATACATACAAGCCACACTATTTCATTTTGTTGGTTGTTTAATGTCGTACTCAGCAAAATTCCAGCTATATGAAGGTGGTCTGTAAATAATTGAGTCTGGGCCAGGCAAATCAGTGTTTGACATCATGAGCATCAAATAGGATCCTCGCAATTAGGATCCATGACATGCATCAACCAACTCAGGGAGTCTGACCACCTGATCCCGTTAGTCACAGTCGCCTTTTACGGCAAGCATGGGTTGCTGAAGACCTATTATACACCGGATCTTCACGGGCCCCCTACTATTTTAAAAAACAGTGTGATAAAGCTAAAAAAAAAGACAGAAAAATAACTCCGCTGGCGTTTGTATGGTATCTCTAAATTGAATATCAATCCAAACATAAAAAAGTGAACATCAACATCTCATCAACAACATTGCTCTCCGTGATATCTTATACATGTAAACAATCAGTGAAAAATATGTCAGTATCCAGTATAGTTGACCCAAATCCTAATTTAACAAGAATTTCAACGAAAGACACAAGTCTGCAACATGTTTGACGGACAAGCTTGTTTATCCAATAGGACCTATATAATTTATCAATCGATTTAGTGGGATTTGTTTTGAGAATACTGAACATGCTGAAGAACTGATAGACCATAATAAGCTGTGGGACTTTTAGGGTACTTGGGCCGGGTAGTAGTCCCCGTGGCCAGTAAATAATCTTATTTTTAAACCTTCGACTTTTGTATGTTAAAATGCCCACGAAAATAGGAGACAAACCTCGTTGTGATTCAGCAAATAATGCTTACGAAGCTCTGACTATGAGATGAAAGAAAATAATAGGTTATATGCCCATAGTGTATATTCAGTCAACTTAGATAAAAGTGTGCTGTACGTCATCTATGAGGATAAATAAACACAAATTTATGAGCAATGGAAACTGAAAACAAAATATATCAAAAGAATCATTCCATGTCTCACCATTTTCACAGGATACGAAGGTCTGCGCAGACGCAAACAAGCGCCACCTATCGAAAATAACACCGTAGGGATAACTCTCATACCTAAAGTTTACACAGGCATTCACACGGTACAACTAGTTGATACAACTTATTGTATGCAATTAGTTGTAGGGACTGAAGCTGTGTGCAATTCAGAATTCACACGGCGGAGTTGCATACAACTCGGATCTCGCAAGATCTCTGTCTAAAGCTAGGAAATTAGTAATTCTGTTCTAGATCTAGAGTAAGAACCGCCTGAACACTGACTTTTGACTCTAGAGCTTTCTTAGCCCAGAGCCGCGATGGGGACCTATAGTCAAGACATGACTCTACATCACTGCAGTACTCCATCGCGGCTCTCGGCTAGGTCTTTCTATAAATTTGCGGGAAAAAATAACGTGCGGTCGTGCGACCATGGGCCAGACTGATCGGTTTACTGCCTCCGGTCAGATCCCGAAGTCAAGGAAGAATTGCAGAGACTGATCTAAAGCAATTCCCCGGGACTGGTTGTTACATCCGATGAGTATGTACTTTGAAATAAATTATTTGTAATAACTTTTCATGAACGTAAATTATAACGTTTAATCAAAAGTTAATATGTTTCACCATGGACACTTAATTAGGGTCCATGGTTTCACAAAATATAATGTTTATCATTTTTATTATCTTCATGTGCCACTATGCTGGGGCGAAGTGAATTCAACAGGAGAATTTATCGTTTGTTCAAATGTTGAAAAAATATATATGATTTGCGATGTGAATAAAATCCATAAGAAATACATGTAATGTTGAACACAGCACAACCGGTCTTGATGTAGTCCAAAATATTCTCCATCACGAGCAGTAACAACTCGATGAAAACAATTTTGTCAGTTATTATTCTTGATTAAAGACGTGAACACCTATCATGCAGTGTGTGGAGTGAGTATAGTAATCACGTTGATTAGCGTAAAGAGATTTTACGATTTGACAATCAGTATCTATCGTGAGTGAATGGATTTCGTGAGAGTGAGTGAGTGAGTTAGGTTTAACGCCGCTTTTAACAGTATCCCAGTTATATCGCGGGTGTCAGCTTAATGTGGGAGGAAAGCCCGAAGTGATGCAGGTCTCGGACGTTTACCACTTCGGTAAAACCCACGAGCACGGGTATGGTGCTGACAAACCTGGAAACATAATCGGGGTGAACCGGGATTCGAACCCACAATCATAGGTTTCTGGTGTGACGAAGGGACGCAACTCTGCACAGCGAATCGCGGCGCCTTAGGCGACTGGGCCACCCGTGCACCCCCACACTGTAGTATCTGACAATCCACTCTGCTTTCTCGTGCTTTACGGCACTAATTTCAAATTGGCGACTACGCTTCGAAACATATTTTGACAATTTCTCGCTTAAAAATTTGAAACCAGAACAAAAGAACATTCTCGAATGGCTAGAATATGGTCTAGATTGTATGCATTCAGTCGTTAAGCCCGTAACTATCGTTCGGAATAACCCGTTTTAAAGTTTTCGAGGCTGCACGATTAGAAATCACTTTCCGACTGTCACTTTCAAGATCTGGTAAGCGACGCTCTGACTGGTCGGATGAAAAGTTGTGACGTGACCCTTAATGGGATGTCCTCAGATCTTTGTTTAGCTGTAGCGAGAACTAAGATCTGATATTAATGAGACTGGGCTGTACATAGCTTGTGACAAGTGTGACAAGTGGCAGTATCGAATCCCTTGTACAGGAATTAGTCGTAAAGACTACAGGAAAGCTACCAACGTCTGATGACTTTGGAATGGACACGTCTGTCGTGCATGTTTTCCCCCCTTGCCAGACCTCCAACCGACCCCAATCTCCATCTCCGCCGACTTAATGGAGGACCGACGCCCCACGATCCGTTGTCTGGAGACGACACCATAGACTGCATGTTCCATTTAGGCCAAGAATATTCCTTGGTCGACCCAGATCCAGAGATAGTGGAACAACGTCACGTCGACCCCACCAACTTCAAGATCGTCGCGAGTGCCAGCAAGAGAAGGAAGCCTAAGTTGGTCGACACTGAAGGATACACCTACGTCCCGAAGAAGACGATGTCAACCGGGGCAATTTGGCGTTGTAAGAAGTCGAAGTTATAATTAATTAATATATACTGAACCGCAATAGAAACGTCACAATGGATAGATAATATGAGAAACCTTATTTGTCCAAGCACTGTAACCATACTTTGAGACATATTAAAAAGATGAAACTTGGCAAAACTGATTATCAAGGTTGAAATTAAAGTGTCAAATGTTCTTAAAGTGAAACACAACACTAGTCTCTGAGAAAATGGCATCACAAGTCAGTATCTCGTGTGTCCGCCATCTGCATTGATGACTGCCGTGCAACGTCGATACATGGAATAGATATAGGCGGTTGATGAAGGCCATAGGCACTTGAGCCCTAACTCTGAGGAACGCCTGACGCAGTTCAGCTGCAGTTGTCGGCCTTGGTCGGACGTCTTTCAGCCGTCCTTGAATCTCGTTCCATAGGTGCTCAATGGGATTTAAATCGGGACTGAGGGCAGGCCACTGCATGGTTCTGATGCCATTCTGCTGGAGGAAGTCTCTTGTTGCTCTCGCAGTGTGGTTACGGGTGTTATCATGCCGACACTCGTAGTTGCGGCGATGTGCCAAAATGAGGAATGATGTGTGGTCACAAGACTTGATCAATGTACCGAGCTGCTGTGACACCATTGCCTCTCCCTGGACCGATGTTCTGGAAGACCACAGGGCCGACTCTCTGTGCAAGACCATGGAATTCCACCCCACACCATTATGCTCGGACCACCCCACGAGTCCCCATGGTCTGTCGAGCAATTTCCGAAGCAGTAATAAAGCGATCTTGAAGATGCTGTCGCGCAATCTGACGATCCTGAAGTCGGGTGGTGACCTTTGGTCTTCCACTACGAGGTCGGTCATCTGTAGTGTTGGTGGTCCGGCACTGTTGCTGGAGCCTGTATATGGTCCTTACGTGGACTTGAAATGCATTGGCTACTTGCCTGGCGGTTTTTCCAGCTTGCAATCGTCCAAGGGCTTGTGTCGCTGATTTCTTGTCAATCTTGGCACGTGGTAGCAATTCCTTCCACGGTTTGTCCCCCTACGTATCATGTACACATTTCTATACAAAATTACATGAAAGTTTCTTAAAGAACTTCATCCGTCATGGGTCTTAAATTAAACAAAATTCAGATTTTGTTGAGTACAGGGTATTCATGGCCAAGTACCGTATTGATGTTTCATACACTTTTCTGGATTTCGAGTTATTTTGCAATTCATCGTTCTCATTTGGACTGTAGTACAAGCAGTCACACACACGTGCATGCATGTCGCTATATAAGTGCAATAATCTTGGACGCGACGTTAAGCCCAATTGCACCTCACCTCACAAATGCGACGCATCAGGCGATTCCTCTACTTCCCCATCTAGGCCTTAACTTGGGACAGCTGTTGTCATCGTGATGGAAAAGAGGGTCAGAAGTACAACAGCGTTCCTCGTTACACCATCGCCAACCTGTAGAATGCAGTGGTCCTGCTGGAGTGAGTCTACTGATCATGTAGGGTATTGCTGAAGCGATTCTACTGATCATGTAGGGGTACTGCAGACACCAGTCTACTGATCAAGTAGGGTACTGCTTAAGTGAGTCTACTGATCATGTAGGGGTATTGCTGAAGCGAGTCTACCGATCCTGTAGGGGTACTGCTCAAGCGAGTCTACTGATCATGTAGGGTACTGTTGAAGTGAGTCTACTGATCCTGTTTGTTACCAATATTCCAACTGTATGACATCGGTCTGTAAATAATCAAAAGTGGAAGTTCTGTGATGGATTCATCAGTAGTTCTGTAGTAAACATGATTTAGTTTTTCAATTATTTGGCTCACTGTTCCACAGATTTAATCTTTCTCAACTATAGTAAATATAATTAAAATTTTGGGAGGTTGTTTTTCTTCTTGTCAAACTTACATCCAGTCACATAGTTTACTCTTCTACTATACCTTTCTGTTTGAAGATTTGACAAACCATTTGGAGGTCGTGTTAGTGAACTTTGACAACCTTGTCTAAAAGAAGGATACGAGGGCTCTACAGTCAACACAATATCCCATAGACAGTACACCCCTTTCGGTGTAACGCCTAGGTACAACAATATATCATATATTCCATTCTGACCTGCCCATTTATGTTCGTTTTCCTTACACAGACATTACATATGTTTCTCTGAATACTAAGTACCAATAATTTAGAGAAATCGATCTAAATGACACGATATGGAGGGTTTGTCACATCTTCTCGCAGAGGGGCAAAAGAAACGACAAAAACCTTTCCATAATCAAAAGAAATATCTTCCAAAAGCAGAGTATATTGCACGATCCAAACCATATCATAAGCACGTGTTTATGAATCACTATCAAGTTATGCTACCAGGTGTTAATGTAAAGCTGAGCGTATCCTGCCCCCCTGGTGGCACAAACAATTGCAAAGCCAAGTTAATTGTTCACCTGACAAAAATCACACACAGAAACATCTGGTACAAGTAAAAAAAGGGAATTGTATCGGAAATCGTGTTTTCATTGATGCTTACAATATGTAATTGGGGGGCATGGGTGGCCCAGTCGTCTAAGGTGCCGTGATTCAGTGTGCAGAGTTGCGTCCCTTGGGCATGCCAGAAACCTATGATTGTTGGTTCGAATCCCATTTCACCCTGATTATGTTTCTAGGTTTGTCAGCACCATACCCGTGCTCGTGGGTTTCATCGAAGTGGTAAACCTCTAAGACCTGCATCACTTCGAGCTTTCCTCTCACATTAAGCCGATAAGCCATGATATAACTGGAATACTGTTCAAAGCGGCGTTAAACCCAACTCACTCACTCACTCACTCACTCAATATGTAATTGTCCTCAACATGTCTACCACAAAACTTTTTGAAAACTCAACTAAGGCCTAAATGTCGAAATCCTGACCAAAGAACTTTTCAGCAAGAGTCATAATTAAGATGCTTTTTGAAATTTTCATAGAAATGTGAATATGTAAGCTATCCAGACCTTTAGAAAAAGTCAGGCAACATTTTTCATTGTAGTAATTTCTAGAACTAATGACAATTGTAACTAAAAAAAATATCATCAGAATATATTGTCATATGTTGTTTTTCCATTTCAAGCTGTTGCAACACGCAGAGAGCAGTCAACAAGTCAAACATACTTGCATCCTGCATCAGCAAAATACACAACAAAATATGAGATTATGATGTTTATTACGCTGGCTTAACAACATGAAACCTGAACAAAATAACGGTGAAAGACAACATATGATATGTCACCGACATACAGGCCCCCACTGGATCAGATGATCATTCATACAAACTGATTACAAAAAACAACATTTTTCTTAACAAAAGGAATGTTTGAATTAAATACATTGGTCAACAACCTCCAAAAAAGAAAAGAAAAGCCAAGTGTTTATCTAGACGGTTACAAGGAGATATTTCACAAGAGGCAATTAGGACATACCAGATCTTTTTGTGGCATTGTTAGCTTTCTAAGTACTTTCAAGTAATGTGGTAAGTCTTAGAGTAAGTGAGTGAGTAGGGTTTTAAACCACGTTTTTCCCCCCCAATATTCCTACAATATCACGACAGGGGACACCAGAAATGGGCCTCACATTTTGCACCTACATGGAGAATTGAACCCAGATTTTTGGTGTGACAAGCTACGCTTTAACCCCTTGGCAACCCCACCACCCTATAAGAATTCGACAAACACATGTATAATGTAATAGTGCTTCTTCTCTTCTCTGCAACCTCCTATCAGAAATCAATATGTAATTATGCTTGAAGTTGTTTTTCAAAAGTTTGTGAAAATATTCTCAATGTGATATAAAAGTAATACTAAGTCAAATTGTCACTAGATACAGAATTGTGATAATTAACATTCCTTAAAGTCCTTGATGGATGATTATTGTTTCTAACTACAGTAATGATTTTTTTACAAGATTCATCCCTCACAAAACACATGTGTATTCATATTTCACAAGTGGTGTTTCATACCAAATATTTAATTATTTTGATTTGAACTTCAGATTCATGTGGAAAGTTCACAAGAAAATATAACAAGGAAAAATCAACTCAGATTTAAGTGAAATGTGATCAAATTAGACATGAAGGAACTGAGTAGTATTTTCTTTAATGCTGTACAAAAAGTGTTCATCACAGTCAAAGGCATATTCTGGCTGTTTCATTGATCATTCTGAAGACACTACAGCCTCAACAGCCAAAGGCATCATTGAGTCAACATGGTCCATGTAGATTTCCGTGTCACAACTCGAACATGTTAATCGTTCCTGTACAATGTGTTCCTCCATCTACCCTGAAGTGTAAATGTGTCACCATTTGCTGTGTGGAAGTTATTCCGGTTTGCAAATAACCACCCAATCAAAGGGTGAGGTCAGTGGGAAACATTTGCACTAATTAAATCATAGGGCTTTTGAAACAGTGCCAATAGTCAGAATTAACAATATTTTTCAGATATAAAACAAACAAAAACACATAACAAGAAATCATTTTTGTATGCTTCTGCTTCAAGTGACCTGTAACTTCATGATATGCGAAAAGGTGAGGTGAATTGGGGTTCATCGTCACGTTCAAGATTATTACACTTATATAGCGACGTGCATGTGTGTGTGCTTGTACTCGTCCCGACTGATACCTATTCAAAGCGCTCACCCACTGAGATACCATGTCACAGTTTAACATACACTGACTCTGAGCCGACCAGTAAGTTTAAGGCCAGACAGGGTATTAACAAGTAGCATCTTTTAACGTTTTTTGGTATGACGCGGCCGGGGATCGGACCCTAAACCTTCCGCTCTCCAGGCAGATGCTCTACCACTAGACCAAAGAGGCGATCCCCGGACGGTTGGTAGAGGTTGCTTGCGATTGCTGATTGAAATATGCTGATGAGCATATGAATTTCAGAGAGAAAAATGTAAACCAAAATTATTTTTGGTTCAGGGTCCACGTTTTTGATTTGAAAGTTTACAAACATGAACATGATAATGACAAACACTGAAAATGCTGCGATGATAATGACAAACACTGAAAATGCTGCGATGAACTGAAATTTACTGTGCAGACAAAATGAGTATCATACGAATGAATGCCTTTGAAACATTTTGTTTCATATCAATAGACCAACCTATTCTTCAATACATCAAGCTATGCTGCAATAGCGATATTGAAACTTGATGTATCTTGATGCATCGAAGAATCAGAGCAGCATCCCAACAAAAATGATTGACTGAATGTGGAGCATTTGCAACACATATTGACTGTTATCATCATAGATATACAATTCAAAAGAAGTTAAAGAACACTGATTCTGTCATATTACATTATCACTATAGTTAATCATTATCCTTTCAGATTTTTGTCATGACAGATTAACTATAGTAATTTGAAAGAATCAGTGTTTTTAAACTTTTTTGAGTAGTATATTACTTCAAACTGTCAAAAAGAGCACTGGGATGATCCACAACACATGAAGCATGGCACTCCAATGCAGTAATTCCCAAGGTAGACTGTTAACTGTTAACTGGTATCAGCATCAGCTTCATTGTCTTTGCTTGACGTCGTTTTTGAGTCATTTGAATATTTACTAAACATTCCTCTGTAAGCAGCTTTCAGTTCCTTTTCTTGTTTCTGAAGTTCTCTTTTACATAGTGTTGTGTACTTCTTTACTGATGGTTCTGGAAACAGATTGTTAAATTACAACTCTGGGCTTTGGTTATTGATGAGAATTGTCTTGTTTTACTCAAAGATCTTACATAATGACCTACGTCTCAAGTTAAGTGTAATTTGCAATACTAAAAAATGAATTTATGGATACATGCTTTGCTTTAACCAGAAGGTGAATGTGTTGTATTACAAAGGCCGTATATTTTTTGACACCAGGGCTTTATCTCCCATTTCCAATGAAGTGTCAGTGGCATTAAAACTGGGGATAAAAGGTTATTTTGCTCAAAATTGGTATTTTGGTAAAGAATTAATTTCTTAAATTCACTGATATTGTTTGAGCATAATAAATAATAATATAAACTAAGTATGAAAGACATTTTTTCTCTTTATTGGTTCTGTCATCAGTGAAATACAAGTCACTTATGCAAAAATAAATCGATATTTATATAACATGAATTTAGAAATTATGAATGCCAATGTGGATAGAGCTATGCCTGGACATAGTTTTCAAATACAATAACACTTAAATAAGAAATATGCTATGCCAACATGGCTAATTGCTATTTTTCCTGCTAAAATCATAATAAAATTCAAAATGCTTCATTGACAATCAAATGTCTTCTGATTAATGTCTCTTGGTGCCATTCAACTATGCATATCTGATCGTATTAAAGCAACAATGGATACAATACAATGTAACATAGAAAAGTAATTGAACCTTACATAAAACAACACTGTTAACCACACACATCATAAATACCTTCATTGGCTTGGCTTAAGACATCTAATGCTTTCTCATATCTTTTTAAGTGGTACAAGGCCTGTCCTTTTCTGTACACAGCCTTGACATTCCCTGCCTGGATTGCAAGTACACTGTCACAGTACTCTATCACTTTCCCATAGTTGGGATCACCCTGCTGCAGGAGACAGGCTACAAATAGATACACTTTAACATGTTTAGATGCACAGGAAAATAATGTGTCCAAAATAGCAAGTATATCACTGTTTCTCAGTCCGTGTTCTGGAATTCAAGTGAAATAGTGATCATGCTATAATTACAATCTCAATAAGATCTGATATTTTAGTCCGATACGAAAAGTCTCTGTGTAAGATCTACGACAACTCCAAAGGAGGTCAAGTCAGTGGTCAGGTGAACTTTGTAACCTGCCAATCAGTGTTGAGGCGTCCAAGTTCTTGGTATGAGAGAGCGAAGCATTCAAACCAGCACATCTGATTTATTATGAGTGAGTGAGTTGGGTTTAACGCCGCTTTTAACAGTATTCCAGTTATATCACGGCATGTCCAAAAGTAGAAAGTATAGCAGCTCCATCACATTGTTGTGGATATTACATACAATTAACTTATTGTTTCTGACTGTGGAATCTACACCCAACAGAGAATAGCATTGAAAGAACATTTGCGTTCTGTGTGGGTTTTCATTTGTACAAATAAAAAAATCTTAATCAAGTTAGTAAAGAAATGACGATGGATCATTTTAGAAAGCAGACAGCTGAAAAAATCATGTAGCCTTTATTTAGATTGGGCGGTGAAAGTTCTCTCAGGGTTCACCTCGCACGAAGGAAATGTAAAAGACCATTATGAGATTGCTATCATTACAACCTTTATCAATAACAGAAATAGCAAGCAGACAAAAGACTGTCATGACAATTATGACAATATACCTTCTGTCAAAGGGTATTTATCTTGTTTATTGGATGTTGACGAATTTGGTACCAGTCAAAATTGATCAACACGAAACAGACCTGCCGATCAAATAATGTAAAAACATCCCTTTTCATAAGGGACACATGCAAACTGATAGAAGCTTCACTTATTGCTCAGATGTTTTCATGAGAAATCACTAATCATATACGTAACCTGGTAAAGCACCAAGCTCTAACCATGCTGACAAATGTACTTATATTTTGAATCCAATTCTTCATGTTTGTAAATACTTTCTATATGACATAAAATATGGTCTTTGATTTCAGTCTGATTTTTCACAGTAAATTTTGACTGTCATCTTACGATAGAAATTATAGCTGTTTGTAATGTTAAAGGGGCACTGATCTAACGCCATTCCCCGGACTGGTTGTTGCCTTTGTTATTGTTTTTTCCCCCGTGAGTACCCGGATGATACGCAACGCAACTGAGCGTGACCAGAGACTGGGCTACCGTCTGCAAGGACAGCTAAATACACTTGGAGGCTGGAGGCAATATTTGTTTTACGCATTTTTGAATAAACACTGATTGGTTAAATGTGATCTATAAAGATTCGACAAAGGGCGCATGTTAATTAATTTCTTCAGCCTAAACAAACAGACAAAAAGAACGGCGGAGCTCATCGGAAGTCGTCATTTGGAAATACCCCAGATGGTTATAGTTTAATACTAAAAAAAAGTATCCATGCAGTGAAAGCATTTTCGGTTTTCGGATTGCGTCGATAATACGATTACTACTCCCTTGTTGTCATCCACGTTTTCTCGTATAACCCTACACTTGTGTATTTGTCGTCATTCACTTGATGCTCAGTTAATGAATTTATTACAGGTACAATTAGTGTTAGCACCACTTAGATTACCTGACAAAGGTTCTCATTTGGCATTTATTGTGTCTGGGGTAATTATTCAATCTAAATGCAGGTTTAAAGTGAGGTGAAATGTGCGTTATGTAATATGCACGTGGCAGCCCAGCAAGAGATGAATGATCAGTTGATTTACTTTTTTTGGTAAATCAACGGATCGTTCCTAGTCATCAAAGGATTAACAGAAAATACGTTGATTGATTAATCACTGTTATCTTGCACAGTGGATATGTCAAAAGTGAGTGTTTACATGTCTAGGTTTACTAAAACAAAGGGAATACACTCATATCATGGCGTGAAGTGCCGATGTAAAAACAACATACTTTGTTCAAAGGGTTAACTGATAATACGTTGATTGGTTGCTCATTGTTATCAAACTCAGTGGATTTTTTAGGAACTGTGGACGTAATGAAAATAGTTGTCACGTGGCCTTTCTCAGCCAACCCTTGAGACTTGACACCTATGTGAAACACCTGAAACAATCCAAGTGATCAGTTGAGAAACGAACACTGGTTATAATATCCCGAAACGATATATATCTTTTAGAATATTTGATAGTTACAGAAACACGTGACATCGAATAAGTTATTTTGTATAGCTGCAGATGAGTGGGATATTATTCCTTTGAGTGGATATTCACGGATACATTACTCGAACAAGGAAGCTGCCTATTTATACACATAAATTTGGTAAGTTGTAATTATGGTATTTGCATTTTGTTTTCCTTCATTTGAACCGATTCGTTCTTGTTTCTCTACGTCTTGGTTGGGAAATTCTTCAATGCGCCATAGACGTTGTTTTCACAGGTCATTTCCTTTGTAAGCGTGTATAGATTACCGTCAATTTGTAAAATGTGATTCTCTCAGGCAATTTATAAAATGTGTAAAATGTAAAATGTCATTTTGACTAAAAATCTGTCCAGATTGATTAAGACGATCAAAAGGGCCTACAAACATCACAACAGATTATTATGTAGGATTAGAAGCCAAACAACATAGAAATGTACTTTTCAACGTTACATTTTCGGTCTCTCGGTGATGACATTAAACATCAAAATGTTTGGAATTCGTTATCATAATAATACAGATGGAAATGTTGTTCAGTCACTTTGTGAAATAACTGAATATTTAGACGTTTAATAAATATGTTACACATTCTGACAGTAAAAAAATATACACACTATAAAAAAAGCAATGCTCAGATGAAATATTTACTTTGTGTTGCAAGTCAAAATAGTGTAAACGAAAATCGCAAAATTACCAAGCAAGTGACTTATCAAAACTTCGTCACCATTACCGATGCTACCCACAAAGATACCTACATTTCCTTATTATCTCGAAAACTGTATTCCATTTTGCTGATCAATGTGACCATACGCTCTTATTACTACCGGTATCCATAAAAGTGACTAATGCGCTTACGAATGGCGCAACAGAGGTCGCGAGCTAGTCTAGATTTCTGCTCTACATCCGGGTACTCACTGGGAAAAAACAATAACAAAGGCAACAACCAGTCCCGGGGAATTGCGTTAGATCAGTGCCCCTTTAATGTGGTATTACAAAATCATAGTAATAGACAAAGCTGAAAATATACAGACATTAATGTAGACAGCTTTTTACATGCAGGACAGAAATGGTTCACACATGCCTATACTGTGTTAGCACTTTGGCTACTTATCTAGTTTCCCATTTCTTTTTCTCACAATGGTTATCATTTAGAAACAGGACGTTGAGTTCGTGTTCTAGTTCTACAAGCACTTCACTGTGAATATATACCTGCTAAGTTATTATAACAATCTGATTGGAGGTTGCCAACTTCAAAAATCATTTCTGGTGGTATTGGGTGTGTTTCATCTTCATCCTGGCCGGTGAACATAGCTGCTAGTGATTCTTTACCCTGACCTATTCCCTTCAGATGCAACAAAGCTCTGTGGTATTTCCCAATGGCCAGTCTGTAATTTTTATTTTTATAGGCGTCATTTCCCTCGGATTTATAATGTTTTGCTTTAGAAAGTTTAACTGTGTCTGGAACTTTCCCACCGTCTTCCTCCATTACGGCTCAGTATCTCTTACTGAAATTAACAACACAAAGTGAAGCCGATCTGTTTACATCGAATCCGACAGCTTCTTGAAGCATGGGTAGTAAATACTAGTTTCCAATCGGAGCCATTAAATTCTAGTGATATGTTATCAAAGGATCAGTGTGTTCATCTTAAAGCAACACTATATATTTTAAAGTGTACGAAAAACAAGGGAATGTTTTTTTCATTCACGCTGAGCGTCGATTTAGTAGATAATTTGCGATTTTCCATGGGGCACAAATATTGCCTATTATTAGTTGTGCCGATATCATTTAGTATGCTTTCGTTTTTGGTTACCGTTAAAAGCCTAAACTAACTATTCAGATTTTGAACAACCTATCTTTCACCTTTTAACAGTTCTAGCTCTGGTTTTGGTGTGTTTTGATTGTTTTGCAGGGCCAACATATATTATCTTTCAAGTTAATTTTCACGACTTCTGCCGGAAATTGGTCTTTTACTTCACATGGTCCAAGATGGCAGAAGCAATGAGAGCCACTGTTGGTTCCTTATTGAAAGGAATCGACAGGTATGTATTCCCTTTCACGTTTATGTATAGGTATTTTTCATACACTGTGAAGTTACTTTCACAAATAGTATGTATATTAGGTTCTTGTTATTAGTCATTGTAGGTGAGGCTCTTTAATTTATATCTGCCGGTATACCAGATGTTTGATATTTGTTGACAGTGTCGGACTCTTGTCTAGTTGGCCAAGATCAACATCGTGATACGGTCGTGATAAACTCCAAATCAGGGTATTCGTTAGTCCGAGTACAACCGATAATTACGTGATACTTGCAAATTGGAAATCGTCACCAGCTGGTGACAGAGATGTCATTTCATGACCTAACATGATCTTGGAATAGTCCTTTATTTTATGACACCAACTGCCGCTGGTACATGGACATGTCTCGATCACCAGCTTTCTTTGTTTGCTGTTTAATACCGCACACAGCAATATTCCATCTATGTGACTTAGGTTGTCTGTAAATAATCAAGCCTGGACCAGACAATCTAGTGACTGACATCATGAGCATCGATCCACGCAATCACGCAACCAAGTCAGTGAGTCTGACCACCCGATTCCGTTAGTCGCCTCTTATGACAAGTATAGTCGCCTTTCACGGCAAGCATAGGTTGCTGAAGACCTATTCTACCCCGGATCTTCACGCGTCAGACATTTCGTACCCAACTCTTAAGATCTACAGCGGGTATCCGGGTAGTAAATATGGACTGATCCCAGCCCTATGATCAATGTTTTCCTTTGCAGGTACAACCCTGAAAATCTTGCAACATTGGAGCGATATGTGGATATGCAAGCAAGAGAAAACACATACGATGTGGAGGCCAATCTGGCTGTACTCAAATTGTAAGTATGAATGGAGGCAGCATGGTTTCTGTAACCAGCATATCATGTGCTACCAACTTATGGAAGTTTATGCCACCTTTGACTGCTTGAAATCATTTCTGAGTTTTCATAAGTCCTTTTTTATATAACCTCCATGACGATTCAGGGTCCCAATGGTCCCCAAGTGTTCCTTGAGTGTCATAAGTACTGACTCATGAAAATGCAGTATGTAACCTGGCTTACTGCATGTCATCGTTCTCAACAGGATGAATCATCATCTGTGCTTCCCTCCCTTGGAGACAGCATGTTGGGTATTTTCAAACAAACACGTCTGCTTAAAACACTATCTTAGGTGACATCTATTTGGCGTGAAGTCATGTGTTGTCCAAACTGTATGTGTTGCCCTAATCCAGTAACATACTAACATATGTCTAAGTTACAGTACTTGAGACCTAGCGATCTTGTGCAACATAGTTCTTAAATATGTGATGTTTACAATCAATCAATAGAGACCTGTAAAGAAATTCAGGTATGGAAGATGAAAAGAACTCATTTGGTACATTTGCAGTGTTGTTTTACTGTTATTGTTTTTTAAGTACATTTGTGCATGTTTGTATGCAAGCAACTCAAAATCAATTGGGTAATGATCATGTATTGTGTGCATTTTGTTGAAAAATGCAGCTTATCTTGAGCTCTGGATTTCAGTCCATTGTTGTCCTTGTGTTTCAGGTACCAGTTCAACCCCGGGTACTACCAGACTGAGATGACAGCTTTGATCCTCCTGAAGGCTCTCACCAACCTCCCCCACACCGACTTCATGTTGTGCAAGTGTCTCATAGACACCGCAAGAGTATCCTTCACTTTCAGCTTACCTTATGAGTTGTATGTCATATGTATTAGAATTCAAAATGTCAAACAACACTGAATGAATTCAAATTTCATGACAGGTTTATGCAGATGTATATTGGTCTCCTTCGGTCTCTCTTATCAATTGGGGGCATGGGTGTCAAAGTCATCGAAGGTTCCGTAATTTGCTGCCAAGAGTTGCATCCCTTAGGCTTGCCAGAAACTTATGATTGTGGGTTTGAATCCTGGTTCGCCCCAATTATGTTACTAGATTTGTCAGCACCATACCTGTGTTTGTGGGTTTCACCAAAGCAGCAAACGGCGGAGACCTGCGTTACTTCAGGCTGACACGACATGATGTAACAAGGAACCCAAATCACCTGCCCCTAATCATTTTTCAAGATATTGTATGAAGGTTTCAGCTTCCCCTGTTCACTATTTAAAATCAGTTTCAATATTACCACGATAACTCCACTACCATGTTTGTGTGTTCTTGGATGAGGAGTGTCCCGGAGCTTTACGCAGCAGATTGATGTGATCGTGCACACATTTCTAAGCTATATTGGCAGTGATACACAGCTTGTAGTTCGTACTTCCTTAGTTCTGTCAGCTTGAGGAAGAACCAATCAGCAGAATTGTTCAGCTTGCATTCTTGTTGGAAACCTGTCAGTTCAAAGATTTCTGGGTAAGAGTAAAGGCACTTGCATCTTGTTCCTGCTATGATATGATGTTATTTAAATTAAGTTTGTGAGGAGAGAACTTCATCTTACTGAATGATTAAATGTGCTCCTTAACAGCAACCCATGCTTGCCGTTACAGGCGACTATGCTTGTTGTAAGAGGCGACTAAGGGGATTTGGTGGTCAGACTCGCTGACTTGGTTGATGTATGTTATCGTTTAACAACAAACAAAGATCTGTGAAAGATCATACAGCAATCTGATTTCATTTTCAGGCAGTCATCAATTCAAGTAGATTTTACTCCTTATATTAACACTCAAGGGAAGTTTTCAAAACTGAGGTGTCTGAAACAGTGGGATTAAACATGTCTGCCTTCCATACGGAAATAACAACAGCAGTGATGTCAATGATTGTGAGGTTTTCTATCTTCTGAATTCTTAGTTCTCGTCTAGATCCAGATGAAATGTGTTTCTCTCTTTTCTGATTGTAGGAAAATCTGAGGACAGATCCAGATATCATAGCCGGTATTGTTGGTTTTGGAGATTGTGTCAGGAAGTGTAAGTAAATTATTCAATTAAGGGCTATACACCATTTTATGCATCTACACAAAGGAATGGGTTCTTGCCCAAATTCATAAAATGTCAACTTACAGTGATTTTCTACATAGTAAAGAGGTTATTTCGCCCTCATACAATCAACACATTCTTCTTCTTAACATACACCCATGAAGATCTGGGTGAGAATTGGTCTTTGGCAACCCATGCTTGTTGTAAGAGGCCACTAACGGGATCGGGGGGGAATACTTGCTGACTTGGTTAATGATTGTGAGCACAATTTGTGGAGATCAGTGCTCATGGTGTCATGCATTGGATTGCCTGATCCTGACTCAATTATTTACAGACTGCCGTTATATAGCTGGAATATTGCTGAATTCAGCGTTAAACAATGAACAGTCAATCAATCAATCAATCAGTTTACCTACATAGCCTCAAGCTTTTGGCCTCGCAGCCTTCATCAGGTATGCTTTTGGTTTTGTTCCATCTCTGTCAGTGTGACGGTTGTCCTCATCCCATGTTGAAGTAACAGTGTGTATGTGTGTGTGTATTTCAGATGTGTGCCATGTGGTGAGTGCAACGTACCAGACCATCCCCCACTCCCTGCTGCAGGAGCTGCTAGGAGGAATCTCAGGTCAGCATCACACTCTCATAACCTCTCCACAACCTTGTATCCACAATGTTATTTGAGGTCCTCAAATCTCCCAGCATGGGTCTCATTCTCCTAATATATCTGAAATGTCCTTCTATTGGAGGCAACGGGTGACCCAGTCATCTTGGGCGCCATGTTTTAAAGGTAAAAATCCATGAGTAAATAAGAATTTTTTTTAAAAACAGTAAAGAGGATTTTGACATGGCGCATCTAAGGTACTGTCTGGTTGCAACTTGCATTGGAGAAAACTCAAACTGAGGCCTGCCGTGATTAAAGAGTCCCAACATCACCTTGAGTTTCATACTCCTATAATTTGAAACAAGTGTGTCCACATTGTCTTCTTGCGTTCCAGAATTTGAGGTGAATCAGTGGATCACCAAGTACGGATGGGTGCCACAAGATGGGAATGTGATATTTATCATGAACCAAGATGACAGCATCAAAACTAAGAACATCACAGAGAAAATCACCTTTGACAGTGAGCAAATTGGAATTATTTTGTTTTCTGGGAGACAAAATTCTGTACACAAGCTAGATAGGTTACCTACAACATAGTATGCTGTCGCCATAACTTTAACAGATTTATAGAGATGTGCATTTTCCCTTCAGTAGAGAAGATTTATAGTCACATATTCCTCTATCCAACCCTGGTCTCGTACATGCCTATTCCATCTTCGACCATGAGGGGGGATTATGGGCAAGAGCAGGTCCACAGTACCCCAAGCTTCCAAGATCAGGACCCTGTGGGGTCTTCAGTGAAGTGGGCCCACAGTACCCCAAGCCTGTCGTACGAGTGACTTATGGAGATCAGGTCCCTGTGGGGTCTTCAGAGAAGTGGGTCCACAGTACCCCAAGCTTGTCGTACAAGCGACTTATGGAGATCAGGACCCTGTGGGGTCTTCAGAGAAGTGGGTCCTAGTAACCCATGCACGTCATAAGAGTTACTAAGGGTGGCCAGTCTCTGATAACATGTCTGTGACTTGGCTGAGGGTATGTTATCATCCCCATGAAGATCTGGGCAGAGAACAGGTCTTTAGATACCCATGCTTGCCGTAAGAGCTGACTATTCTTGTCGTAAGAAGCAACTAACAGGATAGGGTGGTCAGACTTGCTGACTTGGTTGATGCATGTTATCGTATACCAATCGCCTAGATTGATCCTCATGATGTAAATCAATGGACTGTCTTGTCAAGACTCGATTGTTTACAGACCACCATCATATAGCTGGAATATTGCTGATTGTGGAGTTAAACAACAAAGAAAGAAAGCTTTTTATCCTGCCCTCATGGTGTTGATTGTTGTTCATGCTTTCAATCACTTGATTGTCTAGCACAGACTCAATTATTGACAGGCTGCTGTGATATAGCTGGAATATTAGATGCATTGACATGGCTGGACGGGGTGTCAAATAGCACACATTCTGTCAGATTGCATTGATTGTTGCTTGGATAGTCACTGCTTTTGTTGGACAAAGCTTGATTAACAGACTGTATGACATTGTGAAAAGCAACGTTCACTAACTCCTCTTTTTGTTGTTGTGCAGGTGTTGCCGCCATCATGGCCAGTGCATTATGATGCATCATCAGCTGACCCTGCCATCTCATTTATACCTGTACACATTCTGTATTTACTAAACATAATAAAAGTCTTGAAGGTACTTTGAAGTCTTATTTTATCAGTTGAATGAATTCACAATTAGAAGCTGCCATCACATTACATTTGACAGATTCAGACGTTTAACTATTGAGTGTTATGACCTGATTTCTGGCGTATTCGTGTCCTCAGAAACCACTGGACCAATGAAGCAAACTTCACATACTTGTTCTCACCAATATGTTCAAGAGTTCCAATCTGATTTTATTTGATGTTGAATATTCTCTTTATGTTAAAAATGTAATGATATTTGGGACATGTTTTTGTTTGAAGAGGGGCTCAACATACCTGTCCCATTTTTTTTGCGATAATGTAATATAATCTGAACCTTGCACTTCGACCATACTGAAAGCAAAAACTTGTTATGGACATAACTCGGGACATTTTCTTTCAAAATGTCATAAAAGTTGGTACTTGTGTAGAAGAAATGGGGCTTAAAACATTTTCCATATTTTAAAACTTTGACCTTTGCAATTTCTCCATGTGCCTATATTCTCTTTAAATGCATTTTATCTTGCTGTAAATCATCTTCTCAGAAGCCAATGAAACTGAAACTTAACAGTTTGTTTAAGAGGTACAAATCCATTTTAAATTGCTGACTACATACCCAGGTGAGCTACAGTGCCTGCCTGATAAAGTACTGTCACAAGTCCTCTATTGGTCTTAGAGCACATTCTCAAGTTCTACGGATGGCATATAGGAAACAGCTTGCACAAACAACACTTTTTCACTTTAGGCCCACAAAGCCATGGCCAATGTGTCCATAAGCTGAGCAGCACTGACCTGTAAGAACTGAGTACATGTTTGTTAAATAATTATACTACACAGGAGCCAGAGGATCAAAACCTGTGCTCTAATCAGGTTTTGAGCGAACAGATAATACAGTAAAGTGGAAAGCTTTGAACATCCCATTTACAAGTTCCACATCCAGCAGCTACTCTACCCTCTGATTCTCTGGTCAACCTTCATGACACACACCATGTACTGAGGTCCTATCACAGCATTAATCCCAATGGGAAGTGTTTTAGGAACTTGCAACAAGGGGAACAACACTAGAAAACCAAACAAACAGTTTAATGACAATCAATAATCATTGAACATGAAGCTCTCATGGCTTCTACCACCCAACATTGCTGGTAAGACTGAACTATAGCTGCCATGTTACAGAGACGTAGTGTGCCTACATATGAACTGTATTCCCAGCAAGCAATACAATAAATGAAACTGTCAGTCAAATTTTGCTCTTAATGTTCTCGGAGTGACACATTTTCCATCACCTGAGGGTTGTATTGTGGTATCACTGTATTCAGCTTGGTTCCTCCAAGTAACATGCAGCTACTCTTTCATCTGTCTGTAGGTCAAGCCACTGTCAGTCCATTCTGTTGGAGAATGACTTTAAATGACTTCCAGCTTTCCATCCCTTGTGGAGGGATTGCTGCCCCGTTCGGTGAACATCATCCTGCAACTGACTCTTCATAGCATCAGGAATCATCCAGTGTTTTTAACATGTCAACAAGTTTCTTCTGATATGCCTCATCTAGACTTTTCATAACCTCTGCCGTAAAGGTGTTATCTGAAATAGGATGGGTAATCACATGATTAAATCCACAATGATATTACCAGTAAAGTGGTGCAAAGTCTCATCCTCCTAAGCGTGAGAACTTGTCTACAGATAGATAAAAGGAAAACCACAATTTACTTTACACTAGGGGCAGCTTGTGTTGCAAAGAACTCACAAAAACCCATAAGCCAAAAAGGCCACACTAACAAACAAAATATGTATTCCTATTTGTGCGGCATGTTTGTCAAATGCCAAAAATAAATTCAAATTATTTTTGGCATGATAAGCAGTGAGTTGGGTGGAAGACTGCTTTGAACATTATTTCAGTTTTATCACTGCCTTTCAGCTTGATATAGGAGGAAACACTGCAGTGTTGCAGGTCTTCAAAGTTTACTTCTTTGGTGAAACCAAGAATCATTAACAGGGATTCAGAATTTCAGACCCACACACAGAAATGAGGGACGCAACACTGCACAGAATATTGCAGTGCCTGGGTCACCCATGGCTTCCCGCAGTGCCTGGGTCACCCATGGTCACCCATGGCTTCTGTCAACATATCATTATATCAACTACTACATGCATGTATATAAGTACAGGCAATTGATCGGCACACTTGTCACCAATAAACACCGGCTCTGTCATTTCTACTTGCCATATGCTGTGGCAGTACAACAACACTCACCTTTTCCCATTAAGAAATATGGCTTCTGTCAACATATCATTATATCAACTACTACATGCATGTATATAAGTACAGGCAATTGATCGGCACACTTGTCACCAATAAACACCGGCTCTGTCATTTCTACTTGCCATATGCTGTGGCAGTACAACAACACTCACCTTTTCCCATTAAGAAGGCAGCACAGGCAGCTTTCTCACACAACACTGCTGTGTCAGCCTGGTCAGCACAGCCACCACTCTTCAGTATGAAATGGTAGGCAGGCCACCAGGACTCGCGTTCACGCCAGCAGTCTTCCACCACAGAGATGTTTAGTGTCAACTTGCTGAAAGAGATTTAAACTCCTGTGTACAAGTTCCACAAGTTGTGTCCCACCTTTAGAAGAGGACAAGATAACCTTTGATTGCTGAACATGAACTGACCTGAACTAACCAATCAGATATCATTCAGGTGATAAGCATCAGAACCAACGAGAAAGTGAATTTTGTTTAATTCCATTTTGAACAGTAGTTTTGTAGTACCACATGTCAGCTCAATGTAGAAGAACAGGGCCACCAATGTCCCTCTGGTTTTCAGGGCAGGTGTGTTTCTAGCATTCATATATAAAATTGGAACACACACATTTCCAGGTGGGTAAATGAGAGGAAAACAGCCAAGTCACCAGGTACTTGTTTTGTATACGCACACTGATTGTACAACCAATATCCTAGTTTGTTACATACAGGGTTACATATATTTACGGGAAAAATGAATGAAGTACCACCTGTGCAGTAAACTTAAATGTACTAGTAAGAAGCATATAGTCTACACAAAATGTTACCTGGAGTATATGTGTTGCAAGTATTTCCTAAACTTTTTCCATGGAGTCAATTTGTGTTGCCAGTTGCAGTAGTCCAGGAGGTTGAACAGCAGACTCCCGACTGAGTGACATTCTGAGTGACAGCATGTATGTTTATAAATGTTTGAAATTACGAATGACATCCGACTGAGTGACATTCTGAGAGACAGGATGTATGTTTATTAATGTTTGAAATTAGGAATGAAAGTCGCAGGGGCGAGTCTTTGTGATAACCCTTGTACAGAAAATTCAGGCGATCCCTCGATTCAGGTAGTACTATGTACTGAAGGACTAAACCTCAAGAACCTAAGAAACTCTATATGAAAATGACCAATACTGTCAATGAAAGACAGTTTTACAATTATACTGGAACAGTATCAGCAGGTACCATGGGAGTCACTTTCTTCATTTACTTTCTTTTCATCTCCCTACACATAATAGAGAAACTAGTTATACATATTCTACATTAACTTTATCTATATTTCTGCACAGGTCAAACTCTGTAGGACATACCATTCAAAAGGTTACACAACTTTAATATGAGAGGATTAGATGGATCCCTTTTCACAAGCCCCTGAAACAAAAAGATTGTGTGAATTGTTTAATTATAGTGAGTGAGCATGGTTTTACGCCGCTTTTAGCAATATTCCAGTAATATCACGGTAGGGGAAACCAGAAATGGGCTTCACACATTGTGCCCATGTCGGAAATCGAACCTGGGTCTTCGGCGTGATGAGCGAACGCTTTAACCACTAGGCTTCCTGACCGCCCCAGTCTAATTTTAAAGGGAATCATCCACAAAAGGTAGCCACTCCCACGTGACAAGGTAGTAAAGAGGCTACCATCAGTAAGACCAAAAATATACATTTTGAGAGACTTCACTTAAGAAATGAAACATTAATATTTTGGTTTAAAGTAAAATTGGATAAAAATATCGGCATATGGAACAAATGGAACCAGTGACAACAACACCGTTGATGAAATAGTGATTTCTGCAATCAGCATACAAATGAAATATGAATCCAAACTGCTTCCAAGGTTTATATTCAAAAACCAATACCCAGGAACCATTTTTATTTACAGCCTTATACTGTGTTTACATTTATCCACTGCCAAGCACCAGGCAGCGTAACAACAAATACCATTTCTTAACATCTTTTGGTAGGACATGGACAGAGGATCAAACTTCTGACCTTCCTATCTCCAGGTAGATGTTCTATCCACTACACTGGTTCTCTCCTTACCTTAAGGCACCCTATCTTGTCTTCATCTGAAGCGCCATGTTTGACATAGAAGTCGTAGATGTATCGGTGAGAGTTGGGGTTGTCTGGGTTCTGGTCCCGGTATCTGGTCAGCACACTCAGCGCAGCATCCTTCCCCTCAATCTCTTCCTTCATCTGTTGGGAATATTAACATGAACATGAGCCATTTACTGATATGTTGTTAGACAGGCTGGTACATTTGGAGGTAGTTGGAACTTGGGACCAGGAATATTTGAAATGAACCATGTGGCAGAATTAAAACCATGTATCCGTATTAATTTAATGAAAATCAAGTCTTCAACTATCTTTTCTGTCATCAATCTGGATTTTCCTAACTATTACTAGGTTTACAAATAGATGCTTAATTTATTTAACTATTCTCAACATTTTAAAGGTTAATTCTTTGGAAATGTAATGCTTCTAAAACAATACAGGTACAATCATGAAATTGAATTAATACATTTTTCAAAATTTTGGCAAACAAGGAGGAATTGTCTTGTGTGAGAATGACATTTTCCAATGATCCATTTCATGGAACAAATTGCCAAGAAATCTGATACCATGCATAGTAAAATGATTACATTTCATGAAAGCAGTGTTCTACTGATACCTGTGTGAGTTTAACAATGAAAGTGTCCCACACGCCAGGCTGGTCACACACATCATCCATCAGCTTGATGGCCTTCTTGGCATGGTGGACAATCTTCATCTCATCATAGTTAGCTTGGGATGACGATTGCCACATCTCACCTGCAAAGTCAGAATTGCTTGAGGCAGTGGTCAAAATAACCTTCTGCATGCTAGCGAAATGCTAGTGTAATATGAATTGGATCGATAACTGTACAAAACAAGGTGAGGAGAAATGAGGTTTGCATATGCATGTGTGCGTGCTTGAGTGTCTGCTTGTACTAGTCTGGACTTACGCTGGTTTTATAGTGCTAGCCCACTGAGATACCATGCCACGGTTTAATATGGATACCCTACTTGGATAAATCTTTCGGCACGACGCACCCGGGCATCGAAACACAGGCCTTCTGCTCTCTGGGCAGAGATTTACAAAGCTAGACCGACTGTCTACCTGAAAATCCCAATCGACCATTGCTAAAGTCTGTTGACATTTCATTTCATTTATCTCTCAATCAAATCCATGCACTCGTAAAAGCTGGGTTCCTGCTAAGTTATTGGAGACTATATTGGAAAATATCAATACACAAGGGTTGTATACGATATGTGTATTGCCGACAGCCGTATTGCAATTTACCGGTATACCAGTAATATAGTCTTTTACAAAGAATTCTAATTGCGGCAAATCTAGAGTTGAACCCTCAAGAAGCGGATCCTGGCAGCCAAGGGAGACAACTCTGCATGGTATGAGATGTATGAGACCTGTACCACAGTGCAACCTGGGCCATGATGTTGCATTATCCTTTTCAAAATTTGTAACACCTTTATGTAAAGTGTGTGTACAATATAAAATATTTTACATATCATATTGTTTGGATACATCATCTGAAGTAATGATGCATGTTGTCACCTTCAGTTTCTTTCCCTTGCATGCTGTGTTTGAGTTGCAGCCACTCAATGTAATACACCAGCCCCTTGTAGGCCTTGTAGACGAAAGGAGGGTGGGATGGCAGGTTCACTGTTCTGTCAAAGCTGGACTTTCTTTTATCCTGAACACAGACATGTCAGACTCAGATCGAGGGGAGCATCTCCATCAATGGTGGGAGCTTGATCAGTAACAAATTGTCATATCTGGATCATCTATGGTGGATCTTACTTTGCATGGCTACAAATGTAATGAATCATGAAGTACTGTAGTTTGAATGTTATATAACCTCTGTCACCAACAATCTAAATACAAACCATCCAAACAGTGTTAAAAAATGGCACTAATCCTATAGTCCTTGCCAAACTGCACAATAGCTAAGGTATCATAAGGACAAGTAGACATTTGCTCTTTTTAAGAGCTTTGCTAAATGTTATCTTTATAAGGACTAGTGGACTAAAACTCATTCTATCGCTGTCTAAAGTGACTCTAAAGGTTGAGGGGGTCCTTGGTCCATGCATATTGCACAGTATAATAATATGGGGACCCCTTAAATCTTTAATCTTTATCACAAGGAACCCTTGATTTCTTAATTTCAGAGTGTGTGTTTCTGGACCAGACAATCCAATGATTCATACTACGAGCAACAATCCCTTAAGTCACCACATAACCTGGACCTAACCACAGATTCCCAATTTAGTTGTCTCTTACGACTGGCAGTGGGATGTTGGGTTCCAACAGAGTTTAAATTAAGAACATAATTGGGATAGTAAAGGGTTTGAAAGGGGAAAACTAGATTAAACTACTGGCACAACTAGAAGCCTCCCCTAACATCACATCACAGGCCATCAAGAAAATGATGTAGTCTAGAAACCTTGAGTCTGGAGGCGGCTGCAGCATCTGACACTCTCCCCTGCTGCAAGAGGTACATCACATACTCAAGTATCACATCCTCGGCATGCAAGTCCTTAAATAGTTTCAACTGCCTGAAACATACATATCTACAATTAGACATCATGATTATATATGTCAATATGGATATACAAATACAGTAAACTATGGTTATAACGAAATCGAAGGGATCACTAATTTTAGTTCGTAATAACTGTAGTTTGTTATAAGCATATATACAGCATTTATACAACAAATGGTCGGGACTAAAAGCTAAGTTTGTTATATCGGTTAGTTCGTTATAAGCGTGTTTGTTATAAACATAGTTTACTGTATCTACTTTTAATGAATAAGTCACTATTATAACAGAGTATGAATATTCACCATTTACACGCAGGTACAATGTCTGAAGCCTATCTATAGTGTCTCTTGCCATGTAATGGTTGAAATATTGCTGACAGTGGCAAAAAAATGTTGTTACTTCATCAGTTTAGATGTCAAAATATATCTGAAATATCTGGCACTGTAAGTCAGTAACAGGACGTTTGGTTACTTTTACAGTGAATGAACTGAAGAGACAATATTTTACCTGCATTCTTTGACTTTCCAATGTACACTGTATTTAAGGGCACCTGTCAATATCTACCATGACATGTATCATGTATATGGTCAACTGTATAGCAACAAACCTGAACAACTGTGATATGAACGCATCATTTTCTTTAGCGTTGCTGTACATCACTTCCATACCTGCCTGGAACAAGAGAGGATCTCTGACTGAATATGTTGAACATGGTTTGTGTGTATGTGTTTGGTTCATAACACTGCACTCAGCAATATTCCAGCTATAGGATGGTGGCTTGCAAATAATGGAGTCTGGACAACACAGTCCAGTGATTTATAAACAAAATTGAACAATGATCCTCATCAGGGTACTTTGATATGCCATCAACCAAGTCACCGATCCTGATAACCTGATCCATTCAGTCACTTCTTATGACTAGCAAAGGTTGATGGAACCAAGTTGATGGAATCCCCATGGGTTCCCAATATAGTTGCCTCTTATGGCAAACAACCAGGTACTTGTGACACTCCATGAGGGGAAGTGAAAGTGAGCGATATATGTTAAGTGTGCACTATACTCAAGAAAATTTGGTACATCATACTTGTCTTGGCAGCTTGCAGTTTGAAAAACATTCCAAGAAACACAGGTTCTGAGTATTTACCTCGATCATGGAACCCACAAGCATGGGGAGCTCTGTACAGCAAATGTTTGCACCTCAGACAACTGGGAATCTGATGGAACACCCCCTCCAGCCTACTTTATATGAAGAATGTGTGAAAGTAAAAGAATATACTTAACCTCATTTTGGGGGCAAGTTACCAATATCCTTCCACAAATTAGACATGTTTAGTGGAGATTTGGGTAAATCATGTACCTTCCAAATCGTCTGTGATGTTCCTTTGGGTTCGTAAGCCAGAGCTTGCAGTATTTTAACAGCTCCTTGCCAGTTATGGGTCAGGAAACACTCTTGTAGCAGTTTGAAGAACTGGGGGACAATATATGTGTGTCCTTTGGCTCTTGCTTGGTAGTCTAATCCAGAGGCTGCAACATACAGTGATAAGGTATACACGGGGCCTTGAGAAAGTATCCAAAGGAGAGTTGCAGAACATGTCCATAGTATGAATGAAAACTGACTGATGCGAACCGAGAAAATGGCCATAGAAGTAACTATAACAAAGAAGCGTATTCAGTTCCCAGTTGTCAATGTTCCCAGAAAACCTCCTTTATTATTCTCACTTGTCATCTTGAAATCTTCAATCAGCTGATAAAACCATTGTTTGACAGATTCCTCATCCACTTCTTCATCCAGTGCTATGTAGCGATTGTGGGTACTCTTTGTAATCAACACCAACAATTCCTCCTGAATAGAAAATACACAAAATATATTGTGAAATAGGGCAGGGTTGAGTCCAAATTTACTGCCCATGTACCCCTACAACCCCCAATTACCCGACCCTACCTGGGTACCTGCTGTGGGTCTCAAGGGTAGGGTACAAAGTTTCCACCACTTGGGAATTGTTTTACCAGAGCCCTGGCAAAAACTATTTAGATACACATATAAAACAATGTGATTATGTATACACTGAAGCTTTATCTTTACTCACACATATAAAAGTCTGAAGGAATATGTGCATAGTTAGAAAGAAACATGAACATTCGGTCAGGTGAGGTGAAATGGGGTTTAATGTTGCATCTAAGATTATTGCACTTATTTTGCGAAGTGCTTGCAAGTGTGTGTGTGGTTGTGTGTATGGCTGCTTGTACTAGTCTGAACTAATGCCGACTTTATAGTGCTATTCCACAGAGATCCCATGCCACAGCTTACCTTAACCCGAATACTTGACTCCGACAGTATACCGACCAGTACTTAACATGAATACCCAATTCACACACAGTGTACTGACTCCAAGCAGACCAGTCCTTGTTTTAGCCCCTTAATGCCGAGTGCCAGACAGGGTAACAACAAGTACTATTTTTAACATCTTTTGGTATGATGCAGTTGGGGATTCGAACCCCGGACTTTCCACTCTTGGGGCAGACGCTCTACCACTAAACCATGGAGGCAGTCACTGCGAACATTAGCAAATTGTAGTGTAACCATAGACTTCTATTGTTATTAATCTTTTTAAAACAATATATCACAGGACTAACCATGGATCCGGGTAGTCCTGTGCATACCCAGGCCCTACTCAGGACCGATCTGACCCAAGTAACCGAGCTACCCATCCCAGCCTTATTGTGAAACTACCACATCATATGACATATAATCCATATTTCAGGTATACTAAAGTACAATAATGCCCATAGTGATTCAAGTTATAGGCATTTAATAATGAGTTTGATGAAGTCAGTTACGACAGGTTATGCTATGCCACCCATGCTCCTAAAAATTACAAATGGAGTCTTCCCCCATATATTCCTCATTGAAACTTGACTGATCATGACAATAATACAAATCACAAGCCAGATGTCATGGACAGAAATAAAGGTAAGGAAGAACCAGTGAAGGGGAGACAATTTGTTGGCTTATTTTATGAGCGCTTTGATGGGTATCACTATCCTGAAAACACAATGTAATGTCGTGTTTCCGAGTCCCGAGAAGGATTTCTGTTATTATAGCTGATAAGTCGTAATTGGTATTATTATTCTGAGGATATCGGCGACTGACACAGTGAATTTTTGATTCTGACAAACGTTTAAACATCAGCCAAACATTCTGTTTATTCAGAAGTTGGTATCGTGAGATTGTTGATCCTATTATCATGCATATTTCTGACTTGTACACACATACCAAACGTCTCAAAGAACTGGACATATCATCGTCATCATTATCCATGACGCCACCAAAACGCTGGGTAAACAGTTAAATACAAGCAGACAGCACTTCCTCCACGTGGAAGAAAAGTCCTACTTTATTGACAACATATTTTATTGCGCACACAATAACAATACAGTTTAGAAGATATAATATCAAATCTCAGGAAATATGTAATATGTATAAATAAAGAAAATATCATCGTCATATTGTATATGTTGTATATTTCTAAACATAAGAAGAGTCAAGTATATTAGTGGATTATATACATTTATATTATTAGTTGACTTTCCAATAGTACTACATATATCGTAACTCCAATCACACAAGATCGTCTTGTTCGGACGAGTGACACCTCATCGTTTAGAATCACTCGGGGATATATGTTCATCCTTATTTTCTGTAAGTATATGATTTATTGCTGAAGTAACTGTGACGAAGTGTTGATTTATTGCACCCTTCAGAAGTGATCAGATACAATTGAGAAAGTAACTGTCGTGTATAACAATATAAAGATGCAGCAGAGTCAACAACACACTTAGTTCCATATGGCTCACTGGCACCGAATCTCTTTTATTGTGTTTTCAACACTTTAGAGGGGATTCTTAGTAAACCATAGACAATTCCTCAGTAAATTTAATTTCTTGTAACAACGGATTATTTTATGAACTCGTGGGTACTATTTAACTGTTTAATATTTTCGAACATAAATCATGTAACCTACATCTGTACTTAGTCTAGATTCTATTCGTTAACATTTCAAATCGTATTATATCCTGGACACTAACAATAAAAGAGAAATGAAAAAGACATGAAAGATCCATGTACCCACAAATCTCTTGCAGAATGACAAGCCATATCTCTGTTTTTGAGTTTTATTGCATTTTTTGGTTAAGAAGTACATTCATCATACATGTGATAATCATGATCATAATCAATGAAAAGCACCAAAATTAAAAGAGAAGGTTGAAGTGTATACAACTTAGATCCTACATGTTCAACACATTCTTTTAATCTGAATATTGTTCAGTTGTCAGAAGTATACAAATATTTATCAAAAATCAATTAAATGGAATAAAACAACTATGGATTTAAATGCATAAATTTAATGAGTTCCATAGCTTTACAATATTCTCTTTAATATTGTATTTTAAGGTATATACATTGTATATTGCAAACACTTAAGTTACAAATAACATCAGTGCTTTTACAAGCATAAGCTATAAATCAAGTACCTCTTTTCTTGTTTTATATGCCCAAGTAAGAGGACACTACAGACTGTTTGAGAAAAGTGCATAAAACTCTTTTTGCATAAACTGAAATAAAAACATTTTGTTATGATTTCTTATTAAATACTTACTAGTATGATACTTTAGTGTAAGTTAATTCCAAAGACTGTTCTGGAACTAGACTAACATCTAGTCTCTGAAATGAAAATATTTTACAGAAGAAACAGTTGCTAAATTATAGTTTATATAAAATATAATAAAAAGGATCCCAGAGACTTTCTTCATTTCCTGATACTGCAGTCATCTAGACTTGCCAAACATTATAGACTTGCATGGGCTGTATTGGATATATTTGTTCCAGGGTCTGTATGACAGACTATTCTAGAGCCGTCTCTTGAAGATAAGTTGTTGCAGACATCTAAAATTGTGAAATTCCAATTAAGCATAATATTCGCTTGAAACTACAGTCATGGATTCTGTGTGTTGCTTTCATCATGTACATGTAATAATTAATTTCTTACTGTAGATTCACTCTACATTCTTTGTTTTCAGGAACTTTTCAACATGAAGATTCCTTTCCTTGCTTTGGCAATCCTTGCTGCAACAGCAAATGCTCATTTGAATGAACAAAGGTTTGCTCCAGGCGTGCCCCCGCCACAGCAACAACACCATCAACAACCACCTCCACAGCAACAACAACAGTATCAGCAGCAGCCACCACAACAACAGCAACAACAGTTTCAGCAGCAGCCACCACAACAACAGCAACAACAGTATCAGCAGCAGCCACCACAACAACAGCAACAACAGTATCAGCAGCAGCCACCACAACAACAGCAACAGTACCAGCAGCAACCACCACAGCAGCAGCAGCAACAGTTTCAACAGCAGCAAGTTAATCAGATGAATCAGCAGCAGGTGCCCCCTCCACAGGGAGTTGCACAGCCTGTCCATGGTGGACACGGTCATGGACATGGGGACACAATGAAGTTCAGCTCGGACATCCATAATGCTGAGTAAGCTACTTTTTATTTCTTGGTTAACACAGACTAGATTAATTTTTAGAAAATTGGTGGTTGATATAAAAAGAAAACTGCACAATATCATTTTTTTAAGCAGCCATTTAAGCATGTAAAGAGTTTAGTCTGTAGGGTAAAAAAACCATGATCCATTTTATAACTTCTTTTTGCCACGTCAACAGGTATGTAAACAAGTATTAAAGTAATTGTAACAATTATTACACACCTACTTCTTTGTTTTAAAGACCTTGAAATTTAAACTTACCCTTGGCAATGTTAATTTTTCTATTAGCAGTTGTAAGAAATTGACTGTCCTTGTAATTTTAATTATATTCCACATTTGTGAAAGAAAGAAAGGAAAAAGCTTGGGCTTTTAATATGAAACAATTGAATGGCATGCTAACCACACTGGATGGCGATTTCAATTACACTGGTTGGTACAGATACTGTCACCTGTATCAAGTACCCCCTGGTATGGTTTTTATTGGTAATGTTACCTTACCCGACTTCAGTGTGAACATTAAAGAATTGGATGAATATTGTTTGTGGCTGTTCTGTTGTGAAAGCCTATGTGACCATAGCAATATCAGGATATCTGCTGATGAGAGACAAGCAGGTTGCAATCTTGTCATCTTGTAACATCTGCTCATTTTAAATTACTGATATTGTCAGGTGTTGACAATACTCATAAATCTCTATTGACATATGGATTTCTTGCTTGGTTGATTTTAATTTCATTTAATCACCTGATTGATTGTTTTACTTAAGTTACTTATGTTTATGTGCAGGCTTTCACCGTATTGTCTATAATACCAGCGTTAGAAACTTGACAGTTTCAGTCCACTAGTCCTTATAATGATAACATATAGCAAAACCCTTCAAAATGACAAATTTCTTCTAGTCCTTATGATACCTTAACAGCTGGTCAGTTTGACAAGGACTATAGGACTAATGTCAATTTCTAACACTGAATACCCACAAATTGCATTGAATCTCACTGTGTCAGCTGAGTATATTGGTACAGATCAGAACTAGCAGATGACCGGTGACCACTTAATACACTCTCTCACTGGGATCCAGGTACATTTGTGGGCCATCCAGTTTTAATTCATGTTATCACAGTTGGTATTTATGTTTTTTGTTTATGTAATCAATATATTTTTACTTCGATGGGTCCAGTCTATAACATTTGGGTATTTTTTAATGAATGAGTACCCTGGGGTAGACCTTTTAAAAAAAATATTCTGCTTATAACATGTATAATGCTGTTTCATGAGACATCAGAGTAACAGTAAGTGAGACCTGGCACTTTTATTTATAATTCACTGCAGTGGAGTTCTCACATGTGTGATGCCTCATTTGATCAGTGAATGAAGGTCTGTGAGGTAATATAGGCTCCCAAGCTGAACAGCTTTGCATGAATGACTTGTATTTCACAGTTGACAAGACCAATGTAAAGGAAGAAGCTTTAATCCTTTGTTCTGTGTTATTTCATTGAATGCAGTGTTAAAATACCTCTACCAAGGGACTCTTAAATAATTGACAGTGTTGCCGACATCCTTTCAAAACTAATACCAAACATGAATAGGTCATTTCTGCATGGATTGGGATTGGTTTGTGTGGAAAGAATGAGGTACTGCAGAAATTTGGTGAAAAGATAGGAAAATCGCAAAAAACACAACCATGTGAGTGCTTGGTGCTGAAACACACAAACATGACATGCACATGCACATGCAACACCACTTGCCCTGCTTTAAAAGTTGTCATGTAGCACAAAGCACCATTACAAGACTGTGGAACTGTTATCAGACACACAAGATAATACGTGACCTTCCCTGATCCGGTCGACCACATATGACTACTAGAGCACAGGAGAAATTCATACGGCTACGGCCACCTCTGCAACTTTGGCAACCCCAGGATTGTGCGGTGAAGGTATTTGCGCTAGACGACCAGTTTGAGGTGTCATTTTGATGGACCTGCATTGTCGTCAGTGACTTTAATGGTGTCAGGGTCACAGAACATAGCTAGAACTGCGATGGAGACAAGTTTGCTTTAGTGATGAGTTATGTTATATGCTTCGCTGTGCGGATGGTAGATGTCGTGTTTACAGGCGTCACAGGGAATGTTATGCACAAAACTGCATACAGGAGTGATGATGTGGGCAGCCATCTTCTACACTGGTAGAACAGACCAAGTTCTGGGGAAATAAATGGCACAATGTTACTGGGGTGAAATTCCCATGATATGACAAGTGAACGTCTTTTTCCAACAAGACAACATCCGACTTCAGACAGCAAGACTGACAACAACCTATTTCAGGAATCACAACATCCAGGTCCTGCCATGGCCCTCTGGGTCTCCGGATTTAAACCCAGTGGAACATTTATGGACTGCACCTGATCAATGACTGCGAGCACGTTGGCAACAACCACAGAACCTTCAACACTGCAGGCAGTGTGGGTGAACATTCCCCAGGCCACAATTTTGGATCTGACTGCTTCCATAGGACGAAAATTCCAGTCAGTTTTGGACTCTAATCATGGCCATACAAGATATTGAGAACAAATGACCTGCACCTTGGAAAATCTGCTGTTCCATGTGTGACATATGGAAGCTGGGTCAATGACAATGATGGGTGCCAATTTTGAACAGTTGATTACAAACTGTTGATTATTTGTATTATATATAAAATATTCCTCTAAAATCACTTTTACCGTTTCTTTTTTTGCATAGTTTATTTAAACTACCCAAAAGAAGCACTTATGATCCTGAAGTCACTCAATCGTAGCAGTGTGGTTGTGTCAATAAATGTATTGTTGGGTCATGAAAGCACCTGATACATACTACTGATATTTCATTATTTTCATTGTCCTCATGAAAATCCGGGTTAGAATTGGTCTTCAGCAACCCATGCTTGTAGTAAGAGGCGACTAACAGGATCAGGCGGTCAGGCTTGGGGACTTGGTTGATGCATGTCATTGTATCCCAATTATGAAGATCGATGCTCATGATGTGAATCATTGGATCGTCTGGCACAGGCTAGATTATGTACAGACTGCCAACATATAACTGGAAGTTTGCTGAGTGTGATATAAAACAACAAACAAACAGTCGAACAATATTTTCATTGGTGAATGATTTTTTTTTTGGCAGGCATGTCATGGAACATCTTGAGAACGTTATTGAAGCCAAACCCAAAGACCAGATGTCTGAAGAAGAACTAGAGTTCCATTACTTTAAGATGCATGACTATGACAACAACAACAAGCTGGATGGTGTAGAGATTGGCAAGGCCCTTACACACTACCATGCAGGTAGGTTTTACATATAGCATGTATAGATTGATATGTAACAAGTTAGCTCCAGTGTTGATGAAGCTCCATCAGCTACCCATGTATTATGTATGCAGTGGATTGAGTCTCCGGTAATATCAAATATTTGACATATCTACAGGAGATTAACCTGAAGGCAGATTACAATATGTGTGAAAACTGTGGATCTTTCTTCAGCTATTTCAAGATTCTTGATAGTATGGGAGGGAGGGGATTTTTTTCAGTTGTGTTAAAACAAAACCTATACACTTCATGAAGCCAGGTTTTCTTATGGACTTCAACTTTGTTAATCTTTCAATGCGACATTACAGTATAGGTGCTTGTAAATTATCACTTGCATTGATGGAATAATAAAGTGAAATCCAATGAACCCTGTCTTCAGTGATCCCAAACTTCTAAGTACCACTTAGATCTTATAACAAATGATAAAAAAAATCTAAATAGTGTATTAGCTGCATAATATTGTAGTAAGAAATCAAATAAAACATCAGCTGAATTGAATAACCAGTATTTTGATATTTTACATGTTTTAGATGTTGGAGCTTCTTTAGCATGTTTACCTTTTTTATCCATCTCATTAAATCAGCATCCTTCATACACGTCAAGTGTAATATACAGTTATACTTTGAATAGACTATCAGAATTAACGGTTAGACTCTTTTCCAGAGTTATCTCCCTTGTACTGTTGAGAAATAGTGTAAACAAACAGTTGTGAAGTTTGTTTCATTTGTTCAATTGAACTATATGTATAAGGAGTATGTTTAATTTCTATATCAACAGCTGGTGGAAGAAATTTGTGTCCTTACTTTATATTCAGTAGACTGCATGTTTTTTTAGAAGTGTGTGTGTTTATTTTTGGCAAACTTGGTAGAGGCAGATAACACGGAATCCCAATTTGTATGTTGCCTCTGTATGTGGTAAATGGCTCATGTGTGTCATGCCTGTTATAAGTGGTGATGGGTATGTTCTTTGTAGATTTGTGTGTTGTAATGGTGTATTGTACAGATATGTTTGTGTTTAAAAAATAGTGATCTAGAAAGAACAATCCAGAATTGCAGATTGACATATATTTAACATGTTTGTGTATTTACTTGTGCATCAGAACAGCTGGGTTGGAGGACAGTTGTTGGTAATATGTGTGCAACCCATTCTAGGTATCCATGAGTGGAATATGGCTGGGAATCAGAGACCTATTTGTTTAATTTATTCAAATGTTTAAATAATTTGACTTAAGATATGTCAAGTTATCAAATACTGAAGGAAAAACAACTAACTTATGAGTGATTGATCCGGCCAAAAGATATTAAAAGATGGTACTTGTTGTTACCCTGTCTGGCGCCTGACATTAAGGGGCTGAAACACGGACTGGTCGGCACGGAGTAAGTATACAGCGTCTGAGTGGGGTATTCATGTTAAGCTCTGGCATGGTATCTCAGTGAGCTAGCACTGTAAATCAGCATTAGGCCGGACTAGTACAAGCAGCCACACACACACACACGTGCATGCACACTGCTATATTAGTGCAATAGTCTTAGACGCAATGTTAAACCTCATTTCACCTCACCTCACCTATAAGTGATTGAAGCAATATAAAATCTTCCTCTGTATCATGGGATGAGGATTGACAGACCTGGGAAATATGGGGATGTATTGACTTGCTGACTGACTGTATGACTGTCATGGCCTCCATGGCCAGCTGTTACAAACTTTCACTGATTCTCTCAGATTAAGTTAGCAATAGCTAATGTCACATTACTATCAACACCTCTTCTGTGTATGACATTCAAATATCAGTTGACTTAACATGCTTAAGACTGTAAGAGATTAGTTTTCTAAAATCTATATACCTGTTTTTTCATTTGTTAGTAATGTTGGATTGTTTTGGTACATTCATTGAAGGGATGTTGTGGGAATCTAATGGTAAGAGTATCTGCTCATCATATCCTGGACCATGTTGGGATTTCAGGTTAGAATGGGTTCCCAGAACGATTGCTCAGTGGATTTGGTGGTTAGCTTGGTGGCTGGGTTGACTGTAGGCAGTTGACAGCTTGGAACTTTGCTCATAATATTAATCACTGGATTGTCTGATCCAGACATGATTAAGTACAGACCACCTTTCATGTGTAGAATATTGCTGATTGCAGCATTGAATGACAAGCAAGAAGACAAACAAATGATCCTATCTGGGAAAAGTGCTGATATTGCTGTAATATTGCAAAAAATCTGCCTCGTGGGGATTCAAGGTTAGAATATTTTCTGTGAAGGTGACATTTCAGTATAGATCCTTATACCGTTGTCCTTGCTTGACAACAGTATAAGGATCTATACCGAAACGTGGGCGGTCGGATAGCCTAGTGGTTAATGCGCTCGCTCGTCACGCTGAAGACCTGGGTTCGATTCCCGACATGGGTACATTGTGTGAAGCCCATTTCTGGTGTCCCCCGCCGTGATATTGCTGGAATATACTGCCAAAAGCGGCGTAAAACCATACTCACTCACTCACTATACCGAAACGCCACCTTTACGGTAAATTAAGAAGTTGTTTTCCATAAATTATCTCTACTTTGTCATCTCTCAACTTCTAAGTAACGCCTATCAAACAATTCAAGATAAGAATAGGTCACCAGCAATCTATTCTGGTTGCAAGCTGCATGGATCAGGTAGTCAGACTTGGTGACTTGATTGCGTGTCATGTTACCCAAACAGAGTGGATCGACAGAGTGGATTGTCAGATACCTCTACAGTGTGGGGGTGCACGGGTGGCCCAGTCGTCTAAGGCGCTTCAATTCGATGTGCAGAGTTGCGTCCCTTGGGCGTCCCAGAAACCTGTGATTGTGGGTTCGAATCCCGGTTCACCCCGATTATGTTTCTAGGTCTGTCAGTACCATACCCATGCTCGTGGGTTTCACCGAAGTGGTAAACGTCTGAGACCTGCATCACTTCGGGCTTTCCTCCCACATTAAGCTGACATGCCGCGATATAACTGGAATACTGTTTAACGCGGAGTTAAAACAACTTACTCACTCACTCACCCTACAGTGTGGATCATTGCTCATAATGTCTATCAGTGAATTGTTAGGTCCAGACTCGATTACTGGCCACTGTCATATAGCTGGAATAATGCTGAATGCGCCATTAAAAAACATACAAACAAAAGTGAACAATCCTCTAACACATATTCATTCATGGTTTGTCACATGTTCTGTACTCCATTTCAGATAAAAAACTAAAGAAAGCTTCTTCTTATATTGAGAAACCATCACACGATGAACACAATCAGCAGAGTATGCAAATATTTTATCTGATTCTGATTGAGAGTTTCTTCTAAAATTGGGATTGCCTTCTGCATGTTCCGGATTTCATTATTGTCTGAACTCTTGTTTCATATATATATATATCCTTAATTTGAATGCAAATAAATCGGCACATCTGCTCTCACTGTTAACAGACTTGCATTAAATAACTAAAGCGTTTATTTTTTAAGCATGCAAAATATATCAATTAACCTATTCTAAATATGCTAAAGAGGGGGAAACTTGGCAGTAGATAAAATTATTTTAGTTTTTGAAGTAAACTTTTAAAAATGAAACCCATCTTTTGTTGAAAAACGTCTGTAACTCACATGGATTTTTCTATTTCTTTTATCAAATTTCCCGTCTACAGAGTTAGGTGTTGTTGAAGTCAATTGATTGCACCATACAATATCCCACTCAACATGGAACTGGATAAATTTCTCTGTAATTTCAGCCATGTAAAATAGGCAAACAATAGTACCAAATATCTACAACAGTGGGTCTTCAGGGGACTTATTTCAAACAAATTTTGTGATGTGTAGACTGGCATTTTTGTATATTGACACTTTCCAAAGTGTGAGGGGAGAAAATAGAAACAAATATACGCAATATGCCAGAATGCTTAAAAGACATATTGTTTCAAAGCTATTTTGAATAGACTGGTATATTTGTAATACTGCACACCTCCAAACATGACCCAAATATGGATGCAATTTTAGACACAACCTTTCTGTTAAACAAAATGTTTGTCGACATTATTAATACATAAAGTTAGTCAGTAACGGTTGCTAATAGACATATGCCAATCTCTGAATCATTATTGATTCATTGTAAGGTGCATATCCAAGTTGATAGGTTGATCTGAGTAACCTCCCCTGATGCATGATCACTCATCAGTGTGATTCTGACTAAGGCCTACGTTAAAGAAGATCAGTAATTCTGATGTGACTTCCCTCAGTGATGCTGCATCCTGGTGATTGTCAGTGTTATTCGGTGATGATAAATCTCAAAAGTTCTATTTGAATACATTTTAGTTCAAAGCAAAATTTTCATCGAAATAGCTATTGTTTCGATGGTCATGGGTGAAATCTGTGTAGCTAACTTACCTTATGATCCTCTCCTTCACGGGGGCACGGGTGGCCCAGTCGTCTAAGCCGCTGCAATTCGCTGTGCAGAGTTGCATCTCTTGGGCACGCCAGAAACCTATGATTGTGGGTTCGAATCCCAGTTCGTCCCGATTATGTTTCTAGGTTTGTCAGCACCATACCCGTGCTCGTGGGTTTCACTGAAGTGGTAAACGTCTGAGACCTGCATCGCTTCGGGCTTTCCTCCCACGATATAACTGGAATACTGTTAAAAGTGGCGTTAATCCCAACTCACTCACTCCACTGTGGGGATTCTCAGAAGAATAGGTCGCCCTAGTACCTAGTACACTTGTCATGTGACAGATGGCAATAGGGTAGTTACAATGCCTCCTTGGTCCAGTGGAGAGAGCATCTTCAGGGGAGAGTGGAAGGTAGGTGGTTTGATCTCTGGCTGCATCATGCTAAAGAACATTAAAAGATGGTACTTGTTACCCTGTCTGGCATGCAGCATTGAGAGGAACTGTGTCGGATTGGAATATCCATGTTGAACTTCAGCATGGCACTAAACAAAAGGCATAAATCCAGATAAATTCACGCAGCCACACTCAAATGAACATGACCTTGAACGCGACATTTAACCCCGTTTAAAGAGGAAGTGTACACGCAAAAATCACTTTCTTTCTTTTTCTAAACAAAACGCAATTTTAGAATTAGTTAGTATCTGTGTTTGAAAATATACACTCATTTTTTTCACAGTGAAAGTAGGAAGCTCACAATAGTGTGAAAGTGATATGCCGTTATGAGGCCTTCGTTTTACGAGCGAAATAGGCCTGAGTTATCCCCCTTAGATTATGACGTAATTGGTGCCAATTCAACTGGGTCCCTGTCAATTCTCAACGCAAAAGATTTCAAGGACCAGTTTGCGGTAAAACAACATGGTCTACGACACACTCCGGCGCAGTGGTGACTCAGCATAACACAATTCTGGCTGGCATCTGAGATGCTAGAATCACAAAACTGTACCTACCCCACGTGAAGCGGCTCTAACAAAGCATGATGACGTCATAATGTTTATCAATTGGCACCAATGACGTCATATTGCAAGGGACATAAGCCATGGTGTTTTTGTTATGGAAATAGAACACTTGGTAAATGTGAAAAATATAAATCGTTTTAGTGCAAAAAATATGTTAATTAAATATGATGTTTTTATATTTTTGTCTATGACACTTCTATGTTAACACTTTTAATGTGGAAAAAGTACAAGAAAAAAAGGCTAATTTCCGTGTGAACTTGCCCTTTAACCTCACCTCACGACTTTTGCCTGATTGCGTGTCATCATGCCGTTATGGGATAGATCTTTGCTCCTGCTGTCAACCACTGTTTTGTCTGACCAAGTTGGGATGTACATTGCTGACTGTGCCATAACACAACATTCCCTAACTCACTTACTGAAATCTCGCTGAAAGATGACATTTAGTGTCATAAAGAACCTTAAAAAGGTAATAGAACTTTAAGGCGTGTAAGTATGGACCTAGTTGCAATATATTAAAGGCAAGCTAATATATCAATATTTTTAATCCATCATACAACTGTTCATGAATTTATGTTGGAAAATAATCAGACTACCTCCCTTAACGTCGCAACAAGTTCCTGGAATGAAGCCAAGGAGATGTTAGGATTTGAGCATTTTGAGATCATGTAAACAGTGTTAAAATACCCACTTGCCTGACAGTCCAAGACGGTCTATTTTGCTGACAGTCAGTTTTGTATTGTGGGAAGGTACGGGTATGTTACATTCTGCCACTATACTAGCCCATACTGCATTAGTTAATAACACTTTAGCATTTATTTTTAATATTGTACATCCTTCCAATAGTGAAGTTGCCCAAAGAGTCATCATTGGAAAAAAATTCATTTGCTCAAATCTGTGGACTGTTTGTTTTACTGTTAATGTAAAACAAACACTCCACAGGTTTGAAAGGTAAAGGTGTGTGAAGCAACTGTCAAAAGCCTTTCTGTTTTGCTTACCTTGATTGCTTGTCTGGTGCCCAGCTTTGGCACCATGTGCATAAAATTTAAAAAAAGGTATTTAAGATCTTAAAAGATAAGGCTTAAAGAGCTTCTACTGCTTGTGGATGATAACTGTGACAGTGATTGTCCAGTTAGAGGCAGGACTTTTTCAGCTTCGGGTGTCGGAGGTGATATTGCACAAATACTTGTTTGTCCTTACTTATTCTCAGGAACTTGCCTCAGTGATCTGTGGTAGAACTACGTCCCGAGAGCAGAATACCAGGGGTTTAATCCCTGGCCGCGTCATACCAAAAGATGTTAAAAGGTTGTATTTGTTGTTACCCTGTCTGGCGCTTGGCATTAAGGGGCTAAAACAAGGACTGGTCAGCTCTGAGTGGGGAATTCATGTCAAACTGCAGCTTGGTAATTCAGTGGGCTAGCACTATAAATCGGTGCTAGCCCACAGAATTAATCCGGACTAGTACAGGCACCCACACTCACAGGCGTGCATGCACGTTGCTATATAAGTGCAATAATCTTGGATACGACGTTAAACCCCATTTCACCCCGCCGTTCCTCAGGATCTGAAGCACCAAATGTAGATGTCAGCAAGGTTGAAGTGTTATAAAATCATCAAAATTAATTGGCTACATTTTTTTTAGAATTCACATATGTTTCAATTGCTCTTTTGATGTTATGGAAGGCATAAAGCAGCAAGAAAGCCGCAAGCAGCCTGAATTATACAGACAAAAATAGTTTCAAATCAGTTTGAGGCACCATTCAACTTCAAGCATCTTAAAAAATGTTAAAAAAGTTAAGTTTCTGAACATTTCCTTAGAAACAGCTGAAACAGCCGAATCATCAAAGTTGGAAGATTTGCTTCTGTGAAACTACTATTGGAAAAATAGTATGAATCTTTACGAAAACTTCTTGTCGGAAGACATATGCCTAAGAGAGGCAACATTATGTGATGGACATCTAAAACTGTGAAACAATGCTTGCAATATTACATCATGTATTTACTACAGTGTTGCAGATTGAGAAACATTTTCTAAATTGAGTTACTTGTTTCTTATTTGTCCAGTAGTCCTCAGTAGTTATGCAGACAAAAATTGAATTTTAAGCCTAACGTCAACTTAAATGAAGTGGAAAGTTTTTGGCTACACATCCAAATGAGTTGTGGCGTTACACTGTTCCTTCGACTTACTCTGATGATATATTACTTTGCTTCTTTCTTGTATATTCATATTTATCACTTAATTCAAATTGAAAATAGGAATTATATTGCAATAATAATTTTGTATATATTTTGTTATCATTTTGTGAATCAGTTTGCCTTTTTACCTAATTTGATTGATTATGTGGTTTCTTGAGTTTTGGGTGTGTCAAACAAAATGTCAGATCAGAATTACACAGGCTGTAAGTTCTCTTTGGATAAGAAATCATTGAAGGAAAACATGGCATGTATCATTAATAATGATAACTTTAGAGCTAACCTCAACACCTTCCTGTTTGCTAGCTGCTATAACAGTGTTTCAAGCCTCAATCCTCTCTCCTTTTGTATTTTTTCTGATGCAATTTCAATGAATAATTTTACATTAATAATTTTCTTTATACATCCTTGTATCACTTTGTGCAACCATTCATGTATCATAAATGTACATTATTATTCTTATTCTTATTAATATTAATAATATTATTATTATTATTATTACAATGAGTTATTTACTATATCCCCCTGTCAGTATACATGGTATATTTTGTGTATTTTGTGTAAGGTGTCTATTATACATTTTTGAAAACAAGCCTATAGTTTTGACAGGTCAGACTGAGCATTTCGTCCAGCCGCAACCCGACAGTGAGGCTGTTGAAACTGATAGCAACAGAGGTTGTCAATAGGTCGTCAGTATCTAGTCAGTAGCCGGGGGGGCCATAGGGATCTTAAGCGTACTAGCTGTAACTAATGACAGTGTCACTTTCAATTTAGTGGACTGTTTGAAGGCAACAGATTCTGTGACATTGAGGTTTTAATACCTGTAGGTATTTTCAGATATTCAAGGCTTAAATATATAAATGTATGTCTGCAATTTGTCTCAACGTCAAACAATATTTGACAGGCACTGTTAATTGTTAATGTTTTAAAAAAATATATGTCATTTTGCATCTTGACATGAGGTGATATCACATTCTGATTGTGAAGTTTGTGACACTATGTTATCCTGCTTTGCCACTGTTTATACCATGTGTACCCTGAAGTCATCCTTGTATTTAATGACTGAGTCATATTCTCTTAGTTGTTGACATGTAGAAAATGAAATAATGGAACATTTTCTCATATCAAGACCTACAAAAATATTATTTGTTTGATATATTATCAACAAAAATTAATATTCATTTTGTCAATAACAGTTCTGTAAAATTTGTTACTACAAAGTTATAATCATGATAATCTTGACAAATTTGCTTTAATAAATTTGATAAAGTTAGTTATAAGTTAAACCTAAGTGAATACTTATCTCAAAGAAATACAAGCACATATCATTTCATTGTTCTTTCAATAATGTTGTGTCATTGGCAGGTCTTATCTTGGTCTATGTTGCAATGACCCTTTACATAGTGTATTCATTGAGTCAACACACACTATTGTAGTCAACAACTACCAGGTATGTCATGTTTCATTAGGGTGCCGCCAGAAATCTTCCCTCCCACATTAAGCTGACACACCGTGATATAACTGGAATGCTGTTAAAAGCGGTGTTGAACACAACTCATGTTTCATAATGTTCTTCATCAAAAGAAATAACCAGACTTGTCTTTGATGCATTCCATGCCAGAATAGGTTTGGAGTACCCATGCTTGTTGTAAGAAAAGACTAAAAGTATGAGTGGGTGGTAATGTCAACTCCGATGGGAACAATCATTGCTCCTGCTTTCACCCATTCTTAGTTTGGTGCAATCAATTTCTTGCAGTCTGTGCAAGAAAGTTTTAAATCTACTGGCCCGGAATTGTATCTTGGAATTCTTTTCAGCAGATTTTACTCTTAGCATATGGACCAGAATCAGCTGAACTAACTTGACCGAAATAAAAGTCATTAGACTCTGGCTTTGGACCAGCAGCTAAAGTCAGAATGTATTTTACATGTCCTCATGATATATGATAGCTTGAATATTGCGGAGTGAAATTTAAAAGACTATTCATTATGATTATGAAAGTAAATTTCGTAATTTCTTTTCCTTTCACCACATTTGACAACTTAATCAACTACCATCAGTCAAAACAAAAGAAACATCAAGTGTATAAGATGTAATAAGAATATTACATGATGTTTTTGTCCAGCACTTATCCTCAACCAAATCCCATGTCAGGGTTGTTTGTTTAGCGGTAATTGAAATGATCCGTTAATTCCCTTCCTCTTGATGCCGTCTCTGACGGTGATAATAGCCCCTCCTGGAGCCCTGCTCCCCTGGGACCATTGGCCACGCCCCACTAGTTAGACAACCAGGTTACCAAATTTTAATTACTGGCGCTGTGAGATCTGGTTTTGTTGGCAGTGGAGCATAATGTCCCTTGAGTTGAGTGGTGTGCACTTGTTCCGCTCCACAAAGTCATGTGTGGAAGGGGAGGGGGATTATTGGATGCAAATGTTAATTTTCAATTTATCAAAATGATCTAAAATGTGTGAAGTACTTTCATGACTGATTTGATTGATTTGTATTTAGTGTTTGACATGATAAGAGACAGTAGGCATGCCTTTATAGTTAAGTTAATGTTTCATTGGTGGAAATGTTATGAGATACAAACTATTTTATATTCATGAGTCTAAGAGATGGCATGGCCAGCATCAATATATTTGTTGAATAGTGGTATTGCTAGACGTGTATACCAAGGAGTTATCTAGGATTCTAGACTAAGTGCATTTAGCAGGTAAATTGGAATGTTCAAAATAAGGATTTGAAAATTTATATATTAACATTACTTTTTTTGCAGTTGTATAAATATTAAGCATAAGATCAGCTTCCTCTATTATCATGATAATGGTCCTGCTGTCAATTGAACATCACCTCCACAATGCTGTAACATCAGTAGTTGAACAACATGAATTAGGGTTATAATTTCCAATTTGGAACTGTTTACTGACATAATCAGGATAGTGTGATAGGTAGTCGAAGTATCAGAAATACAAAAGATGGACAACTTCATCCAAATTCCCAGTAGCCTAAGGGGCTTGAATTCTCTGTGCAGTTGTGTCCCTTGATCTTTGGTTCAAATCTCCGACTTGCCTGGATTAAGATTTGTGGTTGCCATGTGGCTGTGGGTTTCACCAAAGTGGTAAACGTCCTGTGTCACTTCCTCCTTTCCTTCCACGCTGACCTTACATTTTTATAACTGAAACAATGTTTATAGTGGTGTGAATCCCAGCTCACTCACTCACTATCTCTTAAGAGTTTATGGGGCGGTCGGGTAGCCTAGTGGTTAAAGAGTTCGCTTGTCACGCCAAAGACCCGGGTTCGATTCCTGACATGGGAACAATGTGTGAAGCCCATTTCTGGTGTCCCCCGCCGTGATATTGCTGGAATATTGCTAAAAGCGGCGTAAAACCATACTCACTCACTCAGTCACTGAAGAGTTTAGACTAAGTTAACTTGGCATAAAGTGACACCAATACAAGACAAGGTGCATGACCATTTTGTATTGACTGGCTTGTTATATCCCTCTTTCATACAGGATTAAGTGTATTTCTTTCCGTGCATTCTCTTGTAAAACATTCTTAGAGTTTCTGAGACAAAAGTGTTTGCAACAGTTACAAACTGTGTGTAACTTGAAGTACATTTCCTGGTATGTCATGCTGCTTGCAGGGCTGGTATACCTTATGTGATCAAATTAATTGTCTATTATATATTTATTTTGACAGTAATTAACAGTAATAAATTAACACTGTCAACATGGTCAAACAATGTCAAATAATATATTTTGTCGTTTCTCTGAATATAATAAATAACACATCAACTGCTGACTTCTTTTTGTATTTGTAAATAAATATTCATATTCGTTACCCTATATTCGTGATACGTATCAAATTCACCTCAGTGTATTCTTTGCACCCCCAGACTGTGCATCAGTCAGTTTTATTGACTCCAGCTTCCATTTTTTATGTTTCCCCAAAATATTTTCCATATTGTGAAGTGACATGTATATGATGAAAACTCAGTTTTAAACTTCTTGCAACCATGAACAAAAACAGATATTTTTAGCATTTGTTTTGACTGGTAGGTTTCCCGTGTACAAAAGGAATACACCTTGAGGAACTACTCTCATTTGTCGTACTGTTCACAATTACAACCTTTTTTACTGTGTTGTTTGGTGAGTCACCTACACACAGCATAATTAGTTTTGACTTTTTGAACTAACTTTTTGAAATATCGACCGCTGTCATATCAGACATAGACGACAACACAATCAGTAAAACGCAGATGTCTCTATACATAAATGCTTTTTATCTCAAGAACCGTTATTGAACTTTGAAAGACATGAGTTTTACAGATTTTGAAGCCTTGTTAAGCAGGCGGTGTCCAAGTTTTAACAACAGCTCGGAAATGGGCTCGGAAATAGCCTGAGCGTCTTTTTGTGAGGCGATTAAAGCATGTCGGAGTGTTGAAGGTGTATGGACACAAGAGCATCCTTTTGAGGCTCTCTGAGCGCCTGAGTACGGCTGGGTGTAAAAGCCCCTGGCTTTCCAGTCCCTTAGCCCAGCCGAGTGACAGAAAAGGTAATTGAATTATTGCGCCAAATGGAAGAGAGCTCGGAGGAGGGAGGGATGCATGGCCACAAACTCTTTGCCCAGGGCACATGTTATATCAGGCTCTGGGAGCTGGTGTGGGAGCTGAGGGATACAGCCACAAATGGGAGGCAAATCCTTCAAAATGACGGATGTGATGTAGATACGTTGTTAGGTGGGGTTTACGATGTGTTGGTAGAACTGGAGTTCTCAATCAGTTAAGATTTTTATGAGGGATATGTAGTACGCAGTTGTTGAAATGCTTTGATAGTGACTGGAGAAATCATGTTGAGCATTGTACTGATGAAGTAGTTTCTACTATTTGTAAGCTGTTTTGCTGCTGGGATAAGCTGTATTCAGATTAAGGAACGTTGTGATGCACATGTTGATATATAAGAGCCTGTTAGGGAGATGTTGAGATATGATTTGATTACTGTGTATAGAAGGACTTTGAAAGTACACAAGTATTGTTTGATAGTAGTAGATGACAGTAGGTTGAATGCATGATTGAAAATATGTGGTTATGTAATAATGTAGCGCAACTTTTAGTAGAGATTTCTTGTGAATATGGAAATGGTTTTGTCGCTTTTATTTACAAGGAAAGAGTGCCATGGCTGATGTGTAAGCTGTAAAAGTAGGTACACTGGTGTATATTCTATTGACTATTGATGCAGCCTAAGAAATCATTCCATAAGATAATGATATAGGCTTGAAAATGGTCAATACAAATAATTCAAACTGAGGATTCTTGGAAGAATACACAATAAAAAAATGTTCATTTTGTAATATGATGATAAGGGTCCGACTGTTTGATCTTCTGATGGGGATGGTGGTCTGGAATTTTATCGAAACAGATATATTGTTTCAGAAAATGCCTGAGATAAATATGCTTCAGATTGCTGAAAAAGAAGAAGATCGTTTGCAACAAAAGAATTAAAAAATTGCGAGGTGTTTTTGATAAAAAATTATTAGATTTAGCTGAAAAAATATCTAGCCTGCATACAAAATGTCAGGCATCCCCAGAATATGAAATGGTTGGTCCCTAAGTACCCCAGCTAGATGGATAACAGACATTGGCAGCATCCAGAAAATAAATGTTATGACCAAATCAGCATTTCAAACTCACTAAATGTTGACTTATATTCTTCTGAAATTCTTGTTAATACATAAGACAGAAAATGATGTCAACAAAACAATGCTTGTTCTTGAAAAAATATATTGTGGCATGGTTATTGTGTGTGAGTGTTGCACTGTCCTTTGATACCTTTGTAACAGTGTATGCCTATGTTGAGTGTGTAGCATTGTGTCTTTGTGCATTATTGCATGTGTCAGTAACTGTCAGGTGTGTCCTGTGTGCAATGTTGCATTATTGTGCAATCAAGTTTATGGTGTCTTATGCTTCCAACCTTGTGACACTGGTGAGGAGTCCTGTGTATTTCCTAGCATTTTGTTTTAGTTTCTTTTTAAATGCCTTTGAACAGTTATTCCTAGTGTTCATGTTTGACAAGAAGCCTTCTTTCTCAACTTTATTTCAGAACATATTTATAAGTCTGCTCCAATCAAGGTCATATCTGATGAAGAATTAGCTGTTGCAATTGACCATGGTTTACAACCAGATTATAATGATGATGGTTACATAGAATTCTATGAAATTAAACATGCCATCAAATTGGGAAGAGGGTTTTAAAGTACATGTATAAGTTGCAGTGGTGGGTTTAATTTCAATAATTGTGACAGTTTACTTTGAAACCTTGAATAGTTAAATATTGGGTTGTGAATGGAAGTGTTTTCTTGGATGTGCAACATGGTATCTTTTTGAGGTTTTGTCAATAAACATATTTATTATACTGTGATATGGGTATTGTTTTCATATGGTTAGGTTTGTAACTGTCTAAGGTGTTAGAGAAATAAAACAAGGTTATGTTTGGCATTGTTACAGAATGTTTGTGACAGAAACTTTTAAGGCTTTCATACAGTTATTGTGTCCTGGTTTGGTCCATAGCACTGATGAAATTAGTTTAATTTTTATTTGTTGCGGTCAGACTGGTTATTACTGTAACATTTAGTGTTAATAATTCAAGAAAGTTTAAATTCAGAGTCCAATGATCTAACACTATCAGGTGTAACACTATCTTTGGATTTCACACACACTACTGAACACGTTCCAACTTGTCCACATACACACCAGGCCCGTGAAGATCCGGGGTAGGATTGGTCTTCAGCAACCCATGCTTGCAACTAGGCCACTATGCTTGTTGTAAGAGGCGACTAACGGGATCGGGTGGTCAGGCTCACTGACTTGGTTGACGCATGTCATCGATCTCAATTGCATGGATTGATGCTCATGGTATCAATCACTTGATTGTCTGGTCCAGACTCAATTACTTACAGACTGGCATCATGCGGCCGGGTTATAGCTAAGTGCAGTATTAAACTACAACCAAACAAAGACACCAATGTCTGTTTATTACTTTTGGAACTGTTACTGTGAATGGAAAATGAGAATGTTTTATAACTGGTGCTAGTGGAATGCCTCTCCTGTTGTTAACACATCATGCAAGCTGTTGAGGTTAGTGCAAGTGGGCATACAAACTGGTTTCTGGTGGTGGTGAAATTAACATATACATTTGTATAGATAATCTTTGTCTTGCTTAGTTTTAACCAGTTTGTAGAAGCAACAAGATTGACAACATTCCCTTTTCAGCCTTTTTAACTGTCGCTTTTCATGAAGAATCTAGAAGCAATAAGTATGACATGTGCATGCCAGCAGTTGCCTAGTGGTTTTAACTTCTTTGCCCTTCTGTTTGGAAACATCTCCCTGCCCCATCTGTGCTGCATATACCCATCCTTGTGGGATCAACCCTAGCTGTGGTTACCTTATTCATTTATTTGTTCATAGTTTGTTATCAGCTATTGTGTGTCACTTCTAAGGGCTACTGGATCAACCAGTTACATATATGTCCCCTTGTGGCCCCAGTAGTCACACATAGAATGTCTGAAATATTATATCCAACCATTTGATATTCTGGGAACAGTTTGAGTTTTCACTAGCGATAGAATACTTTTTGGGTTACATACATGTATTCAAAATACATAATGCTTTTCTCTGAAAGGAGACAAACAGTTGTCCTCTCTTTTTCATAACATTTCCTTAGGACATCCAGCATAGCCATCAAGTAATTATTATTTTAAGTAAAACCTTAGGAAATTTTTTTCCAGTAATTTTGGAACAAAATATTTTTGTAAAAAAAATTCTCAGGCCCTTCCCAGAATCTCAAATGGTCAGACCCTAGTAACCAAACTGAATGATGGGATACAGTAACAACATCTAGGATCAACCCCAGTTGTTGTCTTGATCTGACTGAACACACACCATCATCATCAAACCCTTCTGAAACACATCAAAGGAAGACGTAATATTTTAGTCAGTCAAATGGATAACATGAAGTCAGATCATGATAACAACAGATGGGAAGTTCATTATTGAAAATTATTAAAAGATATTTTTTATAATCATAGTGGCCAAGGATGGTGAAATGATTGAGTAAGAAACTTATGAAAGACCTTTTGCCTACTTGATAAATGCATCCTTGAAATCCTAAAGCAGTAACCAGATTGTACAGAGGTCCAATTCTGATTTCAGTTAACAGACTGAGATTAAAGGTGAAGAAAAGATAACGCCTTTTTTAGACTTTGAAAGAAGATTTGTGACCAGTGAAGCTCAATCTGACAGCATTTTATTGGTTTCTTTCAGAAGCTAGCAACAAGGACAGCTCTGCACCTCCTCCAGAAGTGAAAGTGTTCACTGATGAAGAAATCTCCAATATCGTTGATGTTGTTTTAAAAGAAAATGATATGAATGGGGATGGGTACATTGAGTATGCTGAATTTAAACGTGCACAGGATAAAGAAAAGCAGAAGCCACCACCCACTGAGACTCCCCAGCAGTAAACAGCAGTTTGACACTCATCATTGTCCAAATACTGTTTGAGTTTGACAAAGTTTCTTTGAATGATTTGTTTTGTGGATGGCCAAAATGTCATTTGTAAAAGGTTGATTTGATCATTTCAGCTCAAAAGCATCTTAAATGTTCAGAATATTTGGATTTATTTTGAAGGATTTCAACAGACCAGACCTTTTTGGATATTGTTTTTGATATTATTGTTTGTATGTTGTAGCTGATTGTAAAGGTTATATTTGGTAGAGGTATATCTCACACCTAATACTAAACTAATGAATAATGAGTTTGAAAGATTGTTTGATTGTTAAGAAAAGTCATTCTTGTAATAATGCTGACACCATGAAGTTCCTTGGTACATGTGTCAGTGGAACTGATGAAGTGGAATGCTCAGTGAAATATTTTTGATAAACCGTTCAAATTTTGACTCAATGGTTGAACAGAATATCGATAGTTTGATCAAACATGGATTACATGAAATACATTTGGTCATTCTTGAGATGGAATTTTTACTAAAAGAAGTTGTGAAACTTGTTCCTTTAGAACATACAGTATTTTCTTCTATGGTTTTGGAGAAATCATTTAGGTTTTGGGAAAATCATTTTTATATGGGATAGAATAGGATCAACATGTTCGCTCCCTATGACACAGTACATACTGATGTTCTGGTTAGGTTTAATATGTGAATATGTCAGTAGTATTGTCTTTGGGGAATCTGTCTTACTTTTCATCAATAATTTGTGGCTGATGATGATTATATGAAATGAACACCTGGTGTCATGACTCATTTTTTCAGTGATCCATTCATATAATTTTCATCACTATTTTGCCTTTTATGCTCAGTTTAATCCGTTTCTTCAGTTAAGCAGATATTCCCTGGCGTTGAGGTTTTGAATTTACTATCAAACTGGTATCAGCTGTTCATAGAATTGTTGCCATATTTGTTATTTACCTTTCAAAATTTCAACAAGAAAATCAGTGTAATTCCAGTACTGTCATTTGCATTGCATCCATGATATATGCTGAAATTCTCGTTTTCTTCAGAATCTGTTTGTTGAAATGGTTCCAAGATGATCATTATTGTGTATCTGCAAACTTACATAATACTGCTTTCATTAGTTAGGGGGGGAGCAAAAATGGAAGTTTGTTCTTAAGTAAGTGTTTATTAACAAAGTGAGATACCGTGCTTGTGCAAAGGAATGGCTTAGTTCATGATCATGCTTTTTCTTATCACCATGATGGCAGATATGTACATATTGTCTACCTGGGCACTGAGCTTTAACACAAGAAACTTTTCATTGTTTATTTTTTAATATTTGGCCATACAAAATAATGGATGTGTTAATATGGGTTTGTGTCTTGTTTTTCAGAAGATTTAATTTTTTTTGCATGCATATTCAGGGCTTGGTTTAACTGAATAAAACATGCACCAGTGCAACCTATTACTGAAAAATGCAACCTACCGGTAATATTAAGTCAACATGCTCCAAGAGTATGTCAAAAAGTTCAAATTTGTGTCTAAGCCTTACTTGTCCACACAACATTAATCTTTGAACACTCTTATACGTCTAGGCTTTATATACAATGTACTATTTTACTAATCTCTGTGTTTCGTGTAATTTGTCATGCTGTCTAGGGCCTGACATCCTCAAACTGTGGGTACTTCAAAATTATGTGCACATGTTCCTCTACTATGTGTATTAAAAGTCGTGACACACTAATCAGAGATCGGAAATTTTGTATGTTAAGTGTAGTTTATGCTCTGATGTTTCAACTTTGAAAAAAATTTGGACCAGGGTGACACTTGAGTGTTTGGTGCAACCAGGTTTTCATATCAACATGCCCCTGGTGCAAGTTGAATGAAGCTCCTTAAATCGAGCCCTGATCTTGTTTTCTGAAGTTTGTGTCCATGTGTAAATGAGCTTTTAAGATTACTTATGAATTTGAATGACTGAGATTGATCCTTTGTAAATGATAGAGAATAGTCAACAAAGGAAGAATGATTAAATCAGAGGATGACATAAAGGGTCATACAAATTAAACAAATACACTTTATGTGGTTAATTTTTGAGTTCCAATTTGTCATGTTCAAACTTTATGGTCATGCCATGGTTTGCAATTATTTTGACAGTGATAGTAAAAAACTGTTTGTCATCTTTGTGTTTTAAGCATTTGCTTTTCACAGTGAAGTGTTCTATTCCTTCATATGTGCAATGTGTGATGTACTCTAAAACCTTGTTATTAATGCATGCAAAGGCAAGTCAAGTGTTTATCTGAACAAGCACAGAAACATATCATTTCTTGAATGTAAAACCCTGATCATATGTCCAGAAACATTGACTTCTTGGAGGCCTAAAGGGACAATATCATGTATCATGATTCACTAATATGAAGCTCCTAAATCTTGACTTTCACAATGAAGGGCTTTATCTGGACTAAGAGGGTGACTGATACCGTTTAAAACAGCATCAAGCCCAAGTGACTATTTGGTGGAAACCCTTTATATCTGGTTATCACTCTTCCTTTGTTGATGTTCTTTGTATACTTCTGGTGGACTTCACCAGGATGCGCACTGTCAAGAAGGTGCTACAGATCTCCATGGTTTTGTGGGTAGTGGGCTTGTTGTCATGTAGTTGCACCGCCAAACAAATTGGTCTTATTAGGATATTAATTCTGGGTTCCAGGTTAGAAGAGGTTCCGAGCAACCTGTGCTGGTAATAAGGGGCAACCAAATGGATCGGGTGGTCAAGCTCGGTGACTTGGTTGATGCTGTGGTCTCTTACCCGACAGCATGGATCACAATATAAGTTGCTCACAAGTCACTGGATTGTCTGATCCAGACTCGATTATTTACAGGTTGTTGTCACATAGCTGGGATATTGCTGAATGCGGCAAACAACAAACAAACAAAATCTATTAAGAGGGAACTGGATGACTTTTTCAGGCCTAATACCATCAAACCATTATTGATATTTGCTATCATATGATATATAAATAATGGATGTGAGAAAGGAAAGCATATGAAGAAACATTTTATGCCTGAAATACCTACCATTCAATCTCAAATCAAGGTAATTGAAAGCATGTATCTGCTTCAGTTTATGTCCTTTCCTTATGATCTTATATAAGGAGATAAGACAAGTCCCACTAGGGGAACATGAAAAGAATATGTCAGAACAACATAAAGATCACTGCACATTAGAATATGTTTGAATTGCACCTGACAGTTTACTTGTAATGAATGGATAATTTATGAATGCATTGTTACTTAGGTTTGCTGGGTGAACATTGTTGGGAGTGGTTTTGTGTTTGGGTCAGGTGATGAAGTTTATGTGATGTGCTGCTGTGCAAATGTGGACACTCAGAGTGTGAGTGTATACCAGACTATGAATCGTTGATTGTATGTGCCTTTCAATGTCAAATTCATCAAAAGGGATGTTAGATTCTGATATTACTCTTGAACTTGTTATGTTTATGTGTGTAACTGTCTTTTTACAGCTGTTTTAGATGCTTTTACTTCATGGTAGCATTTGTATAAGATCTCAACACTTGTCCATCATAGATGTCACTAAGCTTCATCCTTATTTCTCTGTGAAAACATCAGTCAGCAGTTAGTTTTAATGAAATATCAATATCCTTGTATGGGCATTATCATGATCAAGGCCAATACAATTTTTGAAAAATAATTAGTTTTCATGAAACCATACCCTGGGTTCAAATATGTGAGGTGAGGTGAAATTGAGTTTAACGTCGCATCCAAGATTATTGCACTTATATAGCAACGTGCATGCCATGTGTGTGTGGCTGCTTGTACTAGTCCGGACTGATGCTGATTTATAGTGCCAGCTCACTGAGATACCATGCTGCAGTTTAACATGAATACCCCACTCAGACACAGTATACTGACTCCGAGCCGACTAGTCCTTTTTTAAGCCCATAATGCCGAGCGCCAGACAGGGTAACAACAAGTACCATCTTTTAACGTCTTTTGGTATGATGCGGTCGGGGATCAAACTCCGTACCTTCCGCTGGCGGTTTCAAATATGTGAAGGTCAGAAGTGTAGTAACTATTTTAATAAAAAACCTGAAACATGGTCACGTCTTGTGTTCAAGATCATTTGAGGAAAAAGCATTTGAATAAAACAATATTTTGATTTTTGATTCATAACCCTCCAAACACTACTTAGTTTCTGGTCTTTTCATAGGGCCAAACTGATACAAGGAGACAACTTTATGTTTTGTGACAAGCACATTTGCATGATTCACCAACACAGATCCAAATGGTACAATTGTAGTTATTTATTAAAATTACCTTTTCATACATGTTCCGTAGAGGGATGTCTCAAATGCATATGACAAGCCTGAAAGACCTTATGATTTTCATTTTAAGTGTTATGAAAACAATTACAGGAGAGCTTTAGTGCCTGGGCACACATGGTGAGGAACCCTCTATCTGTAAATGTAGGAGAAATTTAGATTTTATTTCTATCTTGATACTTTATGATATTTCCATGACATGGATTTCCCTGATATGATGTGGTAATATTGGGTCGTTCTTTGAATATTTTGTGAAGTGTGTTCCATATGTAGTGCAATTAATGCTAGACACCTGCACGTTGTGTATGCTATATGCATCTTACACAAAGAGGAAGGCATCTAATCAAAAGTGAAATCAAAACTGTACATATACAGTAGGCGTAGTTTAACACGGGGGAGTACAAACGCTCCCTGTTTAGTACATATGTGTCTCTTTGATGTGTACAACATATTATGTTGCTCATATAGTTTTGATATTCCATAAACATATATTAGAGTAATTGCAAGCAGGCATCAAATTCCAAGGAACCGTTTTGATATTCTAGTATCCAAAGAAGAAGGCAAGTTGCCAAAATGATGTTATGTTGTTATTACCAATGAATAGGAATCCCACAACTTATACCAAGTGTCTCATGGGTGGAGGGGTTGCTGTGATAAGCTGACTGGTGATGCTTCATCAGGCTGATGACCCAGGTTTGTTGATTCCCCACATTTGTGTGTGTGGAATCCATTTAATATAATATCTATTTTATAGATAGAATGTCTGGAATATTGCTTAAATGCTTAAACCACTACTCACTCACTGATAGGTTGTTATGTGACATTTGCACTCAATTTGGATAGCTTGATTATGACTATTATATTGTGATTTCTTTTTAAAGAAATGTTTTGCTTTTTACAAATGGACAATCCTACTACTACCAAGAGACCTCATTTCCCCAAGCTCTTTAAACATACTTAGACATCGTAAACAATTGGTCTGTTTAGATTGCATATAATGAACACCAAAGATTTACAAATTCATTGCCATCATATTTTTTGGTCATTTTGGAAGTACATGTGAATTTACCAATATAGTCTCCAAATCATTTTATCATGGCACCACTTGGCAAGTGGTGTACATTCACAAATTGCTAAATATAGAATTAAGTAGTTTTCCTCCTCATTTGTATGTGATTGCCACCACTGTGTTGTGTTTTTCGTCAAATGGAATCTGTTTCGTCAAATAATAGAGCCTGGTTATTTTCTGGCAATGAACGTCTTTCGTAATAGAGCATTTCTCAAGTTTTAGGGTGTCACTACCAGTTCAGATAGTGCATACCACATTTTTCTGTATTAAGTATCGGAACAGAGACTCCCAGAGACTTATGTCATCTTCATTTAAAATCACTTTGTTAATCCTGGAGCTCATACTGTATGTCATACTATTGAAGTGACCACCAAGTCCCGGCATCATACTGTCAATGATACATTCACGATATTCCAATGTTTTAATGTAGTTATTGAGTTACGGGCCTTTCATTTGGATGGGTGGTGGGGGTATTTTTCTGAAAACGATTATTTGCTCCAGAAAATATGATTTGTTCTCAAGTTTTACCCCAAAATACATTGGTCTCTGGATATACTAGGTTTCCTGAAAAATTCTGAATTGGTTTTGTCCTTTCACAGACACAAATTACATGTTTTGAAGCAGTGACTGAAAATGTCCTGTCTCCAATACTAATCCCAGCCCCATCCTATACACTGCAGAATGTTCAGTGTACAGGGGCACATAGGAAATTCATTATGATGCTGTAATATTACATGGAATATGCATGGATATATAAGAGTTTTTGTGGCTCATTTGGAGTCAACTCAGTCACAGCCTGTTTGGTGCCAAAGTCAATATATTAATCAAGTCAATATACCTGTATTTTAATAACCTTTGATACTGATATTTCTACTAAAAACATTCCATTTCTGAATACTTACTATTATCAATGTAAATAATGATATATATATATTTAATTCTTGCTACCAGCGAAGCTTTGAAGTGAAGGATTTAGTCATCTGATTTGTTTTATGTTGTTTTATTTGTTTTTATATGAAGAAGTACTTTTATTATGTACATGGGAAGTTGTTTAAGTCTAACTTACATCTGTTGTAAATCCAGCTGAGGATAATATATGTTGAATGCTTTGACATTACTAAAATTGCATTTTCAACATCAGTTAGTACAAGGATTGTTTGTCTTTGAGAATGGGTTTCACTATTACATACTTTGCATCTCAAACTTTTAGAAATCTATTTTTAAAAGTTAAGATTGTCATATTTGGTGAATAAAATGTTGACACAACATCTCGTCATGTTATGATTTTCTTCATTAATTTATTATGTTTAACAGCAGAGGAATAACATGGAAGCTCTTTTGAGCTGTAGAACATAAGGTAGAAAGTATACTAACCATTTGCCATGAACTTTCAACAACGTTTTTGGTACAGGCAATGTGATGAACAAATGTATTTATGAGATAATACACTGCACTGCTTCTTTAGCTTTGAATATCTAGCAACACCAACTAAGCAAATATCTTTTATCTATTTATTGTAGTTTATCCTGAAAAACTAGAATTGTTGAAAATAATTTTTCCATTTTGGGGGAATATGACCATACATGGATATGCTGAGGAGATGTTATATCAACTTGACTTTTAACCCAATTTTTATTGAACATATTTCCTGGAAGGAAGATGGCATATTCTTACTACTACTTTCATTTGTTGTTACTAGGACTGTGTATTGCCTGGCATTTCAATTGCGATATATTGTGATGTTTAGGTGTGTGTTGTGACACTTATTAGAATATATTGCCCTTCTTTTTTAAAGATCAAAATAGTGCCTTGCTTTTTAGCCTTTTGAACGGGGCGATCTTGTAGTCAAGATGCTTGGCCGCCAATAGTAGAGCTTACTCAAGTGCGGTAACTCAGGGTGTATAAGACACTGTATTCATCTGAGATCTGCTGTATGAGGAAGAGTTAAATTTATTTTTCACTTTTGACAAAACCTACAGAAATACACTTATTTACATATGTTCTCAACATACAAACACATTTAGATCATATCGCAATATGGTTGAAGGTTTGTGACATGGTTTCCTGGTGGACAGACAGTCTTGCATTTAACTGCTGTTCAGAGATTAAACCCAACTTTGTCCACAGGTCAGTTTGGACTATAGCTTGTGGTGTGTTTATGTCATGTGGGTTAGATTTTGGGAGTAAACAATAGATTTTCACTTCTAGAATAGTCTAAGTTGGCTGTTTTACAAATTTTGTTAAATGCTATGATAAAAAACACATATGATTTTTGTCAACTCCAGCATTACATATTGATTTCATACTGAATACCTGAACCTGATACTTCTGAGAATATCCTCTATTTGGAAATTAGGGCAAGGGTAGAACCATTTAATAGAATAAAGATTTAGTTCCTTAAAATTATGTTTGAATATGTGCTTTTCACATCTCTTAACTTTTCTCTTTAACACCCATAAGTAATAGTTCAGATGTAGTTATACCCAAGGCATATACCCAAGGCAGAGTTCTATGAAAGTCATCCAGATTCTTGCATACAACAGTGTGTTCTAAGTGTCAGATGTATGAAACACCGAATCTGCTGCTGTGATGCTTAAAGGGCAAGTTCACACGGAAATGAACCATTTTTTCTTGTACTTTTTCCACATTAAAAGTGTTAACATAGAAGTGTCATAGACAAAAATATGAAAATATCATATTTAATTAACATATTTTTTGCACTAAAACGATTTATATTTTTCACATTTACCAAGTGTTCTATTTCCATAACAAAAACACCATGGCTTATGCCCCTTGCAATATGACGTCATTGGTGCCAATTGATAAACATTATGACGTCATCATGCTTTGTTAGAGCCGCTTCACGTGGTGTAGGTACAGTTTTGTGATTCTAGCATCTCAGATGCCAGCCAGAATTGTGTTATGCTGAGTCACCACTGCGCCGGAGTGTGTCGTAGACCATGTTGTTTTACCGCAAACTGGTCCTTGATATCTTTTGCGTTGAGAATAGACAGGGACCCAGTTGAATTGGCACCAATTACGTCATAATCTAAGGGGGATAACTCAGGCCTATTTTGCTCGTAAAACGAAGGCCTCATAACGGCATATCACTTTCGTACTATTGTGAGCTTCCTACTTTCACTGTGAAAAAAAATGAGTGTATATTTTCAAACACAGATACTAACTAATTCTAAAATTGCTTTTTGTTTAGAAAAAGAAAGAAAGTGATTTTTGCGTGTACACTTCCCCTTTAATCGTTTTTAAGTCTCTTCATATTTGCATACGTATTAATCTTCTTTATCAGTCTGTCTTGAAATGAAGAAAACAGTGATCAATCAATATTATTTCAGTTCTAAAGAAATGCCATGGAAGGTAAAATTTAACAAATGTCCTGTGTATCTTTCAGAGGGTGAAGCACTAACTGGAAAACGGAAACTTAGTGATGATGAAATTGCAAAGATTGTCGATTCTGTCTTGGATGATGATGACTTGGACCATGATGGTTATGTAGAGTATGTAGAGTTTATTACCGCTCAGAGGAGAGCCAAGCATGAAGCTGACAAGGCAGTGCCACCACTTACTGCTCCAACAGACAATGGACAGGTACAGCAACAAGAACAGCAAGTCCATGTGCCACAGGACCAGTCCAAGCAGGACGTTGTTGACCAACAGCAACAGCAACGGCAAAATGAAATGCAGCAACAACAGCAGCAGCAGCAGCAGAATGAGCAGCAGGTACAGCAACAAGAACAGCAACAATTGACTCAGGATCAACATCTATCTCAGCCACAACAGGCACAGGGACAACAAGGTTCACTGGAACAGCAGCAACAGCAACAACAACAGCAGCAGCAACTACAACAGCAGCAACAAGGATCACTGGAACAGCAGCAACAGCAGCAGCAACAACAACAACAGCAGCAGCATCTACAACAGCAGCAAGAACAACAGCAGCAGCAGCTGCAAAATGAAATGCAGCAACAACAGCAGCAGCAGCAGGTACAGCAACAAGAACAGCAACAATTGACTCAGGATCAACATCTATCTCAGCCACAACAGGCACAGGGACAACAAGGTTCACTGGAACAGCAGCAACAGCAACAACAACAGCAGCAGCAACTACAACAGCAGCAACAAGGTTCACTAGAACAGCAACAGCAGCAGCAGCAAATTCCTGTAGAACATGTTCCCGTGCAACAAATGCAAACTCAAGAGGGAGAACATGTACCACTTCAAAATCAAGTTCCTTAGTAATAAGTAAATATCACTTGTGACTTTTTGGGAATGAGGTCAACCATTTAGTTTCACACAACATTTCATTTTCAATGAGAGGAATATATCAAATGTAGTTAGATTTGTCCCAATATTTTCTGCTGCACATATACCTTGAAAACCAAATTGTCATTCCTTTCATGAAGTATATCATGTTTTCTGTCTTTAGTTTCTACAAGTGTTTTGTTATTAGTTTCTGATGAATTTCAAAATGTTCTTGTTGGTGTAAATAATATCATTTTAATAAGATATAAAATTACTTGTTTGATTTATGTTGCAACTGAAGCATGGGTTGTTTTATCGATGCATACATATACAGTAAGGATGCATAATATGTACCCTTTATATGATGTTTTCTGTGCTCAGTATTTTTTATGCTTAAGAAGTTTATACTACTTATATATGTTTTCACAACCGTCCAAACATTTAACAGTCCTTTACACATATATGTTTATGTAAGAAAGCACTGGTTGGTGTTGACATGAACATACTGATGGTCATAAGTTGAAGAAGCAAACATGCTTTAGTCACTAAGAAGAAAGCTCCATGAACCAGGTCATCTTCATATCTCAACGAAATAAATAAAATAATGGTAACCTGTATACACAGTTATCCGCAGTCTGAATATTTCAGTCTTAGTCTGGTGAATGTATCCACCAATTATTAGGGCAATGACCACTTTTTTATTCTGTGGACACAGAGCAATAGAATCAGTGCAGTGGGAATCTCGTGACAATGTCGCCAACTTTGCCCTACAGACAATACATGAGATTTATGTAACTTTTCACTATAATTCAGTATTTTAAATTTTAGCTCACATAACTTAAAGTTATTTGAGCTGTTTCTCACGTGTCAATTATTCATCGTCCATTGAGTGTCAACCATCAGAAACATCTCATCAGAAACCAGAGGACCAATGAAGCTGAAACTTCACATATTTCCTCTCAATTAAGATGACGCCCTAATTTTTTCATGAGGTTTGACACAACCAGATTGTTTGAAAAAGTTATGATATTTGGTACATTTGTAAGTAATGCTGTGTCTAAACATGTTCTGTTTTTTGTAATATTTAAAATTTTTACATTTGCACTGAGACCATACTGAAAGCTGAACATCTTTTGGACTTTACTCCACAGCAGGTGAGCTACAGTACCTGTGGCACAATGTTTCAATTTGAGACCATTGGTATATTGGTGTCAACATATTTCTGTATTTGTCTCCACATTTACATTCATTATATATGTATTGTCTTCTTGAAGTTTAACATTTGTTACACTTTGACATATACCTGCTTACATTAAAACTTGTCAATAATATCTGAAGAAAACAAGATAACAAAATTATCAAATCCATTGAAATGGTAACTACTGACAAGTTTAAATCATGTCCATCTACCTCTGACAAAAACTTGTCTTTTTGTTAATACTTGGTATGTCCTCTGTTATTGTATGAAGGGATTTGCTTATACGTGTTACCAAGGTTACCGTACTTCATTTTCTTGATTTATGAATTTCATCCAATGAGGCAGGATAGTACAAAAACAACAATTATCAGGGTTTATTGTTGGTTAATTTCACTTAAACAGTGATGGAAACAAAACTTGAACAAAACATCGCATTTCCAATCAAAATGTTAAGCATTCTGATGTTGAAGTATTTTGTTACTTCCATGAAACGGGAGTATGAAATGATCTGGCTTTATTGTTATCAGTTGACAGTACAACAGATGCGATGCCCTGTATTGGTATTTACATATGAGAGAAATGGGAGTCATTGTGGTTATCTTATTTGGTAAATCACAACATTTACAATGTATGCAATACCATTGATCACTGATGGCAGAATAGCATTTGTCATTGTCAAGGCAGTGTATAATATGTAACTATTGACATTGTACATTATTTATTGTCAGTGGCAATACTTAAGGTTCAGTGTATGTGTGTATGATATACAATATATATGTCTTGTGATCCACTGACAGTAACATCACACCACATGCAATAGAAACTGATGTCATTGACAGTAGGGCCATGACTCCTGTGTAGTCAATGGAAAGTCAACACAGATAATTTCTTCCTTAAAATTAAACTAAATATTAATTGTCTGCCAAACGACGTAATCCACATGACTATATATACTAGCAGTATCACAACAAGTTATGTCATGAAAGATCCATTATTTAGGATTGTTGTTTCTTTTTTAATAGATAACAAACATTTTGACCATATTCTGATATGCTGTAATTCGTGTTGGTCTTGAGTTAAAAATAACTGGTTCTGGCATTTTATTAGTGTTCATAAAACAGTAATAACTTTAAGCATTATATTGTATAACATAAAGCTGTATTAAGTATTTCTACCCAATTTATACCATGATAATGGTAAACTCAAAGCAATTCAAAGTGCAATAGACCAGTAGTTGTACATATCAGTTTTCTTGTTATACAAATGAACTCACTGTCAGATTGGTCATGTTGGGGGTAAACATATGTACACCTGGGAAAAAGTTAAGTAAGACTCCATTTTAAAATATTCTGAACTGATTACCGGTATATTTTTTAAATATCTACATATGACATTGATCTCATTTTGAAAAATGTCTACGATGCCACTGACATCTGATGAATATTTGATACAAGAATATTGTATGTTCCTTTCAGATGGTCCCTAAAACTGGGTCAGTATTCAAATATTATGCAAAGAAGGAGATGAAGCAATTGAGATGGTAGTCAAATTAATATCACCATGGAATGGTTACAAAAAATGTGTCATTACATAACCACTTTCGGTTTTTGTATGTCAATATGAGTACCCAACTTTGTAAACAAAAACAAATATGTTTCATCAGAAAATATATACATCATACCATTTTAGAATAAAAGTCGATTTCATTTGGAAATATGGAGTGGTGCTAAATTAATTCCTTGTGTATACTAGTATATGTTTACTTATAGCAGTCAATTAGGTGATAAATATCCTAAACATGTTCTTTTTGTTGATGTATCTCCATTTGATTTCCAACGGTGTTAGTAGTTTACATGGAATTCACATAAGAACAGTGTTGTTGATATAAACGATGACCTGACCGGTCTGGAGAACTGAAGGTGCCTACCAACAAGTATTCCTCGAATTTTTTAAGACTTTTTTAATAAATGACTTGACCTTGCTACTTCCAAAGAAATGCTTTCTTATAAATACATTCATACACAACCCCTATAGTTAGTCAAATTGGCACTACACATTATTTGAAGTGGTTGAAGTCGTACATCTTTTGGTAAATCTTTTGATTGAGTAAGGGTGGACGGATAGCCTAGTGGTTAAAGCGTTCGCTTGTCACGTCGAAGACCCGGGTTCGATTCCCGACATGGGTACAATGTGTGAAGCCCTTTTCTGGTGTCCCCCGCCGTGATATTCCTGGAATATTGCTAAAAGCGGCGTAAAACCATACTCAGTCAGTCAGTTGTTTGAGTAAAAATGGGTTATTTTTGTCGATTGTTATTTAGTAATTAACACCTTCTTTTGTGCATTTGTCATGTATTTGTTCTTTGAACAAGGCTTTTTCACATATCAAATATGCCAACTACACTTGTGAAACTAGGAAACTTATCTGAGTATTTAACTGATGGTGGTATTATTGAAGCCTGAACAGGTTATGGATACACGCTTGCCTGACGCTCTTGATTTCTAGTGTGCAGTTTTAACACAGTTCAAGATATATCTCTTAGAAACGTTGTCCGAGTTGTGAAGTGTGGCCCGTCTCTTTCATTTGTTGTTACTGTCAACGGAAACACAATCGAATTATACTGCTTTCGTTTCCGGAACATATGCGAGAAAATGTTTTTGGAGCGATTTCTACCAAACTTTGATCAAGTGTTCATTTTGTCGTGCTTTAGTATCAGTTGGCAATAGTTGATACATGATACTACTTGTATAGATTGAAGTCTCCACACTTCATTGTCGGTGAGTGGAATCTTAGAATCTACTCTGTTATTATCCTATGTATTTATGCTCTTCTGGTGTCCATCCAAATGTGAAGTGAGGTGAAATGGGGTAAAACGTCGGAATCAAGATTTTAGAACTTATGTAGCGACGTGTTTGATTGCGTGCGTGTACATCTGCTTGTTCTAGTCTTATGCTTGTTTATGGTGCTAGCTCACTGAAATATCCTGCCCCAGTTTGACATTGATACCTCCACTCAGACACTACAAACTGACTCCAAACTGACTACTAACTGACTTGTTTAATCGCCTTAGTACCTAGCGCCAGCGTTGGAACAACAAGTACCATCTTTTAACGTCCTTTGGTATGACACGGCCGAGGTTCGAACCTCCGACCTTCCACTCTTGGGGCAGACGCCCTATCCGCTTGCCCAACCAAAATGCCAAAAAGCTGTATAATGTTGTTTGTCCACAGTATTTAGCAAACATTCCGTTCTATAACTGAAATACACTTTACTGTGTCTTCGCTGACTCGTTTGAGATCTGTTCCGGATCTTCTCATTCTGTTGGTCACCCGTGAAGATCCGGGCTAGAACAGGTCTTCAGCAACCCATGCTTGCCGTAACATGCTACTATGCTTGTCGTAAGAGGTGAATAAGGGGATGCTGCGTTAAATAACAAACAAACAAACAAACAAATCATTCTGTTGGTCATTGTTTTGTCGACTCCGGACTCGTTTATTCGTTGACATTACACAGACATGAAGGTTTGGTACCGCGTTGAACACAGGAAACTCTCGTTACCATTTAATTTAAGCAGCCTATGCTTTAGGTATTTAACGCTAATAAAACTTATATCTTGAATATTAATTTTCACAAGTTCAGTATCATGTGTCGTCAAGAATGTATATCGTGTGGGCGATGCTATAATGATTTTTTTTAAGGGTAATGTGTAACCTTTGTATATTCCATTGCAAGAAATGACTAACTCTTCAATGTTGGAATATCATGGTATTAACGTAGAATATATACAATAAATGGTACTAAAGGGATTTATTCAAGTAGATAATGAACTATGCATATGCGTCCTTCTTGCCCCATGTATATTTCATTGTAACGAATGAACATTCCGTGGGTGTGATGTATTGCTCATGACATGTCAGAAAATAAAGTATTTTGTTATCGTTATTTGTGAACGTTTGTGATTTATATAACGAAACACTATGTAAACGCACTGCAATATAGAAATGATGAGAGTTATATTTTACCTCGGGTTTCTATGGTAAAATGTTATGCTGATTTTGGTCCCATCACTCTGGTAGCCTTAGAAACGTGAAGACGTTGGCTCCAAAGAAAAGGATACGGCATTAACCACATATGTATCTCTAAATTGTAAATGCACCAAACATAATTTAATTGAAATGTTGCTTGAAACGAAACTGTTGCTCTCCAATCACCGTGATATAGAGACATTGCTTTCAAAGCGTGTTTGTTGGCATGGTAAGAATCGATCAGGTTTCGATATTGAATTTCACCCTGCGCCCCGTCAACAATACATCTGCATTTATTCAAATGTGTGTCATTTATATGTCATTTACATTCCAATTTGATTTATATTACCGATGTACGGATGAGAAGAATGAATGAGTGAAGACACCGGATTGTTGACCGCTGCGTAAACCATATATTCACTCATTCATATTCCAGTTATTACACGGCGGATTGAATGCCGTCGTGTCCAGGTAAGGCAAGTATGTTGTTCTTGGCACCCCTTCCATAGGGACACGTGGCAAACAAAGTCACACACTGTATCCACCTGTATCCATAGTCTGTTATTATGACAAAGACCGCCCCCGTGTCCAAAGACGTTGAAAGCTCATACTAGTACTTGTTACCCTGCCTGGCGCTCGGAATTCAGGGAATAACGCAAGGATTGGTGGGCTAAGAGTCTGATTTTAATCTGTCTGAGTCGGGTATCCATGTTAAAACAACGACATGGTATCCCAGTAGTCTCACACAATAAAACCGACATTAATCCGGAATAGTACAAACAGCCACCCACACATGTCTATGTACGTCGCTATACAGGTGCAATATTCTTGAACGCAACGTTAAACCTCATTTCACATCTGCTTATGGCATGCAAGGGGTACTGGGTTCATCTGTGCCCGGGTCGTTATACAAGATGAAACCAAATTAACTGCAAATATATTTATATATGATATAATTGTAACCTCGATTGTCCCTTGTATTATATCACTATCCTATCCTTCATGCCATAGCTTCGTTTTGAGTCCGCTTCAAATGGCAGGACTAGTGTGCGAGACAAGTTCTGGGGCCCACTTGCACAAAGCGATCTTAGCGCTAAGATGATCGTAACTCCCATACTTTAACATAGGCTTACAATAGTCTCAGCACTAAGATCGCTTTGTGCAAGTGGGCCCTGGTCTCATTTTAGCGATAACAGCGATGGACAGACACACTCACTTAAAAAAACGAAGCTCTGGTGCGGACCTGGCCCAGGATATGTATCGTAATAGAAAGGACATGTAATGCACTGGACAATCGAGGATGTACATGCTTGGGCAGAAACAGGGGAACTCTTTTGTCATCGTGCATATAATGAGCAGTGAGTGTATTGACTCGCAGTGGACGTAACCGCACTGTTAAAGTTATCTTCACTTGAGTATCTCAACGAAAATACAAAGAAAGGCAACGGTAGGTTTCCTCATTTTATTGAGAAAGTGGTCATTTGAAAACTAGAACCGTACTGGTCGTCTACAATGTAGAAACTATGTGAACATTGAAAGACTTGAACATATAACATAATGAGACAGGATGCACGACATGTATGCACGGAGACAGGAACACCGACTAGCATGGAGAAACATCTTGTAGGTATGTACACAGAAACATCAGCCCTTTCTGTATCTGTTGGCATCATAGTGTGAAGGACTACACTGACGGTTTGTATAAACAATAAAGTACGTCTGTAATATATCAGAGTAAATGTATAGCATTTATGTATTTAAGCATAAAGGTTATATTTGACCAATTGTAGTTTTTCATGGACTAATCAAATTGTGCGTTTGTTTTGGTAATAGAAGAGAACAAGTTGGGAGGTCAATTTGAATCTTGTTCGAACAATTTGAATTGTATCTCTACTGTGGCAGTGTTATTAATGTAAGGTCACACCTGTTTTACTTGCTTTAAAGATTTTTTACAGAAAAAATCATTTTGTTTGGTTACTGCTCCAATACAGGTCAGCTGGTATTTAAAAAATGATAATGGTTTAATGTGGGAGAAGAGCCTGCAACTCTGATGTAAATCAACGGGAATACTGTTGTTCATCTATCCATTCTATCAATTTCAAGAACAACAAACTTTATTTTGACTCTCAAGTTTAATACATTAACGTCAGTGGGTCCTTGTTTAGAAAATATTTTTTGGATGTATTATGCTATCAGATTATCGGCGGGATAAAAAGGTAGCAAATTCTGATTCTGTTCTATTTCAACATAATTTACAGTCGGCTGATCCGTAGAACAGGTAAAAACAGTGTGGCATAATGAGATCAAAGAGACAAGGTTATTCAACTGTTATCGCTACAAGGGTATTTAGTACATTTTTATATACAATTGTCAATACGTCGTATTTATATTACGAAATAAACTATTTAATCATAATGCAAACAGATTAATATAAATAACAAATAAATAGTAAACTTTTAATTTAGGGATATCCGTGTGTACATATGATCGTTGAATAGTACTCCACCGATCTGACTTCGTTTAACCAATTGAAGCAGAGAAAATGTGGCATTTGAAGATGTACAGCTAATATGGAATACTGAATGGTACATTGGACAATAAAATGTCAGTGACTGATTCATAGATTCATGTTTAATATACAAACTGATTGCTTACCATGTGGTACAATAACGTGTAAATAATACAGTAATCTGTAAAAAGACAGATATGTCGAGTATATTGCACAACCCCGTTTAAGCGAAACACAATGCTATATGTGACAGAAAGGGTTATTGGAAGTGAATTGTAGTTGATGTCACTTTTGAATATCATTTTAGTCATATTATCACGGCGGTGGGGGAGGGGGGAGGAGGGGAGCCCAAAGGTACAAAGATCGGGGATTCGGTATGACGTGTGAACGCCTTAACCACGAGGCTTCACCACTGCCAATAAATAATTTGAAGGGACATAAATATATATTCTGAAATATGACAGCCTTATAATAATGGTGACAACGTAATTCTTATCACTTCTGAATGTAGAGATAGAGTTTACTGATCTTTCAACCAAATGGAATCGGAAAATCGTTTGAAGGGAAATATAGGAAGTGCGTCTCACTTCACTACTTGGTATAGTATTGAAATATGTTCACACACAACGCTGCACTATATCAACTGGCGTGGTGTGGTAAAGGGGTGTTCCAGTAGTATCTGGACACGGTCAATGTAAAGGTCATGGTTGGACTTGTACACCAGGAATAACACAGTACAATGCCTCCCCGATAATCCATTTATATTATGCCTCCATTCTTTTATGATAAGTACCCTAGACCCATTCGCGACAATAACTTAATTTTGAGCCCGATTCAACCTACGTAACTTTGCAATAGCCGTCCAATAACTTTACACTCAGGAGCGGAAGAGACTATGTGCTTCGTTAGTGATAATATAGATTGCAATGGTGACGTCACTTCTGAAACGAAGCTATGGTGACGAATGGATCCAGGGCATTTATCTTAACAGTATGAAGTATAATACCCTGTATTATCGAGGATGAGTATAATGATACTTGTATGAAAACGTCTTTGAATCGAAAGCATCATGCTCGTCATTACATTCTTGGGTGAACTGGATGAAAAAGGTAGGTTCATCAATACGTTGTTGTCTGGAAGATCGTATCGGTGGTTGTGAGACAAGGGTATACCCCAACAGCACTATCCAATACCGCACTGTATTTGGCACGTGTTACACAAACACCAACGTCAGTTATGATTGTCTGTGGGAATTCAAGATGGCCGCTAACTAAACTTGGGCTTGGTACTGTAGCACTGAGTTAGACAGGGCACCCGGATGTGTGTTGTTCATGCGCAGAGCTGTCAGACTTTTGTTGTACCAATCCTCTTCAGGATTTTCCTGAAACAAAGCCTTCACACGTGAGTAAAAGAGGTGGACATCACAGAAATACATCCTCCCATTCGAGGTTATTGGAATGGTTCGTATTTGAGAATACCTTTGATGGACAATGTTGATTCTCTATTCACAAATCATTGCTTGTTTTTAAACATATTTCATTGAGGCATATGGTCAATGGGATTGTATATTATATACTACTCAAAAGAAGTTAGAGAACACTTGCTGAATCTAGATTAACTATATTCATGTGACAAAATCGGGTGTTTCCAAACTTCTCTAGTATTTATCTTGTAAATATAACCTGAGTAGTATTTATCCCAAAATTAACTTAAAATGAATACATTAAAATGACAACACGGAGAAAGCAGCTATTTTAACGTTAGGTTACGATAATCTGAATTCTTTCCAAAAAGCTTTGGCAAAACAATACAAACACACACTCGGGCACGCACGCACACATGCACGCACGCAGATATAAATGTAATTAACCATGAAGGGATTTTATCTTGGGAAACGGTTTGAGGAATTACTGGAAAAGTGTAGCTCCCTCAGTAAATCAAATGGTCGGTTCTTTACGTTTAACGTGCATAGTTGATGATGTCTCAATACAGTGGTGCTTACCATCTGGCTGACAAGGTTGTAGTCGGTGGCCATGGGGAACTGCTGCACCTGTCTTGGCATGGTCATGGACGCCATGTTGGAACTGGGCATGGAGCCCATCGACGAGAACTGGGCCATGGCGGGTGAGTACCCTGAGTTCATCTGAGGGTAGCGAGTCATGGTGTTCATGTTGACGTTGGCTGGGCTGGGGTAGGCGTAGGGGCGGGTGTTGGTGGGGTAGATGTTACGCATCATGCCGTTGCAGGTGGGGATGACAGGCGACAGTGACTTGGCCAGCTGTTTCTCCTGTTTGCGATATTTAGCACGTCGGTTCTGGAACCACACCTGAAAAAAACCCCAAACGTGTTAAAGGAAAACTAGACTCGGGCAAATTGACAGTTACAGCAAGTTTGATGCGAGTCATTCAGACCTACATCACTTTTAAATTTGACCGGAAACTGGAAGGTTATGATTGATATCGAACTGGCATTTAACAATTATCCCAATAAGGCCACAAAAATGTTTCTCATCAATTCCACATGATAAATATGGCAAGGCATTTTTCTATGAAAGACGACAACCAGAGACACTAAAAAAAGAGTGAGTATTTAATTCCAACAATGAAACATAACTCTAATTAAAGACTAAAATCTAAAGCGCAGAAAATAATAATTGGCTGAAATGGCGGAACCGTGAAAAAAAGGAATGACTCGCACAACGATGAGGACCATTTCCCTTTCTTTGTTTTGGCCCGATCGCGCGCGCACACACACACACACACACACACACATTTCACCTCACCTTGTTTTGGCTTAACACAGAAAGAACGTTTAAATTCATACACGACAACTACATGGTGATATTTTATATATGTTACGTCAAATATAGAGAAATGAACCATGTGATAATAGTCTTCAGCAACTAACAGCATTAGCAGGCTCAATGACTTGGTTGCTGCATGTCATTGTATCCCGTTTGTGTAGATCTCTACTAATGTCAATCATTGGATTGTCTGGTCCAGATTCGATTCTTTACAGACCGCCATCATATAGCTTGAATATTGCTGAGTGAGGCGTTAAACACCAACAAACACACTAACAAACAAAAAGTAAACAAGCAAACGAAACAAACTTCAGAAAGCAAATGAAAACACTGATGTTTTTGAAGTGATAATTTATTTTCGTGATGACCATCTGCGGAATGTCAACGTTGTTAATATAATTTCCTGTGACATTTTCTGAATGTATTCCATGTCATAAGAATTATGTCTATATTGCGCAGGGAAAATGTCACTGAGCCATCAAAGCTCCGAGAACACTGGCTGTTGCAAAAAATGTATCACTGTTGTGTTTTGATGTCTGGAGGATGTAAAGACAAAATCAATACCAGCAGCCATAAGATGAATCGTCTTTAATATAAAACATCAACAACATCAAATCTGTCATCTGATAATGGACACAACTGGCAGCAAAAACAGGTCTTTGTTTTCACTTTTTGTCACTAAGAGTGCGACTCACGCATGACGATACTGATGAACAGACCACATATATTGACTAGCTCGGGGAGGTGGCAGTCTGATTGCAAACAATTCATGCTTCTGGTCAGAAGTCCAAAGGGCTAACGCCATGCTCCCCACACCACAAACAGAAGCAGAAGTGTTGCTAATAGGACATGGAGCAGCTATGATTCAGGCTCGGGATGTCAGAGGGGGGTCCATTGATTCCACAAGCAAGCAGTTTCAGACAACTTGGTTAAAGTCCTCGGTATTGATTTGCATTATTGTGGAGTTGCCGCTACTCCACGCGAGACTGCCCCGGTCAGAAGGGTGGGTTAGTGCGCTCCTTGGGTCAGGGGACGTAGCGTGATCTGTGAACAGACTCAGCCCTTCTCGGGAAACTCACCGTCTACGAATAATGGACCATTGCATGAGAGATTCATCTCGCCTCATCCACGCCATTTCGTGGAAGTCGCCTCTTTTCAGCTCTTTGGAAATCTTGAAATGTCTTAGTAATCGAATTATGTTCGAAATTGATGTTTCCTAGTCATTTGGGTGTCTATTCAGCTCTTCAATTAACGTCCTTTGTAAATAGCTCTATTATGAGCGATAACTATGACCAATCTACACCTGCCCACAAGCCGGTCGATAGACCTCGGGACACGCTCCACGTGTGAGCACGTGCCAAAAATTAACTGCCGTACAGACGTGCGGTTCATACCGGTTGCAATTTATTTGATATTAATTAATCTAAGCAGATGTTTATGGTCCTACTTTCACATTCCTATACACTGATCGATACGTGGCCATTAAGTAAACAGAGAGCCCATTTGAGCCATTCCCCGCCAAAACAGCAATCCATCGCGACTTTAAGAGGCAAGCAGACGATAGTTGTGGATCTCGAGCAGACGGCTTGGGACTTGGCCCGCGTGCAGAAGAGATGTTGAAGGCAGGGGCGCGACCAGGTCTCGCGTGTTGTGTCATCGGAGAATTGGACACACAGTCGCCCGAAGACAGAAATTTGCAAGCTTTATGAAGCACAACACTCGCATTGAATTAGAAGTACCTTGGCGAGGGGTGGTAGCTCATCGCGGTGGAAGCTGAAGTCATAATGTATTCCTCTCATCGCCTTCGCCGTCTCCTGAGAACCTCGGGCGTAATGAAAATTGACAAAGTCGCTAATGGAAAAGTCTTTGAAGATCGTGGCACTGCTTCGACGCTCTGTGTGCAAAATTCCCCCTCCATCGACCAGAGTCGTACGAGAAGAGCAAGTGTTCGTCATTTGCGAAATCCAATTTCTACTTCCCCCAAAGCATCAGGATTGCCAAATACTATCACATAGAGGCGATGCCAACTTCGTTAGAATCTAAATGCTCACAAACTCATTTAAACATTTTGCAATTGACTGCACCTACCGCGCTTGTTATGGAATTAATTTTGGCGAATTGTTAGGGTCGGATCGGTGTAAATTGTTTTAGTCTCGTGTGGTAGACGACATAAAAGATAAATAAGATTTATCATGGATACGGGGACTATTGATCCTTCGACCTGGCAGCCGAAAAATGATGCTGATTTATATTATATTCGTCTCGTTTGATGATGGCAAATCTGCCCCCCGACACCATAGGTTAGCAGTCACATACAGGAAGCCGGCCAAGCGCTTATATACCTTGTTCACAGCCAGATGTCAATCTAGGCCGTGTTTGTGTGGATTGATTTGTGAAAATCATTACCGGTTTATTTCGGGAAAATCATTAAGGGTTCTCACAGATGTACAAGATCAACTTCCAACAAGAACAAGAATAAAAATGGGATGATTGAATACCACGGATATAATTAATATTATTTGCCGTTAAGGTTCATAAGTTATTATCTATTGGGTACAGAGTTCGCCTTTCTAACCACGCCCATACAGACGAAGACCTGGCAATGACACCACTTAGTGTCCAAAATGTATCACTTATAATGTGCGGTTGGGGATTTCGTGGTTTGCGTTCGGAACTGTGATCGTCGTCGCTGGTTCATTTGAAAGGAACTGAATTTTTGCACTTATGAATCTTCATTATGAACAAATGTACAAATTTGAAATGATAAATAACACATGTGGAAAGGATAACAAATAATGACAGTAAATGTAGGTATTATGTACATTCATTCCTAAAACATCTATCCAGATGATTTTAACTCTTAAAAAAAATATTTTCTAAAAACTGAAACCGCATTAAATTTGTATTCCACAAAGAACCAAAACAAAGTCATTGATGTCCCTCTTGATAAAACAAACAATCAGACTTATTTCTAATGTAAAAAATAAGTAGAAACATTTTTTCAATAATGTTGGTTTTCGTCATTTCTTGTTAACTGTAGGAGATGAAATAAGACGTAATAGTGAACTTTCCATTAAACTTAAAATTGTTTGACGTGTCGTGCCCTTTTTTACACGGAGCATCACTCACAAGAATTTTACAACAAAGAAACGTTAAAGTATTAACTATCGGTGTGCTTAAAGATATCGAAGAATATGTCAGGATGAAATCCAATTTGTTTCTTTCAGGAACTAAATCCTCAAACGATTCTGAATTTAAGTTCAATTTGCTGCGTGTTTTATAACGCTATTCTTTCACTCCATATGACGTGTTCGTAATGATTTCGTCGATGCTTCTTGGTCCAGCTTGAATTAAAAAAACGTCGAAAAATACGTTTCGATCGATAAACTCCAAAAAACAACTTGCTCATTTCTTTCGCATTTCGACCAAGGACTTGCTTAGGGCGCTCAGGAACTCACAATTTTCCTGGGGGCAAAAAAATGTTACGCGTCAATTTTGAATAAGTTTAAAGTAATAGGGTCGTCGGAAGAAATTCCGGTATGCAGGAAGCGATACTGCGCTAGTTTTAAACCTTGAATTTAAATTCAAAATTGAATTTTAAAGTATTAACAGTTTGCTTTAAATTACAGAGTCGTGACTTAAGTAGGTGGGTTTATTTATTTCGATTTATTGTGTACTGTACTAACTTAGTTTTAACTAGTTTGGAGCATGGTGAAAATATAAATGTTAGATTTCGTTTCCAAATTTGGTTCGTTGCCGTTTTCATTATGTTTCAGAGGAGTTACTTGTCAAGTTTTGAAACTGTTTAATACCTAAGTGACTGTTCCATGAATATAGACTAATTGCTATAAGTCAACAGGCTTGAAACTTATAGTTCACGAATGCTTAAAAGTTTTAATATTTATTTTAAACGCATGTTTGAACGACAGAAAAAATATTACGTGACCAATAACATGCAAATAACATAATTGTAACCCTCCTGCGCGAATAGATGTGCATTTATATACTTTCTGCAAAACACGACCTATTTATACCAATTATTTAATTTTTAATGTTCACTATCTTCCGAGTTTTATACGTTTACGATTTGTGTCATATACACTCCACCTTTACCCTGGAATCAAGACATATATGAAGAACTGTTTCCAGACAATGCCATATGCTTTTACAAAACATTGGTCTGTGTGGATGGTTCTAACTAAAAAGAATAAAGGATATTTCTAGATTCAAGTAAAATCCTTTTGCGACACGTAAAGAAGTTATCAACATAGCTATGACAAGAATTAATAATTTCAAAAGCAATTCAAGGTATTTTGGGAACAGTTGCTATGGCTGCTGTCATCTATCATTAGTAAAGGTATGAGATAACTTTCATCAACTTAATAAAATATAAAAATTACAATCTTCTGTTTCTATACATATCCTGTCGATGAATTGGAGTGAGTGAGTATGGTTTTACGCGGTTTCAGAAAAGAAATATTTCAGCAATATCACGACGGGGGACACCAGGAATGGGCTTCACACATTGTACCCATGTGGGGAATCGAACCCGGGTCTTCGGCGTGCCGAGCGAATGCAGGCTATGCTACCGCGCCTGGTGAATTGGACGTCTATATCTTACGGTGTTTACGTCAATAAATTTATTTCATATTGAAAAATAAATAAACATAAAGAACACACTTAAATGAAAGGTAAAACGTTTTCGCTTCACATTTATGTGATTTAACGTATCCATCGATTTCTTTTTACATGGATTGTGTTTGCTTAGTATTATGAATTAATCGGGTTACATAAAATTCGCTTAACAGGAAAAACAAATTGGAAAATACGCTTATCAGATTAGCCTAATTTATAAAATAAGAAAACATCAGTTCCAAATCATGAGAAAACAAATGTCGCTAATGGCGACCTCTCCATCACACAAACAGTTCAATTCTGAAAATTCTCTTATTAGATTGCCTTCGTTTAACGTCAAGCGCACGGGGGACCACAGTATTTGTGAAGTTTGAAGATAACAAATCAAATTTTTCGACAGTTGTTCTACGGGGTTCATTTTGGAGTGTCGGACATGTAAAAACCACGACTCCCACCCATAAGCTAAAGAACTATTAAAGGCCATCTGTAACTCTAAACCAGCAGTCCTCCAAGGATTAAGAGTGTCAAAAACCCGTCATGCAAAACAATCGAAATTGTTCGAGCGCTTTTTTTTCATGAACAAATATGGCCAGAGGCCATCTCCTTGCCTCCCCAACTTCACACTTTTTACCAATCATCTCAGCAGTAATTACACCTTGTTGTTATCGTTAATCTTTTTCTCTAAGTTTACCAGGACAACAGACGGATGCTCAGCAAGAAGGAGAGCCCGTGAATTCCCACCAGGTCCCCCCTTTCATCCAAGGACATCCAAGTACCTCAGTGGCTTACACTCAGAGCCGGCAAGTCACAGCCAACCCACGATGACTTTTAATTGACGATAACGAGTCCCCCCCAAACTCCTCTCTCTATTAACTAGAATGTTCCCAGTGCTACTTTAATTCCTCATCCACCCTACCGTGGAAAGTGATTAAAAGGGGTTCCACAAGAAACCAGTCTCTGGCGTTAATCGCTGATCTGATAGATAATAGGCGCAAATAGCGTAGTCCCAAATATGGCCCCAGAACGCCATGGCATATGCCAAGTGTCTGTAGCTTAATTAATTTGTAGCAATGGGGCGATATTTGTTTACTGTTGTGTGTCTTGTTAACGGTGCATTTTCATCGTTAAAGTAACTGGACATTTCTTTGATCTTGTCGGCGTTTAAGTTGTCATTAAGGACAGAGTGACCTTTGCACTTGACCATGTTGCGTCTTGACCCTTTCCGCTATGTCATTACATTAACGTGCCACTTTGATATACCGTTATATGCCTCGTCAATTAAATACAGTCTAATATAGTTATTTAAAAAAAGTATGATAGCAATAGTTACAATTTGTAAAACTTGGCACAAACGGACTTATTCATTTAACGTGCATTGACCATATTAACATACATGACATCAATTGGAGCTAAATAGATATGTATACTTGTGTTCCCAAGCTCTGATATATAATAAATGCAACTTCTCTGGTATCTGAAATTATTTACCTTGGTTAACACTTACCAATAGAAATAATGTTAACAATGAAAACAAAATTACAAATACACTTTTCTTAATATTTAGTGTGCACATGGTGATGTAGCTGACCTTCTGTGTGATAGTTTAGATACGAATACTATTTTTTATTATCGAGATAATATTCATTCAATGTTTTTTTAACATTTTCTTGTCAGTCTCGGGTTTGAAGGTTGTGTCAAATAGTCATTAACTTTTCATAAACAAATATCCTTTAAGATTACTGGTATGTAATTCATATTAATATTAAATTTATATATTTTCAACATAGACATAACAGCACCATGCTGACCATTAGGTGGCCGTGAAAGTCATAACATAATCAGATTTTATCTTCACCATAGTTTAATATATTTTAATTTGTCCTCTTTATGGTTATTTATTAAACAGAGGTTTCAGTTAAAACGTTCATTAAGCCAACGTTGAAAAGACAAGAAGTTAAAGGTAAAGACAATGTGAAAGAATTAAAAAGAATAATTTCCCAATAATTTAAATATTTCGGATAAACAGCATGTTTCTTGGAATTGAGATACTTAGGAAATCTTGATTGTCCGGACATTAAACAAATGCAAGCATTGATTCACTTGCCATGAATCTATATACACAGACAGGAGACGTGAAGAAATCTAACAATTTCATTCAATGAACCAAATATTGAACAACAGGACAATCTGGATTGATTCCACGATCAGACAACGGTCAGCCGGACCAAAGACAGCGGTCTGTTACCTTGGCACCATTAATAGAGCCGACAGACTGTCCACCTCGGCGGCACAGTCGGATGTTAGGCCTCCTTTGTAATTAGTACCTCGATGTTTAGAGCACCGTACTTAAGGCAGCGCACCTTACAGCTATTCGCCACCAGCCTGGAAGATGTGTTTAAGACAATGGCCCTCACACATGACTTCTCCCCTCCTTACCATCTCCCCATCTGCCATACAGTTAGGCCTGGAACGCCCGGCAGGGGGTACCGCGAGGGGATACGCTATGAAACGGGACTCTCTTCATCGTCTCTAATTGAGGGGGATGTCTCTTTGAGGAATATGATAGACGCCAAGGACGATGCCTCCCCTTCTGTCAATACTTTCATACCGGATATAATTTGTCTATTTTTGCAGTTGGAATTGACAGCTTTGAAAACGGGATACAGGGTACATTGTAATCCTTTTCAACAATTCTTAATAAAAAAACCACATTCATTTTAGTAAACATTGTAGCTTCTATCAAGAAAAATATTTTTTTGTATTTTTACTTTTTTCTTGTACATTAAAACTTCTATTATGGTTAAAAAGATCGTACTTATTTGTGAATGTTTCAAAATTATTTGACGAACGTGCTGAACGGTTAATTGAACAAAATGTTATATTATCGTAAATTAGGTTGATGCGAATTAATGCCTGTAATTTTATGAACATGTTGATTCTCACATTTATTTATAGCTTTTTCTCTCTTACAAATAGTCTGTATACATAAAGAAGTTAACATAAGATGTTTTACCAACTGTGTCGACGCAGACTGATCACAATGACAATCACTCATCGCCTTACAAATCAAATGATTGTCTACTGACGTTCTTTAATCTAACAACATGTTCAAATTTATTGACAATCTCGTAACCAATCGCTTCTACAGTAAAACAGCGCGAGCAGTCAAAGCCTTGAACAGTAATCGAATTTATAACACAAAGTCGGGAGAATATCTTAAATTGAGTGGGGTCAGTACGACTACAGCTACCCGTAGCGTTTGGACACGAGAAAGAGAGGAGGGATTCCATGGTCTAATTTTATTACGAGAAGTCAAACTCCTCTTCTGTCTGCTTCTAGGATCAAGGACTGAAATTCCGGAATAAAAAATACAGATTTGTAAATAAGATTTTCTAAAAGTCGCGGCATCTGTCAACATTAATATTCATCCGAAGACCCCATTAGGGCGCTTATAGCATCACTATGCCACGCGGCGCAAAAACTTTTGACACTTCAAATCCTTAGACTTAGCTAACACGTCGAAGTTTCAAATTCTCCGACCACTTTTAATGGCACCTGTCGCTACCTATATGCCTCTTTTTCAAATCTCATGAAACTGTACACCAAGGTTGCACCAGGTGTATCCCGTTACCTCACGGTGGGATGGGTTTTGTAATAGGCTTAAGTAAAAGACGAAGGATTATTGTCATGATCTGCCGTGTCTGCGTGAAAATAGTCTCCCCGCGTCCTTGTTCCTCCGAGACAAAAACAAATTAATTACATATTTTGATTTCTTTCTTTGACAAAATTTTACTTTAATGGTGACGTTAAGAGTTGAACTAGATGGAGACCTTTCTCTTGAGAAAATACTCCTATTGGTAGTTTTGTAATGAAATGCGTTAACATTATTGAATGGTTATACCGTTTGATTGCATATCTACTTACATATTACATGTTTATTGTACTTTTTGTGATACATGTTTTAATATATTTTTCAAATTATTCTTTCAACTTCCAGAATAAGAAGATATATATATATATATATATACACAAGAAGAAAAGACAGAACAGTAAAATGTTTGGGGATTCAAACATGTAACGAAAAAATGCAAAAGAACACGAGCTTATGAATAATTCATTTCATCCTGATTAATTCAGTGATGTCAGAAAAGGAATAGTACCGGTACAGTAATAACGAATACCGTTTTCACACACGCCTTACATAGGCATATAGAACGCCCATGCTCGGCGGGGCGTTTGCACGATATTAACTGATAAAAATAGTGAAATGTGAAGGGTGAACATCAACATCAAATTTCATTTCCATATAAATCTTAATTTGTTAGAATTGATCTGAGAACAGGTTCTGCTGTCATTTGCAGTTATTTGCTAGTATAGACCTTGATTATATACTCAATACGACAGGACAAACCAAGGTGAATACGTCACAAATTTTATAATATTAAGGTTTATTGTTTTATATGAAATAAATAGAAAAATGCGTTTAAAGGAAAACAATCTTTGAACGAAAAACATCCGAAATGAAAAACAGAATCAACAAAAAAAATGTGTTTTTATGACGCAATACACCCTAATGATAGTGTTGAAACACAGATGTGAAAGGACCTAGCATGTTTTAGGTACTGACATCGTTTTGCCATTTTCTGTAGAATGACCCGATTTAGAGATTATGTGTTCACTGGTGATGCGTCATTAAGACATCTACAGAAATTGGATTGACTCTAATAATCGGTTCCACGGTGCTATCTTGATGTAGTAGTACATTAAACCGTGGTGAATTATTTATGTGGCTTTTAAAGCAAATGAAAGACAATGAAACTCTTTTCATTTGAATATGATATCTATAAATATTCGCATGGGGCATGGGGTCTCTGACAAATGGAGTATCGGGACGAATCTATTTTACCACTTGGGTAACAAGCACTGGATAGAGTGAGAACTCAACAGTGGCATTTTAAAGCGTCTGACAAATGGGGGGAGGGGGGAACTTTCATCTTGTGTTTCGGGAGAAGCTCAATTTCCTTACATAGGACTGAAACAGCGTGAATGAAGCGTTAGATCCACCACACCGCCCTACACGACATTCAGTAGTGTGGAAGCACGCATTAGTCTATTTTTATTTATGTCTATTAAATATCTGCTGGAAGTACCTTGAGGCTAATTCTTGCGATATCTATGCTTAAAAAAGTATGTGCAATTCAAGAAACTTAAGCTGTGTATCTGACTAAACATGTGTTGGAGACATAATCCAGAGGTTAGTAATTAGATATGTATATTTGAAATCATATGTTTATGAATTCGCCTTGATATGTGTGAGTTATCACATTCAATGCCAAATAATATCTGTCCAGTTACACGGAAGTCAAGTCTAGCAGAACACAACGTTCCAGTGTTTCACATGAAAGTCTTGAAATTAGTACATTCCCTGGTCCTACGGAAACTTAACTCGCAATGAAACCCTGTCAGCGACATCGTTTTTCACATTTCAACCAGAAAAAACTCAAATGCATTACATGAAAGAGCAAGACTGGCATGAAATCTCAAGTTTAATTCCTGTAATCCGTATTAACCTTTCAAGAAAATGGCGTCGGATTTAGGTTTAGGAAATGGGGATTATGCCACCGCATCAGGTATCGGACACGGCTAGGGACAGATATGGGCCACGAGAGTGAAGGAATCCTCTACAACAGAATAAACCCTCGTTAAGAGAAACCCCCCAAGGTAGAACTAGGTGGGTAGCTGGTAATAAAAACAGTGCAATGGCCCAGAAGAGGTCGTTGATGATTACATTATTGTTAATATACCAGGCTTAAGTGCCATTAATGACTGCCATCGAAAACTCAGGATACATTACTGGTGTTTAATATAGAGGAATATTAAGATGGCGCTCGGGGCAAATCACTGAAATAAATCCGGGTTTGTGCAGAAAGCAGGACAGTGATGATAAAGTGAAAGACTTTTGGTACGGCACGGCTGTGTGGAAGTTACTTGGTACGGCACTTGTGGTTAACATGGCTGATCCTGCAAATGTGTCCTAGTCTTTGGTCTGGGTTTTGGGGGATTAAGTACTAACTATTTATTTATACACACATCATATGAAAATAGGTTCGCCTTATTTTTCGGACATGAATCTAGTTACTGGGTGAATTGAATAACGCCTTCTAAATGACTTGATTTAAATGTGACATTTGATACCGTGTCAAAAAGGTGTAAAGTATCAAAATGGAAGAAGATTCAGGAAACTAAAATGTAGAAGACATTAGTTTGAAATGTATTTGATGAAACTATCGTAGTTCTACAAAAACATACTGTTTGATGAATGTAGCATAAACATCCTTTTTGAAGAATTGTACTTAAACATCCTTTTTCGTGTCTCTTAATGCATATAGTGTTTAACGTATAATATGAGATTTTGAGAACAATGCATGGTTATCAGCATATAACAATAATTCATAGTTTCTAAACATGAAGACTTAAGTTACTGCAAATTCAACACTATCACCATCTGTTATTATATTTGCATACTGAAGTCGGTGTGCATCTGCATTTAACAAACATGATGCTATGGACATTGTCTGCTTGTTAACTGTCTCCATTTATCTCTTCACTGAGTAAATCTTTCAAATAGTTTTATGGTAGATACGTGGAGAACACTTCCAAATTGACGCATCAGTGATAAAATAATGCATGTCTGATGCAAAAACCTATTTTGACTTATATATTTTCACGTGTTTCTTTTTCAGGTGAACAATTGACTGGTCTTTGCTAGTGTTTGTGACGGATGTCACAGGTGGGGCCGAAAACGAGCACCGTTTCGCAAACACCTAGCATCATTGCTATGTCATAGCGATACGTGAACACATGCTCATGATGCAGTCGGAAGCGTACAATGGATTTTGCTTTCAGCAGAGCTTTCTTATGAATCTGGAAATGATTTTGTCGCTTTAATTTATTATTATCACGGTTCATCACAATAGAACCTGCGTGGACATATAATTCTGTGTTTCTCTTTAAACAAGTGAAGGATTGTTGCGTAAATCGATGCTCGTGATGTCAATCACTGGATTGTCTGGTCCAGACGTGATTACTTACAGATCGCCGTCTTATAGCTTGAATATTGCCGAATGCGGCGTTAAACAACAGACAAACAAACAAAGGATTGATACACTCACATTCTAAACAATAGAGCTACAACATCGTCGAACATCTCTTAAGCAGCTGTTCTTTATGCTCCAGCTTCGTTTCAATAAAAAGATACATTGGTGATCATTTAATTTTGAAAGCCCAGTTTGAATTAAGTGTATCTGAGTGAGTGAGTGAATTGTGTTTAACGACGTTTGACAGTATTTCATTATATATATACTATGCATCATCTCATGTTAGAGGAAAGCCCAAAATAATGCAGGTCTGAAACGTTTACCACTTTGATGAAACCCAGTGCTGACAAACCTAGAGATCATATGATTGCTAATCTAGGATTCGAAGCCACGATCATACGATTTTTGCCCACCCTAAGGACGCAAGCCACATTGCACAAACATCCCGGCACCTTATAAGACTCCTGCTATTCTATCAACAAGTATCATTTAGTTTAAAGTCACCATAATTATTTTCTATTGAAATTGATGAAGAATGTATCAAGCAGTAGTTCCATTGCTCATTGTGCATTTGCATGTTAAAACCAAAATACCGTATACACTTAAAATAATACGCACTATATTTTAATGCTTACCTGAATTCTTGCCTCATTTAGCTTGGTGATTCTTGCCAGTTCTTCTCTACAATATATATCAGGGTAGTGGCTTTTGGAGAACGCCGTTTCCAGTTCTCTTAGCTGCTCCTGGGTGAAGGTCGTTCGGTGACGTCGTCTCGCGGGAGTTGGGCATGTGGCTGCAGATGGGTTATGTCCCCCTGAAGGCCCTGACCCTGTGGATGACGAGGAGAGGGGCGAGATGCCCGGCGAGCTGCTTTCTGGTTTGAGCTTCTTGAAGGCACCCTCCTGCCCTGAAAGCGAATAATGGCCTGCGTTCATTGGCAAAGGTTAGCTGATAAGTATATAGTTAGCGGCGTAAAACCATACTCATTCACTCCTATGCGTGACACGTATTAACTTCAAATATGTTGAATGTTCAAAATAACGATCACGACCTTCTTACAAAGCGGTAGCACGTGAGTATATATTATTTGAAGGATATCTCCAAATTTGACGCATCAGTGACAAAAATAATGAATGATGAAATTCCCTATTTCGACTTGTCCTTGTGTTCCTGTCCCTTTGCATGTGTTTGTGAAGGGCGCCGACGGTGGAGCTGGATACGCTCACTTTTCCGCGAACACTCGGTATCATTTGATATTGATTCATGAACACATGCTTATGATATAGTCGGAAGCGTGAAATGAACTCTACTTTTAGTAGATTTTTCTTCCGATTTTTAAAAGGATTTTGTCGCTTATATTTATATCATAGTCATACAAAACATGTCACTTATGGTGATAAAAGGTTGTTTGATGAATTTATTACGCATAGATAATGTTATTTTGAAGATCCTAGCACCCCCTCCACTTCCCTGAAAAGATATAACGATCGTACCCACACTAACGTTCTGTGAAGATTAACGGCGTATATCTCAATGGTCAGTGGTGACTACCTCGAAGGTAGGCTATACTCTGTGAACACGCATTATGTAATCACTAGACGTTGTGGCAGAACATTGCTTCATGCAGAAATCATACAATGTCTTTTTTACTTTTTTTCAGTGTCTCAATCCGTGCAAATGTCCTATAACTGTAAATAATGTAACAGGGGGATTATTGAGTTGTCAGAAAGTGATTAGATTCTGTTCACAAAGCTGAATAAAAGCGAGATGCATTACACTATTTGTAATATAACTGTAAACACAACAAGAAGATGTAGCGGAGACGGGATTTAAGTCCGGTTTAGACAGCAGTCCGGATTAAACAAATCTGGTTATGACCAACGCTTTACACTACATCACAAGTGCCACTTAGAACAGATTTTGTTCTCCTAATTATTATATTATTACATGAATGAAAATAACTATAATAACAATTATATCATGAAATATCTGGTAAACAAATACATTCAATTATCATTGTAAAAGTCATATCCTATATAGATGCGAACTCTTATGTTATTAGCTAAATATCAAAACTATTCGTATATAAAGAGGACCTACTTTGAATGAATTGTGTTGAAGAGTTGCCCAATACTCTGAAGAAATCTATCATGATTCGGTGATAATGTGTCGAAACATTTGGTTCTCAACTCAAAAGGTAGTATTCACGGAGTGCCTATACTTGGTGATGTTGCTGGAATATTGCGGCGTAAAATCTTACTCACTCACCCATGAACAGAACAAGAACTACATAAATTGACAACTTCATTGTTTGGAATATGTTCGCTGTCACATAACCAATTAATTATGTTCTGTTCGATGTACTTAAACTATTATTTAGCTATCTATGTCACAAATAAATGCGCATATTTATGCATCCGTCTATTCGAGATAACGAAAATAACAAGGCATAATTCCCCCCGAATGTATTAATAATTTTAATATTAATTTAACAGAAGTATGGAAAATGTATAATTTGTACTAACCACCATCATGGATATAATAGGTAGTTTTTAGTAAAACGTTTTTACTTAAAGACAGGATACCAGGTACCCCACACTCTGACTGGGTCAAGAAACGGCATTTCACATATAGGTGTGTATAAACAGCGACCATATCATGATCTCCGCTGTCGTGCAGTAGTATAGTCCGACATGTGCACTGTCACGTCACGACAAACAAGGGTATGATAATTATATCCCTTTACTGATATATTTTACTCTTCAACGCGTTAACAAATTTCAATAATATTTTGTTGTTGATATATTTATGATCTATGTTGTAGGATTGAACACTATTAAACGATTGACCGCATTTCGATAATTATATTCTTTTCCTGCATTTCAACGTGTAAATATATTCATTTCTTTCGAAATGTTTATGTTTTATATAGGCCAGAGGATTGAACATATTGATCATTTCGATATTTGTCAACATCATGTTGTACACTCGGTATCCGGTGGTACATTTATCAACATACTGTGGTCAGTCAAACTCAAATTGACACTTCTTAGATACAGTCATTATCACGATTACTGTTGTTTACTGCGTTAATATTCTACTTACTGCAATACTCATCCGATGAGTTTTCATTAAATATGTTCACAATTTTTAATAATTATTGAAATATAAATACAATAAATATAAATGCAAATAATATATCAAATAAATTAAAATTATAATGGATGGAAGAATGAGAGGAAGAATATGTGCACTGATACATAAAACATATCTAAAATTGAAATACCCAAATGTTTACATTAGATCATAAAGTATGTACAAATGAATTCCACATCTCGCTTTAATTAAAGCATCTCTCACCATGCCCTCAGTTGTCTGAGCATATATTTCCCCGACCCCCGGGCTCTGACCTCGACCCCCAAGCTTCCTACCCGACGCTACAGTATCGAGTTGTTCCCCAGTGACAGATGGGGACAGGACCTTGTTACTAGTTGGACATCACGAACACATAGCGCTAAATGACCACAACAAAGGCCAAATACTGAATACCCGTAATCAAATCTGTCTCATTTGTCGCCTGTGATATTTGTGACAGTTTTCATGTGCTTACGGCTAATTACTGTTCACGGTCCAGACAAGGGAGATTTATGTGTGGCTACTCGTAGAATATTTGGAAACATGTCAGGATTAACACATATATAGTTACTAATGCAGTGTGATATATGTATATTTAATAGCCTTAATACCAATAAAGAAAGGGTTGACTTATGAATTTCGACTTCTTTTCTCTCTCTTCAGTGCTACGTGTCGGTACAGAAACTACTGACGCAATGAAGGCACTGGAATCTGTACGTTGCATTTGAAAGCGTAAAAAGTATGTTGAAATCCATATCAATCCAACCTTCAACGTGTCTTGGTTTTTTAAACTAATATACTTGTGCTGCATCGGTAGTGATATTTTGGCACTATTTGATTTTGTCGGAATTGTACAATAAACAGAGATTTCTTATGACTATGAAAAGGTCTTTGTCGCATTATTATTATTATTATTTTTATTATTATTATTATTATTATTATTAGACATTGTCTAATTAAGTATATCATGTCTTTATTCTTGGAAAACGGATCACTATCGACACGAAAATGTTGCAGTAGAACATGCAAAATTTGAAAAACATATAAACTTTGATTTCATACTATTTATCTTTTTAACCAAGCTTACCACAACGTGAATATTGGCATTGAATTTACAAATGCAAATTAGCCAGGTCTCCAAAATCTCTCTCTCTCTTTTCATTTACTAACTTCAGTAATGAAACCTGCAAGCCCAAAATTGCAAAATCCATTCTAAGAAGGTTGTGATATTTTATGAGAGCAGTTTTTCTTTGCTTTATTTTCTTGATCAGTATATCAGTGATATGCTTTTGATCAGGGTCATAGTTATCTTCACTGTTTTCCAGTATTTGAAAACAAAAGATAAACACTATTTCCATCAACATTGTCCATACTCTAAATAGTTAACCGATGTCAACGTTTATAATTAACATGTACAACTATTCCGTTACTGCTCGTCAATAATATTGAATGAAAGTATATTATTTTAAAAATTACAAATTTGATACTATTGTGCCTTGTTTTTTTCATAGGAAACCCACAATTATATGAGACCGAAGTTTTTTTCGATTAAATTTAATTACTTTTAACTGTAGATTCAAATTGAAAAACATCCTAAAGTATCATACTTAGTTGTAAAAAAAGAAAACAAAATAGATTTCAATGCGAATTGGTAATGTTTTAGTAATGTCATCCCAGATATCTCAGGATCGAAGAATTGTTTTGTCTCTTTACTCTTAAATATTTTAACTAAATACGTAATAAGCATGTAAGTTATTACCGGCGCTTGTAATATGCGCATCAACTATTCAAATTCTACCCGAAAACGACATGAATACTGAACAGATTACACATGAATTTTCTTTTTCATCCTCCAACTTCTCATTAAATAATTTTCCTGCGTGTTCGCTATATTCGTAATTTGTACGTAACATGTAAATATTGTATTGCATTCAGTTTAAGGTACTATAAAGAAATTAATGCATACGAAACAATAATAACATGTACAGACATGGATTATACATTATAACATATTTCTGAACAATGGTTCAAACACGTGAAACTGTCACTAAATCTCTGGCAATAACAACTTTACAAGAGGAATCTAGATAATTAGGGGTAACGCAACCAAGAAACCCTTTGACACTTAAATCTAATAATATATAAGATGACACATTATATCATGGCGGTAATATTGGCACGCAGTCTCACACTGAGGTGTAAACAGATGCATCTTGCATCATCTCTCGGACACTATCCCGCTCTCCAACATGGCAGCGAAGAGCTCTTGAAACTAACTAGTTATACTTGTCAACACTTCACAAACATACAACAATACAAAAGTGATAGAGTCATTTCCGCTAACATCACTCTCCCAACGTGTGTCACACCCCGAGGGGTCCCCCTCCCCTCCCGACCCCACCCACACACTCCTTATCCCCTCTCAGCTTACACGAACGCGTGCGACCCCCGAGCAGCACGCGCGACCGTTTTGTTTGTTAGCTGGTGGTAAAGAGGTCTTACGAGCGACTTGCGACTTTCCCTGACTGTCATACGCCAAACCTCCTCGTTAATTAGAAACGACGGGATAATACCTGAATGGCTGGTAGGGGAATTTTCAAGGAGAAGTTTGTATATTTTCGTATCATTATGTCACCGAGCAGTTATACAAGCCGTGATAAACATGGGATATCTGGAATGTATGGTTTGGTTGTTAAGCTCTCCACTCGCAAACCGTTTACAAAGGTTCCAATGTTTTGATAATAATGCACTTATAGCTAAGGTTCAGAATTTATTGGAAACTGTCTTCATTGTCGTACGGTCCTCAATATTATTGTGTATCAGAGAATTTGTATTCCACATTAATAATATTTTTCGAATGTTTCTTTCCCGTATTTCCAATACTCTCGGTAAATGTCCGTCGGATAAAATATTGAAAGTAAAATAATGTTAAGTTTAAGATATTGATAAATCGAAAAATGGCAATCATTGAATCGTATACTAGGTCCTATGATATTTTTAAGTGGCATTCTAGAATTTGTACCGACGGTATGAATGAAGACAGCACCGACTTGTGGATTTCAACCCCTTTATTCATTCAAAAGGACAGTTCAAAATGTTTCTAGCATCTGTATCGAACCGTCGCATTAAAAAGAATAATGAATTTGAACCCCAGAAGGCAAGTCTGTCTTCATCTTTATTGAAATTAGCAACATAAAAACAGCACGTCTCCACCCGTCTGTTATTATGATAATGCGGAAGATGATAATAATAGAAAAAGGAAAAAAGTCCAGTTATTGACATTTTCGTGAAAATTTACAAAATTCTTTAAGAACCTAAATCTCTCTCTAAATATAAATAGTTTTATTGCAACCAATGACAAAGTGTTAGAAATATAACTTTGTGTGAACCAATTCATATCGGACTCGGAAACATAGCCACACGTGAGTATGCACCAAAACACAAACGAAAATTCGCAACCAAGAGAAACATTTGATAAATTTCGAGACGAAAAATACGTGTCGAAGTGATGATTTTTAACATTTATTTCTATATGAAAATTATATTTTTAAATATATATAAGCATTCTTGTAAATAGAACAAATATTTTCTGAAAATAAATTTAAACAAGTCATCATTTTCTTCATACACATTTCTTATGAGAATGACTGATGGCGGGGTATTCACATTATTGTAGAAAATCTGCAAAACGAATTTATAGAACCCTGTGCTATGAACCTGCTGGTTTTGTAATACGAATACACACCTAGAACACACAATCAGAAGAGGATTCAAAATGGTATTTAAGTCATGTTGAATAAAAGTCCGACGAGGTGAATTTGTATCGGCGAAACCATAGAATTTGATGAATAAGCAAATAGTATGAACTTGATTGTTTTTCTAGAAACACGGAACACAACATAAACACACACAAATGTAATACACAATCAGTAAAAAGGTTCCAAATTGTATTCCAGTCATATGAAATTGAATACAGCTGAAAATGAAAGTCACACAATGCCTAATGTAACAACCTCTAAGCATCAATGTATAACGTTATAAGAGAGAAGATGTACGCATACAAAATATCCACATACCTAGCTTCCGTATTGAGACCTCTCGGAATACTAAAGAGAGGGCTGGGATCAGAGCTAAATATAATGTTTTATCTCCACGCAGTTGCACGATCTCTACACGGCGACTGTTTTGCATCCAAATGGTAAAACTAATTTCAGAATGTGTCGCGAAACATTTCTTAAAAAATAACTCAACGATTTACCGAACGCTGAGATAAAACTTGAAATTGAACTGATACAATGACATTTCAAAGCTGTCGACAACCCGGAATCGAATAATGGTATAAATTTAAAGAATTTTGAAGGAGAAAAAATAAATTTGAATATTACCTCGTATAGAAATATGTCCGTATTCGGAAGACAGAAATTATTGGTTCTCCCATCTTCTACAAGTTGCACGTAGAAATACCGGAGGAGATAGAAATTGTGTGTGATTTTCATCAATAATTAAATATCACTTTGAAATTGTATCGTCACTAGTGTAAAATGAAATTACTTAAACAAGTATATTATGTTACATTCATTAAGCGTTTCTCCGAAGCCAGGTATTTGATAACATTCAATCTATTCGATTAGGTCGGACGCTCACAATAGCTAAGCCAATTATTAAAATCCGATTTTCATCGCGCTCAGCTGTAATTTTTTGTTTGAGAAATTAACACGGATAGAGCAACAAAAGTGATTTGTTTATTGTGGGACCTACCTGTGGGGTCGGGGAGAGACCGGGGGGTGGTAACGGCTGCCGCGGCGTCCATAGAGTACAGACTGGTGAAATCGTCGCACTTTCTCTTGTCGCGGTCGTCAGCGGTAGGGACTCTTTGCTCTTCTGTTAAGGCCGACATTTTCCTCCGATATTTCAGACCTGTTCAGCTGAAGGGGGGATCTGTGAAAAAATTAAACTGACTAATGTAATTTACTTTCACGTACATTTATACCGCCTCTTGTCGTGCGCCGAAATGCCGCACGCTCACAACCAATCAGAATTCAACAATAGTGCCAATGATTCGTCGCACGCGACTATGAGCCGTTCTCGCTTTTGATTGGTTGGTTTTAGGCTCCTATGGTTTGCTAACAATGTAGGCGGTGCCGCGGTGTTCGGTAGTGAATCTGGAATTCCCAAAGCTCCTTTTCTGTGCGAGATGTAACCGTAGAATCAATAAGGGAATGTTAGGGCCGTAAATGGACCTTAATTACCGCCTGAAAATTGGGTCCCGTGATATTACCAACTGTCACAACACGAGAAAAAAGATTCGCATAGCCTTGGGCCTGCTCTGTATTAAAAGCTAAAAAGTTAAGAGCTCAAATTCAGACCCTGTCCTCGGAAGCAACTTACTAAAGAAAAGTTTATTTTTTCATAAAAAGAGGGAGATGATATGCATGCAAAGTATTTCATAAAATGGAAATGTTAGACCCGAGTCTCGATGCTTAGGAACTAATAACCATAATAAATACATGAACGACAACTTTCTATTTAATTCATTGAAAATACAGTAATGTAAAGCATTTCTTTCTATATATTTAAATAACATTGCTGAATGGCAAATAAATATATTTCTTATTAAAACTCTAAATATTTATCCTTAAAGTACATACATCTAAAAAAAATATTTCCATTTGGTCTAACGACAAGTAAAAACATTCGACTACATGTTTGAGACTTCTTAAGTACTTTTAGTTGCTGCATAAAAAAATGTTTGAAAAGAACATGATATCTAAATGTATATTTAAGTCAAGCATCAGTCGTATCAAAAATATAGTATTTGTACATATAGTATTTGTGATGATCATGTCTAGTCACAAAATACATGTAACAATGATTGAATAATAACTATTTTACTCTTTCAGAAAGAATCTGTCAACTTTGGTTTCATAGGTGAGAGCGACTGCCGTCTGTTTCGGATTAATCAAGCAAAATTGGAACAACAAAAGAAAGTCTTTGATAGGCAGTTAGAAGATGGGAGAACATGAATACATGACACTTTTTATGGATAGTAACTTGTTTTGAATGAAAATGAAGTTGGTATCCAGAAAAAAGTGTCATGTATTCCTGGAACAACGTTAGACGTGAATTTCCACACTTTGACGACAGTACTATACACAATGTAAAACGAAGACTAAAAGATAATTCTAGATGTTAACAATCTACAGATGACATATGAATATCAATATGAATTGTAATAATCTAATATTGAGGTATCAAATTACGTCGTCAGGTATCATGATTCTATCTGATTCTGGACCCTCGACTTTATCTTAGCTGAAGTAGTTGCCACAATGACTGACAGAGTCGGGAAGTAGCACGGGCAGTATCATCTGACTTGCTGGGATAGATCACAGTTATTAACACCAGGGCTATCGTCCTCATTGATCCATCTCCAGGCATGTGTGTCTTACTACTGGAACTACCCTGGCAGCGTTGTCGCCATCCCGCGCGTTATGTGGCCGCTCACAGTTGCACTGGGCCTTGGGTTATTAACACACTCGTTCTCAAGGAACTAATTTATTCTGAGAACAATTCTTAAGCAAATACATTTTTAATGTGATCTCTGTGTTCACTTTGCCTGAGTATAAGTGTTACGTTAATTTTTAAAATCATTTGTCTTTGCAGAATTTCTGCCAGTTTAGTTTAAACGTATTTCGTTGACCTAATATACAATGACATTAAACAAAGTGACACATTTACTTTCCAAAATTATATTTTTAAACAATATTTCAGGATGTTGAATGTGTACAAAAAATGATATACATGCTTAAATACATACATACTAGTCGACAGCTTCGTGATCAGGTTGCACATTCAACTAATTCGTCTATGACATTTCAGGTTTTTACTGCTCTAAACACTTTTATTGACTTTTTCGTGATAACGATTTTGTCTCTACTTTAATTTCAGTTGTACATTTAATGCCAGACATTGTTCCAAATTCAGTCACGAGCAGTTGCACGACAGCAACTTCTACTGTACTACTACAACTACGACAACGGCGGTAAAGGGGTGATTTAACTAACAACGATAATTGGTGATGATAACGTTTCTTAAATAAATTTCATTATTATTTCAACTATTTATACTACTACTTCTTCTACTACTACTACTTCTACTACTACTACTACTACTACTACTACTACTACTACTACTACTACTACTACTACTGTGAGTACCAAGGACTTGTAGAAGTTTTTTTTTGTCCACGCAGTATATAATTTCATTTTAGAAAATGTAACTAAAATTAACTGTTAGCATATTATGCCATATGTATATTACAGTAAAGTACGGTTAAAACGAACTCAAAGGGACTACTAATTTTAGTTCGTTATAACCGTAGTTCGTAATGAGCATATATACAGCATAACTACAGCAAATAGTCGGAACCAAAAAAGTAAGTTCGTTATATCCGTAAGTTCGTTATAACCGTAGTTTACTGTAGTTTAATATTATAACATTGCGTGAGTGACGGGTGCTAACGGTGAAGCTTGACACACCTACCCATTTCGCGAACACTTGGTGTCATCACTGATTTTCAGTGATCCATTCATATAATTTTATGTCACTTTTTTGCATTTTACGCCCTATGGAATCTTTTTCGGTAGATATGTGTGAAAACAGTGCCAAAGAAGACATATCCAAATGTTAAATGAAAGCGACAAAACCCTTTTCATGTCGATTGCAGGAAGAATTTCGCAAATGATTATGAAGAAACTAAATGTGGTGGAACATTTAAAGAGTTCTCATACTGTATTTGGAAATGAAGTATTCGCATATTTTTCACTTCATATAATTGAATATAAAATTTATTTAACAAATCATAGAATTGCCAACAATCTAAAATGTAAAATCATTCTTTTAAAATACATTAAATGACAGGAAAACAATGTTGAACGGCAAGATGAAAGTAACGGTTCCATTTCAGCTCGATAATACAACAGTAATGTTATTTCACAGTTACAGTCAAACTCACTCCAAATTACTGTCTCCCCCGAATGTAACAAATACTATCGCCACAAACAAATCAAAGTACATTCTTTCCAATTTTCTATCCACGCGTTCTACATGCCCTATGGTTGTTTTCAGGGAATTTAAACCACACAGATACACAACACCGAAAGCGGTTTAAAGGATAACTGTCAACAAATCTCACTATCAGGAACAAATTACCCTCTCAATATCGCCCGGCTAAACTGTGACACGCGACTTGTATTTGCAGCACGCGTAGGGCTGATGGAATCGGCACTGAACCGAATAGGATTAATTACCTAGATGTACAGACTGTGTTGAGAGCAGATATGACGGAGACGTGATAGATAGGTTGTCGGCACTACCGTTCGCTGTTGTCAAAGTGTCCAGGATGTGTATGCTGAAGCCACTTAGATGACATTGTGAAATTATTTGAACGGCTATGAACAAATGTGAAATTTGTTCAGTCGCCTCGAGAAATCATTGAGGGTGTGGCTTGGAAGTGTTTGAGATAGTTGATATCATATGTATAGTTCTGAAATATTAATATATCAGGATGGATGAGTGAGTGAGTAGGGTTGCATTTCAAATTTCTCATTTTCATTGACACATTAAAATATAAGTATCGGAAATAATATAGATAATGTAGATCGAGGACACGAGCGAAACGGAACGCGACTTTCAAAGCTGGTGTAAACAAATACATTTATTCTAAATTGAATAAATATATTATTTTTTCATAAATCGTTTTGTCCATATTTGGGACACATTTATATTTGCAAACGCTGGAGTTCTTCTCAATGTGCCCATGATGTTAGGCTTGGAAACAATTGGGAATATAGAAATGTCCATATAACTTGATATATAAATGTTGATATAACTTCTTCAAGGCAAGCCATAATTATAACGGTCCATTGTCACATGCACAAATATTGTTTTCCTTCTGAAACACTGCCACTGTGAGATATATGCGTCATTTAGCTCATATTTTCTTAGTATACGACACTAAATTGTACCTGAACTTTAAACTTCATTATTAAAAATAAGAAATAGTTTCTCACACTCACTCTAGGCAAATCACGTTAATGACATGTGATATGAAGTGACTATGTTTTCTTCTTCTAAATATGCCCTTACTTGGGTATTTGTTTATGGAGTCCCATGATTTCAAATTCCTGACATTTTTATTATGACCAGATTACAATCTCAGTTTTCTCCTCCATAAACCCCATTGTCGTGTTTGTAAATAGTCATACAAATGACGCGGTTGCCGCATTACGGGACATGCTCACACTGGCAACATCTGCACCAACATATTTACAGGTGGATCCATTTGTGTGGCAAGAGACGATATTTCTTCATCTTCAGTTTTAGAACGTGCAGAATACAGGATTCCCGGTTTCTTATCCTTCCGACTATGTATGTCCTTGGCATACCATTCTTAATGTAACAGTCTACTTATGCCCAAGGTACTCGTCTACTGTATCAATCCATATACTTATGCCCAACCTCTACCATCAAGATGCTTAGGACACTGGGCCTCGGACATGTCTTCAGAATTTCACAAGACTCATTACCAAGGGTTGTCCTGAGATGGACACCAGCAGGGAAGAGAAGGAGAAGGCCAAGAACATACTGACGTAAAACTGTTGTGACAGAGCGAGCAAAGACGGGCCTGTCAGGGGGAGGGGCACAAGCTCAAGCACAAAGGACAGAAAGGAGGAAACTTGTTGAAACATTATGTCAGAAAAGGGACGAAGAAATTGAATCTAAAAATGTCAACTTATGCCCCAGGTATTCCCCTTTAGTATCGGTGTAGCAGTCTACTTATGCCCAAGGTATTCGTCTGTGGTATTAGTGTGGCCGTCTAGGTATGCCCAAGGTATTCCCTTTGGTATCAGTGTAGCAGTCTACTTATGCCCAAGGTATTCGTCTGTGGTATACGGGTGGCCGTCTAGGTACGCCCAAGGTATTCCCTTTGGTATCGATGAAGCAGTCTACTTATGCCCAAGGTATTTGTCTGTGGTATTAGTGTGGCCGTCTAGGTACGCCCAAGGTATTCCCTTTGGTATCGGTGTAGCAGTCTACTTATGCCCAAGGTATTTGTCTGTGGTATTAGTGTGGCCGTCTAGGTACGCCCAAGGTATTCCCTTTGGTATCGGTGTAGCAGTCTACTTATGCCCAAGGTATTCGTCTGTGGTATACGGGTGGCCGTCTAGGTACGCCCAAGGTATTCCCTTTGGTATCGATGAAGCAGTCTACTTATGCCCAAGGTATTTGTCTGTGGTATTAGTGTGGCCGTCTAGGTACGCCCAAGGTATTCCCTTTGGTATCGGTGTAGCAGTCTACTTATGCCCAAGGTATTTGTCTGTGGTATTAGTGTGGCCGTCTAGGTACGCCCAAGGTATTCCCTTTGGTATCGGTGTAGCAGTCTACTTATGCCCAAGGTATTCGTCTGTGGTATACGGGTGGCCGTCTAGGTACGCCCAAGGTATTCCCTTCGGTATCGGTGAAGCAGTCTACTTATGCCCAAGGTATTTGTCTGTGGTATTAGTGTGGCCGTCTAGGTACGCCCAAGGTATTCCCTTTGGTATCGATGAAGCAGTCTACTTATGCCCAAGGTATTTGTCTGTGGTATTAGTGTGGCCGTCTAGGTACGCCCAAGGTATTCCCTTTGGTATCGGTGAAGCAGTCTACTTATGCCCAAGGTATTTGTCTGTGGTATTAGTGTGGCCGTCTAGGTACGCCCAAGGTATTCCCTTTGGTATCGATGAAGCAGTCTACTTATGCCCAAGGTATTTGTCTGTGGTATTAGTGTGGCCGTCTAGGTACGCCCAAGGTATTCCCTTTGGTATCGGTGTAGCAGTCTACTTATGCCCAAGGTATTCGTCTGTGGTATACGGGTGGCCGTCTAGGTACGCCCAAGGTATTCCCTTTGGTATCGATGAAGCAGTCTACTTATGCCCAAGGTATTTGTCTGTGGTATTAGTGTGGCCGTCTAGGTACGCCTAAGGTATTCGCCCATGGTATCAGTGCAGCGAGCGGTGCGAGTTGGACCTCCATTTACATGACGTCACGAAACACGTGGGGATGACTGCCGTTTATATTCAACTGAAGGAGCAAGATATGAGCAGGGTGGCGGCAAGACAGGTACCGAGAATGTTGACACCAGGTCAGAGGGTGACCCAACTGTACAGATCCGGGGACCTTTTGATCCGTTTTCAGGAAAACTCTGATAATTGGTTACGTGAATTGTAACCAGGGATGCTACACGGGTCCATCGCTTTAATCCGGAGTCAAAACGTTCGAGCCGTTTGGCCTCAACCCGAAGAAAGAAATTGATGCGCGTGGCGTCAGTTGGCAAAGTATTGTTTTGCTGCCTTCTGGGAGAGCACGGAGGACAACCATGCTTGACTATCTGCGGCGAGTTCAGACCATCAGTTGGTAATACTGTCACATAGAACTACGTCAGTTGAGAGAAGCACCAAAGAAATACGTCGAGGAAAGCTTCGTTCATGTGTGCTACTGCTTCAGAACAATGCGCACAGGTCACAAGTGGCAGTGGCTACAGCTGCAGATTGTGGCTTCGAATTATTAATGTGGGAACCAAGATAAATGATTTTGAAATACAGCTATAACACAGCTGAAGCTTTGCTGGACCAAATATATTTAAGTCAAAGAAAAATATGTTGAAAAAGTGATGTGTGAACGATTTTGAACGATTTCCCACTTCTCGATTTACTAAGGTATGACATACTGTGTCTCAGGTTGCATGTGCAACATTTCTTTCGATCCATTCATACACAAAATATTTCAGCTAATATACATACAAGTTACTATCATCTTTCAGAAGGGGCGGTCGGGTAGACTAGTGGTTAAAGCGTTCGCTCGTCAAGCCGAAGACCCAGGTTCGATTCCCGACGTGGGTGCAATGTGTGAAGCCCATTTCAGGTGTCCAGCGCCGTGATATTGCTGGAATATTGCTAAAAACGGCGAAAAAAACATACTCACTCACTCACTCTTTCAGATTCTCGAAACAGATGACATACGATTCTTATGTTTGCAACATTACAGCAATATTGACGACTGAGACCAAAACAACATTCACAGCATTATCACAGCGACCTGTAGATAATCGAGTCTGACCACACAAACCGGAATTGATAACACAGGCAAAGACGGATCCACAGCTTCAGTGTGCGATGACACGCAATAAGCCAGGGCAAACACGGGTACCCTTCCATTCTTTTTTTACTGGGCCTTACGACGTGCACGAGTTATCTACCACGGAAACATCAAGCAAGACTGTCATGCAACAACTCCTGTAGAAGTGAGCGAATGTTGTATGCTGCATCTATATAACGGCATCCTGAAAATAATCAACGAACCAGATGTTGAGAGCATGATCAGCGTTCTGCTTCATCGGGGGACAGTGACACCCATTCAGCCAGGTCATACTTTGTAGCTATGCCACGTTTGGTCAATTCTGGTTTAAATCAGGGGGCAATTGTATCCTGGTATGACCACTAGTTCTTTTCATGTTGATGTCTACTCTATATTTAAAAACAATATGAAAACGTGGACGGGGTTTATGCCAATGACAGCAATATCACATCTACGTCGGATGAAGACGTTACACGGTCGACCAGATCAGGGCTCAACATAGCTGATCGCTCACCTATGTAAGATCTGCAAATGCACCAGGGCGATGTTTTTTAGGGACGGTTGGGTTGTCTGTGGTTTACGCTTTTGTGGTTCAAGATCGTTTCCTGAAAGGGGGTTCAATGTTAGACTTCTTTTGTGTCCCTCGCTTCGTAATGGCACGAATATCGCTAACTCCTAAGTAAAACCACACTCATTCACAATGGTCATGGGTAACTTTGAAGGGATACCATGCTCCTAGGTCCTGTGTACATTTCCAGTCTTTATCGATTCTTTAAGGTACACAGTCACACAAAAATATCTACAAGACTGTGTGACACTATGGATGACTTAACTTTCCTTTATGTCGTAAAAAGTAACCCTGCAGCTCCAGTCTTTGGTGTCTACATTAGTGTACATTTCAGATTTTTTCAGATACAATCGAACATGCTCTTTCTACGAGGATTTCAAAGGTCTTCATCCGCCTTTTGCTAAAAACTTTTGATCAGGGTCACAACATTCAAGGCCTCAGCAAAGCTTTCAAAGATTTTATGGAGACCAGCGGAGGTCATTTCCAATTTGACGCATCAGTGACAACAATGATGTCCGGTGCAGTTCCCTGTTTTGACTTGTACCATATGTACTTCTTTTTCAGGTGAACAATTGACTTGCCTTTGCATTTGTTTGTGACGGGTGTCACCGATGGGACAGGATACGCTCACATTTTCACGAACACCTGGTATCATCACTATTTGATAGTGATTCATAAACATATGTACATGATATGGTCGGAATCATTCAAAATGATTCTGAGATTTCTTCTAATTATGTAAATGGGTTCAGTCGCTTATATTTACTATTGTAAAAATTGTCCTGGAGAAATTTAGACATATCTCTGTTTAATTAGAGTAATTACCAACTTAAGTATGACGTGAAATGAAACACACGCCGTGGTGTTTGAACAACTTGAATGTAACTTGCTGGGACTAACAATCCACACGAGTCTCGAGTCGAGTCTCCCTTTAAGTTACTGTTTACGATAAAATGTTAAGCGGTCGTCTTCGTCAATGACGTGAGAATATTGCCGGATTATTAGGTTCATTGCAACATAATTTAACATCATATGGGCGAAGTCATCATCTGCATTTCACACGGTATTTTAACAATTTATCTCGCACCGTGGAAACTTCGTCATCATTCTTCACACTCGGACGTAACAATGTCCCCCAACAGATTATTCACACTGTTCAATACTCCTTTTAAAAAAAACAATGTTCTCTTTAAACTCCCACTACTTTCCTATATAATCGTATCAGATATCAATAAAAACAAACAAAGGTCTAATATTTGTCTAAGTTGTCTCAATCGTGGTCCTATTAGCGCGGATGACAGATGGGGTTCACTAAGGCGACGACAGATGGGTGTATCCCCTTCTGAAATAACCTTACATTACCGTCAAAACTCTACAGAATAGGCGGGGCAATGTTTTGTAAGGAGACTCGGCTATTAGGCAACGGATCTCAAATGACAGAGTTGTCGGCCTTACTTCACAATGTATCGAGTGTTTGAACAGCAATTGACGACAATTTGTGGACAGGTTTTACCCGGAATAGATGGACTCCCGCTGACGCCATCTTGATCACGTGGCCAGTCGAGTTCTTGGCTCCGCACAGGGTTGTTGGTGTGGAAATATCAAGACCTAATGGGAGCGTAACCGTCTTTTGTTAGATGTTAAGAAAAGTCAGTTTGGAGCTAAACGGTTAATTGTTGCCACCCTCTGTAAAAGCCTCTCAAGTCACGCAACACCTCTGTGGGTGTCATGTTCTGTACAAATGAACAGCTGCGAAAGGATCAGTTTCTTGTAAGAGTTAAAATAAAAGTTTTCTTAAATTAGCTTCAAGAAGTACCTCCAAGGATTAAGGTAAAAAGCGCAAAGTGAAGCTTTTGACCGAAGATATCACGACAATCCTTTCTGTTTCAAAGGAACCAGTATTTTTAATTATGTGCAAACTGTTTGCCTGTTTAAGAAGCAATTAGTGGGGCACAGCGCGGAAATACGCCCAGGGGAATAGGTCTTAATTGTAAACAGTTGTAAAATTAACTTCGTCATGAAGTAAAATAAAGTTATATCAATGTTTTGCCGTTTGTTTGAAGGGTTTTATGTTTATATTTTCTTCGAAACTATCGGACTGTTATATCAAACATGCATATATGCATTAATATATCACCAAAAATGTTTGAACATTGTGTATGAGCGGGAGACTATATACGGTAGATAAACCGTACAGCGAGTGATTTTTGTTCAGTCAGACCAGACAAACCAGTGACTGAACGTTAAGTAATATCAACGCCATCGGAACACGATGACTCACGGATAGAATCGTCGCAGATTTTGGCCATCTGATCCCCATTTTAGCCGGCTCTTACGAATAGATTATAAACCTCCGGTGACGTCATCTGATTGATCTTTACGGATTTTGTTCCTCTAAGTGTGTACTCGAACTCAATCACGTCACAGCTCGGGAGCGACTATGAATATACAAAGGGAGGTCCCACGAAGACCTGCTTTGTGGTTTTACTTCTGTCAAGTAAAGTTTTACTTGAGGTCTTAATTTTGAACCATATCAATAATTAGCATCCAATGATGATTTGTGACTGGTTAAAAGTCACATAATTCCCTGACGTGAATGGAACCAGCAACCACACAAATGATGTATAGTATTGTACCCCAAGTGTTTGTCCAATGAGCCACCGGGGCTCTGAGCACATGGCTTGTGACAGCGTGCGTCGCCCACCGGTTGGTGCACGTGCAATAACGTTACTGCATGTGCCAGCATATTATTAAGCGTTAGACGAGCCCATTTTAAACACGGATAGAGGTATAATAAAATAAATATAACATTTGTTATTAATGCGTGTATAAATCTGAGAAGATATCGGTTTATAAGCCAGTTCCCGATCTCGAATTCAGTCTTTTGTGAGACTAGTAAGACCTCGGGGGGATAGACCGAAGCCTATGTTTTACAAGAATGGTAACATGTGTGAGAAAAATCAGTTAGAAAATAATATAAAATAAAAGCTATGTATTCTAACTTGATAGTGTAAGTTGAAGAATATTTCCCTCAAGGCTAAGTATTCTTACTTATTAGTAGTATAAGTTGAAGAATATTTCTCTCAACGTCATGTATTCTAATGCTGGTAGATGTTAATGGTCGAAACTGAAGAATAATTCCCCCAAAGCTATGTGTTCCAACGTAATGGTAGAAGCTGAAGATTTTTTTCCACAATGCTTTGTGTTCTAAGTTAACGGGGCAAGCTGAAAAAATATTTCCCTCAAGGCTATGAATGTTAACTTAATGGTTGAAACTGAAGAATATTTCCAACAATGCAATGTATTCCAACGTAATGGTGGAAGCTGATGAATATTGCCCTTAATGCTATGCATTTTAACTCGACGGTAGAATGTTTCTCTCAATGCTGTGTATTCTAAATTAATGGTATAATCCGAAGAATACTTCCCTCAATGCTATGTATTCGAACTTAATGGAAGAAGTTGAAGAGATTTTTCCCCTCAAGGCTATGTATTCTAACTTGGTTGTAGAAGATGGAGAATGCTGAATAATATTTTCCTCAATGCTGTGTATAGAACACCCTAGTCCCGCCCCAGAATTTCAAGTAGTTGGTCACATGATAAAGTTGGATTTGATTTGGTCTAAGCCAAGTCGTGTTATGTATTCGAAATAATTCATTAATGCTGACTGCACCCTAATGTACTTCACGCCAATACAGTGAAACCCGTCAGTCAGGAAATAAGGAATGTCTAAATAATCGTAGATACAAGAACGTCTACACAAATCATATTTTACAAGAACACCTACATACATCGTATAAATAAGAACGTCTACATTCACAGTCTCTACAAGAACGTCTGCATACGTCGTAGATACAAGAACGTCTAAATAATCGTAAATGGAAGAATGTCTATATGCATCCTTAATATAAGGTCTACCTGCATTGTATATACAAGACCGTCTGCACACATCGTATATACAGGGAACGTGTACATGCATCGCATATACAAGAACGTCTACATACATCGTAAATAGAAGAATCTCTCTCTATATATATCGTAAATACACAAACGTCTACATACATCGTAAATACAAACACGTCTACATGTTTCGTATATACAAGAACGTCTAAATAATCGTGAATACTAGAATGTCTTCTTGCATCGTACATACAAGAACGTCTACCTACATCGTACATACAAGAACATCTACATACATCGTCTATAACAGAACGTAACGCCGTGATATAACTGTAATACTGTTAAAAGCGGCGTTAAACCCAACTCACTCACTATAACAGAACGTCAAATGCATTGTATATGCAAGGTCTACATACATCGTATATATGAATAAAACCCTTTCCATATTCATAAGAAATTTCAGTCAAAAACACAGGCGATTGTACGTACGATTATATCATGAACATGTGTTATAGATGGTACCAGGTGCTCGCGAAAAGGTGAGCGAAACCTGATCCACCGGTTGCACCCATAACAAACGCATGCAAAGGCAAGTCAATTGTTCACCTAAAACAAACCACGTGAACATATGGTGAAATCAAAAAAGGGAATTGCATAGGACATCAGTTTTTTTCCACTTATGCATGAAATTGGAAATGTCCTCATCATGTCTACCCTAAAACGTTTTGAAACCTTAACTGAGGCCATGAATGTTGAAACCTTGATCTGAGCAAGAGTTGTATGTCGCGATTTGAAATCTTGGTAGAGAAAGCATGCTCGATTGTACCTCAAAAGTGATATGTAGACACCAAGGGCTGGAACTTCAGGAACATTTCTCGACATAAAGGGAACATAGACTATTGGAAAGTTGAAGTCATACCTCTTGTCATAGTCTCGTGGAGAGTGTTTTGTTTTGTATTTTAAGGAGAATCTTTATGCAAAGATCAAAATATGAAACAGATGAAACGGCCTCACTGGTCTTCTTTATTTCTCTTTCAGGTAGGTAAATCAGTGTTGGTTAGTCAACGTTATCAGATCATCGCTATACCTGAAGCTTAAGTTATGGGGATGCCTACTTCTTGCCTAAATGCCCACCCCCCCCCCCCCCCCCCCCCCGAAATTACATAGATGTTATCATTGAGGACGTCCAGCATTTCACATAGTGTTTTCTCAGAAACGTTCAGATGGCATTTGCTTTCATTTATGACTAACAAACTTGAACCTCGGAAGAGGGATGTGTAACTTTATCTGGGGTGGTGTACAAAGTTGAAAAATCAAATGTTTAGATAGAATTAAACCTGGTTCGTTTCGGAGATGGTAAAAAGATAGTCAAATCCTTTGAGTGTTTGAGAATCCACATGGTATTAAATCCACTTGATTTTAATACTTTCGGTGAATATATAGAAAATCCTCTTGGGATTGTATTAAGGATTATGGTTATTGTTTGAGACATGTATTTCGTGTTCATTTGCTGCATCCAGCAATATATCTCTCATTGAACGGATCTTTACTTAGCATCCATTACAAAAGAGGAATGGACATGTCTTTAGGTTTTAGAATCAAGTCAAAAGTTGATATCACTGGTGCAAGGTTTTGGCTGATTTCTTCCTCAGCTAACATACTGGCTTAATATGTGGCATTATTTGAAATGCCACTTATAACAAGTTCTTTGATCACACAAGTATTGTACTGATGCTTATAAATAATGGTTATGTTATTTGAGGCCTTGTCAGTGGACACAACTACACATTTTTCATGTAGGCCAGCCAGACTTCTCCCATACTGTTTCTTCTGTTTCAGTTTGTGCATTCTACAAATGACAACATCACGCACTGACACCACTCTGACAGACAGGTTCTTCCAGTCCATTTATTGGCAAATACTTCGACAGCATCCATAATAATTTTGAAGTTGTAATCCCAATTGGTAGGAGGCTGCTCATGATATTTTGGTCCATATTTGAATAACCGAAGAAGGTGTTATTCTCAATAATAGAGAAGTGATTATATCACCTACAGGTTTGTTGCAGTATGATGAGTCTTGGCGGCCACACGAAGTGGCGTTTAAATCATGAGCTGCCAAGTCCACTTTCCGCAACACTTTCCTATATTAAATTAATGAAAGTTGACGGAAAGAGTGAGTGAGTATGGTTTTACGCCGCTTTTCGCAATATTCCAGCAATATCACGGCCGGGGACACCAGAAATGGGCTGCACATATTGTACCCATGTTGGGAATCGAACCCGACCGCCCTTGACGGAAAGACAATAAGACACAATGAAATGTTTGATTGGTGGTCTGTAAGTCATTTAGATAATTAAAAATAAAACATTATAATAAATAAGTGGAGCTGACTTGACCTGAAGGTCGCTATTAGCTTACCAGGTAGCATTGCATATTGAAACAAGCCATTCACTAAATATTAATCCAATATGCCTGGACCACCAGCTTCTGCAGCGGTATGTTTGGTAATCCATCACTTAGTGTATTGATTGTGGACAGTCAAACGAACGTAAATGACGATGTAACACCACCACCTTGAAATCATCAACACAAAATACTGAAACTTGTTTGACACCACAGTATCTCAACAATATCCCGACTAGGGACATCAACACATGTGAGTGAGTGAGTCTTCACGCCCCACTTTACAGTATTAAAGTAAGAGGCCTCAGACCACTAAGCAACCAGTGCCACTGAATACAAAATAAAAAAAGACAGATGTGTCAAACACACATATTTTTTAGATTTAGATTACGTAATGTAAAATTGCAAAGACGACAGCTGTTAGTTGTAAAGGAGGATCAAACAGCACTCTATTGATATTAGCGAAAAATGACTATTGAACCGAATTTTGATGGAAGTATTTACTGTTTTTGATTACATGAATAACGAACTACTATTAAATCGAACTGGATTTCGGGTTATTTTGATTAACTTAGTGTGTAACACTGAAAAAGGGGACATATTGACCCTGCGATAAATTCTGAAAACCTTTTAATCCTGATATTCTATATTAAGCATCCCCCATGTGAAAACCTATCCAAGGGCAAATGTTCCTTTTATTAACAGCATTCAGTCAACAATATACCGGACCGTACCTCCTGAATAGTTTTTTTCAGCAATAAAATAATGACTAACTTTGTGTACACACTTTCCAAGCAAATATCTATTTGTCTGATATGATATATATATATATATATTCAAACAGTATTCAGCTGTTCTGAAACAATATTTCATAGGATTGTGGAGTGTTGGTGTATTTGAATCAGAGTTAAATGTTCACTGGTTTGAATTTCACACAGATGTTTTTTTTAATATTTTTAAACTGTTGGCATCCAGTGCATCACGTGTTTGGAACAGACAGAAGAATCTCCACGTGTAACTTGTGCACGCGCGTCACGCACGTGCCCTCACAATCGCTGGAACCTGACAGACGCAGCAAACAATAGGCAGTCAATTCTTCCACATTCACGATTTCCTTGTCCGCCTCACTACCCTCCAACTTCTTTTATTTACCATTACATGAAATGGAAACAAGATTATCAGGCAGAGAAAGACTTTTAACAAGCTTTGGCTCATTACGGACGGGGGTTGGTTGAGTCATTTACGAACGTTGCGATTCCAGTTGGTCATCGCCCTTCCAATCAAGACGACGAGAGAGGTTGCGTAAAGAACTGAATCCGACCGCCTTTCATCCCCAATTACCGCCCCTGATTCTGTATTTACATCAAAATAAAACCGATAATTGAAAACCCCTCTCGATTCTCGAATCGCCAAAGCGAAAAATTGCCGGTCAGGCCGATTGACCGTGAATAATAAACACTATCGATTTGTTAAGGGGGCGGTCGAGGTCGGGGAAGCATTCGCTGAAGAAATTGAATCCCGCTAGGGGGCCTGGGCCACGACTTTTCTTACCTCCTTCTACAAAGAGGTTGAACTTTGGGTCTCCTTAGACTGAAGAGTGATGAATATGGTTTCATAGACAGGCCTCGAATTTCACGCTCATGAGGGCACCGCCGTGTCCATACTGCAGTGTGTTATTGTTGGAAGTGCTGGAAGTGAACTGTTGAGGGATTTACCTAGCTCACATGTGTCAATCAAATACAAATCGCTCTATCGAAAGTCGTGGATGGACTTCTGTCGGCTAGTTATTCAAGTCGGTTAAAAAAGAATAGCATTTTTATTTTTGCAAAATGAATTCGATAATAAACATACCTGTTTTTTATAGCAGGGTTTTGAAACGATACTGCGTAGATATTTCTAAATGTTATTTCACGTAGTACAAAAATATACGCAATGTGATACTGTAGTGTTTAAACATATATAAAAAATAGGTATTGAAATAGTTTTGCAGCATTGAATCAAAAGTGTTTAACCAAAAAGGTTGGGTCTACTGAGTTGGGTCTTTGTGCATTTCACTATTTATTGCGAACATGTTTTTGTAACATTAAATACACATTTCTAGCTTCGAAATTACTGGCGTGGTTCGCTGGTCCGTGTTTAGAAAGAGATGGTCTCATCTCATGTCCTGTTCCAAAGACAAAAATGCCAATGAATGTGAAATACTTCACTTTGTTATTCTGTTTCTTTAAATTGTTTATTTGCTAAAAATATATGTTGGCAAATATTCAACATTTGATCGAACTCCTGATTGATTTCCTATGTTGTTGGTTTGTTGTTTAACGCCGCACTCAGAAATATTCCTAGCTGTATGACGGCGGTCTGTAAATGTTCAAGTCTGGACCAGATAATCCAGTGATTGATATCATGAGCAACGATCTACGCAATTGGGATCGATGACATGCATCAACCAAGTCAGCGAGCCTGACCACCCGATCCCGTCAGTCGCCTTTTACAAGCATAGTCGCCTTTTACGGCAAGCATGGATTGCTGAAGACCTAATCTACCCCGGATCTTCACGTTTGATTTCCTAGAATTCGCTAGATATGTTGCTGTAACAAAAGGTAAATGGGTTTACAAAACCTTCATTCTCTAGTAGGTTGTTTTGGTCACTGGCAAAGTTACTTATGAACTAATCCCTCTCATGTTGCCACTTGTCGGCAGACCGATTGTCAATTAATTCTTCATTTCCTAAATATGCCTTAGTTTCCAATATTGAATGGATTCAGATTTTGTTTCTTGCGGAAATATGGTCTCATGGTTATGAGAACATGGTCTATAGACAATGACAAGGACGAGACAGATGTATCTGTAAATTGCATTCTGGACTTTGTCTACAAACAATGAACCACTTTTGTCTCTACTCAAAATGTTAGAAATGTCGAATGGAATGAAAATATCTGCTTTTCCTTACCACCTGATAAGAGCAAGTGAGTGAGGTTTTAAGCCGCTTTCAGATATATTCCAGCAATACCACGGCGGGGTACATCAGACAGGTGCTTCACGCATTGAACCTTGTAGAACTCGAACCCGGGCCTTCGTCGCGATTATTCTCGGCAAATACTCCCACCATATTTGAAAGATATTCGATTGCTAGAGCCCCATGACGTATATGTGACGTCATTGAACAATTGGGAGGTGCTATTAGCAATTGTTGCTCTTTTGGTGAAAATAATACTGTTGACTCGTGATATATCAAGGCCAGATTTGACGATATTAATCGAAACTCAGCATATCTCAAAGAAAGTGACACTCTTCACTCTGTTTACATACGAAGGGTTAATCAGAAAGTAGTTGGAGGTTATGTGTTGCCAACTTCCTAGTTACATCTCTACAACTGGAGATCGACACACAACGCCTTGAGACCTGAAACATTGTTGTGAACTATTTGAATGTATGTTTCTTCAACATAACCAAACCTTCTCCCTACACAATTTGTTCTCATAACATACACCATACCATATCCCCACAGTGTATGTTACACCTTCAGAGAATAGCTTCCTCTCCCCAGGCTGCAGTTTAACATGTGAATAGTCAACCATACATTCAGGGATCAACCATGATATGAGATTACTCTTAAACGTACTGTATAAAGTGCAATGCCACTTTTTACGGTTTTACTAACGTTCAACCAAACTCTTGCAAACACACCTTGAAGCTACACCTTTGTGATCAACTCCCACACTGTACCACACTTGTTCCTATTATCTATAACATAGACGTGAACACACACCCAATGTGACCTGACAATGGTAAGTGCCACGAGAACCTGAAATGATGTTATCGTAACAACTTCCAATCACCCCTTAAGATTATTTGTTCTACAAGCTGAAAAGGTAGATAAATATTTCACAAAATAAGAAAAGAGATTAATGTGTACTTTATCCTCTTCATTTATCTTGATTTTGCAAGAGGGAACTTGTCAATCAGCTTGAAGTGATTAGGTTAGAAGTAAAACTGTTAAATAATTTGCCATGTGATCCAAACTGCATTCATCTGTATTATACTACGCCATTATTCCTTCATTGCTATATATGATAGAAAGATAAATATTGTTAGCAAAATAGAATCACAGCAGCGAAACGAAGTAAGAGGCCCATAGTGGATTAGCACCTGTACAAAGTTGATTACTTAAAGCTGATATATACCGTACAAAATCCACATTGTTCTAATAATCGCCATAAGAGGAAAGTTTTAGTTTTTGAAGTTTTATCAGTAAAGAAAAGCCAAAAAATAAACTCGTAATAGAACGTTAAATGTTTCGCCAGAGGCCTGTGCCCTTCTCTAACTATGCGTTTACGCCGAAAGGAAAATAGTACTTAAGAGTTAAAGAAAGTTTGGTAGTTGATACAGCGCCCCTTGTCGGTTAATATTAGTAATTGGACGACTGATCGAGAGGTAACGTCGTTTTCGGTCGTTGGGACAATCCTGAGCAGCAGATGAGGAACGAAATTGCCAGGATAATAAGGTTGATGGGTGGATTGAAGAAAAAGACGCCCATGGGCAGAAATCAGAGAAGGGATGGCGACACTGAAGATAATCGACATATCTTGAAGGTGGAGTAATTGGCAACATTTGTCCTCCGTATTAGCGAAATCACGGCCAGGGAATGAATTTTCTTGCCGAGATTAGCCATGTCATACGAAAAAATTTGTTCAATTTCCTAAATATTGGTTACCAAAGGCAGAAAATTGCTACGCTGATGGAAGTGGTTGGAAATGGTATGGGTAATTATTGGCACCAAATACAATCTTCATCTTGTTCAGCTACTTGTTCTTGTAGAGTCTGTGGCGGGACCGGACGGACAGTTCCGCAATACGACGTGATGAGACACTCGTCCAACACAGGACTCCCACGTCGCGCCAGACATATGAATAGTCGTAAGGAATCAAGTATCCTCTCGTTAATGCAGATTGTATTGGAATATTCATAATTGTTGTTTGAAAGCGTAATGGGCCAATAATCCCCCATGGTGAGAGCATATGCAAATGTAGCAACGAAGTACTAGTTGACGGAAATACTTGTGTTCTCTGCTAGATTGCTGATGAATTCCTAATTACGCAATGTACCTGCCAGAACTATCGTTACCATATATTAAAACGACGGAATATGAAAACGTAGAGGAGGAAGAGCAATTTCTGGGACAATCTGTCACATATACCATCAGGGGCAGAAGTATCTGAGAATTATTCCCAAGTTGATTCATTTACCCCATCTTGAGGTTGTATTCCACATCAATACACAGTGACACAGTTTGTCATTGGGATAGATGTCATAAGGACTGTACCAGTCAACGAAGAGTAAGATCTACAAGCAAAATCCGATCGAGGTTTTATATTTTAAGTAAATCTACCCACAACACAATACACTTAACATACGCCAATCGATAGACGTAAAGGGTGTACACTAGTTTTAACATTCGCTGTAATGTGTCAAAATGGAAATGAAGAATCGTGTTTTCTTGTCTATACCCACTCGCCTCAGTTCCATAGGTTATCTTGACGGCAGTAGTGGCCCTTATATAAATGTTGTTTCAGATAGAGGTTAGGGGAAAGGGCATGCGTGTGTGTGTGTGTGTGTGTGTGTGTGTGTGTGTGTGTGTGTGTGTGTGTGTGTGTGTGTGCTATTTCGGACTAAAGAGGTTTTAATAGTGCTCATAACAAGTACCATCTTTTAAAGTCTGTTGGTATGACGCAACCAGGGGTTCGTACCACCAACTATCCGGTTTCTGGGCAGACGCTCTATCCACCAGACCACGGTGACGGTCTCATTTATCATAAGAGTGTGTCGGTGGCAAAGGGTGTTTCATATATGACGGTCCCCGGGAGATACTTGCCTTGGATCTTTTATGTACCTGTCAATCGCGTTTTCGTAGTTTTGTGTAAATAAGTTTAAAACGCCACTGCAAATATGTTATCTTTCACCTGTATTATTAATGCAATTTGTTACTTATCTTTTTTTAGCAAATAATATTCTGCGTGAACGGGAAGTGCAGAATTACCAAGAATCAAGCCTTTATTAAAGTGAAGTAAAACTGACTACAAACTTTGGAAATATACTTTTGAAGTTATTAAATAATATTCTTTGAAAGATGGATAGTAATCTCTACTAAAATGTACTGATGTTCGAAAGGCCACCTACTTGTTTTATTAGCAAATATTTACTGACTGGTAAGCAACGTCTACTAACATGTTAGTGTCTGAGTAGACAGTGACATTCACTAACTAAGTTAGTAAACTTGACCAGCTATTTATGTCAGTGTAGGAACTCAAGCACGGAGAGATGACATCACCTTCAACTCAAATGCAATCATCGCCACACCCATGCTGGCTGGTTTCACCGAGTGATGAAGTAGTCAACGTCTGAATCACTCTGGCTGTCCTTCCATATCAAGCTGACACGCCCTGACATATCTGAACTAATGCTCAGAGAGCGAGAGAGTGTGTTCTATTTTGGATAAATTGTGCCCAATCCGTTTCGCAATTATGAATAAGATATTACTGTTCAAAGAGGTTCACCAAGCTCACTCACTCACTCTCTCATACCAATGAGATTAGATTAGAGTCAAGAACACTACATCATCGACTGACGCTTCAGGGGTTCAACCAGGACAACCTTTGGCTAATCTATTCGTGTGTTTTCTCAATGAAGTGACCGTCTCGGACCTACCTTCCTTAGAATGTATAAAGAGGTTTGTATCCCCATGTGCGGAAATTATGCTCCACGTTTTGCTGATCTGTTTCATAATATATTTAGGAATTCTGCTCGGATTGGCAAAATCAAACAAGGTAGTTTGGCCAATAAGTTTAAATCAAGCTTCAGGTATCGATGTTATGATGTAATATCAACTGATTTACCCACCTAAACTAGAAATAAAGAAACCAGTGAAATGTTTCATTTTTAGATCAAGAGTGAAAAACAATTTCCACAGTACTATATGACAAGACGGATGACTTCAACTTACCATTTGTCAGTTAATCCCGTGAAGCTCCGGGTTAAAATAGGTCTTCAGCAACCCATGCTTGCCGAAAAAGGCAACTATGCTTATCGTAGGGGCGACTAACGGGATCGGGTGGTCAGGCTTGCTGACTTGGTTGATGCATGTCATCGTATCCCAATCGCGTGGATCGATGTTCATGATATCAATCACTGGATTGTCTGGTCCAGAATCGATTATTTACAGACCGCCGCCATATAGCTGGAATAATACTGAGTGCGTCATTAAACAACTAACAAACAAACATTGTATATTTGGAATATTGTTCGTCGTAAAACAACAAACAAACAAACAAACAATAGTCAATTGTCCCGTTATGTCAAGTCATATTCCTGCAGCTCCAGCTCTTGGTGTCTACATTTCACCTTTTGAAGTACTACCGAGCACGCTTTTTCCACAAACATTTCAAAGCGTGTCATGCGGCTTTTGCCCAAAAGTTGTTTGATCAAGGTTACAGCAGTCAAGCCCTCAGTAGAGCTTCCCAAACGTTTATGGTAGACAACTGGAGGACATTTCCAAATTTGACGCATCAGTGACAAAAACGATGACCGGTGCAATTGCCTATTTTGACATATACCAATTATGTTCCCGTGTTTTTTTTCCAGGTGAACAATTGATTTGCCTTTGCACGTGTTGTGGCGGGTTCCACTTGTGGAGCAGGATGCGCTCATCCTTTCGTGAACGCCTGCATGATATGACCTATATTTGATAGGGATTCATAAACACATGCTAATGATACAGTCAGGATGGTACAATCTACTGTGTGGGGGGGAATGTTTAATTAATGCTTAATTTTTTTTATTTGTACATACTAGTTAGTCGTTGTACTTACGTGTGTGCAGAATTTGATCAGGGTACTTTTGTATGTATTAATTGGTAGATTAATGTGCAGATTGATCAATGTATGTTGAAATTGGTTGATATATCTTTGTATGTAGAAACTGATCGTTTGTATGGAGACATTTGTTGTTATACTTTTGTATGTAGAAATGGATCAATGTACCCTTGTTTGTGGAAACTGAACGATGTACTTCTGCATGAAGAAATTGGTCAATGTACTTTTGCATGTAGAAAACATCTCCCAAAGGCATTCAAAGTTCAGTTTCCACTCTTTGCTAAACTAGGCTTGAATTATTGGATTATTATTTTGGCTGAACTAACGAGTCTAATCAAAATCGCATAACGAACTCGACATCCGGTACGTAAACTGCCATGCAGATAATCGGTCGATTGCAGAACTTGCATGAGTACCGTCAACTTAGCGTCAACAGATATTTTCCAAATCTGTTCATGTTTTTAATCAAGGTGCTCACGTGATTTGATACCTTTTGTGAAGTAAGACCCGTTTTATTATAATATAGATCTTGACTGGGCGCCGCCATTTTGTTGGAAGCAAATTCAAGACTAAGTGATATGAGAGTTGGAATCTGATAGATCAAGAGGAGTGACATAGAAGAGACATATTTCGTAAAAGCCACTGGTGGCGCTATGATCGAGGCCAGAAATTCCAGCTTAGTTCGGAAAGGATGGAAACTGGACTTTAACTGTCAGTTAACTCACTTGCCTCGGCAAGATGGTAGTAAATGATTAATGTACTTTCGTATGAAGAAACGGATCGATGTATCTTTTATGTAGAACTCGGTCGACGTTTATTTGTATGAAGAAATTGGTTCATGTACTTTTGTATGTAGACTTTGGTCGGTGTATGTTTGTATGAAGAAATTGGTTGACATACCTTTGTGTGTAGGAAGTGATTGATGTACTTTTGATGCAGAAACTCATCGATGTACTTTGGGACCTTAAAGTTGGTTGTCGGTGATCAGACGTCGTATCTATTAACCAAAACAAGAGCAGCATTAATGCCGCAAATGTCTGTCAGTTTTTGCGGAACTGGCAATAAAATGTCGTTCGTGGATGGTGGGTTTTGTATTTCAGTACATCCAGCATGCGCAGTACGGATTGATTATTATTTCCGTTAATCCGGAGAACTTATTTCATATTTGGTAAGAATTTTCGGGAACAAATAATCCGGAATAAGCACAGTAGATCTTGAATGATGAACACATTGCAACGTCATGATTGTATACTGTTATGTGTAAATGTTGACCTTCAGCCTTTGGTGTATAATAATAATAATAATAATAATAATAATAATAATAATAATAATAATAATAATAATAATGTTTTATTTCAGCGTGTGTCCTTTTGTGGAGACTTTGTTAAATCATGGCATGGCTGTCTGTTTTCTTGTATTGCATAAACTCCTTTACTCCAGCAGCGTACTTTATTGTAAACAGTAAGCTGAATATCTAAATTGTGTAACATTTACCCTTTCGGACATATAAACTGATGCACAAAAGAAAAGTACCAAACATAAATCGTATTATCTGAAAAGATAACATCTATTCAAAACAAATAATTTCATTTTGAAAACACATTATCCGATCTTATGTGTACATTATTTTATCTGATAATTGTCACAGATAATGACGTAACGGGCACAGTTCCGAAGGTGGGGTCAAGTGTTCAGTATTCAAGCAAGTAGCCCGTGTCCTCGTGTCCAATAAAGTCACCTTGAAGGGCTGAAATCATACATGTTATCAATGTCCTCTACTGGCATGTAAGACCGCTTCCGTGGTCTAGTGGCCTCCGCCGCCCGACGAGCGGGTGGACGGCGGTTCGATCCCCGGCCACGTCATACCAAAAGACGTTAAAAGAAAGCACTTGTTGTTACCGTGCCTGGCGCTCGGCATTAAGGGGCCTAAACATGGACTGGTCTGAATGGAGTACTCACGTTAAATTGCGGATTTGGTATTTCAGTGGGCTAAGACTATAAAATCGGCTTTTGTCCGGATTAGTACAAGCGGCCACACACACACACACACACGCATACGCACACTGCTGGAATCCGGTGTCATTCACCAATCAGTGCCTTAGCAAGGCCTTGTTTCGTGAGTAGGGGGACCGGTGTTCTCTGATCCGGCGACCCAGAGAGGCACACAGACCAGAGAAAGAGGTTGACGTGTTTGGCGTGCAGAAAAGTGGTCGTATAACCCTAGTCATTGTCCTTTTTGGAACAGGGTGTTTGGGTTCTGTTGCTGAGATGGCAGAACAACGGGACGAAGTACCTGGACGATGTAGCTTTAGGCATCATTATGGCATCGAAAAAGACCATATCGTTTTTGGCGTCACCACAAATTCCTCCCAGCACCATGACGCTACCTGTACCATACAGCACGACCTCCTGAATACAACACCGTGCATCTCGTGTCTTTCGAAAGCAATGTACTCTGATTCTTCCAGTAGTTACGAAGAGTTGGAACCGATTCTCTGCCCATCTCAATCTCTGACGCCAATATTGGCGTCTTAGGGCTACGCCACGGAGAGGTCTATGCACTCGAAAACCATGCAGTCTCAATCTCTTAGACACTGTCCTTCTTCTCACTGGAGGTCCAAGGAGGTTGCAGCTGATGACGTTACCGGATTCTGTTCCTGAGGTGCAAAACCCGACGGAAGCGTGTATAAGGGTAACTAGCCATGTTGAACACAACGAGGTGAGGCGGAATGGGGTTTAACGTTTAACGTCCAAGATTATTGAACTTATATAGCGACGTACATGCACACGTGTGTGTGTGTGTGCCTGTGCCTGCTTGTACTAGTCCGGACTGATTTATCGTGCTAGCTCACTGAGATACCATGCCGCAGTTTAACATGAATACCCCAACACTGCTCAAGAAAGACATCCACATTACCCGGTATGGCACTGACAGACCAATGGATATAATATTACTGTATCTAGAAATGTAGATTGTGAGACATCACTTTTAGATATGTGTGAGAGTAGCACTGTATACAAAATGCTGTATATAATGAACTCCTCGCGGGTAGTGCTTCAAGATACTGAAGTATTATATTCTATACGCTTCATCATTCAATTACAGAATCAACATTAGCAAGCGTTTCAAGTACTGTAACATTCCTATATACATCATAAACTGCCAGGCAAACATATCGGACGTTTTCTATAAGTACAAAGGACGTTTTCTCTAACGCGGCGGCCGTTCTCTCTAATTGACCAGCAGCCGTTTTCGCGGGCGGACGGTTTCTCCAGTTCCAAGCTGAAAACAGTCGCCAAAACACTGCACAGTAAAATCCCCAAACACAATGAACTATGATACTTCGGTTAACCATTTCTTGTTTTGTTTCATCAAACCATCAAACACGAGTGTATACTTTCGTTTGCCCCACACTTTACATGGCGATCACAAGATGATGCTCAGACACTGTGATATGTTATCGGGGCAGTTTTCTTGGGGAAGTGTCCGGAGGCCAGTTGCCCTGGAATCCATTAAACCATCGGTTCATTTCGCGGTCGCTACCTGAATATTAAATTTGAACCGTTGTGGTGCCATACGAAACATCATCCATGTGCTGATGTTATTTTGCCCTGGAATCAATTAAACCATTGGTTCATTTGGCAGATGCTATTTGAGTATTAATAGAAACATTTGTGGTACCATACGAAAAATTACCCATGTGCTGATGTTATTTTGTCCTGGAATCAGTTAAACCATTGTTTCATTTGGCAGTCGCTATTTGAATGTTTATCGAAACCTACGATGTAGGGGATATTTACCATTGCATATCCCCCCACTCCTATTTCCAAGATGAATCATCATAGTTTCAAGGAATTACAAGCCCACACAATTGCAGAAACGTTTGGATAGCAGAACCTGGAACATGGCACCTCTACTTGTACATGCTGTGGTCACGGACATGTGCTGTGTTCACTAACCTTGTCAGGTTCCGCTGATCACAAGTTCGAATCCTTCATTATAGTTATAGGTCTGTCAGCACACACCTTGCTAGGTGGTTATCCTCTTTAATGTTGTTCAGGGCCTGCATCACCCAAACAAAAACCCTGCCGTGACCCTGCCGTGAACCCGCCGTACTATCAACTTTTGACATGACTTTTGACACTTGAAGACGTGTCCATTCCTCGTTTGCACTGAATTCCAAAGCTCCATAGACATCGGTATAACGATAGATATATTTCTGGGTCCAGAATTGTACAATCAAATCCCTGTCTCAAAGATTAATCATAATCCATAATACAACCAAGGAAGAACTTTTTTATATTCACTGAAAGCGCTCGAGACAAGTGGAACTGACCTTGTGGATTCTAAATAATTCGAAGGATTTGCATAAATTTGTTCATTCTAAAATAAGAACCAAGTTAAAAAATTACAAACCATTTGATTTTTCAACTTTGTACACCGATGAAAAAAAGGTTCGAGACAATTTGTCAAAAATGAATTCAAATGTCATCTGAAGTTTACTGTGAAAACAAGTTAAATGCCTTACTTCATCATAGATGATACCTATGGGCACCAATTAAGCTCCCATTCTAGCCGATCTGTGTCTTTATGCATACGAGTGATATTTTCCTCTCGGCTGGCAAAACTTTAACAAGGGAATTTGGCCCAAATGATACACTTCAACTTCAGGTATATGGAACGATCAGATCTTGTTCAACAATAATCAAATTGACCAATGCCTTCCACTGATTTATCCATCTGAGCTAGAAACATAAGAAACCAGTGAAACTGCCTCATTTGTTTCGTAATGAGATCTATGCATTCAGAGTGACAACAACCTATCCACAAGACTGTAAGACAAGGAATGACATGCAGTGATGATGTTCAGTGATCCATTTAACTTCTGTTTTGTCTTTTGCGCCCAGTGGACACTTTTCGGCAGTTAATCGAGACTGATTCTTCTTCGGTGTTGGCGTTTTGTATTCCCTTGCACTCAGTAGCATGTATCAATTATGCTGAGTCAACTACAAAGAAATGTTTCGACCGAGACATTACAACTGCCCCCCACTGGGTTGCCAAAGAACATTTTTCTCAAACACCTGTACACAGTTGACGTAATTCAAAAGTTAGTTTAGACAAAATCAGTAAATAGGCTATTGTGTCACTGGTCCAGTACTTTGTTGTCTGATAAAGATTTGATTATTTAAAAGCGGTCGTCGTAGGGCAGGTGTAATGTTGTGATGCGTCAGGATAAAACAGACTTTTTTATGTAGCCTATGTGTGGTGGGTGCTATCGGTAGGGCAGGACATGCGTACCCATTTTTGCGAACACCTGGTGTCATTACTGATTTTCGGTGATCCATTCACATAATTTTCACCACCTACAATACAATGTAGAACGGCAAGATGAAAGTAACGGTTCCATTTTTATTCGATAATACAATAGTAATGTATTTTCAGTCACAATCAAACTCGGAGACTAATAGCTTTGACGTTTTACATTCAACTCTCCAATAGCCACTAGTGACTTTATGTCGAACAATATTCCAGCAGTCTTTACATTTCGAGGTACAATCGAGCGTGTTCTTTGGTACGAAGATTTCATCGAACGTTATGCAGCTTTCGTTCAAAAGTTGTTTGATCGGGGCCTCAACATTGTTTGACAAAATCAAAACAAGAGAATTTGGCCTAGAAGTTTAACTGAGACTACATGTCACAATGTTTATAGGTAAGATCTAGCATGTCCTTTCTACGAAGTTTTCAGAGAAGGTCATACGATGTGTTTTATCAAGGTTACAACATTTAAGGCCTCAGCAAAACTTTCAAAAGGTTTTATGTCGGACATGTGGAGGAGATGTCCAAATCTCTGACCAAAATGATGTCCGATGAAATTCCCTATTTTGACGTGTACCATATGTTGTTGTCGACCATATTTCTTCAGGTGAACAACTGACGTGCCTTTGCATGCGTTTGTGAACAGGATACGCTCCCCTTTTGTCGAACACCTGGTATCATCATCATTTGATATGGATTTATAGACACATGCTTATGATATAGTCAGAACCGTACTGTGGACCCTGCCTTTAGAAGAGATTTCTTATGATGATGGATTTTTTTGTCCTTTTTTTATATTTCTTATTACGATCATGGAAAGAGTTTTATCGCTTTTATTTCCTCCAACATCAAGCTGACACACCGTGATATAACTGAAATAATGTTCAAAGTTGCCATAAATCCGACTCACTCACTCATCAGCAGTTCACCAAGAATCACTGTTCAACCATGTAAAAGAACTGATTATCTACACTATGAGGTAGACGCAAAATAACTGATGACAAGGACAACGACAACGTTAGCGTATTATAAAGAAAGAAATTTCCAATACTTATTTCTTCTGACACCGTATCGTTATTCGTTAGAACTTTAAATGTACGTCAGATGTATATAAATATTCAGAATTCCACTTGACCCATTGATATTAGTTAACTAACTATGTGTTTTGCCTGGAAAAAGTTAACCCCCAAACTGAATTAGAATCTGAACAACGGGCCCTCTCCACCAGTAGGATCGCGACTTTCAGTAACCCCAGCGTTTAACAGTGACCCGCCATCAATGTAGCCTGTAACGGTTATTTTAATTAAGTAGTCACACGCACTTCACTGGGATTTTGTACCGAGATTAGATATTTTTTCAGTTAGAGCTTCAAGAGAGAGAGAGAGAGCATCTCTATGGCAGATACAGCGAGATTAAATAAATACTAGCATTATAACAACCCTGTAAACTTTCAAAAATCCTCCTCCTTGTGTTTGATTTGGTTGGTTGGTTTGTTGTTTTACGCCGCACTCAGCAATATTCCAGCTATATGACGGCGGTCTGTAAATAATCGAGTCTGGACCAGACAATCCAGTGATTAATATAATGAGAATCGATCCACGCAATTGGGATCGATGACATCTCTGTGTTTGAGCGGTTTTCATAAGCTTGCAATGTTTCTACGGTTTCTGTGTTTTTAGTGTCCGAAAATCAAGTTTTGTTTTCGGCATCAAAATTTTGAAATGTTCCCTGGCTGGGTCGTGACTCTGAACGTTGTAAGGGCAGTCCTTCTGTCAGAGGTACTTGAAAAATTTTGCTTTCCCTTGTGAGACGTAGAAATAATGTCTTACACGCAACTTTATGAGCATCTGACTGGGGCATGGCTGAAACAGTATTCCATCGTCAGTTTCACCGAATTGCTTTTGTTTCAGATTAACCATATATCCAGTCGTTATCGCCCTTGTACAATTCATAGGGGGCACACGTAATGAGAGGTTTAGAAACTTAGATTATGTATGTAAGTGGTCTGGAGTTGTTACAACGACGTCGTTATAATGTCATACATAGTAATAAAATAATATTGGTTTTGCACCGGGTTTAGTAACATTCAACAATTCATTTTGAGAAACCAAAACTTGGGCTACATACATGTTTGAGAATCTTACCCGGACCTTGCATGGAGAGCGAACGCTTTAACCACTGAACGACCCAACCACCCCCAACACTCGAACAGAACAACATTCATTAACGAAATAATTTCCATATATTCACAACAGCGATATGGATGTGAGACTTTTGACTACAACGCGATGCACCCCCACCTCCCACCCCTACCTCACCCACCACCCCCCCCCCCCCCCCCCCCCCCCCATTCGTACAACCATTCTCATGAATATCTCAGAAAAATGAAAGAATACTCACGACCACACCACGAAACAATGGTACGTCTTTGTTCTCCAGGTAACCTTGCCCTGGCTGTGTAGATGTTCGCTGTCTGTATACCAAGTATGTATAGGCACGATTACGTCCTAATCTCATTCCCAGTGGCAATGACAATGTGAACAATCTAAAATTTGATTTCATTTGTTAGTTCTACCTGTTTATTTTTTTCAGTCACGAAAATGACATGGAAGACAAAAAAGGCATCAGTATTCATATAGATTCGATTACGGACTCCAGTGTGAAATACACAATCATATAATTTCCAGCACAAATGTTGCGATGTGCAGAACACGTTCTACGATTGTATCTACTATCAATGGAAGGTTAATGTTTTTGTACACAAAATTACCTCATGTCTGAGCTCGAAGTTTAATTTGTTTCAAAACTTTTTTAGGACAGTATTACTCTTGGCCTTTGTAAAAAAGCAGAAAACGTCATTCAAAGTCATGACAATGGCATTATTTGTTCTTAAACAAATGATATTGATGTAAGGGTTTTTGAAAATCATCTAATCGTTTAAAAACTTCAAAGTTTCAAAACTAATCTGGTTTTTCAAACGACGTGCGGGAATGGACGTCATACCGTCTAGTGTAAGGTCCTTAAGATACTGGTCTGTTATTTATGGGAGTGAACGGACGCGATCGGTGTATTTATTTATCAATTACAATGGTACGCAGGTTGTCAAAGACATTCGCTATTCGGAGTTGCCTCGATCTGTGGTGCCGTGATCGCCTCGTCATGGGTTTAAATCTCATATTCGCGCCCGTATACGCAACAGCCTGGGTTTATCACTGTTGGTTTCTCCCCAAGGTAAACTGACATCCCTAGATATGACCTGACCACTGTGCCACAGTCGACCCCAAACCAACTCACTCACTCGCTGAATTGTCCCCGAAAACACACTAAGGTCATATTGTAACTTCATTCCATAATTGCTCAGGTTTTTTAGGGTGGCCGGTGATTATCCCTCCCCACCCCCCAATAACTATTGACAATGACATACAAGTAATGTCTTTTCATTTGAAAACAACCTACACGATTATACACTCGTCCCTCGTTTATATACACGTTTACATACACAGTGATTTCATATACTTAAAAGGGTTCCTAATTGTTTTCTTCTCTCAATTACGGTGGCCCCATAAGGGACATGGAGTCTGTTTTTCAATATTTTGACATTTCACTTACTTTTATCGTAACGTTTTGAAAAATTAACACAATTTGTCATACAAATATGTGATAAATCATGTATAAAAACAACCGAAAACGTGGAAAATTAACTTTCAAGTAGCTATTGAATCGCTGAAATGTGAAGCGAAAATGTCAAAAACTAAAATGAAAATGTCAAAAACAAAAACGAAAATGTCAAAAACTAAAATGAAAAGGTCAAAAACTAAAACTTCATTTTAGTTTTTGACCTTTTCGTTTTTGTTTTTGACATTTTCATTTTAGTTTTTGACATTTTCGCTTCACTTTTCAGCGATTAAATATCTTCTTTATACGTGATTTATAACATGTTTGTATGACAAATCGTGTTAATTTGCAAAAGGTTACGATAACAGTAAGTGAAATATCAAAATATTGAAAAACAGACTCCATGTCCCTCATGGGCCACCGTACTCAATATATTCGCAACACCGCAGTGTCTTTTCATTTGAACTAACGGGAATTTGAACACCCATGTTTGATGATGGTGGCTTAAAGTGAAACAAATCATAAATGGTTGTTCGATGGTGATGTATTTGCTACTTTTATAATATTTATGTTTGGACTTGAAGTTTGCAGTATTCCGGCAACTGCGGTTGTCCGTGTTGTGAACATTAATTAATGCTACGTATATAGGAACACTATTTCCTTGTTTACATACTCACACATAACCAGTACCCGTAATCAGCTGTTTCGCCGTCAAACGAGTTGTTATTCATATCCTGGATATGTTGTTCTTTTGAAGCGTTTATGATGCAAATTCCTGCAAATCGTCACATCTTGGTTCCACCCTTGCACTGCCTTATATCGGTATAATGTCCAACAGTTTTAAAGAAATATCTGCACAAACTAATCACATTAGGGCACAACAAATTATATATTTGTAATTCCGATTTCCCACCATCTAGGAAAATCTGGGGTATTTAACAGTAAGCTGTTGACAGCTAATTCTTAAAGCCTTATTGGTAATAAGGTTCTTGGGAACAAGTCTCTGATTAGAAAATGTTCACCAAATGCATTTTTAATTGTTTCGTCGCATTTTAATTTGGGTGTGATGTCTTAGGACGAGGAGGGAGAAACCCAAAGAAGAGATAATTAATTCCTATTTATCTGGCATAAAACTCGTTTTCATACTATTTAACAGATGAAATTTAGTCGGCGGCCGATAGGCAAGTAATCATGTGTTCGCTCGTCAGTGTTCGAATCCCTGTGTTCCATTCTCATAATTCCTTCAGAAGTTATGTACAGTATCATCCTCTCTGTACCCTGCAGAGTTTCTGCTAAGATTCAGTAAACATGGAGATTTTATAACTGCTTCAGAGAATATGCCGGTCTCGCATCTCCGAACCTGTTAATAACGTTAAAAATCGTTTGAGCTTTTAAATCTTGTTGTGTATGTAACGCTATTATCTATCCATGATATTCAGTTTCCTTGTTGGGTGCAACAACAATTAAACATATTAATGATATACTCCACTGACCACCGTCCGTGATGATCTGGACCACCGTCCGTGATGGTTTGGACCACCAAGTGGTGATGGTCAAAGCGCTACACCGCTGACAATGTACATGACATGAGAAAAGGATGAAGGATGAAGGATGGCTGTATATCTTGAACACGGCGAAAATCTTTGGTGGATTGGAGTATATCTTGTACATGGCGATCAGCTGTGAAGGACCGATGTACACACTGATAAGTAGAACAGAAAAGAATTTTTGTGTGGCATTTGAAACACTTTGCTTCACCTTGTGAGACGTAGAAATAATGTCTTACATGCAACATTATAAGCATCTGACTGAGGCATGGCTGAAACCCTATCCTAGCGTCAGTTTCACCCGCCCGTATGTAGACATATTTTTAAGGTGCAGCGTGACACCGTTAACAGATTTTAACAGATTGTACGACGCTTCTTTCAATTAATCGCCTTGCGACAAACTGCCGATCTGAGAAAAGGTGACCTGAGAGAAGTTTGTTTGTTTGTTGTTTAACGCCGCACTCGGCAATATTCCAGCTATATGACGGCGGTCTGTAAATAATCGAGACTGGACAAGACCATCCAGTGATTGATTCACGCAATTGGGATACAATGACATGCATCAACCAAGTCAGCAAACCTGATCACCCGATCCCGTTAGTCGCCTCTTACGACACGCGTAGTCGCCTTTCACAGCAAGCATGGGCTACCTGCGCGTAATGGTTTCTTTGACTGTTTTTTTATGTTACAGTGCAAAATGTTCGAGTGTTGACGGGTCGTCATGTTCGCACCTCTGTTACAAAGGATAGATGTACACAAAATGGACTAGCCACATTTAGTAATATAATCTCACTGAAAGCAACCTACACGACTATACACTGTGTCCCTCGTTTATATACACGTTTCCATACACACTGATTTCATATACTTCATAGGGTTCTTATTGTTTTCATCTCCTAATACATCTGCAACACGTTTGTACCGTTGGGGGTGTCCAGCTTATGTGTGGACAGTAGTATATCGTCGGGTACAAGAACTGATTTCGACCCCCCCGCCCCTCCCCATTGAGAACATAAGGTGAGGTCAATTTCACTACCTAACCACATGTGATAGTATCATTTGAAATGTAAATCCCTCTTCCTGTTTTGTTTACCTGACTAACATGTATTGTCAAAGGGAAAGTTGTTGTTTTAAGTATTAGAATGGGCTGTCTTGTCACGCAATCACACAATCTTCACCTGTGAAGATCCTGGTTGGAATAGGTCTTCAGCAACCCATGTTTATCTAAAGAGGCGACTAACGGGATCAGGTCGCCAGGGCGCTGACTTGGTTGATGCATGTCATCGTAGTTGCGTGGATCGATGCTCACTGGATTGTCGGATCAAGACTCGGTTATTTACAGTCGCCGTCATTTATCATCCCAAACTGGCTCCCACAGGAGATGTCGCTTGGGTGAGATTAAGCTATATCTACATTGTAGATATCGCTGCAGTGAAATTGCACCACAATGCTTTGCAGAACATTGTGACATCATTGTTAACATGACGTCACAATGAATTGACATGACTAATGGCTCTGCTACTGAAGCTGTTAGCAGTACTTGTTTACACTTAAGACACTGCATACTACTGTCTACAAACTGAAAGAGTTGGAAGAATGATGTTGGTTGATAAATAGAATCTCACCCTTGTGTCTTTAAATATTAAATATATCAACACTTGTCGGTAAAAGTTAAGAACTTTTAAATTGTTATCGACTCGTGTAGATATATTTGATATGAAAAGACACTTGGGTGAGATTCACCATATAGCTCGAATATTGCTGAGCGCGATGTTATAAAGAAAGAAAGAAAGAAACAAACGAACAAACACACAATCACACCCTGGTTAACATACATTTGTGGTGTTGACACTAATACCGATGTTGGTTACAGGTAGTTCAAGATACTTAAATGATTTAACCATTCATTCGGGACAGATAAACCGATTTCCTCGTAGCTCGTTAGTCATTATACACGTTACTCATTAACAGCTTAAGGGAGAAAATGAAGAAAAACCGTGTGAAATGTCAAACATACGGAGAAACTTCTCTGAAGGCAGTCCATTGTTTAGATGACGTAATGTAGACAGTTTGTGGCGTAATATATCAATATTTGTACAATGGATGATGTCATATCTTATTTCATTTAACAATGAAGCACTGTGACGTCATATCGCTTCCATGGACCAGTCAGAATTGAGAATCGCCAAAATGCAAATGTATGTGCAAATATCGAAAACTTTATTACACACGATCATCGTTGTCTTATGCAAAATAAAATAGATGGAAAAATGGAATGTAACTGTGTTCGCAATGCCACGGCTTGCTGGAAATCAACGTTCACGCGCCGTGGGTATGCTACAAGCAAGGATGGCGCAAAACGAAGTTGCAATACAATTATTATTTTTGATAAGTTATCTACAGCAGGGCAACACACATGACTTGCCATGAGCCGGTCGTCCACGTGTGGCGTACTGTCAACAAGACAACCATATTCGGTTGGTGCGCCTACGGAATTGATACCAAACGGCCATATTAACAGGTCGGACAATTATGCAAATGCAGGATAGATCCCACCCATACTTTATGAGGCAACAAAACATTGCTTTACTGACATGGCCGTCTGTTTCTGCAGACCTTCACCCTAAAGAACATGTCTGGGATGAGATTGATAGACGCATACGACAGGACCAGAACCAAGCAGTAACGCTTGCTCACTTGTGCCAATCTTTGGTTGACATTTGGAACAACATCCCTCGGGCTGTTTTCAATTATCTTGTGTCTTCAATGCACCGCCGCTTCCTCGCCTGTATCAACGCAATGGTGGCCACACCCGATATTGACGTTGTTAATTGAGTTGTTACACAACCCCTCTTTTAGAGCGTGTCGCTCACAGCCTGTTTCCAGGTATGGTTCTGTCAATGGATTTGTGATGATAAAACTTTGAAAGACGAAAGACCAACTGTGTTGTTTTGTTCAATAACATATTAACATTTACACCATTTTATATGAAGCACAATAGGCAGGGGTATCCCAGTCGTCTAAAACTTTGAAAGACGAAAGACCAACTATGTTGTTTTCTTTAATAACATATTAACATTAACACCATGTTATATGAAGCACAATAGGCAGGAGTAGCCCAGTCGTCAAAGCGCTCGCACGTCACGCCGAAAGCCCGGGTTCGATTTCCAACATGGATAATGTGTGAAGCTAGAATATTGCTAAAAAGCGGTATAAAACCATACTCTCATTGGAAGTTAGCTAGTTTTATTTGGTGTGTGGGTGTTATCGTTTCCTGTCAATATGACTACAGCATCTGTACCGATGTACCAACACTGTAACGAGCATCAACAACACACCGTGTATATATTATACATGTCTTTCTGTTGATACTGAATTCGGTCACAGCATGAAACAACACAACACCTCACCTAAAACTAATGAAACACGAACATGTTTTAACGTGGACAGAATAAAGTTACTTCTATGAGGACTCCGTTTTACTTACTACTTTGAAGAATTATACAGCGGTTGAAATGTGATGTTACGTTCGCTTGATGCTTTCCGACAAGAGAGATCACTTTACCGTTTCTGCAACTGGTTATTGTTATGAATACATTTGTTTCAATCAGTCAACTAATGTTATTTTTCTATTTCATGCAAAGTCATGCAATCAGTTCATGGCATACGTGAAAGATTTGTTAAGTCACTCCTAATGCATGATTTCGTCGACCTGGTGCTTTCATGTTTTCTACATTTCCAGAATACACCCCCATGCTGCCACCAAAACCCCACAGCTAACATTTAATCGCAGTGTATAATGGAATATGTATATTTTTTACAGCTAGTATTTCAAGACAATCAACAAAATCGATTGTCATATTTATTTCGAACAGCTCCATGAGAAAACATGGCTGATGTTACATGTTTCAACTATTCGCTTGTTTATCTGAATCACACCTCACAGTACAGTGTTTAACATCCCCGCTCGTGTTTTCCTCTCCACTCCATCACAGACAGCACTAATTAAGCGTACTGTTACTCAAAGGTTTTATTGATTTTTGCGCGCGAGAGCCGGTTTATTTGAGTGGGAGCGGAAGTCAGCGAGAGGCAACTCAAAACGAGGCTATAGCCTCGGGCAAGCAATATTTCACTACCGTCGCATCTTGACAGGACGAGGAGCTTCTACTTCCAGTGCATGTCTTGGCGAAATAACAGGTTGGTGAAGTCACTGGGATCTTTTCTTACATTCCTTTCTGTTCGGGAGAATATTTTCTGTCTTTCCAGTGAAAGGGTTTGTCAGGAAGTGGCATGATAGCTTGGAATCGGTGGCAAAAGTAATGAATTTCTTGTGCCTTAAGGTCGTGTCGTCTGCTTATGGTTGGAGGGGAGGTGATGAGACGTGCGAAATCACTGATGCGTAACAAGTGACACGTATGTGTTACGGTATGCCATGCATATATGTTTCACTGATCTAAAACAAATTGAAAATATTTATATACAATATCATTAATACCACAGACGCGGTTATAGCGTGATGTCTCAAAGTCCGGACTTAGTTATTATTCCGAGCCATATGTCTATTTACGCCATGCTTTGATGTCAAGTTTATTTCGGTAGTCACAAAAACACTATACCAAACAGGCAACATACACGTGTTGGGATATTTACTATTAAAGTATTGATCAGTCCATAAGTTGCCATACAGTTAATGTATTGCAACACGTCTTAAACGTGCATGCAAAATTAATATTGCACATGGTACGTCTGTGAAAACAGATGTTAGGATATAACAATCGCATATTATTTCATTCCTCTGTCGGAATGTCCATCAAGGAACGCAGCAGCACATCGCCACCTTGTTACCAAGGTTGTTCACATTCCGATTGTTCAAAAGCAAGCCAAATCCAGGAAATGAAATATTGAATCAAATTAAATTTAAGATCTCGACGGGGTTGTTTGCAATTGACGCGTTACAGCAAACTGATCCCCGTTGGTTTTACGGTAGAGTCAGGAACCAAGTGGAAACCTCTGTGATATTTACAATGTTATCGATTTCCCCGTTGCTATGGATTAGCATTATCGCCATCGCCGTGGCTTTATTATTGATAGCAATGTACAGCGCTAGAAGACAATGATCGTCGTTTAGGGAATGCGGCTTCACATTGGGGGGTCATGTCAGCGTGAACTGCATGTAACATACTGATTCAACAGTGTAGAGATTTGATTGACACACAGGTGCCCTGTAATTTACAACTGAAATATACACAGCGATGAAATCTGATGTTGAACGTTTAAGCTTGAAGTGGTAATTGATTCTGACCTTTGCATTAGATGAAGGATATACATTAAGACATATTTGTTTTGAATTCATACATAATGTAAAATAATTTGTGTATTTAATTTACTTCTGTACCAAGGTAGCATCTATGACAGTTTTCATATGTAAATGTGCATATGTGTACGTAAACAACGTTTGCATTTATAACGACGATGCATGATACTGCGTTACTACGATACAGCAGGAGTTACTTCTTGTCAAAGCATTGTTAAATATGCATCATATACCTGTCTACGTTTTAGTAAACTGACAATGATATATCACCATAAACAAATCAAAACAATTTGATTGATGACAGACAAACAATGCACCATGGACAATCAATCACATTACCTCCACCCCCGGGGACATGACGCAACCCCCTCTGATTAACTTTATGGCGACACGTCCCTCTCGGGTCAAGGCAAGCTTTGTTTCAAGGGTCTGTCGCATCTACCCTCGGGCAGGTGCGTTACTTCCCTGTCCCTCTGCACACTGGCGAAGGAAGTGACCACACATCGCTCCCGTTGACAGGTAGTTTAAGAGTCGGACTGCAGTTGTCTGTATTAGATGACATCGTGTTGTGGAGTACGAGAGGACATCAGCTGTTTGTTATTGTCATACAATCAGGACTTATAAGGATATACTACTGGTAAGAGCAAGTGTATTTTAGTGATTTTCGTTTGTGTACAACAGGTTAAAGACAACTATTTACTGAACTGAAGGTCTACAAATAAGACATCTGCTGTTATTAACGATGTGCATTAATGTTCTTCTCTAACTGTTTGAATAGCTGATGTGAAAATCAGCTCACCAATGCTGATTTGTTCCCAATACACGCTTGTAGTCCGATTAAGTTATATTGTTCTTTGGGATATATTTTTTTTATGGTTATTATGGAAAGCCACAATCAGGTGATTGATAGTAGCCACATTTCCCATTGAAATCACCCAGATGAACAATTTTGGTGTATTAACGGATCACAGATTTGGAGTAATCTACCGTTGTATATATGAAGACTTTTACATTAATCACCAGGAAAACAGGTTCCCAGGATTACTGTATTTATGTTTTTTTACTTAGATCAGAACAAGAAGGAACTGTACATTTCCTCTGACATAGGAACAATTACTATTCTGCTGGAAGTTGCTTAAAATTGTACAGGCACTGATTGTAGTTTCCCCACAGTAGTTCCAGGAGAATAGTCTCATGCATATGCTACACTTGAGTTATCATGGGGTGAGGCTTCAATGAATAATTCAAATGTAATTGATCATAAAGCAAGGCTCTCGCTATGGAGAAGTTCCGGCCTCATGTCGGCCTCATGCATACAGCTAGTCACATGGGTGTCATAACTGACGTGACATCCCACATCATCCCCTGCATCGGCGGGTATTGAGTTTAATGTTCTTACCAACACAACGTTGTCCAAGCGAAAATGGATGGGACATTCCGTCGTGTGTATGTAACGCCAAGTTGGATTCCGGTTAACCAAACAAATGCGTGTTCTCATTGTCCTGCAATAATGAACATTTAAGTTTTGAAAAGATAAACGTGAAGGTGTTTTTTTCAGGTCACGATGAACCTCCGTGACATAGTACTGACCTTCACCTCTGCCCTCGTGGCCTTCAGTCGTGCCCACCAAGGTCACCATCATGCGGAAACACAGGCAGTTGAGGGATTCCACGAAGCCGGCAAAAACGAACAGTAAGATTTTGTTTACTAAAAGAAACACTTTTTGTTTTTTACGGAATTGCAATTAACAGCTTTATATAAAAAAATGAAATGAAAATAAGACGAACGTTACTCGTTTCGAGACACAAATAACAGATAATAATATTTACGGATCTCTGACACGACAAACATTATTCGGAAGAAAGGTTTAGCCGTACCACTTAATGAGATGAGGACTCTGTCCAACAACTGTCATCTGATTCCGACGTTTTGTCTAAACCATCAGTAAATTTGGGTCCAATTTAAATAATATCATTACAGTAAACTACGTTTATAACGAACACGCTTGTAACGAACTGACGGTTATAACGAACTTATTTTATAGTCCCGGCCATTTGGTGTTTATATGCTGTTAATATGCTTATAACGAACTACGGTTATTACGAACTAAAATTAGTGGTCCCTTTGAGTTCGTTATAACCGTAGTTTACTGTAGATATCCTCCTGAAGGGGAAATCTGTTTAGTGTACTGAGGTCGGCTATACAGACTCAGTGTGTGTGTAGTATGAGTGTTTATTTACTCCCATTCATGCAGGGCTGATCCCACTTCTTCCTCTCCTTCACAGACACATCAAGGAGCATATGCAGAACGAGATGAACACACAGAGACAGATGTCACCACAAGAACTAGAGTTCCACTATTTCCGGTAAGTCCACATTGCAGTCAGACCCGTGAAGATTCCGGGGTAGAATAGGTCTTCAGCAACCCATGCTTGCCGTAAAAGGCGACTATGCTTGTCGTTAAAGACGACTAACGGGATCGGGTGGTCAGGCTCGCTGACTTAGTTGATGCATGTCATCGATCCCAATTGCGTAGATCGTTGCTCATGATGTCAATCACTGGATTGTCTTGTCCGGACTCGAATATTTTACGGCCCGCCGTCATATAGCTGGAATATTGCTGAGTGCGGCGTTAAACAACAAACAAACAACAAACAAACAACAAACAAACATTGCAGTCAAGGACAATGACGTCATATCAGTATTCCTCGTGGTGATTCCACAGATAATCGTGTGGGAATTGTCATGAAAGGTAACCTGGTTATTAACTATATATGGACTGAATACATGGTTCCAAATCTACGTCGGTCAGAGAAGGAACAAGATTATTAGCTTGTAGATGCTTATGTCACTGTTCAAAACAGGGCTGGGTGAAAAGGTTTCACAAACCACTCCATATTGATTGACTATAAAATTATTCAATGTGATCTGAAATCTGGCTCGGCTATATTTACACCGGAAACTCCGATTGACTGACACGATAACAACCACCCTATAACTAATTCTCGGGTTTATGAATGTTGGAACTCTGTTTTTGGCAAAACATAAGCCACAGATATATTCCCTGTCATTTAATAGAGGATCGTCAAGGTAATAAACCTCTTGATTCAACACATAATGACCATGTGAAGGTATCAAGTCTAGGAGAAAACGCCTATTGTATTGTCCAAGACATATAATCATTTTAACTAGCATGCTGCATCTTACCGGATTTCAAAAGTTATCGTTTTCGGGGACATCGACTGATTGTCTTTGAAAATGCCTTGAAGTTATTTTAAAATTACATAATTTTTATAATGATGTGAAAGAATGTCAAATCATGAAAATGTCATAATGTCATTGATCTCTTGCAAAATCACTGTCTTACAACATTCGACTTACCGTAATCATAAACGTCCTTCCGTTATAATTCATAAACGTCCTTACCGTAATAATATGTAAGGTACCTTACCTGTCTTATTTCCTGGTTCGCCTGTATCATATGTATCTTTATGGAATAACATGTTCCAACTTCATCGCATTACATTTCTCCTGAACGATAAATCATTTCTCACCCTCGGATGGACGTTTCTCCTCACATGTTTCGCATTTCTTCATATCGGATTCACCTTCGGTCATAATCGTATCCAATTCTACCTTTGTTTTTCACCTTTTCATGCCTGGACCTCCCTGTAACATGCCCCATCACGACCTCCCTGTAACATGCCCCATCACGACCTCCCTGTAACATGCCCCATCTCGACCTCCCTGTAATATGCCCAATCTCGACCTTCCTGTAACATGCACCATCTCGACCTCCCTGTAACATACCCATCTCGACCTCCCTGTAACATGCCCCATCACGACCTCCCTGTAACATGCCCTATCTCGACCTCCCTGTAACATGCACCATCTCGACCTCCCTGTAACATGCCCCATTTCGACCTCCCTGTAACATACCCATCTCGACCTCCCTGTAACATGCCCCATCACGACCTCCCTGTAACATGCCCCATCTCGACCTCCCTGTAACACGCACCATCTCGACCTCCCTGTAACATGCACCATCTCGACCTCCCTGTAACATGCACCATCTCGACATCCCTGTAGCATGCACCATCTCGACCTCCCTGTAACATGCACCATCTCGACCTCCCTGTAGCATGCACCATCTCGACCTCCCTATAACATGCCCCATCTCGACCTCCCTGTAACACGCACCATCTCGACCTCCCTGTAACATGCACCATCTCGACCTCCCTGTAACATGCACCATCTCGACCTCCCTGTAGCATGCACCATCTCGACCTCCCTGTAACATGCACCATCTCGACCTCCCTGTAACATGCACATCTCGACCTCCCTGTAACATGCACCATCTCGACCTCCCTGTAGCATGCACCATCTCGACCTCCCTGTAACATGCACCATCTCGACCTCCCTGTAACATGCCCCATCACGACCTCCCTGTAACATGCCCCATATCGACCTCCCTGTAACATGCGCCATCTCGACCTCCCTGTAACATGCACCATCTCGACCTCCCTGTAACATGCACCATCTCGACCTCCCTGTAACACACACCATCTCGACTCCCTGTAACACGTACCATCTCGACCTCCCTGTAACATGCCCCATCTCGACCTCCCTGTAACATGCCCCATCGCGACCTCCCTATAACATGCACCATCTCGACCTCCCTGTAACATGCCCCATCTCGACTCCTTGTAACATGCCCCATCGCGACCTCCCTGTAACATGCACCATCTCGACCTCCCTGTAACATGCACCATCTCGACTCCTTGTAACATGCCCCATCGCGACCTCCCTGTAACATGCACCAACTCGACCAGCCTGTAGCATGCACCATCTCGTTCTCCCTGTAACACGCACCATATCGCCCTCCCTGTAACATGCCCCATCGCGACCTCCCTGTAACACGCACCATCTCGACCTCCCTGTAACATGCACCATCTCGACCTCCCTGTAACATGCACCATCTCGACCTCCCTGTAACATGCACCGTCTCGACCTCCCTGTAACACGCACCATCTCGACCTCCCTATAACATGCACCATCTCGACCTCCCTGTAACATGCACCATCTCGACCTCCCTATAACATGCACCATCTCGACCTCCCTATAACATGCACCATCTCGACTCCCTGTAACATGCACCATCTCGACCTCCCTGTAGCATGCACCATCTCGACCTCCCTGTAACATGCACCATCTCAACTTCCCTGTAACATGCTCCATCTTGACTCCCTGTAACATGCACCATCTCGACCTCCCTGTAACACGCACCATCTCGACCTCCCTGTAACATGCACCATCTCAACTTCCCTGTAACATGCTCCATCTTGACTCCCTGTAACATGCACCATCTCGACCTCCCTGTAACATGCCCCATCTCACCCATATCACATTGCTCCACTTCACCATCCGCCGTTTTCCCCATCAGCCTCCATGACACGAACAACGACACGATGCTTGATGGTCTGGAGATCCTACAGGCTCTGTCTCACATGCTGCCGCCGAACAACCTCCAGCCTCACGAAGTCCAGGGCAAGACGGAGGAGCAGGTCGAGACCATGAGGCAAGACAGGCACAAGCTCATGTTCAAGAACTATGTTGGTAGGTTGTTATACCTTCTGTCTCCACGAAATACATTGTACACTGTAATATGATATATTACTCAGCTCCTTACAGGAACTGTTGTGCTTAAATTGCTTCGGTGAATTGTGTTTTATTATCTCATAACGCTAACGACATTTGTCCTATGATTAATTTCTTCATAATATTCTGTTAAAACAATGCTAAAAAAATAATTATGTCTTAGGATTTAAAAACAATGGTTACTGGATATCCTGACAAAAGTCTGTTCTTGTCTTGAATTGTTTGATAGGCATTACTTAGAAATTGACGGATGACAAAGTAGAAACAATATATGAATAACAACTTCTTTAATACTGTAAAGGCGAAGTTTTGGAAAAGATCATTATACCGTTGTCAAGCAAAACGTGTCTATCATGTCTTCTTTGAGCAAACCATGATCGGAATTTAATTTGTTAATCACTTTGTGGTGTCTATATGTATTTGAAGATTGGGTTTGATGCTTAGGCAAATCCTTGGAAATCCGTGTTGCTGAACAATTGACATACATGGTTTGGTGGGGCAAAACGTGTACATTATACGCTAAATCTATGTTTATACTATTTCAGAAATCATTGATAAAGTTCTCCGGGACGATGACCGAGATGGAAACGGTTACCTTAGTTACCCAGAATATGTCCTCGCTAGGAGGAGAGATGAACATCGCATGCGTCAACAGCAGGAAGAGATGATGAAACAAGGATATCAAGGAGGATATCAGCATCCTCCCCAAGGATACCAACAACCGCCCCAGGGGTACCAACAACCTCCTCCACAAGGATACCAGCAACCTCCTCAGGGATACCAACAACCTCCTCCACAAGGGTACCAACAACCTCCTCCACAAGGGTACCAACAACCTCCTCAGGGATACCAACAACCACCTCCACAAGGGTACCAACAACCTCCTCCACAAGGATACCAACAACCTCCTCCACAGGGGCACCAACAACCTCCCCAGGGATATCAACAACCTCAACATGGACAGCAACCACCACAACACGGACACCAACCTCCCCAACAGGCCCCTAAATAAATCATTTGTATGAACATATGGATATTTCACATATTGATGGTCGGATGCGGCAGTCGTGTCCAATACGACCCATTTGATGGGGAATGCAGATGTCAGTTGGAAGTTGCGTCAAATCAAGTGGATTGTGAGGATTGGGATTATGGGAATAACGATTATTGAAAAGTATTGAAGAAGTCATGAGTTACCGTTGCTGAGTCGGTGGATGTGAGGAGAGATGACTTGGTGCAACACACGTTCAGTGATAGGGTTGGATATTAATACAAACATTGAGACAGTTTTAAAATATTATGTTGCCAATAGGTGAACGTTCTACACCACATACACATGTTCGAGTGACACGGAATTCATGTGTAGAACACTATTGTCAAAAGGTGTGCTTCAATTGTTTTTTTGTGTGAATGAAAGCGTATGATGAGAGAACGCTAGAAATGTAATTTTGTATTGTATAGTATGCTGCTTGACGTAGACACAGTGTGCTGGTCGTGGTAGCGTTAAAATGAATCTGATGCTACAGATGCAAGCATTTGGACAAACAATACGTGCATATTTTACACATTTGCCAAAAGAAATATACAAATACCGCCCATGGTGTTCAACGTTGATGTTCTGAAGACCCAGTATGTACTTCTCAACAGGTGCACTTTTTGGGTCAACTATTTAACCTTAACCGTTTGTGTCCAATAGCTACGTTATCATTTGCTGGACATATGGCGAACGATCACCTATGCTGAACATGTGCCTTTAAGAATATGTTGATTGAAACACAGCCCCAGGATGAGCATCAGTCGTGTCCAACATGGCCAAGATGAAGAGTGTCTATTTATTGCCTGTTATCACCACCATGTCATGAGATGATTTCAGAGTGCATGTCCTCACCTCATTCTGTAAACTCGTGCTCGTCAGACAAACTTTGACAGAGCTGTCTTTGGCGTAAGATCATTAACATGAAATCTATGTACATCTATAATATATAAACCACATATGAATAAAGTCAAGATTATTGTAATGTAGACGTTGTTACGTGCGCTGGCCGCCTTGTGGTTCATGTGGTTCATGTGGCGCGCGCGCGCGTGTGCGTGTGTGTGTGTGTGTGTGTGTGTGTGTGTGTGTGTGTGTGTGTGTGTGTGCGCGTGTGTTCCATTCCACACATGGTCACCACTTTTTTTATTTCCCCTGCCGCGATGTGTATGGGACCCTGCCAAAAAGCGGCGTTAACCAAATATGACTCCCTCGTCTCGGAGTTACGTCAGCCAGTTAGACTTTCATATTTTCTCTGTATCAGTGAGCGAAGCATTCTGACAAGAAAATCTTATTTCTGTATGTAGAAAACGAACTAAAACGAACTTCGAAAACGAAGATTCATAATAAAGGCTGCACCATTATATCCTTGTGGATATTTTATGCTACATGTTTTCTGAGACCCATGACATCTACACTCAAAATGGAGTACCATCGAAGGAATATTTGTCTCCTGTTTAGGTTTTCTTTTGTTTAGATCGGAATTTCCGAATCGAGGTGGCAATGAACTATGAAGCCAACAAATTTTAGAAAGCTGGCTTGGGATTTGCTCAAGAACCCACGCGTCGTTCGTTTAGGTCTGGCGGTCAAAGGGTTCACCTGACACGTCCTTCTATGAGGGTGTCGTCAGATCTCAACTCAGAGAGTTATCCTATCGGTGTAAAAGTGTTTGTTTGATATTTAACGTTGCACTCAGCAATATTCCAGCTGTATGACGGCGGTCTGTAAATATTCGTGTCTGGACTAGACTTTTCAGTGATTAACTTCATGAGCATCGATCCACGCAATTTGGATACGATGACATGCATGAACCAAGCCAGCGAGCCTGACCACCTGATCCCGTTAGTCACCTCTTACGACAAGCATAGTCGCCTTTTACGGCAAGCATAGGTTGCTGAAGACCTATTCTAGCCCAGATCTTCACGGGTCGGAGTAAAAGATCTGATTGCAATGACACTGGTACAATTCGGTTGCCACATGAAGCATGGATGCTTGTATGTTGTCGGACCACGAGGGCCTGGATCGATCCCTGTTCTCCGGCCCTGACCTGGATCGCTAAAATTGCTGAGAGCCGTTTAATTCACTGCCTCTCCCTGCCTCCCCTTGCCTCCCCCTGCCTCACCTTCTCACTCGGGACTTTCACAGAGATGCACACTGTACGAACTGTGTCCTTTCAAATGGCATGGGGGCGGTGGGGTAGCCGAGTAGTTAAATCGTTCGCTCGTCACGCCGAAGACCCGGGTTCGATTCCCCACATGGGCACAATGTGAGAAGTCCATTTCTGGTGTCCCCCCGCTGTGACATTGCTGAAATATTGCATAAAGGGGTGTAAAACCAAACAAACTCACTCATTACCTCACATTTTATGACGCTTCGGACAATAACATACGGTAAAACTGATAACCACACACACACGCACGCACACACGATCGCACGCACGCACGCACGCACGCACGCACGCGCACACACACACACACACACATGACATTGGTGGATACTCCGCACAGTGTTGCGCGGTGTATATGTTACGAAGTATGTTGATAAAATATTATAATTCAATGTTACATAATAAATGAAAGAGTGATACTAAATTGATAAAAAGAGAAAAAAAACTTCGGAAAGGTTACCAAAATGTAATGTTAACAAATGCAGTATGGATACTAACTGACAGTAATTCAAACTTATATTCTATAGTTTAGGTCTGTAGCTACCATCTCGGTACATCATTTCTCATCATTATGGTGAGGTGAGGTTAAATGGGGTTTAACGCCGCGTCCAAGATTATTGCACTTATACAGCGTGCACGTGTGTGTGTGTGTGTGGCTGCTTGTACTGGTCCAGACTAATGCTGATTTTATAGTGCTACCTACTGAGATACCATACCGATACCATAACATGAATACCCCACTTACACATAGTATACTGACTCTGAGCCGACCATTCCTTGTTTTAGCCCCTTAATTCCGAGCGCCAGGAAGGGTAACAACAAGTACCACGGAGCCGGTCCTCATCATTATGGGTGTGGGGACACGGGTGATCCTGTCGTCTAAGGATCCACAATTATATGTGCAGAGTTGTGTCCATTAGACGTGCCAGGAACCTACGAGCGAGCTTTCTGATCCCAATTAGCAGTGATTTATAAACTACATTCGTACTCGTGGGTTTTACCAAAGTGGTAAGCCTTCCTCACTTCGGAATTCCCTCCAACCTGAAGCTGAGACGTGCACGTCGTGGTATAACTAAAATACTGGATGAAAATCAGTTGGGAACATCAACGATGTGTTAGACTCTGTACATACCTCTCGGAGATAAGTGTCAAGTCTGTCATTGAATCTATTACATGTTTTAACACAACAGAGACTCAGTATTACATGATATTTTTTATTCACAAGAACGCTAAGAAACATTACGATGAAGACAGACATTTAAGATCTCTTTGGAGAAAACCGTCCATTGTAGAACATTTTTCTCTCTCTCTTTCACACTGCAGAGATGCAAACTACCATTGGATATTCTGTTGATGTCATGTAGAGTTGCTAGGATACCGCACACGTCCCTTCCGGTTACAAAACGAGGCTAATACACGGTTCATGTTTATCGCTCTTGCTCTCCGTTAATGGACGTGATATAATTGATGTGACGCACATAACGATATGCCACTGTATCACATCTAAGTCACGATCACCAGTAACACATATCACAAAATGCACATTCGGCAAATTATAAACGTAAAGCATTTCTAGGCACACCTCCTTCATATTGCCTTCTTTTTAAGGCGCCGCAATTCGTTAAGCAGAATTGCGCCCCTTTTCAGAGAAAGGTGGTTCGACGAGACCCGATGAATGTTGGTTTGAACACCGGCTGAGCGTCATTTCCGTACCTGTAACCATGGGGTTCATAAATCCGACTTCATGCGAATTTCATATTTTCCTTCCACTTGCCTTGATACAATTGAAAAAAAGTTCAAAACGGTGTTAAATCCCACTCACTCATTTCCCGACTTCTTCTTCGTCAAGTATCTGCTGTTTCCGTCTTTCAATCAAGGTCCATTCAGCGTTGTTTTCAGGTTCCGCTTTCGTTCTCTTCTCCGCTCTTGTTGTGGATCCATCTCCACCTCGACACCTCTGTCCGGTGTACTCTTCTTCCCTTGTTCACAGAACCATTTCGGGGTCCTCTTCTTCCCTTGTTCACAGAACCAGGCTGACCTGCAGATGCTCATCCTTATTTATTGTAAGGGAAACATCTACCATCAACCCTTTCTCGAAATAAATTTCTTCTTCATTTTCTCAAGTAGAGATGCGATATCCACCTTCCTCGTCTTCGCCTGCACTTTGGTGTCAGCAAGACGACTTAGATCAGACAGTGAGTTCTTCAACTGAGTCATAAGGCGCTCCTTCCTCCGATCTTCTTCCTCTTCCTCAGCTTGGAGTTTCAAATTTACGCGTTTCCGAATATCCCCAGAGGCAGCTAGACGTTGCGATCTGGGCGAGACTTGCCCCAGCAATGCACTCAGCTCCAAGTGGAGCTCTTCCACGGGGCTGGAACTACGACTTGGGCAATCATCGCAGGTACTATCGTCGTCAAAGGAGTATTCAACAAGCTTGTGAGGGCCACTGCAGTACAAGTCCGATGAAGAAGATTGAGGTGTCATCTTTTCGTTTTTCATCCGTGTTTTCTTGTGTATCCGTGGTTACGATTCAGAGCGAGAACGTTAAACTGTGAAGCACTGTTATCCTCACGGCGTATATATCGGGCCTCGATGAATCCGTTATCCAACCACCTATCACAGGACAAGCGCTAGCCGAGGGCGCTTCGCAATCACAGCCTTGTTCTTGTGTTTGTGTGTGTGCTTGGGTTTCAACACTCTTGACGACTGTTTATTTAAACAATGGCTTGGCTAAGCAACGGACCATATTTGAACGCTTCATTAACGCACTGTTGTGAGATTGGAATGTTTGCTTTAGAGCAGAATGTATGGGTTAATTAGGCTGAAACAACAGCGTGCGTTTAAATGGTCAATTAGAAGAAGTAAGTCCTCGAGTAAACATTCAACAGTCAGCGGTTGTATTAAGAACGTTATCAATCATGGATGTAGGGCGAGTATTGATCTTTAATGTCTATAGATTTCTTACTTAATTCAACACGCACTTTGGTATTTACATAAATGAAAGTGGAAGCATTCATTCTAGTGTGATGCTATTAGTTCGCGTTCGTAGTAGTAGTTATAACAAACCCTGCTTATTCTAACTCTGAGTTGACATGTTCAATTTATCATTAGGTCCTTTACGTGGAAGGAATGTGGACATTTACCGGTTGTTTCTGTTATAAAGTGTCTCCTTTAATAACTGCATCATTTTCATGTGCGTAAACATTGTTTTCGTCGACTTAAACTAGTGCCGGCCCAAAGCATAGACAATGTACGAAATTTGAATTTCCACGTAGTAGCAATAAACTATTAATGTTTGTTACTTCCTGATACCCAGGATGTGTGAGTTGGGAGCAAAAGTACTTCAGTTGGTCTGCCAGCTGCATGTAAATCCAGTCAGAGGCCATAATCAGGTACAGGATTCGAACCCATGACCAGCACATCCGGGAGGCTGAAGGGGGTAAGCATGGACAGCACGCCCCTGCGGAAATGTGTCAGCTTATCATTAGCTTAAGTGGGGGGAAGATGTATTGGACTGTGCAGCACATGCATATAGACTATTCGACACATGTATATACACTATTCGACACACAGACACACACACACACACACTCCCCCCCCCCCCCCCCCCCACACAGACACACACTCTCCCCCCCCCCCCCCCCCCCCCCCCCCCCCCCCCCCATTGTGACGTTCATCCTATGCGAAAACAGCAATCTGTTTGCTCTACTGGGTCGTAACATCTGATTCTATTGAGTGTAAATGGACCATGCTACAAGTAAGATGCCTCCCGGGGTTACATCACTCAACAAATATCCCCCTCACACCAGGCCCTCAGGCAAAACCCACCCCAGCCCACACCTGTACCTAACTGTACATGATACACACAGCGCCACTCAAAACAATCTTCTTGTAATTTAACATTAACAGTCACGAACATATTTCACAGAATATAAACATTTATCGTACTTTGCATTAAGTACTCGTTTCTGATTGGTTTCTAAATAGGCATCTTTTCCAATGTACCCAGCTGACAGATAAGGTATACATTTCATATCTACAGACAGACTTTGTTTATTAAAGTGTCACATGGTAAACATGTACAGGTAACATAGTATATTCGAGTCATATAGGCCAGTTTAACATCCAGACACATTTTCGCTTTCATTTACACCATATGTCCATACAAATCCCCCCCCCCCCCCCCGAAAAAAATAAAAATAAAAATTAATAATAATAATAATAATAATAATAATAATAATAATAATAATAATAATAATAATAATTAAAAAAACAACCAAACAAACAAAACAAACAAAACAATGATAAATAAAAATAATAATAAAAAAAAAAAAAAAAAATTATAATAAAAAATAAAATAAAAACAATTAAGTAAAGTTCGGTTGATACAGGGACAAAATCGGCATATGCAATATTCTTTATATAGCAATATTCTTTATATTAGCGTGATGTTTAATAACTTGGCGATAAATGAAATTAGGATTATGTTTAGGATGTTGTGTCACGCCAATTAACATAGGATTATAAAGATCAATAGGTCCTTAGTGTGACCAAACAATTTTAATTATGCGCCGCTTTGAACAGTATTCCAGTTATATCTGAGATTATCAGCTGAGAGTGTTTCCGTATCGTAAATATTATATATAAGGAATATACATTGTATCATGCGAGCCGTTGTATTCCTGATATATATGTGAAACGATATAACGATGTGGAAACATACGCGCGTAATAATCTCTTTACCATGTAATGCCATTCTGAATATAACTGGATGTTGAAGACGTTATTTAAGTCACTGATGGAAACGATGAAAACCGCGTTTGAATACATTGCAAGAATAAACTACCCGATTTATCATCTAGAGCCAAATGAGTTTAAGCTATGTTTGAGGACAGAAACGTACACACAAGCAAAACACACATCTAAGCGTATTTATTCAACCAGAAGACATTGCATCGATGATTGGAGTTTAAAAACATTTCCATGGTGACTTTATTTGCATATTTTTCGGATCGTGATACCAGGTTTATCGGACTGGTTAATCGCATCGATAACATATCCATTATATAAATTTCAACGATTTAGTCGTTTTCATCTTCATATCGGTGACAAAAATAATGTCCCCATTTTGACTTGTACCATATAGTGCCTTGTTTTTTCTCAGTGAAAGTCTCCTTGCCGTTGCATGTGTTTTTGACGGGTGCCACCTGTTGGGCAGGATTCGCTCATTTTTTCCCGAACACCTGGTATTATCACTATTTGACAGTGATTCATAAACACGTGTTAAGAAGGGGTCGGAATCGTACAATTGACTCTTTCAGCAGTGATTTCCTATGATTATAGAAAGGGTATTGAGTGTTAGCGAATTTGTATCGTCACAGTACCAGATAGTGGCGAGGTCATACATACGTATAATGATATTTTGTTGTGAAAGGGAAAAGAGTTGCCGTGAATAAAATAGTGACATAACAAACATCTGGGGCGTGTTCAGGAGCGACGGCAATTGCGCGAGAGAACAGTGTAGCAATATGACTCCTTCCAGAACGGAATTCGCGTACTCCTCTCGGCACAACATCCAAAATGGCGTCGCCGGGGATCCAAACAGCCCTGTGTATTAGGTTCACACATTTATTATTTCATCCACAAAGGTTCACACATTTCATCTAAATCATAATTGGTTTATATTTTGCAGTTCATTATAACAAAGTGTTTATTTTTTATATTGAAATATGTTTGTTTGTTGTTTAACGCCGCTCTCAGCATATTTCAGTTATACGACGACGATCTGTAAATAATCGAGTCTGGATCGGGCAGTCCAGTGATTGACATCAGGAGCATCGATCTACACAATTAAGATACAATGACGTGTAGCAACCATGTTAGCGAGCCTGACCAGCCGGTCCCGTTAGTCGCCACTTACGACAAGCATAGTCGACACTTACAGCAAACATGGGTTTGCTGAAGACCTATTTTCTACCCCTTCTACCTTTCTATCTTCACGGGTCAGTATACTGAAAATGCAATGAAGCTTTTGATGGTAGATCTAGGCTAAATGAGCATTCTTTAGACATCGGTTCGATTCCGGCCAAAGGCAAACATTTGTACAATGTGCGACACCTTCTTGAATTACTACCTCCCGGGGCTTGACCGCGTGCGATCGTGCGGTCGCACTCGTAATACCGCCATCGTCCATACCAACACACCTCTGAATAAAAGCGGGGAATATACCAGGAACAATAATTAAGGGAATCCCCATATTTACTACCACTGATGTCTGAGTGGCGGTCGGGTAGCCTAGTGGTTAAAGCGTTCGCTCGTCACGCCGAAGACCCGGGTTCGATTCCCGACATGGGTACAATGTGTGAAGCCCATTTCTGGTGTCCCCCGCCGTGATATTGCTGGAATATTGCTAAGAGCGGCGTAAAACCATATCCACTCACTCACTGATGTCTGAGCCGCTGTGTCTTGATTTCAATCCCCATATTTACTCAAAAATGATATGACCCTGTAAAGAAATGACGCTGTGGAATTCAATTTTCATAGTACATTCAATATCTGGTCCATGCCCCGTGAGCATCGATGCAGGCACCACATCTTCTGGGATGATGGGCCGCATAGCCCCCCGTGGTATCCTTCATCATTAACCTTGTGAGACCTCCCCAAGCTGTTGCAGATTCTGCGAACGTTGAAGTCGGTTGAGATTCATCAGAAAACATGGTGTATCTCCATGCCGCTGTTGACGACCTCCAAACTGCTGTTCCCACTGATGTCTGAGTGGCGGTCGGGTAACCTAGTGGTTAAAGCGTTCGCTCGTCACGCCGAAGACCCGGGTTCGATTCCCGACATGGGTACAATGTGTGAAGCCCATTTCTGGTGTCCCCCGCCGTGATATTGCTGGAATATTGCTAAGAGCGGCGTAAAACCATACTCACTCACTCACTCACTGATGTCTGAGCCGCTGTGTCTTGATTTCTCACCCGCACATTTCCACCTGTAGTATATACCTGTTTTGCATCGTTGACGTCGAAAATTATGTGGCAGCGCGAGTTTGCTTTCCGCTATCAATAACTGTGTCTCTTGGAACGAAAATTGTAACATTCTTATAGCTGGATTTATAGGGGTTCCCTTAAGATATTGTCCCAAGCGGCCATTGGTTCTAAACAAATACGATTGTATCAGGGATAACTGGTTTGAAAAAAAAATGCTATGTGTCTTATCGTTCAAGTTTAAAAAAAATACGTTTATGTATAGTTCTGGTTCACTTAAGGGAATTAACATAATTTCTTCACATAATTTCGCACGAATAGTTTGCCGAACGCTACCAGTTGTCAAACCGTTGAAAAGTTTTAATTTGGAGAGCTGGGTCGTCCTACTTGTTGGCACAGTAGTCAAATAAAGACAAAAAGAATCTATCTTTGGAATCTATATTTAGGCTTGTTAAACAGTTAAGCGACAAAACCATTACCATATTCGTAAGAAATATCTGGCGAAAACAGAGTAGATTGTACGATTCCGACTATATCAAAAGCATGTGTTTAGGAATCACTATCAAATAGTTCTGACACCAGGTGTTCTCGAGTTAAATAGGTGTTTTCATTCTTGTTTTGCGTAAAGTTGTTGGCAGTGAGTGAGTTGTGTTTTACGCCGCTTTTAGCAATATTCCAGCAATATCACGACAGGGGACACCAGAAATGGGCTTCACACATTGTACCCATGTGGGGAATCGAACCCGGTCTTCGGCGTGACAAGCGAACGCTTTACCGGCTAGGCTACCCAGCCGCACCAAAGTAGTTAGAAAATATGTAATGTACTCAACAGGCTAACATAATTATCAGCTTGATACAAAACGAAATCGCACAAGTGGAATGACGCCAGAAACTGAAGTGACGAAAATTCGTTTTCCAGTAATTAAAACAATGATAATTATTTCGTATGCACGGTAAAGTGATCCTCCTGATTTGTCCTGTACGTTATAACGCAAAAATACAAGTCCATATTTAACAAACAGTGCTCCCTACTGGGCCATCACGTGCACGCGGAAGCCTGGATTTCACGTGTGCTAAATGCATGTCAGGACATTGAATCATGATGTTTCATCGCCTCATTACTTCAAGGACTCAGTTTCTAATGCCTGCATCGAGTCTTGCTCTCATCTTTGTAAGATCATCAAACAAAAGATTGTTCATGCCTGTACTTCTCGACTTTGACCGGTGTCGTAGAGAAGGTCAGGTGTCCGATCCTCCGGCCACGTCATACTAGAGGATGATATTTTTTATTACTTTGCCTGGCGCTCGGCATTAAGGGGATAGAACAAGGTCTGGTCGGCTTGGGGTCCGTGTTATGCGTCTGAGTTGGGTGCCCATGTTTATCTGCGGCATGGTATCAGCTATGGTATGGGCTAGCAGTGTTTAACCGGCACAATCAGAACCAGTACAAACAGACGCACACACACTTGCATACACGTTGCATAAAAGTGAATTATTGTTAAATGCGCCGTATAACCCATTTCACTTCACTCTGTATTGACCAGCTACACCGCAGTTGGCGCTATGTTCGATTATACATTAACTAATTCATTTACTGTCTATTTGGTATATTAACCATCTGTTTCAGACTGCGGTCGATTTCAGACAAATCATCAAGATGGATCGCAATCTTTCTGCTTATTCAACAATAAGATCATCAGTTTCAACCTTCGGTGGCCTTAACCCAGACAATACACACGTTGCCATTGCACACTAGGCAACATATCTAAAATTCAACATTTTTGTTGTCTTAAGTCCACCTTTTGCAGAACCTTTTTAGATCCCTGCTTATTTTACTGATTTCGCAGCGAAACAAAGGCTCATTGACCTTCGTCTTTTTGAGTATACACCTCTGTGACATCAATGGCCACATTAATAAATATTTCACTATTACGCAGTTCCTTCCATGTCAGGCTGAGGGTTTATCATTCAACCTCCGCATGACGTCAGGGGGCACGGGTGGCCCACTCGTCTAAGGCGCCGCGATTCGCTGTGCAGAGTTGCGTCCCTTGGGCAAGCAAGAAACCTATGATTGTGGGTTCGAATCCCGGTTCCCCCCGAATATATTTATAGGTTTGTCAGCACCATGCCCGTGTTTGTGGATCTCACCGAAGTGGTAAACGTCTGAGACCTGCATCACTTCTGGCTTTCCTCCCCCATTAGGACACGCCGTGATATATTTGGAATGATGTTAAAAGCAGCGTTAAATTCAACTCACTCACTCACTCGTATGACGACACCTCTGTACAGAATGTCTTAGAGTATTCATAATGCACTTCAAGAACAATTACAGGTAATCACCAGTAAAACACGATTGCTAAAGGCGGATTTGGAAAATATCAACAGCAGTTATGACTCATCTCTGCATCCGTAGTTATAGGCAGGCATGATTCAATTTTGAAGTGTTCATTGATGACGAGAGAATGTAAGTTAAATAATTTATGTTTAATGAACAAATTCAAACGTCCTTATTTAGAAAGTTTCCATTATCAGTGCTTCATCTATGGGATGATGTTTCAGCCTCGTTTGTCATCTACCGACTCATATGTTCTCTATTAACTCTGGTGGCAAGGATGGCCCAGTCGTCTCAGGCGCTGCAATTCACTGTGCCAGAAATCTATAACCCTGGGTTCGAATCTCGGTTCGCACCGATTATGTTTCGTGGTTTGTCAGCACCATATCCACGCTCGTGGGTTTCACCTCGGACTTTTCTCCCACATTCAGCTGACACACCGTGGTATAACTGGAATACTGTTAAACCAAACTCACTGACTTTAGGAACACTGGGCTTCGTGTTTCTTAAACGTGTATTTAGGTACATATTGACTCCGAATTCGTTAAAATCATATCTTAGTTTTCGCTCTCGGTAAACAAAGATCTTTGTTTAGCGGCAGCGAGAACTTAGAACTGATTTTAATGAGATTGATTTCGACTTTTGATTACAGGTTAACATTATTCTTGTGACTACGTTCTTCGTCAGAGGTTGGCCTTGTATTTTCTCGAAGTTGTTCTGACGCTGTGGTCGGCCCCGAGAATGCAATTATTCACGCTGATGACGGTGAGTTCAACTCATTCAATCAAACGGCAATGAACCGAATCGGATATAATCCTGACAAAACCAGGCAATTTCAAAAGAGATCAAAAACCATTGAAGGAAGCTGGGAGTGTATTAACATTACCTTCCTTGGATTAATGCAGCGCTACAAACTTATTGACCTTGAGACTTACCTCACTACAGTACAAACATTGAGCAATAATCAGAAAAATAAACACCGCTCATGTTCTTCTTGGAACAGCTAACATTGCACGATCAGGCTTAGCGACAGGCCGGAGGGAGGATTATACACCGCGGATCAATTCCCATTGCGTGTATGGTAACCGCTTGTATTCCTACTCTATAAAAGCTCTACTAAAGCTACCGCATTGCCGAGTATAATACCAAGTTAAATAAAAAATGTCGTGACATTGAATTTGACTTCCTCGTGATTTATGCCATTTATAAAACAATATATAGCATGATATTGTGACATGTACATATGAATATGTCATGTGATTGACAGGTCTCACTTCTATGGGTGCAAGATCTTAATGTGTTCTGTGAGATTTGGGGAGAAAACAGAAAAATTATTTTGTAATATGGTTGTCATCGACAGGCTATCTTGTGCTTTTTAACCAATGGTGATGTGGTGAAATTGGGTTACGTCGCATCCAAGCTTGTTGCACTTATATACATGTGTATGTATGTGGTTGTCTGTACAAGTCCGGACTGATGCCGATTATATAGTGCTAGCCTACTGAGATATCATGCAGCAGTTTAACGTGAATACCCCACTCACACACAGTATATTGACTCCGAGCCGACCAGTCCTTGTTTTATCCCCTTAGTGAAAAGCGCCAGGCAGGTTAACATCAAGTACAGTCTATTAACGTATTTTTGGTATGACACGCCCAAGGATCGAGCCCCGGCCTTCCGCTCTCCGGGCGGATGCTCTATCACTAGACCACGTCTTAATCAATGAATAACTGCTGACAAATATAGTTGCTTATATGGCAGTAGTTGTCCGAGATCGCCGAGTAAATGCATATGATGACATATAATAAACAAAAACACTGGCACAATGTATAATAGAAGGGTTCAAATACATGAACAGTATGTATTGTTGTAACGAACTGCAAGTGACTGTTGAAATTCGTTCACTATAGTGAACGTTAGTTCGTAGTTCGTAGTTCGTTACTCGCGAAGCTTGTCCTCCGTTTTTGATTCGCCCCTTAATCATATCTATATGTCTGCTAGAGCTCGTGGACGTATTTGGTTTTCAAATTCATCATCTTCTTGTTGGTTTCGTAAACAGTCAACAAAATTTGAATAGAATAAAAACGACTAATTCCTATCCATTATCATAAGAAGCCATAAGCAGTGTTCATGGCGCGATTCCGACCAGATCATAAGTATATTTATCATTTAACTAAAGCATTTATCCATGACATAAACTTATGACATAAAAACATGTATGTCATACCCCAATGACATAAGTATGCAAATTAGATATGCAAATTAGATAACCGGAAGTGGGACTTTTTTCGACGGTGCACGTGAGTAGGTGTTTACAAACAACATGGATACCTTTGATGTTGGAGGCAATTTCCACAGCATGATCTCAGTTTGTAATCAGCAAAATACTCGTGTTGGTGAGTTTCACCAAAGTGACTTGGACGACTTCATTCTTTTCTCTCAAGTTACATGACATGACATGATATTACTAAATTACTGAAGACAGGGTTGACGCCAGCGTGTTGGTACATGTATTACTACTTTCTGCGTTATAGAGGCACCAGCATCTGTACCGAAACATGGCAGAAAGAAGGCTTGGTGAAGTGAAATCCACAAGTCAACTCTGTCTCTGCTGATGCCATACTGTTAAACCCTAAATGCACATCCGCACATGCAAACACGCACACGCAATCACACACAGACACACACGCATGAACGCACGCACACACACTTAGGTTATATTTAGGTATAGCCTTACATGAAATACATAAATATCATCATCAATAATCAGTCTCGATTAAACTCAGAAAAAGATTCCATTTGGCGTTAAAAGTAAAATAGCTGTGAAAATTAAATAAATGGTCACTGACAGTCAGTGATGACACAAGGTGTCCGTGAAAAAGGTGAGCATGACCTTCCCTACACTGTGAGCAACCATTGTGGCTGCAACATGAGGCTACCCATAAAGTCTCGGTAATAATGTCATATTATGCTTGTTTTAAAACTTATGTTAAACGTGAACCTTATTTGTCATCCTTAAATTCGCAAAATATGAAAACAACCCTCACGAGATTCAGACTGAGTTGTCACACTTTGGAAATTGAGAATGGACGTCATTATAAAATCCCAAGAAATTTAAGAAAATGCAAACTTTATAAATTAGACTGTGTTGAAACCGAGTACCACTTCCTGCTTATTTGTCCCTCGTATGTCAACTTACAGCAACTATATCTCAAAGCAAAGTTCTATTGTCATCCTAACGTCCATAAATTTAATATGTTTCTGTCATCACCAGATACATATATTATTACAAATCTAGCAAAATATCTTTATTATGCATATGAAGTAAGAAATGCGAAAGTGAAAGCTTAAAACCTGTCTGTACTCAACTTTTGTACAAAGGCCTGTGGCCTATATGTTTTGGAAATAAAATGAATTAAAAAAAATGAAACTCTCGGTTGTGCCTATCTGTAGAGATTTTGACATGCAAACAATAACAAGGGCGACAAAACATTGTTGAGTTTGTCAGTGTATGTTAACTAAAATTGCACAAGAGACTGGTTATCTGTACATTCTACATGTACGAGAGCATAGTCGCCGTGTTTCTTCGAACATTACTCCATCATTTGAATCTGTTGGATCGCAGGACGGCGATGCTGGGACGATGAAAACTTTGCGGGTCCAGAAGTTGCATATTCATGTACGGACTGAAATGCTGTTTCACTTACACCAGGATAAAGATATCACATGACAGGGAATTTTGTATGTACTCGGTTTATTTATTCAACAACCATAACTAAAAGCAACATTTTAACAACATAACAACTTATAAAATTTAACAAATATGAAACTTCAAGATCACATGTAATAGATCACTTGTGCTTTTTCAACAGTCTCAGTAGGCTTTTTGGTTTGATGCTACTGCCTTCAGCCTTCCTCTTTGGTCGAAGTGACCCTTGACCTCGGAGCAGACGACAACTTTTCCTGGAAATGAATCTTTCCCACACAGAGCTCATGTCCACTTTCCTCTTCTTCGTTGGTCTCTGAGAGTCACATATTTGACGTGTTTCGGACAGTGCGTCATTCAGCTGCGTCATAACCCGCTCCTTCCTCTGTCTCTCTTCATCCTCCTCCAGCTTCAGTTTTAGGTTCGCCCGCTCTCGCAGATTCCTGCAGCTGAATGCCTGTCGTTGTATGCCTCGTTCACTCGATGGTACATGGGTGGTGTTAGACAGCCGAACGACCAGAGCCGTAAGCTCGGTGTGGAGATCCTCCACTGCGTCAGAACTGCGGCCTCGGCTGTCGTCTTCGTCGTCGCTGTCGTCGTGGAATGAGTAATCAACCAATTTCGGGAGAGCCCGGTGATGAAAGTTGAAGTCCGGATTCAGAGAGAATTTAGTTTTGAGATCCGGGTTGTCACTGGCCACGTAGACAATATCGGAACTTCGCTTCATGATGGGTTTGATGTCAACGAATGCTTTAAAATAATATCTGAAGAATTCAAGGCGATAATGAATCCATCAGCTTGCCCTGAAGCTTATATAGTCCACCGACCAGGTCTTAGAAACAGGGCGAAAGCTTCGACCAATCAGATTGCAGCGTCGTGACTATAGTCACGTGACTTTGAGTTCAACTAATTGAGTGACCCGTGCTACTTACTGCTTATTAGTACAAGGACTTACCTTTGAGTTTTAGCAAAGCGCTTCATGGCTAGATTACCTTAAATATAAACAAAAACACTTTAAATACCCACAAAAGGAAAGATGTAGCATTTATTACGTAACGTAACTGAAGCAATACCTGTCACACATTGCACACTCGCTTTCCTGAAACTTATTATTTAGAATTAATTGATATTTATGTTGGTACACCACACATAGTGGAGCGAAATATTTCCTAGTTTCAGCACGATTACATATCAAATGACTAAAATAAACACCGGCGGGGTGCAACTCGCAACTTGTATATGAAATATTTTGAAATTGATTTAAATTTACGTATTTTCTTTTTCAAATCATGCATAGAAGCAGTCCAATACAATATGGCATCATGTATTTCTCATCAGATTATTTTTGTTTACAATTGCTCGAAACCTGTTATTTCTTCTCAATACTACAAGCAGTCCATGGGCATAACGTTCTACACAAATGTGCATGTATTTCTTTTCGGGAAAAAGATTTACCTCATATTTTTAGAGAAAATTGTAAACTCGTTTTTCTTTGATCTAATACGTAATGACTTGTCATAGGTATTGGCTAGAAAATATACTATACATGTATACTGTTGAGATACCAAATAATGGATTATGTTTCTAATTGTTTTTGTACACATATTTAAATATTTCCACTTATGGCACTATTGATTATTAATAAACCATTTTATTAAGTGTAGAATTTTGTGAGGTTAAGGTTTTTATTGCATTATTTTATTAGATACAAAGTGTTTTGTTAAATTTGCGCGTTATTGAAAATATAGAAATACAAATACCCAGAGTGTTGACAGGGAATGTTTTGACGCTACGTGACGGTATGAAATCTCCCTTTTACATGACCTATAGCAGTGGAATCACGTTGTTGACGAACAGTAAATGTACAACATAATTATTTGTGTTTAACAACGGGATCACAAACAATATTTAGTTAATTAAAAGAGATTAAAACACGTATCACCTTTGATCATGCGGAAATGAAACGCTAACCACGTCATGTTTTTATAAAGCTTCCTCCACTATGTTTAACGGGTAGGTAAATCAAAGTATTGTTTTAAGATAATTAACTAGAGAGGGGGATCTTAAACAAACATGTTCCCGCCTCTGGACAACAGAGCAATTAAGTGCGATAGAAAACTTAGTAGAGTTCACACTGTTGATGACTAAAGAGTGATAAAACCGTTTAGTTTAATTCATATCAAAACAAAAACATTGATAGATGTGATTTTAGAGTGAAGAATACAGAGTACTTAATAGACCACCCCACAGCAGTTGCCATCAGAACCACACTTTAGACTTGAATTGAAACTTGGGAGACCCAAAAAGCCAGAATGAAGAGAGAATCAGACATTATGTATGTAGCCAATGACATTTCGCATGGCAAAACTAGTTTTAGCACAAGTCCTGACTTTAACTTCAACTTTCTTCCTAAGCTTGTGGACTATTCCTTCCACGATGACAGCGACGACGAAGAGGGCGCAGGACTCATTACTGCTGATCCTGTAGAAGAACTTCAATCTCAACTGTCTTCCTTGGCTGCTCCAACATCGGGAAGGTTCACCTGTCGAAAAGTTGCAAACTGTCGGAATCTGAGCGACCGTGCCAATCTGAAATTGAAATTAGAAGAAACAGAAGAAACCCTTAGAAACGAGCGTCTTATGACGCGGCTTAATGACGCACTGTCCGCATCACGTCGAGTATATGATTCCGAGAGACCAGCAAAGAAGAGAAGAATTGACATGACCTCTATGGTGGAAAGGTTACTGACCAAGAAAGGATGTCGTCTTCTCCGAAGACAGCGATCAGTAGTAAAGACAGACGAACAGAAGATTAGAAGAAGTTGCATATTGACGTTCTTGAAGAAACGGTCGTGATCATGGACGATGTTATTTGTTATCTTACATGCTTGTTATGTTGTTATCTGTTGTACAGAATCACTTCTTGTTGCATTTGGAAATAAACACCACAGTTGCAAATACAGGGTCATTTTTACTTCTGATAATGCACATTTAAGGTCAATCTTCTTAATTTTCACTGAAAACGTTTTTTTTCTGGGTACATGACAATATGTCACTGACCAAAAACAATCTCATATGATCAATCTATATTTTGGTCTATGTTGTAGAATCGGTCTTCAGTAGCCCATGCTTGTCCCAAGAGGCGACTATGCTTGTCGTAAGAGGTGACTAACGGGATGGGGTTGTCCGGTTCGCTGACTTGGTTGATGCATATCACCTTATCCCAATTGCGTGGATCGATGCTTATGATATCAATTAATGGATTGTCTACAGACCGCCGTTATATAGCTGGAATATTGCGGATAGTGCGGCGTTAACAAACAACAAAGGATTCGCTGAATGTGGTTTTCAATCTCAGGTCCATCCCGATTATGATCCTTTGTTTGTCATCATATAAACCCATTCTCGTCGATTAAGTCAGATTCATTGTTCACCACATCGTGTTTGGAGTTTCATTGATTTTTTTGGTGATTTCACAAATAAGTGTAAGATATATAACCCCAATGGACACGGTTTCTTGTGATAAGAGGGGAAATGGATGGCCCAGATATCTTAGGCCCCGCAGTTTGCTGTGAAGACATTGCATCGCTTTGTTGTGCTAGAAAGTAATGTGGACGGTCGGATAGCCTAGTGGTTAATGCGTTCGCTCGTCACGCCGAAGACCCGGGTTAAATACCCGACATGGGTACAATGGGTGAAGCCCATTTCTGGTGTCCCCCGCCGTGATATTGCAGGAAAATAGCTAAAAGCGGCGTAAAACCATACTCACTCACAGAAAGTAATGTTCGTGTGTTCGAATCCGGGGTCGCCCTCATTATGTTTCTAGGTTTGTAAGCACAATAGGCCCGTGCTCATGGGTTTCATCAAAGTGTTAAACGTCTAAGTCCTGGATCACTTCGGGCTTTCTTCCCACATTAAGGTGACACTCAGTGATATATACAACTGAAATACTATTCATTGTGGCGTTAAACCAAACTCTCCCACTCACACTTGTGTCAAAATGCTCACGTTTGAAAGACTATCGGCAAATGTGATTCAAAATGTTTACAATTGTACATTCCAATACGTTTATTTACTTCTAAATCCTTAAAACAATATTTTTTCTGCTGTCTTATTTATCAGGCTTTAGTAAACATCCCGTTATGCGACATATTCTTTTCTAAATCAATACGAACGGAATTAAATGTTTTCACGCAGAATCGTCTATAGCTTCCAGAGCAATACTCAACATGTTGTTTCAAGATAATTAACTCGGGCAAACATGGCTTATACAAAAAACATTGTATACGTAACTGCATCTACTTGTTTTGATGAACCCAACACATACAAAATACGCCTCGCTGTTAAGAAACCTCTTGAAAACACACCTTGTGAATACAGAGTACTGAAGGCAGATAACAGGTCATATTCAAAATAGGTCGATCTTGGTCATGCTGCCAAATGTATTGTTGTAATTGCAAGAAAGCACTGCATCTGCAAAATAACTGATATTGACGGAAAATATTGTATATATCTGTGTCCGTATTTGAATGTTCAATGATACAAGTAATCACCAAGATCTTCAGCAAAATTTGTGTTTATTTACAGAAAGCGCTTTGTGTACATGTCTTGCAGCCCTTTTTTAATCACCCAAAGCTTGATGATATGATTCAGTCAGTTTGTAGCCTTATTATTTGAAGACATCTTCCTGAATTCAACATGACATATTGAATGTTAGTGTCCATTAGGTTTACAGGAGTACCTCGAGTGTTAAATAAAACGAAACACATGCTGTTTTGAAATAACTAATAACATCATCAGGTCTTAATGCAGGAGAAGTTTACATTTACTTGTAGATCATACCAGATTTATGTCATGCATGTCCATGCTCAAGATAATAACCATCCACGAGAGTTCAATCAAACACATCAATGATTTTACATAAATGCAGTAAATCATAGTAGAGAATATGATTTTACGACGCTTGTAGCAACATCCAAGCTATGGAAAGGGAAACAATGCATGAACTTCACAGATTTAGGGACTCGAAAGTAGCCTTCGGCGTGGAGAGAAAACTCTTCAACCACAAACGTACTCTGATACAACATGGTTATGTAGAAAGTTAGGTACAAATATGGAATGGCGTTTCTTCAACCAAAAACAGGTGTTTGAATAGATTGATTATATCTACAGTCGTGAATGTACATGGTGAAACTTTCATGATCTATTCTATTCCTTCTATAAAATGTCTATCAATCTCATTTATGGCACTTTAGGTGTTCTCGAAAACTCGCAATGCCACTTGGGCTGTAAAGCATTACATATAAAGTTTAACAATTTTTTTGTTGTTGTTTAACGCCGCACTCAGCAATATTCCAGCTACATAACGGCGGTCTGTAAATAATCGAGTCTGGACCAGACCGTTAGTCGCCTCTTACGACAAGACCTATTCTATCCCGGATCTTCACGGATCAGTTTTACAATTGAAAAGATCTGCAACTGAAATGTTGGTAAACTGTCCTATGACAAGAAATAATTACAAATGCTCATAATTCTTGTCACTCCCATACTAAGACGCTTAAATCTAGAGGCAGCAATAATTATGATCATGGGTATACAAATACAATTGGTTTTATGTTGCCACAAGACGAATATGTTTTATCTTGCAGTTTTTCCATTGTTCATTTTTCTTGAAACGACCAATCGTTTATGAAGCACAGTGGTATTGAATTGACAAAGAAAGTCCTTTTTTAAACTACTTTTATAATTACAACCATATTGAACGGATACTTCAACCATTTACAAAACTACAACATTTTGTAGAAAACAATATATCACAATTTTGCGTTGGAATCTCATGATTGTTACAACGGTGTTGTTAAAATGACATTTTAATTTTCTCACACATTTTAATTAATTTTCGTAGTTTCTGAAATCACGTTACGTTTTACAACACATATGTCTTATACAAACTGTTATTGTACATATATTTGTAAAACATTGGCCTTTCAACACCATTTACCATTCAGTTAATTAATTAACTCATGTCCTTTGATCTATGTGAAACATGATATTCTGACCAATTGGTGTTTTTACAAGGCTGAATGAATCTTGATTATCTACTTAATGATATCAAATGAGGTTTAACTTAAAACAAATAAAAACAAGATGGACGGAAATAAACAAACGCACCTTTAAACTGGAGTAAAGAAATAAAGAACAATAGATGACCTAATTAGGTATATACTTTTAGTGATTGAAGGGTGATAAAATATGGTAGTTAAAGGAAGACACTTTTGATTAGTGTGATTTTCTTGGCTCTGGAGTCCTCATATAAGCAGACCCCCACCCTCCAGCAGGTACTGAGATACATTTTTCGAAGATCGGGTGACATACGCTAATCAAGTAAACATCATTCTGTACATACTAATGGGACACAATGATATGTGTGGAGCCATGGATATACAGTGTAACCAAAGAGTAGTCTTTAAATGCAACGTTCTACCCAAGCTTGTAGACTATTCTATTCACGACGACAGTGATGGCGAAGAGAGTGCAGGACTCATTGCTGCTGATCCCATGGAAGAACTTCAATCTCAACTGAGTTCTTTGCGTGCTCCACTCCCAAAGGCATATTCAGAAAGGTTCACTTGTCGAACAGCCTTCAGCTGTAGGAACCTGATAGAGCGTGCCAGTTTGAGGCTGAAACTGGAAGAAACCGAAGAGACTTTGAGAAAGGAGCGTCTAATGATTCAGCTTAACGGCGCAATGTCAATAACAGCTCAGGTATGTGATTCAGATAGACCAACCAAGAAGAGAAAAGAGGACATGAGCTCTGTGTTGGAAAGGTGGCTGTCCAAGAAAAAATGCCGTCTACTCCGAAGACAAGGTTCCTCCATAAAGACAGAAGAACAGAAGATGAGGTCCAAGAGTCTTTTAAGATTCTTAAAGAAAAGTTCCTGATCATAACCAATGCTATGAAATAATTGTTATGTTATTTTGCTTGTGCTTTCAAATAAACTTCACAATTACGATTTACTGATTCCATTTAATTCTATTTACATAATGTGACACACAAAGAGAGGCACCACGACATTAAGATTTGAATCTTTCTGACCACTTTCAATCAGGGCTATATTACGATTTTATAATCTGAATATGAGAGAGGCGTTAGATGAAGTTACCAATGCTTCGGGTTCTTAAATGACTGCAATGTGTGTGCTGTTATCGGAAGCATTGTAAACGATAACTGTACATGTGTCATATCGAGGTCGATATGTAATTGATTATTTTATTGCACCACACGGGTAGTTTGAGGTTGTATCTGACTTTAATGTTCATTTAATGTCTGACGTCATCAACTAAACCAATCATTTGGGAAGTGGCAGTGTCCCACTCGACATGGCATTGGCTGTGCAAACAACCTAGAAAGTAAAGGAAACTTCTTGCACCCCAAAGTATCAGGTGTCCCGTATACCAAAGAACTTCCTTTGTGGGGAAAGCTCATTTAACACATTACAAGACACTATTGCCCAAATTGAAGTTGAACTCGAAGACAAGAAGGACGCAACAAGTGCTTTTAACATTTTTACTGATTTCATTCATTAGGAAATGGATTTAAAACTAAATAGAAAAAGTACAACAAAAACATGGTATAATTCGCACTCATCGAGATACAAACATTATTGGACGTACACTCTACAGTTATTGTGGAACTGTCTGTGTGTAGGAAAGGAAATGGTTGACATTTAAAGAAAGTATGAACGATAAAGGTCTCCTTTGATAAACAAATTAGGAAAGCAAAGAGGGCTTATGAGCTAGAACAACAGAACTACGAGGGGTGTTCATTAAAGATTTCCCCTGACCCACTTCCGATGGACCTAGTGGTATGAAACTTGGCATAGGTATTAGTCTTTCTCCACATAGGAACCACCAAGAGTTACACACTTCTCCCATCGTTTTATGCAACTATGGAGACCTCGCTTGTAAAAGCCCTCATTTTGCGTCTCAAACCAGGACTTGACTTCAGAAATCAGTGTTTTATCATCTCTGAAACGTTTTCTCTTCAAAAATGACTTCATGGTTGGAAAGAGGTGGAAGTCAGATGGTGCAAGGTCAGGAGAGTAAGGAGGATGTGGTAGGATTTCATAGCCACTGGACCGCGCTTCTGTCAGGGCAACATGAGAGTTGTGTAACTTTCAGAGAGAATTTGTAAATAATGTATTTTACCAAAAGATGTACATTTCAATATGATTGAAAATTACATTTTTTAATTCAAAGAAATCATCATAAATTTGCGTTTCAATCTTTTTAATGCAGCGTATGAAAATGATCTTTAATTTTATAACTTTAATGATGAAGATAAATTTGTACATATAATGAACGAAAGTATAAAACAAAGACTTTTAGACTCAACACTTAAAAAAAAATTTCGACGAAGGCAAATGTTGTATAGTTTATTTTTTACAACCAGTTATTTTTGTTGGTATAAAACTCAGAGTTAAATTCCTTTGCTTTTTCTAGTAGATTTTAACGCTGATAGAATAAAAGTCGTAGGAAATGGGAAAGTGGGTTTTATCTTCCACAACTTTAACGTCTTTGAGTATGCTTGTTCCGTATTGTCGGGTTTAATTGTATGTGTGTTGTTTAGTTGGGAGTATTGTATATGTGACAGTGGTAATTTACTTTGTAAGTGTCTTCGTACGTGGTTGATGCTTCTTTTTGTGGAAGTGGGAAAGGATGTGGTTGCGAGTGGGTGAGGGCGCGGTAGATAATGTAGATGAGATGGTATGGATGCGGGAATGGGTACAGGTGAGGGTATGTTTGAGGGATAGGGTGTTGGTGAGGGTACTGTGTGACGGTGTGGCTGAGGGTTCGGATGTGAATGAGCGGTTGTCAATGAGGGTTTGGATGTGTTTGAATGAGCGGGTGTGTTCGATTGGTTTGAGTAAGCTGCTGTGGAGTGAAGGACTGAATGTGGGAATGGATGTGGTTATGTGTATTCTTGATGCTTGTACGGGGGATATCATGAATGTTATTTTCATAATGATTATAAAATGTGGTGTGTGTGTGTATATAAATATATTGTTTTTATGAGTCTTTTAGTGTCTCGTAGGCCGTTTTGGCCGGCCGCTGAGTTTTTTCATTCTTTGCCTTGTCATTTTATGTGTACAGCGGGTGACACTATAATAAAATATAATTGATATTTATGTTGTTGAAATTCAGCGTGATTATACAACACATGATCAAAATAGACACAACAGGGCTGCAACATACAACTTGAATATGAAATGTACTATGACAAAAGAATTCAGACCTAAATTTACCTTATTTGTTTTCTAATTTTGCATAGATGCAGTCCAAAACAGTATGACATATGTATTTCTGATCAGAATATATCTCTTTACAATTGCCCGAAACGTCTTCTTCATTCTGGATAATGCAAACAGACATTGGGCATAATGTTCTACACAAATGTGCATGTCGTTCTTTTCGAGAAGAAAATTTACCTCATATTTTGAGAGAAAAATTTATTGAGTGTAGAATTTTGTGATGTTTTGGTTTTCATTGAATTATGTGATAATATACAAAGTGCTTTCCCGACAATTAAGCCTTTGTTAAATTTGCGCTTTATTGAAAATATACAGTGTTAAAAGGGATTGTTGTAACGTGTAATGGCGGTATGAAATCCCCCTTTTACATGACCCGAAGCAATGGAATCGTTCGTTGTTGACGAACAGTAAATGTACAACATGATCACAAACAATATTTAGTTAATTAAAAGAGATCAAAACACGTATCACCTTTGATCATGCGGAAATGTAACGCTAACCACGTCATGTTTTTATAAAGCTTCCTCCACCATGTTTAAGGGGTAGGTAAATCAAAGTATTGTTTTAAGATAATTAACTAGAGAGGGGGATCTTAAATAAACATGTTCCCGCCTCTGGACAACAGAGCAATTAAGTGCGATAGAAAACTTAGTAGAGTTCACACTGTTGATGACTAAAGAGTGATAAAACCGTTTAGTTTAATTCATATCAAAACAAAAACATTGATAGATGTGATTTTAGAGCGAAGTATACAGAGTACTTAATAAACCACCCCACAGCAGTTGCCACAAATCTACTCCAAAAATCTCTTAATAAAATACAACAATGGGCTGACAAATGGGGCTTCTCCCTTAACTCAGAAAAAACAACAGGAATAGTATTCAAACATAAAAACATGAAACCCGCCTCCCCAATCCTCCAGCTAAACAACCAAACAATCAAATTTCAAAAACAAACCAAATTCTTAGGACTTATTTTCGATGAACATCTCACCTGGGATGCTCACATCCAAAACCTAACAACTAAATGCAGTAAAGACCTAAACACCCTAAGATGCCTAACTGGCTCTAACTGGGGAGCCTCCAAAGATACTCTCCTCTCTCTCTACATATCCCTAATTAGATCAAAACTAGACTACGGCTGCGCCATATACAACACCCTAAACAACTCTCTATCCAAAAAACTTGACTCAATACAATATCAGGCTCTCAAACTCATTACACGCACCCAACATGGCACCTCCTACACCTCACTTCAGGCCTTAACAGGAGAAATGCCACTAAGTCTACGCAGGGAACAGCTAAGCTTAAATTTCTGGGCCGCGTCCCAATCAAACCCTCTCATCCAAAACTTAATAAACCAAAACATCAGCCCTAAAAACCAAGCTCTAGCTCGTAAACACCCCTTACTTACCCCAATATCCCAAAGAATAACAAACTACCTAAATGAACACCAAATTAAAAATCTTAAACAAAACTGCAAACAATCAAATATCTTCACCCCTAAACTTAAAATACCCAAAATAGACACAACACTAGCTAGCCAAATAAATAAACAAACCGACCCAAACATAGCTAAAACTACCACACTAGCATACATACACAAAAATTGGCCAAATTGGTGTCACATTTACACGGACGGATCCTCAGATCCGACCTCCAAACACACGGGTTTCGGAGTCCATACCACACAACCAACTAAAACCACACAATCCTTCCGACTCCCAAATAACCAATCAATATTCACGGCCGAACTAATGGGCATGGCCTCAGCCCTCCACAATCAAGAATCCAAAAACAACCAAAAAATCCTAATACTTACTGACTCCCTAAGTGGACTACAAGCCCTCCAAAACAAAAATACCAAAAACCGACCTAAATTAATAAATCAAATACTTAAAAGCTCCAACGACCTAACAAAAGCAGGCAAACAAATAACCTTCTTGTGGATACCCGCCCACGTAGGAATATACGGTAATGAAAACGCCGATAAAGCAGCTAAACTATCCCTTAAAATCCCAGAAATAAGCTTAAACTTACCCATCTCAAAATCAGAAATTAAAAGTGTAAACAAACAAAAAATCACAAAAAAATGGCATAACCTATATCTAAACTCAAATAGCAAAATCAAAAGAGTGCTCAGCAAACCACTAACCAAACCAAAAATTCTCCATCCATCAAAAAAAATCGACAGAGTAATCACTAAACTCCAAACAGGACACACCAACCTAAATAACCACCTAAAAAAATTTAAAAAACACACTACAGGTAACTGCCCACACTGCAAACAACCAGAAACCCCAGAACACGCACTCATCCACTGCACACACTACCTAACACATCGAACCGCATTACAAACCACCCTCAATCTAAACAAGGCTCTCACTCTAGAAGCAATACTAAACCCACAAAATAAACTAGAAAACTTCAAGGCCTTAGGCGTATTCTTAATAAAAACGGAACTAATAAAACGCATCTAAAACCATAATAACCTACCAAATCAAAATCACATAAACAAACAATCATCCACCATACCCAGCTCCCTTAGTTCTCCTCCCCAACCCCATCAGCATCTATTCCAAATCTCAAAATTCCCAAATTCTATATAAGCAACCCCTAAAGCCCCCTCTTGGGTTGCACAGACCACCCTCGCCCCTTTCGGAAACACATTAAATGGCCTGGCCGGGCCCGTGTGCGAAATACGCATCAGTCGGAAAGCGCACGTTAAATCTCCAAAGTAAGTAAGTAAGTAAGTAAGCAGTTGCCATCAGAACCACACTTAAGACTTGAATTGAAACTTGGGAGACCCAAAAAGCCAGAATGAAGAGAGAATCAGACATTATGTATGTAGCCAATGACATTTCGCATGGCAAAACTAGTTTTAGCACAAGTCCTGACTTTAACTTCAACTTTCTTCCTAAGCTTGTGGACTATTCCTTCCACGATGACAGCGACGACGAAGAGGGCGCAGGACTCATTACTGCTGATCCTGTAGAAGAACTTCAATCTCAACTGTCTTCCTTGGCTGCTCCAACATCGGGAAGGTTCACCTGTCGAAAAGTTGCAAACTGTCGGAATCTGAGCGACCGTGCCAATCTGAAATTGAAATTAGAAGAAACAGAAGAAACCCTTAGAAACGAGCGTCTTATGACGCGGCTTAATGACACACTGTCCGCATCACGTCGAGTATATGATTCCGAGAGACCAGCAAAGAAGAGAAGAATTGACATGACCTCTATGGTGGAAAGGTTACTGACCAAGAAAGGATGTCGTCTTCTCCGAAGACAGCGATCAGCAGTAAAGACAGACGAACAGAAGATTAGAAGAAGTTGCATATTGACGTTCTTGAAGAAACGGTCGTGATCATAGACGATGTTATTTGTTATCTTACATGCTTGTTATGTTGTTATCTGTTGTACAGAATCGCTTCTTGTTGCATTTGGAAATAAACACCACAGTTGCAAATACAGGGTCATTTTTACTTCTGATAATGCACATTTGAGGTCAATCCTCTTAATTTTCATTGAAAACGTATCTATATTTTGGTCTATGTTGTAGAATCGGTCTTTAGTAGCCCATGCTTGTCCCAAGAGGCGACTATGCTTGTCGTAAGAGGCGACTACTGGGTCGGGTGTTCAGGTACGCTGACTTGGTTGATGCATGTAATTGTATCCTAATATCGTGGATCGATGCTCATGATATCAATCAATGGATTGTCTCTCCCAGAATCGATCATTTACAAACGCCGTTATATGGCTGGAATATTGCTGAGTACGGCGTTAAACAACAAACAAAACAAACAAAAAGTTAACAGGGGCACCTCGTGTAATACATAAAAAACACGTTTTTTTGAAATAACTAACCTCATCAGATCTTAATGCACGAGAAGTTTACATTTACTTGCATATCATACCAGATGTCATTTATATTGATGCTCAAGATCACAACTGTCAACGAGAGTTCCTTCAAATACATCAATGATTTTATGTAAATGCAGTAAATCATAGAGTGAATATGATTTTACGACGCTTGTAGCAATATCCAAGTTATGGCATGCGACACAAGGCATGGACCATTAGGGACTCAAACCTAACCCTCGGCGTGGTGAGAAAACTCTTCAACCACAAAATTACCCTGAAGCTACATGGTTATATAGAATGCTAGGTACCTCTGTGCAATTGTGTCTCTTTCACATAGGAGGGATGTTTGCATAGATTCATTGTATCTACAGTACACCCCTATACTAAGGCGCATATATCTAGGGGTGGCAATAATTATGAGCATGGGTATACAAATACAGTTTGTTTTATCTTACCACAAGAGGAATATTGTTATTGCTCAAGTTTCTATCACCGACCAATCTTTTATGAAGTACAGTGGTATTGAATTGACAAAGAACGTTATTAAACTATTTATATAATTACAACCATATTGAACGGATACTTCAACCATTTACACAACTAAAACGGGATTGTTAAAATGACTGTCATTTTCTCAAACATTTTAATTCATTTTTCTAGTTTCTGAAATCAAGTTACGTATGCAACACGTTTGCCTTATACAAAATGTTACTGTACATATATTTGTAAAACATTGGCCCTTCAACACAATTTACCATTCACTTAATTAATTAACTCATGTCCTTTGATCTATATTAGACGTGGTACTCTTTTCACTTACTGTTTTTACAAGACTAAATGAATCCTGATCATCTACTTAATGATATCAAATGAACAAACCCACATCCAAACGGGAGTAAAGAAATTAAGAACAATAGATGACCTAATTAGGTATATACTTTTAGTGATTGAAGAGTGTTAAAGTATGGTAGTTAAAGGAGGAAATTGTCGATTGGTGTGATGTTCGAAACTCCGTTTCCGTCTAGGCTCTGGAGTCCTTACATAAGCAAACCCCATACCCACCAGCAGGTACTGAGATACCTATTGAGAAGATCTGGTGACGTACGCTAATCAAGTTAACATCATTCTGTGCATAATAATGGGACACAATCATATGTGTGGAGTCATAGATTATTCACTTGATATTCAGTTTAACCAAGGAGTGGCCTTTAAATGCAACGTTCTACCCGAGCGTCTAGTGATTCAGCTTAACGGCGCACCGTCTATAACAGCTCAGGTATGTGATTCAGATAGACCAACCAAGAAGAGAAAAGAGGACATGAGCTCTGTGTTGGAAAGGTGGCTGTCCAAGAAAAAATGCCGTCTACTCCGAAGACAATGTTCCTCCATAAAGACAGAAGAACAGAAGATGAGGTCCAAGAGTCTTTTAAGATTCTTAAAGAAACGTTCATGATCATAACCAATGCTATGAAATATTCGACGTGTGAATTTGCTTGTGTTAAAAGATTGTTTGTTATATTTTCAAATAAACTTTTCAATTACAATTTACTGATTCCATTTAATTTCATTTACATAATATGACAAACAAGGAGAAGTACGTTGACAAGTTGTGTACGGACTAGAATTTGGGTCTTTCTAACCACTTTCAATTAGGACTATGTTACGATTTTGATTTGAATGCTTTTACTCGCCCACCTGTATCAAAGTGGACTCATCCAAACGAGAAACGGGAGCGGGTGGTCAGGCTCGCTGACTTGGTTGATGCATGTCATCGTATCCCAACTGCGTGGATCAATGCTCATGATATTAATCACTGGATTGTCTGGTCCATACTCGACTATTTACAGACCGCCGTCATATAGCTGGAATATTGCTGTATGCGGCGTAAAACAACAAACCCCAAGGGCCGACCCTTCTAATCGGGGGGGGGGGGGGGGGGGGGGGGGGGGGGGGGGGTCGTTGGGAGGGAGTGTGTGTATGCGGCGGTAGATTGTTACTTTGTTGGTGTCTTTGTGCGTGGTTGGTGCTTCTTTTTTGTGGAGACGGGGAGGGATGTGGATGCGAGTGAGGACGTGGTTGATGGGTGCGGTTGAGGGAGTTGGTGTGGATGCGGGAACGGATACAGGTGAGGGTGTGTTTAAGAAATAGGGTGTGTGTGAGAGTGATGTGTGACGGTGAGGGTTCGAGCGAGGGTTCGGATGTGATTGAAGTGATGTCAATGAGGGTTTGGGTGTGTCTGAATGTGCGGGTGTGTTTGCGTGGTTTGCGTAAGCTGCTGTGAGTGAAGACCTGGATGTGGGAATGGATGTGGTTGTGTGTATATAGGATGTTTGTATGGGGGATAATATTATGAATGTTATTTTCATAACTGCTATTAAATGTGGTGTGTACATATATAAAATAGTGTTTTTATGAGTCTTTTAGTGTCTCGTAGGCCATTTTGGCCGGTCGCTGAATTTGTACATTCTTGCCTTGTCATTTTATATGTACAGCGGGTGACACTATAATAAAATATTCTTCTTCTTCTCTTCTTCTTCTAATCTCGAACACTTTTTGAGATGGCCCCACCACTTAAACAAACACGATAGGGATTAACTGTTGGCCAACTGCTGGACAAGTAGGACTGCAGCCTCTGCACAGCGAGCGTATCTATGGGTCAAAAGTTTCTGTTCTGTTGTCCAGTGAATAGGTTAGTGAAGCATAGAACTATCCAAACAGTGATTCTACACTCTGTATGTTTCACCCTTCCATCTATATAATATCAATTTGTTCCTTACATTTGCCTTGTGTTATTAATATTTTAAAGATAAATAATGCTAATTTGGTTAATATCATATATTACTTTGCACATGGATTTTTATTGAAAGAGTCAGTCCGTGGGAATTCAGGCTTTCCGATGCTTGTCGTAAGGGTCAGATAGCCTAGTAGTTAAAGCGTTCGCTCGTCGCGCCGAAGAACCGGGTTCGATTGCCGACATGGGTACAATGTGTGAAGCCCATTTCTGGTGTCCCCCGCCGTGATATTGCTGGATTATTGCTAAAAGTGGCGTAAAACCATACTCACGCACTCACTCAACGGGTATTGTGTACATGATGCACGAGAAAAGTACTATATAAGTCAACTGAAGGTATTCAAATTGTCCGAGGAACAAGTGGAGGAGTGAGAAGCGTCTTGTAATCACAGCAATGAAAATCCAGCCGGAGGAAGTAGCCTTCCACACACATCACATGTAGTTGGTTTTAGATACAGGAATATGCACCTTTTGCGGGTGAAATATGTATTCAACTGCAGATATAATTCATATAGTTTATGATACATTTGTAAACCTAAGTTCGTTATATTGTGTGAACTGGTAAACTTCTCTCTCTTTTGTAAATGATATAAATGTAGAAAATAAGAAAAATCAGTAAATGTCAATCATGTTTATTTAAATATATATAACAAAAAATATTGAAGCACAATAGCATAATAAAACATAACAATTATTTGATAGCATTGGTTATGATCAGGAACGTTTCTTTAAGAATCTTAAAAGACTCTTGGACCTCATCTGCTGTTCTTCTGTCTTCACGTAGGAACCTTGTCTTCGGAGTAGACGACATCCTTTCTTGGACAGCCACCTTTCCAACACAGAGCTCATGTCCTCTTTACTCTTCTTTGTTGGTCCATCTGAACCACATACTTGAGCTGTTTTAGACAGTGCACCATTAAGCTGAATCATTAGACGCTCCTTTCTCAAAGTCTCTTCGGTTTCTTCCAGTTTCAGCCTCAAACTGGCACGCTCTCTCAGGTTCCTACAGCTGAAGGCTGTTCGACAAGTGAACCTTTCTGAATATGCTCTTGAAAGTGGAGCACGCAAAGAACTCAGTTGAGATTGAAGTTCTTTCATGGGATCAGCAGCAGTGAGTCCTGCGCCCTCTTCATCATCGCTATCATCGTCGAAAGAGTAGTCCACAAGCTTGGGTGGAAAGTTGAAATGAAAGTCAGCATTTGGGATATGAAACTCCTTAGCAAGTGAAATATTCATTTCTATGGTTTTCTCAGTGTATCCGTCTACTTTCGTACCAAGTCCTGATCTTCAAATCTGCTCGGATCCCAGTTGCAATGTGTGCGGCTACATTTGGACCCAACTTATAAAGTAATCCAAATAATTCATCCACTCAACGCAAAGCCTTGCAACTATAATCACATAATTGTGTTTGTATAGTGAAGTAACATGTTCTATAACGCTATACTCACCAACAGTGTGAACCTAATTAGATTTTCTATTGTACGTTATTCCTCTCTCTCTGAGAGTCGAAGGGTTGTTTGTTAACGATCACCTCATTGGGGTTAATTAGCTTAAAACAACACATGTTTTCATTTACTAAACTAACAGTTTGTTTCAGATTTGCAAAAGAAGGAGAGTGGAAAGTGTCCGTTTTTTAGGATCAAAGGTTATATATTATTTGTGTAATATTAATTAATTGCGTTGGGATCGAATCATGAAGAATTGTGTATATTTCATGTGGTTTTACCACAAACTTAACACAATACAAGACTGTGTAATTATAATCTGGGTTTGATTTTTAAACTGTATTCACACACTTCTCCTCTTCAGAAACTTACTTTTCACATGGTGTACTCTGTACGGCAAACACGTGCTATTAAAGAGGTAGGCTGTCAAATGAGAACTTCATTTCTTTCGATGTACTGATCCGCTGTAAGCTTCCCATCATTGTTTTATTTATTAGACGATCATTTAAAGAAACTGTGAAATTAACGCTCACACAATCTCATGCAAAATTCATTCAAATTTAAATTAACAAATGTTTATGACTGCTGTTATTGTATCTGATACAAAAACAAAAACCCAGGTTAAAGAATCATGTTTATATATTTCTAAGTTGCCGACAGTACTTATCCTGCGAAAAGTTCAGTTTTTTGAGTTAGGTCATTATGGGAATATTAAAATCATTAATCGTTCGTTTCTTTCTTTCGGGAGAAATCTTTCAACGGACAATTTGACATGATGTGTATGCACAAAATCTATAGTTATCTATGGTTAAACATATCTTGATTTCATGAATGAAATCTGGATTGGTAAACAAGCAAAACATTGCTTATATAAATACCACGCACGCACGCACGCACACGCACACGCACACGCACACACGTATTACGAATATGATAGTTAAGCATACACCGGAACCATTTCCGAGCATGTCCGACCTAATAACGTGAAGAAAAAATATATAGTTTTAACTTCGAGTGCAAATTTCATAACTTTTGCTCTTCAAATACTATTTCCTTCTTCAAAAGTGCAGCTAGGGTTGAACAGACATAATAGTTTTATGTAAATATTTCATAAACAGATCCACGCACGAACATCACTCAAAGTAAGGTCAGAAAAGTGTGTCTTATCTTCTTCTTTTTAGGCACTGGTATGAAATTTGCGACTGCTTACAGCAGATCAATCAACTTCCCTCGTCGGAATAAGCCCGATGAATCGGCGAAGCTAAAATACTTTTCATTGCAATTATACCAAGAACTTCTTCGAAAGGCAGTTAGAAGTTGGAGTACTGAATAAGGATAAGATATGGGTATGAACAACTTCTTTGTTACAATAAAGTTATCAAGCAAGTGACATTTTTCCTGGTTGCTCTAAGAATACAGCATGTACAGATGATATTATTGTGTCCACAATGACGATTATTGAAGGCATGCTAATAGTTAGTCACCGTGCCACGCCAGTTGACCATTGAAGTATAGACTGTCATGATCAGAACCGTCGACACTCGAAAACTGGTTACGGAACAAGCCTAAAATGCCGGTCTATGTTGGGATATCTGTCCTTCAAACACAGTAGTCCACCATGGGTCCACAACACTTCATTTGTGATATAATAAATACAGTATCTACATAATCATGATTATGATAACGAAACAGACGTGGCCAGGCAGCATCTCAAGGCGCCAGAGACCCAACCTAAACCTGCCTCGCCGCTGTCCGAGGGTCAAGTCTCGACCAACAGAAAGTATTCTAACTTTAACCAGTCATATCACTGACCAGCGGCCACGTATCAAATACGATACTTCTCTCGTCAGTCTGTAGTAACCCGCATCTCATCCCGATGTAAAGCTTCAGTGGCCAACCGGACATTCTCTAGTATTAATTAGAAGCCACTGACCTGCACATGAATCCGTGCTGCTGGCCAGCGTCATAATAGCCCAATTGCTCTTATAATTTGTATTGTGCAGCCTTGTGAATAATTAGATTGGTATGTTTAACTTACTCAGGGAACATAAAAGACATATATTAACTTCCTGTTAAAACCTTTACTCTGCCAAACTGCCTGCGATACTAGTTCTTGTGATCTCAGCTCAACCCTCATTTTAATGGGTACAGAGGATTCAGAGCACATATTTGTTCATTTAAACAAGAGCGACACTATTTAAACACCCGGTTGAGATGCAGGTTCGCATGTTTGCGTTTTGAAGAACACATTTCACCAACTAGCACTTTGTAATAACACTTGGTGGAGCGAGGGGCGGTATAATGACCACAAAGGTAGTTTTCATTGGATACGCGGTGCCCTTGCATACTGAAGGAAAGATTTGTTTGTCAGGGTATCCCGGTCCGGTAAGAGTGAGTGAATATGGTTTTACGCCGCTTTTAGCAATATTCCAGCAATATCATGGCGGGGGACACCAGAAATGGGCTTCACACATTGTACCCATGTCGGGAATCGAACCCGGGTCTTCGGTGTGACGAACGAACGCTTCACCACTAGTCTACCCGACCGCCCTCGGTCCGGTAAGAAGTAGTACTAGGTACGTTAGCTACACTTGGGAGAAAATATAGTTATTGAAACAGTAAGCGATCGCATGAGACATGTTCACAAGCATTGTGGGTTTTTTCAATGCTGCCTGCAAGGAATTATTCCCGAATAGATGTTACCATGTACTCAATCGCAACGTATTCCTTGAAAATGCATGCAGAAAACACGCAAGCATAGTTTGACACCCATGTGTAACATTGTTGGAGAATTGTGGGAGATTGCTGCTTTGTAATAATAGTCAATATGGCGAGACAGTACGTGGCAGTAACGCCAAAATGGCCAAAAGTAGACGTGATTAGGTCAAGGTGCTCACACAGACTGGGAAATGATCCCAAGGTAGTGAGATTTGAAACGGGTTACAGACAGACAGATAATTTATTTGAGTCTCACCTCAACTTTATAATACACTGGAAATAAACTCTTTAAAAATATCGTGATATAAAGTAACATGCAACTCCCTACAAAGTTATGAGAGAATATATGACATTGGTAAAATATGTATACATTTTCACATGTATTATACACGATAAAAATGACTGTACCAGGCAATTCACAAAAGAGAATAATCTATAGTACTACATTGTGTAGGGCATCCGATCTGGAGAAAATAAAAAATGGACATATAATTTATAAGTAACGCTTATGAGACACAATAAAAAAAAATACATGTGTGTATAAATCATGATAAGGATACTGTTAAAATCCTGTACAAGACATTAATATACATATTCAATAATTGTTGAGGTTTGTATATTTTATAAAGTGTTCTTGCTGATTGGACTTGTACATTTTCTGACTTTAAAATAAATATACATTTGTTTAAATCAGTCAGATTTGTAGAGATAGGGTTTAATAACATGCACTGCTTGTCTTAAATATTAATAAAAAGGACGGGGTATTAAGAAATGTAATTCATATTGGATATCGTGCCGCGACATCGTCGATCGTTATTCATGCTGACCATCACGGGTTTACCTGGTCCAAATTCGATAATTTACAGGCTCGTGTAATAAGTAGAGATTATCTCTGGCTAATTGCCTTATCTTGAAACGTATCATCCTGACGTATGACCGTATTTCATCATAAAGAACTCATTACAATTCTATTGATAACTTGCATTTTATTCCTTACCCAGAGCAATGTATGAAAACCTTCACAGCGTCACTATCCCTCCCCAAGATACGTTTATGATATATGACGATCATTCAACATATCAAAGACTCCTGTCGTCGATATTGACACAGTAACTATTATCAAGATATACAAATATGACACTGATGAATACGTTACTGTCGCAAAACTGCAAACGCCTTTCTCAAACCATCCAGCAATGCTAGGGATGGATTTGGAATAATTGTTCGGCAGATTGGTGAGTTTTCTGCCCAATTCACAGAGCGGGTGCGCTTCATAATAATGTTCCAGGAACGTCTTACATATAGGTTTCTGTCTCATAGAAATATTTGTCTTTCAGTCTGAGTATTTCAATAAATTTCATCGTGTTTTTGTAAAGACATAAAATATGATCTGCCACCTCCTTAGGAGAACTGAAGGCAGCGGCGTTGATGTATGTTCCGGGAGGGGCACCCCGACCGTAGTTGCCCCCCCCCCCCTTCGGACAACAGTCACAACGTCAACGTTAAAGTTGTAGGTGAAGTCCCACTGGTGTAATCAAGGCAAATGTCACCAACTGATCCGTGGTATCCAGGTGACACCAACTGATGCCAGTATCCACGTAACATCAACTGATGAAATACCATAGTCGTCCGCTTCCCCGACTTCGGAGTCGGAAACAAAATGATAATCTCTGAGATGTGTCGAGGAAACTGAAAAGCCACTTGTTCATCTTCGTTTACATATTTTATTCACCGTGGACGACAAGTAGGACGAGTGGAGGTGGGGAGAAGAGCGGGGTGTTGACATAGCATAGGTAGGCTTTTGTTGCAAACACGGCTATTCTAACAACGTATTATAAATTGGAGTGTTTGACAGTCGTCAAGTAAGAGAAACCCTCGGTTTAGAGGGTATGTGATATTTTATGTAGATGAACGAGTTTAACAGTATTTCTCACAGGCAACCTATCCATTTACAACAGACAAATAAGTTCGGAGGGTTGTGTGGTCGCTATACTGATGGCCCATGGATTGTACGTGTATACATGGCGCCGCAATATGCTGGGCCCGGTTACATGAAACCTAGTATCGTTGGTTCGAATCCCGGTTCGCCCTGTGCTCGTGGGTTTCACCAAAGTAACTTCAGTGTTTTCTCCTGAGCTGTCATGCTATGTTCAAAGCGACGTCGGGGGCACGGGGGAGGCGCCGGAATTCGGTGTGCAGAGTTACGTCCCTTGGACACGCCAGCAATCTACGGTCGTGGGTTCGAGTCCCGGTTCGCCCTGATTATGCTTCTAGGTTTGTCAGCGTTATACCCATGCTAGTGGGTTTCACAGAAGTGATAACATCTGAGACCTGCATCACTTCGGGATTTTGTCCCAAATTAAGCTGACACGCTGTGATATAACTGGAATAATGTTCAAAGCGGCGTTAAACCCAACTCAATCTGTAGATAAAACGTGTCGTTTACCAATTTGGTGAAACTTGCGGGTACGATGTTGACAAGTCTAGAAACATAATTGGGGTGAATTGGGATTCGAACCTACAATCATAAGTTTCTGGCGTACACAAGGGACGCAACTCTGCACAGCGAATTGCGGCGCCTTGACGACCGGTCCAACTGCTTTATCTGCAACTGAGAAACACGTGGCTCCAACATACAATCTGCGCGGAAAGTCTACAGAAATGCAGGGTTTAGACGTTTACCACTATGGAGAAACCAACGACACGGGAATGGTACTGACAAATCTAGAATCATAAAAAGGACAAATATGGGATTCGAACGCATGAACGACAAAGGAACTTAACGCTACATCGAAATACGACCCGTGAAAATCCGGGGTAGAATAGGTCTTCGAGAGGCGACTAACGGGATCGGGTGGTCAGGCTCGCTGACTTGGTTGATGCATGAATTGATTGGGCATAAGTTGCCCAGTGGTCTAAGGCGTCGTATTTTGTTTGACATGTTTAACGCCGCACTCAACAATATGACGGCGGTCTGTAAATAATTGAGTCTGGACCAGACAATACAGTAATTGATATCATGAGCATCGATCCACGCAATTTGGATACGATGACATGCATCAACCAAGTCAGCAAGCCTCACCTCCCGATCCCGTATTTGCCTCTTTTACGGCAAGTATGGGTTGCTGAAAATATATTCTCTACCCCGGATCTTAACGGGTCTACAAAACTCTGTGATTCACTTTATACAAGACACATTATGTATACACATATTTTGTGAGCAATATGTATTACAAAGATACGTCTGCAAAATGAGTAGAAAAATACTTTTATTTTCAAATTTGACAATATATACATGCACAGGGACATTTCCACAGTAATTCACGCTTTTTACAAAACGTTTCTTAAAATATTAAGAGACTGAAAAATACATTTGTTTGTATATCTGAATACAAGTACAAATTGAAAAATGGTCTACACACCTAAAAACAATGGACCGTCTTGCCTGGTATCTTAACATGTGTCAGATGCGCCGGAATTCCTACTGCAGAGTTGCGTCCCTTACGTGTGCCAGAATCCCAGTTCGAATCCAAGGGTACGTCTGATTATGAACCTTGGTTTGTCAGCACCATACCCGTGCAACTTGCTTTTACCAAAGTTATATATTTCGTATGACCACCACTTCGGACTTTGAACTTTTAAACTGACAGTATTTAACGGAAGTACTGTTCAAAGTGGTGTTAAATCAAACTCACTCACACATCATCATCAGAAGCTAACCATCAGTCACCCATTAGGAGAGCGATGATGTACGATCGCTGTAAACTGCTTCATGATCACAGCTGTGAACATCCGTTACTGACAACACAAGCATAATCATCCTTACAATACAATAGAGATAATGTGCTATCGCACAATAGTAGTCAGGATAACTCTCTGTAACATGAAAATCCCAAGTAGAACCAGCAGTATCGGGCTGAATATGCCTGTATGGACACCCGTCTTCTCACATAAGGCTTTTCTTTGATAGTGTTCATCGAATAAATCACTTGTTGATCTGTGCTACTAAGAGACATATTCAGGTAACGTTCAACTGCGTGTCGATAGTCGGCTATAAAAGGCGGGAGTGTGTACTTGGACCCGAAAAACATCCCTCCACCAAGCCACACCCGATTTCCCTTGAATATACTGTCCACACTCACGTCCATACTCACATCGTACACTTTGTTCAACGCGATTCGAGATTCGTTGAAATCAGCTGGTTTTACTATCACAAACTCTTTGTTCCGTCCAACGATGTACCTAAAATATCCTATATCTATCCAAGCAAAATAAGTCGTGTTGAAGTAATTTTTCAGGACTGTTTCTTCAACGACTGCATACTTCGCGTGCTGCGCACACGAATACTCAGGCACAACTGTGTTCGGGTGGTGCTTAGGGTATCCCGGTATTGAATAAATTGCTTTAATGCGTTCTACATAATCAAAAGCCCACACTGCTTTTCTTTCCACCAGTAAAATCTTTGTAATATTTTCATACCCTGCTCTCATCCTTCTGAATGTTTCAGCAGTTTCCGGCGAGTCGGTATAAAACACAAATGGGCTTCTAATATATTGGTATACGTTCGCCCACTTCATGTAAAGACTTGTGTCAAAAAAGCCTCCAGATCCTTTCTTGAATCGTTGCAGGTGGAAATAAGCTGTAACAACTGTAACTTCCAGTGGCTCCGATTTGTTGTATAATTCAAAGTTATCTTCGGGAATTATGCCTCCATAGCAAGGTTGGCGCTGAAATTAATGAATTATATTCTACAATTATTTCAATCGATACAATCAATTCAAAAATCAAAAATCAAGAGAATAATCACAAACCTTTGAATGAAATATGATTCGGTTGGGGGTAGTTATATCTCAATACCATCAGGTCTTTTACGTTCTCCTATGCCATACACATCTCTGGGCGAGGGGCGGTCGGGTAGCCTAGTGGTTAAAGCGTTCGCTCGTCATGCTGAAGACACGGGTTCGAATCCCGATATGGGTACAATGTGTGAAGCCAATTTCTTGTGTCCCCCGCGTGATATTGCTGGAATATTGCTAAAAGCGGCGTAAAACCAAACTCACTCACTCTCTGAGCGAATCGGGATGAAAGATATGATTTAAATGTGAATGAGTCAACCTCGTCAGTGATCTAGAACATATATAACTAAAAATGGTCTGTATTTATTTGAAAGTTAACTTTGCCTTAACTTTCAACAGATCAGATGACCTTTTAGATTCCCTTACCTTGAACAATATATACTTGACATAAAGTGGATGTAGCAGAGCAAGACGTACTGAATGAAGCGTCCCTCAAATGACTCAAACTACAAGCGAATTTGTCGTAAACCTTTTAAGTTAACTTTCATCACAAAATCGCTTAACGAAATAGACATCCCGTTCGTAAACAACATGGATTTAAACATGCAGATTTCGATTGACTGCAGGTTTTGCGAAACATGTGTATTGTCAACTGGTCGTCGACAGATAATGTACAAATTTTTTCATGTTTTTAATCAAGGTCCTCAAGTGATGTGATGTACTTAGCGGGGTAAGACCCATTTCATTACAATATTGATCTTGATTATCGATTTGACAGGGCGCCGCCAATTTGTTTGAAGCAAATGCAAGTGATTTGAGAGATGGGATCTGATTGGTAAAGTTCATTTAATTTAAAAATTATTGACACTTTTGATTTGAGAAAAACTAATGTTGAATTATTTATGTAATTACTATGTTAATATAAATATTTATAATAATATATAATTCTCATTTCTTTATCATTCTTTCTGATCTATCCATCCAAAGTCTACAAGGCGGACCTACCAGACATGATGATACCTTAAAGGATTAACTAGAATCCCTTGTTCACCATTTTCCCGAGGCAAGCGTGTCCAGTTGCCTATATCAAAGCTTGGTTTCTACCCTTGCCACACCAAGGCCACTTTTCTTGGCTCAACCCTGGCGCAACCTCACGTAGATTACGAGTTGTGCCCCTTGTAATGAAAAGGGGATATCCAATTAGAGTGAGTGAGTGAGTGAGTGAGTGAGTTTGGTTTTACGCCGCTTTATGCAATATTCCAGCAATATCACGGCGGGGGACACCATGAATGGGTTTCACACATTGTACCCATGTCGGGAATCGAACCAGGGTCTTCGGCGTGACGAGCGAACGCTTTAACCACTAGGCTACCCGACCGCCCCTCCCCTCCAATTAGATCGCTGTTGTTATCTCGTATAGCTTCATAAAGATAGCAACTACCATAGACGACGATCAGATATCGAAAACATTCGCGATTTCATCCCTGACACAAAAAACCCGTTCAAAAGTCCCAATTCAAAGAAGGACATTTCCCCACACCCAACTTTTCTTTAAAAAGAATTAATCAATGAATGTTTGGTGGAGAACTCTTTTCAGAAGGTGCTTTCAAACATTTACCACTAATTATAAGCGGATATTGGAAATATATATATAGACTGCCAAGTTGTCTGAATATGGACACGATTCGATATCTTGACAATCACAGGGACTGACCATGTAGGCAGTATCTCGTTTGGGTTTGTAATTATGACAATTGCCCAATCGGCATGCTGAGTATTGGTGCTTGGGGATACCTAAGGTAACAGTTTATTATTAGAGCAAATTGCTAATGAATGTTTAATAGCATGTAGATAGGACACGGTTGGTGCTTTTAATCCTTTAATGCTATGTGGGTAATCCTTTCACTCTGGTGGAAGGGGGTCACTCTACCAGTACATACATTCTATGTCAAAGAAGATCTGGCTTGGTTTGAATCCTTTTATCAATGCCAGCTTCTAACTGGTGACACTTTAGTGAACTTGACAAGTGATGACGTTTTTAAATATTCATATTATTATACATGGTCAAATTGTAAATAGTACGGATGTACATTTTGTGTTGTCTCTTGTTTTATATCATATTTATATTCCATGTGGGGAAAAAGTGCTTGTGGTGAATTGTCCTGTAGGGAAATGTTCGTGAGGGGAAGCGTTCAGGTGGGGAAATGTCCGACACTCCTCTTTTCGCCTTAAAAAGTAGATATAACTTACTTTAGTAGACAGCAAAGTAATGAGGGTGATGGAGAAACACGTGGCCGTGATGATACACACACCATACTGAATGCATAGCTTCAGTCTCCTGAAGGGTAGCAGTAACACCTGCAATATAAACGATACCGTGTAAATGTTGTCTCTGTAAATATGATAAATCATGACATTATTGCGAACATGAGATAAATTATAATGCGAAAGTGTCCATTGCTGACATTATAAAGTGATGCATTTTTATCTGGATATTTTGGCGTATATTTTCATGTCATGTTCACTGCACTAAAGCAAGGACTGGTCGGCTCGGAGTCAGTATTCTGTGTTTGAGTGGGGTATTCATGTTAAAATGCGGCAAGGTGTCTCAGTGGGCTAGCACTGTAAAATCGGCATTACTCCGGACGAGTACAAGCACACACATACACACGCTTGGTATGACTCTATATTATCGAAAACAGGACTCGTTTCGGTAGCCTAGCCTGTGTCACGGCTTCTCGTACGTATACACGTTATGATAGTTTATGGAATGTTTCTGAAGTGGAAGACAACCCCCCACCTCCATTCGAAATTGATTGCACTCATTTGTTTGGACAAAGTCGCTTGACCAAACCTAAGACTTATGCATACTGATTATGCATAATCCAAAACAATAAGTGACGTAAAGCACATAATTCCACACGTATCATAACACAAACTAGCCATTCCACGATAATACAGAGTTGCTCGCCCTTCATTTGCTAATGACAGGTGTTTTATTTACCCAACTCGGAAAAGAAAATCAGCATCGATCAATCTTATTTGATGTGTTCTAAAAGTTGGACAAAGAGCAAGAAACATTTGGCGTCTGACATATTAAAACGTTAGTAAGCGTACGCCATTACGATCCATAATAAATTAACTACCGCCATGATATAGCGTATCTGCTAAGTGCAGTAATCTTGATTTGTTTGCGACGTTAGGCCCTAAACCCTATTTCACCTCACCTCATCTCACCTGATTTATAAGGTTTAGGATTCGGAGGGCAATATAGGTCTAATGATTACCATGTACAAATCCTGTTAGATTTTTAAAAGCCGTAAGGCAAAATCTGAACCCCTCGCGCTATAGGCCTAGCGCTCTGACAACACGAAGACATGGAAGATGGCTTGATTTTACGATAAAGTTGTCTATATAGTTAAGTGAGATGTTTTACAGTTATTCATGTTATTAGCGAAAAAACGACGAATGTTTCTTAAGCGTCCGAAAATCCATAATGCCAGGATACTTGCCATGACTAACATGCTAAAATATGCATTTCTTCCGTGTAGTCATCGGTGAGGTCAAGGTCAGATCCAGCGCAGATAACTCTTGTTATTTATGAAATTTGAGAGTTACCCGCCCATTGTTACGATATTTTATGTGCGCTTACTCAATATCCTGTCGGGATCTGGAAAGTGAGTGCGTGAGTATGGCTTTACGCCGCTTTTAGCAATATTCCAGCAACATCACGGCGGGGGACACCAGAAATGTGCTTCACACATTGAATCCATGTCGGGAATCGAACCCGGGTCTTCGGCGTGACGAGCGAACGCTTTAACCACTAGGCTACCCGACCGGAAAACTGAGTGAGGTATCCATGTTAGACTACGGCAAGGTATATTTTAGAGAGCAAGTGTTTACCAATTGCATGACACCCTGGTGAAACTTGATTCATTCTGCGGACTCGGTGTATGGGAATCAACAAATACAACACATACAAGTTGTTGAAAACAGAACGTGCAGGTTCTTCATCCGTGTCGGATCAAACTCATCTCATCTGACAGTGGAAGGAGACTTGGGGTGGACGTCAACAGTGGTGGGTCAAAAAGTAGAACTATTCGGCAGTATTTCAGATGTGACAATATGCAAGAAAAAATATACAAGAACATTTGTCGAGTTGTCTCTCCCATGTAACACCTCCTTTGACAAGAGAGTTTTGAACTTAATCAACCATTTCGTTGTAAATTGGATTTGAAAAGAGATTTGGAGTGAAAAAGTAAAGGGTGTTTCTAGTTAATGGGGATAAGGTCACATGGTTTGAAGGTGTGTGGGATGATAACAATAAAATTAATGGCAACAAACTCATAACATAGATACGTTTTTTCCAGTTGATAGTTTTGTAAGTAACCATGTACAGCATATTGTGATGTGTTATCACGTAGGCTTATTATCCAAATTCAGATGTGGAGCACTTTACCTATCAGAAGAGACTGGTCGGTATTCTAAACCTCCCTACTACTAGACTATAGACTGTGAAACTATAGTGCAACTAAAGATGTCAAAATTGTGGAAGATGAAATCCACTTTCTCTTTTCCTGTGACTTATTTTTCCAATCAACACTTTAAACTACTGAAAAAGGCAAATGAACTTAAGACTGGATTTTGTACACATTCAAATATTCACAAGAGAACTTACATCATGCAACAACACCCTTTACTGACGCGTCTATCAGTTACTCTCCAAATATGAAAAGACACAGACAGTTTTTATTCTTCCGACAGAAAATAAGGGAACTGTTGAAATGACAGTTAAGGTGTAAGGCAATAAATGTCTGTGAAATTAATTTCAATATCGTGTAGATCAATATCTGGAGTGTCCACCATGTTGGGCGATACATGCACGATATCTTGATGACATACTGTTGATTAACTCGGTTAGGTTTGCCCCCTATATTCCCCACCATTCCGCCTGAAAAGCTATACTAAGCTGGGCCACCTTGGTGGGTGCTGGGTCTCTGGAGAACACTCTCCGCCCGAGAACATCCCACAGATGCTCTACTGGGAACATGTCAGAGGGCTTAGCGGGCCAGCCCATTGTCCGTAGCCTTTTCCCTCATTATCGTCTTGCTGAAAAAAATCCTGCCGATAAGTCTAACGAATGGAACAGGGACAGGACGCAAAATTTCGTCAACATATTGCAGCCCAGTCAAGTGTCCATAAACAATGACTAATATCAGTTCACCTGTCATGTGTGATACCGACCAATACCATGAGACTTCCGCCCCCAAACCGATCATGGTAAAGATTTGTTGCCCTGGCATTTAGTTCGCCGCTACGTCGCCGACAACGTTTTCTGTCGTCTGTGAATCGTCTGTAAACATGGTGTAACGCATGGTGCACAGCCCGTCCCTAGTGTTTGCTAGCCCACACCAATCTCTTCCGCCGATGGTAGGCTGTTAGTGTCACACTCTTCACAGGACGCCTTGCCTTCAGGTGGGCTGCATAGAGCCGATTTTTAACGGTAGATGTTGAAATTTTCTGTTATTCTGCGGAAATCTCTATTGATGACAGGAGCATATCTCAATTTAATGCATAGTGCAAGTATTGTCTGGGCCTGCCACTCCAAGGTTTGACGGTACCGGTCCCACACTCGAGGAATTACTTTTTTTGATATGCCAAACATTCGGGCCCCTTGGTATATTGACGTTTCCACCTATGTCGTACCCACAATTTGCCATTTTTTCTCGGTGGCATTTTTAAACGTGTGTTTAGTTAAATTGCATTTGTGATTTTGAGTTCCCCCATATCGCACACACTTTGGCGTCTGTGTGCAGGTGTTTATGCATGACTTGAAATTTCATTGTGATTAGATGTCGCGTCCAGATGCAACGCCATGGTATTGTAAATGTACACCGCAATAATAGCTACTAGTCACTGCAAACACGAAAACGTCGTTTTTTCTCGTATATGGCAATGGACGAAAAAACGACGTTTTTTCACGTTTTCTAATAATCGTTTTACCATCTAGAATCTGTCGTTATTTGGCATCGAAATTTACTGCGAGAGAGTGATTTCCAAGCTCCTCCCTTTGCTTGATTGACATTTGAGTTTGGCGCTTTGCACGTGGCTCCTAGTGGAAGCAATGAATTCCACCAGTAGAGTTTTCAACTTGCTCAAATTTGCCATTCCACGCTCACGTTACTTCGCGGATTGTTTCCAGTACGTAATCGATCCACGACAACGCAACTGTCACATCCTGTCAAAATTATTAGAAAAGTGAATGTTGAAGAAACAGCCACACGTACCTCCCGTTTTGTGGTCCAATATAACCAACAAATACGTAAACAAAAATCTGTAAACTGCCACCGAATAACTTGCTGGCTGTCACGACTTATCTTTGTAGGTGGTGGCCGTTGGAAGATATTGCCAGAGACCATATAGCGATAATTAGTCTCTGATATTCCTTGCAATTATAGAGGCAGGGAGGCTAATTGTATGATAGATAGAATAGTCAGATGGCAGCAGTGTAACAGAATACTACATATTATCCTGCACAGTTCTGTTTCAACGGAAATTTTCAAGTCAGGAAAAAGGCGTAATGTCAAATTGAATTATTGAATATTTCCCTTACATATAGGATACTCGGGTACCACATTTGCATTAACTTTAGCTAAAATCATTAGAAAACGTTCAAACTTACAAAAGGTCAAAGAATAAGAAATACATTGACTTTGAAATAGATATCTGGAATTTTATACACTCTAGTCAAGATCCAAATGAATGATTATTGTATTATATCAGCCACACTTCTAAAGACAACACGTCTGACTGAGCTGAAAACGAAACATAGCTTAGCGAGAGCGCAGACCCCATCCATCGACCACAACACCCTCACACGTAACACAAATAAGCAAGGCCTCGACCTGACACTTATGAAACGACATGCTGATCCTGGGTAGAATAGGGTTCCACCAACCAATGCTTGCCGTGAAAGGTGACTATGGGATCGGGTGGTCAGGCTCGCTCACTTGGTTGATGCATGTCATCCATCCCAATTGCGTGGATTGATGCTCATGTTATCAATCACTGGATTGTCTGGGCCAGACTCGATTATTTACAGACCGCCGTCATATAGCTGGACTATTGCTGACTGCGGCGTTAAACAACAAACCAACCAACCAACCAAACAAACATGCGCGCGATGGGATCAGAGTGAGCCTCCCCAAATCTCTGTGTTATAAATCTACCCCGTTACCAACACTGAACACGGCCTTATTCCTGGGTCACTTTCACCACATATATACAAGAAGCACTATGCGCCATGTCAGCACATTCTGGTAGTAGTGGTGGTGTTGGTGCCCCGGAGTACCTTGCCTAAGGGCTCAGTCACACATTCAGGATTTTTACTGCCTTCCTTGATAGGACCATTCCCGATTAAAATTTGTCAAAAGTCTGATCAAGATCCTGGTATATGTGGCGGGAAGTTCACAAATAATCAGATATTGTTCAGGAAGCGTCCCGATTCAGCCGTTTCCAGCCGAATTCGTCCCGACAGCGTCCCGATTTTCCCGAAGGCGATCCGACAGAGATCCGACAGTGACCGGACAGTGAAGCATTCGGCAAAATCTGGACTACTTGCACAAAGCGATCTTAGCGCTAAGATGATCTTAACTCCCATACTTTGACATAGGCTTACAATAGTCTGAGCGCTAATATCGTTTTGTGCAATTGGGCACAGGACGCAATCTGGACTCAATCGACAAGGAACGGCAATGAAGAAATCATGCCCGTTCCTCACGACAGCGTCCCGATCCACAGTACGCTGTCCAGGCAACACGACTGTGATCCGATACAGCAGAATCTGTCACGACATAGTCACGATTGTAATCCGACTAGACAAAATCGGCTGAGTTTCCCGAATGGTACGGGACGCACCATACTGTCAGGACTGCTTGGCCGACCTCTCTGGACCTTTCCCGATCCGTAGGACTCTGTTACGAACGTATACGACTCCGTTCAGACAATGAAAGGACATTCCAGATCACTGAGGATAGTAATCCGACTGTCTCACTTTTCGTGATCTCAAACGGGAGCCATAATCAGCACTGTGTGAACCTGGCCTAACCCAATCTTGTCTAAGACAGAGACCACCTCACTTCGTGTTGTTGTTCTATGTGTATGGGAGGTCGCCTTCTGCCTCAGCAATTCCGGTAGATCTGTCCTTCTTTGGAACTCATGTGTGTGAATTTGGTAAACATACTATCTATTGGGATTTTAGAATTGACTTGAATTTTGTGTAGCCGTCTGCCGAGATTATACCCTGATGGTATGCACTTTATTTCGTGTGTTTAGACACTAAACGTGTTTAGACACCAAATGTGTATTCCGTTTAGGATTTAAACACGATTGATGAGCGATACTCCTATACCTAGTGTCAGTGAATCGTGTCTGAGCCCTTCCTAGTCCTGGGAACGCCACGGGGAGTTTTCCTCCTAAATATAATTTTGTCGCTCCCGGGCAAACAAGAGTTCGAAGAGCTTACTGATTCGGCATAACTTCATCTATTCATCTGAGGCAACAGCTTATTTTTGCAAACAATTGCGTCTTCATTGATTTTCAGTGATCCATAAATATATTCTTACCGCTATTGTCAACGTTTACGCCAAAAGGAATTTGTTTCTTTGGAAAATCGAAATTGGTTATTATCTGGCATTGATGTTCTACATTTCTATGGTTGTTTACGACATGAGTATTGGTTGATAACAACATCTGGTGTCACATGCCACATGTCACATGACACAAAACATGACACTTGAATATAGAATGTGTTTCAACACACAAAAATGTTAAACAAACACACGTTTGTGTTTACCGTTATACTTGCCCATGTAGCCGTCGTATACATGTAACATATATAAATGTTCTGTGCAGTCATGGGTGGAATTGAATACAATATATTGAAATAAGGAACGTGTTCATGAAGCGAGACATTTCAAAACAATAAAAATTTAAAGTGTTAAAGATCTTCTTTGGTTGACTACAAACTACAGTTTTTAAACGTGCACATACCTTAGCTACATCATAGATAATATATATTTCATATTATTTTGTTATCTTTAAATACCCACATCTAAAATCAACCAACATCCCAGAAATACAATTGTCGTAGTTAAAATTATATATCTATTCAATAGAATACAAATGGATCCCAGAACGATGCTTGATTTCAGGACCAGAACCTAGGCAATCTAGACTTGTCAAATCATTCTTTACTTGGAGTCCGTTTCAAATATATTCTCTAGGATCTGGGGACAGATAGAGTAACATGTAGTCAATGCAAACATTTCTTTAAAATATATTTTTTTTATTCGAAAGAACCTTTCTCCTTCTGCTGTTTTGTAATCAACTAAACCAGACTTGGTAAGTATGATCTAGACTTGCCTAGGATTTTAGTAAAACAGAATACCGGTGTGAGTATCGCATGGAGAACTGACGGAATCCCGCTTGGGTCAGTCTGGGCGTGTAATCAGGTATGTTGCTAGGTCTCGAGTTCGGACAGTTGGCATAATAGAACAAGCTTTAAGCTTGGGCACAGTGGTGTAATACAGTGGTTAGTTCTCTTCCGTGATTGTTAATGTAGAGATTAAAGCATTAGCAACGCACAATTCGTCTGTTTTAAAAAGAAAATGTGTTATTGTGATTTCATATTCATAATAATGCTACGCTACACAATGGCGACACAAAATTGTACCAGCACCACATACATGAATATTACTTGCTTGTACTCGAGATACATTGATAACGCGAAAGTTATGTCATTCGTCACTCATGGTAGTGGCTATAAAAAGGCAAGCATAAGCCAATAATTTGTCATTTTTCAAGTTCCAAAATGCCGAAACTCAGCGCTGCCGATCGGAACATCACCATAGGAAGTATCTAAAGAGGGGAATCGCAGTCTTCTGTTGCACGCCACTCCAACGTCCACCACAGCACCATTTGCCGTCTTTTAAACCGATACACACAGTTCAATTCCACTGCAGACCGTCCGATAAATGGCCGACCAAGAGTTACCACCCCTGCGCAGGATCGCTTCATTCGACTGTCCTACCTACGTCATCGCAATGCCACAGCTATAGAGACTGCAGGACGCCTCCCTGGTTTGAGGAGGATATCGGACCAGACTGTCAGGAACCATCTTCGCGAGGCTGGAATCCGACCCCGAAAATCAGTTAGCCCTGTTTTGCAACAGATCCATCGACAGCGACGCTTGCGTTGGTGCCACACCTTACAACCTTGGAATTTGAGGAAACTCGAGACCACTGTGGTTTAGCGATGAATCACGATTTCCTCTTCACCGACGAGATGAAAGACGACGTGTTTATCGTCGACGAAATGAGCGTTTTGCCCCACATTGTGTACGTGAAGCTTTCGGCCATGGGAGCCGTGCCATTTTTCACTTGTCAGAGGGGTACACAAAGTACGTGATCTGGACTAACAGTTGTCTGACATTTATTTTTTGTGGAAGCATCGGTGGCTGGATTAGATCGCTGACTTTTTGTGCTGGTGATTGGGTGCCTCACTCACAGTGTAGGTTCAAATCCCGGACGGGACTCAACCCAAAAACGTACGAGCATCTGTACTTTACTAAGCAAGTGTTATCCCGATTATATCATTTGTTGTCAAGAAAGCACAATAAATGTATATTCGGCTTTGGGAGGGTAATAATATTACAGACATTTACGGATATTGATAACGACTTGAAGGAGCTTCGTAACGCAAGTCTTCTCAATTCAGGGATTGGTAACTCCCTCTGTGTGTGTGTGTGTCAGTGTGTGTTAGTGTTAGTGTGTGTGTGTTTGTGTTAGTGTGTGTGTGTGTGTTTGTGTGTGTGTGTGTGTGTATAGTACACCACGAGATCTGAAGATCTGACTTGGCTGTGGTTTAAGTAATTTTTTCAGCAAATCGCTACATGAATCAGGTACCACCTTATGCCAACATCAACGTCTTGCCCTGGCCGTCGAAATCTCCAGATCTCAACCCAATCGAACAACTCTGGGATGAACTCGTTCGACTTGTATGTCAACGTCAGAACCGCCGCAGACACTCCAGAACTGGCCAACGCGTTACAAGCGAAATGGCGCCGAATTCCGCAGGACAGAATTCGTACGCTTAACCAGTCAGTGCAGAGGAGATGCAGAACCGTGATTGCTGCCCCGGGCGGTGAGTTTAGCGCAACCTCGTGGCCTTATGTGTCATGACAATGAACAGTTTTCAATGCCTTTGTACAACGACAACATGTGACTATCGAGGTCCAACATTTCATATTTGTATCTATGATATTGAAGTAAATATATCGACTTTATCCAGTCACAGGATTGTAACCGATGGCACCCGTCAAAAACACATGCAAAGACATGTCAATCCACGGAAACATGATGGTACTATTAACACGAGAGTTGGGGAATCAGCTCGCTTAGCAGAGGTACCACTATGCACGTCCAACCCACACATTAACACAAGACCTGAGTGAATAAACAGTCAGTTATTTAGACAGCCACAGAATGATATGTGACTGTCTGTCGTCCGTATTTATACCTATTCTAGCAACTACAGATAATCTTATTGACTGATTAAACTGACGATAAAGTTGTTATTGCACACTTTAGTGACGTTCTCGTGCTTTTGAGTCAATTGCCTATACAGTCATATGCAACTATTTTCAAAAACGCGAGAACGCGAGATTGCGACACTTGACCAATAGCGCGATCTCGCGTTCTCGTGCTTTTGTGTCCATTGCCTATACAGTTATGTGCAGCTGTTTTCAAAAACGCGAGGACGCGAGATTGCGACTAATGTCGCGATCTCGCGATCTCGCGTTCTCGTGCTTTTGTGTCAGTTGTCTTTACAGTTATAGGCAACTATTTTCAAAAACGCGAGAACGCGAGATTGCGACACTTGACCAATGTCGCGTTCTCGCGTTTTTCGGCCTATTGCACTGCAAACACGAAAACGTCGTTTTTTCAGTATTATGGTCATTGGACGGAGAAACGACGTTATTTGGACGCTTTCAAACCATCGTTTTTCCGTCCAAATAACGTCGTTATTTGACATCGGATTTTACTGGGAGAGAACGATATCATCAAGCTCCTCCCTTGCTTGATTGACATACATTGTCAAACCAATGGATCGTTTGAGCTAGCATGAATATAAAAAAGTAATTAGCAAGTCGATAGTCATAAGTCCCTCTGTTGGTCCCACGTGAAATGTTCTTCATATATACTGTAAATCATGAAATTAATGCAATCATAAGACAGCACATTAATGCGAGTATAGAACCCTGGCCTAAAATGCGTCATGGCATTTATGAAGGTAGCCTTGCAAAATCACTTTGGAGTCACAATTCAATAATGTAGTATTGGCTGATAGACGTTCGACCGAAAAATATCATTTGCTAACTTCAACTGTTCATCTAATTTCCATTAATGTATGTTACATAGTTAATATGTTCATGGGCTTCTTCACTGAATGTATAGTGTCGAGGACTACTTCACTGTAGGATAAATATTTTAAAACGTGTACTTTTTCCTAATTTAACACCCTTAAAAGAGGCTGTAAATAATGTGGATATCTCATAGAGAAATAACGAGTCGTGGTCGTTGTTTATGGCACAATAAACAACTCTTACTCGTCGTTTGTGTCTTAATTACATGACCATATACACTAGCATTATATCTTTTCATGTTTATCAGTCAACAAAAGCGACATAAGCATTTCCATTACCATAAGAAACCCTTGCCAAAAGTAGCGCCAACTGCACGATTACGACAAGACCAGGAGCATGTTTCATGATTCACCATAAAAATGATGACACTGGGTGCTCGCAAAAACGCGAGCTCAATCCGCTCCGCTAGTGGCACCCGCAAAGGCAAGCAAAATGTTCACCCGAAAAGGCAGATAATTGCATCAGACATCATTTTGGTCATTGATACGTCAAACCTTGAAATGTCGTCTACACGTCCAACACAAAGCCCAAGCAAGGATCCTAATCCTTTAAACCCGCCCACAGTTATGTTAATTACATATTTTTTACATTTTCCCCTAACCTTAAGTAATATATCCTAGTTCTGAAGTAAATCGTATTTACCCGTATGAATCGTCTTATGTCATTTACTGCCGATAAACAGAATATGCACACTTTCTGAAAGTAATGTGTGATAAGTCACGCACCAAACCTATACTCTCGATATACATGCTGCGCTTACTTAAAAAAAACTGTTGGGTTAACAAGATACGTATATTAAAGTGCCATGCTTTCCTGATGTGTTAACATCCTAATTTGAAATAAGGACATAAATAGTAGCAGACGACACACTTTCCAATAATGGGGAAAAGGGTAAAAATATGAATAGGCTGGTTATCATCGAGCAGACGGCTCACCAGTCTAAGATGTATTGAAAATACACACACTTAATTCTCAACCTTATCTAATGTTAATTCAACAATTTATCATATACTTAGCAGTAGGATATTCTGTTAATAATCTCTCATAATTCTATTGAATGGTTCTGTACATTCTATCAATGTTTATTTGTACAAAGCTGTTTTATGTATGTACAGAAGTGGGACATTAATACATTATTGTCTGTCTGTCTACAATGTATACCTTACAATTTAACCGATTACACACGCATGGCAAGTATTTATATAAACGACCGAAAAGGGAGGGGGGGGGGGGGGGGGGGGGGGGGGGGAGATTCTGGGGGGAGATTTTATTTCGTAGGTGGGGGGAGAGTTTATTTCGAGAGGGGCGGAACTGTACCGGTATAAATTCGCCGGGGGAGATTTTATTCTGGGGGCGAATATATTTCGTGACACCGGCGCTACAGGTTTCCACGTTATGCCAGTGTTAAGCTTGTAAACCCACTATAGCCTCATCTTACTTCCCTCGGGAACACGGGTGGCCCAGCCTTCTTAGGCAGAGTTGCGTCCCATGGGCACGCTAGAAACCTATGATTGTGGGTTCGAATCCCGTTATGTTTCTGGGTGTGTCAGCGCCATACCAGTGTTTGTGGGTTTCACCAAAGTGGAAAACATCTGAGACCTGCAACACTTCGGGCTTTCCTCCAACATCATTGAGGGGCACGGGTGGCCCAGTCGTCTACGGCGCCGCAATTCGCTGTTCAGAGTTGCGTCCCTTTGGCACGCCAGAAACCTATGATTGCGGTTTCGAATCCTGGTTCGCCCCGATTATGTTTCTAGGTTTGTCAGCACCATACCCGTGCTCGTGGGTTTCACCGAAGTGGTAAACGTCTGAGACCTGCATCACTTCGGGCTTTCCTCCCACATTAAGCTGACACGCCGTGATATAACTGGAATACTGTTAAAAGCGGCGTTAAACCCAACTCACTCACTCACCCACTCCTCCGACATCAAGCTGACACGCCGTGATATAACTGGAATACTGTTCAAAGCGGCGTTGAACTCAACTCACACAAAAACCCAGAGCGTTCTCATGCATCGTGCCCGGAACCACAGGTTTTGGTTGCCCCCCAGATTATATGGTAAAGGATCACATTTCACTGAATTAACGGACTTACCTGGGGTATTCCAGTCCACTTGGTCACGGGTATATATTCACACAAACGTCATCAATCAACCAAAGCTAATATCGTTCCCAAAGACAAGATCCGACAAACGCGTCATCAAGGAATGTTTCTATGACATAATTATATTTCCGAGACTGTCTGGCTTCATATATGGATCCCTTATACCTTATACCTAAGTACTGACGTCAATTGGAAATACCCATCTATTTCCGCCTCCATCACCAGAGCCACAATGCTCGTAAGACACGAGTTTACGAAAGGATTAAGAACGCTTTGTGGGTTGGTCGTAAATAATAGCAAAACTATCTCAACTTTGATGGTAAACTCTTACGTTCTGTCTACGTTACATGTACGGACGCTTTGTGAATCGGACTCCTTGTCATTTCATTGTCATGACATTATAAATTGCAATCAGATGTCCAACACAGCAACCAAGTGAAACAAAGTGTGGTATAATAGCAGTTTACCGGACACCTCCCGCCATGTTGGTAAAGGTAGTGCACAATCTCTTTCTTTAGTATCGGTTCAAAGTTTTTCAGACGGCATGTTTAGTGGCCTCGCTAAACAATCTAAACTGTTTTACATTTGGGAAAAGGTCTCAAGCTGCAGAGGTTTACAAGCACAGATATAGGAGCTGATTCCCCTAGCGTCCTGGGTGTCGTTGTACAAAACAACCTTAGCGTTACGACTGTCGTAAGTCTATGTTAAGGTATGGGAGTTACGATCACCTTAGCGTTGAGATCGCTTTGTACAACGGCACCCTGGCTAACACTGCTTCCAAACTCTTTCTTATCGTATGTAAGTATTTGTATTCTGAATAATGCTACACGTATATCTATATATATATATATATGGAATATATAAACCTCAATCTTTTATACACATGTGAATATATGAGGTAGTGATGCCACAAAAGGGTTGCATATGATAAAAGAACACAGAAACACCTTCACTGACCCAACCCATCGAAGCCCCATACGAGCTATACATGTCTGTCTACTCAGGATCCATTTGGAGCCTTGGACAAACCCAAACGGGGTCACATATGGTTACCAATTTAGTATCTATTTCCCAGCCCACATTAACCCCAAGTAGGCCCAAAAGTTTTGTTGGATGGGATATATTACAAGGATATGTCTACATCATAAGTAGGAGAAAAATAATTTTATTTCCAATTTGACAATATATGCATCTTCATAATAGTAATTCACACCTTTCACAAAACGTTTCTTAAAATATAAAAAAATTGAAAATACATTTGTTGGTATATCAGAATATAAGTAAAAGTTGTATAATGGTCACTCGTTTAAAACAATCTCAACGCATTTAGGTCTAAACACATGAAATGAGCTATCGTCTCACGACCTAAACACCACCTAAACACAACATCCCCAAATCTAAGCATGTTCAGAATTTTAACTTTAAAACATGTTTAGATTTTACGATGGTGGGCTTTTAACATTTTCTTTAGTTACCACAACCCATCCATCCAACATAAATCCATTTATCCTGCTTAAATAGCTTTAATGACTTTTCCCATTATGACTCCGAAAAAAGGAAGGGGGTGCAATAAGCATAATATAGAATAATGGACTACTCCAGTCGTTATATGTACTCTGTCTATATGAACAATGCCCAGCGAGAGATGGTGTTATTTGTTCTAATAATCTTTATTTTCACAGCAATCACATATGCTACCTTACCGAGAAACATTTTCGGGTATTCACAATAGTTAAAATGTTACTGGGAAATGCAAAAAACCCTGTTTGCATCATTAAAGAAAGCTCGAAATATTAACTTCCTTTATATTGTATGTGACACACGTGACACAATGATTGTCCCGATTTTAATGTATGACTTGGGCAGTTTGGAATTTGAAAATGAATATCCTATTGAAAGAGTACATATATAAAGTATTAAGACTGCAGCTGGTCTTCATTAAAATCAACACCACATTTCATTATCTATGGTCAATTTGAAAAAGAACCACTGTACAGTATATTAAAACGTATAAACTGATTATCATATTTTGTCATAATATTGCAACAAATGAGGAAATCCCCAAACTGACAAATATGTTATTCACTTTTATCGCTCATAATGGACCTTTATTATTGCCCATAAACTCCCATAGATTTGTTTTGTGAAAACAACTATTTAATGATTATGGACTTAATAAATTGTTTGACAACCAGTGTATATGTTCTTTACAATGTCTGGCTTAAAAAGAAGAAGCCCAATGCCCAAAGCCCATGTGCTCCCCGTCTTGATATTACTAAATTATTGCTAAATAATACGTAAAAACCCAAAGCCATTCACCCATTCACTCATTCTAAATGTCTAGAGTCACAGCCTGGGCGCAATAATACGCATATCAGACAGGTCACAACCACTTGTCTCCAGCTCTATTTGTTCTGACAACAAGTATGTGGTCCTGGGAAATTAGACATGTGTCGGACGCGCCGGAATTCCCACTGCAGAGTTGCGTCCCTTAGGTGTGCTGGAATCCTAGTTCGAATCCAAGAGTAAGTCCGGTTATGAACCTTGGTTTGTCAGCACCATACCCGTGCTACTGGGATTTATAAAGTTTGTATGACTGCATCAATTCGGACTTTTCTCCCACATTTAGTTTACACGCCGAGTAACATTGAAATACTGTTCAAAGCGGTGTTAAATCAATCTCACTCACTCACACATCATACTCAGAAGCCATCCGTGTAAGTCACCAATTTACGGCGATGAGGTACAGTCGGCCTAAATTACACGGAGAACATCAGTTACTGAAAACACAAGCATAATCATTTTAACAATACAGTTAAGATCATTTTATATAGCACTATATATGGTGATCATGATAACTCTCTGTAACAAGAGAATCCCAAGTAGAACCAGCAATCACCGGCAATGTTGGCGGAATATGCCTGTATGGGCACCCGTCTTCTCACATAAGGCTTTTCTTTGATAGTGTTCATCGAATAAATCACTTGTTGATCTGTGCTACTAAGAGACATATTCAGGTAACGTTCAACTGCGTGTCGATAGTCGGCTATAAAAGGCGGGAGTGTGTACTTGGACCCGAAAAACATCCCTCCACCAAGCCACACCCGATTTCCCTTGAATATATTGTCCACTTTCACGTCCATACTCACATCGTACACTTTGTTCAACGCGATTCGAGATTCGTTGAAATCAGCTGGTTTTACTATCACAAACTCTTTGTTCCGTCCAACGATGTACCTAAAATATCCTATATCTATCCAAGCAAAATAAGTCGTGTTGAAGTAATTTTTCAGGACTGTTTCTTCAACGACTGCATACTTTGCGTGCTGGGCACACGAATATTCAGGCACAACTGTGTTCGGGTGGTGCTTAGGGTATCCCGGTATTGAATAAATTGCTTTAATGCGTTCTACATAATCAAAAGCCCACACTGCTTTTCTTTCTACCAGTAAAATCTTTGTAATATTTTCATACCCTGCTCTCATCTTTCTGAATTTTTCAGCAGTTTCCGGCGAGTCGGTATAAAACACAAATGGGCTTCTAATATATTGGTATACGTTCGCCCACTTCATGTAAAGATTTGTGTCAAAAAAGCCTCCAGATCCTTTTTGGAATCGTCCCAAGTTGAAATAAGCTGTAACAACTGTAACTTCCAGTGGCTCCGATTTGTTGTATACATCAAATCTATCTTTGGGAACTTTACCCCCATAGCAAGGCGGCCGCTGCAATGAAATCATCATTTAAATTACAACTACAATAATTTAAAAAAATATAAAAATCAAGAGAAGAGTCACAAACCTTTGGATGAATTATGTTATGTCAGATGTATTAATTTCTCCCATACGACACTTCTCTCTGGTGAAGAGAGGAATCGGAATAACAGATATGATTCAATGACTCAAACGTCACCGAATCAACGTGGTCAGGGACCCAAAGCAAAATATAACTAAAAATGGTCTGTATTTATTTGAAAGTTAACATATCTGTCTCAGTGACTGAATTTTCATTGGAGCAAGTGACCTTTTAGATTCACTTACCCTGATCAATATATATTTGACATATACTACAAGTAGCAGAGTAATTGGCAAAGAAATTGAGTGAGTATGGTTTTACACCGCTTTTAGCAATATCCCAGCAATATCACGGCAGGGGACACCAGAAATGGGCTTCACACATTGTACCCATGTCGGGAATCGAACCCGGGTCTTCGGCGTGACGAGCGAACGCTTTAACCACTAGGCTACCCGACCGCCCTGGCAAAAAAAGGAAAGTCGGGAGGAAGGTCAACATATGTCTCATTTTAAAAGGAAAAATATTTTGATTAGCTTTCGGCAAGACTTGTTATTGGTGTAAGAAGAAAGTTAAATGGTTTGTCCTTCTCGTTACCGGATACATAGTTATAAAATTTGTTTGACCAAAACTTCAATGAGCCATCGCAACAAGACATATTGAGTGAAGGATCCGGCAAATGACTCAGAATTGGTATCACTAAATTTATTTAGAGTTATCGTCCTTTGAAAAGCTGTGGGAAAGATCAGAACTGTTAAGAAACAATGTTATAGTATCTACCACAAAAGCAAATTACATTTCCCTTTCCTCGTGTCATCATATCCGAGTGTGAAGCATGATTTTGAATAACTAAAAGAACGACACGCTCCTCACTGAGAGAATTAGTAGATAGTGTGTGTCCATGTTGTGGTACTAGTCACAACCAGATTCATTGGCACACAATCCAACATGGAACGAATGGGCAAGGTGATGTTTCATGTCGTGCATTTTCTATGTGTGTTTCGACCCTGCATATGTCTGTTAATAGAGCTTAAAAGAAGATCAATTCTGGAAGCCAAGAAACCATATGACTGGTCATTATAAACCATTTTAAAAAATTGCATTCTTACTCTTATTTCGACCACTGCCCCTTCAAGTAATTAGAAAAGGCTCTATATAACTTCTGTAAGTTTTACTAACAATGGCTTTTGGCCTTTTGTAGTGTACAATCAGAACTAGTGAGTTTACTGACCTTGAAAGGCTTGGGCACTGGCCTGGGTGGCCTGGGCTTGGGGGTTGTGAGTGTAACACTGGGCTTTGCTGATGAAGTCTTCTGAGGTGACACAGTCTTGGGCGGAATCGGAGTAGAGGTAGTGGTAGGGATGTTGGAACCACGTGCACTTATGTTGGTTATCAGCTGTGAGGATGAATTGGTCAAATAAAAGTATACAGACGGGGAGATATTCTGAAAAAGAAATATAAAAAGAGATTTAAGAATCTTTTTAACAAATCGTCTTCATCTAAGTCGCCTCTAATTATAAATTGAAAGCTGGGAGCTATGAAGTCAGAACTGAAAATCAAATTTGATGAAATAATGAAAGAACTGGTGAAAATGAGTGGGTTGACCAGTACGGCATTTTACAAAAGGACACTTCTTTTTGGTTGATGTTTTTATTTTTCCAAAATAGAAAGATGTTGGTACCACTTCCCTCCCAGGCTGCCCTGTTTCCGAAGTGAGTGAAGAAATGAAACTGGAAGAGATGCTGATCACTTTATTCCCCAAATGTCGATATTATGAAGGTCGAGTCAGAATCCATAACGAAAAAGTGAAAATCACAGTTTGATGTTAATGTTTTAAGATGATATGTTAAAGATATGTTGGTGTCATTTGAAATAAAGAAACCTATTTTCGGTTTATCACAGTGAAAAGTTTTGCATCGCAAAGTGAAAATTTTCCCCGAAAACTAGTGATGTTTTTGTCTTGTAGTAAGAAGTACCATTCTTCGTGTTGTAAGCTCCCTGTTTCGAAGTTCAAAGTAATAGATTTTTTGTAGATGATAATTTGGAGGAAACCTATACTGCCAGGAAAAGAAAGCATACACTTGAAAATTAGATTTAACAAAGGAATTACAGACGTTATCAAGATCCAAAACACATCTGTAACACTCGTATAAAATACATCGCCATCGAGTGATCATTTCTTGTTTGCTTAATTTTAGACACCATGAAACATGGGTGTATACTTTCTTTTGCCTTGCAGTTTACTTACTTACTTAATTACTTACTTAGCATTGAGATCGAAATCTCAGGAAATTTAAAACATTTAACAACCTTTTCAATAATAAAGTTGATCAGAGAGCATTATCTTAATACAACTTGATTTTGTATTCCTGAAACATACTATATTTTACGTCACATGAATGACAGTGTTAAGATACACCGTAAATAGGAAGAATCCAAGATGTTAAAGGGTTCTTTTTCACACCTTAAATAATAGATATCACTTACTTGCATGTACGGCACATTAATGAAGAGGAGACACACACACGCACAGGCTGCGATGATACACAAAAAATACCGAACGTATTGCTTCATAGCCCTAGGGGGTAGCACCAACACCTGCAAAATACACGAAGCCCAGTTAATATTTAATGTACATCATAACATGAAAGCGAGTGTCCCTTGCTCGCATTGATAAAATAACGTGTTTTATGTAAATATTGTGACACATACTGGATGTTTTGACGCATGTCAGGTTCTCTGCACATGGGTGGAAACAGTGATATACATACACACATCACATTAAACAATGAAAGAACACAAGAATTTAACAGTGCTTCTGGTTCAACCCCAAATGTACCGAAATCCTATTCTTCATCCTCAGTTTCATCCCTGTGTAAAATCAGTGCAATTTATGTATTAATCAATTGATGTTCAATCAAATCAGATGGACCCTGGGTCACTGTCCGGTATAGAATATCAGCGGATCTTTTACGCTGAGTAAAAGTGTTAATAGACTGTATAAACTGAATTTTCTTTTCGAGATCAATGCAATTACCAGTAGACAGAGTAAAATGTGTTAATGTAAATCACTTCCTTGTTTTAATCCCGCCACACTGAAATGTATAAAAGTAGAGTTTGACAAGTCAGTGTATCACATCATGGCAAATATTTAGCAAGCAGGGTATGTTACATCCATGGAGGTTAGTTAACGTTACTACCTCAACGTGAGACGTCCGATTGCAACACACTGGAGGTGTATGCATTCAGGGAGCAGAGGTCGGTACCCCACTGTTGTAGATTTCATCAAACACAGCATTGTTATACCTTTTCTGTGTTATTGCATCATTGATATAAAAAAGGAAGACTGTCTCCAACTTGGTTGAATGTAAACGCATTGCCATGAGCAAACTATTGTTATTTCTTTCTGTTGTAATTATAGATATGATAAATCCGTTACTTTATTATCTGTTTTGTTTTTATTTCATTTCACGAGTGTCCCGTGAAGATCCGGGGTAGAATAGGTCTTCAGCAACCCATGCCTGTCGTAAGAGGCGACTAACGGGATCGGGTTGTCAGGCTCGCTGACTTCGATGTCGATATTCATGATATCGATCACTGGATTTCCTGGTCAAGACTCGATTATTTACAGACCGCCGTCATATAGCTGGAATATTGCTGAGTGCGACTTTAAACAACAAACAAACAAAACAAGTAATAATAACAATACATAAAAAGACATGTTTTAATATATATTATCTGAATCGATCCTTGTTACGCTTATTTGCTAATGACGTCAAACATTTCATCGGGGACGTTTGTCATCAACATAAATCGTGCTATCCTTCCCAACATGATGCAACAGTGGAAGAATACAAGTAATGATATATTCAACAATATTACGACAGTACGCGTCAGTATGAAACGAGGAATGAGTATTCCAGATTAGATAAAATGTAGTTGATTCTGACCAATATATAGTCACTGGTTTGTCAGCACGACACCGGTGAGTTTCAAGTGGTAAACATTTAAAACCTACACAATTCTGTTCGCTTTCCTCTTCCACCCAGCTAATACACCGCAATGTGACGGAAGTACAGTCAAACAAATTCTCATTTACAAAAGCAAGCGGCGTCACACCTGACCAACTCACAACAAGATAATTTTATAGAGGCTCGTGCGTGCTTGAATGTATTATCTCTACCAAGACGGTTTATGACACATGTTTCCCACGACTTTCTATTTTTGTATTGCTGGTCTAACCAACTCCATTTCAACGCCAATCCATACACATCCAACTTCTATGCATTGCTTTGTACCCTGCAAGTGTTTGTGCCTATGAATGACGATCAGCATAACCAGTGCAGTGAACCGAGGACAACACAATGATGACGTTCCTAAGGACGGGTCCAACATTTTTTAAAGGGAAGGGTCCGAAATATAAAAAATCCTCTCTGAGGTTATTTTACTGTCTAACACATGCTACAAAGGGGGGTCGTGGCGGTGGTGGGGGATCCGAAACAAAAAGTGTATTGAGCCTATGACGACACACGGTGACTATCCTATTACATCTCTTCAAATGTGCATGCATCTTTTAAATTGCATAAAAATTGCACTGAATAATCGAGACTGCACATGCTGACCTATTGATTGTGTGATGTTATTAGTTTACTTCTTATCAGGTTAAAACAGAGGTGAAGGAAATAAACACTTCGAGTCTGTGTATGTGCTGCTGAATAACAATGTCGACATTGTATTCATTTCAATGTTAAATGTCCCTTCTAGATCTAGACAACAGGGATTTCCCTATCTAGGTTAGCACTACCTTGTTGGGGACAGTGCACCCAGTGCGCCGCGAATGAATTCGGGGGAACGGGTGGCCCAGTCGGCTGAGGCGCCGCAATTTGCTGTGCAGAGTTGCGTCCCTTGGGCCCGCCTTCAACCTATAATTATGGGTTCGAATCCCGGTTCGCCCCGATTATGTTTCTAGCTTTGTCAGTGCCAAACTTGTGCTCGTATGTTTTATCAAAGTGGTGGCACACTACGGGTTTTCGTCCCATATTTAGATGACACAGCGCGATATAACTGGAATTCTAATCAAAGCGACGTCATGAATGAAAGAGTTCGTTGGAATTAACGCCGCCTTAAACAGTAGCTCAGCTGTATCAAACTGTGCCAGCTTAATATGAAAGAAACTTGAAGGAAAGTCCAAAGCGATGCAAGTCTGGGACGTTTACCACTTTGGTGAAACCTACGAGGTCGGGTATGATGCTGACGTATTAATGCTGAATCTGGAATTCGAACCCACGTTAATGACACGTTTGAGGAGGTGCGAGGTCCGAGACGCCTAGGACACGCATGAAGTAGCTACGGGTTCTCATACTCGGTGTCAGTATAACCCCTCGGTGTGAAACGATGTTGAAAATATCAAACACTAAGGTCTTTGTCTGGCCCACACCCGATCATATACAGGCAGCAGTGACATCGCAGGCATCTTCTGGATTGCAGCGTAAAATAACAAACATGGAAATAAGCCCAATTAAATAGATGCACTGGGTTGAGAAACAAGGTGAGCTCGCCGTAAGCGATGTATCAGGGTGTGGTATTTACTCGTATGAGCTACAGGTGTGCCCGCACATCCATATATCCCGTGGTTTAAAATACGTGTAGAACTTCGTGACACCAAGTCCATTGTCCTACCCCGTCTTCAACACAAAAGCTCGGTTTATTGAGTGAAATTCAAAGCCCCAAGCCACTCATCCGTTAACTGAATTTTCCAGTTGCAAACAATTCAAACTCGCGTCGGAATATTGAACTGCTGGTGAGGCTGACAACTGGGTACACGGTCGAAACGCCTTTGACGCGAATGCTCCATATTTTCAGTCAATAGTGATACCGACTCACATGTGACCACGGTTCTGTCAACATTATGATGTTGTCATGGAAACAGGATATCACTGTGAATACACGATGGCATTTAGAAGAAAAAAATAGAACCAGAATTTGTACTCTACTAAGAAGGTGTTATCCCAAATATAACATTTGTTAAGATATCACTGTGTTACTTGCTCGAAGAGGTTTTCAACATTACTCATTAAATATGCTTACCTTTCTGGTAAATATTCTATCCCACACGAACAATTATCGATCCATATCGGCGGTTAATGTGCAATTAATCCACATGGGCGGGTTCACAATGGCGCGGTTCATACTGTGGTACATCCAAATAGGCGGTTCATACTGTGGTACATCCAAATGGGCGGTTCATACTGTGGTACATCCAAATGGGCGGTTCATACTGTGGTACATCCAAATGGGCGGTTCATACTGTGGTACATCCAAATGGGCGGTTCATACTGTGGTACATCCATATAGGCGGTTCATACTGTGGTACATCCATATATGCGGTTCATACTTTGGTACATCCAAATGGGCGGTTCATACTGTGGTACATGGGCAGTTGTACCTACAGGGGACGGGTTGATATACTTGTACGTCCACAGTGGACCGCTTAATACTGTTGTACGTCCACGGGGGACCCCTAAATCCTTCTGCCTTACCACAGTGGACTGCTAAATACGGCTATCCATCCACAGGATACCACTGTACAATGTGGTACATCCACAGAGAACGAGTGATACAGTTGAAAATCTAGGTTACCTCCCAGTGATCGTTTGAGGCTGTCGTAAGTCACTATGTGAGAGCCCACTCACCATGGTGCATAAAATATGCTGGTATGACACATGATCCTTATCGGCCGTCTCCACGCCCGTGATCTCTTATCTTTAAAGCTGTTAGCCTACTATTGTCATGCGTGTGTTTACCCGAAACCCACCCGACTTCGGAGTTAACACGGTCGCCTCGTTATAAGGATAATAAATGACTCGGCCCTAAATCTGCCATACTCTCATTTGCAATAAAATTATCGAGCGTTCAGAACGTGTAGCACTTAGAATTGCATGCTGTATTTGTAAAATGTACGGAAGGCTTTTAGGGCCACTTGTTTTTTTGTTTTTGTTTCTTGAAATTTCAAGATACCAGGTTGAAACTTCAAGATACATACGTTGAGATTTCAATTTTAAATCGTTAAATTTCAACTTAGTATCTTGAAATTTCGAGAGAAAACACACACAAAAAACAACAACAAATGGTCTGAAAAGGCTCTCGGCTTCCGTAAAAATATGTTGAAGACAAAACTATTGATCAGAGTGGCTTCAGTGACATGATCCACGGTAAGAAAAGAACTGCATGAAAGATTCATAAGATGCGTAAAGTAATATGAGGGAATATGTCGGATGTTAGGTTTGTAATTTGGGTGTATTATATTCTAGATTTGATCCAGGCCAGACTCGTCTGTTATAAAGGTTGTTATCGCCGGCTATCTGGTACACACCTGGGATCAGCTTTATATCGTGTTACTAATGCCGCATTGCGCAAGAGAAACACCAGATGAATGCTGTCTGTTCCCAGCATAAGAGCGACCCCTTACGTGGTAAAGTGGTAGAACGTCCGCCCGGAGAGCGGGAGGTTGATGGTTCGACCCCCGGCCGCGTCATAAAAAACAACGTTAAAAGAAGGTACTTGTTGTTACCCTCCCTTGCGCTAGGCATTAAGAGGATAAAATAAGGTTTGATCGGCTCGGAGTGTACTGTAAATGAGACGGATACCCATGTTAAACTGCAACATGGTATCCCTGTGGGCTTGCACAATAAAACCGGCATTAGTCTGGATTGGTACAATGAACCACACACACAAACGCGTGCATGCAGCTTGCTATATAAAATCATGATTGAATTGAGGTAGAATAATGTTTTATTTACAATAGATATTGCTTAGGTAATGAAAATTCAACTTGTTTTCAAGTGTGTATTAATAGCAACTGAAGGCAGGGGTGGGTTGACTTCAAACTTTAATCTATGTCGCTACAATATACCTTTTTCCCATTGTAATGGACATGCTTTGAAAGAATAAATCGATAAAAGTAATGTTTATTAAATCTACAATAGCCACTACATATATCACTTGGTCAAGGGTGGCCAGGTGGTCTATGGCGCCGTAATGTTTCACTCATCAGAGTTGCGGCCCTTAGTTGTGCCATGCTCTGCTCGTTGGTAGTGGAAACTAAATTTGTTATGAATCTTTATATCAACATCGTCGATTATCCAGTTTTGTATGTCTCTATTCTATTATGATATATATAAACTGGGCCCATTCGCGAGGTTCGTTTGAGGACGGTTTGAAAGGCACGATACTCATCATGGACGTCAAATCGGAAACAAATGCAAACGAGCAGGAATATCCCCACTTCTCGTCTGAACCTTTGCGTGCCACCGCAAACACAACCGTAACATTTCCGGTAGAATAAGGACCCCGATCCCTCCAACCCACCCCCAACTGGTCTTAGTACTTAGGGGGAGGTCGGGTAGCCTAGTGGCTTAAGCGTCCGCTCGTCACGCCGAAGACCCGGGTTCGATTCCCGACATGGGTACAATGTGTGAAGCCCATTTCTGGTGTCCCCCGCCGTGATCTTGCTGGAAATGCTAAAAGCCGCGTAATACCATACTCGCTCACTAACACACTTACTTAGTACTTTGGAAACATCTTTTCCAACCAAACAATAATTTATAACACTCTTTTCATTCGTTGAGATACATGGAGGGCTCAGTGTATATATCCAAAGCGATCTTCAACAGAGATATTTGCATTGGTTGTTGATTTCAAGCTTATGCGCAAGAGAAATTCTGCTCTAAGTTTGTGATAAGAGGAAGTGAGCCGGTGACGCCAATTCCAAACAAAGCAATAGTGACGAATGTGTTTTGATCATAATGGAGTGGAAATATAGTACTCCGGATTTTTGAGCTTGCCGTAAAAGGCGTCTGTGCTTGCCGTAAAAGGCAACTATGCTTGTCGTAAGAGGCGACTATGCTTGTTGTAAGATGCGACTATGCTTGCCGTAAGAGGTAACTAATGTGAACGGGTGGTCAGGATCGCTGACTTGGTTGATACATGTCATCGTAACCCAACTGCGTGGATCGATACTCATGATGTCAATCACTGGATTGTCTGGTCTAGACTCGATTATTTACAAATCGCCGTCATATATCCTGGAATATTGTTGAGTGCGGCGTTAAACAATAAACGAAAAACAAAACTCCATTTTGAACTTTCCTCGCACATCACGGTAACACGGCATGATACGACTGAGCTGTGTAGTAAACAGTGTCAACCCAGACACCACAACAAACGCAGCTGTCACACAGCATTCCCTGCGGCTGACTCAGGAGCTGGCAGACAACTGATATTATGACTGGTAAAAACCATAAATGAAGCACCGCGGACACATCCCTATCCTGTCTTCATCACAGGCAACCGCCTCCGTGGTCTAGTGGTAGATCGTCCGCCCGGACCGCGGAAGGTCCGGGTTCGATCCCCGACGCGTCATACCAAAAGACGCTAAAAGATGGTACTTGTTGTTACCCTGTCTGGCGCTCGGCATTAAGGGGCTAAAACAAGGCCTGGTCGGCTCGGAGTCAGTATACTGTGTCTGAGTGGGGTATTCATGTTAAACTGCGGCATGGTATCTCAGTGAGCTAGCACTATAAATCGGCATCAGTCCGGATTAGTACAAGCAGCCACACACACATGTGCTTGCACGTCGCTATATAAGTGCAATAATCTTGGACGCGACGTTAAACCCCATTTCACCTCACCTCATCACAGGCAAAACTGACATGCTACACGACTATCTATTCCGCTACACCGCGGACCAGTCAACGGGCGGCCATTGCTGGACACCAGATTACGACTGTGCTCCACGTATAGTCGGAACATTACTATTGGAATCACTATTCAATTAGATAGATCCTAATGTGTTGAGAAGCTGAGTAGTAGAGAAAAGCTCACTCTCACAAATCGAGCGTATCGCTAATGCACCTATACTACACAAGTCTCACCGCTAAGATAGTTTTGTGCAAACGGGCCAAGGTCTGTAGAGTACGCATGTAGATGGGATGTGAAGAATGCGCTTCCAAATGAAAATGCTGTCTTTTCTATTTGACACTGATATACTTGTGTGAGTTACATGCCATTTTAAACCATTTTGTATTTGAAAAGAAAATGGACAGGTGTTGTTTCGGATTAAAGTGAGTAGAACTTGTTTTAATTTCTGATGGCACTAGCATGTCTATATTATACATGATGGCTGCCTGTGAGTCGTTGAACCATAACATACTGGTAACATCAGGTTGCAAAGACCCACGCTCCCTGAGTATAACGATATAAGCATAGCCACAATTTATGACCAACCTTGTTTGCTCTTACGGCAATAAAGTGTTACTAGGATGTGATATTTGTTCTTTATCTTTGCAGCGGTTAGAATTTATGAGTCAAACATTAAAACTGTCGACTGTCTGCTTCTAAATTTGTGCAACAACAAACTGACCGAGGCAATAAAACTGCGAAGTCTGGAAAGTTATAATTAAAGAAATGAAAAGATTACTGTTTAAATTGTTCTACAGGTCCATGACTGACATACTATTCAACGCGTAGGCGACCACATACCTGATGTAGTGTGCGCTAGCCGGATGCCTGGTACAGACCCTCGTCCATCCTATTGCATAATGTTTGTTATCCCAGGTCTGAACATACTCCTGTCGGGGTACGATGACACACAGCCAGCTTGACCACTCGATCCATTTGGCGCATGTTAAAGCCTACAAGATGCTGGCAACTAAATCGTGTGTGCATGTATTGTGTTACAGAGTTTGACAAGTAGATCGGTATCAGTATCTAAGTCTCAAACACGCGTGACGTTCGCACATAGATCTATTTGTACATAACCTGTAAACCTGCTTAGGAAATATTAAATCATTGAAATTTAAGCTGGATTTCGCAATTCATCGACCCAAAATTCAGTGCTATTAAAAAGTTGTTTTGTCAGAAAATGCACAGGTTGCACATTGTGCTTGGTTGATTCACGGACTTGTTATATAGGTCCGTGGTTGATTTAAGGAAAATCAATGGTGGGTTTACCGTGACTGAGCCCTGGATATATTAGCTAATCTTTTTTTTTTATTTTGTGTTCATTTGTATGACAGCTGTGACATTTTAATCGTGTAAATGTCAATACAAACAACAGTTCTGTAGCGAATATAATATGGCAATATAGTCTCGTACCCCTTCAAGAAACCCTGATCATTAGACATTTATGTAATATACATTATAATTACGTGGCACAAAGGAATATATACTGGGTACGAGAACCTTCGGATTAACAGGGCCTGCACAGTGTATGTCAAGAAATGCAACAAAACTCTTTCTATATTTATGAGAAATCTCTGCTAACAACAGAGACGATTCTACGATTCCGACTATATCATTAGCAGGTGTTTATGAATCATCATCACAGGGTGTTTCAATCTTAATGTTGAGCGTATCTTGTCCCATCGGTGGCACCGTTCACAAACACATGCAAAGGCAAGTCAAGTGTTCGTCTGAAACATTTGGTACAACTCGGGTACAAGTCAAAATAGGGAACTGCATCGGATTCAATTAAGAAATTCCTTGCATATGGATGAGTAAATTTGTCTTAACGCCGCTTTGAACAGTATTACAGTTATTACAGCGGAGGAGGCCCAACACACTCCCCTAGGATGAGATCACTGTAGAGTGACTTGGGCCTAGACCCAGATCACTCATCGAGGCTCAGTCCACTCCACCATCGTAGGCCCAAATGACTCCCCTGGCTCAAATGACCCTTACGTTTGGCCGTCTCTGATTGCATGTTCTGGTGTGTTTGTGTCTAACTTTACAAATAAATGGGAGGTTTAAGCAGGAATTCTTTGTTGATATATATACAAATATATTAATTTACGAAGAATCGTATTGTCTTCATAGAAATACAGTGAACGCATTCGGACAGTGCCGTTCCCAAAGGAACGATCCAAATGAACACATTTCCGAATTTCGAAATCATCAGTCCGAGAAAATGTCTCTTTATTAAACAATTAGAAGTACTCAGCTATACGTCGGCTGCCTGCAATAACGGGATAATGACAAGAGGTATAAATACACTGAATCACGTCCCCGAATGTAATATAATAAAACAACATTTAATCCAAACATTTTGCCAAGCATCTGGCAAACACCATCACCAACTGCAGCGTGCGAGAAATGTACGAACCTCAGGTAAACTTTACAGGCCGTTGGGACAGGATTCTTTCTGATCCCAACAATCAGGTAAGTAACCTTACCAGGTCTCCATCCCGAGTGTTCTGCGCGCATTTCTGCTGCTGACACAGTCTGCTGTTACGTGTCAATACATATCGACTGCAGATGTAAATCTAGTGTGAGTGGGCATGTTTTCAGGCGTGGGAAGCACATATAGCCAAGGTATTTGATCATTATGAAATCATGATTCATCGGAACAAAGTGGTACACAACACATAGACCACTGAGACACAATAAATCTCCAAGGGATTTTGCAAAAAATGTAAATTAATCTAACCCGCCTTATCAAAGAGCTATACGTATCATCTTGTCTGCAGTCTGCGATAAGGTCGTGACATACGTTTTAATGCGGGTATCTTATGGGTGTCAGAACGTATAGGAATCATATTTCACCAGGTCATTGTACCTTTTTATAACTATCCAACGAAATCAGTTTCTGGCCATACACTGAGTTAAGGGAGATGCCTCAAGTAAAATGCTGAGTTGCTTGGTGTAATCATCGATTGACATACCATACATACATGATTTTCTGATACAACAGCCTGTTCTTATTCGATTTCACTGCGCCGGGGGTCACGGGTGGCCTAGTCGTCTAAGGCGCCGCGATTCGCTGTGCAGAGTTGCGTCCCTTGGGCACGCCAGAAACCTACGATTGTGGGTTCGAATCCCGGTTCGCCCTGATTATGTTTCCAGGTTTGTCAGCACCATACCCGTGCTCGTGGGTTTCACCGAAGTGGTAAACGTCTGAGACCTGCATCACTTCGGGCTTTCCTCCCACATTAAGCTGACACGCCGTGATATAACTGGTATACTGTTAAAAGCGGCGTTAAACCAAACTCACACAAACTCACTGCGCCGTGATATAGATCCATGTCGAATGGGATTTCCTGTATTATATCTCACAGTCTAGTAACCATAAAATTTCCCCTTCGCCCAACCCTTGCTGTAGTGCTATAGCTCCAGACAAAGCAGGTCGGTTTCGATTTTCCACCTGAATCTCACAGGGGTTCATTTAAATGGATTTGTTTGTTGCTATGAACATTACACATCTAAGAGGTCCTGCTGTATTTCAATAAGTGTAACAGTCCCGGATGTACACGTAGGCTTTGTTTTTGCTCAAATAAAATCTACTAATAGCACACGAAGCACAGTTCCCAGTTCTAAGTGAGATCATTGACTCGTAAAAAACGAAACAGTTTTGAGACACAAAAATATAATTTGCATCCTGAAAAATGGAAACAACGTTTACAGAAATCAGCTATCCATTTGACACACTGCAGACACAGGCGATACAATGTCAGGTGTTTATGTACAACGTCCTTCAAGGCACATCATGACGCTGAATCTACCACAATTGTACTGTTTTATCCTGTGACCCAGAGCAACACAGCCAGAACACAACACGACAAGAGTTGGTTGCAGCTAAGCGCGAACTGCAGTTATTTACGCTTGGTGGCACGCGTTTCGGCTTGGGATAAGACGAGGAGGAGAACGTGATGGTTTGCGTGGTTTAGTGTCACGTATAGCATGCAATGACTGCAACATCCGGCCATTAAGGCCTACGAGACACTAGTGACCATATAAGCACAATATCAAATTTAGGGTCAAAAATATATTTTGAAAATGCATAATACCAATACTGTCAGTGTTGTTAGAATGCGGTATCGGGTACAGGTTAAGTCAATCGTGGTGAAATAATTCAGCTTGGAGTGACCCTGTATGAATGAATATGGGTAGATTGTTTGATTATTAGAAGGGTACTCTTCACTTAAATGCTTAAACTGAAGTGTATGTGTACCTTTGATGTGGTGCTCATGATGAAACAGACCGCCTCCGTGGTCTAGTGGTAGAGCGTCCGCCCGGAGAGCGGAAGGTGCGGGGTTCGATCCCCGGCCGAGTCATACAAAAGACGTTAACAGATGGTACTTGTTGTTACCCTGTCTGGCGCTCGGCATTAAGGGGCTAAAACAAGGGCTGGTCGGCTCGGAGTCAGTATACTGTGTCTGAGTGGAGTATTCATGTTAAACTGCAGCATGGCATCTCAGTGAGCTAGCACTATAAATCGGCATCAGTCCTGACTAGTACAAGCAAACACACACACACGTAAGTGCAATAATCTTGGACGCGACGTTAAACCCCATTTCACCTCAACTCACCTCATGAAACATGACGTGTTAAGGGTAACGCTATGGGAGGTATGTACCCAGTTGCTGAGGTGTACCCAATTGCTGAGGTGAAATGGGGTAATTTAAAACCCATAATATTTTTTACAAAAATCGATGCTCATGACTCGATTATTCACAGAACGCCGTCAAACAGATGGAATATTGCTGAGCGCGGCGTTAAACAACAAACAAACGAACAAACAAACATATGAAACAAATACACTGTTCAAGTTCTCAACTGAAATCGCTCACCTCTCACTCAGTTATAGGAAGATATGACCAACATTGTAGAGTTATAGGAAACAATACACTTTCGTTAGACAATAGCCTGGAGCTCCCAGGCATGTATGAACAATATGATCTGAGTTAGTGTGGTGAAAGCGATATCCAGTGTGGCAGAAACTTCATACAATTGTTGTCATATTCACAGTGGAATATTCATTACAGTATAGATTATATGCAATCGCACCTGGCCACAACAATGAACCTTTGTTGTGAACATTTCCTATCTGTATTGTCAATGCAATCGCACCTGGTCACAACATCTGTATTGTCAAAGCGACCGGAGTCTTCTGGATATAAGTTCCGGGTTGAGAACAGGAGGACTAACATACGCCCCACAACCATCGCCGCCACCGGGAACATCATCACTAGCTACAGACATTCAAAACCACCGTACTGACTACGTGAGTGAGTTGGGTTTAATGCCGCTTTGAACAGTATTTCAGTATTTTACGCCGTGCCAGCTTAATGTGGGAGGAAAGGCCGAAGTGAAGCAGGTCTCAGACGTTTACCACTTTGCTGAAACCCATGAGCACTTTATGGTGCAATCAATCCTAGAACTGCATAGATTCGAACCCACTGCATAGATGTTGGCGTCCCCAAGGGACACACCTCTGCACGGAAGAATTGATATATCTATATATTAGGTTCAATGCCATAAAAGTATTATTTCTTTATGCGGAGTCAACGACCAAAGACATGTTTGTGCTGAGATAGTGTTACTACCCCCAGCTGTGTTGCAAAACGAAACTATTTCTTAAACTTTTTTGTTTACTTATAAGCAGCAGAATATCTGCACTTGTAGACGTAATTCAAAATGAACATCATTTTCAGTTTCAACAAAATTAGTAAATGTGCTGTCTTGTGACGGAATTTTCTGATCCATCACTTGATCGTCAGGTTTGTCGTCGTCACAGGCCGTCGTCGCCTGACAGGAGTACTGATATGCGGCGTCAGGCAACAGACAATCACTTTTATATGCAATTTGTGAGTCGCGGGGGCTACCTGAGGGCAAGACATCCTCGCGAACACCTTGTGTCATTACTTTTTTTCAGTGATCCATTCATATAATTGTCACTACTATTACGCCCAATGGAATCTATTTAGGTGGAAAATCGAGACTGGTTATTCTATGGCTTTGACTTATTACATTTACATTAAAACGCAAAATATTCATATTTATTCTTATAGAATATGTGTATGTATTAGTGAGTTATTAGCTGATGGTAAACTGTTACAAAGAGAGAAGAACTATCGTGAAGTAGACCATGATAAGAAAATATTGCTCTCTCTCTTTCTTGGTCTGTGGACGCCACTGTCATAATGTATCATGTGAGTGAGTGAGTATGTTTCTAAGCCGCATCATCACTGCGGGGGACACCAGAAATGAGCTTCACACATTGTAACCACTACATGGTGACACGTCACAATTGTCAGTCAGTAATGTGTGTGCCCACCACTGGAATAAACTCACACCCCAGCTGGACGACGAGAAGAAGATGTGATACGTCTGATCACAAGAAATGGGAGTCAACACCATTCTTCTCGGAAGGTCTGAGCTAACTGACCCTTGTTATAAGGGGGACCTATTCGTGCTCTACTTTTATGGAACAAGTGTTCTATAGGTGATAAGACTGATGAGTGTGTAGGCCTAGGCAAGATGTTGCATGGGGCCTTGTGTTATCTTGTTGAAACAGTGTCTGACCTGCTCTGTTGCAGGAACGGTATTAAAACAAGGTAGAGAGATTGGTCAATGTAACGCTGTCCACTGATGTTTCCTTCCTAAATCACCAGAACTGCTGTGAGTGTACAGACTAATGATGCCGTATTGCAGGACTAATGATGCCACATTCTGGTCACTGTCCCGGCACTGTAAGATGACTGGCTCGGCTGATGACGTCAAAGTAATAATATCATTCCTCAGACGGAATATACGTATGTAGCGCTTTCCTGGGTGGTTGTGACAGAAGGTCTGCCAGTCCCAAGCCTGTCATTCTTCCGCCAGTCTGCCGGAATCGGACCATGGCCCAGGTGACTGTCATTCGGCTACAGCCAAAACTCAGTTCTTTCTGTTGTAGTGTTAATATTAGCATGCTACTGTCCAACGATTTGGGTGTGAATAAACAGTACACCGTTCATTTTATACCCTTATCTTTGTAGGTTAGCATGTGCAGCCAAAGTTTCACTGCAAACACAGGGGCGGTTGGGTAGCCTAGTGGTTAAAGCGTTCGCTCGTCACGCCAAAGACCCGGGTTCGAATCCCGACATGGGTACAATGTGTGAAGCCCATTTCTGGTGTCCCCCGCCGTGATATTGCTGGAATATTGCTAAAAGCGGCGTCAAACCAAACTCACTCACTCACTCACGTAGTATACACGTTAATTACTCAGCACATTGTTTTGGTTGTTTTGGGGCGATTCATTCTCAACCTTTTTGTAACACTTTGGGATCCAACGTGTCCAAAGTTCAGTTTTTTAACGTTTCTTTGTCTGTTTACCTCGAAAGTTATGCTTTTTCCATCATCACCATCTGGGTAATTGAAAAGTACATTACTCGAGCAGTTGTGAGTACAAACATGTCAAGGTGACCAGTTCTCTGTCATTCTGAAGAAAACTGCACACTAGGCTTTTACTACACATGACATTTTTTTATATGAAAATGCTTTTTATTATACTTCTACTTCCAATGTCCTGTTTCAAACTCACTTACATCCATACTGTTTTAACAAATGTGAGAAAACTTTAACATTCCTTCCATATGGTCAATTTCAAATGTGACGTAAAACAAATCTCAGCTTTCTTTTATGAAGAAAAGAAAAAAAAAACGATTAAAAACCAACAACCTTTTGTGTTTGAAGGTGATAGACGTCAGCGTCACCCAAAAGACAGCTACGTCATAGTATGACTGACAAATACACTATATTGAAACAAGCCAACAGTTTGGGTCAAAAATAACACACGCCTTTGGTGCCCTTGGTATTCTTAGGTGAGGGGTAAAAGAAGGTTGACTCATTTGTTTTTCTTACGAGCCACCACCACACATGGGTGTATACGTTCTTTTGTCCGACGGTTTATAGTGCCTGCTATTTCTGCAAATATATATTTACTGTACAATTTAATATATGCTTCTTTTGCCTTTTGAGTTATTTTCTCATGCACCATGTGATGTTTACATGCCGCACGTTAAACTTACAAAACATGTAAATAGTAAGGTAATTATTATTAACATATTAGTTATATGTGAGGTGCATGTAAAAGCCTTCTTTTAATGATGATGATGGTGACGCATTTTTAATTTTAATTTATTTAATTTTAATCTGTAATAAATAATAATAATAATAATAATAATAATAATAATAATATAAACCATTTACACAAAAAGAACCCGATCCTTAATAATACAGCAGGAAGAACACTCGAAAATATGTTCATTAATGCATGATGAAAACAGAGTAGTTTGAATGTAGTAGTAACACAATGCGATGTGAATTTAATCAAATTGTCCAAATGAGGGTTGTTAAACAACTCAGGAACGTTGGTAATATAACCTCATTAAACACTCCCAGATGGTTTGAACATTTCTAATTACTGTGAATAAAATATGTCATAGCCATGTCCGCAACTGCAACATGCACTCATGTCATTGATTCTCTCACAAACATGGCAATGCATCATACAGTGGGATATTGTATGGTACGGAACGTCGATACCAGTTTATAGTCATTTAAATTTGCTTTGAATAAATGTCACAATAAAAAGAATGTCACAATGATACCAATATTTCAAAGTGAAATACGTGGTGTGCTGAAGATAGGAGTCCTTTTACACTGATAATTGATTTTTAATTAAATATTCTCCCGAGCTGACATTTTATATATACACATGTGATATATAATCATCGATGCCATTAATGTTATCAACATGTTTGCATCAATTTGTGCCATGTGTGACCATTACCGATCTCAGGGAACAATATGCACGTTTCTGTAGCTGTAGATGTGCTGTTGTATTGATGATGAATGTAAGCTCCACTGAATCCAACAATTACGTTAAATTCCTAAAAATTCCAAAACAATCCTAAAATTACATAGCGTGAACATCATTTCATGACATCAGATACGATGGCATATTTCAGACATACATGATGGCAGCATGGGTCGGTCGGTCGGTCGGTCGGTCGGTCGGAACCAAGCAACAGCTGCACAATGGCAGCGGTCAAACATTGAGGTGAGGTGAAATGGGGTTTAGCGTCGCGTCCAAGATTATTGCACTTATATAGCGACGTGCATGCACGTGTGTTTGTTTGTACTAGTCCGGACTGATGCCGATTTATAGTGCTAGCTCACTGAGATACCATGCCGCAGTTTAACATGAACACCCCACTCAGACACAGTATACTGACTCCGTGCCGACCAGTCCTTGTTTTAGCCCCTTAATGCCGAGCGCCAGACAGGATAACAACACTAACCATCTTTTAACGTCTTCTGGTATGACGCGGTCGGGGATCGAACCCGGACCTTCCGCTTTCCAGGTGGACGCTCTACCACTAGACCACGGAGGCGGTTGGTCAAACATTGAACCAGAGTAGCCGCCTTGGTACGTCCATCATAAAATGTGCACGCCAGAGAACAACCTATTCAATCTTCCGACGAAAACGATTCTGTTGGGCAATGCAAAATAGTGATGACAAATATATGAATGTGTCACTGAAAATCAATGATAGCACTAGGTGTTTGAGAAAAGAATAACCCGAGTTATTTCACCATGGAACTTTAGTCCTTGAAATTACAGAACAGGTACGTGTGTTGGTGGTTCGTAGACTCAAATTACTTAAATGTGATTTGATAGCTAAAGTAAATCAGTCGAATATCGACACCACACAAACTTCTAAACAATATCCACTGTTAAAACCTATCTGCGGTCCTCAAACATGGCATATCGACAAGAACTGCCTCAACTATGTCAGTTCGTGTACAGGTAACTGTTACTGTTAAATTGTACTTATAATGTACTGATTACTCATGACACGAGCTGTTGAACAGTTTTTGAATAGTGGCGCGAATCTAATATCATATACTGCCTATAGGCGCTAGGCGCTGTTTTCCAGTGAAGCATAGCCGTTCCAACCTTTTGACTGTATTGATGTAAGGTTTAGTGTACAGGAATATGGTTGCCATGGTGCGTCAACTGATAGACGTAATGGAAAATGTTCATGAAGTCTCTGTTGGGATCATATGACAATAGTAAATCCTTAGGACTCGTTGATCTCTGAATATAAATACTATATGAGTTTATAAAGAGAATGTTGATGACATGGTTTAGTTATGTCAAAAGTATTTATACAAATATATCGAAATTTAATATTTAACTAGCACCAAGTAACAAGTTAATTTTAATTCTTCACTGATGCATACTTGATTTAACATTTTGAAACCGTTTTGGAATGTTTGACATTGACAGTGACCTTGTCATTTGAAAGGAATGACATATATAATTCATCAATTCTGATTGGAAAATGCCATTAATGTAAATGACCATTTTTATGGGCATTGTGTATCGAGTGACCTTTTACAGAATATGTTTCGAAAGAAACATCTTAATGTAGAGATTGTTTATATTACTGGTACATTAAAGTTCATCTAAACATCACCATCCAGTATTTTTTATACGCTTCTCTTTGTCATCAGTGACTGTCATTATCAGCCAAACCGAATCAGAACAGTTTATAATTACAAAACTATTGGGTGTAATAATTACAGTGTCTTATGTATTCTGTCATTACAGTCTGAATCATTTTGTTATCAGTCTTGAAATTACCTATTGATATTGAAATAATCTATTAATATTGAAATAACCTTGACACACGTCAAAAGGTGATCCATGTCTTTATCAGAATCGATAAGAAATGAATTGAAGTTCGTGCCAGGTCACACAGTCTGATCTTTTGTGACCTTGGCCTTAATTTGCTGTCATAAAATTCTAAAAGTAGTCAAATGGATATAAGACCCACACCCACATCCACACCCAACTAAAAATCAAACCCACATCCGAAACCGCAGACAGGTATCCCGACATTCTGTACGATGCCAAACAAGAATACAGTGGCTCTCATCTTAACCTCCCATTGATTCGCAAACGTAAACACTAAAAGTCCAACCAAACTATTGTTCATAGACTTGGTGAATAAGACTACCAACGTCTTTTTCGACAGTCATCTTTCCCTTTATGTCTCTTGCTCAAAGCCGTTTGATCATGGTAACAATATTCGAGCCCTTAGCTTGTACTTGTACCTTATGTACCATATGTACCACATGTACCATATGTACCATGTGTTCGCGAACACCTGAGGTCACAATATTTGATAGTCATTTATAGACACATGATAATGATATTGTTGGAATTGTACACCGGACTCCTCTTTTAGCAGATAATTCTTGTACTTATGGAAAGTTTTTTTTTGTCGCTTTTATCCAAAATGAGAAAAAAGTGCAATTACTTTCAAACTTTATAAAATGACGCACGCGAATGAATATTATGAATATATAGGGTTTCAGGTTGGGAATCTCCAACATCCGTTGTAAGCTTGTGTCAAAGCTTAGGAAAATAACACATTCAATACGACCTGCTAAGAGGGGGTGCTAAAATAAGACGTAAAGGTACTGTTGTCTTCAGCGTAGAGCATCCGCATTCTTTGAATAGACACACAATCAACAACCAAACAGATTATCCCGTTAATGAGCAGTAACTGGCATTGTACAATGAAAGCAGAGTTGACTGCATGTGGAAACGAAACTAGTTTGTAGCCGAGATCTTGAAACGACTTTCAAACGAACGCTATTTAGCGTTTGTATATCTACACCCGCTTGTCGACTCGGGTCGACGTTGACCACGCGATCCTCGTTGAAGTGCAATGGCCTTTGACACGATACCCGCACACCGGGTCATATTTCACTCATGAAAAAGCCCGGGTGCACTGAATTATACATGTTTGTTACGATTCCGTTGCCAGGGACAGTGGCAGCTACACATATAAAGACATAGTTAGGACAAAGGAAGAGGGAGTTACAGAGTAGAGAGAACAAAAGCGCGAGATGGGTTGACAAAACCAACGAAAGAGAGATAGATAGATAGAGGGAGAGAGAGAGACAGACAGACAGAGAGAGAGAGAGTGAGAGAGGAGAGAGGGAGAGAGAGAGGAGAGAGAGTGAGAGAGAGAGGACCAATTTGTGATGTGACACGGTAAGGATAACACAAATAATAATTTGTAAATAGCTTATACACATATAAAGACATAGTAAGGACAAAGGAAGTGGGAGTTACAGAGTAGAGAGAACAAGAGCGTGAGATGGGTTGACAAAACAAACGAGAGAGAGAGAGAGGAGAGAGGGAGAGAGAGAGAGAGAGAACCAATTTGTGATGTTACAAGGTTAGGATAACACAAATAATAATGTGTAAATAACTGGTTGATACAGTTTACCCAAGAATCCTACTATAGTGAGTGAGTGAGTATGGTTTGACGCCGCTTTTAGCAATATTCCAGCAATATCACGGCAGGGGACACCAGAAATGAGCTTCAAACATTGTACCCATGTCGGGAATCGAACCCGGGTCTTTGGCGTGACGAGCGAACGCTTTAACCACTAGGCTACCCGACCGCCCCGAATCCTACTATAACATGTGTACACAAGGTTGTAAAGGTTGTATACGTTCCCATCCATTAGTACGTTATATATATACTTTAATACAATCGTGCCTTCAAACGCATTTCATTCCTTCGAGATGGTAATCAGCTACCATGTCAGCATAGGCGTCGTTTGTTGTACCATAACGACATAACATCCCAGACTGAGCCGGCTATTTGAAAAGACGTGCACATATAGTGCACACTAAAATGCCCTAAGCTTTTTCGTATTTACAATATCGATAAGAACACTAGACTTGCGGGTGTTATTGAGTATTCGATGAGCTGGAATTTTGCCATTTGGAGTATCCAGCAACCATCATTTGTAAATGACATTTGTGGGCATCGATTGCTTACTAACGCCTGTAAATGGCAAAACAAGTCGTTTTTATTTGCTCAACCATGTCATTTTCATTTCATGAGATGCGGGTATGATAACTTATGTTGTCACGAACATAACCTAGTTACGCCACAAAACAAAAAACGCCACTCTGTCGCACGATGCTATTTATTCCGTGTTCATGGATCAATGACGGAAGTCCCATGTATAGTACAAAGCCACAACTGTATACTTTTCTACACACGGCAGGCTGTGTCGTTCCCACAGCCAGCACGCAAACACCATGAGACAGGGTTGGAACTGATACATAAACAATTGACCTGTTATTGTCTTCAAAGTCATTCGTTCATGTTGGGAGATTCTGCTTCTTATTGTTTATTATACACCTTTCACAGGAAATGGTGTTTAAATATCAACCGTCAACGCCAGCGAATAACCTGATTATCCAACGAAACGGATGAAATTGTGGGTAAAGGGCAAAACATGCGTTAAGCGCGTTAAAACCATATTTCAGTTATAGAGCAAAGTCCATGCACGTGAATGTGTGGCTGTTTGATCTTCTCCGGACATACTCCATTTAATACTGCTAGCCCACTGAGATATAATACTGTAGTTTAACATGGATACCCAACTCGGACTCTGCATACTGACACAGAGCAGACCAGTCCTTGTTTTGTCCCATTGATACCCAGCGTCGGGCAGGGTTACAACAAGTACCATCTGTTAACGTCTTTGCTATGACGCGACCAAGGCATCGAAACAACAACCGACCGGAACACCAAGGGGCGGTTAGAATCTTATTACCCGCGCACGTCATGCCTCCTGTGTCATATTTTATTTAAAATAATACATTGAAGATATTTCAAATATCTCCTTTTCCCCCGCCACGAGATGATGAGAACATGATATGTCACTCGACACCTGAAATATCCTATTTATATGTACATTTTGTGTAGATGTCTACCGGAAAATGTAATTATTTCATTAATTATTTTTATTACAAATGTAAAACCTTGAAAAGTATATTCTCCATACCTAACACACAGGGACGGTTCACCACCCTTTGTATTTGCGACTAAAAAAGTAGTTACATGTTTGATAAGTTTTAAAAATGTAAAAAGTAACCAATAATATTTGGGGTCACGAAAATTCTTTACATATAGATATGATTGTATACAGAATCTACTTTAACAAAAAATATCTTGGAAAACTTCGAGACCGCTGTTGGAAGCGAAAGAATACACGCTGGTCAAGTAAACAAAAATGGCGAAACGAACAGTCTCTATTGACGAGTTAAATGAGACATTAACAGTTTATAACGAAACATTTTCAAGAGAATAACAAACGGCCTCGAGCGATATTAACTCCATAAATGACAATCTGTCATTATTGTGCCTTGTCAACGTTGAACTAACGTTAAAGGGAAGTTTACAGTTTGTGTACGGACCAGACACTTACGATAAAGGGAGACAATTTTAGGGGAGCTCATTCTTGAATGACAATAGTTCCGTCAAAGTGTTATGTTCACAGCAGTGAAATATCAAGTGTTATGTTCACTGCAATTAAAATTTCACTCTTCTCAACTTCGGAAAACTTTCACGTGATTCACGTTGACGGATATAATAAATGTACTCATTCATTATGTCAGTGTTTTGACCTTGAAGTATTTATGTTGTTGTTGAAGGTGTTAAAGAGATGATAGCAATCGTCGCGGACTATTGTTATCCAATATATATCGATAATCGAGGTTACTTTTGTTTTCTCAGTAAATTTCAGATGACATTTGCTTTCATTTTTGGGGAATTGACGTGGGCCTCTGAAGATTGATATGCAACATCTGTGGTCCCCACGTTTTGTAACAAAAGCCCCATGGATCAAGGAATGACGTATGTTTGTCATGTTGTGTACAAAGTTGAAAAGAAAATGTTTTGACAGAAATGAACCTGGTTCTGGTCTTATTGTAAAAAATCAAGCAAATCCGTTTTGTTTTTGAGAATCCACATGGTATTAATTCTACTTATATCACATACTTTCTGTGAATATATGGAAAGTCCTTCCTCGATTGTATTCAGGATTATGGTGAATCTTTGAGACAGGGATTTGGTGGTACATTTGATGAACCCAGCAATACATGTCACCGATTTATATGGGGCTTTGGAATCCAGTACAAAAGAGGAATGGACATATCCTCTGGGTTTGGAGTCCAGTCAAAAGTTCAAAATACTGATGCATGGCAGATTTATTTCCCCCTTTAACATACTGGCCTTATATACTCACACGCAAAAGAAACGCATGTCGAGTATGCAGTATACCTGTTATATATTTTCAACAGTAAAGAATAGAAATACTAATAGGGCAAGATTGACAAACATTTGACTGAAGACAGTTTAATGGATTAAAAGGCAGATGACATAATTGTTTTTTTCCAAATGGTAAGGGCTTATACAGTTTCGGGTCAATACCCAAAACGTCAGTCAATACCTGGTGTGACCACCATTAACATTGATCACTGACACACATCTCCTGTACATTGAGTGGATCAGACGATTTGTGAAGGCCCTAGGAATACCCCTGCACACATCCAAAGCAGCTGTGCCTAGTTCATCGGCAGTTGTAGGGACTGGGCGCACATTGTGCAGACGCCTTTGAACCTCATCCCACAAGTGTTCGATGGAGTTCAGATCAGGGCTGAGGGCTGGCCACGGTAGAACACGGATGTTGTGTTGTTGCAGAAAGGCCATGGTAGCTCCCGCAACATGGGGACGAGCGTTGTCCTGCTGGAAAATGTGTTGTGCAAAAAATGGAACAACGTGGGGTCTGATCACTTGGTCGATATACCGCTGAGCAGTGACGCCCTGTCCCCGACCTTGACCATCATTCAGAAAGCACATGGGACCAAGTCTCGCATTAAGTACAATCCCTGTCCATATCATAACGCTAGGTCCACCCCATGGATCCCTTTCCTCAACGTTTCTGTCAGCGAAACGATCACCTCGACGCCACAAAATTCTGACTCTTCCGTCTGCATGGGAGACACAAAAGCGACTTTCATCAGAGAAGATGACACTCACGATGACGCCAATTGTGATGACCCTGTGCCCACTGAAGTCGTGTTTGTCGAAGCCGTGGTTGGAGAACAGGACGACGTGCTGGTCGGCGACATCTGAGGTTGTTGGAACGGAGACGTCCGATCAGTGTCCCGGCTAATGTGTCGATTATTTGTTCCTATGGTCTGTTGAGCACTTTCACTTGCAGTTAGGAACGGATGTCGCTGGTGTTGACGGGTAATCTGCCGATCTTGTCGAGGTGTGGTGACCCTAGGATGACCGCTCCGAGGAAGGTCATCTGTGGTCTGTGTAGCATTGTATTGATGCAGGAGACGGTAAATTGTGGTTATGTTAACGTTGAAATGACAGGCAACATCCTGGACAGACTCTCCAGCTTCCAAACGTCCGATATCCTGGTTTCTCTGCATTTGAGCTAGGCGTGGCATTGTTGACCAAGGAGTGGTAGGTCCAAGAATCGGCCACAGTTTTATACCCACTACAGTTCGTGACAGTTAGTGCATTTTCGATTTCACGAGAAACTGGTGCATGATACCCACATATTCATTGAAATGGTGCGTTTTGGCGATTCGATTTATATGTTGCGTTTTTACTCGGGCTTCCAAAATGCAACCAAAAATATTGAAAACACCATCAGGCTTCACTACATGCTAAAACTCGTATCAATTTATGGTTCCGTGTTTGTTACCTATTTGCTTAAAACCACTTGCGTTTCTTTTGCGTGTGAGTATATATGGAATATGTGATATATCACTTATACCAGATTCTTTGATCAGACATTTAATGCAGTGATTCTCACATATAATGGAAGCCTTGTTAGTGGGAACAACTACGAACTGTTCATGTATATCTTATATAGCGAAATTTCGGTGTAGATCCTCATACCGTTGTCAAGCAACAGAAGGGTGGTTGATGGATAAGTCAGGAGTATTCAATGTTGCTGGATTAACCAGCTAGAAGGATAAATGGGCACAATGCATTGAGGTTCTGCGGGTTATATTGCAGTGTAATAAACAGAACTATTTGCATGACCTCATTCTTAATACCTTCAAGTTGTAAGAACCTACTGACTCCACCTCGTACGACTACCCACGCATGACAAAATACATAAACTGCTAGCGCCACACAATGCTCAATGCATAAGGGACCTGCGTGTATCCTGAAAAAGAGATCTGCCTGCATTCAGCATATTAAAATCCTGAAACATTGTAAACAAGTTCTCCTACCTGACAACGCCCAAGCAACATCATTTGCACACTTGGCCATGAAGCCCCTGATACCAAATAAACATCTTGTCATGTGTTTTCTTGTCGGCAGGTTCAGGTTTAAAAGTACATTAAATGTTACTCAGGGTAAATGCTGTATATGCCTCACAGGGAAAGCTGATAAAGGTGTCACACCCATATTTCACGTTTTACGCTCTTCCACTCTCACGACCAAATTATTAATGATGGCTTTGGAAAATGGTAATCTCTCTCGTGTTACAGCTGTTACAGTTGTCACACCAAACAACATATTCTATTTATGGTTCAGCTATATTATGGTGCGTCAGCTTCTTGTTTCTGGAAAACCAGTTGTGATGCATCTCATAGACGTTCGAGCCACGAGCGCGGTTATGGTGCTGAGAAACCCAAAACTAAAATTAAAGCGAATTTGAGATTCGTGATGCGCTGGGCTTGACGTTTGTTTAACCTTGTCGAAAAGGATAATGGATTTATCAAAAACATCAAGACTTATCATCATCATCATCATCATCATCATCATCATCATCATCATCATCATCATCATCATCATTATTATTATTATTATTATTATTATTATTATTATTATTTACAGATTAAAATTTAAAAAATGCAGCAAAAAGGGTTTGGGTGATCCTGGCACAGTCAGGCTGGTTAGGCTCATCATCAGCTCAGGGCCCTTGCCCCCTCCACACGCAGCCCAGACAGTGAATGGGACTTCTCTCAGGAAGTGCTGCCAAGTCAAACCCACCTAGAACTTTTCGGAGAATGTGAAGACTCCCCAACACTGCAGCCTTCTGCATTACCCAGATTGTCAGAAGGGCTGTATTCCTGGTAGCAAACCCGGGTACTCTCCCAATGTCAGTCAACCAAACCTAAGGCACCGAGAACACTTGGGAGTCGGACAACTTGGTACTTGGGATGCAAGCGTGACATTTCGAAAGCGAGGTCCGCATATTTACCATGTTTTTCCTCTATTATTATTATTATTATTATTATTATTATTATTATTTATTTATTAATTATTATTATTATTATTATTTATTATTTATTATTATTATTATTATTATTATTATTATACAACTCAGGGAATTGTCAGGGTCGATCTTTTCTATTCCAGTCAATTGAATGTCACATTATAGGACTATATAGGCATAAACAGGAAAGGTGTACACGTTACTACGCAACACAGATCCAATATTCGTGATGTGCCATTGTTATGTTATTACTCGAATGATTGTAAGACTATGAATACACTTCAGTTCCGGTTTTCTTTCCCGTCTTCATTTAAGATCCAAGGGTAAGTACCCTATAGAAACAGCACGTGTATTACATATACTTGTAGAGCGCTAGTTAAACCATATTGATGAATCAATATCTCTCTGACAGTACCTCCGCAAAGAATTGACGTTTGTGTGGTTCCGACCGGAAGACAAACACACAGCTAAATGGAATCCTGACTATAGACACAAAGGCTAATCGGTAATCATGTCACTACAGTAACCATGGCAATGTTGAGCCTTATCTAATAATCCATAATCAGACCATTGTAAGCTACAATGAAGGCGAACCGGTGATCGTCATTGATAGACATATATATGTTATTATAGTTTCTCCTCCCGTACAATTGTTATGTTAGGATAGTTGATCAGTAACTATCCCTTTCCTTACGGGGAGTAGTCTGTCATACAGACCCTCAAAACACGTATATCCAATACAGCCCATGCAAGTCTATAATAGTTGTCAAGTCTAGATTAGTGACAAAAAAACAGTGGTTAAATCATCAGAATAAAAAAGTAACATGGATCCCAGAATGGACTCAGATGCTCTCCATTTTCAGATAAGACCGCTGGAGCGTCTGTCCGGATTGCGGAAGGTCCGGGATTCGATCCCAGACCGCGTCATACCCAAAGACGTTAAACGATGGTACCCTGCCTGGCGCACAGCATTAAGGCGTTAAAACAAGGGCTGGTCGGCTCGGAGTCTGACCAGTATACTGAGTAAGGTATCCATGTTAAACTGTGTTAACTGAGAGGGATAGCACTATAATATTGATATCAGCATTTGTCGGGACTTGTAAAAACAGCCTCCCCCCCCCCCCATCCACACACACACACACACACACACACACACACACACACACACACACGTTCTCACTGTCTATCTCGTCACTATACAAGTGTAAAAATCTTGAACGTGTCGTCATTTTCAGATAGATGTCTGGACATATAACACTTACTGTCCTCTAAATTGCCCATGCTCCCAGTAGGAGGGGCTGTGTTTAAGGCGAGCTGTCTCACATACTTTTAGTGGCATATCAGTGATGGGTGATATCGGAATGTTTACCCGTCTTGTGAATTTCCAAGCATTTATAGCTCTGCAGGTTTGTTTAGTCTCTGTAAACGCAGAGAGTCCATGAGCTCCTTTTTATAAGTTTTTTGTTATTATTATGATTTAACAAATTATTTTTTCTGTAAAACATTTTCCTTTCATAGACTAGATATTAGTCTACTCAGGGGCTGCAGTGATGATGATCAACATAATATGTATTCATCGAGAATTAGTAACCTTTTTAATATCGAAATCAACACCCAATCTAGTACGATGTAGATATGTTTATATAAAATACGAATGGTGAGATGATGATGATGATGATGATGATCATCATCATCATCGTCATCATCACCATCATCATCGTCGTCGTCATCATCATCATCATCATTGTCAGAATCATCGTCATCTTATAAAAACAAGCTCACCACCAAACGCACTCATTTAATAATATCTCAATGGAGCAGAATGCTGAATGTATATGTGTAATATCAAAATGAATTTCTGATTATGTTACAGTGGTGTAGTCTGTATACAGGTTCAGACATCTATGTGGCTACATTATAACGGCTTTACACATTATCCCCGTGTCGAATCGAAACTGGAATTTATGACAACGTAATAACCACTAGGGTAGCCCATGTACCAAAAACGAACATCTCTACCTAAAATCAATGCATATTTACTTAAAAACAGAATGTCAATACGGAGAATTCACCTCCATACGTGTACCACATAGCCATGTATTCACGCATGGAGATATCCAACACGCTGTGCTATATCTGACATTTAAACTTGAGTATCCTCACCAAGTTCATCGTATGAACTAAAAGTCGAGACTAACAAAACACGTATCAAGATTAAACACGAAACATTCTCAAACAAAACAGCATGAACTATGGAACGTACCTTAGCGATGTTAACCTGTTTCACGTTGACAACATTCTACCTCACACCGAAGATGATAACAAGGCTGCCGTCACTCGGAACGCTTCAGTGACGCCGTTGACTGTTCCTTCTGGGTCAGGTATCAAATTGCAAAGTGAAGCTGGGGTAGGATAGACGTTATTGTTAAACACAATAGTGGTGATTGTGGTCATGTCAAAGTCGCTGACAATGTTTCATGGCCGCAGAGCACTGCAATAGCAATATCGATTGAACCAGTAAACCATACTGGCATGGCCTTCCTTTGCTGACGACGTACGCTGTAAATAACAATTTACCTGTGGATGTTTACCTGTTCACTCAGGTAAATCTAACGCGGCATATTATGCAAAGGAGGAAATAAATACATGTTTAAAAATAGTCTTGGAACGTTTCAGGTCAATCGGGTCGAAGCACACGTGTTATTTTTATCGAGTTAATTTACATGTAATAGTAATAATGATGAATGAAAAAAACACAGACGTTACTATGGCAACCAATAGTCACGGAAACCAATCAATATATCGTAATGATGATTGTTCTATGCGCCTGTGTTATCATTTATTCATTAGAGAGACGTGTTTCTCGTAAATAGAGCAATTTGTTCCTTTTATCTGACTGTGGGGAAGAGTTATGTGTGTATGGAGATAGGTTTCGAACAAGGTATCAGTTAATGTCGGAACTCTATGAAATACCGAACGCTGCTGAAACAACAGCGAGTGGATGTCATTTGATTCTGTGATCAGCTCACCGTGGAAGTGTCACCCAGTTGCAAATGTGAGCTTCACGCTTCCTGTACTGTTTTTTTTCCGCTGACGTTATTATTTACTTAGCATATGCTTGTTCAGGGCCTAGTACTGACGCGGTTATGCCCTTACCTCGCCTTTTCAAAACAATGTTGCTTTTTCTATGTAAAAAATAACATGAATACACAATGCCATTTAGAAAGGATAACAATACAGACAATATATTGCACCGCTGTTGCATGTTACGTGGTTGATGTGACCCTGTGATCGTGTAACATCCGCGTACACACATACGGTCTTATTGTCGACGTCTTGTTGAAGAAACGTGACGCTAACACTGCAGTGACGTTCATGAGTGAACGGGGGCTTACAGCAATGCTACGTGAAAAAATGTAGAACATTTAAAACGTACATGGATTTGCATCATGACTACACATTTAACTTAACATATGAGTGAGTGAGTATGGTTTTACGCCGCTTTTAGCAATATTCCCGCAAGAAATGGGCTTCACACATTGTACCCATGTCGGGAATCGAACCCGGGTCTTCGGCGTGACGAGCGAACGCTTTAACCACAAGGCTACCCGACCGCCCCGAGTCTGTTTATAATCAATTGGGAGGAAGGATACAGGTGTGTTCCCTGTCAGTTCCCCATTGTTTACGGGGGCACGGGTGGCCCAGTCGTCTAAGGCGCCGCGATTCGAGTTTGGACCAGACAGTCCAGTGATTAACATCATAAACATCGATCCACGCAATTGGGATACGATGACATGCATCAACCAAGTCAGCGAGCCTGACCCCCCGATCCCATAAGTCGCCTCTTACGACAAGCGTAGTCGCCTTTTACGGCAAGCAGGGGTTGCTGAAGATCTATTCTAACCCGGATTTTTACGGGTCCCCGGCCATTATGATCTTAGAGACATTATAATATTTTAAAAAGTATAAAACATGTATATATGTATATATCTCCTCCTTTGCATAATATGCCGCGTTAGATTTACATATATATATACATATATATATATATATATATATATAGAGAGAGAGAGAGAGAGAGAGAGAGAGAGAGAGAGAGAGAGAGAGAGAGAGAGAGAGAGAGGGGGGGGAACACTCTTTTTTTTAAATAATTAAAAGCAAACCCACTCATACAACCCAAATTCCAGGGACACTCCCTTTAAGAAATGCTGGATTCGCCCTTCCTTTCAGAGAGGTCTTTTATGTCGTGACAAGAATTGATGAGGACCCATTTGTTCAGTGGAGTGAATCTTTGTTGCCTTGGTCACATGGCTGAGGATGCGTGACAAACATCTTCAACCTTCACCACTTTAAACATTCTGTCCATAGAAATGCCGACGGACCATGATTATGTAGAGCGTCCCAGGAGGCTGTAGCATTGTCTGTGCTGAGTCAACTACAAAAGAAATGTTTGGACCGAGACTCAGCCCCTTCTGGGTTGTAAAACGAATACATTTCTTTAACGTTTTTCTTTACTTATAAGCAGCGTGTACACAGCAGATGTAATTCAAAATTATTCATTTTCCTCGGCATGAGGCAATAAGTATTGTTATATTACTGATATATTTCATAGATATAGCCGGGGGCACGGGTGGCCCAGTCGTCTAAGGCGCCGCGATTCGCTAGGCAGATTTGCGTCCCCCCGGCACGCCAGAAACCTATGATTGTGGGTTCAAATCCCGATTCGCCCTGATTATGTTTCTAGGTTTGTCAGCACCATACCCGTGCTTGTGGGTTTCACCGAAGAGGTAAACGTCCGAGGCCTGCGTCACTTCGGGCTTTCCTCCCACATTAAGCTGACACGCCGTGATATAACTGGAATAATGTTTAAAACCAAACTCGCTCACTCATAGCTATAGCCTATGGACGTTTATAACGGATCTATGCCTTAGACGTATATAACTGGTGTGTACCATGGACGTTAATAACTGATATATCCCATGGACGTTTAACACTGGTATATTTCATAGAAGTTTCTAACCAATATATCCCATGCATGTGTATAACTGATATATCCCACGGACATTTATAACGCATATATCCCATGAACGTATATAACATATATATCCAATGAAGGTGTATAACGGATAAAGGTCATGGACGTTTATATCTGCTACACCCCATGAAGGTTTATAACTACTATATCCCATAGACGTTTATAACTGATATATCCAATGAATATTCAGAAATTTGTATAACCAATGGATGTTAAAATCTTATATATCCCACGGACGTTTACAAATGATGTATCCCATGCGGGTTTAGAACTGATATATCCTTGGACGTTTATATCTGACATATCACATAAACGCCTATTATTGAGATATCCAATGGTGGTTATATTCCAGGAACGTTTGTAACAAATAATCCCCTAAACGTTTATAACTGATATATCCCATGTAACTCATATATCCCATGAAGATGTATAACTAATATATCCCATGGACGTATATAACTGATATATCCCAAGAACGTTTGTAACAAATAATCCCATAAACGTTTATAACTGGTTTATCCCATGTAACTCATATATTCCATGAAGATGTATAACTGATATATCCCATGGACGTATACAACTGATATATCCCATAAAGGTGTACAACTGATATTTGTTATGGAGGTTTATATCTAATACATCCCATGAAGATTTGTAACTGATATATTCAATGGAGTTTTATAACTGATAAACCCCATTGACATTTATAATTGATATATACTATGGACGTTTATAAATGATATGTCACATCGACGTTTATAGAGGATATATCCCTTGGACGTTTATAACTAAATCATCCCATGAATATTCAGAAATTGATATATCCCATGGATGAAATATATTATATATATTTCAATGATGTAATCTAATTGATATATCCTTTGAACTGACAATTGTCCATTACGGTTTATGATATACTTTTAGCCACTTATATATTTTGAATTGTACATGTGTACTGTCATATACATAACCACAATAACCAGAGAGAGAAACAAAATTTGTGATGCATGTGATGTATGTTATATATCTACTTTAATACAATCATGGCTTCAAACGCATTTCATTCCTTCGAGATGGTAATCAGTTACCATGTCTCTCTTAGTACAATGTACAATGTACAATGGACAAATAACCTACGCCTTTACATTTAACTTAGGCGCGTATTTATGAATGAAATGTTGCTCTTTTTGAAACAATGTAGGTTCATGATAAAGATTTAGCTTATATAGCGGGAAAACTAAAAAGTTGCCGTTTCCACATGCTTCTAAATGTTCCCTGAGTGGAATCGTGCGGCTGTGTGGCTGTTTTATTTGTGAACGGTGAAGATTCATTCTTCTTTTTAATTTAAGTTCTGTCTTTCCGATATACTTTTCATTGCATCCACTGCAAACAGTCAAGTAAGTAACATTTCTAGTATCACAAGTCATATTTTGTTTTAAAGTAAATCTAGTGTCCTTTGTAATTTGGACTGAACAGCCTTCAATTATATTGATGCAAGTTAGGCAACGTTTGTCACCGCACTTATGATGCGGTATATATATATATATATCTATATATCTATCTATATATATATATATATAGATAGATATATAGATAGATATATATATAGATATATATAGATATATATATATATATATATATATATATATATATATATATATACTCCTACATATGTTTTATTCCAGTTACCCAAAACAACGTTCTGTTCTGTGTAGTAATCTTCTTTTACATACCCTGACAAATGGGAATCCAACTCCACGATCCCACATTGATTATCACAACTCAGTTCAATGAGCGTTGTCTCTACTTTATGAATTATAGATGAACAGCCAGTCAAACCAGTCGGTAACTATAAGCACGTTACACTCAAGTCAGAGTGTTCTAATGCCGTGTGGATAGAGAGGTCCATTCTATTAACGCTTGCTGATAACCTATGCATATCTGAACGTCACGCACGTGTGTCGCTCAAATAACTGATCGTATCGCCTGGCTAGGACTATCAGTGTGTCACGCAAATAACTGATCGTATCGCCTGGTTAGGTATATCAGTTAGGCGACACTTTTTTTATTTCTTGGTTTACGGATTTCAAACTCATTTCATAAGTGAGGCAGGCCAATTTAAACCCCAAAAAGCCTCTCACATTTTGTTACTTGAATTTTGTCCTCAAACGTTAGGTAGCTATGAAAAAAATACCATGGAGTAACAAAAGTAAAATAACTCAATTTTTCAAGAGTATTTTATTATATCCCTGGCACATAGCACATGTGCACAAATGGCAGTATAACAATATTCATGTCACGGTGGAAATGCTTGAAAGACGCTGCTATTTTGGCAGAATTGGCAACGTTTAACTCTTTCAGCACCAGCTAACCAGAAGATTACTGCTGTGACACCAAGTTCCCCGAGACTCTTTTGTGATAGATGAAGCCAACATTTATCAAGGAAATTATCTGCTTGTAAAACATCTTTGCTTCTACATGTTTGGGGGGCGGTCGGGTAGCCTAGTGGTTAAAGCGTTCGCTCGTCACGCCGAAGACCCGGGTTCGATTCCCGACATGGGTACAATGTGTGAAGCCCATTTCTGGTGTCCCCCGCCGTGATATTGCTGGAATATTGCTAAAAGTGGCGTAAAACCATACTCACTCACTCATTCTACATGTTTGGCCTTACACTATTTCAAAGGTCCAATTAATCCTACTGTTTATAAATATGAAAGTTATGTGTATTACGTTATTTAAATAATTCATTAACTTCTTAATAAAGTTAGTTTTAAGTAAAAACAATGTAAGCTAAAAAAATTCATAATGTCCAGATTAAGGACCAATGAAGCGAAAATGTAACGATTTTCGGCAAATATAAGATTTCATAAAATCCACTTACCTATTTCTTTATATTTTCATTTGTTTACGTAGTCGGAACATTACTTTAAAAAGAATTACAAATGATATGTGTCATCACCCATTTCCCGACAATAGTGGCTGTCCGATCACTAACACGAGGAAAGACTTCCGTCTTCAAAGCTTCGATAATAATCTGCTACAAGGTTCGTGATTGGTCAAATTTTAGCACGTGACCTAAGGCAGCCAATCAAATGACACCAGAGGTAATTTTCAGACTTTGGCTAAAGGTTTGGTTTAAATCATGTTATTCTGAACGTTTTAAGCATGAAATCGCGATCTATATTAAAAATGGAACTTTATGGATGCATAGAGCTAGGTTACGAGCTGTGACAAAGATTTCTTATGCGTATATTTTGGCATTAAAGACATCGTGTCTGATCCGAGAAATCGAGGCGACGAAAGCGAGATGTCATTTGACTTACGATTACACGCGATCTCACTGAAAGATTGAAATAATAACTTAGATGTCAGTTTGGCAACTTTTAGATATATTTTTGTTGATTTTATTGCTTTATATAATAAATTCAAAGATTTGCTTGAAACGTCTTTATTTTGCTGTTTGACATATTCGATGAGGACCCGTTGTCGAAGTGTGTCCTAGAATTTTATTTTCAATAACATTGCGGGAAATAGTGTCCAATGTATAAAGTTTTAATCTATAGATAACAAAATGATAAAATCAAATGTAATACGTATTTCAGACATTGTGAAATGTTATAGATTTAATAAATGAAAGATTTGACAAGTAGGTTAATAAAATTATAAACTATTTTGATGTGACTTGGTCGGTCTACCCTGCGGTGTGACTCGTGGCTTCTTGACCGGCCAACATTGTTGAAAGAGTTGAACTGGTCACCATTGCACTTTGCGCTAACAAGCTTTGATGGTATTAAAGAATGAACCCAGCGAGAAATATCAGAGTGACTTCCCTTTGCTTAACGCTCGACGAGGAATTGAAATTAAAGATCGGCGGTAATAAAAAAGGGGTAATTTTCATTTGTATTTTTTTAAACATTTGGACTTTGAAAGAGCGGTGCATCCGTAAACCAAGAAATACAAAAAGTGTCGCCTTCGTGGGGATGGAAAAAGCTTTTATCACGTTGGACCAAAAAAATTAAGGTCGATTGTGTAATTAGGCAACAACTAAGCTGTCCAAGTGAGATGGCACTCAATCAACCAGGTGACACTGGTGAGATGACATTTCCTGGTGATCATCAACCCAATGCTACCCGTGCACCGCGGCAGTTGTGGCAAACTGATTGTCCTACCGCAATCTAATAGGTCGGAACTTAGATTGGGAACAATTTCGCTAGTTTCGCTAGTTCATGAATTAAATCGCTAAAAGACTTAATTAAAAATAGTCCATTCTAATCGCTGTAGGCAACATCTCATATTTCTTAAGATTTACTTTCACTTACTGTTGTAAACATTTTATATACAACTCAGTGTCCAATAGAGCTAATTGTGCATAGCGGAGGGGTTAGACTAACATCTAGTGTCTGAAGTGAACATGTTTTACAGAAAAACAGTTATAGTTATAGAATATAATAAAAAGGAGACTTTCCTCATTTATAGGCTTGCATGGGCTGCATTGGATATATTTGTTTCAGGGTCTGTATGGCAGACTACGGAGGGATATGTGATATCAATATACTTGGTAATAAGGTTTAGTTTGACTTTCTGGCGCAAATTTGAATTCCAATGACAGTTTTAATATTCTAAAACTGACTTATCAGCAAATCTCGCGGCACTGCGTGGGAGAGATACCAGAGAAAAGCATGCCACCGCAAGAAATACCCAACCTACCGCTTCCTAAAGAAAGCCTTGGGCATCGCGTGCGTCAGGGGACCGGCGCAATGTGATTGATCATTAATATTTGTACAAGGTGGAGCAAAAAGCATAGTTTTTCCGTCTATTTTACGCTTGAAAACCTCGATGCAATTCTTGACATTTTCTAGACGCTCACCAATTAATCAATTATCATGAGTCGTTTATCCTTTCAGTGCCGATATACGAAAAAAACCCGACGTTTTCTTGTTCGCAGTGTCACGTTACTACAGTACACAACGCAATCTAGCTGTAGTCATAACAGTTGTATAACTAGTAAAAAGTTAAATCGTAAATTGTATTTGGTATTTCTATTAACTCTTTTCTGAAAATGAGTCGCCATATAGTACGAACTACACGCAGAAGAGTCGATGGATATGAGATACTATGGGTGTTTTTCAGTGATCCATTCCTATAAATGTCAAAGCTATTTTTGCCTTTTACGCCTAATGGCATATGTTTGGCGGATAATGAAGACATGTATGCTTACATGAACTGGGCCGCATTGTGATTATGATTATAATATTGTCGAACACTGGTTTTCTGTAGTAATTGTCTTAACTGATCTCCCCTTCTTCTACGTGACAACTGGCAAACTCGTAGTATTTGACAAATGACGTGTGTATTAATATGTGTGCATGTGACAAATGACGTGTGTATTTATATGTGTGCATGTGACAAATGACGTGACGGTGTGTATTGATATGTGTGCATGTGACAAATGACGTGTGTATTTATATGTGTGCATGTGACAAATGACGTGACGGTGTGTATTTATATGTGTGCATGTGACAAATGACGTGTGTATTAATATGTGTGTATGTGACAAGTGACGTGTGTATTTATATGTGTGCATGTGACAAATGACGTTACGGTGTGTATTGATATGTGTGCATGTGACAAATGACGTGTGTATTAATATGTGTGTATGTGACAAATGACGTGTTTATTAATATGTGTGTATGTGACAAGTGACGTGTGTATTTATATGTGTGCATGTGACAAATGACGTGACGGTGTGTATTGATATGTGTGCATGTGACAAATGACGTGTGTATTTATATGTGTGCATGTGACAAGTGACGTGTGTATTTATATGTGTGCATGTGACAAATGACGTGACGGTGTGTATTAATATGTGTGCATGTGACAAATGACGTGTGTATTTATATGTGTGCATGTGACAAATGACGTGTGTATTTATATGTGTGCATGTGAAAAATGACGTGTGTATTACTATGTGTATGTGACAAATGACGTGTGTATTAATATGTGTGTATGTGACAAGTGACGTGTGTATTTATATGTGTGCATGTGACAAATGACGTTACGGTGTGTATTGATATGTGTGCATGTGACAAATGACGTGTGTATTAATATGTGTGTATGTGACAAATGACGTGTTTATTAATATGTGTGTATGTGACAAGTGACGTGTGTATTTATATGTGTGCATGTGACAAATGACGTGACGGTGTGTATTGATATGTGTGCATGTGACAAATGACGTGTGTATTTATATGTGTGCATGTGACAAGTGACGTGTGTATTTATATGTGTGCATGTGACAAATGACGTGACGGTGTGTATTAATATGTGTGCATGTGACAAATGACGTGTGTATTTATATGTGTGCATGTGACAAATGACGTGTGTATTTATATGTGTGCATGTGAAAAATGACGTGTGTATTACTATGTGTATGTGACAAATGACGTGTGTATTTATATGTGTGCATGTGACAAATGACGTGTGTATTTATATGTGTGCATGTGAAAAATGACGTGTGTATTACTATGTGTATGTGACAAATGACGTGTGTATTAATATGTGTGTATGTGACAAATGACGTGTGTATTAATATGTGTGTATGTGAAAAATGACGAGTGTATTAATACCAGTGACAGTAAACGCTCGTTATGAACAGGTCGGAAAATATTGATCTTTTGTTGGAACAGTTTAAAGTGGTTGCAGTTTATTCTGATTCCCTTTTTCATTCCTTACTTCGTCAACTTTATAAAATATCTTATTGAACAGTCATGCTGCAGTGAGATGATCCTAACATCTGCATGGTTAAACGCACACAAGTATTATGGCGGACATAATGACTGCCGCTACTGATAGATACACATTGACGTTTAGGAGCCAAAACATACTTTCTGATCGTATTTCGAGATAATAGGAACAGTCACAACAGTACAATGAATTTATATCAAATTTGCCATTCTGATAATTTGCAGTATGTTTTAAAATTAAAATAACCACTCGCATAACAATCATAAAAGGCATGTCAAAGGATAGTATAGACACCACAACAGTGATTACAATTTGTAAATGTTTCAACTTTATCAGTTCATCAGAATGAAACTTACAGCCAATATTATAAACATCTTTAATGTGCCTGTTCTTGCCCATATTTAAACCATTTGGGAAAGAAAGCTGAGAAATTGCATTTTCAGGGGTTCACTTTGGGAAAGGGCGGTCACTCTTGTTACGGTCTCGAGCTGTCTCCGTTGTTTTCATATTTGCGCAAAGTGGCGTTAGTCACGGTGCAAATGCTCTAATCCCAGATGTAAATAATATTCTCAATGAAATGTTCGAATATATTTAATTTTATAGTTCCATCCTTAACTTGAAGCAAATTAAAACACGGTTCTTGCCAATGAAATTAAAAACTATATATTAGTTTTAGTTTTCAACAAATGTATGCCCAATTTGTCTTTCTGAATACAGTTTACAAAGTCAATGGTTGTTGTATGTTGATTGAGATATGCACATACTCAAAATCTCTTTGGTTGGTTTTGTGTTGAAAATAATTTTCTGAAATATAGGTCCACTTTCTCCGCCATTAACGAAGGTACAAAACAATGTATATTTTTTATGTGATAGGAATACCGGTTGTTAAATTTGATAATGACCATTTAACCTTCACTTATTATTGCAACATTTTGTTAAAACTAATCTGTGGCTGGGTAAATTTGTGTAAAAATAACTTGATTCAATGAAGACTAGGGGAAGAATGAATTTGCAACTACGCGAACCCTACCATGTTTGAACTGTTCATGTTGAGAAAAGGCAAATGCATTTAATTTATTTTGATAAAATTTCTAAGATACTCATTAAAAGTTGTGTATTATGCGTATATTTTTCAGTTTTAGTTGTTTAAATTTTTTCATCAAACTAAATTTCAATAAATAAAACCATGTACATGTATAGTACAGAGTGCTGAGTTGATGTTTATGATAGAATTTATAGAAAACACAGGATAAAAGCAACTGAGAGGTTTCTGTTGCTTCTTTATAAAATGATCGAAACAGGTGGGTCCACATTTCAGTTGTAAATCGCTAAGCTTCATTTGTAATTATTTTGCATGGACATATATAGCAATAGATATTGTTTCCGGTTATATTGTCGGGAAATGTCATTGGTATTTTTAGTATGACGTGACCTCCACGATAGGTACATGAAATATAAATTCAAAGCAAGAATTCAATTCAATTACTTCAAATCAAATTTCGAGAGCATATGGCACTGCTGTCTTCCAACAAAACATCAATCTAATCATAAAAAGCAGTTGTGGGTCATCCGAACAGGAAAATTAAAGGAACTCGAACATAAAAAAAACACACGACTATTCATGAGCCCTCGATCTAGTTTTCAATCCAAATTAATGTCAAAAAACTTTCTCTATGCTGACAAGATAACAGTTCTTGATTCTACAGGACGTAGTTCATAGCTCTTTAAGTGCTTCTAGTTTCGAGTGTGGGCCCAACTTTCGATTAGGGAAGGCAGAGTTAGCTCCCTTTTAGAAACACTGTTAACGCGGTTCCCCTCAGCAAGGAAAGTTATGATGATACTTAACTTACCCTTACAGTAGAACAGTAGAATGAGCACAATATATATATGTATGGATGAAAGATTGTATTAAATTTATGATATTTTCACATGACAATGTGAAGTGTTAAGATATGTGGATGTGATATTTCAGACTGGGACAGGTCGAGACGGGTTTTAGAAGTGCAAAATGGTGGCAGTAACTAATAAAAGGAATAAACTGCTGGACCATAGCTGCATATTGTTGTGTAGGTATATATGTGAAATGCTGGACTTCGTCATTGATAACATCTATGAAAACTTGGGAGTAAATTAGAAGCTCCCCTTCTTGCTGATCTGTTTTTAAGCCAATTCCCGGCCACTGATTTACCCACCTGAACTAGAGATATAGAAGACCAGTGAGACCGTGTCATCTCTTGGATAGTTAGGTAGATACAGTAAACTACCGTTATAACGAACATGGTTATAACGAATTGACCGATATAATGAACTTATTTTTAGTCCCAATCAATATGTTGTATAAATGCTATTTATATGCTTTTAACGAACTACGGTTATTACGAACTAAAATTAGTGGTCCCTTCGAGTTCGTTATAACCGTAGTTTACTGTACATACAGATTGAGAGTGACAAAACACTCTCCACAAGACTGTATGGCAAGAGGGTTTACTTCAACTCTCCAATAGTCAACTTTCCCTTTATGACGAGCAATATTTCCGCAGCTCCAGCCCTTGGTGCTTGCATTTCACTGCTTGTGAGGGATAATCGAGCATGTTCTTACTACCAAGATTTCAAAGTGCGTCAATGAACTCTTACTCAGAAGTTTTTTACAACAGGTCACATCCTTCACTGCCTTCAATAGCGCAAAACTGATGTTAACTCATTGATGACACCAGGTGTTCGAAATCGGTTCATGTCCTACACTACCGGGTAGCGAGGGGCAAAACAAGCTTACCCTTTTATGGACCACTTGGTGTCATAATTGATTTGAATTGTACTATATACTAAGCATGTGTTTATGAATCAAATATCAAAAAGTGATAACAAATGACTCCAAATTATATACTTTTTAAGTTACGAGTAGTCTATTTGTTTTATATCAACTAAATCACAATCGATTTTCCTACTAAATGGATCCATCACTCCAGTGTGTGTTGTCAATGTTCAGCCACGTTAAGTTTGTTATGGTTTCCTTGCGGTAAAGTTACGAATATTCCGCGGATAAGGTGTGAATAATACGCGGAGATATGTCGAATAATACATAGATATGTACCGAATAAAACGCGGATATATGGCGAATGATACACGGATATAAGACGAATAATACGCTGATATATAGCGAATAATACATGTACACATGTGGATTTTGGTGAATAATACACGGACATATTGCGAATAATATCGTTATTCGGAATATATCCGTGTATTATTCGTCATATAAAGCACAGTAAGGTTCTAACTATTAGGCACAAAATAGTAATAATCAAATAAGTGGAGTAAGATTAAACACAGTCTTTATTGGCTATCGCTTTCATATATATAATAACGATGACACGGATAATATGGCTTTACATATGGACAAAACATCTAATCTATTACGAAAGAGAATCCTTGTGAAGACAGCCCAGGATGTCGTGATATTGTTTCAATATTGGGGGTCACGTTATTGCGATAGAGATTCTTCCTATAATTTCTGTCCTTTCACACAGCTGTTATTCCCTCTTAGGGAATGAAAATAACCAGATTTCTTGTTTGTTTGCCAGAATTAATATGTTCAAATCTTCAAATTTGTATTAACTTTATTAAAAAGCTATAGATTCAAATTAGACTAAGCTCGGCATCAATACGGCCTTTCCTCACCCATCAAGCCTTACACAACACTTTAAATTATATAAAAAAGAGGCGTTATATTCCCCTAAATATGATAAATAAAACACAAAATAACAACTGCACCTTTTGGTGCATATTATCATTAATATCATTAATTATCACCCTCTTCCCCAATCCCCCCAAATACAATACCCGTCTCAGTTCAGATCACTTTACATATATTACATAGACTCTTCTGGGTATATGTTTCTTGCAGCGCAATGTGAGGAACACCGAGACATGTCATCATCAATCGTCAATCGCTTTGCGCATCGGTCTTCGCACCCGGAACAAGAAATTTTCAATCGTAGAATATTTTAAACAAAAACATCATTGAATGAAAACCTTGATTGGTGAACAGGCATAATGCCCGTTTGAAGAACTCTCCCGTTCACATGTGATAAGTAAATCTTTCATAATATCACAATATAAACAAGTATATGATATACATATTTTGATAGAATTATTCAGCTGGAATAAGACAACACAACATAATCATTTTGTATGAGCACGTAACGCTTATGAGCTTCTAACGCGGTTTGTTTGGGTAAAATAATACATTAGTCTTTAAATTGAATGTAATGCACCTGGCAAATTTATATCACCGAACAAAATAATCGTTATATTATGTCCCTCTTTGAAGCAACATGACATGACTGAAATTTAAACACTGAAGTATATAATGAAGACTGTCTTCGTAGTAATATCCAAGCAGTAAGTTGAAATATCACAAAGAAAAGGGATCGAATTTGGGTCCATTTAGGTCGCTACAAACAAATCAAAGTTACTTTACATTTATCTATGTATAACTCCAGTTCCATATGTTTTGAATGGGTGATGTACATTACTTGATATGATTATGTCTGTGCGTCGTAGAATGTCGTACAGCATATTTCAGGCGCGTATGGTGGAGAACGATTTTGTTATACGTTTCTCTACTCCAAAGTGGATTTTGGAGCATGCCAAGAGGATATTGTGGCTTATTAGGACACATTTACTGGAATTAGATCTGAAAGATAATCGGTCGTTCTTACATGAAACAATTTATTAAAGACAGATATTTTGAGAGTTAAGCGAAGATCCCACAAGATGAATAGCCTGTTTCATTAAATACACAAAGTAGAAAGTTAAGCACCCCTGAATATCTAACAATGGCTGGTTCTACGAGAATTGACATTAAAATCCTGATAATACACTGAACCGCAAAAGGAACGTCACCCCAAGTAACATTGCATGAATAGTTGTCATTTAAATATCTGGGTAATTTTTGTCAAAGTTTCTAAAATTTAACATTACCTCGTCCGGAAAAATGAAATTTGATGATAAAAAACAAAGCAGATGACAAAAAAAAACGATCGCCCAAACGCACCACGGCAACGGCCATGGTAACTCGATGCATGTGAGCAAATTGAAATGCGTTCCTCCTTTTCTTGCCTTATAAAAATCCACCCAGATCGGATAACATTCATTCGTTATTGAATTGCTACCACATGTCAAAATTGACCCTGTCACAGGTCACACCGAGGACCCATTCTGACACCCACGTCATCGCCGGGACCATAAAAGCAGATGACAATAAAATCGATCACCCAAACGCACCACGGCAACGGCCATGGTAACCCGATGCATGTGAGTTCCGTGCAAATTGAAATGTACATGCGTTCCCCCATTTCTTGCCCTATAAAAATCCACCCAGATCGGATAACATTCACACCGAGGACCCATTCTGACACCACGTCATCGCCGGGACCGTCTTCAGCAGGCAACACAGCACCAGCATTGGCGCCAACAGCATGGGGAAGAGTCCTCTTCTCCGACGAGAGCCGTTACTGTATCTCAACAGCAGATGGCAGAGAGAGTCTTGCTACGCCGTGGGAAACATTTTTCGGATGCTTGTATTGTTGAGAGAGACTCGTGGGGTGGTCCGAACATCATGGTGTGGGGTGGAATTGGTCATGCACAGAGGGTCGGCCCTGTGGTCTTCCAGAACATCGGTCCAGGGAGAGGCAATGGTGTCTTGAGACCACACGCCATACCTCATTTGGCACGTCGCCGCAAACACGATTTTCAGCATGATAACGCCCGTGTCCACACTGCGAGAGCAGCAAAATACTTCCTCCAGCAGAATGGCATCAGAACCATGCAGTGGCCTGCCCCCAGTCCCGATTTAAATCCCATTGGGCACCTGTGGGACGAGATTCAAAGACGGCTGAATGACGTCCGACCAAGGCCGACAACTTCAGCTGAACTGAGTCAGGCGTTCCTCAGAGTTTGGGCTCAAGTGCCTATTGCCTTCATGAACCGCCTCATCCATTCCATGTATCGACGTTACACGGCAGTCATCAATGCACATGGCAGACACACGAGATACTGACTTGTGATGCCATTTTCTCAGAGACTAGTGTTTGGTTTCACTTTAAGAACATTTGACACCTTGATGATCAGGTTTGCCAAGTTTCATCTTTTTAATATGTCTCAAAGGATGTTTACAGTGTTTGGACAAAGAAGGTTTCTCATATATCAATCCATGGTGACGTTTCTTTTGCGGTTCAGTATATAACAACGGAAAAACAAATGTGGTTTTCAAGAAGACACTTCTGACATTAAGAAAACATAAAAACTGCATTTCCATTTCCGAGCCTCAAGATGTCCCAAATATGCTCCAGTGGGTTCAGGTCAGGACTATTGCAGGCTATGGTAGTGTCGCCACAGCGTCATTCTTGAGAAAAAACTGTTACTGCTCGGGAACGATGTGGCCTAGCATTGGCATCCATGTGCAAAGGTCGGTTTGCGAGTGGGTGGTTGTCGAAATGCGACACAACAACCAGTTGCAGGACGTTATTAATGTACCAATCACCAATGAGGTTGCCTTGAATGGTGACAAGAGCCATCTTACAATCGTGTGACAGGCACCCCCAAGGTCATAATTCGGGTCAAACGGGGTCATAATTAGGTCTGTTCCTGTGTGTGTAGGTCGTATTTTTATGTCCCCAGCCGCTCAATCGGACATCCGTGAACCTGCTCTCATCGGACCAATAGACTCTTCGCCAAGTCCTCAGATTCCAAGCTCTCCAAACGCCATGCCAAACGAATTATCCGATGATGATTATCAAGGAAGGAACGCTTGTTTACCCTTCTGGACTTCATTCTCACCGATTTCAGTCGATTCCCCACTATTTTGGTTGACATTCGTCTATTGGGTAACCACTGGCGCTTCAGAACAGAAGATGTTGCAAATGGTTGACGACGTACAAGCCGAAGCAGGGCCATATCCTCACGCCTTGACGTCATGCGAGGTCTTCCTAACCGTGGGGGATCCTGTAAACATTGGTTTTGCCCGTGTTTTGTACCAATCCGCTATTACAGTAAAATGCTGCATCAGTAGACGTCCCATGCTTTTGTCAATCAATCAATCAATCAATCAATCAATCAATTCGGTAATAAGGCCTCAGGCCCACGTAATACAATTTAGTTTCACATCAAATAGTATTTACAGGTTAGAAGAACGAAGACAGATAGCATCTTTAACATAATTGGCTCAAGACAAGTTTACATCAGAAGATTTTTAACATTCTATCTAGGTTATCTTTACGATTATAACCAGTAATAAAGTCTGTATATGGGAAATATTTTGAGCGAATATCTTCATAAATAGGGCAAACAAGAATGAAATGAAATCTATTTTCACCTGTCCTTAACTTAACAACAGACAAACCCGGAGTGTCTTATCGATGTCATCCGGCCTTCCTGTGTTATGCACAATTCCCAGTTCTCCAATACCTAAAAGGGTGAGTATACGTTGCTTTTCTTTTGATAATACATTTAATAGATGTCTTAAATAATGAATACAGTTCTAATTTCGAGGAGCATCCAGACACTTCATAATACCATGTTTGTGCATGACAGTCCTTAGCTCTCAGTATGAACTCACTTATAAAATATTTAGGATCACCAGCACCTTGAAATTCCCACACATCTCTATTGAGACATACTAAGAAGCTTAAACCAGTATCTTAAACATCTTGTGTAAGAATCAATATAAATACCATATCGACTACATTCTAGGAGCACTGCAACATTTGTAGAACTTGTACTCAAAACAGATTTACAAAACTTCGCTTAGAAACGTTCGAGACACAACCATTTATGAACTCCCCAAATCTCCGAACCATATAAAATAATAGGTTAATATGTCGAAACCTTGACAGACATATGCCCTTGTTTCCATTTCTCGTAGTTCCTTAACTTACCACCATTACGAAAAACTAAGATATCAGTTTTATCCATGTGAATTTTTAACCCCCATTTGTTACAAAATTTGTGTAATACATCAATCTTCTTCTGTAGTTCAAGAACCGGATCTGCAAAAATACACAAGTCATCCGCATATAAGAGAAGAACCAATTCCAGTTAATCCTCATGTGCGAATATTCCTCTACCACCACAGTGTTGGGTGTCCTCTTCCAACTCATTTATGAATAACGAAAACAAAAAAGAACTTAAAACTCACCCTTGTCGTACACCGTTGAGACTGTTGAAATAATCTGAGATGCCACTATTTGAAATTTTAACACAAGCAAGAGATTTAGAATAAATGTCATGTATAATAATAAATATTTTCCCATGAATTCCATTTGAATGCAGAACAAATCAAAGAAGATCACTATTGACAGAGCTGAAAGCTTTCTGAAAGCTGACGGTCACATCTGTCGAATGTATACCAATTATACGCCAATAATCGCGCCTCCAATAACCCTGTTCGATCAAATGACGCGCAGTAAAGTATCGGATGATACGTGGACGCCCTGCACGCAAATGTCATCTGTGCAGAGGGTTTCGCATTGTCTGGACATATACTAAACATAAGTTTCCTGATCCAAACGGTCCCTTATCTGAGTGGCAGTTTGCGACCGACTTCTTAATGTCATCGTTCTGACTAATCTGTCCCTGGCTGGAGTTGTTGCCCTTGAGTGTCCAGAGCGGCGTGGATCACCGGCGTTTGTGTTGGTATCGGGACCACAATCTGTCACAATTTGAGATTGAGAAACATACAGCGTTTGTACAGCAATATCCTGACTTGTGCCCATCTGCAACATGACTATGACACGTAAACGTTCAGCACGTTGTAACTGTCGCATTTAAGGCTTAAATGTGTTCAATCAAGTGTCATTCGTTTGGATCAAAGAAAACAAAATGCGTCGGTTCACAACTGAGTGAGTGACTATGCTAAATCTGGTATACCACCTCTTGCAGGTGCTGTCCGAGGTCATGCGCTTAATGACTGTTACAATTTTGTGTTGAGGTGCTTGTGAAATGTCCTTGCCACATAAATCACTTACTTTCATTGCCAGACATTAGTGTATATTCCCGTAGTTTCACGGCAAAATATTCCCTTGTTTTTTTTTGCATCGTATACTATCGATATGAGTCTGATACTGACAATTACGCTGCAGAGTTAGTCCAAGATGTTTGTGTGAATTAACAGATTCAATCTTGATAATGATCATTAATCATTGTTAAGCTGACATCATCTTTGCTTTTCTTTTCTTTGCCCTTACAAAAGTTACTGTGGGGTGACAGACCAAGGGAAGACACTCACCATCCACCCATAGACCACGGAGGCGGCTTCATGGACTATACGTGCACCCATAACCTATGTAGGAATGAGTGTAATTCATGGGTGATCTTTTCAGTATTGAGCACGGTATGCTGCTGACAGACACAAGATAATAAATCGGGGCGTAGTTGAGATTCGAAACCATGACCATATTTGTGCTTTCTTCGTGAGTCTTTTCATGTAGTTCTTTGGTTCTTCCCTGTTATAAGTCCTGTTAAACGTAGAGCAACATTCTCCACGGGTCTTTTCCTGTTAAAAGATGTGCAACATTGGCAATGGTCTTGGCCTGTTAAAAGCATTCTCCACGCGTCTTTTTCTGTTAAAACACAGTGCATCATTATCTATGCGTCCACTGTCCACTGTCCATAGTACACCATTCTCCAAGGTTATATTTTCATGTCACAAGTAGTGCAATATTCTCCAGGGGTATTTTCATGTTAAAAGTTATAGACCATTCTTCATGGCCTTTGCCTCTTAAAAGTACAGAAATTCCCCTGCGTCTTTTCCTTTCAAAAGTAACACATCATTCTCCATGGTATTTCACTGTTGAAAGTCATCCAACATTCTCGCTTCCGTTTAAATGCAGTGCTACATTCCCCATGAGTATTTCCTGTATGATACAGAAAAGCATTCGCCACGAGTCTCGAAAAACACAGTCGTAAATAAAGCATAATTCATTCTACTACAAACGACCACTTGACACTTGCCATTACGGTATGTGCCGTTACATTGATCAACTTATACATTTGTTGTATTTAATGAAGTAGCAAATGTACGCACGCGTGACCTACTTCGATGTTAACACGTTTAGGCGAGACCTGAACCACAAAATCATCCCAAAAGTGTCATCCTGGTGCTACATGTCCTATGAGTGACACCCTATTATTTTGCACGCTTCAGCGATCATACATTTTCAACAAGCCTAAAGCTAAAATATCTCATTTACATTTTCTGTCGGATTACAATTTAAACTTCAAAATGAAAGTAACATACATATAGTTTCTTTTTGCATTTGAAAATACATTAAAAACAATTTGAAAATTTAAGATACCGGCAATTCCGATGTTACTTTTATTCGTTTGCCATATCTATGTGGTATAATGTATTGCCCATCAAACATATCACGGTGAGTAAATCAAGTTTTGACAACTTTGTGATCACATTGCCTAAATGTTGACCCTGAGAAGACACGTTTGACAAACTGTCTCGCCTCAACCTTCCACGGGACTGGGGGCTATCCCATCAGTTGTATCCGAAGCCCGCGCAGTGGTAATTTTGCAGTTCCAGCACAAGTAATCTGGTCAATGCTGAAATGTATATCACAGACCAGATACGTAAGTAAGATCGTATTTATGCCTTTATCATTTATGTTTGTTGATTTTAAGGTTGTACAAAATCGGATGTCCGTCACAATCATCGTAGGTAGTTTCAGCAGCTGCAGCTGACATACATCAACACAAATATTAAATATATATAACAGGTATTTTTGTTTTGAACATATTGACTTACAGTGGTGAAATATTTGGGTACAAATTAATCGACTAAGAACCTTTCCTTAATAAACATCCACTTACAATATCTATACACCGTAAACATGTTTTTAGATCCTAAACACAAACCTAAGCTCGTGCCTACGTTGACGCATTTAGGGTCTGAACATGCTTAAGATTGTGCTTGATATCTAAACGTGGGAAAGACCCGTATTCACCCACCTTCCTCCTTTTGGTTAATTGTAGATAATTTATAAAACGGGCGCGTGTTACAACATTAAAAGGCCTCATTAAAACTTTTAAAAAAGACACAATTTCCAAATTTGTCGTTTCAGAGACAAAAATGATGTCCGATGCAATTCCCTATTTTGTACGAAAGCCTAATAGTGCCACTTTGGTTGCATAATTATATTATTTTTTTATCGAGATTACTTTTTGTCTCTATTATTTGTTGTTTTTATCTAGACATTTCGAGTTTTCTTGTTATTCGATTTATTTTCTCGTTACTTCGATTCTTTTCTTGTGATTTCAAGTATATTTCAACAACTCGAAATTTCGAATGTTTTTTCGTTATTTCAACTATTTCGAAATATTTTATATTTCTTTTTATTTAAAATTTTTGATTATTTTTTCAAAATTTCGATTTTTTTCTCTCCTTACTTCGATCATATTTTCGTTATTTCAATAGTTTTCTCGTATTTCAATTTGATTTAAAAAATCGCAAATTTAGAAAATAGTCGAAATAACGATTGGTGGTGAACGTATTATTTTGGAACATAAGACATACAGGATGCATTTGTATTCAGTGTTATATCGATTTCATAACAAATATTACAATTCAGTACATGGAAGGTTTTCGGTATGTTTGATCTTCTTAAAAAAGCGTTATATCTGTAAACACATCCGCGAACGCTAGAAGACTCAATTCCTGTAAGTTGATGATCTCGTGATCTGTTTAAATTGATTGATTTTTTGTTTTATGTATTTTTGAATCTGTACTCTTTCTGAATTCGTTTCTATTATAAAGCTTATTTCTACTGATGTATTTCAGTATGCCTCGTTTATATGATAAAACGGTATGCATTCACGGTTCAACGCATTCACGGCCAAACCATCCATTTGGCGCTCGCGGTACCAGCAGCAGAATCGGTGTTCGGGTTTCCCGGGACTATATCTGATAAATTTTAATTTGGATTACCCGGCCCTTAACCGTCGCGGCTTTGAAGGTCATCTTCAAGTAAAGATGTTGTATATATTCAAACATGTGCGGGATGTGGTGAGCATTATATTGGAGAAACTGGTATGCAACTAAAAGACCGAATCACAGTACACAGGCAACAAATTCGAGATCCAAATGTACGTTGTATAAATGTAAACAAACACATTAATGAATGCGGGAGTGGTCATTTTACTGTCTGTGTTATAAATTGTTCAATAATGACAAACATTTACGAAAAAGAACAGATGTTCATTAGGTTTTTGATACCTAAACTTAATTCAAAAGTATAATTTTCAAAACTTTCCCATGTAGCTCAATGTGTATTTGTGCACTCACGCCATAAGGCATTCATGCCTCTCGCTATTATCATTAGCTATGACGTCATCTGCTTTATGACGTCAAAAGCATAACGTTGGCTGTCGCCTAGGACTACGTTTTACTTCTCCCTCTATTGTCACTATTACATCATAGACATTATGACGCCACAAATACTACTGTTATGCGTCGGCTAGGACTACAATATAAGTTAAAGTTTTCATTACACCTGAAGACCCGCTGAACGGCGAAAGATCTTGTGTGTGGATAAAGGAGTTTTGACAAGCACGAATATCTGGAATCTGTTTTTTCTATATTTATACACCTGATGAAATCACTTGTTTCTACACACACATATATATATATAAATATATATATATATATATACATATATATATATATATAGAGAGAGAGAGAGAGAGAGAGAGAGAGAGAGAGAGAGAGAAAGAGAGAGAATCTCACCCTCGTGTCTTTTGATATCAAATATATCAACTCGAGTTAATAAAAGTGGAAAAAATCCGAGGCTTGCCGAGGATTTTTGCCACTTTTATCAACGAGTGTTGATATATTTGATATCAAAAGACACGAGGGTGAGATTTTATTTATCATCCAACATCATGCTTCCAACTTTTTCAGTTTGTACACAGTAATTAGCAGTGTTTAAGTGTAAAAAGTACTGCTAACAGCTTCAGTAGCAAAGCCATTAGTGATGTCATTTGATTGTGACGTCATGGTAACCAGTGACATCACAATGGTCTGCATTGTGATGCTATTTCATTGCAGCGATATCTACAGTGTAGATATCGCTTGATCTCATTCAAGCGATATCTCCTGTGGGAGCCAGTTTTGGATGATATATATATATATATATATATATATATATATATATATATATATATATATATATATATTGGGAAAAGAATGCAATAACACGTGACCAATTCAGCTAATCAGAATGCAGGAATTTCAATGAACACAACGAAAATTTAATTAAAGAATTGAACGTCAGTTTGGATGGGTTCATTGAAGTGTGAACGATTTAAAAGCGCTGGTTAAACTGTGTGAACCTCCGAGCTTGCGGAAATTTAACCAGGGCTTTTAAATCATTCACACTTCAATGAACCCATCCAAACTGACGTTCAATTCTTATAATTTCATACTTTGTCGTTTACTTGTATCGCTGAATAATACATTGTTTGCTTAAATTTGAAGTCCTCTGGTTTCGCGGAAGAACATTGCAACAATGTCGTATACGTTTCCCCACTCATACTCAGTTACGCAAGCAAAAATAGTTCTTTGAATATTTACAATATAACCTAGAAATATGTCAACATAATTTCATTCTCTGAACAAATTTACAAACAAAATTTGGGATAAATCAAATCTTTACAAAATAGGTTACAGGAAGTTGAACAAAAATATAAACATGACCTCGATGCACCGAGGCGAAGTCAACCTTCAAGCACGGATTTATATATGACGTCACATAAGTTTGTAAAGAGGTGTATTTCGAGTCGAACGGGAGCATGAGGATGAAATTTATACTTACTGCTGTTGAAAATGACGTTTATGGAGGAGTTATGGAAAACACCCGACTCTCATGGCACTAGCAAATTGGGAATATCACCGATTTATGAATGTGTTGCTTGTATTTGGATAATCGCAAACCAATTCGGACGATGCGGAATGGACTGGTTGGGATTGAACTGAGTGCTCTGAAACCTTTGTGTTTTGTGTTAATTTTCAACGTCAGGGTGTGTTATATTTGGAGTTTGGGATTTGTCGCGTGTGCTGTACTACTTTGCTTAGCTGGTGTTTCTTGTCCCCTGGGATGGACCTAGCTACTGTATGACCTGATGCCAGCTTCATTACCGTGCCCCGTCACTTCTCATGTGCCGCCGCTTCTCAGCCTAGAATGCACAGAGAAATACGGCCAACTCAGAAACCGGAATAGTAGATTTCTAATTCCGTCTGCGGATATTTTCTCGTCTCCGATGACCAATCGATAAAAGAGGTAGGCAAGTTTTTGGGATTTTAAAACTTTAAGTTTCTTTCCTTAACTTTTTATGTTTTCTCAAAATCTTAGATTTTTTTCCCGATACGATAGTTAATCGGAGTTTAGTTTGGGATTGATCAGGAGGACTCCATCAGGAGCAGTCGCGTTTGCTCTGTACTGTCAGCGGCCACATCTGAACAGGGTACGAAATTGTTTTCATTGGTGCTAGATTCCTGTCATTTCCGAAAACAAGGCATCAAAGTCAGTATCGCTCAATAAATCAATTCCGTTCACCTCAGTAATTTTACAGAATTAATTTTCTTCACTCGCGTTATAAGTATTGAAAGATAGCCATTCCATATCCAAATCACCGCAAGGACAATCCATTTTGTTTCATGTAGCAGTTAGACATCAATCACCAGAATCAAAGCATTTATTTATTTATAAGTCAGATGAAATGTTACAAGACCAGGCAAAAATACTAAATTGATTTTATAGCTGATAAATGCAGGTATTAAAAAGAAAATAGAAAAACGAGTTAATCGTAAACACCGATCGAGACTTCGGGGAAACCCCGGAAAGTAGTTCCGGCAAAAGTTCACACGATCAATTTCACATCGTGTGAACTTTTTTTGTCCGTTCACAGGTGTGTGAACTCCAAATATCAGATCACGTGACTACCTCTTCAGCCAATCAGCATGAAAAGAAACAGTGTAAACTTCAAAGTATGAATTTATATATATATTGAAAAGAAGTGTTTGGCTCTAAGGGAAATCCCGACGAAAAGATTTATCGGAAGTTCGGGTCACGGCCGCTACACTAGCAATATATTATTAATAACATCATAATAAAATCATGCATTGGCGGGTTTACAGTTTACATTAAGGTAATGGGTTGAATTTTAACATAAATCAACACAATAACACTTTGTATTTATGCCTAATCTGTATCGATCCTTAAATCCTACATAGCTTGTATGAATTATATATAAAAGTGATCCGTAGTTCGAAACGAAGAGGTATCGATTACGTGCAGGATCCGCTGGGACAAAAACAAGTGAACCTGCTGTCACCATTGACACAGAATTCATAGTGCATGCAGTTGTTGAATCATCCCTCCCGCTGTTTCCCTATTTCATGTAAGACGTCTTCATCAGACAGGTTGCATCCTGACAGTCACAAAACTTAAAAGCAAAAGTTTTCGTCTTCAGCTTGGATAGTCATCTATTTTGTTATAATCGATAAACTTTGAGTTAATTTTTTTGGGGACACAAAACATTTCCATGATCAAAACAGATCCAGACTACATCATAAACATGATTGTGTTTATGAACCACGTTCAAATAGTAATGATATCAGGTGTTCGAGAAAAAGTGAGTGTATCCTGTCCCACCAGTGGCAAAGAAACACCTTGATCTAGTCATACATATTCCAAGAGATATGTAAAATCTGCATTTTGAAATAAGATACCTTGGAAGTAAATTCAAACGGTAAACGCCAGTGAATAATCAGCCTCGAATATATTCCGAAAAGAATACATTGAGGGTAAAAGGCAAAATAGTGATGAAAATTATATGAATGGATCACTGAAGTCATTGATGACACCAGGTGTTCGCAAATTGTGTAAGCATGCCCTGCTCTACTGGTATCGCCCTCCATTGAGGCAATTTTGATTTAAAAAGAAAGTGCCCGTGGGGGAAGAGGTGTGACAATCCGACATGAAGGCCATAGTATGGGATACACTGATCAACTCTACCAGAAAAACCTACTGATTTATCATTAATTTTAGTTACTCTTAACAGACTTAATCACTATAAGCTTGCATGTATAACATCATCGCCCTCGAGGTTTCATTTTGAAACCACGAAGTATTGATGCAACTCTGTGATGGAACTGATGCGTCAAATTTGACAAATTATCTCCTTAACACTCGAAGGGAAAGTTTGTACTTATGTTATAGGTCAAGGTCATTCTTGAGAAGATATCCTTGAAAAACAAATTTGTTTACACGTTGAGAATTGACCGGGGGTCATTGCAATTTAATATTGTAATTCAAGCAATGGAGTTTCAAAAGTATATTTCTCCTATGGCAGACATGTGCAGACACTGATGAAATGACTGTGGATATGATCCTTCAACCATTTCATTTCATTGTGATTGCATCTACAGACAGTAAACTACGTTTATAACGAACATATAAAGTGGTTTGGAATTCAAGTATATCTCTAAGTATATCTCAAGTATACCTGTCATAATGGACAATCATTTTTACGACTTTGTCATTTATCATGTGGCATATTATTTCCCTAATCAAAGCTTCCACAGAACTAACAACAATGTTCTGCCAATATCTTGAACCATATCGACCTGTCTTAAATAGCATTTCAACTGAAAATTTCAAATCGATCTCTGCCGACCAGACAGGTCATATTACATACTCATTCATGTATTCGGTAGCACTAGTAATGATTAACTGTCGTACATTTATTGCTGGTCATGACATATCATTGGCATGTTTTTTCACTTTGCCAATGCACTTATCACCCATTCCGTTTAACCAGTTAATCTGTTAAAGGATACATGGATGATTAAAATTCCTGTTCATGGAGATGAATTGTTCATTCATAGACCCGTGGATAACTAATCGGTTTGATGTTTTGCGCTTTTAAGTGACTAATGTGTCAGAGGGTGGATCAGATAGAAACATTAATGTAAATAAAACCCATGTGATGAATGGTATAGCGTCATTTGTGGCTTTGACCTTGATGCACCACAGGAGGAACCGATAGAGAAGGTCATCACCTGGTGTCATCACTTTTGCATATTTTGATTCATCAGTGTAAGTTCGTGATTGAATTCCTTGAATTGAGATAATGTTTTTCTCAGCTGAGGTACAAGTTTTCTTAAAAAAGTAATACGATCGTGTTGTATCCAATGTCCGTTATGTCAGTCTCGGGTATGCAGTTTAACGTTGTGAGAATTCAATACATGTTGTTGTGTTGAACATGTGAGTAGATTAAAAAACCCACTGCTTAAATTTTCTTTTTGGTGGTTAAACCGTTAAAACTGTCTACCTATCAAATTTGCAATCTGAAGAAGCTACTTAAGTTTAAAGCAATCAAATTTTGTTTTTATGATTTTCATTTGATGTGACAATGACAAATTGGGATTCAAATACGAAATATTGATGATTTACACTCCCTAAAAACCTAAACAGTCCCGAGGCGGCTTCGAGATATCGTTGAAGAGGGAATGTGAAGTGCTCAATATGAATCGATCATTCTAACAGTGACGTATAGTGTCGTAACAAACAATAAAGAAGCTGTTATTCATAAAGAGTGTCATGTATTCTTCTTTTTCCAACTTCTGAGGCATTTAAATAATCATCAAGCCCATTGCACGATTTGGACTATATCGTAGGCATGTGTTCCTGAATCACTATCGAATAGTAATGATACCAGGTGTTTTCAGAGCCTATTGCACGATTCGGACTATATCATAAGCATGTGTTCCTGAATCACTATCAAATAGTAATGATACCAGGTGTTCGCCAAAAGGTGAGTATAACCTGCCCCATCGGTGGCAAAACGCATTTGGCTCTATCAAATCAGATTTATATAAGCACTTTGTACTAAACGTGATACTTAAAGGCTACATTTAATCATTTAATATTTTTGTTCATACCAATTCTGCACAAACAGAGAATACTTACATTCCCGACTCTGGATAGTCACATTAATAGGTGAGTGAGTGAGTTGGGTTCATGCCGCTTTGAACTATATTCCAGCAATATTACGGCGTTGGACACCAGGTTGGAAATCGAACTCTGGCCTTCAGTGAGGCCAGCGAACGCATTAACCACCTGTCTACCCGACCCTCCTACAGCAATGGGTCCTATCAGGACTAGTATAAAGAGTTCATCCACTTACACGAATACACGAATACATTTCACTAAAGTATGAACAGAATAAGATCCTCGGTTCAAACATACTGTCACATTATTCTTTCGGTATCTAGTAAAGAAAAGAATTGTAAATATTGATTCGGTTCTTGTATCGTTTGTCCATTCAGCTTTCCAACTTTTATTGTAAAAAATGAAAGTTTGAGAGCCCAACATTGTTGTCTTATACCAGCTTTTTAATTCTTGTTTTTTTAAAATGGAATGCAAAAGAGCTTATATTGTCTCCCGCACTCCAACTTTTTTACTCCATTCTCGTTTTACTTGGAAAAGCCCCAAACCTCATTGTTACTTTTTGTTAGTACGTCGTAGTGTTTTGGTGTCAGAATTACAAGAGCCGGGACCCTAAGAGTATCATCTCGTAAGTCGAATATCGATACTTTCATGAAATGATGATGAAAACAATTTGTGTAATAGCAGTTTAATCAACTTATTTCATACTTGATGCTTTGAAACAACCTGAGGGAATATATTAGTTTTTAATGCCCGCCAGTCCTCAAATGACTGCATATCGCTGATCCTTCAGGCATTGCTCTGATTGAATCCTCGTCAAAGACGCGTTTGAAGACGTTAAGTTTCCATTTCAAAGCTAAACAATAGGCTCCATTTGGCACACTTAATACGCAATGAATTGCATTGTTTGTATTGGATTACAGAGTCCGCACAAACATAAATGGGTTGATAAGTCCTGCAAATGGAACACAAAACCCCTTTCTCAAAGATTAACCATAAACCTTAATACAATCAAGAAAAGAAGTTCTTTATATTCACAGAAAGTATTTGAGACAAGTGGATTATACCATGTTGGTTCCAAAAATGTAAAAGGATTTGCTTGAATGCTTACATCTCAGAAAAGAACTTAGTTTAGTTGTGTCAAAACATTTGAATTTTCAAGTTTGTACACCACTATCCAACACTACAAACAGCACCCCTTATGGTTTATTCTCCCTGCAGTGTTTAGTTTTGTTCAATAAACAACCCCCACTCGTCGTTTGTTTCATTAATAGGCTTTAGAGATCCAAACAAATACATAGCCAGAAGACTGTATGGCAAGAAGGATGACTTCAACTTTCCAGTGGTCAATTCTCCCTTTACCTCGGACAATAGTACTCCATGTCTCCATTTCACAAATTATACATGCTCTTTCTACGATGATTTCAAAGAGAATCAAGGTTGATTAATCAGTGTGAAAACATTCAAGGCCTCAGAAAAGCTTTCACAAAGTGCCAAGGTAGACAAGCGGAGGACAATTCCTAATTTGACGCACAGGGACAAAAATTATGTCCGGTGCAATTTTCCCTGTTTTGATTTGTACCACATGTTCCGGTGTTGTTTTCAGGTGAACAATTGACTTTCTTTGCGTGTGTTTATGACGAGTGCCACTGGTAGAACAGGATACACGCACCTTTTCGCTAACACCTGAAATCATCACTTGTTAATAGTGATTCCTAAGCACATATCCACAATGTATACTCCCAATTTGCTAAGGATCAAGTTTTGATGATATAAGAATAATCTTCCAACAAATAAAGATTAAAATAAACCGGTACACAATGATTGGGTAATCGATATAGGACCTTAATTTCATGATGAAGAGGCATGCATTCATAGGCACGATGTGCATGAGGTGCTTGAATTCTTGAAACCCTGTGTTTGGATCGTGTAAGAATGCATTACATGGATCACGTACACGATAAGCTGAGGTGAGGAGTAATTGGGTGTAACGTCGCGTCCAAGATTATTGCACTTATATAGCGTGTGTGTGTGTGTGTGTGTGTGTGTGTGTGTGTGTGTGTCTGCTTGTACTAGTCCGGACTGATGCCGATTTATAGTGCTAGCTCACTGAGATACCATGGGGCAGTTTGACATGAATACCCCACTCAGACACGGTATACTGACTCCGAGCCGACCATTCCTTGTTTTAGCTCCTTAATGCCGAGCGACAGGCAGGGTGACAACAAGTACCATCTTTTAACGTCTTTGGGTTTGACGCGGTAGGGCGAACGTTCTACCACTAGACCACGGGTGAGGCCGGATCACATACACGCTACTAGGAGTTGTCTTTTTGGACACCGAATTTGTTTTCGTGATTTTTTTTTACGTTTCAGTTTGGGTAGGATACACTCATTTTGTTGGGTGGTCTGACTGATAATTGGTCACATGCTGTGTGCTGGCATTCTGTGGCACATGGCAACGGACTTGGGTTTATTAAACATGTCTTCACGCCATATTGTCTTTGGCTATTTCAACCATTGAAAGTGGTGATCCTTAGCAAACTCTGAGTAATACAGTGGAACCTGTTTTTAGCTGTTTCGAAATCATTGGTCTTAAGGTTAGAATGGTCTTTTGCGGGCCTTGTAAATTTAAACAATCAGTGTTTAATGTACCATACCTCTCTAGTTGGCCCACACAATATTATGGTAAACTGCTATTTTATGTGTAAATGACATTTACCGAGGATAATTCTAATGTTACAGATGATGTCTATCACTGTCCTGGGATTGTTGTTGGTTGTACTAGATGCTAGGCGGCATTCGAATATCACCACCGAAACCTTTCTCCTCCCTGAAAGTAAGTACAAACACACACATAACCGCACGCTCACACAAGAACGCACACACACAACATTATTAAAGGACATGTGAGAGTCACACGGTGTATTCTTGTATGTACATGTTGTATCACACACTCATACACACACATTAATAACCTACAGACATATGTGTCACTTGGTGTATTCTTATATATGCATGCTGTATCACGCACACATTTTAAACGAACGTATGTATCACATGGTGCATTCATGTATTTAAGGTACAGATATAAACAAATCATAATTTGTTCATCATAAAATATAATTCAAAATCAATATCCATTCAAATAATCTGGGGCGGTGGGGGTAGCCTAGTTGTTAAAACCTTAGCTCATCACGCCGAAAACCAGGGTTGAATCCCCCATATGGGTACAATGTGTGAAGCCCATTTCTGGGTTCTCTGCGGTGGTATTGCTGGAATATTGCTAAAAGAGGCGTAAATCTTACTCACTCACTCACTCACTCACTCACTCATCAAAATGTTTCAGAAATAATTTCACTCATACTAACCTTTGATATCGCGAATGAATAAAATGTAAACTTCTCGATACAGTGTCCAAGATGTCAAGAACTTTTGTCAAATAATTTATTGAACAAGCAGACATTGAATAAAGTTTGGAAATGAAAGTAATCCCTGTGAGGTGACCTCTTGTTCATGTTACGGATCGTGATACAGAGTTCATTGGACTGATTGATCGCATCGATAACACTACCCATTATATGATAGATGTGATAATACCTGTCACGTGGCAGGTGTTATGCAGAGTGTGAAGGATGAACCCGATCCTCGACAAGCAGTGTGTCGCTACCTGTGCTCCCGGGGACCTGTCACTGCCCAGGTGTGTCGCTGCTCGTTGTGGCTCCCTTGTCTGGTGAGTCCCGGTAAGGCCTTTCTTTTAGTCCAGGCAAAATTAGATTTCACTTGGAACAAATTGGAACAGAATTTATTTTACCACAATGCATTTCTACAAAGTCCCAGATGCAAAAATCAAGATGGTCGCCAATTTCAAGATTTCAATTTCCTTAATATGAGTTTTGACTGTGGAATTTTTTAACTCTAACAGTGTGCTGGGACTTATATGCATATTTATTACTTGGTACACTAACTCACTGAAGTATAGTCTACACTTTTAGATAAGAAACTCCGTCGCCAGACCATCCTGGTGAGGCCAAAAATTCTAAGATGGCCGCCAAGAGATTGCTGGATAGACATGGAATGTCAATACACTTTTGGGTGTCTTTTGATATCAAAATATCAACGAGTGTTCATATGTTTGATATCAAAAGACACGAGGGGGAGATTTATTTATCATCCAACATCATTCTTCCAACTTTTGCAGTTTGAAGACAGTAATAATTAAGCAGTGTCTTCAGTGTAAAAAGTACTGCTGACAGCTTCAGTACAGAGCCATTAGTGATGTCATTTATTTGTGACGTCATGGTAATAAATGACGTCACAATGGTCTGCAAAGGATTGTGATGCAATTTCAGTGCAGCGATATCTACAATGTAGATCGCTCACCCAAGCGATATCTCCTGTGGGAGTCAGTTTGGAATGATAAATTTGATTATGCAAATTTGACATATTTCCCAAACTAGGATTGCTTGGGACTTTTAGTACGTTGTTCTGGGGACCTTGTAGAAATGTATTGTGGTGAAATAAATTTGTAAGTTCAAATTTGCTACAATTTGTTCCAAGTTTAATTTAAAAAATGGCCTAGATTGCCTGGACGTTTTGGTGGAATGGACGAATGGTCAACTGTCTGTTGTCTGCCGCCATGGATTTAAGGAGATGACTTAAGGTCGACGTCGCATGGCAGAAGTACTGCTGGGCGTCAGGCAATATAAAATTACTTTTTGTGCTAATTGTATGAATCGCTGGTGCGACCGGTAGGGTGGGACATGCTCAGCCCTTTTCGCTAACACCTGGTGTCATCACATATTTTCAGAGGTCCATTCATATAATTTCCACAGCTATTCTTCACTTTACGCCAAATGAAATATGTTTCAGAAGAAAATACAGGATGGTTATTTTCTTGCATTGACAATGACTTGGAATGCAGGAAAAACGATCGAGAAGAGGTGTCCTGACATTGGGGACTAAAAATCGATATTTTGATATTTGTAAACGATGTAGATCCAATCATCGACTTCCTCCAGGTATTAACTGTTTAAAATATTTTCTAAGAAATGATTTGATCATAATACCTTCCCAAGCAGAGCTGACATGCATTCACCTTATATTCAAAATCATCACTGAACATTTCTTACTAAATGTTTGACCTTCACAGTTGTGTGCATTCTGCTATTTGTTCTGAATTATAATTTATAATATACATTTGCTTTAAAATACATACATGCCGGGGTGGTGAGGTAGAGGTTAAAACATTCGCTCGTCACACCGACGGCACCAGTTCGATTCCCAACATTGGTACAATGTGTGTATTTCCTGGTGTTCCCCCGCCATCTTATTGCTGGAATATTGCTAAAGGTGGCGTAAAACCATACTCACTCATTCACCCACCTTCTATAGCAACCCATGACTACTGGTGGCAAAAGGGTTGCAGCTAAGTCAGACAGATGTCGGTATCATTACGAATTGCAGGTATTGTTCACTGAAGGTTTATTCGTATGTTTTAGGGTAAAGTGTGTAGACAGGGCACGTCGTGTCGGATCCGAGGACAAAAGAGTATTCCGCAGACACTATGCTGCCCAAACTTCTCAGACAAAATGGAAAAACGTAAGGAAATTGGTATCCGTTACTTGACCACGACAATGACATTTTTATATTCATAAAATCTACGTGAAGTCTGGTTTGAGAAACTGCTACAAAGAGTTGCGTCCCTTAGACGTACCAAAATCTGATGATTGTGGGTTGAAAACCGGATTCGCTCGAATTGTAATTCTTGATTTGTCTGGGTAAATATCTAAGACCTGCATCACATTTCAGCTTTTCTCCCTCATTCAACAGACACGTATTGCTGTAATCCTGCTCGGAGTAACTGCAACTCACTCCCTTTTGTGGTCATAAAATTAAATTTCTGTTTCTGACGTATTCATTATGTAAGTTGTAATCAGTTATTTTGCAGCAATATGTTGTTTGTTTGTTTGTTTGTAATACTTCGGCAGCCTGTAAATTATCAAGTCTGCACGTGTCAATCCAGTGATCGATATTGTGAGCAAGGAGCCACGCCGTCGGGGTACAATGACATGCAATCAACCAAGTCATCGAGCCTGACCACTCGATCCATTTGGACTGACCAGCAGTGGTTGCTGGGGACATATTCAAACTCGGAGACCCCATGGGTTAGTACAGCAATAGACTGATGATCAATATTCTTTCTACTTAGATGTAACATAGAACACTATAATCGGAGCACCACGTGAACCTTCATATGCTCACAGAGTGTACGGCGATAGGGCAGTGTCTCTTTATTCAAGTTTCAATGGTGTTTATTTATTTTCAGAATGCGAAAAAATGAGAACCTTTCTAACTTATCGACGCACTAACCCGTACTACAAGTATAACCCGTCTACTGGTGGATGCGAGATTCGTCACGTGACAGCCTCCAAAATTCAGCTTGTGACTGTGCCTGGATACAAAAATTCCCACGCATGCGCATTGTGCTCTCTCTACAAAATGTGTGCAGGACCAGTCGTCGAGCAACTTGTACCGGATATTACGTCATATGGCATTCAATAGTTTCACGTGACAATCAACCGGTGGATTTTAGTGTGTGTGCTTGGTGGTTGTAGCTAATAGTCCAACAACACGTTAATGATTATGATCAATGAATGTAATTTACAAATCTCAGCCAGAAAAAGAGACGATCATATCACATATTTCAGATAACAAATGAAAGCAATTGGTTGATTTAGAGATATTTTGTTATGGACTCAAAAGTAAGCCTCAGTGTTCATTTAACGGATATGAATTCTTTTATAGAATAATTGATTGATACACATGCACATACTTAAGCCAGCACAACCTCCATCTTTGGTCTATGAATAATTTGGGATATTATAAATCACAATTGTATTGAATGATTCAAGTCTGAGATTTTTCAAATGAAATATTTTTAAAAATATCACAAATCGCATTGGCCATGTTGGTTTTCATATCTGATTTGTTTCGAATCACGGGATGTTATCTAACATATTCATTTTTGATCATAATAATCCTTGCAAATATATTTATAGATATAAATAACTGTGATCATATACGGTTCTTATGTGAAACATTTTTTCAGTTGAACAATTGACTTGCCTTTGCATTTGTTTGTGATGGATACCACCGGCGGGGCAGGATACGCTCAGTTTTTCTTGAACACCTGGTATCATTACTATTTGATAGTGATTCATAAACACATGCTCATGACATAGTCGGAATCGCACAATCGACTCTGCTTTATGCAGAGATTTCTACTGGTTATGAAAAGGGTTTTTGTCGCTCTATTTATAGATGGAGCTGACTTTATAACGTAGTACACGACAACGCACTTTTTAAAACAGGTTCCGTTTTGATGAGTTTTTTTAGTTTATAAAGACATCACACCTCACGTCGTCCTTTCCCTTCAAAATTACTCAAGGTCAGTAACCCAAAGAGTACAACAACAATACAATCGACTAAACCCTTTCCATCATAAGTAATCTCTGCCATACACAGACTCGATAGTGCGAATCCGACTATGTCATCAACATGTGTTTATGAATCACTGTGATGATAAAAGTGAGCCCATCCTGCCCCACTCGTCACAAACAGTTGCAAAGGCATGTCAATTATTCACCTGAAAACACACGTGAACACAATTTTAGTACAAGTCGAAATAGGGAATTGCATCGCATGTGGAAATGTTCTCCACATGTCTATCGTATAACATTTGGAAAGCCATACTGAGGCCTAAAATGTTGTAATCTTGATCCTGAGCGAAAGTTAAACTTTTTGGCCGAATTACCTTGTTTCGACATTCCGAGCAGAAATTGCGATTCATATGCCTAAAGAAACAGATCCGCAAGAAGGGGAGCACAATTGATGCCCATGGGGATGCCTACAGCTTGCCTAAATGTTTTACCCCCAACTTTTACATAGATGTTATTAATGAGGAACTCCAGCATTTCACATAGTGTTTGCTCAGTAAACAGCAGACGGCATTTGCTTTCATTTTTGACACATTTTCCTGAGCCTCTAAAGATAGACAATGTAACTATATCTATGGTCACAAAACTTCCAATGCTATGTATTGGAATTTGAAAACGGCTTAATTACGTTTTGAAAATCTCTTTTAAAGAGTCCAGGAGGAATCCATTGTTAGCCAACTTAAAAGTGTTGAGGCATGTTCTTCCTTATAACAGCAATATGATAAAATATAACGTGGCCCCAGTTAGAACCGATAATTTTTTTATTTTTGGGGTTTGGGTGGTGGGGAGGGGATGCTGTGATCTTGCATGGCGTCAAGCTATTTTTTTAGCTACATCTGCAAAATCAGATATATTTGTCAAATTAAAATTACGATTCTAAATATCTTTTTTTACGAAGAAAACCCAGCTTGCAACAATGTATTTGACGTGGCTGCCAATTTATTTTGTATTTATCGCCAAGAAGCACAATTACTTTTCCAAGCAATACATTTTGTAGTTGTTGATGAACAGACAAAAGCACGCAGGCACTCACGCATGCTCCACCACCAATAAAATCAAATGATTGGTCCCTTACGTCTTGTAATTAAACACTCTTGGGTTTGGGACAGTTTGTGAAGTGTATTTGTAAGTGAACATCAAACAAATGACAATTCTACATCCACTGAACCAAGTTTCCATCACCGTTTATTCCACATCGGTACATCACATCCATACTAAGCCTCTGTACATTACTGGATACGTAATAAATAAACTGATCAACAATTCACATCATAACTGAATTGATTATTGTGGTTTATAACTTATCCCTGGCCCTTCTTACTGAATATAATACTGTAATTTTCGGATTGAATAAAATCAGATATATCGAAATATTGGTAATGACAAAGTGAAATCTGTTCTCAAATTGGTTTGGTGAAGGTTATAGGATTGCAGTGGAATTTCGGATATAATTTTTGTTATTTATGCACATACTTATTTGTAGCAGGTGAATAACAATAAATGGCATTAAGATACAAGTTTCAAACACATAATAATGAACGTGTTATAAAACATTGAAACCTCTTCACCTCGTATTCTTGGATACCACCGAAGACAGACGGAGAAAAGGGGTTGCCAATATATAACTACCATGAGTATTTGATATTTAACTTTTTTAATATTTCTGCCAGGATCATAAGGTTACCTCGTCTTAAGGAATATATCGAGTTAAGGATTTTCAAGGTGAGGATGTTTCATTGCACGTGCTAGTATACAGTGTATGATGTTTCATTTACTAGCATACAGTGCGATGGTCGGGTGTCTGTGAAATCCTTTGTGTGTTACAGCTACCAATATTTTGTGTTGCCTGTGCCACAATTGATACTTGTATACACATCGAATGTTCAAAAACGGTAAACAGTGTAACCTCTTTAATCCGCACAGTACTGTCCTCAGTTCATCTGCATAATAAATGTTCGGTTTATTGGGTACGTCGTAATGCTTCTTTCGTTATAAGAAGGGAAGGTCGAGAAGGCGGGGTTTCTGGACTGGTAGGCCCGGAAAAAGAGTTCCACTGTATTAAGAACTTGCTATAAATGTCAGTGTTTGTTAATACACTCGTGAATTTCTCGACTTTAACTCAAAGAATATTCCATGTTCAATTTTTATTCAACCTAATATTTTACATAAATACAACTTTCGTCCAATACCATCCACCTAAAACGGCAGTGCCAAAAACAGAATGTAACAAGATTGACTTTGAAGCTTTGAAGTTTGGTTATGCAAATGAAAAACCTCAGCTATTTGTTTTTGTTTCCTCTATTTGTTCTTTTTAGTGAGTGAGTGAGTGAGTATGGTTTTACGCCGCTTTTAGCAATATTCCAGCAACATCATGGGGGAAGACACCAGAAATGGACTTCACACATTGTACCCATGTCGGGAATCGAACCCGGGTCTTCGGCGTGACGAGCGAACGCTTTAACCACTAGGCTACCCGACCGCCCCTGTTCTTTTTAACTTATATAAAGAATTGAATTGGACATTGAAGATACCACTTGTGTTACCATTCTGGACACCGTATATTTTTGTGCTTGTTTGCAGAAGGGAGGCGTCGTCAATGTACCCTTGTCTGCTTGTGTGGGGCCGAACCTATCTTGTACATATCGTGTGCCAATAATCAACATGTTCAATCTTAGACATCATTTCTTTGGCGCCTTACCACAATAATGTAATTCTTAGGCATTAGTATGACCAAAAAAATCAGCAACATCCGATTTACAGATGGAACAAAATTTACTAAAAAATTAAATTGTTTGTCAGGATGTCCTAAATGCTTTACTCTCTGGATGAACACAGTTGAGGGCAAAATAATTTTCTGTGAGTTAAACCGGATATCAATTGTTTTTGATAGGCCTGAAACCTTCTAGACCAAGGAGGTCTCATTTTATACGGAACTGGCTTTATACAAGGTTATTTAGATGGCATAGTCACCAGAGGAAAGGCCTTGAATAATTTATGCACAACCAACAATAGTAAGAATCTAGGAGAAATCGTATAATTCAGTAAGTTATAATAACATATAGAGCTGTCGTGGGTTCCAATTTCAAATTAGATATATAGAAGTTAAAGAACATCGCTTCACACATTGTACCCATTTGGGGAATCTTACCCGGATTTTTGGCGTGACGAGCGAACGCTGTAACCATTAGGCTATCCCAACGCCCCTATATAAAAGAATAGGATGTTCTTAAACTTCTTTTGAGTAGTACATAACCTCTCAAAACGGGTCTCTATGTAACATCTACACTCTTTCAGCACAAACATCAATTCTTTTTCTCCGCCAGGGAGCAGGAAATATAACAAGAATTCTGTAGTCCTCTCTCTATCCCGGCATTTATTTCCTGTCCTTTGTCAGGCCGGATGTAGCTTTTCTTTAAAGAGGTTTATTGATACACGCGCCTGTTGTGATCAGGCTGCCTGCATTTACATTGTCGGAGACACGCCCTTGCATTGGTGAAGTAGGATGTGCGGTCAAATCTCTTGGCCCTGAAGGCATGACAGGTATTGGACTGGTGGCTGTAGAAGTAGAACCGACGACCAAATCTCATGTTGTAGCGAGGCCGGTTCCAGCACACTGTACACAAAAGAAAATAATATCAAATATTATCTAATTTGTAATCACGTACACGTTTCTCAAGAACACATGAGATAAAATGGGTTTTAACGTCGCGTTAAAGATTATTGCACTTATTTAACGACGTGTATGTGTGTGTGTGTGTGTGTGCGTGCGCGTGTGGTTGCTCGTACTAGTCCGGGCTAATGCCGATATTAAAGTGCTAGCCCACTGAGATACTATTCGCAGTTTAACATGAATACCCCACTCAGACACAGTATACTGACACCGAGCCTACCAGTCCTTGTTTTAGCCCTTTAATGCCGAGCGCCAGGCAGGGTAACAACAAGTACCATCTCTTAACGACTTTTGGTTAACCCTGGGATCGAACCCTCGATCTTCCGCTATCCGGGCGGACATTCTACCACTAGACCACAGAGGAGGTTTCTCACGAACAGAAGCAAGACATATTTACAATAGTTAACGTGTGATTCAGTGTGTTATAATGTCAAAATATGCACATGTGTTTTCATTTTCATATGTGAATATTTTGAGAAACGTCTAAATGCTGGAAATATCAGAAAGAATAAGAAAATATCGGGATATGTTACAGTGAAACAATACAGCAGTCGCGGTATAAAACGAATTTGATGGCGGGAGAACGACTACGTGCAGCATGCAGATAACTGAAGTCACGACATTTAAGATTGAACACCCTTTCTTCACCTGCCCCGATGAATGAGTGGAAAAAACAGTGGGTTACTATACTAAACATGATATGTGATAGTGCAGGTTCGATTTCATCTTCCCGAGCCAAGGCGTTTAACTGACTATACAAGTCCAGTACCACCCTTACCGAACATGACTGGAATTTCACGGCTCGGTCGTAGCGCCACCATTGGCTATTACGACTTATGTCCCTTCTAAAATAAGCGGCAAAAGAAAGTATAGGTTGGCAATTTCCTAAAAACAGCGATAACTAGTGGAAAGTGGGTATTGGGAATATGACTGCCCAGGAACAGGTACCAAAAAACACCTGAGAGAGAGAGAGAGAGAGAGAGAGAGAGAGAGAGAGAGAGAGAGAGAGAGAGAGAGAGAGAGAGAGAGAGAGAGAGAGAGATCGGTATGGCCGAAATGGAGGCAACACACAGGTCCAAATTGCCAGAAGGTTTGGTTGTACACCATTGACAGTAGCCAGGCTGATTCAACGGTACAGGCAAACAGGGAGAACACAGGACAGGCCTAGAACCGGACAACCCCGAGTGACAACACCACTGGAAGACGGTCAGATACGGATCATTCACCTGCGAAACATATTCGTAACGGCGACCGCGACGGCAGCAACAGCGTTGGGACATCCCATTCGCCAACGTACAGTATGGTACAGGAATGGTACTGACAGATCAACATCGACGCCTGAGACTGCGATGGGCGAGGCAGGTTTGACGCTGGCAAGTGAGAAATTGGCGTCGAGTGCTGTTTACGGATAAAAGTCGGTTTAACTTGTTTCGAAATGACGGAAGAGAACGAGTTTATCGACGCAGAGGGGAACGTTTGGCTCCGGCGTGTATTCGAGAGGTCCAGGGGGAGGTGTCATGGTATGGGGTGGTATTTGTGGAGATCAGAAGACTGATTTGGTGATTATACAGGGAAACTTGAACGCTGTGCAGTACAGAGACCAAGTGTTGCAGACAGTTGTGCTTCCGTTCTTACAAAACAAACAGCAGGAGACATTGTTTCAACACGACAATGCCAGGCCCCAAGACTGACTCGGAACTTTCTAAACCAGCAGAACGTTTAAGTTTTGCCCTGGCCTGCCCACTCACCCGATATGAATCCTATTGAACATCTGTGGGACCATCTAGACCGACAGATTAGAGCACGCCATCAGCCTCCCGTGAACAGACAAGAATTGCAGCAGGCCCTGAGCGACGAGTGGCAACGGATTCCAGTCCACGTCCTCAGAAGACTGGCGTCATCGATGAGGCGTCGTATCACAGCATGCATTGAGGCAGCTGGAGGTCATACACGCTTTTGAAGGCAACTGTGTCGACAATGAATTTGTAGTGTGTCTGACAATTTTTTGGTGACATTTCAGACAACTTTTGAAAATGAAATTACCCCACCATTGTTTACCTTGAGCTTACATTACCTGTGATTGCACAATTTCATTCAAACTGTGGTTGATCAATCATTTGTTACCCCTCCCTAGATTATATAAAATTCACAACAAAACCTCTTCTTGTTATTTTTTTTATCGATCATGGAACTCGACCTTTACGTTTCTTTTGCCGCCCAGTTTATGTCCATCAGACCAATAAGATTCCACCTCTCATATCACGCATTTGCTTCAAAGAATATGATGGCGCCCAGTCAAGACGATCTGTTCAAGTTAATCGAAGAAAAGTTTCACACGCCGTGCCTCACACACACCCAGAGCCAACGAGGACGGTTGTGGGAAATCCCTATCACACGAATCTGTGCAATTTGTATGTGAAGGATTGTGCATTCTCTAACCCGAACCGCTAACCGTCATCATGGTGGAACAGTGCGAGAAGATTAACAACCTGGGATTCAGGGCAATCTGCATCGGAAAGATGTTGACATGGTTTGAGAGGGGCGTTTTAACTTGCCTTCTCAAGCCCAGAGAATGTCATTGTCAAATCTGAAGTGGAGGGATGCAACAAGTGCGCCTGCCTTCAAAGCTCACGTTGTTCAAAGAAACACTTCAGGGAGTATATACCACTCGGGGCTGCGCCTCTCATGGTTTATTTTCCTTGCAGTGTTTTATTGCACGATAAACAACTCCCACTCGTCGTTTATTTCTTAATTAACTGCCTTGCCCCAGGAAGATAGTTCGATTCACTTCATGTTATTTTCAAGTGAATTTATTTTAGACTTTTACCAGTCAAAAATCAACATTAGATGCATAGTAAAAAGCTGCTTACGCGTATGTAAGAAGGTCTTGCAATTCAAAATGTAAAGCCTCCCACAGGTCTTACAATTCAAATGTAAAACCTCCAGGCGTGTCTTACAGTTCAAATGTAAAACCTCTCAGGAGGTTCCATGTGAAAAAAGTAGCTCTCACAAGATTACTGTAAGATAGCAAGATACCTACAACAATATTGGCACAAAAATGGCACAAGGTTTATGAGAGCATTTCCAGCTCATGCCGATTTCGTACAGGCATGTACGAGTGATGAATTAAAGCAAAATGTGCAGACTGGCAGTACATTCATTTTACATTAGAAAACGGAATCAAGAGACACCGTCCTAGAATATTTTAATATGAGAGATAAATATGAATTAAGACCATAGTACAATTTCACAAAGCCAATGAAGCGCTCTTTCAATCCATTTTTACCAAGCTATTGGTGTACGCGCAACGTTAATAGAAGCATACATAATATATTGATAGTCTACAAGGTTCATCCCGTGCAACTATGTCAGTGTAACAGTGAGTCATCTTCATAAGGACAGGAAGCCTGTAAGCGATGGTTGTAAATATATAGCAGTTTGGTAATATGACGCATGCTTCTGAAGGACCAAGGATAATATTCAGGGGCGATTCTGGCTGACCCACGATTCGAGATTCTCACAAGGGATAGTTATTACCATTAAACTCCTTTAAGTGTCTTTGCCATAGTTTGTTTAATTCCCGTTTTTGTAAGAGAAATTTTGAATATTTGAATTTTAAATTTTTGTGATGTCAACGTTATCATCGACTGGGGTTACAGAAGGTGGTGCCACTTGAGGAGTGTTTTTGGCCAGCGTTACATGCAACCACTGGTGACAGAAGGGATGTCATAATCCTGCTGGGGAATCATGCAGGAAACACGGGTGCCGTATGTCCTCATGCCCCCAATAAGGTGGCCTAGCTTTAGATGCTGCTGGTCTATATAGCATGGTGACCGCCTCCGTGCTCTTGTGGTAGTGCTTCCGCCTGGAGAGCGGAAGGTCCGGGGTTCGATCCCCGGCCGAGTCATACCAAAAGACGTTAAAAGATGGTACTTGTTAAATTTTGTTACCCTGTCTGGCACTCGGCATTAAGGGGCTAAAACAAAAACTGGTCGGCTCGGAGTCAGTATACTGTGTCTGAGTGGGGTATTCATGTTAAACTGCGGCATGGTATCTCAGTGAGCTAGCACTATAAATCGGCATCAGTCCGGACTAGTACAAGCAGCCACACACACACACGTATATGTACGTCGCTATATAAGTGCAATAATCTTGGACGCGACGTTAAACCCCATTTCACCCACCTTTAGCATGGTTATAATGGATACTAAGTAACCTATTAAAATTGATGTGTTTGAATTTTGATCGTGATATTTACCCCAATGTTTTACTGTCCTTTGACGACAGATATTTTATAATGATTATCGTGTTATCATTGCGATATGGCTGCAGTATTGTCGATGCGATGTACGCTCACGATCCAAGAATCCTGGCAGTAGAGGAACGTAAATCAGCATCGCGATTTGAGGCATCTTGGTGCGACCAAACAAATAACACGTATATATAGTTGTCGTGGGCGTTGACACTGAAGAGGCTGTGCGAACACTGATCACACTAAAACATTGGCTAAATAAATTAGAATATTTAGTTAAGGTCGCGGCAAAACGAGACAAAACGCTGACATGAGACCGCCGCAGAGAAACAATCTTCTAACCCCTTTGACAAGTTCACTGATGTTCATCACCATAAAATTATTAAATGCTCACCTTTGTGACGCTTCCGGGGACAGCATAATGCAAAGGTTTTATACTTGGTGGTTCGTGTCTGACACACTTCACTGGATCGACAGCTTTTGGCCTGTGGAATAGAAAATATACACTAAATAATATCCAGTGTGATGCGCTGAGTTAAAACACCGTTTTGAACGATATCTCCTATATCTTACAGCTTGATCTAGGCACGACAAAAAACGCGACTGCGACCAAGACCATGGGGGCGCTAGTATCTCCTGTATACTAGTATATAGTTAAATACATTCAGTTCAGTAATCATTGCCCCATACTGTCATTGCATTAACCTGTAACTCCCGATAAGAGGGGGTTCGAGATAAAAGAGGATTGTCAGCGTTTATTTAGAGACAGCCACGTTGTAGATGACTAATTATACTATGTACTCGTACATCTTTAATACAATAGAAGTTATGTCAGTGGCACGGTGTTTCATCTCACCCCATTTGACCACATTTGTAATACATGTGCCTGACAATAACTGCTGAAAATATTATTTAAGCAAAAACAAAATACTCCACTTAGCTTACCGTACACATGTGTTTGAAGCAGGTACACCCATCAGCAGAGGAGAATATACCCGAATAACACAGAAAGTTGCAGCTAGATCCGAACGAAGGTAAGATTCGTGCCCGTTCTGGAAGTATAACGATGTCTTTAATTCGAAATGACATAAAAGAAACATGGTTAACGTATCATGCAATACTTGTAAATTCGAGATATGGCAACACTCATGCAATACTTGTTTTCGAGATGTGACAGTCATGAAATACTTGTATTCGAGATATGGCATACATCATGTAATACGTGTATTGGAGATATGGCAAAAATCTTGCAATACTTGTATTCGAGATATAGGAACGCTCATGCAACACTTGTATTCGAGATATGGCAACACTCATCCAATACTATACTTGAATTCAAGATATGGCAACACTCATGCAATACTTGTTTTCGAGATATGGCAACAATCACACAATACTTGTATTCGAGAAATGACAACAATTATGCAATACTTGTATTCGAGAAATGGCAACAATCTTGCAATACTTGTATTCGAGATATGGCAACAATCATGCAATGATTGTATTCGAAATATGGCAACAATCATGCTTTACGTGTATTCGACATATGGCATACATCATGTAATACTTGTATTCGAGATATGGCAAAAATCATGCAATACTTGTATTCGAGATATAGCAACGCTCATGCAACACTTGTTTTCGAGATATGGCAACACTCATCCAATACTATACTTGAATTCGAGATATGGCAACACTCATGCAATACTTGTTTTCGAGATATGGCAACAATCACACAATACTTGTATTCGAGAAATGACAACAATTATGCAATACTTGTATTCAAGATATGGCAACAATCATGCGATACTTGTATTCGACGTATGGCAACAATCATGCAATAATTGTATTCGAGATATGGCAACAATCATGCCTTACGTGTATTCGACATATGGCAACACGCATCCAATACTTGTATTCGAGATATGGCAACACTCATACAATACTTGTATTCGAGATGTGGTAACAATCATTCAAAACTTGTTTTCGAGAAATGGCAACAATCATGCGATACTTGTATTCGAGATATGGCAGCAACCATTGTTAACCTGTATTCGACAATACAATTACACGTAATCAAACAAATAAAAGCGACGATAATCATAACGTATGTCTTCTGAAAGGAAAGTCCATTGTACGGTTCCGACTATTCCAACAAAACATCGAATGTATGAGCTTCAGGAAAAAACATGATCTTCCGATATTCCTGAAAATAAGTAGGTGAGGTGTGTTTAACACTGCCTTGGATATCCTTGAAACATGGTCAATACGGTGTTCTTGAGCTGGTAATCATGACACGTCAGCAATCGAAAGATGGTAAACATGTCCTTGCAGTATTCCACAGATGGTAAACACGACCTAGCAGCATCCAATAGATAATAAACATGTCGTAGTCGTATCCAATAGATGATAAACATGACCAAGCAGTATCGCATAGATGATAAACATGACCCAGCAGCAAGCAGTATCCCAATGGATGACGAACAGGTCCTAGCAGTAGTCTTTAGATGACAAACATGTCCTAGCAGTATCCCATAGATGATAAACATGACCTAGCAGTATCCCATAGATGATAAACATGACCTAGCAGCAAGCAGAATCCCCATGGATGACGAACAGGTCCTAGCAGTAGTCTTTAGATGACAAACATGTCCTAGCAGTATCCCATGGATGACAAACATGTCCTTGTAGTAGTCCATGGATCACAAACTGGATCTGGCAGTATTACATAGATGACAAACATTAAATAGATTTTTCCACAGATTGCGATCATGTCGACCTACCAGTATTCCAAACTGATGTCTTCACGTCAGATTTCCAGACTGTTTTCTTCAGAGTAGACTGGGCAGACGCCAACTTCAAAACGAGGCAGACGATAGCAACGAGACAGCACGCATGAGCCTTTCTCGGCATCCTGCGTAGACACAGATACAAAGATGCATGAAACAGCAACTGCACATATTCTAGTTTTAGCACCACAGCTGAGTGGACTTGAAGCGCTAATTAGTGATTATTGATGATTGTGCATTTAGCAAAACATCATCTCTTTATGTATCTAACGCGTGGTACGTCTGGAATGTCACGAGATTCCTGAATACTGCTTAATACCCCTTTCACATACACGGATTTTTCTTACGGATCACCAACTCGTAGTCAGTCGCAAGCATCCGTAAATAACTCGCTGGTATCCGTAAATAATTCGTCACTACGCGAACAACTCGCAGACACTCTTAAGGCTCCGTGGAAGGAGAGGAAAATTTTTTGACGATGTCCTTTTACGCCCAGTTTTGTCTGTTTCGATGGATAATCGAGACTGGTTATTCTCTGGTGTTGACGTTTAAAATTATCATTATAATTAACACGGATTTTTCTTACGAGTCCTTACGGATCACCAACTCGTAGTCAATCGCAAGCATCCATAATCATCTTACGATTGTCCACGGATGGATTGTTTCGTAAATAACTCGTAACAATCCGTTAGAATCGTAAACCGCTCGCAACAACACGTAACCATCCGTAAACTGCTCGCAAGAATCCGTAAATGACTCATAACAATTCTTTTACGATTTGTTAAGGATTTGTTTACGGACTATTTATGGATTATTACGAGTGCTTACGTGTTGTTTATGATTTCATCCGGGTCGTGTTACAATGGCTTTACGGATTGTTACGAGTTATTACGAGCACTTTACGTGTAGTTGCGAGTTCTTTACGAATAGATACGTATACTTTACGTAGTCTTACGTATTGTTTACGATTTGGGAAAAGGTATAAAAGCTGCAAAATCGAACACGTCATGTTCAGTTATTATTAAGAAGTCATAGAAGTCACATTTCTGCATATCTACTATACAATATCTACAAGCATGGCTCCAAAGAAGACGGCAGTCAACAAGAAGTCTCCTGCTCTTCGAAAATCTCCGCGAAAGAAGAGGACACGCTCGCCTTCCCCTGAACCACCACCGCAGCTAGACCCTGTTGATGAAGAAGACACAGAAGACACTGAAATTGTCTCTCTGGATGTCAGTTGTCGAATGATGATACATTGAGATTTGCAGGATTTATATATCTTTTGACAAAAAATCGTAAAGACTCGTAAATACTCGTAACTAACTCGTAACTATTCGTAACAACACGTAAACAGGTCGTAACTAACACGTAACAGCTTCGATAAATAGTAACATTCCGTAATATACTCGTAAAATGCCCTTTAGATGCTCGTAGTTTTCCTTGACAACTCGTAATAAATCGTGGAATTTTGCCGTAAATACATCGTAATAACTCGTACTAATCCGTAATAAACCGTAAATAGCTCGTAAAAACTCGCAACAACTCTTAAATCGGTCGTAAAAATGGCCAAATCGTAAGGATCCGTGAAATTGTGCGATCCGTAAGGACTCGTAAGAAAACTCCGTGTATGTGAAGGGGGCACAACGGGTCCAGGCAACAACAAAATAGATGTACAGCTAACCAAGACCTGCTTCCTGTGAGGACGTTTACCATTTGAGATCTTCCGCTTACGCCGCCGGTCTCAAATGAAATTTCCGGGCATCAAATTAGGAGATAAACATATACTGTGTCATCATGAAGTGCTCGGTTACTTTCATTGGGAACCGAACGAGGTTTGAAAATTAAATTTACAGGCAGAAACGCCACCTTTGATTTCAGTCAAACTATTGAGTGGACCTGTATGGGGTTAAGTGGGCTGTTGGTTTGAAGATAGGTTAATAGCCTTTAAACAAAGTTTGGTACTATATAAGCTCAATCAATGATTCATTATAGTTGACTCGCATACGCATGATATCGTCGGAATCGCACAATGGACTCTGCTTTAGCAATGACTTCTGATACACTTTTCACTGTTATTATACTTTTACGCCCAGTTTTGTGTTTCGACTGATAATCGAGACTGGTTATTCTCTAGTGTTGACGTTTAAAATTATCATTATATTCCTAAAGTACTGTCGGAAATGCTTAGAAAAATTATTTTTGCCCGTTAAAAAAGGATAATATTTTCACAGACTTGTGCTATTGTAATATTGAGTAACGGGGCTTAACTGGTGATTTTCATAAGTACATTATGTTCATAGACTAGTTGGAACATCATCTATTTAGGAGATAAACATACTGTCTTTTCAATTTAGGGCTAGGTTACCTGTAGATTTAACGGAGATAAATTGAATTTGGAACCGAACACACAGCGTGAGGTTTCAAATGTTAAATTTAGCGCGGTTAATGTTAAATTTAGTGCAGCCTTCCAATATTCATCCCCTTCATACCTTTTGACTATTCCATCATTTTTACAAGCAAAAATAATGCAGTACATATCTTCAACTGATATCCCATCAACGTGCGTGTCAATTAAGTGCAACAACAGAAATATTTTGAGACCTACCTCAACTCGGGTGACATTTGCATCTGTGAGAATGCACGTGCCGGTGTGAGGTTATCACCTCGGGACAGGTGTTAGGTAATTACCTAAGGTTATAGGCCGTTTCATACATGTATGACAACACTCGAATATTTTCTTATTTTATCATCATTTTACCGGTAAAAATACATTTTAAGGGTAATCACAGAGTCATTTAGGATAAGCTAGATTATGTCAATTTGCGTTACTTTGATATATGCTATTTTCATAGCCCTATGACTCGTACGTATTAAATGAAGCCAGAAAAATATTTTTCTAACATTTCCGACAGTACTTTATTATTTTTGTTTTTGACACAAGTCACGTATTACGTCATTTGAACTTGAAAAACTTTTTAAAAAAACTGAATTTGAATCATTGCTTTGATGGATCTAAGTATTTTATGTGCTGCAAGTGTAACCTTGCCCACATCCGTTTAAACACATCACATAAATAGCTTCATGCTACTAAATGATGCTACTCTATCATATTCATAGGTTACTGGTAGTCTCCGTCCTCGGGCGTTTCTACATGTGTTGATTGAGGGTAATAACATCATTCTATCATTGTGAAGCATTCTTCTTACGATTGTAATAACGGTGGACAATAATGGAGTAAGGAGTTACATTAAACGTTACAAAACGGATATGACTAAGCAAATATACGTTTTCTTTTCTAAAATAATTTCACTTTAGATCGATTAAAGTGGATTATGCTGGATGACCTGGTGTTGATTTTCGGTCCGGTCTGTGTCTTGGCGTTATAAATAGTGACTGGTCTCAAACACTGAATGTAGTTGAGTAATCGTAAAATCCTAGATTGGATATACTATAAAGAAAATACTACACATGCCCGTCTCTTATCATGCCATACCATTTTCAGAGGATCATCCACATGGGATGTAGAAGCAAGCCTGGCGCCATATGCCTGCATGCACATGGGCACACTGACTACATTCTCTCCGACGAACAGTTGTAGTTTTATCATGCCTTGATCAGCCTTGAGCTGTTTAAACAGATGTCATCTGAGATCTTTGGCAATTACCATACTGACTCCCCTTAGGATGAAGTTTTTGGGTTTTGCACATCTGGCAAAACTCCTTATAGTCCTACAGCTCGTCTCCAGTGCCAAGATCAGTCAATGCACAATTACAGTAGGATTTTGTGATGCGTGTTTTGTGCGACCGGTAGGACAGGACATGCTCACCCTTCTCCCGGGCCCTTTGTTTCAGTGATCTATTCTTGTAACTGTCACCGTCTATTTTGCCTTTTACGCCCAATGGAGTCGGATAATCGAGACTGGTTATTCTCTGCCGCTGACGTTTTACATCGTATAGCAGTTCTCTTTTCCGTTTCATTTAATGTGTCCTATTGTATCAGAATGAGACACCCAGGGATTCTGCTTTTGGTTTACCAAGTCTGTCATAGATAGCCTGCAACATAGATGTCTTTCAACGATCTCGGGTACCCATGTCCCCGAAGGAGAAGTACACCCATGCCCTGTGAGTGTATGGTTGACCTGAATCCTGCCACTACAGTATCTACTGCATGCCAAATCATGAGAGCCTCTCTTCTTCTGATCTGGAAGCTAGAATTACTTTACATTGTAAATTTGAATTGATACTTTCTGAGTGGCTGTCATCATATTCTTGGCAGTAATATTGGTAATGGCCGTCTGTGCATGGTACAATGTCAGTGAATCCTTGGCTCGATTGCCACACTAGTTTGTCTTTGATGCCAGTTGTATCTTCAACTTTGTATACTGCGATTCCTTTGGCCCATTCTGTTATTTTCTTGTGAATGTCGATGTGATTTTGAAGTTTGACTAGGATGAAGCAAGGTCTTCACGGTTATTGAAGTTCTTCATTGCCATTATTTTCTGGACAAATGCCATTCCATCGATAAAAACGCAGTTCGGGGAGTTGTCATCAGCAGCTGTACCTGGATGGCAAACTTTTTCTGTCAGTGTTGCCCCTTCATCGGGTGTATTCACCACCAAGAAGTGCCTCAAAATGCTCAAAGTGTTCAAAGAATATCGAAGTTGAAATCCATAATACCGTGTAGAAAATGGAAAGACCTGATAAAAATACAGCAGTACAACATTCACACGTTCCTTATGTGAGTGATGGAATGTTGTTCCAAGGCTCACCAGACATTGTCCAACTATTATATTGCCATAACCATTAGACATCACTACTAATCAGAGTCCTTTGGAAGATTCCGACCATATGATAAGGAAGTGTTCATGATATAGCTATAGAAAGCAGGGCAAGTGTAACCTAGTGTTCAAAATTTAAAACTGCAATCTTATATTTATGTCTACAAAATTTGTATCTGACAAACCCTTCCTTTTTCACTCAAAATCAATCTTTGACACACTCAGTACCTTATTTGTATATTTACCATACTACATCACTAATCACTGTGTAATTTGTCATGTTCTTAGGCATGAAGTCATCAAACTGTGGGTACTTCAAGATAACGTGCACATGCTCCTATTACGTTTTACGGCAATGCGTCATCAATTTATGTGATACCGACAGAAGACCGACCAATGTTTCAACGTTGATAAATTTGTTTAACCAGGGAGCAACTTGGATTTGATACCAACATGCACCTGGTGCACGTTAAATCAAATTCCTTAAATCGAACCCTGGCAGATATATGCATGTACTGTCCACCGGCAAAGGCAAGTAAATTGTTCGCCTGAAAAAACAACAACACAGGAACGTCAGAATAGCAAATTGTACTGGACATAATTTTGGTCACTGATTTGGAAATATCCTCCACATATCTACCATAAAACCTTTTGATGCTCTACAGAGGCCTTGAAAGTTGTAAACAACTTTTGAGCAAGAGTCGCACGACGCTCTTTGAAATCCTCTCAGAAAGAGCCGGCTCAACGTCCGACAAATCGAGTAAGAATGATTATGCTAGTACTAAAAATCGGATAATACGGAAGACGTGAATGATTTAGAGACACTTCATAAGAGACACGGTTGGTGTTAATAGGTGATTTTACTGTCATATGAAAGAGGACAAAACGTTAATGCTGTGAGTAAACGAATGACTACAGGCTAGGATGATACATAACCATGCGTCAAAAATATTCAATGTTCCCGTGGAGAAATCACCTGAAAGAATCACATTATCATAATTTGTTGTATCACTATCTCGCTTTTGATGTACATGTCACTGTCTGAATTTGAAATATAGGGACAAAAATAGAGAAACATTTGAAGTTGTAAAATCTCCAAGACATAAGATGTTGAAGAAAATGAATTCCACTTGCTTTCTTTGCAATGTAATGTGTATACTTTTTAAGAGAAATGAATATTCCCAAAATGTACACACATCCTGCAACAATATGAAGTGATTTATGAAGTTAATGACATCAACAGACATATATTGATAATGAACAACTAAGCAAAATGTGTTGATCTTTCTTTCCTTTTAATTGCTGTTTGGTTTATTTATACTTATATGTGTATATTGTAGAATGATATTATTACATGTTGCATACATGCTGCTTATTACATATGTAATAACATGGACTATTATGAACTATGGGCGTGTTTTCTCTTCACTGAATAAACATCTTTACATAATGTACACTATGACTTGGGGAACAATCTGATGGGGTGGTGGGGTTTGGTTCATTGACCTCATTCAGAGGTCAATCCGTCCATCTGATAATAAGTTCATTGAGCTTTATAAGTTCATTATTTCCGCTTGATTTCTTCCTCAAAGCTATAACTCATCTATAACTGCCAGTGTGCTTCAAACAGAGTCATTAAATGGCCTCCTTACTCTAACAATGTGGCAGTCCTAGCAAGTTTGATTTCAAGTGAAAAACAACTACTTTGTTATTCTGTTAATTCCAATGATATGATATAGATGAATTGATCAGTTTATCATTACAATAATTACACATTGATAATTCACGTTGACACTATTTACAACATTTTGAACTTGACTGACATTGACATAAATGACCTTGAAATTTCTGTACTGTATAATCACCTTCACATGCATATGAGAATTGCACAAAGATTGTGTTGCTTTCAGCTACGTGAGCTGAATGTTCTATGATATTGATATTTGGCATATATATAAATAAATATTTAGAGTGTTATTGTTATATTATTTTGCTTTGTTTTGGGGTCTGGCGTGAGAAGACGGTGCGAGGTGCGAGTTCAATGTAGTACCAGTATTCCTTAAATTCGTAACGATAACATGCACGTAAAATGTCACAGCATTCGGTAAAGCGGTTTCTGGTACGTATATTTTATATTTTATGGCAGGGTTAACAATGAAAGAAGATATATGTTCCTAAAAAAACAAATTAGAAGCATTGACATCTAACCGTAAAATTGTATTATGCGAGCCTTTGTTGAAGCGTTTGAGGATATTATCTTAAAATCACAACAATTTGAATAAAGGCTTGAGTTTAAAAAAAATTCCAAAACATACATGCACAAATTCATTTCCTTCAGTCTTGCTGTTTCGGAGGGGAAGATGTCTACGAGGACCCAGAAAATATTTTACGATAATTTAGGCAATATTCAAAGTGCAAAGGTTGAATCAAAGTCAAAGCGCAACATACATGCTGAGCCCCTTACTAACTTCACATACACTAAATTTCATTACATTGTTAAAATGGCCGAGTAATGGTCAGTAATGGGTTTCGATATGGCTGCTGTTTCGACAATATTGAAAACGGCTTAAACCTTTTTGAGACCTTAGGCTGATTAAGCTCCACAAGTCAAGTTGTTTCTGAGGAAACGATGGTTATCGACAGCTGAATGTACATACAGTCCCACCACTTTAACATGTTAAAAAGTCAGTTATAAATGTTATCAGAGAGGTGGGTGTTCATGGATTTTTTTTCACTCGACGCATGGTGCGTCCTACCTGTACAAAGTATTTCTCAACTATTATTAACCTTTTGTTAAGCCCTACCAGGCATTTCCCCGGGTTGAATAATCTACTGACGATGACAATGTTCAGTGTAAAACATTGATTGTTGTATGGTTTTACGCCGCTTTCAGCAATAATCCAGCAATATCACGGCGGGGGACACCAGAAATGGGCTTCACACAGTGTACCCATGTGGGGAATCGAACCCGGGCTTTCGGCGTGACGAGCGAAAACGCTTTAACCACTAGGCTACCCAACCGCCCCTCAGTGTAAAACAGTGGAAAGTTGTATGCAATTGAAATGATGATATTTGCCACAAACAAGTATCATCTTGTGCAGAATAAGAACTCATTAACGTCTTCTTAGCTTATGAAACTATGTATAATGTTCAATTGAGTACGTACTCACTAACAACCCAATCAAACCTTTGACCAGTGAACTGACATTACTAGGGTCATTGAAATAAAAGCGACAAAACTTTTCCATATTCAATGGACATCTCTATATCATGAGCATGTGTTTATGAATCACTATGAAATAGTGTTGATACCTGGTGTTCGCGAAAAGGTGAGCGTATTCTGCCTCACCTGAGGCACCCGTCACAAACACATGCAAAGGTAAGTCAATTGTTTACCAGAAAAAAACACGGGAACATATGCTACATCATTTTTTGTTCTTGATGCGTCAAATTTGGTAATGTCCTCCACATGTCCACCATATTTATTTTAAAGCTTTACTGAGGCCTTGAATGTTGATCAACATTGATCAAACAAATTCTGAGCAAGAGTCGTATGGCGCTCTTTGACATATTGGTAGAAAGAGCATGCTCAATTGTATCTCAGACGTTGTGAAATGTAAACATCAAAGGCTGGAGCTTCTGGAATATTGCTCGACATGAAGGGAAAGTTGACTATTGGAAACTTAAAGTCATCCCTCTTGTCACACAGTCTTGTGGAGAATGTTTCGTCACTTTCATTCTGTATGTATTTATACCTAAATATCCAACAGATGAGACGGTCTCACTGGTCTCCTTTATTTCTAGTTCAGGTGGGTAAATCAGTGGAAGCGACTTGACTATTTGATGGTTATTGAACGATATAAGATCATCGATATACTAGTACCCGAAGCCTTAAGTTAAAAATCTTGGCCAAAGTACCTTGTTCTGACCTTGCCAATCCGAGCAGAAATTCCGATTCATATGCAGAAAGAAACAGATCAGCAAGAAGGGGGGTACAATTGATGCCCATGGGGATGCCTACTTCTTACCTAAATGTTTTACCCCCAAATGTTACATTGATGTTATCAATGAGGAAGTCAAGTCAAAGTCAAAATTAGTTTATTTGTGTGTAAGCCTTTGGCCCATATACAAGAAAATGCAGTGCCAAAAATACAATGTGAAGCACATTACATAGATTTTACGACTTCATGTCTTTGTTTATACGCATAATATAAAAAATATTGCAGACGTTTTAATAACTCAACCTGAGTTGTACACAATAATTTTTTGAATTTATATATAGTTGGAAACTTCCAATACAATTCTGCCAAATAAACTTTACGCAGTTCAGCATAATGTATACAGATCAATACGAAATGACATTCATCTTCAACAGGACACATACGTAAACATGATTCAATAGATTGCCATCTACCCTCGTTCCATCATATATCGTGTACTACTGTTGAGTGTTGACATCCAGTTTTGACGAAATTCGTCTACAAGACACGTTTAAAGCACCCAAATGAAAGCTATATTGTCCCCAACAGACTGGTTTAACCATACAAATCCCAAACCATGCGAAAATAAAAAGTCCAGGATTACACATATTGTAATACACAATTACACAAATTGTCCTGAACCTCTGACTATAGATACGTAACCGAATCTTTGGTCAAATTCAATAACAATAATAAACAAAAACTATAATATAAATAATAAATTCAATAACAAATTTAATAACACTATAACTGTTTTGGAGAATATTAACACATGGATCTCGGTTCCGCTCACTGGGTTTCGGCCTTCTGGGCCCAATGCTGCATAGACTCCCAAGAAGAGATAGGCACGATGGTGGCTTTATGACATGAGAAAATCTGATTTAATGTAAAATCAATACACACAAAATGCCCATGCTCTGGAAAATATAATTTATGGCACCAATTGTCCCTCAAAGCTTCATAATAAAGTATTATGATTTAAAAGATACGGTTTACGAGTTATGCTCCGGAACGAAGCGTGACGGTGAGACGGACGGAAAGAAGGACGAATGACTATTCCTATAAACCCTTCCCACTTCTTGGCGTGGCATGATCAGACGCTTTTAAACTTACATACTTCCCTATGCATGGAGTGAAGCAATCTTATACAAAGATGATGACAGACAGCATTTTTCAGGATAAAAGTGCCCAGAAGCTATTTCCTGTTTCTTACGTGGTTGAAGAAAAACAAAACATTTCGTCTTTTGTGTACGTCAACATGAATATCATCTTTTCATTCGTTTTGTTTTAGAAGTTGCCATTAAAGACTGTATCCAACAATACATGTCATGTTAAGTGTCACCTCATCCTGCAAGGGTGATGTGTGAGGTTGTGATAAACAACATATGGCGTTTCCGTGTGATCGCGATGCATCACCTCATACACTGTTTAAATATGACTTGTTTTTATGTGATTATTTTATGTCCAAACTGTTAACATATCAAGGACGTCAGCAAGTGGAAATATAATGACATTGATTTCTTCATTTAGGGGGGTGTCATTTATATAACTAAATCATCGACTTGTTTGGAACATTTTAGTGAATATAACTGACATCTGACTGGTTTGCAGATTTGTTGTTTGTAGATGAGATACAGATAAATGCCAACTTAAGTTAACTGTTGACCTCGACATCTGCTAATTGAAGTGACGACTGAACCTGTAACATATCCATTTGTCCTTCAAAGTTGATTTTGTTTATCGAAAAAAATGAAACTTTACAACCTGATTTTCACGAACTGTCTCATGTTCCTTCTTCCAACATTGACAAACAACAAATAGCTACATTCTGTGAAATGAATTATTCACATCGCAATATCTCTGAAACTGCCGTGTCATACTGCTGTTTCTTGAATGCCAATACACCATACGATGAGAAATGCTTGTAGGTCATTTCAAGTATATATAATCCTAAACAAGAATTCAGAAAACTCACGTTCCTCCTGCCTAGAAGTTATCGTCTGCTCGGGCACATACGAGTGTCGCCTCTCCTGTCAATCAATTTACATATATATGTCTATCACTGCATGATAATAAACGCCCGGTCGGTAGCACCGCTATATAAACCGACGTAACCCGCCACTAAATGCTATACATCATTTACTGTCAGGCGCCATACAACAAAGGGGAATATTGATCCTGTTTTAGAACGTGAGGACAATAAACAAACCATTATCTTCCATGCTACATATTCTTTAATTCATCAAGATGTGTTGTTGTTAATCTGAGTATCCGAGCATGTCTTTGATGTTTACTTAATGTTGATCTAAACGTGAGAAAACATCAAAAGACGTTACACAAACCACACCTTACGAGGTAGGTCATGGAAATGTTTTTGTCACTTTTATTTGTGTGATATGATCATTGGCCTACATCTTTCGTTGATAAAGAATGTCTGTTGTGTACATATTGTTCTAGAATTGGTTATGATCATGTTGAAAATTATTTTTATTTCTTACTTGTGTGTATGGCTTTGTCGATTTGAATTTTTTTATTCACCAACGATTTTATAATAATCCATCTTTGAAATGTTTACAAACTATTTTGAATTACCAGATGCCCAGCTACTTTAGAAAATGTGTCTAAATTTGTAGTTCATGCTTTTAAGTTATACCCGTCACCATATATGATATGATATGTACTCTCTGATTTGCATAACGAAACATATATAAAGTAATGTTTTGTCAAATATGCCTGTGCCCTTTGAAGTCAATTAACAATTTCTACTGGTAAAAAAGCATAATTAATTGCAAGTTTCCTAAATAAAAGTGACAAAACCCATTCCATAATCATAAACATATGCCTGTTAAAAGCAGACCCTTACAGACCATTAGCATGTGTTTATGAATCACTGGCAAAAAACAATGATACCAGGTTTGATGATACCAGGAAGGTTTGACATTGTTAACAGAAACATAAAAACGCCAATATAAGTTGTAGCAGGATCACGAGGGATACATGGGGCTTTATGCGTCTCGGGTTAGGTTTTATACAAGCGGCCTGTATACTTAAACGGAATGCAAGGTCTACTTAAAGATACTTCACAGGGAAATGGTATGATAAGGAATATCCTAATAGTAAGCTGGAGGCCCGCGAACACTTAGAAAGTATAAAAGCTGTAAAAGTTCAACTTTTTATTAACGTTTAAGCAATTTCGCAATAGGTACAAGTCTATCACCAGATATAAATGTCCTTCAGTTGCATATCTGAGAGCGATCCCTTGATAACAGTAAATTATTTTGGAAACAAGTTAAATACATGAGTTATAATAGTCCTTCTCAAATAAATATTAATTCAGATAAGTGGTATGGGTATTTTAAAAATTTGTTTCAAGTTTCAGCTTTGAACAAAGATAAGTTTCGACCTACACTGGAGATTTACCGGAATTGTTTATTACCGGAAATGTTCAAATCACCATGAAAAATATTTATGCCATACATGCATACTTTATTTGATAGGATTTATTCAACATGCCAGTTTCCACGATCTTGGTATAATAGTGCCTTTTATAAAAAAATGCCCAAGAGATGATCCTAATAACTACAGAGGCATAAGCTTAAATAATGTATTAGGAGGGATATTTGCAACAATAATTAACTGTAGATATAAAGATATAAAATATATATATAGATATAAAACAAAATATGTGAGGAACAAGCAGGTTTCAGGCCCGGATATGCAACAACGGATAACTTGTTCACACTTACTGCCTGTATACAAAAATATTTAAGGAAACGTAGAGGTAGATTTTATTTTGCTTTTATTGACTTTGAAAAAGCATTTTATTCTATAGATAGAATTTTTTTATGTATGTTCTCCACAACTGTGGCCTGTCTGTTACAACGAAGATTATGTTACAGCATGTGTGCGGTGTAACGCTGGTTTTGCTAAGTGTTTCGACTTCTATTGGACTAAAACAGAGCTGTGTGTTGAGCCCAATTTTATTTTCACTTTTAATTATGAGTTGGCCACTGAAATCCTTGATTTTTGTCGAAGAGAAGTACAATTGTTCCCCAACTTACATGATTTTTTTCTGTTGATGTCTGCTGGTGATGTTATTTTTATTTCTGATCGAGTAAGTGGGCTACAAGTACAACTGGGTATTCTAGATAATTACTGTTCAGCTTGGAAGTTAATTGATAACCTGTCGAAAACTAAAATAATTGTTTTTCGTTGAGGTGGGATTGTTAAACAATGTACGAAATGGTATTATCGAAATGAACTTGTAGAAGTTGTGTCAGAGTATAAGTACCGTGATGACTCCATCTTTAAATTGAACAAGAGCAGCGTCACCAATAAATGTTTTAAAACTGGTTTGGACATATGGAAATATCCCACTCGGAACATTTTTCAAAATAGTTGATTCAAAAATAAAACCTCTCCTTCTTAATGGATGTGAAATATGGAGACATCAAAGATTACAGGTAGTAGAATGGGTCCAATATCTAGAATGTAAATATTATCTTAGTACTGGAATTGACACTCCTAATGTAATGGCTTTAGGTGAATGTGGACGGTACCAATTGTTTATAAACAGTTCGGTAAAATCCATTAAATACTGGCTAAAACTACTTCATATGACATCTAATAGACTTCCGCGTAAGGCATACGAAATGTTATTTTATCTTGATTCTGTAGGTAGACAGAGCTGGCAAGTAATGTCAGACTTATTCTGCTAAGTTCAGGTCTTGGATATGCTTGGGTCTATCAAGATGTTGGATGTACAGCTAGTTTTCTTAACCTTTCTCAAGCCCGTTTGAAAGATATGTACAGCCAAGAGTGGACCAATATGTTAATATCATCTAGTACTAGATATGAATATTATAGCCTAGAAGCAGAGAAATATTTAATAGATTCGACCTTGTGCACATTTGCTACCGATTTTTCTCGTGCACTAGTTGGATGTACAAGGCTTAATATTGATCCCGGGAATCTGAAAGATAATGTACATATTGCAATCTAAACAATGTCGGAGATCTGTATTATTTCACCTTTATATGTCCATCCTTGAAAGATATTCGAAAGCAATACATAACAAATAAATATGTAATTCGACCGTCAGTCCAACAATTTATTCGCCTTATGGCAACCTTAAATTATCAAGATTTAAAATCTGTTATGTCATATTTCAAATATGCCTTCAAGATCAGAAATGTACAGAAATGAAAATGTGATTCTACTGGGTGTATTTGGACCTATGGCCTACCATACCAAACATTGAAATCAATTTCTCACCGGAAAAACACACGGAAGAACACGGCACAAGCCACAGCAAGGGAACAACATCGGACGCCAATTTGCCATCGATGTGTCAGATTAAAAGTCATCCCTCTTGTCATACAATCTTGTGCATAGTTTTTTTCACTCGGAATCTATGCATAGATCTAAATATGGAACAGATGTTGCTGTTTTAATGGTCTCTTTTATTTCTAATGCAGGTGAATTTAAAAGTGGAAGAGAATTGCTCATTTGACCGTTATTAAAATATATCAGACCCTCGATGTACCTGAAGTTAAAGGTATTGGCCAAATTACCTTGTTTTGACTTTAGCAATCCGAGCTGAAATTCCTATTCATGTGCATAAGGAAAGGCATCGACAAGAAGGGACGAACACTTGGTGCCCATGGGGATGCCTACTTCTTGCTTATATGTGTTATCCCCAAATTTCAGATAGACGTTATCATTGAAGAAGTCAAACATTTCGTATATGTTATTATCAGTAAACTTCAGATGGCATTTGCTTTTATTATTGATAAAATGTCCTTAAACTCTGAAGATAGAGATGTGACTATGGTCACCAGGTTTAGTAACAAATGCCCAATGGACCAAGGAATGAAATTTTCCCTAAAGTTTGTTTTGTGGGATAGTGGTGTACATAATAGAAAAACGTTTTGACAGAATTGAACTTGGTTCTTTTGTGAGATTGCAGAAAATTCACGCAAATCTGTTGAGCTTTTGAGAATCCACATGGTATTAATTCCAATTGTCTCCAATACTTTCTTGAAAAGAAATGAAAAGAAAGTCAATCTTTAATTGTATTGAGGTTTATGGTTAATTATTGAGACATTGATTTTGTGGTACACTTGCTGAACCCAGCAATATTATCCTCTTTGTACGGATTTTATGGATCTTTGGAATCCTGTACAAAAGAGTTTTCAGGTTCTAGATTAGTCAAACGTTCGTACTGATGCATCGTTTTGGCAGATTCCTTCATCGAATGAAGGCCTTGTATGTGTCATTATTTGATATGCCACTTATACCAAGCTCTTTGATCAAACAATTAATGTAGGGATGCTTACATATAGTAAAATAAAATACTATATAATAAAAGATGAATGTTATGTTATTTGAGGTCTTGTCATTTGAAACAACCACAAACTTTTCATGTAGGTCAGCCATTCTATGAATGACAGCTGGCTGGGACAAAATGCGTTTCCAATTCTATTTCAGTTTGTGCATTCTAACAACGCACTGGCTTAAACCACTCTGAAAGACAATCAACATGTTTGTCTTCTCTTCTGGCCCATATTTGCCTATGCTTCAACAACATCCATAACGACTTTAAAGTTGTGATTCCATTTGGTTGAAGGCTGCTAACGATATTTTGGTCCATATTTGAATAACTGACAAAGGTTGAAAACAGTAGAGAATTTCACCTGTGATAACATTACCATCAGGTTGGTAGCAGTATGGTGAGTCTTGGCAGCCACAAGTAGTGGACTTTACATCGTGAGCTGCCAAGTCCACGTTCTGCAACTAGGACGAAATGGTGTTCGAATAGGAAAATGAAACTGTCGGTGGTTCCTGAACATTTAGTAGACGCTTTGCGTGACAGTTTGGTCTGAGAATGTTAAACATACGTCCCCTTGTTTGCAATCAGTGTTTGGGATCAATCGTATTTCTGAGCCTTCTGTTCGAATTCATGCAGTGTGTTCATATACTGCTATGTTGTTCTACATAATAAAATTATGTCAACAGACAAGGTGGATTTTGAATCAAAGTTGATCCAGGATGTGTTAACACTTCAACGAGATCTGAGAGAAATTACAAAAGTGTGTATACTTACTTGAGGCTATATCTTTATCCCTTTAGCATTCGTTCTGTAAACCTGAAAAAACAATTTGGCATTCACTTATGTATAACGGGCGAAACTGGTGAATATCTGCACACGACAAACCCCTTTCCATATTTATAAGATATCTCTGTTTAAAGCAGATGCAATTGTACGATTCCGAATATGTCATGAACATGTGTTTATGAATCACTATCAAATAGTGATGATAACAGGTGTTCGCGAAAGGCGGAGCGTATCCAGCCCCCATCCGCAACAGTCACATGGCAAAGGTTAGTCAAATGTTCACCTGAATAAATACGGAAACTTTTGGTACAAGTCAAAACAGAGGATTACTTTTGACATCATTTTGTCACTGATGCGTCAAATACAGAAATGTCTTCCACTTCACGGGCAAAGGCAAAGGACTCACCTGCACAAAGCGATCTTAGCACAGGCTTATTGAAAGCCTGTGTGGAAAGTTTGTGTCTCGGTGTAAACTCAAAAGCATGCCTTACCTTAAACCACACTTTTCACAAATAAGCCAACTACTGGATGTGACAGGCCATTTGTTCTCAGCATATGTGAAACTTCTCATGTTCCAGAAACACACAATAGTTTTTATCCATACTTCAAAGCACTACATGGGACATCATTTACGTTACACCGTTACAACTGATGTGGCGAGTGACAAAATCACTTACACCTGGTAACTGACACAAGTTGGGGGAGTTTGAGATCCAAGAAACATTCAATGTCAAGTAGACCTTTTACTATGAACATTTATATCTAAACCTTAATCCCTCTGTACCAACTTCATGTTGCCTCCCAGACGATTGGCCCACACCTCATAGTCACGTACACGTGATTACATGTCAAGACGATCTCACAAACCCAATCAGGGCTCGTACCATTCACTGACAAAACTGCTTCCTGATATTACAGAACAATACTAAACATCAGGTCTTTGAAAGGCATTTAGAAGTGATTCACATAAGGAAGAGATTATATGGATGTCAACTTCTTTATTTTGAGGAACACAACGTTTCGGAGTATATGCTTACTCCGTCATCATCATTCACCTGATGAAGGAGAAAGCATGTACTCCGAAACGTTGTGTTCCTCATAATAAAGAAGTTAACATCCATATATTAGTTTCCTTAATACTAAACATTATGATAACGTTACATGTGAGACTTACGTTATATTCCGTCGGCCCTATAATTAGTACATTATGCTTGACAGTTAAATAGGATATTTCTGATTTATGTTTTCCCAAGTTGCATTTACATTATGCTTATTTATGAACAAAGACATATACACTGATCAATACAATATCCACTCAAATAAGCCACAGTCTCATTGCACGTACAGTATACTTGTTAACAAGGGTGCATGTATAGCCTCCATTACGTTATTGTTACACGTCTTCGTGGAGATGGTCTCCTCAGGACAAAGATAGACGAGGCGGCGAGACAGAATAGGGGGAAGGCGCTTTATGGTGGAGACATATTTATTCATTATAAACACAAGATGAGAGTGATTTGACAGGCGGTGATAGATGGTGTGACTACAGGGATTAGAAGGATAAAGCCAAACACTTTTTTTTTAATATTCAACCTAAGCTGTAGGCAGTATTGCGATGTTTCTTCGTCTTGCATTTCAACTGTATATTTTGGACAGTGGATCGTAGTATTCGGCAAATGTTTAATTGATGGCACATAGTCAATGTCTATGTGTCCTAGATGGATAGTTCAGGATAGTTCTAGGTTGTGCATGATGTATGATAGCCTTTGAAAATGTAACTAAAAACATCATACATATAAACATATGTGAAGAAATTATAGATGTTGAAATTTTACTTTCGACAAGTTACATTGACCAAGTCTTAGTATACTGGACTGTTGACTTTGTATGTAATACCTTACTAGAATAAATAAAATAAATAAATTTCCTAATTTCACTATTTTCTGGACTACCATGCAATTGCTCCAACATGGGTAACGAACTATCTGTGAAAAATCACGTTTAAAATACCAGCAAGGAAGTATACAATAGTTTAACATATCAAATATCCTACATTTCTGTCGCCGTTTACTTTGCCTCTACAGAACAACTCATTGTGATTGCAGAAAACCTGAGGTTTCTAGAATGTCATTTACATATTCTGATTTGGCATTAGAGTGCTCATGGGTTTCACCAAAGTGGTAATCGTCTATAGCCTGCCTCGTGTGGGGCTTTTCTCAAGCTGACTCGCCTTTTCAAAGCGATGTTTAACTACGGTCCATAGAATATGTACACTAACCAGACATGGGAAAGTGAAAGGTCAATTTACGTTTGCCCTGGGTCCAGTAAACATGCAGTTTTATTATCCAATATATATTCAAATGTAATATCCTTTTCATTCAAACAACCTTTTGCTGATTTTGATCGTAATTATTGCCAGGCTGACTTGTGACAACTGGCAGTCATGACCAGATTGGCCTTTAAAGGAAGTCATCGAGTTATAATAAAAGGCTGGAAGACCTAAAGTAAGACGTGAATTCACTACACCATAATAAAATTTCCTTTCTTCACACGTCAGCAGCACAACGTCTTTGACAAAACCCTTTCCATAATCATAAAAAATATCTGCTAAAAGCAAAATTAATTGCACCAATCTCATTAACATCAAATCTTATAGTCCTCGCCACTTGGAACAGAATCACGAAATATCGCGATTATCAATTAAAGAAAGATAGATGCATGCGTTCTAGTACTTATGAAGTGCAAACAAGTCATTCCGACTATGAGGAATATTACTTACATTAATAAAAAACATTGCAAAGTTTGCTTTTTCTAGAAATATCCATTCCGTTGCGATCAACATCACCATTGAGTTTTGATCACGTGGTTACAGTCCGGGTAAGGGTTGGCAGTCAGGTGACTGCTAACGGCTACAAGTCGCAGCGTGTGCAGAGTACGTTCATTACCAGCAAAACCTGAAAGAAAAAACCTTTGCACATGAAGTATTTAAAAACCGAGTATGACATGCACGTACGGCGAAGTGTGACATTTTTGTCACTCTCAATCTGTATGCATCCTTTATATTATTTCTAGCCCAAGTGAGTGGAGGGGAATTTGCTCAATCTCATTAAAATCAGATCTTAGTTCTCGCTGTCGCTGAACAAAGATCTGAGGACATCCCATTACGGGTCACGTTAGAACTACTTTTCATCCGACCAATCAAAGCGTCGCTTACCAGATCATGAAAGTGAATGTCGGAATGTGTTGTCTAATCATGCAACCTCGAAAACGTTAACACGGGGTATTCCGAACGACAGTTACGGTCCGTACGACTGATTCCGTCAAAATTATCGTCTATCTCTCACTTCCATGGGATAAACATTTGAACGGAGGAGGCGTTGAAACGAGTGCCGTAAAGCTCAAGAAAGCTGCTTTCTAATTGACTGATGTCGACTTCTTGTTAGTCATTTCAGTGGTCGGTCAAAATTCGCGAAAGGTTGTTCTGACGTGACCCCAAATGGGATGTACTCAGATCTTTGTTTAGTGGCAGCGAGAACTCAGATCTCATTTTAATGAGATTGAGAATTTGCTATTTGACGCAATCGGATCATCGATATACTCACTCTCATTAAAATCAGATCTTAGTCATCGCTACTGCAACACAAAGTTCTGAGGACCTCCCATTACAGGTCACGTCAGCACGGCCTTTTATTCAACCAATCATAGCGTCGCTTACCAGATCGCCAAAGTGAAAGCCAGAGTGTGTTTTCTAATCATGCAACATCGAAAAGGTGTACCCAAGGCATTCGGAACGACAGTTACTGGCTCACCTCACGCTTTAATTCGATATACATTTATAAAGCCCTTGCGGCCATTTATCAGACATCTATTTGACATTACAGATTTTCTTTTGTTCAGTTTTCATATTTTTCATCGAGAACTTTGTCAAAATATGTTTTAAAGCCTAGTCGGGAATGGACAAAAGACAGTTTGAAACTAATGTTCAAGAAAGATGCGTTCTGACTGGCTGATGACAACTTCCTGTTAGTCATTTCATTGGTCGGTCATATTTCGCGGGGACGGTCGGGTAGCCTAGTGGTTAAAGCTTACGCTTGTCACGCCGAAGACCCGGGTTCTCGACATGGGTACAATGTGTGAAGCCCATTTCTGGTGTCCCCCGTCGTGATATTGTTGGAATATTGCTATAAGAGGCGTAAAATCAAAGTCACTCTCTCACTCAAATTTCGCAAAAGGTCTTTCTGACGAGACCTGTAATGGAATGTCCTCAGATCTTTGTGTACCTGAAGCTAACGTATACCCTCTAGGTCAAACACATCCACTGGTAGGATTAAGTTTAACGTCATTAGTAGGATCTTCCTCTTGACTGATGCATGATCATTCTAACCGACACTCTCTGCTTTGCGGTGTTTTGTGGGGTTGTGAATGACGTGTTTATCATGTTTATGTTACACGGAATGATCAGTGCCAGGGTATGTGTCCATCTATGACTCATTTACGTAGTGATTGGGGAAATGATTGATGAAAGAAGTTGAACTTTCTACACTTGTCAACAATCAATTGCGTGTTTCCGACTATTTTATAATATCGTTATATTCCAGGTGACACTCGGTGTTAATCCGAACGTTCTATGACACGATCACGAACAGTCAGATCAATTAGTTGACTTGTCAGCACTAGACGCCAATAGAATTTCAACTGTATATGAAATAAGGATTAGGTGAATGGGCTTTAACCAAGGGGTTGAAGATTATTCCACTTATATAGTGGACGTGCGCGCGCGCGTGTGTGTGCGTGTGCGTGCGTGCGTGCGTGCGTGCGTGCGTGCGTGCGTGCGTGCGTGCGTGCGTGCGTGTGTGTGTGTGTGTGTGTGTGTGTGTGTGTGTGTGTGTGTGTGTGTGTGTGTCTGTGTACAGGTCCGGGAATAATGCCAGATTTATAGTACTATCCCATTGAGATACCGTAGGGCAGGTACACATTGATACCTCTCTCAGACACAGCTTACTGTTTCCGAACAGCCAAGTCCTTGTTTTAGCCCCGTAATGCCGATTGCCAGGCAGGGTAACAACAAGTGCCATCTCTATTGTCTTTTGGTATGACGCGGCTGGGATCAACCACCGACCTTCAGCTCTCTAGCAGACGCTCTATCCACTCGAACACCGAGGCGGAAAACGACAAATTGACAACTAAAGAACTGAATGACCAACTTCACACTATCAAATCTACTGCGGGCATAGCTAAAATATGAACCTCAATCATCCAGAAGAGTATACAACTCAACAACTCAAGCTGCCTTATAAGGCGCTAGACGGTTTACAATTATACACACACACACACGCACGCACGCACGCACGCACGCACGCACGCACGCACGCACGCACGCGCGAATTATATATCATCCTACCTGGCACCAATTCACTTCTGGATGATAGAAATGTGAATAATTTTCAAGTGCATATTTAAAACATGCCATGCATGTGCTTATACACATACATTATCGTTATTGCTGTAACGAATTCGTACGGGCGGAATCTTACCGAAAAAAACACCAAAATCTGCAAAGAATGTTTTATTTATCTATCTGTCTTATGTACCAAGGCAGAAAAAAATCTCTTTTTCTCCTTTTCTGTAGCCGTAGACTACCTTTTCTTGTACTTGACATAGACAGTCATTTCGTGGAATTATTGTGCATCACTACTTCCGATTTCGGTTTCTATCCGTTTCTGTCATAATAACATGTTTTCACATTTGCTTTGATCATTTATAAACTATCGGGATTTGTATATTTATATATACACCTGGAAAAAGGTTAAGCATCACCTTTCTTTTTGTTCATATATCCCGAACGTTTATCTTTTGTAATTATCTACATATGACATAGATCTCATGTAAGTAAATGTCCAAAATAATACTGTTTGTTTGTTGTTTATTTGTTTGTTGAACGCCGCACTCTTTCAGCTATATGACGGCGGTCTGTAAATAATCGAGTCTGAACCTGACAATCCAGTGACTGACATCATGAGCAGCGATCTATGCAATTGGGATACGATGACATGCATCATTTCGTGGGATAGATTTTAACAGATTAAAATCAATATGTGGTCACAAAGGGTGTAACACACTGACAACAATACATGGTTCAAACGATAATTTATTATGTGTTATAGTATATTCCTATAAACGCCACATGTATGATAGAAGTCAAATATATTTCCTATATTCGTTTTACAGCCATACATTATATAAGGTTGGGCTGTCTACATAACAATGGAGCCTTGTATCACTTTCGGGGCACAGGGGCTCTTCAAAGTCATTGTATCATGGTTAGGCACTGATTTATGCACTGGCTTAGAGCAGTCCGAGATTGAAGGATAGAGGTGTTTGTCAAAGGGCGCTGTTGTTTTTTCCACGTTTGACGGAAATAACCGAACGTGAGATTGATTCAGTGCATCTATAATCCTGACAATGTGCTTGTCAGGCGGTACTTCATCAGCCAATTACACTGGGAATTGAACAAACGATTGCTTGTTTTCATCACAACCGGTGGATTATCGTTGGGCGGAGTTTGGGCATGGTGGTCGTTTATAGCGCTGCAATCCCGGTTCGCCTTGATCATGTTTCCGGGTGTGTCAGCTCGAGGGTTTCACCAAAGTGGTAAACGTCTAAGACCTGCATTACATCGGTCTTCCACCCACAGTAAGGACCGCCTCCGTGATCTAGTGGTAGAGTGTTGGCCCGAAAGAGCATTACCGGGTGTGTCAGCTCGAGGGTTTCACCAAAGTGGTAAACGTCTAAGACCTGCATTACTTCGGTCTTCCACCCATAGTAAGGACCGCCTCCGTGGTCTAGTGGTAGAGTGTCGGCCCGGAGAGAGGATGGTCCGGGGTTCGATCCCCGGCCGAGTCATACCTAAAGACGTTAGAAGATGGTACTTGTTGTTACCCTGTCTGGCGTTCGGCATTAAGGGACTAAAACAAGGACTGGTCGGCTCGGAGTCAGTATACTGTGTCTGAGTGTGTTATTCGCGGCATGGTATCTCAGTGTGCTTGCACTATAACTCGGCATCAGTCCGGACTAGTACAAGCAGCCATATCCACATGTGCATGCACGTCGCTATATAAGTGCAATAATCATGGACGCAACGTTAAACCCAATTTTCACCTTACCTCCCACAGTAAGCTTACACGCCGTCATGTTATTGAAATATTGTTCAAAGCAAACCTCTCACTCGCTCACCCACTCATCACAACCAAACGACTATCAAATTTTGTTCTTGGATGTTTTTTGGATATTTTGGCAACGATTGTTGCGTGGTTTTCTTTCTTTCTTTTCTTGAAAAGGGTGACACAACTGACACAGAGATCGAAGGTTCAGCAATTGGTTGCGCATAGTTGCCTCCCCTACCCGCCCCAGGATCAGCCGAATATGGGTTCGAATGCGACATTCGCCCCGATTATCAGTCTTAGTTTAGTATCAGAAACGCATCAATATTCGTTGGTTTCAGCACAGTATATATATGACCTGCATCACCGTGGGGTTTCCTCTCACACGTCGACACTTCGTGATGTAAATGGTGTACTCTTAGAAATAAAGTTAAACAAAACCCACTCCCCCGCTTCTAATTAACTGCCTTTTTGTTCTGACTAAATTGGGAGTGCCCACGTACTAGTATATATTCACAATACATGACGTACTCTTGTATTCAGTATTTATACAATCTTAAAGTAACGTTTTATGCAAAAAAGTACAAGTCAAATTTACTCAATCCAATCCATCTCCGAATACTTTAATCAAAAGTCGCTCCACAACAGCAAATACATGATATGGGGAAGACATGTCGTAACGCTTGACAACCTTCCATGTTGTTTTCTGAAATTGTTTAAGATGGACGTTTGACGTTATACCTGTCATTGGCGCTGCAGAGGAGTTCGCTGTGTCAAGCTGTGTACTATTTACCTTTAGGAGTTTATAAAGTGACACACAAGTTTTTACAGGACAATATTACAAGGAGGAAACATACACGGGTGAGGCCACTGGTTTTTTTCACAAATAACCTTGTACCATTAATTGATTTGGCCTGAAAATCACTCCCTTACAAATGTTTTAAATATAGATCTAACTTCTAAACGTCAACGCCAGCAAATAATCAGGCCATATAGATTACAAAGGGCGTCACATACAAACTAGTGACGAACCTTATAAGAATGGACCACTGAATATCAGGTGTTCGCGATAGGGTATTTCCTTCTCTACCGTTGTTCTAACCCACTACTCACACAATTTTCATCAATATTAAAGATATGTCGAAACTGATTTAATAAATTCCTCTAAATTCCTAACATAACATTTCTGGATTGAGCTACTAGCTGTAACAAAAATGTGTCTTTCTGTGAAATTCTCGTGCATTTGGTGCATAATGAGAAACTGACGTCTTTGGGAAATGACTTATCACGCTATGTCACGATACATGTAAAATTCCAACAGTATCGTTAGGCGTTTGTTCCAGGGTAGTTCGCTCTTTGAAATGTCATTGAGAAGATCCCTTACAACTGATAAGGCCGCTAGATCAGTTTGTTCACTGAAACCAGCAGTTGGTCGCCACATGTACGTTACTCATAGTGTTATTGGCAGACTCGTTCTGTCGTGGCAAACACCGCAGAGTGGCCGCACAAAGAAAGCATCCGTTCAACAAGACCGTTAAACAAAGAAATCATCTCCCCTCAGCTTCAACCTTGAGTGAGTGAGTGAGTGAGTGAGTGAGTGAGTGAGTGAGTGAGTGAGTGAGTGAGTGAGTGAGTGAGTGAGTGAGTGAGTGAGTGAGTATGGTTTTACGCCGCCTTAAGCAATATTCCAGCAATATCGCGGCGGGGGACACCAGGGGGGCACAACCTTGTATAAACAAATTTTAGTCATATGTGAGGGTTCCGTTTATATTTATATATCATAATGCACATCGTCACCAACCATGCAACTGGATTATGGCTACTACGATTATGTTCATTTGTAGCCATTTATTCCGTTCACAGAGGGGCGGTGGGGTATGGTAGCCTCATGGTTAAAGTGTAAACTCGTCTCGGTGAAGGCGCGGGTTCGATTCCTCACATGAGTACAATGTGTGAAGCCCATTTCTGGTGTACCCCGCCGTGATAGTGCTGAAAAATTGCCAAACGCGACGTAGAACAATACTCACTCATTTATCCTGTTCGCAGTTGTAGAATTTCATGACGGTCTATTTTAGAATTAATGTGTTAGGCGTACAAAAAGTGAAGGCTTAAGATCTGATGTGAATTGTCAAATGCGGTTAGCCGGTCAGTTACAGTTTGGGGAGGAGAAAGTTTGAAGGGATCCATGGACAATAACATCATAATGTTTCTGATGCAATATACCGTTTCCGTGCTTCATCCCAACTGGAACCTCCCTTTTATTATAATAACATGTAAATAATGTCTTAAAAGATTTTAACATATTGACTTTTTCTAGAACTGTTTTTGCTTTCGGAACACACCAGGGAGGAGGAACTGAATATATCTTTGACTTTTCTATATCATATTTTAAATTCCGGTTGGAAAAGGGGTTTTCGCAGCTTTGCTTAAAATGTTTTGTTGAATGTTGAACAATAAACTTATTACTTCTTTGTATTACTTCTCTACTGGATGGGTGGGACACAACGTTTCGGTGTATAAACGTACTCATTCATTGGGTGTATGAATACTAGGATGCAGAGAACATATAATTATATGTAACTGAAAGAACAACAAAAGTAATAAGATAACAAAGGTGGAAACGTAACAAGGGAAGCCAACAGTAAATTGGCAGTCATAGATGATTAGCAATGGACAAAAACAACAAGAAGCCATTGACATCAGGAAACATCAGCCAGCCGTAAACCATGACCAGGGAACCTATCTGCCCAGTGCTTGGGACTTTTTGCTTTGAATATTATCTGTGCTAATTATCCAGCTGGCGACCGTTTATCCATTGCGATTTCCATTGCTATTACCTATCAGTGCGAATTATCCCCTGCCTCCCGTTTGCCCATTGTCCATTGCCTATTACCAATAAGGGATCATTTAAGTCCTATCAACAAGTTGTCCATCGCTATCACCTATCAACGCTAATTAACTGTTAAGTGTTGGCTTCCATTTGTCCATCACTATCACCTATCAACGCTAATTTACTGTGAAGTGTTGGCTTCCATTTGTCCATCGCTATCACCTATCAACGCTAATTTCCTGTGAAGTGTAAGCTTCCATTTGTCCATCGCTATCACCTATCAACGCTAATTTCCTGTGAAGTGTTGGCTTCCATTTGTCCATCGCTATCACCTATCAACGCTAATTTACTGTGAAGTGTTGGCTTCCATTTGTCCATCGCTATCACCTATCAACTCTAACTTACTGTGAAGTGTTGGCTTCCATTTGTCCATCGCTATCACCTATCAACGCTAATTTACTGTGAAGTGTTGGCTTCCATTTGTCCATTGCTAATCATATATCACCGCCAATCAACAGTTGTCTTCGATATGGCTTAAGGATCGACTTGTTAATTTTCCATCGTTGTCATCTTATTACTTGTGTTGTTCTTACAAGTACATGTATATGTTCTCTGCCTCATAGTGAGTGAGTGAGTATGGTTTTACGCCGCTTTTAGCAATATTCCAGCAATAACGCGGCGGGGGACACCACAAATGGGCTTCACACAATGTACCAATGTCGGGAATCGAACCCGGGTCTTCGGCGTGACTAGCGAACGCTTTAACCACTAGGCTACCCGACCGCCCCTCTCTGCCTCATAGCATTCATTCAACTGATGAAGGAGTAAGGGTATACTCCGAAACGTTGTTCTCCTCATAATAAAGAAGCTGACATCCTTAAATTTTATTCCGTATGTGTATCACTTATAAATGCCACTCAAAGACTTGTTTCTCCACTCATATTGTTAACATGATCACCACTTATAAAGCTGATTGTCTTCGTCTAGTAGGTATAACGCAGTTCAGGCTTAAGGGTCGACTAATTAATGTTCTGGAGCTGGGATGTTTGTTTGACACAAAATATGTTTAGGACCCTGCTTAAAAAAGTACAATTTTGTTCCCTGACAGAAGGAGTCTTAATGTCACCCACAAAACAGTACTCTCAGAAAATCCAGTGAACGATGATGCTTGTTTTTGTAAAACCTGGCGACAAAGTAGTAAGTGAATGCATGTTGAAGGGGAGGAGATAGGTAATAGGCAATGGACAATGGGCAAACGGGAGGCAGGGGATAATTCGCACTGATAGGTAATAGCAATGGAAATCGCAATGGATAAATGGTCGCCAGCTGGATAATTAGTACAGGGAATATTCAAAGTCGCAAGCACTGGGCAGATAGGTTCCCTGGTCATGGTTTACGGCTGGCTGATGTTTCCTGATGTCAGTGGCTTCTTGTTGTTTTTGTCCATTGCTAATTAGGTACAATGTGTGAAGCCCATTTATGTAGTCCCTCCCCGTGATATTGCTGGAATGTTGCTAAAAGCGGCGTAAAACCATACTCACTCACTGGGGAAATTAATCAAGACATGATTCATTTATGGGGACAACATATGTTTGTAACGACGTCCCGGGACTACTTCTTCACCTTTGTGTTTTTCCAACTTCTAAATGCTAACCGGGGTCTTTAAAAACATTCATATTTGTCATCTGAATATTTCATCACAACCATATCAACCAGTGAGAAACTTGTTCAGTTCTCTTTAAATACAAAACATACAGATTATTTAATATCCCCACATGAACGGCGGGAAAGAATACGGTCCGTCTGGGCTACAAGTCTTACTCGGTTATCTCCCCTGGACCACGCACTGAGAAAACAACACCTGAGTCAAACATGTATCAATCAAGGCTATCGGACACACAGGCAAGGTACGGTGAATTGGCCTCTCGGCTGAATGTGGACGTGGAGGTACGCTGTGCGGGATTATGTCCCTTTGTTTATGTGTTGGGGGCTACGTATCAGATGTTTTATTTCCTCGGCAATGTTTACAATGAAACGACTGGGAAATCTGCTTTTGAAAGTTTTCACTCGCAACGATGAAATATATGGTGGCCGAGAAGGAACATCGATATAATATAGTCTATATAGCCACTTTCATCTTCACTTGTGCCATTTTATGGTAAGATATAAGCTAGCCCACTGAGATACTGTCACGAAGCTGTGTTTCTTCACTTTAATTTCAGTACTTGTAGGCCACGGGCCTTTTTGTATAGACGAAATATAATTAAGGTGCAAAATAGTATAAATTATAATACATTTCTTTGCTTTTTAATAAAAGCAGTTTCAACATAATTGCATATTATGCATGTTGGAATATTTGTGTTCTTACAGCATTGGCGTAAAACAAATACTTTGCTGTATTCATATTGATAATAGGGTCTTGCGATGACAGTAGTGTATTAAACTTCAGAATATTTGGAAAGATGTAAAATTTAGATTTTATGTAACTTTGCCTGAGATGGCAATAAGCTGGACAAATTAACAAAAAGTGATATTCTTTTTCGATATGGTTTGAGTTACAAACTTTACATTTTCTAAATTCACGAGGAATATTATAATATAAATTGTGAGAACTAAGCCGAAAACGAGTCAATGTGGTTCTGAATTTATTTACAGTAATACTACACAAATAGTTCTCACACAAAATGGATGTTTTAAACTGTGCATGATAAACCATTTTGCGGCTTTCAGATAAATCACTATGCCAAACCTGAAAAAGGTTGTCTTTTAACCGTTGACGTAACATATTTAAAATTCGGTTTTATTACCACATGTTCGAAAGAACCAGACATCACCAAATCCTAATCTAAAAATAACAGTTTTAAGTTTCGTTACCCAATTTACGTGGCCTTGTTCATCACGGGAATATTTATCCGCGGATTATTAGGAAAACGGGATACGAAATATAAAAGCCTAGCCAATAGGTTTCACCTCCACCCACCTCAGCATTTATTCCAAATTTAAAAATTCCAAAAATTCAATATAAGCAACTCCTAAAAGCGCCCTCTTGGGTTGCACACACCACTTTCACCCTTTTCGGAATACACTAAATGGTCCGGCCAGGCCCGTGTGCGAAATACGCTACAGTCGGAAAGCGCACGTTAAATCTTCTATATCAGTCAGTCAGTTTCACCTGAATACCATCAGAGTAAATCAGTAACTGTCCCATAACCATTGACTCACGAAACCTAAGTTTTAAATGACCACCCTGAAGCAAGACGATCCGTAAACGATCTAGCGATCCCTGCCGGTGAAGACACATGATTTCGCCAAGGGTCATATACGTGTGCGCGGACCTCGGAGAGAACAACGTGTCCTGGACAGCCGTGGGAATGCAATAGCCTGGTGAGGTATAACCAAAGTGGGTGAGTGAGTTTGATTTTACGCCGCTTTTAGCAATATTCCAGCAATATCACGGCGGGGGACACCACAAATGGGCTTCACACATTGTACCCATGTCGGGAATCGAACCCGGGTCTTCGGCGTGACTAGCGAACGCTTTAACCGCTAGGCTACCCGACCGCCCCTATAACCAAAGTGCATCTCCTAAAATTGGGTAAACTTGAATAACAAACTAGTTACTACACCAATACGGAAGAAGTTGGTACCAAACTAAAGCGCTGAACATAATCTATCCAAATGTATCACAACCAGTTATATAAAAAAAATGACATGGCAAAAATGGCAATAAATACATAAGAAATATCTACTAGTACAAGATATTCGCTATACATGACTAATGACGCAAACATATATGAGATAACATATGTCAAATCAATACATGATAAAAGTGTGCGATTAAACCGATTAAAAATGCTAGACAATATTACAGCATGTGTAACAGTAATTACGAATGGAACCACTATTTGTACAGTTCCTTCCATGGTATCCTAATTTAAAGCCCATATGGATCGCCGTTAACAACAGCATCATCTTGAACGACAGACACAGACAGTAGTTTGCACTTCAGGGCGAGTGGGCTACTATTCCCCAACGTGTGATCCGTACTCTAATTTCCTCCATGGACAGGAAGGGCCAGGCAGTACTACAGGCTAATGGTGGACACGAGATATTGAGTTCTCATGGCCTTGACATTGTCATGGTCCGTGTAATGTCCACTGTCATTACGCATCAAGCGTTCAGATGCCCGGAGAGAGGAGGGTCGGGGTTCGATCCCCGGCTGCGTCATACCAAAAGACGTTAAAAGATGGTACTTGTTGTTACCTTGCCTGGCGCTCGGCATTTTAAGGGGCTAAAACAAGGAGTGGTTGGCTCGGAGTCAGTATACTGTGTCTGATTGGGGTATTCATGTTAAACAGCGGCATGGTATCTCAGATGGCTAGCACTATAAAATCGGCATAAGTCCGAACTGGTACAAGCAGCCACACGCACGCACACACACGTGCCATCACGTCTCTACATAAGTGCAATAATCTTTCGAGAACGCAACGTTAAAGCCCATTTCACCTCACCTCAAGCAAGTCAATTTCACCTCACCTCAAGCAAGCCAATTTCACCTCACCTCAAGCAAGCCCATTTCACCTCAAGCGGTCAGATATGCTATAGATATATACGTTTACTTGACACACCAACATAGAGGAGTATGTAGGTTTCGGTGATAGTGTTTGTTTAGTCAAATTGATGACTCGTCCCTCTAGTGAATAACTGCTACACACACACACACACACACACACACACACACACACACACACACACACACACACACATAACTTAGGTATGGTTTTGTGACTAAGGTGGTATACTTTGTCATAGAATTATAATAATTGTGAGCCTTGTATGATGCACATGTATGGTGCCTTGTGCTTTTTAATTCAGTTAATTAGTTAATGCATGCGTTTATTATACTTACTTGCATATCACACATTCAAAACAGTTCATTTACATGAAAAGAAACGGAAATATTATCATTAGTTGTTCAGTATGTCTATACACACCAGCTTTGCTACATGTTGTAAAGGGCGAGCAATGTCAAATCGTTCTTGTATCGTGAAGATCCGGGATATTGCGGACCTATTCTGCCCGAAATCCACGAGGGAGTTCCAATGACATTGCCTTTGTGTGTCGTTAGAGTGATAAACAAACCATCAGTATGAAATGTATGAGCGTGTGTGGTTTCATGCTGCCTTTCAGTCAAACATGTACGAGGGCTGATTGATGCGTTTTGAGCCTCGCATAGAAAGTCTTGACCTGAAGGGACATTCCACATTGATGTTAGGGTAATATGTTTCGTAAATGTCCGTCCGTTGGCTGTCCAAAAGGTTCTCCACAGCTGCTATGAGGTAATCGTTTGAGTCGAAGTGAATTCCGGATAGAGCCTTCGTCGTGTTTGGGAACAGAAGTTAGGCAGATCAGGAGAATGAGGTGGGTGATGATCTCTATTCCAAGCCACCCTCGTGCATGATGGAGTGAGTGAGTATGGTTTTACGTCGCTCTTAGCAATATTCCAGCAATATCACGGCGGGGGAAACCAGAAATCGGAATCGAACCCGGGTCTTTGGCGTGACGAGCGAACGCTTTAACCACTAGGCTACCCGACCGCCCTTCGTGCATGATAGAACGAGGATGCCATAAGCCTTCGAATGATGGGACAGTATTTGCATTCTTTTGTGGGGATGATGTCAAATACTTCCACTGTTTTAATTGTTGTTTGAACAAAGGCTAGAAGGGGTGAAACCCGATTTCAAACATAGTCACAAATCGTTGCAAGATCCTTTCTGTCACAGCTTCAAACAGAGCTAGATTTATCGCGAGACATGTTGTGCCTGGTGCGCTTTTGATCAGATGTCAGAAACTTTGGAACCCAACGGCTGATACTTTCGTCATTGCCAAAGTTTCTGTGATACTGGAATGTACTCTGCGCCGGGAAATGCCTACTGAACTAACAATTCGCCATATCGTGGATTCTCTGGATCATTCCTGGTGCTGTTGCGGTCACAGGCCTTTCAGGACGGGGGTCGTCTACAAGGCTCTCCATGCCACACTTATACTCGGCTTCACACATCTAAGTAGCAGCATAGGAAGGGGCATCCTTCCCTGGTGTTGTACTCATATATCTTCATGGGTGGCTTTTGGTGTCAAGGTCTTTTTATGCAAGTACTTGATCCAAGCACGTTCCTCAAGTTTCTCCATTTTCAAAGGTCACAGAACCCTGCTTAATTTATTGCATGACTTGTCGCAGCCAAATAGTTTGCTCAAATGACTCAATTGTTTGTGGATATATATATATGACATCATGTGATGTCCGCAACCAAAGATTCCCCAATTCCTTCTATGGGATGCTCAGAACGTATGAACCAACCGTCGTACATCAGTGGGGCACACACAGAATTGCCTTCATCCATTGTATATCATGTGGAGATTCGGAGATTCGAATCCGGAGCGAACGCTTCAACCACAAGGCTATACTCACGGCCCCAGATAATATGTATGTAAATGAAGTTCTGCAGAAAGACAATTTGAAACTGTCGCACTCAGATATAGTATAGACAGTATACAGACAGTATAGGCGAGCGCTTTCAGCTCCAACAGACCTCTTTAGGTGAGCGAGTGAGTTCGTTTTTACGCCGCTATTAGCAATATTACAACAATTTCACGACAGGGGGACAATACAAATTAATGAGTTTCACACATATAATACCTCTTGTACACAGAATGTTCGTTTGAAGTCAACACGAGGCAGGTTACTGCATAAAATGCCTTCATGTGACCAGTCAAGCAGCGAGAAGATGCCATTATCAGCATATGTATTCATTAACCCCAATAACTGAGATTTTGATAAAGGTAATAAACACAGTATTTCCTGTCAACATTTAAACACATTTATACATGATTTTCGTCGATTTACTGACATCACTATTTCCTTAAAGCTTTCCTACCAGAAATTGTTTCATGGTATCCTGAAACTTATTAGTTATATCTGTTATGCAGATGCATGATGACAATATATAATTACATTCATTGATATTATATATCTTTAATACACATTTGGTGCTTTGGGCAGACACATTTGAAAAAGTCAACGAGGCACAATCTGGAATAAGACAGGGATATATCACAATTGATAACGTTTATATTTTTTATACAGGCAAGTATACAAAGATACCTAACAAAGGATTGCAAACTATAGGCATCATTTTTAGATTTTGCAAAAGCATTTGACTCTGACTCTTGGAGATATTTAATATGCATGGACTTAGTAGCAAAATGTGCTGTATCTACCGTATTGTGAAGGTTTGTGTGTGTGTGTGTGTGTGTGTGTGTGTGTGTGTGTGTGTGTGTGTGTGTGTGTGTAAGGACAATACCGTATCGTTTGTTTGTAATATTGGTGTTCGCTTTTCTTTTGTTATCATGAATTAGCAGAGCAAATCAAGGTTAATTGCACAAATATACAGATACACCCTGAAATAGTAAAGTGCTATGGTATATGGTGAATGTGGAAGATGTCCATTGTACATAGACAAGCTTATAAAGGTTTTGTTAGATACTGGTTAAACTTAAACAGAGCACTATTTGCTTGAAATAGATTTAAAGATTTATTAAATGAGGTACACACTGCATAATTCAAAGAGAAAAAAGAACCTGTCAACTGCTTAGTTTTAATAATATAGAAGATGAATATCACATTTTACTTGTTTGTCCATTTTATGCTGACATTAAAAAACAATTCATAATTGATTGTTTTTTCAAGGATCCTCACTTGTATAAATTCTACTTATTTATGAAGACTCATGAAGGCATTTCGTAGTACCATACAGTGATTAGACGCTAAATCTCGATATCTGCATAGAACACAATGTGTGATCCATGTATTTTGTTGGAGGATTAGCCAAAAAAATCTTCTTTTTTTTATTAAAACAATTCCAGTAAAAGATCATTGCTATTCCTTTAGATCTATGTAATATGTATTAAAATTAACAGTATTATGTTAGTCTTGAAAGTAAATGTATTATCATCTACATATTATACTTAATGAATCTGGGATGTTTCAAAGAATAACGTTAGTATGGCAAATATATTACTTTTGCATGGAGGATACCTATTAGGCTGTACATGTAAGACCCGATTATTATATACTTCCAATTAAAGAAATTACGTATAATGGTATGCTTTACACTCATTTTTTGTCAGCATTTCATTGAATGAGCACCGAAACAATAATCCTACCCCTTACGTAAAAATGCATACATTTGTTCAAATATGTACATGGTATTATCGTCTGCTTTTGTACATGCTGGTTACCTCCCTTTCAATACTCTTTTGCATTAAAGAACAGAATACCATTACTTCCGGTGAAATTTTTGCATATCTGTCAATCATCATACCAACTCAGCCAATCACCGAGCAGATCGTCAATCGGTTACTCCGCCCTTCGAAGCTTTTCCGCTTTCATATTTACACGTAACTTCACCGAAAATTATCTGTAAAATTAAATTTATTCCATGTAGCAACAAATAAATGGACGAGAATCAATGCTAAATATATACTCTACACCCGTGAACAATTGTATCTCGCGTATACGCATTTTTCTTTCCACAATCACGATATTTGTTACCCCCTCTGCAAACCACATTTTCACATGCAGCATTGCGATCTATCGCGCTGGTCAGCATATGACCTCTTTGTGAGGGAAGAACGCCATAGCAGATCGCGGCTCACTTTGTACTCGAATATTTTAGGAAATGCCGGTCTCAAATCTTTTCATTCATGTTTCCACTGCCATTTAGAGCTTTCTAAGGTCATTGTGGCTACAATTGGAGACATTTGGACTCACTTCTGACCACTCAGAAGAGTCTTTGTTTTTCCCTCCAAAATTCAACATGCCGCTCCTCAGAAGGCAACCATTCCACAAACAGAAACCTCCGCCCAATTTGCGACCTGATGAAGAGGTTTTCCACTGCAAACTCACAAATGAAGTATTCAGGGACTACGAGTAAGCAAATTGTTCTCCATCCTCTTTCTGTTTGTTTATCATTGTTGCCGGTATCACGTGTACAATATTCACCCAAGTTCACTCGATCTGGGCACATTTCGCTATCGCGTGTACATTCAACCATGCTATCTCGGAACGTTTATTATGTACTGAGCGCCATTTTCTTCATGGGATAACGTAATATGCTACGATTGTGTTTCATCACTCTAGAGCTAATTTCACTGGCGAAACGGATTCAGATGTAGGATGGCATAGGTGATGGTAAAACCCCAGGTCACTAGGCCTGAACATGACTTCCTTTTATTCTCCCGAATTTATGTCGGATCTTTTTTTAGACTCCATGACATTGCAATGCAGGAAATGTTGTACACCGTGCTGTTTTGATTTGTACAACGAACAATGGAGTGGTTTAGACAATTTGTCGTCTTGTCTTTGTGTTAGTTTTAGGATCTAAATATAGGTTTGGTCTTGTTGACAAGATCTAACTGCAATATTCTAGTTTATCAAGATACCATAATATATATGTATCACATCATATAAAACACTAAGGCAGTCTGTGACTTTAGCCACTAGTCCTAAGTCTGGTACAATTCAGTTCAGTCTAGTTTTAGCACAGCTAATAATCCATATTATAAACACTAAAATCTGCTGAAAATGATGCAAAGAAACTCAAAAGATTTTTGCACAGACTGCTGAGGTAGTCTTTGTCAGGGGTTGGTCAAATCTAACTAGTCTGGAGCTCATTTCAGATTACCGGCTTATGTAAAATAACTAGATTTAGGGAGAATATACTTAGTGTCTGCATTTTTTACTTGTCTCGGACTAACTGAGAAGTGACTGTGTCTGACATGTTATTGTATATTGAAATAAATATCTACCACTGAAGTCTGCTTACAAGGAAATGAAAGATAGACCAAATGTGCGGCTAATCAGTCTCCTAAAACGAATGACAATGGATTGCCTTATTCGAACAGATCTGTTATGAGGCATACATGCCGTCCACTAAGGGAATGAAAATATGTTTTTGTTAAAATAACAGGGGCTTGAAAACTTTCACAAATGATGTCAGGATGTAGTATTTCATTTAAACAGGGATCAGGCTCGCTGACTTGGTTGGTTGGTGCATGGTTAGTCACATGATATATTGTTTAATGACAAAAACTCACTATAGCTCAGTGGATACACTACAAGTCGCTAATGTTCGCATTTCTTTCTGACGATGGACACATTCATTTGACTTGTATATGTTTGAGTAAAGATAAAGCTTCTGTCAACTTTATTGTACACATGATCAGATCATTTGATACATGTATCTTAATAATTTTGGCACAGGCTGTGGTAAAACAATTCCCAATCAGACATTTTGTTCCCAACTCTTGAGACCTGCAGTGGATACGTGGGTAGAGTCTGGTAATAGGGGGTCAGGTACCGGGGTAGTAAATGTGGACTCATCCCAGCCTTTAATAGAAGAAAAAACACTTTATATTTTTTTTATTCTAATGTAAGCATATATATAAGCATGGTTGGGATTATCGGTATCAATGTTGAACATAAAAGCTGTTGATTCTAATATTTTATGTATTTAAATACAAGGAATTTAAAAATGATTTCATTATATTTTCAACATGGTCCCCTTGAAGTTATTATACACTTGTTCCATCTCTTCTGCGTGTCACTTATCCCTGTTTTGTAGAAGTGTGCAGTGTTAGAAATTAAGCATGAAATGCCTTAATGCTAAAAGTTAATGATTTCGGATGTCCCTAGGTATAAATGCTACCGTAGAGAACCACAAACATCCCAGGACCTTTCTTTATTTCAAACATTGCAAATATTGTGATTATTGTTTCAGGGAGTTCTTTGAGCGCATCATCTTATGCAACAGCTTGGTGTGGTCATGCTGCATCACCGGCCGGTCCGGCCTGACCTACCAGGAGGCCCTGGACAGCGAGGAGAAGGCCAGGAAGAACCTGTCAGCCTTCCCCAAATACCTCCAGCGGCCCATTCTCATCCTGGCTAGTCTCACATACAGGACCAGGCTCATCGACCTCAACGAGGATGTCTTCTCCTTTGCCAAGGACAGATATTTCATTGGGGAAATAGTAGATGTTATGGTTGGAACTGTCAGGTAAATAAGTTATACATAAACAAAACTTAAAATAAGTAGCAACCATGGTAACGAGCTAAGAAATACTGGATCTCTTATGGCTTGCTTAAAAGTATTGTTGAATGTTTGCGTCCTGATGGATAATGTAGCCAATCTAAATTTATACAATACATATTGGTTAGGATTACCTTGCAATGCAACCGTTTTTATTGCCTGTTACGTTTGCCATGTTTATCTATCTCGTGATTCATAGCTGTTATACATATATACTGTTCTATCTGTGTTAATCCCACAAGAATATCAAAGATTCAGGTTAGGATAAGTCTTCAGCAACTCAAGCTTGCCGTAAAAGGCGACTATGCTTGTCGGGCGAGGCGACTAACAGGATCGGGTGGTCAGGCTCGCTGACTTGGTTGTCATCGATCCCAATTGTGTAGACTGATGCTCATTATGTCAATCACAGGATTGTCTGGTCCAGACTCGATTATTTACAGACCACCGTCATATAGCTGGAATATTGCTGAGTACGGCGTTAAACAACATTGTTCAATGTGTGAAACGCCCCTTGATCTTGATATCTGAATAATTAGGATAACAATTAACAATCAGTAACTAGTGTTTTATTACTAACATACTGTTTGGGTAATAAAACACCAGCTGCCCTCGGCCCTATTCCACATAATAAATACCTATCGGGGATAAATCCCCTGAGGAAATAACTGAAGGCATCTTCAGTGTTGTTCCTAAAGTGACAAAAGTTGTGGCCACAGTAATCAATGGATAAGCAGACAGAAAAAAGTGTTTTACAAAATCTGAGGCAGAAGCAGGCAGACTGGGCGTAGGCCCAATTGTAATGATCCTTAAACTTTGTGCAGTGTGTCAAACGCAGGGAACTCGTTTTAATCCCAGTAAGGGGATTCCCCACAGCGGTGAAATTTTTCTTTTGGGGAACGCATTCGCCTTTTCTTTTGTATGGTCTGTTTTACGAGTTATTTTTGGTCAAGCTTTTGTGATTCAGTATGCCCTAGAGTATTAAAATCTGCACAGTAGCTGTGTTGACTTTACAAACAAAAGTTGCATCACTGATGTTTTCATTTCAGGAAAAGTTGCCGTATCTTGAAGGTAGTGTCACCATTACAGCAAAGCCAAGGCAATGGTGATGTCATTGTGATAGACATTGACAGTGACTCTGATGATGACCATAGAGGGTAATATATTATATTTTAGTTACCTGATTAAGTCTTTTCTACGTAGTAAAGTCTGTTAAACATGATGTTGAAGTATGACAAGGAATGCTTTGGATAACAACATCTTTATGATACACACACAACATTTCTTGGCCTTCATGAGGTGACTGCAATGGGGGAAGATGAAAAAAACAAAAAACTGACCAGCCCTCTAGATACTGATAACGTTAAACAGGCTGTCTTGGCTAGTAATTTGAGATCATATCCAGCTAGTGATGGGGTTGTTATTCAGCCTTAGGACCCACAATGTTTACAGGTCTTTACAGTGTTGTCACTACCCCTAGTGTTCAGTATGTTCACCCTGTGCACTGAAGAGAACCCACTTGTTAGATGGTAGATCACTAGTTGGTGGAAACACCCGAGACACAAGTGTCTAAACGTGTGGTGTCACAGAGCAAGTGACTTTCGTCAAATGAGCCTCTGTTCACCCAGCAGGGAATGGGTACCCGATTTGTGAGGTAGATGTTAAAAGCCTCAAGCGGCCGAAAGCAGCTTGGGTTGTATACTTCTCAGGGAGTTGAAAGTGGTAACTGGAATGCAAACGGATCCACTGGTCGGGGGAGAAATAAAACCAGATTTGAGCAGATTTGTACCTGGATACCTGCGGTATAACATAATAATAATGATAATAATAATAATAATAATAGTGCCAAGTTACATTCATATATATTATGTTGTAGCAGTATCAAGAGGGGTAAATGTGGTTTTATGCGTCCCGCGTTAGGTTTTATACCATGAACCGGAAGTATAAAACCACATCTATTGTGATAACGCTACAACAAATTTATCTTACCGACATGTTGCAATCTGCCATTGGAAAAGAATTAAAACAAATTAGAAATTTATAGAAACAGCTGCTCAGTTGAGCTGAGGTCAACTTGTGCTGTGTCATGTGACTTTCATTGACCCGGAAACAATATGCGGCTTAATGCTCAGGATTCCACATACAGCTTGTTTTCTTTGTGGTGGGGTATAAAGGATATATTATCCTGCTCGAAAATGTATTTCCCTCCCAGATGGGATACATCTGCACTTCATTGTTAAGAACTACTGCTACAATTAATTCAAGGTCATTTTCAGCCATACCTTTTACATTTTGAAACAAAGTTGAAAAAGAAATGAAGATATAGGTTTCCCTCCTTTGTTTGATTTAAGACTTATTAAGGATCATGTTTAACCATGAATATTTTAAAACAAGGTTGAAAATAAATTAGCAGGTTTGGATTCTTTGTTTGATTTATACATCATTTTTAGCCATGTTTGTTTTGAAACAAGGTTGATTATGAATAAGCAGGTTTACATTATTTGGTTTGCAGTCCCTCAGGTGCAGGCTCCCGACTCGGGCCCCTTCCTGACAAATATGAGTATGTTGTCCAGGAACTCAAGCAAACCAATGTCATGACAGTACCAGCTTCAGCGATCAGGTAAATTATTTATGACCACATTTGTTCATGCTGCCTTTCAGTGGCTTATGGTGTTTTGGTTGAAATCCTATTAATAATAGATGGTATAAGAGCTTGGGAAGGCTGTTCAATTTCTCAAATTCAAGATTAAATTCTAAATTTCATGCAGTGATTTTAGTTGCTTATTAACATGCATCATTTGATCTTGTATAGGGAGTGATAATATGCAAGGTTATCACTGCACAAGTAGCTCCTTGATTTTATAAATAATGGTAAATTTTTGTTCTCAAGAAAAGAAAATTATATTCATTTTGATGCCCCCCCCAAACTGATTTGGTTAAATTAATTTAATTTAACTGTTTTCGACGTAATAAGCACCCAGGGCGCTATCAAAATTAGAAATAGGGGACTCTTATTAGAATATTATCTTGGCAAAGAAAAACAGAGTTGAAAGATAAATTTCGTGGTTTATGCTGACAGCCTGAAATGTTTATGTACGACAGATATAACTTTCAAAATTTAATTGCCCATAATTAAGGGTGCATATAACACACGAATGTGTATCATTTGCGAATAAATAAGTATTGATCAATCGGAAGGGGTGCTAATTGAGATTGTTCACAAGCCAATATATTAGCAAATATCGCCGTGGGCGCTTATTAGAGCGGGGTGCTTCTTACGTCGAATACGGTAATTGGAAATAATTGACATGTATATTTTTATAGATATGTTTTTCTTAAGTCGAAACAAAAATATGTTTAATTTGGGGCATTTGTGTGTTGAATAGGCCATAAAGCCAAATGAAGGCATACTGTATGTGCTTTGTGTGAATGATGATCCTAATTATAGATGCTATAGGACCCTTTTTCAGGTGCATTTGCAAATAAATGTTTGCAGTAGAGTTGAGTAGACACATGACAGACATTTCATAACTTTAGTTTATGTCAGCATGGCCAGTGTGCTTCATATAGAATACTACACAAGCTACTGTGTAATACCAATTTTTATGAAAGGAGTGAATAGTTGTGTTGTCTGCCATGTGAAAGCAAGTCAGATATCAGAACTATTCACGAGTTCCATGAAATTGGTATCACCCGGGAGCTCATGTAGCATTTTATTTTTTACTTGCTGTTAATATTTTTTTTAACAAATTTCACTGCTTGTAAATAGGCAGAAAACTACTCGATCTAGAGCATAATCCAATTGAGTTTCACACAATAATACTTCATACACATTAAAAGTTGACACATGTTAATTTAACACCAGCGGCCTACCTTTAGAATTCAGGGGTCCCTTCCCCAAAGCTATCGTAACTCCCATAATTTAACATAGACAGTCATTGCGCTGCAGCATCTTTGTGAAATGGGGCCCTGCACCACAAAGTTTACAAACACGTCAAAATACCCTACGACGTGATTTGTGAAATTTTGTTGCAAGATACACCTGCGAAACAATGCCATATTTAATGGCGCCAGCCTAGCAACAGGGTTGCTGGGGTCATCAAGTGTGCATAACCTTCTCTCAGTGAGCTATCATTTCTACAGGCAGTGTCAGTGAATAAGCCCAGGGGTGTTGGGAGTTTTCAATATTTGTTTGTGAAACTAGGTCCTGCAGTACATCAGCATGCACTTTGGTATTAAACACTGTGTAATACCACATTATACCAGCTTCTTGTTAATAATCATGCCTATTGTATTACTTAAGGTGATACAATTTACATATTCCTTGGATGTGTCATAAGTTGTGTTCTCTCAATTACAGTCGGAAACGGACTCTTTATACTAGAGAGAAGAGCAAACTGTTTCTGAAACATCATGCAGACTCGAGTTCCGGTGTGTTTAGAGTTAAGGTAAGACCAAAGACTCTTGTTGAATAGCATGTCCCTAATATTGGTATACACATTGCCAAAAGAACCGACAGTGATATCACTGGAGACACAGCATTAGGACATTTTCATGGTTTTATCAACTTTTGATAGGACATTCTTCAAATACCTTAACCATATTTGAAAAAAATTCTTCACTTAATTTTGATTGGCAGTCAGTCAATGTCCTGGAAATGAATTGATCAGAAACCCTGTTCAATGTTTAAATGTCTTATGAAAAACCAACATCATAATCAAGATGATGTGTTTAACATGTTTATTGTGAACCCTAATCATTACTACCTTAATTGAGGTAAATATGTAGAAAGATTTGTTCGTTTTAATTAAAATCTGTACAAGGAGAAGGTTTGCGTGGGCATGAAATGGCCCTAAATACAACATGACTTGAAAAGGCCTTAAATACAGCATGACTTGAAAAGGCCTTGGATTACGAGTTTAAGATGAAGATAATATTCATATATTTATCTCATGACAACTTTAGGTTAAATTCATCAACAATGAACATCATTTTAGAGTCAACTGCCTTCCTCTCAGTCATTAACTCTTTTAACACCGCAGGCCAGTACACTGACCTAAACGTCATGAGTCCCGATACACTGCAGGCCGGTACATCCAACAGACTGTAGCCATGTCAAAATAATATATAATTTTAGTCAAATCATTCATTGATTAAATCTATCACTTTCTGCAATGTGTGAAAACATGTATTTCATTTCAGTTCATCATATTTTATTGACAGATTTAAAATATGAACTATTTCCCACAATGTTATTGAAAAAAAGATTCAGGCACACATGCTTCGACAACGAGTCCACATCGAAAATGTCAAAAAGCAAAATAAAGACGTTTAATGCGAGTCTTTAAAGAAATTAAATAAAGTATCAAATGTAATCAACAAAAATGTCTCTAAATGTTGTCCAATTTACATCTAATTCATTTTTCACATCTTTTCTTGTGAAATGTAATCAGGGTTAGAAACTAACAGTTTTTGTCCACTAGTCCTTATAATGATAACATGTAGCAAAACCTTTAAAATGGGCCAATTTCTACTAGTCCTTAGGATACCTTTACTATTGGGCAGTTTGGTAAGGACTGCAGGACTAGTGCCAATTTCTAATGCTGGTAATGTAAGTCAAATGACATGTTGGCTTTTGTCACCTCAATTTTTCCGCTTGGATATGATGTCTAATGCCAAAATATATGCATAAGAAATCTAGATCAATCACTTAGTATTTTAAAAAATAGGTCGTGTCTTCCTGCTTAAATCATTTAGAATAACATAAATTATATAAAATTATTAGTTTAAATTGGAAAATCATGATACACAAGGACATGTCCATTGTTGCAATTCGATTGGCTATCTTAGGTTATGTTCTTGAATTTGACCAATTGCGATGCTTATATTACACCAGTTTCTATCCTATAAAAATGCATGTTGCAACTAGGGGTGTCATGATAAATCGATTTATTGATATATTGCTATTGGTAAGCACTTAAAGTCAATAAATCGATTGTTAAATCAGGTTCCTATCAATAGTATAGATTTCAGTTAGGAATATCGATAGTTTCGATTCTATTTACCATATCAAAAATACATGCAATGCTGTGAAAATTTGTTTTTCTTTTCATCATGAGTGGTAGTAATTTACACATGATATTGTGGAAGTTTCTTTTTCTTAAATTATTAGGGTAAAGAAAAGACAAATCGGTCATATCTCAAACTTTACTTTTTATTTGTTGTTATGGTTATCACATTCAAAGGAAACTTAGTTCCAAGGTTAAATTCAACTTTAAAATCCATCCTTAATGATACACTAAAAACTATCAATATTTATCGCTGTAGCTGCTTGCAATAGCAATAGTTTCTTTCAATATCAATAGTTATTGCAATAGGTATTTCCAGACCAATAGTCACCCCATGTTACAACTATGAAAATGCCCCTGGTGAGGTTGCTGTAATACAAATGTATTATGGATGTTCAGAGCTTTCGAAAGATACCAATCATCGAAGGATTATTTGCTCGTATTATTCATACAAAGCTTCAAAAGCAGAGGTATTTCCAGGTATTTTTTCTTACTGAGTGATAAGCCATTCGGGGTGACTGTTGGTCTGGAAATCACTATTGCGATAACTGTTGACACAGGGTTAGAAACTTAACAGTTTTTGTCCACTTATAATAACATATAACAAAAATATATTATGAAAACTGCCAAAAATCGCCACAATTTATTTAAGTTGTTTATGTTGTAAATGTATTATTTAAATAATATAACAATAACTATCATATGTATAAAAAGTAGGATTAGACCTTTCAAATGGTTTGTGACAATGTATTATTTAAATAAGATGATAAAAATAACTATCATATGTATAAACAGTAGGATTTGACCTTTCATATGGTGTGTGACATGTAGTAGCAAAGATGATTTTCAAGCTGATATTTTTCTTGAAAAATGTAGGCTTCATCTTGAAAAGAATAGAGGTTAGAGAACTGATGTACAAAGTTGTGACCTATAATTTTGATTATCCATACATATTCGGTGAAGTATTTTTGTGTAGTTTGTTTGTTTATTATTTGACCTTAAGAAAGCCTTAGCAAGGCCTGTGATTGTGCCTCCTGCCGGGGCAAGGGCATTAAATGACTATAAAAGTCCACCCTTGCTAGGCTGGAATTCTGGAGTTAAAGTTTCGCCGGACTAACAAGTCTGTGCATATTCCAATCAAAATTGAGTAAAGAACTAGACACCTTGTTCGTAAACAACATGGATTTAAAGGTGCAGATTTCAGTGGACTGCATATTTTAAAAATATTTTAATGTTTTAAATCAAGCCGCTAAAGTGATCTCATGCACAACATGAGGAAAAACCTGTTTTATTACTAAATAGATCTTGATCATCGATCAGATCGTCTTGACTGGGCACTGCCATGTTTTTTAAGCTAATGCATGTGATGTGAGAATCTGATTGGTCAATACCCTGGACATATATATAAGGGACTTATCTCGTAATAGCCACTGGTGGCGCTACAATTGAGCCACGAAATTCCAGCCAAGTTCAGCAAGGTTGGCAATTGGACTTTCATGGTCAGTTAACTCCTTTGCCTCGGGAAGATGGTGATTGTGCCTGAAAGTTTGTATGAACCACGCAGCAGTACCAGCAACTCCTGACCTAGCCAAATAAATCTCAACATATTGTGTAAGAATTTGGCATTTTATATTTGGGTTTCCTGGTTGTGTTTATGCAGAGAATTGTGAAAAATCAGGCTAACATAATAGCTATGCTGTCATGCAGAATGTCAGTGAATGATCCTCCACAAGAGGACAGTTAAACCTCTCAGTAGCATGCCTTGTTTTTGTGAAATTTCCACTGAGAGTGTTGTTGGTTCATATTGATTGATGTGTCTGGTTTATAATACTGATTGAGTGAACTTATGCTCTTTCCAGGAAAAAGTTGTCAAAAGACTTAATCTGCAAACAGCAAAGTTTGAAGACTTTTTCTCAGGGCCTCCACCAGTTTTTGAAAAATCTGAGATGAAGAAGAAGATATCCCCCAAACGCCCTGAGAATCGCAACAGCACAGGCAACACTAGTCTGACAACCCCACCCAACAAAAAGAGGGGCCGCAAGAAGAAGGATGACAGAATGATGAAGGAAAAGAGAAGCCCAAAAGGTTAGCTTGACAATAGGAGATAATATTAGTAAGATAACCTCTTTAACCCCAGGAGGATTCTGGTTCACATTCTGTCTCCTTGTGTCTATTGTAAAAGTACAGGTGAAAGTAAAAGGTGTGCAGGAAGTCTGTGGTCGGGGGTTCGAAATCCGGTTTCTAGATTACAGCACCATACACATGCTTGTGGGTTTCTTCAAAGTGGTAAACGTCTAACACCTCCATCACTTTAGGCTTTCTTCCTGGCATTAACTTGGAGATATAAATTGTGAAACAATTTAGCAAGGACACCAGCCTTGTGGAATCAGTTTCCATATCTGTGCTTGTAGACCTCGGCGGCTTAGAACCCGTGCCCCAGAATAAAGCAGTTGGATTTGGCCAAAATGTGTCTGAATTGTTACCTTTTTTCGTTTTGTGGCTGTGTGTACATCTGACTGGCCTGGGGGGCAAGGGTGGCCAAGTCGTCTAAGGCGCCGCGATTCACTGTGCAGAGTTGCGTCCATTGGGTTTGATTGTGGGTTCGAATCCCGGTTCGCCCCGATTATGTTTCTAGGTTTGTCAGCACCATGCCCGTGCTCGTGGGTTTCACCGAAGTGGTAAATGTATGAGACCTGCATCACGTCGAGCTTTCCTCCCACATTAAGCTGACATGCCGCAATATAACTGGAATACTGTTAAGAGTGGTGTTGCCCCCAACTCACTCTCTCACTCACTCTGACTGTGAAGTCACAGGACATGGTGCTATGTGATAGGTGGAATGCTGTTAACTGAGACATTAAATAATATGCCACTCACTTTCTGAACTTGTTTTGTCTTCTGTGTATTCATGAGATTGGATAAGCTAATTAAATGCTACATATAATCTTTTAATCTAAAGGTTCTATTTCATTACAAATAGTTTCGTCAAATTTCAAAAACTATTTTTTGTCATTAGTCCCTGACAAGTACTGTCAATTGATTGTCCATGTCAGCGTGTATAGTCATTCTGTATGGTGTTTCCCCAGAGATGAAGACTCCTGAACAGTTGGCACGGGAGCAGATGCCGCACCTAACACCGGAGGAGAGGGCCCAGTTGAAGGAGAAGATGAAGCAGGACAAGATGGCTGAGAAGATGGCCAAGAAGGAGGAACTCAGAAAGCGAATGGAGGAAGAGAGAATGAAAAAAAGGGAAGAGAAAGCAAAGGTGAATTCTAGATTTGAAAAGGAAGTTGACATATATAGTTATGTTAAGGTGTCTCAAATGTTGAACTAATTTGATCAATCTAAGAACACTTTCTAGATTGCAATGTGAATATTTTCTATGTCAAAATGTCTTATAACAATTTTAATAATAGCGGTCTTATTAATTTTATATGTTATTCAGGAACGTGAAAAGATGCGAGAAGAAAGGTTGAAGGAAATTGAGATTTTGAGGGAAAAGAATAGGCCAAGAGATGACATGGAGTGTGATGACTTGAAGGTCAGTAACTATTGGTTGATGACACAGTTTTGTCTGAAAACTTGAAGTATTATATATGACACGTTGAAATGACTAGTTGACTTGTCAATTATTAGTTGAATGTCCTGACTGTCGACATAAAAAATGAATGGTCGACAGTTGACATTCTTTTGTTGCTTTGCACGCTATTCAATGAAAAATGATGTTAGTAAGTATTGACATGACTGTACTGCTCATTCTTGTAATTCTGCTAGTTCAATTAAAAAAATCAAGCCTAAAACAGATGTAATTTTAGATACATGTATATACATACTTACATCACTCTACTATGAGTACGAGCTTGACAGTACCCATATTTGTCATTTGACTTGTCACATCATCATTCTGTCAAAGCACACAAATCATAGTGAATATTTATTCCTGGTGATTACTCTTGTTGCCTTCAATAGTCTGATCTTTTGGACCCATGAAGATCCGGGGTAGAATAGATCTTCAGCAACCCATGCTTGCCGTAAAAGGCAACTAGGCTTGTCGTAGGAGTCAATTAACGGAAACGGGTGGTCAGGCTCGCTGACTTGGTTGAAGCATGTGATATCAATCACTGGATTGTCTGGTCCAGACTTGATTATTTACAGACCACCGTCATATAGCTGGAATATTGCTGAGTGCGGCGTAAAACAACAAACCAACCAACCAATCTGATCTTTTGCACACATATAATTGCAGGTTATGCCAAACTTCAAACCAGTGCAAACAAGGGTCCCAATGGAATTATTCGGGGATGCAGTCATGGTTTTGGAGTTCATTCATACTTTCAAGAGTCTGTTTGATTTTAAGCAATTCTTCCCTAAGGGGTTTTCTTGGGGTAAGTACTTTCATAGCGCTTTGAATGTTTGAATACTGATCAATATCATTAGCAGCCCAGTAAAACGCGACTGCTTTAACGTTCAGATGGAATTTGACCACTGCTGGTGATTTTTCTAAAGACTAGTACCTAAAGATTATTGAAATTAGGTAAACACAAGGGCTGCCACGAATACACTATGAGGCGAATACGATTCATATCATGAATATAGGGTAACGAATACGAATATTAATCCAAGAATACAATAACAAGTCAGCAGCTTAAATATTATTTGTTATATTCGCAGTGAAACAGTTACAACATAAATTATTTGACATGATTTGTTAACTATTAATATATTATACATTTATATCAAGGAACTAGTATATGCTCAAATGCGACAATGACCAATGACCACAATACTGTCAAATTGACCCTTGAAGATCTGGGGTTGAATAGGTCTTCAGCAACCCATGCTTGCCGTAAAAGGCGACAATGCTCATAAGAGTCGACTTACAGGATCGGGTGGTAAATGCTCTCTGACTTGGTTGATGCATGTCATTGTAACCTAATTGCATGGATCGATGTTCATGATGTCAATCACTGGATTGTCTGGTCAAGACTCAATTATTTACAGAACGCCGTCATATAGCTGGAATATTGCTGAGTGCGGCGTTAAACAACAAACAAACAAAGAAACTGTCAAATTAAATATTGTAAGAGAATTGTCTTTGAAGAATTCTATGCACAAATATGTTCTTATGGATATTTTTAGGTACAGGGTATGTAAATGCACATGATTGCATATTCATAAATATTCGTTTCTAGTGGCCACGAATAACAAAATCAATTCATGAATGGATATGGTTCGATTCACTGAATACGAGAGTGAATCGTAAACAGCCCTAGTAAACACAAATCCGAGGAATTCTTCCTAATGGCCCTGGGGAATTCTTTTGGCACCTTCATGAAAAGCCAAAGGTTAAGGTCAAAGTTCAGGTTGTTGTAAATCATGGTTATATCATTATCAGTTTCTAAGGCATTGTTGTCTCTACCATGTCTACAGGTATAAAACATCCTATCACATGACATGGTGGTGGCCTGTCAATCAAAGGTCAAGGTCAGCTTTGAGGCTGTTGATAAAGATGGTTGCATGATTCATTGCCAGTCACTGTTGCACTGTTTCTTTTATAATCCATGATCTTAAGTCTTAATGCAGGTCAATGTCTGAGATAGTGTTTTCAGACTGAAACTACATGTATGTTAAGATTTTACAATCTTTGGAGAAATGGCGGTGAAGGTCTTACTAAAACCAGACCTTTTACTCTAATAAAATAGATCTTTGCGTGAAGATCTGAAATTGTCCTCAGATTGGATAAACAGTTCAGATGTATATATATGTTAGGAATGTTAGAACAAGGGTTCCCTTGCTATTGCGCCCTTCAATATAGCGCAAACTTAGTTACTTACCATTTTTAATAAATTCAACTTTTACACTGATACAATGTTCTTTTCCCACACAAAAAAATATTACCAGCTGATCATTGAGAGAATGTAACACCGGAAATACCAGTCAAGAAATTCCGACCCGAAGTATGCAAATTAATCCAATTATTACACTCTCTGTGTGAACTGATTGTCAGATTGCCCCCAATATTTACAGCAGCAACGATCAGATTACCGCTATTTATGCCTTGAAACAAACCTTAGTTATCAGATAATTTTATGTATATCATAAATGCCATACTTTGACTCATAAAAAGTCATATTTGTGGCAATTTTATACATTAACGTTTTTGTTGTCAAAATTGTCCTGCAGGAAGTCCCTACAGTGACTGTTCAAACATTGTTCCATATGTAAAGCATATTTGGCAGTAGCAGTTAGCTGTACCAAATTGATATGCTTATGTTCTAATCATTTTAATATCCATAGTAAAAGCTGCAACTAAAATAACATGATATTGGAATATATTGTTCCTGATGAAATATTAATTTGAGATTCAATTTCTTCCAACCATTGCATCAAAATTCTTTGAAGTAAAAATATGGGTTGTTTCTAACTGAATCAAATGGTAGAATGGGTGATAACGTGTACAGCTGATTGCTATTTACAAGAAAATACACATGGTAATCTTAATCTCTGCATATAAAACAATACCTTGGAGAGCAGGAAAAACAATTTAAATGGTAAATCATCATGTTTAGTGATGTTTTATCTCACTTTTCAAATTTATCTGTGGTTCACCTGAATTCGCTGAAGGGATACAATGTTTTTAGCTGTGCATAACACTCGATAAATCTCTTTTTGTTCCCTCTTTTTGACACTATGAATCATGGAACAACTATATTTTAATCTTTTCTTTTGAAACTCTGATATGCGTTCAACGTGCTACATAGATCGTGTTAGGTAGGCCAAGCATGTACTGTTGTGTTGGTCATCTACCGCCTATGACTCCACTTTGTTAAAATACTGATCGTCTATAGCACTCATCAACTATTTGGACCCCTAAGGTAGCGTTGTAGCGAGGGATCCCTGTACAATGATCATTTTTGATAATGTCTTGGCATTGTGATCACATTGTGAGTAAGTGGCTTATCTTAAACCAAACTCCTCTCTCTCTTTTGTGACCATGGCAATGCATCTCAATATTCTACATTTTAAACCTTTCACATGAATTGGCTATACCACATCAAAACATTTGACATGGCTTAAACCAATATGGAATCATTGAAAGAATATGCCTCAGTGTTTTGGCAAGCTAATGTTTAGTGAATCTGAAATCTGAAATGCTTCTTTTTTGGATTTTGAAAACACTTCCTAGGTGTATCGGTGTACCCTCTGTCTAAAAGTTTCCTTCTTAAACATGAAATAAGATCTCTCTGATTTGCCAGTCATGAAGCCTGAACTTTTAACTCATGACACGAGTGTAGTGTGACATATGCTGTTGTGTTGTAGGAATGCTGGAGTCTGCACTTCTGGACCACGATGTAGATGGGCCCATGTGTGACCTGGTCCAGATGCTGTTGGTGACTGTCTTCACTCTACAGGAAGAGGAGGCAGAAGAGGTGGAGGAACTTGATAAGGAAGACCAGGAAATGAGTATGAAATACTTTCAGTACAACTGACTTGATGTTATGTTGCCATTCTGGAAAGTGATAGGAATTGTTATTTTATGTGGTCTTTAAAATCATTAATATCTTAAACTAATTATGATAACTGTACATTTATTTAAATATATGGGGGACCTAGTGGTTGATTCCCTTTGACTTGAGTTTGAAATTATTTTCATCCTCCCTTCAGGCATCACAATCTTCCATTTTTTTCTGTGACACATTCAGATCTGTAGATGTGCCTGTAAGATCTATGTGCAAGTGGGCCCTCCCTGACATAGTTGAAGATGATAGCAACAGTTTCTGTGGTTAAATTGTTGAAACATTGAACATTTTAGCCGTACATTACTGTCGTAATCGCTGCCTCCCTATGAGTTTGAAAAACCATTTCCAATAAAGTTCCTTCCATCTCCTATGAAATCTTAAATATATTTTGGTCTGATTCCTGTGTGTTTACGGTGTATGTATGCAGTCCATAGTTTGATTTGTGTTCTTATATGGTGATGTTTTTGCAACAGCAATGAATGAGGAAGCCATGGAGGAGGATATGACAGCCAATCAGATGATCCTAGCTGCCACCATGACTGCACAGATACCACAAATGACACATGGTTAGTTAGCAACCTTATCACTGATATAGACATGTGGTGAAATGGGGTTTAACATTGCGTTCAATATCCTTGCCTAGACTAGTTAATGCAATGTTTGACATAAGGTATGATAGTCAAGGTTTTTTTCCCATATTATAAGTTAGATTCATGCACTATGGCAAGCAAACCTCAAGGACGCCACCATAATATGGCTAGAATTTTGCTGACAGCAGCGTGAGATCAAACTTTATTTCTTCTTGACCATTGTTAAAAGTAGTGCTTAGTTATCCTCATATTAAGGTTTAGACTTCCTGGACTCAAGCATATTTCTAATGCTGTTAGTTGTAGAACAACCTTAGTTATTATCACATAATACTGCAGTGCTCCAGATAGATACATACCTTATCGGTGTACTGTATGTATAAAACCTAGTCAAGTGATATGAGTCTGTTATCTGTGCATGTGCACTTAATCATGTTAACTACTGTATTGACAGTCTGTGACTTTAGCCACTTGTCTGAATCCTAAATCTAGTTAAATTCCTTTCAGTGTGGCAAACTTTGCTAATAAAAGTCCACACATTGATACCAAGATCTACTGAAAATGATGTCAAGTGACAGGTTTGGGCTAGTAGACTTTGCAGGACTGTAATGGTATAGTAATGGAAATAAGAGTTATTTCAGATTGTATTTTACTGTAAAAATAAAACTATTATATTATGGAAATAGAAATTGTAGAAAATGAGAACCAGATGATAGATCTGTGTTTGTAACTAATCCTGATATTCCAGGAGTCCTTGTCATAACCCTAGTGCGAAATATTACAGATTCCGGTGGTCCATAGATTAAAAAACTATAGTAGGAAGTCATGAGAACCCCAAGACCAGCTTTTTTTTTTCTAACACTATTGACTGCTTGCTTTATCTGCCCTGAGTTGAATCTTTGATCTTTTCATTGTTGCGATGTCTAGGTATGCCCCTCAAGAAGATGTTGTTGGACCAGTTCACTCTGACAGAGATTCTGCGAATACACTTGGCTTCATCTGGAGCCCGTGCAAGCATGAAGAACGCCAGGTTCCGCTACCAACAGAGAGGAGGATACACCTCACTTGATGATGCTGGCTTTGAGTTGAAGATGCAGGAGCCAGCACTGATCAAGGCTTTAACCATGCACAGTCTGTTTGATCTCATTCCTGGTGAGTTTCCTCTAGATGTGACTTAGAATACTGATTGTCCGGATCCTGTTAGCATCGCCTCCTGGAAGTTTTAAAAATAACACAGAGCAGAAGTTGTGGCAATAGCTAAAAGTATTTGAAAATAAGGAAATAAATATTTATCTATCAGCATGATCAGATACATAACTCATAAACCATTCAATATTTCTTGATGAAACTTTGTAGGGACATCATACATCATACAACATACAGCCCTGTTGTGTTAAAGCAGGTCCCCAGCAACTTGTTTCGTGAGGCCCATAACTGGTTGACCTCAGATCTTTTTTTAGCATGTTTAGCAGTAGCTACCTTCTGATTTTAATGAGATTGTATAAATGAAAGGGCGGGGGTAATGATGAATTTTTAACTCCTTCTTGTTCTTGATGTTAATGTTTGAGCATAGTTTCTGTTCAGTTGGTTATAGTAGATTTTGTATGGTGCAGGGGAGAAGTTGCGTGTTCTCAACACCCTAGTGCAACAGATTCTGTCCTACGCTGCTGCCCGGGACATTGTAGAGGAGAGTTATGAGAAGCTGCGTCTGATGAAGTATGACTTGAAACAGCTGCAGTGGGCAGAACAGAGGAGGGAGAGAGAGGATGCACAGGCCAAGTATGTTGATATTAATTATCTAAAAACTACTAAATATGGTTGGTTGGGCTTCTATCCATTCCCTTTGATGATGAAATATGTCGCCCAGCAAGTTTTTATGTATCGCATCATGATTGATCATATTGCGCCATTACCATGATCATTTTTGAAACTATCATAACTAAGTGTACTGTCTTCAGTGTCTTTTTCTAAAATATTTTGATTAAGCATGGCAGTCAAGAGGTCCTTATGATAATCCTAATGTTAAAAGTTTAAGATTTGAAGGGTCTCTAGATTCAAATGCAATAGAAGACCTTAAGGAATCCTGGACCACTCTTAGTTTTGGTTGGTTGGTTGGTTTGTTGTTTAACTCCGCACTGAGCAATATTCCAGCTATATGACGGCGGTCTATATATAATCAAGTCTGGACCAGACAATCCTGGGACTGCTGATATAATACTCTTTTTATATCAAATATGTTTTGTGTTTTGTAGATATCGTCAGCGTCAAGAAGAGAAGCAGAGAGAACGAGAGCGAAAGATTCAGAAGATTCTTGAGAGAGAACAGCAGCTCAAAGCAGAGGAATCTGGGTAAACAGTCAACATTAAATATTTATGTGATGTGTCACTTCAACAATCCGCAAGAATATTCTCTTTGGAGTTTGGTATTTTTCTTTTCATATCTAATAAGTCAGAAATAAGATGATGGATCTGAAAAATAAATCTTTAGTAAATCTTTTATCGGGATGATGATTCATTAACCCTTTATTGTTTTTTTATCCACAGCAATGGTGCAGTCAATGGTGATGTTAATGAACCCAAGACTCTCAAGAACAAACTTCTGTTGTTGGATGAAGACAGAAATACACCTAGCCCAGACTTAGATGACGATAATCTCACAGAAGAAGAGAAACAAAGAAGGAGGAAGAAAGAAGAAGATGAGGAAGCAAAGAAGAAAGCAGATTTTGCCAAGAAGGAAGAGGACATGGTCAACAAGATTCTGGAGTTGCAACGGACGAATGCCTTGTACCCAGTAGGCAGAGATCGAATGTATAGGAGATACTGGGTGTTCCATGCCCTACCAGGCTTATTTGTGGAAGATAATGAAGTGAATGTTGATCCCGAAGTGTTAGATCCCTTTTCCACTTACCTTGAAAAACATACCTCAATACCTCATCTTACATCCGTAGACGAAAAGAATACAAGTAGTGATAAGGAGAATGACTCCATGAATACATCTGTGGATACAAGTGTAGCTGAGAATGTTGTCCAGCCAGCTACAGATCCTAGAGTGAAGGCCTTGAAGAAAGATGAGGAGGTGATTGTGATTAGTGACTCTGACAGTGAAAGTCGAACAGCTTCTAAGGATGGAGAAATGGAGGTGGATGAACCTCCAGTGCTTGATGATGAGCCTCCACCTGCTCTGGAGAGCCTTGCTGCTCAGCAGATCTCAAACAGGAAGAAAACCATGTGGTCCTTTTTAGATACTTCTGACCAACTGAATGAACTTCTGGATTGTTTGAACTCGAGAGGATTCAGGGAAAGAGAATTAAAGCAATCATTATTTGAGATTAAAAGTACAGTGGTGAAGTCTATACACCAGTGTCCTGTGGAAGACCTGAGCCTGCCTCCTGATGCTATGGAAGAGGCCAGAGTCAAGGCTCTGGCTCTTACTCGAGGGATCTCTGGCAAAAAGGCTGCTCGTGGCACTGTGCAAAATGATACTGCACAAGAAGCAATAGAACTTAATCTCAGAGACACATTGTTAGACCTTGAAGACAGGATCTATGCAGGAAGTTTAGGATACATGAAAGTAAGTCCAACTTGTCATTTAGGCAGAAAACAATGTGCAGTACAACCACATAATCCAGATGGTTCTGTTGCCAGTGAACTCACCTGGTAAGGTTTAACAAATGTCCTGATTAACAATGTTTGTTTGTTTGTTTGTTGTTTAACGCCACAATCAGGAATAGTCCAGCTATATTATGACGGCAGTCTGTATATAATTGAGTCCAGACCAGACAATCCAGTGATTGACATCATGAGCATCAGTTAAAGCGATTGGGATAGAATGACATTCATCAACCAAGTCCACGAGCCTGTCCACCCAATCCTGTTTGTTGCCTCTTACGACAAGCATAATTGTCTGATTAACAATGTCCCTTAAATTATGTAGAGATGTTCCCAGTCGTAATGGTCCAGAAGATTGCAAGATTCATACAGTCCTGAAAAGGTCAAGAGTTTTAGTGTTCCCTGTCTGTATGAACCTTGGATGGGGTTTGGGACTAACAGGACTAATCAGGTTTCACTGCATGTATATTTCAGCATGAATATTTATGAAAAGTTTCTGTTTAGGAGTCATAGGCTTAACATCATGAAAATAATCTAATTCACATTTGGGACTTTTCTTACAAGTTTGAGCATGCTGAAAGTGTGATTTGTATTGCAGAATGGCTGTAACATGATTACATTAAATATATGGTGTTAGACATTCAATGATAAATTTTGTATCAGTGTTTCATCAAAATGAAGCGTATGTCCTGTAAGCTTGCATTCTGTGACATATTTTATCAGTAGAAGCAGATCTTGAGGATTTTTCCGCCATGAAATTGAAGAAAACATTCTTTCAAACTTAGTACCTGTTGTCAACGCGGTCCGTGGTTCATTTTACAGATCAAGGACAGAGCAGCATGGAGAGATGCAATAGAACAAGGCAGCTATTTTGCCCAGAATGATGACCCAGTGTTTGCCAGGCAAAAGACAGAGTAAGTTTTCATTTTCTAGTTGGTGTTAATCAATTGTGCATTTTATCAGACAAAAGGTATACATTCACATGCAAGCGATTTAACAATTTATTTCGAGTCTAGGGCCCAATAATTATATGACAAACCTTTGAATGCACTCAGTGACCCACAGTAAGTTTCATGTAACAATCAATAATTATTGGGGGAATGCTGTGAGGTCACTGTCTTGGCATTACACTGGTGAATGAATACTATACCATGATACATTTAGGACTGAGAGCTAGAAGGCACCTAGAAAATCTCTGGTTAATGCATTTGATACTCAGACGAGAAATAATTAAGAAAAAACTAAATCTGATCTTAAATCAAAATAAACACTGCATACACAATTGCCAAAGTGGACTTGCCTTTCACATGTTTCAAACAATTAGATTTATATAAAGAGAAAAAATTAATCAAGAGGTCTTCTTTTTATCCTCTGGCATACAATGCAGGGGGATATAGTCATCCTCTAGTCTGTACGTCCTTGTTTAGTTTCTGGAGCATGGCTAGAAAACCATGAAAGATTTTTCATGTAAACTTCGTACATGTATGAACCAGGGGCTGAAATGGTGCCTTTTTATTTATTTATTAGCCTTATAAGGTGAGGTATATGTAGCCAAACTCCATTTCCGAATTGCACCAGACCAAGGGGAGATGACTCTTGCTTTGAGATCAGGAACAAACATTCCATACCTATTTTTTGTTTCTGTGTGGTGACTAGATGGAGCTTAGGTACTCAATAAATTTCCATCCCAAATCAGTTTACATCAAAATAAAATAATCTTCTTTAGAACAGGTAGACATGGTAGAAGAGATAATGGTACAGATGAAATATGATTCATCCTCATGATTTATTTTATTCTATTTATGGTGGGAGACCTAGCCAAATTGATGGCAAGTACATGTTGTTTAAACTATTGGACAGTATCTGGCACTGTATACAATGTGTAATGTCATGTCTGTTGTAGAATCTTTTGAGGCATTTTTCTTTTATCTTTTATATACGATGACATGTGTTTCCATTTTATTTGTGTAGGGCACATGACTACTCAGACTTGGTTTGTACTGAGGCTGTGGTGCGAGACCTTAGTCGGGCATTACTGCAGGTGGCGAGAGGCCTGGAGCCTAAGTACCTGGGCGTACCTTTAGGTAATGTTCACATTACATATTTCATGCTGATGATGTTCATGTTTGATTTGAACTTGATAAAAAAAAAGAATGACATCTCGGTGATTTTACAGAAGACAAATTCAAAAGGGGATGTCTATTATTTCCATCTTGATAAGTCTTAAGGACATTCTATTGTTACCAATTTTGAATATAATGTTAATGGCGATTTGGATGATGATCAACATTTGGAACATTGAAGGTCTACATGGTTTAATAAAAAGATTTATAATATCCTGAAGCTGCATAAAGTTTTCAGTTACCTTATTGAACGAAACATCATTCTATTCAGTATATCTCTGTTAACATGGTTAATTGTGTAATTATGCACAGGTGAAAGTGATGAAGCAAAGAAGAAGCGATTGAAAGCAGAGAAGGAAGCAGCAGAGAAGCGAGCCAAGAGGAAAGACAAGGCAGAGGTTGACAGTGATGGTAAGAAGCAGTCAATTTTCATAACTCTCAAAAATTTGAGTTTCAGAAGCAAGTCAGTAAATGAAATACTTTTAGTGCAAAACAATGAACAGTAAACAAGGACTAAAATATTCAAATCTAGGAAATAAGGCTTTTATTTGTGAAATAACGACAAAGACATGCCACTTGAATGCATTACTTTAATCTTATAATAGCACATGTAGAAACATTAGACCAGTCAGCACCAATAGTTGAAAGGTTTTTAATACAATTACTTTAGGGTAGAGTCTTGATATGACAAAGTTTTAAACTTGTCCTATCTCACGCTATGCATTTCTCTTTCTTCTTTCGGTCCTAAGTGGAAACATGGCTGAAATAAAGTTAATTCACCTGTACATACCTCACATCGCCATGGTCACCTCCCAGATCTGGGTCACGCACACTGCACGTTGGTTGACCTAGATGCACTGATCATGTGTCTATCCCTTACAACTCGTTCTCTAGATAGGAAAAGTATATAAATATACAATTTATTGTAAAAATTCCAAACGTGTTGCAGATGAGGACAAAGATGATGTAAGGCAACAAAAGACCACCTATGAAAGATGGGAAGAGTCGTTGTTGTCGGTGACCAACCTGTCTCAAGTGTTTCTTTTCCTCTCCACACTGGACAAGAGTATCATCTGGTCCAAGTCTGCACTCCACGCTCGCTGTCGCATCTGTCGGCGGAAGGGCGATGGGGAGAAGATGCTGCTGTGTGATGGCTGTGATAGAGGCCATCACATGTATTGTCTGAAACCTCCAGTAGAGGTAAGGCCACTTACACAACTTTTTCTATGACTGAAAAATAATTGTTGAATACTATTATCACTATAACTCTCTTTACTGATATATACTTGTCTATAAAACGGGAGTTAATAAATTTCAATTTGCCTGTGAGGACCAATCAGATCATCATATAACAGAAGAAATCTATACACTAAACTACAAGTTACTGATCTTGAAGTATGTTTCTACTAACACTTTTTCTGTCAGAAAATACAAGTGTAGTGTCATGATTCTGTCAGAAAGTATTGTCCAGTGACATCATTTTTCTGTGACAACTCGATTATCATATATTTGGGGCTTTCAGAAAGTACCAACAGGTGACTGGTACTGTCCAAACTGTAAACCGAAGGAAGTGAAGCGCAGTCCTAGGAAAGATCGCAGAAAGACCTTTGAAGAAGAAGAGCAAGAAGTTGAGGAGGAAGAAAATGATGATGAGGAGGAGGAAGAAGAAGAAGAGTAAGTAGTCTGAGTCATGGTTGTCTGCTGGACTGATAGAAATGCAAACTGTGGATGTGAATGACCTTTAAGAAATTGTGTCTGGAGGGTCAACTTCTGTTCCAAATACTTGTCCTTTTTGTGTTCTCTATTTTGTCTTAGGGCATGAAAATACTGTTTCTATTAGGATGTTTTTGTATGTTATGATGATGCCTTAGTGGCAAAGGCTTTTTCTCAGTTTAACATAAAATACCTTCTATATATTCATCTTAATAAATTGCTACCATCCTTTTTGAAAGCTATGTATTATATTTTTATAGCCAACAAGTCACTAATCAGGCTTATGTTGTTCCTTCTTTTACAGCTCTGATGCAGAGAGTGAGGAAGAGGAGGTGGAAGAAGAGGAAGAGGATGAGAATGAGAACCTGTGTGTGAAGTGTAACAAGCCAGGCATGTTGCTGTGTTGTGACAGCTGCCCTGGCTCATACCACCTCACCTGTGCAGACCCACCCCTCAAAAAGGTCCCCCGGGGCAAGTGGTTGTGTCAGGTCTGTCTGGGGGTGGACAAGCCTGGTGGCAAGATAAAGCTTGTGCACAAAAAGAAGAGTAAGAGACATCTTCAATCCATTTTGTTTTTGTGTAGTGACAACAGTATTGAGTAACTGCAGTGGTATAGATATTTGTTGTGCTTGTTCTCTTGAGCAAGTCTGACTGTGTGCCTTTGATACTTTCCTTTAAAGTAATGGATTCCCAACACTTCTCTCATGCAAAATAATGCATTACATGTTTAAGTAGTGAATAGTAAGACATTGAAAGAAGCTTCATCTCAGAGTTTAACCACTCATGAACTGTTGTGGGGAGTCTGCGGAAGCGAAAGTCCTCAATCCCTCTATGCTTGTTGTAAGAGCTGACTAATGATGATTGGGTGGTGCAATGCCCAGATGAAACTCCTGACAGACCGCTGATGACTGACTTGCATAAAACAACATTCACTCTTCTTAGGGAAGTATCAACAGTGGAGATTCTAAATTGAGTTATAATTGAAGCGTTTAGTCTCAAATAGAGTTTAATTGATATGATTTGTTCTAAAGATTCCAGTAGCAGTAGCAAGAAGACAACTCCAGGCAGAGGCACCCCCAACTCTAGCCGCCCAAGCTCTCGTAGAGGCAGCCCCAGGGACAGCCCTGTCCCCACCAAACCCCGACGCAGCCACCCTGTGTCTGAAGAAAAGCCTAAGATGCAGAAGAAAACATCTACCTCACGACTCTCTCAGGATGCTTATGCAGGTACGCTGTGTTTTACTACATGCCAGATTGGCCACATGATTTGATTATCTATTGTTAGAGTCTCATTTCTAAGATTCCCAATCAGTATGAAGTATCGGAGTCTTATTGATAGTGTACTTCAACTCGTGTCAGAGTCAGGATGGACTTTTGTGTGAATAACTTACTCTTTTGACTTTTCAGATATGGATGGTTCTCCTAAACACTATGTCAGCAGTTACCGTGGTAACAGTACAGTTCAACAGATGAAACATCTGGAAGACATTGTGCATGATCTGGCCAAGATGGATGACGCGTGGCCATTCCTGAAACCAGTCAGCAAGAAAATGGTAATACGCTGTGGACAAACACTGTTTCAAATAATATTATACCAGAGGGCAGCATTAGAAACTGGTGCTACTCCTGTAACTATAATCAAATCTCAAAGTATAAGGTTACTAATATTTTGAAGGTTTTCCTATGAACACATCCTTTTAACTGTGTTATATGTTAGTATCCGATGCAGGAGGAGCTTAACAATGTTAGAACTGTGGGATGGGTCTACCTGTGCTTTCTGCTGTTTTGACTCCTTAAGAGCATCAATGTATTCTGAAGGACATTTTGCAATATTTGTTCTCAACTCCTCAATTTTTCGCTCACGGATTTCTTGCATATTTAGGCAAAGGAGACAATCTATTCAATGTGTGTGTGTTCTTTGTTTAATAATGCAGTCAGCAATATTTCAGCAGAACATTGCTGATCTTAACAAAATCGCTCTATTTCCAATGATGTGCTTGTGACACATTTCTTACATTGTTTATTAATTATTTCTTCCAGGTTCCAGACTATTATGATGTTATAGATAAACCCATGGATTTTTCCACCATAAGAAATAGAATCAACAAGTTTGTCTACAAAAAACCTGCAGACCTCATATCTGATGTTCGACAGATATTTTTCAACTGCATCGAGTACAACAATAGAAAAACACCAGAGTACAAGTGTGGCGCAGGTCTAAGTAAATTATTTGAATCCAAAATTCGGGACATTGAGATGGAGAATGATGAAAGTTCACCGCCACCGACCAAAAAGTCTAAGAAGTAGCAAGCACAAGGACAATGCATCATCTCTCTAGGGAGAGCTTTTACTGAGTTATTTCAAGTGCTGCATTTGTTATCTGTAGTTATTCTGTTGTAGGAAATATTGTTCACACCTAAATGATATATTTTCACGACCTGTTCTAATAATGATGGCATCGAAGACTTTTGTAACTGTTTATCTTGTACATATATTCCCACGTCTGCTGAATGTACATAATGGGGCTTGTCCTAAACACGAACCTTTCAATTTCATGTTAACTGCATTCTGGTGATGCAAAGATACACTCTTTATGATTCCATGCATGTTTCAGTTTCTCTGCATGTTATGCAGTGGTCCAAGGATATTATGTATAACATATCTTGTCCATCACCTGATTGATCCCAACATTATGATAATTATACTGTAGTTTTGTAACTTACGGACCGCCCATTTAACAGTCTGTCTGTCAAAGGTTGGACTGGAATTTGTGTCTGTTGGCGCTCTAAGACCCACAACCCATTATTTTAGAATAAACGATGAGTGGGAGTTGTTTGTCATACAATAAATGTTGCAGGGAGAAAAGCTGTGAGGAACGCAGAGAGAGGATTATTCTCCCTGCAGTATTTAATTGTACAACAAACAACCACGAATCGTTTATTTCTTATGACATATCAACATTATGTATAGCCTCTTTCAGGATGTTGATAAATGCACAAGCTTTAAAAATATTTTCCTAAATTTTAATAATGATGACTCCCTGAACAGAATCCAACCTCAGCAATGTCACAAAATTCCGTTTTACTAACAGGTGGGTTAAATTTTGTATTTGCCACTTATTCTCACAATCCTTACATTGATCATCTGTACCTTTTCTCCTAATACCGATTGTCATACCTCTCCAACTTTTCATGCGATCGTTCGACCACTGCTAGCTACAGATATGGGGTACAACTTACGAAACACTTCCGTCGCAACAATAATGTTGTCCAATATATGACGTCATCAAGTTTTGAGTGCATATTCAAATCTCCAGAAATGTTAGAACAATGATTTATTGTGAAATAAACCACGCTTTGTTATTCATTGTTCTTTGCGATTTATCGTGTAGCTAATTTATATTTCCAAATAATGACCAATGAATGATTTGTGTTTTGTTTCCTAACCCTGGGGGGGGCATGGGTGGCCCAGCCGTCTAAGGCGCCTCGTTTCGCTGTGCACTTAGGCACGCCAGAAACCTATGATTGTGGGTTCGAATCCCGGTTCGCCCTGATTATGTTTCTAGGTTTGTCAGCACCATACCCGTGCTCGTGGGTTTCACAGGAGTGGTAAACATCTGAGACCTGCATCACTTCAGGCTTTCCTCCCACATTAAGCTGACACGCTGCGATATAACTGGAATACTGTTAAAAGCGGCGTTAAACCCAACTTGCTCACTCACTCCTAACCCTGAGAAGAAATTATTATTTTCTATCATTTTCGGGAGTCGATTCATTTATTTATTAAATAATCACTCACTCCTCACCCAAATATCAAATGGTCCATCCTATACTGTCTCCCGTCTCCTCATGCTAATGTGTGCTTCAGAACAAGCTTAGAGATGGGCATATTCAAAGATATGTATTATGAAACGATGTTTGCAATCTCTTCAATAAATATGTAAGTCTTTGAGATGATTTTGCTGGGAAGCTCCTATCTGACATTTCATTAACTTTTGGAGGAATCTTTACAAATTTATCCTTAAAATTAAATACAAGTTGGGAGCCTAAAAATTATTTGATTAACTTAGTAAGCAGTTGTTACTGACAGATATTTTTCCAGTGTATTATTCAGTTGAAAAAATGGCTCGTATCAAACAACTTGAGCATATTTACACACTGTAGCGAAGCCTCATAATTAAGTTGTATTTTTGCAGTATGTTCATACCAAAACTTTAACCACAAATGTGACTATGTTGTTATACCATGACTATTTGAGCACCTGATGCACATCTAAATGGCATCACTAATGGGACTGCCTGCTCTGTATAACTCTGATATACTGGAAGCCTTGTGAGTTTCGTAGGGTATAGTGCTGGATCATATAATCAATACACTTGTTGCACTAGTCGAAAATGGGGTGTAACAGTGCACCGAACATTTAGTGTACCAGGTCAAGTGATGAAACAATACACATATAGTATTGTAACCGTGATCTGCTGTGTCAACAAAAACCTTATACATACATTCCTATCCTCGTATTTGAAGAGTTATGGTGTACAGCATTGCTTTCAGAAAAATATCCCATGAGATATAATTCAATTCTACACTCAAGAGGGTAAGATACCTACATCAAGTTAAGGACATTTAAAGTGCAGGTGTTGGGGTAGCCTAGTGGTGAAAGTGTTTGCTCGTCAAGCCGAAGACCCAGGTTTGATTCCTTGCATGGGTACAATGTGTTAAACCTATTTCTCGTGTCCCCGTTGTGATATTGCTGGAATATTGCTAAAAGTAACGTAAAACCATACTCACTCACTCTCATTGTTATTGCACAAATACTTTTTGAAAGGAGGTAACTTTCCAGCATCAGCTCATTGATATCTGTATTGCATCGTGATCCTACTCTTGAGATTTCTATCATATCATGGCTTAGTGCATCATTACAGACCTAGTCAATGATTTACTTTTCCATAATCTGTACTTGTTTCGTGAAATGTTGATTATAAATAACAATTTAACCCAATCTTTATCAGATATCACTATATCAAAAATAAGCTTTTATTTGAATTGTATTTTATGCAATTTGGACCTGTACTAGAATATGAATTAATCTTCCTTAACAAACTGCAAACAATTAGGTAATTCTGACTTCTTGATTTTATTTGATTTGGGAATATCAATTTTTAAACGAAAGGGGAAAGGGAACAAGAACATAAGATACAGGTCTTTGATGGGCATTTTGAAGTTTTATGGATAACAACTTCTTTATTGTTTGGGATGATGTTTCTGGTTTTCATCTTGCCATGTATATATTAACTCCAATACGCATACTCAGTATTCAGCTGATGAGACGAGAATTAGCCCTGAAACATCATAACAACAACGACGTTTTATCCATAAAACGCTTTGTCATATTAAAATATTGTTGCCATTGTGTCATAAACTATCGCTGTAATGTCACAATTTTGTGTGCAACAATTACAGAATGCCTCAATATCCATACCTAGAGTTGAGATGACGGTTTCCGATGATTGATATGTTGGTCAGCTTAAACATTTGTCATTATGCTACTTAATAAATGCTTGAAATTCTGTCTTTGGTTAGAATAATTTTTCTCGTCTTTGTGTAAATGTCAGTGCATGTCTCATTTACTTGTATATGTTGTATTCATTCCATTATTTAGTCATTTATTTATTTGACATTCACAAACAACACTATAGTTGCTAGTTAGTATGTAACATTTTAATAGATAGAAATATTTTCAGGTATGTCACAGTATTTTTCTATATCTCAAGTCAATCCATTTATAGATTGTAACAGAGTTGTAAGTTGATTCATAAATATACAGTAAAGTGAACTATATAGGCAGTGTTTTTACAAAGCAGCACTTACAACTGCTTTGCTAAAGGCTCTGATTCAATAGGCAGTCGTCATTTGGGTCACTTGTGCAATTATTTCTGGGTAATGTACACCAACAAATAGACTTTTTCCACCACAGGTACCTAAAGATACAACTTTGACGTGGGTACTGGGGCTTTGGGTGCTTCTATGTGTACATAGATACGCTATCCTTATCTCATGTATTTGCTCTAAGACCGAGGACATATCAGGATTATAAGGAACTGTTGTGAGATCATCAGGGCTTGACTACGTCTGCCCTTTCCTCGTGCAGCTATTGTTTTAAGTCCCTAGAAAGTACTGTCACAAGTTCTTTGTACTTAAAAGGGGCGGTCGGGTACCCTGGTGGTAAAGCGTTCCCTCGTCATGCCGAAGACCCGGGTTCGATTCCCTACATGGGTACAATGTGTGAAGCCCATTTCTGGTGCCCTGCCGTGATATTGCTGGAATATTGCTAAAAGCAGTGTAAAACCATACTCACTCACTCTCTGTACTTAGAACGTATCAAGGAACTACCAATGGAACTTTTGAAAAACAACTGTTTTCCGTTTAATTTTAATCATTAAATATTTTGCATGTGTTGTAAGTGTATGGAATGTCATTGTTGGCTTTTCCGAGTGGAGCTTGCACACATATGATGTGTATGTATATTTGAATTGTAGGTTTGTTTATATGTAGTCCCATCTTTATCATTGTTTTTGGTTTATACATGTGTGTGCAATGCAAGACTGGGGTATACATCATGATTCTTAACCGACTGTAAAAACAAGATAATGTACACTTACTGAATGTCAACAGGTCATGTATGAACTGTTACTGGTATTACATACAATGAAACACTTTCCACAACTTTTCATAACAAATTAAATAATGTCAGAGGGCTCAAGGGAAACGTTAATTTTATTCATGTAACCATTTGATTTTCTAAATGTGTAAAAAATAATATGAATGAGATGGTCTGACTTAAAGTTTTGTGATCATGCATGTTGTAATGTCACTGCAAGATTTGGTGCATTTTGTTTAAATCTATCACTAGGATATAGAGCAGAGAAAAACAAACTGAGCAAAAGGAGCGCTGGTGGTCTCTTTTACACTAATCTTTTATGTAGTTCTGAAGGTGCATGGTTCAAGCAGCTCATCTGCATTTGTGATCCAATAGATCTATCAAGAGGAGAAGGTGGTTCTTTGTGTAACACAAGGAGAGCTCCTGGGGGAGTCTGGATGGGAATAGATCCCCTGTATCTCAAGCTTGTTAGAGGGTGATGGTTGATGCGACGGTGACGTATGCATGTCACCGGACCAGATGGTACGGATTGTTGATCATGGTTATTTTCATGACAGAGCTGGGATACTGCTGACTGCAGCTTTTTAAGAACATTCACCTTTTGTCTACTCAACACGAAGAGTGTTATCCCAAAATACATGATTTGAAATGTGAAGACTGATTTGACTGATCTATGTCAAGTTCTTTATTCTATTCATGCAACATTTCAGTACAGAGGGTAGTACCTTTAACACGCAAGCACTTCACATTGAAGAATAATGAAGTTGAAATCCATCAGTCCATTCTGTCTTCATTAGATACAGCTTCTAAAATTCCACTTAAAGGTTTGATGTGTAGTTTTGTTCCTTCTTTTTGTTTCTTGCTCGTTCATTTGTTATCTCCTGTTGATAGATAAAATTTATTAACACGGGTCTGGTGGCACACCACATCAGCATCTGTCCTTATGCTATCATATTTTTGTAGATAGTGGTTATCAACTGTAGTTTCATGGTCTTGCCTTTATGTGCCACAGTGTCATTTACTCCCTGGAGTCAATACATTGCACCTTTTATCTCAGGATTTAAAGAGATCTATTATCTATTCTTTGTTGACAAGTTGGTTGAAGGGGTAGGTAATGGACCCCATAGCACTAATGCATTGTGTACAACTTTGTAGTTTGTTGATGTTTTAAGTCCTCGATTCATTCATTATTTCAGGAATTTAGAGCATGATAACATGTGTTGTCATGAGATAATTAACATTGTCATATAACAAATACTGAGGACTAGTTACCGGTACTTTGTTTCTTTGCGGGGCACTTACTGTGCATATCATATAATTTTGGGAGTGTACTGAAGGTATTTCGTTATCTCCCTTTATTGGGACTTTGAAAACATAATTCTTTTAATTGAATAACATTGATTATTATTGATCAAGTTCAACAAACTAAGAAGAATCAGCCAAAAATCAATCACTGGATTGTCTGGTCCAGATTTGATTATTCACAGGCCACCGTCATATAGCTGGAATATTGCTGTGTCGGCATTAAACAACAGACAAATATTTAAGGAAAGGTAAGCATATATTTCTGTGCATTAATCAAGGATTTATGGTGGCAGAATGGATTGGACCTCCATGATGGAAATGTTTTGTGTCATCAAGCATATTCATTAACAGTGTTTGAATTTGAGGGGGGTCCTGAGGCTCCTTAAGATTTGCTGCTATAATATTTGAGTCTAGGAATGCCCAAAATGTTTAATTTTTAACATTGAGGTTATGACAAGAACCCCTTTAACGTTAAGGCTTAATTTCAACCTTTAATAATCATGTCCATACATGATATTGTTTGCTTGCATACAGGGGTAGTGATTGAAATAAATTGGACTCCTTTTTTTTGTGCTTATATATGCGTTGGTGAATGCATAAAAAACTATCACTTCCGGTTGTGAGGCATTTTTTTTCCTTTGGAATCCATGTTTTACAACAACAAAACTTTGAGAAAAGCTTGGACACAGTTGTAGGTTTTCCTCTCCCATTTCAGTTTTAATAAATATTAGTTTCAGGATACTTATTGAAAATATATCTTAAATGTTATGATGCAAATTTATTTATTAGACTGTTTCCCTCATCCTGTAGTGTTTGGAGGCTTGGTGGTGTGCGAGACATGAGCTTGATGGATGTGCACGATGCGGCTATGGTTTATGCTGTCAAGTTGACAGGCATGGGCATTTTCACTCAATAAACATGCCTCTATTAACTGACGTCGTGTTATTTGTTCAACTTTTGCAATTAATTCAGATGACAATCCCTGTGGAGAATCCAGGATGGAATTGGTCCCTAGCAACCTTTGCTGATGATAAAAGCCAATTTATGGATAAGATGGTTAGGCTCGGTTGATTGCATGTCATTTTATCTCTAAGCCTGGATTGATGCTCATAATATCAATCACTGGATTGCCTGTCCTATATTAAAGTGATTTACAGGTCATATAGCTGGAATATTGCTGAGTGCAGTGTTAAACAACAACAAAATGACAAAGAAAGCAAACAATTAGAAAACAATTTGAAAATAATTTCAGGAAAGTGCTGATTTCTGAACCAATATGTGTCAACTCGTATGAATTCGGACTGCCTCCGTGGTCCGGGGTTCTATCGACGTTAAAAGATGGAACTGTGTGACGCTTTACAATAAAGAGCTAAAACAAGGACTGGTCGGCTCGGAGTCAGTAAACTGTGACTACGTGGGGTATTATGTTTAACTGCAGCATGGTATCTCAGTTGGTTATAGCTCTATGAAATCAGCATTAGTCTGGACAAGCAACCTGACACACATACACATGTGCATGCAAGTGGCTGTGTAAGTGCAAGTGCAATGATCTTGGACGTGATGCTAAGCCCTATTTCACCTCGCCTAATATGACTTTGGAACAGTGATGATGGGTGCTCTGGTGTCAAGATAAATAACGCTGCTCATGACTAGTTTTTCTTATCCTGTTCATCTTTATCAGAGACGACCGCCCGGGAAGCGGAAGGTCTGGGGTATGACCCCCGGCCGCATCATACCAAAAGACGTTAAATGATGGCACTTGTTACCTTGTCTGATGCTCCGCATTAATTGGCTAAAACAAGGACTGGTAGGCTCGGAGTCAGTATACTGTGTTTGAGTGGGTTATTCATGTTAAAGTATGACATGGTATCTCAGTGAGCTAGCACTATAAGACCAGCATTAGTCTGGACTAGTACAAGCAAGCACACACTTGCGCATGTGCATGCACGTCGCTGTGACCCCTGCATCACATGACTGGATGGTAGAAGTGCATTGATCTTGGACGCGATGCTGAACCTTATTTCATGTCGCCTAATATGAGCTCAGAACTGATGATGTGTGTTCGGTGTCAAGATAAATAACACTGCACATGACTACTTTTTCTTATGTTCATCTTACCAGAAGTGAGTGGCAAAGGCACTACAAAGAAAGGAAAGACAAATAAAAACATTGAAGATAATTTTATTGTTAAACAAGACAGTACTTCCTCAAATTGAAAAATAATTGTTCTCACAATGTATATATAAATAGATGTTCCTGCAAAGTGCTGAAAATTGCTCTTTCATACCTTTGACAATGATGAAAAAATCTAATATCTGCATATCATGAATGCATAACTAGTGAGCAAACAAACTTTGCATTGTACTTATAAACTGCATGCAAGTGCATGCCCAACATGAGATGCCTTGGGATCAATAGCAACAGTGAGAGCACAACATGAATGTCTCGCCAACAATACATGAACCACTGCATATTATTTTCAGTGTCCTTTACATTTCCCCATGAGTACTTCATGGATCTGTTTACACTGTGTTCCTCATCACGTGTCACTACATGGTAGACAGTGTAGTACTGGTGTGCTTCTACTTTACATCTGGTAAAGAAATGAGCCTTGCTCTTTGCGTGAATTTTGTACAAACCCTAATGTTGAACTTGAAGCATTGTGTGGAGTTGATAAACCATAGTGAGTGAGTATGGTTTTATGCCGCTTTTAGCAATATTCCAGCAATATCACGGCGGGGTACACCAGAAATGGGCTTCACACATTGTACCCATGTTGCAAAACAAAGCCGGGTCTTCGGCATTGATAACCATAAGTCTGGAGCATGTTTAACAAGAAATATTATTCAGACATGAGAATTTTCCTCGGATACGTGGAATTCTAGGATTTTTCCTCTCAGAATGATGTAAAATGCACATATTTTAATCTTGTTTTTTAAATTTTCAGAGGGTCACATGCCCCCAAACCCCCCTAGATTGGCCATTTTCCTCCCAAAACCAGTTTTTCAGTTCTCATGTCTGTATTACTGTTTGTGTGGTGCTCACTGGTTTCTCTTCTTTACCAGGCCTGGCTTGATTTTGTTGGTCAAATAGTGACTACACTGCAAACTGGCCATATACATTCACTGGTGATGGAGCAACGTAGTGTATACCAACCCATGAAGCATTGATATTTTTGCCATACTGGTCACCTAATGTTTTTACTTGTGAACTAGTACTACCACGTACCACTGATATTGTGCCGTATTTACCCTCTTGCAAGTGATCATTCATCCACGCTATGATAGAGTAATGCAACTGTAGAAGCCATACATTTCCGAGTCCTGTGACTGGAATCAAATCATGTACCTTCTGCTTCAATGTCGGATGCCTTGTTCACATGACCAAAGAGGTTGACCTGGTAGGCAAGCTGACACAGTGAGGATGTCATGTGTGGGATGATACCACACCCTGCTACCTAATAATCTGGAGTTGCAGATAGCCTTCATTTTAAGTAATTCATCTGAGGCAGAACAATGCTAAGGCGAAAATGCATTAATACTGTACATGTATAGCAAACTCAGCTAACACCGGAAGCACTCGTAAAATCTTGAACAGCAAAAGAAGGCAATTGGAAAATGATCTGAAAAACTTCTAAATGTAATAAGTAAATAGGACATTTGTGATTCAAAGAACAAGGAATGATACAGACCCTCCTGGGTCCACTAGATCTTTGCAATTTAATAGATATATGCACGTCTTGTAAAAATTGTTATGAAAATTAAATGGATTCATGGGAATGAGAATTTGACTTAGTTCTTTTCATCACTTTTATGTTGTAGATTATTTTTAAAAATAAGTAAAAGACGTTGGGAAAAGAGTAAAAGCAAATGATGTCAAATTCATCTTCGGGTCACAGATTATCTGATTTTATTCTCCAGAATTTCTAAAAATCTCCACTCATGTCAGAAAGAAATGTACTTGATCATGTTAAAATTCCAAAACATGCTAGTAACAGAGCTTTCATAATAATTGTTTACTTAAAGTTTTCCACAACATTCAAATATATGCTGTTTCCAGTGGGGACTTTTCATACGTGTACCTTTAAATAAATAAATGAGCAAATCAACAATAACAGACAGTGTCAAGTTTACCAGTCAACAATACAAACACAAGGAACATTTAACTTCTTTGATAGGCATTTAGAAGTTGGAGTACTAAGTAAGGATAAGAATTTATGGATGAACAACTTCTTTATTACAAATAAAGAGCGATGTTTCGGTGTAGGTTCTAACAACTTGCTTGATAACGGTGTTAGAACCTACACCGAAACGTCGCTCTTAATTGTAATAAAGAAGTTGTTCATCCATAAATTCTTATCCTTACAAGGAACATTTATGGGACTAGTTCCAAGACCATCAATATCACTGTAACTCCCATACTTACAGAGACTATAGAAAAGTACAGCACTAGCTGAACAAGTTCAACAAACACTGCTGTCTCAGCATCATGTAGGATGAGGAAAACGTGATGTGAGCCAGGCCGAGGTGCGAGGAAGAGGGCTTGTATTGGCACTGCTTTCCGTTACTCGAGCTACAGGGAGGATGCTGCATCTGTCACATCATCTTGAAAACATCCCTGAATATTCACAGTAACTTAATTGCTGCCTTTGGAAGCTGACTGGCTGCCCTCAATGTAAACCAACTTACTATATTTCCCCAGGAATCTTTGTATGACATGGCCACAGGCATGACGGCTCCAAATTGGAGTCCTCATCAGGGAATTATTGAACATTTCAAGTTTGCCACCAATCAAAGGCTTGCCATGCATATGAATCCAATGTTTAAATGCATCCTATAATTCATTTCTGAGAATCAGCATTTCCTAAGTCTTTTTTGTTAGTTAAATAAAAAGAAACAAGAAGAAAGTGACATTTGACAAATCGTTAAAGACCAATTTGACAATTTGGTGATGTCCAAGGAACAGGTACACTATATAAGTCAAAACTACAAGGACAGACCAATGTCAATCTCATTAAAATCAGATCTTAGTTCTCACTATCGCTAAACTGAGATCTGAGGACATCCCATTACGGGTCACATCAGACCGACCTTGCACGAACTTTGACCGACCAATGGAACGACCAATCAGAAGGCAGCTTTCTCGTGCTTTACGGCACAAATTTCAAATTGGCGACTACGCTTAGAAACATATTTTGACAAATTCTCGATTACAAATTTGAAACCTAACAAAAAGCCATTCTGGAATGGCTAATCGGTGGTCTAGATTGTAAGGATTCAGTCGTTAAACCCGTAACTATCATTCGGAATACCCCATGTTAAAGTTTTCGAGATTGCATGATTAGAAATCACATTCCGGCTGTCACTTTCATAATCTGGTAAGCGACGCACTGATTGGTCGGATGAAAGGTTGTTCTGACGTGACCCTTAATGGGATGTCTTCAGATCTTTGTTTAGCTGTCGCGGGAACTAAGGTCTGATTTTAATGAGATTGGACCAATGTTTCCTTGCATTACAGATACTTTGGACCAAACTGGCTGGATGGAGGAGGAAGCAGTCATCCAATGATATTATTTACACTTCTGTTGATGGCAAGTGATGGCAATGAGAAATCAATCCATAATTTATTAATATCAGATCTTAGTTTTCGCTGCCGCTAAACAAAGATCTGAGGACATCACATTATGGGTCACGTCAGAACAACCTTTCATCCGAACAATCAGAGCGTCGCTTGCCAGATCAGGCAAGTGACAGTCGAGTGTGTTTTCTAATCATGCAACCTTGAAAACTTTAACATGGGGTATTCCGAACGACAGTTACGGGCTTTAAGAGTGACTGTCGTCTATCTCACTTCAACTGGATAAACATTTGAATGGAAGACACTTTGCATAGCTTGTGGGAAACATAGCAATACAATCTTGGCCATCTATTAGACATTCCAGACTGTTCTTTTGTTTAGTTTTCAAATTTTGAATCAAGAATTTTGTCAAAATACTTTCAAAGCGAAGTCGCCCCTTTGAAGCTAGTGCTGTAAAACTGGAGAAAACTGCTTTCTGATTGGCTAATGTCAACTTCATGTTTGTCATTTCACTGGACAAGTTCACGAAAAGTCATTCTGACGTGACCCCTTATGGGATGTCCTAAGATCGCATTGTTCACTTTTAGCGAGAACCAAGATATGATTTAAATAAGATAGAATTTTAGTGTTGTTGGTGAATTATTCATCCAAGAATTAAGAAAAAGATTCATATTACATTATTAATCAGTTCGGCAGATCCATAATACAAGAAGAACAAAATATGGTCTGACCATAATGGAAAATGCATTCAGTGATATAGTACAAGTCTGAAGGTCATAACCACACAATCATGTCTGGAAGATTAGAAGAAATTGAATCATTTTGAACATCACATATTTTTTAATGTAAATATTACTCAAAGAACAATCCTATAACACACATTGCCAAGGTAATAAAACATTAACACCATTAAGGCAGGAAAATATCTTGTATTTTACACTTGTGAAAATATGTGTGATATAATATGAAATGACAACACTGATGAAAGTATGATATTACCCATAGGTGCAGTAATTCTCACTTAATACAGTGTGTGATTATTATCATATTAGGCCAAAAAAAAAAATAGTCTTGGTTCTCAGTAACCGCCCACATCATCAAGTTTGCTGCATTTGTATTTAAGAAAGCCCCAGAAAATCCTTAAATATTCCAAGTCCAACGGTAGTCAAATACAGTATTCCGGTATTTTACTCATCAAGAAATACATTTATGTAGGGAGGCCCTTTCCCGGGGTGATTGTACACAATTGTTTACCGGTAATTGGTTACACAACTGCTTTTTGGTTACATACTAGTTTGATCATCCCCCCACAAAAAAGAAAAAAAGAAGACATCGCCCACCCGCATTATATTTTAAAAAACATTTCCTGAGAACCAATTCTTTTATTTTTTTATGCCTTAATCTTTTGAAACATGAGAATGTTTTGGCAGTCACAAGGTAAAGTGTTAATTTCTGATGCTGAAAACCGACAAGGAAATTTTACTATAGGATAATATAAATATAATATTAGACATTATGCTGAAGTGGTGATGCTTGACTAACACATGACTAACAAATAGGAACACCTGACTTCTTCATGTTATTGAAGTATCCACCATCCTCATGCAAAACACACAGAAGACACTGGGAGTAAAACTACTGGTTGTCCAATTTTATTGAAGCTTACTAACTTTAATCAAATTCTTAATTCTAGGACAAAGGTAAATACTGTAATTCTGGAAAGTTTTACACCCTGAAATTATTGCGAGAGACTAGCAATAGTCTCAAATGCATCTCGAAAGTTTTTGTCACTCTGTTGATGAGATTACCAAAGATCAAAGCTACTTTTGCACGTTTTTTGAGAAGGAAGCGAATGATGAAAAGTTAATTCAGTGTCAGTTTTGTTTTATCAATACATGCATGTGCTGTTGTTGTTGTTGACAAGGAAGGTTGAAGTTGCATGTTTATCTAACAGTAGTTTTATAAGGCAGGGATATGTCCGGACTACTCAGTGTTATGTGAGCAACTAGACAAGATGTGGCAGGTCAATGGACTCTCCTGATTTAACTATAGACACTGAGGACAATATGTCATCAAGGAAACAGGATGTTGGTTGGTTGGTTTGTTATTTAACGCCGCACTCAGCAATATTCCAGCTATATGGCTGCGGTCTGTAAATAATCGAGTCTGGACCAGACAATCCAGTGTTTAATATGATGAGCATCAATCCCCGCAATTGTGATCGATGACATGCATCAACCAAGTCAGCGAGTCTGACCACCCGATCCCGTTAGTCGCCTTTTACGACAAGCATAGTCACCTTTTACGGCAAGCATGGGTTGCTGAAGACCTATTCTAACCTGGAGTCTTCACGGGTCGAAACAGGATGTGAGGAATTATGTATTTAATCATCTACTGGCTGGTATATAGTGTGTGGACAATGGTGGAATTGACCAAAAGAAATATATGCCTCATTACGTTCTTTAATTCTTGTTCGTCTGCAAAAATAATTGCATCATGAATGAAACTATTGCATCTTTCGTCGACTTTCCTCCTCCCAAAACTTTCCAGATTTACAGTATTAAAATGAATTAATGATAAACATGACATACATTATGAGTGACTAGGCACAATTCTTTGTAATAAAACATTGGATTGGGAATTCATTTTTTTAAACACAGCATCAGTAACACATGTGTGGATGTAGGGCTGGGACAGAAAGCAAATTGATACCCGGATATGCTGATATTACTAATACCCGACCCGGATACCCGTGATCAAAGTAAGTTGACAGCTACTTCACCTTACAAGAGTCAATCAATGCATCAGTCAGCCAACAAGCAGCGTTTCCTCATCGATCCATCTACACAATATGACATAAAACACAAAATGCAACTGATGTGCTGCATATTGAGTTTTAGAGGTGGCGACACATCGCCAATGTAGAGGCATTTCTACTTACAAGTTATCATTAATAAAATACACAGTGACATTACACAGTACATGCTGAAGGAAGATACAACAACAGTGAATGAGTGAGTATGGCTTTACGCTGCTTTAAACAATAATCCAGCAACATCATGGCGGAGGACCCCAGAAGGGTGCTTCACACAATGTACCCATGTGGCTAATCGAACCTGGGTCTGACAAGTGAACGCTTAACCACTAGGCTATCACACCGCCCCTTACAACAATAGTAAAATATACTATATTGGTCTCCGAGCTGCAGCCTAATGATGAAGCTGATGTATGCTCTAGTGAGGTCACCAATTGAATAAATCACTACAGGTCCTTATTTCGGAAGTTTTAAAATTGTGCGTTAAATTTGATAACTATTGTTCTGAATCTTGATGTGTGTTTTCATAGTTATAACATCACGTGACTACAGGTCGGGTAGTAACTTGTAGAACCGACCTCGTACTCCTGTCACCCGTCCCAGCCCTACTTGTGTGAATGTATTTTATTTGTGCTTCTTAAGACACATCAGATATGATTTGATTTACCTGTGAACTTAACATCAACACTGTTAAGTAACATGCTTAAGTCAACAACAAGAAAAAAATTGGTTCAAACATTTACACTGTTCCAGAACACTGTAGCATTGATTAGTTGAAATACTCGTCCCTTTTCCACAAAGCGATCATAACACTACAACTGTTAGACATCTATGTTAAGATATAGGAATTACTATCACCTTAGCGCTATGATCGCTTCGTATAGCAGCATACAAACTGAACTTTCAAACAGGACCTATCAAACAAGCTTATGAGCTGGAATGCCTATGAGAAATATCAGCTCAACATGTTCAATCCCTATTATTCTGAAGAATGAAAACTACAGAAAAATAGAAATATAAAGAAAAGAAGATATATTGTACAGTCATATCCAGAATAATAACCTTGATTGTTAATATTCATTTACTGCTCTTTGTTCAACCATTTGTTTGGTCTCATATACCTGGACATAGAATTATGTCTATGGAAACCGCCAACAAGAAATAACACTGATCTGGCCTCAACAAGAAATGCAATTCTGACATGTCGCATACATTCCTGGGCCCATTCCACAAAGCAACTGTAGCGCTAAGATGATCATACCCCCCATACTTTAACATGCACTTACGACAATCATAGCGCTAAGATAGCTTTGTGAAACCCGGCCCTGCCCTTGTTTAAGAAGTTAATCTCAGCCCTACAAATATTGATACTCCCATATTTTAATACAGACTTGTAGCACTCAGATTGCTTTCTGAAACAAGGATCAAGCTTGGGGACCAACTATTTGTATTTTTTTAGCCATGATTGTTTATAGTGCAGGCTAATCTTGCCAACTCTTATGTACATCGTATATCTCATGAACACAGTCCTAAATGTAGGCATGGCCCACAAGATCACACTGCAATTTCATTAAAATCAGCCCTTATACTCATAGTATACCTGTTTGCATGAAGATCTGACAACACCACCATCTTGAAAATGACCAGCTATTTGATTTCTGTATCTTGAAAATGACCAGCTATCTGATTTCTGTATCTTGAAAATGACCCGCTATCTGATTTTTGTATCTTAAAAATGATTGAACATAATAAGGGCATCATCATCATATCTTTGTGGACATTTCATACACCTTTCATTTCTAACAGAAAGGATTCACCTGACACAACTCCAATGGAGTGTTTGTCAGATCTTGAAGCAGAGGTATATCGGAGTAAGAGATCTGATTGTAATGAAATTGTACCATACTGCATTTTTTTCTCCCAAATTCAGGAAGTCTCTGAGTGTGTTTGTTTGTTATTAAACGCCACACTCAGCACTATTCCAGCTATTTACCACGGCCTGTAAATAATCAAGTCTGGACCAGACAATCCAGCTACTGACATTCTGGGCAATGAGCCATGCTGCAAGGGTACAATAACACGCCATCAACCAAGTCACTGAGTCTGACCACCCGGGGGCACGGGTGGCCAAGTCGTCTAAGGCGCCGCGATACGCTGTGCAGAGTTGCGTCCCTTGGGCACGCCAGAAACCTATAATTGTGGGTTCGAATCCCGGTTTGCCCCAATAATGTTTCTAGGTTTGTCAGCACTATACCCATGCTCGTGGGTTTCACCGAAGTGGTAAACGTCTGAGACCTGCATCACTTCGGGCTTTCCTCCCACATTAAGCTGACACGCCGTGATATAACTGGAATACTGTTAAAAGCAGCCAACCCAACTCACTCACTCACTCACTCACTGACCACCCACTTCTCACAACCAGCACAGGCTGCTGGGAACTAATTCTAATGGTGGAATCCCCATGGGGGACGAGGAAGTCTGTAACCTGTAACCGGATCAGTTTAAAAGTAAGCTTCTGATGATACTGTCAATGATAGCCCTTCACAAGTTATTCCCACCAGTAGGTTGTTACAGAAATTAAATGCATGTATTATCATCTGATTAGTGTCATCTACGCTCAAACTGGCTGGTAGCAGCTCTCCATATTGATGCTACTGAGGCCGCAGCCGAAGACATCAAACTCCCAGCGGTTGAGTGTGTTGTGTTTGTGTTCATCTGACCCGAATATGCCATTGTATACACAGTTGAGGTCGTCCCAAGACCAGCTCGGGTTGGGACCTCGAGGTCGTGGGGCACACGTTCCCAATCTATACCAATGTCTACCTCATCCTCTGATATAAAATGCTCCTCGTCACTCTCCTCGGAAGTATTGCTGTCAGATATTGACTGAATCATGCTCTCGTTTACTTCAAATGCACAGATTCTGAAATAGAGAAGATTGGACTCAATTCAAAAGGGCTGAAGTATGTTTCTGTGTAAAAACATTGTATATACCTTGATGGACAGGCAACAGAGTTTTTTATCAGTTACACGTGGCCAGGGTAGTCACCACTGGTCATATAGGGATTCACAAAGGTTTATGTCAAACAATTAGATTTTGGGAAAAAAACCATCTACCCTAGTCTCTCCATCATGTCTAGAGTTTGTTGTTTGCATACGATGCATACGATGACATGCATGAACCAACTTTTACAAAGTCCCTGACATCCTGATCCTTTAGTCGCCTTTTACGACAGGTATAGTCGCCTTTTTACGGAAAGCATGGGTTGCTGAAGACCTATTCTACCCCGGATCTTTACGAGAGGGTCTGGAGTTTGACTCGTCTTGGTTTAGCACATACTTGTGGACACCCTTGACTGGTGTTATTGCAAATAAATATTCTCTACCCTTAGCGAATTTGACAAAAGCAAAAACATTGTTTCAAACTGAACTGGTATGGAAAATACTAAATAATCAAGCATTTGATTTATGGTCTCAGCAAATGACATCAAGATATAAAATCTAGCCACTGAATATCCTGGAAACCATACCTGCCAAAATCTGGACATCGCAACAGCATGACGACATTATGGAGTGTGTGCCTGGGTATAAGTACAGCCGGGTTGACATTCTGAGAGAAACAGAGGTGAAGGACATTGTGATTGAGTCGTGCTACAGCGCTGGTGAGCTGCCTCTCGGAGAGATCGGACAGACAGAACTCACTGTAGCATAGTCTCCGGGGGAGACACACGTCCAGGATGTGAGCTATGACGGACACCAGCTGTGTAGTGTAACAGAGCGCGGCACTTATTGTGTGTCCAGGATTGCGATGTCCTGCCTCCTTCTCCGGAGCCGCACCATTCTCTTTGTTCTCGGACACTGAAATATCAATGTCTCAACTATAACATGGTATTTCTATTGGTTTCAAACCTGGTGAGTCTTTTTGTTTGCTTGTTAGTTCGTTGTTTAAAGCCGCACTCAGCAATATTCCAGCTTTATGACAGCGGTCTGTAAATAATCAATTCTGGACAAGACAATCCAGTGATTGACATTATGAGCTTCAATCCACGCTATTGGGATACAGTGACATGCATCTACCAAGCCTGTGAGCCTGACCAACCGATCCTGATAGTCGCCTCATACGACAATCATAGTCGTCTTTTACGGCAACCTTGAAGACCTTTTCAACCCCAGATCTTCACAGAGGACAACAACTGGTTTATCTTTAAAGGAGCGCAAACAAATTTAGGCTGTGGCACAAAATTATAGTAAGGCGTTATGGAGCAACTTGAGAAAAACAAGAAAAAAGGCTTAGCATCATGGTATCCATATTCAGGTTGGCCTGGAAACCAGAAACTCATTTTTTAGTTTAACCTAAGAATCTTAAGATGCTGAAGGAAATACATAAGGCCATGGGAATACATGCAGGCCTCACTCACCCCACACATTGTAGGCTGAGTAGTCCCCATTTCCTGGCAGGGAGGGTTCCACAATCCTGTGTCCGGTGTCTCCGCCATTGTCTGTGTACACCCAATGCCCCCTGACAAATGTGGTCTGGCATGCCTCCTTCAAGGCACTCACAGTGCTCATAGCTAGGCTCTCCGTCTCACTGCAATAGCAACACGGTACACAATTGTTTGCTTTCTCACTGCAATAACAACACACAGTAAACAATAGTTCTCTGTCTCACTGCAATAGCGACACAGTAAACAATAGTTCTCTGTCTCACTGCAATAGCAAACACAGTACACAATTGTTCGCTTCCTGACTGCAATAGCGACACAGTAAACAATAGTTCTCTGTCTCACTGTAATAGCAACACAGTACACAATTGTTCGCTTCCACACTGTAATAGCGACAGACAGTAAACAATAGTTCTCTGTCTCACTGGAATAGCAACACAGTACACAATTGTTCGCTTCCACATTGCAATAGAAACACACAGTAAACAACAGTTCTCTTTCTCACTGCAATAGCAACACAGTACACAATTGTTCGCTTCCTCAATGCAATAGCGACACACAGTAAACAATAGTTCTCTGTCTCACTGGAATAACAAAACAGTACACAATTGTTCGCTTCCTCACTGCAATAGCGACACACAGTAAACAATAGTTCTCTGTCTCACTGCAATAACAAAACAGTACACAATTGTTCGCTTCCTCATTGCAATAGCGACACACAGTAAACAATAGTTCTCTGTCTCACTGCAATAGCAACACAGTACACAATTGTTCGCTTCCTGACTGCAATAGCAACACACAGTAAACAATAGTTCTCTGTCTCACTGCAATAGCAACACAGTACACAATTGTTTGCTTCCTCACTGCAATAGCGACACAGTAGACAATAGTTCTCTGTCTCACTGCAAAAGCTACACAGTACACAATTGTTCGCTTCCTCACTGCAATAGCAACACAGTAAACAATAGTTCTCTGTCTCACTGCAATAGCGACACAGTACACAATTGTTCGCTTCCTCACTACAATAGCAACACACAGTAAACAATAGTTCTCCGTCTCACTGCAATAACAAAACAGTACACAATTGTTCGCTTCCTCACTGTAATAGCGACACACAGTAAACAATAGTTCTCTGTCTCACTGGAATAGCGACACAGTACACAATTGTTCGCTTCCTCACTGCAATAGCGACACAGTAAACAATAGTTCTCTGTCTCACTGCAATAGCAACACAGTACACAATTGTTCGCTTCCTCACTGCAATAGCGACACAGTAAACAATAGTTCTCTGTCTCACTGCAATAGCAACATAGTACACAATTGTTCGCTTCCTCACTGCAATAGCAACACAGTAAACAATAGTTCTCTTTCTCACTGCAATAGCAAACACAGTACACAATTGTTCGCTTCCTCATTGCAATAGCGACAAAGTAAACAATAGTTCTCTGTCTCACTGCAATAGCAAACACAGTACACAATTGTTCTCTTCCTGACTGCAATAGCGACACAGTAAACAATAGTTCTCTGTCTCACTGCAATAGCAACACAGTACACAATTGTTCGCTTCCTGACTGCAATAACGACACACAGTAAACAATAGTTCTCTGTCTCACTGCAATAGCAACACAGTACACAATTGTTCGCTTCCTCACTGCAATAGCGACACACAGTAAACAATAGTTCTCTGTCTCACTGCAATAGCAACACAGTACACAATTGTTTGCTTCCTCACTGCAATAGCGACACAGTAGACAATAGTTCTCTGTCTCAATGCAAAAGCTACACAGTACACAATTGTTCGCTTCCTCACTGCAATAGCAACACAGTAAACAATAGTTCTCTGTCTCACTGCAATAGCGACACAGTACACAATTGTTCGCTTCCTCACTACAATAGCAACACACAGTAAACAATAGTTCTCCGTCTCACTGCAATAACAAAACAGTACACAATTGTTCGCTTCCTCACTGTAATAGCGACACACAGTAAACAATAGTTCTCTGTCTCACTGGAATAGCAACATAGTACACAATTGTTCGCTTCCTCACTGCAATAGCAACACAGTAAACAATATTTCTCTTTCTCACTGCAATAGCAAACACAGTACACAATTGTTCGCTTCCTCACTGCAATAGCGACAAAGTAAACAATAGTTCTCTGTCTCACTGCAATAGCAACATAGTACACAATTGTTCGCTTCCTCACTGCAATAGCAACACAGTAAACAATATTTCTCTTTCTCACTGCAATAGCAAACACAGTACACAATTGTTCGCTTCCTCACTGCAATAGCGACAAAGTAAACAATAGTTCTCTGTCTCACTGCAATAGCAAACACAGTACACAATTGTTCGCTTCCTGACTGCAATAGCGACACAGTAAACAATAGTTCTCTGTCTCACTGCAATAGCAACACAGTACACAATTGTTCGCTTCCTGACTGCAATAACGACACACAGTAAACAATAGTTCTCTGTCTCACTGCAATAGCAACACAGTACACAATTGTTCGCTTCCTCACTGCAATAGCGACACACAGTAAACAATAGTTCTCTGTCTCACTGCAATAGCAACACAGTACACAATTGTTCGCTTCCTCACTGCAATAGCGACACAGTAGACAATAGTTCTCTGTCTCACTGCAAAAGCGACACAGTACACAATTGTTCGCTTCCTCACTGCAATAGCGACTCAGTAAACAATAGTTCTCTGTCTCACTGCAATAGCAACACAGTACACAATTGTTCGCTTCCTCATTGCAATAGGAACACAGTAAACAATAGTTCTCTGTCTCACTGCAATAGCAACACAGTACACAATTGTTTGCTTCCTCACTGCAATAGCAACACAGTACACAATTGTTCGCTTCCTGACTGCAATAACGACACACAGTAAACAATAGTTCTCTGTCTCACTGCAATAGCAACACAGTACACAATTGTTCGCTTCCTCACTGCAATAGCGACACACAGTAAACAATAGTTCTCTGTCTCACTGCAATAGCAACACAGTACACAATTGTTTGCTTCCTCACTGCAATAGCGACACAGTAGACAATAGTTCTCTGTCTCAATGCAAAAGCTACACAGTACACAATTGTTCGCTTCCTCACTGCAATAGCAACACAGTAAACAATAGTTCTCTGTCTCACTGCAATAGCGACACAGTACACAATTGTTCGCTTCCTCACTACAATAGCAACACACAGTAAACAATAGTTCTCCGTCTCACTGCAATAACAAAACAGTACACAATTGTTCGCTTCCTCACTGTAATAGCGACACACAGTAAACAATAGTTCTCTGTCTCACTGGAATAGCGACACAGTACACAATTGTTCGCTTCCTCACTGCAATAGCGACATAGTAAACAATAGTTCTCTGTCTCACTGCAATAGCAACACAGTACACAATTGTTCGCTTCCTCACTGCAATAGCGACACAGTAAACAATAGTTCTCTGTCTCACTGCAATAGCAACATAGTACACAATTGTTCGCTTCCTCACTGCAATAGCAACACAGTAAACAATAGTTCTCTTTCTCACTGCAATAGCAAACACAGTACACAATTGTTCGCTTCCTCACTGCAATAGCGACAAAGTAAACAATAGTTCTCTGTCTCACTGCAATAGCAAACACAGTACACAATTGTTCGCTTCCTGACTGCAATAGCGACACAGTAAACAATAGTTCTCTGTCTCACTGCAATAGCAACACAGTACACAATTGTTCGCTTCCTGACTGCAATAACGACACACAGTAAACAATAGTTCTCTGTCTCACTGCAATAGCAACACAGTACACAATTGTTCGCTTCCTCACTGCAATAGCGACACACAGTAAACAATAGTTCTCTGTCTCACTGCAATAGCAACACAGTACACAATTGTTCGCTTCCTCACTGCAATAGCGACACAGTAGACAATAGTTCTCTGTCTCACTGCAAAAGCGACACAGTACACAATTGTTCGCTTCCTCACTGCAATAGCGACTCAGTAAACAATAGTTCTCTGTCTCACTGCAATAGCAACACAGTACACAATTGTTCGCTTCCTCATTGCAATAGGAACACAGTAAACAATAGTTCTCTGTCTCACTGCAATAGCAACACAGTACACAATTGTTTGCTTCCTCACTGCAATAGCGACACAGTAGACAATAGTTCTCTGTCTCACTGCAAAAGCGACACAGTACACAATTGTTCGCTTCCTCACTTCAATAGCAACACAGTAAACAATAGTTCTCTGTCTCACTGCAATAGCGACACAGTACACAATTGTTCGCTTCCTCACTGCAATAGCAACACACAGTAAACAATAGTTCTCCGTCTCACTGCAATAACAAAACAGTACACAATTGTTCGCTTCCTCACTGTAATAGCGAAACACAGTAAACAATAGTTCTCTGTCTCACTGGAATAGCGACACAGTACACAATTGTTCGCTTCCTCATTGCAATAGCAACACACAGTAAACAATAGTTCTCTTTCTCACTGCAATAGCAACACAGTACACAATTGTTCGCTTCCTCACTGCAATAGCAACACACAGTAAACAATAGTTCTCTTTCTCACTGCAATAGCAACACAGTACACAATTGTTCGCTTCCTCACTGCAATAGCAACACACAGTAAACAATAGTTCTCTTTCTCACTGGAATAGCAACACAGTACACAATTGTTCGCTTCCTCACTGCAATAGCGACACACAGTAAACAATAGTTCTCTGTCTCACTGCAATAACAAAACAGTACACAATTGTTCGCTTCCTCACTGCAATAGTGACACACAGTAAACAATAGTTCTCTGTCTCACTGCAATAACAAAACAGTACACAATTGTTCGCTTCCTCATTGCAATAGCAACACAGTACACAATAGTTCTCCGTCTCACTGCAATTGCAACACAGTACACAATTGTTCGCTTCCTGACTGCAATAGCGACACACAGTAAACAATAGTTCTCTGTCTCACTGCGATAGCAACACAGTACACAATTGTTTGCTTCCTCACTGCAATAGCGACACAGTAGACAATAGTTCTTTGTCTCACTGCAAAAGCGACACAGTACACAATTGTTCGCTTCCTCACTGCAATAGCAACACAGTAAACAATAGTTCTCTTTCTCACTGCAATAGCAACACAGTACACAATTGTTCGCTTCCTCACTGCAATAGCGACACACAGTAGACAATAGTTCTCCGTCTCACTGCAATAACAAAACAGTACACAATTGTTCGCTTCCTCACTGTAATAGCGACACACAGTAAACAATAGTTCTCTGTCTCACTGGAATAGCGACACAGTACACAATTGTTCGCTTCCTCATTGCAATAGGAACACACAGTAAACAATAGTTCTCCGTCTCACTGCAATAACAAAACAGTACACAATAGTTCGCTTCCTCACTGTAATAGCGACACTCAGTAAACAATAGTTCTCTGTCTCACTGGAATAGCGACACAGTACACAATTGTTCGCTTCCTCATTGCAATAGCAACACACAGTAAACAATAGTTCTTTTTCTCACTGCAATAGCAACACAGTACACAATTGTTCGCTTCCTCACTGCAATAGCAACACACAGTAAACAATAGTTCTCTGTCTCACTGCAATGGCAACACAGTACACAATTGTTTGCTTCCTCACTGCAATAGCAACACAGTAAACAATAGTTCTCTGTCTCACTGCAATAGCAACACAGTACACAATTGTTCGCTTCCTCACTGCAATAGCGACACAGTAAACAATAGTTCTCTGTCTCACTGCAATAACAAAACAGTACACAATTGTTCGCTTCCTCACTGCAATAGCGACACACAGTAAACAATAGTACTCTGTCTCACTGCAATAGCAACACAGTACACAATTGTTTGCTTCCTCACTGCAATAGCGACACAGTAAACAATAGTTCTCTGTCTCACTGCAATAGCAACACAGTACACAATTGTTCGCTTCCTCACTGCAATAGCGACACACAGTAAACAATAGTTCTCTGTCTCACTGCAATAGCAACACAGTACACAATTGTTTGCTTCCTCACTGCAATAGCGACACAGTAGACAATAGTTCTCTGTCTCACTGCAAAAGCGACACAGTACACAATTGTTCGCTTCCTCACTGCAATAGCAACACACAGTAAACAATAGTTCTCTTTCTCACTGCAATAGCAACACAGTACACAATTGTTCGCTTCCTCACTGCAATAGCAACACACAGTAAACAATAGTTCTCTTTCTCACTGCAATAGCAACACAGTACACAATTGTTCGCTTCCTCACTGCAATAGCAACACACAGTAAACAATAGTTCTCTGTCTCACTGCAATAGCAACACAGTACACAATTGTTCGCTTCCTCAATGCAATAGCGACAGAGAGTTCAATAGTTCTACGTATCACTGCATCAACCTATAATATTAAACAATGTTTGTTATGTCTCACTCAAAGCAAAATGTAAAGACAAATCTTGAAATCTTCACCTATCTCCAACACTAACAACATGGACTATGCCAATCCAAAACCTTTGATAAATTGATCAAAAAGGCCTATACCCTAAACACTACAGTACCCTAGTCAGCAAGTCTCACCTCCGAGGCTGGATTTCCTTGACAGAGAAGATACACTGCACCAAAATGTCCACATGGAATCTGCGGTAGTTCTTCAAGCTCCTCACGTCAGTGGTGAGACTGACATGTTTTTTCTCCATGGCGCTCTGTGCCGCCTCCACATACCTTCTCAGCCTTGTCATCTTGTCCTGGTGACGCAGACTGTCCTTCTCCCCCTTCCCATTCTTCAACTTCCGTCTCTCTAACACTTTTTGATCTGAATGAAACATCGTCACTTGCTGTTACTTCTCTTCCATACCCTTACCATCATCAATGTCCCTCCTTCACCCATGAATACTTTGGCTGGGACAAGTCCAAGTTTACTACCCAGGTACCTGAACCCCAATTACCCAACCCTACCCACGTTTCCAGCTGCAGGTCTCAGGAGTTGCCCAAGTGGGAATTGTTTTACTGCAGCCCTGGCAATTACTATTAAGATACACGTATAAACTGATCTGATCATTGAAGTTGCCTGAAGCTTTATCTTTACTCAAATATATGAAAGAAATGTGAACATTCGCAACTTGTGGTGTAACCATTGTTATATGGCAGTAGAAGTTATTGTCAAACAAGGTTGTAATTGCTTTACATTGTTTCTGATGAGATTCAGTAGAAGTTCATAGCATTATGTCTTGACAATGCTTAGTTGTTAAGAATGTATTACTATCTAATGTAAGCAGTGGTGTGGAAGTCCTTATATTCAGATGTTTTTTGGAGTCAAGTGTCATCTGGAATTATATAGAACAGCTGGACTAATCAAGCACTGTATAGAACCTTCTAGAAGGAATATAGACTATACAAGGGGGCAAATGTGTGCCTCTCTCATCTCACATTACATCAAGACCAGCGGTTGTGAGAAGATCCTGCTTTTACCCTGGATATCCATCCTAGTCCTATTTTGGAAACTTGACCACTGTTGGTGCTAGGTGCTATTATATTTTTTACTTCCATTGTAACTGTACTGCCACTCTACTGTGTACTGCCATTGTAGCTGAGCTGAGCATTAATTTTTATTGATTTGTAAACCTAGTTAATGTTATCATACATTATATATATCATGTGACTAGCCATGGGTCATGGCAGTTCTGTGGCTATCTGGGTCCTTCTCAGGGCCCATCCGACCCAAGTTACCCATCCCAGCCCTGATGAATACATATGAATCAAGCAATGATTCTTACCATGCTATTGGCAGTCTTAATGCAAGGAATTTCTACCCTTCTAGTGCAGGCTATATCATGTATATGTGAGCAATGAAGCAGTCAGAAATCATCAGCTGAAAACAGTTCACATCATTACCTTCTTCAGTTTTCTTTTTTAACAGCTCGATGGAAGATTTCAGCAGTTCGATTTTCCTCTTGCATTCCTCGATTTCCGATCTCTGGAGACACAAGGATTATATTGATCTAACATGTTTTAAGTCCATGAAATCGCTAAAAAAGTAAAATATTCTTAGGTCCCCTCACATGCGTGAAATTCCCCAACAGAAAATAAACCAGCCCAAATGAGCACACCTCTATGGTTATATATAAGAGCAATAGTCACTTGGGTTTGACGCCGCGTTTAACAGTATTCCAGTTATATCACGGCGTGTCAGCTTAATGTGGGAGGAAGGCCTGAAGTGATGCAGGTCTCAGACGTTTACCACTTCGGTGAAACCCAAGAGCACGGGTATGGTGCTGACAAACCTAGAAACATAATCGGAGTGAACTGGGATTCGAAACCCACAATCATAGGTTTCTGCTCTGCGAATCGCAGGGCCCTAGACGACTGGACCACCCGTGCTCCCTAAGACAGGGTATGAAACTCCCAAAAATTTCAGCCAGACCACAGGACTGGCTAGCTGAAATACTTGCCAGCCCTGAACAAAACTTGCCTGCCCACTATAATCATATGTTTCTCAGGATAATTGAATTAAAAATATGAAAACTGATTGCTTGTAGCATAAGCGCATCGCTAAATGTTAGGTTGTCTAAAAGATAACGGGTTTCTTTTTGGTTACATTTTATCATTCATCTTTACATGTGAATTAATGCTTATCATCGGGAAATATTGATGAGGTCCGTATGTGAAACAAGGCCCCAAGGGATGGGATTAAGATTTGCGGCCTTGAAAATGTGTCTGTGAGTGTGTGTGTGCGTGAGTGTGCATGCGTGTCTGTATCTGACTTGCTACTGGGTACATAAGTACCCATCACAGCCCTATCACACACAACATGTTGTTTTCTTGGAGACAAAGCAAATATTGATCATTATATGGGTCAATATTTGAGGTCAGGGTGTCAGTCACATGACCTCACCAAACCTTTATGGGTCAGTTTTCTATTGTTGGTCAGCATTGAAATTTATTGTTTCGTCATGTGATACAAATTAATCATTGAAAGTCATCGATTATTAACAGAAATATAACAATCTCAAGTAATACCAACCTTCGAGTCCCTTTGATGTTTCTTGGCAACACTTAACTTAATTCTGAAATTGATAAAACATGTGAAGATGACACATGATTTAAAAGAAATTATGAGATCAAACTGGCAGCATGGAAGATGTACTTTTCGAAGCAAATGTTTCTATGATAAAGAAAACATGGGTATATACCATTGGTCCAATCTAGCTATATTAGCTAGCCGCAGATAATTTCGGGCAAGTGGTTTATGTAAAATAACTAGGTTTTGAGAAACAACTAGCCCCTTTGGGGTGAATGAGTGAGTGTGGTTTTTATGCCGCTTTTAGCAATATTCCAGCAATATCACGGCGGGGGACACCAGAAATGGGCTTCACACATTGTACCTATGTCCGGAATAGAACCTGGGTCTTCGGCGTGACAAGCGAACGCTTTAACCACTAGGCTACCCGACCACCCATTACCCCCTTTGGACTTTCACAAGTCTCTAACTAATGGACTACCAGGCTTGTCTATCTCTGAAGGCAGTGAATCAATCAAGTCTGTTTGTTGCTAATGCTATTTAGCAATATTCCAGCGGCCATAAGTCTGGACTTGTCAACCTGTGATTGATATCACGAGCAAGGGGTGAGTTTGGTTCCACGCCGCTTTTAGCAATATTCCAGCAATATCACGGGGGGGGGGGGGGGGGGCATACGAGAATCGAACCCGGGTCTTAGGTGTGACGAGTGAACGCTTTAACCACTAGGCTACCCGTCCGCCCCTCATGAGCAAGGACCCACTGGCAGATCAAGAGGAGGCGTGTAGGAGATGTGTACCCTCCCCCATTTTTCAGACACCTTACATATCTACATAACTATATATAATCATAACTGCCAAGTAACTATCACAAACAAAGTTGTCAAACACTTCCAAGATCGATGCCTAAACAATGTTAAAAGAAGATATCAGACAGAATGCAGACCTGGCATGAGCTTGAATTCGGGTTAGGTCGAGATATCAGCTACTTAAAATTATAAAGTTTCTGTCCAATTGCTCATTATGACAATACATTAATTTTCTTAACTCAAAAAACCTCACTAGGCAGATCAAACTCTTTTCAGTAAAGACAATTTTTAACAATCATCTAATCTGTATTTTTATATTTCATATATGTAATTTACATGATTAAAAATTCCTTTACATAATATCTCAAATCCGTCAGTGTCATGCATTCATAACTACTACTGTCAGTTGGATCAGTTTTACTTTTGATCTGTGTTACAATCATGTCTATTTTATTATGAGCTAAGCACAGTTCTATCTTCTTCACAGGCTATTGATCATAGACAGACACTGTCATCAATTATAATGATCATGTAACAGAAACACATTTATAAACTTTTAAATATAAGTTGACCAAAAAAGTGCAAATTGCAAAATATGCCTTTACATGAATGACCCAAGATTCTTTACACTAACACTTCTAACATTCAAAATCACTAAAATAAACATGCAAATATATTATGCCTGTAAATTATAAAATTGATGTGAAAAGTGTCACTTTGGCACATTAATAATGTTAATATATGACACATTATTATCCTGTCAAACAGGAAGCAGTGACACTGCAAATCTTAAAATTAACGTGTCTCCAAATTCATACGACTGCTGACCCAGGGCCAAAAATGTGACTCAAAATCAATGCGACTTCCCCAACCCTATCCCCAGCAGAATGATACATATCCTTACCGTAATCCAATCAAACAGCAAATAGCACCGCTTATTAACACTGAGTTAAGCACTTCAGTTACAACAATTTATAGTGTTTTCCTAAAGACAAACCACAGTTTATATGTTCATTCTGCTGACTGGTATTAAGGAAGTTCAAAGGCAATAAAATAAATGAACCAATAACAGTTCACTAATTGTAGTGGTCAATGATGCCAAGTTTGATACGAGTGGGTAGATCTCTTGATCCCAGCAGTGATAACTCACCGGCTACCTATTGTGTTATTCCTATTCTTTAAATGACATTGTAATGTACTTGTCACAACCGTATTTGTGCATATATTCAAGTCTTATTGTTGAATGAGATTTTGGAGACATAAATGCAAAGTTTCATTAATGCAAACAAAGACCACCCACATTTTTCGCACTTAATTCACAATCGTGTTAATTTCAAGATTTAGAGTGTAACACACAAAAAAGATTCAAATTAATAATGCAAATGAGTGCAATATGTACTGCTTTTCACTCAGTAGAGTGTCAAATATGGTCACTGTCTCTAGGAGTCAACCCTGTGTGATGACATCCTTATTTGTGGCCCCCACGTCAAATAATTGAATAATTACAGGCAAACAACTGCTCACCAACATGGTGACAATGTCCGGTAACAGCAGTAATAATGGCAATGGTGAATACATTGCTCATATAGGACGTAAATATTACATGGTGTCAGACTTGCAAGTGTTAATATGCATTCAAAACCTGGATATTGCATGTAAAATCTACAGCATTAGCCAGAGGCTTCAAATGTTAAAAGGCCCATCCATCAAATATGGTAATCAATAACAACAATATGATAAAGATAACGTTTATTAACATTGTAAAATACAAAAGTTACAATATCTGTAGCACTTTGGGATGCTTGATAAACTTGTTGCCTTCCATCTCGCCTTGCAAAGATGGTTCCTGACAGTCTTGTCCCATAACCTCCTCTAACCAGGGATGCGTCCTACAGTCTCCGTAGCTGTGGCATTGCGATGACGTTGGTGGAACAGTCAAATGTAACAATCCTGTGCAGGGATGGTAACTCTTTGTCAGCCGGTTCCAGTGATAGTTCGAGGAACTTGAGTATTAGCCTGTGCTCTAAGATAGAGAACTTGGGTCACAGTGATAGAAACTAGAAGCAGTTATGAATGACATTATTAAATCAAACTGTTATTATGCTATATATTATCACAGAATTCTTCTTTCGACTAGTATTATGTGATTTCATCTGTGCCAATGCAGGTCATGGACGTTAGCATCAGGTTCTGCATTGTTGCTTCCCTGCTCAATGTGCAGATCACCACACACCTCAAGACCATGGCTGTTGGGGTCTTCAACATCGTCACACACCTCAACATGAACCACGAGTTGACATATCACACAGCTCTGTATCACTTTCCCTAGGGAGGTAGCTGGCGGAGTTTCCAAAAACTCATTGAATTCTTGTAAAGCTTACAGTCTTTCTGACTGACCACAAATTTCCAGCTTATTACAACTTTGCCTGAAAGATTTCTAGAGAGTCTTCGTGCGTTCTTAGCTCTGGGATGATGCTAATCAATGTCCTTGCCGTGAGCATGTGTACCATCACCTGGGCGTCGACATTATTTTCCTAATCTGTTCATGTTTCCATGGTACGCCATTTTGTTTGAAGCAAATGCAAGTAATTTGTGCGATGGAATCTGATTGGTCAGTTTGGGGTACTTAGAAGGGACATAACTCGTAATAGCCACTGGTTGCACTACGATCGAGCCCAGAAATTCTAGCCTCATTCGGCAAGGGTGGAAACTGGACTTGCCTTGGGAATAGGATATACTTGACACCATGTTACCAAATCAGGTAACAACATAATCCCATCCTAACTTTTCACGTTATTGTTCCTCACAGGCATATTCCTGTCTACTTCCTCTGCTAGCCCGACTACTACATTCTGCTGGACACTCTGTAACACTCCAACGATGGTGGACCTCATAGACAAGAAGCATTATTGGAGAACTATGATTCTGGACCAGTTCTCAATGCTTCCAGTTTGATAAACAAATTGTAAACATAATAAACATTTTGTCTTGTTCAAGCAGGGAAAAGATGAAAACTTTGAAGGCTTGTGAAATGAAATTTCCACAAGTCCTCTGGAGTCGTCTTAAAAAAAATGAACTTCTATGGCTGCTCATGAGATTTGATTGGATGGCTAGTTTTAGCATTATCTTATTTAAATCAAATGTATTAGCAATGCGTCCTGGGTATTTATCATAATAGAATGGATTTAACAGGCGTATAATATTCTTATACAATAAACTACAGTTAAAACGAACTCAAAGGGACCACTAATATTAGTTTGTTATAACCGTAGTTCGTTATAGGCATATATATATACAGCATATATACAGCAAATGGATGGGACCAAAAAGCAGTTCGTTATATCTGTCAGTTCATTATAAGCATGTTCATTATAAACGTATGTTAATTATTATTAGTTAATGCTTGTAGTAACCCCATACTTAGCTGATCTGTATCATTTGCAGGTTGGGCACATGTACAGTACCCCACAGGACATCTTAGTGAAAATCATGCATATTCATAGCCCAAACATTTGCTAAATGTCCTGTGGGTACACTTTGTTCATGACAACCTTTATGCAGTGTTAGAAATTAAGATGTGTCCTTGGGTGTACAAAATTTGCTGATGCTGAATGTAGGGTGAGGTGAGGTGAAATTGGGTTTAACGTCGCGTCCAAGATTATTACACTGATATAGTGACGTGCGTGCATGTGTGTGTGTGTGTGTGGCTGCTTGTACTACCCGACTGATGCCGATTTATAGTGCTAGCCCACTGAGATACCATGCCGCAGTTTAACATGAATACCCCACTCAGACACAGTATGCCGACTCCAAGCTGACCAGTCCTTGTTTAGCCCCTTAATGCCGAGCACCAGCCAGGGTAACAACAAGTACCATCTTTTAACATCTTTTGGCATGACGCGGATGGGGATCGAACCCCAGAATTTCCGGTCTCCGGGCGGACTCTCTACCACTAGACCATGGAGGCGGTCTTCTGAGTGTAGGGAATCTATTACCTTTAAAGAGTGGGATCATGACAAAGGGGCCCTGGTTTTCAGGCCTAAAAACAGAGCGACAGAAATGTATTTTGATTCAAGGACACTTAAAAAGATGTTTAGATGTGCCCTTTGGAATTTATTTGTGGAAACTAGAATACTTTCGATCAATCTTAATACTCAGGGAATGTCACTTCAAGTATCTGCTCAAATGTGTATTCAGTGTTTGCATGCTCATTTTGCACATACTGTCCAGATTATACTTTTACGAAAGAGTGAGTGAGTATGGTTTTACGCCGCTTTTAGCAATATTCCAGCAATATCACGGCGGAGGACACAAGAAATGGGCTTCACATATTGTATCCATGTCGGGAATCGAACCCGGGTCTTCAGCGTGACGAGCGAACGTTTTAACCACTAAGCTACCCGACCGCCCCTTTTACGAAAGAGCATTTATCATGAGCTTGTTATTACATACATACATCATGAACCTCACAATTCCTTATATTGAGTATATAATTAGCTTGTATTGTTCCACATTGTGAGATGTAACTTGTAAGAAGTACATGTAAATCTAGATACATGATAATTCAATATTAATAAAGGAATGGTTTTGAAGGCCTACTTTTAGAATACAGTTACCTACCTGTAACCTTTGTAAGTGTTCGTCATCTATTCAGTTCAGTTCTGAATCGGTGTTTGCACGACTAAGTAAAGTTGCACTCAGTTTAACAGTGTGGACTTAGCTCAGCTCTTTAACATGTTTAATAACCAGGCCACTTGAAGAGGACTAGAATCACAGAACACAGCTTGTATCAGACACTGATTGTGTTTATTGGTTAATCAGTCATTCATCAATCACCTATGAATTGGTGAAATGTAAAATGAATGAATGTTTGAAATGTAAAATGAATGAATGTTTGAAATGTAAATTGAATGTAAAGGGGTGTAATGAATAAAAAGTACAATATTACATGATCTCTGGTGAAAGAAGGCTGTGAATAAATTTGCTATGAAAGTGTACGCCGTGCCAATATGAGAATTTTGAGTTGTGAATTAAGGATTATGAACATACATGTTTCTGCCGTTTTTACTTTAATGGTTAAAAAATAAATGGGTACACATTGTCCAAACTTCGGTACAGCTCCTCTAAATTTGTGTATGAGTCATCCACAGTTGTATGTATACAATAGGGCTGGGACAAGTCCGAATTTACTACCCAGGTACCCACCCCCCTATTACCCGACCCTACCCGGGTACCCACCCTAGGTCTCAAGAGATAGGTTCAAATGTCCGATTGGGTATTTTATTACCATTGCAGTCGCAAAACATATTTAGATACCTGTATTAAACAATGTGGTCATGCATACACTGAAGTTGACTCGAGTTATATCTTTATTCAATGATGTGAAAAGTCAGAAGAAATGGGTGCATACTCAGAAAGAATTGCGAACATTTGTGACCTAAAGCATAACCATAGAGTTATAGATATTTTTTGTCATTTAACAATATACTGTAAACAGCTTTATTTCTGCGCCGTTAAAATATTGCGAATACCACACCAAAGACAATACTGCGACGAGATATTTTTGCGAGTTGCCGTGTTGAGATGACCCCTCGATTACTAAACAATAGAAAGCTTTCTCCGAAGCTAGTTAATCTGAGTTGGCCGGAAAGTTAATAATTGATAATTGACTCAACTCAGTTTAATGACTGTGAGTTTGAATGCAAAATATATAAGAAGGATTTAAATCAAATTGCGAAATACGCATCAGTCAGAAAGCACACGTTAAATCTCCAAAGTAAGTAAGTAAGTAAGCAAATTGCAAAGGACACTGGCGCAATCAAGCGAGGTTGGAAGAAGGCATGATTACTGTGAGTTAACAGTGACACTAATTGGTCTGTTTACACGGTCATTTGTGATGTATTGTGTGACCGTTCTGCATCCATTTGTGTTATTAAACTTATAGAGTAACTTGTGGTTCTGATTGGTGATTTCAACATTTGATGACGTGTTGCAATGAATAAAGTATGAATGTATTATTTATACTTATTTTGGCGTTTTTAATTTTTGCGATTGAGTCTCATTTGCAAAACTCGCAATAATAAAACGGTCGCAAAAAATTCCCTGTTTACAGTATCACATGACCAACCACGGGTCTGGGTAGTCCTGTGGGTACCTGGGTCCTACTCACTACCCACCCGACCCGGGTCCCAGCCCTAGTATACAAGTCCGCCAAATAAAGTAAGGGTTAGCCATTTTCCTTGAGTATGAATCTCCGTTGGTACAGATCATCTAGTATCCTTTTATAGAAAGATGTCACCATGTTCATAGTATATGGGTATGGTATATATATGAAATATCTTGCTATAAGTTACCTCAATACAATCACAATCGAAATTTCATTTTCTTGTTGTTAAAACTTGAATAATTGAAATATCACACGCGTTGTATAATGTACATGTACAACATTAAAAGCACATGAACTCATATATATATGTATCATGAAAGTGGGGTTTAATTTGTGACGCGTGAAGCGAATCATCGCCAAAAATAGACGTGACACAACTGACGTTGGTTAATATGTGTCCTTCCAAATTCATTATTCGGTGATTCACATTAAATGCCTACCTTTCTTGGAGTTCGCTGCATTCCTTCGTCTTTGTCCGCCACTTATCTTGTCTTGCATGGAAACTGTAACATACAACCAATTGTAAACACAACAACAGAGAACAAAGGCATCTGACAGATCAAAACAAACTTCGGCCAGTGTTACCTCTCTTGGATATTCGACGATGAATGCGCGAAACTGCCTTTGTTGACGCAACTTGCGCAGTAAAATGGTCTTCTAGATGTTGTACAGAGCGGACAGCGTTCAACGGCAACGGTCAGACCATCAGAACTTTCAAATGATGTGGGTAACAAGAAATCAACAGGGGCTAGACTACTTTCACAACTGGAGGCAGCCATGACATTACGTCATGCGGGTTTGTTTACTACACGGAATTGTGGGATAGCCACACATAAACAAAGAGTTACCCCCCTTTGATTATGGATCCTTAATAAATGACGCGTTCCTCATTATGTACATGATAAATGTATATACGTATAAAATGAACCGATGAACATTTTCGAGGAGATTTACATAGAAATTGAAACAATTTCAAAATAAGAGCCCGCTAACACCGAATAGATCAAAGCCATTTTGACCTTTTTATTCTTCGCCGTTCTGACTGTGCCAAGGCCGTTTTTACGTTCTCCCCCGCGAATTAGCAGGTTTACCAAGACCGAATAACCCTTTAGCAATAAAAAATATATCATAAACAACAATTTTAGATGGAGAAACCTCTTTAAACGAGAGTAAAAACAACACTTCAGTAATGACAATGAACCTCTCATAAGTCAAACCAAGATACTCAACTTTAGATCTAGAACATCAATCTAGAGTTTATTGATTATTCTAATTAAATATATAATAATTGAGGTCATTTGATACTATTGCCATTTATTTCACACCAAACATGGCATGCTCAAATCGCTACACTATCATTACCCTGGTTAAAAGATCAGTGTGCACGGCGTATAACAGTATGTATTCCTTCACTCTTCAGTTGGGCTGGAACTGTTTTAGGACAGAGATATCTTCAGGACAGTCGGGAGTTACGACAAATATTTTTTGGAAGTTGGGTCGTATCGGAAGACCCCAGATGAATCCCTTGAAATAGGTCAAATTATCAATTCAAGTATGCAGTCATAGATCGAGGTAATACCCTAAGGACCTCAAAAATGTATTTTGAAATTGGGGAAATGTTCTGCTCACACTTCGGCCAGCTTTAATGTATGGACTCTTTGTGCCCCGAGCCCACCCGAAATTTCTTTGTCAGTATTCTGATTACTGCACAGGTTCTGCTATTTCCGCAGACACCCCACTGTTAGGAGTTGCCGACATTGGTCTTGCAGTATAAGGGGTTACTCATAGACAATTAATTATCACCGAAAAAAATGATTTTTTTCCCTTAACTTCAAATGGCTAAAAAGTCATTATTTTGGTAGTTTTTATTTATTTTAGTGATACTATTGAATGTACAGTTCCAAGAGCTTTCCATATATCTATAACACATTATATGGTTTCAAAATGGATTACGTGACCAGCCCCGAATGCATTATGGCGTTTGAACCCGTTGTGGACGTGCAGGGGATATGAGTAAGTATTCCTCTAAGGCAATTTCATATTTTGACACTTGATCGATGTCTAAGGATCACCCGATAGTGAACCATGCATTTGAAGCTGTTCTTTTATGCTAATCTAAACGGTTATGGAAAAATAAGACTTGAGGGATTATGGATGAGACATCAGGTGCCGTCTCTTAAAACTGCATCATGTACCCAAAAGTTACAACTATCTTTTGTTGTAATATTCCGTTTCAAACGTAACAGTGTATTAGTAATAAAACTGGTAAACATTGAATAAGCTGTAACAGAATTTATATCTTGTGAGAGTGAGTGAGTGAGTGAGTTGGGTTTAACGCCGCTTTTAACAGTATTCCAGTTATATCGCATCGTGTCAGCTTAATGTGGGAGGAAAGCCCGAAGTGATGCAGGTCTCAGACGTTTACCACTTCGGTGAAACCCACGAGCACGGGTATGGTGCTGACAAAGCTAGAAACATAATCGGGGCGAACCAGGATTCGAACCCACAATCATAGGTTTCTGGCGTGTCCAAGGGACGCAACTCTGCACAGCGAATCGCAGCGCTTTAGACGACTGGGTCACCCGTGCCCCCATATCTTGTGAGATATTGTACAACTAAGTCTTATTCAGTTATACGGATATATCGTTAAAGGGGGGTTATGCTACACGATCTGGAACCAAGTCACCGAGCCTGACCACCCGATCCAGTCGCCAGTCGCCTCCTCGAACAGCAGAGGTCGCCAGGACAGTAACACTAAATCGCCATGGGTTGGATGAGATTAGTGAAGTGCTTCAATCTGGGTGCCGTTGTACGAAGCGATCTTAGCGCTAAGATGGTCGTAGCTCCCATACCTTAACACAGACTTACGACAGTCGTAGCGCTAAGATCGTTTTGTTTACAATGGCACCTTAAGACATTGTCTGTGTGTGATTAGGGTATTTACCAACTGGTGGATGGTTTTAAATGGCTTCGTCTAGCGTCCCTTTAAGATAATGCGGTACACCGCTTCTCTCGAACAACGGGTAACTCGGCATATATATATTTGATGATGGTTATTAAGGGATCAAACTATGCTCACCAAATTGTAGCGCTATACACCTGTTGTTCTCGAGTTTATTGATATTATGAACGAAAGCATCATTAAACAATCACTTGTACTTTATATGCATACAAGTATTTCGTAATTTTAATCGCTTTATCTTAATACGTTTGTTTGGCTGTATTCAGCATGAATTAATTTTGTAAACAGATAGAAAACAGATCAGTAAATATACTTGGTTTTACTTTTGAACAAAAATAACCTTATGCTTTTTACAGGTAATATTTTCAGTGCCCACTTGTTCAAATAATCCAATGTATAAAAAGTAAGTGGAAAAAATATCAATGGAAACTCCTTGCTTCATATCAAGCGTTGGGTCGTATGGGTTCCATAGCAACCAGTGAAACTAAACTGACGAGCGAGAGAAACGTTACCAAACTGAAATTGTGACATATCGGTTCCAAACCCCGAATCGTGCTACAGAATTAATCGCCCCAAAACAGCCCAAACAATATGCTGATTAATGGACGTGCTGTGCCAAGACCAATGGAAACTGAGTTTGAACTGAGAATGAGAGAACATGGCATTGACATGACCACGTCGCAAGGAGTTTGGGTTGTATCCGAATGACAGTCACCAGGCTGATGGGCCCTTACAGGTCGACTGGGCGGACGGGAGACAAGCCTAGAAGCGACATCCTGTCACCGTTACCAGGACGACCGCTGCTTCCGCATCCTTCATTTGAGGAATCGGCTTCTCACGGTGACGTCAACGGCGATGATTGACATTGGTCATTCAGTCAGTCGCTGGACTGTGTCGGTACAATATCAGAGCTTACAGACCACCGCAAGGCGTATCCGGAACATAGGTGTCTAAGACATCGATGGGCTCGAACACTGGGACAGAACAGAAAACAGTCAAGTTCTTAGACGTCAGCAAACTCCAACTTTTCAGAGAAGATGGAAGAGTTCGTGCCTACCTCCGAAGAGGAGAACGGACGCTGTGGCGTTCAAGACGTCGATCCGTTTGGGGCGGCATCTGTGGGCAAGCCAAAACCGATCTGGTGATTTTGAAAGGAAATATCACTGGACTGCGTTACATTGATTAAGTTCTCCGTCCTGTTATATGACCGTCCTTGAAAAATACCCAGAACGATCACCAGACATGTCACCCGTAGAACCCTTGTTGGATCGCATCGACCGTCACATTAGAGCACAACCAGATCGTCATTATAACATAATGGCTTCCCATTTCTTGTGAACTGACTTCTCACATCTTCTGCCTGTCGTCGACTTAGGAATTGCTTTGATGCCCGTGATGGGCATACACGATACTTACAAGCTTGACACAAGTGTGACATTCGGAAGGATTAAAGGGAGTTTCGTGTCTTGATTGATCGATAACCGAACAACTGACTCCAAACTGTGGACACAATACCTTCAGTTGTGCTCTCATTCACGGCTTAACTTGTAATTCAAACCAACGATCATAGGTTTCTGTCCTGCCCAAGAGAGGCAACTCTGCACAGCAATATTCAACATTCAAGTCCAGCTAGCTAACAACTGCATTCTGCATTATAACGTTATTTCACAATGTATGTAACGGACGAGGCAACGCTGTTCTTACAGCTGTGAAATGTTAATGAATAGCCGGCGAGAACATGAATTACATCTAACGTCATGTCAAATCTTCTGTCTTTTATTACACTTTTATCATCTAGAACAATTCATTTACGTCTTTTATGGTGTCATAAGACGACCCCAGTAACAGAGGTGAGGTTTTCATATACCATGCTACCTCTAAATCACGTGGGAGCATTCATCATATATATCATGTTCCTATTTGAGACAGATACGATCTGAATTTACATTCATTGTTGCGGCGAAATGTGTGGTAATGTAGACGTTTACTGCAGCCTATGGTTTTATCATACACTGCCTTTGTTCTAACAACATATTGGGCTGTGGGGAAACTTAGACCAGTGGTTAAACATTCGCTCATCACGCCGAAGACCCGGGTTCGATTTACATGGGCACAATGTATGGAGCTCATGTTGACGTATGGCAAGCCGTTTTCACATTTATTACGGAATTACAGATATCTTCAATTGTTTAAAAGATATCTTGAATTGAACTGAAGAAATCTTGAATTGAATTGAAGATATCTTGAATCGAATTGAAGATATCTGAAATGCAGATAATTGTAGATATCTGCAATAAAATTTAAGATATCACGAAATGAATTAAGGATATGGTGAAGCGTATTACTGATATCTTGAAAAGGAATGAAGATATCTTAAGTTCGATTATTGATATCAAAATATGATTTAAAGATATCAAAATGTCATGTTTTGTTATGATGTCATTAATTCATTTTCCTGATATCTTGAAACTAAATACAGATATCAATAATTAATTATTGTAATCTTCAATTGTTGCCATTATTAAAGATGTTACATTAATAATGTTACTAAAATTAGATAACTGATATCAATAATTGATATAAAGATATCATCAAAATTATTAATATCTTTAAATGGATTTTTGATATCAGTAACGGTCAGAATTAATGGTATCTTGAATTGAATTAAATATATCTCTAATTGAATTAAAGATATCTCTAATTGAATTAAAGATATCTCTAATGCATTTGTGGACATGTATAACATATTTCAAGATTGAATTTAAGATATCTTGAATTTATTTCTAATATATTTATGTACTGTAGGATGGTAAAGGTTTAATGATATCTTAAATACATTTAGAGATATCACAAACTAATTTGTTGATATCACCGTAACATTTTAAGATATCAGTAAATGTATTATGGACATCAGAAATGAATTTAAGATATCTTTAATTATTTTTTCATATCTATAAAACATTATTGATATCTTACAATAAAATACCGATATCTTTAGAACAATTGAAGATATCTGTTATTCCTTAATAAATGTGAAAACGGCTTGCCATATTCCCGACATGATATTGTTGACATATTGCTCATGGCGGTAAAATCATACTCACTCACTCACTCAAACAATACACACGAAGCTTTTGACTAACGTTACTGACATGTTTCCTTTTAAAAAAATAATACTTGTAACGATAAATTAATTGACATATCTATTTGAGTGTTTGTGAAATATAATGTAACGTATATAGGCTTGATCCCTGTAAGAATTCCGGGTCAGAATAGGCCCCAGTAGAAATGCTTGTAAGAGCAGACTGATAGGGGATCGGGTGTTCAGGCCCCGTGATTTCTGTGGTTGCGTGTTATCGTATCCTGACCTGGCGTATATGGCTGCTCATGCTTTCACTCACTAATTTGGCTGCTCTAGACTCGAGTAGCAATATGATATAGCTGCAATGACTTATCTGCGGTGTTAAACATGTTTCATCATACACCATCAATGAAATGAGGCATTTTGCAAGTGCTATAGAGCCAATATGGAGACGGACAAATCACAGGGGTGTAATAACAAGGCCCGTATTACATCCCTGTACGTAGGGCTGGTATGGCTTCTCGACCCGTGAAGATCCGGGGTAGAATAGGTCTTCAGCAACCCATGCTTGTCGTAAAAGGCGACTATGCTTGTCGAATCGTATCCCAAATGCGTGGATCGATGCTCATGATATCAATCACTGGATTGTCTGGTCCAGACTCGATTATTTCCAGACCGCCGTCATAAAGCTGTAATATTGCTGAGTGCGGCGTTAAACAACAAACAACAACAAAAACATATCAGCCTGTGTAATGCCATATTATAACCTACTAATAATATATACTCACTCATTCATTAGGAAGGCATGTTTTACTATTTCCTAGCAACCGTCGTAAAGCTGGAATATTGCTGAATGTGGCGTTAAACAACAAATTGATAAACAAACAGTTTCAATGTTAAATCTACATTTTTTTTATTGAATATTTGGTGTTAATAAAAAACCGTGATTACTGTTTCAGATAAGGAGTTCTTTGGGCGCATCATCTTATGCAACAGCAAAACTTACTTTGTTACTTTTTTCCTGTCAGAACAGTAGGATCAAATAAATTTTGATCTTTTCAACACGGAATGCATAGGTATATTTCTTAAGTGGCTTATTTTCATTGTGTGGTTAAAATGGAGTATACTGTGGAGAGAGCCAGGGACGTTCTTTGACATGACATTGACACCGTGTACTGCACATTTAGGCCTCTCGGTGGTCAAAATAAAAACTGAAAATACCTTTTTCCGAAAGTTTTCTGAGGTAATTTCTGAAAATAATTGTTAGTCGGGCGTAATGAAGAAACATATATATTTTGGAATGACAAGTCAAATTGTTACACCTTTTCGTCAGCGAAAAAAAAGCCTAGTGTTGTAAATTTGGGTCGGGGTTTCCGTAAGTATTTGAGAAATCACTTTATTTGGCTTTTGTCAACATTGAAGCTCCCTCATAGTGTAATGTATGAACTGAGATAGAACATCTTTGAAATTGTCACTACCTGATATGTATGTAGATCTTAATGTAGGTACTTGCGTTTCTTTGACAAGACTCCCGCTGTTGATGCTGTCAGGAAATAAATTCTAATGAAAACGAAGTTATGTGTGAGTATCGCTGCACCTCAGATGCAACCCATCACCCGATAATGCACGAAGCATCCTCGAGTGCCGGGTGTATCATATCTCCATTCTGTCATGATAAATACCCTGAACTCATTACTAACAGAACTTCTCTTTGAGCCCGATTCAAATGGAGCAGGACTAAAAAAATAGTGTATTTATTGAAAAGGAATGGAAATAAAATACACTGGATCAATAAAAGAAAAGACTCAAACAACACAACCCCGAATGTGTTCACTATGATTCACTGCCCAATCAGTTATTCCGTTGAAAATATGCGTTAAATTTCAAGATTTATTTCAGTTGGCCTTTGAAAATAAGGTGCCGAGTGACCACAGCAGAAAAGACAACCTGTATTTCTAACACGAACGCACAGACGAAGGCACGCACGCACGCACACACACATTCGTGAAAAACAAAGAAACAGACAGTTCCATTCATGTCTGTACTTTGCTGTATGTCCCTGTGACAGTCTATAGTACATCTATATGAACTGACCTTCACTCTTATCGTAGCAGCGAAGATAAAGACAGGGAGAAAAGTCACGAACACAGCTGGAGACAACTTGAGACTGATTCTCAAGAGAACTGTACCTTAGGTCGCCATAGCCTGCCGCACCTCACAGCTCGTGTCAATTTTGTGTGTGCATGCGTGCGTGAATTGTGAGAGTTGGGTTTAAAGCCGCATTAAAAAGTATTCCAGGTCTCGGACGTTTATGACTTTGGTGAAACCCACAAGCACGGGTATGGTGCTGACAAACCTAGAAACAAAATTTGGGCGAACCGGGATTCGAACCCTCTTCATACGTTTCTGGCATGCCCAAGGGAGGCAACTCTGCACAGCGAACTGCAGCTCTTTTGACGATTGGGCCCCCTGTCCAAAAATGGTCTCAAACATACGTACGTTACTATCGCTCGTTAAAACTCCGATGTTCAACATTCAATTTATGAAACCCAATATGAACATGAAATATATAAAATGTCAGGAAATACATCTGACGCGCATTCATGGGTTTCGTTGCATCAGACATTGAAACATTCCCCAAATCGTTAGTTGTCTGTATTTATATGCTTGTGACCGAAACTCAAAATATAAATGAAACATACTTCACTCAACACGTTTTGTTGCAAAAGTTTGTACATTACCGATAAAAAATTGTGAAACTAGTGTTTCCTAGGAGAAAAATACCAACTTTAAGAAACGTCAATATTTCTTAAAACTATTGTACAATGTTGCAAAGTAAAGATGAAAATGGAAATATTCGTGACTATACCAAATTTGATTAAGGAAGTCCTTATGAACTTTAGCCATTTGTTGTAACCATTAGGATACTGTGACGTTAATTCTGAATCTACATGAAAGCCATAGCTGAAATGTATTGTATAAAGTTTTGCATGAATTAATAATGTGTATATAAAACATACGTTAGACAACCCCCAGAACACATTAAACAACTCTGTCTTAAGATTCCAAATGATCATGCATTTCCGACTGTGTCACGAGTTATAAGGTCATATTTGAATTTTACACAATATAGCCCACCTGGGCGTTGGTACAGGTAAATATTAATATTTAATCTTTGAGAGAACAAACTCATTCCCGTCACTGTTCATGACCGTGACATTTCAGATGGAACCTACGTTACATAAGGTGACGTATGGTTCATAATACTTTAATAGAGATATTTAATGTTGGAACAAGAAGAAATGTTTCTTTTAATTGTGTTGAAAATGTTACCCAAAATTTGCATCAAGTCACAACAAAATATAGTATATGTAATCACAGCTTTATTGTAATGTGTGTTAGGAACAATGTCTCTCTAATAACAATGGTACCAAGAATGAAGAAATATTCGTCATAGGTAACAATGTTCTTGTTTTAAAGTTAGTATTACAAGAAATCTTACACCGATTGCTGTAGAAAAAGGAAACAGTGTATGTTCTAGGGTCTAAATCATCAGATAATTATTTATTCATAAATTGTTAACTTATTTTATTTATGTTGAAGTTCACATGAATTCATTCTAAAATGGCGTTGTCCGAGTGGTTTGTGTAACTGCTGGGATTGCATTGTGTTCCACAGATATATTCGAGATACTGCGTAGTTTGATTTAAAATCCAGTGCTGACGTGGGATTAAGTGACGTAACACTCAACTTACACACACACGCATACATACATACCCACTAGGTGGAGATTGGCTCAAGAACCCACACTCCCTTCATTTAGGTTGGTTTAGTTTTAAGTTTTTCCTATTCATATCAAACAACAGACAACACAAACCAGATAAGGTCCCAATGTGAATGACAAAGAGTGACGTAACGCTCAACTTACACACCCGCGCACACACATACATACCCACTAGGTGGAGAGGTTGTGCGTGTGTGTGTGTGTGTGTGTGTGTGTGTGTGTGTGTGTTGTCGAGTAAGTGGCTGGGTGTGTGTGTGCGGGGGGGGGGGGGGGGGGGGGGGGTGAATTGTCGAGTGAACGGCTGGGTGGGTGTGAGAGTTGTCGTTTGGGTGAGTGCGATGTGGGTAGGTACATGGGCGAGTGAGTGCGTTATTGAGGTAGATGCACTTCCATACATGTTGCCTTCTGTGGTATTAACAAAGCGATAGGAACTATCAACTTTCAAAATCTTGGTGTCAAGGTCACAAGAAACAGCCCTATCTCTCAAAACAGACGGAGCTAGCAGTGGCGTAGGTTGACAAGAGGCTCCTTTAGACATTCTCACGCAATCTGGAAGCAGTAGTCTTGATTACTAACATGCAGTTACTGTAGCAGAAATATTGCTGACTGAAGCGGGAATAAGATTGTTCATGAGCTAGTCCTAGACCCAGTTCCGCTTAAAATTCTAATCAACCAAACAGCGCCGAGGCTTCTAGATTCTTGGTGTGAATGAGCGAGCATTCAGAAATGCATATCCGAAAGCCGACACCTGATTGGCTCAAACCCACGCTCCCTTCAGTTAGGTTGGTTTAGTTTTAAGTTTTTTTCTGTTCATATCAAACAACAGACAACACAAAACAGATAAGGTCACAATGTGAATGACAATGTTATACTCTACAGATGATACCTGATGGTGAACCTTTACGCGAGTCGTGTGTCACTCATGTTTGTGTCACACATGCTCTTTTTATCTTATTACATTCCGCGAATACTATTTTGTCCAGCTCGTGCTTTTGCCATTGTTTTGTTTCCGTTTAAAATGTGATTTGGTAAATCACCGTTTGGGACATCTTCCCGAGGCAAGGGTTTTAACTGACTATAAAAGTCCAGTTTCCACCCTTGCCGAACTAGTCTGGTCTTATGGAGTTACATTTTGCTTGGACTAACGAGTCTATACATAGTCCAGGAAAAATCGCGCCCCGAAATCGATGATTGGTCCACAGGAGAGGCATAGAAGGGACATAACTCTTAATAGTCACTGGTGGCGCTACGATCGAGCCCAGGAATTCCAGCCTACTTTTAAAATCAGTTAACTCTCTTGCCTCGGGAAGATGCGTACAGGACAGTATTTCAGTGGGGGTAATTCGAACTTTACTGCTATAGTGAAACAGCGAATATACGGAATCTCAGCCTAACCTAGGAAGAAAGCCCAAAGTGTTGGAGGTCGGTGAGGTTTACCGCTTCGATGTAGCCAACAAATATTTTGATGGCGATCCTGGGAACATTATTTGGCTAATTTTGGATTCGACTAACTGCTAAGGGACGCAGCTCTGCATCAAGCCGTACCTCCTTAGACCTCTAGTCGATGATATGAAGCAAGTTTGATATTTGTATCTTGAATTAAAAACATAACAAGAGGTGTAATGTCAGTCATTTAATTCATTTGAAACAAACAATAACTTACAGGATCTTATATCAAAATCCATTTCTATCACGGTTGCCAATAGAGCCATACATACACGAAACAGATACACAGATATGCTATCTTTGTTGATATATATTTTCCAATTTCAACACCTACTACAACCACTGACATACACTCTTTTGGATATACCACGAACTGCTTTCACAATAAGGCGGTTGTTCGCGACGAGGCGCATACGGTCATTATCACAACTTCTCATTAAGCCACTATTGAACGAGTCCGTAAAACTGTATATCACAAGTTATGTTCAGCTTTTAAAAATCCGATTAAAAACAGTATATCGTCAGGAGATCATGCAGTTACTCTCACGGGATGGTTGAATAGCGTGCCTTCGCTGTCCGATATGGTATGTTCTTATGAAACAATATAAATGAAATACTATCAACTAGTGCAGCGTGTAACTACAGGATGTACTTGCGTGTTTGGATGGCTCAGATGAAATTTCTACCCATTTCAGGCAATTGCTTTTTCTTCTCATGCATATTGAAGTACGGGAAAATTGTATGATGAAAAACATATGAATTACGAGTAAGGTGTCAATCTTAGGTTAGAATTCATTTTCTATTCATAGAAAAATCGTTGGTCATTTGTCAAGAAAAATAAGGAATTAACTGACAATCATTTCGAATTGTCAGGAGCTTAACTTGTCGACAATCACTTCAGATGATCAGGACTTGATTTTGTAGGTAATCGCCCAGGACGAATAAGAATCGAACTGTTGGACACTCATTTGGGATGGTCACGGGTGTAACGTTTGAACCGTCGTCCAGGACGAATGCTAACTGTCCCTGTTGACAATCACTTCGGATGGCCAGGAATTAAGCTTGTGGACATTCACGTCGGATGGTCGGCACTGAACTTGTGAACAATCACTTCGGATGGCCAGGAATTAAGCTTGTGGACATTCACGTCGGATGGTCGGCACTGAACTTGTGAACAATCACTTCGGATGGCCAGGAATTAATCTTGTGGACATTCACGTCGGATGGTCGGCACTGAACTTGTGAACAATCACTTCGGATGGCCAGGAATTGAACTTGTGAACAATCACTTCGGATGGCCAGGAATTGAACTTGTAAACAACCACTCTGGATTGCCAGCAATTGAACTTGTGTACAAACACTTTGTCAGGAATTGACCTTGACAATCTCTTCGGATGGTTAGAACTGAATTTGCGGACAATCATTTGAGCTGGCCAGGATATAAAGTTTAAAGCACTCGTTCAGGAGGACAGCAGCAGTCGCTGGACAAAGGGACGAATTATATTACAATCAACGGCCTCCTGAGTCCCCAGTTGTCTCTGTCGATGCATGTCCCGAAGTGTCATAGACACACCAGCTCTGGATGACATCCCTCCAGTATCAACTATTCGTTACATTGCAAGAGCTATGCACAGGACAGCCGGTCGTCCGATATGTTTGTTGGCTGTCTTGAGTCTCCAAGTAACAAACTGATCTAAACAAATAGAACGTTAAATTAGAAAGTGGAGTACAGTAAACTACGGTTATAACGAACTCAAAGGGACTACTAATTTTAGTTCGTTATAACCGTAATTCGTTATAAGCACATATCCAGTATAACTACAGCAAATAGTCGGGACTAAAAAGTTAGTTCGTTATATCCGTTAGTTCGTTATAAGCGTGTTCGTTATAACCGTAGTTTACTGTATCATCTCCGCAGCATTATCATTTGCCGAGGTTTTTAAGAAGGGTCTTATGAAAATCTTGATATCACATAAAAAGACACCCCTGTAACTGGAGGACAGACTACCAGGAGACACAAATTCTGTCCCCGTGAATTAATTAAGGTCCTACCATACGTTTGAGAATAAGGGCATTGATTCTCCGCGGATAGATACTCGGCAATTCTTTGCCACGAGCAGATCATTCTATAAGTTACCAACAGTAATCTTTGTTAAGGATATGTAAACTATATTCCCCGGTATTGAAGCTCTCTTTGTTGTATATGATAACATTCACTTTAACAGCCTAACACTCAACCAAATTTAAATCAGTATATAAATATATCAATATAGTTATTATTGAAATGATTGTAAATTCGTATAAGCACATTATCTTGAAATCTCTACCGTTTTTGAACGACATTGAAAGAGTTTATGAGCAGTGTTTATAGACACGGCGTGTCAGTTTACTGTGAAGGAAAGCCATAAGTGATGCAGGTCTTAGACGTTCACCCCTTTGGTGAAATCCACTAGCACGTGTATTGTGTTAGCAAACCTAGAAACATATTCAGGGCAAATCAGGAATCGAAACAACCGTCATATGTTTCTTGCACGTCTAAGGGTCGCATCAAAGCACTTAAGTCCTGGATCTTAGATGGCTGGGCCACCCATGCCTCTCAATTATTTGATTAATCGACTGTAGATTGTATAAAAACATATAAGAAGATACCTGATAAGTCATACCTCAGGTGAAGAAGGCATTTGGTCTCTGGCTTTCATCTCTGTATTATTGATGTAGTTCAAATAGGAATCCAGCAGGTTTTGCATTATCTTTTGCTGTACATCAGTTACGGCTGTTGGGGCCATGATGTCCGGGATTTGCTTCAAGTATTTCATGAAGAGATAGGGGGAGGCAGACTCAAACACCTGTGTGTTCCATACACCTGCGAGAGAGGATGGTATGGCGGACATAAATATGTCTCTGGAAACAGTGTTACCAGACTGTTGTTGTGGTCCTTGACATAAACATAGTCCTGTGACTTGAATACACTTACAACTACATTCGGTATCAGTCTCTGAGTCGGAATCTGTTGACATGTTACAGCTTTTAGCCCTCCGAGGCCACTCCGATGGTGCATTGTTGTCATATGCTTTGTCATACAGAACCTCAAACGCTTTGCTTATTTCCTTTAAGGATTGGTTCTCCTCACCTTGTTCGTAAACATCCCGAGTCTTTATAATGTTTGGTAAGGGGGCAGAATGTACGTCTCCTTTCCTAGTAACCTTTCTACGATTTGAGGCATCACTGTCCCTTAACGTGGTTTGATTCCGAGTCTTGCGTTTGTGCCAACATCCACAGCTACATTCTTGGCCGTACAGAGAATGGGAGCGAGTGCTTGTGGAATGTTGCTGGGACCTTAGAATAGAGTTGACGCTTGCATATGTAGTAGTGCCTACCGCTGCATTACCTGTGGAAAATTCGCCTGTTGGAGGTTGAGCCGCTGAGTATGTTGCACCAGTTGTAGCCTGCGGCGGAGACTGTCCATATTTCCTTATCTCGAGACCAACAGAAGATTTCATTGCCGATGTCCCGCTACCATTATTACTCTCAACATTTAGTTCATAAATACGCTGATTGCTCGTTGAATGATACTGTTTCCCTTGCTGCCAAGATGACGGGGGATTGCTTGTGGTCTTGAGAAACCTTTCACAGATGGTGCTTGTAAAATTTCCACTGTATCCCTCCTCGTTGTGACCAACATCAGGCTTTCGTCGTTTACCCCCGGTATCTTCCATGCTGCTGCTACTCTTGCGACGACAACTGTGCGATGGTGAGGCTGGCCTCTCGAAGTCCTCCAAAAGTTTCAACATTGAATCAATTTCATCACTGGACATGGAGTAAAGTGCTGACGGGTCTGTGACTGGAGCTTCATAACTCGTAGAATCTGTTGATGGACTATCCGGACAGGTACATTCAGATTCCACTGGCAAAACGGATGCTTCCTCCAAAATATAGTCTTCCTGCGCATCTTCCTGCTCAGTGGTAAACGGTCTTCCATAGACATCGTCATTATCAAGCCTTTTCTCCTCATCTTCATAAGTTTTATACTCAGATGCACTTGTAACAGTTGAAGATGTTGACGGTGGAATATAGAGGGAGCTTAACGATTTAAGAGACAGCCTGTCCCTTGGCAAGCTTGTGATCATCTGTTGCAGTGCATACTTCGACCAAGGTGTCCTCAAGACATTTGAACCACTGATCCCAGTGGACGTGGGTTTGGAACTGATTATTGGTTTATCAACAACAGAGTCTTCGGTTGTTGGCAAAGAGTAGTCCAAGGGAACTGATGAAGGCGGAGGATTTGGTCGTGCTTTGATCTCAAGCATCTCAATGTCGTTGCTAGAGTCACTTTCATTTGAATGTAAAACAAGGATCTCCTCAGTTTCGTCTATCATTGTCGGGTAACCACTAGGAGTACTTGTTCCTTCTACTCTGCAGCAGTCCAGATCCTTTTTCTTAGGTCTACCCATCTTAATAGCTGCAATGAATGAAGAGATATGTAAAGGTTTACATGTATAGAAGGTTCCATACTTGATAAGTTGAGACTTAACGGACAGTTTATCTTTGAGGTCATTGATAAAAATTGTACACTATCAATTTGATGTACAGTAAAACGGCGTAGCTTCCGTACAAGACATGATGAGTTATAACCGACAGTTATCAAGGTAACACTGCCTACCATCACGTGACATTCCAACGCTAAGGCACTTCCGGTACCGGCATGCCCTGCATGTGTTCCGGCTTCGTGGATTTATGACACATGTGTTGTCGCCCTTGCATTGATAGGTTCTATTCTCCACAAGACCGCGGCGAAAGAATTTCTGAAAACAATGAAATCATATCAAGATCAATGTCTCGGCCATCTGTTTTATTGATTGGGTTCATTTCAATATACCAACACAGTCCCCATCGTATACTGTAATTTACACACTGAAACTATATAGAATGTAATAGCAAAGACAAGGTAATTGAAGAATAGAGCAACAAAGCTGCGAAGCTCACCTGAAGTTTCAAGAAATATGGGCGTATAAGTAATATTTAGAGACACACTGTAGGTAAGATTATTGATGCAAAATGTTCCAGAGGAGCTGACGAAAATGCAATCACACTAGAAAAACAGGGGTTCTAGAAGATCAAAAGTCGTAGCTCTATCAAAAATCAAAATATGCCACGAAAAACGCCGTAGTTTATATCATTACCCAGACCACATACTTGTTGGACATGAAATCTCATAATGAGGCATGCAGGAATGGCGAGTAACTCTCAATATTTTTCAATATACCGGTCGGACGAGGCGAGTCTACATACGCTCACTTAAGGTGAGCTAAAAGGTAGTACCAATGCTCATTAAGTAAGCTACATACTACCCAGTCAAGAGCATGTCCCGGCCACAGGGAAGTGAAACTTATTTTGCTCGACTTTCTTATAACAGTCATTTATTGGTAAATAATTAACTAGTGGTTTAGTCACAAACCAAAACAACAAAGGTACAAATACATTTTCTGTTTAAATTAGTGCAATTTATGTAAAAAAAAAGCTTATCCAAAATCTCAGTATTACAGTATATACGACCAAAAACAACTAACTTAATACACAAAATGTATTTCCAGAGATGAAGGTTTAGCTTTGCAACACGCACCTTACAGCCCTCGCACGTGTAGACACCGAAGTGGATGCCATTGGCGAGGTCCCCGCACACAAGGCACAAGTACTGACCCTCTTCAGGTTCGATCCACTCGGGTTTTTCTGGGGAAAAACATAACATAGGAAACACTTTAAAATAAAGAGTACATGTACTCTAATGCCCTGGCCATGTTCCACGAAGTGACCTCAGAGCTAAGACGCTGATAACACTACATGGAGCGGGGCCCTGAGGGGTAAAGAATAGTGACATTTATTTAAGGGACAGGGGGCACGGGTGGCCCAGTCGTCTAAGGCGCCGCGATTCGATGTGCAGAGTTGCGTCCCTTGGGCACGCCAGAAACCTATGATTGCAGGTTTGAATCCCGGTTCGCCCCGATTATATTTCTAGGTTTGTCAGCACCATACCCGTGTTCGTGGGTTTCACCGAGGTGGTAAACGTCTGAGGCCTGCTTCACTTCGGGTTTTCCTCCCACATTAAGCTTACACGCCGCGATATGACTGGAATGCTGTTAAAAGTGGCGTTAAACCCAACTCACTCACTCACTATTTAAGGGACATATTGATATCATAACTGTCTAAAGATGGGAGTTATGAAGAAACATTTCGCAGTATCTGAAATGATCACAGGTATGAAGGAATTTGTATAATTGCATTTTGAAGAGACCTAGTATAAGGTCTGTCACGGATCTGCGTTCCAGAGACCAGGGTGTCATAAAACAAGATTCAAGTAATAATGACAACAAGGGAATAGGATCACATGTTACTAGCAGCTAGTTGTATCAATAGGCGACAATATATAGGATCAAAAACCAATTTACACTGACAATAATCACTGATTAATCAGATCAGAGCAAATACACAAGCTATTTACCTAAGCAACTGTATAACAGTAATAAAATGAGAGTAGCAAAATCAACACTTTGACAAGATATTGACAAGATGCGTAGACAGCCAATTAAGTCGGCTGCCACCAATTAACACCTGGGGTAATTAATTATATAAGTCAACAGTCTACCGAGAGAATAACCTCGGATGTGTTCAATAGCGGGTAGCGGGTCCCTAAAATAAATATCTTTGACAATAAGATAGGCAAAAGACGCCTGTGTATGAAGTAGCAGCCGTGTAGACTAAAGACTTAGTCACTTTAACTTGGCACAGAATTTCTAAACTTCCCCAAAATAGAAGGTAATTGACCCCAGGAGTATCTAGACTCAATAAAAAAGGGTTACTAGACCAAAAGAGTAACTTGACTCACAATAGTAAACAGGCACTTGATCTAAACTAGACAATCGCGGGAAAGTTGGTTATCCACGGATTACTGGCAAAACCCTAGCTAATAAGTTTAGCTCAGATAACCAGAATAAGTCAGTACTAGTTTTTTTAACACTGCCCCGTAATCACTTACGAACGAAACCTGAGTTTTGAATGACTACCCAATATCAAGACGACCTGTAAACTGTCTAGCGGAGCCTGATACAAAAGACACGTGATTTTGACAAGGGCGTGTGCGCGGACGTCGGTGAGAACAACCTTCTTGGTAAGCCGTGTGAATGCAATAACATGGAGAGCTTAGCCAAGTGTGTTTCTTAACATAGGAAACTAACTACTAAACCAATGCGGAAGATGTAAGCACCAAAATAAAGCGCTGAACATAGTCTATCCAACGGTACCACAACTGATTTACAAGCAGATATGTACAATAAATACCATAAATACATGTGAAACATCTACACCTAGAATAAATCATCCTCATTTGAGTGTTTAACGTCCACTTCTGGCGTTCCAATTTCGTGGATGGGGGCTTAATAAAATGATAAATGTGTAATATGGAATAATCATAAAAAAATGTCCCAAAAATGTTACTGAAGGGGGTAATTACAAAAGTAACAAATATATCCAAGAGCGAATAAAATGTTTTGAATAAGTGTAGTTAATTAAAAATATATTTAAAATATATCTTGATAGGAAGGGATGAGTATCCCAGTTAAGCTGATAGTTATAACAGGGGCCTATAAATAAAGACAAAGGGTTTAAATTTAGAAGTCAGAAGCCTCATTTATAAAATCCCTCTAATATGTGAAAATCATAGTCACAAAAATAGATTCAAAACATGAATAAGGTAGCAAACATATATGAAATAATATATATCAAATAAGTACATGGTACAAAGTGTACCATTAAATCGCTAGAGAATGAAATATATGTGTCACTATTTCTCAAACAATAAAATGCAAAGGCACTGGACAACGACGACTGCCGGAGTTTGCCGAATGGTAACGAAAGACGGTCAATTAAGGGAGAGGGGTGCGGTCGGGTCACTAGACCGTGACTAGACAGTTTATTTTGACCCGGTGACAAGGTCATAACAAAGAGATTACACGTTGTTTCGTATCTATTGCAGTTGTAACCTTACGGTCTCTATGTTGAGGTATAGGAGGTGCTATTGCCCGGTGAGATTGTAAAATAAGATAAATCCCATAAAACAACGTAATGCTTATTTGTTGTTGAACGTGGCCTGTACATAATGACGTCAGGACCAGACAATCCAGTGATCGATATTGTGAAGAACCACCCAATCGACTGTCAGCGTGTCTGACCACGCAGTCCATTTAGTCGCCTCTTACAACCAGCATAGGGGCGGTCGGGTAGCCTAGTGGTTAAAGCGTTCGCTCGTCACGCCGAAGACCGGGTTCGATTCCCGACATGTCTACAATATGTGAAGCCCATTTCTGGTGTCCTCCGCCGTGATATTGCTGGAATATTGCTAAAAGCGGCGTAAAACCTCACTCACTCACCCACTACAACCAGCATAGGTTGGTGACCTGTTCTAAAACTGGAATCATCACGGGTGTCATAGACAAATGACTGTGAGTGTCAGAATAGGCCCCAAGTACACCATGGTGTTCATCAGAGACTACTTAAACGTGGATTGGATGGTCAGTCGTACTCCTACAGCGTGATGCGACGCTCATGGTATCAACCAATGGATTGACCGGTTCAGATACGATTATTTACATATTTACAGGTCGTCGTACCATACTGCCGAAAGCAGTGGAAAACCACAAATATCACCGAACATGCATTGGTTGTACTGTATGTACACAGTGCCCTAGCCAGCCGGGTGGTCGGGTGGGGGGGAGGGGGATTTTTTTTTATAGAAGACAGTTTTTTTTAATCAAGTTGGGGACAAGTGAAACTTGTACAAATATTTGCCCCCCCCCGCCCTATCAAAAAAAGTTAACTACGGCCTTGGTACAGTGCTTAAAAGGAAAAAAATGGAATACTATTTTCATGTGTTGCTATTTATTTCTTTGAGCACAATCGTTTGTTTCTTAATGCTTAAAACTTAACAGATCTGACAAACTAGACATTACTTTGTTCTGGGGATAATGATATACTGGTAAACGAACCTCTTCTTGTCATTCCAGCTTTCAGGCACTTTTGGTATCTACAGGACTGACACCGAATCCGTGCTTGCTTCGTGACGTCACAGGTGCCATGGCATTTACTAGAAAAAACCGGTTCCCCCTCTTTCGTACAGCGTATGTAAAAGCTCTGCAGATAGAAAGATTTATTAAAATATAGATATACACTACGCGGTCACATGAAATCAATATGTGGGAAGGTGTCAGGACAGGAATGTTTCATCTCTCATCCGCATTATCAATATATCACAGGGATAAAACACATTATACAGGTTGGAGGAAGGCAGTTTGTATCGACCTTGCGGTCGACCTAGCAACAAAGTGTTTTACTTCAAGGTCGAAGTACATATATATTCAGGGATAATTGATGGTTAGTGATGAGTATCTCAGTATGGATCTAAGTGAACTAAATGAATGTTAATGTGCTTACATAGACCGAGATATCGAGAGTGCTCGCAATAACAGCATGAACAAGCGAAATATAAAACTTGACCTTGACGTTGATTGTCTTCGAAATTATTGATATGTGCCTGTCATTACAAAATTGTCAGTGAAACCATGGAGGGTAATATATCGTTAACAAATGTCACAAGAATCGGTTTTGTCTGGTATATATAATCCTGTTTGATTAGTAGTTCAGAAATGTCAATATTGACCAGGTTGTAACGCAAGAGTTATCTTTCCTGGCATAATCCATGCGCTTTGTTTATTAAAGATTTTGAACTCCGATTCTGTCTACGAAGACGGAGAGAAAAGTGATTTGGTGGTGATCTCGTCATTTGGACAATATGCTACCTTGCCCTGTATGTAAGAAATAAACGACGAATGGGAGTTGTTTATCGTACAATAAAACACTGTAGGACCCTCATGGTTTATTCTCCCTGCAGTGTTTTATTGTACGATAAATAACGACCACGAGTCGTTTATTTCTTATATGAGAATCAACATTCTGTTATAAGGATGTCAATAGATTGTACGCGCTTTAAAAACATTTACCCGTATATAAATAATGATGACTCCCCGAATATAATCCGACCTCGGCAATGTAGGACTACGCCATTTTATGTATAGGGGCGTTAAGTTTGGTATCCTCACAATTTTCACTTTGTTTATCTGCATCCTTTCTCTAAATACCACCATATCTCTCCCACCTTTGAGTGCGATCGTGGCGTTCATCTGCACGACGTCATTAAATAGCTAGCGCAAAAATGACGTCATGGTAGAACCCTGTTTTGTCGGGGAATAAACCACGCCTCGTTCGTCATTGTTTTTTTAGATTTATCGCGTAGCTCACTCACTCACTGTATACGTTATCGACTGGTCAAATGCCGTGTCATACTGTACTCTATCGTTGCACTGTTAAATTGAGTGAGGGAGTATGGTTTTACGCAGCTTTTAGCCATATTCCAGCAATATCACGGCGGGGGACACCACAAATGGGCTTCACACATTGTACCCATGTCGGGATTCGAACCCGGGTCTTTCGGCGTGACGAGAGAACGCTTTAACCACTAGGCTACCCGACCGCCCCGTTGCACTGTTAAAATAAATATGGTTTCCCAGTGTGCTGCTGTACAAATATTATCAGCAGCGGTATTTTATGAACCTTCAGCCATTGATAAAGTTTCTGTGTTTCAGGTTTATAAAGTGCAATTATTCGGTGTGTTTGTAGCACGGTTGCATTGATTGGCAAACAAGGCTTCGCGAGATAAATTATGGAGAAGGAAAATATTCCAACATCGATATATGGAATTGGATCCCACAGAATAGATCAGAATATTCCCTTGTATTATATCAGGTCAATGCAAGCATCGATGGTTTCTGAACGAAATAAACACGAGTATTTGTATTTTCTAGACAGATCGATAAATGCCGTCAGTGAATTCATTTGTTTCAACACAACAAACGTGTTATGGATTTCTGCTTCTGTCGTCGAGGAGAATTTGGGTTCATCACTTCTAAAATGCTAGTTTTATAATGTACTCTTCTTGAGTTGTGTCAGACCTGTCATATGTGATTGTATAGTTGTGTCATTTACACGGGCGCATATATACTTACCGCCCAAAGAAACGCGAATATCATACATGTTGGTTGGTTGGTTTGTTGTTTAACGCCGCACTCAGTAATATTCCAGCTATATGACGGCGGTCTGTAAATAATCGAGTCTGGACCAGACAGTCCAGTGATTAATATCACGTGCATCGATCAACGCAATTGGGATCCATGACATGCATCAACCAAGTCAGCGAGCCTGACCACCCGATCCCGTTTGTCGCCTCTTACGACAAGCATAGTCGCCTTTTACGAAGCATGGGTTGCTGAAGACCTATTCTACCCCGGATGTTCACGGGTCTACGAATGCCATGATATTTGTATTTGTTAGTAGTTATTGGCCCCCGGCAGTTCAAGACAAAGCAAACAAAATATATACAAGAGCAATAAATTTTTTAAAGAAAAGGACACAATGCACAATGAATAATTGTCTTGAAATATAAATTCACCAACAGATGGAAGATATTAAGTATTCTTTTATGCACACAACATTGACATTAAAACAGCAATGTACCTTCAGGTTGACAATCACACAGTGGTTGAGCAAAACGTATGCTTAGTCTGCTATACATCTGTTCGTATTAATGTCTGAGAGTTAAAAACATATTGAGTCATAATGAATAGCCAGAAGCCAAATGTATGCCCATATCTGTCTCAGTAATGTCATTGCTGTTACGTTGCGTGACGCAAGAGAGCACAGAGGAACGATCGGGTTAGAGAACACATGATTTTGTATGTCATGACACATAAACCGCAGTGGTGAGTTGAGGTGAAATGGGGTTTAACGTCGCGTCCGGGATCACCGTGTGCGTGCGTGCGTGCGAGCGTGCGAGCGTGCGTGCGTTCGTGCGTCCGTACATTGTGGATGTGAGTGACTGCTTGTACTAGTCCGGGCTAATGTCGATTTTATAGTGCTATCCCACTGAGACACCATGCCGCAGTTTAACATGAATACCCCACTCAGACACAGTATACTGACCCCGAGCCGACCGGCCCTTGTTTGAGCCCCTTAATGCCGAGTGCCAGGCGGGCTTACAACAAGTACCATCTTTTAACTTCTTTTGGTATGACGCGGTACCACTAGATTACTGAGGCGGCCTTAAACCGCCGAAGGTGGTGACACGTAGACTATTGACCGTAACAGTGGATGTTTATATGTATTTAGCTAGGATTGAATATGCAAATATTTGGTGAAATTCTCTGCTGAAGGTGATTTGATAGATATTACAGTAAACTACGGTTATAACGAACACGCTTATAACGAACTGACGGATATAACGAACTTACTTTTTAGTCCCGACTATTTGCTGTAGTTATGCTGTATATATGCTTATAACGAACTACGGTTATAACGAACTAAAAATAGTAGTCCCTTTGAGTTCGTTATAACCGTAGTTTACTGTACTTAGAAGTTGACGGATGACAAAGTAGAAACAATGTATGGATAACAACTTCTTTAAAACTGTAAATAATTCGCCTTTACAGTATCAAAGAAGTTGTTACCCATAAATTGTGTCTACTTTGTCATTATCTAATAGACTGACAGACAGCAACAAAGACACATTCTGATCCAGCAGACAAAACAAAATGTATTTAAGGGATTTGCAAACAACCCTATACTGACTTTCTTGACCCTCCTTTATAGTTGGATACTCTTTCCAGAAATCTTCAGAGCAAAAAAACAACCTCCATGGTTACTTTGAGCATGCTGTATATATCTTGGCGCATTGTATCGCTACCTCAAGATATTACCTATCCCGACCGTAGACGCGTGAAGATCCGGGGTAGAATAGATGTTCAGTAACCCATGCTTGCCATAAAAAGGCGTCTATGCTTGTCGTAAAAGGCGACTAACGGGATCGGGTGGTCAGATCGCCATCATATAGCTGGAATATGCTGAGTGCGGTGTTAAACAACAAACAAATAAAAATAAAATAAATAACCCGATCTTACGTCTTTGATACTAATAGTGAGTGAGTGAGTGAGTTGGGTTTTACGCCGCTTTTAACAGTATTCCAGTTATATCACGGCGTGTCAGCTTAATGTGGGAGGAAAGTTGATACTAATAGACCAACCTGTAGGTCCCGTGACCAAATCATGGAAACAAAGGTTTGAAAGTGTTTTTGAGTTTCCTGATGTATACTGAACAATTTTGACTTGGGCTGCCCGGTTGAAAATCCCGGGCATTTTGGAGAAGGGTCGACAAAGGTCAAACAGGGGTCAAAATTCAAAATTGTGTCGATATGCATATCAAATTACTCGTCCAGTCATAAGGAACCTAGAAATATATAGTTTGTTATACTTCCTTAAATGGGGGAGCTATGGCCATAAACGTTGAAAGGTCAACGCACTTTTGGCAGTCGGTGAAATTCACAAACACAGTTAACATTGTCCGAAAGTCATGATTTTAGTGTCTAATAATATGTTTTCTGACATGACAAATTCAACCAAGCAACTTTTAAAAGTAAAAAGGGTTACCTTGACCTTGAAAATAGAAAATGGTGGAATTGGCTGCACGAAGAATTGTCATGCTTCAGCAAAGTCATTGGGAACAGGATCCTCGGCCAATAAAGCAGCATATTTCAGAATCCATTGTCCAGAAATGCTTTTCTAACCTTACTTTAGTGTACAGTTCATCATCCTACTCTGTGTCATACCAATCAGATGCAGAGTCGGAATCACTGTCACAATCACTAGTATCTGAATCTGTGTCCGATTCTACAGAGCAGTTTGCTCTGCTATCACACAGATGTTCAGGCAGTGCTGGCTGTGAATATGCTGCGTTATTGGCCAAGGATCCTGTTTCCAATGACTTTGCCTTCGAGGACTGGACTACTGGGCGCTTTAGTCGCCTCTAACGACAAGCATAGTCACCTCCCACGGCAAGCATGGGGCACCATAGAAAGTATGAAGTGTTTTTTTGGATATATATGCTGTTAACATTAGTATTGAGTTGTTAATGATTGGTGTCAAAAGAGGACTTGCAGTAAGAATCCCTCTCAAAGCAAAGTTGTCGAAGAGAGAGAGAGAGAGAGAGAGAGAGGGAGAGAGAGAGAGAGAGAGAGGAGAGAGAGAGAGAGAGAGAGAGAGAGAGAGAGAGAGAGAGAGAGAGAGAGAGATGGCCGGATGTTATTAAGTGCGCATTCACACGTTTCTAATGTTGATGCCTTGGGACACTTAAACAAACATTATTGTTAGTATTATCAGCGCAATTGACAGTCCCGAAATCAGGGTAGTTTGTTTAATTTGTAATATGTGCATAACAAATATCCAACTAGTTCCCTGTTGTGGTTCAAGGCCTATGTTTCTTCACCTATGACACATCACGGGGGTTAACAAACATAAATGTGAAATCCTATTAAAGAAAAGCGTCCACGTCAGCTGTATCTGTATATTTCAGTCACCGCAGTCACGAGCGTTCCCCGCTCTCGAGGGGCTTGACTCTTGTCATGGGTTAAAATCTAATAGCATTCTTTTCATGCCCCCTGTTTCATTTTTCTCTATTTTTCTACGAATGATTAAGTTCGCTCTGAAATATGTTTGATTCATGGCAGGGGCATTCAAGAGAGGCTATTTGTTATTAAACATTAATAAGTGACCCATGTCCTTGGTTTATCCCCTTATTGCCGAGCGCCAGGTAGGGTAACAAGGTTTTTGGTATGACGCGAACCACCGACCTACCGGTCTCTGGGCTGACACTCTACCCACTGGGCCACGGGGGCGGTCCTGAACGTGACAGGCAGCGACAGTTGAAAGGTGATTGATAACGTCCGAGATCTGGACCAAGATTCTAGTACACAAACAATCCTAATCTAATCGAGGTTGATACGCTGCGTACGGATGCCCTAAGTAATTTGCTGATATAATAATAATGGTCGAAAGGGGCGAATGACGATACATGTACAATTAAAACATTAAGAACAGAAATTCAAATTTTGATTCAGAAGCAAGACGGACAATGGTCGCAAACCTTATTCCATTACAAGTACCTAATGCTGCCAATGTCAAAGAGACCTTAATTAAGACACTCGCTCCCAGCTCCTCATCTGGATAAAGCAACTCATTGCTGTCATGCAAGGAAGTCAAGACCATAAAAAAACATAATGTCCACGTTGGTAATTTTGACCGTTTCCAGAAATTATTTAAGTAAGAAAATATCACATTTCGTGAATGTATACAATATCTGACTCAGATGTTTTGTGTAACTATGGATCCACATTTAGGAAAGAGAGAGAATGCTACGAAAATATAACTTAAAACAGTTAATACTGTCCATGAAAGTAAGATGAAAATTCCCATTCTTCAAGTCCAATTCTCAATAATACACCAAACTATGAAAACACGTAAGATGTATCTCTTACTCTCACTGTATGCGTATCATATATGCCATACGGGTATTCTATGATTGCAACTTCTAACCGTGTGCTTTTCCCTGGAGAGAAAGAGTGGTCGAGGTCGAGGTCGAGAGAGAGAGAGAGAGAGAGAGAGAGAGAGAGAGAGAGAGAGAGAGAGAGAGAGAGAGAGAGAGAGAGAGACGGATGTCATATTAAGTGCTCACTTCTAATGTTGATGCAAGCACCTTGTGACACTTAAACAAACATTATTGTTAGTAATATCAGCTCATTTGACAGTCTCGAAATCTGGGTAGTTCAAGGTTGAAGGAGAGAGAGAGAGAGAGAGAGAGAGAGAGAGAGAGAGAGAGAGGGGGGGGGGGGGTATGTTATTTTATCAACTTTACACAGGTGTTTTTGTACAATTACTCTTGGTATAGCCAAGCAATATTCGAGTAATGGTAATCAAATATAAAATAATACACTTCCGTTATTGCGCAGTGAATCGTTTACCACAATGAATACCCGTCAACATATCAGCTTAACTGTGCTGAATGGGGCACAGGGAACCGATGCAACAGCCGGATATTCATAGCGTCAATCCACAGCGAGGCTTTTGCATTACCTTGTCCCGCCCACGTAGTGTAATAGCTATGTATGGATGATGTTGTCATTTATGTTTAACCAGTTATTTATAGTATGCTGGTCATCCTACAACGGTTGTCAATAGTAATGGGTATCAGCTCACAGGATGATCACTGTATGCGTATCATATATGCCATACGGGTATTCTATGATTGCAACTTCTAACCGTGTGCTTTTCCCTGGAGAGAAAGAGTGGTCGAGGTCGAGGTCGAGGTCGAAAGAGAGAGAGAGAGAGAGAGAGAGAGAGAGAGAGAGAGAGAGAGAGAGAGAGAGAGACGGATGTCATATTAAGTGCTCACTTCTAATGTTGATGCAAGCACCTTGTGACACTTAAACAAACATTATTGTTAGTAATATCAGCTCATTTGACAGTCTCGAAATCTGGGTAGTTCAAGGTTGAAGGAGAGAGAGAGAGAGAGAGAGAGAGAGAGAGAGAGAGAGGGGGGGGGGGGGGGGGGTATGTTATTTTATCAACTTTACACAGGTGTTTTTGTACAATTACTCTTGGTATAGCCAAGCAATATTCGAGTAATGGTAATCAAAATAAAATAATACACTTCCGTTATTGCGCAGTGAATCGTTTACCACAATGAATACCCGTCAACATGTCAGCTTAACTGTGCTGAATGGGGCACAGGGAACCGATGCAACAGCCGGATATTCATAGCGTCAATCCACAGCGAGGCTTTTGCATTACCTTGTCCCGCCCACGGAGTGTAATAGCTATGTATGGATGATGTTGTCATTTATGTTTAACCAGTTATTTATAGTATGCTGGTCATCCTACAACGGTTGTCAATAGCAATGGGTATCAGCTCACAGGATGACCTACTTTTCTGGTATAAATTGACTCCGTTCTTTTGACTGGAATGTCTGCTAATCAATGTGAAGGTCATTCGAAAACCGGTTTAGTTGAAACTGGTTTCTTGCCGTTCAATCGGTGCAAACAAAACTACCCAACCAGCGAGAGCCACATACCAATATGAATAAGGCTGATTTAGCATTTATGTCGAGGGTTATATGTGTAAGGTTTTACATTGATTGACTCACCTATGTGTAAGGTCTTCTTTAAAATCATGTCATGTATTTAGGCAGTGTAAGTCGTCGTACTTAGGACTGGATATTTAGGGGTGGGGTACGCGACACCCCCTCCCTATCATAAATGACCAGTGCTCAAGTTTATTATATTTTTATTTGGAAAAAAATGGAACTCATTCCATGAATAATCTTCTTTGTTCTATGAGGAGTTTAAGCCAACTTCGGTTACATACACTGAGCATGTGATGTAAGTTATTATCAATATTGCAGATGTATTGGTGTCTATTGATGTCGTTACAAAAAGCAATCAAGGTCATCGGTATCAGTTGCTGTCAGTGGGTGCAACCAAGTGCATCGTTTTTCAACCCAGTTCAGGTGCATTTTTGGTAAAGGGGCACATTAGAAATTAAATGTACAGCCTTTCATTCCTATTCAGGTTCAGCTTTGCAATAAAAGTAGGAAATTATTAGACACAGACGACCACCGAAGGAGCAAACTATAAACACATATAACCTTTTACTGGTGTGATGTCAAATACTCCATTATAAATAAATTTGTTTCAAACCTTTTTACAACAAATAATGCCATTTCCAAAATCATAAGAAGTCTCTACCAAAACAAAGTCCAATGTATGATAACGACTATATAATATTTATGAATCACCGTCAAATAGTGAAATAATAGCGAAATGTAGAAATACTATTGGGATTCATAGTATGAGCTCCACACATAGTAGTGTTGTCTACAGGAATACTATTGGGATTCATAGTATAAGCTCCACGCATAGCAGTGATAACGACTATATAATATTTATGAATCACTATATAATATTTATGAATCACCGTCAAACGACTATATAATATTTATGAATCACCGTCAAATAGTGAAATAATAGCGAAATGTAGAAATACTATTGGGATTCATAGTATGAGCTCCACACATAGTAGTGTTGTCTACAGGAATACTACTGGGATTCATAGTATAAGCTCCACGCATAGCAGTGATAACGACTATATAATATTTATGAATCACCGTCAAATAGTGAAATAATAGCGAAATGTAGAAATACTATTGGGATTCATAGTATGAGCTCCACACATAGTAGTGTTGTCTACAGGAATACTATTGGGATTCATAGTATGAGTTCCGCACACAGTAGTGTTGCCTACAGGAATACTATTGGGATTCACAGTATGAGTTCCACACAGAGTAGTGTTGTCTACAGGAATATTATTGGGATTCACAGTATGAGCTCCACACATAGTAGTGTTGTCTATAGAAATACTATTGGGATTCATAGTATGAGTTCCACACACAGTTGTGTTGTCTACAGGAATACTACTGGGATTCATAGTATAAGCTCCACACACAGTAGTGTTGTCTGCAGGAATACTATTGGGATTCATAGTATGAGTTCCACACACAGTTGTGTTGTCTACATGAACACTACTGGGATTCATAGTATAAGCTCCACACACAGTAGTGTTGTCTGCAGGAATACTATTGGGATTCATAGTATAAGCTCCACACATCGTAGTGTTGCCTACAGGAATACTACTGGGATTCATAGTATAAGCTCCACACATAGTAGTGTTGCCTACAGGAATACTATTGGGATTCATAGTATGAGCTCCACACATAGTAGTGTTGTCTACAGGAATACTATTGGGATTCATAGTATAAGCTCCACACTTAGTAGTGTTGTCTACATGAACACTACTGGGATTCATAGTATAAGCTCCACACACAGTAGTGTTGCCTGCAGAAATACTATTGGGATTCATAGTTTAAGCTCCACACATAGTAGTGTTGGTTACAGGAATACTATTGGGATTCATAGTATAAGCTCCACACATAGTAGTGTTGCCTACAGGAATACTATTGGGATTCATAGTATAAGCTCCACATATATTAGTGTTGCCTACAGGAATACTATTGGATTCATAGTATAAGCTCCACACATTGTAGATTTGTCTACAGGAAAATAAAAGCACAATGTTGATGATGTTAGTAAATAAATCTCCAACTTGAAATTGAAGTTGCTTTGATGTTGCACATAGGAAGAATTCAAATCACAAATGAAAAATGAAAAATATGTTTTAGTATTTTTGGCCACATGACCGGCCCATAGTACTAAATGCCACGGGACTAGCAGTAATGTGCGCAGCAACATCACTTTAAATAGAACGTGGCAACATTATTAATATTATAAAATGTGTGACTAAAAAGGTAGGTTGCTTTTAAAATACATTCCTAGATATGTTTGACATTTTGCGAAGATAATAACTGGCAGAATGTTTCTCTCGCTGGATAGATAAAGAAGTATGTCTCGATAAACTTTTTGCCTGCAACTGCATAGAAAGGACAAACAAGAAGGACGTATTATTACATGTTGCAAATTGCAGCTTCTACAAATGATTCCAATGAGGGACGATAGCGACATTGTTGTTGTGACAAACAACGAAATTTACATTTCATTCTTACAAGATCCTGTATATCTGTAAGATGTAATACATATTATTCAGGTTCAAGAATTGTTTCATAACAGGAGAATACGTATTTAGAAACGTTGAGTTACAGAAACTTTGTTATGACAATTCTGGAACTGTATAATTATCATAACACCGTTGTACAATTTGATGACTAAAAGGGTCTACATTTCCACTATCTTGGGCAATCCAAATATAGGAGAGCCAAGAATGAGCAACATTCTGAATTGGGATACCCGAGTCATTTTACCATTTTCATCAAACACGTTCAGCATTTCACAGCACACACGTGGATATTGTTTTTTATCCATAGATAACAAGCACCGTCGATTTTTTAACTGTTTTAGATACATATAAGTAAAGCGTCAAAAACTTTCCATATCCAGTAGAAAGCTTTGCATAGAGTCGATTGTAACGATGAACACACGAGAAATATCTACCGGTACTAAATAATAGCGCTATTGCGTGGAAATCAAAGTTACTAAAACATTTTCCATTCATGAATAATGTAGCTAACGTACATAGGATAACATATATAAAATCAATACATATGTATGCAATTAAACCGCTAGAGAATACGAAATTTACGGATTGCTAATTCTCTAACAATGAATGTGAAGACACTGGACAACGACGAATGGTGACGGAAGCCGGACAATTAAAGGAGAGGGAAAAAGTGCGGTTACTAGACCGTGACTAGACTGGTTTTACGATCCGGTGACAATAGATAACGTCTCACACGCCTTCGACCGAATTAATCAAGACGAAAAGACAATTCCTAAATATTTATGTGTTACAGTTTGCATTTGCGAGCCTCCATAATGCCACTTGTCAGTTTTCCTTGAGTAACCAGCATTTCTTTGCCCCATTTATTACAAAACATATCAAGGGCATACAGCTTTCTTTGCAAGTGAACAACACAATCATCAATTAAAGATATATCACCAGCAAACAACAATGATAAGATTTCATCAATGTCCTGTGAAACAAAAACAACGTAAATTCATTCACGAAGAAGATAAACAAAACTGGACAGAGAATACAACCTTGACGTACCCCACGTGATGACCTGACTGAGCCTGATTTGCAACTGTCTGCTCAATACAAGCTTCAACTTTACTATACACACTACTTAGTACATTATACATTTTACCATTCACACCCCTTGAATGAAATACATAAAGAGGTTCCTGGTATCCCGAAGGACCACCCGAGGACTGCAGTCTAAACCATACGTGGGCACCACTTGGTTGTGGGCAGATTTACTGTCCCGACCCAGGGAAATTTCTCGTTGGTAGTCCAACCGTTTTAACTTAAGTCTGTGATATGTCTCGGGGTCAAAATGATCGCCAGCAGACAATTCGACTCGGTTCATGTCACTAAACAAGACAAAAATCATTTCCATAATCACAAGAAATATCTAGTAAAAGCAGAGTCTTTTGTACGATTCCGACTATATCACAATCAGGTGTTTACCAATCACTACAAAATAGTTCCTTTCTCGGTTTGCAAAAAAAACATTGTGTTATTCTAATTAATTACACTTAATCAGGTTTACCATGACCCCAGAAAGGCACAAAGAGGCCAATGACCTTGTATACTCCGAATAACAGATGTATGAAATGAAGCGAATGACTTTTTCCATCTCCCAGGAGGTATGTATGTCAACACATCTGGAGGTAGCAGGTTGCAATGCTTTTATGTTGTGTATGAGGTTGCGTAATTTGTTCGAAGGTTACTTCTGTGTTACACATTGTATGCTGGCTGCACATACATACACTGAATCCTCACCAGTTCGGACCCTATATGACAGCGGTCAGTAAATAATCGAGTATGGATCAGACAATCCAGTGATTGACATTATGAGCAGGAAGCTCCGCTTTTGTGGAGTTATCAAATTTAGTTTGCTACAAAACTGTTTGTTTGTTATTTAACGCCGCACTCAGACATTATGAGCATCGATATACAAAATTGGGATTTTGGGATATTCTAAATCTGTTTAAATAAGTCTATCAAGAATCAAAACATTTTTTTAAGAAAGTCCCAAGGAATGTGGCATCGGCAAATAATCATGTCATAAAAAACAGATCATATATCATGTATATTTACAATGAACTGGAGCGGATACAAAACCACATACACATAGTCTTGGGGAACGCCCGCTGTTCGACGGGGTCCGATTTACGTAAACAGATCGGTGTCGATTTGTCATGTAATGCAGTAATAATGTAATAATAGACATGTCCCCTCTCATTAGTCAAACCACACCAGACACCCAGTTAGTTGTCTGACAGTGGAAATGAAGAATCATTAACGGAACAAGTATTCAAGTCTTCGATTGGCATTTAAAAGTTGGAACGACATGAAGACGTGAACTTCTTTGTCAATTTAGAAGCTGTTATCCCGAAACGGTTTCATGTCTTAATGACAACTTTTGCTACAATGGATCAGTATTAATTACGATATTCTCTGCAAGAAGCTCCGCTTTTGTGGAGTTATCAAATTTAGTTTAGCACTCAGCAATATTCCAGCTATATGACGGCGGTCTGTAATTAATCGAGTCTGGGCCAGACAGTCCAGTGACTGACGTAATGAGCATCGATACATGCAATTGGGGTACGATGACATGCATCAACCAAGTCAGCGAATCTGACTACCCGATCCCGTTAGTCGCCTCTTTTACAGGCATAGTCGCCTTTTACGGCAAGCATGGGTTGCTGAAGGCCTATTCCACCCTGATCTTAACGCGTCTGCTCGAATACTGAGTCTCAAGAGAACAACTGACCATTTTTAACATGTAACGCATTACAATTCAGAATCAGTTATTATGCGTTTGAAATACAAAATCCCAACAAAAACAAATAAATTAAAGACTTACATATTTAGAAATAATGCACGATGAATGCGTGCAGGTGGGTTATAGACATGTGTACACAGATGACCAGTAGGTGTAACGAAGCTTTACAGGATACGCCAAAATAACAAATAAACTATTGCTTAAAGATAATTTCCTGTTTTTCAAGCTAAATGAGTTCTGTATTCAATACAAAGCAAGGTAAAGTATATAAATATACCATTTAAATAATGCACCAACACGGAATTTAGGAAATTAGAGTATGCAACAGTTAGACACACACCATCTTCCCGAGGCAAGAGAGTTAACTGACTTTAAAAGTCCAGTTTCCACTTTTATAGTCAGTTAACTCACATGCCTCGGGGAGATGGACACACACAAGTTCTTAATGAAAATCAAATATTGAAAGATATGTACCAAGATCAAAACGGACAACCCCAATGGCAAATCAGGTGTGGTGATGCATCTCTTTAAGTTCAGACAGTTATACCAATACACTTTTAAAAGGTTATACTTGTATTGGAAGAGTTGTATTTTAAAAACGATGTGTTAATATACCTGACAATGTTATCAGCCACAATGAATTGCTAAAGAGCCTATCTTTTTTCCCCCTAAAACGGATGGTCTTAATTCTGCATGGTCTTAATTCTTATATTTTTGGAAAATATTCATAATATATATTATAAGTTTCAAGAGCAATATGTATTTTTGTGTTTGTATATTTTGCAGTAAAACATCTCGCGCGTTTATGTGTGATGTGACTGTGTGTGTGTGTGTGTGTGCGCGCGCGTGCGTGTGTGTGTGTGCGTAGGTGGGTGTTGGTGAGTGTTTATGGTGGACGTGTGTGTGATGTGTGTGTTGTGTTTGTGGGTGGGTGTGGGTGTGAGTGTTTGGGATGGGCGTGTGTATGAAGTGTGTGTGGTATATGTCGGTGGGTGTGGGTTTGGGTGAGTGTTTGGGGTGGGCGTGTGTATGATTTGTGTGTGGCATATGTCGTAGGGTGTGTGTGTGGTCGTGGGTGAGTGTTTGGGGTGGGCGTGTGTGTGATGTGTGTGTGGAGCATGTGGGTCGGTGTGGGTGTCAGTGTTTGGGATGGACATGTGTTTGTGGTATATGTGGGCGTGTGTGTATAGGTGGGTTTGGGTGAGTGTTCGGTGTGGGCCTGTGTGTGGTGTATGTGTGTGCGTGTGTGTGGTGTGTGTGTGTGTGAGTGTTTGGGTGTATGAGTGTGGGTGTGTGGTTGGGCGTGTGTGTGATGTGTGTGTGTGTGTGGTGTATGTGTGTGGATAAGTGTGTGATGGGCGATTGGGTGTGTGGTTAGTTAACACTCTATTGCACCTGTTATCTGCACCCACGTGTGTATTTGTGTATGGTGTGAGTGTTTGGGAGCGTGTGTGTGTGTCTGTGTGTATGTGGGTTGGACTGTGAGTGTTTGTGGTGGGCGTATGGGTGGTGAATGTGGGTGGGTGTATGTGGGTGGGTGAGTGTGAGTGTTCGGGGTGGGCGTGTGTGTGATGTGTGTGTGGTGTATGTGTGTGTGTGAGTGTTTGGGTGTATGAGTGTGGGTGTGTGGTTGGGCGTGTTCGGGGTGGGCGTGTGTGTGATGTGTGTGTGGTGTATTTGGGTGGGTCTATGTGGGTGGGTGAGTGTGAGTGTTCGGGGTGGGCGTGTGTGTGTGGTGTATTTTGGGTGGGTGTATGTGGGTGGGTGAGTGTGAGTGTTCGTGAGTGTTCGGGGTGGGCGTGTGTGTGATGTGTGTGTGTGGTGTATTTGGGTGTGTGTATGTGGGTGGGTGAGTGTGGATGTGAGTGTTCGGGGTGGGCGTGTGTGAGATGTGTGTGTGGCGTATTTGGGCGGGTGTATGTGACGGCATGATTCTTTGACTTTCAACCACTGGATTGGCTGTTTAAGCCGAGAAAGAATGGCGGAGAGATACCTTTCATAGCCCTCGCGATATGGCGGGAGAATTAGACACTTCGACATGAAACCACATCCTTTCACACACTTACAGGCTGCATCAAATCAACCTACCTTGCATGGCAAACATACGGTGGCACCAAAGTACTGTCCGCTGGCGTTATCGGCACACACAACACATTGTAGCGACGTCTTCAACGACGTCACGCCCATCTTCTCCCCCCTGCAACTGACGTTCCTACTCCCCTCCTTAGAAGGTCCGTTAGTTTCAGCACTATTGGCACGAGAATGAACAGGTACATCTACCTCGATACTTTCAGGGCTACCAGAGTCTAGTAAATCTAAGTGTGAACTGTTCTGTCCACCGCACCCTGCCTGTTCTCCTCCTAGGGAATCGTGTCTAGTCTGACCGTGTCCTCGTCCTCGTTTAGACGCCATGTCTACATGCACACATCTGTGTCTCTCTTGACGAAAAATCTGAAAAAAGATTAACCATTATAAACGTCGCAGTCTATTCGTCACGTCAATGGCCTAACGGAAACGTTAGATTAAAACGTTTTGAATACGGTTGACATGAATGATTTAACTTCATACATTTATTCATTTTTCCCGTCAATAACATTTGTAGAACCACAAAAAAATATCTTGTCGTAACAGGCAACTAAATGGATCGGGTGGGCAGGGATGGTGACTTGATTGCGTAGCCTGGTCTCATTCACAAACCGTCGTCATGTAGCAGGAATAAGTGAGGTGAGGTGAGCTGAGGTGGGGTTTAACGTCGGCGGCAAAATGTTTTTGCACTCATATAGCGACGTGCATGCACGTGTGTGTATGTGTGTGTGTGTGCGTGCGTGCATGCGTGCATGCGCGCGTGCGTGCGTGTGTGTGTGTGTGTGTGTGTGTGTGTGTGTGTGTGTGCCAGTCCGGAATAAGGCCGATTTTACAGTGCTAGGCTGCTCGCCCACTGAGATACCATGCCGCTGTTTAACATGAATACCCCACTCAAACAGAATATACTGAATCCGAGCCGACCAGTTCTTGTTTTATCTCTTTAACGCTAAGCGCCGGACAGGGTAACAATATGCACCATAATTTTAGGTCTTTTGGTATGACGCGGCTGGGGATCGAACCCCCGACCTTACGCTCTCCGGGCAGACGCTCTGCCACAAGACCACAGAGGCGGCGTCAAATAACAAACAAACAAATAAATAATGTAACTTCATTGCATATCAAATCAAGTATGTAGAACACGAAGACACGAACTTATGGATAACAATATACGTATTGCTTGTAGCGATGTTTCGAGGCTACCGCGTTTCCTTCATCACCTGATGAAAGGGCAAGAAGTAGCCCTGAAACGTCGTTATATTACATAAAGGTTACCAATAAATGTGTCATGTCTTTATTATTCATGTTCTTTGATATGCGTCGAGACTCGTATATTACAAGCAGCAGTATATATTATATTATATTATATTATATTATATTATATTATATTATATTATATTATATTATATTATATTATATTGCTAAATGACGACGGTCTATTATATTATATTATATTATATTATATTATATTATATTATATTATATTATATTATATTATATTATATTATATTATATTATATTATATTTATTATATTATATTATATTATATTATATTGCTAAATGACGACGGTCTATTAATTAGTCTGGACCAGACAAAGCAGTGATTGGTTGTATTTTCAACGTCCCACCCGTCAGGGTAGGCTGTCACACATTCAACCAAGTCACCGAACCTGGTCACCCGACTTACACGAGGGCTGATCAAAACGATCTAAGCCTGACTCACTTTCAACTATTGGCCATAGCAAAGTGAACTAGTCAGTGTAGTACATTGTTTGAGTAGTTCATTACAAGTGTATTTGGGCTGTTGAGGCAGTGTATATTAGTGACAGCCAGTTGAACGTCCAAATGGACACAGAAATGGATAAGAACGAGTGCCGTGCATGCAATTTTTTTACTTCAGAGAAAAGCACTCCTCAAGAAATTCATGACCGCATGTCACAAGTGTATCGGGATCAGTGCCCTAGTTATTCCACTGTTAAACGTTGGGCAGCTATGTTTAAGGCTGTGAGAACAAGCCGTGATGATGACCCAAGGTCTGGACGTCCCTCAACTTCTATCAGTAAAGATTCAATCAAGGGGATAGAAAAAAACATATACTTTCAGATAGAAGTATTACCATTGCTGAACTTGAGAGGACACAGGTCTAAGCCATGGATCCATTGAAACTATTATTCATGAAGATTTACATATGAATACGATACCTGGTCGTTGGGTACCAAAGTTTCTAAATTCGGATCTTAAGGAAAACGAGCTGACATAGCCAGGGAAAAAATAGAGCTTACTGAGGAGGATTTCTTCAAATTCAGAAAGAGATTAGTAACGGGTGGTAAAACACGGATCTACCACTATGATCCCGAGTCAAAACTTCAATCCATGAAATGGCATCATTCCACTTCTCCGGCATGAAAGACATTCAAGTTATGGCCAATGTATTCTGAGATCCAATGGATGGGATCCTAGTTGATTATTTAGAAAGTCGAACGACGATTACCGGTGCCTACTATGCTGATTTGCTTCATCGCCTGAGAGACTCTATCAAAGAAAAGCGGCGAGGAATGCTTATTGCTGGAGTTCTACCATTTCATGACAATGCCTCTTCTCACACCTCTCGACTTTCAAAGACTGTTGTGCGACAATGTGGGTTCGAAGAGCTTCCTCATCTTCCATACTAGCCAGATCTGGCACCAAGTAATTTCCACCTGTTTCCTAAACTGAAAGAACACCTTTGTGGAAAGCGCTATGACGACAACGATGACCTCAAAGCTGCCGTGAATGGGGTTTTCGGGTGGCTTCAGAAAATATTTTCCTGACTGGATTTGAAAAACACTTCACTATCAATATGAGAAGTTTATAGAAAAGAAAGGAGATTATGTTGAAAAATAACATTAGAAACACTTTCACAATTGTTGGTTTTGTTTGTGAGGCTTAAAACGTTTTGACCAGCCCTCGTATAGCCACTTTGTACGGCAATCATAGGTTGCTGAGGACTTGTTCCGTCCAGGAATAGTTATGGGAGAAGACGCTTCAGTAGTTTACAGAAATGCCCTTGATCTTTCTTTTGACGCCACAAAAGCCTCACAGATGTCTTAAGGCTAAAAAAACCCAAGTATCATTATTATCGTGATTCACAAATTCATAATTTATGCATATGATAAATTAGGGACTATGCTTTAAGCAGACGTGTCTTATGATTATAGAAAGGGTTTTGTGGCTTGTATTTATGACTATGGACAGAGTTGAGTGGTTTTTATTTATAACAGGCTCATGTATACATGCATATCTCATTGTTGAATAAAAGTAATCTGCATTGTCCGAGCTGGAGTGATTTGAAGATTCATTATATAAGTGAATTAATTAAGGCTCGGCAGTTTTGAAAAAACAACTTTTCACGATCGCTGAGATTAGTTTAGTATAGGTTTTTCTATATGCCACCCATTATAATTGTTTTTAGCAAATGTAGAAAAAAACGTTATTTCCCGAATGTAGAAAACTGTTATTCTACGAGGAATATTATGTTTGAAAACAATATAAATCAAACAAAGACAGACATAGAGTACACTGTATGGAACGAGGTTTCTGCACTGCCAAGGTCACAAACAATAACTGTTTTGTGGACGTGACACACAGTTTCTGATTCGTGACACGAAGTACAAAAACATTTACACAATTATACAGACATGTGGTGGTTATCGGGCAAATACAACGTTTCAACTCTCCACATCGAACTGCAATCGACTACACCCTGGTCCTTGTATATACAATTGTTAAATTGATATTATACTTGTATAAGCATAAAAACGAAATGCAATGAAAAGGTGTCTGTAAAATTATCCCCAGCACAGAAATGGTGCTTGGGGGACTTGTATCGAACTTGCTGGGGCTGCCTAATTGCAAGAGTTCAGTACCGCTTTAATGAACGAAAGACGTGGTATGTTAAACAACAAACAGCAAGCACTGAAGCAAGCGGGAAGATCAACGACAACATAGAAACAAATGCCGTGTGGTCATATTCGCGGTCACGTGTACAAAAGGTGGCCAGTTGTCTGCAATCAATGTAATAACTACCCACTTCAGCAGATATGATGCACACATCCCTGACATTGCTTATATTGATGGTTGCATATTACAGGTTAACGCTGTTAAACTGGAATAATACAAGGCTGTCCACCATAGTCATTCACTGCGGATGTTCATACCTTGTGTCTGCCTTGGATATGCTGACATTAATACCCCGAGGCATCTCATACAAGCATAGATACGTGTACATATACATAAATACCTCGAATCACACCACACAAGTATATATATATGTTTGTCTACATTAATACCTCGAATCATGCCAAACAAGCTCTGTATATATACTGAACAACAAAAGTTCCTGTAACATTGAATAAGATTTAATGCAAAGTTATGTTTTTTACCAAATCTGAAACAATTTCGGTTTGCAACAGATAAAAGACACCTGTTAAGTGTTCACATGGTTTAATTTGCCATACTGACTTCAGAAATCGCGTGATTTCATAAAAAAACATGAACATGCCAAAATGTAAATTTACAAATCAATAGCGTGTGTGTCCACCTCGGGTTGCGATGCAAGCAACACATCTTCGTCTCATGGAATGGACCAGGCGCCGATGCATCTCATCCCACATGTGCTCAATTGGTGAGAGATCAGGAGAGCGAGCCGGCCAGGGGAGGATTTTGTTTTGTTGAAGAGAATCCTGAACAAGTCGAGCAATATGAGGCCGGGCGTTGTCATGTTGATAGGTAATGCCTGGGCCATGACGATGCAAAAACGGTAGAACAACAGGGCCGATGATCTCGTCGCGATAGCGCTGTACATCGAGATTTCCCTCTACCATTATCAAACGGGTCCTCTGTTTTGCTGTAATCCCACCCCATACCATAACGCTGCCGCCCCAGAACCGAACTTCTTCCATGACACAATGATTGACGTAACGTTCACCTCGACGTCGGTACTTTCGAAATGGGACGTCTGGTGGGTCTTCTGGCGACAATCCCTGCACATCTGAGGCGACGACGTACGGTTTGTGAAGATTTTCGTCGAAGGCCAGGGATGCTTCATGCAGTTACTGTTGCTGGCTGGAATCGATTCCGTAGGTGCGTTGTGCGATATCCAGTTGTCTTGTGGATTATTGGTTACGCGTGTCCTGTCACTCCGAGGATGGTCTCTGACTGCATTCGTCTATTGCCAACGTTGCCATAAACGCCAAATGGCGTTTCTGTGGACGTTAACTTGTCTTGCAACATCACGTTGACTCAATAATGCTTCAAGCATACCAATGGTTCTCAGACGCTCATTTTCGGACAGGCGTGGCATTTCGTAATGTTGAATAAATGCGTATTTTTGTTGTTTTTCTGAGTGGTTGTTTATATACCCATTCTTGGGTACTGGAATGCATGGGCCTTGCATAAAAGTCAACTTTTGCATGGAATGGATGCTTTTCTGTAGCAGTTGCGTTTTTGTGACTGATTCCATTCATGTACTACAATATTTAAAACCAAACTTTACTTGTTTAAAAAAAACCCACTAAAATATTGGTGTCACAGGAACTTTTGTTGCTGAGTATATTTCATAGGATATATACAGAGCTACAGATAAGCTGCGTATTTGCGTAGAATACCGCCTCCACCCCCCAAAAAACAACAAAAAACATAAAATAAAAAAAATAAAAAAATAAATGAATAAATAAATAAATAAATAAATAAATAAATAAATAAATTAATTCAAAACCCAATTACTTTCACAAATAAGAGCTAATTTTACTTCCGAGACAAGCCTTAAGTTAGAATCCTAAAACAGATCATATTTTTTTTAAATCTCAAAATGTTAACTCATTTTTGGAACAACCTAATAGATGTACATTTACACCACGATTCATGCAATAAAAGGATAGATACCTGTATATGTACATTTATACCACGAGTCAAGCCACACAAGCATCGCTACATGTATATGTACATTTATATCACGAAGCATGCCATACAAGCACATATACATGTATATGTACATTTATACCACGAGTCATCCCATACAAACACAGAGACATGTATGTGTACATTTATACCAGGAGTCATGCCATACAAGCACAGAGACATGTATGTGTACATTTATACCACGAGTCATGCCATACAAGCACAGAGACATGTATGTGTACATTTATACCACGAGTCATGCCATACAAGCACAGAGACATGTATATGTACATTTATACCACGAGTCATCCCATACAAACATAGAGATACATGTATGTGTACATCAATACCACATGCAATGCCTACTGTCTATACAAGCATAGATACATGTATGTGTACATTTATACCATATGCAATGCCGACTGTCTATACAAGCATAGAGATACATGTATGTGTACATCAATACAACATGCAATGCCTACTGTCTATACAAGCATAGATACATGTATGTGTACATCAATACCACATGCAATGCCTACTGTCTATACAAGCATAGAGATGCATGTATGTGTACATCAATACCACGTGCAATGCCTACTGTCTATACAAGCATAGATACATGTATGTGTACATTAATACAACGAACAATGCCTACTGTCTATACAAGCATAGATACATGTATGTGTACATCAATACCACATGCAATGCCTACTGTCTATACAAGCATAGAGATGCATGTATGTGTACATCAATACCACGTGCAATGCCTACTGTCTATAAAAGCATAGAGATACATGTATGTGTACATTTATACCACGAGTCATGCCATACAAGCACAGAGACATGTATGTGTACATTTATACCACGAGTCATGCCATACAAGCACAGAGACATGTATGTGTACATTTATACCACGAGTCATGCTATACAAGCACAGAGACATGTATATGTACATTTATACCACGAGTCATCTCATACAAACATAGAGATACATGTATGTGTACATCAATACCACATGCAATGTCTACTGTCTATACAAACATAGATACATGTATGTGTACATTTATACCACATGCAATGCCGACTGTCTAAACAAGCATAGAGATACATGTATGTGTACATCAATACCACATGCAATGCCTACTGTCTATACAAGCATATATACATGTATGTGTACATCAATACCACGTGCAATGCCTACTGTCTATACAAGCATAGAGATACATGTATGTGTACATCAATACCATATGCAATGCCTACTGTATATACAAGCAAAGATACATGTATGTGTACATCAATACCACATGCAATGCCTACTGTCAATACAAGCAAAGATACATGTATGTGTACATCAATACCACGTGCAATGCCTACTGTCTATACAAGCATAGAGATACATGTATGTGTACATCAATACCACGAGCAATGCCGACTGTCTATACAAGCAAAGATACATGTATGTGTACATCAATACCACGTGCAATGCCTGCTGTCTATACAAGCAAAGATACATGTATGTGTACATCAATACCACGTGCAATGCCTGCTGTCTATACAAGCATAGAGATACATGTATGTGTACATTAATACCACGAGCAATGCCGACTGTCTATACAAGCAAAGATACATGTATGTGTACATCAATACCACGAGCAATGCCTACTGTCCATACAAGCATAGATAAACATGTATGTGTACATCAATACCACGTGCAATGCCGACTGTCTATACCAGCATAGAGATACATGTATGTGTACATCAATACCACGTGCAATGCCTACTGTCTATACCAGCTTAGAGATGCATGTATGTGTACATCAATACCACGTGCAATGCCTACTGTCTGTACAAGCAAAGATATATGTATGTGTACACCGATACTACGTGCAATGCCTACTGTCTATACAAGCATAGATACATGTATGTGTACATCAATACCACATGCAATGCCTACTGTCTATACAAGCATAGGTACATGTATGTGTACATCAATACCACATGCAATGCCTACTGTCTATACAAGCATAGAGATGCATGTATGTGTACATCAATACCACGTGCAATGCCTACTGTCTATACAAGCATAGATACATGTGTGTGTACATCAATACCACATGCAATGCCTACTGTCTATACCAGCATAGAGATACATGTATGTGTACATCAATACCACGAGCAATGCCTACTGTCTATACAAGCATAGAGATACATGTATGTGTACATCAATACCACATGCAATGCCTACTGTCTATACCAGCATAGAGATACATGTATGTGTACATCAATACCACGTGCAATGCCTACTGTCTATACAAGCATAGATACATGTATGTGTACATCAATACCACAAGCAATGCCTACTGTCTATACAAGCATAGAGATACATGTATGTGTACATTAATACCACGAGCAATGCCTACTGTCTATACAAGCATAGAGATACATGTATGTGTACATCAATACCACGAGCAATGCCTACTGTCTATACAAGCATAGAGATGCATGTATGTGTACATTAATACCACGAGCAATGCCTACTGTCTATACAAGCATAGAGATACATGTATGTGTACATTAATACCTCAAGTCATAGCTTCACGTCTATGCAGGGAAAAAAACATTTATGTACATTAGTACTTCGAGTAATGCCTACTTGTCCACACAAGTATATAAATAGATGTACATAAATACCTGCAGTAATGCCTACTGTCAATACACGCATAGATATACATGTATGTTTACATTAATACCCCGAGTCATGCCTACCAATCTATGCAAGTAAACACATTTATGTACATTAATACCTCAAATAATGCCTACTGTCCATACACGCATAGATATACATGTATGTGTGCATTAACACCTCATCAATTTGGTAAACATCTGAGACCGGCGTCCCGTTTGGCTTTCGTCCCATGTGAAGCTGCCATGCCTGGACAAAACTGTATTACTCTTGAAGCGGCGTTAACCCAACTCACACACCCATCCTCCCATGTATGCCCGTGAACAATACGCCCGTCCCTAACCTTCGCATAAGCAATGGTTTATAAGTTTAAAGAACAATCATACCGTTGCAATTGGAAAGAGTAAAACTACGAGCCACACGTCGCCAGTGACATGAGTTTTCATCGTACAGGCGACAGGCCTTCGCAATGGCGTTTAAATGTTACGTCAGCATATTTTTTTCAAAAACGATTTCTTCATGGATATGAAACACGGTTTATTAATCTTGAGCTGATCGATACCCAAACATACCTGTGCAGATATGCAGCATTATATATGCATACAATTATTTGTGCTTGATTGACTAAATTTTGGCGACAATACTTTTGTCCATCGTTGTAAGTCCATTGAACGAGATCATAAGTATGTGATAGTGTTGATATAAGGTGTTTCTACATTTAACTATTAATGTAGCATTAGTATCATGTTCAAATACACTCTTCCTGGAAAGATAAATAACATTATTTTATTACACTCTTGAACTATTTGCAGGTATTATTCTGAATACAATCAGACGATTTTTTACATGTAATAAACTGTAATTCTCCCCATCTTATACAGAGTATTCTCTGTATATCAACAACGGAAAATGCCTATTTGATTAAGGTCTAACGCTTCAACAGTGGTTCACGTATTGATTAGAATATGAAATTCCTTACTTAATATTTTCCTTTGCGCTCATCATTCCGATCAAGATGTAAATCTGTAAGATAATGTGTAGGTTTAAAGTTTGATGATTAAGTAGCGAAAGATATTCGCATGAATAGTGAAGAAATATTAGCGTCAACAATACTATCGCTGATGTAATTTAAGTTATAAAGGTACATGAAGGACTTTTAGAGTAAGTGTAGTATGTTACGCTTCGGCGATTAATAAATACAAAAATTATCATTTCACATGAGTATTTTACATTAAGCTAACTGTTCCTAGTTCAACTCTTGTAAGGGGGCGCGGGTGGCCCAGTCGTCTAAGGCGCCGCGATTCGCTGTACAGAGTTGCGCCCCTTGGGCACGCCAGAAACCTATGATTGTGGGTTCGAATCCCGGTTCGCCCCGATTATGTTTCTAGGTTTGTCAGCATCATACCCGTGCTCAAGGGTTTCACCGAAGTGGTAAACGTCTGGGATCTGCATCACTTCGGGCTTTCCTCCCACATTAAGCTGACACGCCGCGATATAACTGGAATACTGTTAAAAGCGGCGTTAAACCAAACTCACCCACTCATCTCTTGTAAACTCCTCTGCAAACATTGTCGAATTTAGCGTGATTGTGCACTGGGGTATAGCCCGACTGCAGATATCTTCCTTACATACCTTTAATTTACATTTACAGTCAAAGTTCACTTGTGTTTACTATTGTTATTAATGTTGCATCCAGATACCCTTGTCTTGATTAACAAGATATTTGTTGTGGACACACGATTGATGAATCTCTGAAGTGATGTCTACATCCCAATTCTTATCGATTTCCAGTTGTCAGTAGATATAAATAAACAAATACCTTTGCTTATGAGTAAATTAACATATATAATTAGAACATAACGACTTTTCCATCATGACCTTGACTACCACACTCACCATAGACATACCCTGTAAATGAAAGCGAAATAGTCCATAACCATACGAAATACCTGCAGTGGACTTTGATATGGAAAGTTTTTCACTCCTGATTTATAAATATAACTCTCAAATGCAGTTCATTTTCAAGGAGCGGCTGTGTAAAGGAGGTGTGGGCGGTTCTTCTATGCTTGTTTGAACATGCATGGAACATAAATACCATGTATTGAAACCTTTTCCCAAGTTCATACATTCAATTTCTTTCCAGAATACAAAGGTATGCACAAGATTGAGGGGCGGTCGGGTAGCCTAGTGGTTAAAGCTTTCGCTCGTCACGCCGAAGACCCGGGTTCGATTCCTGACATGGGTACAATGTGTGAAGCCCATTTCTGGTGTCCCCCGCCGTGATATTGCTGGAATATTGCTAAAAGCGGCGTAAAACTCACTAACTCACAAGATAGATGGTGTCGACATTGTCGATGTTTTCAATGGAAGCCTCGAACCTCCAACCCAGTGCATTTTTTAGTAAGTGAGTGAGTGAGTGACTTGGGTTCTACGACGCTTTTGGGATCATATCCGCAATAGCCCGGCGGGGACACCAGAAATGGGCTTCGCACACTGTACCCATTTAGATTATCGAACACGGGCCTTCGGCGCGAGGAGCAAACGCTTTAACCACTGGGCTACCCCACCTCCCCATTTTGCATATGTTCTTTCGTCATGTATCACTAGACGGCCTCCGTGGTCTAGTGGTAGAGCGTCCGCCCGGAGAGCGGAAGGTCTGGGGTTCGATCCCAAGCCGCGTCATACCTAAAGACGTTAAAAGATGGTACTTGTTGTTACCCTGTCTGGGGCTAAAACAAGAACTGGTCGGCTCGGAGTCAGTAAACTGCGTCTGGGTGGGTTATTCATGTCAAACTGCGGCATGGTATCTCAGTGAGCTAGCACTATAAATCGGCATCAGTCCGGACTAGTACAAGAAGCCACACACACACATGCACGCCGCTATATAAGTGCAATAATCTTGGACGCGACTTTAAAACCCATTTCACCTCACCTGATGTTACAGATCATAATGACCAAATGGGCAAAGCAAACTACGGTTGATATTAACATAATATTACCAACCCTAAATCCACCTTAATATGTCAGTAAGTTAAGCGAGGTCATTATAATTGGTTTGCTTTTAAGAAACTATATCATTTGCTGGCAGTATGTATTTTCTTATTTTTGTGAACTTACTGTTTGCTTCTTTGTTGCATAACGCCACACTAGGAAATATTTCATCTGTGTGACGGCAGTCTGTAAATTATCGAATCTACACAGTCCACCTACGCAATTGAGACACGATGACATGCATCAACCAAGTCAGCAAGCCTGACCACCCGATCCCTTTAGTCGCCACTCATATGAACTAATTGACACAACTGCAGTTGACACAGTGAATACAATTGATGTTTGGTTAAATTCAATTAGTTCTCAGCCCGTACTTGTTTTGAATAAGTAACTAGACTTTGAGATGAAACGACTTATCTTATCAAACAAGTGTTTGAACTTTTCTAATACTGTACTTTATTATCAACACACAAAAAACATGAATTTTGATCGTTATTAATTTATTCCTGGCTTAATAATGTAAGTAGAATTACGTTAATTAGCATTTGCTTATTGTACTTGAAAACTGATATTTGCAGCCTATATTTGTGGTAAACTGAATATGACATTTTATACTTATGTACGTGCAATGCATATATTTCTTGAAACATATTCAGAAAACAATAGTATAATATATACAAAAAATCTAGTTATGTTTACCAAGCTCTATCTAAAATACCCAATGCGTTTACATGTCTGCATATGCAGACATTTAGCGTATTATAATTATTTGTGAGACAAAAGCTAAACTATAAATTTGTAATTCCTCACAAATTTTATTAATATTTTTGCATAATAAATTATATTCAAATAATATAAGGGCAGTGCATGCTTTCCGTGAAGAGAAGGTAAAATATTTTGGTTTTATAAGACACAGCATGGACTAAAAATGATAATAGAAAACAATTAATGCGTCAAAATGGAATACCGATTTATTGAAAGAAGATAGCTGTGTGAAAGCAATTATAACACAAATTAAATCACTTTATCTATGATCATATTTGCAGTAGTTTTACGTTTAATAATTGTCTTTTAGGGCACTGCGTTTATTTCACGTGAAGCTTTTATTGTCCTTGACTGTGTATTATTGATATGAAAAACACGCCGATTGCGACAGAAACCTACGTAGTGTTTATCATGAATATTTTTTCATTTTTCATTGCCTGCTTATGCATATACAATACTAATCAACAATAAAACCAATTAGCATAAATAGATTCGTATCAGCCAATGTATACGTCATTCATCACAATACCATGCTTCACAAAATAAAGGGATTTTCACATTGATTTCGTATAAATAAAATTAATTATACCATTAATGGAAACAAATGTCCTAGCAAAATAAACGACTGACTTAAAACATGAAGTTCTGTGCACTGTACATAGACATTTGTAGATGAATATACTCAACGCCATATACGATTCGCTTGGTGACATTGTTTTTAAACTGTGTCGAGTAAACCAAGTGAAAATAAACACATATATATTATATCTAAATGTTATGGAGTTAAATGATTACTGGGATACGAGACCTTACCTTCTACCTGTCATGACTGTCGCCCAGGTAAGCTCGATGGCAAGTGTGAACAGCAAAACGCAAACTACAGTGTGTCAGTCGGGCCTTATCACATTGTCGTCACATCTGTGTCATGTAAAGACCTTGACCTTTGGACTCATTTGCTTCGAAACGAGGGCATGTCAGACCCGCCTCCTACCGACACACACCTTTCGCAAGCACCTTTCGTTCGGGAAAGAGATCGACCAACTTGCACACTGTACATTTAACGGACAGATTTTTTCGATATACACCAGATTTGATATACAAAATATACGATAAATTTACATGTCAGTGTCGTGACAACGACTCTCACCGATTGTATTAGTGTTTTCTCGGGATTGCTCTGAAAAATATCATATCGATGTTACTGGTTATGCTTACCTGTTAATTCCATGTGCACGATTCTGTATCAATAGCCACTGAATGTTGTGATAGAATCGGATGAACGAGCGGTGTGTAAACCCGTTATAACGCGTGATCGGGAGGCGTGATGAAACATATTTAAACTGAGGAAGAACGTGGTTGGGTTCGAGGTTTTTTCATGAGCTCATGTTTTGATTAATTGGCTTGCAGGGTCAGCATTGATTTGAATGAATGTGGTATTAGATATAATAGCACAATATGATACATTTGACATTTTGCATGACTAAATGGTGTCAACTGTGTGGGAATGGCATGCACACTGTAGTTAATAGTACGTGTCTGTATTTGAATGCTAATCGATGTGAATGGGTTTGGGTGATAGGTATTGGTGTGTGGTGTGGGAGGTGAAGTGATAGGGCTTTAACGTTGGGTTCATGATTATTGCACATAAATAGCGGCCCGAATGCATGCGCGTGCCGCTGCTTATTCTAGTCCGGACTAATGACGGCTTTATAGTTCCACCCCACTGAGATACCATGTCACAGTTTAGCATGGATAACCGACTCACACACATATAAATACTGACACCGAACTACAGTTAGTCCCCATAATGCCGACCGTCAGGCTGGGTAAGAACATTGTCGGATCCAGAGCGGGGCGGAGTGTGTTGGGATGGGGGTAGGGATTTTGTGTGTGTGCAGGGGGTGAGCACCCCTATTTTTCAGACAACTTGTACGTGTAAACTGGCTATTATGTGCAACCCCCTTTTTCAAAAGCCTGGATCCGCCTCTGAGCAGCAATTACCTACCATATTTCAATTGTTTTTTTTAGTTTAACGAGGCCTGGGGATGGCACACCTTCCGCTCTCCGGGCAGACTCTATACCTGTTGGTCCCTCACCCAGACCAAGCCTCAATAGTAGATTTATCGAGAGGTGGGCCTGTTGTACACGCGCGTATAGTTCAACTATACTGTATTTAAGCTTCCGCGCGACAAAACGAAATGCGCGGCTAATAATAGACAAATCCCAGTCAAAATAATAACAATTCCATACATTATTGTCTTAATAAAAAATAATGAAAAGCGAACGCAGTATTGTTGGGCACATTTTTCATAACAAAAAAAGCGGTAAAGGAATACTTTATTCTGTTAGCCTTAATATACGGAGTGTAACAAGTTTTATGAAAGTGCTCATATATAATTCATTCAAGATTATTAAATTCGACACATTTAAAGCAATTGTTTTTCACATCTGTGCTGTTAGTAGGGTGAAGATTGAAACCATCTGTAGTTTGATTTAGTCTCTTTAGACACCATGGTAATATATGACACTACCCTAAACTAATAATTACATGCACTTTTGTAAACTCCGTTTGATTAGATATAGAACGCCATATACATAGATGACACATCTTCTAGCAAACAAAACCACCAAGACCAATCTACGAGCCAATGGCAGAGGCAACTGCAGCGCAAGTCCCGACCCCAGAGGACGTATATACCAGATCCCCCTGCAACTGTGGCCACCAATACATTGGAGAAACGCTCAGACCCATCAACACCAGACTCAAAGAACATCAGCCCTCTGCCAACAAACTAGACCTAAATTCCGCTATTTCCGGACACATCCTCAAGAGCCACGATCATTACATCATATGGGAATCCACCAAAGTTTCTACCAACAACAACTGGCGACAAAGACTACAAGACGCCAATGACGCCATCAGGAGACACCAGCCAGCCATGAACCTGACTAGGGAACCTATCTGCCCAGTGCCTGGGACTTAATGCTTTGAAACTGTCTTTGCTAATTATCCAGTTGGTTTCCATCCATAGCACCCAATGTTTCGTCCTCTGTCATTTCAATTGCTGTTGCCAATCAGGGATAATTTAAGTCCTGGCTTCCAGTTGACCTATCAGCGCCAGTTGACTGTTAGTTTCTCTTTACTCCACCTTTGTTATCTTATTACTTGTTCTTACAGGTACATATATATGTTCTCTGGTTCATCGCATTTCTTCACCCGTTAAAGGACTAAGTATATACTCCTAAACGTTGTGTTCCTCATAATAAAGAAGTTTACATCCATAAATTCTCTTCTTTATGTGTGTCACTTCTAAATGTCTTTTAAAGACTTATAATCATGTTGTTAATCATATTCTGCTCTCAACAAAAGGATTAATTTATTTATCAAATGTTAATCAACAAAAAACGTTCTTTGTTGTATTCATTTACAGGTTGAGTGATATTTGTCAAATCCATTGTTATCACAAGACGGGGAAGCAACTGACTTCTACTCTGGCCACAGTCATGAAGCGTTCATAAAATATTTTATCCATGTATGAGCCGAATCACTGTCCACTTCAAAAACTGTATACAGGCCTTCCATTAATATTTGTTTTATGATGCCTTCTACCTAGATTGCAAATGTACTTGCCCACTCTATATATGTGTTAATATGTACTTGGAAATGGAATAAAATTTATTTAGACACAAAGAAGTCTGAAAAAGCTTATTTGACCAATAACATACTGTTTGGGTACCATAAAGCACCTGCAGCCCTCAGTCCTATTTCTCACAATCAATGCCTGTCAGGAGTTATTTCCCCGAGTAGGCAACTGAAGGCCACGCAATGTTGTAAGCATTAATCTGACATACGTTTTGGTCACGGTAATCAAACGGATGAGCAGACAGAGAATGTATAATGTGATTAAAAAATCCGAGGGGGAAGCATACCAACTGGGCGCCGACCTGATCGTTGAAATTGCGCAGCGTGTCAAACACCGGGAACCCGTTTCAACACCAGTGAGGGGAATCCCATAAATGGCCGATTATTTTCGTATTGGGCTATTTCTGGGTTTTATTTATGATTAAGTACTGCCTTTTAAACTAGCCCACATAACCATTGTAAATTACTTAAGATTATGAGTTAATTTTACATGCATATAAGTACTGGCAGTTGACTTGCGTTACAAACAGCATCGTATGCGATCTCGTCAGGAGAATCCTCAGTCAACTTTGACAGCACAATTTACATGAACACGATAAAGGAAGTGTGGGTCCTTGAGGCATCAGCATATCGGATTTATGCAATGGTTACGGGTAATCTCATAATCCAAATGTAGCAGCCATGCATTTTCTGTGTCATCTGATAGGATTCGAACCACAAGTTATCCGATCTCAGGGAAGATACATTGTCAACATGACCAAAAGCCCTCATCAGCATGCTGGGGATGCTAGATATCCTGCATTAGGAATAAACATTGTATTTAGCAAGCGTTGGAGAGCTAAATACATAGTGTTTATTCCCATTACAGGATATTTACCATCCTCAAACATACAAGCGTGATAACCCCTTAATTATATACAGTAAACTACGGTTATAACGAACTCAAAGGGACCACTAAATTTAGTTCGTAATAACCGTAGTTCGTTATAAGCACATACATCAAATGGACGGGGCCAAAAAAGTTCGGTATATTCGTCAGTTCGTTAGAAGCGTGTTCGTTATAAAGTCAATCTTCAGTTATGTTCTCGAAAAATCTTGTCCCAGCTCTCACAAACATTACCTGAACATTTCAAGTTTTCCTGGATATATATATATTTCGTTGTATATATAAGTTATGCGTCAGTCGGACTATCAAAATAGTGCCAACTGAAACCTGCTTCTTATATACAGTGGCGTAACTACACATAAAGGCAAAACAACAAATGCCTACACGAATGGTTTCTACCTGCCTTTCGCGGCAATCCACCGGTCTGTCCGCTAGAGTAACTGCCCTTTATCAAAGGGAAGCTACTCTAACCCTAGAGTCTATGCGACGTCACGTTTGTTTAGAGTCATAACGTTACGAAGTGCATTCAGATGTACACATAATGACAAAACGAAACAAAGTAACAATTAGAGAATAATCCGACCATATCCAACGGTTCCGATCCGCAGAGGTCTACAAGCACAGATATGGAAACTGATCCCGCAGGGCTAAGTGTCCTCGCTTAATTGTTTCGCAATTAATTTCTCCAAAGTTGCCAAAACTTGTATAAAGCCTTAGCTACGTCACAGTCACACATATGTTCAGTATATTAGACTATTCTTTTGATAACAAAAGCGACTATCCCAGTTGTTTCTCCAGATTTCCGATGGTAAATTCTGACTCGATTGCCGAATGACAAGGGCGACGCCATGTTTGTTTGTAAACGCTGAAAGTAGTCCCTAATTGACCTTTGATATTTGCATCTCTATCTGCATAGGATCCCTACGGATATCACTCTTATCCGTTGGCTTTATCCTACCGAGAAACCATTATATATAAAAATAACAATATAATTATTGTTTGACATTATTATTATCAAATGGAAAACTATAAGATTAAGCAAAGGGGGAATACTGAAACCATGCTCAATTTGATATCAGAGTCAAAGTAGAAACAATGTTTTGACGAAAGAGTTTATATAACTGTAGGTTTTCTTTTATAGCTGTGGTAAAGATGTATTTACTCTATTCACTACGTTTGATTGATGCAACTGACTTGCGACAGTGTTACTACTTAAGAAAAATTGGGTGAAAAAAATCAAAACAAGGCAAAATGGGAGCACGCCTCACTAATACCCCCGATCATCGACTCCAACATCAGCTGAAGAACAATTTTGATATTTGAGATATATTGATTTATTCCCCACGTGGTAAAGATACAGGTGGTAAGATACTAAATCCCATTCGTGACCAACTCGTGTTATTCCGGGACAAGCCGAATAGCGACTCGTGCCCCTCTCGTGGCCATTTTTGCAACCGGTTCCGTCTTAGCGCAAACGGGCATACCTAAAACAATTGTCAACTCGTTGCGCAATGGTTCACATATATGTCCCCATATATCATTTATATTTCAGATGCAATAAAAGCACATCAGGATATGCGAAATGATACAGTATGATTGAACACATTTAACTGTGTCTTGGGTATATTTTTAGATGCAAGACATATGTAAAAACAGAAATTATTTCTGCGGGATTCTTTGACGAAGAACTTGAAATCATACGCGCTTTCTGATTGGTTTGTCGTATTTTCGCACATAACATTCATCGATAGGGGTACGAGTCTTCTTGCAGTTTACGGAAAGGGGCGAGTTGTGACGAATGTCTAAATCCGTCGTCATACGTCTGTCGTACAAGGTTGACCTCGTTTTTATTGAATTACTGTGACCCCTGCCACACCGGAACTACTTTTCTATTTAAAAAAAACAACAACAACAAAAACGACAGGCCATTTCAACAGTAAATGAGTGAACAGCTCCGTCAGTAGCACTGCGCGCGAGTAATGAATGGGAAGAGTCGTGTCCCTTGCAAGAGGCATACCGCTAGATAAACGTAGGGCTGAGGCTTAGATACTTACGTGACCTTTTGAGGTTATCATGAATGTAAAATCACGGACATCAATCAACGTTTATCATACAATAACTTCACATGGAGGTGCGAATGCAATTTGAATGCACACTGCATACTTCCTTGAACGCGCTGAAGGAGTTAGATACAAAATATAAAAGCAGAAGTTGATACAGTGACCTTTATTAGAACAGACACCGTTAATCCGGAAACCTCACATTCCGGACTATCACAGCCCGGAACGCTAACATGTATTCAAAGTAACCTTAATCCCGACATTTGTTAGTCCAGACGAATTTCAATGGAATTTCCAGATTAACAGGTGAAGTGAGGTGAAATGGGGTTCAACGTCGCGTCCAGGATATACTAATATATCGACGTGCATGCACGTGTGTGTGGCTGCATGTACTAGTCTGGACTAATGCCGACTTATAGTGCTAGCCCACTGAGATACCATACCGCAGTTTAACATGAATACCCCATTCAGACACAGTTTACTGACTCCGAGCCGACCAGTCCTTGTTTTAGCCCCTTATTGCCGAGCGCCAGACAGGATAACAACAAGTACCATCTTGGTATGACGCGGCCGGGGATCACTCTCCGGACGGACGCTCTACCACTAGGCCAAGGAGGCGGTCTCCAGATTAACAGAACGTCTTTGTATAAGAAAAAAATGCATGGATGGGTCTACGTGGATGTTATTGTAAGGATATCAACAGACATGTATGTAGCTTTCTTTCAGCATGACTTCCTCGTCGTTAATTTCCCCTTCATGTCGAGCGCCAGCTTATGGCGTCCATATTTCTCAGCTGCTAACATACTTAAGAGCATGTACATTGTATTCAAACTTTACAGGAAAAGAATTGTCAAAGCCAGAGAATATCCTGTCTAGATTATCCGCGTAGAGGGGATAATACCTGTGACAATTATGTGAAAGGACCTCTGAAAATCAGTATTAGACACCAGGTTTCGCGTAAAGGGTAAAGGGTAAATGGTAAAGGGTAAACATGTCCTTTCACACAATATGCAAAACAAAGTATATAGCCCGGCGCCTAGTCTGTCTTACAGACCCTGATACAAATATATATCCAATATAGCCCATGCAAGTCTATAATATTTGGCAAGTCTAGATCACTGCAGTATCAGTATTGTCTGAAAATGAAGAGAGTCATTTGGCCCCTTTTTGTTATATTTTTATTAAGATAACTGAACAACTATTTATTTCTGTACGATATGTCATTTCAGAGACTAGATATTAGTCTACCCGACGCCGCACAGCAGTACCACTGCAATATGACGTCTGCATGTAAACAAACCAGACAATCCAGTGACACGATAGGGCATTTATTGATTTTGTTGAAACTAATAAAAAAACATATGTTAATTTTGAATTATGTCTGATGTGTACAAGTGCAGATATTCTGCTGCTTATAAGTGAAGAAAAACGTTTAAGAAATACATTCGGTGAGGTAGTGTCGTGGTTAAAGAGTTAAAGAGTATACCCGTGTTCGATTCCCCTCGTGGGTACAATGTGTGAAGCCAATTTTTGGCATCCTCCGCCGTGATATTGTTGGAATATTGCTAAAAGCGACGTAAAACCATACTCACTCACTCACATTTACAGGGTGTTTTCACGCCTTGTTTACTGACACTATAATGGATCGGGCTGTCAGACCTGTCTGACATCATGGCGTTGTACCACAACGAAGTGGAGCATTGTTCATTATACTTGATTAGACTCGATTAGTTACAGACTGCTATCGTATGACTGGAGTACTGCTGTGTGCGGTATTGGGAAACAAACGAATACTTGCGTTTCTATGCAAATTGTGTAAAGTGGCGGGTGCTACTGCTACTGGCCATGTTTACTCTTTTCGCGAACACCTGGTGTCATGTATCTATGTGTCATTATCAAATAGTGATGACACCAGGCGTTCGCAAAAGCGTGAGCGTATCCTCCCTCACCGGTGACACTCATCACAAACACATGCAAATGCAAGTCAATTGATAACCTGAAAAAAAAGTGTGTGTGTGTGTGCTTGTACTAGTCTGGACTGATGCCGACTTGTAGTGCTAGCCCACTGAGATACCATGCCGCAGTTTAACATGAATGACCCACTCAGACACAGTATACTGACTCCGAGCCGACCAGTCTTTGTTTTAGCCCCTTAATGCCGAGCGCCAGACAGGGTATCAACAAGTACCATCTTTTAACGTCTTTTGGTTTAACGCGACCGGGGATAGAACCCCGGACCTTCCGCGGTCCGGGCGGACGCTCTACCACTAGACCACGGAGGCGGTGGTAGGAGATTGAGCCGAAGACCGGTAATCTATGTAGACTGGCGTCGTGGCAACTTACACCTGTGTACCTATGTAATACCGTCAGTGTCTTTAGATAGGTCAGCTATATTTTATTACTGACTAGTTTACTGTCAGTGCTGCTAGCTTGTGTATATTCGCCAGTTTAGATGCACTTTTGCTTTCCTCTTGATTTTTTCTGACGTTGAGTTGGCTTATCATTGTCAACGCTATATATTCATGATATTCATTTGTCGACTTAGCATGTGTTCTTAATTTCACTATTAAATTCCATGAGTCGGCTCTTGTGTGGGTACGGAGAATGGGAGGCGCCGCAATTCGCTGTGCAGAGTTGCGTCCCTTGCGCACGCCAGAAAACGATGCTCGTGGGTTCGAATCCCGGTTCGCCCTGATTATGTTTCTAGGTTTGTCAGCACCATACCCGTGCTCGTGTGTTTCATCAAAGTAAAAGACGTCTGAGACCTGCATCAGTTCGGGTTTTCCTCGTTTCCCACGTTAAGCTGACAAGCCGTGATATTACTGGAATACTGTTTAAAACGGCATTAAACACAATTCACGCACCCAATTGTCTGTGGATGAAACGTTACTTTAGCGTTACGGAAAAGAAAGGACTTGATAAAAGACATAGAACAAATACAGGCTAGTATTCAACCTTTCATTTCTTTCCCGAGAATTTGAAAAGGCAATGGAGACTCGTTTACACGAACATCTGACGTCGCACGATTTGCTTGAAAAACACCAAACATATTTTCGTTGTGGCCAAAGCAACAACTGTGGGAAGCAAACAATGGAAATAAATCAGTTCTATTATCACTTGATTTATCAGGTATTTTCGTTACAATGGATCACAGCAAGTTTTTCAACATAATATAGATATCAGCCTCTTCATCAGAATTTTAACCCTCAAGTCTCAGTGTGTTGACACTAAAGTCTGAGTCTAAAAATCTACCCCGTGGTGTTCCGCAGGGTTCAGTCCTTCCGCCCATATTATTCAACCTGTAGAAAAGTCAACTTCCACGGAGACACAATGTACTCCAACACCAGAATGCAGATGACAGTCAGATATGCCTGTCATTTACTCCTGAGAACATCTCAGCTGACTTGACCACCTTACAGACCTGCTATGAAGAGATCCTGAAGTAGATGACTCGCTGTCTTCTAAAACTAACCGATTAAAACACCGAGTTTTTAATCGGCCCGATGAGAAAACTAAAATAAATAAGTAAGCTCAGAAATCAACCCAGCACCAAAAGGTAAAAACCTTGCAGTATTAGTAGATGAATACCTCAGTGTGATCGAAACGTTTACGATATTGTCAAAAATACGCAATACCATCAGCGGAAGATCGGGAGGCCCCAGCCATATAGGACACAAGACGCTACAGCCAACTAATGTCATCTCTTGTCATTTCCAAACTCGACTACTGTCACAGTTTGTTAGTCAACGTTTCAAAATGTCAGCCGCAACCTCTGGAAATGATCCGGAACACAGAAGCAAGAACAGTCACAAGAAGCAAAAGAATGGATCTTATTACACCAGTCCTCATGAAGCCTGACTGGGTTACTAATATCAGCCAAGATCCAAAGTCGAGCCTACAAGTGTTTCCAACAGGACGTGCCTTCTTACTTGACAGATCTCTTGGAGGCATACAGGTTCATTAAGATCTGAAACCCGGCTACTTTTCAACATCCCAAGAGCAAAATCCAAATAGAGCTTTTGCTTACTGCTTCAACTAAATGAAGCGGCCTCCCCAATGTACATGAAGGCATACTAATTCAATGGGCACTAATATGTTGGATAATAATTATTTCTGTATTAAATTAGCTATAGGTTTCCAAGTTGATTGGCTGTCTTCCACAAAGATATGTTCCTTTGTAGCATTTGCCACCTAGGGGACTTGGAGGGGTATGCACACACATGGGTTTCACATTTCATGTAAATATACCTATCGTACCTTTGCAAGCTGAGGAATCAAACTCGAGTCCCCACCGTGACAAAGAAGCACCTTAACTACTGGGCTACCCCAAACTCCCCTTAGGAGACAGGGGAAATTGAAATATAAACCTCGAAACAATTCCACTTCGCTTCTTCATCTTGTTTTCTTTTTGGTATTGTGTGCAAATAAAATGTCAATCAAGTGTGCTTCCATCACTAAAACCTATGGTTCCATAACTTTCCCGAACAGAAAGATTATCTCTTTACTGAACTGAGTTTGGTTATATCAAGGATTTTCAGATTAAAACGGAAGGAAAGCCCCAAGTGTTACCCGGCGAGATTTAAAGTAGCAAATGTCTATCAACCACTCGTTCAGACGCTGTTGCGTGAGTTATTTTTATTACTTGGTTTTAAGGCCTGTCGACCCCAATATTCTCAAATGCCGCCCGGATCTGTTTGAGAATTTTAATAGTGAAAACTGACCCAGTTAACTGACACATTACACAGTAGAGTAAGTCAGGGTTAACGTCACGTCTCAGTGATTCATTGCACGATGTGTCTGCTTGATGTCTGAATAAATCATTGGGACATTTTTGCAAAACTTGCAAATCAGTCACTTATCAAAATAAAGTCAAATTTAGCTCGTAATTTTCTTCGTGAGGCAAGACGTTTTTGATGGTTTAGCATATCTAAAACCACGGTGACCTGACATGCTTCAACGTCGAGTTACCAATACTGAACTTAGCTGAAAAAATATAATTAAAGAGTCATATAATTTAGATATTTTAAGATTATTTCTTGTTGGTTCCGGTGTAGGTATAGTTATTTGCCGATCCCCACGGCACAATGATTGTCATAAGTCAGTGATTAAGCAGGTGTCCGACGCTTTTTGCAATTTCCGAACCATATCATGGTCACCAGAAACTGACCGCCTCCGTGGTCTAGTGGTAGAGCGTCGGCCCGGAGAGCGGAAGGTCCAGGGTTCTATCCCGGGCCGCGTCATACAAAAAGACGTTAAAAGATTGTACTTGTTGTTACCCTGTCTGGCGCTCGGCATTAAGGGGCTAAAACAAGGACTGGTCGGCTCGGAGTCAGTATATTGTGTCTGAGTGGGGTATTCATGTTAAACTGCGGCATGGTATCTCAGTGAGCTAGCACTATAAATCGGCATCAGTCCGGACTAGTACAAGCAGCCACACACACACATGTACATGCACGTCGCAATATAAGTGCAATAATCTTGGACGCGACGTTAAACCCAATTTCACCTCACCTCACCAGAAACTGGTTTCACACACTCTACACATATGGGAAACCGATCGTCTTTTAGACCCCCTACTCTCACCCCCGGCTTAGAGTTAGGATGGTTGCAATGCCTTTGATAGTGTGTCGCTATGCCCCGAGCACGTGGAATATACCTAAAAAAATTAATTGACAGTTAAAATGTTCAAGCTATATGGCAAATTACATTGTCAGTGGCATGTGAGATATCAATGAGATATGCTTAAGACCCAAAGTGGTTTCTATATAATAAAAGTAAAGAAAATATTTCTATAACCACAAGAAATCTCTGCTAAAAGTTGAAACACTGTACGATTCCGATTAAGCATCACTTGACGTGATTGAACTGAAATACTGCTTGAACGATGTAGACACCCTCGGTCTGATGTACTCACGCCCTGTATTTGGCACAATATTTTCAATGTACAGTTTGAATATATGTTTTCTGGCACATTTATTTCAGAATATTGAGTGAGTGAGTGAGTGAGTTGGGTTTAACGCCGCTTTTAACAGTATTCCTGTTATATCGCGGCGTGTCAGCTTAATGTGGGAGGAAAGCCCGAAGTGGTGCAGGTCTCAGACGTGAAGGCGTGAAGGGGCGGTGCGCTGCTTTTGGATAACCCGTCTCACATTAAAACATATGCGATAGATCATCTCATATTTCATCTACGAAGTTGATACTACTCGCATCCACGTGGAAGATATTTTCATTCACGTATCTCATATTAATCTACACAGAAGAAAATGACCGCCTCCGTGATCTAGTGGTAGGGCGTCCGCCCTAAGAGCGAAAGGTCGGGATGGGACAGTTTCTAAAAATCTGGCTGTGCCTCAAGAGGCTAAGAGGGTGACTTGAGGCCCTTTCAACCTGACTTGCTTCGAGTTTTAATTACTTGCCACGTGCGGTTTTGATACTTGGTTGGAAACACTTTCCAGGTTTCAACACTGTTCTGGATTTTAAAAAATGAGACAGGCTTCTTTCAAGACATTCAACAGTGACATTATTACCATTGTATTGTTTTTATTGTAAACATAAAACTATGTGTTCAAATGTTATTGATTATTCATTGAACTTGTTGTGACATTTATTGATTTCATAATTTTGTTCTATGAACCGATTTCTGGGTTAAGCTCTGCGTTTCAGTTTGGAAATCACAAAGGTAAGCAAGACGCAAGGAGCAAAATGACAGTAAACAACACAGAATAAGCAGACCGAAGGTTAGAAAGACGAATGAGGATGGAAAGTAAGCAAGACAAAAGAAGCAGACAGAAGGTAAGCAAGACATGCGTTATTGGTCGGGGACACAAATAACGTGGGGACTAGAACCCAAAACAATAAACAGTAGATCGGAGTTACCATAGTAAGACATTGAGGGTAAAAAAGATACAAGTAAACTTTTAATCAGTAAGTCTTCCCTACAAAAAACTACACACGCGCCAGAATAGGTCCAAGACAGAACCCAACACAGTAAGCCTTTAACCAGTGAGCCTACCCTAACTACACATACACCAGCAGAGGTCCAAGACAGAACCCAACACAGTAAACGTTTAACCAGTATTTCTTCCCTAACTACACATACACCAGCAGAGGTCCAAGACAGAAGCCAACACAGTAAACGTTTAACCAGTATTTCTCCTCTAACTACACATACACCAGCAGAGGTCCAAGACAGAGCCCAACACATTAAACCTTTAACCAGTAATTCTACCATAACTACACATACACCAGCAGAGGTCCAAGACAGAACCCAACACAGTAAAGAGGTCCAAGACAGAACCCAACACAGTAAACGTTTAACCAGTATTTCTTCCCTAACTACACATACACCAGCAGAGGTCCAAGACAGAACCCAACACAGTAAACGTTTAACCAGTATTTCTCCTCTAACTACACATACACCAGCAGAGGTCCAAGACAGAACCCAACACATTAAACCTTTAACCAGTAAGTCTACCCTAACTACACATACACCAGCAGAGGTCCAAGACAGAACCCAACACAGTAAAGAGGTCCAAGACAGAACCCAACACAGTAAACGTTTAACCAGTATTTCTTCCCTAACTACACATACACCAGCAGAGGTCCAAGACAGAACCCAACACAGTTAAGAGGTCCAAGACAGAACCAAACACATTAAACCTTTAACCAGTGAGCCTACCCTAACTACACATACACCAGCAGAGGTCCAAGACAGAACCCAACACAGTAAACGTTTAACCAGTAAGTCTACCATAACTACACATACACCAGCAGAGGTCCAAGACAGAACCCAACACAGTAAACGTTTAACCAGTATTTCTCCTCTAACTACACATACACCAGCAGAGGTTCAAGACAGAACCCAACACATTAAACCTTTAACCAGTAAGTCTACCATAACTACACATACACCAGCAGAGGTCCAAGACAGAACCCAACACAGTAAACCTTTAACCAGTATTTCTCCTCTAACTACACATACACCAGCAGAGGTCCAAGACAGAACCCAACACATTAAACCTTTAACCAGTAAGTCTACCATAACTACACATACACCAGCAGAGGTCCAAGACAGAACCCAACACAGTAAAGAGGTCCAAGACAGAACCCAACACAGTAAACGTTTAACCAGTATTTCTTCCCTAACTACACATACACCAGCAGAGGTCCAAGACAGAACCCAACAAAGTAAACGTTTAACCAGTATTTCTACCATAACTACACATACACCAGCAGGGGTCCAAGACAGAACCCAACACATTAAACCTTTAACCAGTAAGTCTACCATAACTACACATACACCAGCAGGGGTCCAAGACAGAACCCAACACAGTAAACCTTTAACCAGTATTTCTCCTCTAACTACACATACACCAGCAGAGGTCCAAGACAGAACCCAACACAGTAAACCTTTAACCAGTAAGCCTACCCTAACTACACATACACCAGCAGAGGTCCAAGACAGAACCCAACACAGTAAACCTTTAACCAGTATTTCTTCCCTAACTACACATACACCAGCAGAGGTCCAAGACAGAACCCAACACAGCAAACCTTTAACCAGTATGCCTACCCTAACTACACATACACCAGCAGAGGTCCAAGACAGAAGCCAACACAGTAAACGTTTAACCAGTATTTCTTCCCTAACTACACATACACCAGCAGAGGTCCAAGACAGAACCCAACACAGTAAACGTTTAACCAGTATTTCTACCATAACTACACATACACCAGCAGAGGTCCAAGACAGAACCCAACACAGTAAACCTTTAACCAGTATTTCTTCCCTAACTACACATACACCAGCAGAGGTCCAAGACAGAACCCAACACAGTAAACCTTTAACCAGTATGCCTACCCTAACTACACATACACCAGCAGAGGTCCAAGACAGAACCCAACACAGTAAACCTTTAACCAGTATTTCTTCCCTAACTACACATACACCAGCAGAGGTCCAAGACAGAACCCAACACAGTAAACGTTTAACCAGTATTTCTCCTCTAACTACACATACACCAGCAGAGGTCCAAGACAGAACCTAACACATTAAACCTTTAACCAGTAAGTCTACCATAACTACACATACACCAGCAGAGGTCCAAGACAGAACCCAACACAGTAAAGAGGTCCAAGACAGAACCCAACACAGTAAACGTTTAACCAGTATGCCTACCCTAACTACACATACACCAGCAGAGGTCCAAGACAGAACCCAACACAGTAAACGTTTAACCAGTATGCCTACCCTAACTACACATACACCAGCAGGGGTCCAAGAGAGAACCCAACACAGTACACCTTTAACCAGTATGTCTTCCCTAACTAAACATACATCAGCAGAGGTCCAAGACAGAACCCAACACAGTAGACCTTTAACCAGTAAGCCTACCCTAACTACACAAGTTTTACAATATACACGTAGTTATATCCAAGACGTCGCAGAACAGCATACGTATCGTGGTAGTAGTCGTAATGGTGCTCTGGGCCTAGCTTGGCTAATGTTAAGTGCATGACCTTTAGAGTTCGCGTCATAAATGTTGATGACATTGATGGATATGTAAATGCGTCATTTAATAATTGAGATAAAACGATTTATTCTTTCTTATTTTTTTTGGTTTCCTTTGAAACATCTGGTTTTGTTTCATTTGACAGTCTGGTCTGGTGTTTGAAAACCAGCGGAAGAAAGAGATCACAGATGACGCTCTTAACCCTTTACGTGTCGGTGATAACGGCTGGCTTTGAACATAAACTTTTAAAGTTAATTTCAATGACTAACGCAGAGGATGATCAAACATATAAGAATGCATTACTTTCATGTCGCCCTGTCAGTGACATCCATTATCTGTGCCAGGATCAGCTAAGGTAACGTTGCCCAATCTGCCTTGATTATGATCCTTGTTGTTTTCTCCACAAACATGCTCGTGGATTTCACCAGGCGACTCCGGCATCGTTTATCGTCAGGGAATAAACTGCTGATTGCGGTTTGACCAACGTTCATTAACTCAGTCACAAACTCAATCATGAATTCACGAATTCACAAATTAATGAACTCACGAAAACTCAACTGACTGTTTGCAAGTGCAAGAACAGAATACGATAATACAGGCATCATTTCATTTTGGCAAAGAAATACAATACCAACGTTCGTTAAAGAAGAAATGTGTGATTTACATTTCTGGAATACCTATTTGAAAGAGGACGTGTGACAGTACTTCATTGGTATATAACGATACAGTTACATAGCCCTTTCGTTCTCACAACTGTATCTTTTCATCCTGATAAAACACTGTCACGTACCCATCTGCATCAGAACACGGCCAAATGCCGGCGTCCCACGGGTATTGAACAGCTCGCGAGCATTGTTCATTCCACTCAGGCCATACATTGATTGGTTTACGGATCCCCCGACTTAAATCTTTTTAGAAAATGATTGAGAAAATATAAATCAGAAGGGTAAAGATCGCTTTAACTATAAAAATGATAATAAAATGCTATTTTGGTATTCATAATATTGATGAGGACGCGAATCAAGCCAAGATTATAATCTTTATCACAATTTAAGATTATTAAACAAATCCTGTACAATGCATATTTTTCTGCCTAAGTGTTTAAGTCTGGCCTCAGGGTCCCCGTCCCGTGCTGCGTGAGCTCGATGAACACGCAGTTCGAGAAGCATCGAAGTGGGAGGTGTATCGGATTTAATAAAAGACCAACGTGAACGAACGTCCGTCAGATCAGAGCATTGTTGTGCCATCCAGTTTGTATTGCGTAACACCCTCAACCAACCACCTTCTCTAGGCATCCGGCATCGCACTTACTCTGTCTTGGCATCTGTTAAGACATATCGGAGTACGCAAGTCAGACTGGGACTTTCGCATAGAATACATGACCACGCGTAATCAAGCTGAGAGCTAAGTATTGTATTGATTAGCGCTCATTGCAAGAAAAAACGAAAAATACCACTGAAACAATGAAACACTGAAATGCTTTCATCAGCATAGGTCATGGCATCCAGCGTACTGCATTGTCATCCGGAATACCATTTAACAGAGTAAGGCATCCGGCGTACAAAAGTTGGTTGGAACCCTCTAAATTGTCATTCTCTTCTTCATCGACGTCAAAAGTTTAATCTTACGGTTGGGTGAAAAGGAAAATTGTTGCTCTTAAATGGTTAATTGCACCCAGACTAGGTAAAAATGAAAGCAGTTATATGCATTAAACAGCTAGAGCTGCAGGATATGCAATTTCATAATTACCCTGTATCCCAAGGCTGTAAAGCAGAAATTACAATGGATTGCTGGTGGGGAATTGACGTTCTTTACAATAAATCATTTAAGAGACAGTTGTCCAAAATAAAACTCCTCACGGCCGTATGCAGAAGGGAGGATATTAACTGATCCGTGTCTAGACTTGCATTCGAAACTACGATCAACGACGCGACACGGAACCACTAAAAAACAAAATCAAAGATTGTATAATTTCCTAACACTGCAAACGTTCCCAGGTTCAATGGCTGTAAATACTGACACACATTACTACTGATATAGGGGACAGTAGGGTACTTTAGTCGTTAAAGTGTTCGCTCGTCACGCCGAAGTCCCGAATTCGTACTACATGTGCACGATATGTGGAGCACATTCTTGGTGTCTTACCCCCGGGATTTTGCTGGAATATTGCGAAATGTTGCTTAAAACTGACTCACTCGCTCACTGCATGGGACTATAAATTGAACTTGAAACAACCAGTCATTCGACACATCCGGGTTAAAATAATGATTAAGTAAGAGTTTGCCGGGACAAGACCGAGAGTTCGTCTTAAACGGGTATTCGATACATCCCAGTTATAACTGTATAACGTAGCGCAAGGTGGTAAGAAATAATATATACGAATCACATCCTACTGGTAGGGCGGGACATACTCACCCTGTTCGTGAACACCTGGTGTTATTATTAACTTTCAGGGATCCATTCATATAATTGTCACCGCTAGTTTGCATTTTACGCCTAATCGGATCTGTTTTACTCGGATAATTCTCTGGCGTCGACGTCTTATGTTTACTATAATAAATTATTTTTGCTCGTATTGTCGTCATTTATTTTGAGTTGGTTGGGTAGTATTGATAATATTAAGGATTTTTTTTTTTTTTTATAATTGAGCCTGCACAACGCAATCCAGTGAGCAACGATCCACTCTGTCGGTGTTCGACCAATTCACGAAGACTGGCCACCCGTTCCATTAAGTCATCCCTTACGACAAGCTAGCATCGGTTGCTGTGGGGTTATTTTTACCTGGAATCCCCATGAAGATAGGATTTCTGGAATCATGAAAACTTACTGAAAGAGATGAACTTGGAACATACATATATACATACATACATACACACACACACACACACACACACACACACACACACATACATACATACATACATACATAACCCTTGTCCGCCATTGCTTACACAGCGTGGTGCTTCTGTACTGGTTCAGGCGCTCTAAAACTGAGAGATGGTTGTGTCATGTCAAGGTCATGCAAGGTCAGAGTGGCGCGTGTTATGTCAACCAGTATCTATTAAGCTGGGGCAGCATTCAAAACATGAAACAACTTCTGGGGACCGTTCCCATGTCTCTCTGTTATCTGTGACACGCTTATGGCGTTTATATTCCCCATACATATTCAAGGTGTTGAAAGCTTTGGAAATAAACTTACTGTTTCACGTGCAATTTCCATACGTCATTTAATAAGTAATTGTAGTATCCTATAATTTATGTATTCTTAACTTTTTCTTTTATCTGCCAGCTATTGCCTGGCTATTTCCAAGATATTTCAAATAATTAATATCATAAATCTTAATTTAAAATAGAATTCCGAATCAACCCCAAATCCTGGTGATTAAGAACAAAAAGGTTTAATAGATTGTTTGTTTGTCTGTTTGTTTGTTGACGAGGCACTCGGCAATATTCCAGCTATATGACTGCGGTCTGTTAATAATCAAGTCTGGACCAGACAATCCAGTGATTGACATCATGAGCATCGATCCACGCAATTGGGATACGATGACATGCATAAACCAAGTCAGGGATAGATTGAGAAATTCGTATGTTAACATGACCATTTCAGCTTTCTCTACCAGATACTATTGGGGGTAATGTGAAGGGAAATGTCAAGTCCGCCCCTGGCACTTTTGTCATCGTGGACTGCGTGATAAACAAGCATAAAAGAACCTGACCAATTTGACAATCAACGCCATCCACTTATACATATACAACACAATTTACAGAAGAGTGACATGAAGCTTACGCAAACAGTAGATGGTGATAGACGGTATGTTTGTCAATTAAAAACAATTCATGGAAATTTTGTTAGCTGGGTTTTAATTTTATTAAAAACAGGAATAATCTGCAACGTATTTGACAGTTTCGACTCCTTTTCTGTGTCTGAAATGATGTGACTTTGATCTCATAGTTACTAGGAACGCCATGTCTCTATTCATGCACATTTTATAGCCGGTAGCAATATGAAGGGAAATGTAAATTGTGTACGCGCAGCTGACATATGAGAATGAGAATGTCATCCTCATAAAGTTTATTTATTATCTTATACTTTTTATGAATCCATGAATGAAGTAGGTTGGAGTTTGTGCGGAATAGATCCAGTTATGTTAACATGACCAGGTAATTGGGATTCTGCATGTGACACCTATGAAACATAACAAAATGTAAAATCTCAGTCAAACATGTTAATAATACATATTTGGCTTTAACTTCTTTGTTTGTTTCTTATTACCGCCGAACTCAGCAATATATGTAAATAATCGAGTCTTGACCAGACAATCCAGTGATTTACATCATGAACATCGATACACACAATTGGGATACGATGACATGCATCAACCAAGTCAGCGAGTCTGACCACCCGATCCCGTTAGTTGCCTATTACGGCGGGCATAGTCGCATTTTACAGCTAGCAAGGGTTTGACTTTAACTGTTCGAGTTGAGGGTTGTTCCCAATGATTGAATATTGTTTTACGCGACAGGCACCAATATTCAAGCAATGCCACAGCGTCCTGTACATAAAAAACCTTGGCTAGGGAGGGGCAGTGGGCCGTGATATTGCTGGAATATTGCTAAACGCGGCGTAAAACCATACTCACTCACACCCTTGGCCAGGGAACCATGTGGTTGATAGCATGAGCAACGCCACCAGCCCATATACTGCATCATCTACTGGGTCCGGTTTGACAAAGCGGCGGCAGCGCTACAACTATTGTAACGCCTATATGTTAACGTAGATTTACGACCGTCGTATCCCCGCCCTCATAGAGCTGACGTTATGCTGTGGATTTATTCTAAAATCAAGACCCCGCAGGGTTTATGCTTATAGTGAAAAAGGGGTTTGTAGATCATAATTAATACATGTCCTAATTTTTTCTTTTTTAGTACTTTTATAAAGTAAAGTAATGTACATTGTAGTTTTCTAAGTTAACCCGTCTCTCGCTTGAATAAGATCTCACACCTGACATTCGCTCTACCAGCGCCGTAACCTGACCTGACCTGCTGACCTCTGCCTTGTCCCGTGTGTGTGTGTGTGTGTGTGTGTGTGTGTGTGTGTGTGTGTGTGTGTGTTTGTGTGCTTGTACTAGTCCGGACTGATGCCGATTGATAGTGCTAGTTCACTGAGATACCATGCCGCAGTTTAACATGAATACCCAACTCAGACACAGTATACTGACTCGCGCCCCAAAATCGAAATCCGGTTCGTAAACTGTCGTGCAGATTTCGGTCGATTGCAGGATTTGCAAAGCATGTGCACCGCGATCGTTGTCAGCAGATATTTTCCAAATCTTTTCATGTTTTTAATCAAGGAGCGCACGTGATTTGATGCACTTCGCGATGTAAGACCCGTTTTATCACCCTATAGATCTTGATTATCGATCAGATCGTTTTGACTGGGCGCCATCATTTTGTGTGAAGCAAACGCAAGTGATACGAGAGGTGAAATCTGATTGGTCCATAGGAGAGGCTTAGAAGGGACATACCTGGTGAATGGCCACTGGTGGCGCTACGATCGAGCCCAGTAGTTCCAGCCTAGTTCGGCAAGGGTGGAAACTGGACTTTTATAGTCAGTTAACTCTCTTGCCATGGGAAGATGGACGCAGCCGGGGATCGAACCAGTAAGTCTGGTCATTCTGTAATTTGACCTCAAGAAAATTGCAACAGAATATTTTACGACTGTTTCCTTTTAATTGAATATATTTGAGTTTGTATTAAAAAGTCTACCAAAATCAACCTTTGGGAAAATGGTTAATTCCCGCATCAAAAAAGATAAAAAACCAACGAGGAGAATATGGCTTCTACGGGTCGCCGTACATGAAGAAGAGCTCGCAAAGGGAGATAATTCGTAGTGATCCTGCTAGTGCCTTGGAAAATATTCAGAAAAAAAAACGATAACGGAGCCGTATTATTTTATGGTAAGTTGACAAATACACATTTATTTAAATATATAATTAAAAATGATGAAAATATTAGCAGTTGGCTTCCAATATACTTCTAACATGCCCATCAACCATAAATTGTATAGCGTCGTCTGCTATGTAACTACGGCCGCACCAGCAGAGAACACGTGTGTTAAACACGACCGATAACCATATTCCTGTCTTTTATAAATTCATCCAACATTGTTACAATTTTTAGAAACATAATTATGTGAAAAATTATTTTGGAAAATGGACCCTCTTTGATAAAATAAAAAATGTATGGAAGCCCATGAGTGACATGATGTATAATCATTTGCGTAATGCGTACGTAATTTGCAATTCATTAAATTCATTACGTTTTACAAGCAATCTTGACAATATTGATATCGGAACAAGTTACCTATTTCTAAAACCCCCGATATTGACGTTTCTCGTCTTGAATGCATTTGTTTTACTATTTAAAGTCACAAAATTAACTCTTTTAACCGGCTTGTAACTTTTTTTTTGTCTGGGAAAATTCAGCAAATGCAGATGTAATTACTTGAAATATACAGGAATTTAAACAACTTTACTCACTTTTGGCACGATGCTGTAAGACATTTTTCTTCTTTCAGAATTACGGCTACCATTCTGGAACGGCATGATCTCAGACAACAGCGCCAGTGGATTCTGCCTCCGTTTCTTGACTTGAAACTAAATTTGTAGCAGGAGTAGACCAAATACTGTCCCCAAAGATTGTTTGGAATACAGCGAGGCACTTGTGTGTTTATTCGCCGAAGGCCCGGGTTCGATTCCCCATATGGGTGCAATGCGCGAAGCCCATTTCTGGTGTCCCTCCGGGCAATCTCATTAAAATCAAATCTTTGTACTCGCTACCGCCAAATAAAGATCTGAGGACATCCCATTAGGGGTCGCGTCAGAACGACCTTTCATCCGACCAATCAGAGCGTCGCTTACCAGATCATGAAAGTGACAGTCGGAACGTGTTTTCTAATCATGCAACCACGAAATATTTGACACGCGGTATTCCGAACAACAGTTACGGGTTTTATGACTATATCCATACAATCTAGGCCATCTATAAGCCATTCCAGAGTGTTCTTCTTATCACCTTTAATTTTTTTAATCGAGAATACGTCAAAATATGTTTCGAAGCGTAGTCGCCAGTTTGAAACTAGTGTCGTAAAGCTGCCTTCTGATTAGCTAATGTCGATTTCTTGTCAGTCACTTCATTGGTCGTTCAAAATTCGAGAAAGGTCGTTCTGACGTGACCCGTAATGGGATGTCCTCAGATCTTTGTTTAGCGGTAGCGAGAACTAAGATCTGATTTTAATGATTTTGCTCTCGGGGGCACGGGTGGTCCAGTGGTCTAAGGCGCCGCGATTCTCTGTGCAGAGTTGCGTCCCTTGGGCACCCCAGAAACCTATGATTGTTGGTTCTAATCCCGGTTCGCCCCGATTATGTTTCTAGGTTTGTCAGCACCATACCCGTGCTCGTGGGTTTCACCGAAGACCTGCATCACTTCGGGCTTTCCTTCCACATTAAGCTGACACACCGTGATATAACTGGAATAATGTCAAAAGCAGCGTTAAACCCAACTCACTCACTCAGGTGTCCCCCGCCTTGATATAACTGGAATATTGCTAAAAGCGGCGTAAAACCATACTCACTCACTTGAGCGTTTGCCATATTGCTATGCTATGCAATATCAATGTCTATGATTATCTTGTACTTATACTCAAATTGAATAGATTCGCTCACTGAAATAAATGAATCTATAGTCAGTATAGCCTGTGTTCACTCAGCGTATCAGCGACAGTAAAAGATAACCGGCTGACATGAGTTTCGTCGGGGCCCCTTTCACCAGAATAGACTATAGTCGGCCAACTACCGATGCGTTACAAAGTTCCAGTTCTTTATGATATTAACATATGTATTTCCATAAAGTGGAGGGATTGGCAAAAAGGCAAATTTTGCTTAACTGAATGCCTCTCCCAAACATGATACACATACAAATTACAATGTATTAAAGTGATATGAGAAATAGCATACATGATATAATTGACATTAAAGATGATTATTGTTCTGTAAGTATTTTATTACTGGATTATCTTTCGAAACTACAGCGACTACTAACGGGATCGGGTGGTCAGACTCGCTGACTTGGTTGATGCATATCATCGATCCCAATTGCGTGGATCGCTGCTGATGATGTCAATCACTGGATTGTCTGGTCCAGACTCGATTATTTACTGGCCGCCGTCATATAGCTGCAATATTGCTGAGTGCGGCATTATACAACAACAACAAAATTAACTTCTGAAATATGCAACCAATATACTTACTTAAACGAATGAGTGTTCAACTATCAGTAGTTGTGAATAAGCATCGGAGTTTATAAAAGACAATAGTTAGGTAATAATTTTCTTTCAAATCTAAAACAAGTATACTGGAACATGTGATATTCATTTCCCCTTGTACGCGAGTCACAATTCGGGCAGAGTCTCAATCAAAGGAACATTCTGCCTCGACCCGTTCTCTACGGACAAAATAGTTTTACAAAATTCAAAAACTTGTATTGAAGGACACTTGACTTATAAAAATCATCCATTGTCTTTGGAATTATATAAACGTCAAAACTTGCATCCAAATAACATAAAATAGCAAATATTTCAGTCGGAGGCTTGGAGGCTTGCTCATTGTTACCTCAGACTGTCACTGGCTACAATCATTAATGGCTATGTATGACTCCCTGTTGCAATTTTCTTGAGGTTGGCCATTTATTTCGACCAAAATGACCGGACTAAGTACTTTTAAAACAATTAGGTAACAAAAAGCGCCCTCTGCCCAGTTCTCACGCACTTCAGGGTTACAGTGACTGTGCCAGAGCGTCCTGCCACATAAACCGATCTGTTTGAGGACATTTATCATGGAGTTTTTTTCTTTGTCTGTAACGTTGCCTTGTGGCTGCATTACGACAGCACGACTATATCTTGTCTTACGTGCTATTTTGGGAGTACTGGTGACACATTGGTCTTCCGAAGACGACACAACGTGGCGTGTTGGGCTCTATCTCTCAGTTGGCAGATCCTCTGAACCTTAAAACAAACTCACTCATATTGATCCGGTTGTTCTGAGATTATGCACTGGGGAATTGTGGGGAGCAGTTATTTTTATGTGACAAAAGCTTCCTGTCCAAATTAATGGAAGCAGGAGAAAGATATGATAAAAAAGGTGTAGTATAATATCATTTTAAACAATACATAAATTCTAGAAATATTTTGCATTTTTGTACGGAGGTGTGGGGTGGGGTTTGGGTGGGTGAGGAGGACAGTGACGGGCTAATTATCTAATGCGCCCCCAAACACTGTGAAGACTTAGCTACCAAGAATGCCAAGATTCGCAGATCGTGAATTTGAAATCTAAGATTGGACCCTATTATTTCCCTTGGTTTGCTATGCTCATTGGTGTTGATCAAAGTAGTACTACATGTATTGGACGTTTTAACCGTACCTATTTTGGGCAATCTCATTAGTCCATAGGGACGGTTGGGTAGCCTAGTGGTTAAAGCGTTGGCCCATCACGCCGAAGATCCAGGTCCGATTCCCGACATGGGTACAATGTGTGATTCCCGACATGGGTACAATGTGTGAAGCCCATTTCTGGTGTCCCCCGCCGTCATATTGCTGGAATATTGCTAAAAACGTCGTAAAATCAAACTCACTCACTCACTCATTAGTCCATGGGAGGTTACGTAAGGTGAGCCCTGAGCGAACTTAAACCGCCCAATCAAAATGAAAGCCAATATCCAATCAGATGTCAGCTTTCTAAAGGAGTTAGCTTGATGTACTCTTACGTTTGTCAACACGATCGTAATTCTCAGTCACAACTGATATTCCGGCTTTCCAAATTTCGGTCTGGACAGACGAAACTCCCTTTCAAAAACACACGTGTTTCTTCCATAATACACCCGGTCCTACTTTAAAGTGAAAAACAGCGTTTAATATTACTTTCTTAATTTCCATTTAGATATGCCCATTAACTTTCAGATTCGAAATCATTTATTCCGCTTCAAACGCTTCGATGTGGCACGGGTAACTAGTCGTTTTCGCTGTCTAGAGTTGCGTCCCTTGGGCACCAACAAACCAATTGTCTTGGTTTGGGGTCCCGGTTCTCCCCGAGTACGTTTCTGGGTTTGTCAGCACCATACCCGTACTTGTGGGTTTCACCTAAGTGGAAAACGTCTGAAAGCAGCATCACTTCGGGCTTTCCTCCCTCATTTAACTGACACGCTGTGGTATTACTGGAATACTGTTCAAAGCGGCGTCAAACCCAACTCATTCACTCACTAGAACGCTTCGAACACGTCTCTTACACGTGCCAAACATTTAGAAAAATCACGCTGATTTGCTTATCAGAAAGTTCAAATGACGCGACTTCCTATGGGAGGACTCTCAAATCGTAACGGACATGCTTTCGACTTGGATTTGAATATCTGATTATGAATAGATTGTATTTGTAAACTCACGACCTAATATTTTATTGGCAATTTAAAAAAATCAGATTCAGGAACATATAGTTCACCAGAAGTAAAATGTGAAAAAATAATAGTGCGCAGTGTGGATTTTCTCGCGTCGAAAAGACACAATAACTTAGATTTAGTCTGTCTTACAGACCCTGATACAAATATATATCAAATACAGCCCATGCAAGTCTATAGTGTTTGGCAAGTCTAGATCACTGCAGTATCTGAAAATGAAGAGAGTCACTGGGCTCCTTTTTATTATATTTTTATTAAGATAACTGAACAACTGTTTTTATGTACGATATGTTCATTTCAGAGACTAGATTTTAGTCTAACTTAGATTATTTAATGTCAATTGAAATGTAAAGACTGATTCTTGATTGTGTTATTCCAAATATAAATATTGTGGTTTTAAACCTTAGCAGAAACTCACAATCGTGTCGGCATGTTCACTGATATCCTATTTCGTTGGCTTTTACATATTCGTTATCAGATGAGGTATGCCATTCACAACATATGTTCTGTGACCGTGTGAAGCAGGACATGTTTGACGTCAATGCTCGAGTTTGCCTCGTATATTTTATAATGACGTATTCTGTTGAACTTTCGCTTGGGGTTAGTCTGTGAATGTGCCACATTTCAGCCGAGCAGACAGTCACACGCGTCCCTTCCTTCCACAGTTTGTTGTCATTATCAGTGGTTCATTGATACTCAAGGCACAGCTGTCTGAAAGGTCTACAGGTGTAGTTGTAGGTTATATCATGATGGGCTTCACCTTGGTGTGCCTTTTAAGACAATTTGATAGCATTGGTTTGAGTGTGTGTTTGTGGGGTGGGGGGTGGGGGTGGGGGGTGGGGTGGAGGGTGATATGGAAGTGTTCATTGTGATCTACATAAGAGTATGAACCACACACTCTCACACAATCAATAACCCCCCCCCCCCCTTCCACCCCACCCACCCACCCACCCCCAAGAAAAACGGAACCGAAACAAAAGTAACAACAACAAAGAACGCGCTGCACTGACGTTCTTTAGTACACATTGTTCTTTCTTTTCACATGACGTCTTTTGCTTGAGTGTTGCTCCTTGTTATTCTTTTGTTTTTCGAATTCATTATTCGTATGTCAATACTGACCTTTACATGTTGCATTCATTCTTTATTCGTAACATTTGACAACCATTGCGTATTTTTGCCCTTTTCAAGTGAAGGTACATGGGTTACGTGATTCAAGTGATAAGGAAAGTTGTGTGAAGGTCAAACATATCAAAACCTGCTGTCCTAGTTCGTGACATAAACCTGGTCCTAACCCAAATGAAAAAATGACAAAACTAGACTGCATTTATTACACACACTCATCGGACTCTGGAAGCTGACAAGTAATTCAAGATTTATGATCAAGAGAAATTCAGCTAGCACAACTATATTATCCTGATTAGAAAAAAAATCATGTCTCATTTCACACAGAGCACGTAAATAAAGCCTAATGTTTGAAAGAAATTGTTTCAGTAAAAGATATATTCAATCCAAAATAATATACATTTTATGGACATCATTGGTCACATCCCGACTGAATTACGCTGTCTAACCTTTCCGGATTTTAGCAAATTGCCAAGGTAGATAACTCTAAAATTTATTACCACAATTTATATCCATGCCACGATGAGACCTGATGAGCATAAGAAGAAAAAGAACACACAGTATAAAAAGAAACATGGAATAAAGTCAGGAAATAATGAAGCAACGGAAACGAAGCCGGATGACAGAAAAAGAAATGTCAGTAGTCGAAGGGGAGGCAAGAGTGCTGACGGAAGAGCGCGTGAAGTTGCTGCCCCGTTCGGATTTCGATCCGGACAAAGTTTTGGCCAAGCCTCAGAGAAAAAATCTGATGCCTCTGATTCTGACGTAAGATGACATCCGAAAAAATACATACATGACACTGTGTAATAAATTCGATAATCATATGTCACAAATACAGTGTTTCTCAGCGCTTCATTTGACGGGTACCTCAGTCACTTAGCGGACCAGACGATTTGGGCGGTTTTGTACAATGGCGCATTTCAGCATTTTTTTTAGTCAGTTAGGTTAAACTGTAAGTCAATGTTTTGTCAACATCCAAATCCTAAGTGACTGAGATTGGTCTCAGGACTGACACATCCAAATGTCTACGGTGTGAGGGAAGGTTACCCCGAAATCTATCCTTAGCCCTTGGATGCCTTTACGATCAATCACCCCTTTACAATCATTAGGGTTAGGTAACCGTTTAGTGGCTATATAAGGTTACCCAAACTCTATCCTTAGCCCTTGGATCCCTTTAAGATCAATCACCCCTTTACAATCATTAGGGTTAGGTAACCGTTTAGTGGCTATAAGGTTACCCAAACTCTATCCTTAGCCCTTGGATCCCTTTACGATCAATCACCCCTTTACAATCATTAGGGTTAGGTAACCGTTTAGTGGCTATAAGGTTACCCAAACTCTATCCTTAGCCTTTGGATCCCTTTACGATCAATCACCCCTTTACAATCATTAGGGTTAGGTAACCGTTTAGTGGCTATAAGGTTACCCAAACTCTATCTTTAGCCCTTGGATCCCTTTACGATCAATCACCCCTTTACAATCATTAGGGTTAGGTAACCGTTTAGTGGCTATAAGGTTACCCAAACTCTATCCTTAGCATTTGGATACCTTTATGATCTATCAACCCTAGCTTCACAATCATTTGTTTTAGGTACCCGTTTAGTGGCTATTATCAGATTATAGATTCAATAGTGACTTCAAATAATCTTCACACAAAGACATCGAGGAAAAAAGTATGAAATGGTTTAATGTAAAATATTTTGGCTACTAGAAACTGACCTGGTACGTTCACACGAGCCACTTTCACCCACTACATTTATTCGGTACTGATTCAAAAGTGAACCCGCCCTTGTGTCGTCACTAGCTATGCTTATACCTCCCTCTTCCTTACAATTATCCACATTATCCTGTCAGTGTTCCCTACCATGCTTTTCTGTCACAAAAATCACCCGACGAATTGTTAGATACCATGTCATTCATGCGTACCCACGAGTTCGACATTTTACGCCAAGAGCAGTTTTCAGTTCACGCCATATCAGCTCATTCCTCACCACCTGGTTATGGAATGGGACGTGCCAAATGGCATCGGGATCACTCGTCCGTTATCAAAAGTCACATGACACCATGCCTACCCATTACCTTCATAAGCGTCTGCAATCTATTCCACCCTTTTCGTTCAGTTCTGTAACGGCGAAGACATCACTAGGTCAATTTGCACTTCGTTTCACACTGTAGATGTAGCTCATTCAGATAGCTGTCGGGCTAACAATTCGTAGGTCGCGAGTTTGTGTCAGACAAATTCCAGACAAAACTAAAACAAGATGCTGGTCTTTGACACACATGACCTGTGACAGAAATCGTCCTCACTTGAAGTTATGGAACTGTATTCTAAAGGTGCTCCATATGTGTCTTTTGCCCCTATAAATAGTGAGTTTTTTCATTATCTGTCATTGCTCTAGACTGAGTCAAGTGATCCAAGAGGCCCTGTGTATGAGCGGCGGACATTCAGCCGGCGACAGATTGTCAGTAACTGGGACAAGTATGATCTGCCAGACCAGGGGGAGGAGTCTGCATCATCTCGGGGGGAGGACTTCAGCAGGCTGTTGTCTTCAGCAGGTCAGTATCCATGATGCATGATAAGGGACAAATAGTCAGGAACTGGGACACGTAAGATCTTCCGAACTGATGGGGAGGAGACTGCATCATCTCGGGGGGAGGACACTGCAGTTTTAGGTCATTTTAGATGTTTTATATATTAACCATACTTTTTGTTTCTCGAAATCAGCTATCTATCAAGCTATGTATCTCTGAAAAAAACTGCATTCTAGTATAATGATATAAGTCCTTCACATTGTAACTTGGGAGTTGTCTATACATGTTTATTACTTGCCCGTGAAGAGATCACCCGTTTAATAAACATACAGCTGTATTACACATTGTGTAATACCAAAACACGTGCTTATGTACTCTCGGAACACGTTTCACGAACAAATATTGAAAGCTCTCAACATCCCTTGGCTTATTCAACGACATTGAGTGTGGAGATGATAGATCACTGAGAGGAGCTTATGCACACTCGATGACCCCAGCAACCTTGTTGCTAGGTTGACGTCACATGGCATTGTTTCGCCGAAGGATCTTGCAACACAATTCCACAAATTATGTCATCGGTATTGTGACGTCATTGTAAACTTTGAGGTGCAAGGCCCAGTTCCACAAGGTGATCGTACGGTAGCGCAACGACAGTCGGTCTAAGTTAAAGTATATGAGTTGGGATAACCTTAACGCTACGATAATTTTGTGGAACGGACGCCTGAATTCTAAAGGTGGACCGTTGGATGGTATTAAAGTCATACGTTTCAACTTTTGACGTATTTGAATTATTACTGTGTTAAACTCAGTTGGATTATGCCGTGGATCGTGTAGGTGTCAGCCTATTTACACTCAACAGTATAATTCTAAAAATGTTATAAATAGCAAGTAATAAATAAAATACTAAACTCGCTCCCGTGTAAAACCAATTTTATGAAACTCGTGAATAGCTGTGGTATCTGACTCGCTTTCGCTCGTCAGATACCAGAACTATTCACTCGTTTCATAAAATTGTTATTACATGGGAGCTCGTTTAGTATTCTATATATATGTAAATGTCTTTCAGGGGATGCTTTCGCACAGTTTCGATTTAAGGATGAGAGGGATTGGGAAGATGGACCCTCCCCTGCTGTTGATAACAGTCAAATTATCTCCCTTGATTGTCCAAGTTTAGCCACAGCCATTGACTGCATTCCACTATACCGGAGACTCGGGGTAGACAAGGACACTTTTACAGTAGGTATATTACACTATTTGTTTTTATTGGGGGATCACAGATTTACTCCAAGGGTATTCGGGTTAGAATAGGTTCCCAGCAACCTATTCTGTTTGGAAGGGGCAGCTGAATGGATCAGTTGGTCAGACGTAATGATTTGGTTGATTGCGTGTTATTGAACCCAATGGCATTGATCGTGGCTCACAATAGTGATCACTGGATTGTCTGGTCTAGACTCGGTTGTTTATGGTTAGTCGTCATATGGTTGGAATATTGCTGTGTGTGGCGTGAAAAAAACACAGAATTTTCATGCCAACATCAGAAGTCAGTTGTGGGTGGGTGGGCGGGTTTGATTTTGTGGGTGGGAGAAATAATAGACATCAACAACAACGATACAATTGCTGTGGTTGCTGTAAATAACGGTGTGTTGTGCGATCTACCGATCACTTCGCATACGATTTCGCCAAAATTATTGAATGAAATTTTGAATATAATTTATCAAATATATTGCAAACATTAGTCCATATATACAATGAACACTTTTTATTACCAGATATTATAATAATGGGATTGCATACTTCAGTCAGATTTGTTGACTGGTATTTCCGTTGTTACGCGATCGGGGTGATCAGCTGATAATGTTTTCTGAGATTGGGTGAAAACATTGTGTCATTGGAAAACTTGAGTTTATTTAATATGTTAGTAAATTTTGGGAGCCATGCTTTACCACGCGCTATAACCGAAGCGTGCATTAACGAGGGAATACTTATGTAACAACTTGTAATGTGTGTGAAAAGTCGTACTTTAATATGCTATTTGAAAGGGGCGTGGCCTAAATGCAAATGTCCGATTGGGATTTTAAATTTTCCGGACCCCTGCAATTGCTGTATGTTATCATCATAAAGACTAAGGGACTAAACATGTTACTATTGCCGTGAACTCTGTACGGTGTAAAACATCACTTATTCTCTGAAGACTAAGGGAGCTAATTGAACCATGTATAAAGGACGAGGGACAGAACTCTGGATAGATTATGAATGCAATCAGCTATGACTGATCGTCGGGGATAAATATGAATGTCAAATTGAGCAAAATTATTTTTAACATTTCAAACAATAAAATGTTGGTATACATTAAACTCTCATGGCTATTTATAAGATAACTTTGCCTGTTAATAAGACATCTACCTCCCCATGATTTGAAGCAAAATGTATTAGCTTTACCATGTTTACAGAGATTTGATAGACGCCCCTGATAGAAAAATAGGAAAGAAACATATTGTGCAAAATTAAGGATTTATTTTCCGTTCATATTTCCTATATTTACAGTAGAGGTATTTTTTATTGCATAAATGTAAAACTAAGTATAAAATCATGTTATTTTAGTTCCAGCTTTACTATACATTTGAAATAAATTAACAACTATAAGCGTAGCACTTTGGTACAGCTGATCGCTATTACTCGATATTTTTTCATATGGAACAATTTGACCAAACTGTGCTTGTGATAGTGAAAACTTTATGTTGGCATATAATAGTACAACTACAACAAATATGACTTTCAAAGAGTCAATACATGGTATTTATGATATATATATCCATTAAATATATCCACTAAAGTTCGTTTCATAGCGTCATTAGCGGTAATCTGACCCTTGTTGCTGTAAATAACGGTGAGTTGTGCGGTCTATTAAATGTAAGTTAATGTGTCTTTATTTGTAACAATAAGGTGCATTTTTTAACATGTTTAATGAGGGCCTAAATAGGTTAGACAGGGCCTGCCACTTCTAAAGTCTGTGGGTCCTGATGGCAGCCTGGCAATTTGTTTTACTTCATACATTGAACATAAATTTGGAAATTCGAAGTTCCAGGTTGGGAATATTAACTGACATTTTCTGGAGACGTATGACTGGCTATTACCCTGAGCAGGTTGAAAACAATACCTGGTTCCCCAGAGAAGTCTTTTTGAATATTGTACATATTAATGACAATCAAGGACAAATGTAGAATGATGATGTTAATATCTAGATGTTTAGAGTTGTGGAAAATTGAAAATTTCTTTGCTGTAGTATAAAATTTGACCGCATTTATGATAAATGTAAGGTGCTGTTTTCGCATTTCTTTCAGTGTTTTCATATCAAATGACGATGACCCTGTTGGTGGTAAAAATATAATTTTCCGTGTTCGATTTGGTCTTCAGCAATGCATTCTTGTCATAAGAGGCAACTATGCTTGTCGTAAGCGGCGACAAATGGGATCAGGTGGTCAGGCTCGCTGACTTGGTTGATGCATGTAATTGTGTCTGAATTGCGTTGACCAATGCTCATGATATCAATCACTGAACTGAATGGTCCTGACTCTATATTTACAAAATGACATTATATAGCTGGAATATTGCTGATTGGGTAGTTAAACAACAAATAAACAAGATAATTCCAAACTATGTATTTTTCAGGAAAACCAGATCATTCTTCAGGATCTAGAAGCAAAGAAAAACCTTGATTTGTATTACAGCTCTCCAGGTCTGCCAATACCAAGTGATAAGGAACACTCTGATAGTTCACCTATCTTAACAGATACCACAGGAACAAGTAGTCTCAACCTGAAGCAGAAAGCTAAAGGGGAGATAACTCTAACAGACTTAGTTAAATCAACAAGCACTTCTCTGGACTTTAGAAAACCAACTCCAGGTGTGTGTCAGGATGGTGCACAGAGAACAGTGAATGTAGGAAATGTGAAAGTGGAAATGGAAGATCAAACTAAGCTAGATGATGATTTAGACTTCCTGTTGTCCCTGGATGCCCCTAGCAACAAGACACGGACGGATGCCCCTAGCAACAAGACACGGACAGCAGTTTCAGCACAGGAAAAGACTGGTAGGAATTTATGCTTGTTAGCTATAATTGTAGATGAGGCATGGAGAAATTGCTTGCAGATAACTCTATCATGAGGTCAGATCAATTCAACTTGTTTTATGGATTGCCCACAATGTCTTTTGACCTATTTGTTTTGGCAAATACTTCACCCAAGCAAATAGTGTGATGGGAATGCTTCTGTTATCGTTTACATGGTTTAGTCATTTCGTATTCATTACGAAAGTACATATTTACTTGTGACATAAAATCGGTTGTTTACGACCTCTATTTCTTATTGGTTGGTTTAAAAAATATTTGGCCTATTTTCAGTGTAGGTGGTATAAAAAAAATGGAAAACTTCCAAATTACTGCTTGGTCTACAAACTGAAGACTTGGTTCATCTTGTTGATTTGACAACATTCATTTATCCAGCTTAAAATACAGCAAAAAATATGTTTGAGAAAGGTCTTTAATTCTTGCTCCAAATGTCTCTAGATTGCATCATTCGCAGTTCAAATTTTAAATTTTTCAATGGGTGCATGCCCCTGCACTCCCCAAGACTTCCAAATTGCATGTTTCTTATGTCGGGGAGGGGCGGTGGGGTAGCTAAGTGGTTCACACTCCACACCGAAGACCCTTGTTCGATCCCCGATGTGGGTACAATGTGTCTAGCCATTTCTGGTGTCCCCTGTCATTATATTGCTGGAATATTGCTAAAAGTGACGTAAAACCATACTCAATCAACCAATGTTCTTGGCCTTCCATAATACATTTCTTTATAGCCCAATGGGCTATAAATGAAATTTCTTGGTGACATACACTGCATCTTCCATCTCACTGGGGCTCCTTTTCAATTTAAATGGAGATATTTGTTTCTGTCAAAATTATATATTTTCAGAGAATAAGCAGTTTTCTAGAGTGGAGTGAGTGAGCGAATAAGGTTAAAAACTTGCTGACATTAGAATCATAGAAAGGATAATTTACCTTTGTATGTACCATACATAGAAAATTTTTTTGTATACTTGGAGTCATGGAGTCTGAAGAAAAACATTAATGAAAAACCATTGAGGCAAGCAGAGCTGAAGATAACTTTTTGAGCAATTGAGTTTTTACTCTTTTTTACTTTTATAATTGGGTTAATACATTTTTCATTGGGTAACTAATATTTTTTCACTCCTCTATTCATCTCTTTATTGGGTTCTTCCTAAAATTAGTGAACATTTTAAGATTTAAAAAAAATGAAATGATGTTTTAGATGTATATAACTGTTCTAAATATATAGGCTTGACTCGGAACGTAAATTAGCTAATAATTGCATTACAGAAATTAGCTTCTTTGTGCACATGCTGAAACAGTTTCATCGGGTATTTACTCGTGCTGTTTTTATATATTTGTGTTTTTTATTTAATGCATGCGTTTCTGTATGCAGGTTGGAAGGGAAAATAATATGGTTCGGGGACTGTGAGACAGACTAACTCCACTCCACTCGGCCCTGCTTCAAGCTAATTCGCTAACTCACTCCACTCCACACTACTCCCCTCTGCTTCAGGGACATTCCCTCACTCGCTCAACTCCACTTTGCTTCATACTCATTCACTCTGTCCACTCCGCTTAACTCCACTCCACTCGCTCAACTGCACTTCGCTTCATACTCATTCACTCTGTCCACTCCACTCCACTCCACTCCGCTCCACTCGCTCAACTCCATTCTGCTTCATACTCATTCACTCTGTCCACTCCACTCCACTCCACTCCGCTCCACTCGCTCAACTCCACTCTGCTTCATACTCATTCACTCTGTCCACTCCACTCCGCTCCACTCGCTCAACTCCACTCTGCTTCATACTCATTCACTCTGTCCACTCCACTTCACTCCGCTCCGCTCTACTCGCTCAACTCCGCTCTGCTTCATACTCATTCACTCTGTCCACTCCACTCCACTCAACTCACTCAACTCCACTCTGCTTCTTCATACTCATTCACTCGGTCAACTCCGCTCCACTCCACTCAACTCAACTCCATTCCACTCCACTCCACTCCACTCCACTCCACTCCACTCCACTCCACTCCGCTTCACTGGCTCAACTCCACTCTGCTTCATACTCATTCACTCGGTCCACTCCGCTTCACTCCACTCCACTCCAAATCATCATAGGGGTTCTGTACATGAAGTATTTGAGATCACGTTTCCCACTTTGTGTCTTACTAATTTCTACATGTAATTTCGCGGGTGATTTAGCTGAGTGGTTAAAGTGTTCGCTCGTCATGCCGAAGGCAAGGGTTCGATTCCCTACATGGGTACAATGTGTGAAGCCCATTTCTGGTGTCCGTTGATGTGCTACTGCTGGAATATTGCTAAAAGCAGCATAAAAGCATACTCACTCACTCCCTCACCCCATGTATTTTCAGGTACATCTAATCCAGTGACAACAGACGCCCCAACCAAACCCAACTCGAGTACCAAAATAATTCCATCTGCAGCCAAATCAGGTTGGTTGCACAGCAATAGTGATAATTGATGGAAGCCAAGTCTAAGGAACATTTAATCTAAAGACAATTTCAAATTTATAAAAATCCTGATTTATAATTTATGCATTACAAGAACTTGTATGAGAATATATATATCGGAATATTCTACACTGCAGAGTGTATTCTGTTTCTTGAATCGGGGGCACGGCTGGCCCAGTCGTCTAAGGAGTCACGATTCGCTGTGCCGAGTTGCATCCCTAGGGCATGCCAGAAACCTAAGATTGTAGGTTCGAAACCCGGTTCGCCCCAATTATGTTTCTAGGTTTGTCAGCACCGTACGGTGCTCGTGGGCTTCACCAAAGTGGTAAACGTCTGAGACCTGCATCACTTCGGGCTTTCCTCCCACATTAAGCTGACACGCCGTGATAGAACTGGAATAATGTTAAAAGCGGCGTTAAACCCAACTCACTCACTCACTGTTTCTTGAATGCATATTGTGCTTGTGATGTGAAGGTTGTTATTCTCGTTTAATGTTTGTCAGGTGGTGTCAAGGAGGAGGACCTAGAGGATTGGCTGGACAGTGTACTTGCTGACTGACACCCTCACAGACATATCAGCCAGGTTCCTGACCAGGGGAGGGAGTGGTTGAGGGAATCTGGGTTATAATTGGTCAATGCTTGTCGTAAATGGATCAGGTGGTCAGGCCAGGTGACTTGATTATTTACAGGGCGTCCTCATTCAGCTTGAATGTTGCTGAGTTCGATGTTAAACAACAGTCTGATAATAGTGTAATAGAATTTCAGATTCACCCTGCTTAGATCATCTTCCGTAGTTGAGGGCGTTAGCTGACTATAAAGTTCCAGTTTCCACCCTTGCCGAACTTGGCTGGAATTCCGGAGTTATATTTTGACTGGACTAATGAGTCTATGCATGGAATCTGATTGGTCAATAGGAGGGACAAAGAAGGCCATTGGTGCCTCTACGATCGAGCCTGGAAATTCCAGCCTAATTTGGAAGATGGCTTAGATTCATTCAGCCCTCTGCTTATGGGTTTCACCAAGTGGATTAGTGTATGGCCTATATCATTTTGGGCTGTCTACTCATAAGCTGACTTGCTTTGATGTAACTGAAGTACTGTTTATGGCAGGGTAAAACCAGACTCACTCACTGTGCCAGTAAGAGAATTTAAAATATCAATTGCTGTGTTATTGTCATTAATTCTGTATCTCTGAACAAGCTGAATATATGATGGAGATAGTGAATTGTACACGGTGTTGTGCTGTATGTAAATATATACATATGTAAATGCTTTGTATTAAACGTGATAAAGGAATTGTGGTGTGTTTGTATGCTTCTCACAGTAATGGTTTGTTCACTTGACAATAGCCATGGCTAGAAGTGGGTCCCAGTGACCTATGATGGTCGTAAGGGACGACAACATGGATCTGGTGGTCAGACTCAGTTACTTGGTTGATGGCATGATTGATGTTGATCCTTGTCCACAATGTCAATCACTTGATTGTCTGGCCAGATTTGATTATTTACAGGCCTCCCTTATCAAGTAAAAAGATCGAATATTCCTGTGTGCAGCTTTAAACAACGACAGTTGACAATGGCTTGACAATAGCCATGGCTAGAAGTGGTTCCCAGTGACCTTTGCTGGTCGTAAGGGACGACAACATGGATCAGTGGTCAGACTCAGTTACTTGGTTGATGGCATGATTGAAGTTGATCCTTGTTCACTATGTCAATCATTTGATTGTCTGGTCCAGATTTGATTATTAACAGGCCACCCTTATCGTGTATATAGCTGGAATATTGCTGAGTGCAGCATTAAACAACAACAATCGATAATGGCTTGAAATGAAATTTGTACTTTTGAGGTTAAGCACTATATGACAGAATTGTATACTGCTTTTAAGGAAAAACATAATCAATATGATATCAAGGGAGCCAGTGTCTGAAACTCAGCAGAGTAAACTGAGAGCCTTAAGGGCCAGCACATTTAGCAAACTGTAGGCCCAGTGGAAAAACTGTATGGCCAAACCTTTTTGCTGAAGACATACTCTTGCAATATAAATTGCAAAACACGGTCAACCTGAAGCTTTTATTGCAATCACACCGAGTTCCCAGAGCCTCGGTAGTGATAGATGAAGCCAATGCATTTATCAGGAAATTATAAGCTTGTTAAACATCTTTGCGACTACATGTCATCCGAAAGGTGTAATCCTACTGTTTATAAATATGAAGGTTATGGTTATGACATTACTTGAATAATGTTTAATAAATAATTACTTAAATAAACTGCAGGACCTAAGGGCCTGCTGAAATTTAAATTTATCAGCCCGAGAACAATTCTGTCGGCCTCGGGCCTATGGGCCAATGTCTATTTCGAACGCTGCAGGGAGCACACTTTCACTTTAAAACCCCGTTAGCACAAAATTGTAAACCGTTTAATCAAAATAGTATGGCTTTATTTTTATGCTTTGTAGTTAATATCCGTTTGTGATTCCTCCAGATCGATTTTATGGCACATCAGGACACAGTACCCCAAACCTGAAACAGGAGTGTGTACCCAAAACTTGTAAGAGTTCATCAAGCTGGGACCTTGGTGCTGCTCAGTATGATAATAATAGTAATAAGCTACATCACTTGTCTTGAAGAGTTACTGTGTGTTTTATAATCTTTGAATCAGTGTTAGACAGGGCCAAAGTACTAGCGACACTCGGAAGTCAGACCGCCTCCTTGGCCTAGTGGTTACAGGGTCTTCCGGGAGAGCGGAAGGTCGGTGGTTCGATCCCCAGGGCGAGTCATACCAAAAAAAAAGTTGAAATATCGTACTTGTTAACGCCTGGTGCTTAGCTTTCACACCGAAAGGTCGGTTCGGAGTCAGGGCATGGCATCTCAGTGGGGTAACACTTTAAAACCGATGAACAAGTACAAGCAGTCACACACACTCATGTATGCACGTTGTTATATAAGTGTAATAATCTTCAACGCGACGTTAATCTCCATTTCGACCGCCTCCGTGGCCTAGTGGTAGAGCGTCCGCCCGGAGAGAGGAAGGTCCGAGGTTCGATCCCTGCCGCGTCATACCAAAAGACGTTAAAAGATGGTACTTGTTGGTACCCTGTCTGGCTCTCGGCATTAAGGGACTAAAACAAGGACTGGTCGGCTCGGAGCCAGTATACTGTGTCTGAGTAGGGTATTCATGCTAAACTACGGCATGGTATCTCAGTGGGATAGCACTATAAATCGATATCAGTCCGGACTAGTACAAGCAGCCACACACGCACACGCACGTACATGCACGTCGCAATATGAGTGCAATAATCTTGGACGCGACGTTAAGCCCCATTTCACCTCACGTAATCCCATTTCACCTCACCTGACCTCCCCTCAGAAGTCTCGTTTACTTGTCGCTCATCTATCTACCCTTAAGATCGCCTGAACTGTGCACAATACCATTTTTTATCACAAAAAGTTATCCGGAGCTGATAGCTGTGGAAGAAGAAGAATATCCCGCTGGTCACTCGTGTCTTGGTTAATATGATAGCTTCTAACTGCCACTACCTGATGTAGCTATGGGTCGGATGACCGTCATTAAAGCCCAAGTGGTCACACTGTGGATCATCGGTTTGGATGATACAGACTTGATCACGTGCTACAAGAGTGCATGGTTGGCTGATGGTGGTTGTTATGTCAGCCTACAAGACTGCATGGGTACAGCTGTAATAGGATCAACTCATAAACGTCTGATGTGTCGTGTTTTGTTTGTTGTTGACACTACACATAGCTATATTCCAAGCTTTGTGACGGCGGTCTGTAAATAATCGAGTCTGGGACAGATAATCCGGTGATTGACAGCATGAGCATCGATTTACGCAAAGGGGATACGATTACATGCATAAACCAGCGAGCCTGAACACCCCATTATGTATTTTTGAGACCGGTTCTGACCCAGATCTTTTCAAGGGCTGATGTGTCAATGTGAGATAAAGACGTGATTTTGTGTTTGATTAAAAAGGACAAAATAGAGTCAGTTTGATACATTTATTACAAAAATGAAATACAAATGGTAGAAAAGCACAAGCGTTCCTTTAGTGAGTTGTCATTGGTTGTTAAAGGACAAGGGTATAGCTGAAGACCTGCACATCTGCACTATATTACTACCCAAAGCATGGCCTATTGGACGTAGTTTAAGATACACCAAGCAGAGTTCACGGAGCCTGCAGAATTGAATAATACACCCATTATACAGTATGTCCTGCACTTCCAGTGCCAACATAATATATGGTTCTTCATGTCAAATTGTTTAATGGGTGCATATTACGTTGTCAGAATAAATCCAAAGGGTGAGTCTGGATTAAGCCCACTTTTAACAGTATTCTAGTTATATCACGGCGTGTCAGCTTCATGTGGGAAGTAATGCAGGTCTTGACGTTTACCACTTTGGTTAAACCGACGAGAACTGTTATGGTGCTGACAAACATAGAAACAGTTCGGGCGATCTCGGAATCGTACGCACAATCATTGCTGACTGGTCTCTGTTTTATTTTCATCAAATGGACAACCGTCTTGGTTGTGTGACCTTGCAAACACACAAACATCGATGTTGATAGCCTGTTTTTGTCGCACGAAAACCATGATTTCTGCGTTCAACCTGTACAACACTATTTACACTGAATGGACTGTACAAGCAGAAAGTAAAATTGAAAGCAAGTGTATAAACCAGTACAAAATGATAAAATGCATTATGCTTAAAGTATTTCCAACACATTGTCATTAAATCGATTAACTCTTTGATACAAACTTCTACATAGTATATCTTAAAATGTATCATTCAATATCCAAGAATAAAATTAAAATATACCACTGAGCATTGTGGGATCATTTGTTTACCACAATATTTAAACTGAATCTGAACAATTTAGAAAGGAAGAATTATTTTTTATTATCCCTTCATCATGGAAAGTATTTTATAGTGGAAATTTAGAGTTTTACAAATCTGAACTCTATTTGCCTAGATGCATGTATTATATTACATTATTAATTACTAAAGCCAATATAATACATATATATAGAATGGTAATATTTGGATTAATCCATAGATGTGAATAAACTATTAAACGTTCTAAGACACTGCATACATCAAATGAAAACAAGATTAATAGATATGGCAATAACCTGTTGAAAAGGACATGAATCTCTTAATGAAAATGATTGAGACAATGTGTTGAAATATGACTCATAGTAAGACTGCATTTAAGCTATCTTCTTGATAAATATGGAAACGATATGTACATGTTGATATATTTACATAGAAGAGTTGTTAAATGTTTATATGACATCGACCCAGTCATTGGCAATATTTAAAAAAATAAATATACATTTGATATATACAATATATGCAGTATGTACATCATTTCATGTAAGTGTATTGAGAAGCTTAGGCATAAACGACAGAGGGATATTGTAATTGCACTTTGCAAAGTTCATTTTCTTTAAAATAAATGCGGCTAAAATGCAGGGAATTAGTGATCTATATTGAAGTTCTTGGTGTAAACTCTGATAGAAGCCCTGTTATATTAAAATCAGATCATTCACTCTGATTCGTTTCCGTATCAGTCAATCCCTGACAAACCTACCGGAGGTGTCGTCATTTGAGTCTTCCTCTGAGCCAGTCAGCGTGGAGGCTTTTCAAATATCGGTACGAGCGAGTGGCACTCGGGGCATCATGTCTGATTTCCAAATTGTCTTTTTTTATTTGTTAAGGTAAAGTGATGAACTCAATCGTTTTAGAGCTGAAACCTGACTTGCCCAAGAGCCCACGTTTCCTTCATTTTGCTCATGGTGTCTTGATCTCCTATTGATCTTTACGGAGAGAGGAATCGAATCGGAGTAAAATATCTCATTCTGATTAAAAGGAACGTGACCAAGAAGATATACCAGTTGACTACAATGGTATACAGTTCTTGTGCAATACCATTCAGATAACGAACAAGGAATGTAGAAAAATGGAACAATGGATTCATTGAAGAAGGTTCCCAACACAGAAGCCGAAATACATTACTCCTTTGAAAGATCACTATAAGAATTCACAAGAACACTAGGAGTGTGTTTTGTCCAGGGTTGGTTGATATTTCAAACACATTTTCCTTACCACTTTTAATCTCTGGATATTATGTTTCCTCTGAAGAATGATATTTTCATTTACAACAATAATGAAATTCGCATTGAAGAGATTGTGCAAATGCACCTGTCATTAAGCAGAGTACTGGTTCAGGAACCCTTTACTAGACACGTGCTGCTATCAGAACCATCGGACCAACCCAGCTGTGACAATGATGCATCCGTGATTAATATCTCTCTGAGCTGAAGGTGCTCTCGTGCCAATTGTCAAACAGCTGCCTATACATGGACGAAGGCAAGGCGAAACAGAAGTCTCTGGGGCCTTTCCTTTGACTCACACAGAGCCAGATGAGGCCGATGATGACGACGATGAAGGCGATGAGGAAGATGATACCGAGGAGGATGGCGAGGGTGATAGGGTTGATGCCGTACCGACCTCTTCTGACTCCAATAGGCGTCACTGGCTCCACGTATGTCGTGATGTTATCTGTGAAGGAGGGAGGTTGTTTCAAGTGAACAGTAGATAGGAGACATGTATATTTATGAGAACTGTCTGTCTTTGTTTACGGTTCTACCATGTTCATGTCGGTTGCTTGTAGACACTATATAACGACAAGGCTGAGGTGAGTGAGTGAATGTTGTTTTACACCACTGTCAGCAATATTTCTGCTATATCACGATGGCATGTAAATAATCGAATTTGAGATAGTCAAACCTATTGCTGATAGCACTAATAAAACACACAATCCCAACAAGTTGATTAACGAGGGACCAATAGCAACAAAGCTAGACAAAAAACTAGATACGGTCGGTTGCTAGATGTAAACTGAGGTGAAATAGGGTTTAACGTCGCGTCCAAGATTATTGCACTTATATAGCGACGTGCATGCACGTGTATGTGTGTGTGTGTGTGTGTGTGTGGCTGCTTGTACTTGTCCGGACTGATGCCGAGTTATAGTGCTAGCCCACTGAGGTACCATGCCGCAGTTTAACATGAATACCCCACTCAGACACAGTTTACTGACTCCGAGTCAACCAGTCCTTGTTTTAGTCCCTTAATGCCGAGCGCCAGACAGGTTTACAACAAGTACCATCTTTTAACGTCTTTTGGTATGACGCGGTCGGGGGTCGAACCCCGGACCTTCCGCTCTCCGGGCGGACGCTTTACCACTAGACCACGGAGGCGGTCTCGGTTGCTAGAAGAATGTGAGCTAGTAAACCACCTACCGCACACTTTCCCGTATGTCCAGGCAGGGCAATGACAGTAGAAGTCATCAATCCAGTCGATGCACTGGGCTCCAGACAGGCATGGAGAGGGGATGCAGTTCTCCAGGTTGGTTTCACATTTCGTACCTGTGAAACCTGCATCGGAAGACAACGACAGGGGTGAGCAGGTGGAGCTATATGGACTCACATAGACCTTCTTAGAGAGAATTATTATTCAACGTTGTGTAGTGACCTTGGGCATCCAAGGTCAAGCTTTGCCACAACCACCATCAGGTGGTTGAGTTAGTTAATATACAACGTTTATAGAGATCTTGTTGGACATCCAAGGTCAAGCTTTGCCACAACCACCATCAGTTGGTTGAGTTAGTTAATATACAACGTTTATAGAGATCTTATTGGACACCCAAGGACAAGCTTTGCCACAACCACCATCAGTTGGTTGAGTTAGTTAATATACAACGTTTATAGAGATCTTATTGGACACCCAAGGTCAAGCTTTGCCACAACCACCATCAGGTGGTTGAGTTAGTTAATATACAACGTTTATAGAGATCTTATTGGACATCCAAGGTCAAGCTTTGCCACAACCACCATCAGTTGGTTGAGTTAGTTAATATACAACGTTTATAGAGATCTTACTGGACATCCAAGGTCAAGCTTTGCCACAACCACCATCAGTTGGTTGAGTTAGTTAATATACAACGTTTATAGAGATCTTATTGGACATCCATGGTCAAGCTTTGCCACAACCACCACCATCAGTTGGTTGAGTTAGTTAATATACAACGTTTATAGAGATCTTATTGGAATCCAAGGTCAAGCTTTGCCATAACCACCATCAGTTGGTTGAGTTAGTTAATATACAACGTTTATAGAGATCTTATTGGACACCCAAGGACAAGCTTTGCCACAACCACCATCAGTTGGTTGAGTTAGTTAATATACAACGTTTATAGAGATCTTATTGGACACCCAAGGTCAAGCTTTGCCACAACCACCATCAGGTGGTTGAGTTAGTTAATATACAACGTTTATAGAGATCTTATTGGACATCCAAGGTCAAGCTTTGCCACAACCACCATCAGTTGGTTGAGTTAGTTAATATACAACGTTTATAGAGATCTTACTGGACATCCAAGGTCAAGCTTTGCCACAACCACCATCAGTTGGTTGGGTTAGTTAATATACAACGTTTATTTAAATGTAACACACTTAATTCTGTGTTAATATTACAGGCACCAATTTGACTATCTTGTTTAATTTACAGTATATCAAAGATGTCATATTCCCGAGGAAAGGGTGTTAGCTGACAATAAAAGACCAGTTTTCACCCTTGCCGAACTAGGCTGGAATCTCCAGGCTCGATCGTAGCACCAACCGTTGCTATTGTGAGTTATGTTCCTTCCATGTCCCTCCTATTGACCAATCATATTTAATCTCTCACATCACACATTTGCTTCAAACAAAATGGCGACGCCCAGTCAAGACGATCTGATCTATATTTCCAATCTATGTTGTAATAAAACGTGTCTTACCACACGAATAGCATCAGATCACTTGAGCACCTTGAACAGATTTGCAAAATATCTGTCGACGCCCAGCTGACAGTACACATGCTTTGCAAATCCTGTAGTTGACCGAAATCTGCTCAATGTTGTTTTCGAACCGGATGTTTGGTTCGTTACGCGTTACTGTCCTGCCAAGATGTTACTCCGGAATTCCAGCCTAGTTCGGCAAGAGTTGAAACTGGACTTTTATAGTCGGTTAACGCCCTTGCCTCGGGAAGATGACTATTGTATGCGTTCTGAGGTTAACAAAGTTTCATAATCACTTAGATGTTTACTGGGAGATGATTCAATGGTGGCATGAGACCATGATGGTTGGTCTGCTATTCAACATTTTCTAGTCTAGTGAGTGTTGCTATAATGGAGCATGAGAAATCTTACCTTTTGGACATTCACATCTGAAAGTATTGTCGGCGTTCAGCCAACAGACACCCTCATTCAGACACTGATTTTTCTCGCATGGTCGGTAAACCCTGCCAGGCGAGGACTCATCTGAAATACCACGATATATATGTGTACTCCGATTATAGTGTTTTGACTGGGTAAAAATGTGTGAAAGCCAAGTTTCATATAAGTGTTGGAACGGTTCGCATAAACTCTTCCACATATATAGGTAAGACTTAGATCTAAATAAAACTCAAATGCATGGCCTAGAGCCTAAAATAAAAAGCAGGATTCTGTCATACTCGATTCTGATTGGTCAAGCAGAGGTTCTAAACCACAATAACCACCTCTGATTCAAACAGCTGATTTAGAGGCCTCATTACCACGGGAGGTAATATTCACAGAACAGTTCTTCTATCACAACCATTGTCAACACAAACAAGGTTACAAAATGCAGATTGCGCTCTGTGCAGTATTCATATCATGTTGAAAACACGAAAGAAAACCCAGTATGTTCATCTCCTAAATTACATCATTTATATGTATTAGAACGTCATACTACAACATGAGTGTATATATCTGCCACGAATTAGACACAATGTCTCTCATAAGAGACACGCCATATATCTGGGTCTTTCTTATAAACCTCCAGTGACGTCATCCTATTGTTCTCCAGTAGGGTTAAATCTCAAAAATAGGGACGTTATACTAACCCCGGTATTTTACATAATATCCCAGTGATATTTGCTATATTATGTTATAATATCGCCGGGATTTTTAATAATAACCCAGGGATTTTATTAATACAACTTCCGTTAAGATTGTAACATAAGAATGTCCGCTAGAAATTTATGTCGTATTTTAACACAATGTAATGAAATTTAAAATCAAATGACTAATGTTTCTTTATATTCCCGAGGATCCAACAAGCCACCTTCGTATCTGTAGCCCAGTAAGTGTACCACAAGGCTACAGAGGCACTGATAAATCATGTTTTTAGGATGTCCTTTTCAAGTACGCCAGCAACAGATATTTTACGCCCGTTTCTTAAGGTTCATGGAACGTACGTTTGAAACATAAAAATGTTGATAATTGTTGTTTTAAGTTTTCTTTTGTCGGTTTATAAGTTAGATTAAACACTTCCCCTCGGGTTTTTATGATATTTAAACCCCATTTTGGATAAAATCTCAGGGCTGTCGGCCCTCGGGTTTTAAATATCACACAAACCCTCTGACGTGCGTTATCCTTCGCACATTCAGTAAACTACGGTTATAACGAACTCAAAGGGGCCACTAATTTTAGTTCGTTATAACCGAAGTTCGTTTTAAGCATAAATACAGCATACATACAGTACATTTCCCCGACAAAAAATAGATTCGTCATATCCGTTAGTTCGTTATAGGCATGTTCGTTATAAACGTAATTTACTGTATGCTCAGTAATGATAACGTAGGCGTGACGTACTGCATATTTTGCCGGCGATACCATCAGGGCACATGCAGTAGTAGTCATCTATCCAGTCCACACACGCTGCACCACGGAGACAGGGGCTGGGCTCACAGTCGTTGATGTCCACCTCGCACAAGGCTCCAGTCGTGCCTGTAAGAGAGTCTCAATGACATCACATTCAATCATCTCCTAAACAAAATATTTGTTTGCTCTTTATCCGATATATACTTTGATACGGTTGTTGGTATTTTCTATTTCCTTTGTATCCCTCTGGGATAAACAAAGGGTAGTCCGGTCTTGGACATAATAAAACGGCAAATGAGAATCATCTCGAATATAAATTCCCGATAATGTCACCTTACCTTCTTCCATACCTTCACACTAGTCCTGGTTGATAGTGAGTGTTACCTTACTCTATGCATTATCAGCGGTACTGGTTGACAGTTTCACCTTGTCTTCCATACATTCACAGCGGTACTGGTTGACAGTTTCACCTTACCTTTGATACATTCACAGCGGTACTGGTTGACAGTTTCACCTCACCTTTCATACATTCACAGCGGTACTGATTAACAGTTTCACCTTACCTTTCACACATTAACAGCGGTACTGGTTGACAACTTTCGCCTTATCTTCCATACATTCACAGCGGTAGTGGTTGAAAGTTTCACCTTACCTTTCATACATTCACGGCGGTATTGGTTGACAGTTTCACCTTACCTTTCACACATTAACAGCGGTACTGGTTGACAGTTTCGCCTTATCTTCCATACATTCACAGCGGTAGTGGTTGAAAGTTTCACCTTACCTTTCATACATTCACGGCGGTATTGGTTGACAGTTTCACCTTACCTTTCACACATTAACAGCGGTACTGGTTGACAGTTTCGCCTTACTTATCATGCATTCAAAGCGGTACTGGTTGATAGTTTCACCTTATCTTCCATACATTCACAGCGTTACTGTTTGACAGTTTCACCTTATTTATCATACATTCACAGCGGTACCGGTTGACAGTTTCACCTTACCTTTCATACATTCACAGCGGTACTGGTTGACAGTTTCACCTTACTTTTCATACATTCACAGCGGTACTGGTTGACAGTTTCACCTTACCTTTCATATATTCACAGTGGTACTGGTTGACAGTTTCACCTTACCTTTCATACATTCACAGCGGTACTGGTTGACAGTTTCACCTTACCTTTCATACATTCACAGCGGTACCGGTTGACAGTTTCACCTTACCTTTCATACATTCACAGCGGTACTGGTTGACAGTTTCACCTTACTTTTCATACATTCACAGCGGTACTGGTTGACAGTTTCACCTTACCTTTCATACATTCACAGTGGTACTGGTTGACAGTTTCACCTTACCTTTCATACATTAACAGCGGTACTGGTTGACAGTTTCGCCTTACTTATCATGCATTCACAGCGGTACTGGTTGATAGTTTCACCTTATCTTCCATACATTCACAGCGTTACTGTTTAACAGTTTCGCCTTATTTATCATACATTCACAGTGGTACTGGTTGACAGTTTCACCCTACCTTTCATACATTCACAGCGGTACTGGTTGACAGTTCCACCCTACCTTTCATACATTCACAGCGGTATTGGTTGACAGTTTCACCTTACCTTTCATACATTCACAGCGGTACTGGTTGACAGTTTCACCTTACCTTTCATACATTAACAGCGGTATTGGTTGATAGTTTCACCTTACCTTTCATACATTCACAGCGGTACTGGTTGACAGTTTCACCTTACCTTTCATACATTCACAGCGGTACTGGTTGACAGTTTCACCTTACCTTTCATACATTCACATCGGTACTGGTTGACAGTTTCACCTTACCTTTCATACATTCACAGCGGTACTGGTTGACAGTTTCACCTTACCTTTCATACATTCACAGCGGTACTGGTTGACCATGTCCACACACACACCCATCTGCCTGCACGGGTTACTGTTGCACTCGTCGATGTTGATCTCACACATGCGGCCCGCGAAGCCTGTCACGCACTCACACACATAGTCGTTTGCAATGGCGGTGCCGTTGAACAGTTCCTGCAACAATATACATGGTGTGAAAGCCTATTCACATACTTTACACCACATTAAAGCTGCTTTGTGAGATTCATATATTGCACAATGTTGTAATTAACACGTTTATTGTAAATTATATAAATTATAATTGAAACAAATGTAATTGTAAAAAAATATACATGCACAATGAGTGAGTATTGTTTTACGCTATATTGAGCACTTTTCCAGCTATATCACATGTATAGATCTGAAATTGCGCAGGATTTATTTGTTTGTTTGTTTGTTTGTTTGTTTAACGCCGCACTCAGCAATATTCCAACCATATGACACGGTTTTAAATAATCGAGTCTGGACTAGACAATCCAGTGATTGACATCATAAGCATCGATCGACGCAAATGGGATACAATAACATGCAACCAAGACAGCAAGCCTGACCACCCGATCCCGTTAGTTAGCATAGTCGCCTGTTTTGGCAAACATGGGTTGATATTTGAATATCCGTCATGAAGTTTCGATAAAGAGAGCGAATGAGCACTACAACACAACTGTACCGACGCAAATTAGTTAACATCTAACTTCGACCGAATAAAATTCTGATTCAAAGATAAGTTTAAAATTGACAGCCCATTTTCGGACTATTGGATAACGACCAATTCCAATCTTCCTCATATGCAAATTTTAGACGCTGAGTAAATTCAGAGAGAAACAAATCAATGTTAACTTTTTAACAATGTTTCTTTCCCAAATCCAAAACCACACAACAGCAGTTTTATTTCAGGAGTCAAGTTGATTCCATAAGTTCTTTGATAGGCATTTAGAAGTTGGAGTACTTGGTAAGGATATGAATTTATGAATGAACAACTTTTCGGTGTAGGTTCGTTGTTTATATTACTGGCTTCATCCTTTATTTATGTCACTGACTTCACCCATGATTGTCATCACTACCCTTGTGTATACATAACAGGCTTCTCTACTCCAGTATAACAATATCTACTCTACTGTATAAACATTGCCTCCTACTTGTATATATACTTGTCAACCACACTCTGGATATCACTTACGTGTTAGAACCTACACCGAAACGTCGCTCCTAATTGTAATAAAGAAGTTGTACATCCATAAATTCTTATCCTTACTCAGTTGATACCGGACGTAACATCATATTGTAACTGTTCTTCTGAAATCTAATTTAGGCATAGAAATACGTTTACACCAACACTGTACACCTAACTGATCTTATGACAACCATGAGGCACTGCGGACCTTAGACAGCTATCCTGTAATGGTCGTTAATGAATGCCTCAAAGTAAAAATACTTACTTGACAAGTGCCGCCGTTTTGACACCTGTTGTGACATATCTCCTCTGAAAACAAAACCAAATGTTGCCTCATCATCCGTAATTAGTGCCATACACATTTACAAATGCGAATCTCCAATGTACGTTCACTTGGTAAACATGTATACTCTATTATTTCAGTGTACAGGTATACTGTAAGGACGAGAATTTATGGACGTCAACTTCTTAATGAGGAACACAACGTTTCGGGGTATATACTTTCTCCATCATCAGGTGAATCAGTCACCTTATGAAGTAGTAGGGGGCACGGGTGGCCCAGTCGTCTAAAGCGCCGCTCTTGCAGAGTTGCGTCCCTTGGGCACGCCAGCAACCCATGATTGTAGGTTCGAATCCCGATTATGTTTCTAGATTTGTCAGCGTGCTCGTGGGTTTCACCGAAGTGGTAAAAGCCTGAGACCTGCATCACTTCGGGCTTTCCTCCCACATTAAGCTGACACGCCATGATATAACTGGAATACTGCTAAAAGCGGCGTTAAACCCAACTCACTCACTCACTCACTATGAAGTAGTAAGTACATACTCCGAAACGTTGTGTTCCTCATAATAAAGAAGTTGACATCCACAGATTCTCTTCCTTATGTGTATCACTTCTAAGTGCCTTTCAAAGACTAGGTATACTATACCTTGTTCACAGCGCAGACCAAAGTATCCCGTTGCGCATGTGCAGTTGTATGTTCCTGGTGGTCCCTGTACGCAGGTTGCGCCATTCTGACAGTCATCTGTCAGACACTCGTTCACATCTACAACATTCCACTGATTTAGCATTCGGAGACCAGACTCACACATGTTAGTCTGTTCGTTCAGGGGTTCTGGACCCCCCTCCCTCTTTTGAAAACCAAATGTAGTATTTTGTAGGGAGTACAATTGACTGAGAGAGGATTTTGATATTTTGAACTCTTTGATATTTTGGACTCCTCCATTTTAAAAATGCTGAATCCGAACTTGGTTGATGTGACTTGTGACTGTGTCCTCAACACCAATAAGGGTAAAATATATTCTGTAAAATCCTGTTATCTCAAAGTATTGAAATCTGCCAATTGAAAATCACTGTCTTCCGTAGTTTGATAATGCTATGACACAAACGTGTCCGTTCTTGCAGTGACCATGAACTCACATCGTGGTATATGATATATCGAGTTATAGGTGTTCGACTATAGGTTTTACAGAACATTCAGTGCTCAACTGATTTACATACTAGTCTTGTCACAAGAACTGATACAATATTACGCAAAGAGTCTTAACCATTTCACGGCGACATGGCGGCCCAGGTGTCTGAATCGCTGCAATTCAGCAGAGTGGCGTCCTTAGGGGGTCCAGAAACCTATGATAATAGGCTCGAAAACCAATAACCGTGTTCACGGTGAAGGTCTGAGACAGGCATCACTTCAGGTTTCCCTCTAACATAAAGCTGGCCCGCCCTGATATAACTGAAATACTGTTAAAGCGGCTTGAAATGAAAAACACTCAACCCTTCCTACCTTCAGTACAGTTGACTCCAGTGTACCCTACTTCACATGCGCAGTCGTAGGTTCCTGGGTCGCCTTGGGTACAAGTACCATTGTTCTGACAGGGGTTAATCTCACACTCGTCGATATCTGCAGCCAGAAGGACATGTCGTTGATTACATTACACTCTAACGACAGAACTGTATACACACCGTACACAACGTCAAATAATATTTCTATTTGGCAATTATATTTATAAATGTATGCTTGACATGACAAATGTAAGTATTAAAGCGTATTGGTTGGGTATATTTTGAAACCTCTGTTTAAAGTACATCTATATATTTAAGCTGAGTCTGCATCAAATATGTGATGGTGATGAAAACATGATTTTATACGATGATATGGTAAAGAGTGAGAAAGAAAGCAGTGGGACTGACAGGGGAACTGGAAAGAAACAATTAAAGAGCAACATAAGTACACGGTGAAACAAAAAACTAAAAATAGGCACACGGTGAACGAATAAAACATGATGGCTATACAGAAAACATATGTGAATCGGCGAGTCAGTTCATGGAAGATATGGAACATATATAATAAAACGTATACATGTAAGAGTTTTGGTTTCAAACATATAAACCCTAGTTGGCCATTTTGAAATCGCAAAAAAATACTTTACCAATTTCACAACGATCTCCCATATATCCGCTTGTACACGCGCACTGAAAACTGCCAATGATTGGCTGGGAACAGGTACCACCATTTGTACAAGGGGAACTATCGCACTCGTTCAAATCCTCTTCACAGTTGAGACCGGAAGTTCCCGCAGGGCAGGAGCAGCTGTAACTTCCTCTCCCAAGAGAGTTGCAGGTGCCCGTATTACGACAAGGGTTGGAGTCACAAGGGTCGACCTCGATGTCACAGCGCAGACCTCGGAAGCCGGGGGAACATTGGCAGGAGTACGATCCAATGTTTGGTTGTACACATGTGCCCGAGTTTAAGCATGGGTTGGAGCTGCACTCGTCAATGTCGCGCTCACATGTGGAACCAGTCCAGCCCGGTCGGCATCGACATTCATATGTCCCGGGGGACCCTTGGAAACATAGTCCACCATTTCTGAAAGGAATACATTTGTTTGGTTTTGATGGTAATTCTGAATATATAAAAAGAAACAAAGAAATATTCTGGAAGACACGTGATCATATACTCTGAGTGTGTGTTTGCGTATTTGCTCAATGGGGGTATGGGTCACAGGAACTCGTTATTGGCTATTAAATAAATTCTCTACTTACATATATGCGGTATATATTTTATGCCCGACCAATAACGAGTTCCTGTGGCATGGGTAGGCCTGTCGTCTTAGGCGCCGCAATTTGCTGTGCAGAGTTGCGTCCCTTGTGCACGCCATTTTTGATGATCGTTAAATGGAATTCCTGTTCGTTCTTAGATTTGTCAGCCCCATACCCGTTCTCATGGGTTTCACCAAAGTGGTAAACGTCTGAGGCCTGCATCACTTTGAGATTTCCTCCCACATCGATCTGACACACCGTGATATAACCGAATTACTGTTAACAGCGGCGTTAAAGACAACACACAGCATGCTAAGGGAAGAAACAATACTTACACGAGGCTGTGGTTGAATGCAAGACATGGTTAGTGCGACGTTATATATATATTTTTAGAGCACACTTTATCATCACCTTAATTTGGATCAATGCAATGTGGAGATACCTCTGTTATCATTTCTTAAAAAAATATATGCTTCCCGACTTATATTTGCCAACTCGTTTGCAACATCGTTATTCTCTGTTCCAGACACTTGTGATCACGGGTTCAAATCCAAGATTCGCCCTTTTTATGTTTCTAGGTTTGTCAGCACCATACCTTAGGCAACACTTCTGACACGATGTGATACAACTGAAATGCCTTTAAATGGCGTTAAACCAAACTCCTTCACCTACCCCTGACTTAGTTCCACCAATCCCTATCAACTTTACGGCAACATATCATACCTGCATGGCTGACTGCGACACTCGTCAGTATCAATCTGACAGACATTTCCCTCAAATCCCGTTCGACAGACACACAGGAACATTCCGAAGTCAGGCTCGCTGCAAGTTCCACCATTCTGACAGGGCCTAGACGCACATTCCTGAATGTCATCCTCGCAGTCCCGACCTCGGAATCCACGGGGACAGGTACAGAAATACTGACCCAACCCCTGGCGGCACTCTCCCCTGTTCTGACACGGCCTCTGGGCACAGTAATCAATTTGACCCTCACAGGTTGATCCGTTGAAGTTAGTTGGGCAGGCACACACCCACGTCCCAGGAACACGTCCTTCAGTGCATGTGCCTCCGTTTTTGCAGGGTCGGGCGTCGCATTCATTAATGTCCGTCTCACAGTTGGTACCCGTGAAACCCAAAGGACATGTACACGTATACTCTCCGGCGGCTCCTTCAGCGCATGTCCCACCATTGCGACAAGGTCCGGAGTCACATTCGTTAATATTCGTCTGGCATCGATTCCCCTCATACCCACGAGCGCATTGACAGATGAACTCTCCTGGTTCGCCTTCTCTACAGTCGCCATTGTTGAGACAAGGGCTTGAGGCACACTGGTTGATCCTCTCCTCACACCTCTGCCCCTCCCAACCTCTTGGGCACTGACACAGCCACTGGCCGAATACTGGACTGTTAACACACGTGCCTCTCCTACAGGGGTTGATGAGGCCGCACTCGTCGATGTCATCCTGGCAATTGTCACCAACCAGACCAAGGGGACACTCACAATTGTAGGTTCCAGCTGTGCCTTGTCGACAGGACCCTCCATTCAAGCAAGGACCTGACGCGCACTCGTCGATGTCGTCTTTACAGTCAACACCTTGAGAAAACAATAGCCATATATCAATCCCTACATATGGCTATTTATTTGTGAGCTGTTTAACGCCACACTCAGCGACATTCAAGCCATATGGCGGCAGTCTGTAAATGATCGAGACCAGACAATCCAGTAGCTGACATCGTAAGCATCGATCTACGCAATTGGGATACAATTACATGCATCAACCAAGTCACCGAGTCTGACCACCCGATCCCGTTAGCTTCTTACCTTATGTGGTTGTATGATGCATATTTGTGATCCTGTATGCATATGCTAATTTAGGGATGTACTTCTTTGAACGTTCGTTGCATCTTTGTAATTAAGTATAGTATACCGATTAGAATGAGTTAACGTCCTCATCACGTCTCAAATTATTAAAAACCAATCAATGTGAACAATATCCCTTACAAACAATATAGTACAATATTTGAATAGGACCTTGTGACCCCCAAATCTGCATAATTTATTAAATGAATAAAACTAATTAGGAATTGTTATGGAAGTTATCAGATACACTCTTCAACACTTGCATTCATATGACGTAAAACAGTACTCAGGGAATAGGTAAGGGGTTCGAGGTTTTCGGGGATATTATGTTTATTGGAACGCGATCCAGACTTTGACCAAAACTAATTTTCTTAGAAGTAGATAATGACATTAGAACCATGTGTTACAAATTTTATCTTTGGTCAAGGACTTGTTAATAGTTAGATTCTCCATTGAAGCTGGACAATCCGCCTTTTCATCATTCTTATGTTCTTGAAGATGTCAGAAGTCCAAAGGTTTAAGCGCAATTACGAAAAAAGGCTATTTGTCAGTATTTTTAACATATCTGAGGTAATTCATACATTGGTTACAAAATTGTCGTTTAGTTTAATATTTGACATTTTCAGTGGACCAAACTGGACCTTGTCTTCGTACCTCGTCTTTTCTTTGAACGAGGATGAATAATACATACGTATAACACATTACTAACTCTCTTGTATTTCTGGAGTACGACGCTTACCTGTAAATCCCACGGGGCAGTCGCAGATGTAGGTCCCAGGTGGCCCTTGTCTGCAGGTCCCTTCATTCCAACACGGGCTGAAGACGGCGCACTCATTAATGTCCACCTCACACCGACGTCCGGTGAAACCACTTGGACATATACACTGGTACTTCCCCGGCCTCTCTTGTCTGCAGGTAGCGCCGTTCTGGCAGGGGGACGTGGCACACTCGTCAATGTCTACATGGATGAAAAACAAGGGAAAAGTAATTTGAAAACTATCCTTGTTAGATGTTTGGTTTAACGCCGTTTTGAACAGAATTCCAGTTATACCACGTCGTGTCAGCTTAATGTGGAAGGAAAGCCTGAAGTTATAGCAGGTCTCACAGACGTTTACACTTTGGTGAAACACACGGGCATAGGTATGGTGCTGACAAACCGAGAAACATACATAATTAGATCTTTAATTGACATTTCTGTAATGTCAATCAAGAAAGAACTGATACAGGTTGTACAGATGTCTATGACTTTGGTGAAATCAACAAGTATAGTCATAGGACTGATCCTTGGAACGCAACTCTGCGAAGCCTAACACGGCAAGATAACTCACGCCTCTTCAGTAGGGGGCGGTGGGTAGCTACGTGGCTAAAGCGTTCGCTCGCCATGCCTAATGCCCTGGTTCGATTCACCACACACATGGGGTAAAGGCCAACTCACTCTCTCACACAATATATAAGTTTTGCAATATACAAATGAACACATAGAGCACTTTAAATCACCTTCGTCGCATAACCGTCCTCTGAACCCAGTGTTGCAGGAGCACCTGAAGAAGTTGATCTCGTCGATGCAGAAGCCATTGAGACAAGGATTGCTGGCGCATTCATCAATACCTGAAACATGGAACTTCAGCGATGTAGGCCCCACTCACTGAATGGTGTGCAATCAGCTTAGGTTAATGCATGAAGACATAAACAGCGAAACATATAAAAAAACGGACCCTGGTCCTGAAATTACTGCCTCAATTGAAATCCAAATCATTGCTAAGCTAAAAGTAATTACGTTTCCGGTCTCTCCATATGACCTAAAATAACGCGACGACGTGGATGTAATGGTTCATTGTTTTAGACAAGCCTATTCGCATGACTTTAAGAATCCTTGTATTCTGGAGGTAAAATGTAGTTGTCTCCGGTATTAAAATGTCTCCTGCAACCTCAGGTGCTAGCCCAGGCCCAAGTCAACTAAAATGATTTCGGTTTAATAACGAATGGGAACTTCCCAGCTTATGATGGCAAAATATGATAGCAACTAAACAGTTGGGATATGATACCGCAATACATGATTTGCCAGAATGAGGCTGTGACCCTGACCTCGTTCACACAGAGTGCCCGTATATCCAGGGTTACAGATGCACGTGTAGTTGCCCTGCTCCGCACGAAGCTGCTGACATGTTGCTCCGTTCTTGCACGGCGCCTGTCTACAGGGATCTGTAAGGAGAGTCATTGTTAGCCATTTGCTGAGATGGGATAAAAATTGGATCAAGCTCTATGCTTATAAATAAATAGTTACAGTATTTACACAAGTGTAAATCAAGGAAATTCACTAACTGTCAGAAAGGATAAACATTTGATCAAGTTCTATACTTATACAGTTAACAGTTACAGTATCAACCGAACCTTAAACAAGGTGACTCATCTCACTGAAACCTACGCAATGATATATTACCATTTTCTTTGAGACCATTTGCCATTTTTGTTAGAGACCGTTTACTAAATTTGACTATTTACCATTAATTGGTTCCCGCATCAGGACATAATAATTTTTTCTAAAGAATGAAACCGAACAATATTACCCTTTTCACAACACATTTTTGAACACCAATATTTTGTTTGTCCCTTACAGGCGGACGTTTTTAGTACTCACTTGAATCCACTAGCTGCCGCTTCTGTCTAGAAAGAGTCCCTACGTCGTTGATGATATCGCTGTGGTCTGAGTATAAATATGGCTTCTTCTCGACAGTGTATGTATTGTTCATTGGCGTGGCTGAAAAAATGTGTTTTTACTTTGAACGACCGTTATTAACAAACCTTTGTGTTCTAAAACTATATTAAGAGAAATCGGATGCCCTGGAGTTGGGGTGAATTAATCACCCTCGAAACTGACGACACCGTGTCCTATTTAGTTCTACTAGTAACCTTTCTAACCAATCAATGATCATCTTAGAATAGATCGTGCAACCAATCCGATATCTTGTCCTATAAAGCTGAAAAAAATGTGTGATATTTGTTTCTTCATGTGTTTGTTGTTTAAAGAAGTATTGTTAGCTATATGCCAATCAAGCCTGGACCAGATAATCTAGTGATTGATATTATGAGCAACGCTCCACGTGGGGACACGAGGCTGACCACCCTATCCATTAAGACTACTCTTTTATAAGTTGCTGTAGCTATATTCTAACTTGGAAATACTTCTCAAAGCAGCATTAAATCCAAAGCACTCTCACTACACAGCAATGTGTACCTGTATCACAAAGGATCCCCGTCCATCCAATATCACACTTCCTACTTCCGTCCTCCAGGCAGGTAAAGCGACCTTGACCTGACTCTTCGTCACAGTACACGTCACATCCGGGCCCATGGAAGGTGTCTGCACACTGGATCTGACATCATACATAAAGGTCATTGCATGGCATGTTTCAGATGGTCAATGAGATGATAAATGGACATCATTATACGATGCCTGTTAATGGGGCCAAATATACACATCTTCTTTCTCAGGTGTAGTCTGGGTACAAACTGGTGACTTGAATAGGATGAAGATGGGACTCATCACACAACAGTCACATCAACCTGTTTAATATATTATTAGGGTATATATCTCACCAATCCTGCAATCATTTCTATAAGAAAATACACAGAGCACTCTGAACACAATTCACTCAAAACCCAATGCTTTTAAACATTGGACGAGGCAAATGTTGCTACGTGTTTTATGATAACCACAATTGGCAACCACAACCATCTTTTTGCAAAATGTAAAGAGTGGCAAGTCAAGGACCTTTGACTTTGTTCCGCCTTGGGTATTTACTTTGTGTCAGTCAATCTTTGGATACACTTACTCCTGATGACTCGTTTCCTATCAACCCTGGGAGGGTGCCACACTCTTGCGTTTAAAGTACCTGATTGTCCAACACAATGGCTGCTCTTGCTTCACACCATGCGTGTTTGTTCTCTAGACTTGCCCCACCATAAACAAATTAAGTTACAAGCAAACATTAACAGGCTTTTGGCAAAGTGTAACCCAGAGACTGACAGTAGGTCATACTTTACCTGTTGTACCCGATACTCTGGAATGTCCTTCAAATATCATGACCAGGCTCCAGTTGAGGTGAGGTGAGGTGAAATTGGGGTTAACGTCGCGTCTAAGATTATTGCACTTATAAAGCGACGTTCATGCACGTGTGTGTGTGTGGCTGCCTGTACTAGTCCGGACTGATGCCGATTTATAGTGCTAGCCCACTGAGATACCATGCCGCAGTTTAACATGAATATCACACTTAGACCCTTAATGCCGAGCGCCAGACAGGGTAACAATAAGTACCATCTTTTAGCGTCTTTTGGTAAGACGCGGCCGGGGATCGAACCACGGACCTTCCGCTCTCCGGGCGGACGCTCTACCACTAGACCACGGAGGCGGTCGGCTCCATTTGATCAAATCTAAACACGATACGTTGGGCTTCTGTTCAAGCTTAAGGGATCATTTTTTATAGTAACAGAGATTCCTAAGGGACCCAAATTTAATATTCTGGGGGAGAGGAAGAGTGTCTGGGATATTTTATTAGACACAGGATATTTTTGGGATTACTTCTTTAAAATATACAGAACGAGCCGAGATAGTTTCATACAATATTTTCAGGACATCTAGGATGTTCACCGAACACATTATTTTGGACTTCACAAATTCAACCCAGAATAACAAGTAACGGTTTCTAATTTCTCAGTGGAGCTAGCTTCGCCTAAAAGACCTACTTGGACTCTAACGACGGCATCGTTAACGACGCCCCTCCTTCCTTTCTCCACCCACGTTGTCTGCGGTCTGTGGGAGGTCCAGTCTGCTGTCTGACCTGGGAGCTGGACAATGTGTTGAGCCACTGGCCATGGAAGGTCGGTGCCCGTCTTGTACTCTAGTCTCAGTATGAGTTCCATTGGCTGATAGAAACAAAGATATGATCATCAAAATTCTCTAAACCTGTATTTTGTAAGACACAGACTAATGTGAACATGGCATGACGTTTTATAGGAACAGTCAGGAGTGAGTGATTTTGGTGGAGTCTATGAGGTTACAGTTAGGAGGCAACCAATCAATATTCGGGTGGGGTGTGGGTGTGGATGTGGGTGTGGGTGTGGGTGTGGGTGTAGGTGTGGGTGTGGGTGTTTGTGGGTGTGGGTGTGGTTGTGGTTGTGGTTGCGGGTGTGGGTGTGGGTGTGTCCGTTGCTTGGATTTCTGTTGGTCAGAATACATCTTCGGCCACTGCTTCAGGACATTGTCCACGTCATCCAACATTTCCAGTAAACACGAATTTTGTTTTGTATAACAAGAGGTCAAACTATTTCCGGCACTCTCTGAAATGAATTACCCCCTCACCTTCCCGAATATGAAATGATCCTGTTATCGGTTTCTACTGACGTCTGAATTATTTATAACACTGGTCCGTGAGGAAGGAACAACGCCGTCACATCACCTAGGATTGCCATCCGATGTTGATATTAGGGGACACTTAAGCACATGGTATGGATCCATATTCTGCCCCACCATCCTCACTTTGGCGCGCATACGGATATGTAAGTTATCATTCCTCTATGAACCATGACCCTCACGCCTGGGAATTTATCGAAAACAAATAAATTGTCCCCGACCATTCTTGAAAAAACAAATATGCTTCAGACTGTTAAAAAAAAAAATACTTGCCACTAAATTGACATTGTTGCAAGGTACAAATAAATTGTCCCCGACCATTCTTGAAAAAACAAATATGCTTCAGACTGTTCAAAAAAAAAATACTTGCCACTAAATTGACATTGTTGCAAGGTACAAATAAATTGTCCCCGACAATTCTTGAAAAAACAAATATGCTTCAGACTGTTCAAAAAATAAATTACTTGCCACAAAAATGACATTGTTGCAAGGTATTTTTCTGAAAAGAAATTCAGGCTCATAGTTTTAAATGAAAAAAAAAACAACCCCAAAAATATCTGGTTGTGTAGCTGTAGCTGAAAAATCTCCCAGGCCCACTGGGTATGGTGCTGAAGAAGATAGAAACATGTTCAGGGCGAATCTTGGATTCGACCCCACGATCATACGTTTATGGCACGACTAAGGGCGCCTCTAAGGGAGATAACTCTGTACTGCGAATTAGAGTGCCTCAGACGACTGACCCATCTCTCTTCGTAGGTATACGCTACAGTTGGAAACCGCTCATGTCAACTCCATTTGTAATTGAGTTGTGAAAGGTACACCATGCTCGTCAAAACAAGCTGCTGGCGACACCGTCTTAATTGAAACCCTATAACAATTGAAGGTGGGAGTTGACAGTCCGTGCTTTTAACTATCATTCCAATGTCGACATAGCAATGGTTCCAAACAATTGTCTCGTGCATTTGTTTAAACGTCACAAACACATGGCCGATATACTGACCACGGGCCGGCTGGCTGAATCTGGCCACTTCTCGTGGAATGGCGAAATGTGGCCACAACTCAACAAACATGCGTATGTCTAGAACGACAGAGATGGAGACATCTTGAGGAGTATTAATAGAGACGAGTGTTTGGTTACACATTCCTCACCAAGAACCATGATCATAGTGAGATGTGAATTTGAGGGTAGAATTTGTGGTATGAAAATTCTTTGGGGCGGTGTAATCAAGGGTGATTTCTGAACATTTAAAAAAATATTTTTTGTTATTCATCTCAGCGCAGGTACAGCATTTATATATACATGTCATGTCAATATAATTGTGGTACATTTTTAAAAAAATGTACATCTTTCCATACAATAAATTCTTGCCTGTAAAGTCCAAGTACTGTATCATTGTATCACTGTTCAGTTTTTAAACAAAGTGTGGAAGGAAGACCAAAAACTAAAAAAGTTTGCATAGTTACAATTTGTGAATGACATTACCTTTGTAGCATTGTAATAACTTTTTATCTCATGCTGTATGTGTTCAAAATATGGCCTTAATCCTTTCCTACATTGTCTGTATATTACTTGTTTTGTTATTAAAAGTACAATATTCAATGGGTTGTTGTGTTTGCCTTTAAATCCAAACAAAACATTTTCTCTGTTTAAATCAATGGTTCCTTCCACAACAGATTTTAACCAGATATACAGTTTCTCCCAAATATTTCTTACATGTTCACATGGACTTCTGAACATTGTTTTACGCCATCTGGGGAAGGTGACACCCTAAATCAGTCAGTTCACATATGTGAACTTGTGTTCGCTTGTGTTCACACATGATAACTTGTGTTCGCTTGTGTTCACACATGATAACATGTGTCCCCCTGTGGTCACTCATGTGGTACTTTTCACCCTCTGGTCACCGTTCAGTAACGTGATTAAGTGAGTAAGGTTTGAAGCTGCTTTTCTCAAATTTAATACACCAGCTTCTTCACGATGGGAGCGCGTGTAATGGGCTTCACAGAATGTACCGATGTAGAGAATCGAACACTGGCTTTCGGCTGATGAGCGAAGCTTTAACCACAAGGTCATCCCACCACGCTCTCGATAAGGACAAAACAAGAACATTACTTGGAAGGAAACTATATACGACTAAGCACAAAGATGCACATTTTCTTTCCCGTTCGCGTCATTTTGCACCCCACATCGCGTAATCGTAAAGACTCTGACAAACCCAAAACACTCCTCTGAATACGGTTTTGTGTGAAAATTATACAAAGCAAGGCTACAACGTTTGACTGCAATGTCAGTCCAAGCTATTACTGCTATAGTCCTGGCGGAAAATAGAATGTAGCCTGGGACATCTGTGTGACTGCCTAACACTTGAACCACCTGACTATTCCACCGTTCATTATTAATGGTGTAGTGAGTACGAATTTTAAGGCAATAAAAGGCATACTAATGATGGAGTGAGTTCGTGATTGGTTGAGTACGCATGATGTCACGTCACTTTTAATAATTATTTCGACACTATCACGACCATAGGACATCATAAATATGATTTACACATTGTACACATGTGAAGAATCGAACTCGGGCATCCGGCGTGACGGTCAACGCTTCTCCCACAAGGCTAACCCACCGCCCTAACCCTTAAAGTAAATACATATTCTTATAAGTATATATTTTAATACAATGGAACCCGGACCTTCGGCGCGACGAGCAAACGCTTTAACCACAAAGCCACGCCACTGCCCTTAATAATGTAGGAAAATACAGTGACAAGCGTCCACAGGTCTCGAGAGACGACGAACCTACTGTTCATGAAGTCACAGCAAGATCTCACGGCATGTCACCTACCGAGGTGAGCGTTCCGAGCTGTGGCCGGCTCGTGTTTGTTCTACCTGCCCCGTCAAGGTGTGTAGGTTGGTGGTCTGGGGTCGGGAGGACTAAACACTGCGTCTCCGTGACGGGGACGAAGGTTGGGGGATCGTAAATTGCGTCCATTGACCTTAAGAATAACCGGAGCTGGTTTTAGAGATAATGAGAGTCTTACAGAAGCTTTTCTGTAGGATGAACAGTGTTTACGAGGCTTTGACTCCTAGGAAATGTAATTTGTCGATCATTGAAGTAAATGGCGCTTGAAAAGATTCTTCACGAATGATGTTAACAAATATTTGTTTATTTTTAAATGGAACTAAACGACGAAATATGACACGGATCTGTTATAGTTTAATAGTGAATATTTAAAAATATATATTGGATTGAACGATGTTTTCATAAGAATAAGAATTACACTAATCATAACGACACCACATGTGAAAAAAGTGTTTCTTTTCTAATATTTGACTCAAATTGAGTACAAACGTGTTGTGCTTTACTTTATATCGATCTCTGGATATTAAAAAATATTTGTTTGAAAGTTGTCAGATATGTTCATTAGAATAAAATAGAAACAAATCAGGTTCGTTAAAAAACATGAATGATAAATTTCACGACGCTATTTCAGTTTTTGCTGTAAGTTTTGGTTCTCTGAACTTCAGACAACGTATTTCCATTACGTATAGCGGAGATTTCTTAGACACAAATTTCAGAAGAAGATTTTAAAATAATTTCTTTGTCGTAGTGTTATACAATCTTAACGTAATTTGAATCTCTTTTGTGATATATCCAAACACATACGATTAAAAAATATTTAAAAATCTGCATGAACGGTTTGGGAAAACTAATATTTAGCTTACCCTGGGATCCTGATTTTGCTACTGAAACATCTCAAACTAGCCTCAAGCTGTTGAAATAATTCAGGCTGTGACTAATTGAAAAATAGATTAGTGAGAAAGGTCAAGTTCCGTCTCGCTGCTCCGTAAAACCAAGAATAAACTTTCTGTTTGGGGTTGTCTTAGCAGTGTGGATATTGGCTGTCCTCGTTTGGCTGTCCCCGATATTGGCTGTAGGTGACAAATGTACCAGCAGCCCCTGTGATGAGACAACTATGAGTGACGAGGTTAATGCTGCTGTTGGCAAGGAACTGAGTTTGGAGACAGTAAAGGCGCGACGGGTGGCTCAGATGGCTATGTGTTCTTGCGCACTATATACATGTGAGTTCATGATTCAAGTCAGGGATACCAAAGGTATTCAAGGATTTGCTCATTTTATGTTTCTTATGCTCATGGTGAGATCACGTTGGCCCAGAGGTCTAATAAATCTTAGTTACCAGGTGCTTGTGGGTTCGAATCCCAGGTTTAGTGTGAAAATGATCTTCTGTCTGTCCATACAGTCGGTGATCAAGTAGTCGAAGGCACTGGAATGTACTTTGCAGAGTTACGTCCCTTACATAAGTCAGGATCCACTTATCATAGCTCGAATATTGTTTAAACCTGGTTATGATCCCAATCCGATTATTATGAAATGTTTGACTGTGGCCACCTCTATGGGAGCTCGCGTAGAGGCTACTTAATTCTCAGTACGAGCGAGTAAAACATTCCACCGAGCATATGTGATCTCTGTGTTTTTGTAAACGAAGATCGAGGAGTTCCCAATGCAAAAAACAATAATGCAACATTATCATATTGTAGTTAATATTTGATACATCGTTTCTGAACACAACAGCATCTGTACCCACAAGAGTGTACTATGCAGGGAAGTATTGTGTTCTGTGTCGGGTTTCTTTGCTAAGATCTTTGTTTCTCTAAATCGAGGCGGTATAGACATGAAACCGAATTGGCATCAAAAATCCAAGCATTCTTTATTTGGGTGGTCAGATTTCGTTCAGTGTTCACTTTCTATAGTTCTATGGGGGTGTAGCCAGATGAAGAGTGAGGCATCGTATAGTAAAAGATCTGAGTTTATGAGGCTGATTATGATCCCTGTTTCAGCAACACCATCAGCATTATCTATGACACGCTTCACCTGGGGGTTCCCAAACGTTAATCTTAAGTGCCTTGACATAACAGAAAAATATTTAAGGCGGGGTTAAACCCCAACCCATTCACTCATTCATAATCATACCCTGCTGGACAAAATAACTAAGGGATCATGAATATTTTGGGGGATTTTTTTGTAGTAAAGACTGAGCACACAATTCCATAAAATATATCCGCAAAATATTCATGACCCATTACTTGTTTTATTCAGTATATGTACATGTACAATACCAATCTGAACATGCAGATGAATGAGGCGTATTTACTGTCCCTTGGGAAACGTGCTTCCGATGGAATAACATCGTGGATTAAAAGGGACATTATATATCTATGTCCCCAAGTAGTATGCTTTGTTCCTGGTTCTTCTAACCTATTACCATGCTTGAGGGTGTATAAACAAAGACGTATTTGTAAGAATAATTATTTACTTTAAGGACTAGGGCGGTGGGTTGGCCTAATGGTCAAAGCGGTGGCCCGTCATGCCATAGGCCCGAGTTCGATTCCTCACATGTGTATCATGTGTAAAACACATTGCTGATGTCCCTCGGTCGTGACAGTTTCGGAATATTGGTAAAAGCGGCGTACACCTATTCTCAGTCACATTCACTTGGTGGGCTACCTGCCACCAACATATATTTCATTATGTAATTACATACCCTCACTGGTCCCTTGATGTTGTATTCCCTGCTTGAGACCTTCTCCTTCAGGGTATCCTTATCACCTGAAATACAGAAAGATAATAATCTGAACAATATGAACCTTTGTTTAAGATGAGGAATTTCTGGATTTTCATATTATCAGAGGAAAGAACAACCCATACATGATGACAACCATTACTGACGAAATGGTGAACCTGTGTTTGTATGTTGTTATCACGCTGCATGCAGTCATTTTCCAGTCTGGCTCAGGCGAACCAGTGATTGATATTATGAGCAACGTCCCACATCGTCGGGGTATGAGCAATCGAGCCTGACCGCCCGATCATTTTAGTCACCTCTCACACACATCATGGATTCCCGGGCGCCTGTTCTAACCGCCCCGTGATGATCCGGGTTAGAATTGGTCTTCTGCAACCCATGCTTGCCACAAAAGGCGACTAACGGGATCGGGTGGTCAGGCTCGCTGACTTGGTTGATGCATGTCATCGTGCCCCAATTGCGTGGATCGATGCTCATGATGTCAATCACTGTATTGTCTGTTCCGGACTCGATTATTTACAGACCGCCATCAAATAGCTTGAATATTGCTGAGTGCGGCGTTAAACAACAACCAACCAAACTGTTCTAACATGCAAACACCACGGCGGACGGACGCAGAGACACGATAATTTTAAAACAAAACATGATTCTTATTACATATGAATGAGTGTGAAAATGTTGATAACGCTGTCCTCAGAAATACTTAAACTGTATCACAGCTGTCTGTAAGTAAATGGAATTCATCGCACAAAGTGAGCTCCCTTTGATGTGTCGGGATCCGCTGATGGTAATTCGAAACTGATTCGCAGTGATTGTGATCCTTGTTTTGTCCACACCATACCCGTGTTCATGGACTTCATCAGAACAAATCAGTGGTTGACTGCATGAGCACTGAGCAACACCGTCAGGGTACCACCTTCCACCACACCACACCCCACCCCTCTAGTGACACCCCTCGCAACTCCTCCCCTCTCCCCAAGAATATCAAGCCCTTGTCCCTAAGCTGTCGTGAGACGAGTAATGCAGTGAGTTGGTTAAACACAGCTTCATTCGTATTTCTTTTATACCACGGCGTGTCGGTTTATATGGGAGCAAAGCCCAAATCAAGGGACTCAATTTGTAAAATGTTACTTTGTTGAAATGCGCGAACACAGGTATTGCTTTACTTCACGAGAATCATTATCTTCAAGGGCAACTTTTTTCATCTGAATCCTAGATTTGTAGTTTTCATGAAATCATACAAGAGAGAAGAATGTTTAAACACAAGTTAAAGAAAGGCACCTAGTCACTTTAACAAACCAGACGTTAATATTTGTCGAAGGGTTATTAATATGACGTGTTATTATTTGCTCATATTTGAACGAAAAACATGCATGAGTCGTCTAACAAAGACACATGTAAACAATACATCGGTCTAGAATGGCAAAATCACTGGAATTTCTATTAATTCGTCGCGTCCATTGTTTGGGATCCAAACAATCCAAAATATTTCAATAATGTTTATCTATAATTTGACATAGAAACGCACACTCCTCCAGGATCCTTCGTTCATTTCCGGAAAAGACAAAACAGTTGCTACTGCAGTGTGGGAAAATGTGACATTATCTCTGTGTAATTATATGCAAATTGTTTTCTACATTGTTAAGTTAGCAGACAAAACAAAGTGATGTTTGATTCAAACTTGCCTGGACTGCCAATGGCCTCCTTTAAATCTGGTCAAGACACGTATTTGAAGAATAACATAACTAAGAAAATAAAAAAATTAAGAAAATAAAAATAAAAATTCCACGTTATTTCTGTGATCGAGTATCGTTTATCAATACCCCCAAATATAATTATTTGTAGCATACATGTTAACTGCAACATGCAATCACGCCACAAATCACGTCATTATACCAAAGTATTACAGATGCCATTTGTACTACTTTAAACTATGTTTCAAGTTATTTCCAACTTCAAGGCGTCGCCCCTATGTTTTTTGGGTATAGAGATTTGTATGGGGACTGGCCGAGGTCTGTCCGCCTGCACGGAAACACAAACTCGGGCCGAGCCCATAAACACATTGAGAAGGATTGGTTAGAAGGCTAGGTGTATTTAGAGGCGGACAAAGTAAATTAACTCTGGTGCTTTAGTTGTTTGGTGGTAAACCTGTCACAATTGCGACACCGCTAGAAGTGGTAGCCCTTGAAGAAAGGGGGATACGTGCACTGACAAACCACGGTCTTGGTTGATATACTTTCAGCTAAAAGAACTCCTTTAACAATTGATCATGTAACGGAGAGCGTTTTCGATGCGATAAACCAGTCCGATAAACTTGGCATCACGATCCAATAATTATGCAAACGGATTCACGTAGAAGCAGAAACTCCGTTAATAAGCCAAATACATCGATGTAATATCTGTTGCCTCAATAAACTATCAAAATACGTTCACATGAGGGTGTTCCGATGTTTTGGTGTTTTTGTAAACAAACACGGCGGCAAATTATTTGGCACTATATCATTATGGGGCAGTTTTCTATCTCCATTGTTATATTCATACGCAGTTTGTAAAGTAACTCCAAGTGAGAGAAAACGTCTAAACATATTTTAAGAATCCCATTATTTGAAAAAGAGATTATTACCGTCGTGTATTTCCGTATGGCCGTATGTTAGGAATAATACATAAATTATTTTTGCTCGCAAAGGCTCGTACAATACATTTGTTATTCTAGTAAACTTTGTCGGTTACAACAGAACATTCGGCAACTACGAAGTCTATGTTTAAACTGTTTATTTGTAACGCGCGATGTTGGCCTGAGGTAATTTTAAAAATTTTCTTTGCATTCTGGTTGATATTTGTAATCCTGAGTGTAGATGAATGTTATGTGTCGCTATAGACAACACTATTCCACCTATATCAATGGCTGTATATGCGAGTTTGAACCAGTAAAACCAGTGGTTGAAGGCATGAACAGCTTTCCCAACCGTTTGTGTATGCTACATGATCAGACGGGTATCTTATTGCAGCCATCCGTTCCACAGTATAGTTGTACAATACACCAAGTGTGATGTGGACCATGCTGTTCCCGCATACAGTTATGAACGTGTCCATAACGTTTTGTTAAATAAACTGCCAGGGGAAAGAAAATTAACACCATAAAATAAGGGGGCGGTCGGGTAGCCTAGGGTTTAAAGCGTTCGCTCGTCACGCCGAAGACCCGGGTTCGATTCCCGAAATGGGAACAATGAATGAAGCCCATTTCTGGTGTCCCGCGCCGTGATATTGCTGGATTATTGCTAAACGCGGCGGAAACTAAACTCACTCACTCACACACTTGGATTTGACCGAAACATTACAAATCTTATCAAAACGTTACTAGACTGAAAACGGTTGCCGAAACACTGCAAACTTAAGGTCCATAACACAGCCATGATCCCAGTATCAAATACATCACCCCCGAATACTGGGAACTATTTCGTGCTCGTTTCCTTTTTAGCCACCATCAAACATGGCTGTATACTTTATTTTGCCCGGCAGTTTAAATGTTTGAGAATAACATACCCCTCGGATATCGGAAACTTGGCAAATACATACTATTAGTAACTTTTAATACATTCGTAAATACGAAAACGAAGGGTTTGAATGATCCGCCTGTTTTTTGTTTGATGAATAATTCAACAGAGGACATGATCCACAATGCTTAAATCATGTTTTTATCCAAAGGAAATGTTTGTGATTGGGAAAGGTGCTCCTTGCGCTGTTTATCCGGCGTGCAAGCCTACAGAAAAATCCTGAACAAATAGTGTGTATGGTACGGGGCACTGCCCCGGGAGCGCCACGTTAAGTGTTAAAAACATGCACACGCATTTACCTAAGAGCGATCAAGTTAAGATTACACAGCACCTGGAGGAACTCGGGAGATGCAGTAGTTGAGCATCATGGGGGATTCAGGAAAGACAATGTATCAGTAGTTATGTCAAACATGGTACTCAGAAACCATCGTTATTACATCGCAGCAATACATTGTCAACACATATGCCTGGCCCTATGTATGGGACGGTGGCGACCTCGCTAAGCATTTAACATGTTAATGCCACTTATTAACGATGCATTTGAAAAACAGCAAATGTCAAATATTATCAATACGAGTAACGGAAACATGAGGACAATGTTTGTCAATCTTTTTAATATTAGTTTGGACAGTACCATTTACAAAGGAGGGAGTGAATACTTGAGGCTTTTTTATGGATAGCAATTTCTTTTAAAACACGTTTCAGAGCTACTGCTTGCTCCGTCATCAGGTGAATACCTAGGAAGCACACAGAGCACTATATATCTAAAAATCATGATGTTTACACAACACAAAGTTGGAGAGAGTACCAAACCTGTTACTGTTACTGTTACAGTCGGACAGAGGGACACTGACAGCGCTGCGTGATTGCCTACATACTTCACAACCATATCGAGATATTGCAAGTACGTGTAAATGGAGTCAGCTTACACCTAAACCGTAATTAAACCATGATTCTTCTGTGGCACCCACAGAGACGCTATACAGAGTATATGAGACGCATAATGTTATTGTTAACATAATCCAGGACAATTTGACATCTGCCGAAACTGACTCTATATCGCGTAAAAGACAAAAGTGTGAAAAAGTATGTGAACGGATCACTGAAGATCAGTGATGGTACCAGGCGTAAGCGTGGGGTGTCTTTGTTTGAGACTATATATATTTTTGTCAGCTACATCTGCAAAACCAGATATTTTCGAAGAGTCTAAATATTTTTCCAACAAATAACACAATGCAACAATGTATTTTTTGAGGCAGACAGTCTGAATGAAGCATAATTATTTTTTTCAAGCATTTTCTGGGTCAATAATTTCTTTGGATAAAATCACGAAAAGGACTCATATCCTACTTCGTCCTTTCTCAATGGTTCTTATTGCCACCGATGTATTTTCCTCATTCAAATGGTTAAGATCATTAGTATTCTATGTCAGCTTTGACGTGCAGTATTGACTGACAATCGTTGTATTTGTGTTTACTGAACATGGGATACCCCTCCATGCGGATTGATATATAAACACAGCAAATGTGTAATAAACTGTTCATAATCTATAAGCTAACAACGCTTCTGAATGGAACTCATTGAAAGGGAGACTGTAGGCTGCGGGTCTCTTCTGATAGCGTTTATGTAGGAAATGTGCAGTCGCATGGTGCATTTTCTGTCCTAATCCATGGATTATCTAACAAAGAGAAAGGAGCTTGGAGATTAGGATTAAAAGACACGCAAACCATGTCCCCCAGACACTGTAGTACGTGAGTGGGGTCAGCGAGGAGCGTTCAGGTCAGAAATCAACATGCGGTCAATGTCAAGGACGCATTCTTTAAATGAAGTTGATCAACTGAACGCCATTTCAGCAAGTTTCCTGTGATTTATCTGAAAGCATTTAACAACTTTTAAAGGTGTGAGCTATGTTATAAACTGGCGTAAATAAACATTAAAGTTAAAACATTCAATGAAGACCTTTGATGACATATTCTCGATAATAGTTTCTTTGAACTGTACCTGCGAGGTTGTCCACACAAAGTATACGATCTGTACTTTCGGTGTAATTTAATACTGGTCTTTTATATGAAGATTGCAAGGTAACATTAATTCTTATTTCATAGATTGCATAACGAGAATCCATTTTCACATGGTGTGCTATGCTTAGAATGTAGAAGATAGAAGAACTGTGTCCTACCAACTGAACCATCTACTGTACGTGACATTAACAGAAACACATTAACCTTATTCCTCAAATTCCATGTTTGTCCTTGTCAGAGAGCCAAGTGTGAATTTTCGTGCACCCAACGAAATCTAAAGACTGGGCGAGAGTCGACTTGAAAATGTAGCATCTGCCTCCTATATGATGCAGGGAAATTACGGAACCTGTCTGAAATGTGTTGGCCCGTCGGTGTGACTCCTCAAACCAACAAACAAGGCTCTACAGCATGGCCAGAAGCAGGCCTGGTACGTCATGGGACCATTCTGACCCGGTGGTGACTCCGCTCGAACAGAGCGTTGGGATCAGGCAGGGTGTGTGCTCTGACCAGATCTTTTACATGTTAATGAATATCGTTGACAAAGATGCCCCATAGATTAACTCTAAGTAGTTTCTAGGGAACAAAGGTATGACGATTGTAGCATAACCGTTTGACACACGTTGACATATGTCCTTAAGACGTTTCATTCGTTAGACAAGACACCGATGAAACTATAAATGTATCCACAACACAAAGCTCGAGACCAATGAAATATGATTTTGGGATATTTTGTTGTTGTAGATTCTTCTTGCAACTACCTCTATTTAAAGACAAGTCATTTGCAGTTTGTTTAGGAGGTACATAACACATGTATATGAATGATTTACTCTCATCTGTTTGTTCGTCTAATCATAGATTGAAGGATCTATACATCAGTCTTTGTTAAATACTAGTATTGCATAACAAATCATAGCCCATTAACTGGTGACAGCCACCGGCACTTTGCATCCCCCAAACGCTCCTATAAAACATCTCATCCCCACCGTTTAAGTAGTGACTAACCCAGTATTGACTCACGTCATACGGAAACACCTGTGACACGACACACCTTGTACACCTGTATGTCAGGTCGTGGGAGCCACCTACATGACACTGGTCATTACGAACATGCTAATAAGAACGGGTTAACGTTAACATGAACATGTAAGAAATGAGGTATGTAGAGTTTCATGTCCAATGTCCACGTGGAGCTTCTGTCGTAATAAATAAGTTTCGAAAAGATACTATCTTTAGAAAGCAGGATATATCCCTTGATAAGTACATTTCCTTCTGTCGTCGTCTAAAACATCACGTATAATTTTTAACAGTGCCCAAGGCTTTGTTCCAACAACTATAGTTAACTCTGTTGGTAGGGGTACTAGTTCTACCAACGTGTATACGCAAAACAGCGTGAACTATTTGTTTTCAAGTGTGTAGTACGACGAAAATTACTGAGATACATTCTCAATGTCTGCACAACTGATAATATGGTGAAAAACAATACTCACTCACTAATACAAACTGAATTTGTAACAGTTTGTAACTAAAGGCTTCATGTGATATATACAAAAAACAAAAATCTTGAAATACATATTCAGAACGATTTCGTGATCGACCTTTAGTAAGTATACATTCAGTGTAATGAACACACGAAGGTAAGGTCGGTGAGTGGTGATTGTGTGGCTGATGTCTAGCTCCGTAATCAACAGTAATGCAGCTCTATCAATGTGATCAAAAGGTACTTGTGTCTGGACAAGACAAACCCATGGTAGCTGTCACATCGTAACAGATAGTATCGGTGGACTGATAAGGTTTGGTGGGGTGAACGGTGCAGATTATTGATGGAGATGGAGAGAGGTGATAATTAATGCATTTGATAGAAGGAAAGAGATGGAATAGTGGGGATGGGTGAATGGAAATTGATGGATGAAGATGAGTAATTGAAGATGGGTGAGGTTGGTGAATGGATGGGCATGGACGGGTGGAGATGAAGGGTTGATGATGGACAGGAGAATGAAAATGACGGATGGATGCAGATGGTTGGTCGGAGATAGATGGATGGGTGGATATGGATGGATGGAGATAGAGACAGGTGATAGCTTCTGTTCCCAATATGTTTTTGTTTATTGTTTAACTTACATTCAGCTCTGTAGGCAAAGTGTGCTGTGATGAACATTTGCTTTTAAACTCAGCACTATCGGGTTACCAGTGACAGAGACCTTGATTCTTTTGTAGTATATGATTACAGAGGCTAAAGCTTTTCTTGATTTGGATTTTATGGGGGAGGAAATGTATGCAGGTTTCGAAACACTGAACAATGACGTCGTTCGTATTATGTAAGCTGAAGTACAGGTGTTCCACACAAAAAAAGGAATCTGACACTACAGTATTTATTGAGTAATTATCTTGTCCCATCCTCGTACAGCAAAAAACAATGTAGTTTTATACCTGGAGGATAAAGGGGTTATCTATATGGTAATGTGCCAGATATATCATGACCATGTGTGTAAATATGGCAACACGGTTTACATGATCGGATCTACCCGTACACAAAAGTTATAGGGGTTAAGCCAGAGCTACAGCCAAGTGCATATGACTCACTGCAAAACACTTTCAGTGTGAACGTTTGTTCATTAGGAGAAGTTTTGCTGCAATGCAAAGGGTTGGAGGAGTACATGACACATTTTACTAAAGGCTCTGCCCCATGAAAATAGGACTGTTAATGGTAGGCTCTGGGTCAAATAAAAGCAACAAAACCCTTTCCGTTTTCATATGAAATATCTGCTGAACTGAGTCGATTATATCACGAGCATGTGTTTACGAATTACTATCAAATAGTGATGATACCAGGTGTTCACGAAAGGGTGAGCGTATCCTGCTATTTATTTTGTCATTGGTGCATCAAAAGTGGACATGTTCTCCACATGTCCACCCAAAAAAAGAGGCCTTGAATCTTGTAACCTTCAGCAAACACCTTTTCGTACAACTTATCCTACAAGAGTCGTGTGACGGTTTATGAAATCTTCGAAGAAAGAGCATGCTCGATTGTACCGCAAAGGTTGTAAAATGTAGACACCTAAAGCTTGTGCTGCCGGAATATTGCTCGACATAAATTGAAATTTGACTATTGGAAAGTTGAAGTCATCCCTCTTGTCATACAGCCTTGTGGAGATATATTTGTCACTCTGAATATTAAATATAACACTGAAGAGGAGGCCGCACTGTTCTCCTATATTACTAGTTCAGGAAGTTAAATCAGTGGAGGGGAAATGACAATTTGACCGTAATTGAACGAAATTAGATCATCGATATACCTGAAATCTAAGTTCGAACTCCGTTATCTAGAACATACCGATATCTCGAACCTATTCTCCGATCCCGCCTGCCTTCCTATACAATATTCATGCCTCGTTGCCTCAAGTGTCCGGATATCTCGAAGCTATAACACGGCCCCGATAGGTTCGAGATAACGGGGTTCAACTTTGATCTATCGGAAACTTGTCAGTGGGAACAACTGCACACTTTTCATGTAGAGCAGCCAGACGTTGGTATTACAATTTGATAGGACAGACATGGGATCATTCCAATTCTCTTTCCTCTTTTTCAGTTTAAGCATTCTACCAGTGACAACATACTGGTTGAGTTCAAAACGTGAGTAAAGCAAGAATAGTTTATTGATGATGAGGATAAACGCTGAATGAGATTTTGCATCTGATATAATTTGAAAACAAAGTTTCATTTCGAAATAAATGAACGAGTCTAATGTAGTGCCTGTGGATTTTTTTGCACTTTGATTATGATTCTTGTATAGATGTTCTTAAAAGGAAAACAAAGTGACTTGGCTCAACAACTTGTTCTTTCATGACAGCCTATTACCACATACCTAGGTAAAACACATAATCCATTCTATCCGTAGTGCAAGTACCCATGATAACGCCATGATATAATGTATACTTACAACGCGCTCACACCTCGTGATAGTACGTGGTCCTTCGCCATGACTATGGAATTTATATTTTTCAATTATGTTTTTAGTGAACGTAGGTTAAGTCAACATCAAACTAAACCATGCAAAGTTTCGTTGATTCCATATGTGAAAAAAAGCAGAGGAGGAAAGGTTCTGTCGAAAAAGAAATATTTCAAATATTTTAAATAAATGTTTTTAGACTTAAGGTTAGTCTAGATAGCACACTATTTTCATTGCTTAATTTGATGGAAAAGCCATATAAAGGCTGATACTTTTCAACGGGCCATATGTTGGATGATACTTGTAACGTGACATTATCATCATTTTATGTTGAGGTGAAATGGGGTATAATGTCGCGTTCAAGATTATTGTATAGCGACGTGCATGCACGTGCATGCCAATCCACTGAGATACCATTCCGCAGTTTAACATGAATACCCCACTCAGACACAGTTTACTGACTCCGAGCCGACCAGTTCTTGTTTTATCCCCTTAATGCTGAGCGCCAGACAAGATAACAAGTACCATCTTTTGGTATGACGCCGCCAGGGATCGAACCCTTGCCCTTCCGCTCTCCGGGCATATACTCTACCGCTACACCACGTAGGCTGTTCTTCATTTTGAAACAAAACCAAAATAAGACAAAAGATAAGAAGTCAAAGTCGACAGCCTTAAACCATTAAATACTAAACCAAGAATGACCCAAGATATGAAAAATATCAAATTATCATGATAACATTGGATCTTCATACCTGTCGAACGCGTTTATTCTTTCATAAAATACGGTTTTGGGTGTCAGAATCATAATAAAGCCTTTCTGCCAACATTACTTCTATTCATAGGAACAAAGTCTGCATATATACCAACGACCAGCATTTTACAAACGATGTAATAATTAGCAAGCAACAAGAAGCACGTCATCAAGTGTCATTCACAGCCACTGTACAGAAGCTGTTGTGAATCATTCTAGGATAATTTGGCTGTGTGGACATCATGTCATGGCTATAATTATAAACCCATGTTCTCCTGAGTAATTAAGCTTAGATCTGGCAGTATTTCCATGATCTTTCTAAGGCTTTAAACTGTAAAAACCAAAGAAACCCGGATGTAAGCATGATAGGCAAAACGAATGGCATTGCGTGAAACACGTACGGCTTATGCACTCGACGACAGTTAAGACTATTCATATCTGTCTGGTCACGACAGTTTCATTAAATGGATGAGGACCTCAGTCAGTTTCTATTTTGTAGGGGATTTTAATGCTGCAAACGCATGATAAAGTAGTTAGCGGTTATAAGAATGTCATTATTTATATGGTTAAACTTGTTCGTTGAATATTTACAGCACCAAAAATCACGTAATTTCCTAAATTGTCCAAGTAAATACCAAGGTTTTCTGATGCAGGATATTTTGTTTTCTTTTCCTTTATTTAAAAAAGAAAGCTAACCTTGCGCATTGTATTTCAACACAGCGTGTCATATGCCAATATAGTTAATGCTTGAAAGATCTAATGACTAAAGACGAAATGCTAGTGCAATACAATGAGATGGCACATGTGCAATGCTTACTGTAAACTACTCTGATCTTTTAATAAACTGCACTGATCACATTAGATCTACAGTAGGAAACACCATGAGAAGCTTGAGTTCACCGAACTGAAATTTGACACCAGGTGGTGTGTTTATTAATAACACAGGTGACTTAAACAGTGCATTAACATGTTTCTTTAAATATTTGGTTGAAAACTTTCAAATATACAAAAAGACTGAATAACTGGAAATAAAGTATACATTTTTTCCATTATTTTCATGATGACATACTTTGCATGGATATAAAAACATACAATATTGGATATATAATTCTGATAATATACCTCGTACAATTAATTGAGTTGAACACTGTAAGTCCGGTTAACCATTTCCTTCTTATCATAGATAACAATAGAAACGCACATCCTTGCATTTGTAAAAACGTGATTGTGGTATCAATATTTGTCCAATGTATCCTGATCAATATTTTCATGATTTATTTTATATTTATTTTATATTGGTATTTTATATTGAACAGCAAACCAACATACAACCATGAACATACAGAAAGCATTTTATGATTTTAACGTGTTGATTATGCATGCACGACACGCGCGTCAACGCACACCTAGTCAATCCCAACTAGAATTAGTAACAACAGCAGAGAAACGCTGTCAGCATGCGTAAAGGCCCGAATTTACCTTTCTTCCTCTTAAAGGTTCTGAGATGAAAAAAGGTACTGTTTTCAATATGTATCTTGTTTATGAAATTATTTAAAAAGTTGTTTTTTTTGCTATAGTTTTCCATTTGTCTTTAATTCCAAAGTATAATTTGCTGTACAAAAATGAATTGCACATCTTATATTTATGTGACTCCTTTTCTGACTCAGGAAAAAGTTCATTGTGGTTCGTATTTTAGTAAATATAAACTTTATTTCTGTCATATAGAGTAGGAGCATTGATATCATTTAAAGTGTCTGTCTATTTCTATATTATGTAAATAAAAAAAGAAACATCCAATTGTAAATCCGATATAAAATGCGCATGCATGTTCATGCTTTTGTATGCATTTGGCCCAGAAAGCTTTTACTGAATAAATCTGCCTGTTTGTTTGTCTTATCTCGTATCCTTGACTAGTACTGGTGTTTGAACAAGCACCATGCCAAGCATACAGTGTATATGCAACAAGAAAAACATACCTCCAAATAAAAGCGACAAAACCCTTTTCCATATTCGATTGTGCAAGACATGCGGTCGAATTAGAACATCTGCACAATGTCATTTTCAAGTAAAATATACAAAAAAACACTACAGGATATGTACCGTAGGGATACAAATGAAGTTTCTGGCAAATGATGTTTTATGCTTACAAAAGCAACGAAGCCAACGTGACATACAAATCCTTAACTCGTCTGTAAATTGCAATGTTGTCTGAGAAAATTGACTGTGTTCATTACGGCACTGACATTCAGCACTTAGAGCGGTTTTATCGCCCAAAATTGACCATTGCTTAAGGAGTGACCTACATTTGACCTTCGAAAGGTGTGGAAAATCAGAATCTGTAGCCTATTTGTAAACTTCTTTGTCGAATCGAGGCTCTACAGCCAACATGGCAACCATTGAAATCAATGTAAGATGTGTACATCAAACATTTAAATAGTTAAGGGGATTTCATCTGTTTGTTTTGTGAAAGGATTGTTTTTGCATTTAATAGATTTTTTTGTCTTACATGTGTAAAATTCCCCTTTACTTGAATTCTTTTCACATTTTGCGGACTTTCACCGTTGAAATACTTTCCAATATTGTTTAAGGAATTCAGGGGACGTTTTTAGGATTTGCTTTTATTTACATTGGCATGTTTTGTTTTCTGGAACCCTCAAATGTCGGGAAGGAGTAGTTTGAAATGCCACCTTTGTCATTATCACACATTAACATCTAATTCATTCTAAAGATTTACTTTAAGAAAATGCATTTTTCCTGGGATATTATGTGTGTTGTTTTTATTCATATCATGGTTTGTTTCAGTGAATTAGCTATGAATGCACACATTTGATATTTTAATGAAGTTAGTGTATCTATATCTTGGAATAGTAAAAGGTTATAACCATTTAAACATTTATACACAGTTTCGATGTCAAGGAAAAATAATATAAAGAAGTTCTCATTTAATAGGTAACCACATATATGTATAAATTCTAAACCTAGATACAAGGCGTAAATATGTATACTGTCGTCATTTTTTATTTATCATTATTTGTTTACCTTTCGTCGCACACAGAAAAAAACAAAGTCAAACTGATAGTTAATACGTTAAAGAGTCAGAAACAATTTTGAAAGTTTCACTATCGTTCCTTTTTTAGCAACATTACTAATAATATATTATTTGGATATTAATCGATAAAGGTTATCTTTATTCGGATTATTAATGTGTGAGATAGGGATTACTTTAAAATTACCAATTGCCCATATATAACGTACGTTTTACAATGGGAGGAGTATGTGTGGATGTGAGAGGTGGGTGGGTCCACCTCCTCCCCATCCCCTAACATACGCACACATGCACCCACACAAACTCTACATCCTGTTATGTTTTAAATGTTAGATTATGGTCAATTTGAACCATGTGTTTCAGTATACAGCTAGGATAAATGACTTGGCTTAATTCAAAGTTACATAGGTAAATATTTGTTGGTTGTAAACCATCAAACACATGTGTGTCTTAATGTCAGGGCGGATACACACCAAACATGTTACCATCGAACAGCAATACAAAGTCTCTGGTGTTTTAGTTTTATCCAAAGAATACACGAATACAATGGCTAAAAAATCCCAATCAAACATCATGTAAACCAATTCAAATACATCCTAGCATAATGAACACGACCAAATTCGCTCTTTCCGCGTCTACGCCCGACAAATGTCAGCTATTTACGGTGATAAACATATTGTTGACAAATATTTAACCACATCATGCTATGCCCATCATCCCAAAGACATGATTACCGCCGAAGGGCCTCCCATAAAAAACAAACACAAGAAGACAATTTCAAATTCCGAACATTGGCCGGGTTTAGCGAAAGGCACACGACATTGTTTAAGCTTTGCGAGAGGAAGACTTTATATGACACTGTATGCTGACGGAGGTATTGGTGTGACCGTCTTGTCCAGTATTGTCCAAAAGAGGGTTGGACAGGCAGAGATCGGGCGTACCAGCGGTCAAAAATAACATGCGGTAGCTTCACACGTCTACTGTTTAACGTTTATATTGATCTACATGGGCAGTTTCGTTTGCATTATGTAGCGGTATTTCCTCCAGGAAACGGTTATGGTTATCTGAAATAGGTAGCTATATATAGGTGGTAGGTAAATAATACATGCACCTTGTGTCAGAGTTATATGTCCGAACACATTTTTCTTGAAATACAAATGCGGTCAATTCAGAACAAATAGTTGTTGATCAGAAAAAGAGCAAATAAGACAGATCGGATCTAGGCAACAAACCAGGAAGAACAAGAAAACTTAAAGGTCCATGTGCAGTAAAAACTTTCCTTCAATAAATTAAAACGACAAAACCATTTCCATATTCATAAGAAAAATCTCTTAAAAAAACGGTTCGAAAGCACTATCAATGAGTGATGATACCAGGTGTTCGCGAAAAGGTGAGCGTATCTTGCCCCACCGGTCGGGCCTGTCACAAACACATGCAAAGACAAGTCAGTTGTTCAGCTGAAAAAGAACACGGGAACATATGGTTCAAGACAAAATAAGGAATTGACATCGGACATCGTTCTTGTCGCTATTGTGAGGCGATTCGGAAATACCCTCCACATGCCTACCATAAACTTTTTGAAAGCTTTACTGAGGCCTGGAATGTTGTAACCTTGATCAAACAACTTCTCAGCAAGAGTCGTATGACGCTTTTTGAAATCTTGGTAAAAAGAGCATGCTTGATTGTACCTCAAAAGTTGTGAAATGTAGAAGCTGCAGGAATATTGCTCGACATGAAAGGAAAGTTTACAATAGGAAAGTTGAAGTCATCCCTCTTGTCATACAGTCACAAAACACAGTTAATGTATGACTAGTATTTACTCAAATCAACATGCTCACTATACTGTATGAGGAACGTTATGCCTTAAAGGTGCGTTAATATTTTTATCTTCGCAAAACTTATAAGTTGTTCGGGCAATATTCCAGCATTTCCATCCTTTGATGTATACATTCACAACCTTTGAGGTACAATCATCCATACTCTTTCTACGAAGATTTCAAGAGCGTTTCAAGGCCTCAGTGAAGCTTTCAAAGCTTTTATGGTAGACTTTGGCTCAGACAAGACGCTATCATTCGATACATGAACAGTTAAAGGGCATTAGGCTTTGGGGAAAAGTGAAGTCACGTAGTTGAAACATTATTTTGTCTATATGGTACCTCAGTTGTATATCAATATATCAGTTGATGAGAAACAATGTCTTAGTTTATTCAACCTGAGCAAAGGTCCCTGAACATATCCCCTCTTTAACGAACGATCATTCATGTTCGTACCTCGGTCACAATATAGTTCATTATTGCCTGATAGACGGAAGATGCAATCGGTCAATTGTGTAAGCGGTTAACTAACACACGTTAAGAAGTAAGGGCCAACAAACGCCAACTGCAGTGTCCCTGTTGGGATGTGCATTGGGATAAGTGATGGTTTTATGCACACAAACACAGCTGCATGTGCTTACGTTCAGCTGTTTACGTATTCGTTTGCATAACTTTGAGATCGAACAAACATTGGACTGTTGATGCATATGGTCATGTTAACATGGCATCGGGACATGTATTGCGTCTAGCGTTGTTTACATGTCATAGACCTATGCCATGACGAAATGTGCTCTGTGAACATAAGAATCCTCATTATGTAAGCATACACACATTCGTACATTTGATAACAGGGTGTTAGTAAACTAGCATTATGTGTTAGTCCCTGGAGATCTTTAAAAGAAAGTGGGGTACCGCAATACCATATATTTCTTGTACATTTGATAACAGGGTGTTAGTAAACTAGTATTATGTGTTAGTCCACGAAGATCTTTTAAATAAATTGGGGTACCGCAAAATGGTTCCATATATCTCTTGCTACACAGAGATGAATCTATTCCATCTCGATGTATGCCACTGAAATACATACTATAAACCAACTCTCGCGCCATCCCTCTCCCTCTCTCCCCCCTCTCTCTCTCAACCCCCCCCTCTCTCTCACTCTCTCCCACAGACACATAAACTAAACTGTCAAGGTGTTTTAACTGTATTCCTACAACATAGCATGAACGTGTACAGCTTTAAACTTTGAAAGATGATCTCACCTGTGAATGTAAGGGTATCAGAGGTAAGAGAACAAAACTGTTCGCTCAGGTCCATATTATGCTCGGAATACTCTTCTACACACAGAAATAACAACCCCACACATGGCCTGTCCTTTCCGTCAGAACACGGGGATTTGTGGAGATCTGTCGACTGGTGATGCACAAACTTCGACAAATCAAGCCCCAGAATAAAGTCAGAGTGTACAACACCCAGCTGTGAAAAAATAAAAATAAGTAAAGAATACAGAAAATATATGAAAACACACCAGACATAACTAATATAGAAAATGATGACTTATGAAAGAGATTTGGTGGAATCTATTTCCTAGTCTATTTTTATAGAAGTATAAGCAGGAACAATGACGACGAAATGATAAATTGCTTTAACATAAACACAATGCGTGTTACTACTGCTGGAGAACTCGGAAGCCACATTTATTAAGGTGTTAAAGGTGTGAAGAAGACAAAACAGTGGCTGAGCATACAGGTATAAGGATCAGTTAGAAGACAATGTTTACAGCCACACTTTTGTTTTCCAGTTATACATAAACTGCCGATCAAAGGAAAGTACGCACCTATGTTTGGTGGTGGCTAAAATGAAACAAACAAGAAATGCTATTCGATGGTAATGTATTTAATACGGGAATGGTAATTGTGTTTTGAACCTTGCGTTTGCAGTGTGTCGGCTACTGCTTTCAGTCTAATAACGTTTTGATAACGTTTGTAATGTTTTGGTCACGTTTGTAATGTCTTGGTCACAACCTCGTTTCAAGTGTATACTTTCTTTTGTGCGGCAGTGTAGGTACTTAACATGGCGTGTTACACACGTTCATGCACACACATGGCAAGGAATAACAAACTAGTTACGATATAATTTAAAAACGGTTATTTCAACGAATATTTTGAGACCATTTCTTTTTTGGTGTTTCTATGAATGAAATGAATGTTCATGTATGTTTTATTTGTATATTTCCTGGTTAATAAGACAACTAAGTTCATGTCAATACATATGTATTCATTAATCTATTGCAATCTTTAGTGTCTATGGATTACAAAAGCTTAGCATTGCACTAAAATTGCACAAACATACACATACAATATACGCGCATATTCAAGTACTAAATGTATTTGCATGGGATAGGATTTTAAATGATTGTAAATTTAACAATACCGTGATTAATGGCAACTAAATAAAATAAAATGTCTTGCTCATATGACATGAAGTCATGTAATGAAATAACTCAGGATTGTGACTCCGATATCCATTAACAGTGCATGAATATTCATAAAGGAGTAGTATTATGTATTTATACATGTGTTAACATAAAATATCACAGTACACAGTAGTTATACAGAATAAAGTAATACTTTACAGCAAAGTTAACACTGTTTATGATTCGGCTATTTGTTCAGGGAAATAGTTATAAGGATGGGAATAATAGTTTAGACTGCGTCCTTCCTCCTCAGTTGACATACCTATTCTGGGAAGCTTATATTCAAATAATATTTTACAATTCATAATAAATAACACGAATACTCAATACCAAAAAACACAATTATAGAGTAATATCGAGTATACATATATGTACAATGTACATGTATATATGTATATAGGTATTTAGTTATTTTGCAAGAAGTATAGCTTGCGCTGTGCCACTTCACAATGTAATATTATTATACTATTTAACCTCGAATTTTATTTTACAAATTAATAAAGAATGTGGATGTTATTATTTTCTTTAGCATCATCATATATTTAATAAAACAATTTGTACGTTTTCAGTTTTACAAAAATTAACATAAATAAAAACATAAAAATAAGAAACATGTCATGATAAATTCTCACAAGTTAGACTGACTACAAGAAAAATAAAATTTACTGAAACACTTACCTTTAGTACGCTGATCACAAGTAATATAACAGTTACATTCCTCCAAACTCGTTTCATTTTGATTTTTTTCACAGAGCTGTAAATTCCAATAAATTTCCAAAAGTATCTTCACAAGCTGAACCGTCTTCTCATCATGTCTATCTCACCATACAGAACTTGGTTTCACAAACTCTGTCAAACGACTGTGTAATTTCTACTGGTATTTGGCAGCTGCTTACTCAAGGATTGCTCCGAAACCAAGCCTCCCTCAATGCAAACAAAATCAAAATTAACAGCACCAGGCCCGCGGTAGTGAACCGTATGCGTCAGCTTCGACTTCTTTGTAGACAATAGTTAGCGTTAGGGATGCGACGCTTTCAGAGGAGACGGACGAGGACTGCGTAGGAATACTTAACACAAATCGTGACCTTCCGCGACTAGCAGTAGTTCCAACGCCGTAAACACATAGCGATGTGAAAACTCTCATGGACTTTGTCGAGTAAATAACACACTCACGAATTCATTTCAAAGACATTTAAGAGAAGCTAATGAAGTCGGTACGTAAGACTACGTGCGACATTTCAACCGCTAGACACCAGGTGACGTTACCTTAACGTGGAAAAAGGACATCTTAAAATTCATGTCTTATGCTGCAAAGTAGCTGATGAAAGGGTGTTGAATTTTAAGTGTCTTAAAGTTTCAGATTTTGTTGTCCTCGGAGGACGTTGAATTTGGGAGGTATACGTGTTTGATATGAGCAAGAAATTATTGTTATATGAAGAATTGCTTTCAAATGATTTTTTTCTTTGATAATATGACAGTAAATCCTGTATTTGGAGACTATATTCATGAATTGTTCTAATGTGTATCTGTATCTGAAAGAACGTACACTTTGAATTGCAACGCAGGTAGGAGTAAGCATGTATTTCACTTTATATTTGAAAATGTCAATGAGTAATGAACAAAAATAGAAACTTAAATTGACAAACAAGAAGGGAGTGTTGATTAACTGCATATGGACTTGGTCATAACAGCCTTTCACTTTACCTGCATTCACGTACAATTAGCTTAAACGTTAATTAAGAAGCTTGACTGAATGGACAAGGAGGGAGTGTCCCAGGTTTTTTGCTTCCGACATATACATGTCTATACAGTAGTTGTTAAACAGTAGTTAGTTATCCATTTCGTAAAGAGGCATTGACCCAACAACTCCCGAGTTTGGGACCAAAAAGTGCACCTGTGGCCAACTTTTCGATTACCGTTTTTGGTTACCAAAGCATGTACCTAATGTACAAGCAAAGCTAACATGTGATATGTTATTTCGACTGGTACTGTAGTTTCAGTATCTGTGAAAAAACACAAGACCGTTTGGGAAGAGGAATGTCTTCATTTCACAACGTTTAAGGTGGAGGGGGCACGGATGGCCCAGTCGTCTAAGGCGCCGCGATTCGCTGTCCAGAGTTGCGTCCCTTGGGCACGCCAGAAACCTATGATTGTGGGTTCGAATCCCCGAATATGTTTCTAGGTTTGTCAGGACCTTACCCGTGCTCGTGGGTTTCACCGAAGTGGTAAACGTCTGAGACTTGCATCACTTCGATCGGGCTTTCCTCCCACATTAAGCTGACACGCCGCGATATAACTGGAATACTGATAAAAGCGGCGTTAAACCCAACTCACTCACTGACTCACTTAAGGTTCACTCGAGCATGCCCTTTCTACCAAGATTTCAATGAGTATACAACTCGTACACAGAAGTTGTTTGATCAAGGTTACAACATTAAAGGCCTCAGTAAAAAGGCCTTTCAAAAGGTTTTATGCAGACAGGAACAGGACATTTTCAAATCTGACTCATAGGTGACAAGAATGATATTCGATGCAATTCCCGATTTTGACCTCTACTATATGCACTCATGTTTTTTTCAGCAACCATTGACGTGCCTTTGCATGTGTCTGTAACGGGTGCCACCGGTTGAGCTGGATACGCGTACCTTTTCGCGAACACCTGGGATCATCACTATTTGATTGTGATTCATGACCACATGATCATGATATAGCCGGAATCGTAATATCGACTCTGTTTTATGCAGAGATTTCTATTGGAGGGTTTTTATCGCTTTATTTGTTTTCAACGGACAGAAGATACCATAAACAGTATGTCTCGACACTATCCGTGTGCATTGAAACATCTTTATTCGAAAGCTGGTAACTTGATGTATCGTTTTAAAGATGTATATTTATGGTAAAGGCACTTTATCCTCACTTTGACCTGATATCAGTACTCCGCTTGTTGCGAACTACCGATATCTCGAAACAGTTATATGGTACGTACCAACCTAAAAATAGCAGAGAACCCTCAACAATTGAACAAAACATTATTGAAATAATAATGATAATAACATAGTCATCATCATGCATATGAGGCAAAATTCAGCCTCTGTTCATTAGAAGCAATTTAAGTCAATCTCCAAAGGAGCATTTTGCCATCTTCTTCAAACACTTGGCCGAAGCCAAATCCGTTGTTCTGAAACCTTAGCAAATAATTCCTAACCTTGATCACAATCTAAAAATAACACGCCTAAAGGGAAATATGAATTCTTCAAACACAACAAAGTATTTAATTCCTCTTGAACTATATCGGCGCTACAACGTTCTGGATCCGTCTTTGCGTGATGAGCACCAAGATTATCACTCGTGCGGTAAGGTGACAAGACAAAGGCCATCTGTTTATACAAGATACGTGTTGGCCAAAAGGTATTTCTATATGTAAAATGATACTTTGAATATCTCGAGTGCCAAACTGTGTTTTGCATTGATATTATTAGACCAGGAAGGAGTGTTTGTACATTTTATATAAAACCCTGGTTATCATTAAAACGGTTTGATCTAATATTGAGTGTCGAATTGCTACTAACCAATCTTGTCGTTTCTTCTCTCACACGAAATACAATAGCATTCACAAAACATTTGCTCGAAAAGACAAGGTATGATAAAAATCCTTTTTGCCCAATGATTTGCATAATTTCAGAAATGACGAACCTTAAGCTTTATGTTGAATATACCTAGTCAAACGCTCTTATGTATCTTTATATTGACCCCAACAGACAAAACACCAGCTTAAGATCTACAAGTAGAAGTAATTCGTGAGAGTTGTAGTTGTAGCTTAAGTTTAATGTGTGATTAGGGTTTTGAGACGATTTTGGCAAGTTATTCAATGAATCTGACGATGCTGGGCCAGAAACAGAGCCCATCGGTATAACAGGTTAGCAACCTATGTTTGTCGACTTACTGGATCCGGTTGTCAGGTTTGGTGACTTGGTTGCTAGCGTGTCATCTTACCCGACAGCGTGGACAGTTGCTCATACTAGCAGTGACTAAAATTTGCCTGGTCCCAAGTTGATTATTTGTAGACCGCCGTCAAGTACATGAAGCTCGAATATTGCGGCGTTGACAAACAAACAAACAAAAAGGCGTTACACATTGTTCCCATGTGGCTACCATTAGGCTACCCCGCCGCCCTGCTGACTTATTTGGTCTTCGGACAATGAATTTGACTTACAATTGTTACGTCACGCGATTTACTATGTGTACGTCCTATATATGGGTGTAGGAATCTGTTGTTGATGAAAACGTAACATTAACGTTTCAATTATGTATGTAACATTTATTCCGTTGAAGGTCCGTGTGCGATCCCCGGTCGTGTTATACTGCTCGTGTCACGGTCTAGTGACCTCTCGGCTCCCCGGCTTATTTCCGACATCGTTCGACAAAGTCCATTGTGTCCTTACATTCTGGGTCAGGGACTTAGTGGCCCAATTATTTCATTGTCCTGTGATGTAATGGCACTCTCAAACCATGTATTGACTTGATGTATGTTATTTCTTATAGGTTCGCAACCTTATTCTTGTATTGACAATGCTTTTTTGTAACTATGATTTTCAAACATTAATGCACGGATATTTCCCATGTACTAATGATCATGTTTGCCTCATCAATAATTGTACATACCATTGGATAGCTTATGTTCAGCGCTTGATTTCGATACTTACAGTGTGGATATAGTAGTTAGTTTGCTATTCATGGTTTCCCCGTGTTAGAAACACAGTTTGTGCGCCTCAGACTCTTTCATTCCCCTGCTGTCCAGGAGAGATTGACCTCTCTGACGTCCGCGCGCAGTATATGTATTCTTCTGTCAGGATCTATCTTGTGTCTTTATCCCCAGGCTTCGTTAAATCGTTTACTACGAGTGTCTCGCCACTTTGTGGTCACTTAAGAAACTCGTTTCGTTAGTCAGTGGTTACGGGGCACTGCTGTTCTAAGTTCTGACTTACTCTGACTGTACTGAACTAAAGTTAGTAGCTAGTGTTTGTAACATTCAGTTTTTCTAGTAATCTGTGGATAACCCACCTTCCCGTGATTTTTTAGCTGGTTGGGAATTTTAGTGTTCCCTTGTTCACCTAAAGTGACTGAATCTTAAGTCGATTAGACTAGTTTCATATTCAGACGTTGTCCAAGTCCAAGTGACTTATTTAAGGAATATACATTTATTAATCTCACCTCACGTCTCAAACTATTTATTCAAAGGGTGGAACTTTTTTATTACATTCAAATGACTGAGATTTTTAATTTCGTTGTTTATTTGTCGATTAATTCTACGGTTGCACGTCGGAAGTCGTAAGTGCTGAGTCGAGCCGGGACTCGAGTCTGGAGTCCCAAGTCCAAGCTCAAGTCCATGATGGGATTTCGTGTCCTGTAACCATGTCAAGGGGCAAACTAGGGACGGAGTGCTAGTCGGGATTCGGAATTGGGTTCGGAAATTCCCATCGTGAGTTGATTTCAGGAGAGCCGGACATCCAACCAGGTCGTGGTATCGGAGTTGGAAGCCAGTAGTTGGTATTGGGAGTCGGAAATCGGAAGTCTGAAGTCAATTTTAAGTCGGGATTTTAAGTTGGTGATTTCGGGCGCCTAGGATGGGCACACACTATTACAACACGCACTTCGTACTATACTAGGGGACACGGTTGGCCCAGTCGTATAAGGCGCCACGATTCGCTGTCCAGAGTTGCGTCCCTTGGAAACGCCAGAAACCTATGATTGTGGGTTCGAATCCCGGTTCGCCCCGAATATGTTTCTAGGTTTGTCAGCACCATACCCGTGCTCGTGGGTTTCACCGAAGTGGCAAACGTCTGAGACTTGCATCACTTCGGGCTTTCCTCCCACATTAAGCTGACTCACCGTGATATAACTGGGACACTGTTAAAAGCGGCGTTGAACCCAACTCACTCACTCACTCGTAATATACTATGCCAAAAACGTAGGGGATAGTGGGCATCATCAAGACATATCTTCTGATCTATATGATATTGGCAAATGGAAATGATATGATCATATCTGTTGGGGCGTAGGTGATCAGATCTAATGGATTCTAATGGTTGATGTAATGAGATGGTGGCTCACCAGGTCGTTAAAGAGGTCGGGATCAAATTCGAAATTTGCATTTTGTAGCAAACGTCACTTGTATCGGGAAGAATCCACCTATGTTGGTCAGACATGCACGATTCCTTTAAGGCATGCATCTGATGAGTCGACCAATGTCACTCATCAGTGACAGCAACACCGAGTTCATTGAGAGTGGTGGGTAGATTTTGACGTTGACCTTAACATATTCCAGTGACGTCCCTGATGTGTTTAATGGGGGAAAGGTCAGGACTGAGTGCTGACCATGGCTCGCCATAGGTGATAAGCTGTTGGAGGAATTGGGTCACAATCCTTGCACGATGTGCACGTGCATTATCATCTTGAAAGACGTTGCCAAACACGTTGTGCAAATGTCCCCACAATAGTATTGACTCTGTCTTGGACAAAATGGTACGCAGTTCGACCAGTCATTGTGATACCATCTCACACCATTATGGAGCAACCCCCCAGAAGGACCATGCTGTACGACGTTAACGTCCATAAAACGTATATTAGGACGTCTAAAAAATCTATTCCTTCTGTCATGGAAGTCGAGAATGAACATCGATTCATCAGATAATATGCCATTAGCCCAACATCGATTATCCCAGTGCTGACATTTCCAATATTAGGGACGCCTCTGACTCAAATGACGTGCAGTAAGCTGCGGGATGACACGTGGGCGTCGTGTACGCAAATCTGGGCATGTATTCTGCACACATTCCCTTTATTTCAGTGACACTTTGCGACCGATTTCTTAATGCCACCGTTCTGACCAATCTGTTCTGGGCTGGATCTGTTGCTCTTTGGTCTCCAGAGCGGCCTCGATCATCGACGTTATGTGTTTGTTGGTATCGGTCCCACAATCTGCTGATGACAGATTGACAAACATGAAGCGTTAAGGCAACAGTATTCTGACGTGTTCCCATCTGCAACATGCCTATGGCACGTACACGCTCAGCACGTAAGCGTCGCATGATCAATGTTATTGCTCCCTTAGTGATCAAATGCGTTTGGTTCCAAGAAAACGATATGCGTCTCCTCACAACCAAGTGTGAGTGACAATGGTAAATCTGACACCAAATATACACCAGATTGCACGTGCAGTCCGAGGTCACGTGCTACACGACTGTCACGATGTTGTGTTTGGGAGCTTGATTTCTTCGGAAATGTTCCAGCCACATAAATAACTTACTTTCATTATCAGACATTGCTGTATTTTGCCGTAGTTCCACCTCAAAACAAAATATATAGTGGCCTTACTTTGGTTGCTGGCAATCTATAGCCCTTTTTATATTATGCCTTTAATTGATAGATTATTCTTTTACATGCTACCAAACTAGTTTTGGGCGGTCGGGTAGCCTCGCGGTTAAAGCGTTAGCTCGTCACGCCGAAAACCCGGGTTCGATTCCTGACATGGGTACAATGTGTGAAGCCCATTTCTGGTGTCCCCGCCCTGATATTGCTGGAATATTGCTAAAAGCGGCGTAAAACCATACTCACTCACTCACTACATGCTCTCAAACTAGTTTTAAATACAATCTGTGATAATCTAGTTATTGTACTGTCCTTCGATGAAAAGATTTTAAACACTCTAAATATATCTGTTATTGATGTATATTTTTGAAACGTCACGATATGGCTAAAATATTGCCGATGTGACTAAAAGTTTTACTCAGTCAGTGACTCAGAACAAAATAACCCTTACTTGTATGTGCATGGTATATACCCACAGCAAGACCTTGTTTAGATTTTACGAGCGGTTCTGGTAATAAAGCCATTGTTTCCTTTCTACAAACAAGCAAACATGTAACTTGTAACATATACATGTACACAGATGTATACATTTATAAATGAATATATCATTTACATAAGCAAAAGAATTCTTATTATATTCAATTTTATTTTTTTAAACGTCCGATGTCACGTTCTGCTGTTGCGAATTCAATGTCTTCAGTAGAAAATATCGACCAAGCAGAGTCCTCAGGCTAGGATGTGGTTCTCGTCTAAATGACACAAAAATGAAAATCTTTAACCCTATTAACGTCTGCATTTTCAAATATCCATCTCGTAACAAATACAGTTTGTAATTGTTTGAAGCGTTTGTAAAATCCTCCACAAATATCCCGTCGGCTGTCCCGTTGTGTACGCATTACTGGAACGATTTGATTTATTTCTTATGTAAGCCGCACTCAGCAACAGTCCGGATCTATGACACCTGCCTGTAATTCATTAATAGACCAGACAATCCAGTGATCGATACTGTGGCGAGCAAAGGTTTTAACCACTAGGCTACCACACCGCCCCATTGGTTACAAGCGTTGCCTATGCCTATGCGGGTTCGATATCCCATATAGCAATGGTGTATGCATCATATTGGTTCTGTTCATATTGTGCCATTGTTGCAGTGCTTATTTCACTTGTCAGCAAGTAACGACGCATTGTTGATAATAATTTCGGAACAATAGTGGGTTACCTCCCCTACACCACTTTAAAAAGATCTCGTTTATGTTTCAAGGTGATCAGCACCATACCGTGCTAAGAGGTAAACGTCTAAGACCTGTATCACCTTCCTTCCAGAGGAAGCAGACGCGCCATGATACTAGTATTACTGAAATATTGTTCATGGGACATTAAACCAAACTCGCTCACACACTCACTAGAATTGAGGCAGTTTTTGAAATGAATAAGTGAAACACTTCATGAAAAGCGAAAACGAACCCTTTCAAAATCCTAAGAGATCTCTATTGTCTACGATTCCGATACCGCCAAAAGTAGTTTTTAATGAATCAATATCAAACAGTGATGATAGATGATTTTCGCCAAAAGGTGAACGTATCCTGCCCCACAAATGCCAACTGTCACAACACATGCAAAGGGAAGTCATTCGTTCTCCTCAAGCAAAACATCTAGGGAACATACATGTATGGTACAGGTCAAAGTTAGGGAAGTGCATCGAACATCCTTTTTTGTCAGTGATGCGTCAAATTTGGAACTGTCCTCGAAGTGGTTACCATAGAACTTTTGACAGCTTCACAATTGCCTTGAATGCTGTAACTCTGATCAAATATACCTGAAGTTTCAAATCTTAATAGAAAGAACATGCTCGATTATACCTCTAAAGACTGGAATTGCGGGAATATTGCTCGACATGAAGGGAATGTTGACGATTTGAAAGTTGAAGCCCTTACTATTGTAATACAATCGTATTAATATTTTCCCAGAATCGTTATGCATAGATCTTAATATTAAACAAATGAGGCTGCGTCACTGGCCTCTTTTATTTATAGTTCAGGGTGTTAATCAGTAGAAGTGATTTGACCATTATTGAACGATATCAGATCATCGATATAACTGATGGTTAAGTTAATTTTTTTGGTTAAATTTTCTCTTTGCCCGTCAGAGCAGACATTCTTAAGCATAAGGACACACATCAGCAAGCATGGCACATGGGGATGCCCAACTTCTTGCCTAAATGTCTTATTCCCAAATTTCACATTTTTTACATTTTTCACAAGATGTTATCAATGAGGATTGGTTGGTTGGTTGGTTTGTTGTTAACGCCGCACTCAGCAATATTCCAGCTATATGACGGCGGTCTGGAAATAATCGAGTCTGGACCAGACAATCCAGTGATAAATATCATGAGCATCGATCCACGCAATTGGGATTGATGACATGCATCAACCAAGTCAGCGAGCCTGACCACCCGATCCCGTTAGTCGCCTGTTACGACAAGCATAGTCGCCCTTTACCCCAAGCATGGGTTGCTGAAGATCTACTCTACCCCGGAATCGTCAAGGATTCTCAGGAAACGTCAAGGATATTTTGCATTCATTTCTGAATAATTGTCCAGAATATTGGATGAGTTGTATCTATATCTATGACCATCGTTATAAATGAAGTTTTCCTTCGTGTTTTCTCTGTTGGGATAGTGATGTACACAGCTGAACAATCAAATGTTTTGTCATAATATAGTTGGTTCGCTTCTGAGATAGCCAAACAATGAAGTCATTCCTTTGAGTTTTTGCCAATTCACACAGTATTCCACTTATCTCAAATACGTTTTGTGAATTTTAGTCCTTCTCGATTGTATTAAGAATTGTGGTTAATCTTTGAGACATGGATAATGTGCTCCATTTGCTGGTTGCACTGTGTTTGTTTGCTTGTATCAAGTAATGTCAGATTTAATTTTTAGTTTATTAGAAAACAAATAGACCCGTCCAGTCTATCACCCACTCATTCATGGCGAAGAAAGGAAATAAGTCGATGTATATTTGTAAACGCAAATACTGTCAAGGCAAAGCTGAACGTGTAAAATACAGCTTTTGGTGCAGTGTCCCGTCTTTAGTATGTAGGTGATGACCACTTGATTGACTTCAGTTATCACAGCAATAGTTTACTTGTCTGTAGCTTCATGTTTGTTAATCCTGCTCAATTTGGCAATTCTGGTTACTGTCACTGCAAGGAGACAGATTCCTAATTTCACACATAACGCTACAATACACCAATTATATTGACAGTCTGCACCTAGACTTGATGCGGACGACATCGACCTTCCATCGATCTGTCCTACTCTCTGGAAGATGCCTTCAACAAACGAATGACAAACTCTTGGCGCAATACAATATGTATAATTGTTGAATTATAGGTTATATGTTTATCATCTATACTACCGACAAAAACTAAGAAAAGATGAAATGATAGTGAAGGTGTGATGAAGATAAATGTCTTTAAAATATATTTCGGGGGTGGATCAATATCTAGTGCGTCCACCATGTTAGGTGATACATTCACGAAATCCAAATGACATACTCGTGATTAACTTGGGTATGGTTGCACTTGGTTTTGCCTGCCATTCCACCTGAAGACCTTCCCCAAGAGACCCGTGAAAATCCGGGATAGAATAGGTCTTCAGCAACCCAAGCTTGCCGTAAAAAGTGACTTTGCTTGTCGTAAGAGGCGACTAACGGGATCGGGTGGTCAGACTCGCTGACTTGGTTGATGCATGTCATCGTATCCCCCATGGATTGATGCTCATGATGTCAATCACTGGATTGTCTGTTCCAGACTCCATTATTTACAGATTGTCCTCATATAGCTGGAATATTGCTGAGTGTGATGTTAAACAACAAACAAACAAACAACCCTTCCCAAGCTTGACCACGTTTGCGGGTAATGGTCTCTGGAGAACACTCTCCGCCCGAGGACAGCCCACAGATGCTCTATTGGGTACTTGTGCTGGGCCTTGGCGGGGCAGTCCGGTGACGACCTTGTCCTGACGATGTGATCTGGCATTGTCGACTTTCAGTTCAAATTTCTGCCGATGATTCCAGCGAATGAAGCAATTGCAACGACGCAAAATGTCGTAAACATATCGCTTACCAGTCACATGTCCATTCACAATAACCAGATCAATTCGCCTGCCACTACCACCCCATACCCATCATGGTCAAGAAGTGTTGTCCCGACAGCCCGTACGCCGCTACGTCGCCAACAACGTTTTCTGCAAACTGCGGAGGCAAAACCTTGATTCGTCTGTAAACATGGTGCAATGCCATCGCCGCACAGCCCGTGCCTGATGTTGCCTAGCCCACGCCAATGGCAAGCGGTTTGGGTCACACCCTAGACAGGGCACCCTGCTTTCAGATGGGCTGGTAGATGTTAAAATTCGCCTTTCTGTTATTGCGGAATTCTCTATTGATAACAGGAGCAGATTTGAATCTGATAATGTAATAAGACAATCTTGTCAAGGTGTCGTTTTTTAGGCCTGGCATGCCCAGGTCTCATTGCACCCCCAGCCGTTTAACGGTACTTGTCCCACATTCGGGACATGTTTTATTGACATTCGTGAGACCCGGGATAGAATAGGTCTTCAGCAACCCATGCGTGCCGTAAAGGGCGACTATGCTTGTCGTAAAAGGCGACTAACGGGATCGGGTGGTCAGGCTCGCTGACTTGGTTGATGCATGTCATCGATTCTAATTGCGTGGATCGATGTTCATGATGTAAATCACTGGATTGTCTGGTCCAGACTCGATTATTTCCAGACCGTCAACATATAGCTGGAATATTGCTGAGTGCGGCGTAAAACAACAAACCAAATCAAACCAAATCGGGCAACGTCCCCCCACTATCGTACCCACAATTCGCCATTTTGTCTGTTGGTTAACTTTATGTCTCGTAGACATTTTTAAAGCGTGTGCCTAGCTCAGTTGCGATGGACATTGTGAGTTTCCGTGTAGGCAACACACTTTGGTTCCTTTGTACACGTGCATCACGTGCTGTTCATGCTTGATGTGAAATGTCATTATGTTGCTTTCAGATGCAACGCTATGGTATTGCAAATGTACACCTCAACGATAACTACATTCAAATAATTAGTTCCCATATTTTGGTCGGTAGTATGGTATATAGGAAAGCATATCGTAATCCAGATTCTCCAATATGTATCACATGGTCATGCAGACTGCGTATTACATGAATGAATGACTATGTTGGACGATTATTGAAAGTAGCTTTTCATAAAGATTACAAAAATGTGCACTGGATAATCATACTGACTGCATGGCGTGTATTATGGCTGGATGATGATATTGATGGATGTAGTTGCATTGTCAGTAAACATGAAAACACCCAATGAGAGTCAAAATCTTTTAAAGTTTAGAATTTGGATTAAATGTTTGGAAGGGGTGAGTGAATAGTATTACCCATTCGGGCACATCTGAGCCCCTTAGGGCCTGTAGCTGTGGTCTGAAACATTTATACATGGTCACAGTATCGATCACTTGGTTCGATTACGTCACTGCCCATCGAGCAATAAATCAAATACAGATGTCTACAACGCACAAACCAATTCCCGTACTCAAACGTTTCAAAATTATATCTGTGACTATTCAATAAAGTGAATCATTCAGATTCCTGGGTACTTCCGGTATAAACAAGGTATTAGAGGAAACGTTAACATCGAACAAAACATTTTATTCGTTTTTCTCGGTTCCAAAATTGTCCTACCATTGTGCTTCAATGCAGAGATAGAGAATGCCTAGTCTTGACAAGCCTTTAACCCAGATAGGAATTCAGATCCCAGGGTACTCCCAGTATTTACAAGGTATTAGAGGAAACGTTTACATCGAACAAAACATTTTATTCGTTACTCTCGGTTCCAAAATTGTCCTACCATTGTGCTTCAATGCAGAGATAGAGAATGCCTAGTCTTGACAAGCCTTTAACCCAGATAGGTATTCAGATACCTGAGTACTTCCGATATTAACAAGGTATTAGAGGAAACGTTTACATTGAACAGAACAATTTATTCGTTACTCTCGGTTCCAAAATTGTCCTACCATTGTGCTTCAATGCAGAGATAGAGAATGCCTCGTCTTGACAAACCTGAAACCCAGATAGGTATTCAGATACCTGAGTACTTCCGATATTAACAAGGTATTAGAGGAAACGTTTACATCGAACAAAACATTTTATTCGTTACTCTCGGTTCCAAAATTGTCCTACCATTGTGCTTCAATGCAGAGATAGAGAATGCCTCGTCTTGACAAATCTGAAACCCAGATAGGTATTCAGATACCTGAGTACTTCCGATATTAACAAGGTATTAGAGGAAACGTTTACATCGAACAAAACATTTTATTCGTTACTCTCGGTTCCAAAATTGTCCTACCATTGTGCTTCAATGCAGAGATAGAGAATGCCTCGTCTTGACAAACCTGAAACCCAGATAGGTATTCAGATACCTGAGTACTTCCGATATTAACAAGGTATTAGAGGAAACGTTTACATCGAACAAAACATTTTATTCGTTACTCTCGGTTCCAAAATTGTCCTACCATTGTGCTTCAATGCAGAGATAGAGAATGCCTCGTCTTGACAAATCTGAAACCCAGATAGGTATTCAGATACCTGAGTACTTCCGATATTAACAAGGTATTAGAGGAAACGTTTACATCGAACAAAACATTTTATTCGTTACTCTCGGTTCCAAAATTGTCCTACCATTGTGCTTCAATGCAGAGATAGAGAATGCCTAGTCTTGACAAACCTGAAATCCAGATAGGTATTCAGATACCTGAGTACTTCCGATATTAACAAGGTATTAGAGGAAACGTTTACATCGAACAAAACATTTTATTCGTTACTCTCGGTTCCAAAATTGTCCTACCATTGTGCTTCATTGCAGAGATAGAGAATGCCTCGTCTTGACAAATCTGAAATCCAGATAGGTATTCAGATACCTGAGTACTTCCGATATTAACAAGGTATTAGAGGAAACGTTTACATCGAACAAAACATTTTATTCGTTACTCTCGGTTCCAAAATTGTCCTACCATTGTGCTTCAATGCAGAGATAGAGAATGCCTCGTCTTGACAAATCTGAAACCCAGATAGGTATTCAGATACCTGAGTACTTCCGATATTAACAAGGTATTAGAGGAAACGTTTACATCGAACAAAACATTTTATTCGTTACTCTCGGTTCCAAAATTGTCCTACCATTGTGCTTCAATGCAGAGATAGAGAATGCCTAGTCTTGACAAACCTGAAATCCAGATAGGTATTCAGATACCTGAGTACTTCCGATATTAACAAGGTATTAGAGGAAACGTTTACATCGAACAAAACATTTTATTCGTTACTCTCGGTTCCAAAATTGTCCTACCATTGTGCTTCATTGCAGAGATAGAGAATGCCTCGTCTTGACAAATCTGAAATCCAGATAGGTATTCAGATACCTGAGTACTTCCGATATTAACAAGGTATTAGAGGAAACGTTTACATCGAACAAAACATTTTATTCGTTACTCTCGGTTCCAAAATTGTCCTACCATTGTGCTTCAATGCAGAGATAGAGAATGCCTCGTCTTGACAAGCCAGAAACCCCGGTGGGTCAAACGCTCTGACACAGGGAACAATGCTTAAGCTCATTTCCTCAACACAGAAATCCATCTTTGACAGAAACTAATAGATGTGTCAATTTCAAAGATTCAGACCATCCGAAAACTGTACCAATATGCCATGGTGCTTCTCTCAATCACTCCAAATCTGCTACACAAACACACCAACAAAACCCAATTTTGTATATCGACTCGAGTAGAAGACCGCCTGTCTTCTTTGAGGCTGAATCTTTGGTTTGTAAATAAAAAAGGTGATTAGGGAATGGACAGGTCATATCGGTGCCGTCCCTTCCCAGACAAGCTATTTTCCACATGATGTGTCTTCATATAGCCGCTTCCGCCTGACTAAAATTATCAGTAGGGTTGGAGGGTTTGGGAAAACATGGCTATTTGGATTATACTGGTACCGTGGCTTGCGGTGGTTGGATATTTGCTGAATCCGTTTGACGAAGCGAAAGTGTTGTTGATTTAAGGAAATAGCAAAAGCTCCCTAGACAGGGAGTTTATTCCAGACTGATATACAGAGTTACCGCCCTTGGTGATGTCTGGAACGTTATTTTACACGCTTAGAGACGCTCGCAGTCAATCACTATTAATATGTTACTATTTGTGAACATATTTACGTAATCTGAATTTTAACAGTAAATAGTGATGAAATGAACGCTAGAGGGGATATTCACGTTATTACTTATGTCGCACCAGGAAAGATGAATAAATCTGAATTCCTGTAATAACCTGATTAATTTATAATTATAACGACATATTTGTCAGCACCATACCCATACCCGTGGTTTTAACCAACGTATCTAACCGTCAAAGACCTACATCACTCCACCTCCCATACCAAGCTGAAACGCCGTCATGCTTGTTTTTGTTTTTTTGAGGCGACAAACGGGATCGCTGACTTGGTCGATGCATGTCATCGATGCTCAAGATGTTAATCACTGGATTGTCTCGTACAGACTCAATTATTTTATAGTCCGCCGTCATATAGCTTGAATAGTGCGGCATTAAACAACAAACAAACAAACAAACTGAAACGCCGTTATGTCCTTTGCAGCTGAATCACTGGTAAAAGCGACGTTAAAGCAGACTCACTCACAGGGCATATCCACGGACACAGACTTAAAGTACCTAAAATAACCATGTTATTTAACCCTTAGGCATCAAGAAAGTTAACGCAATAATCGGATATTCCTTATATGCCATCAACTGTCATTTTTCCTTAATTATACATACATTCCTTATGTACACGTATATATTTATATCTTCTTACGTATAAAAGATGAGTGAATTGAGTTTTTTCTGCCTTGAACAGGAATTCAGTAATATCACGGCGTGTCACCTAATGTTGGGGGAAATGACGCTGGATGCGTACATTATATATATATACACCTTTTATGTATTGTGAAACCGTGAATGCGTGAAATTGATTTCATTACATGAGTGAAGTTTGGAGACAGTGAGAGACAAATTAACTATTCATCACATGGGTACTCATATACAATTCAAGGCATCTCGCAAAAAGGTATACAATCGTGTGATGTTTCTCTAAGAGCATCTCTGAAGTGTTTAGTACCAAATTTCAACACGTCACTCACTCCAAGCAATCAAAGTTTTTTTTAAAACAAAAACAAAATACCATCTTACTTTGGACAATGATGCTAGAGTATACGCACAAAAACTGCGACACAAATAATGTTCAACCATTTGTTTGACTTCTACAAAAATGGATTGCAAACATCTATTTAATGACAGTTTCCTTGGAAGCGGTATTTTATCCTGACACAAAGAAATGCTTTATTTACCTGAAATTCCCATTTACTGCCCGGAGTGAGGCGGTCGGACTTCCAGGGGACTATTTGTAAACTATTTGTAATCTCGACCAAGAACCGTTGGAATCCATACTGGAATTACTTTTTCATTCATGTGACGGTCACAAGACAATGTACATCTGCTGTCACCTAACCACTCAGTTTTCGTTGAGTATTATATATCAGCTGTTATTGTAGACACTCTTCCCATTATGCATGCTTGTGTTTGCGAACGAGGCGAAATTTGTAACATCGTGTTGTGATATCGTGTGGTGCTGTGGTCGATTCCTGCGGGCGAGATACCATTTCTTAGTCCTGGAACCCGGATGTGTAATGTGCTTTCACATTGAAGAAATGTGAAGAGAGGTAATTGTGCTTAGTTTACACAGCCCCTGTTGCGATTCCAGAGGTGAAATATTTGGCCCATAGTTATTGCAAGAGCCAATTAACGAGGGACGGTTGGTTGCGATATATGATTTGGTTTGTCGCAAGGGGTGACTAAATGGATCGGGTGGTCTGGATCGGTGAGATGTTTGATTATTGGTCACGACTGCTTTCAACGTTGCTCATGCTGTCGACCACTGGTTTGCATGGTCCATACTCGATCAATCTCAGACTGCTTGGATGAACTAGGATCATACTATTCACTCGCAAGAGCACCGTATGATATTCAGGACATTTCAATGACATTACAAATGACAATAACATAATATGTACAGAAAGGTTATTATCTGTAGTCTCTTGTCTCGTAGAGTAAATGATAAAAATGATGTCCTAGCCTCACGGACACGAGATTCCTTTTCATGATGAACATTCGGTAATGTCAAGATGCATTTGATCATGGCAGCGTAGGCTTGATTACCGAATCTGACATCTACCAAATACCAAATATAACCCGAATTGGTATCTCAAGTCAAGAATACCAGAATGTCTTCTTCCAAAATAACACCCTATGTCTGCATACTCCATTTGGAAGAGAATGTTTCTCACCAATTCCTCAAATACATGAATGGTGTGAGTTTTTAAGTTTTAAGGAAGCAAGAAAAATCTTATACAAGAAATGTTTTACGTTCACACTGTCTTTTAGATATTGCTGCACAGTCTTTACTTTTTTAAAACAGACACAACATCCTTCTGATTCAAAGGCTGCTTTTAAGTCTGTTCTCATTGATCATGGAAGTATTTACCCATGTTTGCCCGCGAGCATGTCCAGCCAGTGCGTTCCTCCCGTCCCTCGTTGACCATCGGGCGTCATCAATCCTTCCCTCTCAGCCTGAATGCCCCGTACTGTTTATCTCCGCTGTTCGGGGGTATGGTAAGTCAATATTATACCAGCACACACAGAATCGTCGGATAACTCTTCTCTTTTGATATACATATGAGCATGAGTCCAGCTATTGTCAAGAGGGTTCTCGTCACATGTACATTGATATAGTCTTTGATCGAGGACCTGACGCGAAGGGGGTCATCCTATAAGCTAGGCAAAGACAATACTCTCTCTGGGCTTTGGAAGTCGTTTAACCTTTTAATTTTTGATTAGTCATCGGGGAGGCCTTTCTATTGGTATAAGCTTCTTCTAAAGCCAGGTTATCGACATCACTCCAACAAACGCATAATAGGGTTTACATTGCGGATCGGGGCCATCTATCTTAGCTGGTTAGCAGAAGCGGGTCTGCTGTTTCAGACTGTTCAAAGACGTTCTGAGCAGTGATGTAGTTCTCAGACAGTTACACCTGACAGCCAAATGTTTTATTTTCTCTGAACCGATTCCTTTCGTGGTGCTTGATAAACACTGGTTTTCCTTAATGTGGCTGGCATTTCGATTAGAGAGAGGTGATTTAACGTTATGATAGGTATGTATTCAAAGAGATTATTACGTGTTCCCATAGGCTCCGAAGTTCTCATTCCGAAGATTACTAGATATAGAAATTATACTCTGATGGGAACGTTAATAGCAGATGATTAATGGTATGACTTTACTCTTATGACGACCCTGTGGTGATTGGCGTCTAAAGATCATTAGAGGTTCTCGGTTGCGCTCTAGAGGCCAGTCCATCAATCGCGTAAGAAGACGTTGGCTGGCACGAGAGTGTTAATTCTCCGAAGGCTTCTTTAAGCATTGGGCGCTTGTTGGATGAAGCGGAGATGAGAAACAACTTTTGGTATTGAGTGTTTCGTTGTAACCTGAGTATGAACTCGCGTCAAGATATATTACAGCTGGTAATTTGAGGTACAGAAATGTGCATGTCATATTTGGTCAGTTTGATGATTTATAAGGAAATTATCGTGGTTAATTTCTATCTTTGTCAATGTGTCTGTTATGCGTTTCAGGTTGCAAACGTTGGTTAGTGCGTTGGGTTTAACGCGGCTTTTAATATTATTCCAGTTATATCACCGTGTGTCAGCTTAATGTGGGAAGAACGCCCGAAGTGATGCTGGTTTCAGACGTTTACCACTTCGGTGAAACCCACGAGCACGGATATTGTGCCAAACCTCGAAACAAAATCGGGGCGAACCGGAATTCGAACCCACAATCATAGGTTTCTGGCATGCCCAAGGGACGCAACTTTGCACAGCGAATCTAATTTACAATTTACAAGTATATTTTCGGTTAAATATCTCTGTGTGAGCATCAGTTGTGACATGACAACTAAGTGATATTACATCTAACAGTATGACGTCCTGACATCCGTACAGGCAGAAAAAAATTCTCAATGTATACAAGTAATCAAAATCTATCATTAGGCACTGAACGTGTAGATCAAATTCATTAGCGTATCTTGATTTGTCGTTCCGTGTGTTGTGATGGGTACACGAGTATGAAGGGGTATATTGCACCGTCGTTTCTCTCACAGGATCGGAAATAAGTTATCATACGATGTTAAATGAGTATGTTTATGTCATAACGGTAGACTGAACATATTTCCATTGAAACTGCCTGTAAGTAATTCTATCTCTATACACTGACACCCCGTTAATCCGGACGGCACATTCCCTGTACAGTCGTCCGCATTACTGAAGGAAGAAGTATGCAAAGAGGCTGCTTTTGGCCATTTCGAAATGTCAACGAAAGTTCTTTTCATTGTTCCAATTGCAAATTTGGGACTTCTGACATGATGACTTCCATAGACATGCCAATTTAGAAAGTATGCTGATCCTGTAATTGAGAAATCATGGTTACGAAGTGATGATCCATGAAATAGGTTCTGAAATGGACGCTTCCAACAGTCATCCGGTAGACGAGGTTTCTGGATTAACGGGGTCCAGACTATACATGTAGGTGTTCACTGCATCTTTCATTGCATCCTTCATAACCCACTCGTAAGATATGTTTGACTTTTTTACATAGTCACTAACCTATCTATGACTACCATTTTGTCAAATATTAACATGTTTCTTCTGCCAACGTTATGGATATAAACACTTCACATCTGTTTTCGATGTGGATGAGCAGAATTTGTGCAACCTCCCCTCCATCGGCGCATTCCATACACCACCTGTCTCATTACCAACCTGAAACTTCTTCAGCCCAGCTACAGTTGGCCGGATTTTCGGAACCACCTGATATCCTGAGATACACATCTTGTTTATACTTTCCCTATCAGGCTTCATGGTGTGTGTACAGGTCACTGCATGTGGAGTGCAGATCGGATTCATCAACAGATACATGGTAACAAAATTCCTTACACATTCTGACACTCATTTTATACAAATCGTGAAAAAACTGTGTATTTATATGTGTTTCATATCGTGCATGAATGATGTTATTTCAGAGCCAGCTACACAAGATGCTGCCATTGGTTGCCCCTAGGAGCTGGATCTGGGGTTGGGAAATGGTCCTTGATGACGGCTATGCACTCTTCTCATTTGCATGTTTTATCCTACAGACCAAATGGAGCCGTTAATTTTGAAATCAAATTCTTCCAAGGTTATATCCAAAGTTCATAGAAAGTGAAGGCTCGATATAAGAGTTACCTCACACCGCCTTAAGCAATATAACGAGATAATGGGGTTCGATTATTTTGTTACCTGTAAAAATAATACTTGTATTTGGTGATTCCTACCGGAACCTAATTACATCAAGTATTCACCAGAAATCACACGACAGGTTTCCTTTAAGATATCGATTTTCTTGATATTGTCTTTAAGCTTAGTTGTCTTCTCAAAGAACAAGGTATTAAAATGGCATGGAGAAAAACCTTTTAATCATTATGAAAGTAATCAGATGTGTTCGTATGAATGAGAATTAGACATAATTACATTCAATGTTTTCATGTCCGCACTCAATGCTGGGGTAAGACTACAATGTGAAAAGAGAAAATTGCATCGGGCGTAAATTTTGTCAGTGGTGCATCAAACGTGGAAATGTCCTCCACATGTCCACCATAAAACCTTTTAAAACTTGTACTGAGGACTTGGCTGTTGTAACCATGGTCAGACAACTTTTGAGTAAGAATCGTATGACGCTGTTTGAAATCTTCGAAGAAAGAGCATGCTCGATTGTACTGCAAAAGTTGTGTAATGTAGACACGAAAGGCTGGAGCTAGACATAAATGGAAAGTTGACTATTGGAAAGTTGAAGTCATCCCTCTTGTCATACAGTCTCAAGGCGAGTGTTTTGTCACCCTGAATGTTCATGCATGTATCTATATATGAAACAGTGGAAGCGGTCTCACTGGTGTCTTATAATTCCAGTTTGGTGGATAAACCAGAATCTTGGATTTGGCTATTTGTCCGTTACTCATCGATGTCAGACCATCGATATGCCAGAAGCTTAAGTTACACTTGTTGGCCGAATTCCATTGCTTTGAGTTTGTCAGAAACTCCACGTCATACGCATAAAGGAAAGATCAGTAAGAAAGAGACACAGCTGGTGCCCCTGGTGATGCCTGCTCCTTGTCTGAATGTCTTATCAAGGAGGAAGTCCAGCATGTCACATATTGTTTTCTCAGGAAACTTCAGATGACATTTGCTTTCATTTTTGACAAACTGCCCTGAACCTTTGAAGAGAGAAATGTAACTTTATGGTCATCACGTTTAGTGACAAATGCCTCATTGATCAAGGATTGAAGTTTGGCTTTAAGTTTGTCGCGTAGGATAGTGGTACAAAGGACCATGAACATAAACATGTTTTTCGTCGCCTTTATTCCAAAAGATGTCCATGGTCATTCATTTATTATCGTGGTAGCATGACTTCGTGGGAACGTGAGACTTTCCTGTTTATGTAGAGTGAGTGAGTGAGTTGGGTTTAACGCCACTTTTAACAGTATTCCAGTTATAACACTGCGTGTCAGTTTAATGTGGGAGGAAAGCCCGAAATGATGCAGGTCTTAGACGTTTACCACTTCGGTGAAACCCACGAGCACGGGTATGGTGCTGACAAACCTAGAAACATAATCGGGCCGAACCGGGATTCGAACCCACAATCATAGGTTTCTGGCATGCCCAAGGGACGCAGTTCTGGACAGCGAATTGCGGCGCCTTATACGACTGGGCCACCCGTGCCCCTGTTTATGTAGAAGCAATGTTTGTTTGGAGATGAAGATCAGTCGTAATAAAAACAGATGAGTTTGAAACTTCGTATTCGCCATATGCAGTTGCTGAACAAATAATTATCACAGAAAATTAGAAGATGATATGTCTGTGACATCAACAATAGCTGTCTGACGCCGTTATGTAATACATTATTTGAAGTGTGTACTTAATGGACGTAAACAAAGGAAGCTAATTGTAATCATAGTATAAAGAAAATAAAGCCAAACTAAACACGACATAATTTTCTCTTATCTTCCTCCCCTCTTCCTTCGCCTGTTCCTGGTTATCATGCATTCATCTGCACTTCTGCGTAAAACCTTACATGAAACTTTGTGAAGATGAGCTGTGATATGAAACACAGAGCATCCCTTGGTGATAGCTGATCTATTTCATCTGACGCATGTCGGTCTTGATGAATCTGAACTCTACACGTTTCCAATGTCTAGACATGCATGTTGATAACAGGGGTATTCTTGAAAAATGATCTATCTGTGAAAAATTTTGTTTGTATGAAAATAGCGTCCCTGAGAAAAAAAGGCTTTTTTATCTGTAGAAACAGTCGCGGTACTCATTGTAGTATTTAAATAATGCACATCTGTCTGTGACCCTCGTTCCCATCTTTGTCTGCAGAGTAAACAATGTGTTTTAAAATGTTTGTGTTTATGTACTTGTGCGTTGGAAATGCGGATTATGTTCTGGAAGTCTTCAAAATATAGATGACAAACAATTGATTACAAGACACGATTGTATCAGGCTGCCATGCTATTTCTGGAATATGGCAGAGTGTGGCTTTAAACAACATTCACTAATCCACTCAGAAGTATTACTGATTAAATGTGTTGCGAAGTTTAGCTGGAAATACATTCTCACTCATGCTCGTATTTGTATAAGGCGACGTGGCTCTATTCTTTATATATATAATAAAAAATATCGATAATTCTTTCCATAATTTGATTATGGATGTAACACATTCGAATTTTAGAGTGACAATATATTTATGATAATATCATATACATCGGATTTTTATATCTTCGAATTAACAGTGAAAGAAACTCATTTCACTTTTGACATATTCTATATATGCAGTATTCATACACAAACTATAATAAAAACTGTGAAATTTCTTTTGCTCTCGTGAAATGTCTTCTACTCCTTTGAGAAGGTATCCCGTTTCCAACTTATTTTAAATTATTAAACATAATTATATTGTGAGACAAAACAGTCATACACAAACCTTATAAACAGAGATTGATCTAATAATCTCTGTTCAATGTTGAAAACCCATTTGGGAAGCAATGTTCGCTTGAGTGCGCCTTGGTATCATGAATGTGGAAATGTTGAGGACGCAAATCGTGGGCATACGTCACCACTCGGCCCTTTCCGTAACCTGCATTCATCACCACTCGGCCCTTTCCGTAACCTGCAAGATCACTCGTCCCCCTGTCGATGAATGTTAAGTGCGAAAATACGACAAACCAATCAGAATGCACGTATAATTTCTAGTTGTTCGTCAAAGAATCCCTCAGAAATAATTTTTGGTTTTACGTATGTCTTGCATCTATAAATATACCCAGGACAAATTTAAATGTGTTCAATCATACTGTATAATTTCGAATGTCCAGATGTACTTTAAACTGCATCTGAAATATATATAATATATAGGGAAATATATGTGAACTAATACGCAACGAGTTGTTTTAGGTACGCCCGTTTGCGGGAAGACGGAACCCGGTCGCAAAAATGACCATGAAAGGGGCACGAGTCGCTGTTCGGTTTGTCCCGGAATAACACGAGTTGGTCACGAATGAAAACGTAAGGTTTAAGAATGGGGAATTAAATATGTTGTTCATAACTGCCTTCCCATGAAGAGAATAGAACCCGGTTCTGTGGCGTGAGCAGGGTACGTTTTGACCTCTAGGCTAGGCTACCCAACCACATCCTAGCAACAGATGTAACAGACATTTTGGATCTGTTCATCTCCATCCATCCGTTGTTTCTCCTTGCTTACACAAGGATGCTATTTGGATGAGCACCAAGTGCAGATGCAGATAAGCTAATGGCCAGTGTTTACAAATTTTAAGGTTTTATCCACCAAATGTTTGCCAGAATATAAATCACGCAACACAGAGCCGTGAGAGACGTAAATATCCCATTGAAAGCTTTTTGCTGTTTAGACTGCACGTGACGGAGCCTTACCACCGTGCATCAACAGCGTCTTGCAATTCGTGATGATATGTTCTCAGCAGACAGTGATAACCTGTGCGATTGATGCTGTTAAACCATTAAACGGTATTTAATCAAATCAGCTTGTTGATCAACATTGCATTGAGCAGCTAGATCTCCACTGCAATTGTCAGATCCATCTTGGTGGTTTCTTAATCTTACCCTATACTTCGCCCTTTTTTGCCAGGAATGTCCAAGGGGCTATTGTGTCTGTATTCAGTAATTGCGTCCCTTAGGTGTGACAGAATCCGTTGATCATTGTGACGAATCTAGATTCGCCCTTATTAGGATTCTTAGTTTCTCAGCCCAATACCCGTGCTCTTAGGTTTCATCAAAGAGGTCAACGCCTAAGACCTGCATTTCATTCGGCTTTCCTCCATAATAAAGCTCATTGGCCGTGATATAACTGGGATACTATTCTAAGTGACCATCTTACTCGATCACTCTAGCCTATTCTTTGGATATACTGCCACAACTCATTTAGCGAATCACAACTTCTTTGTCCAAAAACTCCTTCATACGAAATACAAAGGATATTTACATAGATGTTGTGAAAGACGATTAAACGTTTGACACTACTGTGCAAATCGACGTTATGTATATCAACGATAGTATTACCAACGTTGTAAGCTATGGAATGAGTACCGTTACGTACATGAGAAATGTGGACTTTGATTCCATATTACAAGTGCAAGAGTAATTTCCCTCTGTCGTATTTTCGATCAGGTGACATGTAGTCATAGCATCCATCCATATGGAGCATAAGAAATCTCTTCTAAAAGTTTTGAGAATGTGTTAACTACCAAACAGTGATGATAGCAGATTTTGGAGAACCGTCACCCGTCACAAACACATGCAACTACAAGTCAAGTGTTCACCTTAGGAATGTCGGAATCATATAGCACAAGTGAAAATATGGAATGTTAGAATATGGACACTGATGCGTCAAGTTCGAAAATTCCTCCACATGTCTGCCATAAACTGTATCGTCTAGAATATGTCTGAAATACATCTCGCAATAAATTGCAACTGACTCAAATAAACAATCCAATCAAGTGAAGATACATTTTCGGTATAATTAGAGTTATCAACAGAAACTTTAAAATAGCTATCACAAGGACCCTGGTATACATATTTTCATATTAAAGAGACATACTTATAGCCTACAGACATTATTGTTCATTTTTCGTCTCGTTGCCTTTGGCATTATGTGTTATCGACGTCAAGTTACCTTACAACTGACATTTACTGAATTCGAAGTGCAATGTACGTCTGTTGACAACGTACTATTATATTTTTGTTGCAACATGCTTGCCGTAAAGGGCGACTATGCTTGTCGTAAGAGGGGACTAACGGGATCGGGTGGTCAGGCTCGCTGATTTGATTAATGCATGTCATCGTATCCCAATTGCGTGGATCGATGCTCATGATGTCAATCACCGGATTGTCTAATTCAGACTCGATTATTTACAGAGTGTCGGCATATAGCTGGAATATTGCTGAGTGCGGCGTTAAACAACAAACAAAAAACAAACACAATCTAACTGTGTTGAAATAGTATTCACTTATGTTTTGCTGTACAATGTACTGAATGTACACAATGCATTGGCTTAGCAATACCATTTACCAGTGTAGAAGAGGGTACATTTTTTGCAGTACGTTGTACTTATGTTGTGTTAGAGTGTATTAATGTTTTAGCACAAAGTGTCAATATTGCAGAATGCTGTTCCTAATTTCCAGTGCAATGTACCAGCCTCAGAAATGAAGACCAACCAGAAATGACGACCAAAGTTATATATATTTTCACAGATACGCCATCTGATTTGCTACGGCTGATAAATGGTGTCAAATAAACAAATAATTAATAATAATACAAAATATTAATAATAATAACAACAACAACAACAATAATAATAATGAAATGTGTAGATTATGCAATGAATATAATGAGACTGCCCAACACATTGTCAGTGGATGCCCAGCTTTGGCCTAAACACAGTATCTTAAACGACATGATGGTGTAGCTCGATCATTTTATTACCGTCGTCGCCATGCTTGTGGTTTTGACACAGAGGTACGACCCGGAATATGTAGAGGGCGTCATGGAAAATGATAAATACAAAATTCTTCGTATCCAGGCCTACAATCCTGATCTTGTTCATTTTCATAAATCCAATGAAATCATTTATATCATTGAATTTTCTGTCCCCTTTGACACTAATGTGATTGACAAGATTCAGGAAAAACATGGTAAATGTCACGCTTGCATCTCACGTACCAAGTTGTCCGACTCCCCATTGTTCTCGGTGCCTTAGGTTTGGTACCTCCCAATCTGTTGACAGACATTGGGAAAGTACCCAGGTTTGCTTCCAGGAATACAGCCCTTCTGACAATATGGGTAATGCAGAAGGCTGCAGTGTTGGGGAGTTTTCACATTCTCCGAAAAGTTCTGGGTGGGTTTGACTAGGCAGCGCTTCCTGGGAGATGTCCCATTCGCTGTCTGGGCTGGTGTAGAGGGGGCAAGGGCCCTGAGCTGATGATGAACCTAAACAGCCTGACCAAACTGGATTTAAGATTCACGGATGTTTGAGAAATCTTCTCTCAAATGCTGGATATCATGAAGAAGTCACCAATACCAAATGTCATCACTATTCTAAAAAGAGAGCCCGACGTGATAGTGCTGGCATATTGCTAAAAGCGGCGTAAAACCATATCCACTCACTCACTAACTAGAGAGATCACCATTCCAGTAAACTTCGTTAAGTCCTTTGAACAATGAAAATCATACAGTATTATCAGTATTTCGCGACAAGTAGAGTGCACATCTAACACTATAGAGTCGCAAAGGATTCTCCCTGGACAATAAAGTTGTAAGCGATATATCAAGTTACTGGAGTTAACTTGAAAGTGGTTTAAATGAGGTTCACTGTACATGTGTCGCGCTGACTTACTCAAATACCCAAGAGCTCTCATTTGAAACAAATAGTAAACAAACTGATGAGGATTTGGGGATGCTTCACCAAACCACCATCTAGTCAAAAACTGACGCTCTGTTCCTTACATATTTGCCCTTAAGTGAGTATAATATCATACGTTCTTGAAATAACCAACCTACATATGTGCGCCCTGAGTTGACCTTATGTCCCACGCGAGCCGACCTATGGACGTTACAGACCATTACCTAGTCTCATCTCATCCAAACTGTATTACTGAAGTGACACAGACTGTCTTATTAGATTCCTTCGTCGCTCATCAACTTATTCCAGACAGACAGTCCTTTGATAATACATGAAAAATACGATTTGGAGAATTTCAACGTATGGTCTGGTGTTTCCTCTTGACCTTTTTCAATCCCTAATATCTTGGATTAGAAGTTTGTAAACTTTACCTTTGATGTAAAAGCTCCTGGGACTATACAGGCAACATTGTGGATCCTTTCTTAACCAAAATATGCCTATACGTTACCGTTAAGTGTCCTGTCCAGACAGATCTACAGGTTTCCATTTAAAAGGGCTGGAATACGTTAAACCGATGACTGGCCATTGATTGAGTGAGTGAATGGTGTGCAATGCTGCAGTAAGCAATATTCCAGCTACGCCACGACAGTAGGTTTTCCTGAGTAGACTAGACCAAATTGTGACTGAAGACATGAGCACCGACCCACGCCAGTTGGGAAAGGTGAGACACCGTTATCCAAATGGTAAAGCCAGACCATCCAAACAAGTTTAGTTGCCTCCCATGACCAGCATTGGAAGATGGAGATCTACTCTTACCCGCGTTCCTCACGGTGTCTCTTCGGCAGGATATTTCTTGCCATGCTTATATGAACACGGCCAGGGTGACACTTGAATACGCGGAATTGATAACGGGGACATGTCTCGAGCCAAATGTTTAACATTCCAAAACAATGTGACGACGAAAACGGAGAGATATCTTCGTATTGGCCACTGTCGATTAAATGTTGATAAATGCATAATTGATCAGACGAATTCTCACAAGTGCATTAAGAGCAAGTTCCAGAAACATTTGGTCATTAATTAATGACACAATTGGAGTGTGATACGTTTACAGTGATATACAGTGAACAATCCACAACCACGCTTTACGTCTTAAAGGGTTGGGGAATGTTTAAATGATGATGAACCCACATTCGATGCCTCCCAGGCAAGTTGTACGAGCTCCGTGGGGTTTCCAGGTTAGCATTGGTCTCCAGCAACGTATGCTCGTCGTAAAAGGCAATGAATGAATCGGGTGGTCAAGCTCGGCGACTTCATGCCAAGGGCATGGATCTTTGTTCACAATGTCAATCTGTTGAGTGTGTGGTTCAGGTTTTGAGATACCGCCGTCGGACACACAGAGGGCGGCGTTAAGCAACAAACAAACAAAAACGATGCATGCGAGTGACACATGTTCAGAGCAATATCCCAGTAGTAACAATGCCCGGTGTTCCCACGACCATCATGAAATATGTTTTTGTTGTTGTTTATAAGTTGCAAAATGGAAAATCACTGGACTGTCTGGTTCATACTTGATTATTTATAGACCGGCGTTATATGGCTGGAACATTGCTGAGTGCGGTGTTAAACACCACCACAAATAACAATAACAACACACACACATTATCTTCCCAGCCTCCAAATACGATTGACTTGGTTGTTTGTCCTACAACCAAGTCCTATGCAGTGGCAGGAAGATAGTGCATGGTTTTACGGCCCTTTGGTCTTGCCGTTTAAAAACATATGAGAAGGTTGAGGAGTAGCAAATCTTTCATAGCACAGATTTTTGAATATATAAAACATCAAGGCCAGAGAATACACAGTCTCCATTATCCACCATTCATTTGGGCCTAAAAGTCAAAATAACGATAAATACTATACGAATAGATCACTGAAAATTAATTATGACACCAGATGTTCGCGAAAAGGGTAACCGACCGGTAGCAACCGCCACACAGACAATAGGTAAGCGCACTGAGGATAATCCTTTCAGCTACACATGTGTGCAAATCAGAAGAAGTTATTCTTTCTGCAGCTGCAGAAAAAAATGGCTACCTTTATTTTATCAGTTCTTCAATGTCATACATATGGGAGTCTTCTTGTTTCCCGTGGTAATAACTAATTATACCTACTGCAACCTATGGCTTGTAGCCCGATCATAATAATACGGTAGAGCCATAAAGGCGCCATTGTAATGGTGTGTCAAGAACATGAATCTCTGACACTATCGTAAATAAGTTCAAGGTTTTCTACTCTATTAGCAGCCCACAGAAGATGACCTACCCATAGTAACTAATTACATTCCTTAATCATAGTACCCATCGTTGCAAGACATATTGGGATAAAGACTTTACGACTCTTCACACAGGCAGCCTCTTGATTTCCGTTACCAGACAATGGAGAGCAGACTGAAGAAGATGTACAGGTTGTAAAAAAAATATTTTTTTCAATTTTCCAATCAACGATTAATGTATATACTTGAAGACACAACGCAAGAGTTGGGGTCATTGAACTGCGAGATGTAGCAGAGCCTGTCAGGAGACATGGGTATCATGTATCTAAGAGAAGCATAGAATCCCTTTAATTAATGGCAAGTTTTTTCATCTGAGCTCCACATTCAATTTAGCCCATTTCAGTCTCCCACAGTTCTATCCCAGACACTGTATAATTAAAGCGCTTGTTTTTAACATCCAGTAAACGATTCCTCCCAACTGTCGTATAAACTGAGTGACCGGTTGCGTGACTGAGTGCGTCAAAATAGTTAATCTGCCTCAGATGGGTTGGCAAGAATAATAGTTTCAGAAACGTGGGAGTTTGAATGTGAAGACCTATCTACAAGATAAATTGCAAAAGGAGAAACACTGATAAAAGTGGTGTCATCTTAAGTACATGTGGGGATTGGAGACAAAAATGGTTTTCTTGAAATATACCATGTAGAAGAATTATTGGATTTTATCTAATCTATATAAGCCATGCATTCAGTCACTGACTTTGTTACAGAAAATTTACAATCTTAATGTGCTTCACAGTGTACCCACGTTGGGAGTCGAACACGGTAGGTTGATGTGGCGAGCCATAGCTTTAACCATTTTGTTGCTTTAGCGAAGGTGAGGTGAGGTGAAATTAGTGTGTGTGTGTGTGTGTGTGTGTGTGTGTGTGTGTGTGTGTGTGTGTGTGTGTGTGTGTGTGTGTGTGTGTGTGTGTGTGTGTGTGTGTGTGTGTGGCTGCTTGTACTAGTCCGGACTGATGTCGATTTATAGTGCTAGCCCACTGAGATATCATATGCAGTTTAACATGAATACTCCACCCAGACACGGTGTACTCACCAGTCCTTGTTTTAGCCCTTAATGCCGAGCGCCGGACAGGGTAACAACAAGTACCATCTTTTAACGTCTTTTGGTATGACGAACCCCGGACATTCCGCTCTCCGGGCGGACGCTTTACCACTAGACCACCAAGGTGGTTCATAAGCGAAGGAATGCTAGTGGTGTAATCATCTTGTTCCAGTATTACGCAGTATTAGTTTGGCTAAGACGCCAGTGCATCTGCTGGGGAGCAGATCTAGAATGAATGTGTTTTCTCAGTGGAACATCCAATCAGTAAAGGACATGTCCATGGAAAACACGAACAATGATATGGCCATAGCTGGGATATCCCAGCGCCGCCAGTTATCATAATGTGCTTACATCTACTAGGCTGCTATCATTTCTCAATGTTGCCTTACTTTTTAAAAGTGTAACAATATACAGGCTCAAACTTAAGGGTTTTCAGAATAAAGTGTCCCCTTGGTAAATAGTTTCCAGCATGCATCTTGATTACGTCTTTTGTTGGCATGTTCATGTTAAAATATTACGCCGATAGAAAGTGTACAGCGTACTTTTATCGTCGATGATTCAGCTTAGGGAGTATTTAGTTGGAGTTAATCGAAGGGTAACTGCGGAATTTAGTCTTCTAGAGTCGAGGGGGTTGCAACAAACAATTAAATCAAAAAATCTATCCTTGGGATTTTCATGCAATTATGCTCCTGGGAACGCCTTTTTGTGCGTTGAATGAATTAACATGACATGTTCCAAGAACATAAATGTGAATCGTGAATAATGTAGCAACAAATATGAATCATGGGAATTGCAATATAACGTGTATACAGAAAACAGCAGCAGGTAGTTCCGGATTCAGGATTCAACTTGAATTTTGAATTGAACTGTAGGGTTTAACTTAGCCCAGAACTAATATGGAGCTGGGGCTTGTTTCTGAATCTCTATCAGCAACTGATGTCGATTGCTGAAACCAAGTTTATGTATCAAATATGTCCCTGGCCGCGTCATACCAAATGATGCTATAAGATGGCACTTGTCCTTACCTTTCTTTGCGCTCGGCATTAAGCGGATAAAAAAAAACAGGACTGGTCGGCTCGGAGACAGTATATTGTGTCTGAGTGGTGTGTATCCATGTTAAACTGTGGCATGGAATCTAGGTGGGCTTGCACTATAAAACTGGCATTAGTCTGGACTAGTACAAGGAGCCACAAACACGCACACACACGCACGCACGCACGCACGCACGCACACAAACACACATACACACACACGTGCATGCACGTCGATATATGACTTCAATTATCTTGAAGATTCTATGCGATTTTGAAAGACTTTATCGGGGCTCTTTCTTCAGTCGTGATTATGTATGTAGAAAAACGTTATTATATGATCCACTTAAAAGAGGTATCCATGGTAAGTAAGATGTTAGTTTACTTAAAGATTTGTATAAAAATATCAAAGTATGGTTGAGAGTGGAAAATATCCTATGAATACAGGTCTTTTTTAAGTGGCGTTAGACAAGGTTGCATGTTATGTCCAGATCTATTTATATTTGTTATCAATGAGTTTCTTCGTGGAAAATAGAAAGCCTTGGGTTAGGAAGCATATTAGTTAACGAAAGTTTGATGAAATCGCTGAAACCCTTGTTGAGTATAGTGTAATCAGACTACAAACAATTAGATGTTTCACAATCCTACGGTAAGAAATGTGTTATTGAATGTAATTTAGATGGCACACTAAACACACAAACATTATACTAGAAATATATGGTTGATGATTCTCATCAATGCTTGTTTGGGTGTAATACTTTGGCTATTCATACAAGGAAATCGACCTTTTCCAGTTTTCAATATGTTTATGATTTCTTTCTCGCCCATTTCTACTGCTGCTAAATATTTGATTAAACACTAGCTCCTATTGTTATATGGTTAAGCATTGTAGTAATTGTAATTACAGTGTTCCTGTTGAGAATCAGTAGAAATGCCTGGCAGTGTGTTGTGAAAATAATCAGTTGTCAGGAATGTACTACTATCTAATGTAAGAAGTGGTTTGGAAGTTACTATAGTTGGATGCTTGTGGAGTCAAGTGTCATCTGGCATCTTCTTGAACAGCTAGACTAATCCAGCACTGTATAGAATGCTCGAGAAGGGAAGTAGACATACATCTCACATTACATCTCATATTACATCAAGACCAGCTGCGCGTATCCATCCTAGGCTTATTTTGAAAGCTTGACCACTGTTGCTGGAAGGTGAATATTATTCTCACTGACTTTTTTTCTGACACCACTGCTGTTGTATTTTATTGTAATTGTACTGCCAATAACTTTTGTACTGCCACTCTATTGTGTACTGCAATTGTAATTGCTGAGCTGTAATTTATATTGATTTGTAAACCTAGTTAACATTATAATACAAGTGTTATTTGTATACCATTCCTTTGTTGTTTGTTGGTTTCACCATTTCACACGTAGATATTTCTGGGTTAACTTTTTGTTTCAATTTGGAAGTCGACATCTAACATTATTTATATGGGTCTGAAGTCTGGGGATACATTTACATACAAAAATTGAGAAGATTCACATCGATATCTCTAAAACCTATCCTTCTGTTGGTAAATGAACATGTACAAAAACAATTTAGGAGAGCTAGGAAGATTTCCCGTATGTGTAAACTTTAAATATGGTCGTTGTATTAGATATTGCTGGAGATTTATTAGGTTAAGCAAAAATAGATACACTTATGCCAGCCACCAGGAGCTGAAGATAATGGCAAGATACATTGAGTCTCTCATATACGATTACTATTATTTAAAACTGGGTTTCCATATGTATGGATATCTCAAGACTGTGGTAATTTAAAATGTTTTATCTCTTATAAAGCCCTACCCTTTCTAGAGAAATACTTTTGTCTGTTGTAGCATTCGACTGTACGATGTTCCGCTGTCTAGTTCATTAACTGAATGTACAAAACGGTTCTTTATAACTGTCGGTCCATCACTTCTTATATCTACGAAACCTTTCAGAAGTAGAAAATGGGTATCATTTCCAGTTAATTCGTCTATTTTACAAAACAAAGCAGGGGAAGAGTGACCCCCTAATATTATTACGTAGAACCGTTCTTTATAAATGTATCACTATTATATCTACCACTAAAGAATCTATAATAACACGTCCGTAATTTGAAAAGAAATCTAACCATGAAAATACGAATCAAAACATATGACTGTAATTCTTTAGTGCATGTGGACACTATGTGTATTAATTATGTAAACGAAGGTTGCGTCTTGTGGCCTTTAAATTTCTTCTTCTCATATTTTACTCTAACACTGGAAGTGCAATATGCGATTTGGAAATACTTTCTTACGAAGGACTCATTACATGTATGAAGTATAAAATGGATGTTATGTTTCTATTCTATTAATAATTCTTTCGTCAGTCGTAAATGGGACTTGTCTTTTATGGACGTATTTCTTGTGATCATGGAAAGGGTTTTCTTAATTTGTCTTTCGTTTTTCATTTCTACAGTAAAATAGATCAGCTTCATACACCCATTTCTTTTATCTTCACAAGTGAACATGCACGTAATGATATCTAAACGATAGTTGAGCGTCTGTCCTTTAATCCAGCGGTAAATTGATAATGGCTCCAAAGAACTGATCTGAATACATATTACTACAAGTCAGCAGTGAAGTGGCGTCGAACGAAACTTTCAATTCCGTGTTGATAGACTATATCAATTCCCGGTATATATTTAAACACCGCGAATCGACCCTTTCGCCAATTTTAAAGTCTATTTCATGTACAGGAATGTCGATAACACAGGATACCACTTTAGGAAAGGATCCGTATGCACACATCCAGGAAATAGCACTATATATTTCGTGTATTTAAGACATTGCAACCACTTTAGAAGAATTCAGTTCATTTTCAAACCAGGATATAGCATCGCATAAAATGTTTAAATATGTAGATTCATTGTCTTGTTGCATGCAAGTACAGGAGTTCTAACACATATTTGATGTGGAAAAAGCATGTAACGTATACTTTAACATGCTGATAATATACGACAGACGCCATACGCATTCCTGATGATACTGATCGAAAATCAATTTCAACTGAAATTGAATTCGTGAGCCGAGAGGCGCAAACGAAAGAAATTATCTCGAGTCTCCATCACTGAGTTAAAATGCCAAGTAATTGAAGAATGTCACATAAGAAATGGTTTCTTTATAGAAAAATACTCGTTTTCTGAAGTGGGTTTGCTTGCCTTCTTGAATGCTTGTCTGAATAGAAACAGGATGACATCGCCAAAGCTCACAACGAATCTGCTATAAAATATGTGTCATTGTTGTAATGAGATCTCACTATTTACTGAAAGATGGTTACATACTACAAGTCCAACCGATCCTCAATGCCAGATATCAGTTCTTGTGACATTAAGGTGTAGGAAACTACGGAAGCGTAATAGGGCCACGGTGAATTTGTTTTTGTCTAAGTATCTCCTACGTAGGACTTAGGAGATACTAAGTACTACGTAGAAGATACTAAGTCCTACGTAGGAGACATTAAGTCCTACGTAGGAGATACTTAGACACAAAAAATCACCGTGGCCCTACTACGCTTCTTTAAGAAGCAACGTGAAATCAGCGTGGATGAAGAGTTGATATGATTTCATGCGAAGGAAAAACTAATTAATGCTTTACAATTAGAATGTTATGACAAATGTTGAAAACTTTTGTTAGCTGATTTCTGTGGGAACCTATTTCGTCTTTTCTTCTGTTCTTGTCAAAGCGTATTTTGCAATTTGCTGCTTCAGTTTCTGTTTTGAAGTATTGTTAACATGAAAGCATTTATGTTATGTTTGTGACAAGTTGACTGAAGCACCCATTATTTTGTCATGATTGTGAGTAAGACTGTGACACTGAAGAAGAATCCTAAATCCTTCGCGAACACATATCTCATAGCAGTGTGAGTTCAAAGTGTGCAACAACAGTTGTGAAATACAAGCGACTGTCATAAAGTCATTCAAACTCTAGATAAATTCATCTGACTAGTACAAGAAGAATTTACATGTATTTGACTTGGGTTTGTGTAATCTGTGAAAGATTGTGTGCTGTCTGTATTGGAACAAACAAACGTGGGGATTCCGTGTGAGAAGAGACCCACATCCACTTGCATGTATGCTTGACGTAACAGGCGACGAAATGGTTACTGTCGGTGACTTCTAGTCCTGCACCATGACCGTGGAATATATTTATTTTATGAAAAAATTATTATCTAGAAATGCATACAAAAGCTCAAGCTAGCTCTATTCCACAGCATAGGGATTTTGTATTATTTTTAGAGTCAAGAAGGATATTGTGTAATATAAGATTTCAGAGACTAAATGTTAGCCTAGGTGACTTCCTTCATCTGTTGTCGCTGCACATAAACACCTGTGAACCTGATTCGTTTCTCATGATATTACCTATAAGGATAGAGCGATCGTCCCTAATAACTTTTGGATATTTACACATGTGCATTCACTGCTGGTCAGTTGAAGCCATATTACATCACAGTGTTGTATTGAGAAAATAAGACATGATGTCACAAATTGATTACATAACGTCATATGAACAATAGGCTTCTATAGTGAAGTTCCTCTGCAGGTTTGGCATCAATACGGGTTTCCTTCGTTATCTCTTAAAATATCAACGAATAGTATGTATAATAACTGACTGTAATTGTGGATTATCTGTCCCTCGTGCAAAATTGCTGTTAAGACCGTCGCCAGTCTGGGATTAACACCATTCCTTCACTCAGGATACGTAATCCGTATTGCCTCGTAGCTCGTTGGTTATAAATCTATCACTGGCTTGTCTGGTCCAGATCATTTACAGACCGCCATCATATAGCTTGACTATTTCTCCGGTCGGTATTAAAACAACTGACAAAGTAATTTAACTAAAATGTAAAGTATTTGCGTTTGTAGCAAACGCAAATCAGGCGTTTGAAAGGTCGTAGTGCTTTGACGTTGTAATGAAACGGCCCGTGATGATCTGGGGTAGAATAGGTCTTCAGCAACCCATGCTTGGCGTAAAAGCGACTATGCTTGTCGTAAAAAGGCGACTAACGGGATCGGGTGGTCAGGTTCGCTGACTTGGTTGATGCATGTCATATATTTCAATTGCATGGATTGATGCTCATGATGTCAATCACTGAAGTGTCTGGTCCAGACTCGATTATTTTACAGACCGCCGTCATATAGCTGGAATATTGGTGAGTGCGGCGTTAAAAAACAAACAAACAAAATTGTAATGAAACCTTCTTGACCAGTGTATCTGTCTCCTGCTGTAGTACCCGTCGGAGATGAGTTAACCTGGTGGTACATCGTTTGCTCGTCCATCGAAGGCCTAGGCCTGTGTTCGATTATCGACATTAAAGTGTGTCAGGTCCATTGCTGGTGTAAAACGCTGTGAAATGGCTGGAATATCTAAATCGGTTTACATAAGAGCGACGTAACCCTCAATAATCACAGGAAATAATACGATTCCGACTATATTATGAGCATGTGTTTATGAATCACTATGAAATAGCAGGTGTTTGCGAAAAAGGTGAGCATATCCTGCCACGCCGGTGGCACCTGTCAAGTAAAGTTCACCTGCATAAACACGAGAACATATGGTACAAGTCGAAATAGGGAATTGCATCGAACAACATTTAAGGCACTGATGCGTTACATTTAGAAATCTTATCCACATGTCTATCAGAAAACTTCAAATGCTTTAATGAGGCCTTGAATGCTGAATGCTTGGTAGTAAGAGTATGACCGATTGTACCTCAAAAGCTGTGAAATGTAGACACTAAAGGCTGGAGCTGCTGGAATATTGCTCGACATAAAGGGAAAGGTTGACTAATGGAAAGTCGACGTCATCCGTCTTGTCATACAGTGAGCAATATTCCAGCAAATAGGCTTCACACATTGTACCCATGTCGGGAATCGAACCCGGGTCTTCGGCGTGACGAGGGAACGCTTTACCCACTAGGCTACCCGACCGCCCCTACAGTCTTATAGATAGTCACTCTGTATATTTATGCATAGGTCTTAAATGAAATGGTTTCACTGGTCTCTTATATTTCCAGTACAGGTCAATCAGAGGATTCAATATACAGTATGCTTGTTTGTGCAACAAGTTTATGCGCGGGGCTGTATGAGAGAAACATTATCGTTGACTTACCCACAGTAATCAGCTGACCACCCACGCCATGTGAACTTTTCAGTTGACGTAACAGTCGTGACAGACCATTACCGAGACTCAAGACAGCCTAAAGTGTGTTACAAAAGTATCACCGCCCTTCTTATTGGATCTACCTTTATCAGCAACCATGCAGACATTATTTGATGTATACGAACAAGATTTTGTCAGTTTCTCTTGATATGTTTGACATGTGTTGTGTTTTGGATTAGAAGTTGCGTAACTTCCTTTTTTATAGTTTAAACACCTGGGAAGAATTTTTCATGTGATGTTAGTATGAACTTTATACCAGTGAATTTAAATGTTTTTATTATTAAATCAAGATGCAATCTCGGTTATTCATCTCTGTGTGTGCATAACAGTATTTAAGTTATGCATCTATATTTGTAGTTAAACTCCGGAGTCAACGGTATTCCGCCGACCTGTATATAGACTTGACGAGGCAAACCAGTGACTGAATGCATGGACAACGATCAACGCAATCAGCCGAGTCACCGAACCTGACCAACCGATCCAGTTCCACTGGGGGTGCTGGGGCCCAATCCGAACTCGAGTCCCCACGGGACAATGTCGTGCCACGCATACAATTCACGATCCGAATAACTCTTGAGTACTTTGTGTGTGCTACAGGAAGTTATATCTACATGGTATTCAGCCAAATGTTAAAAATTCTTTGTTCACCCAGACGTAAATCGAGTACCCGGTAGGATGATATTACAAAGTGACTGTTGACTGTTGTATACTCCCCAGGGAGCTGAGAATGAAGAGCGTGTGCACACTCACCGGGGTAAAAATATAAGGTTTTGAGAATGCCTTAGGCTGCGGACTTGGCGCATTATATGTGCATGCACATTATTATTAAGGGTGAGTAAGAGAGCATGGTTTTACGCCGCTTTTAGCAATATTCCAGCAATATCACGGCGGGGGAAACCAGAAATGGGCTTCACACAGTGTACCCATGTCAGGAACTGAACCCGGGTCTTCGGCGCGACGAGTGAACGCTTTAACCACTAGGCTACCCGACCGCCCTACTTATTAGTAAGAATAAGACGCAGAAATAGATAAAGTAAACCGTATTGGAGTCATATTGTGTCCAATCTTGTGAAGCCCATTTCTGGTGTCCCCCGCCGTGATATTGCTGGAATATTGCTAAAAGCGGCGTAAAACCATACTCACTCACTATTGTCCAATCTATATATAAATAAGTTTGAAAGCATTTTATTCTCAGCACAGGTGTGAATGAAATAGATCTAGGGGATAAGAGAACAATCTATAAGTACAAAGCGTACGTCTCAGGGTTTGCACGGCTCAGCAAACCGTAACCTGGAATGTTTAGCTTCTTATATTCACTGCTATCTTGAGACAATCGGGAACAAATATAGTTGTGAAGGAGCTCACATCCAACTCTTAAACGCACCGATCAACCTTTAATCTAGTTGTTCCAAGACCTGATGATGAAGTTAAGGTCCGATGATGGGCGAGTGAATCGCGAGACGGTGACGTGTCTGTCTGGATACCCGATGTATCATGAACCTTGGGAAAAGTTTTAATTTTCCTCCCAAATAATGGCAGGTCTTTCGTCTGATCCCCACATTCAATTTCGTTCATCCCCGTAGCACATCGTCCCATCCTAGACATTGTATAATTAAAGCGCTTGTTTTAAACAGACCAGTGAACGATTGATCCCAGCCATCGTGTCAATTGCGTGACCAATAGCTTGAAGTTTTCGTTAATTTGGCTCAGGCCAGAGGGATAAAAGCTAAAAGGAGTTGCTTTTTAGAATACCTGGTTGTAGAAAAAGATCACATGCATCGAACAGTCTTTGGAATAGGTTTAATTTCACCCTAAACTTTCGTTATCTTAACCCTTGATTTGTTAATTGTAATTCACATTCGTTACCGTAGCTGTGCATTCTGATGAATGATTAAAACCATGAAGTGTTGACGTTAGGGACGGGTGGGCTGTTTATAAATAACAAATACTTCACACTTTATAACAAAGTGCCTTAAACAATACTACAAACACTAATTTGTGCGATGTTTAACTTCATACTGTCTACGAAAGAGATTGAAGTTTACAAAACCGTTCACAAATTTACGTTTCAGAGCATATCTGAAACCATGTGCGAATGAAAAGATGTCTCGGTTTCTTGGCATCACGCTTTCAGCTTTCACCATGCACGAGCTATTGTGAGGAGAAGTATCAGTTTAATTCTGCTCAACACCTACCGCAACATTATATGTATTATTGACCTTAATGCGTGGTAATGTCACATCTGAAAGTTCAGGCTGCGTTGTTTAATTTAGAAATTTATCAATTTCAACATCATCTCAGATTTCTCAAATGCTAAATATATGAAAGTATGTGACAACGTGATGAAATTGTAGAGACAACCCTTTCTGCAGCAAACCTCTGACATTGTAGTCATATTCCTGAGGAGAATAAAAAATGGCTACTTTTTACATGATAAAGGTTTTATTGACTTAATCTAAACATAGTCAGTGAGTACATTAAGCTAATCTCTTGTAAACAACAATCTTTCTTCAAATAACAAAGTTCATTTACCCCGTGGTTAATTGGTCCTGGTCTTGTCGCAAAATGGTGTCCGGGCTCGGGGACATTGTGCACTGCGTATTATCGTGCTGCAATATAATTCACAGGCCTCTGTCATATAGCTGGAATACTGATAAATGAGGCGTTTGTCAACAAAGATAAAACTAAAGGTGTTTCCTAAGGGAGGGAGTGAGTATGGTTTTACGCCGATATTTTCAATAATCGAGCAATATCAGGGAGGGGACACCAGAAATGGGCTTCACACATTGTACTCATTAATTTTGTAGAAACGAACTCGGTCCTTCGGCGTGACGCTTTAACCATTGAGCTACACCACCACCCTCATATCAGAGGGAACTTCGTGTTGCCGGGTCAGCTAGCTACACTTATTCTAATTTGTCGAAGGGGAACGGCTCCATATGGTGTGTTTGTAGAAATGGTTTTAGAAAGCCGAGTGGTTATAGTATTCAATCGACATGTCGAAAACATGGTTAGGTTCCGCTTCAATGTTTGACCATTTGGGTCCCCCTCCCCTCCCTACCCACACACCTTTGTGTCAAGCCGCATGTGCTCTATCCACTTTTTTAAACAATCAAGTCTATTTCTGGAGAGATTTTTTGATCCCTGAATAAATACGTATATGACACTATCACCTCTCCAAGAATGTCAAGTGATCGATCAGATTTCTGAAAGTTGACAATACAAACTTGGGATCTCGACAATTCTGTTTACCTTCGTAATGTCAATATGTCGGTTACCTTGAGCCACCTTTACACTGTCTTCATTGGTGAACTTTAATTTCTATATCTGGGCTGGCATGTCGCTCTTTCAGTAAATACACATATCAGACTGCATAATGACTTTGAGAAGTTTGAAGAAAATGATTGTAAACACCTACAACGACACCTAGACTACAGGACACCGATATAGCGAGGGAAATGTAGTCCTCTTCTTACGGTCATGGACAGCAATGTTTCAGCCAATCATGTGTAAGTATCGTTTTTTAAAACAATTCTTATTACGTGTTAATTGGTTTTGAATAAGAACTTCACAACTTAATTCAACACTGACAAAACGAAAACTACAAAATCATGATTTTTTAATGATGAATATTGAATCAGGATTTGACAAGTCGTTGATAATGTACACCATGACTCCGCATAGTTTTTAATGTCTAAGTAAAGTATGAATGAATTAGTATGGTTTTACGTCACCTTTAACAATATTCCAGCACTATTAGGAGGGGACACCAGAGATGGGCTTCACAAATTGGATACATACAGGAAATCGAACCCGTGCTTCAGCGTGACGGTCGAATGCTTTAACCACTAGGCTACCCTGTCGCCCCTCAAATATGCTATTATAATATATCTGTACTACTACTTAACTACTTAGATATATTGAAAAGATAAAGTACAGTGTTTAGCAAGGACACGTTTGATTTATGACGCTTAAGTAAAAAACATGGCACGTTTTTTGTTATAACCACAATTATTAACATACAGATGACAAAATAATTTAAATTGTTGAAGTGTGAACATTGATTGTGCGTCTCTGGATGAACTCATGAACGTGCTTGTTTATTTCCGTTCTATAAAAAAACAGAATGATGTTTGTTAGCCGCGAATTGATCGTTTGTGTGTGTAGACAAGTTTCTAGACGTTTCTTATGCGCCCGTCTACTTTAAGAGTTATGCACATTATACGTCGGCTACATCACCGTTACTTTCACCCTACTCCTTAGACAGTGAATATGCAACGTAGTTCTGTTTAAATGAGATCGGGTTTAATCCTTGAATTAAGTAGTAATTTGATAAAAGCACCATGTAATTGTTCGGATACATCTGCGAATAATTTCACGGCGAGGTGGCGCCAAAGCTATTTATTCCGTGTTAATAGACTATTTCAATTCCCAGAATATATCTAACTATCGCGAATCGACTTTCTAGTCAATTTCCATGTTTGTTTCATGAATATATATGGATGCCAATAACATATTGAATACTACTTGGAATGGGGTTAGTGTACGTCCATCGAGGATAGAGCGTTGTATGTTTCATGTGTGTCAAACAACTGCTATTGATTTCACCACGCAGGAGAAACATATTTATCCTACATTCATGTTACAATCTGAATTATTTGTCTGGGAATGTATTCCTTTTTCACAAAAATATTGAAGAAGTCGTTTCAGTTTTTTTTCTAGGGTCACGTAAATGTCTGAAGGGAACGTTGAATGCGTTAAACACGTAGCACGCCACGATTAAGAAGATGTAGAACGATTACTGTATACACGCACCACCAATGTAGCGGTTCGTGTTATAGAGATGCCATATATAGCTGTACAACGGGAATCAGATGAGAAAGGTTGACAACGATCATTATTGTCAGGTTAGCTGAGCCCCCACCGTAGACGCTACCTCTCATCGGCAAACACATCTCGCCTAAACTGTATTATTGAAGCGTCAGAGACTGGAATGGATTTCTATGTCGCTGATCAACATTTTTCCAGACATCTTCATCTGATCAGTCATGAAAAATACCATTTGGTCAAGAGGGTTATGTTTCCGCCTGAACTCTTTCCATTGGTAATATTTTGGATTATAAGCAGCTAAAGTTCACCTTTGATGTGAAAGCTTCTGGGAAACAATCAGCAAATACCAAGCATTATCTGGCCATATATTCCAATGTGTATCTACAAGGATTGCAAGCCTTTCATTTCATGTTTCATTATTGAACCTGGTGCATGCCATAGGATAAATCTTTCAGTCTTTCATCGTCTATGTCCTCTCAAGACGCGATACCTTCTAAAGCACAATAACCTGATTACAATTCTTTCATCTTAATATACTAGACTAAATATATGTCATTGTGTCATGTGGTATATTGTTACTGTATTTCGGATGATTGTAAGTGGCAGCAAATCGATTGAGGCGTGTGTAGAATGTTGAGTTGTTGCAGTTACCTTGAATTAGAGTGACCTTCCGTGGTTCTGTAAGGCCCAAACTCCGTCCCAGGGCTTGACACTGTGGTAGCATGAGTTGTTAAGAGTTATCAACTTCCGGAAGCCACATGTCAGGGAGCTTCGCATACGTGGCAAGAACATTCGATTCCCGTGTTTGCATAACCAGGTTGGTGCGACGTTTACGACAGACAGGCCAGACAACAGGTACATCTAGGAGTGGGAAATCCCGCGTGACCACGATCATTGACGACCATTACGTCCGTGGGACACGTAATCGACAACAAGACATCAACGGCATTCGGACATCGTGTCAGTCGAAAGACATCCGGGCACGTCGAAATAGTTCGACTATCTACCTTAATTCTGCTGCCATCGAAGATGACACTTCTTTTGATTCACAAGGGTTAAGTATTACACATCTTTAACGACACGTAACAATTCTGTTTATATTACTTAGATGTCATGTTATGTCAGGGAATGACATGACTTCCAATGAAATTTGTTTTGGCAGATAATCGATGCTGATTATTCTACGGCGTTGGCGTTTTGAATTTGATGCCATGTTAAGACACAAGACCTGATTTGTGACATAGTGCAAGAGTCTCTTTACTGTACTTTGATCAAGTGTGTCTTAACTAGATCATATACCTGGCAAAACAGATTGTCCCCATGTTTTAACGTGTGTCGTTAAACGGCTGAGATATTGAATATTGGGACAGTATTGGGACCTCTCATCGGCAAACACATCTCGCCTGAACTGTATTATTGAAGCCTCAGAGACTGGAATGGATTTCTATGTCGCTGATCAACATTTTGATCAAATGTGTCTTAACAAGATCATATACCTGGCAAAGCAGAATGTCATCATGTTCTAAGGTGTGTCGTTAAACGGCTGAGATATTGAACATTGGGACAGTATTGGGACCTCTCATTGGCAGTATAGAACGGAATGTTGATGTTGTGCAACTGACAACTGATGGTAGATGATTTGACAGCTACTAGGTTACACTTGAACCAAGCAACACTCCAATTACTCTTGGAGTCAGTCAAACCGTTTGAGAAAAGCCCTTTTTGCAGTTGAAATTGACATATTTTCTATGATCTCATTCCTTAGTGAGGATTCCAACCTCCCTAAAGGATTTTCTTTATAATTCGTCCAGCATTGCGTCTCCCAACTGAAGAATTCAATTTTACTTGAAATTGATTCAGATCAGTATCATCAGAATTGCGTGTGTTGCATATTATCGATCCAGTTTCACAATGTTTCCTATCATTTTTCATGGTTTTTAACTTTTGTCGTGTCAAGCATCGAAATAATACATATTCAAACGTTTTATGTCTGAGGGCATTGCACATCTCTTTGAATATTTTTCCTTTGCTTATATTTCCTACTTATATTTGAGGACTTATCATATCATTTTCTGGACGTACGCCATGACATGTCTAGTGGGCATGAACTAGGCTCGGGGAAATAGTTACAGAGGTCCAATCATTATATAGATAGAGTAATGCTGAGGGTGGTGTTAAACAACAAATAAATATTACTAATACTAATAACTATACAATTATTATTTCTTATAGCAATGATATAACAACGAAACAACAATATAAATTAATTATATTAATTACTCTATTATAATTCAGGTATCAGATCATCGACATGCCTGAAGCGTAAGTTTAAATTTCTTGGCGAAATTCCTGTTTTGATCTTGCCAATCTGAGCAGAAACTCCGTTTAATATGCTTAAAGAAACAGATCAGAAAGGAAGGGATGCCGATACCAGTGCCCATGGGGATGCCTGCTGCTTGCCTTGATGTCCTATCTCCACATTTCACATCCCTGTTATCAAGGAAGAAGTTCGGGATTTCGCATACGTATTGTCCTGAATTGTCCCGAACCTGCGAGAGATGTAAATATATCTATGGTCACGGTCAAACAATTAATGTAGTCATGCTTACATATAACGGTCGTACTACTTGAGGCATTGTCAGTGAAACAACGACTAACCTTAGTGTATGGCAACCATACTTTGGATGGCATTTGGCTGGGGCAGAAATGGTTTATTCTAATTCTGTTTCCTCTTTCAGTTAGTGAATGTATTCTACCAATGTCAACATAATGCAGTAACGTAACAAACTCTGAAAGACATTCGTATTCTCTGCAGGCCCAGTGTTGGCATTTGCTATCACAGTATCCACAATGGTTATAAAGTTTCCCGGTCGTTGGCAGACAGTTCACAATTGGTTGCGCCATATTTGAATAATTGACGCAGGTATTTATTGTCAACAATACAGAAGTCAACATTATATTACCAACAGATTGGTAGCAACATTATGAGTTTTGGCAGCCACAAGTAAAATTTACATCATGGGTAGTAGTAGTAGTGTAGTAGTGTAGTTTATATCAATCTCACAGTAATTAGATTGCCTGTCAATCTAACAGGCAATGTGTTAGTCGCACACTGGTATATAATCACAATTGTTTAGATTTACATTGAAGATGGACAGCAGACCAGTGTCTCTTTAAATATCTGGTTATATAATCCAACAAAATACATTAAACATGAACTAGAAACCTGAAAATGGTAAATTCTTCTCAATCATTAGGACTTCAGGTTGTTTGTAAAACGAATGTGACTGGAATCATTCGTTCACATGCCGGTAATTGTTTCACATGTCGGTAATGAGTTTCATATGTTCTTGAACGAATATTGATCTGCGAAATATGCGAACGTATGAAATGCTTCTGGAGCGTAACAATATCCATCCAAAAGAAAGTATTAAACTAGACCCTTTTCTATCCAACCTATACTGTTGGAGACATTCGAAATCTGAAAGGATGGAAAATAACTGACAGAGTTGGCTATACATCCTTGGCAACACATCCTTCACATGTAAACAGAACAACTGATGGTCTGATCCATAGTTCGTCAAAGCCAGCAATGACCCTTTGAAATCTAGGAATATATTGGGGTGAATGGTTCAGAAAGGCTTTATATTAGCTCTAAGATGTCCATAAAAGCTTTATTATCAAATGTGAACTTACTCCACTTGTAAAATGTATTTTTGTTGGTAATGGTTAAAGATGCAACATATTTTCATACATAGATAGAGCCCAATCATATGTTTCATGCACTAACCAAGAAACGTCTACTTTGTATGTTGATCAGAGAGGCAGGAATTCAATAAGACAGTCTGTGCCACTTCTGTAATAGACATTTAGATTGGATGATGCTAGGTAATGGTCTGTAACGTCCACTGGTCACCTGACCAGGAATGGATAGTCATCAATCTTGACCACGTATGCGAGTTGCCACCAACATGAGGTTCTTTGTATTCAGCTGCAGTGCTGCTCCGTGTAGGCACTTGGCTTGGCCGGAATAGTTTATTGATAGTATAGTCTTCTCTTCGTCCAGTAAACTCATTTTTCATGCTTGCCGTCTGAATGGTAGCTTGACATGACGACCAGGGCCTTTGTGCACAAAACGATACCAGCGTTACATTTATTGTAAATACTTAAGATCGCGGTTTTGGGCTTCGGCTACAATCACCATTCACTTGCACAACACGATGGTTTGGCTTACATCATTGTAAACTACAATCTGAATTTACAGTTGGTCAGGGCCAATCTGAAAGTAGCTAAGATCATTGTCGTCTTTGAATCAACATGACAAAACGGTGTGCAATAAGGGTTTTATTTTACATAAGTACTCTGCAGTACCTTCAAACATTTACATTGCGATTTAGTAAGTATTCATTTTAAGTCAACACTTCTTATACACGACGAACGTATCACAGATTTCACGTCAGAAATGTTGTTTATCGCGATAATGATCCAAAACTATCGTGTTATCATTTCCATCCTTGTCAATGCTGATAGAAGTGTAAAGCAATGTTACAATTTCGATCATTTGAAAAGGATGAAAAAGGAAGGTCCAACGGTAATGTTCCGGACCCTTTAAATAACTCCGAGGCAGCTGCTGTCGTTGGGAGTGGTTTCCCTTTGTATACATACCGCCGCCGGTCGAGCACCAAGCTTAATGTAAACTTGTCATAAAGCGACGAGTTCTGCCTTTATTTCTTCCCGATATACGGTTTTTCCATTGGACGAGAGGTCGGTCACATGACCGCGAAATTGACGTTCATAAGTGTATGAACGACACAATTTGACGTTCATACGTTTTTCACGAGACCGTGTTCTTGAAATGACGTAAACACTGACGGACTACTTCCACATTCCTGGGGAAACCCCTGGGAATTCCCTAGCACGAAAACATACAGAAGTGTTCTTTCTGATCATTTAGAACCATCTTGTTCTTGTTCTCAGCGTTTCAGTATATATTGAGAAATGTCAGAGCGCGTGACTGCATGATTGCTCACGAATATCCTCGCTACGGCCTATCCTAATGAAGAAACGAAGAAAGGCACATCTAAACTATCGTAGTATCGACTCGATTCGTGTCCAGGCTGACACCGACCGTCTCAAGCAATCTATGAATTTACCTTAGTGTCTTTTTGACGCATCTTTATTCACCTTTCAATGATCGGCCAGTTGATCAATGATGACCCACACATGTAACCGCCACAGGTTCATTAACAACTTCAGAAATCTCTCCCGTCACGTTTATCTTGTCGGCCATTTTGACGTCTTGTACTTTATGTAAATGTATTACGACGCGCTGTCATTGTGACTGACTTACTGAGGTAGTTCTTTACAGAACTTTCTCATCTAATGAGGATATGATTTGAACACATGTACTGCGTTAGATGTTTCTGAAGAGCAAGTTGTGCATCCATACGCTCATGTCACCTCTTTTTGGTACTCCGCGATATAGCTGGTTGTTGTATGACTGTCAGTGTAAACATGAAGTCACACGTACTAAATAAAATTGTGTTTAAATCTTGGCCTACATCCTTTGAGGTAAGAAATTGTGATAAAAAAAATTATAACAAGCTCCGACGTTCATACAGTTTGGCCCTCACTCTATGAAGGTTCATACTCCATTGAACTCACACAAAGTGAGTATTGCGCTCATACAGCGACATGTGTGTGTGTGTGTGTGTGTGTGTGTGTGTGTGTGTGTGTGTGTGTGTCCCACTGAGATACCATTTTAACATGAATACCCCACTCAGACACAGTATACTAACTCAGACTTCGATTGAATGTTTTACCTTAGTATTGATAATATATTTTAGGACCCCAGAGCTCTAATTTTAAAACGTAAGCGATTTCAAAGCTAGATTTCAACTGGAGCAAAATTCATCTCTTCAGCACCGAATAAGGTGTGGAATATATTAATAGCGATGTAGAGTTTCAGAGATTTACTTTTCAGAGATTGACTTAAGACCTGATTTGCCAATTTACATGACTGGCATGCCAGCAACACTCACTGAATAAAGATCGTGAGACCATACTAGATTACTCGAACACGTACTGAAACCAATGCTCTAATACTACTGTAAGCTACTTTCGCTTTATACATCTTTTCAAGACCTGGTGGTACCGTTTGTATGTAACAAAGGAAGCTTACTATTCTTATTATATACGAACCAGTGATCTGATGAGGGTCTATGTTTAATAAAATAGTCAAGCCACTTCAGAGAATCATTTGTTTTATACCTAAACATTCAAGATATTTCCTTGGACTTCAATTACTTAGTATTCATTCAAACCCAATAAGACTTCTCTAATGTTCTTTTTCGTTTGTAATCACGTTTGTAAAATTCGTGAATTCAATTTTACTTGGAGTCTACTTGGGTTCGGTATCTACAGAAATTCGGGCATCGATGGTCAGATGTCGCCAGTTTATCATCGTCCATGTTATGTTATTATTTTCCCATTTCGACATTTTGCTTTAACGTTTGTAGCTGTATACAATAAGACCCAAAATCTAAATCTTCAGGCATTTATTTGATTAAAGAATCCCATTGAGATATTTGTTTTTATCGATGCTGTCACCATGCTGGAGATTATGGTTTGTATTTTGGTTAAATACATGATCCATATAAGCGACCCGCCAGGTGAAAGGGGCCTTATAGTTGCTAGGATACCATTGTGCTGTGACGTCATAAAGACATTTGACGTCAACTAACTTCAGTGATGACCGCCATGTGGGCGGACTGTACAAAAGTACTTATTTCCCTCTCGGTAGTTCGTAATGTAATAAAGACATTATTTCAACCTTTCAGCATACATGACTACTTTCAATTTATCAGACTTTATGTCTAAAATCTGCAATAATTACAGAAACAGGTATAAGTCGGGAAATTAGTCCAGGTGGTTGATGTCATGTATGAGTGTGATAAATATGAATTGAATTTTGTTAAGTGTATTTTTGTGTTCTGAAGATACTGCAATTTCAAATTATATTGATTTTTCTCTCAAGATCATCTAATGGTTGGTCACATATACTTTTATCTGCACGTGCATAACGGATTTTTCTTAAGTGGTTTGAATTGTGATGGATACCAATCCTATACATTGAACATCGGAGAGAATGAGTGAGTATGGTTTTACGCCGCTTTTAGCAATATTCCAGCAATATCACGGCGGGGAACACCAGAAATGGGCTTCACACATTGTACCCATGTCGGGAATCGAACCCGGGTCTTCGGCGCGACGAGCGCACGCTTTAACCACTAGGCTACCCGACCACCCCGAACATCGAAGAGATAAGGCAATTGCCAGGATGCCGATGGTTAAGCATATAGGGAATTATAGGAAAAAGTACATGGAATGGATACTTCTTGTCAACGTGGAAAACATCTTCAATTAATGGAAAAACATATTCATTCAATAATAAATTGGAGGACCAGTAGCATATTCCTATGTAGATGCAAGGTGAAAGCAGTTATAGTGTTGCTGCTGCGTAACACGCCCGAGACCATCAACACGCATAAAACTTGTTTATATCTACCGACTCGTTGAAAACCTCCAGATGTCTGGATAAACTGGAAATTTAATACATCAATTTAAGTGGGCAACAAAATCTCATTAAATCACAGGTGGTTCTTTGCCATTCCTAATGTAATCGACAATATTCCTCTTCAGATTGCATCAAAGGGGGACACCATTAATGGTCAACTGTGATCAAGTACTCTTGGTTCTATCATGAGTTTTACTGTCCGTCGTCGCTTCAACTATCTCCCACATCAATATATTATAATGTGATGGTGATATACAAAGCAGGTGACTTTGTAACTGTCACGCCATGCACACGGACAAGCTCGTTATTCAGATTGGAAACGCCAATGCCTTAGGCTCAGTCATATTTCTGTCTCCATCACTTGAGTCCTAAAATGACACTGGCAATTTCAAAATCCTACATTGTCAACTGACAGTGATGACACAGTGTGTTCGTGAATCGGGTAAACATGTTCTGCTCAAACGTTAGAACCCTTTGTTTGTGATGGTCTGTGAATAACAACATTCTCAAAGTGAGAGATCCACCTTGCGCCCATTGAGTATACATGTGCAGCCGGTAAGCTTGAACATGTCCCCATGAATTCCCTTCTATCACCGGCGGCCCAAGTATAATCTGCCCATTTAGGTTTAATTATGCCACAATATGAGGTGAGGTGAGGTGAGATGGGGTTGAACGTCGTAAGATTATTGCACTTAAACACTTATATACAAACGTGCTTGCAGGTGTCTTTGCAGGTGAGGTGGTGAGGTGAAATGAGGTTTAGAGTCGCGTTCAAACTTGTTGCACTTATATACCGACGTGTGTGTGTGTGCGTGTGTGTGTGTGCGTGCGTGCGTGCGTGCGTGCGTGCGTGCGTGCGTGTGTGTGTGTGTGTGTGTGTGTGTGCCTGCTTGTACTAGTCCGGACTTATACCAATTTAAAGAGCTAGAGACACCATGCCTTAAGTTTAACATGAATACCCCACTCAGACACAATATACTTGCTCCGAGCCGACCAGTCCTTGTTTGAGCCCCTTAATGTCAAGCGCCGGGTAGGGTAACAACAAGGTAGGGTAACATCGAGTACCATCTTTCAACGTGCTTTGGTATTACAAGGCCGGGGATCGTACCCCGGACCCTCCTCTCTCCGGGCGGACGCTCTCCCAAAAGACCAAGGAGGCGTTCCCACAATATGAAATAGGTGGTCATCTTCAAATTAGTTAAGAGAATCAAACATTATCCTTGGGACACATCCTGCTGCACACTTATGTAGTGTTCTCGACAATCAGGGAGACTGGTGCAACTTCATATTCACATTGTAATAGTACTATTATTTCAATGTGTTCCTACTGTTCTTCCATTTTGTTTGAGCCTACGCTCATATAAATTTAAGTATATGCAAGCTTTGACATTTTGATTGGAGACACTGCAGGTACAACATGTCTTATACTATGTCATTTACAGCCTTTTATCTGTCATGTTTCATGTTATGGATGAAAGCTACTGGCGACTAGGATACTGCCTTGGACCAAATGCAGAAACCTTGCTTGTTCCCTCTGTTAAATATTGGGTTCTGTTTACATGTAGATTGTAATCTTAAACAGTGTCATCATGTGTCAGACAGGGTCAAATAGAAGAAGGTTTTCAAGCATTTTTTCAATCCAATGCAAGACAGTGTAGTCTCTGCCTGGAAACCTGACCATCACGTACCTTTGGAAAAACTTTAATTCACTTCAGTTAATGGCAATTTTCTCGTTTGATCCTCACATTCAATTTAGCCCCACTCAGATTCACACCGTCCAGTCTTAAACACTGTATAATTAACGTGCTTGTTTTAAATATCCAGTAAACGGTTCATTTCAACTGCAGTGTCAATCGCGTGGCTGATTGCATCAAAGCTGGGTTAATTTGGCTCCGTGTGGTTTGTTTAAAATTTAAAGCACTGATTTTTTTTAAGTTTTGTGATTGAGCAAAAAGATTATTTGCCATGCATCTTCCTGATTTAGAGAAAATGTCATGTCGAAGATTTCACTATCTCTTAACATTCCTGAATTTTTTTAAGTTTCTAGAACAGCGTTCTGACAAAGATACCGAATAGAACTATTTTTATATCTTGTCAACACCGTGAGAAATTATGAAAGTTTAAAAACGATAAAAAAGCACACCAATAGTCGGATCCTTTTAATCAATATTGTTTGAGATGAGAGTAACCACAAAGAATTATTCATACATGCATGTACCACTTTGCACTTAGTTTCTCAAAACGTTGTCATAAAAAACAAAAAAATAAACCAAAGCCTGCAGTCGAGTTTCTAATTTGATATAAAGAGCAACACATAGTTTTAAATGTCAATATAACATTAGTCATCACATAGCACTGGCCTTTCTCTGTCATCTACACTTAGGAGGATATAGCCTGAAGATGAATGCGGTTTATGTACAAGTCCACATTATCGTTTCACATAATTACAAAATTAATTTACCCTGACATTTGATTTGAGATGCTTCCCTAACAGGAGCGAAGTCAGAATTGGCAGGTATGTTATTCGACCTTCTGTGAAAGATAATGATTTTAACGGGGACAAGGATCAAGAAAATTGGCAAACTTGATTCAAGTCATTGAAAAATGGTTTGTCTCGGTATCTGTAAACTCAGTTTGTATTATCTGGCAGTTAAGTATTGTCCTTATTTAACAGAAATAATGTCTCAGGAATTACAGCGTTGATAAATGGGTACCAGGGGCCATTAAGTAGAATCCCCTTACAAGACAGTAACACGTGCACATCTACGTGCATTTCTTCTCGGTCAGTTTTATGTACGACGCCCGCAGGATATAACTGTAAATTTAGTTTGAGAGATTTTGTTGTAATACAAACTTGAGTGATAACTATTTCCTTGAACACGAAGGAAATGTTACAAATGTGTCATGAGTGGTGTTTCTCGATATTATCATTTTGTAAGGACTCAATTCGAGTTCTTATAACAAAGCACAAGTGAAGTGAAGTGACATATCATCCTGGTTCAGAATACACGTATACATTTGTCATAGCGACCGATTTACGACACCCATTGTCTGAAGAACATTTAATTGCAAAGGCTCATTACCCTGGAGCCATGACATCTATATGCCTTGAAACACTTAATTGATGTTATTTATAAGATGCTATTCCTATTTGTTAATCCCCATTTTTGTGTACATCGACCGTCTGCCATCCTGAACGAGATGTGCAAGTATGTCACTGATGATTTATTGTTTGCATTTATATTTATTACTTACTAAATATCAGGTGACCTTGGCTATATAAACCTTGATCCAGAGAGATTGAGAGGAAGGAAAAAAAGAAAGGTCTTACCCTTAGCCTAGCTAGGGTTAGGCTGGGTGCTCCGGGGCACCTAGACAACAACCACCACCACTATGTGCTGACCTGGCACATAGTGTCTTTTGTATGTATATATCTACATGTATAAAGTAAAACTGTATATACCGCAAGCCATCGTCTCAGAGTTGTCACTTCGTACTGAGAACCATACGTCGGCCCCTTGCATATACGAGTATGCAAATTATTCATTAATCAACGTCACACCATCACGCGTTGTTACATTACAAAGCGAGCAGGCGCTGAATTTCCAATATCAATTCCACGTACAATGTATAGATATTGTCTAAACCTTGTGTCAAACCACTTGAGGTTAAATGTCCATCCACGAGACAGTTCTATGAAGATATAGATCATGTCCTTATGGACGTTTCAATATTTTCAGAAGAGGAAATTAAAAAAGCCTCAAAGGGAATGTTCCATCAGATAAAATTTGAATATGTAAATTTCGTGCCTTGTTGCATGCAGCTACAAACGTAAAATAGAAAAGTCGAAATGGGAAATAAAAACGCAACACGGAGGATAACAAACTGGTGACTCCGACCACCAACACACGCAATTCGGATCTCAAATCAAGTCCAAGTAAATCGTGTTCGTGAGTCGAGGGGCTACAAACAAAAACAATTATTTAGAGTATCCCTCGTTGAGTTTGAGTGCATACTATAAGTCACGGAGGTCAAAGGAAAAATACTGGTTTTGAAGATATGACAAAACAAAATTCTTTGAATTGGCTTTACTCTCTCATTAAAAAATGGAAATTCGCGTGTCTGGGCAGAACAATGACATACCTCATTCGATCTGTGGTTCGTTTCAAACAAGAAATACAACTTCTTATGTCCAGAGGGAGCACAGTCTTCAGGGTAGGCACAATTCGCTGTGCAGGGGTACTTCCTTTAAGTGTGCCAGAATTCTATGATCGTGTGTTCAAATCCCAAGACAACATTGCCAGGACCGTACCAACGTTCGTGCGTTTCAGTAAAGCGGTAAACGTCTGGTAAATATGTAAGAACTAAGCACTAAGAACTACTTAATTGCTTCTGATGAACATGACATTAACCTACATATTGCATTTACCTATTTCCATCTCACATCCTGGAGGTTCTGTATCACTTATTCCATACTTCCGTATACGATTTTAAAAGATGTGTATATTGTAAGGCTTCTTCACTCTCGATTTTATAATCGCCGACCGGGTTTAAGTCTACGTATGATGACCCACCTGATGGTACTTCAATAATATTTCAAAAAATGACTCACACTCTTCACTCTCTCCAACAACCAATAGGATTCCATTAGGTTTAGTGAGTTGTGTCACGACACTATTATTACAATTATCACACTGGATAACGCGTGTCAGCCACGCATGTGGTGAAACAGGTCCATGACGTGTGTTACGTTGGTGAAACCCACGATACAGTGTCAGTGTCCTTTTAGCTAATGAATGACATGCTGGTAAGCGGGTAAATCTATTGATTAAATATCTATAATCCAAACTCACTTCATATTATATAAACAAAAAGCGACAAAAAACGTCAAAAATCATAAGAAATTTTAATTTTCCAGAGTCCATATTCCGACTATATCATAAGCATTTGTTTATGAATCACTATCAAATAGTGATCATACCAGGTGTTCGCGAAAAGGTGAGCGTATCCTGCCTCACCCGAGGTACCCGTCACAAACACAAGTTTAGTGTTCACCTGATAAAAAACATGATCGTATGGTACAAATCAAAATAGGGAATGTCATCGGACATCATTTTTGTCACTGAGGCGTCATATTTTTAAATATCCACCTATCAGCACTGTGTTGATGCAATTAATAGTGAGTGAGTGAGTGAGTATGGTTCTACGCCGCTTTTAGCAATATTACAGCAATATCACGGCGGGGGGCACCAGAAATGGAATTCACACATTGTATCCATGTCGGGAATCGAACCCGGGTCTTCGGTGTGACGAGCGAACGATTTAACCACTAGGCTACCCGACCGCCCCCTGCAATTAACATGTTACATGTAACAATGTTACTGTATGAAGACTTAATATGTTTTTCGCTGACCTTTAGTTCGTACACGGTGTACACATATATGCCAAACATTCAACTAATAATTTCAGCAGATTTGATGTAAAATATACCCTGATACTATGAGTGAGTGAGTATGGTTTTACGCCGCTTTTAGCAATATTCCAGCAATATCACGGCGGAGACACCAGAAATGGGCTTCACACATTGTACCCATGTCGGGAATCGAATCCGGGTAACCACTAGGCTACCCCACCGCACCTATCCATTATGAATCAATCAAATACAAATATTTCAGTAAGAAAGATAACATAAAAAAAATATGAAGAGTTCACTGTATCATACTTATCTCATACTCGTTTTACGCGACAATGACAGACATATCTGTATCAGTGTACATTACAGGAAGTTTCAGAAAGAGGGTTTAATAGGTGAAAGATGCTCAGCCTTTGGGAGGTAAGAGATCAAATAATATCCGATGATGAAGGCTTTATCTATCAGGCTGTCCCACATCCCCCTGTTGTATGTCAGCCTTGTACATGAAATAAATAATTGTATTGCATCAGAAGTTACTTAACGATTCTTGTATGTATACCGCGGTTTAAAAAGTAGATAGTCTATGAACACAAAATATAATTCGTAGTTATTTTGAAAGTATATTCAATGCAGTAGAATGTGTTCACCAAAGACATCATTTGTCGTTCTTTAAACAACGCCGTGATTCGGCGAAAAATCAATGAATTTTGCCACTTGAAGGTATATTACAAACTGATAGTACTCGTTAAGGTAGGAAATATCTAATGACGTACGTGGTGCAGTTCTTGAAAAGGCATTAAGTAAGCGACCTCAGATCTTTGGTGCCACCGATATTGAACAAAATACATGATACAATAGATTCAGCGGGATAATCGTGAAACCAGCTCCAAAACAGTCACATCCGGAGCTGCCATACACTTGTACCAAACAGTGCTGGATATCACGGAATTCTTTGAAGTCACGCAAACAACCCATTCTTCCTCATACATCAACACCGGAACTATTTGAAACCGAAACCCCACTGCGGAGTTTGCGACGATGACACAATATTACACAGAACCTGTTTTTTGTCATTCGCAATATTTAAAAAACATGAAATATATGAAATTGGAAGCTACTAGCATCAAGTAAATAACTTTGATCATAACATACTGAAATGCATTTTTTTTCTAAGGGTAATATACCATAAAACCCATCATCTTAAACTTACACATCATCTTCCTCCACGATACTTGACATTTGCAAAAATGTAGTGTAAGTGATCCGTTTCATATTTGAAAGTATAAGAATAGAGACGCATACGTGTAAATATCCTAAAATATAATTTAATGTGGTTTGCGAAAACAGAGAGATCATGTTGGATATATCTGAGTGTCTGAAGTACAATTCCCGGCACACATGTACGATAAATCCTAAAACACTTTTAGAAATGCACATTATTTGTTTTAGTATGTGTGACAAAACACTTTCGATTTGACTTCACACAATAAGCACAAATGTGTGTTTTCTAGAACTGTCTAGACTATCCACCGAAACAGATTCCATTTGGCGTAAAGCAAACTAGCTGTAATACACATCCTCATGATATAGTCGGAATTATGCAATCAAGATGTCTTATGCATATGGGTAGGGCTTTGTCGCTTTTATTTTTACGAATTTCCATGATGTGCACTTGCGTTAATTTAACCTTGGGGAAAAGTTATACTAGTGTGTCACCTACAAACTTGACAAAGGTGGTATTCTAGACAGAATTTAATATGACATCCATCAATTCAACCATCCACCCAGCTATCCATCCTGAAACCATTGTCCAGGAACTATGTTAAATTGAAGATGACATCATTTTCAAAGTGTGTAAAGATATATATTAGGGATTTGTGACCACATAAACTGGAACATATATACTACGTCCCAATGATGGAAATTTAAATTCAGATTCCCGAAACACTCTCTAGACCTCACCCATCACGATGGGACTGTCCGTTTTGCGGAACATGCTTACTCCTTTCTCAAAACCCTGTTAACTTTAAGTTTAAATTGACACATGAGAGCAGGGTTTTGAACTTATCTCTCTCATTCGGGGAGATCTGTTGGGTTCTTGTGACACAGACACGAATATGTATGGGCTTAAGGCTTTGGCATTTGAAATCTAACTGACTGGTTTAGATGGGTATCGCGTGACAGACACAAAGTCGCCAGCTTTAGATTTTCAACAAAAATTTCAAATCACAATTGTCTGGTTTAGGAGAACGTTTTTTAAGTGGAAACTCGCGATGAAACCGAGTATGCCATCACAGAAGACAATTGATATTCTCTATCTCTTATGTTTTGCAATCTGAAATTGTACTCCATCGCTGGCAAAGAATAATTGAATTGTTCAGATTCTCCTGCTACAACAAACCCGATGTATCAAATGGCCCGCGCGTTTACAGCATTCGTTTGTTTTCAGTAGAGTAGTTTCTATGACTTTCTGATGGTGTCAAGTATGTTATGCATCAGAATATAAAGCGACAAAACCCTTTCCATTTCCAATAGAAATCTCGATTCGATTGTACGATTCCGACTACATCATGAGCATGTGTTTATAAATCACCATCAAATAGTGATCATACCAGGTGTTCGCGAAAAGGTGAGCGTATCCTGTCCCACAGGTGGCACCCGCCACAAACACATGCAGAGGCAAGTCAACTGTTCGCCTGAAAAGGCACGGAACATATGGAACAAGTCGAAATAGGGAATTGAATCGGAATTTTGTCACTGAGGCGTCAAATTTGGAAATGTCTACCATACAACTTTTTGAAAGCTTTACTGAGGCCTTGAATGTTGTAACCTTGATCAAACAACTTCTGAGCAAGAGTCGTAACACTGGTAACTTTAGTTTTCTTCTCTCATATGGAATATATTACTTGGCAATGTATTATTTTATAAACACAGAGCAGGCTGGTTTGGAGTACCACTTCCACCTTTTGAATGCACACTATCACAACGCTCAGGGACTGAAAGGAACTGACAAATTCATGTTGAAAGATCGACTTTTTCAATTCCCTGTATAATTAAACATCACGAATGGACGCCATGGTAATTTCCACATCTATTCCTTGTACAATGTATGGGAATTGCACATCATACATCTAACCACTTGAGATGCGTCTGTACATGAACACCAAGGAAATAGATATATGTATATATAGATCGTGTAAATAACACACACAAAAACACGCAGTCCAATATTTACGAAATAGGAAATAGCATCGAATAAAAAATACCCTCAAAGGGATTGTTTCATCAGATAAAGCTTGAATATGTAGATGTAGTATTTGTTGCACGCAACTACAAACGTAAAAACAAAAATTCCAAATTGGAAACTAAAAAACGCTCTTTCGATGATAACAAACTGGTGACATCCGACCACCAACACACGCTATTCTGACGATATCTCGATTACAAGTCAAATTGAATTCGTGAGTTGAGGAGTGACAAACCAAAGAAATCTTCGTTGGGTTTGAGTGCGTTCTAAGTGAGGTACATGAAACAGGAAATAGCATGAGTCTGTTCGTATAAACATAATTTTCTGAAAGGGCTTGACGTGGAACGTCAGGGAGAGGTGAAATGGGGTTAAACATTGCGTTCAATATTATTCCACTAACATAGTGATGTGCATGCACGTGTGTGTGTGAATGGTGTGTACGTGTGTGTGTGTGCATGTATGTGAATGGTATGTACGTGTGTGTGCATGTGTGCTGTGTGTACGTGTGTGTGCACGTGTGCGTGCATGTGTGTGTGGTGTGTACGTGTGTGTGTATAGTGTGTGTACGTGTGTGTGTGTGCTTGCGTGTGTGTGTGTGTGCTTGCGTGTGTGTGTTTGCGTGTGTGTGTGTGTGTGTGTGTGTGTTTGTGTGTGCCGCTTCTGTAGTGTTAGCCCACTGAGACATCCTCAGACATCGACACCCTACTCAGCTATAGTTCACCCAGTGACGACTAGTCCTTAGTGTTATCCCTTTTAAGCCGAGCGGGGGCGGTCGGGTAGCCTAGTGGTTAAAGCGTTCCCTCGCCACGCCGAAGACCCGGGTTCGATTCCCGACATGGGTACAATGTGTGAAGCCCATTTCTGGTGTCCGACGCCGTGAAATTGCTGGAATATTGCTAAAAGCGGCGTAAAACCATACTCACTCACTCACTCACTCACTCACTCACTAATGCTGTGCGCCAGACGGGGAAAAAGTATCATATTTCCAGCCTGTTGGTATGACGCGGGCGGGGATCGAACCACCGACATTCCGCTCTCCTGGAAGATGCCCTATCCACAGAAAATCTCCACCATTTGTTATTGTATTACACACCTCGTCTTGTCGTAAAATGCATAACGCTCTTATCTTAGTGCTCCAGTTTATAAATTCGACTTTGGAAAACTAAATGTCGACCGATACAAAAGCCATTTGACAAAGATGCCAAACTGGACTATCTCTAGTTCCGATAAATGTAAGTGAAGTTAATAGTGACGAAACGTCCGCTGACGTGAGGTCCATGCAAAACATGCGCAAACGTTATGTCACACCATGAGTTACCTTAACATATTCCCCTTCAATCTATTGAATGCAGAAAATGCCGATCGTCTTAAGGACAATTCATAACTTTACCACCAGAGAGTAATCTCGGTTTTCCGCCGAAAGATGTTTCACCAGGCGTAAAAGGCAAAATAGTGATGAAAATTATATAAATGGATCACTGAAATTCAGTGTTGACGCCAGGTTTCGCGAAAAGGGTAAGCGTGTCCTGCCCTACCATTAGCACCAGCCACTCAAACAAATTTCATTGACTACGTTTGTGGCGAGCGCCGTACACCAAGCAATACTTCTAAGACAGCGGCATGTATACAATCGAGTCTGGACCAGACAATCCAGTGATCTGTATTATGTGCAACGACCCACGTCGTTGTGGTACGACGCCACGCTGTCAACCAAGCCAACAAGCATGATCACCCAGTCCATCCTGTCGAATATTGCTAAGAACTCTGCAATTGTCTAAGCAGCCCGGAACGGAATAACATATACCTGACCGTGCACCACGTCCTCTCAGATATACGAATGTATTACTCGGTTAGCGGTTCTGTATGGGTTTAGCATTATTCAAGTAGTATCACCGCAAGGAACTCCAAGAACTGGGGTCACACATTTACCTATCTGAGAATCGAAGAAGGTCGTCAGCATAACGAGGGAACATTTTAATCACTAGCCACCGCCCCAGATGTAGGAAGATCATGTTACATCTTGAGTAGATCAAACCCCAGGGAATGACAACTACGTCCATTTATAATGTGTCAAGTTCCATTTACCAAGTGGCTTTCCTCCCACATTAAGCTGACTCGCCGTAATATAACGGGAGGACTTTTCAAAGAGGCGTTAAAGCCAAATCACCCTCTCACTTACTCATGCTGGTGCACCGTTCTGATCCCTGCGTGGATCAGCGAGCACTCAATTTTCATTCTCTGCTCCTTCTGAAGTATGTAAAGCAAGCTGCCGTATGAGGCGCAAGAAGTCTTGCAGTCACGCTATCGGGTACCCATTTATGGATGAACAGAGGCCTATTTCGAACAAAGTCTCTTACCTAAGGAGAGATGTGTAGAGATTGTCTGCAGAGTGGAAGGTCGCTCTATCGGTCCCTTGGCCGCTCGGCATTAGGTGGTTAAATGAAGGACTGAACATCGTTCCACAAAGCGATCTTAGCACTACGACTACGTAAGCCTGTGTTAAAGTATGGGAGTTACGATCACCTTAGCGCTAAGATGGCCTTGTGGAACAGGGCCCGGGTCGGCTCGGAAGCCGTATAATGTGCATCTTCCCGAGGCAAGAGAGTTTACTGACTTTCAAAGTCCAGTTTCCGACCTTGCCGAACTAGGCTGCAATTCCTTGGCTCGATCGTATCGCCACCAGTGGTTATTACGAGTTATGTCCTTTCTATGCCTCTCCTATTGACCAATCAGATTTAACCTCTCGTATCACTTGCATTTGTTTCAAACAAAACGGTGGCGCCGAGTCAAGACGATCTGATCGATAATCAAGATCTATATTGTGATAAAACGAGTCTTACATCGATAATGCCTCAAATCACGTGAGCACCTTGATTAAAAACATGAAAAGATTTAGAAAATATCTGTTGACAACGAGTTAGCGGTGCACATGCTTTGCAAATCCTGCAGTCGACCGAAATCTGCATGACACTCTACGAACCGGATTTCGATTTCGGTGCATGAATTTGATTGGACTATGCATTAACTCGTTTGTCCAGCCAAAATGTAACTCCATAATACCAGCCTAGTTCGACAAGGGTGGAAAGTGGACTTTTATTGTGAGTTAACTCACTTGCCTCGGGAAGATGTATAATGTGTGGATGAGGCATCCATGTTAACCTGCGGCATTGTAGCTCATTGTGCTATCACTATAAACCCGGCATACGTCCTGACTAGTACAATCAACCACACACACACACGCACACACACACACACACACACACACACACACACACACACACACACACACACACACACACACACACACACACACACACACATAACCTGTATTTGAGTGTGGGCAGGACCGAAGTCCTAGAAAGTTTCACGAGTCAAGCTGCCGAACAGGGTCACCTATCCATCGACGCTCCCAGACCAGCGTTATTAATTGATTTGTGGATATTGTGTTTCCATGCACACATATGCCATTATTGTATGTAAATATCAACAGGTAACAAACTAAGTCATGTGAAGCAATGTTAAGGTACCTTTAAGTTAGAAATTTAGAGATATATCTGTGGACCCACTAATGTAGATTGCGTGTTTCTTGCTGACCCTAAGTTCGTATGGGAGGTATGGCAAAACATTCAAAAGATAATTCATCTAAAGGTCATATGACCTTTTCAGAATTAATGCAAAACACATCTGTTATGAGTCAATCAAATTCAAAAACACATGTATAAAAATAAAAAGGAAGATAACGATTTCAGACAAGAAATGTATGGAGTGTTATTCGCATCATAAATTAGTATACTTCACGCTACAATGTTTTGACTGACAAGACCACGAGGTAAAAGAAACTTAAAAACTGACAAAACACGAACTGTAATTAAAAACTAAATTTATTTTAGAGTTTAAAAGTTGAAAGATAAAAATTGTTAACTGTAGTATGTGGGTTCACCGTATACACAAGAAAACAAGTTCCTTCGTCCCGGTGGTCTACTGGAGGCACATACGTTATACTACTTTCTGAATGTAGAGATTTAGTTTCAAATAACGGTTGCACTTATGACATTACTCGATGTTGCATTAAGGCAGTCAAAACACTTCAAAGACAAAAACACCTATATTAAATCACAATGCTCCCTGTAACCCTCCTTGTTCGTGTTTTCATGTTGTATCAGGCGCTGTGCAGAGTTGCGAAGTCTATGATCGTAAGTTCGAATCCTGATTAATCTTCTTGGTTTGTTAGCTACAGACTTGTACCCGCCGATTTCCCAAACTGTGTAAACTTGCATCAGACAACTGCATCAGTTCGGCCTTTACGTTCGCATTATGCTGGAACATCGCGAGACATCTGAAACACTTTTCTCAGTGGATGAAGCCAAACCCACTTCTCATGTTCAGCATTGTAATATTCGCTTTGGAAACCTCGAATCATCACAATCCATGTACATGAAATCGTTAAGGACATTTGTCTTGGAAGTCGTTTTACGTTTCTTATCGGTATATCAAGTTCTTAAAAAGACGTCTCTTGACATCAACGCATTTACTATTCAATATGCTGTTTTGACGAGCGAGGTGGTATCATTTTATCAGATAACGCCTTGATTTGGAGAAAAAATAAGGAATTTGTCACAGGAATTCCCTTTGATACAAACGAAGAGAATTCTTTTAGGTTGGAAAAATTCCACGCATCTTCAAATAGAGTTCTTGAAAATAGAAATATTTTAGCAGCTTCGGATCTTTGGCTTGAGCATTAATGCACAAAAAACATGATTCTTTCTTAAACTCGTGCAAAACTTAATCTTTTCAGATTGAAGTGGAATGGTCGTGAAACCTGGCAACAACAAGGACACATATGATGTCATATACCGCTTTTAACATTATTCCAGTTATATCGCAGCGTATCAGCTTAATGTGGGAGGAAAGCCCGAAGTGATGCGGGTCTCAGACGTTTACCACTTCGGTGAAACCCACGAGCACGGGTATGGTGCTGACAAACCTAGAAACATAATCGGGGCGAACCGGGATTCGAACCCACAATCATAGGTTTCTGGCGTGCCCAAGGGACGCAACTCTGCACAGCGAATCGCGGCGCCTTAGACGACTGGGCCACCCGTGCCCCCCATATACTTGTACACAACAGTGCTCCATCACACTGCATATCACGGAATTCTTTAAAGTCGTGCCAACAACCCATTCTTCCTCACACATCAACACTAAAATGAAGCTGAAATCTTACAGTTTTTCACTGTGACGTTATAGTCCTCATGACTAATTTTTGTCATTCGCTGTACATCAAGAACGTGTAGTATATGAGATTGGAAGATACAAGCATCAAATAAATCACTTTGATCAAATGTAGGTGAACTGCATCTTTTTCTGGAAGTAATATACCATACAGCCCATCTTTCAGATGTAAATCGATATCTCCGCGATACTTGACATTCTCTCAGACGTTCAAGTAGTGTGAGATAGCTGTCCAGACAAAACACATGTTAAAAGGTAAAAGGGGACGCTTGAAATATTATATATCAACGAAATACATTTTGTCGTTGTTGGCGAGATATCTTGGAAAATCGTTCTTCATTACAAATAGATGCATTTGCAAACGTCGGGGATTAGAGGACAAAGAAAGGAGAGTGTTAGCAGATGAAAAAATATATTTGTCTGTGAATAATAAACTGGGCATAATATCCAATTAGAAAAAAAAGGCGCTTTAGAATTGTATATTTTCTTATTTGCTTGTATTTATATGAGGACGTTTTGAGAGTCCGTACGTGTGATATGATGTAGTTTATTTATAGTTACAGTTACTTATATCGTGCCCAGTCTATTTACATGACGATACGTGGCCATATTCTCTAATCAACAATAATATGTTTCCTTGTTTCTTTTACGAGCCCTCAAAATAGTTGTATTTGCTATTTTACAGACCAGGGACACGGGTGGCCCAGTCGTCTAAGGCGCTGCGATTCTCTGGACACGCCAGAAACCTATGATTGTGGGTTTGAAAACCCAACTCACTCACTCACTATTTTACAGACTGATGTCATCGACGGACTTATAACCTACGTTTCAGAAATACCAGCGTATTTCACAATGTCAGGAAGATACACGCATAATAATATTTTCAAAAACTCCACAAAGTTTAAGCTAACAGCTTTAAGTTTAACAAAACAGCATGGAACCAATTTAAGCCAGCGTTGAGGCAATCCGTCACGCAATTGACACGGCAGCTAGGATGAATCGTTTACTAGTCTGTTTGAAACAAACGTTTTGATTATACAGTGTCTAGGATGGGGTGGTGTGAGACTGAGAGTGGCAAAAATGATTGTGAGGAACTGACGAGAGACTTGCTATTAATTGAAGGGAATTAAAACGTCTCCCACGGTACATGATACTCGGACCTCCACAGACATTTCACTGTCTTGCAGTTCATTAGTCCATCCTCGGCTCTCAACTTCAGCATCGCATCTTCAAACAGATCAGAGTTGATTGGAAAGTGCAACAACTTTTCTTCTTTTCGTCCATGGCTTCGGAACTATTATACTCTTGTAGATTAAAATTCACAAACATTGATGTAATTGTGGTTCCTAAAATATCACAGTACTGGCATGAAGCTTACAAAATAGTTATGGATCTTATGTATACTGATGAAAGGAACATTTTTTAGAGGACACCAATACGTCTCAATCACTGCTATGTGATACATGTGAGAGTTTGGCTGAAGATTAAAGCAGAAAATGCAACGTCTAAGGCTGACAGATAAATTTCCTAATTGGCTATTGCAATCCTTAAATGATTTTTATGATTATGCAAATTTAAATTTGATGACCTACTTTAATGTTGCAATGACTGCATTCATCAGGGACGTCTAGCAATTGCATATTGGGTACTAATTATACAGGATACGCTCAGACTAGACAAAGGAACAGGCTGTGGAGTGGATTCAAATTTTAAAGTATGCCTGGGGAATTGTACCAGTAAATGCGTGTAATAAGGCTCAGCATCACAGTGATTAGCAGATGCATCACAGCATGTGGGTTTGATGATGACTAAGATGCCATCTGAACATAGGGACCACTTCTTCAAATTATTTTGAAAATACATCTTACCTTCTTGAAAAGGAATGACTGCGAATTCGGGAAGGGGTGTTATTTTACATTATTAGTTAGCATAATTAAAAAGGAGCATCTAATTTCGTCATTAAAATGTGTAAATCAAGACGTGTTTTCGCGTGCTGAAAGTTTCATATTTCTGTCACAATGAACTCAGGAACTGAAGAGTTTGAAGTCCTGTGAAAAGAGTGTGTGAATGTTTTTTTAATAATTTAGTTATGTTTCGTCGTCCAAGAAAACCCGTGACTAGAAACAGCAGCGACCACGCTGTGGGGTCACGATGACACGCAATGAGCCGAGACAAGAGCCTGACCACCCGATCTACTATTTTGTCGCCTCTTACAACACGAAGAACTGGGGATGTATTCTGGCCGGGACTCTCCAAGAAACTGTGATGTTTGTGAGTATTGTCATATTTAGAAATACGTGTCTCTGATAAAGATGTATACATCAATGTATAAATTTGCCTTGTCAGTGAAGCAGTATGTAGCATGCAGTTGTGGTCCTTACGTTGTTGGGGAGAGGTTTCAAGCAAACACGGGAAATTCTTGCGTTGTTGTTTAACGCAGAACTAATTTTTGGTTTCAGAAATGTTATATTTTTTGTTTGTTTGTTTGTTTGTTTGTCCGTCTGTTTTTAACGACGCATTCAGCAATATCCCATCTCTAATACGGCGGTCTGTAAATATTCGAGTCTGGACCAGACAATCTAGTGATTGACATCATGAGCATCGATCTACACAATTAGGATACGATGACATGCATCAAACCAAGTCAGCGAGCCTGACCACCCGATCCCGTTAGTCGCCTCTCACAAGCATAGTCGCATTTCACGGCAAGCATGGGTTGCTAAACACATATTTTACCCCGGATCTTCATGGGGCCAGAACAAAGTAATACATCAAGGAGGCCTGTAAGTAATAGCGTCTGGACCAGACACGCCAGTGATATATACTATGAGCATCTACGCACGCCGTCGGGTAGGAGGACGCACAATCAACCAAATCAGCGAGCCAGACCACCCGATCTAGTTATTCGTCTCTTACGACTTGGTGAGCAATCAGGTGAGGTGACATGGGGTTTGACGTCGCGCGCGTGTGTGTGTGTGTGTGTGTGTGTGTGTGTTGTTGTTGGTGGTGGTGCCTGTAGTAGTCCGAACTAATGCCTTTTTACGACAAGCTAAGGGTTGCTGAAGACCTATTCCAACCCGGATCGTCTAATGCACATGTGTGGCCGATTCAAATTAAATGTCAATAGCTTCTTGTTTCAAAGCAAGGGCTTTTATAGCCTTGGAAGAACCAAACAGCGGTATCTGAAGCCAAGCAAGCATCGTGGAAATGCCATTTAATTTGAAAACAAATGAATAACTCATCTATTCCTCATAATGACAAGGTGTGTATTGGATTTCTCCTAAATATAGCGAACAGCCGGAAAGGTTGTGACTCTCCAGTCGAATGCAGACAAATTGAAACTTCAAATTCTCGTCAATCGCTGGGTGTACAACATGGCTGACGTCACGTGTTGAAATGAAACTTCCCTCTTGCAAGACGTTGCAATCTTTCGAGGGCCAACACCCCACACCTCTTGTATTAGACGTAAAAAGTGGTTGACGTTTTCAACTGGAAATCGATGGTTGGTCATCAGTCTTGCGATTTGTTCTCATTTTGTGTATGAGCAGTTAATTAAGATTGATGTCGGAGGAAATGTACCTCTCATGTAGGAACCCGTTTCTCAGAAGGGGGCATCTATTTCAATTGACGATCAATTGCAAACTTGGCCCTTCTCATGTCTCCCCAGAGTCTTCTCAACTCCGAGGTGAAGTTCCCGGCCTGTGCCCTATAGGGGTTTCATTCCCTTCGTGCCAATCTCCAAAAGGGGTCAGCTTTTCCATAGTAAAGTTCAGACACTGTGTTTGACCTTCTTGTGATTGAAGTCTTTGATACTCAACCTTTGTTGAAGATCTTGACAAGGATCAGGGAAATGCTCAGGATTATAGTTCACAAGAAATCGTTCCCTCTTCTATCTCTAAGGGTTCAAATTAAGCCTTTAAGGCAATACACGCCGATCGTTGTCACTTGGTTTGTTTGGCCGTATCAATGTGTAATCTATTGGGAAGAACACATGCCCTGTGTTATAGAGTGGCGATTCTGAATCTGTCACTGGGAATAGGTTCAAAGCCTATATTGACAGACAGATAGACTCAGTGATTGATCGGGAATTACCAGTGGATGAATCACGAATTTCAGTGTTCATTGATACCAGAAAGTGCACATATCATTAATGTTGTGTAATGCGACTCTTGCTCAAAAGTTGTTTGATCCGGGTCACGGCATTAAAGGCCCGAGTAAAGCTTTCAAAACGTTCTGTGGTAGACATGCGGAGGACATTTCCATATGACGCAGTGATCAAACGATATATTTCCCTATTTTGACATGTACCATATGTTCCCGTGTTGTTTCAGGATTAACAACTGACTTGCCTTTGCATGTGTTCATGCCGGGTGCCACGTGTGGGACAGGATACGCTTATCATCATTATCCTCCACACATATGAATGTCCATGTAGCAGAGCGGGAAGATGAATCATATGACTTTATATATCATATCATTTCGTGTCATACACTTCGCACTATAGTATTCATGTAAAATAATAGTGAGTGAGTTGGGTTTAACGCCGTTTTTAACAGTATTCCAGTTACATCACGGCGTGTCAGCTTAATGTGGGAGGAAAGCCCGAAGTGATCCGGGTCTCAGACGTTTACCACTTCGGTGAAACCCACGAGCACGGGTATGGTGCTGACAAACCTAGAAACATAATCGGGGCGAACCGGGATTCGAACCCACAATCATAGGTTTCTGGCGTGCCCACGGGACGCATCTCTGCACAGCGAATCGCGGCGCCTTAGACGACTGGGCCACCCGTGCCCCTGTAAAATAAAAATATAGTAGGGTGACCCTAAAGGCGTTAAAAAACTACAGCGACCAACTTTTCCTCGTGTTATGAATCCAGAGTGAGGTATTACTTCTTCCGTGCCGATTCCTTAATGGTCAACCCACGTGGCAATAAGTCAATGCGCTGTATTGTCATTTGCTCGGGCTGTTTCGCAGTACCGACAAGTTTCATTCATGTTCGTCAAACACCACGTTGTTAACAGTGAAAATTATGGAATGTATATTAGTTAAGCAGTTAATTATTACCTATAAAACACAAAAGGTATCATTTAAACCTTTGTAGCACCAGGTCGAAATGGGCGACCAAACGGAATATATCAATGCTGATATTCAACTCAGGAGATAGTTTTAGGCCATTGTAAGAACCCAATATTGACACATGGATGCATTATTTGTCAAGAATAACTGATATGTTGATTGTAGATAGTATTGTGTATATTACGTGGACAGTTATCAACAGGGTTGAATAGTCTTTCGCGATCTTGAAAATAATACTGGATTTAATATTCGTCGACATGTATACATACAGGTATACTTGTAATATCACTTAGTTTGAAAGGTAGAGGGGCGGGCGGGTAGCCTAGTGGTTAAAACGTTCGCTCGTCACACTGAAGACCCGGGTTCGATTCCCGAATGGTACAATGTGTGAACCCTATTTCTGGTGTCCCCCGCCGTGATATTGCTGGAATATTGCTTAAAGCGGCGTAAAACCATACTCACTCACTCACTTGAAAGGTAGAGATTATTACAAAAAGGAATTTCTCTAACAATTCAAACTAATATCTTCCGTCAGTTATCACCAAATGAAATGAAGATAAATATCTTAGTGGATGAATGATGAGAGTCCCGCTTTATTACAGCATAATGAAAACATCCATGACAAACCAAAGGTTAACAGCATAATCAACTACTCACGGCCTGAAAACAACGACGCGCCCATTCTACCTATAACAATAATCCTCGTGTTTGTTCTTGTCTGCTTACCTCAGCATACATTATAGGGGCATTTATTCTGTCCTGGAATCCAATGTGGTACAGATGGATAAGAAGCATGCATCCTCCATCATCATACAGAACATCCACACAAAACAACAAAAAACTGCATGAATATTTAATCCGCTTGCGTAAAACACAAAATGTGATTTTCATCTTGACAATTAGCTTTCCAGATAATCACCATCGACAATACGCCGATCAAACTGACAATACAAAAATCTAAAGTCACATTCCTAATAATCAAAACGAAACTAGTCGCCTCGCTGCCATTATCACCTCAGTAGAACTCCTTATCAATTCAAACAAAAAATCGGAAAAGAACCCTGCGTATCTTGTGTGTCAAGATTTTGAAGGCAATGGTTGAAAGGTTCCTCATTTTCATCGTGGGGGATGCTCTTAGGATTGTAGGGGCCTGATTTAATGACGGAGTGAAGAGAAAGACAGGCCTCGAGCTGGCATGGTCCGGGTTTTTGTAGCTTCCGAGATCTGGAACAGCTGGCTTGAAGGCTTCGAGGAGGCAGATACCTGTGCTTCTCATGTAGTGAGCTGAACATGGGTGATGAAAGAAGGAGATGAGATTCAACAGACGAAATTGTACTCCGAATCGCTTTGAGATTTCATAAGAACACGTTCAGAGTTTCGACCTTTTTCTGTCCTTTTCTTTTCGAGTGATAAAGTGTTAAGGGTCGTTTGGGTCTGACTGCTAATTTGCCATTGTTTCTCTTGTTCAGAACACTGAAAACCTTTGTCTGGAGATTTATCTGTTTTGTTTACCCTCAGGGGCTTTGACTGTTAATTTGATTTCTTTTTTTCAACAGCAAAATACCGATGTTTCAACTCAATACAATGTTACGTGTTATAGACACAACAATGTATGTACATAATCATATGCACTGTAATCCAATACAGATACAAAGTATCTTCTACATATTAAGTGCTCCTCATTAATTCCATCTGGTCCCACTGACTGTCACATCCTGAACAAGAATTGTATATCTGCCAAGATACTTTATACAAGTGTAAACCTTATGCAGTTGAGGAAGAACATGTTGTCTGGTGTTGTTAAGTAATATCTCTTTGAGATTGCGAAAGGTTCTATAAACACGGCGCATCTCGCTATCAATATCTATTGAAGCATTGTTGCTAAACAATGAATCAAATAACACAGCCATATTTATTTTTCTTTTCTTTTATCTTGGCTTATGCAGGAATCAGCGGAAGCTGACAGGCTCCATCATTCGTTTCTTATTCCAGACTAAACACCCCCTTAATCCAATATCGTTTATGTGTGGCCATTCTTTCTTTTCGTAACAACCATGGCTTCCACTGCATTTCCGGAAACCAGTCTACAGAAGTGCCATGAATTATTTTTTGAAAGTATAAGATACTTAATTTACACAAACAACTTGTTGTTTCTGTTTAATACGGCGAAGTTCAATAGCATTCTTATTCCTTTCCATTTAGTATTGTTATATTGTTTTTAAACAAATGCCAGATATTGTGTTTGAAATACGCTTTGGTAAATGGTGTTACTATTATTCAATGTGTATGTTGAATATTAGCATGCGGATTCTACCAAATATCAAATGATGAAGTTCTTGTTGTTGCCAATGAACTCTAAGCGGCCTGTAATGACTATTGTTTTCATTGAAGTACATTATACAATAATTTATTTATTTGAAGTTTACACGATATACGGCTTTTCCATTGGACGAGAGGTCGGTCACATGACCGCGAAATTGACGTTCATAAGTGTATGAACGACACAATTTGACGTTCATACGTTTTTCACGAGACCGTGTTCTTGAAATGACGTAAACACTGACGGACTACTTCCACATTCCTGGGGAAACCCCTGGGAATTCCCTAGCACGAAAACATACATAAGTGTTCTTTCTGATCATTTAGAACCTTTATTCTTGGTCTCAGCGTTTCAGTATACTTTGAGAAATGTCAGAGAGCGTGACTGCATGATTGTTCACGAATATCCTCGCTACGGCCCATCCTAATGAACAAACGAAGAAATGCACATCTAAACTATTGTAGTATTGACTCGATCCGTGCCTAGGCTGACATTGACCGTCTCCAGCAATCTATGAATTTACCTTAGTGTCTGTTTGACGCATCTTTATTCACCTTTCAATGATCGGCTAGTTGATCAATGATGACTAACACATGTAACCGCCAAAGGTTCATCAACAACTTCGGAAATCTCTCCCGTCACGTTTATCGTGTCGGCCATTTTGACGTCTTGTACTTGATGTAAATGCATTACGACGCGCTGTCATTGTGACTGACTTACTGAGGTAGTTCTTTACAGACCTTTTTCATCTAATGAGGATATGATTTGAACACATGTGCTGCGTAAGATGTTTCTGGAGAGCAAGTTGTGAATCCATAAGCCCATGTCACCTCTCTTTTTGAGGAACTATTTTACTCCGCGATACAGCTGGTTGTTGTATGGCTGTCAGTGTAAACATGAAGTCACACGTACTAAATAAAATTGTGTTTGGATCTAGGCCTACATCTTTTGAGGTAAGAAATTGTGATAAAAAAATTATAAGAATTGACCTTCACTTTGTGTGAGTTCATTGGAGTAAGCTCCGACGTTCATACAGTTTGGCCCTCACTCTATGAAGGTTCATACTCCAATGAAATCACACAAAGTGAAGGTCAATTCTTAATTGTAACAGTATCACGAGAGGTACATGTGGTTTTATGCGTCCCTCGTTTTATAAAACCTAACGAGGGAGGCATAAAACCACATGTACCCCGAGTTGGACAACGAATTTATCTTACCGACATGTTTTAGTATGACATTGTAAAGAACTTAAAACAAATTCAAAATTGATAGAAAACGTCTGTTCGCTTGAGCTGATGTTAACTTGTGCCATGCAACGTGACATTCATTGACTCGGATAAAGCGTGCGGCTTTTTGCTTCGAAGAGGGGTATAAGGGATTTGTTCTGCCTCTCAGAAATCCACGTGCAGCCTTTCTTGTTCGTGGCGAGGTACAAGGAATTTATTCTCCCGCTGAGACAGTATTTTACCAAGATCACGTGGACCAGTCTGATCTTATTATTCTGACATGGAGGTATGATAAAGTATATTATCAAGATATTTGTTATTAATATATAATTGAACGTGTGATAAACTATTTAGTAAGTTTTAGAAAATTCCAAACGTCAACGCGAGAGAATAATAAATTGCGATTATCTGCCGAATGAGATTCAGTTGAGTGCAAAAGGCAACATGGTGATGAACTGCAACCCATGCTTGCCGTGAAAGGCGACTATGCTTGTCGTAAGTGGCGTCTAACGCGATCGGGTGGTCAGGCTCGCTGACTTGGTTGATGCATGTCATCGTATCCCAAATGCGTGGATCGATGCTCATGATATTAATCACTGGAGTATCTGGTCCAGACTCGATTATTTACAGACGGCCGCCATATAGCTGGAATATTGCTGAGTGCGGCGTTAAACAACAAACAAACAACCAACCAACCATTGGGAACATGCATCTATGGCAATTATAACATGGCCATGTGTCGTACTCTATATTTACGACACGAGTGTCTGAATTTATGAATTTCCTTTGTGACAGGGAAATACGCAATGTCTGACACGAGTCCCAAGAAATATATGTAACTATAGGACTTTAATGTGTTCTACATTAACGACAGTGAACATTGCATTCGTGAAGAGACCATTGCTTGTCTTCTGGTATATATAATATGTATTGTTAAATTCTTATCAGGAACAGTTGTAAACATGCTCATCATAAATTTTAAATCGTGAAATAGATTCAATTCAGGGAACACAAACTATGTTAGAAGTGAAGAAATGTACAAATCACTAACCACCATGTTGAACTTCTTCCGATTACTTCCTGGTCGTGGGCGTAAAGTGAGGACATATTCATGTTAGATGTTAAGTTGCAAATGGATTCTTAAGAAAATGACTGACCCCAGGGGCCCCATCGTCTATCAAATGTCAGAGTATTGACTTGCTTCATCTGTTTTACTGTCAAACCAAATAAACCATAATGGCAGAAGATTTGAATAACAGCCCCAAACATTAAGTATTTATAACCGGCAGCTCCCCATTCCAAGAAAACAGATTACACCCGAACCAACTGGGGTGAAACATAAATAAACATAACTGTAACATATAAACTAATGATTAAAGGTCGCGCATCAAAGTGTATGGGTGCAATGCTTAACATCGATAACGTGCATGGGTACTCTCTGACTCACCAGAACCACCCTGACTGTTACCCATTGGGCAGATCGATCATGTTGTGCCATAAACGGTAATTCCATAAATGAAAATAAAGGTGACCCTAAGCCTCTTACAAACATCAACCGGATTAGACGGGCTTGAAACTAGGAATCCACGTGAAAACGAAAGTATAGAAGAACGGATCTTATCTGTGACCCAGAACTAATTTTCTCGTGTTGGGGATGGGGGAAAAAATGAAGAATTAATCTAGCTTCAAAGAGAATTTTACATCTCCTATTGATTGGTTGAGAGCAAAATTGACTAAGTTTAGGTGACATGTACGGAAGTGTATTTCAGAGCCGATCAAACATGACAGACCCGTCCCTCTGCACGATACGCCGAGTGATTGGTGTTGAGCTCACAAAGCGATTGTCTTTGATAGAATGTACAAAGGATGAATATTCTTAAGAAGCAAACCAAGTGTGAGGTTAGATAACTAATTTATCTGTTGCCGATACGTTTGATGCTAAGAAATGATACAGAGCCATTGAGATATTGTATTTTCTTTGTGAAAAAGTATCTCGACGGGGTACCTGCTTGAACAGAAGCTTTGGGGTCGCTTCACTGAACTGCGTATTGAGGATGCTGGGTTTCATCTTTTGTTAGGATTGTGAAACATTGTTGTGCAAGTCATGTGGCAAATGTTATCACATTCAGTTTCCTGGGGGTAATATGAATTTGTATGAAGTTTGGGAAGAGTCCTGTGTGATGTGGAGGCTGGAGCATCGCTATGCACATTTCTGGAAACTTTTAGAGAACCTGGGACACACAAAGGTTAGCTGGTACATGGTTGAAGTCATTCTGCATGTGCACTGTACGCGCATGGTTCTAAATGCCATGGCGCTGAGCCAGAGTATGCGTGTCTGCTGTACTAGATAGGCCTGGAGACATGGTTCTCAATCAGAATCCTGTGTCACACAGACTAAAGAAGCCATGATTCTCAACTAGTGTAATATTGTCGCCTGATCTAGACAAACGTAAACACGCCACGCTTCGCTTAACGAGATTATCCTTTGTCTAATGTGTTACATAGACGACAAGACGACATGATTATCAACTAGAATAGCATTTTCACCCGTGTTACGTAATTCACAAACAGAATTGTCACCTGTTGCTTATCGTCTCTGTATACCTACTGATCTGTTTCTGATGTGTTGGAATTTCTGCTCGTACTGCCAAAACCAAAACACCGGAAGTGCCACTGAACTTAACTTCAGGTATATCGATGGTCTGATATCGTTCAATAATGGTTAAATAGCCAATTCCCTTCTACTGTTTTACCAACCTGAACCAGAAATATAAGAGACCTGTGAAACTGCCTCATTTGTTTCATAATTAGATTTGTGCATAAAGTTCCAGAGTAACACAAAAGCTATGTTCAAGGCTGTATGACAAGAAGGATGGCTTGTACTTTCCAATAGTCTACTTTATAGTCCTCTTTATGTCGAGCAATATTCCAGAAGCTCAAGGTGTCCACATTTCACAACTTTTGAGGAACATTCTCCCATGCTCATTATACGAAGGATGTTTAAGGTTTCAAATTGTTTTATGGTGGACATGTGAAGGATATTTCTAAAGTCATCAGTGAAAAAAATGATTTCCAATGGAATCCCTTATTTTCGTTTGTACCATATGTTCCCGTGCTTTTTCAGGCGGAATATAGCTTTAAAATTTGATTTGATTTGACTGTGGATATTAGAATGGGGTTGAACTGTAAGTAAGTTATTATGTATGAATGTGTGACTTTATGTAAGTTGCTTGGAAATGGCGTGAAAGGCTGCTGTCTCGATAGAACTGTCCAGCGACCATTCCAATAGACATCACACAGTGGCGTACTGGCAGTGCATTTTGATCCCGCACCATAAATTTACAGACCCAGCCTCCCATCTGTCATGTTGCCTGACGTTTACGTCCGCATGACGTTCGTTAGGGCGCCTCCAAAATATGGAGATTTGTTAACGGTTGGATAACACGTGGTCGCCGAGACTGTAGGCTAGCTGGCTGCAGACGATTTCTAGATAACAATAACTCGTGATGTCGTGAAGCTTAGTTTCTTATTAATCGATCCAGGTCTTGGTTGTTGACCTCAGGCTCCCTGTGCGGGGCCGATCATGAACATTTTGTTTCAGCAGAAACCTGTTCCATAGTCTGCAAATCACAGACTGAAACACATTAAACGTATTGACTACCTCTCGCTGATTCTACCAGTTTTAAACATGCAATAGCCCTCAGGCGTTAATCACGTTGTGGACGACGCATTCACAGGCCGATATCAAATACTCCATTAAAACAAGACTAGCTCACGTGTTACTTTGGATAATGAAATCAACAATACTAATGACTCTGACTTGACGATATTTCACTGAAGTATCATAATCAAGAATGAACGACGTGCACGGAGGAATTGAATGCTCCACGTACGTACAATGTTTCGGGGGTGTTGGGCGTTAAGCTTTGGTTCCGAACCTTGCTATCTCTGGCAGTCATCTTTCAAAGCTTCTGACGACCGATCATAACATTTCATGATCCCCCAGTGTTTTGGTAGGGTACAGTTTAGACGGTTTGCCTTTTGCTGATGTTTTGTCAACCTCGTGTTATATACCTTTATATTAAACATTCAAACTTTTGTATGTATTTGTAGTGTACGTTTATTTATGTGTGTTGAAATGGGGTTTAACGTCGCGTTCAAGATTATTGCACAGTGCATAGTGCTATCTCACTGAGATACCATGCCGACGTTTAACATGAATACCCCCCTCAGACACAGTATACTGACTCCGAGCCGACCAGTCCTTGTGTCAGCCCCTTAATGCTGAGCGCCAGGCAGGGTAACAACAAGACATCTTTTTACGTCCGTTGGGTGGTATGAAGTGGCCGGGGATCGAACATCCACTTTCCTGGGAAGTTCTAATACCAGACCACGGGGCGGTTTTTATGTGTATTTATGTGTTGTGATAGGATACCATGCAGTTAAATTGATATAGTCATATCTATACAATATATATGGGTCGCCCACACAAAGTAAACTATATATGGCAGCGTGTTGGCGGTCGTCATTGTTCATTGTAAAAACCTATGTGCAGTATAAATCACAGTGCGTGCATTTCGCAGTTAAATGTTCTAACTATAAAGTATAACTTAGAAGTTGAAAGCGCAATTGATATTGATAAAGTTTGTTCATGCTCGTTTGCACATGCATGTTGAATAACCGTGTATGTATAGGTATTCTGGGTGTGCTCTCAGGCTCGACTGTATGTTGGTTAACCGTGTATGTATAGGTATTCTGAATGTGCTCTCAGGCTGGACAGTATGTTAAATAATACATTTAAATGTAGAACGTCAACACCAGAGAGAATAATCGAATATCAGCCGAAACAGATTCTATTGGGCGTTAAAGGCAATATATTGAAACGTATAGGAATCTATCACTGAAAACCAGTGATGACACCAGGTGTTCGCGAAATGGGTAAGCATGTCCTAGTCTTCAGGCAGCACTGGTTACTCACACAATTCGCCGTAGTCTCTGTTGCCTAACGCCGGATATACGTATCACCAGTTTGGACGTTCATCATATGTAACAACGTGTAACATTGTGTATTCATGACGTTCATCATGCTATCAAAAACCGGCTTGACAGCACGCCGTCATATTGCTTGAATATTGCCAACGCACACACGAGATATGTGCATGAACAGAAAAAGGAGAGAATATCTCTGTCCTCTGTGTCACACAGACTCGAAGACTATGGTCCTCAAGCAATGTGTCTGTGACTACGACACATTTTAAGATATAAATTGGTAACAGACGAATGGAGAGACATAATTCCGTTTAGCTGATACTTTCAGATTTAACTTCGGAATGCGACAGACCAATATGGTTGTTAGTTGTTGAACTCCGCACTGTAAATACTCGAGTCTGGACCAGACAATCCAGTAATTGATATCATGAGCATCGATCCATTTAATTGGGATACGATGATATGCATCAACTAAGTCTGCGAACCCGAACACCCGAACCCTTTAGTCACCTCTTACGGGCAAACATTGTCGCCTCCAGACTAAACGTAAACACGCCTATACACAGCCTCACGCACACCTACCCACACGCGCATGTGCAAACATTGCCCAAGCAGCTGATATGGGTATTATGAACCAGAAAAAGACGAGGAGAAGCCTAAAGAGGCTGAATGATAATTGTTGTAAACTACATCAGAAGAAATTCGAAACTGAATACGGACAGACATGATAATTATCAAGATAGAAATACTCCAGTCTACCATCTGATTCTCTCGCTGTAATTTCCATCTTTCTACTGCTTAGCGTTTTTCTTTGCATCAAAGAGGAAATTTCGATTTGGGAAATATCAGTAATTAGGGAGAAGCTTTTTGTGCTTCCTGATATCTTAACCAGCGGTGTATACACGCGCTGGAGGCACACACAACACCCGCAGTTAATGTCTTCCCATTTCTTAACAATCAATTCCTCCCCTCGCAGTGATCAGTCGTTCACGTATGAGTGAGCCCTGCTACACCCCTGATTCGATTACCGAAATTTACCACAGGAATTCATACCACTTTTACCGGATTATATCACTGTATACAATAAGTAATTACTCTCGTTCTCGCTAACCTGATAACGCTGATAGGCAGACGTCGACTCATATTTAGCTGGACGTATTTCACCGAGATAAATGAACTTCTAATAGTGCTTGAAAACTTAGTATGTGAACGCTGTCCCGCCGATATTCCCCGGGTCCCGTAGCGTCAGTAACGATTTTCGGGACGTTATTGAATGCTCAGGCTGATAATCAAATCAGAGCGTAAGTCATTGTAGCCTAGCTGGTAATTTTAACACCGATGCTGCCACAATTGAGTTACAGGAATTGAGAAAGAAATGGATTTGCAGATAGTCGGGATTTGGGTATGGAGGCAGTTGGGTGATGATAGTTGGGCGAAGAGATACACTGAGGTTCGGAGGAGCCCATCCTGTCTTGACGTCTGATGTTTCTTCACAGATAAACGCAATTTGATTATTTACAGGCTCGTTGGCTTATCATAGAATCATGTTCACGAACTGGATATATAATTGAATATCGCATGTTTTCCTGTCTGCGAGTTGTTATTGAAATAATTGGATAGAATATGGAAAACAATTTATAAACTAATAAAATAGGTAGACTTGGTTATTTATAACTGGTGATATTCTGTATTTCGTGGAGTCAGTTTTTATCGAGGGACACATGTAAGCATGTGGTGTTGCTGGTGTATTTGAGGATTAGGTCTGTTATGTGGGGAAAAGATATTAGTGAGGCTTTTCAATTAAATATAATTCTGTGATATTGGACAACATTCACTAATGGAAGTTCAAACATAAATTATCTTATTCAATATGAAGTGGATCAGGTACAAGATGCCTATATATATCTATATATTACACAACCGTATTGTTCTTTTCGAGAACAATTGAACTCCTTTGAAATCACAAATACTTTCCATATTAATTGTGTAAGGTGAGGTTTTGTGTTTTGTAAAATTTAAATAAATCAGTATATGAAAGGACGACGCTGGAGCTGAACCGACCTTACATGATAGAATGCATCATATGTGGTCAGGTTTGTGGTCATTTAATCTACAGATGTGACGACTGTCGAACGTATTGTGAAGCCTAGCCATGTGATGCCTAGATATTAGACAGTTCTATAATTCCGTGATTTGTGGTCGATGTACATGCACACTCATTGCTCGTGTCATGTATGTAGATATATTCCGTATATCAGCAATACAAATCCCTGTGAAAACAAAGCACAGGTTATCATGTGCCTGATGTGTCATGGTGTGTGATGGTATTCTATTTAGAAGAAACAAAGCATATGCCTGATGTGTCAGGGTGTGTGATGGTGTTCTATTTAGAAGAAACAAAGCATATGTCTAATGTGTCATGGTGTGTGATGGTGTTTTATTTAGAAGAAACAAAGCATATGGCTGATGTGTCATGGTGTGTGGTGGTATTCTATTTAGAAGAAACAAAGCATATGCCTGATGTGTCATGGTGTGTGATGGTGTTCTATTTAGAAGAAACAAAGCATATGGCTGATGTGTCATGGTGTGTGATGGTGTTCTATTTAGAAGAAACAAAGCATATGGCTGATGTGTCATGGTGTGTGATGGTTTTCTATTTAGAAGAAACAAAGTATATGGCTGATGTGTCATGGTGTGTGATGGTGTTCTACTTAAAAGAAACAAAGAATATGGCTGATGTGTCATGGTGTGTGATGGTTTTCTATTTAAAAGAAACAAAGCATATGGCTGATGTGTCATAGCGTGGCATGGTATTTTATCTGGAAGAAACAAAGCATATGGCTAATGTGTCATGGTGTGTAATGGTATTGTATACGGGAGAAACAAAGCATCCGTCTGATGTGTCATATTGTGTGATGTTATTTATCTGGAAGAAACAAAGCATATGTCTGACGTATCATGGTGTGTGATGGTGTTCTATTTAGAAGAAACAAAGCATCCGTCTGATGTGTCGCAGTGTGTGACAGTATTCTATCTAGAAGAAACAAAGCATATGGTTGCTGTGTCATGGTGTGTGATGGTATTGTTTGTGGGAGAAACAAAGCATACGTCTGAGGTATCATGGAGTGTGATGGTGTTCTATTGAGAAGAAACAAAGCAGATGATAGAAACAAAATAATTTGTTTTCGTAATTGAAACTTGGGGAAGAGGGGGCAATTGGATTTTGAAATGACAACATTGTTTCAATTTTGGGGGGGTCCAAAAATAAAATGGAAACGAACCAATTCAACCTGTGGTTTTGCCAAAGAGAACACATTGTTGGCTGGACATGTTTTATTTCAGAAAAAAATGTTTTTACCGTGTTTTAAACATTTGTATAATGGATGGTCGGTTCTTCCTTTAAAAGAAAGTGATTGCGAGTTTTGAATCAATGATCAAAGTATATTTTGTCTCCTCCCAAATCCCACGATCAAAGGATCATGGTACGCCTGGAGTACAGCCAATTGCAATGCCTTTGTCGACTGGGCCACATTGGTCCCATTGGAGAAGCAGTAGTGTCATATATCAATGCTTTTCAAGTGGAAGGATATATAAAATAGTATACAATACTCGGTGGAGCAACAAGTACACTTACGTGATCTCCTCCGCCTCATTATTGATCGTAGTTGAAACGCCAGGCTGGCCCATTCCACAATGTCCCATGGTCTTCATTAATAACTGATTGTCGTAGTGACAGCATGTCTTGCAGTGGGAATCCAGATCACCTCTTCAGCTAATGAGCTCTAGGACTTGTTAAAGAATAATATATGTACGGGCCAATGTGTTCAGACTATAAACGTTGTTGTCACGGATATATAGGCGTTATATTACTATTACTCACAACTACTTACATCTTACCGCGCTGTTTCTAGAATTAGCACGGTAAGCTTGCGTAATTAACGCGGTACGTTTGCGAAATAAACACTTAACGCTTCCGTAGTTACCGCGATACGCTTGCGGGATTAACACGGTATGTTTGTGGAATCAAGGCGGTTCGTTTATTACCGTATCACATGGTATCGCAAAAAATCGCAGAAACAAGAGGCAAGTACTTGAGAGCAGTGGAGTAAATCATGGCTTCCCGCAGTTGATAATTATTAAAGAAAGGACAAATTAGTACGGAGCCATATTAAGATCTTATGACTGATTAATCTACCTACGAAGCTAATTATTCGTGTCTGGCATGTCAGCAGTCTTTTAATAGACTTTAATGAGAAGCATAGCACTTAAATTCGTGATGCTTGCTTTTTTTTGTTTGAGTGTGTGTTATGTGGCGTTCCTTTGGGGAAGGGGCAGGGCATGTTAATAATGTACACGCATGTTGAGGTAATGACAATATAACGGTTCATTTAATTTATAAAGCACGAACACGTTAAAGACGTATTCATGTATGTTCGAAACTGGTGATATATTATTACCGTTGTTATAGGATTTTCGACTAAAAAAATAATATTTTAGTTTCAAGTCAGTAGCTTTAGAGAGTTAGGATTCACATTATATCCTAGCCCTATCAGGAGAATGCTCAGTAAGCCGTATTCAATAAATGGAGTCGGTATTACGATGCATCACAGTATCACTGCATCGCTCTACCTTTGAGCAGATCCGCGGATATTCCGGGTAAGTATGTGTCCCCAACACACCATGATCGTAAGGGCGAGCAAAAAGGTGATTGTGTGATCAGGTTCTTTGATTTGTACCGTACCGGCATATGGCGATGATCATACTATTAAGTATCATCCATTGGTCTGCTTGGCCCAGACTCGACTATTTTCAGACCTTCGTGTCAATGCTGGACTATTACTAGGTTCGGCATAAAACAACAAGATAACAAGTATATGCTCAGGTGATTTTGCGATTAAACTGCATATTAAACAATAGGTTCTCTCTCTCTCTCACACACACACACACACACACACACACACACACACACACACACACACACACACACACACACACACACACACACACACACACACACACACACACACACACACCACATGTTTTGTCATGAATATAGAAACAAGGCTATTATACAGGTTTGTTATGAATCTACACACTGTATGTTATTATCAATGAGCACACACATCCGCTTTGTGGTGAATTGGTATACACTATTGCTGTCAATAGCCAAACACATTGATATTGTCAGTAATCTACATACAATATATATATTATCAATAACCACATACATCAACTTTGTAGTGAATTGGTATACACTATTGCTATCAATAGCCAAACACATCAATATTGTCAGTAATCTACATGCAATATATGTATATCAATAAGCACACACGTCCGTTAAGTAATTAATCTACATTCAATATATTGATTATCAATAACCAAACACATACATATAAGTATGTGAGTAAACACAGCACATTGTAAGTCATGAATCTACACACACATATCATTGTCAATAACCATACACAACAGAGCGATAATAAATCAACACACAATAATCGCTCACTCACCACTCACAACAGTTCTGTCTTAAATATCCCGACAACGTCGTTCTTGTAATTTATAGCTACAAAAACTCAAATATTGTATTTTTGATAATTGCACACGAAGCTTCTTATCGCCGACAGCTACACATAACATCTTCATCCTTAATAACGACTAACTAATATAATAACATAAACAGCTATCGTTGTCACTTGGAGCGTTAATAATCAGGTTGATTTCTGTATCATCTTTCATCTCTGAAAATCCCAGAGCAACGCATTCAAGAAAACTACCGTCGTGGAAATCCCCTGCTAAAGATATGCTTCCAATGAGCTCTTCCTTCGCTCTGTGATACCATTGATCGTTGAGCTATGTTTATCATCCACAAATTCCAAAAGCCCGATCTTATCAATTAGATTTTGCAATATTAACTCTGGGATTTTCTTTGGGTAAAATATAAGATCTTCAAGGGAAACGCAAAGCCGCTTTACATGCTATATTAAGTCATTTGAGTGATGTTGTCATACTGATATATCCAGGGCGTTTTTTAAAGTTAGCTTATCTCGACAGCTGGGGCTACGGTGTCATCCAGTAGTTTGTTATAATGTATCGCTGGTTTGGGGAAGACGTATCCATATAGATGATTCGCACCGAGACCTTCCTTCATAGAATGTAAACATATGATTCATGATCACTTCTCGGTTTAGTTTGTTATGAGAAGAAAACAAATCAGGCTAGAAAGTAAATATTCCCACGAACGTGGTTCAGCATAATTGATTTTGCACAATTTGTAAATATACAGCAAACCAGTCTACATGTGTGTATCTGACTAATTTGAAAATCATTTTTTGAAACTGATTACTGATACAAAACATTATGTAATACTAAACATCCAGCATTCAGCATCCAGCATCCAGCTCCACATCTACTTGAAAATATAACATGAAGGCAATACGCCTCTTATATAAATATTCCAACAATTTCGGGGCGGAGTACACCAATACTAGATTTGACACACTGCAATTGAAAGCTTCAAATATAAAGAGGGCGAAATGTATATATTATATATTTTCCCCAAAAGTTAAAACCAATCAACATTGATAATTCTACCGTTTGATGGCATTCCAATATTTCCTCTGCCACAGGAACCATTTCAACATTGTTTAACTCAAAGTGGCAGATACCCCCACGGACCAGCAAAGGGTAAAAAGGTACACAGGGATGACGCAGTGTGAGTGATGCTGTGGATATAATGATTCTTTTTCTAAGAGTTATTGCACTGGAACTTAATACACATTACATGTTTAGAGCCGCAATAACTATATCATATGTTTAAATAATATAGCATATGATGGGAATATCATTTTATCGCTTATCATGCAGAAGGTTCGGCTTCGATTCCACGATATGAAACTATTTCTGGTGCCCTTAAAACACTATCTTACTTACTCATGTTATTACACATATACATACACAGAGCCATTTGGTTTATGGATCGTGGTTTATTAGTTTATACATGTTAATCCGCATATTGAATGATTATGATTAGTGATGTATGAAACCACTGTGGTTTGACTCGTATAATGTGACAACAATATAAATGTGACAAATATACATAAAAACTTAATGGGGTAAAACGAGTTTTTTAAATCTACAATTTCTGGTATAAAATCAATCAATGTACAACATCAAGAAAAAAATATATAATCGTATTTTCAGACGAAATTGAGTTAACCATCGTAATATTCTCATTCATGTTATCCCAATTAATACGCACCATATGACTTGTTATGATAATAGAAAAGGTAGTTGCAAGCGAAAATCATGAGCTTACCAAAATCTTTCCCATCACAACAACATTGGCACGCAGTGAGTCAGGAAGGTCAGTCATAGTAATGTGACGTTTAATCTGCCCTCCCCCACACGCATTTAGTCGTGACAGCCCATATGTCACGGTGGAGAGCAGATTGACGTGTACAATTTATAAAAAAAATTGTTGTGTTAGTTTTCCTTCAAGTCTGAAGTAGCAGAACACTCTGGTAACACCTCCTCCAAACCAGTAGATACCCCAAATCCCCCGCCTTCATTCAAGAATACTGCAATCACCACAGTTACATAAATATAACGTTTCTTTATAAATATACAAACTAGGATAATGATATTACGAGGAAATACAGTATGGTATAACGTCACTACAGACCATCAACTGGAACTTAGAAACACAGGCAAATCTATCTCTTCTTTAGTTTCAGAAGAACTGACATCTATCTCAGCTAATAATGGAGTGTTTCTAAGAATCCATTAAGAGAGACAGAAGGTACGTTACGCTTATCAGCTACATGATTACGATGGATGTAAAGGTAGTGTGTCTTCACGTCGGCATCCTACAAACTCAACAACAAACCATTAACATGTCTAAACATCAACCTGACCTCGGCGCTCAGGAACAAAAACACCAATGGTTTATTAACATCACGTAGAGCCTCTGTCTTCACTGTGAATGTATAAAGGTCTACAAAACAATGCTCCTGTTGCATCTGTGGGTGATCGACTGAAATAGAAAAACGGGTTTCTTTGAAATTGATGGAAATACGGCAAGAAAAGCCAGTGCAGGTGTATTTCCCGTACGTCTGCATGGTTATCTATATCACTCAGAACAAAATATTTCCAAGGTTAACCCCAAAACATCAATACACTAATCAAACTCCTCCGTTTTGATGAAATATCTAACGAGCAACAAAAGAATACTATCCTATACATGAATTATGGTTTACGACTTCGCAACCGTCTTTGTACAAATTATGCTTAATTATTCTTGAGGTTATTTGCCTTTATTAATCAAATGCTTTAATCTCTTCTTGTGTTGTGATGCGATTTATTTTTCACAAAATTGTACACGTGCCCATCTCTGTGCATATAAGTCTGCATGTTTATACTTGTACATGTGCAAAATTGTATATATATATATATATATATATATATATATATATATATATATATATATATATATATATATATATATATATATATAATATTATTGTATGTACATGGGCCTATGGCCTGAATACAATAAATGATGATGATGATGATGATGATGATGATGATGATGATACTATGTACTCTGCGTTACTCTTGTATCTGCGTTATTAGCAAGTGGTGGTACGTGGATTCTCTGTGTAGCGAACAGGTCACGCACCAGGTGAATGTGAAGCTATGTGAAAATTCAGCTACGTCGGCGGCGGAGATTAGGTGGATGGATGACGACGCTCGGAAGGTTTGACGTTGGGTCTTTGGTCCTGTCGCACGACGAAATGTGTGATGTCACCTTAGTGACTTTGTTCGTAATCTGCCTCTGTTCACAAGCAGCATATGGGTATCCGAAAGAATTAGTTTCAAAACCATCTAAGGCCTGAAAGGCACCTTAGGTAGGAGTTTGAGTGGACATCGATCCATTAATCGGTGTGAATATTGTGTAGCGCCATGGACATAACACTTGGCATTTTTATTACTTGAGTGTACAAGTCCTATTCATCAGCAAAGAACAACGTCAGGCACCAGATCATCTGCAAAGACCACCTCCCTGTAGACAACTTTAATGGCGATATGGATAATCATGTCTTGTTTTGTTTGGCCGACTTTTAATCAAAACTGTTCATGGGAATGTAAACAAATTAACCTAATCAACCATTTGGGAATTCAACAGCATATACAAAACTGTTATGGGGTGAAAGACATCCAGTGGCATGGCTTATGTGTCGCAAATCAGTGTGTGTGTGTGTGTGTGTTTTGTTGTTAAACGCAGCACTCAGAAATGTCCCAGCAATATGACAGCGGTCGATGAATAATCGAATCTGGACCAGCCAATCCAGTGCTAAATATTGTTAACAACTATATACGTCATCGGGGTACGAGGACACGCTGTTACATGTTGATTCCAAAGTTGAAACCAAGACATCGGTACGTACAGACATTAATTATGAAATTAGTAAATAACCACAAAGGAATAACGAACAGATATATTGAAATTTACAGGATTAGATTTACAATCATAACAGGCAAATCGATGGGCCATATATGTAACAGCATCAATGTGCCCTATTACCCAAATTAGTGCATTTACGAATGTCCAGATGTTGCCACAGTCGAATGTCTTGTATGGGGCACGTGCTCCGTTATTGAATCCTTGAACCAGCGTCAGAAGCCGTCAAAAACGTCACCGGGCAAGTAGATCTTAGAAGGTGTGAGAAGGTCGAAAGTGGGGTCTTAGCAGGAGGCCTTGAATGGCCCTCATCTCGCATTTATATAGGTACAGCCAGCCTCCCAGAATAAACATCTGTAAACGTCCTCCTCACAGCGAAGCTATATGTACCGGGGGTATAATGAAGGTGTCAATCCCAGGAACATAATTTTGACTAAAAACGACAACTAAGGGATGTAACTCCAAACACTAGGTGTTAAGGCCATAACCTAAGCTAGATATTGTACGAGCGCCTCGATCAATTTGCTGCCACAATATACATTGCCACATTACAACGCAATCAACCAGGTCACCGAGTCCGACCACCTGATCCATTTAGCCGACTCTTACGACAGCATAGGTTGCTGGGGACCAATTCTAACCTGGAATCCGTACGGAGCACCTCAGGTGTTGAGCCATACTGTTTAGTAGTTGGATGACATGGAGCACCTCAATCAGCAAGCTTATTTCGGTGGGAATTCTGGACTCTGCCTTCACTAAATCACGTATCTTGTATTTTTTAATGTGGCGTTTCATTATATCGCTATAGGCGGTTGATTGGTGTAACTCGCAGTGAAAGAGCTTGATTGCCATCGTCAGAGGGATCGTTTGCACAATGTATTGTTATTACGGGAGCACCACTAAAAGATTAACATGATATGCATAATAAACCTTCTTTTTTCTTTAAAGTTGGCGAAAAGAGCATGCGTGGCGTTGTGAGTTTCTTCTGTCAATATTTGATAGTGATTCATAAACCCATGCTTATGACATAGTCGGAATCGAACGATGGACATTGTTTTCTGTGGCTTTTATTAAAAGGAATACATCTCGCGATGCATCATCCTTAAAGGCTCCAAAACCAGATCCCGGATTTGCATCGATTATAATTCCTGGTCTGTCAGACCACGCAGCTACCCGTGCACGTGGGTGTCACGTATATGATGAACATGTAGGGCCTGATTCATTGTCTGTCCTTACACATTACGTCATACAATGAAACACTGAAATACTACTCAAACCTGCGTCAGACTCAAGTGAGTTTGTGAATTCAGGTTTGTGTAATTTACCTTATCCTTGAGAGAGACAAGAAGAGGTTGTTTGCAGGTCGACAATGACTGAATTCTTTTGTTCTCAGAAAACATCGCTCATGATATGAACCGGACCAAGGTGGTGTGTTTGAGAAATAAGTGGGGAGTAAATAATGGTGAGTATGAATGATGAGTTGACATGTGGACGAAGGCTGAGTGTTGAGCTTAGATTACAAGTGTCCTTTAACAAACCATTGCATTATTGATTGAATGGAGTCAGACAAGAGTACAGATAAAACGGCCGGCCACCTATAGATGATCAGCTGTTCATGGCATGAGTGAGTGAATAGGGTTAAGCGCCGATATGACGCACATTTCAGTTATATGTCGGCGTGTATAGTAACGTAGAAGGACAAGGACGACGTAGACGTCGCCACTGACAGACCACGGATCATTATAGGATATGGGTAGTGGACAGACGGACGACGGGATAGCCTGGTGGTAAATACACTCCGTTCGTAACGCTGAAGGCACGATTTCTATTCCAAACGTTGGTATAATATGCAAAGCACATTTCTGGCGTCACCCGCCGTGATAATGCCAAACTATTGTTAGAGTGAGTGAGTGAGTATGGTTTTACGCCGCTTTTAGTAATATTCCAGCAATATCACGGCGGGGGACACCGGAAATGGGCTTCACACATTGTACCCATGTGGGGAATCGAACTTGGGTCTTCGGCGTGACGAGCCAACGCATTAACCACTAGGCTACCCCACCGCCTCAATTATTATTGTTATAAGTGTCATTACATACAGCAGAGGTGCTAAAATACAGTGCGGTGAAATGCAACATAGAGACTGTTCTTCCTTCAAGTAAAGGTTTTGTTTGTTTGTTTGTTGTTTAACGCCGCACTCAGCAATATTCCAGCTATATGACGGCGGTCTGTAAAATAATCGAATCTGGACCAGACAATCCAGTGATTGACATCATGAGCATCGATCCACGCAATTGGAATCGATGACATGTATCAACCAAGTCAGCGAGCCTGACCACCCGGTCCCGTTAGTCGCCTTAAACGACAAGCATAGTCACCTTTTACGGCAAGCATGGGTTGCTGAAGACCTATTCCACCCCGGAATCTTCACGGGTCTTCAAGTAAAGATAGATGGTATGGTACTCTTATGATTAAAGCGTTCGCGTTTCATGCCGAGTATGTGAAGATAATACTTAAAGTGGCGTAAAACACAACTCACTCACTCACGTAGATGTAGGTTGTATGGTAACCCATTATTCTCCGTCTTGCCGAGAGCTGGATCCGAATATGGGTGCACTGCATGTATCCCTGACGTTCCTCCCCTTGTGATATTGTTGGTGTATTGCAAAACCGGCGAAAAACCATTCTCACTCACTGAAATATGCGTTACATTGGGTTTGCGTAGAGTGCAACTGTGCATTTAATTAGCTTACTTCACCTTACATATAACAGGTGGTAAACGTCAGCTGTGTATTTAGTCTGACTGACAAGTATCATACACTTCCTTGGTCTAAATGTGTTGAGAGTTGGCAAGAGACTCCACAGACGCGTCTGGTTTGGACTTACGCCATTATATAAAAAAAAGTTTTAATACAGTCAAGTTAATTAAATGGTAATTCAACAAGCTCTTAACAAGAGGGAAAATACATATTCTTTCCACATGGATACCATCCGACAATATTAGATCAATTGGCAATATTTCTGCGTCAAACGTTCCCTTTTTATTCAAAAGACTAACGGTATCGAGATCCAGTGTTTTCGTTAATTGTATTCATTATCAGTACGCAATGTGAAACAGCAGCTTCAGGAAAATGTCTGCTTGTTTTTGTATGTCAATTTACAACATATATGTGTCATACGTAAAGCCTCTGAACGCACGAGGTGCAAAACACAAGTTATTTCGGGCAGTTTAAAGATGCTTTAACTTAATAAAAAGTAAAGTTTTGCAAGAAATACATTACTCCTTCCACGTGTATATTGGGACGCTGTGCATGAACTACATGTATCCAGGGACTGTAGTCTTCTGATTCTTTTAGAAGTAATGAGTGAGTGAAGGTGTGGGGTTTAACGCCCCAGTATGTCAGTTAAATCACGGCGTGTCTGTTTCATGTGGGAGGAAGGCTCCAGGTGATGTACGTTTACCACGTTGGTGAAACGTACGAGCACGGGTATGGTGCTGACAAGCTTAGAAACGTTACCAGCGTAAAGGGAAACATTTGGTATTCAAGCGCACGATCAAAGCTTCCTGGTACGCCTACGGGACGCAACTCTGCATAGCGAAATGACGACCGACCCCCACACGTGCCCACCCATCACACTCATGGGATATGTTTCACCATACTCGAACACTTGCTCTCGGAGTGACAAGCGAACACAACAACTACTGCCCTACCTAAACGCAACAGCGTGAGAAACTCAGTACCATAATATAGTATATGACAGCCTCTAGGTACTCGACAAACCAGACAAATGTGCGTTTGCCAGTATGAACCCATGACGTCAGGATACGTTGACATGCATTCCACCATGTTACAATATGTACCCACCCGTTCACCACCTTGTGAATGATGTTCTGGGGACCTTTTCTGATAATTTGTTGTTTATATCTCACCCAACAGTATTCCATCTATATTGCGGGGGTCTGTAAATAATCGAGTGATCAACATCATGAGCCTCGATCGACGCAATTGGATTACGACCGCTTGCATTAACCAGGTCAGAGAGCCTGACCACCCGATCCCGTTAGCCACCTCTTACGACAAGCATGGGTTGCTGAAGACCAATTCCAACACAGAATCACACAAGAATAACAGATGTGATTACAGATGTTATGGAGATCTTTTTGATATCACTACATCAAAATAAGGTAATCTATACAAACACTCATCGGCAAGATGACACAAGCCACTTTAGATGCAGGAAGGCTATGAGCGGCAGGTGGACTATCTCCTAACCTTCTAGTTTGCTCATTTAGCGTGGTTCATTCTGTTAAATAACTTCAAAAGAAAAGAAAAAATGATCCGAAGGAAAATCTAGCCACCAAGACAGATTAACTGATTACGCAGCCATCGGTCATTTTTATTCCTTACGTACAAAGCCGCGTTATGTGCAAGAACACTTTTTAAAACCGGGTTATAAAATGTTCAAAGGAGATCCTTCTTATTATTGTGGCTGGCATATGGTAATCAACTGCATGCCGAGATTGTAAATAGCATAAAACACGGGATCAATTGTCACCACCATTGATTTACCATTTTGCTAATGGTGTGTTCCGGACTATATGAGTTACTGAGATGCTAAACAGCTGTTCAATGTCGATGGCATGTCGATTTCAAATACAGCATGCCACTTATAATTACCGATGGGAATGTATTTCCTTTTAGTAATCAATGCTGTAGAGAGTAAACGACAAGATAAGGGAACACGTTTTGCTTATTTGGAATTAATGTGCTTGTCACGTTGGTTTAGAAAGGCATATATAGAGTATCTTGAGGCCTCGGACCGGGATCAACGAATTGTCACATATTTCACGTAGGTGAAAAAAAATATTGTATAATGAGATTGATGATGCTGAGGAAATCTTTTGAAGAGGAACTCGATTTCATTTCATTTTTGATGAAGTGACAAGTGTGATTTATGGTGTAATTTCCATGTCTCTATCTGTCAACGTGTGTATTTCGTGGTTCGGGTCCCTCGCTGGTCAAACAAATAGCTTTGGGGGTGACAGAGAAAGAGTGGGAACAGAGCCTCTCTCTCTTCTTGTAACACACGTTAGAATGCCACGTCGTGACAGAAAAGTATCTCCTTATGACAGGATTCTGACACAAAAACAAGAAATTGGCATCTAACAAATATGAACTACACAAAGTAACGTTGTGAAATACGAATTCAAATTGCAGCAGTAGAAACTAGTTTTTTTAAGTCATTAGTCATTCGTCAGTGAAACCTCGTTAATCCGGACTATAACACTGGAGGCGCACGAACTTCTACTCTGTAATCAACTACATCAGGTTACGCACAAACTTCTACTCTGTAATCAACTCCACGCAGGTTACGCACTTACTTCTACATTGTAATCAACTACATGGTTGAGCACAAACTTCTACTTTGTAATCAACTACATGCAGGTTACGCACGCACTTATACTTTTAATCAACTACATGCAAGTAACGCACAATCATCTACTCTGTAATCAACAGGCTACGCACATACTTCCTGTTTGTAATCATCTACACGCACGTTACGCACAAACTTCTACTTTGTAATCAACTACATGAAGGTTACGCACAAACTTCTACTCCGTAATCAACTACATGCAGGTTACGCACGAATGGCTACTCTTTAATTAACTATAACCAGGTTACGCACGAATGTCTACTCTGTAATCAACTACATGCAGGTTACGCACGAATGTCTACTCTGTAAACAACTATAAGCAGGTTACGCAGCCATAGAACAATAACGGACAAAAAAGATGGGCTTCGGAACAACTCCCTAGAAGATCGAACCTGGGTTTTACGTTTCTAATGTATGACTGTGCCTGGGACATACCAAGGATTGCTCAACGATCCATTGACGTCTGTGTGCGGTGACAAATTAAATCACTCAGGCAATAGCCGAGAGGTAGGCTTCCTAAGTAACCCCTCATCCACGTACTATTCAAGATCAACAATTGATTTAACTACCACGTTACAATTTTAGTCGCTTTTGACGTCAGACATTTGAACTATTGACCTTTACAAGTTGAAATTATTCCTGTGGGCATTCTGGGTTAGAACTGATCAACGAACATTGGCCGTAAGAGGCGATTTATTTGGTGGTCAGGCTGTTCGATTGTCATAGAAGAATATGACGTCATTGCTCTTCATTGCTGACGTCTGTCTCACATAGAGTGAGTGAGTGAGTTTGGTTTTACGCCGCTTTTAGCAATATTCCAGCAATATCACGGCGGGGGACACCAAAAATCTCACATAGAACACATAGAAAAAATGATACCTATGATGTCTTAGACATTTTCAAAATCGATAGTTTTTTGTATGTTATGCAGATGTTAACGAGTATTGGATGCACAGAAGAGTTTTCAAAGCTGAAAACACATGTTTATCTACATTAGCAAGCAAATGTCAACACATCCGTGATAGGGTGAAGTTATTTTGTATCTTCAAGTCCAGTGCATACTGAAAGCAAACAACCATATGTTCGACTGCCATGATACCAGTGCCATACAAGAGGCTCATCAGTTACGTTGGTTGCCTATGGAATGATAGCATTAACACATCGTTTGCATTTAATTCATACATGTGTTCAACTAGCAGCTTCAAATTTTTCACAATCCTATTCACTTTTATCACTCATCCCAACAACAGATAATGTTGGTGTAGACGTTGCCCTCATCGGTGACGCAAGGCCTTTCGGAGGACGCGCTTTGGGTTGGAACAGGTCAGTCCAATTTCCACAACGAGAACCCGAAATTTTCATGAAGGAACAAATTACCACTCTCAAAGCATTTGCAATTTATATCGATTGGGTAAATAAAATTCCAATGACAATATGGGTTGAGAGCTTGTTTAAGTTCAGTTTCAAATTTGAAAATTGCATCTTTCCGCTTTAGGTGTTTACCAATCAGCATCGGCCCAGGGGAAATTGGGCTATTGCGGTTCTTTACGAGGTTAGCCGTCGCCATCACTGGGCATTCCTCTTGCACTGTAAATATTGAGTAACGGCTTCAATTTGCTCGTAAATTCATTATGATGTGCAATGACAACCTCGATGGGTCTGAAATGGTCCGTAGTAATACGACTAACGGTAAGTATCTTTTGGCAACAGTCAAGGCAAGGCATCGTTCCTTCGAGGTCGAGAGTTCGCATCTCGATATGGAATTATTTCTCTAATCAAGTTAAGGAAACATGATTATAGTTGCCATGTTATGAGGATGATTACATTCGTTAGATGTCCTTTCGAAAAGCTACTTTTGAAATGCCAGTCTGCCACACTGTAACTACCACGAACAACATTGATTTGCGTGTGCCTATTTTCTAAAGCATTACGGGGAAGATCAATCAAATGAAATTTATAATGTAGCCATACTTTCATTTCAAGATGGATTTCAATTGATTATTAAGGTGACTAAACTATTTCACCAGTGTATCATACGTGTCTCAATTCTATTCTGATACGTACCATTTGCAAAGAGCACGATTTGAAAAAATAGGCGTCCAATATAAAATTAACCATACGTAGCGAGCGAAATTCTGTGCTAAGCTAGTGATCGGCGCGAGAGTGAGTGAGTTAGTGAGTTTGGTTTAACGCCGCTTTTAAGATTATTCCAGTTATATCACGGCGTGTCAGCTTAACGTGAGAGGAAAGCCCGAAGTAATGCAGGTCTCAGACGTTTGCCACTTCGGTGAAACCCAGGAGCACGGGTATGGTGCTGACAAACCTAGAAACTGAATTGGGGCGAACCGGGATTCGAACCCACAATCATAGGTTTCTGGCGTGCCCAAGGGACGCAACTCTGCACGGCCCACGACTGGGCCACCCGGCGCGAGAAATGTGGTGACGTATATATATATAAAATACACTAGACAACCAGGGAGGCTCATTTACCAACTTAATACGCTTCATCTTTATGAATGTACATGTATATTGTGATTTCTGAATCATTTGATTGCAATTTAGGTGATTACAAAAAATAGCGTAATGTTAGTGCATTAATATCTCAATGGTTAAGGCAGTATTGAATTGAAATGCAATAAACGGTGACGATGGGAAGAAAGACAATGGACACAGATTTCGGCAATATCCCCTGAAACTGAACCATTGTATCAACAGTTCAAATAATTTTGCTGAGACGTTCACGATTCCAATTTTAGTTGTGGTTTTCCAAAACATATATTCTTACATGATCTCGAATAGGCTTGTTTTGTGTTCGGTATCAACACGCCAAAAATATGATAAAAGCAGACATGAATGAAATTAACCATAATTTATATGCCTTGCCTAACGATCATCATTGTAAATGAAGGAGTTTGGTTTTACATTTTGGCAATATTTCAGCAAAACTTCGCAGGGGTCATCAAAGGTAAAGCACTGACACTAAATAGCTGGCACAATGGCACTGCAATTATCTCTAACCAGGTTAATGTCAAGGCATTGTTGATCCATGGTTCCAATTGGTATCCTTCGGACCTTTGAACCTCTTATTGGGAACCTTTTCAGGACCACCTGCATCTGGTTGCCCTTTAGAACGGAGATGATGCTGAATCTCCATCACCCCTCGTAACTTTCGTCTCTATTGATTTGAATATACTGCATGAAACAAGGTCTGGAAATAGAAACCTCATTGATATTTGTCCCTCGATTCATTTCGTGAAACCCAACCCCTTATCATTCTATAAACAACTGCGATGATTTATGAGGTGGTATTATCGGCTAGTGGAAGAGTTATTACGCCACTAGGGGGCGCTATCAGCCGCTTCACATCTGCTACGTTCCCATATGTAAGACCAGGCAGACCGGTCGGGCGAAAAGGGTAATCCTCTTCTCAATCTTATCGCCATTTCCATGTAATAGGCAATGTGTTGATAGTCAGAAGTTCGACAAATTACCTATAACATTGTACTACTGAAGACAACAGATGATGTAATGGGTAACGTGTTCATCATATTCGCTGTCATGTTAATAAACTCACTCACTTATTCACCGTTCATGGCAGAGTTGGATTCCTAACATTTAACTTCTTTGATAGGCATTTAGAAGTTGGAGTACTACGTACGGATAAGAATTTATGGATGAACAACTTCTTTATTACAATTAAGAGCGACGTTTCGGTGTAGGTTCTAACACCGTTATCAAGCAAGTGATAGGCATTTAGAAGTTGGAGTACTATGTAAGGATAAGAATTTATGGATGAACAACTTCTTTATTACAATTAAGAGCGACGTTTCGGTGTAGGTTTTAACACTTGCTTGATAACGGTGTTAGAACCTACCTCGAAACGTCGCTCTTAATTGTAATAAAGAAGTTGTTCATCCATAAATTCTTATCCTTACTTCCTAACATTTGAGGAGAACGGGCATGATGTCCGCCATGCTATTGCTGAAACTTTGCTGAAAGTGTAGTAAATATAAAAGTAAACTCCAAAAAGCATATTTACCCCCATTTGCCAATTTATGATTCTCCAGCTCCGGCTTTTGTCTCAAAAATATTTCAATTTATTTATCAAATGATTCATCATGTCACTTCAGATTCATCATGTTCAGTATCAAATAAGCTGATTCACATTGTTCATTATGACCGTATTATATTCATGACCACTATTAACCTGAACAGATTCATCATGTTCATTATCGTGTAAGGATGGCATCACAGCGACATATCCCTGATATGCATCGGATACAATTATGACAATAAGCGGGGACACGGGTGGTCCAGTCATCTGAGGAGCCGCGAATCGTCTAGCCGAGTTGCGTCACTTGGGCATACCATGAACCTCTGATCTTGGGTTCGCTCTGTTTCTAAGTTTGTCAGAACCATTCTTGTAATCATGGGTTTCACCAACGTGGTAAACATCTAAGACCTATATCACTTCGGGATCTTCTCCCGCGTCAATCTGGCGCACCGTGATATAACTGAAACTCGTTGTTCAAAGCGGCGTTAAACCAAACAGTTTCTCACTATGATTTAAAGCACTCGAAGTATTCTTCCTCGAGTAACATGAACCGGCAGTTTACAAGTAAAACAAAGCCTGTAAATACCCTCGCCCAATAAAGGTCTATAACTATTCGCAAGGTCCAATGGCCGGAGACTCATGAGATGAGTTTATGTTGTGTCGCGTCGCATTCGTCTGTATTCAAGACACAAAGCAGTGGCTTGTTTGTTTATATGACCTAGACACACACGGCGATCACAGGTAAATGTAGATTCGATCTAACCCGCAATGAATTAGAAACACAGACTTGGCATCACTTGCTCTGTTACCAACAAATGCGCCTGATCGTGATCGTTCTCTAAGCACAGAACCATCAACAGGACCACCATGGACGACTTGGCAGAAACGGAAACATGTTGTCACACATTTTGATTTCTAATTTGTCACTTGATAAAGAGTCACTTTGAAAGAATGATTATTGACGGTATTTATTCTGCATAAAGTGGGTATGAGCTGACGGTCACACATTCAGCGTAAGGCTAACGTGGGTATGAGCTGACGGTCACACATTCAGCGTAAGGCTGACGCGGATATGAGCTGACGGTCACACATTCAGCGTAAGGCTGACGCGGATATGAGCTGACGGTCACACATTCAGCGTAAGGCTGACGCGGATATGAGCTGACGGTCACACATTCAGCGTAAGGCTAACGTGGATATGAGCTGACGGTCAAACATTCAGCGTAACGCTAACGTGGATATGAGCTGAGGGTCACACATTCAGCGTAACGCTAACTTGGATATGAGCTGAGGGTCACACATTCAGCGTAAGGCTGACGCGGATATGAGCTGACGGTCACACATTCAGCGTAAGGCTGACGTGGATATGAGCTGACGGTCACACATTCCGCGTAAGGCTGACGTGGATATGAGCTGACGGTCACACATTCAGCGTAAGGCAAACGTGGATATGAGTTGATGGTCACACATTCAGCGAAAGGCAAACGTGGATATGAGCTGTCGCTCACACATTCAGCGTACGGCTTATGTAGATATGAACTCATGGATACACATGCTGCATAAACTTTATGGATATGTATTGACCGCCACACATACTGCATAGAAAACTATATGGATATGGGCTGACGTTCACACATTCTGTATAAAGCTTTATGGATATGTACCGACTGCCACACATTCTTCATAAAGCTTTATGGATATGTACCGACTGCCACACATTCTTCATAAAGCTATATGGATATGTACTGACTGCCACACATTCTGCATAAAGCTATATGGATATGTACTGACTGCCACACATTCTTCATAAAGCTATATGGATATGTACTGACGGCACACATTCTGCATAAAGCTATATGGATATGTACTGACTGCCACACATTCTTCATAAAGCTATATGGATATGTACTGACTGCCACACATTCGGCATAAAGCTAGCTATGTGGATATGAGGGGAAGGACACACATTCTGCAAAGCTACATCGATATGATACACGTCCTGTATTTAAGTGTTGTGGATATGAACACATTCTGTAAATAAGGTTATTGCTGATAAGCGGTGTAGCAAAATGATGCTCCAGAAAAGAACAATCTTGCTGCCAAATACGAAGTCATGAGTGCAGTTACAACACCGCAATTATGTTATACTCGTCACTTATTCCATACTCAGGAAGAGCTTGTTATGAAACGATTCCCATCTCACGTTGCTACAAATCGTCATCGTTCTTTCAATGATTGCCATTTCTTTTAATCCCGCACAAGCTGAAAACATCCAAGAAACAATGGCGTGGGATGCAAAATCGTTAAAACACAACTCGGGCCATGTGACGCTCAGTACATATCGAATTACCTATCCTCAGGCTATTTAACTTTTATCTGAGATGACAAAAATGTGCGCATTTCAATGGATGCCTAGTATATTCATTCGCGAATGACAGTAGGCCTTAAAAGAGTTCATGTTTATTTCGATAGTTTTTACTCGAGTTAAAGAGTGCGAACATTTTATCCTCGAAAAACCAATATATTTATAATGTCCTCGGGTAAAGGACGACCATGTTGACACGAGAGGATGCATCTGACGTAAAACAATCAAACTTGTTTTTATGTTCCAAAAAAGAAAAAAGGAAAATGTTTTGGACACAGTCTCGGGACATTTACACAAGAACTGAATCAAAAACACTCTTAGTTGATTGTTTTTATATCGTGAGCATCTATCGATTAGTTACATGAAATACTTGTATAGTCAGTGAAAAAACATCGAACGCGAGAATGATGGAAGTATACTTTGAATATAGAATCATAGTTTGCTGTTTCAGAGCATGCGTGACGTATGCCCATTAGTAATTGTGGTGTGTTGAATCATTTTGGATTCATTTTCACTACTGTAAAACCTAGCTGTGAAAACCTCCACAAATATCATACCAGTCACAAATGTAATCATATGTTGCGAAATATCTATTTAACAAATATAACAGTTCTCACAGCTGTTTGATGCATTGAGATATTTCTATTCAGCGAATATTATGATAATTACAGCTGTAATGTGTTGTCCAGGGTGTTCGTTTTCCTGACATAGTCGTTTATGACAACCCCAGAAACAATGGGGTCGATCTGCAAAGCTCATATTCAACTTTTTCTCTGCCTCTGTGTTAGACTGACCTTTCCAGAAACGAAAGTGTCATTAATAGTTACAACAGATGCAGATTAAAGGGGTTTTTTAAAGTCGTTTTTCTATCTAACAAGTCGCAGGCTGGTGTTTGTTTAGCCTTGTCAATGGCAAAAATTGACTTGAACGCATCGTTAGGACGAAAATCAAGTGTTAACGTTTTCCACAGCAGCCGTCAACGCACCACGTGGCATTCATCTCAGAACAACAAACACAGTTGACGGTTTAGCTTTGTTTGGGAAACACCACCAAATTTGGCTTTTTTTTTAATATAAAATATAAAGGAGAAACATTTTGTAAGACGTGAGTTGGGCATTGTCAGTTAGACAGGTAGCAATGAACGTTGGTATGTGGACGTTGATATGATACAGAGGGAGACCAATCGGTGTTATTAAAACGTCAGTTCACAGTGAAAACGAATCCTAAATGCATCGTTGCAATCTAAAAAGATGGCTAGCTTCAAAGTGGACAGTTTTTCGAGAATGCCGTGCTGGGGACAATGGGAGTTACATCTATATAATGTCAAAAATAATAATTGAACATGACACCTTCTACATATTCTTAATGTGGCCCAATTCCTCATATTATGAATGCATGAGGATGTAAGAACACACCAATTTCGAATTCTTCTTGAAAGGATACTTCACAAGCAATATGCATCTTATCTATTATTTATATTTTAATAGACATATTATTAATAAGCATCATTCACAAAACTTCGCAGACCGATTGAGACAAATAATGAAAATGTTTCTTTCATTTGTAGCGCATGTAACATGGAGAGACTTTATCAATATTACAAGATCCACAGTCTGTACCGCAGTCACTAATATCAAGCCAATTCTTTTTATCCAAAATTGGAAGTATCATGTCTTCATGTACCTGATGACTTTGCCAACACACACTTTGAACGCCTCTCTTACAATTATTGTAGAGAGCGATGATAATAGCTCAATCAATTTTGGAACATTTCGGTGTGGTATTAGCGTTGATCAGTGCAAATGCCTTACAATGGTGGAAATAGCATATAGCCCTGGCTATTCCCCACGGCAACGCAGACCGCTCCAGAATCAATGAGATTACCAATTTTGCACTCTTTGCCTTAGGAATCCATTTGGAGACCATTATTATATCTCATGTATTAAAAGATCACTTGTTGGGTGATGGTTGAGGTCACAGATAACGCGGTAGGTTGATTTGCACACCGTTATTCTCGGCAGTCGATGTTGGTTGGTTGGTTTGTTGTTTTAAGCCACACTGAGCGATATTCCCGCTATATGACGGCGGTCTGTAAATAATCGAGTCTGGACCAGACAGTCCAGTGATTGATATCATGAGCATCGATCCACACAATTGGGATCGATGACTTACTTCAAACAAGTCATCGAGCCTGACCACCCGATCCCGTTAGTCGCCTCTTACGACAAGCAGAGTCGCCTCTTACAGCAAGCATGGATTGATGAAGACCTATTCTACCCCGGATCTTCACGGGTCCAATCTATGTACTTTTGGGCGATGATCTACAACGAAAAGGACATAAACGTAGTTCTTCGGTGTTGATACTTTCAATTCTTGATTTGATTTCAATTGTATATTTGCGTATAAAGGCCAATATTGTGTCATTCTGTTACCTTAGATAATTCCATTTTAATATGCTTTTAAATATCACCATACAAGGGCACAGTGGCATTTGAACTTCGGTTTGTGTGCCGCACTGGAGTTCATACCGCGATCTTTAAAATGTATTTTGCCTTTTTTTTCTGAACAATATAAACAGGACATGTAATTAAAAAGCAAAAAACAGTACGAATTATGCTATTATGGAAAAGGTCAAAGAGCAAAATTCTTTCCTCAAACCTACTGTCACCACTGTTTCTTGCGAGATGATACTGTGTTATAGTGAGTGAGAGAGTTGGGTTTAACGCCGCTTTTAACATTATTCCAGTTATATCACGGCGTGTCAGCTTAATGTGAGAGGAAAGCCCGAAGTGATGCAGGTCTCAGACGTTTACCACTTCGGTGAAACCCACGAGCACGGGTATGGTGCTGACAAACCTAGAAACTGAATTGGGGCGAACCAGGATTCGAACCCATAATCATAGGTTTCTGGTGTGCCCAAGGGACGCAACTCTGCACGGCAAATCGCGGCGCCTTAGACGACTGGGCCACCCGTGCCTCCTGTGTTATAGCGTCATCTCCCTTTTGGTGTAAATAATGCGAGAGTAATACACATTTGTATGTTTACTGGGAGTATTTACATTGCGAAAACAATATTGTTTTGACACGAATGCAAAGAAATGCACATGAGAGAAAATATACACGAAAATAATAGATATTAAAGAAAGGTCCAAATTTTTTCTCTCCTCTGCATCTATATACCCTCAACAAATGAAGTATCTGTCTATGGCATATTACTTACATAGGCTATTCTAGTCAATTACGCCGCTTTTAGCAACAGTACAACAATATTGATGTTCTGGGACACTATCCGATAGAAACTGAACATGGGTCTCAGAGCGGCGGAAAACCCGTTCACTTGACTAACCCTCCGCCTTAAATCATATAATTGTCTTCAATAAAAATATACATTGCCAATGTGACGTGTAATTGTTAACTAACTCCCTATAAAACATATATCACAATACCCATGCATGTGTTCTGTTATATTATGATAATACGTTCATCAAAAAGTAATTACTTTCCAAAGGTCTATTCATTACTTGGATCTTGACGGTAATGACATTCATCATTGTGAATGCATTTAGGTGGTTTTTTTTTTTACTCTTGGCCAACACTATCACCTCCAAATCCATATCATAATACTATAATTACGAACATGGTTATCATGTACAGTAATTAATTACTGGTCCTGACAAAGATTAATTTTGTGTTTGAGAAAAAAGTGAGTGAGTGAGTATGGTTTTACGCCGCTTTTAGCAATATTCCAGCAATATCACGGCGGGGGACACCAGAAATGGGCTTCACACATTGTACCCACGTCGGGAATCGAACCCGGGTCTTCGGCGTGACGAGCGAACGCTTTAACCACTAGGCTACCCGACCGCCCTTGAGAAAAAAGAGTAATCATATCATGAATGTGGAGATAAAATGGAAACACATAATTTAATGTAGTTTATTCGAGCTTCAGAAAACAAATAGCCGCTTGTAATGCCCAAAAAACATGACATTAAAATTAAATCAAACCAACTTCAGAAGTTATTTGACATTATTTACATCAAAGGCGGATTTCCTTTGAAACGTGAAAACACATTTTATAGGCCTGTTTCGGTGAGCACAAATTCTTCATAAAGGAAACTGATTTCTAATTATTCAAATATTCAGAGGTCTGTGCAGTGTTTTGTTAGTTTGGTACAAACTAAGCTATTTTCTAATTTCGAGTTTCAAGGTTAGTTCAGAATAGAAATCATCTTCCAAAACAACTCCATCACAATGCAACAGTGTAAAGATGGAGGAAATTGGCATTGAGAAAAACTTAACCACATATTTGCTTGACAGCGTGTCGCAGCAGGGGATGTTTCAGGAAAATAGCATCTGTATACGAGGACAAAACACACAGTTCCCATTTATCTTATAACAGTAATTCACACTGACGTCATTCATTTTCCTCCTTTTTGCCATGTGGTTTGGTATGGAACAAATATCTCCAATTGACATTTTTATCGTGACTGGATGCAAAAAGCGCCAACTGGTGATGTGGACGATATGTGGTGGTACATGGTACAATAGTATGGGGGAAATCATCGTGTAATGACTAGTTTATTATGGATTTCTTTTGCTTGTTTTATTGGCAACGTTGATGATATGCATGTCTGTGCAGTGCAATGCTTATTTATGTTTACAGTGTTAAAGACGACATGCACTTATCATTTTAATCTTGTCATTTATCGTTTGACACTTTCACCACCTTTGTTATAAATATGAAGGTAACACTGATGACCGACTGGCTGAGAGTTTAAGAATGCTATCAGTTTACAAAATATATTCCGTGACTTGTTTTATTGAGTCAATTCTAAGGAAAGAAACACCTTCTCAAAGTCATCAACCATTCATTTCAATGTCGTGTTTTGAAGATGACACAGGCGTAAAATCGTTTTCGCCCAGTTCTAGAGATAAAATGATTGCTCAGAAATATAAACAAAAAACAGAGCACAAAGGTGAAGATTGTGAGCCAAAAAGGCCCTGCAAATACTAACGAAATTTGAAAATAAATTGCAGTTATTTGTATAAAAGTATATTGAATTTTTACTCTCCTTTTGGGTTAAAGTTTGTTCATGTTCATTCAGACAGCTATCTACATGATCTGATTCTTTATATAAATATGACTTGCTGTGATCAAGCACATGTAGCGTCTGCCCGGAGAACAGAAAGTGGCTATTTCGATCCCCTGGCCGCGTCATACCAAAAGATGGTACTTGATGATGTGCCTGACATTCGGTATTAAGGGAATAAAACAACCACTGGTCGGCTCGGCGTCAGTTTATTGTGTCTGCGTGGGGTATCCATGTCAAACTGCGGCGTGGTATTTCAGTTGGTTAGCAGTATAAAACCGGCATACGTCTGTACTAGTACAAGCAGAAACACACACACACGCGGGCAGGCACGTCGCTATAAAAGTGAAATGATCCCATTTTACCTCATTTTGTATCTAAGAGATATTTGCTTTAGGACAACGTTGTCACGTAGTCACGTTGCATCTCTGGTTGACGTGCGTGAAGGTCTTAACGTGACTACGAGGATGAAGCTACTCCTCCCCTTTTACGGTGGACTTCTCAACCAAGTCATATTTTCCACATGGGTGGTAGATTACACACGATATTAAACCTAATATTCATAAGAGGATATATATGGAATACGCAACTACGCCCTTCTGCTGGTCATAAGTATGTCGTCCATGAACATTGTTGCAAGATGCCCCAAATATGATTTTGGATTTAGGCCACATTAAACATAATAAATTGTTTTATTTTAATGCCTTCCATGAAGATAACAAAAACAATTACAGAAATGAAATCCCTCGATTGACCATTTTAAACGGTTTTGTGAAAACAGGAAATTCATGTGCAATAAAAAACATTCATGATCCTTTAATTCCCCAGGTTGTCTATGCCAAGGATGTGTGCTCAGTACTTTCGTTTTCAGTGTCTGTTTTAGCACTTCTGTCTTTGTTAGAAAACAATGACCTTTCTGTAGGAATGTATGTAGTTTGATTTAATTATTGTAATTGCTATATGTTCTTCATGCTGATATGGTTAAGACGGAAGTTTTGGTTGTTAGAATAGGAGGAACTATGCGACGTAATACGAAATGGTTCTATCAAAGTCTCAAATTATTTTCAAATAGACTCTCATGACCACATGTAGAAATACACGTTTATTAAAGCTAAAAAGGCACTTTTTCTGTTACTATTCAACTTCGTTAATGTGCCAGTTAATATACTGTGTAAACTGTTCAGTGAAAAACTAAAACCAGTGATACGTTATGTGGCTGAAATATGACGATACTCTGTTCTACAGTCAGTGGAATCATTCCATACCAATTTCTGTAAATGTGTGACAGATGGGTTTAAAACTATACCCACTACAACACTATTGTCGCAATGTGTCAGATATGGATTATATGTTGAATAGAATTTAAATTTTTTCCATGTAAATAAAAGCGACAAAATCCTTTCCATATTCATAAGAAATATCTCAATAGAAAAAACCGGAGTCGATTGTACGATTCCGACTTTATGATGAACATGCGTTTATGAATCACTATCAAATAGTGATGATGCCAGGTGTTCGCGAAAAGGTGAGCATATCCTGCCCCACTGGTGGCACCCTTCGCAAACACATGCAAAGGCAAATCAATTGTTCATCTGAAACAAAAACATATGAATACGTTAAACAAAAAAATGTTGAGGAATAAAAATCACTCGTGAACTTTCTTTAGATTTCACCCAACGGAAAAAGTGAACATGAGTCTAATTGTGTATTGTGGGAGATACAGTTTGCATTCCATATTTTGTATCAGTTATGAATAATTTAAAGTTATAATTCTACAAAAGCATTTAATTTAGTTATGCATATTTGAAACCAAAGGTCACCGCAATAAAGATAAGCATAGTCTTATCTCTGCCCTATAATAATTAAAACCTTAAAAGTTTTCAACACAAGAAAAAAAGTTATAATTCCCATTTGCATTGTGAAAATAAAACATTTTATATGCCATTATCATTCAAGAAAGCTATCAAAAGACAAACAATTATTCTCAGATAACTCAAAAGGCGGAATTGCAAAAAGTCATGCATTTTGTCAAATGCTGGTATTTGTACTTATGGCCGGAACGCTAATAGGATCTTAAATCGAAAAGCGAAAATGTTCAAGTTTGAGGCCATGATGACAAATTGTCTGCACGTGATGTAGCAACAATCGAAGAGAGACTCCTCACATACTGATAGCGTGAACCCAGCAGGAGAAAAACCTTAGTAAACATGGGGCCGGTTAAAATCATTACGGCTTCAAACAGATTCATTTCGCTTAAAAAAATGTTTAGAAAATAGTCTGTCTCCGTTTTTGCCCACACCTCTTCGCTCTACAAGATGTATTGCCTATCAATTGAGTAAAATAATATTTAACTAGGCGCATACGCCTTCCTAATTTTTACGCTTAAAGGAACATGCATTCAAACGTTGCATTCTGTGACTTCTTTGGATTAAATAAAACATGCTTTTAGATTAAATGATAATAAATTACCGAATGCCCTCTAAAAGTAAACAAGAAGGTTGAAATATGCATTTGTTCCGCAAGTTTTAAATTGTCATCAGTGAATGAAACAAATGCATTTTCATATGTACGTTGTCGATTTATATGTCTATTTTTTTTCCTCTACAGCAATTTTGAATCGTTTGGAAGGTTGATATTCTGTTGTCACATCATTAGGTCAAAAATAACTGCACCATGTCCTCGTAAACAGCAACAGTTACGTGTTATCAGTTTTATTTTTTCCTGATAAATCAACAAAAACACAAAAATGCATCGAGTTGATTGTAAAACTTGCCACACTTTACTTTTTATCCTTTGTTCCCCAAGTATGTATGACTCTATAGCTTTTCTGTCGAATTTCATCACCGAAGGTACAGAATCAAGAGTATTTCATCAACAGGTTTACAGGTTATTTAAGGCTTACACGAGTTAGAACATTATATGCAGAATATAGTTGAATGAATTTACATAAGGAACAGAATAACTGATTATTTCATTTTGATACAAATGTATGGTTTCTTGCAATAGGGATTGCAGCGATCGTGCGGTGAAAAGGATATTGGTTATTTCAATGTTTGCTGCATACAGAATGTAGATAACTGTATTGTTGTGATAAGGATGTATGTAATGTTCAATGTGATAAGGATGTATGTAATGTTCAATGTGATAAAGATGTAGGTCATTGTGACGTTCAGTGTGATAAGGATGTATGTAATGTTCAATGTGATAAGGATGTAGGTCATTGTAACCTTCAATGTGATGAAGATGCAGGTAATGTTCAATGTGCTAAGGATGTATGTAATGTTCAATGTGATAAGGATGTATGTACTGTTTAATGTGATAAGGATGTAGGTCATTGTAACGTTCAATGTGATAAAGATGGGAGTAATGTTCAATATGATAAGGATGTATGTAATGTTCAATGTGATAAGGATGTAGGTCATTGTAACATTCAATGTGATAAAGATGGGAGTAATGTTCAATATGATAAGGATGTATGTAATGTCCAATTTGATAAGGATGTAGGTCATTGTAACATTCAATGTGATAAGGATGTATACACTGTTCAATGTGATAAGGATATAGGTCATTGTAACGTTCAATGTGATAAGGATGTACGTAATGTTCAATGTGATAAGGATGTAGGTCATTGTAACGTTCAATGTGATAAGGATGTATGCAATGTTCAATATGATAAGGATGTATGTAATGTTCAATATGATAAGGATGTATGTAATGTTCAATGTGATAAGGATGTATGTAATGTTCAATATGATAAGGATGTATGTAATGTTCAATGTGATAAGGATGTATGTAATGTTCAATGTGATTAGAATGTATATGATTTTAATGTCCAAAATGAAACGGTTGTAGATATTTGTAATGCTAATTGATAAGGATGAAGGTAATAATACCATTCAGTGTGATAATGATGAAGATATTTGCAATGTTCAATGTGATAAAGATGTAGATATTTGTAATGTAAACTGTTATAAGTATGTGTACAATGGTATGGTATTGCCATGTATAACTCCTGGGTCTGAATGGGGAAAATTGTGTTGTGCTTCCACTGTTTAAATGAATCATCAAGTAAGAATGGCTCGACGACATCTTTCGACACATTATCAGTTCCGGTCCAACACCAATTCATCCACGGGTTGTTTTCCTAAGCTGGTTGTTTGTGCTGACTTGACTATTTCCAAGTTAAACAGGATGTAATATTAAATATAAGGAAGAGAATAGAGGCTGTATCATATACCATGTTCCATTGCAAGATTCCCACTCCCAGTGCATGTGATAATATACAGAATAGTACATGTATAACTCTGTCACGCTGAATTTATAACGTTCAAGCCACTTTTCGTTTAGGATCTTGAATTTGAACAGAATGTCACTATTCCACTGAAGGATACTTGTATTGAAGTTGCGAAAATATATGCCACCACGGAATGGTATGTGGAAACATCCTACACATATTAGAATGTTAACTGTGTACACTAATGATGGACTGGCGGCTGAGAGTAGATATATGGGTGACCACGCTCGTTAATGTAACTTCTAAGACTGTCTGAGGCATCGTTCCTGCCCACTGAAACACGTATTTTAAACACGTGTTGTCTACTTAGTCATGTTTCTCTGTCGTAAACTTGAATTGTTCATCCATCCCTGATTGGGTACCCGATATGAAGAGATATTAATATAAATGCACAATCTTCTAGCCCCTTACATAATTTATTGTATATTCCCTCCAAAGGGAGCTAAGACGACAAGGGAACTATAACCCTGGGTAATGATGTCAGGAGCATTGCACATCATATGTCGTCCATTATTATGAGAGTTTTGAGAAATGCAACTGTAAAACGCATAATCGATTTTGAATCATATTTGTAACAGTTATCTGGTCCGTTTAACTATGGGGATATATTTAGGATGTTTAACATACAGCACATCTACACAGGATCACTGGTGGAGTTTCAACCAGGCACATATGATCCAGCGAAAGCATGCTATATATCTACAACCAAGTAAGAAATAGAAATATCTTAGAGCATGTGACGGCAGTATTATCAATCAAGTTTATACTTATAATTACTTAACGTCAAAGAGTTTATTTCTTCCAACACTTTCTGATGGGTATAATAGCACCCACTACTTCTGTTAAAGAGGCAACCTTTGATAATCTTTCAGTCATTTGGCAGTCATTTACGCCAGTTATTACTTTCGGTTTTTTAATGTTTAATCAATAAATACACAAATGCGCTGACGAGCAGCAAGTCGAGTGTAAAACCTGCCCAAAGTTTGGATGTATGCTCCTTTCGCAAAACACGTAAGGGTTTGTAGCTGTTTGTTCCAAGTTTATCACCAAAGGTAATTAAATGAGGGATGTTTCTAGGTTATAACATCAGCTTTACATGTTATCTATGCTTACCAGACATAGGACATACAGAACCATGTCTCATTGCTGAAATGTTAACGTATGTACACGTATATATAACGTACTAGAGAACTGGTTTTATCCCTACAAACGTACGTTTTCAAATGATTTTTTTAATGAAGATCTCAGTGGCCGTGGTGTTGAGCATATTATTGTTTACTGTATATAGGATGTAGGTTATTAGGATGTGAGGTGAGGTGAAATGGTGTTTAACGTCGCGTTCCAGATTTTTGCATTTATACACCGACGTGCATGTACGTGTGTGTGTGTGTGTGTGTGTGTGTGTGTGTGTGTGTGTGTGTGTGTGTGTAACGAGCGAAAGGCAGGGCAACAACAAGTACCATCTTTTGACGTCTTTCTGTATGATCTTACCAGGGCATTGAACCCCCGATTTTACGCTCCGGAGGCAAACACTCTTTCCCCTAGACGACGGAGATGGTCTGTAATTAGGATGCACATATATGTTATTATGTGCAATTGCACTGCTAAATATGATCCGGATGTTGATGATTGTAATGTGTACTGTCGGTTTGTTGGTATTAGAGTTAACGGTTATCGCATAACAAATACGTGCATCATAACACTTTAACCTGGAAACACTGCATATGTACTTGTATTGTATCTAGATATTTAACTGAAGAAGCAAAATATATACAATGTATCTAGTCTTCACAATTAAGATGTACATATGCAATCTAAATGGTAAACGGGTTAAGATTATGATAACGTGGTCCTATCCTCCTTCTATACTTGTTGCGTCTTCAGCAACCCATGCTTTCCGCAAAAGGCGACTATGCTTGTCGTAAGAGAGTACTAACGGGATCGGGTGGTCAGGATCACTGACTTGGCTGATGCATGTTATCGATCCCATTTGCGTGGATCGATGCTCATGATGTCAGTCACTGGATTGTCTGGTCCAGACTCCATTATTTACAGACCGCCGTCATATAGGTGGAATATTGCAGAGTGCGGCGTTAAACAACACACAAACAAAACTCTTTTCTTGTTTTCGAATGCTGATGATCGCACAGAGAAGTGAAACGTGACAAGACGTTTCTCTAATTTATCAAAAAAAGAATAATTTCATTGTCAGTAACCATCTCTTTTGTCATGGTTGTCGTGTGTCAGCCAGTGTAATGTTATAAAGTCAGCATGATTCTTACAACATGGCTCAGATCGGTCTGCAAGTCTCACGAACCTTTCTCTTCAGAAAAATGAATCCATTGATCATTTCTCGTCGTTTCTAATTTTCTCATTATAGGTTTTGTACTTTTGAAGTTTTAGTATCCAAGTTGGACAACATGTTTGCTTAAAGTCTATCAGTGTTTTTAATATGTGCGTCCTTGGCGTATTTTTGGATAAAAGCTATTGGATAAATTAAGAAGATTAATTTAAGGACCGATAATACTTGGAGGTATTGATTCTTGATGAACTATTTACAGCAACACAATATAATGTATGTATGTCAATGTGCGTGGCGGTCGAAAAAGACATACAATTAGGAAGAATGGTATGATATATATATACATGCTGGTATGTGAACATGGATTGATGTTCATTTGTTTTGTGTATCTGAAAACGTACCGTGTAAGTAAAAATGACAAAACCCTTTTCATATTCATGAGACTTCTCTGCTGAATTACGTCATGAATCTACCTAAGCGAGAACACAATACTGTTCAGTGGCCTAGTATGATTCGTTCAGTTGCCCCTAACTGATAACTAAAAGAATGTTTGAACTTCTGGTAACAATTTTATTGAAGATATCACAACGATTGATTCATAAAAAAACCAAAATATATCATTTTATGCAAAATGGTTTTATTTTGTGGTTCATAAACAAACAGTAACGTGTTGTTCTGCTTTACAGATTGTGGTATTACTTGGCTATCACGTGCACAGGACATAAAATATTTCGAGATATCTGCAGTCCGAGGCAAGGAAAGTGTTGACAGTGGACATGTTCTCGATAACAGTTTTGTCGGAACATCGACTTAAAAGATGTATCGCGTGTGACTCTATCCTGCGAAAGAATCAGATTTCAATCGAGAATGGACGATTTATAATATGTATAGTGTTTAGGAAATAAACGACACATGCATTAAAGCGACAAAACCCTTTCCATGTCCAATAGAAATCTCTGAATAAAGCAGAGTCGATTGTTCGATTCCGATTATATCATGACCACGTGTTTATGAATCACTCTCAAATATTAATGATAAGGTGTTCGCGAGAAGTTGACCGTATCCTGCCCCACCGGTGACACCCGTCACAAACACATGCAAAGGCAAGTCAATTGTTCACCTGAAAAAACACGACAACATATGGTACAAGACGAAATAGGGAATTGCATCGGACATCATTTTTGTCACTGATGCGTCAAATTTGGAAATGTCCTCCACATGCCTACAATAAAACCTTTTGAAAGCTTTACTGAGGCTTTATCATCCTTCTGCCCTTAAACACAACTTAAGTACTCATGTCTAGATTCGAAGAAGGGCATGTTTAATTAACAGTCGATATGACTTTGAACCATACATGCAGAACATGTTTAAATCACATATGAGCAATACGCTAGACAGGATGTTCATTATTACCGTTATGCAACACATTATCATAATCAACCCTGTGCGATTTCCACGTTTGGTACGAGAAGGCCATTGTTAAACATTAACAGCCAAACTATGAAGCATCTTTAAACCAGACTGCTTCAGCACAAAGGCTAATTAACCAGTTAAAAACGACGTTTGTAACATCAGAAAATAATGAAGAGAGGCTTTCGTGCAGGCTTGATTAAAACTGGACATCAACCACACGGGTAGACAATACGCCTGGCTTGATGATTAAGAAGGCTAACTTAAGAAATGCTTTGATCTATAATGTCCCTCTCTCACGCCTAAAACATCTTTGTCTGCTTATACAAACACATTTAATCTACGTCAAAATGGCCGCTTCGCGTTTACTACTGCGTGATTCCAGTGGTATAAACGTATTAAACTAAATTCGATGGATCATATTATGGATACCCAGTACCATGTATGTAGTTTATGTGATCAGACTGCCAGTTCTGATGAGTCATCCGGGTAAAATAAACACAGTTTAACATGAGTTCGTATACATAGTTCGATTTTGCTTCAATTATAGATGAAATTAACGATAAACGTGACCTTTCCTAGACGCACAATGGAGTTATGTTTGCTTAATAAGATACCATTTAATAGAGTTAAACATGAAATCGGACTATCATGGGGCACAAATTGAAATGCGGGCAATAAAACATTATTTCATTCACAATTTCCTTTCAAACGTCTGATAAAAAGCAATTCAATCTCTGAATAGGATGATAGGTAATGGTTAGGTAATTTAACAGATGTATTTTTTATGTTGAACGGGGAAATAGCAGTTTCACTCAATCATTGATGTAGAGATTTCCTTCGGCAGAACAAAATGACATTTTCGCGGACATAACAACATTATGAAAAATGCATTCTTATTACGTCAGCCTTTGGTTTAGTTGGGGATAATTTCATAATGTATTTGTTTGTGTTTGTTCGTATGTACGTTTCGGGCTTGACCATAAATCTGAAAATTGAAGAAAAACCAGCCTCCGCAAATATTAAAGAATTTTATGATTATTGATGCACGGTGATATCAGAGTGATCAATTAAGGAACAAGGAAAACCTTGGTTTTCACCACGAAGTTCCGAATGGAATTCCTTTCGTCGAATAATCGAGACTGGTTAATCTCTGGCTTTGACGATTAATATTTAATCTTTGGCACTATCTGATGAGATATATTTAGTTCACGAAACACAAATCCCCGATTAATATACAGAATAACACTGTAAACGATTTGATGTATTATAATAAATATAATCGGTGTTTCACTTCTCTATGCCTCTCCTCATTTCTCTCCACTCTCAGTTACCCCAACCCAAACCCACTCACTCCATATGCATTGTTTTTGTGTTTTTTAAAATATTTACACTTATTTTGTGCAAATTCATAAAACTGTCAAAATATTAAAACCTTGCTTTGTGCAAACTCATACAGCCAATTCATGCCCATGTTACCTCACTACCCCACAATGATGGCGACCACGCTCATGCTACTTGGCTGTGGTGTTAGTGACGATAACCTTCTTACGGGATTGCATGTCATCTTTATTGAGTAATTGAGACAATTATAAACGCTCCGAGCCTTCACTCAGACCATGTATTCTGAAAATGGCAAGATGTGAAGGCTGTCATGAAACGAGACGCCCTGACTGTCAAAGATTAGTCATGTCTCTGAAGTTTAACGCTTTAAGATCAATATTAGATTTAACAGCAAGGAGCTCGTTACGTAATGAAAGGTTCTGTCATCTTTGTCAGTGTCCGAAACGGAAGACAAGGACGTTTGGAAACATGCGGTCACACATCTTAACCGTGGACATGTTCGCTGGGGCATTCTTCACGACGTCTCTCTTCAAGACGACGTTCAGTTGGTGACAACGTTTCTGTGTAATGAGCAGCCCCTAATCTAGTGTGAATTTATCACAATTCTAATAGCTCCTGATCCCATGGGGACTTCTAATCTACCCTCGTCTGACGGGAGATGCGCTATTAGAAATTGAATTCATTATACACATGTAATTTATGACTGCCACTCATTAGTATTGCTTAGGACGAATTATTGTGTACATTACGGCAATACCTCTAGGGGTCGACATGACCATGCTAAAAGGGGTCATTGTGACCCGGGCCTTGATTATCATCTAAAATTATAGTCGTAATGCCTTATCTGAATGTGGTCAATGAAATGACTGAACAAATTAAGACGTATTCGATCAGAGATTTATTATACCAGTGATATCAGCAGTGACTATGTGTCAAATGAACCGTTAATACAATCAGAGTTGATTCGGTTATGATGCTATTCATGTCCGTGTTAAGACAAATTTGTACAAAATGTTATCAATTCGGGTTTTGAAGTTATTGACGCTCTATATAGGTACACATTATTTTGTGTTTGCGTATTGCCTGCAAAAGAGCACTTTCTTGTGTTTCTTAGGAAACATCTCCACTGTTTCTTGAATTTCCCGTCGATATGGAATCCAGGTATGATAGGTCGCTAGTGTCACATGCAAGTCGTAGAAGGAGAACTAAAATGAGAATCGGCAGGTCAAATAGTGTGGCTAGTTGCCTGTCATCGTAGTCTGACTGCGTTGATCATTGCTCGTAATGACAACCTCAGGTTTGTCTGGGTTACTCGGTGTTATTTGCAGACAGTCGTGATAAAGCTATAATATATGTACAACACGCACGGGTTCGCTCGCTCCCTATCCCTCACTCACTCACCCAACATTCACTCACCAAAAGCTGTGTACGTTGAATCGCTGATGACTCACTATTGGCAACAGAAAAACCCAGACAATTAGAGGTTTATTCATTATGGCTCGTAAAGTCTGCGTGTTCGTGAAGCGCGACGGGGCCCCAAAATCTACGGATGATGATGAAACCATATCGCCATGCCTACTCAGCAAGAAATCAAACCATTGTAGCCATGCACTGGCTGGTATTACTTGCATACCGTTTAGATTGCCGATGTAGACTTCACGCTGACTATAGAACGGCACAGGTTTACAACAGTTTTCATGTAAATTTTGTCCCTTTAAATCAGTGATGTAAGTTCAGCCAATGATAAACTGACGAACAAATGCTCGGCGGTGATCCTTAACTGTCAGTGTGTGCTCATGGATGGTCCAGGACACTTTCTGCGGCCTCTTTGTAACAACATATTTCTGTTGATACAGAGCTGAAATCGAAACAGATGAATACAGTCCTTCAATGTCCGTAGTTTGGTAATGAGGATACGTCTAAATACCTTAAAGATGAAGATGATGCTTCTTACTTATCTTGGGCGGCCGGGTAGCCTAGTGGTTAAAGCGTTCGCTCGTCACGCCGAAGAACCGGGTTCGAATCCCGACATGGGTACAATGTGTGAAGCCCATTTCTGGAATATTGCTAAAAGCGGCGTAAAACCAAACTCACTCACTCACTCTTACTTATCTTTGTTTCTTCTTTATCCACAAACTAAGTGCTATGCTAGCTATATGAGGGCGGCCTGTAGATAATCGAGTCAGGACCAGACAAACCAGTAACTGATATTATGAGCAATGTCTCATGTCGTCGAGGTACAAGGATACGCAATCAATCAAGTCACCGAGCCTGACCAACCGATCCGTTTAGTCGAGTATTACAAGCATAGATTACTGGAGACCAGTAGTCACCCGGCATCCCCAGGGGTGTCTGTATGTGTGAGAAGGACCTCTTCTCTTGTTGAACCTTGAGACTAATTTTGGTCCTCGGAACGGACCATTCCTTTGACATGTCATGCGAAGTAAATGAAACGCTTCTCTGTCCATAAAGTATAGCAATCAGGCCTAAAATGATCTTCCTTCAGTGGCCTCAAACGAGGATGTAACGTGTTCAAATATCTATTACGATAACAGATGAAATTCGTCAAAAAATAGATTTTTGTCGGTAAATGGATTTGGCGTTATCAAGCTTTCAAACTAAACGTAATCATCCCATCCAATATGTGTGATTGCAAATTCTAGCTCTCAAATGAATCGATCCCTTGGTTACAGTTTCCGTTTCTGAAATGGCGAAAAACAAAATACAAATAATTCAAGCTTCCTGCGAAGCCGTTACGCGTGTAGTGCTTGATTGTCATTATAGCTGATGTCCTTCTCCTCAACCGGACAGAGTAATATCATGCCACCCACTGGAGATTTGACATCACGCCTTGATCATTTGAACGAAAAAAATTGAGGCTGAAATCACAGCTCATATTCAAAAAGGCGGCATGACATTTGAGAAGTTACAATGACATCCCTGTCATGCCTGGTGTGTCTCTTTCCGAATTTTTTTAATAAAAAAAAACACATTTATAAGAATTTTGACACTGAAGTGAACCGTCCATGGAATTCGACAAACAAAGGGAACTGCTGTTATATATCCGAGATATGTTTATTCTCTATGTCCCCTCAACAAACATTGATTGTCATGACAATGTGTTGTTATGTACAGTGATATTTACATCATGTTTATACATCCACACAGTTTGGGCTCACAAACATTACAACAAAGAAACCCATCTGCACCAATATCCTTGCACTTACAACATGATTCATGAACGTATGAAACATACAAAACAATGTTTCAGTGGAACGAGAAGTACATTTTGAATTCTTCAAAACGAGTAACATAATCATACCACCGTTGTATATGGCAATATCCAATATTTCTAACAAAGATACATAGATGCTTAAGCTTTTAATCAGGAAAACTAAATTTGTACACGATTGATACTACTAAATGGAGATAAGAATTGGGAATGGGGGGCTCAGCGGCAAATGTAAACATATGTACAAGTATTGGTCAGCAGAGACAGCTTTTTAACGATAGCCTCCCCCAAATAGCACGGTTTGATATGGCTGCAGCGTCACATGCATAGTTTAAATGTAGGATTAAACCCAAATCCCCAATCCTAATAACCATTTGTACGTTTCAGTTCTTCATTCAAAATATACTTCATCGCTCCTTGAACTATTCAACATCCTCGATCTTCTAATCGATAACAGAACAGACTTGCGAGTTTTCTGTAAAAACGTTAACAGGGTCAGATTTCGAGTTGGATCATCTGCAGGTGGTACTCAATATTTACTAATATTTAAACGTATCGAACAAATCTTACGAAACAATATTAGTTCAAGTTGTTCTCATATTGGGCAAAACAGTTACTAGAATATATAATAAATATATCTAAACTTTGTTATCATGGTCCGATTCTTGACCAGATCTTGTCATTAATAATTGTCCGAGCAGAACTGTGTTTTGTAACATACAGAAATATTAAGATTCGCTAGCACTTCTTTTTAAAAAGCAACATCAACTGAGGCAACATATTTTAAAACATCACCAATTTCTCCCTTCTCCTGTACAATTCGTGTTGTTTACGCAGGAATTTGAAGTTATACAAGTAGAAAAAAAGCACAGTTTTCCGGAGATTATTGCAGTACTTGACAATACTGAACACCACCGTGTGGGTCGTTGAACACAAAAGTTGAATAAACCGAGATAGGAACGTTCACATTCTACCATCGGAGACATGTATTCATGAATATTGTTCAAGATGAACGTAATCATTCCAAACACAAACATGTCCCGAAGGTTCCAGGCAAGAGTTGCTTGATAGTCAGTATAATACTGTGGATATTCTGGAATACACCTGTTATTCAACAGTGCAATACAAAAGCACGTGCGTGCACCACTGACTGAAGGTATTGCATGTAGTACGTGCAGACATGACTCACACACTCGCACGTGCGCGCACAGAAAGACAATGGTGTACAATAAATTGTTTGGGATGATATCAGGGCACACATACACATACAAGTACCCTGTCACCTTAACCGTCCTGCACTCATCAGCCAAACCATTGTTCAAAAGTTATCTGTAAGTGAGTTCCGGGGGACAGAAATAGTGTGGATGCAAGGCAGGAATCTGTCTCCTCTGAGACCCTTCTCTGTAGCTGTGTCTGCTGTCGTGGGAGGAGGTACCAGATCCTGGACGCCGTCGAGATCGCTGCCCTCCTCGAGCCTCCCTTCTCGACATACTGGAATCATCTATATCAAAGCTTTCCTGAGGGCTACCGTATGGAATGTCTCTCTCATGACGACTATCATGGCGTCCATCGTGTCGATGGAAGTGCCGGATCGGCAGGGTTGTCTGTGTGCCTCGGTCACTGTATATCCCATCGGAGCTGTACCCTTGCGAATTGTAGCCGTGCTCCTGACATTCGCAGTAAGCGGAAACGTCTCTAGAATGTCTGGACAGACGGTCATCACGGATAGAGTCCGAGTCTTCTATGTACTCGTATATAGGAGACTTATCACTGTTGCTCTGGCTGGCAGTGGACGGTGTGTAATCTCCTTCCAGTTTGCGATAGTTTGTGAAGGTGTTGCTGACGGGAAGGCCCATCTCTGGGCGCACCTGCCCGTACGGACGTTCCCCTAGAGGTAAGGGAGGGTACGGCTGTTGAAACTGGTCCCCATTCAAAACTCGGGTCTCCATTCTACTCCCACGGAGTGTTGTCTGAAAAAGAACATACGGATACCTTTAAAAAAACAATCAATAAGATGGCTTTGACATATATTTGTGATTCATATGCCCTACTTCATAATGGTAAAAGGTTTCTCCAACTTTGCAGGTTTCTCAACCACGAGATTGAACAAGCCGAAATAACCATAGCGACGTTCGTTATTCATCATTTTCGTTTAGAAAATTGACGATATTAATCAATCAATATGACAAAAATGGGATGCAAACATTACTCTATTATGCCTTGAGATTCTCATTTTGGAACATGCTCCAGTAACCAAATTTACGAATCTTTCCCCGCAGTAATTAGGTCCGAGTTTATAACCTTAGGATATTATAGTTATGAGGCAATATGAAACAGCCTTTCAAATGTTCATCCCAATAAACCTGTATGAAACCGTGATTTACAAATCCAAATCCCCCGCTGACTGTAAATGTCAATAAACGTTACGAGATGACAGTTGTGTGTTTACATTGCTTCAATCAATCAAACTAGCATTGAACGTTTAATGGGAGATGCGGACAAGTATCTAATCTGTTTACATTTCCTTCTTGAAGACATTGTACGGTTATTTTATTATGTGATTGCAAGGCTGGGGGAAAGATTATGACTGTCTTCAAGTAACAAAGAAAAGCTGTGAAGGAAATGATTCATTCAAGAATTTGCTTAATTAATTGATGGATGGACAATGAGACCCACGATGAATCATTTAGCTGTGGGTTATCTGTCAATGGTAGCTTTGTCCCTTATCATAATTAACCATTTAAACGTCAAACTCATTTGTATTGAACATGTATGGTTTTGGTTAGCGCAAATGAAGATTTGTTTATAGGGCATGTTATGTGAATGACGATGATGTGAGATTCTACATTGGGTGCGAGGAATCCAATGAAAATTTAATCATTTGACATTCGGAGCTATCAAGTCGATAGAAATAATCGTTTATGCTCAATAGAGAATTTCTGGGCTTAGCCTTTTCTGGAAAAATAGCCAGTTAGGTCTCAATGGACCAGGGGACAAATTTTGTAACATAAATCAAACTTGGCCAACATATACACCATGACCAACATGACTATCTTTATAGCACCGTTTTAACGGTATAAATATTTATACATATCAAATACCAGCAACCTACAAAATCAATAGAGGTTGAAACGACAGCCAACTGTCAATAATACGTCACTATTACTGACATGTTCACATTTATTGCAAAAGAAGATCATCTCTCCATATAACATAGGGTGGTGTCCCCCGCCGTGATATTGCTGGAATAGTGCTAAATGCGGCGTAAAAACATACTCAATCACCCATATAGCATATGAGTTCATATATTAGTGGCCTTTAACTCCTGTTATGCGGACACTGGTTGTACGGACTCTATTAGTACGAAACACCGGCTATCAGACGGGTAGTTGTTTATAACATCTGTATATCATACAGGGGATATTACAAAGTACCCGCGATTCGTAAATACAGACACCTTTTTAATTCGGTCGATTTCACCAAGATTTATACCGTCCGGATGAAACGTGATGTCAATTTTGGGCCAGTCCAGGTTTTTTTAAAACCGTACAATTGTACAATATGTGAAGCCCATTTCTGGTGACCCCTGACATATTTCGTGAAGACTGGTAAAGTGTCTTTAACCTTATTTCTTTACTAATTACATAACCTTATACAATATGCACATCGCATAGAAATTAAATATCATTGATATGTCGTACCGTAAGAGTCGTAATGGCAAGTTGCTAATGCAAGAGCGCCAATGCACTTGGTATTTCAGTTCATAAGGGGTTAACAATGTCTTCTGTCTGATTAGCACCGAGGATCAAGTAATTAATAGGATTGATCTCTTTTTCTCTTTGGAACAGACAACTCCTAAAACGTACTGTTTAAAAGAGGGGCGTGAAATGCAAATCAGTAATCGAGTTTAGCGTACGACCTTGACAAATAACTAAAGCCATGTAGGGATAGTTATAATTCGATGAAATATCTCTACTCGGAGTCTTGCGTGTGTGGTTCAACGCCGCTAAGAACTGTATTTCAGTTATTTCACGGCGTGTCAGATCAGTGAGGGAAAAAAACAAGAGCACCAAGTTTTAAGACTGTGGGATACCCACAATACGGGTATGGTGCTGATAAACCAAAGATCATAATCAGGGCGATTCTGTGGTTCGTAGCCACGATCAGCGGATCCTGACATGATAAAGGGATGAAACTCTACAACGCCTTTGGCCACTGGGAAATGCGTGCCACTCGCCATCCACCATCCACCACGGGTAAGACAGAAACTCACTACGTCAAAGTTACGATAGAGCAAACATGCCAACTTGGGCTGAAAGTGTACCAGTTTGTATCTCGTGTGATAGTGTAATGTTGTAAAAAATTTCCTCTTTCGATTTGTTTTGCTTCCTTTATCGTTTAACCGGTAGCACGCCAGTTGTATTAGATTTTGAACATCCCTCAAGGTTTAACAGTTGTAATTCTATTTTATATAAAGCATATGTGTGCTGATTCACGGAGATGTCCCATGAATAAATACCAGCCCATCTTACAATTTATTCTGTGCATTGACAGTTATTTTAGAGCTAACGATAACAAATAGCACAATTATTCTAGGTTATGTGCATTCTTAGTCAGTGACGAAGACCATGCACTTTGACGAGTGTTAATATCGTTGTTTACTGAAGAGTAAATTAGATTTTCAATATGACTGCAGAATATTTAATGTAAATTTCACGTTTTGTCGACATACGACAGCTCTTTGGCCATTCTCCATCAACGTTAATTCCCTACACGCCGACAGATTACGTCACGGAAAATGGCTGGCACGAAATTTATTTGTGACAGATATAACGTCTATAGCAACTAAAGGAGTCATTCAGACAATGCGCTTCTGAGCAATTAGCTCACCTCTACTTGTCGCGGCACAACGGGTGCCGAGGCGTAGTGACAACTCGTGTAATATCGGCTATCTCCGGGATTTAGCGCCGTCTGGTGGCTTGGACTTGAAGGAGATCGAGGTTTCTCTTTTTGTTTTCTGAAATAAACAAAACATGTTTGAGAATCATACCCATAACATTGCAACATCTGATAAATTCTTTTCTGGGTGACCAAAATCTCAAACAGTCATGGAACTATGGCCTTTTGTTATATACATATATGGCGTTTTGTTATATACATATATGGTTTAAGGAATCCAAAGGCTGGCAGATCTAAGGTAATACGTGAGCTCACCACGTCACAATGGTATTCCCACTTTGCACACGGCACCAGTGTTACAACAACCGCTACAACGTCTTGATCGAACGTACAGCAAAACAACGCCTCACTGGTTTAAAACAGTTCAATAATTAAAGCCTTGATCTATGGCTACCTTGAAGTACTTAATTTGGAGCGTGATGATAATGCCTAACGTCATAACGTAACATTATCGATGTAAACGCTATAATTTTCTTCCTCTTTCGCGTGTAGTTGTTAAGATTTCCTTTTGACAGTGGACCTTTCTGACAAGCGTGTCATGTTTCCGAAGGAATTCGAATTCAAATCACCGTTACTTCAAACTGAACGTACTCTGTTTTATTTCTGTTTGATTTGCATTTTAAAAAAGCGCTTGTAACGTCCATCCCATGTACTCATTTTGAAATTAAAACCAATGAAAACTTGAACACGAAGCCACCGCATGGCTAATTCTTTCACCACTCGACATCACTTCAAAAGGGTTTCAACGAATGTCAGAACATGACAGTATCTCATAAAGCTTAACCCCAGCATTACTGCAACATCCCTCCAAGATGCCAGCAACTGATGTAGTCTACCGTTGGACTTGAGTTCTTACCAACGAGGTAGGAGTGTAGGTGGGAACAGTTATTCCTCGTTAGAGGGCCGAACAGGTGATCATTAGGTCGCTAACGACGGTTTTTATCACACCAAGGATTCCGTGCAGTGAATTATCGCTAATTTAGACAGAGGGTGTACCAAATTCAGCTCATAAAGACGACGAACCCTTAGAGTGAAACGGACGACAATTCATCATGCACATCTTGCATCCAGGAAGTGTATTGTAAGATGCATTTTAGGGGTTGAACCAGATGTGACTGCATCTGTTTTCGTGTAAGCCAGATTCGTTTGTCAGATGCTTAACGCCACACATGGCACTATTCCAGCTATATGGCGGCTGTCTGTAAGTAATCGAGTCTGGGCCAAACTAGTGATTGATATTATGAGACACGTTCCACGCCGTCGGCGTATGATGAGCACTCCTGACCTGACCACTCGCAGCATTCAGTCGCCCCTCACGACCAGCACAGGTTGCTTGGGAAATATTTTGACCCTGAATCTCCACTTGGTGAGTCAGAAGAGCGTCACAATAGTCTATCCAGTGCCATATGTTCATTTGGAAACGGGTGTAATATGAGTGAAACCAATATATTGAAGGGAAAGTAAAATCATCATAGCAACTATGCTGATGTTTATAGTTTAGAGAATATTTAATCACAAATGCTTGACCTAAATACAATTTGAAAATTGGAAATAGCGTATATAGGACGATAAACTGAACGTTAGATAGTCGCCTAAACGAAAATTTTCCTCCAATCGGGGGAATACCCTACCTGGTGGATAAAACGGGTTCCCGCTGTGGCGCGCTGCGCAATTTTAACGATTCAGATCATCGGGCCGACGCCCAGTCTGCCTGTTTCTGCCTTGGATTGTTTTATACATGTCTTTGTCTGTCTGCTCATCCATTTGATCACTGTGTCAACAACATATGTCACCTTAGTAACAACACTGAAGATGCTTTCAGTAGTGTACTCAGGGGATTAATCCCTGGCGGGCATTTATGGTGTCGAGAGCCGAGGGCAGCTGATGTTTTATTACCCAAACAGGAAGTTAGGAATTAAACGCTAGTTTCCGATTGTTAATTGTTATTTTAATCATACACAATGTCCAGATCAAAGGTCGTTTCACACATTGATCAATGTATGCAATTGTCGTTATTTTTGTAATAGCAGTATAGAAATAGCAGCCGCAGTATATGTATAACGGCTGAGAATCACAAGATGGACAAACGCAGCCAATGAAAACAGTTGTCATCGCTGCGCCGGTCGCTTTAGACGACGCCCTAAAATAGTTTTTTCAAATAAAAAACGATGACTGAGCGTGTGATTTCAGCACTTTCACTTAGACATTTGTATACATTCAACACATACATGTATTATGGTTATCATTTTCTCTCTCTCGGAATTTGGCTAAATGCTTCTAGGAAAATTTATATTGGTATCCAAAGCGTTTTGAACTAAATGGGTATATGGTGTTAGGTACAAAGTGAGAGTTGACGGAACAGATAGCAATATCAAGAATATAGATACAGAGGGCGCCGGAAAGAATAGGGTTGTATTTTACCCCACTGGGAATCGTACTCGCGCCTTCGGAATCACGATGGTTTTGATCAGTGAGCTAAGTAAGAAAGGTAACGCGATGACAGGGTAAGGGTTAGATGGCTTTGGAAACATCTTACAAACACAGGGGGTATAGGACATTGAAGTTTTATTTATGATCGTGCATCTAATGAAACATTAACGTTTCTTCTGTTACTGACACACATACATTCAATCTCTTTAAAATGAGATACAAGTTCTCGCTACCGCTGAGGACATCCCATTACAGGTCACGTCAGAAAGACCTTTCACAAACTATGACCGACAGGAAGCCGATATCAGAAAGCAGCTTTCTTGAGCTTGATTTTGAGCGGTACCAGTTTCAAACTGGCGATTTCCATTACAGCCTATGCTTTTCAAATCGGTCATACAGTCGGTAACAGTTGTTTTCTGTTAATCTTTAGAGGTTTCATGGATAGAAAACATATTCCGCTAACAGTAACATAACAATCTGAATATTTCATTTTTATTTTTTTTATTACGTGTTTGTGTCGTTATCTATCGTGTAGTTGTTCGATTTTCGATCATGAACGTCGATACTACTTAATTTCGTTTATCCGACATACTCGTTAATCCGACATAACCATATGCAACTATGTCAGATTAACGGGACTTGACTGTATATATACCGTTCGCATGCATTACCATCACAGATATTCCTCAGTGACCGATGTGATGTTAAATTTTAACTCACTCATTACTCAACACCCATTAAGATGAGGCACATGTTGTAGGCAGAAACAGACCTTTTGACAGTTTTCCGTGGTATAGATGTATCTTATAACAAGGAAGCTTCCAGGGAAATATTAACATAAGCGAATGTGTCACTTTTATATAGCGGAATTTCCAAGCCCATAAGCAGATTTCGGCGGCTTGGGAATTCCTAATGCTCCATTAACACGACAGTTTGTATGCAGAGCCGCGGTGACATCAAATTTAGGATTCACTTGTGTCTAATAAAATACGAAAGAGGCCACACAAGAGCTGAGAAGAAAGATTAAAACGAATGGAGATCGAATTAAAATATCTCTCCTGCAGATTTTCCAAAATGATGTAATGTATTATTATGGTCCTTTCGGCAAGACATGGATTATATTTATTAGTCTTAAGAGGCAAAATTATGACCAGGACAGGGTGTGAATTTCCAAAAGCATTAAGAATTTAATGAGTTCTTGTTACCAGCTTAGAAGTATTTTGCATTTTACTCGGCTTAACAACAAAGGGACGATTCACTTCAAATGCAAGAGGGTGATCTGGAGTGCACATTTAATGGTTTATATTGCGTTGACAATTCTTCTCTAAGAGAAGCAAAGTCGTTGTATTGAAGCTCACGTTAAACCTCTGGTGAAACTGAAACTTCTTCAAGAGGAAGCAGTGGAAATGTATCCTGCGTGGAGAACCTCATCGCATATAGAGCACGGATACTCCAAATTTAGGAGGCATGGTTGGCGAATAAAAACCTAACAAGCGCTATACAGGAACTGCAAACGTTGAGATTTATTGCAAAAAGCGAGGCCGCTCTTTTCCGCTACGATGTCCTCCAAGCTGGGGCATGACAGATTTATTGCAAGAACGTCCAACGCAACACTTAGCTATTTTCTCACAGTGAACCCGAGCGGAAATATTACGCCAAGAGGCAACGTCTCTTAGTTCTAACATGGATGTCATTACTGCATAGACCATGTATATTGCACAGCGGTTGTCGCAGTGTCACTAACCGAGCAGAAGCTGAATGGGCTATAGCGTTGTCGACAGCAGGCACCAGTGAAAGATACATGATTCTGATGGACAAATTTCAATGGAGTTTAATTTGGGTAGTGACATATACATGAGTTAATGGCAAATAACGTGCATAAAAGCATCCGAGGGTAATTATTCTATTACCAGACCGTGTGTATAGCGGGAACGTTTGTGATGTGTCAGGAATGGCTTAGATGCTTTGCTTGTCCATTATTGGCTTCGATATACAGCGGGCGAGAGGAAAACGTTGATGAAAGAACTGATATATCCACATGGGGTTACATGAAACTAATAAAAATACTTCAAAGACTTGCATTAATGGTCAAACTTTATTGGCAGTGTTATCACAAATTGTCTGTATTGAACCATAACAGTACATGGTTAATGTACAGATGGCTAAGCCCAGAAGCTGTTTGTTCTGTATGTCATACATACGAGACGTCCTGTCTTGGATTGGGGCTTTTATGTAATTATGTTTCAAATATAGAACGACTAAACAAACGAATAGAGTTTAATGAGAACACAAATACAGAGTTGTGGCACTTAGCCATGATTATGATAATTGGTTTGATAATGACCCCGATTATAATCCTTGGCGTGTCACCATAATGTCCATGCACGCTTCACCAAAGTGGAGTGAGTGAGTGAGTTGGGTTTAACGCCGCCTTTAACAATATTCCAGTTATATCACGGCGTGTCAGCTTAATGTGGGAGGAAAGCCCGAAGTGATGCAGGTCTCAGACGTTTACCACTTCGGTGAAACCAACGAGCACGGGTATGGTGCTGACAAACCTAGAAACATAATCGGGGTGAACCGGGATTCGAACCCACAATCATAGGTTTCTGGCGTGTCCAAGGGACGCAACTCTGCACAGCGAATCGCGGCGCCTTAGACGACTGGGCCACCCGTGCCCCCTCACCAAAGTGGAAAACATGTACATTAATCTGCTTTCCTCACAAACTAAGCGGACGCTCCGAAATACTGTTCAAACCGACGTTACACGCTACACACTCACAGTCTGTCATAGTCATAGTCATTCCTCGTTCTTTATTTTTTATCACGATTACAATGTATACGTTACATTGCATCAGTGAGTGAGTGAGTTGGACTTAACACTGCTCTGAACAGTATTCCAGTTTTATCACGGCGTGTCAGCTAAACATGGGCGGAAAGCCCGAAGTGAGTTCTTAGACGTTTACCACTTTGGTGAAACCTACGAGCATGGGTATGGTGCTGACAAACCTAGAAACATAATAGGGCCGTAGTAAACTAACCGATTTGGGTAGCGGGTAACTCGGAGATGACCAGAAGCCAATTTTCTGTACAACGACTACATTAACTCTTCAACTGACTGATCCATCGGAGAAAGCGTAAAAAATCCACTTAAAGACTGCCAGAAAGTCTACGTAGCACGATGAAGTCATCTATGGTGAGGAGTAAGAACAAAGACTAACGAGCGTGTCGGGAGAGGTCTACAAATCATTGCCACTATTTTTGTTAACGTACTGCCAACGCTTTTAAGTCTATCGATGAACAAAACCCAAGCTATTCATCACTTGCAGTAGACAGACTTAGTTACTGATTTATCAAAGCCTGCCCTCGACGCAGCGTGTCCTCTGGTACATCTGCCCAGCACCATCCATGTTTTCCCTACTCCCAAATAGGCTTCCCCCTGACAGGGAAACTCAGGATTAAGTAGTGTATCGTACATTTCCCCTCCCGTGGCAACTACTTGATCAATTGTAATGTTTTGCCATGGTCTATAGGGGTTTACACTCGTTATAAATGGAACAGGGAGAGTTATCACGTGTATTGATTTCAACAAGCACAATGGCACTATTCTCGGATAAATTTAAGTGAACTTTGATTAATAGAATGTACTTAACACCTTTCATCAGGACTTAACTGCTTCCTGGTGTAAAACATAAATATGTGCACATCGATGTAATTTCTTGTTAGATGATAATAGTAACGATGTTCCTGGATATAAACTATGTCGTTGCCATGAGGCCTTAAATAATGTATTGTTTTTCAAGACCTGCCTATTTCAAATCCGAATTAAGAATACATATAACTCCTGATGGAGCAAACAAAACTGTATGACTGGGCACAACTATTTCCTGACAGAAATATTTCGGAATTTTCTGAGCGGTAATATGAATTCCCTTGATACTGTGTGCAATTATTGCAATCCCATAGAATCCATTCAGATTGGTATGCTGGTTTGGAATACTTTTACTTGTTTGCCCGCCTTGTGCCACTTACTATCACGTTATCAATGTTGATACTTGTCAATTTCCATAAATGCCAGCAGAATCAATACCGATTTGTGTATTTCGCGTTGCGACGTCTCCACGGAGATTCGAAAAACGTAACGCAACATAAACTTGCAATGAGGTACAGTACAGAGCAAATGTAAGCGACATTTCCACAACGTTAATGGACTGTATGCAGAGTGTGGATAATGAATCAACCGGAGTCTCCGTGGGGAGTCGGATGACAACTGGTGATAGCAATCTGAAATACCGTGCAGGGCAGTGTGACATATGATCAGTCATTATCTGTTGATGTTGAGATATGATCATACATATTTGACTTGGGTCGTTGTGAACATGAAGGGACTGTCACAATAATGATAACGGATAGGGAGCTTATGTAACTCGACACTTTGTTAGTCATGTGGCTGTTGTGATGAAGTTTGAAGGGATATCTAAAGTTGTGTGCATTCTAGTTCCTTTTCATGATGATTCTAAAATGATACAGACAATATCCATGTATATCACTGGAGTGGTATTCAGCATCTGGCATCAAACTTCACAAATAGCCTCAATTCCATCTTGAAATGATCATCTAAGGAGTAGAATTCGGAGTTATACTCTTCATCAGTATCAGAAACAAGTATAACAAAGCTGGTTTAATTATTGACCTTAATCAATTACTGGGGGTGCTGTGTTTGTTTGTTTGTTTGTTTGTTTGTTTGTTGTTTAACGCCGCAGCCTGCAATATACCAGCTACATGACGGCGGTCTGTTAACAATCGAGTCTGATCCAGACAATCTACTGATTGACATCATGAACATCGATCTCGGGGGATATGTGGGTGGGATTGGGTAAAGTGATGATAACCAATCGTTTGCGTCTTACATGACTACTTTACACTATCATAACGCTCTGAATACATCTGAGTGGGTTCATTTTGAATTACATACGTCGTGTTCTGTTGAAATAATTCTCGCATTTCATCCGCTATTCGCATGTTATTAATTAAGCCCAAATGTTCATCTGAGAGCAATACCTACGCGATCGTTTGAGATAACCGGATCAAAATTATCAGAGTACACCGGACCGGCACTTCGTTTGTACTTAGGCTACCAATAATCAAGTGTCGACACTCGTCGAATACTACACTAACAGCAACGACTAGCTAGACTCATTAGGTGCATGTTGTATTATGCCACAGCAACATCCAAGCTATATCGATGTACTGTCTGCAATGAAGCCTGGGCCAGGCAAGACAGTCGGGTAGCGTAGTGGTTAAAGCGTTCGCTCGCCACGCCGAAGACCCTGGTTCGATTCCCAACATGGGTACAATGTGTGAGGCCCATTTCTAGTGTTCCCGCCGTGATATTGCTGGAATATTGCTAAAAGTGGCGTAAAACAATACACACTCACTCACTGGGCTAGGCAAGCAAGTACAAATGGTTGATCGCATGAGCTGCGAGCCAAGTCATAGCGATGTGCTCACACAAGACCAGCCAGGTCTTACATGGTATAACAGTCCGTTCCAGTTACATCCTCTCTTACGACCAGCATTGGATATACGATAGCTATTCTAGCCCATCCATGAATAATCAAAACTCTACCGCACAAGTAACTATTCTTGAATTGAAACTAATCAAATTTGGACGATTGAATAAAAAACACCTGAGACAGCTATCTTTATCTTCTTCGCTGTTCTCTCAGATAAATGGTCTTGCAAGGCCAGGCATAATTGATGACCTTCTTTTCCTGCGTCACCATAAAAGTACTTTCTCTATTTAACGACAAGAAAACAAATGTCACTCTATTTTAGCGTGTAAACGGTTTATAATGTCGTGAAAAGCAATCAAGCTATGCCTCTGAAAAACACATCTGTTCTTCAATTCCATCCTTATAAATAACACAACGTGACACCCTTTGTCTTCGAGATTTACTCCAGTTACGAAAAGCAACAGGAAATTGCAAGAGCTGTCGATCTAGCTCAATGAACAACGCTACCCACACAGACAGAAAAACAAATAAACAGAGCAGAACAACAGACCAGGCCAGTGCACAAGGCATAATAAACTGAGTATCGTGGATGTCTGGGAGAGTTATATTTGCTATGGTCTTGGCCACATGGCTCTTGCTACAATCTCTCTGGGGAACATTACCCGTCTTGGATAACGAGCATGACGTAAGAAAAACAGTTAGCGTCAAGCAGTAACCCTGCCTTACACCTACATGCCCAGGCTGGTGCTAACTGCTGTTTTATGGCCATCTGTGAGCCGATGTAGGAGACGGATAGAGCAGCATGACGATTACATGCCACTGTGGAACATAGGTAGCATTAAAGAAACATTTCCCTTTTGCCATCAAGGATTCCAGAGCAGAATGGGCATCCAGTGCATTATGCATATCGTGAGTATAGACTTTTGAGAGTCGGACAGATTAGCAATCCTAAAACGTCATTGTTACAGAACTTTGTGAGTCTGCTCACTGACGATGTCATGATGTATAATTATCGGTTAATGACTACGTATACTCTACATGCAGTTACACACAGACGGTGTCTCAGTCGCACACATGACACTAATCACACCAGCGTATGGAGCTGAGCAAGAAGGGGCAACACAATGTTGGGCGATGGTTACAATGAAAAAATGTGTACTTGTGACCATGAGAAAAGACCAACACTCGTTACAATGGCAGACTGATTGTGGGAATGTGTACGCGACCACCGGTGTGTCTGGTCCAGATTCAATCATCAACAATTCGCGGTCGTGATATAGATGTAGTACTGCTGCTCATTCACTAGCAGTTTCAATATTATGTGTTCGATACTAAACGGTATCAGCTATTGATTAAATATTCAGCGGATGTTTGACAAAGTAACAAATTAACTATGAGTAATCTGATAGGCTTGTTACATCAACAATACAAATTAAATTCCAAGAAAATTAAACACAAGAGATGGGAAATATCAGGTTTATCATCATACTAATGTAATAAAATACTCCTTATATCTTATCACTGGTGTCCGTCCCTTTGTGTTTATGTTTCATCAATTTCCAAGAAGTGGTCCTTTAATCCACACAACATGTTGGTGAATGTCAGGACCGCTCAGATGGCATTTGTTTGTGTTAACAAATATTAACTGTATAGCAAGAACAGTGCCTTGTGGCCGCAATGTTCGTAATATTGATAAGACGTGACAACACGAGTACACCTCTATCAGTCAAATCTGATACGTCTAATCTGTGTGTTTCCCACGCACGCCAAGTAACTATGCAGGTCTACCCAACACTCCAGTGACATTTTATCAGACTTCTAACACAGTTTCCCCACCTTTCCCATCCCTCCTCGCCACAAACCTCCAGACCCCCACAATACAACAATAAACCCCCATCCGTGTTTCAAGTATGCAAGGAAACCCTGTCTGTTCCCCGTTACCCGCAACCCTGCTGATTATTTGACAATTGTGCAAGTGTTTCGTGTATACAACGCCTGACAGCTGGCTGGATCTTGTTTGTAGAATTTGAAATTTTGCCATTTCGAGGGATCTGTTTCTTTAACGATACAATCGTAGTTGGGCGTTGCATTCTTATGAGGTCAAGATGGAGATAAGAAATGAGCACAATAGAGTGGAAACAAGAAGTTGCATCGCTTTGTCTGATAAACCTTCAGTATATATAAGTACCCAAGGCTACACAGTGCTGTGTGCCTGGCTACGTGAAGACATCTACACTTTAGTACTAACCGTGAAATATGGCATTTATTCATTTTTAATGAACACCCAAGTGATCCTTCGTGCTTATAGATCAAATGACGAACTGAAAATCTGGTATAAGGTTGTAGACAGCGTATGGGTATTTCTTGTGTTGCCAATTTTCTCATTTTTTAAAAATCTTTTGAAAAACTAACCGAAACTGAATAATTTATACAAAGACAGAGAATTGAGATAATATAGTCACGCAGAGCTTCACCATTAATGCGGTTTAATGTTGAATATATTCATGCTCAAACGAGTCAGTTTAGAGAATAAATTGGGTCATAAAGATGTCGTGTTGTTCAAAGATATAAAATATGTATGCACCAGGGAGTATAACTCAACACATGAATCAGCTGTTTGGTGCGAGGAAGACAAAAGCACATAAATAGCACACCCTATTTCGGCTCCATGAGGCGGATTATGTGGAGATAATAATATTGTTATATTGCTGTAAGGTTGTTTGGCGTCACTGACATGAAACCTAGCGCAAGTATATGGCAATGTGTAATAGAAAAATAATGGCATATGCCTGTTTAAGATATTCCCTGTTACAGATAGCATCTATGTTGTATGGTTTTCTCGTCAATTGGTGTTTCCAAAAGATGTGCAACGATGCAGAAAATTGGCGCAATTTGTTTTTATTTGTTTAATGTAGCGCAAGTATGTAACACAATGCACATAAACCTTGAAATTAGGTTCCATTTTATGCCGTCAGTAGACCTGCCTCTTAAAGTCACGTTACTGACAACTGCAATTCATCTTCGCCACAGATTCATGTCAAAGTAAATATGTTTACGTTGCTTGTTTTTAACGACTAAAAGTAACTTGCGGTTTGTTTTCTCTGGTCACACTGAAGTCAACATCTATGACATTAAGAAGACATTGGTGGTTTATTTGATCTGGTTTTACAGAATTCCAAATTGATGAACATTATACGCGCTATATTTACTCTGGACATAACGAAGACCACATGAATGCCATTCACAAGTAATTCGTAGATTATTTTTTCGAGATCTATTGAAAGCAAGGATACGTTAGACATTCGACATTCCATAACTCGCTATTCATATGGTAAAATTTCGTTGTATCATAAATATCCTAATTTGATATACCCGAAGCTTGAAGACTAGAAATGGGGCCAGTGTTAAACTGTTTTAATGATTGGGGTTGCGTAATGTCTGTCGCGATTCAGGAATAGTCCGTGTATAGTGAACAGCATACAGTGCTTTGCTTCACAAACATCGATTATTGAGCACAGATGCAAAGGCCAACATTGAATGGACACTTATTTCTGGACACTCATGGCATAACTATGCAAAGATCGAAAGTGAACGACAATACAACATTTTGTAAATGACTCCAGCAGTTGTAGCTCTCGTAGAGGGACGTCAAGGTGTTTTGCCAAGGAAGACAGGCGGTTCAATAAACCATTATAGAGAAAAGCTTGGCGTACCATCCAGTGCCTTCAGACAGAGATGCAACATGGCTGTAGATGATCTTCTGTGAGGCTGTTTTGTCACAGACAATTTAACGCAATTCCAAGCGAAATGACAGCTATGTGCCCTCAAACCCTGTGAGCTCTTTATTCTACATTTCTGAAGCATTTCCCTGTCAAAACAATTACTGGAGTGAGCGAGAGACTGGCGAGTGAGCCAGGCTATATAGAGTTACACTTACCGAGGCAACTGACTAGTAATTGGAGGACAACCATACTCTGCTCACTTTATGATTCGATTACGGTCTGATTTATTGAGTATTCCATGTGGAAAATAGCATATAACTTGTCCCGAATCAGATAATTAAACAATGTGAGATGGCTACAAATTAGGTTGGGGTTTCACGTATATTGGTTGCCTGACTTAATTGAATTTTTTATATATTGATACAAATGGCATATCATTTAATACCTTTATCAATCAACGTTTGCTTGTCCTATTTCGTAATGATAGAATCTTATGATACATTATACTTTGTAGATAACATGGTACAGAGGAAGAATAATAGTGAATGCATCGGGTATCGGGATATATTGTATATTTGGTAATGATTCAAAACTCAATTGAAATCAAGAGCAACCGATTCGAGGGGTTACTGTATACTGTGGTTGCACGTGTACACGTGTATGTGTGTTAAGCTCATCTATGGATTCACGTTTTGTGATTGACAAATATTCTTTGCTAAAGGCATTAAGGTTATGATGACTCTGAAGATCATATTAATGTGGTCAACTTGCCTTTTGACCCAATGGAATCCGTTTCGTCAGATTATTCTCTGGCGTTGACCTCTTCAATTTACCATACAAATGTGATATTTAGCCAAAACATGCAATTGTTGTTATCAAACTTAAGTCATTGGATGTTACCTTACTTTTACTTATATTCTCGAAGTAACATTTTTGTATTCCTTAATACCTCTGTGTAATGTGTATGACGATTTATGGTGGAGATTGTCAATACCAGCATTGGGAATATGTAATAAGCATCTCTTCCATCGATCTACTGTATGCCTTCCTTCTATAGATCGCATTTGAGAAGGAACTACCAATAATCCTGTATGTTTTGATGAGACCATAGTGCGTAGAGTAGACAGCAACATATAAAACTACTGATTACAAATCAAAGTCTGGGGATGCTCTAAATGGAAACTGCAAACACGAAAATATGAAACTTTACTCCCATGACTACCTAGAACAATTTCTATTCTGTATATCAGTAATGAATTGCGTCTGGGAATACCATATACGTGACAGAGGGAATTGTGGTATCACAGAAGAATTTTTGAGGAATACATTATTTGATTATCTCATTGGACACGGTGTTCATATTGGATGTCCCGCTCTCTTCCATCATACAACATCAATATCCAATTTATCACAGTCGACAACGTGTACTTTTGCTTCATAACCCTCTTCACAGATCAAACAAGGGACCTGAGAGGACCCAGACTAAATTGCTGCACCAATATTTTCTCAACGATGATGTCCGTCTAGAGGTGATTGTGTGAACATCTCAAGAGACTAGTGTCCATTCATTTAGAACAAAGCAGCTTTATACTGGACCGTGGTCAACCGGTTAGAGTTAAACCAATCTGACCAGACAGTCATCAAACCAGATACAGCAAGTCGAGGCCATACATGGGTGGAACAAGCTAATTTAAGTACATTGTGTGAAATATTTCGTGACATGTTGGGTGTGTGTTTCAGCCTGGGGTAACTAGTGTCAATATAGTTTATTTCATTTGTGATAAGAGGGCAAAAGTTTGCTCAACTTTAAGCTAAATACAATTAATGACAAACCGAATAAGACGGTACTAAAGGGCCACCGAAACTGATGACGAAAGTTATGTAGTGGTAGTTTTGTGTGGGATAGCCAAAGAAGAGATAGGGATGAGGACGCATTTTGTCCTTTTGTGGGTTAATAGGAATTGCACATTAGTAGAACTGGGGTAGGTTTGTTTGTTGGTGTGCATCTCCATCATTGCGGAAGGTGAATCATTTATGGTGTTGTTGATATTTTGTAAAAACTGACACAGTTCGTGAGTTTGTTTCATAAATTCAAGCCCGTCATTACGATCGCTGCAAAAACCAATGAATTAATCACATAATGCTGAAAACGCGAGTAACAAGATGACACTTACTGAGATTTATTTCAGTACGCCATTAGCTTTGCAGAACATGCCACCTGCATGCGTCTGCTACTTTAACAGAACCGCGTGTCAAGTCAAAACCCATTAATCACAAATAAATAGTGCAATCATCCTAGGTTTGAGTTTATCAATATCCGATGTCTTCGTCATCCATTGTGATACCTGATGCGGCCAAACTGCTAATAGCCCCTTATATACGTGCAGAAGTTGTCGTCTGCTCTCCACACACGACCTTCACATTGAAACAGTGATCACATCTGAAGGCGACACACATCATGGAGATTATCTTAATGATCATTATGACAAGAACAGCTTATAATAACTTCACCTATGTCAGAACTGACTTTTACTAACCATAGTCTCAGGTATACTTTGAGAAATTATCTCAGTGATGAAGTGAATTTGATTGGTATTTTCTTGTTGCCTCGTGTGGTTCTTATTTCTTACTCTCGTTTAATGGCATCGCCAAGTGTGAAGGAAAGGTCTAGATGAATACGATACCAGACGATATTAGTCAGATGGTCATGCAGTTGACATGTCTCATTTTACTATGTAGGTAAGTGCGAAACATGAGAGTAAGTGTGAAAACTGATCAAAAGAGCCCCAAAAACTGGTCGTCGTGTATGTTTTTCAACTTTCAGCAATTCGGACGTTTTCGAGACAGAAGGGTTATTTCCCATGTTGTTTCTTGTAGGAAATTTAACAATTTTAACTTAACAGCAATCCATTATAATGGGGATAACTGGTGACTTGTTAATAATTGTTATTCGGTCCATTGCTGCAGTCACATATGTTGAGCATCTTGCCGTCTGCATGCCATCATAAATCAGAGCAGGTATCTCATTAGTCTAATGTTATTTTCATGTATGAACTACTCACACCTCACACCTCGTCTAGTATTGAAATACCTGTTCACTATCATGTAATCTTGATTTCGAAAACTTTGTAAAAAAAGGGTTGGTAACTATATCTTTAAGTAGCATTTAGAAGCTGTTGTATAAATGAAGGAATGTTTGACTGATGAGTTATCACTTGCTTGATAAATGTGCTAGCACCTGTACCGACACACCTTTCTGAAAGCAGAAAGAAACTGAAACCCTCTATTCAACTGGAAGTAAATTCTAGAAGTTTTTATGATTTCATTCTCCAAAAGAAGTTCAAATCCACGCTTGCCTACAGATAATCGGGTATTTTCTTACCAGTTTTAAACTACACATACTTGGAGGAATCCTTGAAGATAAAAACAGAAATGTAATTTTAAACAGCACTCCAGCTTTCGAAAAATATTTCTGTTTGTCTCTCATATGTGTGCAGTGTATTAATCACATGGGGGATTTCTAACTAAAATTAGAATGGCTACTGTGTATGTTCATAGTACCTCGATTATGTTTATCGTCGCTCGTGCGAATACCATACATATTATCATATTATCCCTGAAATTATATATTACGTTATATATTTACCATTGACTTTTAATATATAACAAAACGAGTCAGAGAAAATCTCGACTTGCCAAAGAATTGTACGCATTCTTTGGATTTCCGTATATTTTTCTGACTCGTTTGCTTCTCCAGGACTATATTATTTACAAGCCATCGTGGAATGATGCAGGTATTACCAATATATTAGATATGTGACATTATAATGCGATATCTATGAGTGTATATACTCACCGATGCAGAAAGAACATAATCCCAGCCAATACTACGATGACGACCAACACACAGGCCAACACAATGATCACTTTACAAGGCGTGGCACAAATCTCTGTCTCTAGCCGTTCTCCCTGGTCAAGAAGAGGGGGTACATCGTCCTCTACTTCAATCCGACATTTGTCGACCATAAACAGCTTGACTCTTTCCCCAACATTCTCCCCCAAACATCCAGTCCAGTTGACTCGGTGCAGGAGTCCTGTGTTCCAGGGTGGGGGGCACGGAAACCCTTCCCAGAATCCCCGGAGCAAAGGGTCGAGGTACACTTCCGCCATTAGTAGGTCAAAGAAAGGTAGGATCCGTGAGGTAAGCATTAAGTTGGTCGAAAATCCTGTACCATGCTGAAATAGTGAAAGCCAAGATTTAGAAATGGTAAAGTAAAAAACGTTTTACATCCAAGAGGAAAAGGACAAAGCAATAACCTGCAAATATCATAATTGGTCTCGGAACATACAAACCAACCGTTAACCGTGTCAGCATCGGTTCAAACTTTTCTACCATTTTGGCCATCCGATCTCCATTCATACCAAGTTTCACATTAAACATTAGGACGTCATGCCTATTATTACAAGATTACTGCACTTACATTGCGACGAGCGACGGGTGTATGTGTGTTTGTTGTGTGGCTGTTTTTACTAGTCCGGACTAATGCCGATTTTATAGTGCTAACCCACTGAGATACCATGCCGCAGTTTAACATGAATACCCCACCCAGACTCTGTAAACTGACTCCGAGCCGACCAGTCCTTGTTTTAGCCCCTTTTTGCCGAGGGCCAAGTAGGGTAACAACAAGTACCATCTTTTCACGTCGTTGGGTATGAGACGGCCGGGTATCGAACCCCCGACCTTCCGCTCTCCGGGAGGACGCTCTACCACTAGACCACGATAAAGGTCACTCACTACCATAAAGTTTGTAATGTGATTCTCTTTCCTTCACAATGTTATTAAACATAGTTATTCCTCATCCTTATCTGAAACATAATATATATCTGACCCTGAGCTAGAGGAAGCTAGGCTGAAACTGTAGCTCGTAATGTCGTCATCACGGTGTTGGCAACAGAGTAAAGTAATGTAATATTTCATGATAGTATTAATAAATAAACACATATCCCTGAAGAATATTCTTGTGTATTCCCAAACACTAATCAATATAGTTTTAACTCGTATAAAGCCAGTTCACATTTCTGACTTCAGCTAAACTAAAGAACAACAGGATATTTTCAATAACTGATAAATAACACAAAAACATTAAGCACTCGTCTTACACTCCCCGGGTCATCATTATGGCAAAACAACGTATACCCGACCATGTTAATAGGTTGAAAAATATGTCTAGAAATAAGAAACCTCTCTGTTGAAGGTCTCCGGCTGTTTCTGTTTGATGAAACACCGCTAGTTAGGAGACATCCCATTTGCCAACAGAAAAACAAAAGTCCAATTAATCACTCGAAATGAATGTAAAAAAACATGTAAACGACTCATAACGGTTTAATGTTACAGGATCTTTGTCGTGTGTTTCAGCCCTCCTCCGTCCGTTAATTACTAGGGAGGAGAAACTGTGATGCTCCATTTCGTTTCTGGAAAATGTCGCGTACATATAAATTCATAATCTTTTGATCAAATAGAACCCAATGGGCGGTGGCTAATGAAGGCTTACTGCAGAATTTAATGAGTGAAATCTCTCCGTTTGATCAATAAGGATATTTATGAGAAAGAAAATCTATAGTGTCTGCCTGTAATAATCAAGGAAAGGACTTCGGATCAGTTTTCTTTTTGAAAAAAATATCATTTAGTTAACGTGATATGTCGACGTTACGTAACTAAAAAATGACAAGAAACGTTGATTAATTATTTTTACATAAAAAGTCCAGTTTTATTTGAGTATTATATCAAAAGACAGGCTTGTCGAGGGAACAAAAGAATCCGCAGCACACAAACAATATAAACTGTAATATTATCCTGAACAAATACATGAATTGACATCAGTGTGAAAGTCAATCCATCATAAATTTGGTTTATGTTTCTGAAAAGGCTTTTGAAAAATCTGAATGAAAACAGATCATTATAAATTTATAAACTTATGTTTGATCAATAGTGTTACATTTAAAAAGACAAATGACAAGTGATGCCATTGCAGATGGTAACATGTGGCAAACGAACGTTGACATTTTTATTGATAACAAATCTTGCCATTAACATTCTCCTGCGACTTCAAAATATTTTCCGAACGAAAACCTTTGACAACAATACAAGACATTGGGACATCACAGGACCCATACCCTACCTAGGGCAGGAAGAATATTCGGCAAGTATGACTACCAAGTCCCAGGACCAAGAGGCAAGTGAGTCTATCGTCTAACAACTGACTGCCCTTCCCAAGGGTCATTTCTACTTCCGACATAACACACAACCTCTTCGTCTCGGGACATCGAGTGTTGAGTAACCTGCAATACCTTACATCACATTCCAGCTCGTTGGTGGCAAATACCCTCAATTAACCATCCTGTATGCTCCATTACGTGTGTGTTCGTGGTACTGTTACAGTGCAAATACTTGTAGCTTTCACATCAATCATTGCAGCTTCGGTTGTCAATCAAATGACACAGAATTGTGTTTGTTCAGCGAACTCTTCAAGTCGTATTTGCTATACATTACCTTGATGGGAACATTACAAACCTCCCTTGCCACGTTCGGGGCAACTAGAGAGCCCGTGAGCTATTTACAAGGGAGGGTCCTCTTCATGTTATTATTGTCATGGCACAAATCTTATGACAAATATTGGTGTAGAGATATCATATGGGACATCATTCTCCTGATGCTAGACGCAGTGTGGGCTGTTCAAGTATGGCCAGCTAACAGACTATACTGCGTGTTGGTGGACTCTCTATGCTGATTCCAAATCGTTTACATAACCGTTTAATAACAAGGGCAAGTGTTATGTACATCCTCGCTGTTGACATGTACGTTATAGGGATTAATGACATAAAAGAAACAAGGTCCAGACAACAAACGCTTTAAAAGACCTGGAAATAATTTACATTCCCGAATTAGGGACTTGCTGCTGGGATTCTGAATTATTTTATTCATCAAACATAACAGAAGAACGTTTTTCATTCCCAAATGAAGGAAAATTACATTTTTCCAGTATTTTATCAGACCCAAGGCGCCACCAAAGGAAGATTAAAAAAGGTCGATCCAATCGTCGCAACAAACACTACGCATGCACACGGAAGTGGGTGGATGTGCTATATAAACACCATAAGAGGATATTTTATTGTAGTATTAGGACACGCGAATATAAAAGTGAAAGAAAACCTATGTTTATGTCAGAAGTGTTTCCGTTCTTTTTGAATAACTTCAGACTTAAAACAGTGATGATTGCGGGCAATATTTCAAATAATCTTGCATAGAAACTGACGTATAAACTAAAACAATCACTGAAAACATTCAGATCGCGACACACACTAATCGTTAAGTATCATAAATAACAATGAAGATCTGATTTACATTCTGATCATAGATGTTCACGTCATTAATTTAGAACAGTTTAAGTAAAATACTGGAAGAAACAGACATCAACTGATATGAATAGCTCGTCTTATCTGACCAAGTAAGCATCACGAGGATACAAATATTCCCCCGTTTATACTTGACCATAGTTATCACGAATCCCCATTAATACTCACGGTAACATTTGCATCAGCGTAACGCCGTGTAACGCGGGCTGACTGATACTTTTGAATAAACGATGCCTGATATTTACAAACCGTGTAGATGTTATCCGAAGTCGAACCCAGTGGGCGCAAAACATCGACAGTCTCCAACTCTCAAAATAATGAATCAATTCCAAGTGCGTGTGTTCAACTCTGATTGCAGGGGAAAAAGTCACGAGAAAAAGTTACAGATTTGAGTTGGGGAAAAAAGTCAACAAGAAAAAGTCAAACTCGTCCAAAAGACATTCAAATTGTTTTAGTTCATTCAGTTTAGTATAATAATAACAATAGAAATCAATAAGTATTAAACTAGCACAAACATTTGTCAATTTCCAGTTTCACAAACTTACAGTACATGATACAACTAACAATTTCATTAGCACCGATTGTTTTCATGGAAGCCAACCTGATTATCCCAAATGTTAATCACGTTTACTCGAAACCAATTAGTCTTTAGTCATACCTATTTCAGTCTTTATTTCAGTGTTTTAAATAGTTTTAATCTGATATTGTTTTCCCGCTTGATCTTTTGTGACTTTTTTTCCCGATCACCTTCAACTCCAAACAGCATACAAACAGTTCTACTGTTTTGTCGATATGTGCAGCTAAGCGTGGACCAATGATTAAAACATGCGGTGTATTGAGTCCATGTAAATAACAGTTTGGGTTCCTAAAATGATCACTGTAAGCCGAAAATTGATGTTTGTCTTACCTATGTAGCATGTACACACAGAAATTACGTGCTAACAAACCGACAATAGACACAATTACATTAAGTACTCACGTTTATCCGTACCTGTTGTTGTATATAAACGTGTTTGTCACACCAGTCTGGGAGCAATGCAACCGCATGTGGAACTCCTACCAGACAAAGACAAGTTATCCAAGTGGGAAAACGTCGTCCCGCCCTAATTACGATTATCCATATCTCTCCTCAGTGACACGGGGTTTAATTACACCAGTATGAATTATACACGCCTAGTTTACACTTACGTGTAACAAGCTGAGTTTGTGTTTTTTGACCTATCGATTCTTAGTCTGGCAGGGGTCATGAGATATGCAGTACCCACTCAACTTCCAACTAACGCGATACGCACAGCCGCTTCAAACGAGTCCTTACCATCAAATATTAATGCACCTTTCAGATCTTAAGGATAAAACGCAATATGTTGGTTGTTACTTGTAAAGGCCTGGGGTTGCAATAAAGTCGGACCCATTTATTGCTTATAATTAAACAAAGCCACTGTTCATTTAGCAGATAAAATGCTTGGATAATATTAGCACTAATCGGGTTTGGGTAGTGCAAATATTTTGGCTTCTCGTGTGAGTAGTTTCAAGAGCCAAGAAAACCAATATGTGGTCTATGAAAACATATTGACAGACGATTATTAGATTATTAATTATGCTCAATCTCAATCCAATATAGTTATTATAACTTCAGATATCAAGGAATATAATAACCGCTTTAAAGTAACGATAAGTGCGATATTAATGTCGAGACGTTTATCATTAAAAGTGAGTAGATACACTACCTTTAATAAATGAAAACACACACTTTAATACATTTAATATCATATTAATTTGTAGATTATCTTTGTTTGGGCTGTTCATTACAATATTGTTGTTGTTCTTGTTGACGGCTAAGTGTTCTCAGCCTTAAGAGCCACTCACGTCGATCGCACGGTTCAAAGGTTAGAAGCATTAAGATCAGCTGATTAGAAAAATCGTTAAAATAGTACTGAACTTTCACTAACTAATGTATAAACATGGAACAAGCATTAGCTGAAGAGTACCACGGCCAAGAGATAAGCGCCACGGAAATAACACATGGAAGAAATTCAGCGGACCATTTACTTCAAGTGGTAGTCGTATATCTATTTTTTCTCACTATCATACTTCATTTTTTAAAAAGTTATTTCATGTAAGCTCCTAATGCGATTTAGTTTAGATAATTAAATTACAAATAGTTAATGATACAAATAAAAGGAAAGTGTTCTATATTAATCATAAATATTTTAGAATGGACATATTAATATGAGGTCAAAAACGTATTTCTAATATATATATATGGGACATTGTTTTACAATGAATATATTATTAAACACTATAACTACTAGGTTTCAATGATTTGAAGGGTGGATTTTGAAAAAGAAACTTGGGTCGAAATATTCAACGAAGACGTGAACTTCTTACCTGATTTCTCGGAGGGAAAAGATATTCCGTGTGGCGTGTAGTTTATCACACGACATCTGTTTGTCGGGGCCAACGTACACCTGAGTGAGTCCCAAGTGACAATTTAGATGACAAGTCACATATATAACACCAACACCTTCTCTCAGATTAATTCCGATTCACGCACGCCGAAGCAATGCTATGACATCGCAATGACATTCGCATAACTCAAGAATCTCTCACCGCACCTATCTCTACACCTGTTAACCTTCGACTAAAAGTCCTGAAAAGTCTGCCCGATATGCTACATGAAATACACGTCACTAAGCCAGCCTTGCAGACAGTATAAATCAATCATGCTCGTCAAATGTCATCTGTCAGAGCGAATTGCGCGCCGTTGCGTTATCGTCTGCTTACGGGGGCAGACGAGATAGGTACCAACGTAGTCCGTTCGGTTATCTCAACCGGTTTAGGGTTATCAATTATTAAAACGCTCCGCCCTTACCTTTTATCTTGAGACTTTGTGTGATCTGGTGATAACTTTGAAAACAGTACTCTGGAAACCCAAATAATCCTTGAGAGACGTAGAGGCTCGGCTTTGCAGGAAAACAGACTGCTCGGTTACTTTAACCGTGACGGAGGTTGATCTAATCGAAGACACATTCTTATCGTCGGTGGATTAAGTCAAGACAATTGAGGTTACGTAAGCAATGATTGACCAGTCGTCTACCTTTTGTTCAATAATTTATGACTGCTTCTCGTTTGATAAGGTAATTGAGTGTGTATAGACATTAGATAAAACTGACACGCAATTGCTGTAATCGTAGTGAAGTATTAAATGTGGCGGCAGATTCAGAGACGAATGCGTTATTCTCATAATCGCCTTCAGTGCAAGAACAAAAAGCAGCCGACATTTCCAGTAAAACATCAGACCAGCGTGAAACAAAAAAGTAGAGAATATTAAACTATCTGATAACAAGAAAATGCCAAACAAAATATTAGCTTGGTTGAACTTATTACTATCTGTTATCAGCTCCAAATCTAGACAACCAAGTATACATTGAAATATTAATACAAAAATGTATGAAAAAGCAGATAACATTCTTATAAAGAAACACTGTTAAAAATACAGCTAATACCATGGTGTTTTGAACATGATAAGAGAATGGTTTCGTGACAAGTGAAGTATGGACTGATAAGCTTTTTAAGCCATGATAAAGATCAAGAAGCTGTAGAGGAAATTAGTTTGGCAGTTGAAGCAAGAACACATACAGCTGAAAAGCCGTTTGTCTACAGCTCACAATATTACATTTTCCCACCAAGTTTATTGTCACTATTCCAAAGAATAAAAGGTCGGATACCACGCCAGAGAAAGTACTATGGCTCATGTTCAATTTAAATATACGCCGGATTCAATATCCCTTTGGCTGAAACATACAACATCAATTTTGACATCGGCTGAAAAGCACGTCGCTCTTCGGCGACAACCCGTGATTTCCGTCTCCTTTTTGAATGATGTAATTTACCGTAGTCTATTTCGTGCCGCTAGCGACTATTGTCTGACGCACAAAGATGGGTGTATTTTGATAAATATTAATGCGGAAGTATTACATTCTCTCCTAACACATCAAGGCTAATTGCTTTCTGAGTATTTTACGAAGCAGGTGTTCAGAAAACACTAAACGAGCGGTGTTTAATTAAGCGCGGCAAATGTGCTGGTTAAACGACTGAATATATCTTTCTCAGTAGAATGTTCTAACGAAAATTGCTGAATAATATACGTTAAGAATCAAGTGCATATTTTTCATAAACACTTAAGTACGTGTAATCAACTGAAAATTCATCCTTTGGGTATGATTCAACCGCTGTCCATATTGGACCGATTCCAAAAGAGATCTTTCAAACGGAAAATGAATTTCCATAGAGATTACTTAGAAGAGAATTTGAGAAAATATTTACATTTGGCACTCTATTCCTATGGTGAGAAAGGGGGTTGTGTTGCCATTTACATGAGAATACAGCTTTGTGTGACAATGAACCGACGTGCCATACTAGTGTATAAGCTAATGTGTTTCACGCTAGCGGGGGTAATTTGACTAATTTATGGTATAAGTGTCTTATGAGCGTCTATTATCCCATTAGTGGGGTTCTCAGACATTGTCATTAGAAAATTACAGCAATTTCAACGTCTCGCATGGATACGACTGAATACTGCAGTCGCCATCAGCAGGCCAACTGCTGACACATCGATTCAACATGTCATCGACATTGTTACAACTGTGTGAATGGCTGTCACTCAGTGCGAGACCTTGTCAATTTCCAAATACAGGATAATATTCCAACGAAACATGACAGTCGGTTCGTGTAAATCGCCCTGTCTGCGTATTTGGTCGGGTCTGTCACGAACAAATATCGACTTTCACGAATCTCGGGATTTCTGTCACACTGTATCAACGGCGACAAGAAATTCTCTATCGGAAAGATGGTGTTCATTGATATACATTCCCGTTGTTGTGTGGTAACGTGATTGAAAATGTTGTTTGAGAAGAATGACTAAAGCAGAGGCTTAATTACTTCAAAGGACATCACGTCCGTTTAATTCAGTATCCGATGTATCACCGTGACTTCTACCGGGCACATCACGTCACACGAACTGGTTTGGTAAACCGGTTTCAGATTCACAAACTCAGCCACTTGTATTTATACACGTGATAAACATGTTTCTTCAGGTACAACAACAACCGGCCTCCACGTTTTCTCATCAAGGTTGTTTGCGTATCATCCAACCTTTAAAAGAAATATGTTTATATTTACCTTTTAAATCTTATCATGATATCAAATAGGATCAACACATATCGATTAAACTACAAGCGTCACTTTTCAAAGCGATTGAATCATTGATCTTAAAGGAAATCCCGTCTGACTGTCTCTATGAGCAGCGTCGTGGCTGGCGTGAACACCTGGTATCATCACTGATTGGCTTGAACACCTGGTGTTATCACTGATTGGCGTGATCCATTTAATTTCCACCACTATCTTGCTTTTTCTGACTAATAGTCTCGGCAGATAGTCGAGACTGAATATTCTCTGGCCTTGACGAATAATATTTATATGAAGAGATGCTTAACGCAGCTCTGCCACTCTATATAAGAAACATTTTGAACAGTACATTTATCAAATTCTGAAGAACCCCCAAAGTTCAGTATTCCGAAAGTTAGTTTGAATGTCCGTGTGTCAAAGGTTAATATATCACTGATATCATATTTAAAGAAAATAATTTCAAAGACTTATATTAATCGAGTGATCGACGACCAGTGCCTCAAGACCTACAACCATCTTAGCACGACAACATCGGAAATCTATGTTAAAGAATACGAGTTATGATTGTCATTGCGGTCACATCACTTTGTGGACCAGGAAAGCAACATCTTTCTATTTTTAGCCGTTTTGATATAAAAATTGCACCACATCAACAACTTTTGTCCCGAAGTGTTATGTTCAAGAGTGATTCAAAAAGGCGTCGTCTTTAACTATTGAGAGAAGTTCAATAACGGAGTAGCGAGCATGTAATTAATTGGCATTGCAACATTAAAGTGTGTGAGGATTGCTATCACGTGTCATAACATAAAGGGTGAGTGAGTGAGTTGGGTGTTAACGCAGCTTTAAACAGTGTTTCTGTTTTATCAGGGCGTCTCAGATAGAGTGAAGTATGCTGGTCGTTCACGTTAACGTTGCCGACAAGACGAAGGATCACAATCCCGGAGCCATGACAAGAATACACATGCGTTGGAGCAAATTTACTGGAATAAATACGTACGATTTTTCTATTCCGATAAAATATATTGACCGTCTGTCCCACAAATAGATCAGAATAAAAAGTAACGTCTTTATTATCCTGTTTAAAGTCAAGATAAAGTTTCAATAGTTTCAATGAATTTTCTTACATAGATCAATTCAGTTTGGATATGATAATAATGTCAAGCTGGACGATAGAAAAGGTAGATATTATTAAGTATGGTTTTAGGTCGCTCGAGCCAACCAAGGCGTATACACCAGAAATAGCCTAAAATAGGTTTCACACATTTTACCCTTGTTGGGAATCGAACCCGGGCTCTTTGGCGTGGCTTGCGAACGCCTTAACCACTGGGCTACCCCACCGCCTGGGCAGTTGGGGACGTGACTGTAACAGCTTAATGCCCCGTCTAGTTGCCGTGGCAACAACACTACAATGCGTAATGACACTTAAACATGATTTCAGTCGCATTTGGGTTGATCTAGTCGTGTTATTTGTACTACCAAGCAAGAACTCCCGCGCCAACGACATCGATGTCAGCCCGCCCCACCGCCAACTACCATCAGGATGTTTGTCAAGATATGGGATTTACTGAAAAGGCACGCGTGTAACAAATCTTCGATAAGGCGCGAATCTGTACAGAGCCTAGAGAGCCTTCAGAATTGACATAAACTGGTTTCCGTGTTGGCATGGCTTTTTCGCCGGCGGTATCTGTAGACAGGCGTCCAGTCTAAAAGCTACACTTCAACTGATAGCTTCTCGGATGCGTGTGTCGGAGACGGTTAAAAACAACACTATATTATCTTTCAGGGTGTAAAAAAAACAACCTATCTTAATCGTCTAAGACATAACGTTGATTTATATAGTGTTCTAGACAGAAACAGCGAGGGTATGTATTTTTATGTCTTCAACAATAATAATGTGGTATAAAGGGTGTGCTAAACTGACAATATCGTCAATTCCTAAATAAAACGATACCTGTTTTCTAAAAGCGAGTGTTTTCAAATAGGTTTTGAATAATTTTACACTTATTAAGATATAAAACACATCAACCAAAAGGGTATGAGAGTATTCGAAACACTCCGTACATACGAATGGCGCCTTAAAAAAGTCCAATAAATGGATGTGACGAAATTCAACATAACGCACCTTTCGTTGTATCCGTTGTTCGCTATATCCATAAACACTTCTGTCCCCTCTTGGTGGATAAGGACTGCTCGTTACAACCGTTATTCGTTATATACACTAATCAAAACAGGTTAAGGACCACCGATTCTTTCCTTTTACTATAGTTAATCTGCCATGGCAGGGATGACAAAATGGCTACAGTGACGTGACATAATCGGGTAGTCTTTAACCTTTTTCTAGTAGTATACATCAACAAGGACACTTATTTCCAAATAAGGTGGTTTAGAATTCGTTACAACCGATCATTCTCTATATCCGGCTTCAACACACCAAGAGTTGAATTTAATTGATGATTTTAGCTCGCGTATTTCTTTACCACATGTACAAAAGCATCCTTTTAGAACTCATCGGACAAAGCTACCTTAGAGCCAAGATACACAGGGCACAGCCATATTTTTTCCAGCTAATGAGGCAATCATGTTTGTTTATTAGTTCTAGTCTCCCAGGCGCGACGGACCAATTTACTGATATATATATATTTTAGTATTTCCCGCACACCAACTCACTGTCAGTTTCTTGACTTACAACAGTCGCATGATACATTGCTTGTTCATGTCCGGCGAGGGGAGAACGTGTGAAGGCCCCCACTTGTGATGAAAGTAGACCGAGGAATTTTACACCACGGCTTCATCAAACGAACAGCGGTCAAAGAAAGCGTCCAAGATAAGTCTAACAAGGGCCTTGTGTTTGTCTACAAGATGAATAGCAAAGTGACCACGTTACTACAAGGCAAACATACAGTAATCCAGCCCTCGACTTAGCCGTAGAGTGGTGTTAGAGATTAAAGGAAGGATGTTAGAGCTGAAGCGTTGTGTCAGTGATGGAGACTTGAGGAAGCTGTTGTTGATGGAACAGATGTACGGAAATGCATACTCAGAAAATGTCCTCTTTTGTGGATACGTCGAGAGTGATGGACTAAAGGTCACCACGTAGCCACCGCAGCTTTATTATGACTATGTGGATGATTATTATAACCATATTCATCATCGCAACTATAGTAGAGAAAGAAATAATGACATTGCTGTACTACTTCTACTACTACTAATACTAATAATAATCATCATCATCATCATCATCATCACCATCATCGTCACATTAATGATAATAGTAATAAACGATGATGATAACGATGCTGCTGATAATAAAAATAATTAACAAAATCACAAAGTAGTGGTGGTTATCTGTGTGAAAGAAATAATGACATTACTGTACTACTACTACTACTACTACTAATCATCATCATATTAATGATAATAATAAACGATGATGATAACGATGCTCTGATAATAAAACTAATTAACGAAATCACTAAGTATGACCGTTATATAGTTGGAACATTGCTGAGTGCGGCGTTAAACAACAAACAAACAATAAGTATGATCTAGAACGTTTATATCAATATTAATAGTAATATGTTGTTAAAGAGCACGAAAAGGAAACCCAGATATATACATATTTCACGTTTGTCAGCTGAAGCAAGCGCCATGCCTAAAGTGTCCAATGTTAGACTAGGTTAACCTTAAACCAATACCAGTGAGACAAAGCTTCTACAATTGCAGTCTACCAACAATCCATTGTTGAAAACCACCAAGTAGCTGTAGTCGTAAATGTGTGTCAGTTTGTGATTTAAGCAGCCCATTAGGAAACTCAAGCAAAAAGAAAGCAATAAAACGTATAAGAAAATCTCGAGTAGGAATCGAAGCCAACTCACCACGTTCTTGCGAGCAATAAAGTCCTATTATGAAAGTTTACCCCGTCACGCCATAGACAGGGACAATGGCAACAGCAGTCGTTTCCACTCCGAATGTCGCGTAGGGTAGGTCATTATGGCTATCGGAACAGCAATTGTCCGAATTTGTCATATTTACCTTGGCAATTACCAGGATAACTTCATCTAGAGCTCCGAGTTTGGTCGTCGTTAGCACATTTTGGGAGGACTTTATTACGTCGACAGCATAACGCTGCTGCTGCCTATTGATTCGAACACAAGCTCTGTCGGGGTTCTGGTGTCAGCAGACTGAGTGCTCGCATCAACCAGACCAAGGGACCCAAACCGTCAATGACAGAAAAATGACAATATTACACACCTGTCGGGGAAATTTGAAGATAGAACTGTGCACAACCTGTATAGGAATGTTTACAATTTCAATCTAGCACAGGAAACGCGCGGAACACATCTAAGCCAATGGAGGCCCCCTTATTGTTCTGTTTGCTCAGAATTGAGTGTGTTTGCGCTCAAACATCAATAAATTCCATAATGACTGGATAATATTTCTAAAAATGTTTGTTCTGTCCTCTAAGATGTATGCCTTTCCCACACGCTCGAAAACGAGGAATCTTGGCGAACTGGATGCCAATTGCAAATAGTAAAAAAAAGGGGGAAGGTTTGCCCGCAGCATTTTATCTTACATGCTTCTAACATTAGGCAGGGAGTCGATTATCAAATCGATCGCGGGCTTGATAAGGTATTTCACTACACATCGCGTGCGCTTAATCAATAATTACTGGGCCATCTGTTATTAAATCAAATTCAACCCGAGGCGGATTTCACGTGGAGCCCCACAGTCAGTGTTCATTTCAAGAGTCCATATTCTATTATTTGCCACTTATTTCACATGTCGATTTCACTAAAGTGTATGTACATAGACGGAAGGTCACAAGAGTCGTTCCCGTGTTATGACCAAACCGATTTTTAGCTGAACCTAAATTGACCTAATTAACTCAATAACAGAGTTTGGTATTAGCCATAACAGTGTCATTACTGTTTTCGATTTCAACTCTGGCATTTAGACACAAATGTCAAAACAATGTCGATTGCAGGTAGATTGGCAACAGTATGATGGCCGCAGTGGGATTTCCGACTCGGTGTTGAGTTATCAGCCTTTATTATAAGACAGATAACACTGTCAGATGCTCAGGTTTGACCGGAGTCTATGTTTTATGGATTTATGTAAATACAATGTGCATACAAAAGTTTCCGTATGAGCTGTGCATACAAAAGTCCCCATCTGCGTCAGGTTTAGTCAGAACAGTAACGATTTACGGTAGAGCTACTCCCATTACAATGCTACAAACCGAAGCTCCATTTCGTAAGCACAGACCTGAGGTCGATGAAAGTCGCCCATATAAGGACCCCTTTGAGACGAACGACCCCAGCCGAGCCGTGCTTGCCATGACAATGGTACATGATATATACCTGTAAGTCACAAGCATGAAGGTACATCGCGAAATAAGTCTACGCACATTGTTGTAAAGAAACTTTTTTCCATTCATCTCCTTTGTTTTCATCAAAGCAATGAGTGAGTTAGGTTTAATCCCACTTGGAAATAAAGTATGTCATTCAAAGCATGGTGTGTCTGCTTAATCTTGAAGGGAGACCGGAATAACGAAAGTAAAACCAACGAGTGTAATGTGGACAATCCAGTGATCATAATCGGAAAGAATCCTAAATTAGCGGATCCTTATGTGGCTAGGGGACGCAACTGCGCACTGTGAATTGTCACCAACGCGTCCTAATCGCAAAACAACTTATTTATTAAACATATTGCGACGTGTGTGTGTGTGTGTGTGTGTGCGTGTGTGCGTGTGTGCGTGCGTGTGTGAGTGTGTGTGTGTGGCTGCTTGTACTAGTCTGGACTGATGCCGATTAATAGTGCTAGCTCACCGAGATACCATGCCCCAGGCCGAGCCCCACATAGGGTAACAACAAAGTACCATCTTTTGACGTCTATTGGTATGTTGCGGCCGGGGATCGATCTCCGGGCGGACTATCTACCAGTAGACCACGGAGGCGGTCCAAGAACATAGAATTCAAGCAGAACGTATCACAATTGGAAAAATAACGCATAGCTGTAGGAACAGGGCTAACAAAAACAAATACACCACTATGAGGAAAAACTCAAGAATAAATTTAAAGCTTCACAATGGGTGAACCAAAAAAAATATCGCACAGTCGTGTTGAGGCGGCTTTATACAGGAATAACGCTTTACAATGGGAACAAGAGCAAAGGAAAAGCACACCGCAATGGGAGAAGACGCACAGAGTTGCGCATCGCAATGGGAAATGAGACACATAGAAACGCAGAATGGCTGAAGAATAATGCATCTTCAAGAAATATGGATAAAAACATTGCATTGCAGTTGACAAACCTCAAGAATAATGCATCGCAGTTGACACAATGGTCAAACCGCGGAAGACGGACGAGGCAGTTCAGGCTTTGATCACAGACGGAATTGATTTGTCTAGCAGTGGAGCTGGTCAGCGGTCACCCTAATACAGCGATTAATGGACCTACGACTCGACCAGTCAAATCAAACGAAATCGATCACAGCAAAAGACTCGGGCGTTGAGTTACTTAACGGGGAAAACACTCAGTCCGTTCGGAAGGGAAAGAGTTGATGTAAGAAATAGACATCCACATGTTTCACGAGAAGTGTATGAGAGGGACGTGCTACTCTGTGGCCGGTCAGGTTGGCGGCAAGAAGAATCTTAGAGACAATGAGTGAGTGAGTGAGTGAGTTTGGTTTAACGCCTCTTTTAACAGTATTCCAGTTATGTATCCATGCTCGTGGGTTTCACCGAAGTGCTTCACGTCTGAGACCTGCACCACTTCGGGATTTCCTCCCACATTAAGCTGACACACCGCGACATAACTGTAATACTGTTAAAAGCGGCGTTAAACCCAACTCTCTCACTCCTATTCTTTAGCGATTATATCACGAGGTCACTTTGGTGCTAAGAAAACCAAAATCATAACCAGGAAGAATGTATGTACAAACGATCCGTGACATTCACTACATAAACTTCGTATTACTTACTCCCCTGTCTCCAACACTCTGTTATTTAGAATTTTTCACGTGGAACCTATAACGCCGAGATTGATGGCGGAGTTCGTTGCACGGCTGAGGTCAAATTGGGTTTGCGCCAGGTTATGAAATATTGGTATTTCACAGATTAAGATTTTATAAATCAAAGCCTACCAGAAATATGCATACTTAAGTTTGGCGAGTCCCTTTGTTTCCGTGCTGATTTATTTACAGTTCGACATTTCTGTCTGAAGGTCACGGACTGAGATTCAGATATGGGTCAATTGAGTAAAATTAATTCTACGGACAGTTTCATTAGCATTGAGTCACACTTCTACCCATTCACGGATCCGATGGAAAAACAATTCACTTGTTTCCTCGTATTTCATCACAATGACCGACCTCTTTGTGAAAAAAATGAAGAAAAAAACACTTTCAAATTTAACGAAGAACGAGAATTTGGCAGTTGAGATCAACACTGTTGCGATCATAACGTTCACGGTAGAGATTAATCAGATTGGGCCTTCATTACTCCCGGTTAAAACAGTTAAAGAGACAAAGCGTTATACATCCGGGGAACTTGCCACGTGCAGTGGTTGACTCATCGTGGCTGCTCCGTAATGTCATTTGTGAATTTAAAAAAATATATTTAAAATTCTAGAAATTATATGTCGAAAAAAACAGGCACAGATCTGTAGATTTTAATTATTCATTTTTGTATCCCGAGCCGATTGTAGAACAACACTCGTTATTAAATTCGTTCAACTTTTACTTCGTTTGTTTAGCATACGACGAGTCGTTAATTATCTAAAGATAAGAAATGCATCGTGCATTTAAAAATGATGCCTTACGTGAAATATGAAGTGTTATGGGATATGATTGAGCATTAACATGAAAATCATTATTCATACGACCACAAGACAGCCATAAAACACAACGGTAATACACGGATAATGGTGAAATTACCAGTCGCTTCATGAATGGGAAAGATTGAGAAGTAGTAATTCTTTATAATGGAATGAGTCACGCTGAAACGGAGCACAGGCACATGGTGATAAACAAGGACTCAAACCAACCAACGCGTCTGTATACAACCTCATAGACGTGTTTAATGATTAAGACTTTCTCAAATTTGTGCAAAACACATTTATTGATTAATCTCAATTGTAAAGAAGATTCGCTTTTATTACGATCCAAGGTTTGCCAGAACCATCCCCGTGTTCACGAGTTTTACAACAGCGGTAAACGTCTACGATCGAGACATTCATCACGTTTACCGCACTGGCGTAACGAACCCACTATCATGGGCACAGTGCGAACATCCCTAGAAAGGTAATGACAAAATTAGGACGGATCTTGGATTCTAAGTGGCGATAATATATTAAATAGAATGAGAAAAGTACAGTACTGTTCGAAATATTAATACTTTCGGATCCACCGCCGTCATATAGCTAGAATATTGCTGAGTGCGGCGTTAAACAACAAACAAACAAACTTTCGGGTCCATGCTATCGAATTGCGATGTAATGAGTCCTTGATTCTAGATTTCAGGGTGATTAAAATATTATAACTGTCAGTCGTTATTAATATAAAGCATCCTGGGTACATTGAAGAACACCAAACGTCATTCAATAACTTGCAGATAGAACTGGCCTGTTCCGTCTGTCCAGACTGAGTCATAAATCATGGAACTATTTTTCAATTGGTGCCTCAACATTTTGAAGCATTTAGTGGCTTAATAACATGAACCGCACAGACGATGGCCTAATATGGGCCGACGTTATTAATTTGATACAAATGCATGTCAATTTCAAGGCACGTTGTAATCTGTACTAACTAACATGATTAATAACGGGTATCTTGTATCGAAAACCTTTGATATTGACATCAACTGCCATTTGTTTGTCCAACACCAATCAATCAGAGACAGGGCTTACACTGCAGGATCACGTATCCAGTGTTAAGCCGTTCATGTTCAAGAAATGGAGACATCGAAACAAACACCGTTTTGTACATGTGAAACAAGCTAGGGTAACGTTGTCATACCGTATCGATCATTTCATGTAACGTCAAGTTTCAATTCCGACCTAGTGTCTAAAGGATGATATTTAACCCTGCTCTTTGTATTTCTGTTCCAGAAAGAACACGACACTTATGAACACCGGTTTTAAGAAACAAAATGAAATTAAAGAGTTTGGTATTTATAGCCGTATATATAAGGTCTTCCGCTGGTTAATCATCAGTGTCTTTGGCCCAAACCGTAATGAAATATAAACGTATCGCCATCGTGCTGAACACATATAATACGAAGACGATAGATTTCTCGTAAAATGTCGCACCCCTTCCCCTGTCATCCCCCGTTTGAATGCAAACCTCCCCCATTTCCCTTGACTTGCACAAGTCCCTAAAGCAAATTTTATTAGTTTAAATCATAATTTTTAGATTTTGTAAATAATAATAAGTTCTCCCTATAAGAGACTGGACCCGTGAAGATCCGGAGTAGAATAGGTCTTCTGCAACCCATGCTTACCATAAAAGGCGACTATGGTTGTTGTAAGAGGCGACTAACGGGATCGGGTGGTCAGGCTCGCTGACATGGTTGATTCATGCCATCGGTAACCAATTGGGTGGATCGATGCTCATGATGCCAGTCACTGGATTGTCTGGTCCAGACTCGATTATTCACAGACAGCCGTCATAATCAACAAACTAACAATTTAAGAGACTGGAGTCCTTACTACTGTCAACATATCTAGACTTCTATCAGGAGGATAGAATTACTACATATCCATGGACCTTTCTCTCGGTACAGCCTTGGAGCAAGGCTACAATTTCCCTTTCGTCTTCACTTCTTCTAAAAGCCCTTTCCCAAACAGCAATCATCTAAAATCAGTTCACGTTCCTCAGGTGGCTTAACGAGGCCAGCCATAGACGGCCATAGTGGCCGAAGTGCTGTGCTAATTCTAATACATTGGTATCCTATTACACATTGTCCGTCTAGGATGTGTAAATTGCATGGCGAGGGTCTTGTCTATATCAGTTCATTAGTACAGCTTGTAATCTATTGCTGTCAATCACCCGTCTTCGGCCAGACACTAACTGATAGTGATAAGTCCCTGGTAATTAGTCCAACTTGTCCGTCTGTTTCTGACACACAAACAATATACATCTCTAGCCAGTCGTCGAAAGCTGTCAGTGAGTCAGGTGTCGGCAGCTCCAGTGGAGGCTTCTAGTCAGGAAATGTAGCCAATTTCAAACCAACAACGACATGACACGTCACGGTAATTCGTATACGACAAATGTAGAGACACACTGGCTTCTGTGGAGAGTCGGGATATTAGAAAATACCAGGTACAACAAATAAATATATGAACTTAAAGTACACACATTTCTTACTAGAATTCAAATAATAAAATGTCTCAGTATAGTATAACCATACCACCAAAACATGACGGATAGGGAAATACGTAGGCATAGGCATGTTCATGTCCTTATTGTCCCACAGTGGACATGAAACAAGACCCGTGACGACCCGGGGTAGAATAGGTCTTCAGCAACTCGTTCTTGCTGCTAAAGGCGACTATGCTTGTCGTGAGAGGCGACTTACGGGATCGAGTGGTCAGGCTCGCTGACTTGCTTGATGCATGTCATCATATCCAAATTGCGTAGATCGATGCTCGTGATGTCAATCACTGGATTGTCTTGTCCAGACTCGACTATTTACAGACCGCCGTCCTATTGCTGGAATATTGCTGTGTGCGGCGTTAAACAACAAACAAACCAACAAACATGAAACAAGTGTTCCAGAGTGACACAACACACCAAACCCAGCGTAATCACATAGAAAAAAATCGGACAAAATATCAATCCACGACAACAATTAATTTTAACCTTAAACTATCAGCTGATACTACGTCAGCAGTGTTCACTACAGAGTGTGGGACTCATATCGAACAAAAAAATGCCCCAACACAAAACAACGGAACTACTTCACGTGTGAGCATCCATGTGGTGCTGTCATACCTAAAGATACCTCACTCGTGTACCTTCTAATACCCTATCGATGTTACCGTACACCTGAGGTTAGGATTTGTCACCATTTGCCATCATAGTCTAGGCTAGTTATTAGTGTTCTGTGCGAAATTCAGACACAGTTCATGGCTAACGTATTATTTGTTAGATTGAATTTAGATTATAAAACTTTCGAAGCAGGCTGGTGTAAGAGTTATGGTCGTCGAACTTGAAGTCCGATAGTCCGAATATGATTTCGAACTTCGTTTATTCATTATCAGTGAAAGTCTTAGGCGAGGTCCATTTTACACATACTGGTATTTATGACATTGACCATCTTGATTCTATGACACTTACATGTTAATATATATTATGACATTGTGCGATATATATATATATATATATGTTCATTTCGAGGTGTTTGACACTACATTTCGATGTGTGTGACATTGAACATTTCGATGTGTATGCCATCATATGTATCTCTCTGTATGTCGTTGTACATTTCGGTTTTTAGTCCTGCACCATGACCGTGGAATATATTTATTTTATGAAAAAAAATAATCTAGAAATGCATACAAAATCAAGTCTAGCCAGCTCAAGCTAGCTCTATTCCACAAATATTCTATTCTGAAATCAACATAGGGAATTATTTCTTATTTTTAGAGTCAAGAAGGATATTGTGTAATATAAGATTTCAGAGACTAAATGTTAGTCTATTCGGTTGTATGAGATTGTAAATGTTCAGAATCCGCCCCAAATAGCAATCTTCATCAATTCTTGTATTATCCATGGCCACCAAATGTCCATCACTTAATGAACACAGATTGGTTTGTGTGGCATACCAGATAATGGTATATCAGATGAACGAACAGTACATTTAACAGATACCTTTACGAATGTTGTCTAAGTGTTATCGTGCATATATCGGGAACAGGAACGTTTTACTGCTAAATACTAAGCTAAGAGGAGCCGAAGGTTTTCATAATTGATACTCAAAGTGATTTAAGATCATAAATGTGTCTTTACCCGCGAATTCGACAGTATGCCATGTACATTTTATATGCTGTCAATGTACTACACGCGAGTCGATTTCACTCTGTCTTCGATACACTTAAGCAAAAAAGGGGGAAATGTAGCGATTATTATCAGCCGTTCTGTAAATATTTACAAACTCGACACTTTGTCAGTTTTAAAACAGTACCTGTCAATGTCCACCATGACAGCATGTCAACGTGATGTATAAAAGGACCTCATCTGCATTTATGTTGTAAACACAGCTGTCAATTTCAAGAGAAATTCTGTCAATTACACCTTCGCAAAGTTTGATGACAATCTCTGAATCAATATTCACAGGTTCATCGTGTGTTACCGTAATCATATTATTGAATTGTTAATGTGCCTTGAGAGTCCTCAATGACGCACTCTCACTCAGGAGGCTAATAATTGACTCTCTTATCATGCTTCAGTCGATTATCGAGAAACGATACTGTCGTTTCGACAGACCTTAAATAGCAAACTCTTCTTCAAGATGAGCCATTTCTGGATATAATTCGATCCATTGTCTTATATTTTAAACGGATACGACATTTAGAATTGCAGCACAGTAGGCTCGCATTAGTCTCCAAGGAATCTCTAATTTTATAAAAAAATAAGAAGTATATTTTGGAACAATACTCTGAAAATTCTTTACAGGTCATCAAATTATTTTGTTCGCATGACATATTGATGTACCTTTTCGACTTGCTAATTATTTAGGTCCAATAACATGAATAAAATGAGATATATTTCACCAGATGCGCCACAACTCTATCTCGAACACTGACCTTCATAGTATCAGAAACATTAAATGATTATTATTCAAAACACACGTTTGTGTATAAAGGTGAAACACAATGTCATGCTAAAAATAGTTTCATCTTCAACTTTTGTTTGGTAGGAGAATTCAAATTTTAAAAATATGACATTTATTTCCGTGCGCAGTGCGAGGATGTCTGACTTTGAACAATAGGGAAAAGTCAAAGGGATACGGCTAAAAATAGAATAATGGAATAAGGTCGCGTAAAGAGTTCCCCATAGCACCTCATTAAGGTGTACTATGAATAATGGTGGATATGTTCAGGGTTGAATTAAACATAGTATTTGGTCTTAAAACAATTTGAAAATATTGAGTACGAAAATGAACATGCAAAATGGCATTATCAATAACACGCGACAGTGTCATTTAAACAACAGTTCAGATACAAATCTCTTGGGGAAATATTCCTGATGAAACATTGAGTCTTTTATATACACAGTGAGTAAGTGAGTATGGTGTTACGCCGCTTTTAGAAATTATCACGCCATGTACCCACTGACACTAGGCTACACCACCGCCATTAAGAGATCGATTCATTGATTCAGGATTGGCAACGACACACACATACGCTTAGGAACATTTACATTAAATATCTCAATACATAAATAACATAACCATTGAACCCCGTTTACTATCAGTATTCAAACTGCCGAGTTCATTTTCTAACTGCCGGTCCAACTCAGCACCAAGTGGAATTGAATAAATGAAATCATCGATTTTTGAAAGAAAATGCGTCTGATATTTAAAACAATGTTTAAAAATAAATGTCGCTACAGGGAAAGTGAGCTTTGAGATACTTGTCTGTCTGTGAATCCTGTGTCTTCGATTCAGGAACACAACATAAAAAAGTATTCATATATACATATATATATATATACAAAATAATACATAACTAACGTTTCAAGAATTAATATATAGCTATACATTTAAGAACAAATGATACAACTATTTATGCATATCAACTTAACTTTTGGGGTGAGTGAGTAAATGGTACTAAGATTTTACGCCGCTTTTAGCATTATGCAAACAAAATCAAGTATTGGACACCGTACAGTTAACAGTTTAATCCATGTAAGGAATCGAACCCGGGACTTCATCATCGTCCATTATCAACCAAACAGCTATGAGTGAGTGAGTGAGTTCAGTTGAAGGCCGCTTTGAACTGTATTTCAGTTTATATCATGATGCATCTGTACAATGTGGAAAAAGCCCCTAAGTGATGCAGGTCTCAGACGTTTACCACTTTGGTGAAACGTGCAGACACGGGTCTGTTGCTGACCAACCTAGAAACAAACATGGTGAGTCAAGATTTCAAACGCCTGACAAAGGATTCTGGCAACCCAGAGAGAAAAACCCTGTACGGCAAATTTCAGGTACTTAACCGACTGGGCCTTTCATACAGCTACGCAAACGTACATTACGTAAACATGGCTTACAAATAAGCACACACACTATACATACATATGAACACGACAGCTTTTCAACCAATGTAATCTAAAATCAATAGCCATTCATCAAAATAACGGTCACTTTTTCATTAACATAGCTCAAAAATAGAAGGTGAAAGTTCTTTCCCCAACAGAAGTGTATTGTACCTAAGACCTATCTCCCTGGAAATGCTTCTAAACCGTGTGCACTTATAAGAAAACCGAGAATCGCCGGGCAATCGTGTCCAATCTAATCTGAAGGTATTGATTTCTGGCAGTGGTAAGGAGATATAAGCTAGCCCATCGCTCCTCCCTTCATCATCGCGTTACAAGTACACTGCAGCCGTCTGTCATATCCGTCTATCAGCCTCCGCACGATGTTCATTTCATGTACGCTAAACACTGTGTTTGCTGTTATAAACCTTGGAAGCCTTTGCTTATCCTTTAAGTTTTGATGAAACTGTAACTTAAATTTCGTTGATTATATAAGTACGTTAGTAAAGCATAAGGCCCTCTTTGTGCCCATATTGACATTTTCGCAGAGATGTATCAAGATGGTTATTATCAATACATTACAGTGGCCATCGTGAAACATGAATGTCCATTGCAGAAATGTGGCTGGAATATTGGTAAAATCGGCGTAAAACTACACCAAAAAGTATATATCCTTAAATATAATAAGAGTGAGTGAGTGAGTTGGGCTGCACGCCGCTTTTAACAGTATTCCAGTTATATCACCCTGCGTCAGCTTAATGTGGGAGGAAAGGCCAAAGTGATGCAGGTCTCAGACGTTTACCCCTTTGGTGAAAACCACGAGAGCGGTACGATGCTGACAAACCTAGAAACAAAACCGGGGCGAATCGCGATTGGAATCCACAATGATAGGTTACTGGCGTGCCCAAGGGACACAACTCGGCACAGCAATTGTGGCGCCTTAGACGGCTGGGCCCCTCGTGCCCCCGAATATAATAAGACGTTATCATGAATATACATCCAATTTCAGTCCTGGCCGTTTGATCTTGAACTTAATTATACATAAATGTATATCTAGATTGATTTTTCTTGATTTGAATGTGAAAAATGTACAATTAAACCTAAATTATCAGCGTATTATGTACGCGTTTATTCGTTACGTATATATGTACAGCGAAACCCCGTGAAACCGGAAACGTGTCCCTCGGACAATCTGTTGGTACGTCCATTATTGGAACGATACAATATACTCGTGATTCATTTATCCGGACGACTCCGTGTGGAATGGCCCTTGGGCTTCACCGAATCTGCAATTCACGTGTAATCTAGTAATAAACAGTAAGCATGATGAAATGACGCTCGACTGATCGGGTGAAGAATGAACCCTGTATAGGTTTGACGTTAGTTTGGCGCTACTGAACCCGCGACCAGCGTAGTGCACTTCTACATGTCGACTACACTCTGAAGAGGCGACTGACAGACACCCCCTGTTGGTCCCAATGGCTGTCGTACTGCAAGGCACACCTGCACAAAGATACCGCAGCGATGCAACTCTTGTAAGTCTACGTTAAAGTATGGGAGTCGTGTTGCTGAAGTTGCTTTGTGGACGTGGGCCCAGGTCTGACCTTGTATCACAGGTGGTGTGCACGTGGTCTAACAATCTGTGCTGTCGCGACCGGTGGGTGGCTGACTCATTCGTCTAACATGGAGCCTAGACGTGTCGAGACGTATTATATCGCCTAGATTTGTAGTCACTGGACATGTTGTCGAGGCCCGCGGTTACTCAATGCATTTTTTCGATCTGTGATAACGTTATGCATTGACAAGATATGTGGTAACTGCAACGTCATCCAGACCCCTGTAAATGTAATGAATGCGTTGTTCAGACCCGTGGTAACGTAATGCGTTGTAAAGACCCGTGGAAACGTAATGCCTTGTCTAGACACGTGGTAATGCAATGCGTTGTTTAGACCCGTTGTAAAGTAATTCGTTGTCCAGACCCAGCGTTGTCTTCATCCGTGGTAACGTAACGCGTTATCTTGACGCGTGATAACGTTATGCGTTGTCTAGACACATGGTAACGTAATGCGTTGGGCAGATCTGTGGTATCGTTTTGCGTTGTCTAGACACTAGGTAACGTAATGCGTTATCCAGACCCAGCGTTGTCTAGACCTGCTTTAACGACATGCGTTGTCTTGACCCGTGGTAACGTTTTGCGCTGTCAAGACCTGTAGGATAATGTTATGCGTTGTCTTGACACGTGGTTACGTTATGCGTTGTCAAGACCTGTAGGATAATGTTATGCGTTGTCTGACCCGTGGTAACGTAATGCGTTGTCTTGACGCGTGGTAACGTAATGCGTTGGGTAGATCTGCGTTGCGTTGGCTAGATAATAAGGACATGAGATATGCTAAGACTGTGATAACGCTGCCCTTTGATATCACGAAACGTAGCACGATATGTGGTTACGAAACATGGTGTCTAGATAACAAAGCATGTTACGAGACCTGCGGCAACTTTGTACACTGACAAGATATGTTCAGCAAAATACGGTGCCTCAACAGTCGTTACGATCTGTAGTGATAATTGTAATGACGGAAGACGTTCCCTAGAAATAAAATAACGGTAAACATCCCCAAGATATATAATGTATAATAATGGAATACGTTTCCTCACGGACTTGTATAACAATACAAGGTTATACAAGTCCGTGGTTTCCTTGATATATAAAAAACACGTTCCCTTGATAAAACATAACGAAGCATCTGCCTTTGTATGTACAGACGTAACACGTTCCCTTGATATATAATAACGGTACAAGTTCCCTTAAAAAGGAAAAAACGGAACACAATCCCTGGATATGTTCCCTTATTACTGGATATATCAAGAGGCTATGTTCCGTCGATAGGTTGTAACTTAACACGTTCCCTAGATGTATGGTACCGTTTCCATCGTGCTATAAACAGACAGTACATTCAAACAGTTGTTATATCCAATATCAAGAACAAGTAGATGGTTTGTAGAATGTATCCTAATCAATATACCAGAATTCAATCAACACATATAGACTAGGTAGCCCCTATCGGCTGCTCAACTCGCCGAATAAGCTATAACCGTTCAATAAACTGTTCCTTAATCAATGAGAAATACATCTCCACGTTCTGCCTCGGTGACAGTAATCAGATTGGAATCACTTACAAAACCATTTTACCGAATATTCCTACTGAAGCCCTGAAAATCAATAGCTTACTTTGATCAGAGTGAGAAGCCAACTCTACTATGGTTTGTCTACTTACTGCAATCACAATGCCCTGCGAGTACCATTAGCCCGCTCCTTTGAGATCCACACGCTCTCCAACCATTGCAGGCCTTCCTCCAAGGATTGGATTGTATCGTTTTTGGAGCTGTCCAAATTGGTTAATGTGGCGAAACAATTCCTGGTTAATACTTCATACATACGCTGCATTTGCTCCTTGCAAACAGTTTTCAATCCTTTTGGGGGGTTGTGCGCGTTCAGGCGTTGTCTTTGTGTATCTTGGGTTCCCCTGTCGACGTCCGTGTCAGTGCTAGATACTCCGCGAGCTGCAACACCGACTTTAAGGTCCCGTGGTCCCAATACTTCGTCAAACACATCGTGAAACAAAACTAGGCCTCTCCCGGCCTCAAGGCTTTAACACCAACTTCCTGCAGAATTAATGCCTTAATGCCTGTAGCCTGATTGATCAGGCCTCGCGTGAAGACATGGCAACGCGACACATGTTACGCTCCATGCAGGGAAGAGGTGTCGCTCGTTTTTTCAGAATTCCGCCACAGCCGTGATTGGGGATTGTATCACGGGACTCGCGAAATGATAATTCATCTCTGAGTTAACCGAGGCTCTTAACGCAATGGGCATTCGGGTATTTCTTAGCTTTAAAGTTGAAATAATCATTTTTTTCCAATCGCTAAGGGAAGGAATGTTTGCAGAGTGTGATTGTGTCAAATGGAAAGCACGCGCCCGCAAACACACACGCAAACAGGCATATATACATTCCCAATCGCTTGTTCAGGTTGTGCATATAAACACACACTTCACAAAACATTTCGCACAGCTCCCTCTCGCTCCCTCTCACTTTTTTGTGTTTCTTTCCTTCCTACTCTTTCCACTATCAATTTATCTCTCATGATTACCCCCAAAATACCAACAAAAAGCTAAACCTGGTAATATATCAAAATAAACATTTATGTTTTTGCTAACATTGAGCAATGTTTATTTATAAACACATCGCATCTGGTACCTCCAATGATCGGTGCTAACATGGAACGCACCCACGCTTGCGGAGACCATGCCAATATTTATCCACAACTTAATATTACCTGTAAAATGAATCCCTATGTCATCTTCTCTCCGTGCACTGGGAAAGAAAACACGGGATATTTTAAAATAATCTTGATAGAAATCATTGGGTCCGCGGGTCCATGTATTTTTTTTTTTTTTGGCGAAATCGAATCAAACCGCGATCGCAGTTCATCAATCAAAGAGAATATATATAGAATTTGAGTGACTAGGCGCTTGTTTTGCGGAGACAAAAACTTCATGTGGACTTAGTTTAATTAATTTTCTCTGTATCCTCCCAACTTTATCAATATGATAGGATTTCCCCATTAGCTAGAACACGCAAGAAGCGCTGTGTTGAGCCTGTTGCGAGTTCGTGGGAGGAGGCGATTGCGTGTTGACACTGTCACGAGTTCAGCAGCGAGGCTGTACGAGGAGCCTTTCAGAGTTTATACCAAAGGCCGCGAGTACATACGTTTTACGTGCAGCCCAATTGTCCCATTGATTTTATAAGTTCTGTTTGTTTTGCGTTAAAATAATCTTAAATCGAACATTTTCAATATCCACTGAATCAATAATTCATCAATACTTACAAGGAGTAATTCTGTTTACCTGACGTAAACTGTTCCATGAGCAAGATGTGTTTTTATTAGATATCACATTGTTGTGAGTTGCGCCACAAATAATAATAATAATAATAATAATAATAATAATAATAATAATAATAGGCCATTTTATTGCGCACACAGGGGCATGCTATTATTACCCCGGTCACTGGATCAGTGTCCACTCACCAATCTTTTAAACTCCCTGGGGAGTATACAACCCAAGCTGCCCATTTACTGCTGGGTGAACACATTTCGAGCATGGTCACTTGCCCAAGAAAACACCACATGTGCCACATGTGCTTCAGTGTGGGGCAGGACGGTGGCCCTTGAAACTCTCAGGAACTTTTTTGGTTGGCCCCTCTCCACCCAAGTTCGAGGAGATTCGAACCCATGATCAAGTGATCGCGACATCTAAGGGTCGTAACTCTTGAAGGCGAATTGCTTACGTTTAGACCACTCGGTCACCTCAGCCAAGCTGTGATTGAATTTGAAAACTTATAAAACTTCACACTTATGAATTAGACTAGGAAACACAGAAACACAGAAGTCTAGAAATGCATTTAATATTCCAGTTGAAAGCGTAAACATATTCACTCATTACATTATTTTCATACAAAAAGTATTGACTACCATAGAACGTCTCAACATCTTCCAATAAATCCTCTTTCAGTGATCGTTAATTCAAGTATAAAGACTGAATTTGTAGATGAAAGCGCATGGATGACAAGCTGTTTAATATACTGTTAAATAAACGCTCATATCTGTCTAAACGCTGTCATATTACATCATTACCTGCCATTGAAGTTTCATTTACGTGATTGATGACAAGCTGGTTTAAATCCCCACTGTCACATCATCAATCTACTGCAATTAACAGCATCAGGAAAGCACGGCGGGAATTAGAAGCCATCATCAATAGCATTAAACTGATCAACTGTCGGGGTTTTTAACAGGCGTCATGATAACAAAAATACCATAAATGCAGAAAAAATTAAGATGAAATTGCAGGCAAAGATGATCAAGAAGTATTGATTAAACTTTTTCCCTGTTCCGGTGATAAAACTTGAAAGGTTCTGTCAAGATCCAAGAGGAGATAACTCTTAGTACGTACATCAATACGGTAGAACGTCGTCCTGGAGTTTTAAGGCCATCGTCATTAAGTGGAACTGATGAGAGAGAAAGACATTTACTGCAGGTGCACACAACTCAGTTTAAGCTATTTGGTCAGAGATCATCGCCATTCCAGAACTTGGAACCAAAGAAGCTTTCGTCATTCCTCCATATTATGATTACTTCTAGTGAGGCTTAAATCACATTTAGGGGTTTGCAGATTGTCATAGCGTGGACATCTGTGCTCTTGACCCATAATAAAACAATTTCTTATTATAGTTGTTGTATGTGATTCATAAACACGTGCTCATGACATATTCCAGAAGTTGGAATCGTACAGTGGAATATAGAAAGGGTTATGTTGCTTTCATGTTTTATCAGGCACAATTGTAGTAGATTACGTAGTATACGTAGTTAAAGTAGTAGTAGTAGTAGTAGTAGTAGTAGTAGTAGTATAAATATTATTACCATACAACAAAGAACTTACACTCTTAGGTAATGTCGTCATGATCATAATGATTATTATTATGATTATTATTATTATTATTTATATTGTCATAACTACCGGGGAATTATTATTATCTGACAAAGAAGGATGTGCTGACTTGTCGATTCTACAAAGAACTTTCACTGCCTGTGAAGACTCCACTTTTTGTATTGACCGTTGTTCCTCGCATCGAAGCCATGCTCCCAGGGAACTAGACCACACCAAGAACACAAAGAGCAACGGGGAGCCAGACAAGCATGTTATTGTATTATTCCACTTGGTTCTGCTTGAGTAGAGCGTTATGCAAGGCACATTTTCCCAAATATCTGTAGATCTAGAAGGATCTGTCGCTATTCCAAGGCAGTTGGCACATGCATGAGGTATTGCCGATGGGACGTTAAAGTTTAGCTCACTCACTGCCAGGACGAATATACAAACACACACTCGCCGTCCTCCTTTCAGTGTCAACACTACTGCCTGCACTTGAATCATAAAGGATTGAAAAATAACACATTTTGGATATAGTCCATTAGTCAGCAAAATGGTTTGCATTTCGTCCTGTTTGTATTTCAATCTTAACAAAAGAATAATGCCGATTATCATGTTAATTTCCCCAATCCAACTGTGACACCCTCTTCTGAAACTCTCCACCAAGTCCAAAACAAACAACATATGGCGACCCGTTACATCCGGAGGCGCAATTACCCTTAGGGGTCAGTCTAAGATTAAATACAGAGGAGAGGTTAAAACGTGTCAATGTGCATTTCATAATAAAGAATGTCCGTATCAGCGAGTGTATAGTCACACAAATCCAATACGAGGCAATTTGTGATGAGTCTGTCACGCCGACGAGCCAGCGTGACTGTCCCCCAGCAAGAGGACATCTGGGCTCTTTGTTTCAAGATGTGCCGAGTGGAAGCAAACTGGATAAGGAGTTTGAAGGGAGGGTGTCTTGGACTCGAGAATGTTGTTCAAATAAAGACATCCCAGACGTTGAAAACACCGGGCACATGGTCCTGTAGTTTGGCATTGCTTTCTCATCATGATCATAATTAGAAATCCTGCTGGGGAAGCTACAAGATCAGTTGATAAGGCAGGTTGATGAATATGAGGTGACTGGTTTAGCTGGGATTGGGTTCTACCACTGATTCCCGTGAATAAAATTGATCGTACTACTGTTAATGTCTGTACTGTTTATAAAGTGTTTAAATGAATGATTCGTCAGGATAGTCCTTTCCGTTTGCGTTAGGGTGGTCTTAAGTTGGATGATCTGATATTGGGTGACAAGGCTTTCGGATGACCTGATATTGAGAAACCATGTGTTCGGAAAACCTGGTCGGCGGTGTCCATGTATTCGGATGACTGGTTATTCGGATCAGCGCGTATTAAGATGACATGGTGTTCAGAATACCGAAATGCAAACTAATGGTCATTTACTGTAGTCAGTCGATCTGACCAACTTCATGAGACAATCTACAAACATACCACAGTCCTTTGCACCGAAATCAAACCCAAAAGGTTTCATATACCTACTTGGGTTTAACCTTCGATCTCATCTCAGGAAATCTGAGTGTCGCCAATAGTTAGTGTATGAGTTGTGTTCGACCCTACATTGAACTGTATTTCAACTATCTCACGGCGAGTCCGCTTGCAACAGCAGAGCCTGACGTTATGCAAGACTTACACGTTAATGGCTGCGATAAAACTCACGAGCACTGTGATGGTGCAGAGAAACCAATGATTATAATCAGGGCGAATCTGGGTATTCGAACCCACGACGATAGGATCCTGGCGCGCCTCGGGGACGCAACTCAGTACAAATAAATTGAAGCGCCTTAATTAGACCACTGGCCACTGTGACGCCACACAAAAACGTTACGATTAGCAGACACACCAATAATCCATTCTTAAACTTGATATTGAATAAACCAAGTTCTAAATCACTGTAATAGTTTGAAATAAAAGCAACTGCACCTTCTGACATGGGCATTACTGCACCGACACAAGCGCTAGTGTCCAAGGTTTAGACAATAGCGACAGTTCTGAAGGGTTCAGGCTGAACATTCTATGGACTTCTGTCTTTCTGAAGCGGGTAATTTCTTCGCAAGGGGCAGTCATACTCGATGTTAATTAATCATCCCTGCGGAGGACGTGCTATAGATTAGGAAGGGACTAGCATCAAGTATTTCATGTCGCCCTTATCGATGAAGCGCAAAAAACACACATCTGCCTGACGAAAAAATATAACGCTTGTCTGACTGAACAGGTAATTATTTTAAAGGCCGAGTCATTAGGCGCGAAATTGGTGGGGAAAATGCAATTTGCATTTTAGAAAAGACAATTACATGGTTTAATGAAATTACGGAATAAGCCTTTCTCATTATGAACTCACGATTAATCTTGTTAATCATTCATTGAAACGTCTAATCACTAATCACTAATCACGTAAATCACTGTTCATTGGGTATCACCCATCACCAGCTATAACGATCCTAAAGTTTTCTAATTTTCATACAGTTTAACATATATGGGGGTATTTTGACCATATGACTGGCAACTTGAATGCTGAGGTTGGAGAACGGTTATCTTATTGTCATCATGCCTTGTCGGATCGTTGTTCATGCTGTCAACCTCCAGAAATCCTTCCCAGGCTCGACCATTTACAGGAAGTTATGACACAGCTTGAGTGAGAGAAGGTTTTATCATTCTGCTCACCCACCAGTCCATCACCTTCTCACCCACTCACTCACTCACTCACTCACTCACAAGAATGCCATAACGCCCCTCACCCGGGAGTCTCGTAACGCGTCTGCTGATTAGATTCAATAGTCTATGTACACACAACCCCTCAACACATGTCCTAAATAATTCACTTATAATTAGTGTCTTCTGGTCCCATACTTCATCTCACCACGCCAGCTCACCTCGTCAGTCCAGAGATCTGCACGCACCATCCCTGTCTTAACCTAAATATTTGACCTTCACAACTACATAAATATTTCCTTTTTTCTCTCTTGATTAATGAACTCCGTAATGACCAACTTTTGCCATGTCCTGCATGACCACGTGTATTTATCTCGTGCACACAAGACCATCATCACCCAGTCAAATCCGGGTATTATGAAATCTCTATATTTATAGAATATTCGCTTACGGTGTCGGAACGGGGACGCACAAATTAGTAAGTACTGATCCAGCTTAAACAAACTAGGCAAACGCGTGGAGTTCGCGAACGGACCAGAACTGACACAACTTGCGTTTATGAACTGCTACTATAGAATTGTTCTGTTCGTTCGTTGTGTAACTAACCGCCTCCGTGGTCTAGTGGTAGAGCGTCCGCCCGGACAGCGGAAGGTCCGCGGTTCGATCCCCGACCGCGTCATACCAAAAGACGTTAAAAGATGGTACTTGTTGTTACCCTGTCTTGCGCTCGGCATTAAGGGGCTAAAACAAGGACTGGTCGGCTCGGAGTCAGTATACTGTGTCTGAGTGGGGTATTCATGTTAAACTGCGGCATGGTATCTCAGTGGGCTAGCACTATAAATCGGCATCAGTCCGGACTAGTACAAGCAGCCACACAAACACACACACGTACATGCACGCTATATAAGTGCAATAATCTTTGACGCGACGTTAAACACCATTTCACCTCACCTCATCTCGTCGTGTAACTGTGTCAGTCGACCACGATGGTGTATGTGTTATGTTGTTTCCGTGAGTGTAACTACATGTACATAATTCTGTCACCATTCTGTGGTACTGTCATGTAAAAATATTATACTGTCACTATTAAGTACGAGTTCTGTTCTTTCCATCCTGTTCTGTAACTGCATAAAATTTCCACCATGGTGAATAGTGAAAAACTGCAGAAATATACAATGATTATCATTGAAGTGATAATCACATGTAGCCTTGGCTCAAAGCCAGCTGTGCCGTATTAACATTCGGACCATGGTGTATGTTTCACCATATCTAATTTCACCGTACAGGTGACAATAAACTCAAGGTGGTATCTGTTTGTTGAAACACGGGTGAGGTGAAATTAGGTTTAACGTCGCGTCCAAGAGTATTGCACTTATATAACGACGTCCATGCACGTGTGTGTGTGGCTGCTTTTACTAGTCCGGACTGATGCCGATTTGTAGTGCTAGCTCACTGAGATACCATGTCGCAGTTTAACACGAATACCCCATTCACACACAGTATACTGACTCCGAGCCGACCAGTCCTTGTTTTAGTCCCTTAATGTCGAGCGCCAGACAGGGTAACAACAAGTACCATCTTTTAACGTCATTTGGTATGACGCGGCCGGGGATCGTACCCCAGACCTTGAAGCACAGACAAAGGCAAACTCGTCAATAAGAGATCACCACACGCGGAGAACATGTGTGTCCCTATAACAAGTCAAGGGACTGTGCTGCAAGTGCATCACATGCAGATTACGATAGACGACAGAACTTTAAGTGAAAACGATAACTCGACTCAGCCAACGGGACATAGATGTTCTGCTGCAGAAAACATCCTTGCTTGACACTTTTGTTCCAGCAAAAAATGAAATGAAAATGAAGTACAACTGTTTTTGCAACCATGACGGCCATAATGATCTGTGACTTGTAGATGGTGACCTTTAGGACTACAGTTTTTTTTATGAAAAGAAATATCATTGTGAAAGAAGTGCCTTAATGGCACTTGACACTGAACACGTAACCGAACTTCCCCTTTCAATGTTCTTCCATAATCCTTAAATCCCATTTCCCTGGAGTTTCTCATCTAATTGTGTATACAGCTGGAGGAATGAACACATTGCCGTTGCGAATCCTACCCATTGTTAACACAACAAGACCAGTATCGGACGCAGTATGAAATTAGCAGTCAATCATTAGCGAAGACACCTCTTTCTCTGGTGAGGCTTTGTTCGTTTCAAATGGAGGGATTTTCCCTGACAGCTATTAACTACCCTCACCCCCCCCCCCCCCCCCCCCCCACCCACCCACCCACCCACCCCAACACACACACACACACACACTCACACACACACTCACACAATCACACAACCCCTCATGTACACAATCAGAACAGCAATATTTATCTATTATTTTTGTATTATTAGTATTTTGGGTATAGGAAATGATTTAAACTGATTCATTTGGATTTCCGGAATCCGTTTAACGTACGAGTTATCTGTCCTTGCTTAACCCAGTATGCTCCGCCTCATACACAACTACCCAGGGATACTGCTGAAATATGTGACAATGGCAGTCCGTTTGACATGCTGTGACAATCAGTCCTATTATGAATGAGTTATCCCCGAGGCAAAACACATCAAAAGCCAGGTGAATTAAGACATTTGTAGCCTATTAATTGCAATCATTCAAATAGCATGCGATCATGAAGGGAATAGACACGTTCACACCAATTCTCTTTGCGATATCAATCAATAGATGCTACAGAGTGAGTCAAATTTGTCTTCAACAAAATTATCATTTTCATATATTATCTTACATATACAGAACATATGTTCGGCCGTCCAGATATTAATCATTATATTCCCATAATCATGGTTATTAATAACATAAGCTACCATGTCTGACTCCAAAAACTCCCCATCATCACCATAATCACAATATATCACGTCAAAGCAGAGGATAAGCAGTCGAGATTATCCGCTGAAACAGATTCCATTTGCTCTAAAGGGCAAAATAGCTGATCCGGGGTAGAATAGGTCTTCAGCAATGCTTGCCGTAAAAGGTGACTATGCTTGTCGTAAAATGCGACTAACGGGATTGGGTGGTCAGGCTCGCTGACTTGGTTGATGCATGTAATCGATCCCAATTGCGTGGATCGATGCTCATGATATTAATCACTGGATTGTCTGGTCCAGACTCGATCATTTACAGACCGCCGTCATATAGTTGGAATACTACTGAGTGCGACGTTAAACAACAAACAAACAAACAATCAAAGGACCACTGAAAGGCAGTTATGATCACGTGTTCGCGAAAGGGGTAAGCAAGGCCTACAAGTAGCACTCGCGTTCACACAATTTGCATAAATAAGTCCGTGTCTGTCAATAATATCATCCATAATGACATATAATTGTCCTTTTCTATCATCGTTATCAACCGTTTATCTAATCTATGTTTTAGCAGTCAAATATACAAAACCATCCCCACATTAAAACACAGATCTGCCATCAGAGATTCTTGTTCATATTATACGTTCTTCTAAGCTCGAACAATATAGTCTTTCGCTAACGCACGCTCCATTCTAAATAAACCTTCGCTGGTATTCATATTTCAGATACAGCGATGTTTATATCTGTCTATAACACCGCAGTGCCTTAGCCTCTCCTATTACATAATACTGCCAAGGATACGACTAGCGTGCTGGCAGCTATAGCTTGCTTAGCTCTTTGCCAGAGCCAAGTATTGTATTTTGCAGCAGTGTTGAACGTCGACGTAACTGTTTACGCATCTCCTGGCTGCCCTGTTCTCTGACATATCAATGCCCCCTACTTTGTACCATTTTCATTTTCCAGTCTGTGTGTGTCAGACCACCTTGGTTAGGGCTATCATGGTTTCCTGGGAGTAGATCTTGAACATCAAAGCCCCCTTTTCTCACCATGCAACCATATGGGTAAACACACGGTATAGAATTACAGCGATGAGAAAAACAATGATACGTTCTTTATCTCTACATACAGCGTTCTGTGAGAGCTTCCTATTTTATTTTGTAATTTGATTCCGCGTGTCCTCGCTGCCACTATTGCGATTCTCCTTTACTGACGGGCACTTAGGGGTTTGGCCACACGCTCCGATGGCAAGAATCTGAATGACAAAACCTTACTACCCTTTCATTCCATTTGAATGAGCAATTCTGGCACTTGATACATCAAAGACGGATTTTTATCCGAAGCAATTGTAAAATGGTTCACTTCCAAGCAAAAATGCCTGTGAGCGAATTGAGTGTTTCTGAATTGCTTCATTTCAACTTAAAATAGTCCATGGACAAATTGGTAACCTTTTTACGTACGCAAATTAAACCAATGATTTACATATGAACGAAAAGAATTTATTAAACTAGATTGCACCTTCCATTACAATTGGTTCCGTGCTGTAATGGTCGTACTATGTCGAAAGTCGTAAAATCCAAAAATAAAGATGGCGACATATCACATTTTCTAGGGTTAGACAGTAGATCTAAAATTAGACCAAAAAAAGGAGTGCAAATGGCACTGAGTGCAAAAAACGAGACCTGACTTGTCCATTGCCGATGGACACGACACAGACGCAGACACAAGCACCAGTTTCAGAAGGAACATACCCTGAAGAAAATGATAACGCTCGACAGCGCGCAGAAGCTATCTCTACAAAGGGAGACAACCGACCGAGAACAACATCAAGAGGAGTAACCGAAGCAGAAAGTTCCTATCGGAGCCAGTCAGATGAAAATAAATACCATCACTCGAGAATCTCCGGTATTGCTGTCGGCTGAAACCTTTCTATAAGACTGACCTTTACGGTTCTAAGTTCGAAAAACGATAAGAGAATCCCTTAAAAGGATTTATTCACGCCTATGTCAAAACAGGGGAGGTAATGAGGCGTACGAAACAGCGGAAAACAGCTGGCAAGTGCGAGAGTTGTCTGCACTAGAAATAATTGGCCGAGAGCGTGTGAAGGATGAATGCCTCCCAAACTTCTGAATTTGAAAAGTCACAAACTTGCTAAATTTGTTTTTATACCTGTATAAAGCAAGAAAATCAATACATCATGGTTATGTGTTTTTAAAATAAACTTTTCAAACTTTACATCGGTGGACAAGAACTGGCTGGATTTTATACGTCGTGCTCGATTTGCACTTGGTTTTTTTCAATATGTATTTGTACAGTAAAGGTTAAGGAGAATCTTGACGAAACCCTTCATCAAATATGTTACACATAATAAATAGCAACTATACATACTGGGCGCGTGTTCATTTCAGGCAGTACACTGATATGGAGACACGGACACCAACATTTCCAATTTTACCAGATAATTCCATCGTCTCACATCACATCTGGGGTTTATATATTGGTCCGTGTTTCAATCAACTCTCGTGTCAGGAGTTGAAATAAATGTTTTATACCCCCAGTTGCACATAGCGGCCTCGGCCGGAATGACGGTCTGACATGCAATCTGTCCCGGGTGAAATAGATCACGGGGATTAATAACTCATGACCTATATTTGATTACATACGATCCTGAACGCAGGTGTATTAATTTTGTATGTAGATTTCAAGAGTTCGTGCTGTCTACCTATATATCTAAATGTAAACGTTCATAATGGTTAGGTATTTGAGCTTTTACGATAACAATATTGATTTTAAAAAAAACATATTAATGGCGATGTTATCTGATGACAGTTGAGTGCACATATTATTATTATTATTATTATTATTATTATTATTATTATCATTATTATTGTATTAAGGGGGCGGGCACGGGTGGTCCAGTCGTCTAAGGCGCCGCGATTCGCTGTGCAGAGTTGCGTCCCTTTGACACGCCAGAAACCTATGACTGTGGGTTCGAACCACGGTTCGGCCCGATTATGTTTCTACGTTTGTCAGCACCATACCCGTGGTCGTTGGTTTCACCGAAGTGGTAAACGTCTGAGACCAACATCACATCGGGCATTCCTCCCACATTGAGCTGACACGCCGTGATATAACTGCAATACTTTTAAAAGCGGCGTTAAACCCAACTCACTCACATACTATAGCATTAAGGACTTATGTTGGTTGCAACGATGATTACAATAATAATGATGAACCAACTTTATATGATGATGACGATGATGATGATGATGATGAGGAGGAGGAGGAGGAGGAGAAGGAGGAGGAGAAGGAGGAGGATGTTGATGATGACCGTGAAGTCATCTTTGATACAGTTTCTGAGTTCGGGTCGAAAATAGATCCAGTAAGAGTGATAAATGTGTTATTCTTAATATACAGCAACGCGGCTTGGACCTGATGGGTTGATTACTTGAAGATTAAATTCAATAATCGCTTCAACGCCCATCAACAAATCTCAATCTACACCGGCCAACCATTGGGTCTGTCGACTCATAAGAAACACAACCGCTTCTAGTTCCACGCATCACTTCCTTTACCAAAAATACTCATTTCCTGAAAACTAATTGCAGCCTAAATACCAAATTAAATCCCCGAGTTAGACCCGGAAGAAAGAACAACAAAAATCACTCCGAGATCTATCCAACTGATGTGGTGCATTGAAGCGTGACATTCGATTCTTGCCTCATTTCTGCAGGCTATGGGCATGAAATCGACAAGCTGTCATTTTGACAGGTCTATGTGCATCGCCCGAGGCATGTGGGCGGAAGGTATCTCTCTCCACAAGAGCGTACAATATTAGGTGTTAGACCTCATAGTGGACTATCTTCTGCAGATACTGATGAAATATGCATAGTCATAATCAAACGTATTCCCAGGAGCTATTGTTCTACGATATCTAATTCACTTTGATATTCGGTTTCTGTTTACCGACATGTCTATAGCTTTGTAATGAGCTATATGTACCGGTGGGGGTGTTACAGAGTCGGATATATATGGCCTGGAAGAACAGAAGTGAACCTGAATCAGTTTCAGCAACGACAACATAAACGCATTGCGAGAATTTATGTACTTTATAAAAGCTTTGTAAGACCAAATAACGCTTACTAAAACTTAAAATCCTTAAATTATGAGAACGAAAGGTATTTTGACGTAACATATCTTGACTATACTAAAAAGGGAATTTGATATTCGATTAATTTTTATAGGAGATTTCGTGAAATTAAACTTCAAAAATCATGAAATCGACATCCCAGAAGTCATTTTTGAAATGACCACATCTTGATGTGGCTGTACCATGACTGTTGCATATGTGTACTTCATGAAAAAAAAACAATCATCGTTGAATACACAATGCCATTTAGAAAGTAGTCAAATGTAACAGATTCTTGGACACTTTTTGTAGGTTTTTGTTTCGTACTCAACCCCAAAAAGTACGATAATCTGCACTTTATTAAGAAAGTCTTATCCCAAATATAACATCTGTTAAAACCAATCTAGATTTGTCTACAATTCTGAGAAATTTTATTATGCTAAAAAGAGTTCATATGTTACAAGGCAAACTTTATCATTTGAACTGCAAGTATACTGACCCTTTATAATGTCTAAAACTGCAACAATAACAACAACAACAACAACAACAGAACCGTTGATATGACAGACACAAATCTTGAACATTATAATTCACATGGTTATATATTAAGCACTTATGTATATTGAAGACGATAAGCTAAATCAACATCCTCACAAAATCTAGACATGGTACCTCTATGCGTTAAAGTTGAACTACCAACACCAGTAGGGGGCGCCTTTGAAGTAGTCTTCACACTGTTATAGCGGCTATCCAATCGGTGTTCAGACATCGACACATAATTTGATGACGTAACAGATGACTGTGCACAAATTATCACCAAATTAACTTACAGAGGATAAAAGACGCACACTGCTTCTATATGTCTTACTAATTAGCTTTAGGTGTCTTTGAAACAAGGAACAAGTACTACTGGAGCCACCACTAGCCTTATCTCGTATTTTAAACGCCCGATTAGGGTGAACCCGTACCACGTGATCAGATTACTTCACGAGATTGGCACCGCCACGTGCAAAGATGCCAGGATTGAATATCAATCCGCGACGTGTGGTCACTGCAGGTCACTGAATGGACGTCTTTCATCTGCAAGGAAAGTGAAACTTTGGCCTGACCTTTCCCAAAACATAGTGAGATGGTTGCTGGGTCCTAATGAATATCCCCCCATGTGGCACACAAGACGCTAACGCGAACTCTTTGATAGAAAGGCTACATTGAAGTGAGTAGTTTCTAAAGCCACACGAAACAATTCGACGTTTTTAAAGCTCAAAGAACGTAAATTACACGAGAGTTGCACATTCGTTCCTTCAGATTTCTTAAAGCAGGGGGTCCTTGCGGTGAGTTGCGAGGGGAACTGGCGTGGCAGGTGTCTGTGAGGGTCCTATTGACATTGGCATTCGCACAACAGACATGTAAGGATGAACTTTAACCTTAAACGTTTCTACTGTGAGAGATATGCAAAGCATGTACACAACTCTCCACATGGCCATAGGTTTGGTGAATGAATTCAATGAAACATATAGTTTAACTCTTAACAACTAACATGTTCAGGAAAGGGAGTATGTTTGGAGTGTTATACATTGTACACATGAGTATAAGGCAAGACATACCCGAGTAAGGTTCTATGAATAAACTGGCACAAAAACCAATAGAGCTCCTTTCTAAAACGCGATCTTAACACTAAGACGATCTTAATATTTATATAGACTGAGACAAGTCTATAATAAGTAACAGGTCTATCTTAGAATCTAACATGGTGACCCCAAGGGAATCGGAAATGGTGACGTTTTTCATCTTATATTTCTCATACTTGTATACTTCGAAAGTGAAATGTGTCTTAATACTATTTTTAGTGTGGTTGGTTTTCATATACTTAAAGTTATTTTTCAGTGGAATATTCCTTTATGAATACCTTTTTCGCTACCTTCTAATATAAACTTAAAGAAAATTTCAGAGACAACGTGGTTCAGACAAGTACTTTTACAACGAAAGCCAAGAAACCTGACTGTATATAAAACGTAGGCAGACTCTTCATAATTATTATAGATTTATGTAAACATATACTACAACGCTCAGGGATCATTGGGTTCCCACGATGCAATGTCGTTCCATCCAGTGTAAAAGAGCAACGTCGCTCAACAGTGCGAATTAGTCATACGGGAAGTAGTGTCAACTTACACCAGTGTAATTTAAGGTTCTTGGCCAAAAAAGTCGTTAGGAGCAACTAAAACTAAATAAGATAGAGACCAAAAAGAAAATGTCATGCTTTGAATCTTTGAACCCCTTCAATCACGCCAGCTGGACGATTCATTACGGCGAGACCGCCAACCCTTAAATTACGTGCCAATGTCCAACTACTGGTCACCATCCCACGACCGCTGTCTTTGACCAGTGTAACCCAATCGGGGTCGTTTTGCGGGTGGATTAAGCCGTGTCGCGGGGGTTAGCTCACTAATCTCCAGTTTCCCCACGGAGGTCACATCTTAACCCAACCCCTCAATTTGTATTTGTATCTTTCCTGAACTACCATGATCCCGTCACAGAACCATCATACATCTTTCTCCGCTGTGTGATTCGCGGCCGTTTGAAATTGACAACGTGCTATTGACAACAACGTGTTTTGCGATGTCGACGTGACATCGCAGCCCCAGTGGTGCGTATTTCAGTCAGCTGCGATCACATCAAACATTAAGTGTTAGTTTCTGGTATTGTTATGTGAGGCGAGAAATGCACAACCTGTTATTAGCAAAATAAAGAAATCTGTCACGTGTCTAACATGATTTTACAGCGAAGTGCTTGCTTGCAATTAAACCAACGAAATGTCACCCGAAAATGATATGTGCATCGTCAGGCTGGTGAATGATATCTGCAAATATTTAGTGAGTTTGCTGAACGTGGCTGTACAAGAAATTCTGAGTTATGGATATTTTTTGTGATATCAAATCGATTATATAAACCTAAACCACAGTATATAATCATCGGCATAGCACACCCCGACATGAATACTTTGCATGTGTACGTCTTTATCACCAGGACATCAGACGGGGCACAGATCAAACAAATATTTGCATCTAAATATATTTGAAATATAATATGAAATTGATATGATTTCCAATCCACAACAGAAGTAGGTTTCTGTGCTCATGCGATTCAAGACATTCATCATACCTTGTGTATACGTATAACGTCTTATCGAATATCCTGTTTTAAACATATTTCATTCCACAAGTTGCAGGTAAATGATAAGTTAATAAGCAAAATATTCTTCTGTGAAAACCCCTCCAGGACCATAGGAATGAGAAAGGTCGGTGGTTTGTTCCTGGGCCGTGTGATATCAGTAGACGTTAAAAGATTATACATGTTGTTATCCTGTCGGGTGCTCGGCATTAAGTAGATAAACATGAGTCAGTTAAGACACACACACACACACACACACACACACACCTGGTAAGGTGTCTGACAAGGTTCAATGGCAGATACCTCTGTGTAAATACAGTCTAATTCAATCTTACATCTGATTAAAATACATGTTCCTGTGACACTACTGATTTTCTGTTGTGACCAACAAGCATCTAATAAGCACTGAGCAGACTATAAGGACACAGTCCTAACAACGATGTGGGAGATGAGAAAAACGACATTTCTACATGTATACAGAGAAGTTGATGAGTGGGCTGGGGTTAAGGCAGCCATAATCACATGGTACCAAATATCACGAAGAGAGACGGCCACAATGACATTCAGAAATTAAATATATACCGCAAACTCGCAGAAAGTTGTTTCATGGTTTTTGGAGTGAAACGTGAATTTCAAAACGTGAGGGGCGGTCGGGTAGCCTAGTGGTTAAAGCGTTCGCTCGTCACGCCGAAGACCCGGGTTCGATTCCCGACATGGGTACAATGTGTGAAGCCTATTTCTGGTGTTCCCCGTCGTGATATTGCTTGAATATTGCTAAAAGCAGCGTAAAACCGTACTCACTCACTCAAAACGTGAAATATTAAAACGTATTTCAACTAAAGACCTCAGTGAGATTTCCAGGATAGAATTGGTCCCCTGGAACTTATGGCGCTAAATGGACAGACTCGGTGACCACATGAAGGTTGATAGGCACGTTGATCATAGCATTAATGTGAAGATCCGGGGTAGAATAGGTCCTCAGCAATCCATGCTTGCCGTAAAAGGCGACTAAGCTTGTTGTATGCGTCGACTTACTGGGATCCGGTGGTCAGGCTCGCTGACATGGTTGATGCATGTGAGCATATCCCACTAGATTGATACCCATGTCAATCACTGGATTGTCTGGTCCAGACTCGATTATCTACAGACCGCCGTCATATAGCTGGAATATTGCTGACTGCGGCGTTAAACAACAAACAAACCAGAGAATAAATTTGATTTAAAGATTGTCTAGTCCAGGCGCCAATATAGTCGGAATTAAATGTCAAACAAACATTTAACTTACAAAAAAAAAATCATCAACACCCATTCGTTATTATCCGAGTGATGAGGTTAAAGGAATAGAGAAATGTCACTGTACTTCAAAACCTGAACCAAATGTACTCGTGTTTTTCGCCCAGTACCGCAACTGTCAGTGCGGTGAGTGCACGCAATACGTATTTAAAAGCCAACGGAAAATAATATGCGTGATTTCATTACAAGAAATGGTTTTACCAGAGATTTAAAAGTTAACTGCGCCCACGACAGGCGGGGTATTTGCGGTCATAACCACAACATGGGCCATTAATTGTTTACAAGAACCTGCCGCGGTTGTACGAACAGAAGGTGTCGTATGCCACGTCAATCACATTGTCAGTTCATGCAGAAAGTGCGGTGAAATGTACAACAAGTGTCAGTTACATGATTGACATGCTCATTGCACCGTGTGCCTCGTTACATAAGGTCTAATTACACGTGTATATTTCATTAGTAACAGCCTGGGCATGATATTGGCTGCTGACGGGAGGAACGGGGATGACAAGAGTTGTTAATGTCGGATTCTAAATAATATATTTGGTTCAGGGACGGGGCGAAGTATCAACGCTTGAAGCCCATTAAGCAAATAAACATGTTATTCAAGTTGTATGAAATATCAAATCATAAAATGGCCCGTGTGTTCTAATGTGATATTTGACATGAAACGAAATGTGACATACTCAGAAATTTGCCTTGAGTTTATTAAAACTGAATGTTTTGGAGTTATTTAATGCCCCAATTTTCTCCATCATTACGAGCCATAGTTAGTCGCTGAGGGCGTTGTCAATGATAGTGGTTCTGTTTAGTTCAACATATGAGTTTAATCACCACTATTCGTACCCTCCCATATATTAACCAGGATAGAGGCAAAGCCGGACTCAAACCGAGTAGAGCGAACACATGAAACACGTTGTTGCCACAGACTAAATGTTGGTGTCCTTAATACACACCAGTGTGGACGCGTTTTTCAGGATTATCCTACTTGTCATGACTAAACTGTGGTATGCATGGTCACATCATGCGCCATGTCAATGTTCATTGCTTTTTTCTAAACCAAGTCCTTGACAAATGAATCGAGCACATCGACAGCGAACTCTAGCATCCAGATGGCCTAGCCAACAAATCAATAGCAATATATAATTCGGTTTACCTTTCTGATTGTCCAAATGAGCTAACGACTCTCAGGCACCTGGTTCCAATAGAATGGTAATGGTTCTGTCAAATACCAGATTACAACGGATTCCAGATGATACGTCCACTACAACTGGTTATAATCTTCACAAAGCACCTGACTGCTGTGTAGTTTAAGCAGTTTCACCTGCGTCGCACGTGGCTGATATATACATGTGACAGCAATATGTCAATTTGACTTCGCTAATTTGAAAAAAGCCTCTGTTTTTGAAGATTGACTCATAACAAAGGGATATTTCGTCAATTGTGCTGTATCGTTGCCTGTTAATTGCTCAACTTAAATGTCAACGTAATATCTAAGATCAATATGTCATTTCATAAACTCATTTGTACAGGTTTCATTGATTTCATGTCGTCATGTTTCATTGTTGGATTTAAAAAGTAGCTGTTGATCTCAAAAACAACAATCAGTAACAATTGGTTGAGTTGTAAAAACATGTCCGACTGTATATGCGATACTATACCATTTACAGCATAACATGTCTCCGATACGATATTTAAATATGTCCTGTCTAATGTATTTATATCATCTAGGATTTCAGCACGTAAGTTTTAGTGCAGATCCGAAATTCTCCACAAAGCCGGGTCCGCAAGGGTGCCATTAAAGATGGCTTTAGTCGATATTCCTGTCATAACTTGGACCTCATCACCACAAATACCTAGAAATCAATGTTAGCCAGTCGCAGTATGAGCAACCCTAGACGCCATAAACTTAAGGCGTCTCTTTCAACAACTTTCATGCCCTTCAAAAATTAATCAAATTTTCTCACCACTCAAACGAAGCAGCTGACTAGCCCTCTCTCCCGTGGCATGAATGCCTGCACATCCAAGCACTGACCGACCGACTTTATTAAGCTGACCAACAATGACCACTCTCCCGCATCCTTTATTACCGCTTTCTCAAGGCTCTCAAAGGTCCGATCGGTCAAGGGAATGTCCGGTAGTTTTACCGACGCACAGAATTGTGAAACGCTCTCAGCGATCCATTCCATTGGAAATCCAGATCCGGAGCTTAGAACACCATTGGGGCAATGTCAGTCTTGCTATTCGCCCAACGGTCTAATGATTATCTTAATAGATCTTAATAAAATCGCCGTGTTTTCTGGCGCGCCGGTAATAAAAGCCGTGTTTTGGAATACTTTCCTTCTATCGATTTGTTTTCGTCAGCGTCTTCTTAATTAATGGGCCTGGTCAAGGATAAATCGTTCCATGTTTCTATTCCGATAACAATAAACTCGGCTCTGGAACGACCTCGTGCAATACATTCATTTTGTTTATATCTGTCGCGTCAATCAATGTCAATCAAAACACATGTGTGTCAATAACAAACCCAGTACTCGTACCGACATACCATTCCGCTTCATCATAACATCAGTCTGACCTACATCTGCATATATATTAATTATTAATTATTTGTATTAGTAACAATTGAATCCTTGCCAGCTGTTTTGCGTAAATTCTTCATCAACACCGACATAATTTTAATAACGTTTCTAGAACACTATATGCACTTATCTCAATTTCAATTAAAACATCTGTATAATATATACTATTTATGTTCCCAAAGCAATATTGCAATGCTTCAATTCAATCGTTTCGCCCAAGGCAGTTTTAGGCAATATTAATATTCCCGTTTTGACACGCAATTTTCATACAATAATTAAGTCCAACGTCCTGAACCAACACTAGCGAGAGTACATTTCAAACGTCCAAGGACAACGTCAATTACATAGCTCATTGCTGACACCTCTCCGAAATTAAAACAAAATAAACAAGGCCATAATACAATCCTGCAGTCAGGGGCTGTCCAGCCTGACCAGACTGTTTGTTGTTTGTGGTCAGTCTCGGACATTTGGGCTCCTCTTATCACTTCAGTGTTATTGAAGAGTCTAGTCATCCTAAGTCCTTTTATCTGCCATAGCCTAGAGATGTTGATTGACCGCTGGCCATTTTTCCTGAATGTGCCAGTGTTATCATAAAGCAAAACGTTTTAGATGTGTTTACAGACCTTAGAATGAAGAGAAAACACACTCAAGCTGGTATTTAACCGTTGAAGCTTCCTGCCGCGGTGTGTTTAGTTTACGAAAGTTGACGTGGTATTTCTATCTATATTTCATATCCATCTCCCAGTACTTGCAATCCGAACTACTTATCGCAAAATATTTGTTTCCAAATAATCTAGGCATTTTCTTCAATTATCTTAGTTATTTAAACAAAGATTCTGGTATAGTGTTCTTACATGTATATTTTATCGAACATTATCAGGCATTCAGTTTATAGATTGGATATATTCGTATGTATTTCACGGTTTGAAATACCACATTAAGTTCAATCTCAAAAGGCAATTTTGAAATAAATAATTAAGCACACATCCAAATAAAGTTACACTTGTACAAGTAATCTCTTAATTGAACGATAAAGTCACTTGTAGTATTTCAAATGTATATTTCATCTCTCGACCATGCTATTGATTACCTACATACATGTGTATGTTAACCAAAATATAAATTTCATATTTTAATATCATGAAAGACAGTATGTACTAATAATACAAGTAAAGTTTAAAGCTTTCAAAAGTTATTCACTGATAATCATATAACTATATACCGGACAGGCAAGCAGTTATTAGAAATACTTTCCATCTGTAGGCTTGTCGTTCCGCTGCAGGGTAGATTTAGAAACATACGTTCTTTGTTTGTATAGGGTTTACATGTTTTGACCACTTGATGCGTTGACCGGGTGAAGTTATTCTAGGTGGGAGGCGGCGGCAAGCACAAAACAAGACAAATAAGCTTCACCATCTGCCGGCATGAAGACGATAACATGCTTTCTTGTCCATCGAGGGAAAACTCTAACAATAAATCAACTCAGGCAAGATTATGGAGTCCATTTATATACGGTTAAGACGGTTGGGGATTTTCTGACATCCAACACGAGCACGTAACTTTTTGAAATGATTTTCGTGGCCGTATGATGTTTCTTTGATGAAATATGCATCGACAAGTCTTGGGCTATCGAATGTACTATTAAGAACCGCTCTTTAACATGTTGCACCCTCGCGGTAGGGCGTGCGTCGCCAACGAACAGGAATGTTTCGCAAAGGGAAGCAAAGGTCAGCGTGTAAGACGCGAATCACTTAAAAAATAAATTTGGTTTCATCTAAAAAAGGACTGGAATCATGTTCATTTTTGTAGGCAATGCCCACATTGTACTCAGTAATAGGGTTAGATTTGTTAAATGTCAAGGCGACCTTCAAATTGGATTAGTCTTGTGTAAACCTCGAGTTAGAGACGGCATGTAAAATTATCACCCCCATGCTGTCAGTAAGTCTCAAGTGAAATGGGCGTCGGGTGTTAATGTAGTTGGATGAGCACTCTAGCCACAAGTCAGCAATCTGAGATATCGACAAGGTTTAAAATACATCAGCTGGGTGGTAAAGACGAATGGAAATGAGCAAATTTGAAATTGACACCAGTACACTGCATTTGAACTAATAATTATGCTGGTGGTGCAGCTGTTGTTGGCTGCAACATACTGTTGTATATTGACCAAGTTCAATGCTAAACTTCAATAGCCTTTTAATTTTCAATATTCGTTGCTCTTAACACAAATTATCGTTAAAGTTAATCAATATTTCGAAATTTCAGATTATTTGGATATGGAACTTGAACTTATGATCAAAGTGAATATAATTGACTTTAACATTTTTTAATAATGTGATAATTATAATTATGTTAAAAAAACAAAGTTAAGGTTGTGTTGAGATGAAGCCTTTCACTTGGTATTTCAGTGCACATTGGCCTGAGGAAGACGTTTCAAGTTACACTACGTCTCACGTTTTTTTTCACGGACAGAATACGCAATGGAACTGCATGTAAGGTAAAAGTTGTATAAATCACTCTGTCACCCTATGAAGGCGTCTGGAGTGCAACCCCACAATTAACTTAAGTTTGCCTACTTCTAATCAAAGCTTTGGAGAGGTGGGCTGGGTAATCACGACAGACCAGCGAGCCATGGATCAAACCTGCTTGTGAAATCTACAAGGAGCACTGAAATGAACACCATCCGTCTCAATCAGAGATGTGGAAAGCTCGAGAGAGTGACAGCAGCAAGTGATTAGCCCTGCACGTGGATAGTGTCAGTTTCATATGAAATGCAATCCCATGCTGAATCTTCCGCATGAAATCCCAGTTTATCTAACAACGTTTCGTTACATCACCACATTGCTTGTAGAAACATGCATGTCTGACAATGTGTAATCGTTTATATGCAAATGTAATAACAACATATGCGATCAATATGTATCAGGATTACTAAATAATGAAATGAGCTTATAAACCTATCGTACAGGTAGGACGGTATACGAAATGTTTATTCAAACATCTTGAAAAGATGTTTTTCATGTAATCATATCATTACAAATGTAATCGTAATATATGATTGCATTACACCTGGAAGATTAACGGGGGGAAATATCCTTTTGATAACGCACATCCTCCGTGTTAACGGTAGATCTATTTTATCTGGTCGTGGTGATTACTTTTGGATATGCAAGAAACGGAACGCTTATGATGGGTTTGTATAGGTTAAACAAATGTTGTTCTTAAAATATACATGCATGCTTGACACTCTGTCGACTTGTATATAAACAGTTTGTTTATTTTATTACCGCCATCTGAGTGAGACGTTTTACCTGTGAATCACAACAGCAATCACACATCGTAAACACAGCTGGTGTGTGTGCACTGAAAAGAGAGCGGGGAAGAATGTGCAATGTACAACGCTGCTGTTGCTGTGGATCACAGCTGTTGTCAGTGTCTTGATATCGACAACGTGGCAGTAAGTGACACTGGTTATGCGTTCCAGTGCGACGTGACTCTTGCTGTAGAGTTGCATCACTTGATAAGGATTGAGAGTGACTTCTATTTCATTGACGTGGCGCCTATTTCAGAACACTTGATATCGATACCACGGTGCGCAGTGTGACACTGGGTATTTCAATAAGACCTGGCACCTATTTCAGAACACTGTCACTTGATAAAGATATCTTGGCAGTAACCATTATTTGTTCATTTCAGTTTGGAGTGGCACTAATCTTAGAGCCCAGTGACTTGATATCGACAACATGGAAATGTGACATTGACTTGTACAGTTGGGTCAGATGTGATTCTTATTTCAGATGCCCATGACTAATGGAATTAAGAATAATACATGTACAACGTCAATTACCTCCACTGCCCCTGTCTCGAATGTCCAGACAACGCCTCGCCGTGGCCAACGGGACGAACCCTCTGAACAGACCAATTCCAATTTCTTCCAAGAGTTCTTCACTTAATACAATTGAAGACACCCTAAACCATACACACTTTTCTGTCTCCAATGAAAATTGAAATGCAAAGCTCTTTGTTTTCTTAATCAATAACTCGCTAATTTGAGTCGCCATAACACCGCCTTGTATCCAACTTGTCATTTTCAATTTTCGACTTCACACTTCTTGATTAAAATTGGCCCCCTGAGCATTGTCGTGACCCCCCAACCAAACCCACTCCCCCAGAGAGTCCAAATCAGGAGTCAGGAATGCCCATGGCAGATGTCTAGGTTACGGCGGCGGTACGGTAACAACAGCCTGGATTAAGTACGTCACTAAACACCGATGTGACGCAATGCAAGGGGCTGTGCCTAGTTTCAGACAAAGCGAAAGTACGGTTGTGACGAAAACATATTTTGGTCACTGATATGCTGAACTTGAATATCAACTGAAGATGGTTACAAGTATCCTTATAACTATACGTGTTTCAAACCATTTGTCAAAGCGGTTTTTATAAAATGTTTAAGCCTAGGCATGTGTATATAGACTATAGAATTACCTATCACTGGTCCAGCATACATACTGAACTTAACCATATCCGTTTTGACCACATGTGCATGCATGACAGTGTGCTGGGTCCACAACAACTAATTGTTCTACTTTAAGCATAGATTTATTTTGATTATGGAAATTGTTTTGTCGCTATTACGCTCACCTGAACCCGAATCAACTTTCTGAAAAAGATTCTCTACTACGACTACGTCGGTCACGACAAACGTCATTGCACTCTTTGTAAGCCATCGGTCACTCATTGGTCAAGCCATTGGTCGCAGAATTCAAAGACAATCAAAATCAGAATAAAGTAACAATATAATTCTATGGTATTACCACTTTTCGAAGGCATTAAGGCGAGAATAGGTCTCTAATACTAATCCTCTCTTGGCAAGGCACGCTGCCTGTCCACAAAACAATACCCCTGACCCCAGGGCCTCATTTCCCTTACCCCCTGGCCTTTTTACCCGATACCTGGCATCTTAACCCGGGATTACCCTTCCTAAACTGAGCACTGACCACAGTTTGAGATTCCACAAGATAACATTAACCGCAAATTCTGCATGCCGATGAATAGACGATGTCTCTATGTGAACCATGTTTGGTTAGTCTTGCTATTGAACTCGACACGCATCTCATTACCACCCCAGCAGGGGCCTAGGCCCCTATAATAGAGTATGGTAAGATCATATTATGTGGTCAGTGCATGGTCAAGGTAATCCGGCCCACTGGACACCTTGTATGTAACGTATAGACCACCTGGGGAGAGGGTATCTTCAAGTCATGTTGGACAGTAGGGGGTGGCCTCTTTGCATGTTAGGGATAAATTGTAAGTCAGTGGCCATACGGGAGAGTTAATGTTATAGTGTTTATGATCTATGCGAGATAATACATAGTTGACGTTGTTATATGAACTTGGAAGTTATCTACAGGCCTGACTTAGGGTGATATGGAGATCCATCCACATTTTTGAGCTGTTGTTATAAAGAGCAAACCAAATAAATGTACCGACGTGTGCATCGTGCGAAGAAGCAAAAGAAAAGCAGCAATATATTTCAGTTATGGGCAGATCTCAAAGAGGAATGTTAAAAACGGCTTAATCTCTACCACTGCATTAATAATATACACATAAGAACTTTGATAACTAAGTAGTAAATGGGTACCAGTAAGACGTATTTATTATTCAGACCAAAGAGAGGCCGATATTTAAATAGAGTGTACTTTCCTTCTATCAATGAATGAATTCAAGAATATGTGACCTTGGGCTGGTAATCATCGTCACCATCATCATAATTATCGCTGTTGTCACTTTAATGATTATTATCACCGTCGTCATCATCGCCATCATCATTTTGATTATTTCCATTATTGTGTTGTTGATACCATCATCATATTCATTGTCACTATCATTCACGTTGCATCCGAATGTCAGTGTTGTGAGAAACTATACCTTCCGAGGCTCGAGGCAATAACACAGCTTGGTAAATACTTACAATGACATCACCCCACTGTTGACCTCGTTACAGGGGTGGCAGGTGAAGGGGTGGAATTAGCAACAGTGTTACACCTTGATAATTACCTGTATTTAGAATAAGTAACTGTTACCTACGTGACAACTCGACAGGATGACCGTCAGACGTAATCCTGGAATACTGTCATCGCGTCTGAGTGGTTTGCCTTTAGATAAGATAAGACACAATGATAACAGGGTCGCTGATAACGACATCGTCTGCATCAACGTGAGTTACAGCATCTGGACAGTGATGACCAACAGCGACATCCCCGGGGAGGTGCTGACGGATGACCAGCGTAATCTTTGATTTGAGGGACACTCGGCCGACAAGTGTCTCTTGATAAGCCATTTCAGCCTGCAGGCGCAAGGGGAAAATGACATCGGATTGGCGACTGTATTTCAATACCGTTATATCAGGCGAGGCTCGGTTTTATAGCAGTAAATTCGAAAATAATTACCACTGAGATTTATTTCTTCACAGCTGATGCTGCAACCCAGAGATGAGGTTCTGGTTTGTCAATCACCACGATGCTGAAGTACTGCATCCGAAATAAATATTGAACAGAACAGCAAGAACAACATAAACTTATATACGTTATGCGGCCATTACATCCTTGTCAATTGCCCAGCCCTGGATATAGCCAGAACCAGATCGAACAGTTGTCTATCCTAACGCGTGTTTTATTCAGAACATATCGAAGCCCAGGCAACGTCTCAGAAATTCACTCTTCTTGGTTGGCGTCAATCATAATCATGTCAAATTCCCTTTCATCGACAGACGTACGTCTGTATATACGCCATAATTTTAGTGTTAAGAGTATTACTGGCTTCCTTGAGGTCGTGAAGTCTATGATGGTGGTCAAAGTGGAATTGTTCTCTGCATGGTTACAATCAAATTAACGCGACATTGATGACCTTCTACATCTGAAGTAGAAACCCAGAACAACCTACCGTCTTCATCTGGTCAAGGGGCTGTGAAATGACCCATCTGCCTATGGCCATAGTACGAGAAAGTAACCCGAAGCTCAAGTAGTGAAATGGCCCCATTACGTCCGTCCATCTAGAGGCCAATCTTCATAGGATCTGGATATTCCTTTTATGATTGACAGGGTCCGGTGGACATATTTATGACCCATTCAGTTTTGAAAGTATTGAAACGAGAACATGTTGTCGCAGACATAAAACGGCGAGTTATAGCTAATTAAGAGATGTTTGGTCTCGAAAATTACACCCTTCCGTTTGTCCAATATGCAGGTGGACAAAATATTATTGTTCGAGCCTCCGAGGTCAGTGGTCATCAAAGTCCACTCTAAATCTCACTAAGGGTCAGCTGGTCAGACTACAGAGGCAGGAAAGGCCTATGAAAGAGACGTGTGATTTACATTATCCTCTCAAAACGAGCTCTTGTCACCTGGCAAGCAATCGACACGCACTTGACATGATTGAAGTTTTCTTAGTTATTGTTGAAATGCGAATTGGAAGTGATTAGATGCAATCACTGCGTTTTGACACTCCGTTTCACGTTATTATTCAAAGGTTTATTGAAATGAAACGTGTTACACGTAAAATATTTAACTAGCATTTGATTTATTAACAGAATTGAAACATTTAGAAGAATTATGAATTATTGATATAGTCGGAAACGCAACGTACAGGGTATCATTTTTCAAACTTAAATCGATCGTTATTTGAGTTGATCGCATTAAAAAGTCATAATTGTTGTCGTTATTATTGAGCATCTTCAAATTGTGATACTTCTACTAATATCGATTTATGAGAAAACACAAATACTATAAATTGGTATAATCTTAACTTAGGATCATAGTTCATTCGTCAAGATCACGATAGCAGTTAAAACCACATCGAAACATTAACAATTCTACATTATGTATTAGGGACCGTGTCATTAAAAGCAATTCAACACGTATGAAAATGAATAGCATAAATGTATAATATATTTTGGTTCATATATATGACATAATAAGATGCATTACTATGCAGACTATTTCATTAGCGTTCACATCCTACCCTATATTAATCGAGAACGTCAACAGCATGGTAATTAGGTATACGGTATCATACATATACTCTCATAATATTATCACTGAATACCACACACCATTCCGCTGGCAACATGTTGTGAAATTCATCATTTTCGAAATGCCATACATGCCCAGTAAACGACACAAAAACATCTAATCACCCACATGCTCCCTGTTTGCTTGTAAATTCCATCCTCAGCAACTTAAGACCTCATAGTGTCTGTGACAGATCATACCGTCTCTGACTTTGACAGCATAGTCTTAAAACGTCAGCCGCAGAACAATGGTATGCAAAGCGGAAAGTCGCCATGTAGGTTTTAAGTATTTATGCCATTTTCATCCCGGTGAAGACATCGCTTTGAATCCCCAATAAAGTCAGTGTTATTCATCGCCTCCGTGAGTCCCATCATCCTATGATCCATCCCTGGTTAAAGCTTTTTGAGGTACAATGGCGAACATAGCCATACTGGTGCAAACATCTCAATCTTCAATGCGTTGATATTTGGGTCGATAGAATAACAAGAGCGTGAAAATTGTACAATAAAACAAAACACTTTGTAGACGCGTTCACAACGGTGTGTTAATTGTCCATGTTTTGCTGGGCACACACAACGGAATTCCTGTTAAGAGTGCTTCAAGGAAAAGGAACCGATCGACCATCAGGCTTATAATTGCATGGGATTTGACTTCATAAGAAGTATCTCTGTTGTAATCAATATGGTTTTCTACCTAAGTCCCCCAACCTCTTTGTTTAGTCTATCAGCGTTCTTACAAAGGCTCGAATATCCCCGAGATCCCCAAGATTCCGAGTTGACGGGAAAATGCTTCGCGGAAGTTATCCAGAGTTTATGTAATAGCTGGTGTCTGTTAACTTTCAGATAAGAGTTTTCATAATGTTTCCGGCTGATTCAATCATGCAAAAGATATACCAGTGCGAACTTCCGTTAAAGGGAAACAAAGTGTAAATAAAAACGCTAAACGTCTAATCATGATTAAACACACGGAAATAACCTTTAAAAAAGGTTGTGAAGATAACAGGCCTGTTTCTTTAACATGAAAGATCTTATGTCAGTTTTGTTAATACATGCCTTATAAAAAAAAGCTATTCCTGCTTCTAATGTAATGTGTTAAAAGGTTTGTTTATTTTGATATCGAAATCGTAAATCGTTTCCGTTTAGCGTCTATTGTCCATCGCGCATGCTTAATGCTAAGAATTGATTATAGAGAAAATCTAACGCGGCAGGTAGATTTATCAGGTGAAGCATTGTGGTTGCACTTGTCTGACAGAAACCTGACACCGGGGAGATGTGATGTTACCTCACATCTTAATAAACACAAATCTCCAATACAAAGGCGGAATCATATGTGATGTTCCATCCCACACATCATCAATCGTAATAGCGTTAAGTCTGTACAGGTGAGATAGGTGTTGATCAAAGGCACACTCACCTCAATATCAGCAGAAACCGGTAACATACACTGTTTCCAGGTTTGACAGCGTCCAGTGAAGAAATATATTATACTAGTCCTTTTTGTGTATTTCCTTTCACCACAGCTTCACGTAGTTAATCCTCTCTATCGGTATATCACTCTTCCGCAGTCGAACCAGCGAAGACACAACGGCTAGGATCGCATCAATTTTGCTTTCATCGCCGGGCCCTCTACGCGATCGGCGTCTCGATATGACTGAGGTATCGATTGTACAAGCGCACAGTGAACAGAGAGCCAAACAACGGGTTTCCTACAAACTGGAGCCCTTCACTAGCCACATGGTGCAGGCTTCAATACGGAGGCCTACAAACTGATTTGCCTAGCTTCGCTTCACTTGGTTAGCTGGCTCGCGGGGGTAATATCCCTCGTCACGTGACCCGCCCGCTGCCTCCATTCTTGCCTCTTCACACTGGGGTATAGCGGGGATTATTTCGTTTCGGATGCTTCGCGGTTAGACTTCACATTTACCCGTTTATAACTATTGATGTCGAGTTTGCAGCATTGGGTTGTGTCGCGTGGATGCCTTACGAAACAAAAGGATAACAAAACGGTAAAAGCGTTATATTCCGGAAGGGTAAACTGAGGAGGATTTCAGTGATCCCCCTCCTCGACCAGACGCTGGGGCAGATAAGGGGGAGGGGTGAAGCAGTCAGGGTGTCTGGCAATTTTACAGCGTAATTACCGTGAAGAAAACTATTAAAATGTTTATCGTCCATGCACAGGAACCCACTCTATGTCGTAATTAATATAAATGTTTCTGAGCGGTGTTCTGTAGTCCTGTGTTGTTAAGCGGCTGCCGCGTTTAAAAGTGTTGTATTTTGTTCAAAGGGCGTTTACATTGTCCTCGTCGGAAAATTAGCAAATAAAAAATCCTTGATTGAAGATATTAAGATATTTGTCGAGTGAAATGAAACGGTACAATAGGGTAACGAGGCAGGTTGTCTGGTTGCAGTGCTACTGACGTGACGATAATATGTTGCAGCATCAATTATCATCTGTTTATTTTCATCACAGAGACGTGATTATTCAATTTCCGAATGTAAAGCCATTTGGCAGACAAAGAACGCGGCCCTGTCATTGTTCAGAGAAAAGTAGTCATATTTTGTAAAAGTGTTCATAAAGAGATAATTTCTTCAAAAGTTTGCGGTGTAATTTGGTTAGGACAAGAACCTGGTTAGGACGACAATGACAATTATATTCGATGTGTTCATTGGAATGACTATATAACGATGTTTTCGATTAGCACGTGTCGATCGTCAGATTTTATTCCTAATCTGTCCATCAGCCTCGACTGTTAATTTCCATTTCTTCATGCTCTATCATCCATCCATCCATCTCAGTGCATCCACCCCTACTACTTAAATATTTATGTCTCCAGCATCTTGCTATCTGTCTATATCCATTCATCTATCCAAATATCAGCCACCTAACCCTTACCCAAAATCCACACATCCACCCACCTATCCTACTCATCCATTCACACACACGTCCATACCCACCCACACACCTACCTACCAACCACTCATCTATCCATCCATTTAGCTATCTCGTCATTCTATCATAACTGTATATATCAATATTCTCTCTATCACTGTACATGTACTTGTCATCCATCCATTCCATCAGCTGCCTATCTCGTCGAACTATACATTGTATATATCAACAGTATGTCTACTCATATCTACATTGTATATATCAACGGTATGTCTACAAAATATCTACGTTGTATATATCAACGGTATATCTACGGACATCTACATTGTATATATCAACGGTATATCTACAAACATCTACATTGTATATATCAACGGTATATCTACAAACATCTACATTGTATATGTCAACGGTATATCTACAAACATCTACATTGTATATATCAACGGTGTATCTACAAACATCTAGATTGTATATATAAACGGTATACCTACAAACATCTACATTGTATATATCAACGGTATATATACAAACATCTACATTGTATATATCAACAGTATGTCTACTCATATCTACATTGTATATATCAACGGTATGTCTACAAAATATCTACGTTGTATATATCAACGGTATATCTACAGACATCTACATTGTATATATCAACGGTATATCTACAAACATCTACATTGTATATGTCAACGGTATATCTACAAACATCTACATTGTATATATCAACGGTGTATCTACAAACATCTACATTGTATATATAAACGGTATACCTACAAACATCTACATTGTATATATCAACGGTATATCTACAGACATCTACATTGTATATATCAACGGTATATCTACAAACATCTACATTGTATATGTCAACGGTATATCTACAAACATCTACATTGTATATATCAACGGTGTATCTACAAACATCTACATTGTATATATAAACGGTATACCTACAAACATCTACATTGTATATATCAACGGTATATCTACAGACATCTACATTGTATATATCAACGGTATGTCTACTAACATCTACATTGTATATATCACCGGTATATCTACAGACATCTACATTGTATATATCACCGGTATATATACAGACATCTACATTGTATATATCAATGGTATATCTACTAACATCTACATTGTATATATCAACGGTATATCTACAAACATCTACATTGTAGATATCAACGGTATGTCTACTAACATCTACATTGTATATATATACGGTATATCTACTAAAATCTACATTGTATATATCAACGGTATGTCTACTAACATCTACATTGTATATATCAACGGTATATCTACGGACATCTACATTGTATATATCAACGGTATATCTACAAACATCTACATTGTAGATATCAACGGTATGTCTACTAACATCTACATTGTATATATCAAGTATATGTACAGAGATGTTTGGATAGAAACAGGCACGTTCAGAGATCTTTAAAGTCCATGCTATCTGTAATGCAATAAGACACAGCTACGTGCATTATAATTCAATATACATTTTCAAGATACAGCCGTCTCCACACACGTAGTATTGACAAGTATTGTAAAAAGTGAGTGAGTGAGTAGGATTTAACGCCGCTTTCAAAAGTATTCCAGTTATATCATGGCGTGTCAGCTTAATATGGAAGGAAATCCGGAAGTGATGCCGGTTTTAGACGTTTACCACTTCGGTGAAACACACGAGCTCGGGTATGGTGCTTGACAAACCTAGAAACCTATTTGGGGGGAACCAGGATTCGAACCCACAATCATAGGTTTCTGGAGTGCCCAAGGGACGCAACTCTGCACAGCGAATCGCGGCGCCTTAGACGACTGGGTCGCCCGTGCCCACCAGTCTAGTAAAGACTTACTCCCAACATTAAACATATTTAATTACCAGTCAATATGTTCAATAAATTCAAACCCGTGAACACGCTAGCAACATTACACATTGGTAGATACAAAAGAGATATCACGTCGAGTCGCCATTGTGATTAAACTCGATCGAAACAACATAAAATAATTCTTGAAAGTGTGTAGCCTCATTTCTCATTAGCGCACCATTATATCAACAAGCAAACACGTGCCCGAAACAGCTTTACACAGCCTAAATCGGATTTATTGGCTATAGTCGTGTCATAAAACCGCCGTAGGTATAAAATGATTGTAACAGGCAGAGCCAGTGTTTGTTTAATGTTTGTTTGTTATCATTTACCAGCGCGCCCCCACCCAACTATTTAACGTCACATAAATCGCTTCAGTGATTGGGAAAATATTTACCCCCTTGATTAAGGAGCTTGCACAAAGCCGGACGTGGATCGTTTTGTAGGGTTTAGCAAGAAAGTGGTTATTTCCCCAGGGTAAAACTTACAATCGCGTGTCTCTCATTAGCGTCATAAGAACTAGTCAGGTCGATATAACAGTAAAAAGTGCCCCAATTAATTTATTTAAAAACTCGAAGTTTGACTTCTTCAAGTGTTTCTTAGTAAGATGTGTCAGATCAGCTTGAGGTGATATGATGTACAAAACACACACCCCCCCTGCCCTCCCTCAACGCCTTCACTCTCCCCCGTTGGATTACATGATTTAGGTTTTAATCTCCAAGGGATTAAGCTACCGTAAAGCGAGGTAAACACAGCCGTACCATGCAGAGGTGGCGATAGAGATAGCCGTGAAAGAACACTAATGAATCGACAAAGATTGCCGCATAGTATAAGGTGCAAAAATGACATTTTTGTCATGCGTGTCAATATTACTTGATCCCGCTGTTTGGAAAAAGAGTGTGAAGTTGATCACGTGACCTGACCCCCTGCGTTCTAACACAACCCTTCATGTCTGTAGATCAGGTGTGAAACCTTACAGCGTCGGCGCCGTGTCTGGCAAAGTAACAGACAACGTCGGCCATGGTGCGTTTCACCTACATAATTCATCATAATGCAATACGTTAAAAAGTTTAGAAAGTCCCATTGCATATGAATAATGGATAGAATGTCGGTTTAATACGCGTATGTGATGAGAAGTGTCTCAAACAGAAGTGAATTCACTTAATTCCTTCCTGTTGGTTACTCGTTAAATGTATTTAGTAGGAAAGTTACATTTGTCTGTGAATAAAGATAGTAACATCACCAAGTCTTATGAAATGTTGTATAATGTATTAAATACGTGTTCCAAAAATGAAATAATATAATTATAAGCCATAGTCAGACAGAGATCTGTGAATAATCGAATTAACGGGAATTCACCGTTTGGCTGTACAATGTTCTCGGAGCGTATGACTGCAACTCCAACGCTTCATATTTCAAAGCGTGTGATGACTTCACATGTTAAATCTAAGAAGGGCCAATTACATCAATATATTTTACATGTCTTTTGACGGAGTTTAATGTTGCAAAGAAATGTTTCGTTATCAGACAAAACTATAACATGAAAAAATATTCAAAACATAGAATAGACTGTATGAAAGATGAAAGACGATATCGCCGTTTATACGCACCCCCTGTAACATTGTGGCCATAAGGCGAAGGGTACACGGTCCGAGATGGGATAACAAGCATGAGCGGATTGTCACGTCCCGGTAATTGGGTTCGTGTCGTTATGTCAAACGTACAGTTTAGTTGAGCGCAAGGGGAGACTGAGGAACTAGATTTGATTGACTGCAATGTACATCTCTGATACCCACACAGTTTAGCAAACTCGCGTCAGGGTGATAACACGTGTTGACGCAATGTGTTACCTTGTGTTTTTAAATCAATGCTGGTAACAATAATAATAACAACTGTAAGTGTTTTTGTGGAATGATAATTTTATTGTTATGGTAATGTAATTATACTTATAATTATATGATAATAAATATTGCGAGGGCGTTGATGATGATGACGATGATGATGGTGATGGTGATGGTGATGATGATGATGATGGTGAGGAGGAGGAGGAGGAGGAGATAAAACAGGGATAAGGATATTGATGTTGCTGATGATGTCATAATAATATAAATTGTGATGACATCAACAAATCCAAAATTGATAAAGAAAGTGACGCCGGGGTTAACGATGGTGTGATGGTAATAATAAATATTGTACAAAAACACGGATGAATTAAATACATCATTCACCACATTTGGAATCAGGTTATGGCAGGGACATACATTTCAACAATGTCATCAATTTTCATCTCTCTGAGGAGAGGGATCTCATACATATCGTCTTGAAGCAGACCTTTACACAGACTCGGGACATTGTATAAGTCATCATACCACACGCATAGTTACCATTACAAATAGATATGATTTACCTGCAGCCCCTTTGACAGCAATAGTGATATCCTCATAGTGATATCAATTTTCCATCTACAGTAATATAAATATTCCTGCTGTAGTGATATCTATGTTCTTTCTACAATAACATCAATGTTCCTTCTACATTTATATTAATGTGCCTACTACAGTGATATACATGTTTCATAATAGTGATATTATGTTCCCTCTGCAGTGATATCAATGTTCCTGCTGTAGTGTTATCTATATTGTTCTTCTGCAATTACACCAATGTTTCTACTACAGTGATAGACATGTTTCATGATATACATAGTGATGTTAATTTTCCTTCTACAGTGATATCAATGTTCCTTCTACAATTATATTAATGTGCCTTCTATAGTAATAGACATGTTTCATATTAGTGACATTATATTCCTTCTATAGTGATATCAATTTCCTGCTGTGGTGATATCTATTGTTCTACAATTACATCAATGTTCCTTCTTCAATTATACCAATGTGCCTTCTTAAGTGATAGACATGTTTCATAATAGTGACATTATGTTCCTTCTACAGTGATATCAATGTTTCTTCTAAATTATATTAATGTGCCTTCTACAGTGATAGACATGTTTCATAATAGTAACATTATGTTCCTTCTATAGTGATATCAATTTCCTGCTGTGGTGATATCTATGGTTCTACAATTACATCAATGTTCCTTCTACAATTACATCAATATTCCTTCCACAATTATGTTAATGTACATTCTATAGTAATAGACATGTTTCATATTAGTAACATCATGTTCCTTCTATAGTGATATCAATGTTCCTGCTGTGGTGATATCTATAATTCTACTATTACATCAACGTTCCTTCTACAATTATATTAATGTGCCTTCTACAGTGATAGACATGTTTCATAATGGTGATATTTTGTTCCTTCTACAGTGATATCAATGTTCCTGCTACAGTAATATTGGGGGCACTGGGGATATATATGTCTCTACCACATTGATGTTAACGTTTAATGATTAGAAATAAATTACACACTTCCCTGGTCTTGATAGTTCTGTAACAGTGATAATTTCATATGATCAAATATTCATGTAAGTGAGCATTTCAATTTGTTATTTGTTTAAAAAAAATACTTATATTTATATTGAAATGTATTCATTAAATGTTTATATTTTTTATCGTTTGCTGTCAACATATGTTACATTCTCTACATACATGACACATGCAGGCCTGTTTGTGTGTGGGGTTGGGTTGGGCGAGGGGGGTGAGTGGAGGGGGTCAAAGGAATCTACGGTAGAATACCTTTATCTGAAAATTGGATCACACTTTCTTTGTATAGAACACAAAATCTTACTTTGTTTTATTTATACTCCATTCTGGATTGAAGCCTGAACTTTCGGAGTGAGTACACACACAGTCAGCGATCTTACCACACTGGGTTCGAATCCCGGATGGAACTTACACCGCTCCACCCCCTAACATAAATAAATAAATAAAAGAAAATACTAGAATATGTACTTTCCTGAGAAAGTGTATCTTAAATACAACATATGCTACATTTGACAACTTTTAAAAGGCATTGTGTATTCATAACGAGTAGGGCCGGTCGGGTAGCCTAGTGGTTAAAGCGTTCGCTCGTCACGCCGAAGACCCGGGTTCGATTCCCGACATGGGTACAATGTGTGAAGCCCATTTCTGGTGACCACGGCCGTGATATTGCTGGAATATTGCTAAAAGCAGCGTAAAACCATAATCACTCACTCACTCACTCACTCACTCATAACGAGTAAATCAACAGCTCTGTATAGAGAATAAACTGTCATAAACTAACCCGTTATTGCACCAAACTAACTTGGTTAGCAGTTAAACTACTTTAGCTTGAACCTCGTTAATCCAGAAACGCCACGATCCGGGCGGCTTCTGTCCATCCAGACAATGTCCATACATAACTTAAGGACATTCTTGTATGCCCATGATTTGTACCCTGATACTTGATAATCCAGACAATTTCACTGCAAATTACTGTCTCGATTAATTGGGTTCCATTAAATGAAACAAGACATTTGGATATGTGAAGGATATGTGAAGGATATGTGAAGGCCCGGGCTAGAACTGGTCTTCAGCAACCCATGCTTGTCGTGGGTGATGTATGTCATCGCATGCCAGTTGCGTAGATCAAAGCTCATGATGTCAATCACTGGATTGTCTGATCCAGACTCGATTATTTACAGACCGCCGTCATATAACTGGAATATTGTTGAGTGCAGCGTTTAACAACTAACAATCAAATCCAATAAAGCATACGAGAAAGACTGACCAGGCAGACCTTTACTGTCTGAACATGCTTCACATACAGTCTGACCGTTCGAGTATAACTCAATAAATGCTATAAACATTTATCACAATCCCTTTTACCAAAAGGTGGCACCGCATTTCAGAGGAATCTTCAGTTCAATTACAACGGGTCAACTCACTATGCTGCAAAGCAAACATTTCAATCCACCATCACTCTGCTAACAATTGGGTGTCAATCATTCAAGAGTCTCCCCGCGACGACTTGTCATTAACAAGTATTTTCCTATCCCATCGACTGTCGGAGTCAGTTGTCACTGCAGATCTAATGCACTGATCCCAGTAAATCGACCACCCAAACTACCGCTTGCCGAAGATGGCATTTAAACTTGGCTGGTTCCTTATCACAGACACTGGCAGATCCACCGGGCAAAAATCGAGCCAGGTCGAGATGGACAAATGCAGTTAGCCTGGCTTGTTATCAGTGAAAATATTTCGATTTAAAGCAATCAGGCTTTTTCTGATTTTAGTCCTCAGACCATGCGCTGTGGAAAACCAGTAGTATGCACTTGTAATGAAGCGTATCGAAACCGAGGAAAAACCAATTTCAAAGACTGAGTCATGGTTTTGAACTAAAATGTAAATTTGTCACTGTCGTGCACCCTTACATCCTAGGACGTTGCGGACGTGACTCAGTTTATTGAAATGTATCTGTTAATCGTGTCGACGATCAGTCTGATGTCTATTTCACACAACAGGGTGTATGGTGTAAGTGGAGAAATTCGTGTTGAAATTGAGTGTAATTGACCCTTGTCTAGTCTGACAGGAAGAACTGGGTTCAACCTGTCAAAAAAATCCCCTACACAGAGCCAGCACACGACAGAGAATAATTTCGTTTTTCGTAACCAAAGGAGAAATTTGAATAAATTCTCAGTATTTAATACGAAGCTAACGCCGTTTATTGCTTGTATAAATAGCTGTCAATGCGCGTTATGAAAATAATATTGTTCCTGAAACTGCAGTGGGGGATGGGTATTTGCATAAGCGGGTTATCGCATTTGATTGCATCTCTCACGACAAATGTCATTATTTGGAAATAGCATTTAGATTCTGACGAAAGGTTACCACGCAAGCCCTTTGGTAAATTGTATCAAACCAACAACGAAAAAGGCAAGCCAAACTGGTGATAGTTATGTTTGTGATATTCCATACATATTACCTGACATGTCGTTTGTCTACAAGTTTCTTCCTTCATTTTTATTTGTACAGATGTACCCTTGTTAATGAGAATATGTGCGAAATATGACATTTTAAAGAAAGTTATGAAATCTAAACAATGATCATGGAGTATGGTCATAATTGTTATAAACATTGTATAAATACATCATGTCAAAATATTTCATTGGAGTTGTAAAATTCAAATACTGATGAACTTTATAAACAATTAAATAACGGTGATATTAAGACATTTGTGCACATTTTGGAAAAAACACACGCACTCTGATTTGATATACAGACAAAACGGAAGAAAATATTGTTCGTTTCTGAAAAAGTATTTATCTACTTTGATGTAGTCGATATATATGAAATTGTTTGATAAATATAATCTATAGAAAATAAGTCATTAGTGCTCCTTGTAATACGGTAATCGTAAATATAAATCTGTTGCTGAAAGGAGGCGACTGTGGGATTATCGCACAGCATCAGTATAAAGCATCATTAATACATGGCTTCTAAAATGGAAAACAAAACTATCAGATTAGTGATAGGTTGAATTCGTTAATGTATTGTCAACATAGACGAATGTTATTATTATGAAACTAGGAGGCTACCATAGATTAATCCATGGCTTATTTGTCTTTTATAGTCTATGTACCAACTGAATTGTTACTTAAACACCGCTTGGCAATGAGAGAAAGTGTTTTTACCTCTAACGAACCTAGATGATGTAACAATTTCATGAAAAACGTAAGCCGTAAGCCTGACTAACGAATACAGTGTTCTGTCACGGTGGCAAGGAAAAATTATGTGAAATTAACAATGACATATTTACTAACATCAAGACTAACAGCTAATCTGTTTGTGAAGTGTCATATATTTGTCATTATTCAGTGTGTTACTCTTTTCTTGATCAAGTCTGTTTTCTTACAACAGGCCCATCAACAAAGGCAAATAATATGTACGTGATAAATGTGCTCGAGTTGGTCCAATATGAATTCAAACTTGTACACTTTCCCCGGAACGTTCATTTTAAAACCCGAGTCCCCAAAGAGCAAAGACAAAGGGAACATATTTCTCATGCATCACTCAGGGCAACTCACACAGTCTTCTCACAGTTAAGCATTGAGTTCTTGAATATACTTTTAAAAAGGTTATTAAAATAATTGTTTAAACATTTTAGGTGCTAAGGTTCTTTGAATGTTGGTCATGGTTTGAATAGGCTCTTACTAACCATTTCAACGATTAGACACCATGTCCCCGACCTCTAACCTACACTTAAAACTATTAAATGGACTTTAATCTAAAATGAACTAAAACGTTTCACCAACAATAAAACAGATAGGAAAGTAAACCGATATCTCAGTTTGATACATACGCCAAATGAATTCAATTCATGAGCTTGTAAAAATAAAAAAACAATAATTAAAGGTTGGGCACATTTTTTGATAAACATCTGCTATAAACAACATCGATATGTATACATATATATAATTAATCGAATAGATGGATACATTCAAAATACGTACCATTCTGCCTTGGCTCCAGGAGGAAATGCCAGTCAACGCCACTGCAAAATACCCTTCTAGTGCCAAAGGTAAATGTCACATTTTTGTATACTATATAAACATGTTGTGAACATCCATGGCACATACAAAGACACCCGTGCAGGGTTAGGTCAAAATATGTCCAATATTCATAATCAGATATCAATGACGCAGCGAGATCTGGCAGGAGCACATATCTCTATGAAGCTTATTTTGAAGCTGATAACCCTATCGGTGCTGGAGGCGACATCTTTGATGTCGACTGACAGTCTCATACACAAGGTCTTCAATCTTTGTTTCGTCTGAAGTGCTACAATAATTGTTGAGTCTGAGATTTCCAGGAATAAGGACCTACAGATGACCATGAGCGACGGCCTTTGAAGCGTTTCAGAACTACTTCTAATTGTCGTGTTGAAATGTTTATATTTGTCATGTACAGGCGGAAAGGACATCACCTCGAGCCGCTGAAACCTTTGGCTATTGCTTTAATGTTTCGAAAATTGCTTGTTGTATATGACTAGAAAGGATCCCACCACTTAACACATGAAGAATACGTTACTCAGGGCATGGGTAAATGGTCTCGTCAACAGTTAACGTCTCTGGGCTACTTTATATGAAATTACATGATAAATAACTCATGTACCCGTAACGTATTGTTCTGGATTTTGACTTGTACGGTCAAATGCCAAACGCGAACGTCACATAAAAACATCAAACGGAAGCGAAAATGACAAAAAACATTTCCTTAGTCCATTGCACTATATTTTAATCGTGTTTTCATTAATCCGAATCAAATTTTGATGATACCAGGTGCTCGCGAAAAGGTGAGCGTATCCCGCCCCGCCGTCGGTGTCCGTCACAAACACATGCAAAGGCATATCAACTTTTCACTTGCTAACACACGAAGACAAAATATGGAATTTTACATAAACGCATATAAGTGACCACACTCTTACCCCTATCGACATAAATACGTAAGACCACGGTGTCTCTAGTTCTAGTGTCGTACAGATTAGTCTTGAAATATGACCCGACCTTTCAATAATGGAATACACTTAGCTGGAAACCTATACAGTATGTCAGACCATGGATTGTGGTCACCAATACAGCCGATGGTGACTAACCACAAGAGAATGCCACATTATTGGTGGGAATGTTGTGTTTTGTCCTGTCATATTTATAATCCCAGGTGATAGTGTTGTCAAACACATGATGTTAATGCTGCCGAAAGAACCGGTGTTATAATTTCTGTCATTTCTGAAACAACTGACCCAGTGTTATTGAGAGTTCTGAAAGACTTGGTATTGTTGGCAAAACAATCGGTGTTATTGATCTAATTTCTGAAAATCCTGATATTATGCAGATCATTTATAAAAATCTGGTGTTATGTCTTTTCCGAAAAAGACCGTGTAATTGATCTCATTCCTGAACACCTTACCAAATTGTCATTTCCGACTCGCCCGGTGTCATTGCCTCCCTTTTCTGAACACTTTGTGATATTGCTGTCCTTTCGAAAAACTCGCCGAGTCACACTTATCACTATCATGTTTTCTTAAAATAATATAATTTAGAATTGTGGCTGAATATCTATGCATGTGCCCTTCATGATATATATTTAAGAAGTAGATATAGTTTTGAATACACAAACACATGCCTATTCTATTTGATGATAACAAATGCCTTTTCCTTCATTGATTTTTGAACAAAATCATAATAATATATATATCATTATGATTTTGTTCAAAAATAATATATATATATATATATATATGTGTGTGTGTGTGTATATACATACATACATACATACATACATACATACATACATACATACATACATACATACTTTATTATTATGATTGGAGTGGATTTCGCGCATAATATATATAAAATGCGCCAAATCCACATCCTAAATCAGGCCCAAATAGCTCTATTATTACCCCGATCAATGGATCAGTGTGCACTCGATTATCATTCTGGGCTCCCTGGGGACCATACAAACCATGCTGCCTGTCGAAATTTCAACCTACCTCGTACCCATTCACTGCTGGGTGAACGAAAAGAGGCATATACGAGCAACGTCACTTGCCTCAGGAGACACCACATTTAACATGTGCCCCAGTCTGCGGCAAGAGTTAAGTTCTAGAATCTCACTGGAGTCACGCTGTTGAATACGGTCACCCATCTATCTACTCTCCTGAACACCATTATTGATATATACTCTCGGTAAGCCAGGGTGGCTTCTTGTGATTTAATTATTTAACACCTGTTATTACTGTCAATGTCGTGATAGTTTTGTGCTGAGGAATTGTTATTTTATGCATCTGAATTTTGTTGACAATTTGGGCGTGGATCCTACACGTGACAAGTAGAATTTGAATAACTCAATGGCATGGTCTCGCTGATTCATGGTTTCAGGCTTCAGGAAGTGTTTGTTTGGTTTTGTCGATTCTGGGTTCTGTCACAAGTGACGGGTCTCAAATGTAATTGCGGCATTGAAGTTACAGTTATCTCTGACAAGAAGACAGAGAGGCAGAACTGCATAGTGGAATGTTGTGTTGGGCAGCATTACATATTTATGACCAGTGAAAATTAATAACTCTAATCATGTTACCAACATTTTGCTCTGGTTAGGTTTGGGTATGAACTATAAATCCATTAATACATTGCAATATATATAGTCACTCGCTCACCAGCTTATTCACTCACTCACTCATCGAGTTGATCCACAACAAAAAAGACCGTTGATTTAGACATTACATTCGCTAGACATGATATTGCACTATAATGGCTTTACTTTGAAGTCGTTTTACAACACAAATCGAATAATGTCGAATCCCAACAAGCGGAGAACGATGTCAATTAAACCTCTGAAAATTGATAAATCATGTCTAACAAGGAGACAGGGCTGCCTGACGTAAACATCATTACTCCATTAATCTACTCCCTTGTATTGCCATTGTATCATGCTTGTTGGACAATCAATGTTAATATACTTTTATTGTCATCATCATCAACCAGAACTGTTACCACTGCAACGTTTTACCATTTGTAAAAACTAAACCATGCACAACGAATAATTAGTTCCGAACAATGGTGTTTTATGACATAAATCGATTTTTCATCTTTGAGGTATGTTGCTGCCTGTTGTCATGTTGAAGGCAGCTGTAACTTTCCATCAGTTTAACTACAGCTGCCTCGTGAGTTTCACATGTTTTTAGCAAATGAAATGCTCCGTTAGTCAATCGGTAGCTGCCTCGTGAGTTTCACATGTTTTTAGCAAATGATATGTTCCGTTAGTCAATCGGTAGCTGCCTCGTGTGTTTCACATGTTTATAGCAAATGAGACGTTCCGTTAGTCTATCGGTAGCTGCCTCGTGTGTTTCACATGTTTTTAGCAAATGAGATGTTCCGTTAGTCGCTCGGTAGCTGCCTCGTGTGTTTCACATGTCTATAATAAATGAGGTGTTCCGTTAGTCTATTGGTAGCTTCCTCGTGTGTTTTCACATGTTTTTAGCAAATGAGATGTTCCGTTAGTCTCTCGGTAGCTGCCTCGTGGGTTTTCACATGTTTATAACAAATGAGATGTTCCGTTAGTCTCTCGGTAGCTGCCTCGTGGGTTTCACATGTCTATAATAAATGAGGTGTTCCGTTAGTCTATTGGTAGCTGCCTCGTGTGTTTCACATGTCTATAGTAAATTAGGTGTTCCGTTAGTCTATCTGTAGCTGCCTCGTGTGTTTCACATGTCTATAATAAATGAGGTGTTCCGTTAGTCTCTCGGTAGCTGCCTCGTGTGTTTTCACATGTTTTTAGCAAATGAGATGTTCCGTTAGTCTCTCGGTAGCTGCCTCGTGTGTTTCACATGTTTTTAGCAAATGATATGTTCCGTTAGTCTCTCGGTAGCTGCCTCGTGTGTTTTCACATGTTTTTAGCAGATGAGATGTTCCGTTAGTCTATCGGTAGCTGCCTCGTGTGTTTCACATGTCTATAGTAAATGAGGTGTTCCGTTAGTCTCTCGGTAGCTGCCTCGTGTGTTTCACATGTCTATAATAAATGAGGTGTTCCGTTAGTCTATTGGTAGCTGCCTCGTGTGTTTCACATGTCTATAGTAAATTAGGTGTTCCGTTAGTCTATCGGTAACTGCCTCGTGTGTTTTCACATGTTTATAGCAAATGACATGTTCCGTTAGTCTCTCGGTAGCTGCCTCGTGTGTTTTCACATGTCTTTAATAAATGAGGTGTTCCGTTAGTCTATCGGTAGCTGCCTTGTGTGTTTTCACATGTTTATAGAAAATAAGGTGTTCCGTTAGTCACTCGGTAGCTGCCTCGTGTGTTTCACATGTCTATAGTAAATTAGGTGTTCCGTTAGTCTCTCGGTAGCTGCCTCGTGTGGGTCACATGTCTATAATAAATGAGGTGTTCCGTTAGTCTCTCGGTAGCTGCCTCGTGTGTTTTCAAATGTTTTTAGCAAATGATATGTTCCGTTAGTCTCTCGGTAGCTGCCTCGTGTGTTTTCACATGTTTATAGCAAATGAGATGTTCCGTTAGTCTCTCGGTAGCTGCCTCGTGGGTTTCACATGTCTATAATAAATGAGGTGTTCCGTTAGTCTATCGGTTACTGCTTCGTGTGTTTCACATGTTTTTAGCAAATAAGATTTTCCGTTAGTCTATTAGTAGCTACCTCGTATGTTTCACGTGGATATAGCTAATGATGTATTCCTTTAGTTTACGTCGGCTACATCGTGTGTTTCACGTGGATATAGCTAATGATGTATTCCTTTAGACTACGTCGGCTACATCGTGTGTTTCACGTGGATATAGCTAATGATGTATTCCTTTAGACTACGTCGGCTACATCGTGTGTTTCACGTGGATATAGCTAATGATGTATTCCTTTAGTCTACGTCGGCTACATCGTGTGTTTCACGTGGATATAGCTAATAATGTATTCCTTTAGTCTACGTCGGCTACATCGTGTGTTTCACGTGGATATAGCTAATGATGTATTCCTTTAGACTACGTCGGCTACATCGTGTGTTTCACGTGGATATAGCTAATGATGTATTCCTTTAGTCTACGTCGGCTACATCGTGTGTTTCACGTGGATATAGCTAATAATGTATTCCTTTAGTCTACGTCGGCTACATCGTGTGTTTCACGTGGATATAGCTAATGATGTATTCCTTTAGACTACGTCGGTAACATCGTGTGTTTCACGTGGATATAGCTAATGATGTATTCCTTAAGTTTACGTCGGCTACATCGTGTGTTTTGCAACTGTTTATGGCAACTGAAATGTAACGTTTGGCAATGTGGCTGTTCTTGGTGAGTTTCACATGGATATTGTGTCCATTGAAACATGTCTATTTCAAATGAAATACTCCGTTTGTCTATCAGCTGCTACGTTTTGTCCTTCACGTGGATATAGAGTCACCTTAATTGAAGCCTGTAATAAGTATATATTTTTTACCCACCACCTGCTTGTCAATATCAATTACGTGTTGCTCAAGGGAACACATGATAATTTCATGTCTTGCCACTCTTTCCAGACAACTTGACGAATAAATATTATCAAGCCTAAGACGTGACCCGGGTAGTCTCACAGGTGCTATTGATAACGCAGGACGTGCTCATCCGTTTCGCGAACACCTGGTGTTATAATTGTAATTTGTGAGTCAACCGTGAGCATTGTTTGTTCATTTTCCGCTAAGTGTTGTCGCATATCATTTCACAGATATACGAAAAATGATACCCAAGTGGTGTTGACATGTTTTACACAAATGTATTGCTGCATTTTAATCAACATTAATACTCTCCCCCAGCTACAAATATCACTGATTCAATTACTGACTTCCCCCTCTACACACAGCCCAGACAGCGAATGGGACTTCTCACAGGAAGCGCTGCCTAGTCAAACCCAACCAGAACTTTTCGGATAATGTGAAGACTCCCCCAAAATGCAGCCTTCTGCATTACCCAGAATATCAGAAGGGCTGTATTCCTGGTTTCTCTCCCAATATCAGTCAACAGATTGGGAGGTACCAAACCTAAGGCACCGAGAACCATTGGGAGTCGGACAACTTGGTACTTGGGATGCAAGCGTGGCATTTCGAAAGCGAATCTTGTCAATCACGTTAGTGTCAAAAGGGAAAGAAAATTCAATGATATAAATGATTTCATTCGATTTATCTAAAAAGGATAAGATCAGATTTGTTGGTCTGGAAAGGTCTGAGGCTGTATACGGACCTATTCCAAGAATGTTGTATTTATCATTTTCCATGACGCCTTCAACATAATCTGGGTCGTACCATGGATGGACCACTGTGTCAAAACCACAAGCATGGTGAAGACGGTAATAAAATGACCGAGACACTTAAGATAATGTGTTTGTGCCAAAGCTGGGCATCCACTGACAATGTGTTGGACAGTCTCTAAATTCCTTGCATATTCTACATTTCATGTTTACATCCTGATGCAAAATCACACATTGACGGTTTCGAGTTAGAAGTGACTGGTCCTGAGCAGCAGATAAAAAGCCTTCTGTTTCACTTTTCAGGTCAGCCGACTTCAAACAAGCGAAGGACTCTGCGGCGTTGCTGATATTCTCTACACACTGCACATAGACTCTATGAAGTGGTCGTTCAGCCTCTCAATGAAAAACTGAGTCTGTGTCGATTTGATATGGCACTTCGCTTGGTTGACACACATTTCTGTACCGCCCAGTAGTACAGAACCATCAACAAAACCAACACTGACATTAAGATTATGTCACACATGATTGGCTCGTTTAAGAAAACTGTGGAATTCCTTGTTGTCATCATGGCGTGTTTCACCAGAGGATCTTCAGACAAATATAAGTCACTTCAAGGATAATTTTTAAACAAGCAATTGATTTTTACAACCCCAACATTCCTTTCTGCTCCTTTCTGCTCCATGTAAATAATGTCATTGGAAGCGCAGTGTGAAGTAAATATGTAATCATTTTGTACTGTGTCTTCAGACAAGTAATAGGGCGGAGGTTTTTAGGGTCAGTCAAATCACCTTTCTTTGGGAGAAGTAGTGTTCGATCTTTGCCCAAACAACCCAGAACATCCCCTGTATCAACAAGAGAATTTAATAATAAATGTCAAGCGTCACATAATGGTATTTGGACACCTGAAAACAGTTTCCAAAACCGGTTTCGAATACCATCAGGCCCTGGCGCCGTGTTAGATTTAAAATCTTTAATTTCCTTTTTCAGGCAATCGGGTGTAATGAAGCACAACAATGGAGACTTTAGTTTGTCATGTACATTATTATTGTAATCCTCTACCCCCGGTTCCTCGAGGTTTTCAAGTGCCAGGTATTGACCACAACTGTTTCCAAAGCCTTTCACTGGAATCCATGGTGGGTGTTTTCTCATCACTGCCACTGGTTGCATTTAATTGCCTGTAAAAGTTGTTTTCATTAGATTTGAAAGAGTTTATTTTGTTTTATGGACTTATTTTTCTTGTCCCACTTCATTGTTCTTTCAGTCCAAACCTTTAAATTTGCCCACAGAGAATCAAGAATTTGATTTAGAATTTTCTCTTTTGTTTTTCCAAACTGATGTTTGGCGTTTTGAAATTGATTGCCCCGAGGAACGTAAGTTCAAGCACAGTTCTACCCAGCATACGTCTTCCTTGTTTCATTTAGTTTTGTTTGGAACCGGTTTTTCTTTTGATGATTTTGTCTCTGGAAACTTAATTGAGTTCCTACTGTGTTCGAGCAGCAGCATACACGCGTTAAGATGCATACACGCAAGAACAGCATTAAAAGAGACTGAAATAATGTCATTTAATTTATCAAGTTGATTCTGTGGAAATGATTGGTTAAATTGTTTAATTGGCCCCCGTTTCTCAATCGGTAAATCACAGATTTGATTATAGAATAACATACAACATATACAAGGGATCATCAGAAGAATCATTGACAGAGGTCTGGTCGGAATCGGGAGACAACTCAAAGGCCACCATCGGGAATTTCATTGTGTGAGCCCATGTGTGGTTTATCAATGACCATTGCATCAGGTTATTTGTTTGTATTTGTTTGTTTATCATTATTATTATTTTATCGATACAATTAGATGGTGGTTATTTTGTCTATACATGTATATATGCCAGGTGGACAACATTAATTCTGTTAGTTTATCAGCTACACGTATATAGGTGAACAAGACAGCACGTCGACTGTAGGTCAGCCGGGTGTGGTTCAATAGTATTGACTGGAAACACGTTGTTCTTTGTTATCCTTTCCACATGTTGTTATTGGTGTCAGTTATAAACAGATCTGCTTTTTTAACAACGTTTATTTACGCTTCGCTGTCTGTTTATACTCGTGATAGTCTCAGGGAGCGGTAATGTGATTTACATGTAGCACTGGTCCGTCTTTATTTATTCTACGGTAGAGTTTGCGGTAGTTTTGTTTCAGGATTTGTTATTAGAAATATTGATTCAAGATTGATTATTTATTACTTGTATTATGTATTAGATTGTGATACTGTATATTAATGTTTGGATTGTAGTAATTTATGATTGGGATTTGGTGGTGGTAATGTTTAGTTAAGATTTATTCAAGAGAAATTGTAGGCCAGGTCGGTGGACATTCAGAATTAGGATTGGTTTCGGATCATTTGGAATTAGGAATGGTTGCTGGTAATTTGGATTAAGGATTGGTTGGGGGCAAATCAGATTTCAAATTGGTTGTTGACTTCAAGAAAAGCTTGATAAAATGTAATTTGCAAAATGGCAATTGACTTTCACCGTTGAAATGCATTAAGTCTAAAAATCAAGAACGAAATCTTCCCGAACGTTTCAATGTTAGTTAGTTATGTATTGTATTGTTACTACCTATGGTTTGACTAAGGCAAAATGTATAACAGTAGAATGTGAACCAATACCCGGTGTCTCCCACGTAGTATGTCTGGTATAGTGCTAAAGACGGCATAAAATAGTACTCATTCACTCACTCTTCGTATTTGGAATGTGTATAATGGGATATGTTATGTGCAGAAAGCACCAGTGTAACATTCTGCAGGTACTACAGCTTGTGTATTCATCAGATGACCTCTGTAGGATGATGTGTATATTTTGCATACCGGGACACCAGCTCTATCCAGACTTATTAGTCAGACATTGCCCTACTGTACATGTATACCACGCACAGCAGCTTTACATATCGCTTTGTTTAACTTTCTAGGCTAGAACCTTCTTACCAGAACGTTTATGCGAAACACCGGTGTTACATATGTAAAATAAATAAATGTGATAAACATAACATCTATAACAGACTGGCATTTCAAATATAAAATCCGAGAACATCCAAATACCCGTTTGTGTGGCAAGGAACAACGATTTAGATGTATAGGCGTGCTTATTGCCTTCTGGGTGCCGGTATTGAAGTATTTCTATCAGGTAATCTCCTTGTCTGTAGTAAGGCAATTTGCCAGTCATTATTGATGATGGCCTTTCGGAAACATGCCCGTATATTTGATTGTATTACGTGATAGCACATAGTATAATGTTATACCCAGAGGACGAGGAGTGAGCACAGGACTGGTAACCTGATGATTAGGTAAGAAATGTCACATATCTTCCCATTATCGACGCACGAACATCACGTTGTGCGTCATTGTAGAATTGATGTAAACACTGACCTTAGAGTTCTTGTTTCGGTATTGGTTTCAGACTATGTGGCTTTGTCTCCAAAGAAGATATGTCCTCTCCCTGTGCATTGTCTCTCGGGAGATCCTGTCCTCTCCCTTTCGCTTAGTCTTTCTACCAAGCTTTCAAAGAGCGTCATACTCTTGCTCAGAAGTTCTTTGATCAAGGTTACAACATTTACAAATTTGACGCTCCACTGACAACATGATGTCATTGCAATTCCCTATTTTGACTTGTTCCATATGTTCCCGTGTTTATTCAGGTGAACCATGCACATGCCTTTGCATGCGTTTGTGATGGGTGCCCCCAGTGGGGCAGGACACGCTCACCTTTTCTCAAAAATAAACACATGCTCATGATACAGTCTGACTCGTACTTTTGACGCTATTTTTGGCAAAGATTTCTTATGAATATCCAGTGGGTTTTGTCTCTTTAATCTCAAGTGAGGACCTCGCAAACAATATATAGTGCGGCATTGTAGAACTGGTAAAATTCCCGATTTTAAAGTTCTTGGTTCCGTAAATGTAACTTTGACTTAGGGACATGGTCTGTCTCTGTTAATTACTGGTCTCAAGGAACATGTTCTGTCCATGTTACTTACTGGTCTGAAGGGTGGACACGTTTGGTCTGTATTACTTACTTACTAGTCTCAAGGGTGGACACGTTTGGTCTCTATTACTTGCTCACTAGTCTCAAGGGTGGACATGTTGTGTGTCTGAAACTTACTACTCTCAAGGTAACAGTGACACATCATGTCTACCCTTCCGTTCATGTTCCTTTTGCTTACTAGTCTGAAGGGAGGACATGTTGTGTCTCTGTAACTTGCTTGTCTCACGGGTGCACATGTGCTCCATGCGAGGACTTGTTCTTAGACTAACATTTAGTCCCCAAAATACAGTTATCTTATTGAACAACATACATAAAAAAACCCATAAAAAATAAAATATATAATTGAAATGAAGCCCAGAAAAATGCATATTTTCAGGGGGCAAGAGCAGGGGCAATCTGGAAGTTAAGTTTAAACAAAAATATCATGTAGTGTCTGAGAGAGACTAACATGTTCTGCCCACGTGGCTTAGTTTAAAGGAAGGGCTTGTCACTCCATGTAACTAAGTTTTTTGTTTCTGTATTGGCTTCAGGTTGTGGACTTGTCTCAAAGAACAACACGACCTCTCCCTGCTGCTCAGTCTCACGGGAGGATATGTCACATCCCCATGACTTAGACATACCTCTCCCTGTAACTTGGTCTCAACGGTAGACATGTTCTGTCTGTGTTACTTTGGCTAAAGGGATTACATCGTCGCTCACAAGTATTATGTAGTAATTGAGAATTTGACGAAAATACCGATTTTACTGTTGTTTGTGCATTGGTTGAAGACTGTGGCTACGTCTCAAGGGGGAACATGCCCTTATCCTGCTGTCCTGTAAAGGACGACATTCAGCAAGGAAAGAGGCTAGGGTTGGTGAACGGGAACTTGGAGAGCTACATTCCGTAGCTGTGGTGACTGTAGAACAGGCAGCACCATCGTCTAGAAAACCTAACATCCCGTTTGTTAAATTGAACAGAGAACTGATGTTCTCCAAAAATAGTTTCAGTAAAAGTTTGTATCTGTCTTCGGACTCCTCATCAATCCGAATACACACAGAGCGATTCTAAAAATATGAATCATGTGTTTATTTGGTTGAGGTGGGAGCTGAGGTCTATTTTCTTACGACCGTTTCTGATTATTTATATATGAATGAATTGTCAAGTTTTTATTAAAGTTTGCTTTTTTGTCTTGCGCGTCACCTCCTTATACAAGTGATAATGAATGCGAAAATCAAAACATATTTAAAACGACATATCATATCAGAGCACATATACATGACATTGACCGCTCTTAAGTATTACTCCTGATTGGATTCCGGGTAAGAATATTGGTCTCTCGCAACCTATGTCGCGACTAATTGGATTGAGTGGGCAGGATCAGTGACTTACATATCATCGTAGCCCAACTGCGTGGGTAGATGCTCATGATGTAGATGCACTTGATTATCTGGTCCAGGCCATTTCATATCGCTGACATATTGCTGAGTGCGCTGTTAAACATAAAAACAAACAAAACAAACAGTTTCAACACAGTCAGTCGATCTTTAGTTAAAGATGACTATATTAATGATGAGTGAAACGAAATAGTCTTGCTATTCAGTGTAAAGTGCGACTGTTACGCTACCGTGGTCATGTAGTCTGAACCGATGGAATCCGGTATGGAGAGGTGCGTTCGAATCCCATGTTCGCCTTGATTATGATTTGTGGCCTGTCGGCATTAGAGTCTGGCCTGTCGGCATTAGAGTCATGCCTGTTGTTATCACTCAATGTCTATATCCTGAGTCACGGGGGGCAATCTTCCCACATCAAACTGGAACGACGTGATATATATGAAATACAGTTCAAAGTGGCTACACCCTACACACTCACTCCTGAAAAGATTAAATGCGTTTGGTTAAACGTGCTTTGAAAAGTATTTCATTTATATCACAGCGTCCGGAAAACCGGACGTGATATAAAATCTCAGATGTCTACCACTTTGGTAACAACTATCTGAAAAGCAGTTTACACCTTCTCAGAATGACATATTGCACTAAGCTATGAGGAACTGAGTCCTCCGCAACCTTCTAATGTGTAAAATAGACTACACCTTGCCATGGACTTTTATTAGCCATAAATTCTAAAGGAAATACCGAAACAGCTGGGTGGGCTAAGTGATGGTGTACAGTACATCAAGTACAACTGAACCGTGGAGAATTGACGGGGTTCGAACTCATTATCCTGAACATCCGCCTGTCTCAGATTCCACTGCGCAACTCCGGAACTGAAAGAATATAAAACTGAACTCAAACGAGGAAACGGAATAGGGATTTTCAAGCTGAGATTATATACACTGGTGTTTTGTATGCATTGTAGTTTCCATGTTCGAATAACATTTTAAACAATACAATACTACTTTCTGAATTATATGCATTGCTAAGATTATCATTAAGTTTCAGTTGTGCAATATCTAGTCGCATTCGATACGTCATTATGTTATTTATGCGTGAAAGGTAACGATTTTTTATGAAAAAGGAGAGGCAGTGAGTGAGTAAGTGAGTGAGTGAGATGGGTGTGACGCTGCTTTGAACAGAATTCCAGTTATATCACGAAGTGATGCAAGTTTTAGACTTTTACCACTTTGGCGAAACCCACGAGTACGGGTATGGTGCTCACAAAATTAGAAACAAAATCGCGGCGAACCGGGATTCGAAATATCGATCGTAGATTCCTGGCGTACCCAAGGGGCGCAACTCTGTACAGTGAATTGCGGTGCTTTACATGACTGGGCCGCCTGTGCCCCTAAATGATTGATAGGGAACGTAATATCAATACAAAACTATCGAGTCGCCATTTCTTGTTTGTTTCATTTTTAGCCACCATCAAACATGGGTGTATGCTTTCTTTGGACCGACAGTGTAGTTAAAAATGTGAACTATTATTGACATCATGTTTCGGTCATGTTTTAACACCTTCAAATTAACTTATGTTATCAAATTATTTATGAAGTATATAATCAGATCTTCGTCCATGCAAACAGTTGCTGAAATAAGAAACTGTACTTGTTAGCTCCTATTATGAAAGGGTGAAACATCTGACCGAGTGCTTGATCTTTGACGCAGATAGGTGCTAATTACATCTTATTCAACTCATCCGATATAATATGTATCCGTACAGGCAAACGTAATTGAGATAATAAAACATTTATTTACAGCAAAGTAAAACATTATTTTGACATGGACAAAATGCTGTGTACACAACAAATCATGTTTTAGAAAGACATGGGAAGCTGGAGTTTTGGAGTCAAAACGAAAGTAACAGCTAACGTTTTGCGTTCAAAGTGCTGTACATGTCGAATTGTAAATTAATATAAGTATACATTTCAACATTATTTGTTCAAGGGAAACAAAAATTGCTCACATTTTTTTTTCTTCTTTAAATTTTGATGTAAGAAAATAAAAATCTTTGGAACGCCTATGGGGTCCATTTTCAGCGTAATTAAACTCCAATGTACTTGAAACCATCAAATGGAAATAGAGTATTGAGTTATATTTTGGCTTCTGAGAAATCAAAATGTTATATGAAAAGAACATACACGGTGTTCGCCTTGCGTGTCTGTGAAGCAGACAGAGAAGCACCAGTTCTAACAAAATCACATTTCAATTGGATAACACAATTTTCAAAAACAAAATTCTCCAGTCTACAACATTATAAAGAAAGTAACATCTCAAGGTGCTTATAATTGAGAACTAAGACCCTACCATGTAAAAACAACATATTCGGAAACACGAAATAATCTATTTATCTCATCTCAAGGTTTCTGTAACTCGTTTATTTTTCTTGACAATATGTGTTTACGTTTCTTGACACAAGTATCTTTGAGAAGGTAGCATGCCAAGATCTAAACTAACACCATCCTTACCAGAACAATTACTAACAGAAGGCTTGTGCTGAAACGGTCTGCATGAAATTAACCGACAATTTACACGACAATATTTACGACATAAAGCCGAATGCCTCCGCAAACGAACCCCCGGTGGGCCTAATATGTAATGGGTATATGGACTGTTTAGTACCGCGGCACCAATTGGTGTATCATAAATACTCACACATAACTGCCAAGCGTGGTTAACATGGCTAATCGTGTAGCCGGTTGGTTACCATGGTGTATCAGAAACCTTGGACTCATGGCAATATATTACACTTGGTCAATTAGTGGATAGTTCGGGGCATCCCCACTATCGCTGTTGTCCATTCCATCAGTTCCAAATGACCATAACAAATAATGGACATAATTTATACTTGCTTTGATAGGTGGTGGCGTTGATGACCATGGACAATGATGTACGATGGCCACTGACTGACCAGAGTAACCTCACATGGGGTAATCAGACGCTCGGGGATGTGGTCATCGTTATCAACTTTAATGGTCAGTCGAGAAAATGTCGTGTGTGAAATGGCCGGTTGAGCGATAGTTTATTGGCATGCTTGTAATGTCAGACGCTGTTGTTGGAGTGTATTATGTATTAAGTACTTGTTTTTATTATCTTGGCCGTCGGTATATATCGAAATGAGGAGATTAATTGTTCATCTTGCTTGGTAATCTCTGATAAGAACCTTCGTGGATAAATGTCAACATGTTTGTGAGAATTATTATTATGTTGTTAAAATAACATGATGGCTCCAATACGTCTTATAATATTGTATTTCCATATCAAAACAAAAACACGCCTTACTCTGTATGGGGGGTATACGACCTTGTATAACAATAATTGTGGGTGTGGCAATCTTATTTGTGTCATGAGCATAGTTGCAACATATAATTTAATCATTTTATGAAACCTCTCGGTATCTTTTACAAAGACTCACATATCACCTTAATGGTATCGTCGTAATAAACTGCTTGGCAAAATAAAGTATTAACCTATTTTTGATGGTGTCTAAAAGCTAAACAAACAAGAAATGGTTATTCCATGGTGATGTTTTTGATAAGTGTATCACAGTTGTGTTTTGGACCTTAAATATGAATCTCAGCGACTGTCTTCACCCCATTAACGTTTTGACAACGTTTGTAATTGTTTGGTCAAATCTAATTTTCAAGTGTATACATTCAATTGTCCGGCAGTTTAGTTTAAACATGATACGGAAGTTTTGGGTATCTTTGACAAATGCTCGCATGCTGACCAATTTCGACACAATTATTTATGGTTTCTGAATACGCTATTGTCGTTTCCGAAAGCATGACCCCGGGTTGGTTCCGGGTCAGCACACGTCTCCACCGCCTGATGCTTGTCGGATGTAGTTGTTCCAGGGTGTGGTCCAGTGGCTTCCCAGCGGCGTGGATAGTTGCTCGTGTTGTCAACCACTGGTTTTCGCTGTTGACGGACTGCTGG